>NC_140774.1:89925390-92425390 GCF_044657685.1 Stegodyphus dumicola | reverse complement strand
AAATTAAATCTCTGTTTAATTCTTTCTAGTTATAGAGAAAGAGAAAGAATTAAAGCTATAGAGATTCATAAAACCATAAGCATCAATCTGTCAAAATCCGATGTCTTTTTTGACTAATGCTCTTATAATATTTCAACGCAGGAATTTCTAATAGCACCTGTTTATTTGCTCTTAGCCCCCCCAAATAAGTAGTGGAATAGTAAAATATACTGATATTTTCTTAGTTTTTAAAGAAAACAATATCATTATGGCACAATTAATAAACTCATGGCTTTCCTTACTCATGGCTATACACAAAAGCGGAAAATGGCATGACAAAAACTTAGACGTCTGTAATTATGATTAGCAAATAAACAAGTTTTTTACTTCATGTTTAGTTAATTAGTTCTGTCATTATATCAAGTAAATTTTCAAATATTATTTATATCCGTACCGTCAAATAAACTCTGGATCAAAAATACCCGAAGTTGCAAATAAAATAAGAAATTTTCTAAGTTAAAAAGATATTTTACTTTATTAAAAAAGTAAACTATCTTGGGAACTATCGCAAATCATATTGTTTTAGTGAGAAAATATTCCTTTTATCTTAGCAAGCAATTGTATATAAGAGGTAAATTCAATAACTAAAGTGAAGGGTATTAGAAACACAAAAATATTTTGATATTACTGCCATATGCACATTGATTTCCATAAAATTTAAATATATATATATAAACACACACACACACACACATACATGTATACATGCATAAAAATGGAGGTTTATAAACGGAATAAAAATTAAACATATATATATTTTTTTCTTTTAAAGTCTTGATTTTTCATTTTCCCTCAAATTTTCATTTGATAACAAAATCCATAGCATAAAGCGAACAGTTACTGTTACAAGGTCAGATCGCTTTCGAAGCATTCTCCTTCTTGAAAACTCAGGAAGGGCAAAGTTCTGACAGTGATTGATACTTTTACAGTCGTCACTAATTAGTTCATCTGGATGATTCTCTGCAGGTGTAGGGGGTAAAAAAAACTGCTTAACGCTTTCGGTGGATACATCGGCAGAAACCTTCCAAGTTTTTTGAAGCAATTTCTTGACAAAGCTGCTGACGCTTTACAAAACAATACCTTATCTCTTTCAAAACCTACGGAGGGTTAAACAGTTTTATCATTGTGCCCATTGCTTTACACAATTTTATCCTACATTTGGTTTCTTAAAGTGTTATTCATATTTCAGTAAAATATTTTATTTTTGAAATCGCAAGAATCAAATATAAGATTAAAAAGTTTTAAATTTAAAAAAAAAGTACAAAAGTACAAAGTTTTACGCAAAAATTTATTTTTCTTCTCTTTTTCTTCAGACATTCCACTTCATTCTTGCTCTTTTTCTTCAGGCATTCTGCAAGTATATTAAAAAGCATCCAACTTTTTGGTATTTCTGACAATTATTTTAAATAAAGTTATCGCCTTCCATTTCATAAAGGCCCACAAACGGCCGAGCGGTAAAGTCGCTGAACACTGGTAGTTCACTCCGAGGTTCGAATCCCGATAAAACGGGCTAGTTGCATGGGCGTTTTCATGGTTTTCCCCATGTGTACCGTGTATGCCAGCTGGTTTGCCTTACAAAAATCTTCACGAAGGCATCCTTCCTTTTAGGCAGATAGCCCTGCTTTGCCGTAACTTAATAATCCAATTCAATCCATTTCATCAGTATTTGGTCAGAGCCTTTATCAGTCTTTAGAGGATAAACATTTTGAAGGTATGAGATGAAAGGACTGGTTTCATCAAGAGGTTTTGGTTTATTTAATTATGACAAAGCACACTCGGGCTATCGGCCTAAGGGAAGGTTACCTTCGTGGAGGACTTTCTAAGGGAAACTGGCTTGCATACACATTACACATAGGGAAAACCACGAAAACACTCTTGCAGCCAGCCTGTTCGCGGGATTCGAACCTCGGACCGAACTACCAGTGTTCAGCGACTTTACCGCTCGACTGCTGTTTCATCAAAAGGAAAAAAAAAAAAAAAAAAAAAAACATCCTTAGGTAATATCCACATATATCACTGGATAAACTTCTGAATCTTCAAATAATTCGACTGAGAAAATCATGGGATTCTCCATTTATGATAAGATATGATGTTCTATAACATAATTTAAATCTATACAACCATAAAGTCTAAAACCAGTCGCTCTTCACTTTAATTTGCAATGATATCGTTTTTGTCTTTTCCATTACCTTAAGCTCAGTTGATGGTATTTGCTGGTGTACGCATCCAAGTGTTTTCTCTTTGAACACCTAAATTCTGAAAGTATCCTGAAAGTATATTCAAATGCGTCCAACTTTTTGAAACATCTTGGTATGCCTGACAGCCAAATTTACCTGCAAATTATTGCTCACTTTTCTCCCTAATTTATAATAAATGGTCATAAAAGCAAAACTACCGGACCAAATATTAAGTAAAGGAGGTTATGGGAATTTATTTTCCCCGGGGAAGGGGGAAGAGTTCAAAAACTCACCACCAGGGGGAAAATGGTGCTGTATGCAATATTGTTAAATCAAATAACACATGAAAACATCTGTTTAAAATGTGTTTAATAGTTTCCGAAACATGTTACAAAGCATGTTCAATGTAGCGTCCAGCATTTTCCGAAAGCAAGTTAAATCCTGTTACTGCATTCTCAACAGCAGCTCTTAGCATATCAGGAGGAATGTTACGGACATGTCAGTGTATCACATTTTTCATTTCTGCCAAATTGTTTAGATTATCACCATAAACAGTGCTTTTGAGATAACCCCATAGCCAAAAGTCACAGAGGTTGAGGTCTGGTGGGAAGAGGGCAAGTGTCGGCCTATAAGACGTTCATTCATGAAATGTTGCCTAAGTAACTGTGCGACACACGTGAGGTAAGGCGCAGCCCTGCATAAAAATCATAGTATCTAAAATGCCCCGTTACTGCAGTTCATGTATCACGAAACATTTTAACATTGACTTTAAGTGAGCTGCAATCACAGTGGTCCAGCTGTCGACTGCTCTTCAGAGAAAAATGGTTCAGTTATAAAACTAGCTGTCATTCAAAAACAGACGGTGTGGAATGACTGCTATGCAATCGAATGCAGTAGGAGAATGCAATAGAACTAGATAGATAACACGAGGAATTTCTTTGGCCCAAATCAATTAAAAGCATTTTGAATCAATATCTTCATGTTTTAGGGCCGAATTCAGGCTTCAAAAATTACAAATTAGCGATCTGTAAGAAAACGATTTCCAGATTGTACGCACTTGTGCGAGTGATTTGCAATCTGACATTTTCTAATCGCTAATTCGTGGTTTTCACGGACGAATTTCTCCCTTACACGGATGGCGTACTCGACTTTTATGGAATTTAACACCTTTAAATGGTAATTTACTTACTTCAAAGTTTCTTAATGGTATACAACATATTAAGCCCATGTAACAAAAGGTTAAGTTGAATTCCGACCCATATTTTGTTTAACAATATTGCATACAGTGCCATTTCCCCCCTTGTGGTGAGGTTTCGAACTTTTTTTTTCGTGGAAAATAAATTCCCATGACCTCCTTTACACGATTACCAAGTTTGATAACATTTGATCCAGTCGTTTTCTTTTTATGACCATTTCAATGTGGAATTTTAATTATAACCACTCTATATATTATCATGAAACTATGCATTATATGTATACCATGCGTAAAATTTCCGCTTTTATGGAAAAATAAACAATCGAAGCAAACATACTTAGGATAATGGACCAAAACTGAAAAAATTTCCCCTCCCTCCGAAAATAAAATATTGAAACTTCAACCTTGAATTTATTGGGTTATCGAAATATTTAATTTGACTTATCTTCTAAGTCCTAGTTCTGACAACAATTCCGTCAAAAATTCCGAATTACTTAAGCTGAAGTAAAAGATTTAGTAAATATTCACTGTATGTTAATAAAGTAATCAGAGTGTAATAAAAATAGATTATAGAATTTATGCTGATGCAACTTTTTGTCTGACTGCACAACATGTAATAGAAGAGAAGGCTTGAATAGATCTGTTTTTGACATGCCTCTAAAAGTAGATGTCATACTCCTTTTGTCTCTTTAGTGTCAAAAAACTTTCCTTTGAGAGGCAACTTTAGTTTCTGGGAAAGAAAAAAAATCACAAGAAGACAAATTTGAAGAACATGCAGGACGAATGACTACACATACTTATTTTCGGAACACAAGCGGTTCTCCGACTGGTTATTGAATAATGAAAAGATGAATTGTCATGCAATACAAAACATTTGGAATATGTTTTCTGACTGAAAACGTAAGATTAAAAGTCATCTGCTTAATTCACAGCCATTTACAAGTCAACTACTCGGGCAACTGCAGAATCGTTTTGATCTTTAGCTTGTAAGACAAGCCTAATATCACTGGATTTAAACACATCTTTCATCTTCCGAGAACTTTCCTTATTTAGCTCATATTCTAAGAATATTAAGTGAATACAATTATTGCAAAAGAAATTAAATATTCATTTGCACTACGGCTTGGTAGTTTACTAACGAGTTAACAAAACTTAAATTCTGCTTTTTGTGTCTAAGAATACAACAATATTTTAAATATTTACAAATAAATTGAAGCCTCACCAGTTGCCTAGCATTTGAAGATTGTTAAATACTAATTGCTTGTTGCGAAGTCTAACCCAGGCTGCATAGTTGGTTTTCGTAGTTTTCTAGGTTCTCTTTACAAAGGTTCTCTATGAAAGCATCTTAATCAAATAGCTCTCATGTTCTTTCTCTGTTCAAATAACAAACTTACCTAGTTTAAGCGCGATTTCCAAGTGAAGTTACTAGCAAAACCCGAATACTCATTAAAAATCATATAGTTGCCAATCGGGAGTAACATGAAAGATACGGCGCCAATAATTGAATTGCTGTTACAGTACGCTGTTTCTAAACTTAGATGGGCATTCCTTAATTAAATACAATTGATTTGTAACTTCTACTAGAGCTGACGGTAAGAATTGAAGTGCAAACAAATAATATCATGTGCAATCCTGATTAATATAAAATTAATAATATTTGCATTCAGACAAAGTTTTTTGAAATATTTGCAATTACTTTATAAGAAGGATTTATTAATAACCATAATAATTACTTATTATATTACTGATGATTAGGATTCAGTTTTTGACAATTACATTCTAAATTAGAATTTTAAGGATTGGATTGGATTATTCAGTTATGGCAAAGCACACGAGGGCTATCTGCCTAAAGGGAGGGATGCCTTCGTGGAGGACTTTCTAAGGGAAACTGGCTCGTATACACGTTACACATGGGAAAAACCACGAAAACGCCCATGCAGCCAGCCCGTTCGCGGGATTCGAACCTCAGACTGAACTACCAGTGTTCAGCGTCTTTACCGCTCGGCCGCTGGTGGGCCTTAGAATTTTAAGGATATAATGAAAATACGCTATGCACAAAAATGCATTTTGGATGAAAAATGAGTTGATTTTTTATGTTTTAAAACTTCTTAAATTTATTTAATAAACATTGTATCCTCGCTGTTAATTGAATCCAGAATGTTGGGTGCCGTTTATATAATTATTCTTACTTGTCCACAGAACCTGCTGACTTATCCAGCCATTAAGTAGCTGCATATCATTTCTACATAAGCATTGAACTTCCATTCTCTCTAGAGGGTTGTACGTTTATATCATAATTTGACTTTGAATATAAAAATTATTATTCTAAATCTTATGTTTCTATAAAAATATACTGTGCTTTAAAAATATAGATGATAGTATCAACCGCTCTTTCAGCCACTTCATAAGCAACAGTTTGTTTAGAAATAAATTATGCAGTTAATGTCATAAAATATTTTCATAAAATTCATATAAACATCAAACGAAAATTCTCAGTTTTATACAATTCGATTTAAACGAAGCAAAGTAGCAGATGACAAAACGCCAAAGGTAAAAATTTACTTTTACAAAAATGTACTCTTATTTTTTTAAAAAAAGGAAGAAAGAGAGAAATTAAAAAAAATAATTAAAAATTTGAATGATATCATCTATAATTTAAAAAAAATAGCTTTTCATATAGTATTAATAAATATTTATTATGCATCATTGAGGGAAAAAATTTCATATAATTAATTCTCTGTAAAATTTTACTTGAAATTTAAGGTTAAAAATAGCTGTGGCAATTCACTGTAACAAAAATCCATAAACCACATTTGGCATTATTATCGCCCCAAAAAAAAGATGCCAAATTTCAAAACACGAAAATATGTAAATTCGTGTATATCTTAGAAAATTTTGAATAAAAAAGTCTAATTTTTTGCAGATACGCTTAAAAATATACCTACCGTAATTTCCGGAAGAAACGCCACGGCGTTTACATGTTTAAAACTTAAATTTTCAGCGGGTGCGGCGTTTAGGTGCACTAAAAATAAAATATTTCCTTTGATGGTCATTGTGCATAGTTTGAATAACTTTGTCACTGTACATAGTTTGGATGGCGTTGTCATTGTACATAGACCACTCAGTTGTTCCAACACAAAAGACCACTCAGTTGCTTTTTGTGAACGTTATTTTGTTTACATTCTTTCCCTTGAACGGACCTACATGTCTTATTCACCCTAAATGGGATTTCAGAATAATAACATTCTTCCCCCTTTGAAATCAGCATTCTCATCATTTTGAATAGTCTCTCTCCTCTGCCATTCGATGAATCTTCCAGGAACCATCCTCTCTCCACCCCTGCCTTTTCTGCAATTTTTTCCAAAGGCGGACAAGACTCCACCCGCCTCGCAATAACGAACTCTGACGTATTTCCCCTTCAGCATGAATCGATTTTTCTTGGCATTCTGCCAGATACAGATCCCATCAGTTTGGGTACAAGTACTTGTTGGATAGTTTTTAACTTTAAGTACAAGTACTTGTTGGATAGTTTGTAAGAGCGGAAAATTTTTTAAAATGGCACCTAAACGGCACAGAAGCTATACTGCTGGTTTTAAACTTAATGTAATTTCATGTGCTGAACAAATTGGAAATAGAGCAGCAGCTCGAGAGTTTGAAGTGGACGATAGATGTATTCGACGTTGGAGAACTGAAAAAGAAGAACTTAAAAATATGCCACTACAGAAACAAGCCAAAAGAAGTTGTACTATAAGGTGGCCGAATCTAGAGGACGACCTTGCAAACTGGATAAAGGAGCAACGAAAAAAAGGAATGGCAATTTCGACTGTAAAAATTTGCTTACAAGCAAAATTTATAGCAAAGCAAATGAACATGAATGATTCCAAAGGAAGGCCTTGCTGGTGTAGCAGATTTATGAAAAGAAAAAATATTTCTGTGCGTACTAGAACAACAGTCGGGCAACAATTACCAATGGACTGGCGGGATAAAAAGGCATCTTTTCTAAAATATGTGACAGATATTATTGACAAAAGAAAACTTCTTCGGTCACAGATAATAAATATGGATGAAACGCCGTTAGCTTCCGACTCTCCTGCAAACAGAACTGTTGATGAAACTGGTGCCAAAAACTGTATCTGTGCTTACGACGGGGCATGAAAGAACATCATTTACATGTGTGTTAGCTTGCGCCGCAAACGGTGACAAGCTAAAGCCGATGATCATTTTTAAACGGAAAACTATTCCGAAGGGAGATTTTCCTAATGACGTAATTATTTGTGCAAATGAGAACGGCTGTATGTGCGAAACAATCATGCATGAGTGGCTACAAAAAGTTTGGCAGTATCGTAAGGGATCTTTTTTCCAACCAAAAGGGTTATTGATAATGGATTCCATGCGTGCGCATTTACTTGAGTCAGTGAAAACCAGATGCCAAAAATTGTCTACGACCGTAGCAATAATTTCTGGTGGTTTGACAAAAATCTTACAACCATTAGATTTGTCAGGTAATAAATCTTTCAAAGCTGATGTCCGAAAGTGGTGGGAGTGTTGGATGAATGAAGGATTGCATACGTATACCAAAAGCGGCAAAATGCGTAGAGCATCTTTTGAAGAAGTTGCAAAGTGGGTAGGAAGTGCGTGGAAATCGATACAAAAATCGTCAATAATAGCAGGATTCAAAGAAGCTGAAATTATATCTTTAGATAAAGAGACTGTAAACCAAGAGGATGAATGAGATGATCTGGAAGACTTGGACTTATCAGGATTTACTAAATCTTAATTCAGAAAGTGAAGAATCAGATTTTGATGGCTTCATATGATGTATAGTTTATTGTAATTCCTTTTGTAAGTAAAATTTAAAATTTCCTTTTGTAATCCAAATTTAATAGTTCGTTGTTGCAACTTTTTTTATAATATAGTCTGAGTATTACAAATATGGACTTCTTTAGCGGGTATATATAAGTATATTCGTGAACACAAATATATTTTCAACATTTCTTACCTTTAATTTATTTTTGAGTTATGATTTCATTTCATGCAATTTTCTTAACTTATATGTCATATATGAAGACATAGGTTGAGATTTTGCATCTATACGGCCCACGACGATGTCACGCACAATTAAATCTATTGCAGCGTTTCTGTGCAATTTAAATTTTTTTCCCGCCATTTTTCTCGAGTGCGGCGTTTACGCTGATGCGGCCTTTCTTCTGGAAATTACGCTACTTTAAGATGATGGTAAAAATTTTATAGGTTATATAATTTAAATTTTTTTCAAAAAATTTATAAAAATTATTTAAAAATATAAATTTAAAAAATAAAACACAAAAATATGGGTAAATTTTATTTGGAATGAACCTAAATTTCAAAATGTGAAAGGAAAAATAATAAAAGTTTAATAAAAAAAGAGATATTAATAAATATTTACCAAATTCAATTAAGATTGAGGAGCTAAAATTTTAAAAACTACTGGTACGATTTTTACAAAACTTGGTATTCTGGCATAATTTGAGTCGTAGAATCGAAATATGGGAAAAAAAATGATATGTTATTTCAGAAAAAGTCCGATTTTGTGTCAAAATACCTTTGTTAGAATAGTGTTATATATAAATCTAATATATATCCTTAGTCGCGCCTTCGAGACATGAAAAACACAGTTTGAATTTTGTCAATCGACCCAGTAGTAGGGGAGATATAGCACTGTCCCTTTTTTTTTTTTTGAGCAGTGTACATAATTACATGAACATATTTTATTGTTAGTTTAAAAATTAAATTAATTTGTTTGGTTTAAAGTAACTATATTTTAAAAATTATTGTAATTTTAATCCTATATTTCTTTCTAAATAATAGCAATACAGTAGAAGTCCAGAAATCCGCAAAGCTTGGGACCAGAGGTTGCGCGGATTTTAGGAATTTCAGGACAGAAAAGATAAATCATAATATTCAGACTAACAGTGCAGAATAAATAAGGCGCATTAAATACATTTAATTAAATTATTATATACATTATTGCAATAACTTATTATATGCATTAAATTATTATTACATATATAAATTGATTATATTATTCATTTTATTATGTATACACAGCATCGAGGTTTGCCGATTTCGCCTCATGCAAAGATTTCCGGTTTGGATTCTGGTGTTAGAATCACTGTTGCTGTAAAATTTCAACAGCTTTTCTTTATTTTTCCCTATATCATAGACAATGGTATCACAATTCCATACGATTCTGCTATAAAATAGACCTGTCTCCATCTTTTTGCAGAATTTGCACTTTTTGCATTACCGTCAATGCAACATGTTTACGTGTTTCAACGTTGCAAGCAGTAAAACCATGAGTGCGTTTCTTATCTGTAATTGTATTAAAAAGGGCTGAAATTAAAAATATTCTTACTTTATCCACAAAATATCTGGATAGAAAAAAGCAGCACTAAATAATCTCGTGAAATAACAAAGCTCAGAAAATACAACAACTTGAAAGAAGAGTTGAGTGAATTGTCTGCTTTCTTACCTCGATGCAGATTAGAGGGGAAGAAACTTTTATCATGATGTCAATAATTTGGTATTTCCGTTATGACTCATTATTAGGTAAGTATTTTTTCTTCAATACCTCGTACTCAATGTTGCGGTTTCCGGAACCTATAAACTGAATGTTTATATTTTGAGAGGCAACGCAGATTTCAGGAGTTGGTGGATTTTTGGTATTTGGCTGTACTAACTTATATTATTTTTCCTCTGAATTTGCCGTAATGTAAGTTGTAAGCATCACTTTCAAGGCCGAAGCTAGACCTTTTGCCATCACTATAAAATATAAATAATAAAAGTAGTGTCTGATAAATTCAAGAAAATTTATGTGTTTATGAAATAAATAAATTACATATCTAAATTATCTGAATAGCTGATTTGTTGACATCACTTGTTTAGCACGCAGTATGATGTGTATCGTCTGACAGACAGTTACAAAATGTTTTCGTCATTGCCATTGCCAATAAGTCCAAACAATAGTGGTCGAATTCTAACAACTGATCAACAATGCGAACTTTGAAAAACAGTTCCTCGATATGTTGCAGTTGCATATAAATTGTTATTATTAAAATTTAACATTATAAAATTAACAAAAACAATATAAGACTCATATCCTGGTGAAGTAGCCACCGAAAACTGTACTCTTCTGCCGTTCTCTAGCTTGTGCATTCTTTCCAAAAAATCGGGACAGTCCCGCTGAAAGCGAGATGTCTAATCACCTTATGGTAAACTTATGTCTGATATTGGTACATATATATATATATTCTATTTCAAGTTTTTGTTTTCATTTGAGTAAGTGATAAAAACCCTTTCTTACACAGATACGTAAAAGCAAGCTGAATCATAATATTTAGAGCACCACTGTACAGTTTACTAAATTCTCTTTTCACTGGCACTGAGGTCCAGAAGTTAATCACAACCTTCTACTGGAATTTGGATTTTATGTCTGGTGTTAAAATTAGCAGTTCTGTTTCATTCAATGCCAGTTTGTTATTTCCAAAATCACAGTAGAAAGGATCAAGAACCATGAAAATTTATTAATTTATTACTTGAAAAATAAAATTTTGTTTTAAATTGTGACCTCAGAGTTTCAAAATGCGAACACGTATAATTGTGTAACTCCTTTTCAATAGCAATATAACTTTCTGCTAAAAAGTCGGAAATGGTGGAAAGTTCCAGTGTTTTACACAACTAAGCAATAAATTAAGTTTCCTTTGAAATTCCTTTAATTTTCCATGAGCATTGAGAACAATCAAAGAACAACTTTGTAGACAAAGTTTCTTTCTTTTTTTTCTTTTAAGCCACACCCTTGAGGAAGATGTTTGCAGGAGCAACTACTTTTAAAAGACAGAAATTATTTTTATATGTTATAAATAAATACAAGAACCTCACTGTTTCATTGCAATAAACCTCTTCTTGGGCCATATTACTTACAAAATAAATAGACGAATTTGCCATTTTCAAGGAATATGTTAAGAATTTAGATCCGAAGTTTCATTGGAGAGGACTTTCCTTTTTTATTGGTAATAGCATAACACCCTGTGATTATCAAAACCTGAAACCTAGTAGGTAATATTTTTCCTTTTTAATGCAGCAGCTAAACTGCAGCTAGCAGACCAGAGAATGGCTAAATGTTTAAAACATTCATCAGGGTTAGTAATCCACATTACTGGTCTCAACATTAGGTAGAACTGTAATGTTTTGGGCATATTTTTTAGTATTCATGTGATAATATCTAAGTGTACCATACACATGTTTGAATACAAGCAAGATTTACAAATTTTACATTTAATAGTCATTTCTTTGTACAGTATCTACAGCAGTAAAAATGTAAATATTGGCTACACAGATGTTCCTTTGTCTTAAACAGAAATTCTTAAGGAAGGGAGAGCTAGTGAGAAAGCAACAAATGACAATGAAAGTGGAATAAAAACATAATGTTTTGGAAGAAAGCAGACTACTTATCAATATATGTGAAACAAAATACAGAGGAGATAATGTTTCTCTGTAAAACCGCTATTAGACCTGCTAGTTATCTTTAGTTGCACTCTGAAAGAAACATTTTCAGAAATCTTCGATTCCAGCATATCTGATTGGTCAACCTAATGAAAGCCTCCCAAAAATATATTCGGTCCTCCTCTAATACTGAAGACTGAGTTGAAAGCAAAACATTTCCTTCAGCTTCCAAAAATGTCCCAAGTAAATTGTTGAGTGTAATTATTTCAGCTAGAAACCTCCCGCTCAAATGAGTGCTGGAAGAAAACATTTCTCTGAATTTTTCATAGTGTCATGCATTGCTTCATGTAATAATTCCATAAATTTAATGGATCCAGATGCTGTAAGTAGAAATCTGGAATATCACAATTAGCTTAAAAAGTACTGATGCTAAGTTTTTGGACATTGATTAAAAGACTTAGTCTGCAGAGAACTTACTGACACAGATACACTTAATGGAAAAAAAAAAAAAAAAAAGAGGAAGAGGAATGCTGATCCAGATGATGATGAAAGTACAAACTGCTTTGTTTGTATAATAAAATATATGAGCCAGTTACAGGTTCATGTATGCATATTTTTACTTGAAGTAATATCTCAAAAGCAAAAGGATGTAGATGATTCCTTTTCACACACACATAAAGACAACAATTACATAATTTATGAATGGCTAAAAAGTACCTTCATATAAGAGGAATTAACAGTTTTCTATTCAGAAAATATCACTGTAAATTTGTTTGTGCCTCTGAACTACTTCATATTAGAAAATAAATTTATTGTGCACGCAAAACACACACGCTTTTATTAGAAGCTATTTATTCAACAATGAGCATCTTGAAATCTTTCAGTGATGCTCTGTTTTAGTAACCTTAATTATTACACTATCATTTCACATCTTTATTGCATTATAATTTATTGAAAATGTTGAATAAATTCTAGCATTTTCAATAAATTGTAATTCAAACTTTATTGTTGTTCCCACTGAATCTGTATTTTATCAAGAGTTTATTAATTTATTCTGAAAAAAGAGAAAATATATTTTTGTTCCATATTATTATTGAAATAATATATTCTAGATAACAAGATTTCCATCATGGCATTATAGTATTAATTATGCATTTACCCACATAAAAAAGACAATGCAATTATATAAATTTTTCAAGTATCTGATGGACTTATGATTTCAGTTAATAGATACATCTATAATTCCATTAAGTATTTATATTTGAAATTCACAAAGCTGATGATAATTTAAAAGTTAATCAAATAAAACTTACAATATTCGAAGAGGGCAAAGGAAGGTTTTCAGGTAATGCACGTCCTGCTATATGAACAGACTTGCATGAATTTACTTCCACTTCAGCGACTAATTCATCAATTAAATTAACAGCTGCATTTACTTCCTCTTGTTTTCCCTTTATGACAATTTTCACTGCTGAATTTTTATATTTAGATGAGTTGAATTCGAACATTATTGTGGCTCTTGTTATATCACAAATTTGCCTAAGGGGAAAAAAATAATGAATCATCATTGTTCAAATTAAGTATATTAAATTAATTACACATGCATATTAACATTTTTGTATGACTCAATTTTTCTCTCACTAAATCTGAAACTAAACATTTCTGAATACACTTAGATTTACCAAGGAAATACCATTTTTACATAGCATTTAATGTTCTGGTAATGCAAATGGAATGGTTTAGTTTACTATTTATTTTCATAATATTTAAGGTAAGATTTCACAATAAGTCAGCTTATACAGAAAACTAAATGTAAAAGCATAAAGCATTTGCATTGAAGATGAGTACTATTTAATGGTAGTGGTTTGGAGTTTCCAATACACAGAAAGCAATCTGCCTATCGCTGCTTATTGAGCGATAAATGTCATTAACAAGTTTTTAATTTTTGGTGAAAAATATGGATATTATCTAATATGACATGGATATGATTGCATTACTTTCCTTTCAAACAGTTAATAAGGCTTTATCCTGAAGAGTACAGAAATTTAACTTCTACAAGTTGATATAACATTTTAAGTTCAGATCTTCCTTTATCTGATCATGACTTTTCTTTCTTAATTAATGATTTGATGATATCAATTTTTCAGCAAACTGGTGGATAGAAATGTCCAGTTTCTCAAAGAACTTAACCATTTTCATGATCTGTTTGCTTTTTTTTCTTTTCTGGATTTGTTTTCCAAAATTTCAATTGTTACCAAATCGTTAATGCTCTTCATGCTATTTTAAAGTTAGAAAAATCATTGTTTTTGATACTTGATTATTTCTATGCTGTTTTACCAAAGCACCTTACTTCTTTCAAGGTCTCAATTATAAAAGTTGAACTATCAGGCTTTAATGAAAGTTTCCCCCCACCGCAAATATTGTATGTGCAAACAGTTCACGTTGCCGGGTTTAATCACATTTTATCAAATGATTTTTGGCATTTGAAAGAAAGAGACTTGCTTTAGAACATTGTGTTGTGAAATTTGTAAAACAAAATGCCATTATTATTATGTGCAAGGCGTCTGTAATAGAACTGTCACGCTACCAGATTAGAACCATCATTTACATCCAGTTCTGTTATGAAAAGGCAGCTACAGAATGTCACCAAACCAAGTGTACAGCTTTAGCTATTAATGTTGCATCATATGGCACTGTGAAGGTAAAAGTTAAAATAACAAGGACTGTGACGTTCAAGAAGCAGAGCGCTCTGGCCGGCCTGATGCTGATGAAACCCATCTGTGAGAATTTAATCTGTTAACTGGGTATGACAAAATTTTTTGTCATGCTGGGAAGACTATTTCAATGGGTATGACAAAATGTTTAGTCATGCTGGGAAGACTATTTCAATGGGTATGACGAAATGTTTCATCATGCTGGGAAGACTATTTCAATGGGCATAACGAAATTTTTCGTACATTTTTTTGCAATATGTCACTTGACCGTTGTTCAAGAAAAATCGATCAATGGAAACACTTGTCCGCTCATAAATTGTGATAACACTCCTAATTTGCACAATTTAATTTAATTTTAGTCTGCATTTTAGTATTTTACATATTAGTAATAACTTGTTGATTTGAGTAATTGTTAGTTTTTTATAAATATGGCTAAAATTATTGTGAAGCACAAAATATTTTTGAATTGTCTGAAAGTGACGATGAAATATTGCCCGGGAGGTTTGGTAAACGACGTCGAATTCTAAGAATAAGTACCAGTTCGCAAGAAAGCGATAACAACTTCTTTCCTGATGGTCCGGACATTGAATCAAAGGATGATGATGTTATAGACCAAAATACTCAACCCACATCAGCCGAATGGAAATGTGAAAGAATACTGCGATCGCCTTTCCCGTTTTTATCTCAATCTAAACTTACATTTGAAGGACCTGAAGAAAAGGATTGCCTTTTTATTTTGAGAAATTTATCGATGAGAATTTTGTAGAACTTATTGGGGAACAATCAAACAAATACGCTGGACAGTTTTTTGAAAAAAATAATTTCATGAAACTGCGTTCAAGATGTCTCTCGTGGGTTGACACAGATGACCAAGAGATGAGAGTATTTATTTTTTTACTAATTTTGCAAGGAATAATAGGAAAACCTTCTTATCAGCTTTATTTTACAAAGCGAGAAAGTCTGGAGACTCCATTTTTTTATAAAACTATGTCAGAGAAAAGGTTCCAACTGTTAGCAAAATTTTTACACTTTAGTGATAACAATGCTTTTGATCTAAAAGTGTGCAACAAAAAAACCTACAAAATCGATTCCATTTTGAACTATTTGAGAAACAAATTCAAGGTGTTATACGTACCAGATAAAGAAATATCTGTAGACGAGTCTCTTTTGCTATGGAAAGGAAGACTGTCTTGGAAACAGTACATTCCATCGAAAAGAAGTCGATTTGGTGTTAAATTGTATAAGATATGTCAAAGTAAATCCGGATACATAAGTGATTTCATTATATATACAGGTAAAGACATGCAGTATGGTTCGAACTATCCAGAAGAACAGGGACCAAATCCTATTGTTCTTGAATTGTGCCATGATTTGTTGGATAAGAACTATACGCTATATCTCGATAATTAGTATACTAGTACTGATCTAGCTGAGATGCGCAGAAGAAAAACCGATGTTGTAGGAACAATGCGAAAAAATAGAAAGGGAATACCATCTGATATCAAAAATTGTGTTTTGAAAAAAGATGAACATATTGCTAGGTACAAAGACAAAATAATGAAGTTATCGCTGACTACAACAAAAATATGGGAGGAGTTGATCTTGCTGACGGACTAATGAAAACTTATGAAATCGTTAGAAATCAAGTAAAAAAGTATTACTATAAGATATTTTTACATGCACTAGACATGGTGTGTTTGAATGCATATCTTTTATACAAGAAAGATGGCGGTCACCTAGATAGGCTTCATTTCCTTATCGAAACTGTAGAAAAAGGTGTTGAAAAATATAGAGACGGATCGCAGTTGCTATCTACTACTACAGGACGATCATCTTTGACACCAAAACCATCTCAACTCTTTGAAAGACATTTTGCAGACTATATACCATCCGACTCTTCAAAAGTAATTGTACCGAGGAGATGCAAATTATGCTATTCCAAAGGTCTTAGGAAAGAATTGAGATTTTGGTGTCCCGACTGCAGTGTTGCTTTGTGTATGCCGCATTGCTTTAGGGAATATCATACGAAATAATTGTTTAAATTCGTTCAATTAATTTGTTTTTCTGGATTAAAAATGTTTAATTTTAATATTTAATATCATTAAATATTTTAAAACAATTTTCTTTTATTTATTCCTTGCGATGTGCTGAAATTAATGCAAAGGAAAAAGTCCCCATTGTGAAACAATTTTACTGAAAGCTTATTCCCCAGTTAACAGGTTAAGGAAGAAGATCAGTACGCAACCACTCGAGAGCTTCCTATGAAGTTAGATGTTAGTTCCATGTCCATTAGTCACACTATACATCACATAAACTTGACATGTTCAATCGCAGAGTGCCGCATGAGGTGACTCAAGCAGATGAGCACAGATGTGTTCGGGCTTGCACTAATCTGCACAAATATCGACACAAGGACGAAATTCCTGGATTGGAACGTCACTTGTGATCAAAAGCCGATTTATTTCAACAAACAAGCCAAAAAGGAAGTTGGTCTGCAACCGGTGAGCCCGCAGGCAGTGTCGCAAAGTGCAATTTGACTAATAAAAAGATCATACTTTGTATCTGGTGGAATTGCTATGGTAATATCCACAAAGAGTATCTGGAAAAACGTAAAACTCTTGCCAGTAAGATGTACAGCGAGATGATAGTCTGTGTTAACGTTGCTATTAATAAAAATGTCGAACCAACTTCCAGCGCCAAATGTTCCATCAAGATAACACATGTGTCTGCATTCACTGGCTGGACTGTAGACTCGAATGGGATCTTTTGCCACACCCACCATATAGTCCCAACATCACTCCTTTGGACTTCTACCTTTCTTCACTCCTGGGGCTACATATTACTGGTTCTATCTTTTATTTTGCACAGGACGTCCGAAATGAGGTTGATCTGTTTTTTGGACTCGCGGCAACTAAATTTTTGAGGCGAAGGCTTTGTAAAACTATCAAAACATTGGCAGAATATCATAAATTTGGCTGGGGATTACTATCCACAGTAAAGGTACTGCTTTCATGCCTTTTTTTTTTAAATTTTATTAAAAGTGATTTTTGGTGGAAAACTTTCATTACAACCAGATATTTTCATTCATTACAGCTTTCATTAAATGATAGCATCTGACCAAAACTGATATTGTTTTGAAGGAAATAAAGTGTTACCACTATGAATTGAAAAATTTGCATATTTATTTTGATTAGCTGATACTTAATCAATGCAATCATTTCATTACTATCCTGTAGCAGTACACACTGTATGTGATTTTGTGGATTACTATACCAAACAATGCATCGAATCATTTCTGATTTGGCAGATGGGCATTCAGCTTCCAACTTAAAGGGTTAATACCGTAAGTTATGATTACACCTATGATTCATCAGAAGGCAACGGAAAAAAAAGCACAAGAAAAAAGGAATAATCTTATCATATTTCACAAAACATATATACTTCTTTATTATTATGGCTCTTGTTTTGTAAATGGCAGCATTATTATCAATGCACACAATCTACAAATAGTTGGCAGTCCCAGTGGCAATGATTTACAGTTTGCCCATGATGAGAAGACTTCAGAGTAAACTTTGTGTAATCATAATTTCTTTTTTTTATGTAAATGTTAACAACTCATGATCATAACTCTCTCCTCACCAAAAGAGCTAAAATATTCCAAGTGTTAGTTTAAAAGTGTTTCTTTTCTTTTCTTTTATGCTTAAAATGTTTGAATTACCAAGATTGAGGAAGCTGCTATATCTTTCTTTCAAGATGCAACTCTATATATTCAAATATGTGAAAATTAAATAAATCTAAATATCAATGAAAGCATTTGGAGGTGCAAAGTAAAAAGTTGGAAATAAAGAAAAAGCATACATTTGACAACTTAGTCAATTATTTCAGAATACTGTTTGCATCATAACAGTGATTTATTTACAGTTGGGCAGAGGAACTGAAGTCAATTAAGAGACGGTAGAAACAACTCAGTTTTTAAAAAATACAACTACTGGTTGGACTATTTTATGCGAGAGGTGTATTCTTCACATCTAATCAAACAATCAAATAAGCGGCCCTGAAAGAAAAAAAAAAAAAAAAAAAATGTTGCCATACATAAAAAATTTCTTCTTAGAGGGGAAAAAATAAAGTTGACAAATTTCTTCTATAATACTGAATATTTGGTGAATTCTGCAGAAAAATGAGTAAATTCTTTCTTGCTCAGGTTCTACACAGAAAGGTAAGCACACTCATAGCAAAAATCATCAAACATGTACAAGGCAGACTGAGAATTTATTCAAACAATTGGTGAGGATATAGAACAGAACTCTAAAAAGCGGATTATAGATATTTTGCTGTGAGCCATGGATTCTTTTTTCGTTGATTCAACAACTACTACATATACATAAAATGTTGACTGTGATGTGCTGCAGAGTGGTGGAATAAAGATTAACGAGGCACAGTTTGCCTTCATCATGAGTCTGGCTTTGCAACTGATACCATATTAAAAGCAGTTATGAAAGCATGGCACCCACAATATATATGTGAGAGATGAGCATGGAAATTATCCTGATGAAAACATGGCATTTGAAAATCAAGGGATGTAATAATAAGGAACTAACAAAAAATATTATAAAACAGCTTCAGTATAGCCCACCTTCAATGTTTCGAAAAATTTTTTTTGCTGCCAAAGTGCATGAAATATATTGCTTTGAAAAATGGTTACCATCGAGATTTTCGACGAAACTCAGTTTTTCAAAAATGGTGGCCATCTTGGTTTTACCAGAAATCAGGGATAATAGAAATAAATTTAAGACTGTTATACACGATTTTAAAAGAAAAAAATTACGGAATTATTAATGAAAATGATTAAGGTTAAAAGGATGTAATTTTAAAAACAATGCCGGAAAATCTCACCTTTGCTTGGCTTTCCCAAATGTAAGATACCTTTGCATGGTATCTTACATTTTTCACAAATTTTATCCTTCAACAATCCACAATCTATCAAAAATCCTCTAAAAAGTTCATACTCTCTTGTTAATTCATACATAAAATATTTGCTTGGAATGCCTGGCTTTCTCAAATTTTTACATTTGTTTGAAAACTTCCACCTTAAATTTTCCTTTAAAATCTCTTGATACTTAATTACAACATCACTAACAGCAGGTTTAGAGCAATCCATAACTAAATGCAAAAATCTTATCTCCAAAACATTTAAGCGCTAAACAATTGCCGAAAATAGTGTTATGAATTTTGTGTTTAGATAGTTAATTTTAATAGAATTCTAATTAAAAAATGTTGTATTTCCACGTGCAATGCAGCACGAGATAAATTTTAAGAAAAGCCAAGCCCGAAAAGTAAGAATACAGGGGCACGTGCATTTAACTATGAGTAAATGGATATCTCGGTAATTTTTATTGAAACTGAATAAATGTAATTGACCACTATATTAGCTGTAACCGTTAATTCCATCCTCTTTAGAAATCAGAAATTTATGGTTGTTTACGTTGCATTTGCTGTATAGTATGGGTTACCACATGCTCGTAAACCAGTGTGGATAGCCACAACATATAATTTATCGCCCTTCTTGGCAATATTTTTTGGTTAAAATTTTGGGTGGGCTATACTAAAGCTGTTTCAATATTATTAACAATTTATCAGTTTAATATGGAGAATAACTTCATTTGATCATTTTGTAAGTACACCAATAGGAAAAATTTAAGGAATAACTATAATATGATGTTTTAAGATAATTCTATAAATTGAATGAAAGATAGCTGTAAGAGTGTTCAGACAACAGAAATCAGCAGTAATTTTTAGATTTGCAGCACTTGTTTCAAAGGTTTAACTATACAACCTTCTTCTTCAGTTGCTGGAGTGAAAATGGTAAAAGAGACAAGTCACTGCTCACATGATAACAATGAAAATGACAAGAAAATCTGAGAATGTTCCATCGACAAATAAAAATACAACCTGGATGATGGAAGGTTCTCAAATTTTCTAGTCTATTGTTTTTATTGGCGTTGTAACAGCACTGATATTCTCTTTTACCATTTTCATTCCTGCAGCTGGAGAAGGTTCTGTAGTCAGGGCCGGCGGAAGCGGGCCTTCGAGGCCTTTTTTCCAGGCGGGCGCTGACCAACCGACAACACAGAGCTTTTTGTTTTTGTATTAATGCAAAAGAATGTGCACTAACTGGGAAAGAAAAATCAATGTACCTTGAATGCTACACAGGACAGGGACATTGGGCATTTGCACCCCTCACTTTTCCTCTCCAGCCCACACAAATACCTTGCCATCCATCCATCAGTCGTTAGGTACAGTTTCACACAAAGGAGTTCCAGTTCCAAAAGCCATAGGAATTCACACTGTGAGTATGTTTAATCTAGGTGATACCGCACACCCACTACACAAGCAGACGTTGTGCGCTACTCAAAAGAACCTTCTGCTCACCTAGTACCCTATAATGGCCATTTGCCATGTGTCTGGAAAGCCACATTTTATGTATCATCTGCACATTCCTTCTTCGTATTTATTGAGTGGTTGGCAAAGAAAATTTTCGATGCACAATAACCTTGCTACTATTGGAAAATAAAAATCCATTTGGTGAAGTACGTACTTATTTTATTTTACTTAATATAATTTCTATTTATCTTTATTTAATCAATTTTATTATATTTTTATTTAAAATATATGCAGTGAAATGCAGCTTTTTTCTCAAAAAATTTCTCTGAGGATGGAAAGTGACTAGCCCATTCCATGAGGGCAAATTTTTCATTTTCCAATATGTAAGAATGAACACAGGCGCCAACTTTTCATTTTCTTCACGGGAGTTGGAGAGTGGGGCAAGATTTGCATTGGACGAAAATTCAAAGTCGTATAGAGGATTTATTTTCCTCTTTCGTGGGAAAGCGGGTTGCAGAGTTTATAGTTTAAGTCTAAATTCTCACTGTTTATACAATTTATTTAAAGACTAGATTCCCCAATTAAGCATCTTGGTGTAATCGTGCATGTGTTTATACAGAGAGGCATAAGGGATATAAAAAGCCACTTGAGGTGCTTACCCATTAGGCACGTAGGCAGGAGGGAGAGGTAAAGAATTGAAGTTTTATATTAAGTTATTTTCGTAAAACGTTGAGAATCTTTATTAGATTTTTAATATTAAGTTGGCTTCTGGTGCTTCGTCCTGTATCCTGCTGGGGAATGCTGCATTGGATCTCCTAAGGACTTCTCGTTAAGGGATGAAACTTCAAAATTCCCTCGAGCTAAAAACAGAATTGTCTACATTGGTCACTTAAGCTTGGGTTTACAACACACAGTAGAATTCATGTCAGTTGTAAACATATATTTTTTGTATATTAGCAAAACATTTTGCATTTTCCTTCTCTGAAATTTTTCGGTTACGTCCCTGGTAGGCATTGTTCCCCTTCCCTCTCGTTCTTTGGAGAAAATATGAATCTGCTCAACTAGAAGGCATTTCATACATTGAATTTAATTTTAGGGGTATTTTTAATGGCTATTTCTTCAAAATGTAAGAATAGTATTTATATAAAAATACTGAACTTCAAAATTCCACATGAGGATAGTTATATCTGCTGCTAAGACTTTACAAGTTGTCTTCCTCCATCGAGGAAATCGAACCGTTTGTTGCCGCTCTTCCGCGACAACATCTGCTGATTCCAACTTGGTGAGAATTTTGAGAAAGTGGAGCTTGATTGTGGACAGTCCATTTTTAGATATTGTCTATGAATTACATGTCCAAACATCAGTGGTTTTGGCTGTGATGCCTTTTACAAATCTGGCTTTTGTTGACATGTGATATATTAAAACAAATAACAAAAATGCAATAAAACATTGGAAACATTTACAAGATTGAGGTTAGTAATAAACAAAAATGAACATTAGAAGTTCACAATAGTTCAGTTATAAAAGGCAATACAATAGTACAGTGCGACATCAAAAGGAAAGGTATGTACAGGGAAACGACAACTTCACGTAAAGCTGTTGAATGTGCTGGGGGAATATTTATGGGGGCATTATTATATGGTTAACGTTCCTCGTGAGATGGAATCTGTTTGTTTTGTTTTCAATGCTGTCATGATGGTGTACAAATGGATTGAGGTAAGACTTAGCTGGTGTTTGGGGAGTGAGAGGTTTCAGGGTCATTATACAAGAAGCTCTTGGCAAACATTTAAGTTTGACCCATCCATACGGTCAAATCTTTCCTTATCCGCTTGAAAGAAAGATGCTAATTCTTCACCAGCTGCTTGAAAAACATATCATAAAAGTTATTTTTTTTTAGTTTTTCATTAGCTTCAAAAAAAATTTTTTTTTTTAACTTTTCATCTTTATTCTATATTTAGCAGATGCCATGGCTTATTTTAAAAGAAAGATTAGATATTTAATATTTAGAATTTAATTTTTAAATTTAAATTTAAGTGTGAAATTTTTATAATATGGAAACAAAGAAGAAATTATCCTGTGCACACTATTGTAAACACAAAGCTGAGAAAGATGCTGCTCTTCAGAAGCAGGCAATCGCAATGTCACATTTCATAAAGAAGATGAAGACTACTTCTGACGTAAATAATGTTCACACTGAATAAGCATTAGAATTGACTACAAAAGAACAGACATCATCCAACCAAAGAACATCAGCTACACTGGATGAAGTTATTGAAAGGAATGATGAAACTCCAAAGTAAGGGAATGATGATCCAAGCATGGAATTAAATTAATTGGAAGTTAAAAATTATCCAGATAATTCTATGGAAGAGATTGGCATAAATGAAAATTCCTATCTTAATATTGATTTTGATGATCTTGCAAAGTGGCCAACTCTTAGCGACAAAGTGAGAATGACTTTGTGTTAACTCAATGTGTTAACTGTGAATCAGAAATTTAATTTTGTTAATCCAATGATGGGGGCCGTGTTAGCAACATCATCTAGAATCGTATCTTTTGGAATTCATATAGCAGAAATTCTACAGGAAAGATGAGCCTTTTTATGCCATACTAAATATAATTTGTGAGATATAGCTACAATTTATTTGAGATTAAATATTTTTGGTTTTAATGAAGTTTTATTGCATTATGTTTTGGGCACCATTTTACTGGGGACAGCATAGGACATAAACAGGAATGGCGCCAAAAAAATGCCAAGGCGTACTCTGACATACATTTTTACCAAATGAAGATATACAGATGCAAACTTCCCATTAATGATAAAATAAAACTTAATCTATATTTTTTGGTGGCTAATTTTCATTTAATGATACTTTTCCATTATGCACCTATCATGGATTTTTGCTGTTCTATTGTAAAGTCTCAACATGTCTTTAGCTTCTCTTTTACAGCAGCCAAAAGGCAAGGCAATAGCATAATAGAAAAGTACCCAATTAATAAATATAATTAATAAAATATTATACTGATTTAGCACCCACTCTCCATTGTCACTTACTGGTACACAAAACACAAATTTGAATATTTTAAATGCCAAAATGTCAGTAGGTAAATTGTTGTTTATTTTTAAGAAAAAAATCATATATGTGCACATCAGATGACCACCTCTGGCTATATAGTACTACAGTCAAAAGTCGTTAATCCGGATACCCATAATCTGGAATGATCTATAATCCGGACCTCAAAGCTACAAACTTTCTGCGCATGTGTCAACGCATAATGCATTCACACATGCGCGTAATACTTTTACGCATGCACATAATACTTTTACTTATGCGTGTTTAATGTATAACGGACGGTATAAGCTAAGCTAAAATTATCTATTTCAGTTAATGTTGCAGTGTGCGTTGTTCCTTAATCTTCGAATTGGATCCGGCTTATTATTTTTTGCAGACTGTTAGAGCAATTTTATAAAAGTAAGCTTCAACTTTCGATTATGTCAAATAGAATTTCCGATGCTGGAGCTGCCAAAGGATCTACAAAGCGAAAGTATGTTTCGATGTCCATCAAACAAAAAGTGGAATTGCTGCAAAAAATGTATGAAACAAGGTATATCCTTTGTTTCTCTAACCACTCCGAAATCTGTTTATCAATTTCACGCTGCTCTGTTGGGGGGGGGACGTCGCAGCGCGCAATGAATTGGAAGTTGATCTGTCAGCACTATCCTTATCTTCAGGGCAGATGTTTTTATTTTATTTGGCTTATAATTCCTTTCTAAATGTAGTATTTCATCTCGATGTACTCCGTCTTTGATATGATTTAAATCAAATTTTTCGTCATTATAATTCGCTTCCGATAGTGAAGAAAGTGACAGAGAGGTTATTGAAAACGAAAAAATTTCGATTGACAAATTAGTCGGTATTCTCAACACAGCAATTATAGGACTTGAACAGCGGAACTTTGGAACTGAACAAGAAATTATATCTGTTTATAGAATTAAAGAGAAAATTTTATGACATAAAACAACTTACATTGAAAGAAATGTTTAATAAAGTAAACAAATAAATATTAAGCTTTCTTTTTTTATAAATTTTGATACCCTTTAGATCATAATTGTTCTTTATTTAATAAATTACGGTTTCATAATTTTAATTTTATAATTTCTGCATGCCATCTTACCAGATTTAAACTGATGATCTATAATCCGGAATCGCTGAAGTCCCGACAAGTTCGGATTAAAGACTTTTGACTGTATTATCATCATTTAGGCAGCATTTATACATTTAATAGATTCTCTGCAGAAACACAAATAACAAATGTTAAAAAAATAAAAAATATATATGTTATTACAGACTTCAAGGCCTTTGAATTAAAAAAATTAATAGAAGACTGAAAACTGAACAGGAAAGAAAATATAAAACCTCATATGCAAACCATACAGATGCAATATAAGTTGCTTTCTGCATTCAATACTTTCTTTCTTATACTGTTTCAGGTCATACTTTACTTAAGTAACACTGAACTAAAACTACATAAATGTATTTAAAAAACAAAATTTACCTTATGTGATTTACATTTTTCCAGACAGATTCTGTTATATTTTGGGTAAGTGATATCTCTTTTACAACAGTAGCATGATGATTTGACATGATTTGATTTATGAGATTAATAGCTTCTTCAACTTGATCTACAGATCCATACACAGTTGCAATAGTATAACCATCTAAATTAAATAGTTAAAAAAATTATCAATAAATTAAAGCAAAAACAACAACTTTCCTCACAGGTGATTTTATCAGGGGAAAAAAAATAATTTTAAAACTTTAACTAATACGGTCCAATACCAGATACAACATACAAGAAAATCTAGCCTCTTCCAAGAAATTACAGATGGTATCAAGGTGGGGGGGGCAATATGCAGAAAATAATGATTATGATACAGTAATTTCAATTTTTTCTATATATTGTTATATTACATTTGGATTCACTCATAAAAATTTCACGTATTACTTCATACAAACACAGAAGAGTAAGACACATAAATAATCAATAGAAGATAGTAAAAATGTGATTTACTTTGGAACTAAAACATTTAACTGAATGAATAATCTTTTATCATGCACATATAATTTTCTACACTGTTTTCTGAAATCTAAAATGTAAGTTAATAGAAAAATAATTCCAAATTTAAAAAAATAAATTTTGAGAAACCTATAAGCAATACAAACAAAACTAAGGTTAATTAATTTAATTAAGGTTAATTAATAATTAATTAAGGTTATTTAATGACAGCAAAGCCTTGAGGGCTATCTGCCTAAGGGAAGGGGTACCTTCGTGAACGACTGTCTATGGAAAACTGGCTCGTATACACGTTACACATGGGGAAAACCACAAAAACACCCATGCCGCCAGCCCATTCGCGAGATTCGAACTTCGGACCGAACTACAGTGTTCCGCGACTTTAACGCTCGGCCGCTGGTGGGCCCAAACAAAACTAAGATATTGTTACTGCATTAACCAAATATCAACATGATAATAGCTATAGCTCTGCATAATCAAAATCCAGTTTCAGATAAAATATGTATCAAAACTGATTGTAAAACTAATTTGTCTGATTTACTTTTTTTTTTAAGTTTTGAAATACATACTCTTTTGACAAAACAGCCATAAGATGAAACGAAGAAAGGTACTGTGTCAAAAGAATAAGGGACTATGAGCTTTGTCTACATTAAATACAAATATTCATAAGGTCCAAGTTTGAACAAATCTGCACAATTTTCCCCCAGAGGAAGTGGTGACTCTCACTATAGACAAATGATGTGAGGATGCAAATGGGAAAACTGAGGTATGGAAAACATTTTCATTAAACTGAAACAAACTTTACAACATTAGAGGTTTGATGAAGAAAGGCATAATAATTTTTTTTTAATTATTGTAATAATCAATGACAACTTTGTGGCTTTAATATATGTATACAATATTTTAAATAGTTAATAGAAATGTGGGGTAAAAGCATGCAATACCATTTTTGTGCAATTCTGGGATGCTTTTTTAAGCGAAAATAGGTCGATGTGTGCATGGATACTGAGTACGTGCAATTCTTAAAAACACGCCAAGCAGTGGGTGATTCTGCACTTGCCCGAATTTTGGACCTTCCCCCAGTATTTAATGCAATACAAGGATAACAATAACAATCATACTGACAGACAAATATTTGCAACTTAAATTAGGCAAAGAAGTTTTAGCTCTTGAAGAAGAGGTACCTGCTCGATTACTCGCTGGTGATCCTGGTGAATTTCAATATTTTGGTGAATATTGATTTTTGGTACAGCTTGGGTATAGGATCCCATTGGCGATTTTCCGGCTTGGCGCTCTGTTTTTCTGGTAACCCAGTAAATTCTAGAATACTCCACTACGGCAACCCTGTCGCATTCCCGTGTGTTTTAAACTGGAAGGTGCCATTTACTTTACTGGAGCAGAAGCTGACGGAGTGAACTGATTGTACTGTTTTCTTATCTATGTCATTTTCTTTGCTGGAGCAGAAGCTGACGGAGTGAACTGGTTGTACTGCTTTTTTTTTTTTTTTTTTATTATTATTTCTATTTTTAAGATGCCATCTGTGTTAAGCGTTGTAGAGAAGTTTCAGGAGGTATTAAATGGGAATTTAAAATTTGAATTTTCAAATGGAAGGATGACCTTAGGAAAGCGTGGTATAGCCAATAGATTGTTTCTTGTGCATTTATGTCAAAATCAGCAATTATTCTTAGACTTTTTAAAGGAAGCAGGCTTGATTAAGGGGGGATTTATATGTGAGAAATGTAATTCCGAAATGAAATTTAAAGCTAAAAAGTCAGATGGTTTTATGTGGGTGTGTAGGAAAGTGACGGCAGGGAAAGAATGTGGATCTCAGAAGTCAATTAGATATGGATCATGGTTTTGTAACAGTAAGTTGAGGATAGATGAAATTTTTTTTTTTTTTAACATACGAAATACTTACAGGGAATAAAACTGCAGCTATTGAAGAAGAGTCCTTTTTGGCTTCTAATACATTAGCAGACTGGAGGCAATTTATAAATGAAACTATTTTAGATTACATAGAACTATGGTACAACTCTAATATAGGCCCTAATTTCACCAAATGTGGCGATATGTGTTCTGCGCTGGTTTTTGGTGTGATTGCGTGTTCTATGGCAACCCTGTTGACATTGAAAAATCTTTCGATGGAGCTCGTTGGTACGCCTCTGTGTCTGAAGGAAAGATAAAATGGTAGTTGTTGAATTGAAGTTCGGCAAAAGGAAATATGATTGTGGCTATTCTGTTGAGGGGTAGTGGGTATTTGGAAGTGTGGAAAGAGGGTCTGGGAGATTATTTTTAATGGCAGTGCATGATAGAAGTAGGGATTTGCGATTTTATTTATTTGTGAACCATAGTATAAATTTTCTGGATAGTGTGTCTGGCTGTCATGTAAATACGATAGTGATTACGTGGCGGCATGTTAAAGGCGGTATGAAATTTATATTTCTGCTATTCGAAAACACATTAATTCATGGTAAGTGCATTTTATTTTATCCTTGTTCTTATTTTGTAGCATGTTATGTTTATTGGTTCTTTAGTATGAATTTCTGCCGTTATTGTTGTTTTTTTAAATTGTTTGAAATTTATTTTAGTTTATTTTGTTGTTTAGTGTCTAGACTGTACAATTCGTAGATGTTTTTTAAAGTTGAAACAGAACGCTGTGTACATGGTATTATTTGAAATTTATTGTTGTTATGTTATTTTATTAAAGCGAGTAGTGCGTAGATCGTAGATTCCTTCCTTGCCTAAATTGTGCAATTCGTAGAATTTTTTTAAAGTTTAAACAGGATGCTGTGTACATGGTATTCTTTGAAATTTATTGTTGTTATGTTAATTTATTAAAGCGACGTGTGCGTAGTTTATAGATTCGTTCGTTGCCTACATTGTGCAATTCGTAGATGTTTTTTAAGTTAAAACATGTTGCTGTGTACATGGATTCTTGTCAAATATTTTTGGTTAGAAACTTTACGTTTCTACTATCTAAATTTTTTGTTTTTGTTTCGGATTTTTAGCTAAATTGTGTGTTCAAAACGTAGTTTTTGCATGTGCGAAAACCGCGTTTTTGGAGACATTTTAGGCTAAAAGTTCAAAAGGTAGACAAAAATTTAGATAGTAATATGGCAGCGTGAAGTTTCTTGCCAAAAATATTTGGCGACTTGAGGGCGCTTATCAGAGTAGTTCCAGAACTATCATCGGAAAAAATAGGTGGTATTGGCGAAATAGTAGAAGTAGATGAAAGTAAATTTGGAAAACGGAAATACAATAGAGGGCATGCAGTTGAGGGGCAGTGGGTTTTTGGAGGGGTTGAGAGAGATTCTGGCAAACTATTTTTGGTAGCTGTCCACGATAGGAGTGAGAGAACATTATTGGGCATTATTAAGGAGTGGATTATGCCAGTGACCACAATTTATTCTAATAGTTGGAAAAGCTATGATTGTTTAAGTAGAGAGGGTTTTGAGCATTTGAAAGTAAATCATAGTTTGCATTTTGTTGATTCAGAAACGGGGTGCCATACAAACACAATAGAAAGTACATGGAGGCATGTAAAAAGCTCCTTGCCAACACATAATCGGCAAACAGATTTTAAATTTTATTTGGCTTTTTATATTTTCACTAAATCTTGCAAGGAGCAAAATATTGATGTATTCAACAAATGGAAGCACTTCTGCAGAGAACCCGGTAAATGTAAATATCGCCAACTTTGGCGATAATAATTCAAACCTGGTAACCTGTCGGATTCATCCTATTCGCTTGTTTGAAGGTTGCAACCATTCCTCTTGAGTTCATTTTGTTGAATTATCAGTGTCGTTGTTCAAATTTGGAGATTTATATTCTTCTTCTCTTCTTTATTATTGTTTTTCTGATTTTCCACGTTATTTTTTCTGAATTTTTTAACAACGAATAGATAGAAATATTTTCGTATAATTAAAGAAGTTTTCGTCGATAGATGCCGGTTCTAGGCTCCAATTTTTATGGCATAAATTTTATTAAGATACTATATTGTTAATGCTTTTGTAACAATAACCTTTCCGAGGATGGCAGGTGTGACATAAATAACTGATTAAATGGAAATAAAAAATATTATTGATTATCTAAGACGACAGAGTAGTTTGATGCATCCCCATGGTCATCAAAATTAGCAAACCACTGCTGGTGTAAGGAATACAGTTGAAATAACTCTTGAAAAATAATAAAATGTATAAAGTTCTAGTTTTATTAACAATGCTACTAAAGAAAATTTGATTACTATTGAAGGTTATTTGTATTGTGAAATATATTATAAAAAAGACAGGTTTATTTTCGTATATCCCGTTTAATCGGTTAGTTTTACATCTGCATGCTTATTATCTGTGAATTTTTACTACCATATGCTTAATATATTGTTTTGTCTACTAACTTGAATTTACATGCACTAAAAATCACGTTTACGGCTCATTGTCGATGAACCGCGAGCTTGGCGAGTAAAAATGCAACGCCGCCAACGGGTTCTCTGCGGATGAAAACCCCAACAAATTTCTAGAAATTGTAAGGGACATAAATTGGGCAGAGTGTAGGATTTCTTTGTAAATTTACCATGATTTTATAAACTTTACTAAATTTCCAGCATTTCTTTTATTTTTAATTTAAACATGTATTCTGAACTCCTGTTTTCAGTTTTACAACTCAAAACTTGCATTTTCAATACTGCTGCTTAAAATATGCCTCCATGTGTGTATTTTCAAACTTTTCTTTACTTTTAATTTAAACATGCATTCTTAACTCCTATTTTCATGTTTTTAATTTAAACATGTATTCTAAGCTCCTATTTTCAATTTTACAGCTTGTAATTTGTATTTTCAGTATGACTGCTAAAATATGCCTCTATTTATTTATTTATTTATTTTCAGTTTCACTGTTTAAATATATATTCTAAATTTGCATTTAAAATTTTTCTTGTTAAAATGTGCATTCTTACATCTATTTTCAATTTCAACTGCTTTTACAAGACTTTTAGAATATATTTAAACATATATTCTAAAATTTTTTCTGGTTAAAACGTGGTTTCTAACTTTTGTTTTCAATTTTAACGGCTTTTCCAAGACAAAAAATCGCCAATGGGGTCCTATACTCAAGCTGTTCCTGATTTTTTTAAATTTGGAATTATTTCTCTATTAACTTGCATTTTAGATTAGCAAACAAATGTAGCCGTTTTGCCTACTTTAAAACTCCACACTTGCATATTTCTTCTCTCTCTCAATAAGTAACTTGATTTGATCATCACATTTCAATAATAAGAAAGTTTCCAGAGAAAAAATATATATATGTATAATCAAAAAGAGGGTTAAATAACATGTATAGACATAAAATTTAATAGTTTTACTATATAAAGATTAAACTGCGTAACATTCAAATCAGAAACTAAGTATTCACATATGCATAGAGAACGTATATAATGCACAAAGGAATGTATATGGTGAAAGTTCAAACTTTAAACTTCATTTGAAATCAAAAATTCAAACCTGCATCATTCAATGTTATCCTAGCTTTGCTCTTTTCACGAATATTTTTAATTGTTTCTCCACCTCTTCCTAAAACAAGGCCTACGAAACCTTTTGGTATTTTAATAGCTCTCTGAAATCTATTACTATTGGAAGTCTGTATAATTTCGTCATTTTTTTTCCGCCGCAATACGTACACAACACATGTTATAACTCCAACGCCGACTCCAATACCCAACACAAGTAGGGGCTTTTTAACCCACATTACTATTATAACCTTAAACACAAATTACGGAAGACCAATTAGCGGATAATTGTCATTAAATAAGAAAAATTTGAAATCAGACAGACAAAGACAGATGTCTTGTTTTGCACCAGCTAAATCTTTCTGCCCCACAGGGCGAAAAATCAAGCATAGGTGCGAAGGAAAGGTATAAGGAAAGAGGGGCAATTTCGTATTTGAGGAGAGTAAAAAGGAACTTCGTACATCTTGGAATTTTACAGATAACTGAGTCCCTGATACCGGAAGTTTACCGAAAAATGTGTACTTTTTCCCATGATGCCTTTCGAAATCGCTGATGCAATGTAAGGTTACCAGAATAAATTTTAGAGCCAAGTGCATTGTTCAAAAGTAGCCAAGCTTTTGTTCAATCTGTCATTGTTCGTAGTAGTATTATTAATATTAGGTCGTTCGGCGTGTTCTAACGGGCTTGTAATTTTGAAGTTTTTATAACTTGTAATCGACTATGAAGGTTCTGATAACCGGTGATTCCATGATTAAATATATGTACCGATATTTACCGTCTCAGCTGTATGATAATAAACTGCATGCTCTCGCGTTTCCGGGCATAACAATAGAAAGATTGACCAAAAAAATTTCATCCTTTAATGAATACGATTGTATCCTTTTTCATGTAGGGACCAATAATATGGATTCTACGGCACAGCTTTAGTATAGCCCACCCGGAATTTTAACTAAACAAATATCGCCAAGAGCGGCGATAATTACTTGATGTGGTAACCCATACAATTCGCCAAACGCAATGTAAACAATAGGATGAAATTACGGTTACAGCTAATATAGTAGACAGTTAGATTTATTCAATTTCAATACAAATTACCGAGATATCCATTTACTCAAAGTTAAATGCACGTGCTAATATATTCTTACGTTTCCGGCGTAGATTTCACTTAAAACTTGTCTCGCGCTGCATTGCACGGGGAAATACAACATTTTAAATCAGAATTCTACTAAATATCTAAATACAACATTTTTAATCAGAATTCTACTAAAATTAATATTTAAATACAGGCGAGAATAAAAAACGATAATCATCATCACAATTCGTAATACTGTTTTCGGGCTAAAAAGATATTCGAGAATAAAATACGATCTGTTGTGCGATTGTTTAACGTTCAGTTACCGTGGAAAATACTATTTTGGATATATTTTTTGGCTACTTTGGAGGTGAGATTTTTGTATTTAGTTATGGCTTGCTCTAAACCTGCTGTTAGCGATGTTGTATTTAAGTATCAGGAGATTTTAAAGGAAAATTTAAGGTGGGAGTTTTCAAACAAGCGTAATAGTTTGGGAAAGCCAGGCATTCCAAACAGATATTTTATGTATGAATTAACAAGAGAGTATGAACTTTTTAGAGGATTTTTGATGGATTGTGGTTTACTGAAGGATAACGTTTGTTGTGAAAAATGTAAGATACCATGCGGGTTAGTTAATCAGAAAAAGTCATCGAATGGTAGTATTTGGAGATGCAAGATGTGTAGGGCTGAAAAATCAATTAGGCGAGGATCTTGGTTCGCTTGTAGTAAGCTCAATTTACAGGAAATCGTTTTCTTAACATGGGAATTAATTAAGGGTACGGCGTCTAGTAATATTGAAGAGGATTTTGGCTTTTCTTCTACGACTTTAGCAGACTGGCGTCAATTCGTTAATGAACAAGTGTTAGATTATGTTGAATTGATGTCAAATAAAATTGGTGGTGTAGGCAAAGTTGTGGAAGTAGACGAATCAAAATTTGGTAAAAGGAAAGACAACAAAGGGCATTATGTCGAAGGTCAGTGGGTTTTTGGGGGTGTAGAGCGTGATTCGGGAAAGGTGGTTTTAGTGGCTGTTCATGAGCGGAGTCAAGAAACTTTAATTGCATTGATTAAACAATGGATAGAGCCAGGCACTACTATCATCTCGGATTGTTGGAAAGGTTATAATCACGATGTGTTGACTAAAGAAGGATTTAAACATTTAACCATTAACCATTCACTGAATTTTGTTGATCCAAGTACGGGGACTCACACCAATACAATCGAAAGCACTTGGAGACACGTAAAAACACGTTTCCCAACATATAATAGGCAAAATGATGTGTCTTTCCACTTGGCTATGTTTATGTTCGAAAAAAGTTGCTATGAAAAGAAAATTGATTTGTGCAATGCATTTTTTGAGATTATCAGAGATGTAGATTGGGAAAATTTTACTTATAACCTTTAGAGTGTTTTCATTGCTTAGTAGAAAAAAAGAAACATTGAAACCAAACCAAAATTACAATTGTTGAAAAATGGCAAGTGTATAAAAAGAATGGAAAAACATTAAAATTAGGAAAAATAAAAAGGTTAAAAATATTCTTAAAATATGTAACAAAAAATTTCCATAAATTTGCAATATTGCAATATAAGTGTATACATAATCAACCATTATAATAGTTTTTTATGTAGACACTTAAATTGCATCGAGTGGAGTGACACGTGAAACAGGGTCCTCGTCCCTCACTCTGGAAATTGTGCATTAAATATGATTGCACAGGCTAATGGTTTCACAAATTTAACTTTTTTGTTTTCCCGGGGGGGGGGATCTCGTAAATTTCTGTTTTTATTTTCTTTTTATAGCCTGTTATTTATGGTTAAAATTATTGGCTCAATCCTGGAATAGGCTGCACCAGTCCATACGTTTTTTTACTTGTCTTAGGCTTGGATACGCCTTTTTATGACGTAATATTGTTACATTGTTATGCCTTTTCTTGAAAATAACTTATACCTAAGCTATAGCTTCTTATTTAAAGGGTTATTCGCGCAGCATTCCTGAGTATATGAGCAATGAAGAGTTTAACAATGTCTTAATTTTTAAGTTAAAAGAGATCACTATGTACATGGGCAAAGCCAATGTAGTGCGCAATGCCGAGGTTATGCACGTTGCCATGTTTCTGCAATTCTAGGATGTTCTTTAAGTGAAAATAGATCGATGTGTACATGGGCATAGCCAATGTTGTGCGCAATGCCGAGGTTGTGCGCGGTACCGAGTTTGTGCAATTCTAGGATTTTTTTTAAGTGAAAATAGATCGATGTGTACATGGACAGAGCCAATGTTGTGCGCAATGCCGAGGTTGTGCGCGGTGCCGAGTTTGTGCAATTCTAGGATGTTTTTTAAGTGAAAATAGATCGATGTGTACATGGGCAGAGCCAATGTTGTGCGCAATGCCGAGGTTGTGCACGTTGCCATGTTTCTGCAATTCTAGGATGTTCTTTTAAGTGAAAATAGATCGATGTGTACATGGGCAGAGCCAATGTAGTGCGCAATGCCGAGTTTGTGCAATTCTAGGACGTTTTTTAAGTGAAAATAGATCGATGTGTACATGGGCAGAGCCAATGTAGTGCGCAATGCCGAGGTTGTGCGCGTTGCCGAGTTTGTGCAATTCTAGGACGTTTTTTAAGTGAAAATAGATCGATGTGTACATGGGCAGAGCCAATGTAGTGCGCAATGCCGAGGTTGTGCAATTCTCTGATATTTTTAAGGTGGAAATAGATGGATGTGTATATGGACACCAAACTTTGATGTTTTTCGAGCGAATACGGATCGTTGTGTACAAAGGAAAACGAGATAATGTGTGATGACGAGCTGTGATGTAACGTATTTTATATGCAATGTTTAACATATCGTTTGTGTATTTTAAATTTGTATTGTTGTTTTAATTGTGAATTATATTTAAGACATTTTTCTTTTAAATAGTAATTTTAATTTTTTGGTTTTAATATGTTTATAATGCTTTCCGACTTACGATATATATCGATAGCCCGACGATCTACTCAACAGTAGCAAAACTGTAAACTTTGACCCTATAAGTAACTTTTACCTCATTATTATAATACGTAGTGTTTGCAATCGTAATCGCACTTGATAATATGAGTTCTTTGATAATACAGTGTCTCACAAAAGTGATGGGACACTTGTGCTTTACAAAAGGAAACTGTAATAAAATAAATTAAAAAAACATGTAAAATTTTTTTGTGGGTGTGTTTCATACTTAAATTTAGTAACAATTATTACATAACATACATTTTGTCAAAATATTAATTTAATAAAAATACAATTGTTTAGAACGGAGCAAAAAATGGTTCACATAGGTGATGGGACACCATTAGATACTAACTACTATGTACTATGCAACAAAAATCGTCTGAAGTAAGCAATAAAAATATTTTTTGGGGTTTTTATTTTTACTCAAAAGCAATTGGCAATAATTTATAAAATCGTCTGCAGTATTTCTCTCCAGTTTGTTTTGGAATTTTTGAGTTTTTTATCTCTGTGTAGCCATGAATGCTAAACGAAAAGAAACTTTGCCTGGAATTCGTAAATTAGTTATTAATTTGCATATTGAACGTGGAAAATCTATTAGAGAAACTACTGAAGCAGTTAACTTCAGTCATTCAACAGTTTTCAATATCATTAAACGATATAAAAAGAATCATATGATTCAGGATAAAAGAAGACCTGGCCGACCATCAAAGCTATCCAATGGAATAAAGCAGTCCTTTGCCAGTCTTAATTTAATAAATGGCATTTTTGCTAGTGATTAGTATGTATTTCTTCTGGTTTCTGAAAATCTGAACGTCATAAATGGCTGAGTTTATTAACTATATGCATTATTGTTAGTGTTTATATATATATGCTATAACTTACCAGCTGCTCATTTAATATTTGTTAAGAAAATAATACAGCCTACTAGGCAGTTAATCTTCTGATTGCTGAAAATATTGCCTAAAGTTACTGCAGAGGAGAGCATCTTCTAATGAATCATCACTGCTGAGGGGAGAAAACGCATCCCCCCATGGCCTTAATTTTTGCATAGCTGTCAAACTTACCTCAAAACTGTGTGGCTGTTCTATTTAATAAATTGCTTATGGAAAAATAGTATTTAAACAGTAACATATATAATCTACAGAATAAAGGAAAAAAACAGCATACAGGATAGTTTGCAGTGCATTTTACAGCTTGACTTTAGCTTTGATGCTTTAAAATTGTTTTTTTACAAAATAATGCAGAAAAGTGTAATCATAATTATTTTATTCCACAGGAAACTGCCATCACAGTTGAATGTGAAAGCTCCTTCAGAAACTGAACAGCAACTTCAAACAAAGTAGCTTTTTTATGCAAATGCATGAAGTACTACAGAATCTATAAATTTTTGTTCATGAACTCTTTGCTCTAAATTGATATTTATTATACTTCATTGCATATAAATTAATTTTTTAAACAGAGAATTTCAATAGTGTTCATCTGCTGCTGTTACTCAAAAGAACCTAAAGGAAAATTCTGAATTGTCTTCTTTCTTTGAGGTAAATGATAATTCATTAGTGGTGAATCGTAATCATTTGTATACTATGCGGCATCCGTTTCTCATAACAGTTATTCCTTTTTAGTAATTTTGAGATTTCATGAATTATTAAAGAATTGGTAAATTTCTTTTTGTGCAACGGTAAACAAGATATGTTTCCTCCATCTTTCAGGAAATCAGCTCCTCCAGATCCTAATGGTTGGATTCATGTAGGGCGAAAACGTTTCACTCAAAATATAGAACAGTGTTGTCAGTTTAGGTGAGATATTGTTTCTAACTTTCCAAGGACAATAAATTAGAGCTTTTATCAAGTAACCAAACACATTTTCAGATAAAGGGACTGAAAAATGTTGTTAGAGCTGGCATGTGGGAATCCATTTTAATGGATTGGTCCCAGCTGAATATTGGGCAGCTCAGTTCAATATTCAGTTTTCTGCTGATGACCCACTTAGGTTAAAGTAAGAAACATATATATATCTTAATGTAATGCAATCATTATACAGGGTGTGAATCAAAAGTTTAAAGACTTACCTCAAAATAGAAATTTATTGGACATTTAAATACAGTGGACTAAAATTCTTCAAAATATAATACTTCAGCATCAACACAGCGCGCCTTCCACTGTTCGTAGCCCTTCTAGAAGGCATCGAGTGTCATGCTGTCAAGGGCTCTCGTCGAAGCCTGTTGGATGGGGTCGAATCGCTTTCCTTTTAGGACTGTCTTGATTCGGGAAAAGAGGAAAAAGTCACTTGGAGCCAAGTCGGGACTGTAGGGTGGCTGCGTCAGTGTTATCACATTGAACTTGACCCAAACATTGTCGTGGTGCAGAATCCAGACGCCGGGCGGACTCGATCCCTCAAGTGGCGGAGCACTCCAACGTAAAAGTCACCTGTGACAGTCTGTCCACGAGCAACAAACCCTTGTGAATCACTCCTTCACGATTAAAAAAACAATCAGCATGCACTTCACACGCGACTTGCTCATGCGAGCTTTCTTAGGCTTTGGAGAGGAAGTAGTGTGTTATTTTGAGCTTTGACACTTCGACTCAGGATCGTACTCATAGACCCAGGTCTCATCACCAGTCACCTTTTTCTCTAGAAGGTTCAGATCAACATTCAACCGTTGGAGCATTTCCTGACAAACAGTCATGCATAATTTTGCATAACATCTGTATATACGCACAGAATAAACGACTTCTTTTCCAAAAGGAATTTTTTCAATGATGTCTGTACATACATATGTATTTATCTCACATAACTAAAAAAGATTAGTCGTAGAATGTTTGTTGTATATGGGACTGCTATAGTTGTGCATCTCTCTTTTTATTGTAATTGCCAGAACCAAATGTGTATATATACACACACACACCTTTACCTAGCCTTAATTTTCACAATCATTGGCCCTAGTCTATACTCCCAATTATCATTGAAATGCTTTAAATGATGAAAATAGTTGTGTTTTGGCGATGTAGAACTTTTTTTTAAAAATTATTTTTGACAAATAACGAAATCTATTTTAATGCGATCTCCAGCTTCCTTATGTCTGCAAAAATATCTGGGACATTTTTATACTCATTATAAAAAATGAAATTATGAGAAGTTTGACTCCCATGTGACAAAGACTGAGCAGTGTTTTAAATTTCAAAATCTGCAGTTTTTGTATAATTTAATAAGTAATGTGATGTGTACATCAGATTTTGCATATGTATTTTAAAATTTTATACTCTTTAATTTACATCTAGTAATAATGTATTAGATTGAATTAAATTGTATAATATATGTTTTTGATGTTATTTTTATTTTAATGTTTGAATTTGTGTTGAGTCAGAATACATACATGCGAGCATCTCAGTTAAAGGATGAAAATATGACTTTTTAAGTAAATTCAAAATAGTTTCATTCAAATAATTTTGAAACTGATAAAAAGCTTTCAGAGATTTGTAAAATAATAATAATTTGTAATTGTATCCCAAATCTTTCTCTTGTAAACATTGTATGGTAAAAAATCTGAAAATATTAGTATATATGATGTTTGAATGTATTCAAATCAAATAGATATTTATTGAAATTGTTTTGTTCTAAAGAGTTTATGTTCATAATGTATATTTTAGCATCTATAATCAGAATTACCTAAATCAAGCTTATGTTTATTTGTCCCTTCATAATAACTGATGGGCAACAAAAAGAAGCTTGTTTTAGTACCTGACAGATTGAAGGAAAACCAGCACCTGTATATCTAAGTGGGTACTTTAGGTATTGCTGGGCCTTGCTAAGTACTAAGCTTCCACCAAAATGGAATTTTGAAGAAGAATGCTCTGAATGTGGTCAGAAAGTCTCCTACCACCAACCTCTCAAGGATTTCGCCTCACCTTCTGCTTTTAGTGCTCCTTGCTAAACAACCATTACACACTTACATTACAACATCCATGCCTTCTTTGGGATTTGAACTCGAACCTTTTGGTATGATAGGCAGCGTCATTAACTACTATCCTGTCTGGGTGCTACAGCATAGTGTTGCTATAATGGAAGATGTCTTGTTTTGTGAAGACATGAAAACAATCACAAAAGAAAAAGATGCCTTTCTGCATGTGAAGGAATTCTTTGTGAAGTATGCTCTTTTGTCAATCGAAACAAAATTCAGAAATCACTTGGATGCACAAGCAGATATGTGATTTGCTATTAACAATAAAGTGCCACAATTTGGAAAAAAATATCCAATACAGAGGAACAGAAATAGTTATTAATTATTGTTTTGAAAAATTTATGCAAATATTAAATTTTGTAATATTTTTTTAGTTTCGTGTTTTTTTTTGTTTATTATTAAAATTTGATTACATAACTGTTTTCTTTTTCCTCACCCTCCCTAGAAACTTTGTTAGGGGCTGCAAGAATATAATTTTTTTAGAACTGCTAGACATGGAAAAGTTTGGGAACCTGTGTCTTAGAAGATGATATTGTGAAGTTCAGTTTTGAACTAATAAAGAATACTGTATATGTACATATAAAAAAAAATCTAATATCTATGTGAATATGTTTCAAACCTGTTTCTGAATATATATATATTTATTTATATTTACATAATACACTTAAAAAAGGGAAGATAACTAAAGTTTTCATTTAATAAACTAAATATACATGCAGGAGTAGTGTTTGACCTACTCCACTCTCATGTAGACATTGCTCCTGCATGTATATGCAGGAGTAGTGTTTGAGCCCAATACTGGCATATGTACCTATAGGAGTGAAATCAACTGGGAAACAAAATAATTTTGCTCTTTACAACATTAAATTTTTTCCATACATCTAAAGCATTCTTAGTTATATTGCTGTCATAAAATCTGGTCTAAATTTTTGTGAAATGTAAGTTAGTACATTGCTTATACCACTTGTCCATCAGAGTTCTTATGCAATCATTGGTTGTATGCATATATTGGAGTTCAAAAAATGATTTAAAAAAACATGTAACTTCAAGTTGCATAAGTCAGGTTTAACTCTACTTGATATGGGATTAAGAGCAGGAAATTAGCTAGATGCTTTTAAACATGGACTGTTTATTGTATGACATTCTAACTCGATGAAAAGGAGATTATCATTTGCTTATATTATACATTTGGTGGTCGTGTGTGCTTAATGCATGATATAATTAAAGAAAATAAGAGTAGACAATCTCCTATAACAAAAGAATATATTAAGTACTAAATTACAATTTAAATTACATTGCAGAGATCAACATAGAGCTCGGAACACAGTTCATGCTACCTTCGCGTACCAAGGAGGTTAGAATAGAAGGAGGGAGGGTTCGCAGTTTCCTTCACTCTCGGGGAATGAAACTCTACCGAACAAGTGGCGTCCATGTTTGTAACTTCAAAACATTGCATTACTGCAGTGAAACGTACGTGTTTTTAAGCTGTTCCGTGCATGTATTTTCCAGTAAAAATATGTTAAATTTATAATAAAATGCTTCGCTATTATTAGTTTTTTGTTTTAAAGTTATAAAGATGATATCCGTAATTTACTACGTACAGAAAAGCATTAAGAAATAGTTCGAAATCTAAATACATGTGCATAACATTAAAGCCTTTAAAAAGGATGTTTCTGCATATTTCAAGAATTTGTTTAGGTTTTATTAGCAACCTGTTGGGTGTACGTTCCAATTTTTCCTTTGAGAAGTGATATTTCTGATTTATTCACAATAGTGTAATTTATTAAAGAATCATTTAAAATAATTTAACCTGAAATTAATAGCAGATAATCATCTAAAAATATAGTCACAGGTTGCAATTTTTTAAATGAAAGTTTTAAATAAATTCTTTTCATGACAAAAACCTTATAACAACAAGAAAATATTAATAAAATAAATGAGATTTATGTGAATTCAGTGATTTCAGTTTATGCGCGTTTCATATTTATGAATCTCAAAGAAATTTCCTTGAATTAAGCTAAATTAGAGAAATATACCTACAATTTTGGACACATCTTTCCACATGTTCAGTTGTGTAAATATTTTACTTACTTTTATCGCTATACTGCCCACAAATTTGTAAATTTATGCAAAAACATTTTAACAACATAGTTAGTTTATCTTGATCAAATGCACAAATTATATTCCTAACAATTCACAAAACTTTACAATGAATAATAATTAATACATAAAGAAAAATATTACTTTATTTAACACCTTTACAATGAATAAAAATACTAACAATTGATTTCTTACTTTTAATGAAAATTATAAAACGAATTACCTAAAACGTTCAAATTATACGGTTTAAATCCTAGCATATACCATAGTATGTTAAGGAATGAAGTTACCAGCAATAAACAGAAACATTAAAATGTATTTAAGATATTTTGATTATTATTGAGTACTTTTTTCGCATCTGGAAAGAAATCAACATGACATTGTGATATTTTTTAACATATTTGTCAAATTACATAGAAAAAGAAAATCAATACTTATGAATGAAAAGTAATCTTAGGAATATTTTTCGAAAATCTATTTGTGCATCCATATGCAATACAAGCTGACATGCTTCAAAAAGAAAAGAAAAAAAATAATAATGCAATTACAGATTCCCTTGCGCAAGTCACAGCGATAACAGGAACATGGCCGCTGAGCTTCACCGTTTGAGTTGAACCTTCCCTCCTTCTATTCTAACCTCCTTGTCGCGTACAGTTGTCCAACGAGAAGTCTGAGTGAGTAAAGATGTCGCTTTGCTGCTCCGATTAAGAACTGGATTTTACACGTGGCGCCATCTCATGAATAGAAGTTGAAGTATCTGTCGGAACGCCACAGTACTCCCCCCCAAGTACCATCGGTACGTTGTTATAAGTACTTTGGGTTAAATTTAACCTTTCTTCCAGATCTGGTAGTTTTAGGTTGCTCTTTAACGGGATGTAAGCTTTCTTCCGGGAGTGATGTTGATGAGGAAGTTGTTGGATCTTGCATTAGAAATGCTGGTTTGAGACGATCGATTCCAATCACTGATTGTTTGCCATTGCAGATGATGGTGAAATGTTTCGGTGTTCGTTTGACAACTTTGAATGGACCATCATATGAAGGTGTTAAAGTTGGCTTAATTGCATCGTTGCGCACGAATACGTGCGAAGATGTCTCAAGCGCAGGATGTACAAAATAGCTTGGCTGGTTATGCGAAGATGCTGGGGTTGGCTAGATATTGCTCATGGTCTCACGTAAACGTTGAAGGAATGTTGGAGGGTCGATAACTGGAGTAGATTCTGGGTGAAAGAATTCACCTGGCAGACGGAGGGTTGCACCATATAACATTTCAGCACAAGTGCTACCAATGTCTTCTTTGAATGCTGCGCGAAGACCAAGCAAGACTAGGGGTAAGGCTTCTGTCCAGTGTGTGCTACTGTGGCACTTCAGACCTTGTTTGAGAGATCGGTGAAAGCGTTCCACCATGCCATTTCCAGATGGATGGTATGGTGTTGTGCGAATATGGCGAATGCCAAGAAGGGAGGTGAGGGATGCGAACAAGTGACATTGAAATTGTCGGCCTTGGTCAGTAGTGATGGTGGTAGGCATGCCAAATCTTGAAAGCCACTGGGAGATGAATGCTCGAGCTACAGTTTCAGCGGATATATTTTCAATAGGAATGGCTTCAGGCCATCTTGTGTACCGATCAATACAAGTGAGGAGGTAAGTGTAACCATTTGAAGGAGGCAATGGGCCAACCAAGTCTAAGTGTACGGTCGGTCACAAAAGTAATCGAACACCGGTACCCATTCAGAAAATTTACTTTTCCGTTGAGAAACAAAATTGTCTCCAGAGTCCATCTTGGTTCGATAGAAAAAAAAACAAGGATGGCTCATGTCCAAAATTGGCTAGGTGCATGAAACAAAATACAACATGACCTATCTGGGTGAGATGGGAAACAAAATGGCTGCTCACGTGATCCATTATTGCGCTCATAGAAAACGCAAAGTGTGGCTGCGGCTCGTCTTGGTTCGCGAAGAGTGAAAACCCAAAACGGTCTGTAGTGTCTACCTTTGTTGGATGAGAAAACAAAAGGATGGCTCATGTCCAATTTATTTAGGTGTGGGAAAAAATATAACGTGACCTATCTGGATGAGATGTCTCCAGCGATCCAGTATAGACTTTTTCCCCATCTGCAATAGGTGACATCTATAAACAATTTTATTGAAATCTCCTCGAAATATAAGAAACAGCTAGCTCGTGAAATTGTAAGGTATTCCCAAAAAATTCCACTTCTTGAAGAAGGAAAAACATCCTAGATGCAGATGAGGTAGAGAGAGAGAAAAAGCATGTTGCACTATGGAGAGCCCGCACGGTTCTGAACAGAAAACGTGAAATGCTTTTATAGAAAAGAGTTGAAAGTGAAAGTAAAAGCCGATTGCAAATTTTTCACTTGGTTGCTGACTGGGAAAAAATTTTCAGAGCTCAGAAAAAAAATTCTGAGATGTAAAAAAAAAAAAAAAATTGTTAATTTTTATCATGTCTTCTAGACATGATAAAAATTAACCCTACACACTTTTTGTGTGTGAATGTTGTCTCACTGTTTCTAAAAATAGACCATGACTCATTCTAGGAATTATATGTTTTAGAAAGGATGAGTCATGGTCTTTGGGTTTCTCCATTCCAAAGTAAACAAAGTGAAGACATCAAATTAATAAAAAAAAAGGAAGAGTTTTTTTTTTTTTTCAGTTCTGGAAATATTTTTCCCATTCAACAGCCAAGAAATATTTCCAGCCAATACAATTTCATTTTTACTTTCACTTTCAATTCATTTCTTATATCTATAAGAACATTTCATGTTTCTGTTCAGATCAGTGTGGGTTGTTCAAGACGCAGCAACTCTACTCCATCCCACAACCAGGAAAAAAACAGCCCACTCAATCGCTGAAATGGATTAAAAATAAATTCTTTCATACATTTTTAAACCTCAAGAGTGTTAGCTGTCATGGAAAGAGCCTTTTTTCCCCCTGAGCTCTAAGAAAATGTTTCCCAGCAGACTCAATCGCTGAAATGGATTAAAAATAAATTCTTTCATACATTTTTAAACCTCAAGAGTGTTAGCTGTCATGGAAAGAGCCTTTTTTTCCCCTGAGCTCTAAGAAAATGTTTCCCAGCAGACTCAATCGCTGAAATGGATTAAAAATAAATTCTTTCATACATTTTTAAAGCTTAAGCGTGTTAGCTGTCCTGGAAAGAGCCTTTTTTTCCCCTGAGCTCTAAGAAAATGTTTCCCAGCAGACTCAATCGCTGAAATGGATTAAAAATAAATTCTTTCATACATTTTTAAAGCTTAAGCGTGTTAGCTGTCATGGAAAGAGCCTTTTTTTCCCTGAGCTCTGAGAAAATGTTTCCCAGGAGACTCAATCGCTGAAATGGATTAAAAATAAATTCTTTCATACATTTTTAAACCTCAAGAGTGTTTGTACTCATGGAAAGAGCCTTTTTTTCCCCTGAGCTCTAAGAAAATGTTTCCCAGTCCACTCAATCGCTGAAATGGATTAAAAACAAATTCTTTCATATATTTTTAAAGCTCAAGCGTGTTAGCTGTCATGGAAAGGGCCTTTTTTTTCCCCAGCCCACTCAATCGCTGAAATGGATTAAAAATAACTTCTTTCATACATTTTTAAAGCTCAAGCGTGTTAGCTGTCATAGAGCTGCAGATGAGGTAGAGAGAGAAAAAGCATGTTGCACCATGGAGAGCCCGCACGGTTCTGAACAGAAAACGTGGAATGCTTTTATAGAAAAGTGTTGAAAGTGAAAGTAAAAGCCGATTGGAAATTTCTCACTTGGTTGCCGACTGGGAAAAAATTTTCAGAGCTCAGAAAAAAAATTCTGAGATGTAAAAAAAAAAAAAAAACTTTTTGTTAAGCGTCTTCTAGACATGATAAAAATTAACCCTACCCCCCTTTTGTGTGGGAATGTTGTCTCACTGTTTCTAAAAATAGACCATGACTCATTCTAGGAATTATATGTTTTAGAAAGGATGAGTCATGGTCTTTGGGTTTCTCCATTCCAAAGTAAACAAAGTGAAGACATCAAATTAATAGAAAAAAGGAAGAGTTTTTTTTTTTTTTTCAGCTCTGGAAATATTTTTCCCATTCAACAGCCAAGAAATATTTCCAGCCAATACAATTTCATTTTTACTTTCACTTTCAATTCATTTCTTATATCTATAAGAACATTTCATGTTTCTGTTCAGATCAGTGTGGGTTGTTCAAGATGCAGCAACTCTACTCCATCCCACAACCAGAAAAAAAAAGATGTTCTTTCATGATGAATTTTTTGGCTTTCAAGCTGGCTGCATGGGTGTTTTTTTTCGTGGTTTTTCCCCATGTGTAACGTGAATACGAGCCAGTTTCCCTTCCAAAGTCCTCCACGAAGGCATTTCTTAAGGCAAATAGCCCTCAAATGCTTTACCGTCCTCCGAATCGACTTGACCTCTCTCCAACTTCCACGGTGTCATTTGAACGATCGAGTCGGCTGTTGGAAAAAAATGTCTGACAGCTGAAAACAATATCTCCACACACCTTCACAAAACCTATTTCCAGGAGGAAGAAGCGTGTATTCAGCTCCAGTGCACAGCACAGACTGATTTAAAGCTGAAACGCGAGTGGTTTAAATAGATGAGAACCCTCTATAGAAATAATTTGAATATATCTGGTTTTGTGAATCAAGACGACTGGGAAAAAAATTCTCAGAGCTCAGAAAAAAATTCTGAGTTGTTAAAAAAAAAAAAAAAAAAAAAAAAAAAAAAAAAAAAAAAAACCCTTTTGTTAATTTTTATCATGTCTTCTAGACATGATAAAAATTAACTCCCTTCTCTTTTTGTCTGGGAATGTTGTCTCACTCTTTCTAAAAATAGACTATGACTCATTCTTGTGGAATTCTGTTGGGATTTTACTTTCGATTGGCTTTTGACTTTGTTTCAATTCCCCAGTTATCTATAAAAGCATTCCGCGTTTCAATTCAGATCCGTATGGGCTGTGGAAGAGGCAACACGTCTCTCTCTTTACCCAATCTCATGATATTCTTTAAGAATTTCTTAGCCATTTGTCAAAGAAGAGGACTATAATTGAAGAATTTATGAATTTGGGAACATGTCACCCATGGCAAATCTAAAATCTTGGAAGTGGATACTGGAAAGCCCCGCTCTGATTATAATTCTGAGTTCTAGCATGGGACATTTTTTAAATCAATAAGCTAAACTATTTTTCTAGTCTCATATTCTCTCGTGACTAGGGTTCCAGATTTGGGTAGAGAGAGACATGTTGCCTCATCAACAGCCCGCACTGTTCTGAACAGAAACGTGGAATGCTTTTATAGAAAAGTGAAGAGTTGAAAGTGAAAGTCGAAAAACGAAATGGGATCGGCTAGGAAAAATTTCTCAGAGCTCAGAAAAAAATTCTGAGATGTAAAAAAAAAAAAAAAAAAAAAAACACCAATTTTTTTGTTAATTTTTATCATGTCTTCTAGACATGATAAAAATTAACTCCCTTCTCTTTTTGTCTGGGAATGTTGTCTCCCACTTTCTAAAAATAGACCATGACTCATCCTTTCTAAAGAATAGGATTCCAAGAAAAGATTGGATGAGTCATGGTCTATTTTTAGAAACCGTAAGACAACATTCCCAGATAAAAGGGGATGAGTTAATTTTTTTTTTTTACATCTCAGAATTTTTTTCTGAGCTCTGAAAATATTTTCCCAGCCGATCTCATTTCGTTTTTCGACTTTCACTTTCAACTCTTCTCTTTTCTATAAAAGTATTTCGAGTTTCTGTTCAGAACACTGTGGGCTGTTGAAAAGGCAACACATCTCCCTCTCTACATTAATTGGGAATCCAAGATGTTCTAAAGAAGAATTCTTTGAGAATCTCTTAACCTTTCTAAACTTTAGATGAGCTAGCTGGATATTTCTTCATTTCTTTTTCAAGTATGGGTTCAAAGGATTCTTTGAAATAGTTGCAAGTAAGACGTTGTATCATTTTCTGTTATCATGAATCTATTAAAAAATTTCAATGCCTAGTTTTAGGGCTACCTATACCCGGCATGATTCATATGTTTTACTCTACGTTTTAGATGAGACCCTCTCTTAAAAACACGATTTTCCTATTCAAAGTTGAAATGAGTTTCTAAAAGCATGATTCTTTTAAAAAAACATGTGTGATTGTGTAGGTGTGGTGGGACGGTTAGATTTCTTCTCTTACGAGATAGTCATCTCCACGCTCTCGTGGTCGCTGAAATCTTGTGATGGCTCAAGTGAAAAGAGTTCATTTATTTTGACTTACAACCACGTTAGATTTTTTTGGATATCTCCTCCAACGACTCGTGGAACTCTTTTCCCTGATATCAGGTATGTTTAGCAGTGCACGCCCTCTGAAGTGAATCTCGGAATACTTTGACAAATCCTGTCGAGTGGATTATGAAACCATTTTTAAAGGACCTCAGAGAAACACCCATGAAGACGATACCAACGTGTCGTTTTTCAGAAAGCATGAAGGTGGTTCATGGTGAGAGATGAGATGGTAAAATAGTTTTTTCTTAGAAAGTTGAAAAAATGGAGAGTAGTAAGACACAGTCTCTTTTTTTCGAAACTGAGTAGGAGGGTCATTTTGAGATGAGCTGGAAAATATTTTCTGAGAGATTTGAAAAAAAAAATTTTTAAATAAAAAAATATATATATTATATAATATATATATTATATAATATATATTATAAATACTTTTTGTTCATTTTTATCATGTCTTCAGACATAATAAAAATGAACGACATCTCTCTTTTTTCTTTGAAACCTCTTTCAACCTATCTCGTCCTGTTTCTCAAGTAACATTTCTTTCCTGAAAAGTTAATTTCTTTAGAAACCTAAGACAACTCTTTTCCTGAAAAGCTAATTTCTTTAGACACGTAAGACAACAGGTAGAGACATCCTTCGAACCAAAAAGAGAGTAGAGATCCTTTTGAATAATGTCGAATAGACAAAAGACGAGTAGCCATTTCAGTTCTATGCTTTTTCCTAGGGACGATCCACGAAAGGGTCCTCTTTTGTTCACGAAGCGTGGTTCACCCATGAATGAAACACGTAGGCTCGAAACTTTCTAACATCTCTACCTCCACGGTGCAGTTTGAAAGGAAGGTGACCCACCCATCACCCCAGCTATGAAATGAAACGTCAAAACAGTGCACACGTTCTAGAATAAGAACCCTTGTAGACATTTGGGGGCTCTACAGCACAGACTCAACAGAAACAAAACGATAAAAACTTTCATAGATCCCAGAGAGTGGATGCTTAAAAATAAGGTGATGTCTCGTCGATCAAATCAGCTGTAAATAAATGTCTAAGAGCTGTGAAGAATGGATGGCCTACCTTCACAAAAGCTCTTTCTAGGAGGGAAAAGTGTGTATCCAAGCAGAATACACAGCACAGACTGATGTTAAGTCGAAACTGGAGTGATTTCAATACACAAGTATGAATTCGTTCTAATAACACTTTAGATAGGTCTCGTTTGACTCATCGAGTCGAGGGGGAAAACATTGACGTGTTGCCTTTCCAACAGCCCACACTGTTCTGAACAGAAACGTAGAATGCTTTTATAGATAAGAGAAGAATTGAAAGTGAAAGTAAAAAAACGAAATCAGATCGGCTGGGAAAATTTCTGAGCCGAGAAAAAATTCTGAGTCAGAAAAAAAAAAAAAAACTCTTCCTTTTTCTTTATTAATTTGATGTCTTCACTTTTTGACTTTCTACAAGGTCAAAAGAGTGAAGACATCAAATTAATAAAGAAAAAGGAAGAGTTTTTTTTTTTTTTTTTTTTTTCAATCTCATAATTTTTCCTGAGCTCTGAAAAATTTTTTCCCAGCCGATCCCATTTCGTTTTTTGACTTTCACTTTCAATTCTTCTCTTTTCTATAAAAGTATTCCGCGTTTTTGTTCAGAACAGTGTGGGCTCTTGAAAAGGTAACACGTCTCCCTCTCTCTTTACCCAAATCTGGAACCCATGATGATCTTAAGAAGAATTCTTTAAGAATCTCTTACAATTCCTGAACCTTAGACAAGCTGAATGTTTCTTTTTTGTATTTCGAAGCTATTGATGGATCAAAGAAGAAGATTTCAATGGAATGACTTCAACGTTCTAGGATAGAATATTTTTTCGAAATCTCTTCCTACTTTCGTCTACACAGCAATGTTTTTTACGAAAGTTTGGTCCTCTTTTACATTTACTTTTTAAATAGTTGTTCAAAGGGATTTTCGTTCTGCTGATTCAGGTTTCCCGCGCTTCACGCTACCCATCCTCACCCATTTCTAAAGGATCTCAGAGAAAATTAAAAGGGAAAGAAATAGCCTCCAGTGAACACAACTCCAACAACGACAGTGGATAGTTTTTTTCTGTCCTTCCAGACATATCACCGGTGACCGATAGGTTGTTCAGCCTCACGGGTGTCGTGAAATGGCACACCATGCCTGTTTCCCTCCCAAAAATGTTTCTTCGGAAAAGGGAAAGTTTTTTTCCCACCCCTTTGGAGATTCCTTTTCCGCATCGATACCCAAACCCATCGGCCAGAAAAATAAATTTTTTTAAGAACATTAGGTTTCTGAAATATATTACAAACATACGTATTCATTTTAATATTTTACCTTCATTGGATGAAATAGTCTGTAAACTCTAAATTTCTTAAATGATTCCAACAACATGAAATTTTAGTGTTATTTCATCAATCCTTTAAGTATATTGTGTCTCGTCAAATCCTTTTTATTTGAGATGGATGATTGCTAAACAAAATGGTTGAAATAGCATGATAAGAAGGAAAAATATGTTATGTTAGCAAATAATTTACGTGACATAAATATTATCTAACTATTTACACGGATCCAGCTAACTCAAACTGACTGTATATAAATTGTTTTGAGGGGGGGGATTAAATTCATCTTGTCACAGGTTTTAGCTAAATTGTATATACAATGTATTAGAAATACCTTAGAAACTTTAAACAATATAGTTGTAAGAGGTTAGAAGAAAGAAATAATAATACGGTTCTTCCAAGCTACTTTACGTAAGATTGACGAAGCATTGTAAGAAATAATAGATAAGCTCGTAAAATACATGTATGCGTGATTTATTAAAAATATTAGACTGAATATGTATCTTATATTGAGTTTCAAGAATGGAAATGTTCTTAAAAAAATTTATTTTTCTGGCCGATGGGTTTGGGTATCGATGCGGAAAAGGAATCTCCAAAGGGGTGGGAAAAAAATTTTCCCTTTTCCGAAGAAACATTTTTGGGAGGGAAACAGGCATGGTGTGCCTTTTCACGACACCCGTGTGGCTGAACAACCTATCGGTCACCGGTGATATCTCTGGAAGGACAGAAAAGAACTATCCACTGTCGTTGTTGGAGTTGTGTTCACTGGAGGCTATTTCTTTCCCTTTTAATTTTCTCTGAGATCCTTTAGAAATGGGTGAGGATGGGTAGCGTGAAGCGCGGGAAACCTGAATCAGCAGAACGAAAATCCCTTTGAACAACTATTTAAAAAGTAAATGTAAAAGAGGACCAAACTTTCGTGAAAAGCATTTCTGTGTAGACGAAAGTAGGAAGAGATTTCGAAAAAATATTCTATCCTAGAACGATGAAGTCATTCCATTGAAATCTTCTTCTTTGATCCATCAATAGCTTCGAAATACAAAAAAGAAACATTCAGCTTGTCTAAGGTTCAGGAATTGTAAGAGATTCTTAAAGAATTCTTCTTAAGATCATCATGGGTTCCAGATTTGGGTAAAGAGAGAGGGAGACGTGTTACCTTTTCAAGAGCCCACACTGTTCTGAACAAAAACGCGGAATACTTTTAGAGAAAAGAGAAGAATTGAAAGTGAAAGTCAAAAAACGAAATGTAATCGGCTGGGAAAAAATTTTTCAGAGCTCAGGAAAAATTATGAGATTGAAAAAAAAAAAAAAAAAAAAAAAAACTCTTCCTTTTTCTTTATTAATTTGATGTCTTCACTCTTTTGACCTTGTAGAAAGTCAAAAAGTGAAGACATCAAATTAATAAAGAAAAAGGAAGAGTTTTTTTTTTTTTTCTGACTCAGAATTTTTTCTCGGCTCAGAAATTTTCCCAGCCGATCTGATTTCGTTTTTTTACTTTCACTTTCAATTCTTCTCTTATCTATAAAAGCATTCTACGTTTCTGTTCAGAACAGTGTGGGCTGTTGGAAAGGCAACACGTCAATGTTTTCCCCCTCGACTCGATGAGTCAAACGAGACCTATCTAAAGTGTTATTAGAACGAATTCATACTTGTGTATTGAAATCACTCCAGTTTCGACTTAACATCAGTCTGTGCTGTGTATTCTGCTTGGACACACACTTTTCCCTCCTAGAAAGAGCTTTTGTGAAGGTAGGCCATCCATTCTTCACAGCTCTTAGACATTTATTTACAGCTGATTTGATCGACGAGACATCACCTTATTTTTAAGCATCCACTCTCTGGGATCTATGAAAGTTTTTATCGTTTTGTTTCTGTTGAGTCTGTGCTGTAGAGCCCCCAAATGTCTACAAGGGTTCTTATTCTAGAACGTGTGCACTGTTTTGACGTTTCATTTCATAGCTGGGGTGATGGGTGGGTCACCTTCCTTTCAAACTGCACCGTGGAGGTAGAGATGTTAGAAAGTTTCGAGCCTACGTGTTTCATTCATGGGTGAACCACGCTTCGTGAACAAAAGAGGACCCTTTCGTGGATCGTCCCTAGGAAAAAGCATAGAACTGAAATGGCTACTCGTCTTTTGTCTATTCGACATTATTCAAAAGGATCTCTACTCTCTTTTTGGTTCGAAGGATGTCTCTACCTGTTGTCTTACGTGTCTAAAGAAATTAGCTTTTCAGGAAAAGAGTTGTCTTAGGTTTCTAAAGAAATTAGCTTTTCAGGAAAGAAATGTTACTTGAGAAACAGGACGAGATAGGTTGAAAGAGGTTTCAAAGAAAAAAGAGAGATGTCGTTCATTTTTATTATGTCTGAAGACATGATAAAAATGAACAAAAAGTATTTATAATATATATTATATAATATATATATTATATAATATATATATTTTTTTATTTAAAATTTTTTTTTTCAAATCTCTCAGAAAATATTTTCCAGCTCATCTCAAAATGACCCTCCTACTCAGTTTCGAAAAAAAGAGACTGTGTCTTACTACTCTCCATTTTTTCAACTTTCTAAGAAAAAACTATTTTACCATCTCATCTCTCACCATGAACCACCTTCATGCTGTCTGAAAAACGACACGTTGGTATCGTCTTCATGGGTGTTTCTCTGAGGTCCTTTAAAAATGGTTTCATAATCCACTCGACAGGATTTGTCAAAGTATTCCGAGATTCACTTCAGAGGGCGTGCACTGCTAAACATACCTGATATCAGGGAAAAGAGTTCCACGAGTCGTTGGAGGAGATATCCAAAAAAATCTAACGTGGTTGTAAGTCAAAATAAATGAACTCTTTTCACTTGAGCCATCACGAGATTTCAGCGACCACGAGAGCGTGGAGATGACTATCTCGTAAGAGAAGAAATCTAACCGTCCCACCACACCTACACAATCACACATGTTTTTTTACAAGAATCATGCTTTTAGAAACTCATTTCAACTTTGAATAGGAAAATCGTGTTTTTAAGAGAGGGTCTCATCTAAAACGTAGAGTAAAACATATGAATCATGCCGGGTATAGGTAGCCCTAAAACTAGGCATTGAAATTTTTTAATAGATTCATGATAACAGAAAATGATACAACGTCTTACTTGCAACTATTTCAAAGAATCCTTTGAACCCATACTTGAAAAAGAAATGAAGAAATATCCAGCTAGCTCATCTAAAGTTTAGAAAGGTTAAGAGATTCTCAAAGAATTCTTCTTTAGAACATCTTGGATTCCCAATTAATGTAGAGAGGGAGATGTGTTGCCTTTTCAACAGCCCACAGTGTTCTGAACAGAAACTCGAAATACTTTTATAGAAAAGAGAAGAGTTGAAAGTGAAAGTCGAAAAACGAAATGAGATCGGCTGGGAAAATATTTTCAGAGCTCAGAAAAAAATTCTGAGATGTAAAAAAAAAAAATTAACTCATCCCCTTTTATCTGGGAATGTTGTCTTACGGTTTCTAAAAATAGACCATGACTCATCCAATCTTTTCTTGGAATCCTATTCTTTAGAAAGGATGAGTCATGGTCTATTTTTAGAAAGTGGGAGACAACATTCCCAGACAAAAAGAGAAGGGAGTTAATTTTTATCATGTCTAGAAGACATGATAAAAATTAACAAAAAAATTGGTGTTTTTTTTTTTTTTTTTTTTTTTACATCTCAGAATTTTTTTCTGAGCTCTGAGAAATTTTTCCTAGCCGATCCCATTTCGTTTTTCGACTTTCACTTTCAACTCTTCACTTTTCTATAAAAGCATTCCACGTTTCTGTTCAGAACAGTGCGGGCTGTTGATGAGGCAACATGTCTCTCTCTACCCAAATCTGGAACCCTAGTCACGAGAGAATATGAGACTAGAAAAATAGTTTAGCTTATTGATTTAAAAAATGTCCCATGCTAGAACTCAGAATTATAATCAGAGCGGGGCTTTCCAGTATCCACTTCCAAGATTTTAGATTTGCCATGGGTGACATGTTCCCAAATTCATAAATTCTTCAATTATAGTCCCCTTCTTTGACAAATGGCTAAGAAATTCTTAAAGAATATCATGAGATTGGGTAAAGAGAGAGACGTGTTGCCTCTTCCACAGCCCATACGGATCTGAATTGAAACGCAGAATGCTTTTATAGATAACTGGGGAATTGAAACAAAGTCAAAAGCCAATCGAAAGTAAAATCCCAACAGAATTCCACAAGAATGAGTCATAGTCTATTTTTAGAAAGAGTGAGACAACATTCCCAGACAAAAAGAGAAGGGAGTTAATTTTTATCATGTCTAGAAGACATGATAAAAATTAACAAAAGGTTTTTTTTTTTTTTTTTTTTTACATCTCAGAATTTTTTTCTGAGCTCTGAGAATTTTTTTCCCAGTCGTCTTGATTCACAAAACCAGATATATTCAAATTATTTCTATAGAGGGTTCTCATCTATTTAAACCACTCGCGTTTCAGCTTTAAATCAGTCTGTGCTGTGCACTGGAGCTGAATACACGCTTCTTCCTCCTGGAAATAGGTTTTGTGAAGGTGTGTGGAGATATTGTTTTCAGCTGTCAGACATTTTTTTCCAACAGCCGACTCGATCGTTCAAATGTCACCGTGGAAGTTGGAGAGAGTTCAAGTCGATTCGGAGGACGGTAAAGCATTTGAGGGCTATTTGCCTTAAGAAATGCCTTCGTGGAGGACTTTGGAAGGGAAACTGGCTCGTATTCACGTTACACATGGGGAAAAACCACGAAAAAAACACCCATGCAGCCAGCTTGAAAGTCAGTCGTTTACGTTTAACAAAATATGAAATGGATTTTATAAAAACATATTCGGATCGTATTCAAAATTGGATCATTCTATTGTTTTATCAGAATATGCCAGGTATAATTACGGGGCGCAGCCCCCACCCCACCTAACCAGGACAAGCCTGGTCATATGACTTTACATGGGAGCAAGCCCATCCAACAACAAACGACGAGCCAGCGATCCAGCCGTGCTCAAAACACTTAACAAGAAAACAAGAAAAACAAAAAGAAAAACTACAAGCCCCGGGAAACCAAGCATCAGGAACCGAGTAACATAAAAGTTAGTATAAGGAAAACATAAAGAAATAATAAATACGACCAGGGAATTTCACTTTATCCCTGGACCTAAGACATTCATACAAACGAACAGAACCAAATAATAATAATAACTGTTAACAACAAAAATAAGACGACGTAAGAACAAATAAACACATATACATACATCATTCACACAAAAATTCCTATGGCCTCTTTTGACGAATTTATAATCCTCATAATTTCTCTAGAATATTCTTGAAGATTTTTATAATTTTTCTTAAAGTCACTGTGAAGTTGTTTTCTATATTTAACCCTTGCACTCCGGGTAAAACTACAGTCTTCAAAAAAATGCTTCGAGTCTCCAAGATCATTGCAAACTTTACATTTATCACTATCCTGTAGTCCGAATATTTTTAAATAAGCTGGAAAACGACCATGTCCTGTTAAGATCTGATTGACATCAATATCTGTATATATTTCCATCTTTTTTCCTAAATGTATATTTTTTAACATGCCATGGTTTCTACTAGAGTGTTCCCAGCTGGTTTTCCACTCATAAAAGATATGATCAAATAAAACGGAGGTGGCTCTTCTTTTAGAATATGGTATATATTTCACAATAACATTCTCATCCAAAATAGCAGCTTTTGCCAATTCGTCAGCCCTCTCATTCCCATCATATCCAGCATGTGCTTTCACCCAGTGAATTTTAATATTATGTATATTTTTCAATTGTATAAATAAATTTTTTATATCAAATACTAAACGATTTTTATTTTCCGGGCCCGAGAGGGATTGCAGTACCGACAAGGCATCGGAATAAATATTTATGCAATAACCAACCTTTAAAGTCCTTTTAATCCAATTCAAAGCGTCAAATATTGCATACGTCTCGGCCTGATACACAGAGTTCATAGCGTGGAGTTTAAATTTACAATTATGAATCTCAATGCCATAAAAGAAAACAACAAATGCACCACCAATACCACCCTCGAGCCCCGAACCATCTGTATAGACATCCAATTCTTGATTTTTAAAATAGTTACAATCATAAATAATCAAAATTCTATTAGCAGGATGTATATGGCTATCATCAAAACTTCGGAAAGCATCGCTGTTAATGTTATAATTATCAATCTTTATTTCTTTCACCAAATCATTTAAAAGTAAAAATTTTTGATAGTAAAATCTATATTGGGAAGAGAGGGGAGGAATTCCTGCAAGAATACAGACCACCTCCGTAGAAACAGTCCTGAAAACTCTAGTAATGGCCAGCATCCAGCTCCTCTGCAAAGAATTTAATTTATCTCTTAGTCTAATCAGCTCCCCTGCCCTAGCACCCCAAGCACCTATACCATAAAATATTTTCGGTAATATAACACAGTTAAAATTTTTCTTCAATATTGGTGCTTTCTTTTGTAATGTCTCTACATTAAAAGTACTCCTATAAAAGTGTAAATTCCTATCAATATCTCTGTGTATAAGTTTAAAATGTTCAATAAAATTCAATTTTTCATCAATAACTACCCCAAGATATTTTATATTCTTCTGAAATCTAATATTTTTGCCCTCAAACTTCAATTTCGGGACTCTAGTCTTGGCACCTCCCCTAGGGAAAAAGAGTCCAAACGTCTTATCCACATTAAATTGAATATATTCACATTGACTCCAATAAATCATCTGTCTTTCAACTTCAGTAAATGTATTCTGAATTTTCTCCAAAGAGGTGCCACTGATAAGAAGTAAAATATCGTCGGCGTAGCATATAATCTTTGCATTAGGAACATTAAAACTAGTCAGGAGTGGGTTAACTATAAGGGCCCAGAACAGGGGAGCGCTACATGACCCCTGCGGACATCCTTTATACATTTGCAAATTTATATCCATGTTTTCTGACACACCCTTAAAAACTATACTTCTTCTATTAAAATAATCCTTAATAAGCATATACAACTTTTTTGTTACCCCTAAATCAATCAATTTGTTCAACACGGAGGACCTTCGTACAGAATCGAAGGCAGCTTTTACATCAAAAGAAACAATAACAACATGTTCAGTATTCTTCAATTTTCGTATTTCATCCACAACTTTGAAAATAGCCAAATTCGCTGATCTTCGCTTTCTAAAGCCATACTGACTATCCGCTAAATAATGTCTACCATTTAAAACATATAATAATCTATTCACAATCAACTTGTCCAAAACTTTAGCAAATACTTTTAACAAACACATAGGGCGATATTTTCCTTCATTTTTTGGTAACAAAATAAGTCTACCGACTTTCCAAGCAACCGGAAAAACACTCAAAGACAGACACCTATTATAAAGTATAACAAAAAAGGAGGGGTAACTTACAAAAAGTCTTTTTACTACTTTTGCACGTATATCATCAAGTCCCGGAGCAGCTTTATCTCTGAGATTTAATATAACTTCTCTAATTTCTTCATATGTAAAATCCACTTCATCTTCCAAACTTTCACTACTAAAGTCAATCTCATTATTATCCAATCTATCCATTTCATCTTCCCCAATATTGAGTGTCTTTCTAATAATTCGTCGATATTCCTCTTTAACATCAGTATCCATTCTATTCTCTTCATTTCGTAAGATAATCTGCCTTCTGATTTTATTTGTTGCAATTTTAAAGATCCCCTCATAATATTCTTTATTTTGAATAAAAATCTTATTTTTAAAATCACCCCTAACTTTTTTAATTTTCTTTTTATACAAAGCCAAGCATTTCTTATATTCTATTTTCCTTCTCATTCTTATGTCTTCATCTAGACCTTTTACCTGACAGCTCTTACGGACAGCACGAATTTTCCTTCTAAACAAGTCCAAATCTTGATTCCACCAATTAACATTTCCACCCTGTCGAATCTTACATCTTAAATCTCTCTTCATCCGTCCCTCGCTCTGTCTCTCAATATAAATAATCAAATCATTAAATTCCCTGGCATCATTTATATCAACAAGTCGATCCTCGATTTCCAAGACAAGTCTCCTCATTCTCCTACAGCATCTATCAATTCTTTTAAAACTGTTTGACAGGACAACCCCTTCTTCATTTTTATCACAAATATCCCCAATATTTACTACAATATAGTTGTGATCACTAAGCGAATTTTCCTCCAAGATATTCATATCAATATTCTCTATTACAACTCTTGGAGAACACAGCACTAAGTCAGTAAAACCATCTCCCCGTACGGAGGAAAACGTAGGTTTTGAATCCTCTTTGATAAAATCAAGTCATTTAAAATAATAAAATCCAAAGTTAAAATACCTCTCTCATCCAAACTTTTTGCCCCCCAATTAAAATTCTTTGAGTTAAAATCCCCAATAATTATAAAATCACATTTAAAATTAGATAAGACTTTCTCCAATCTCAAAAGGTATATATGCCAGGTATACGATTGAACAATTCTATTGAATCACATGATCTTGCCTTCTTGAAAGTCATTTTTAACGTTTCACAAAAATATATATCAGTATACGATGGAACCATCATGATCCGTTATTCTGACTGATGGAGTCAGCTGTGGATCATGGGATCTTTTGCCTTGTTGAAAAGGATTTGTTAAAGTTCCACAAAATATATCAGTATACAATGGAACTATCGTGATCCGTTAATTCTGACAAGTCTAGTCAGCTGTGGATCACGAAATCTTGCCTTCTTGAAAGTCATTTTTTAAAGAAATTTCACAAAATATAGCAGTATACAATGGAACAATAGTGATCCGTTAATACTGACTGATTGAGTCAGCTGTGGATCACAGGATCTTGCCTTGTTGAAAACAATTTGTTAAAGTTCCACAAAATATATCAGTATACAATGGAACTATCGTGATCCGTTAATTCTGACAAGTCTAGTCAGCTGTGGATCACGAAATCTTGCCTTCTTGAAAGTCATTTTTTAAAGAAATTTCACAAAATATAGCAGTATACAATGGAACAATAGTGATCCGTTAATACTGACTGATTGAGTCAGCTCTGGATCACGAGATCTTGCCTTCTTGAAAGTCATTTGTTAAAGAAATTTCACAAAATATAGCAGTATACAATGGAACAATCGTGATCCGTTAATCCTGACTGATTGAGTCAGCTCTGGATCACGAGATCTTGCCTTCTTGAAAGTCATTTGTTAAAGAAGTTTCACAAAATATAGCAGTATACAATGGAACAATCGTGATCCGTTAATCCTGACTGATTGAGTCAGCTCTGGATCACGAGATCTTGCCTTCTTGAAAATCATTTGTTAAAGAAGTTTCACAAAATATATCAGTATAGAATGGAACAATCGTGATCCGTTAATCCTGACTGATCGAGTCAGTTCTGGATCACGAGATCTTGCCTTCTTGAAAGTCATTTGTTAAAACTTCACAAAATATATCAGTATACGATTGATAAAATCGTGATCCGTTAATCCTGACTAGTCTAGCCAGCTGTGGATCACGAGATGTTGCCTTGTTAAAGTTTCACAAAATATATCAGTATACGAGGGAACCATCGTGATCCGTTGATCCTGACTGCTCTAGCCAGCTATGGATCACGAGATCTTGCCCTGTTGAAAGGGATTTGTTAAAGTTTCACAAAATATATCAGTATACGATTGATAAAATCGTGATCCGTTTTTCCTGACTAATGGAGTCAGCTGTGGATCACGAGATCTTGGCTTTTTGAAAGAAATTCGTTAAAGTTTCACAAAATATATCAGTATAGGATGGAACAATCGTGATCCGATTACACTGACGTATCTAGCCAGCTGTGGATCACATGATCTTGCTTTGTTGAAAAGGATTTGTTAAAGTTTCACAAAATATATCAGTATACGAAATAATAGCATGTTTTCTATAAAAACAGCTATTGAGTAAAACATTTCTAGCCTTGAAAAGCAAAAAAAGTAGCACGGGGAAAAATATTACCCTACCTCAAAGTATTGAAAGGAAATAAGAATACATTTCTATAAAATGGGTGACTGAATAAATATTTGTAGTCTATGAAATACAAAAGAGTAAGAAAAAAATGTTCACATACCTTCACAGAAGCTCTTCCCAGGAGAGTGAGAAGCGTGTATCCACGTTGAGTGCACAGCACAGACTGATCTGAAACTGAAACGCAAGTGGTTTAAATACATTAACGAGTTGCTTCTAGAAACCGACTGGGAAAAATTCTCAGAGCTCTGGAAAAATTTTAACACATTTAAAAAAAAAAAAAAAAAAACCCTTCCTTTTTTTTTCTTAATTTGATGTCTTCACTTTTGTTATTTCTACAAGGTCAAAAGAATGAAGACATCAAATTAAGAAAGAAAAAGGAAGTTTTTTTTTTTAATCTTTTTTCAGCTTTGAAAATTTTCTTCCCAGTCGTTAACATTTCGTTTTTGGACTTTCAGTTTCAATTCTTGGACCCATGATTTTCTTTTATTGATGTTCTTGTAGTATATTTCTATACAAATTCACTCCTTTTCCCCAAAAAAGATATCTTTTTTTATTTTTTTTACCTTCCAATTTGTATAGCTATATACTGAAAACAGGCATTAAAGTCAGTTTGTAGTACATTCCTATACAAATTCACTTAATTTCCCGAAAAAAAAAAGATGTCTTTTTTTTAATTTTATTTTACCTTCCAATTTGTATAGCTATATGCTGAAAACAGGCTTTAAAGTCCGTTTGTAGTATATTCCTATACAAATTCACTGCCTTCCCCCCCGAAAAAAAAAGATGTCTTTTTTTTTTATTTTTTTTACCTTCCAATTTGTATAGCTATATGCTGAAAACAGGCTTTAAAGTCCGTTTGTAGTATATTCCTATACAAATTCACTGCCTTCCCCCCGAAAAAAAAAGATGTCTTTTTTTTATTTTTTTTACCTTCAAATATGTATAGCTACATACTGAGAACACGCGTTCAAGTCCGTTTGTAGTATATTGGTATACATGGTCTATTTTTAGAAAGGGTGAGACAACATTCCCAGACAAAAGGGGGTAGAGTTAATTTTTATCATGTCTAGAAGACATGATAAAAATTAACAAAAAGATTTTTTTTTTTCATCTCAGAATTTTTTTCTGAGCTCTGAGAATTTTTTTCCCAGTCGACAGCCAACAGAAATGTTTCCAGCCAACGCGATTTACTTTCACTTTCAACTCTTTTCTATATAAGTATTCCACGTTTTCTGTTCAGAACCGTGCGGGCTGTCCAATGTGCAACATTACTATAGACGAGCGGTCCAATAGTTCTATGACAAAATATCGCTTTAATCTTTTCAGTAACATTATTGAGGATACTTTTCTTGTAAAAAAGAAAAAAAGTATTGTTTTCTTTCATCTAGGGAAACAATCATACCTTGGATGTTTAGAAGAAGATCCGTTTAAGTAAAAAAGATTAGCCCCATCGCACAACATCATCATGGGTTCTCAATCTTATCCCAAGAGCCCTGTGATCATTGTTTTTTTCAAAAGTCAGGCCAAAGTATTCCTTTTAAAACATTTTCTGTTCTTCCTGGGTGGGGGATTGCGTACCGAGAATGTATTTTCCACAAACCCCACGGATTAGAACAGAAATATATTACAATCATCACGCCATCGTGGTTTTCGAAAGACAAAACAATTCCTCATGAAACAACATCTTTTCTTCCTGGTTGTGAGATGAGGTAGAGATGTTGCATCGTCAACAACCCACACTGAACAGAAATGTGGAATGTTTTTATAGATATAAGAAATTAACTGAAAGTGAAAGTAAAAATGAAATCATATTGGCTGGAAATATTTCTTGGCTGTCGAATGGGAAAAAATTTTCCAGAGCTGAAAAAAAAAAAAAAAAAAAAAAAAAAAAAAAAAAAAAAACTCTTCCTTTTTTTCTATTAATTTGATGTCTTCACTTTGTTTACTTTGGAATGGAGAAACCCAAAGACCATGACTCATTCTTTCTTACACATATAATTCTTAGAATGAGTCATGGTCTATTTTTAGAAACAGTGAGACAACATTCCCACACAAAAGGGGGTAGGGTTAATTTTTATCATGTCTAGAAGACATAATAAAAATTAACAAAAAGTTTTTTTTTTTTTTTTCATCTCAAATTTTTTTTTCTGAGCTCTGAAAAATTTTTCCCAGCCGGCAACCAAGTGAAAATTCTCCAGCCAAGACGATTGGACTTTTACTTTCACTTTCAACACTTTTCTATAAAAGTATTCTACGTTTTCTGTTCAGAACTGTGCGGGCTGTCCAAGGTGCAGCATGCTTTTTCTCTCTCTACCTCATCTGGACCCAGGACCACTCTTCTAGAAAGAGCTTCTGTGAACACAAGCTTTTTTCCAATTTTTGACGTCTCACAGAATAGAAATCATTCCTCCGTTTAGGGGAAAATGTTTCCCATTTGAAAAGCTAGGACCCCTCGTTTGGATTTCATCGACGGACATGAAAGATATTTTCCCATGACGAAATCTCTCTATCCCACACCTTCTTCTAAAGTGAAGTTAAAGAGATTTTTCATACCGGGTTTTCAATTTTCACCTCAAATCATACCGTTGACGACGTGTGACACACAAACCGTGACATAAATTTCAGTTTCCATGACAGCTAAGAGTCTTGAGGTTTAAACAAATGTATGAAAGAATTTATTTTTGATCCGTTTCAGCGATTGAGTGGGCTGGGAAAAAAAGGCTCTTTCCATGACAGCTAACACGCGTGAGCTTTAAACATGTATGAAAGAATTTATTTTTAATCCACTTCAGCGATTGAGTGGGCTGGGGGAAAAAAAGGCTCTTTCCATAACAGCTAACACGATTGAGTGGGCTGGGGAAAAAAAAGGCTCTTTCCATAACAGCTAACACGCTTGAGCTTTAAAAATGTATGAAAGAATTTGTTTTTAATCGATTTCAGCGATTGAGTGGGCTGTGAAAAGAAAAAGCTCTTTCCATTACACCTAACACTCTTGAGCTTTAAAAATGTATGAAAGAATTTGTTTTTAATCGATTTCAGTGATTGAGTGGGCTGTGAAAAGAAAAAGCTCTTTCCATTACACCTAACACTCTTGAGCTTTAAAAATATAGGAACGAATTTATTTTTAATCCGTTTCAGCGATTGAGTGGGCAGGGAAACATTTTCTTAGAGCTCTGGGGGAAAAAGGCTCTTTCCATGACACCTAACACGCTTGAGCTTTAAAAATGTATGAAACAATTTATTTTTAATCCATTTCAGCGATTGAGTGGGCTGTGAAAAGAAAAAGCTCTTTCCATGATACCTAACACTCTTGAGCTTTAAAAATGTATGAACGAATTTATTTTTAATCCATTTCAGCGATTGAGGGGGCTGGGAAGCATTTTCTTAGAGCTCAGGGGAAAAAAGGCTCTTTCCATGACACCTAACACGCTTGAGCTTTAAAAATGTATGAAACAATTTATTTTTAATCCATTTCAGCGATTGAGGGGGCTGGGAAACATTTTCTTAGAGCTCAGGGGAAAAAAGGCTCTTTCCATGACACCTAACACGCTTGAGCTTTAAAAATGTATGAAACAATTTATTTTTAATCCATTTCAGCGATTGAGTGGGCTCGGAAAATTTTCTTAGAGCTCAGGGAATGTGTCTGCAGGTTGAATGCACAGCACACACAGATGGGAAGTCGAAACTCGAGTGGCTTAAATAAATATACGAAATTTGGGTCATCGAGTGACTAGAAAAAATTCTCAGATCTCTGGAAATAATTCTGAGTTCAAGCATCGGACATGAGAACAGAAATATATTACAATCATCATGTCATCGTTGTTTTCGAAAGCCAAAAGAATTCCTCATGAAAGAACATCTTTTTTTCCTGGTTGTGGGATGGAGTAGAGTTGCTGCATCTTGAACAACCCACACTGATCTGAACAGAAATATGAAATGTTTTTATAGATATAAGAAATGAACTGAAAGTGAAAGAAAAAATGAAATTGTATTGGCTGGAAATATTTCTTGGCTGTCGAATGGGAAAAATATTTCCAGAGCTGAAAAAAAAACTCTTCCTTTCTTCTATTCATTTGATGTCTTCACTTTTTTTACTTTGGAATGGAGAAACCCAAAGACTATGACTCATCCTTTCTAAAACATATAATTCCTAGAATGAGTTATGGTCTATTTTAGAAACAGTGAGACAACATTCCCACACAAAAGGGGGTAGGGTTAATTTTTATCATGTCTAGAAGACATGATAAAAATTAACAAAAAGTTTTTTTTTCTTTTTTCTTTTTTTTTCTGAGCTCTGAAAATTTTTTCCCAGTCGGCAACCAAGTGAAAATTTTCCAGCCAAGACGATTTGGCTTTTACTTTCACTTTCATCGCTTTTCTATAAAAGTATTCCACGTTTTCTGTTCAGAACCGTGCGGGCTATCCAAGGTGCAACATGCTTTTTCTCTTTCTCTATCTCATCTGGACCCAGGAACATTCTTCTAGAAAGAGCTTCTGTGAACACAAGTTTCTTTCCACTTTTTAATGTCTCACAGAATAGAAATCCTTCTTCTGTTTAGGGGAAAATGTTTCCCTTTTGAAAAGCTAGGACCCCTCGTTTGGATTTCATCAGCAACCGTTTATCAGGTTCTAGCGAAATTGGATGATTCATTCATGAATCAGAATTTCCCATCCGTGGTTTGGATTCAAAAAGATTTCAACATGGTTTAAGAAAAATCCTTCAATCCTATTTGAAAGGAGATGTCATGATATTGAAAGACATTTTTCCTTGACGGACATTGAAAGACATTGAAAGACATTTTTCCATGACGAAATCTCTCTATCCCACAGCTTCTTCTAAAGTGAACTTAAAGAGATTTTTCATACCGGCGTTTCAATTTTCACTTCAAACCATACCGTTGACGACGTGTGAGACACAAACCATGACATAAATTTCAGTTTCTATGACAGCTAACACTCTTGAGCTTTAAAAATGTATGAAAGAAGTTATTTTTAATCCATTTCAGCGATTGAGTGGGCTGGGGTAAAAAAAAAGGCCCTTTCCATGACAGCTAACACGCTTGAGCTTTAAAAATATATGAAAGAATTTGTTTTTAATCCATTTCAGCGATTGAGTGGACTGGGAAACGTTTTCTTAGAGCTCAGGGGAAAAAAGGCTCTTTCCATGAGAACTAACACTCTTGAGGTTTAAAAATGTATGAAAGAATTTGTATTCATTTCAGCTATTGAGTGGGCTGGGGAAGAAAAAGGCCTTTTTCTTGAGAGCTAACATGCTTGAGCTTTAAAAATATAGGAACGAATTTATTTTTAATCCATTTCAGCGATTGAGTGGGCTAGGAAACATTTTCTTAGAGCTCAGGGATAAAAAGGTTCTTTCCATGACAGCTAACACGCTTGAGCTTTAAAAATGTATGAAAGAATTTTTTTTAATCCATTTCAGCGATTGAGTGGGCTGGGAAACATTTTCTTAGAGCTCAGGGAATGTGTGTCTAGGTTGAATGTACAGCACACACGGATGGGAAGTCGAAACTCGAGTGGCTTAAAACATAAATATACGAAATTTGGTTCATCGAGCTGACTAGGAAAAATTCTCAGAGTTCTGGAAATAATTCTGAGTTCAGTCATGGGACATGAGAACAGAAATGTATTACAATCATCATGTCATCATTGTTTTCGAAAGCCAAAAGAATTCATCATGAAAGAACATCTTTTTTTTTCCTGGTTGTGGGATGGAGTAGAGTTGCTGCATCTTGAACAACCCACAGTGATGTGAACAGAAACATGAAATGTTCTTATAGATATAAGAAATGAATTGAAAGTGAAAGTAAAAATGAAATTGTATTGGCTGGAAATATTTCTTGGCTGTTGAATGGGAAAAATATTTTCAGAGCTGGAAAAAAAAAAAAAAACCCTTCCTTTTTTCTATTAATTTGATGTCTTCGCTTTGTTTACTTTGGAATGGAGAAACCCAAAGACCATGACTCATCCTTTCTAAAACATATAATTCCTAGAATGAGTCATGGTCTATTTTTAGAAACAGTGAGACAACATTCCCACACAAAAGGGGGGTAGGGTTAATTTTTATCATGTCTGGAAGACATGATAAAAATTAACAAAAAGGTTTTTTTTTTTTTTTTTACATCTCAGAATTTTTTTTCTGAGCTCTGAAAATTTTTTCCCAGTCGGCAACCAAGCGAAAAATTTCCAATCGGCTTTTACTTTCACTTTCAACTCTTTTCTATAAAAGCATTCCACGTTTTCTGTTCAGAACCGTGCGGGCTCTCCATGGTGCAACATGCTTTTTCTCTCTCTACCTCATCTGCAGCTCTATGACAGCTAACACGCTTGAGCTTTAAAAATGTATGAAAGAAGTTATTTTTAATCCATTTCAGCGATTGAGTGGGCTGGGGAAAAAAAAGGCCCTTTCCATGACAGCTAACACGCTTGAGCTTTAAAAATATATGAAAGAATTTGTTTTTAATCCATTTCAGCGATTGAGTGGACTAGGAAACATTTTCTTAGAGCTCAGGGGAAAAAAAGGCTCTTTCCATGAGTACTAACACTCTTAAGCTTTAAAAATGTATGAAAGAATTTATTTTTAATCCATTTCAGCGATTGAGTCTGCTGGGAAACATTTTCTTAGAGCTCAGGGGAAAAAAGGCTCTTTCCATGACAGCTAACACGCTTAAGCTTTAAAAATGTATGAAAGAATTTATTTTTAATCCATTTCAGCGATTGAGTCTGCTGGGAAACATTTTCTTAGAGCTCTGGGGAAAAAGGCTCTTTCCATGACAGCTAACACGCTTAAGCTTTAAAAATGTATGAAAGAATTTATTTTTAATCCATTTCAGCGATTGAGTCTGCTGGGATACATTTTCTTAGAGCTCTTTCCATGACAGCTAACACTCTTGAGGTTTAAAAATGTATGAAAGAATTAATTTTTAATCCATTTCAGCGATTGAGTCTGCTGGGAAACATTTTCTTAGAGCTCAGGGGAAAAAAAGGCTCTTTCCATGACAGCTAACACTCTTGAGGTTTAAAAATGTATGAAAGAATTTATTTTTAATCCATTTCAGCGATTGAGTGGGCTGTTTTTTTCCTGGTTGTGGGATGGAGTAGAGTTGCTGCGTCTTGGACAACCCACACTGATCTGAACAGAAACATGAAATGTTCTTATAGATATAAGAAATGAATTGAAAGTGAAAGTAAAAATGAAATTGTATTGGCTGGAAATATTTCTTGGCTGTTGAATGGGAAAAATATTTCCAGAACTGAAAAAAAAAAAACTCTTCCTTTTTTTTATTAATTTGACGTCTTCACTTTGTTTACTTTGGAATGGAGAAACCCAAAGACCATGACTCATCCTTTCTAAAACATATAATTCCTAGAATGAGTCATGGTCTATTTTTAGAAACAGTGAGACAACATTCCCACACAAAAAGTGTGTAGGGTTAATTTTTATCATGTCTAGAAGACATGATAAAAATTAACAATTTTTTTTTTTTTTTTTACATCTCAGAATTTTTTTTCTGAGCTCTGAAAATTTTTCCCAGTCGGCAACCAAGTGAAAAATGTGCAATCGGCTTTTACTTTCACTTTCAACTCTTTTCTATAAAAGCATTCCACGTTTTCTGTTCAGAACCGTGCGGGCTCTCCATAGTGCAACATGCTTTTTCTCTCTCTCTACCTCATCTGCATCTAGAATGTTTTTCCTTCTTCAAGAAGTGGAATTTTTTGGGAATACCTTACAATTTCACGAGCTAGCTGTTTCTTATATTTCGAGGAGATTTCAATAAAATTGTTTATAGATGTCACCTATTGCAGATGGGGAAAAAGTCTATACTGGATCGCTGGAGACATCTCATCCAGATAGGTCACGTTATATTTTTTCCCACACCTAAATAAATTGGACATGAGCCATCCTTTTGTTTTCTCATCCAACAAAGATAGACACTACAGACCGTTTTGGGTTTTCACTCTTCGCGAACCAAGACGAGCCGCAGCCACACTTTGCGTTTTCTATGAGCGCAATAATGGATCACGTGAGCAGCCATTTTGTTTCCCATCTCACCCAGATAGGTCATGTTGTATTTTGTTTCATACACCTAGCCAATTTTGGACATGAGCCATCCTTTTGTTTTTTTTGTATCAAACCAAGATGGACTCTGGAGACAATTTTGTTTCTCAACGGAAAAGTAAATTTTCTGAATGGGTGCCGGTGTTCGAATACTTTTGTGACCAACTGTCTGATTATATTGTTACAACCACGAAATCTCGAAATGTATGGGTTTTACAGTTGAGTACGTTAAGACGCAGGGAGACCTGTCATCCCTAGCTCCTACTAGGAATTCTGAAGATACTATTACAACCCCAAAATCTCAAAAATGATAGGATTTACAATTGAAATCGAGTCCCGAAACCAATCCAGCTGACCCTAGAGAGATTGGAAAGGAAGATGGATTCGATGGGAGGGAGATTATTCTTCTTTCGGGATGGAAACAATATTTGTACTGCTTTTCTTTCAAGAGGGAAAGGGGCATCCAATCCCACAACCTGTCGAGTGGACCCTAGAGAGGTTGAAAAGGCAGACAGATTCGACTAGGGTCGGTTTCGGGTTAAAAACGAAGAGCCGTTCCGCTTTTCTTCCAACATGGAAAAGGGTATCTAGTCTCACAACCTACAAACGCATCTTCTTTCAAAAAGTTAGAAAGGATTTTAAAATAGGTTGGAAACTATTTTCTTCTTCAAAATTCGGGAAAACAACAACATACGCTTGGGTTCCAAAAAACAGTTAAAGAAGGCTAAATGAACAGCCCGTCTAAAGTGAAATTCCGAAGAGAATAAATGGGTAAGGACTCATCCATCGAGTCGGCTGGGCAATGGGTTTCTTAGAAATTGAAACGGTCCACAAATAAACAACGTGGTAAACAATATCAACAAAATGGTAAAGCAAATCTATTGAGCTGGTCTCTCAAATCTCACCCCGCAAAATATTTTTAAACGTAAACAAGTCAACAACATAGTAAATACCATCAATAGAATAGGATAATAACATCGGCTAGAAGGGGAAAAACCTGTCAGAGAAGCAAAAACACAAAAGAGTGGAAGAAAAAATGTTAACATAATTTCACAGAAGCTTTTTCCAGGAGAGATAGAAGCGTGTATCCACGTTGAGTGCCCCGCACAGACTGATTGGAAGCTGAAACACGAGTGGTTTAAATAGCTAAGTGAGAGTTCTTTCTAGAAACAATTTGGAAGTCTTATTTTGATCATCGAGTCGACTGGGAAAAAATTCTCAGAGCTCAAAAAAGAATTCTAAGATGTAAAAAAAAAAAAAAACACTTTTTGTTTATTTTTATCATGTCTTCTAGACATGATAAAAATTAACTCCCTTCTCTTTTTGTCTGGGAATGTTGTCTCCCACTTTCTAAAAATAGACCATGACTCATCCTTTCTTAAGAATACAATTCCAAGAAAAGAATGGGTTGGGATCTATTTTTAGAAACGGTGAGACAACATTCCCAGACAAAAAAGGGGGGTAGTTAATTTTTATCATGTCTAGAAGACATGATAAAAATTAACAAAAAGTTTTTTTTTTTTTTTTTTTTTACATCTCAGAATTTTTTTCCTGAGCTCTGAGAATTTTTTCCCAGTCCACTCGATGATCAAAACAAGACTTCCAAATTGTTTCTAGAAAGAACTCTCACTTAGCTATTTAAACCACTCCAGTTTCAGCTTCAGATCAGTCTGTGCTGGCCAGTTCACCTGGATATAGGCTTTTGGATACAAGAATGGTTTTTCTCAACTCGCAGAAATTTGTTTCCAGCCGGCTCGTTTTCACTTTCCCATTCAACTCGTCTCTGATCTATAAAAACATTCCGAGTTTCAGTTCAGTTCGGAACGGGCTGTTGGACGCGCAATACAACAAGATGCTTCTCCTCCAGACCTGGAAAATACTTCCCTATTAGGAAGATAGAGATGCATAAAAGATCTCAAAAGATATTCTTTAAAGTGACATTGGAAAAAGGAGAACGTTATCATCAACAATTTTGTTTTGCTATTGAAATGGGAGAAAGAAAAATCACTTCTAAACATGCAAGGAGTTTATATGGAGAAGGCTAAATGTTTCCAGCCGACGTGTGTCACTACTAGTTTTTTTTCAAAAAAAAAAAAAAAAAAAAAAAAAAAAAAAAAAAAAACAGTGGATTCATTGTTATCGATAGAAGTATTTAGATTTCCAATCTACAGTTCAAGGTGAAATATAATAGCCGGAATCTCTTCCACTTAAAGAAGATAACATATTCTATCCTTTTCAAATCTTCAAATTGAAAAGGGGTAAGTTTATGTCTTTCATTCATACTGTCCAGCTTTACTGTTTATTTGTCATTACATTAGTGATTTGTTTGGCCATTTACATGATTTATCAAACACAACAAGCTAGATATTAGGAAAAATTATGTTTTTTTTCCTCCCTTCATGATATTTATTTTTCAAACATATATAATATTGATAAAGTTATTTCTTTTTCAATATCGTCAGATCCTGACACCCATTCAAAAAATCATTAATAATAATTTAATATCATTAATAAAATTTTGAAATCCTTTAATATAAATCTTTTTTATCAATTTATAGTGAAATAAAAAGGATCCTAAAGTCCTAACCCTTCTATTATTATCCCATTACTTGATCAAGGTGCCTTGAGCGAGAAATGGGGTAATATGAAAGGGATTAGGTTTTTATTCTCTTTTCTATTTTACGGTTAAAGGATATTCAAAAGGTTTATAGAAACCCTATATTTTTTTTAATCAATTTAATTTTTAGGTACCAAAAAAGAACTAGATTAAAAAAATATAAGACGGAATCAAAAATAACATAGATAATAATGAATAATTAAGGGTTCGAATCAAGATGAATAATGAGGAATCCACAATTTTATCTGAAAGGAAAAGGAAAAAGAAGGCCTACATGAAACATTATTGGTCATTGGAAAGAGTAAAAGAAGCAAATCGATGGAGATTACGAGAAAGGAGAAGAGATCCAAATGTTCGATTCAAAGAGAGGGAATACCAACGAATGAGACGGTGGAAATGTTGGGAAAACTCTCTTCCTAAACATAGACACAAGCATGACAGTACAGTATTCATACCAAATCCGACAATGGAGGAATGTCAAATTATTATTAAACGTATGAATATTTCGGAAGCAACAAAAACTATGAATTTTATTTTAATGAATTCTATGACTGGTATCGAAAACATGTGATGGCATTAAATATCATTATAAGAGAGCATTAGACGAATATGAAAAGTATCTGACTGAAGTAAAGAAGAAATCGCGCAATCAAGTGAAGAATAAACTCTGGTTTTTGTATCGCTTGTTAAGTGAGAAATGGGAACATCCAAAACAATCCAATATTAAAAGATGTCAAGGTCCTCTGCTTACATTAGATGACCTCAAAAAACTTAGAAAAATAGTTATAGATTGCTATGAATATGAAGAGATGGCTTTATTTATTCTTGTCATTCTTAAAACTGACTTAAAAGCAACTGAAATTTTAAAACTTCTGAACGAAACAGATCTTCGACGACATTATGCAGAAAAGAAATTGGCTTCGTCCAATATATGGGATCAACGTAATTGATTTTTGTATGAATTTCTTACTTGGGTTATTGCCGGCCCCCTTTTCCCTCGAAGATTAGATAGTTGCTCGAGAAGGTTAAAACGATTCTTTCGAAAGTATTTCCCGTATCGATCTTTTAATCCTTCCTATACCATCATTAAACGTTCTATGAAAATTACAAAGTATCGTAAACACATACGAGAAGAAGCTAAAAAGGAGATGGAATCAATAATAACGTAACAGCTTATTCTTTTACGTATCTCTATCTTCCTAATAGGGAAGTATTTTCCAGGTCTGGAGGAGAAGCATCTTGTTGTATTGCGTGTCCAACAGCCCGTTCCGAACTGAACTGAAACTCGGAATGTTTTTATAGATCAGAGACGAGTTGAATGGGAAAGTGAAAACGAGTCGGCTGGAAACAAATTTCTGCGAGTTGAGAAAAACCATTCTTGTATCCAAAAGCCTATATCCAGGTGAACTGCCCAGCACAGACTGATCTGAAGCTGAAACTGGAGTGGTTTAAATAGCTAAGTGAGAGTTCTTTCTAGAAACAATTTGGAAGTCTTGTTTTGATCATCGAGTGGACTGGGAAAAAATTCTCAGAGCTCAGAAAAAAATTCTGAGATGTAAAAAAAAAAAAAAAAAAAAAAAAAAAAAAAAAAACAACTTTTGTTAATTTTTATCATGTCTTCTAGACATGATAAAAATTAACTACCCCCCTTTTTTGTCTGGGAATGTTGTCTCACCGTTTCTAAAAATAGATCCCAACCCATTCTTTTCTTGGAATTGTATTCTTAAGAAAGGATGAGTCATGGTCTATTTTTAGAAAGTGGGAGACAACATTCCCAGACAAAAAGAGAAGGGAGTTAATTTTTATCATGTCTAGAAGACATGATAAAAATTAACAAAAGGTTTTTTTTTTTTTTTTTTTTACATCTCAGAATTTTTTTCTGAGCTCTGAGAATTTTTTTCCCAGTCGTCTTGATTCACAAAACCAGATATATTCAAATTATTTCTATAGAGGGTTCTCATCTATTTAAACCACTCGCGTTTCAGCTTTAAATCAGTCTGTGCTGTGCACTGGAGCTGAATACACGCTTCTTCCTCCTGGAAATAGGTTTTGTGGAGGTGTGTGGAGATATTGTTTTCAGCTGTCAGACATTTTTTTCCAACAGCCGACTCGATCGTTCAAATGACACCGTGAAAGTTGGAGAGAGGTCAAGTCGATTCGGAGGACGGTAAAGCATTTGAGGGCTATTTGCCTTAAGAAATGCCTTCGTGGAGGACTTTGGAAGGGAAACTGGCTCGTATTCACGTTACACATGGGGAAAAACCACGAAAAAAAAAACACCCATGCAGCCAGCTTGAAAGTCAGTCGTTCACGTTTAACAAAATATGAAATGGATTTTATAAAAACATATTCGGATCGTATTCAAAATTGGATCATTCTGTTGTTTTATCAGAATATGCCAGGTATACGATTGAACAATTCTATTGAATCACATGATCTTGCCTTCTTGAAAGTCATTTTTAACGTTTCACAAAAATATATATCAGTATACGATGGAACGATCATGATCCGTTATTCTGACTGATGGAGTCAGCTGTGGATCATGGGATCTTTTGCCTTGTTGAAAAGGATTTGTTAAAGTTTCACAAAATATACAAAATATATATCAGTATACGATTGAAAAAAAAATCATGATCCGTTATCCTGACTGATGGAGTCAGCTGTGGATCACAGGATCTTGCCTTGTTGAAAACAATTTGTTAAAGTTCCACAAAATATATCAGTATACAATGGAACTATCGTGATCCGTTAATTCTGACAAGTCTAGTCAGCTGTGGATCACGAAATCTTGCCTTCTTGAAAGTCATTTTTTAAAGAAATTTCACAAAATATAGCAGTATACAATGGAACAATAGTGATCCGTTAATACTGACTGATTGAGTCAGCTGTGGATCACAGGATCTTGCCTTGTTGAAAACAATTTGTTAAAGTTCCACAAAATATATCAGTATACAATGGAACTATCGTGATCCGTTAATTCTGACAAGTCTAGTCAGCTGTGGATCACGAAATCTTGCCTTCTTGAAAGTCATTTTTTAAAGAAATTTCACAAAATATAGCAGTATACAATGGAACAATAGTGATCCGTTAATACTGACTGATTGAGTCAGCTCTGGATCACGAGATCTTGCCTTCTTGAAAGTCATTTGTTAAAGAAATTTCACAAAATATAGCAGTATACAATGGAACAATCGTGATCCGTTAATCCTGACTGATTGAGTCAGCTCTGGATCACGAGATCTTGCCTTCTTGAAAGTCATTTGTTAAAGAAGTTTCACAAAATATATCAGTATAGAATGGAACAATCGTGATCCGTTAATCCTGACTGATTGAGTCAGTTCTGGATCACGAGATCTTGCCTTCTTGAAAGTCATTTGTTAGAGTTTCACAAAATATATCAGTATACGATTGATAAAATCGTGATCCGTTTTTCCTGACTAATGGAGTCAGCTGTGGATCACGAGATCTTGGCTTCTTGAAAGAAATTTGTTAAAGTTTCACAAAATATATCAGTATAGGATGGAACAATCGTGATCCAATTACACTGACGAGTCTAGCCAGCTGTGGATCACGAGATCTTGGCTTCTTGAAAGGAATTTGTTAAAGTTTCACAAAATATATCAGTATAGGATGGAACAATCGTGATCCGATTACACTGACGTATCTAGCCAGCTGTAGATCACATGATCTTGCTTTGTTGAAAAGGATTTGTTAAAGTTTCACAAAATATATCAGTATACGAAATAATAGCATGTTTTCTATAAAAACAGCTATTGAGTAAAACATTTCTAGCCTTGAAAAGCAAAAACAGTAGCACGGGGAAAAATATTACCCTACCTCAAAGTATTGAAAGGATATAAGAATACATTTCTATAAAATGGGTGACTCATAAATATTTGTAGTCTATGAAATACAAAAGAGTAAGAAAAAAGTGTTCACATACCTTCACAGAAGCTCTTCCCAGGAGAGTGAGAAGCGTGTATCCACGTTGAGTGCACAGCACAGACTGATCTGAAACTGAAACGCAAGTGGTTTAAATACATTAACGAGTTGCTTCTAGAAACCGACTGGGAAAAATTCTCAGAGCTCTGGAAAAATTTTAACACATTTAAAAAAAAAAAAAAAAAAAAAAAAAAAAAAAAAAAAAAAAAAAAAAAAAAACCTTCCTTTTTTTTCTTAATTTGATGTCTTCACTTTTTTTATTTCTACAAGGTCAAAAGAATGAAGACATCAAATTAAGAAAGAAAAAGGAAGTTTTTTTTTTTTAATCTTTTTCAGCTTTGAAAATTTTCTTCCCAGTCGTTAACATTTCGTTTTTGGACTTTCAGTTTCAATTCTTGGACCCATGATGTTCTTTTATTGATGTTCTTGTAGTATATTTCTATACAAATTCACTCCTTTTCCCCAAAAAAGATATCTTTTTATTATTTTTTTACCTTCCAATTTGTATAGCTATATACTGAAAACAGGCATTAAAGTCAGTTTGTAGTATATTCCTATACAAATTCACTAAATTTCCCGAAAACAAAAAAGATGTCTTTTTTTTTATTTTTTTTTACCTTCCAATTTGTATAGCTATATGCTGAAAACAGGCTTTAAAGTCCGTTTGTAGTATATTCCTATACAAATTCACTGCCTTCCCCCCCGAAAAAAAAGATGTCTTTTTTTTTATTTTTTTTACCTTCCAATTTGTATAGCTATATGCTGAAAACAGGCTTTAAAGTCCGTTTGTAGTATATTCCTATACAAATTCACTGCCTTCCCCCCCGAAAAAAAAAGATGTCTTTTTTTTTATTTTTTTTACCTTCCAATTTGTATAGCTATATGCTGAAAACAGGCTTTAAAGTCCGTTTGTAGTATATTCCTATACAAATTCACTGCCTTCCCCCCCGAAAAAAAAAAGATGTCTTTTTTTTATTTTTTTTTACCTTCCAATTTGTATAGCTATATGCTGAAAACAGGCTTTAAAGTCCGTTTGTAGTATATTCCTATACAAATTCACTGCCTTCCCTCCTCCGAAAAAAAAAGATGTCTTTTTTTTTATTTTTTTTTTACCTTCCAATTTGTATAGCTATATACTGAAAACAGGCTTTAAATTCCGTTTGTAGTATATTCCTATACAAATTTACTCCCTTTTCCCCAAAAAGATGTCTTTTTTTTAATTTTACCTTCAAATTTGTATAGCTACATACTGAGAACACGCGTTCAAGTCCGTTTGTAGTATATTGGTATACATGGTCTATTTTTAGAAAGGGTGAGACAACATTCCCAGACAAAAGGGGGTAGAGTTAATTTTTATCATGTCTAGAAGACATGATAAAAATTAACAAAAAGAATTTTTTTTTTCATCTCAGAATTTTTTTCTGAGCTCTGAGAATTTTTTTCCCAGTCGACAGCCAACAGAAATGTTTCCAGCCAACGCGATTTACTTTCACTTTCAACTCTTTTCTATATAAGTATTCCACGTTTTCTGTTCAGAACCGTGCGGGCTGTCCAAGGTGCAACATTACTATAGACGAGCGGTCCAATAGTTCTATGACAAAATATCGCTTTAATCTTTTCAGTAACATTATTGAGGATACTTTTCTTGTAAAAAAGAAAAAAAGTATTGTTTTCTTTCATCTAGGGAAACAATCATACCTTGGATGCTTAGAAGAAGATCCGTTTAAGTAAAAAAGATTAGCCCCATTGCACAACATCATCATGGGTTCTCAATCTTATCCCAACAGCCCTGTGATCATTGTTTTTTTCAAAAGTCAGGCCAAAGTATTCCTTTTAAAACATTTTCTGTTCTTCCTGGGTGGGTGATTGCGTACCGAGAATGTATTTTCCACAAACCCCACGGATTAGAACAGAAATATATTACAATCATCACGCCATCGTGGTTTTCGAAAGACAAAACAATTCCTCATGAAACAACATCTTTTCTTCCTGGTTGTGAGATGAGGTAGAGATGTTGCATCGTCAACAACCCACACTGATCTGAACAGAAATGTGGAATGTTTTTATAGATATAAGAAATTAACTGAAAGTGAAAGTAAAAATGAAATCATATTGGCTGGAAATATTTCTTGGCTGTCGAATGGGAAAAAATTTTCCAGAGCTGGAAAAAAAAAAAAAAAAAAACTCTTCCTTTTTTTCTATTAATTTGATGTCTTCACTTTGTTTAGTTTGGAATGGAGAAACCCAAAGACCATGACTCATCCTTTGTTACACATATAATTCCTAGAATGAGTCATGGTCTATTTTTAGAAACAGTGAGACAACATTCCCACACAAAAGGGGGTAGGGTTAATTTTTAGCATGTGTAGAAGACATGATAAAAATTAACAAAGAGGTTTTTTTTTTTTTTTTTTTTTACATCTCAAATTTTTTTTTCTGAGCTCTGAAAAATTTTTCCCAGCCGGCAACCAAGTGAAAATTCTCCAGCCAAGACGATTGGCCTTTTACTTTCACTTTCAACACTTTTCTATAAAAGTATTCTACGTTTTCTGTTCAGAACTGTGCGGGCTGTCCAAGGTGCAGCATGCTTTTTCTCTCTCTTCCTCATCTGGACCCAGGACCACTCTTCTAGAAAGAGCTTCTGTGAACACAAGCTTTTTTCCAATTTTTGACGTCTCACAGAATAGAAATCATTCCTCCGTTTAGGGGAAAATGTTTCCCATTTGAAAAGCTAGGACCCCTCGTTTGGATTTCATCGACGGACATGAAAGATATTTTCCCATGACGAAATCTCTCTATCCCACACCTTCTTCTAAAGTGAAGTTAAAGAGATTTTTCATACCGGGTTTTCAATTTTCACCTCAAATCATACCGTTGACGTCGTGTGACACAAACCGTGACATAAATTTCAGTTTCCATGACAGCTAAGAGTCTTGAGGTTTAAACAAATGTATGAAAGAATTTATTTTTGATCCGTTTCAGCGATTGAGTGGGCTGGGAAAAAAAGGCTCTTTCCATGACAGCTAACACGCTTGAGCTTTAAACATGTATGAAAGAATTTATTTTTAATCCATTTCAGCGATTGAGTGGGCTGGGGAAAAAAAAGGCTCTTTCCATAACAGCTAACACGCTTGAGCTTTAAAAATGTATGAAAGAATTTGTTTTTAATCGATTTCAGCGATTGAGTGGGCTGTGAAAAGAAAAAGCTCTTTCCATTACACCTAACACTCTTGAGCTTTAAAAATGTATGAAAGAATTTGTATTTTTAATCGATTTCAGTGATTGAGTGGGCTGTGAAAAGAAAAAGCTCTTTCCATTACACCTAACACACTTGAGCTTTAAAAATATAGGAAAGAATTTATTTTTAATCCATTTCAGCGATTGAGTGGGCTGGGAAACATTTTCTTAGAGCCTCTGGGTATAAAAGGCTCTTTCCATGACACCTAACACGCTTGAGCTTTACAAATGTATGAAACAATTTATTTTTAATCCATTTCAGCGATTGAGTGGGCTGTGAAAAGAAAAAGCTCTTTCCATGATACCTAACACTCTTGAGCTTTAAAAATGTATGAACGAATTTATTTTTAATCCATTTCAGCGATTGAGGGGGCTGGGAAACATTTTCTTAGAGCTCAGGGGAAAAAAGGCTCTTTCCATGACACCTAACACGCTTGAGCTTTAAAAATGTATGAAACAATTTATTTTTAATCCATTTCAGCGATTGAGGGGGCTGGGAAACATTTTCTTAGAGCTCAGGGGAAAAAAGGCTCTTTCCATGACACCTAACACGCTTGAGCTTTAAAAATGTATGAAACAATTTATTTTTAATCCATTTCAGCGATTGAGTGGGCTCGGAAAATTTTCTTAGAGCTCAGGGAATATGTCTGCAGGTTGAATGCACAGCACACACAGATGGGAAGTCGAAATTCGAGTGGCTTAAATAAATATACGAAATTTGATTCATCGAGTGACTAGAAAAAATTCTCAGATCTCTGGAAATAATTCTGAGTTCAAGCATCGGACATGAGAACAGAAATATATTACAATCATCATGTCATCGTTGTTTTCGAAAGCCCAAAGAATTCCTCATGAAAGAACATCTTTTTTTCCTGGTTGTGCGATGGAGTAGAGTTGCTGCATATTGAACAACCCACACTGATCTGAACAGAAATATGAAATGATTTTATAGATATAAGAAATGAACTGAAAGTGAAAGTAAAAATGAAATTGTATTGGCTGGAAATATTTCTTGGCTGTTGAATGGGAAAAATATTTCCAGAGCTGAAAAAAAAAAAAAAAAACCCTCTTCCTTTTTCCTATTAATTTGATGTCTTCACTTTGTTTACTTTGGAATGGAGAAACCCAAAGACCATGACTCATCCTTTCTAAAACATATAATTCCTAGAATGAGTTATGGTCTATTTTTAGAAACAGTGAGACAACATTCCCACACAAAAGAGGGTAGGGTTAATTTTTATCATGTCTAGAAGACATGATAAAAATTAACAAAAAGTTTTTTTTTTTTTTCTGAGCTCTGAAAATTTTTTCCCAGTCGGCAACCAAGTGAAAATTTTCCAGCCAAGACGATTTGGCTTTTACTTTCACTTTCATCGCTTTTCTATAAAAGTATTCCACGTTTTCTGTTCAGAACCGTGCGGGCTTTCCAAGGTGCAACATGCTTTTTCTCTTTCTCTATCTCATCTGGACCCAGGAACATTCTTCTAGAAAGAGCTTCTGTGAACACAAGTTTCTTTCCACTTTTTAATGTCTCACAGAATACAAATCATTCTCCTGTTTAGGGGAAAATGTTTCCCTTTTGAAAAGCTAGGACCCCTCGTTTGGATTTCATCAGCAACCGTTTATCAGGTTCTAGCGAAATTGGATGATCCATCCATGAATCAGAATTTCCCATCCGTGGTTTGGATGCAAAAAGATTTCAACATAGTTTAAGAAAAATCCTTCAATCCTATTTGAAAGGAGATGTCATGATATTGAAAGACATTTTTCCATGACGGACATTGAAAGACATTGAAAGACATTTTTCCATGACGAAATCTCTCTATCCCACAGCTTCTTCTAAAGTGAACTTAAAGAGATTTTTCATACCGGGTTTTCAATTTTCACTTCAAACCATACCGTTGACGACGTGTGAGACACAAACCATGACATAAATTTCAGTTTCTATGACAGCTAACACTCTTGAGCTTTAAAAATGTATGAAAGAAGTTATTTTTAATCCATTTCAGCGATTGAGTGGGCTGGGGTAAAAAAAAACGCCCTTTCCATGACAGCTAACACGCTTGAGGTTTAAAAATATATGAAAGAATTTGTTTTTAATCCATTTCAGCGATTGAGTGGACTGGGAAACATTTTCTTAGAGCTCAGGGGAAAAAAAGGCTCTTTCCATGAGAACTAACACTCTTGAGGTTTAAAAATGTATGAAAGAATTTGTATTCATTTCAGCTATTGAGTGGGCTGGGGAAAAAAAGCCCCTTTTCATGAGAGCTAAGCTTGAGCTTTAAAAATATAGGAACGAATTTATTTTTAATCCATTTCAGCGATTGAGTGGGCTGGGAAACCTTTTCTTAGAGCTCAGGGAATGTGTGTCTAGGTTGAATGCACAGCACACACGGATGGGAAGTCGAAACTCGAGTGGCTTAAAAAATAAATATACGAAATTTGGTTTGTCGAGCTGACTAGGAAAAATTCTCAGAGTTCTGGAAATAATTCTGAGTTCAATCATGGGACATGAGAACAGAAATGTATTACAATCATCATGTCATCATTGTTTTCGAAAGTCAAAAGAATTCATCATGAAAGAACATCTTTTTTTTTCCTGGTTGTGGGATGGAGTAGAGTTGCTGCATCTTGAACAACCCACACTGATCTGAACAGAAACATGAAATGTTCTTATAGATATAAGAAATGAATTGAAAGTGAAAGTAAAAATGAAATTGTATTGGCTGGAAATATTTCGTGGCTGTTGAATGGGAAAAATATTTCCAGAGCTGAAAAAAAAAAAAAAAAACTCTTCCTTTTTTCTATTAATTTGATGTCTTCACTTTGTTTACTTTGGAATGGAGAAACCCAAAGACCATGACTCATCCTTTCTAAAACATATAATTCCTAGAATGAGTCATGGTCTATTTTTAGAAACACTGAGACAACATTCCCACACAAAAGGGGGGTAGGGTTAATTTTTATCATGTCTAGAAGACATGATAAAAATTAACAAAAAGTTTTTTTTTTTTTTTTTTTTTTACATCTCAGAATTTTTTTTCTGAGCTCTGAAAATTTTTTCCCAGTCGGCAACCAAGTGAAAAATTTCCAATCGGCTTTTACTTTCACTTTCAACTCTTTTCTATTAAAGCATTCAACGTTTTCTCTTCAGAACCGTGCGGGCACTCCATGGTGCAACATGCTTTTTCTCTCTCTACCTCATCTGCAGCTCTATCACAGCTAACACGCTTGAGCTTTAAAAATGTATGAAAGAAGTTATTTTTAATCAATTTCAGCGATTCAGTGGGCTGGGGAAAAAAAGGCCCTTTCCATAACAGCTAACACGCTTGAGCTTTAAAAATATATGAAAGAATTTGTTTTTAATCCATTTCAGCGATTGAGTGGACTGGGAAACATTTTCTTAGAGCTCAGGGGAAAAAAAGGCTCTTTCCATGACAGCTAACACGCTTAAGCTTTAAAAATGTATGAAAGAATTTATTTTTAATCGATTTCAGCGATTGAGTCTGCTGGGAAACATTTTCTTAGAGCTCAGGGGAAAAAAAGGCTCTTTCCATGACAGCTAACACGCTTAAGCTTTAAAAATGTATGAAAGAATTTATTTTTAATCCATTTCAGCGATTGAGTCTGCTGGGAAACATTTTCTTAGAGCTCAGGGGAAAAAAAGGCTCTTTCCATGACAGCTAACACTCTTGAGGTTTAAAAATGTATGAAAGAATTTATTTTTAATCCATTTCAGCGATTGAGTGGGCTGTTTTTTTCCTGTTTGTGGGATGGAGTAGAGTTGCTGCGTCTTGAACAACCCACACTGATCTGAACAGAAACATGAAATGTTCTTATAGATATAAGAAATGAATTGAAAGTGAAAGTAAAAATGAAATTGTATTGGCTGGAAATATTTCTTGGCTGTCGAATGGGAAAAAATTTTCCAGAGCTGAAAGAAAAAAAAAAAAAAAAAAAAAAAAAAACCTCTTCCTTTTTTTCTATTAATTTGATGTCTTCACTTTGTTTACTTTGGAATGGAGAAACCCAAAGACCATGACTCATCCTTTGTTACACATATAATTCCTAGAATGAGTCATGGTCTATTTTTAGAAACAGTGAGACAACATTACCACACAAAAGGGGGTAGGGTTAATTTTTATCATGTGTAGAAGACATGATAAAAATTAACAAAGAGGTTTTTTTTTTTTTTTTTTTTACATCTCAAATTTTTTTTTTCTGAGCTCTGAAAAATTTTTCCCAGCCGGCAACCAAGTGAAAATTCTCCAGCCAAGACGATTGGCCTTTTACTTTCACTTTCAACACTTTTCTATAAAAGTATTCTACGTTTTCTGTTCAGAACTGTGCGGGCTGTCCAAGGTGCAGCATTCTTTTTCTCTCTCTACCTCATCTGGACCCAGGACCACTCTTCTAGAAAGAGCTTCTGTGAACACAAGCTTTTTTCCAATTTTTGACGTCTCACAGAATAGAAATCATTCCTCCGTTTAGGGGAAAATGTTTCCCATTTGAAAAGCTAGGACCCCTCGTTTGGATTTCATCGACGGACATGAAAGATATTTTCCCATGACGAAATCTCTCTATCCCACACCTTCTTCTAAAGTGAAGTTAGAGAGATTTTTCATACCGGGTTTTCAATTTTCACCTCAAATCATACCGTTGACGTCGTGTGACACAAACCGTGACATAAATTTCAGTTTCCATGACAGCTAAGAGTCTTGAGGTTTAAACAAATGTATGAAAGAATTTATTTTTGATCCGTTTCAGCGATTGAGTGGGCTGGGAAAAAAGGCTCTTTCCATGACAGCTAACACGCTTGAGCTTTAAACATGTATGAAAGAATTTATTTTTAATCCATTTCAGCGATTGAGTGGGCTGGGGAAAAAAAAGGCTCTTTCCATAACAGCTAACACGCTTGAGCTTTAAAAATGTATGAAAGAATTTGTTTTTAATCGATTTCAGCGATTGAGTGGGCTGTGAAAAGAAAAAGCTCTTTCCATTACACCTAACACTCTTGAGCTTTAAAAATGTATGAAAGAATTTGTTTTTAATCGATTTCAGTGATTGAGTGGGCTGTTAAAAGAAAAAGCTCTTTCCATTACACCTAACACACTTGAGCTTTAAAAATATAGGAAAGAATTTATTTTTAATCCATTTCAGCGATTGAGTGGGCTAGGAAACATTTTCTTAGAGCCTCTGGGGATAAAAGTCTCTTTCCATGACACCTAACACGCTTGAGCTTTACAAATGTATGAAACAATTTATTTTTAATCCATTTCAGCGATTGAGTGGGCTGTGAAAAGAAAAAGCTCTTTCCATGATACCTAACACTCTTGAGCTTTAAAAATGTATGAACGAATTTATTTTTAATCCATTTCAGCGATTGAGTGGGCTCGGAAAATTTTCTTAGAGCTCAGGGAATGTGTCTGCAGGTTGAATGCACAGCACACACAGATGGGAAGTCGAAATTCGAGTGGCTTAAATAAATATACGAAATTTGGGTCATCGAGTGACTAGAAAAAATTCTCAGATCTCTGGAAATAATTCTGAGTTCAAGCATCGGACATGAGAACAGAAATATATTACAATCATCATGTCATCGTTGTTTTCGAAAGCCAAAAGAATTCCTCATGAAAGAACATCTTTTTTTCCTGGTTGTGTGATGGAGTAGAGTTGCTGCATATTGAACAACCCACACTGATCTGAACAGAAATATGAAATGATTTTATAGATATAAGAAATGAACTGAAAGTGAAAGTAAAAATGAAATTGTATTGGCTGGAAATATTTCTTGGCTGTTGAATGGGAAAAATATTTCCAGAGCTGAAAAAAAAAAAAAAAAAAAAAAAAAAACCTCTTCCTTTTTCCTATTAAATTGATGTCTCCACTTTGTTTACTTTGGAATGGAGAAACCCAAAGACTATGACTCATCCTTTCTAAAACATATAATTCCTAGAATGAGTTATGGTCTATTTTTAGAAACAGTGAGACAACATTCCCACACAAAAGAGGGTAGGGTTAATTTTTATCATGTCTAGAAGACATGATAAAAATTAACAAAAAGTTTTTTTTTTTTCTGAGCTCTGAAAATTTTTTCCCAGTCGGCAACCAAGTGAAAATTTTCCAGCCAAGACGATTTGGCTTTTACTTTCACTTTCATCGCTTTTCTATAAAAGTATTCCACGTTTTCTGTTCAGAACCGTGCGGGCTATCCAAGGTGCAACATGCTTTTTCTCTTTCTCTATCTCATCTGGACCCAGGAACATTCTTCTAGAAAGAGCTTCTGTGAACACAAGTTTCTTTCCACTTTTTAATGTCTCACAGAATACAAATCATTCTTCTGTTTAGGGGAAAATGTTTCCCTTTTGAAAAGCTAGGACCCCTCGTTTGGATTTCATCAGCAACCGTTTATCAGGTTCTAGCGAAATTGGATGATCCATCCATGAACAGAATTTCCCATCCGTGGTTTGGATGCAAAAAGATTTCAACATAGTTTAAGAAAAATCCTTCAATCCTATTTGAAAGGAGATGTCATGACATTGAAAGACATTTTTCCATGACGAAATCTCTCTATCCCACAGCTTCTTCTAAAGTGAACTTAAAGAGATTTTTCATACCGGGTTTTCAATTTTCACTTCAAACCATACCGTTGACGACGTGTGAGACACAAACCATGACATAAATTTCAGTTTCTATGACAGCTAACACTCTTGAGCTTTAAAAATGTATGAAAGAAGTTATTTTTAATCCATTTCAGCGATTGAGTGGGCTGGGGTAAAAAAAAAGGCCCTTTCCATGACAGCTAACACGCTTGAGCTTTAAAAATATATGAAAGAATTTGTTTTTAATCCATTTCAGCGATTGAATCTGCTGGGAAACATTTTCTTAGAGCTCAGAGGAAAAAAAAGGCTCTTTCCATGACAGCTAACACTCTTGAGGTTTAAAAATGTATGAAAGAATTTATTTTTAATCCATTTCAGCGATTGAATCTGCTGGGAAACATTTTCTTAGAGCTCAGGGGAAAAAAAAGGCTCTTTCCATGACAGCTAACACTCTTGAGGTTTAAAAATGTATGAAAGAATTTATTTTTAATCCATTTCAGCGATTGAGTGGGCTGTTTTTTTCCTGGTTGTGGGATGGAGTAGAGTTGCTGCGTCTTGGACAACCCACACTGATCTGAACAGAAACATGAAATGTTCTTATAGATATAAGAAATGAATTGAAAGTGAAAGTAAAAATGAAATTGTATTGGCTGGAAATATTTCTTGGCTGTTGAATGGGAAAAATATTTCCAGAACTGAAAAAAAAAAAAAAACTCTTCCTTTTTTTTATTAATTTGACGTCTTCACTTTGTTTACTTTGGAATGGAGAAACCCAAAGACCATGACTCATCCTTTCTAAAACATATAATTCCTAGAATGAGTCATGGTCTATTTTTAGAAACAGTGAGACAACATTCCCACACAAAAAGTGTGTAGGGTTAATTTTTATCTTGTCTAGAAGACATGATAAAAATTAACAATTTTTTTTTTTTTTTTTTACATCTCAGAATTTTTTTTCTGAGCTCTGAAAATTTTTCCCAGTCGGCAACCAAGTGAAAAATGTGCAATCGGCTTTTACTTTCACTTTCAACTCTTTTCTATAAAAGCATTCCACGTTTTCTGTTCAGAACCGTGCGGGCTCTCCATAGTGCAACATGCTTTTTCTCTCTCTCTACCTCATCTGCATCTAGAATGTTTTTCCTTCTTCAAGAAGTGGAATTTTTTGGGAATACCTTACAATTTCACGAGCTAGCTGTTTCTTATATTTCGAGGAGATTTCAATAAAATTGTTTATAGATGTCACCTATTGCAGATGGGGAAAATGTCTATACTGGATCGCTGGAGACATCTCATCCAGATAGGTCACGTTATATTTTTTCCCACACCTAAATAAATTGGACATGAGCCATCCTTTTGTTTTCTCATCCAACAAAGATAGACACTACAGACCGTTTTGGGTTTTCACTCTTCGCGAACCAAGACGAGCCGAAGCCACACTTTGCGTTTTCTATGAGCGCAATAATAGATCACGTGAGCAGCCATTTTGTTTCCCATCTCACCCAGATAGGTCATGTTGTATTTTGTTTCATACACCTAGCCAATTTTGGACATGAGCCATCCTTTTGTTTTTTTTTCTATCAAACCAAGATGGACTCTGGAGACAATTTTGTTTCTCAACGGAAAAGTAAATTTTCTGAATGGGTGCCGGTGTTCGAATACTTTTGTGACCGACTGTACATGATCAAAGCGTCTTGCTGGAAGGTTAAATTGTTGAATGGGACTGTGAGTGTGACGGGATACTTTATACCGTTGACATCTAATACATGAACGAGTCCATTCTGTGATGTCTTGATTCATTGCTGGCCAGATAAATCTGTCTGCGATCAGCTTTTTGGTGGCACGGATTCCAGGATGTGCCAAATTGTGCAAGGCATTAAACACTTCACGTCTAAAATTGACAGGAATATAGGGACGTATTCTATTGTTCTCTATGTCACAGTAAATTTTAAGCGTTGGATCAATGTGCAGCGGTTGTAACTGAAGGAAGGTTTGTGGATTTGAGATTAGGTTCTTGAGTTCCTCATCATGCAATTGAGCTTTTGCAATTTCAGAGAAATCTGGAGTAGTGAGGTTGATATTGTTTACCCGAGACAAGGCATCAGCGACACAATTATCAGTACCAGAGACATATCTGATATCTGTACCAAACTGGGCGATGAAATCCAGATGTCGAAGCTGACGAGGAGAACATGAGTCAGAGTTTTTTCTAAAAGCGAAGGTTAATGGTCGATGATCGGTGAAAATGATGAAGTCGTGTCCTTCCAAGTTGTGCCGGAAGTATTTAACAGCACAGAACACAGCAAGTAGCTCTCTGTCATATGTGCTGTATTTCCTTTCTGCAGTAGTGAGTTTTCTGGAAAAGAATGCCATTGGGGAAAGTCCTTTAGTGGTATGGGCTTGAAGCACTGCTCCTATGGCCGTGTCAGATGCATCTACCATTATAGAGAGCTGATCACTAGGTGAGTGATAAGAAAGTGTGGCTGCATTTGCCAGATCGTGTTTGCATTGCACGAATGCTGCAGATGCAGATTCAGTCCAAGGGACAGCTCGTTGATCGTTTTTTTTGCTATTCTTCAGAAACTCATGTAGGCAGGCTTGTGTTTTTGCGGCATTTGGCAGAAAGCGTCGGTAGAAATTTAACATTGCTAGAAAACGCTTCAGTTCAGAGATGGTTTTGGGCTGGAGTAGGTCGTTAATTGCTTTGACTCTTTCCGGTAAAGGTTTGACTCCATTCTGGGTAATAAGACATCCAAGAAAGGAAACTGAGGGTTGACCAAGTACACATTTGGATGGATTTAGTTTTAATCCATGATCTTTAAGGCGAGTGAAAATCTGACGCAGATGTTTAAAATGTTCTTCCGCATCTGTAGATGCAACCAGGATATCATCAAAATATGGGATGCAGAAATCGAGACCAGACAGTACTTGGTGTATGAAACGCTGAAATGTTTAGCCAGCATTGCGAAGGCCAAATGGCATATATAAGTACTCAAAGAGACCAAATGGTGTAGTCACTGCGGTCTTGGGCACATCTTCAGCATGCACTGGGATCTGATGATATGCTCTGGCAAGATCGAGGGTAGAAAATATGTTTGTTCCATGAAAAAGATGGGTACAGTCTTGGATATGTGGGACTGGATATCTGTCAGGGACTGTGACGGCATTAAGTCGACGATAATCTCCACAAGGCCGCCAGTCACCATTAGACTTTTTAACCATGTGAAGTGGACTGGCCCATGGACTTTTAGATGGGCGAATGGTTCCCTGTGCTAGCATGAATTCAAATTCTTTGCGAGCAGCTTTTAGCATCTCTGGAGAAAGACGACGAGGCTTGGAAATTACAGGTGGGCCATGTGTTTCAATGTGATGATACACTTCTGGCTGATGAGTATGCTGCCCTGATTTGGATGGGTTTAAAATGTCAGGGAATTCTGCTAATAACCGATGAAACCGTGTGCTGCCCGATAAAACACTTATGTTGGTAGGTACGTTTGATATGTGAGAAGCTTGGCCCTGTGATGTCAGCTGAGTTGTAGCATCAATTAAGCAATTATTCTTGACATCCACTAGAAGGTGGAAATGTGTCAAGAAGTCGACACCAATAATTGCTTGAGTTACATCCGCAATAATAAAAGGCCAGTTGAAAGTCCGGCGCAAGTTTAAATCAAGTGTCAATAGTTTGGTGCCGTAGGTTGCAATTTGGGTACCATTGGCTGCATACAGTACAAGTTTATTAAGTTGGTGAGCATTTGTTTTAGTTCTCGGGAGCACTGATATGTCAGCTCCAGTATCTACTAGAAAACATAACTGAGTTGAACGATCAGCCAGTACTATTCTGTCGATGTGGCGGACATTCTGTTGGCCAGCAGAAGACCGCCCATTTAGTTTCCCGATTGTTCAAAAGTGCATGGAGGGGCACACTTGCGAGCTTGATCTCCAAAATTCATATGATAAAAACATATGCCACTTGTGGGTTCTTTGTACTGCGTTCGAGTATTAAGACGAGATGGACTCCTGCTTTGGGCACGAAATTTATTACGTGGGCCCTGATTTGATCGATTGTATCTCCGTGAAGCATGAAGACTTGTAGAGAGTTCAGATACTTTTTTGGTCAATTCAGCCACTTGTTGTTCGAGGGATGAACTGGAACGTGCAGCATTAGCAGCACTGACATAAGCTGGAGTAACAAGTTCATTAATTTTGTCAGCCATTGCTGCTAAACGGGTTAGATCTTCATTGGAAGCAGCAAGAATTATTTGTATGTTATTAGGAAGACGCGAAAGCCATAGTGACTTCAACAAGTCGTCACTAAAATGGCTTCCTGCCAGATCACGCATTCGTGACAGCAAGTATGAAGGTCGCTGATCTCCAAGTTCAAGTCCTTGTAGTAAAGTACGTATTTTTGAAGATTCACTTTCTGAATAGATTTCAATGAGCCGCTGTTTCAGTTTGGAGTATTTATCACAATCAGGTGGTTTGAGAATTAAGTCATGCGCTGAATTCAGAATATCAGACTCAATTGCTGCAACTACGTGGTTGAATTTTGTAGAATTCTCACTAATGCGAGCGATAGAAAATTGTGCTTCGATCTGAGCGAACCACAATGAAGGATTATTTTTCCAGAAAGGCGGTGGCTTCACCGAAACGCGTGTGATTTGTGGCTCTGGTGGAATATCGTCGGGCATACTGATAGATAATTTTCACTTTAAATAATAAACACTTAACAGCACAAATATTGTAGCATGAAGATACACTATTGATATTTTACCATGATAACAATAAATATTTTAACCATGCATAAAAAATTTACGTAATGATACACACACAAATAATACAGGGTCAGCAATTACACACACAAATAATATTTTACCGAAATGCATTTGAAAAGAAACCCCTATTTGAGAAAAAAAAAATGATGCGTTCATTTTGTATTGCGCACACACAAAATCACCACTTCACACTGCTAAGGCACTTTCGAAGGAAAAAGGAAATCACTCCTGTAGCACGTGGGAAAGAAATTCACTACTTTCGAACACTGAGGGAAGAATTTTGCCGTAGCACGTTGCAGAAAAATTACTGATGTAGCACATTTAGCGAAAATCACTATTGTATTACATTTGTCACAAAAGTTGAATGATCGAAGAATTATTGCACGACTGGCGAAGTCAGCGGAACGGAACATATCACATTGATGATTTGCTGAAGCTCCTTGCGATGTTATGCACGACTTTGAAAAAAACACAAGCAATATATATCAATACTTCTAGAAATAATTGAAGGGGTACGTTGTAGCATACGTTTAATGTCCATATTCGTTGTTATTTTTAGTCAGTTCTTCAGAATGCCTTGGATGCACGTGGCTTAGGGTCGTTGAAAATCCATTCTCAGTAGCGTGCTCAGTCAAAAGGTCACCACTTTTGGTGGTCGTGTGTGCTTAATGCATGATATAATTAAAGAAAATAAGAGTAGACAATCTCCTATAACAAAAGAATATATTAAGTACTAAATTACAATTTAAATTACATTGCAGAGATCAACATAGAGCTCGGAACACAGTTCATGCTACCTTCGCGTACAGTTGTCCAACGAGAAGTCTGAGTGAGTAAAGATGTCGCTTTGCTGCTCCGATTAAGAACTGGATTTTACACGTGGCGCCATCTCATGAATAGAAGTTGAAGTATCTGTCGGAACGCCACATACATATCAATAAGTGTGGTGTTAACTTATTCTGAGTCTTTACATGCGGAAAGATCTTGAATAATCATAATCGTGCAACTTTATACCTGTTACTTGTGGTGTTTATGTTGCAGCAGTATAGGTAATTATTTCTTAGATTCGATACATAAAACCCGAAAAGACAGATTCCTGTGGTTTACACCTTTTTGTTTCCTTTCTATCATCCACATCAGAGCACTTTTGGACTGACAGATTTCAAGTGTCCTTAATGTGCTTAAGCATAACAGTAAAAAATAGCTTATTTGAAATTTGAATCTTGGCACAAGTGAGTCGGTTCTGAACCATATTGATCAAGTTGCTGCATAGCAATGAATTATCTAGGATTTATATTTCAGAAAACACAAACAGTTCATTGCTTCTGGCAAAAAAAGGGGATGCAATGTCACAAAATAAGCGAAATGTAATCACAGAAAAACACAATGAAGTTCATTCACTATGACATAAATCAACAGTATTAAATCGATTATGTATTAAATCGATGAAGAATTAGCAATTTAAAAAAGACTGGAAGAAAAATAATAGATCGAATAAGAAGCAGACTATATTACTTAAAATGAATGACTCATAAAATTTCTGGGCTGGCATAAACATTCAGGAAACGTAGTGTTAGAAGAATTATTGTGCAATTTGAGAATACAGTCAATGCGTGGGAAGGTGCAGAAAGAACGTCTATGCATACAACGTCGAATATATAATTATTGTTTGATCAGTTGACTTATACGAAAACCGGTTCTTTAAACGAGAAACAGTGCTTCAAACGAAACATTTTCATTTAAGTATAAAATTATCTCGCTAGCTAGGCGAGACGCAGTTTTCAACGAAACATGTTTCGGTTAGGAACACTTCAGTAGTACACTGTTGGCCATTAAAATAGCAACACCGTGAAGAAAAGCAAATACAAAAAAGATATTTATTGCACGTAAACTGTATGGCATACGACGTGCAGTCTCCTCGCTGCCTCCAGACACATACACGGCCATCAGAATATCGCACGCTGAACAGGGACATGTCTGAAAAGACAACATTGTGACATTCTTTTATCCAGCTTTGTCGTTTGGTGCACCAGAATCACCGTTTCTCTCTATGCTGCATTTTCAAGGGAAGCCAAAGTAGTGGTCATCGTGTTGATAGTTCACTCCGCTGCAGGGCTTAAATTTTAAAATTATAAGTGCCGGAGCCTTATGGAAGACCGCCAGCAAAGAGCAATAAAAGTAAATAAATAAATTAAATGACTATTAAACTCATTAATAATTTTAAAATTAAACAGTTAATTATAATCAAATTAATTAATAGCTATTTAATTAAAGTTTATAGATTTTATTCAATTAACAATTATTATATAATTGATTATAATTTAATTGATAATTATTAGATAATTAATTATTATTTATTGAAATAATTAAAACTAAAATAAATGTAAAGCAACAAATTAAAATGTCATAAGCGATTTTTAATATAATTTTATTGCTAAAAATAAAATTTTCGAGTTAAAATTTCTACGGAAATTGTTATTCAGTTATATAAAAGAATTGCCGCAGCTTTCTTATTTAGGGCTCCGGTGCACTCCGGCTAGAATTGTAATTTATCTTAAAAATTGAGAAGTATCTTGCTGGTAAGAATTTCGTCTTAATATTTGAGGCATAACACTATATTCTGAGAAAACTCTGGCCGTACAAAGCACGTTTCGAATGAGAAATCCACTATACAACATTTTTTATGCAATACGTCAGATGTCTTTTCTCCCTCCTGCATGCGCTTAAATTCTAATCCATACCAAATCTCTTCTTCCTTTCACGTGCTTTTACCGTTCGTCACATCATTCCTTCCTAGTGTTGCAATTTTAATGGCCAGCAGTGTAGGTGAAGACAAGCTCATTTCCCGAAAAAAGCAGTGTGCTTATATAAGCCTTCTCTTGTCTTACTTAAAACTGCCTGAGCAAGGTTTATTCAGTTAAGCATATCGACTAACGTGTCAACGTTCTATAACTTTGACTACTTATTTCACAGTTTTGTTTGCATTAGCTAATGAGAATGTATCCGAATACTCAATATAATCCAAATGAATAAATTCGACAGCGACTGCATTACCACTTTCATGGGAACAAACTGATCTTACTGATGCATCGTCTGACCTGAGAACCAGAATTCTGACAAGAGTGTAATACAGTTAGAACTATATTGTTACTAAGTATTACAATAAGGCATTCAGAATCACCAAAAGGACAGACGCAGAGCTAGAATGGCAGTTTCTGGGAAGGATTGTGGGATAGCAAGAGTTACTGCAAATTAGTTGAAAGCTTCTACCATTCAGCATCACTTACCTACATACTCTAGACGTGTAGTTTTAAAAAACAGTGTTGTAAGGAAAGGTGGTTTGAATTTTCAGCGTCTGTTGCAATATCCATAACTCCTAGGCATGGAGAGCAGAATAGAACACTGGAGATGAACTCCTGCCCTGGATTAACTTTCAGAAAAAATCCTCAGATCTGCAGGAGACCATTCAGGCAGACGTAACTCCCGCGGGCTCCTACGGGCTTTATATATATAACATTGTACGAACGATAATGCTCAGTCAATAAAAGTTCCAACTGGGTACCAGTCCGGTTGCAATGATTATATTTGATGTGTTGTTCCATCTACTAAGTGCACCACAGGACCGAAGAGCCAATGACCCAATGAAAACGCCTCATATCTAACCATGTTGCGACCTACAGTCAATAGGCAGACAAGACAGTGCCATATGGTCCCTGCAGGTCCTGAACCATCCTCTGAATGAACGTATGTTCTAGTCCTGTAAAGACTGATTATACGTGGCCGAAACTGCCTATGTATAGATCTTAGACAGTAGCTTACCGATTTTCCGACGTAGATCCCCGGAGAGGGGGCATTGAGAGCAACGTTTATTCTGGTGTTGCGGCTGATAATTTTCGAATGTATCGGGTTAGAACTGGATCATGTTCTGCGATGAATTATGATTTTCGTTAGCTTGGGATTCATACGTGAAAGAAGATTGGCTTACCTTAATTCAGCATAGAAGTCCGAGTGAGCTGTGTACCCTTTGTCAACGTAAAACAACCATAGCTCTGTATATACTGGCATTATTATCTAGGCAGCCAAATTCTATAATAACCAAATTTTTACTGATCTTTCGCAGCCCAATAATTTATGGACAAGATCCTGCCAACTTCTGTATTGCCAAAACTATGGCGTTCGTCAGCGATCATCCTTGAGCAAGACAATAGCCAGCTGCATGCGGCCAATGCCTCCAAGGAATGTCTGTTTAATATTACAACCTCCCTTTTGCTTGCCAGATCTTCATTTTTTTTCCAAAAAGTGATATGTATGCATAAGGCGTGTTAGGACGACAGTTACAACCATTTGACAACGCGCATAAACCTGATCAACAATTAAAAACTCTTGTCAGCAAGTTTTGAAATTATGTTTCAATTTTGTTTCTGAAAGTGCTTATGGGAATGAAACCAAAGAATTGAGTTGGCACGGAAACTATTTATGTTCCGAAATATGCTCTTCAGCCAATATGAGATCAATTATGCACGGTGACTATCATTCTCTTGAAAGTTAACATTAGCATCTGGTGAAATAGCATCAATGAAGGAGTGTACGCAGGGCCAATGGTAGGTTCTTTGCCGCACGGTGCAGTCTTTACTGTCTTAACTTCTGCCACCCAGTGCTGCCCTAAATTCTAAAAAATTTGTCTTCCCTAAGTGCTATCGCCCGGTACGGCTGCACGGGCTCTGATCCTGGTCCTGAGTGAATGTGATCGGCAGCGATATTGTGGTAAGCTGTAGTGCTAATAGCTGTTTTCAGACTTATCAATGAAAACACTGTACTGCAGAGAGATATTTCCGAGAGCATAATTTCATTGCCGTCAGTGAATAGTTGTCTCTTTTACAGTTGTCTTTTTTTCAATCGTCAGGAGTTCACTTTTAGGGCTCTTGGGCCATGTTTATCAGTACCTCTCCATGGGTCCTTCGTCGACATAGGGAAGAGGTGGCAATGCATGAGTTGGCTGCTCTACTTATGCGGGTTAATCGGACCTGACCTCCCCCACGCTGCTCACTTATTCTGCGCATACTTTGGGAGTGGAATATGGAGAAAATTAGCGGCCTTCACAGGACTAGAAGCACCGTTCTGTTCAGTGTGCGCTCAGGCGCGGTAGGAATTCGTAATGATACTACCAAGGTCTGACTCGGGCTGAGTGATCGCTAAATAGTTTTTAGACACCCTTTGGTGTCACAGCATTCAATACTGTATGGCTTATTGCCGGGTCGGAACTATTTTAATCTTTATGGCATGGTAGGCCGCCAGATTCGGGCAGAACAAAATATCGCAGATCTGGAGCGACAACTGATGAATGCTTGGCAGAATGTGTCGCAGGATGACATTAGGAACCTCAACCATTCCTTGCCTCGACAAATTCAAACATGCATTGCCGCCAGAGGAGGTTCGACCAACTACTAACTTGAACACTCAATGGGTGATTGTGAACCATGAACAGGTACTATAACCTTGACCTTTTAATCAGTTTATTACCTGTGTATGAGTTATACATATATTCAATTTCATCAAAAACAACCACTTCCTTCATGGTGCTTGGATTTTTTGCAAAAGAGTGTAGTTTGTGTTCCGAAGTATGCTCTTCAATCAATTTGAAACCAATCATGCATGGTGACTAAGAGTATACTCATAGGCTTCCATCGTATTTTCATTTCTGTATTCTCATTCCTCTTGCATGTTTCATGATGATTATATAATTTTTCTAAATGCACACAGCTGATGGTTAAAGTACTCTGCTTTTGGGTGTTAAAATTGCTACACTTCCACATATGGATACGTCCATCATGATGGCTGACGCAGAACCGAATTTCATCATGATGTTGAAGCAGAACCTCTACAAAGAGGATGTGGTGGTACTCTTGTGTCCAATATCGTCGTTCGTCAATCTACTGGTATGTACGCCTGTCTCTGCTGCGTCACCAATTGAAAACCGCAATAACGGTCGCCGTCCTAACAGTTCGTGGTGCTGCAGACGTCATAGCGCAGTCTGTGCAGACACTTGTAGTCCTGAACATGAGGAGCCAAATTCCTGACTCAGGGCACGTGAAGTGATTGTACAATCCCGCAAAAGTCGAGACGAAAAGATATGGCTGTCCTCTAGGCGCTAGTGAACCGATAAACCCTCCAATCCTGGAGCAATCGATTTCTGACAGGTGCTGGTAGGAGTTTTTCGTTTATAATATGTAGGCGTAATACTCAAACGACCGATGTTCAGTTGCGATTTCTAAATGAAAATCGCGGTGTGACTTTACAATTATACACAATGCAGATGTTATTCATACCTGCTTTGTGTGCATGCGCTAGAATGCTGACCATTAACTATTTGCACATCCCACCATGTAGTACTTTAGGCAAATTTGACATTTGTTGCATGCCACAGTCATGGTATAGTAAGTTTAGCAGCTAGCAGTGTAATACCAATTTCAAGGAAGAAAGCAAAGTATGACAGTAGGGATTCAAATAGGTGGGAAATATAGTCCTCAAATATGTACTTTGTAGGTTATGTAATCATCAGATCCTGACTAAGGCAAGGGCATACGGGGCAGTTGCCCCAGGCCCCCACAACACAGAAGGGCTCTTAATCGACTAGAAAGTTTATTACTATAAAAATTTAAATATATCTAAAAAGTTCGCGTGTCTATTACTGAAGCAGTAAAGCATAGGAGGGTCCCAAAAAAGTTTTTGGTAAAGTCCCCATTTAGGCTAAGTCGGGCACTGGCAATCATGCTTCTTATATCATTGCTTCTCATTTCAGTTTGACAACAGCTTGGATTTTTTTCTGAAATCATATACGGCACATTATATAAGTATTAGGACCAAGCAAAGGAAACAGCGTGATTTAATTAATGCCAAGGTGATCAAGAGTTACATAGCACTAATAATTTACTATTAAAATTTAGAGGTACCAAAAGATATAGCATTGATCAAGAAACCAAGCTGCAGTGTTCTCATATGCTAGCATCCTTACACCAAGAATTGTGTTCTTTCCTAATAAATAATGCTGTATGATACATGATATCTCTAAATATTTATTACAAATATTACTGTTATGTGTAAAAAATTTGAATATTTACGAAACACTGCCTTCGAAAAACTTAAATTACATACCAAGGTAATTTAAGTTTTTCGAAGTGTTTCATTTAACTTAAAGTATGTAAGAGACATCTGCTAATGGAAGGGATGCTTTTGTGGAGGATTTTTGAGATACTGGCTTGTATTCATGTTACAATATTTTAGTTGGTTGTCAGGACGAAAAGGGGAAGTTCACTTTTTACCGAAGACTTCTACATATTTGTTAACATTTCAGGTTTCAATCAATTAGAATCTCCTGAGAAGTTAGAACAACTTCTATGAATTTAGGATAAATAGGAAAAAGTAGGGGGAAAAATAAACTTACTCAAAATTCTGAATTTTAAGTAAATTGAAAATTTGATTGAAATTTTCATTACAGCACCCAAGGAAATTTGACTTATTAAGAAAAGTTAGTATCCATTTTTGATAAAACTCTTAAGGTATTTCTCCGACTTTCTTGGCATGCTTTCATGATGTAATGGTCTACACACCGGGCGCGTATTCCAGACGTCCGTGGTTGGATTCCCGGCGAGAGCATTGCTCATTTTTCATCTTTTCTGCTTCCAAAAAAATACATAATGTCTCTAAAGTGGCGCTCAAACTAAAAGAGTGGTGGATGATGATTCTCCACACCCAGGATTTGGCGAGTGGGTCCCATAAAACCTCAGTCACTCTTTAAAAGGGGAAGTGTATAAGGTAATTCTCCCAGCTTCCTAGCATGCTTTCGTAGTGTAGTGGTCAGCACGCTGGGCACGTATTCCAGAGGTCCCTGTGAAGGCGTCACTAATTTTTTACTTCTCCTGCATAAAAAAAAAACAAAACAATATCTCTACAGTGCCGCCTGAACTAAAAATGATGGCTGATGACGATTCTCCACCATCAGAATTTGGCGATTGGATCCCTTAATCCCCAGTGCCCTTTAAAAGGTGGAGTATACAACGTATTTCTCCCAGCTTCTTAGTGTGCCTTCGTGGTGTAGTGGTCTGCATGCTTGGCGGGTATTCGAGAGGTCCGTGGTTCGATTCCCGGCGAGGGCATTGCTCATTTTTCATGTCTCCTGTTTTAAAATAACTTAATGCCTCTACAAACTCATCAGGGAAAGAGGAATTTAAATTATCACAAATTTTGAATTATCAAAGTTATGTTTGATTTATGAAGAAAAGTTAGTATCCATTTTTAAAACAACTCATCAGGGAAAGAGATATCTAAATTTAAATTATCACAAATTTTGAATTAACAAAGTTCTATTGTCTTTTCAAACTATTAGATATTAGAAATAGTATTAGTAAGTCTGAATACTATTATCAGAAGCTCTATGCTAACAGGAATAATTTTTTAATGCCATATCAGTGAAATCTCCCACCTGTTAGGTACAATTTTATCTTTATTTCCAACTTTAGCAATGAGATTCATTACATTAAAAACAAGAATTTTTATTTTAAAAAAAGTTAAAAATTTCCATAATTTTTAAATATTAAATCTGAGAACTTGCATTGAGATCATGCATTGACAAATTATGTATGAATAAAAAATTCAGGATGTTTATTTCATTAACACATCATGATGCTAAGTTTTTTTCCCCCCTTGAGAAAGTAAATAAAAATTCCATATTAAACATTTCTGAAATGTGAAAAAATTTAATAATATATAATATTGGATTAAAATTATAAATTTTTATTAAACATATTTCTGAAAATCTTTTAAGCATCATGCATATAGTTTATGTGAGAGAGCAGAAGCAAATAATGAGTAATGAAATAGCAATAACTAAATATCTACACAGTGAAATCTCTGCAAGAAGGGCATCCATGGCTCTTATCTTTCATGGAATCCATCATCTTATAGAGATATTTAAAGTTTAATATTTAAAAATGAATTCTGTGAAGTTTGATTTATGATATTAGAAACATTACTCATTTTCAGGAAGTGGTTGCCCCAATGATTTCACTGTAACTGTTAAAAATGATCAATAATTATAAATAAGTAAGCAGTAAAATCAAAACTTCTGCCCATTTCACAAACCACTGCATTTAATAATTGTTATTAACAACTTATGTTACCACACAGTGATGAAATAGGACATATACATATATAAATAGTAAACTATTACATAAGTTATATTAAATGCAATGAAATCTCCCTAAGATGACCATATAATGATTCCTGATGATTTTTCAATTTCTGTTTCTTTTAATAGCTTTTAGATTGCTCAAACAAGAAAATAACTACATATCATTAATGCTCAATAATAAAGCTTTTTTATGTTCTCAGAATTACTGTTAACTTTCAGAAGTTTCCAAAATTGTTTTACCAAAGATTTTGTACAATAATAAAATTTCATATGTGTTATATGTTAACTTTTGTTATACTTATTATAAGTAATGTACAGATCATAATTAAATAGCCAGATTAATTTTTCAAACTGCAGATTGGTATTTTTGCTTACATTGAAAACATCAAAATGGATGTACGTCCAATAGTATGTGGATTTGTGCCTTTATGCAAACAAAAGCAAGCTCTTACGATATAAGTTGCATTTAAGAAATATATAACTTACAATCGTTACACAAAATACAATAAATATCAAACATCTTTAACATGACTCATCCTCGCCATTTTAGGTCAATACTATTTCTTACTGCTGGATAGAAATTTCTATTAAAATTTTATATGCTGGATATGAAGGTTTATATATTCAGGAAAAACATGACTATTGATTTGACCATTTGTCATTTTTTATGGAAATTTTTTTCTATGTAATTTCATACCGTAGTCTGTTTTGTTTTTAAAACAGTATTTTATTCCTTTATTATAAATAAAATGACAAAATAATCATATTTATCACAATATGGTTTATTTTAAATCCTTTTTTTATTATTACTTATTTTTATTTTTCGCCTTTTGGGGGTTTCATTCTGTCCATCAGAATATATAAGTGAATAGTAAAAACTGATGTTGAGAGGATGAAGGATAATTGAATTTCTGTTAAATTATATTTAACAGTACATATCTAAAAAAATATAAATTTAATACAGATCTCCACTTTGCAAAAGGACAGCACTGGTGTAAAATCTTTAATAAGAAAAAATGGTAAAAAGTAATGAAGCAACTAAGGTGAATTTATATAGAAAAACTAACCTTTATTAAAGGATATTATATAGAATCCTTTTTTTTAAAAAAAGGACAGCTATTAAATCATCATTGGCATTTATTTCTGTATGGTTAGTTTCTGTGCTTGTGTCTCAGATGCTAATGTCTGAAATGTTGACTCATACCTGATACTCTGAAGAAACTTATAGAAATGATTCACCACGAAAATTTTATCACAAATGAAATCTGCTTAGGAATACACAGAGCTAAAATGTCTTACAACTAGTCCGAAGACAGTATGAAAATTATAATAATCTGCCTGGGGAAAATCTTAAAGCTGATAATGTAACCAAAGTCATAGGTAATGTTTTCAGTGCCCAGCTGAAGTTTTCGCACCCCCTTTTGTTTGCTAAGAACGGAAAATATTTAATTTTAAAATTTAGTAACATCAGTTTGCTCCCCTTGGGGGGGGGGCCAAGGGACATATGTCTACCCTCACTCCCCTCTAGCTATGCCCCAGGAGGTAACAATGAAAAGAATGTTACATGCGAACCACCATGCAAGGAGACCAATTGTCCTCCTTTGGTAGACTCTGTCCTTCTTCAAGAAGTGTCCTCCCAACTGTCTTCCTTTTCAATATTTTACAACTAATCTGTTTATCTCTGTATTAGTTAAATATGCTGCTTCGAAATGTTACACGTCAATGGTCATGTGATAGTGCAGTTCGAAAAAACATGATTATAAAATGCACAGACAGCACATTCTGGGCATATCAAAACATCATGCAGCCACACTTGTCATGCACCCTCACACTTTTGCGCACTTTACTTTGTTTATTTTAATGTGTCTATAATATTATAGTTCGCATTTACATCTGATGCAAATACAAATTTCCTTTCACTGTATAATTATTATACTCTGAGTATAATAATTGTGACAATATACTTGCAGAAGACTTGAAAAATGCAGTATTTGTAACAGTTTTATCTGAGGCATCGAATCATAATGAAACAAAATTGTATCCAATACTAGTAAGATATTATAATGTTAACAAGGGCACTCACATAAAATTTTTTAATTTAAAGTCTATTGAGGGCGAAGAAATTTTGGTGAACCATCTATACAGAGTAATAAATGAAAACAATTTGAAATATAAAGTTGTTGCACTAACAGCAGATAATACAAATACAAATTTTGGTGGGAAAAGATACAAAAGGAGTAAATAATGTTGTAAGGATCTTAAGTTTTACTAACGTTTATTTTATTTTAAATCTTTACTATCACTTCTTATTTTCTACTTCCGGCCAGAATTATAAGCGTGAAGGAGTTTATGCAAAGTTGTCTGGCGAACGCCAAGTATTTAAGTGTGGCCTTTTTGCCAAGCAGAAGAGAGGAAGCCGTGAGTTCGAAGCAGGCCGCTTACCTTAGAAGTTACGCAGTTGCTACTTTGCCTTCCAGGCCAGAGGTTTTAATCCTCTTGATAAATTAAACGTATTGTAGTGTTCACAGTCTCTGTGCTACATACGCTTTCTGTTATTATAAGGCCAATCTTATTCTAAAGTTAAATTAGAGTTTAGTTTTATTTTGATATCTTTTAAGTTAGACCCCGAGTGGAGGGTCATTGTATTCCGAAGTACGGAAGTCATTGTATATAAAGAAAAAATAAAGGGTTTTGTATACCCTTCGTCTGTATCCTGTCTACTTACTACAATTAGTGAACATAGCTTTAGTAAGCTCTCTGTTCTAGTCAGGTCATTGTATGTTTCCGAAGAAGGTTAGAAGAAACATTGAACCTGATAATGTCTATGAAAAATTACCAGATTTACTCTAAAAGAAAACACTAGGCATAGGTTGTAATACACATATTTTGTCAAATGCAATAAACATGGCATCATCTGCCATGCCAATTGATGTAGAAGTAATAATAACAATTTATTTGTATTTTAGTCGTTTTACGGTTCGTGTGACTGCTTTAAAAAAGTTTTGTGAAGATGCAAATGTCCTGCTTTGTTCGCTTTTTGTCCTCTTTTTCATTGTAAAAAGAAAAGGATCACTTTCATTAAATCATTTTCTTATAATATAAATGTTGTCCTTTTTTAAAATCATATCAATTTCTAAAGAAATAAAACATAAATAAAAGAAACAATCATATGATGACTACATAGATTATGTAGATAGAAGTACATGTATATTCGGTGTAAAAAATGAGTCCATTGGAAACTGTAAAGTGAGTTGTGAAATATCTGGTTGTGCAAGATATAGGAGACAGGTTGAAGACCACTTATTAATATCTAATTATTTGAATCTATAAGATCACTATGTCTATAATTTAGGTGCCCAAATGGGTCAAAAAGTTAAAAATTTGTTACACCTTGACTAATGTTTAGGATAATATACCTAGCTGTTAAAATTGACATCTGCAGATACTTCCTTAAAATTGTTGGTTTCCTTGTTTTCCCTGTTACATCATAATTGGTCCTACTTTTCTGCAGGCATTATATGAAATAAATGTTGCACCATAATTCTGCTTTCCAACTTTCTTCATAAAAGTGAAAAGATGTAAAAAAGAACAACTTTTTAAACAGAAACAGTAAATTTTACATAAGCTGCAATAAGTAGTGTAGTTAAATATAGTAATAAGCAATAAAATCTGTATCTAAAATTATCTAACATTCTCGCATTCAAAATTCCTTAGTTTTTAGTCATCTAAATTTTCTCAGTAATCTGCCGATTATGCCCTAATTTGTAAATAAAGATAAAACAATTGATATCTAAGACACTACTTAACAGTCTTACTTTTATTTTCAAAGAAAATATATCTATACTTTTTGCAAATATGCAGTTTTACGATTGTAAGGACAAATATTGTAGAAATCAACACGGAATCTCTGCATTGATGAACTCTGACATAATTGTTCATTATATATAAAAACAAATTCTGTTAACATGAAAATATATATGTGAACAAGTTTTTTTACATACACAATTCTTTTGTCCTAAATATTTATTTTTGATTGATTTCAAAGGTTGCAATCATAAAAATTCCACATTCATTACATAATATATAAAAACAAATATTTGAGAAAATGAATAATAATTGCCTTCCTTAAATCTTTTAGGGAAATATGTTTTTAATACAATGCAGGTTTCTTTTCATAATACAGTGGACATATTCAACAAAGAGCTAACAGAGCGTAATGTTCGGAAAAAACTTGCTTAGCAAAACAATCCATTATACAGTTTTTATAATATTTCAAAGATTACTCCACTTGACAATAAAACCGTAATATAATAAAACGTATCTCTCCATTAATTCAGTAATAAATAAGTAATACGTATCTCTCCATTAAATAGATAATAAAATATAACACAGATTTCAATCTGATTTCATGCATTTTAAAAACTACTGCACACTCCAAATATTATATACATATATGCCAGAAATATATATTTCTATTTGTGTATGTACGAAGAAATAAGAAGAAATAATAATAATCACATATCTAATGCATTTTTTTAGCAGACTGATTAGTTTTAATGCACGCGTATGTATAATGATAATCTTAAGTTCTTGCTACTATACTATAACACTAAAGAGAAGAGTCGTAAATATTTTGTAAAAACTTCCCCAAACTCATTCACATAGCAATTACAACATACGTAAAAGTATGATAACAAAAAATAACCAGTACGGCGATAAATAGCCAATTACAATAACCCTTCATTCGTCAATAGCACTCGTGTGTCGAGAGTATTTGCCCTGAGGCCGGTAAATATCCGGGTAAGCCTCCTTCGTCGGGTCTCAGATATCAGACAGATTCGTACATCTTGTACGAGTTCAAAAGGCCAGGAAGAAAAGATGGGACAAAATAAAATTTAAAATAAATGGCTCAAAAATAATAGAGGGGAAAAAAAAAAGGGCCTATAGAAAGAAAAGGAAAAGAAGTAGAAAATATCCTAAAATACGATTGTGTCCATGAGTGTAGTTAAAAGGAGAAGAATTTGTCTTCATTTACAATAAATAGTGTCTCACAGGTGTGTGTGTGTGTGGTGAGTGTGTTTGATAATGGTGAATAGATGTGTTACTGGGGAAAAAAATATATTGACGGTGTTAAAATGCTTCGTCAAGGTATTTAGCATGGAATACAAAGTAATATGTATGCTTGCATCCTGAGATATCAGCAAAAGTCATCAAACAAAAGTATATATTAATTTAACTAAAGTAACTTATGCTATTTTCGTTCCCAACATTTTCATACATTTTTCAAAAAACAGCAGCAGACAAACAACATAGAACCATATACAATACAAGACCACAACCGCACATACACACACACACACACACGAGTATATGTATTAAAAACACAAATTAAACATAGTATTTATTAATTTAACCATCATAATTTATTACAAGATTAATTATTTTATTATCATAATTTATTACTAGTTAATTAATGCTAGTATAACATAATGAGGCACACTGTTATTTATATAAGCTTATAGTTCTAAGAATTTATTTAAGGCAGTGAAGAATAAACCATCCCTTACATACGGACATTTAACAGATAGCAAGGAACAGTATGAGAAAAAATCGGTGAGGTATAATATTATTTAAAGGCGAAAATATATTTAAGCGATCTAAAAAAAAAGAGAAACCAGAAGATCCGAGAGGGAAATAGCGCGATGCCCTGAGTCCCCGATTTCCCCCCTCACGAGAATCCTCAAACAAGATAAGGGGAGCTTTGTAAGTGGTGACAGACGTGAACTGATAACGTTGGCGTCTGTTTGGAATTGATTCACAAAGGAAGCCACAAGCAATGAGCAATTTCAAGTATTTTTAATGCTAAAACTGATGAAAAGTTAAAATTTATTGATTTAAAGGCACTTATTTATAGAAATTTGATTTAGTTTAGATGAAAGAAAAGTACTTATCTTAAAATTCCAGGCTTTCGTAGTATATCCTCACATTGTCAGCTGTTTTATTCTCGTCAACATCGGAGCGGAAATTCTTTGGGAACATATAGGTTTTGTAGAAAAAACACTATTTCAAAGTAATTTAATTGATAATCACCAAGGGGAAAGGAATTTTTTTCACTTTTTTAAGGAGCGCTGCGAACGTGCACAGCCGCTTGCCTCGGTGATCGCAGCGCCCTTCCCAACGCTTTATTGTTTGGATAACGCGCGTTACGGTTATGTTTTCATTTATCTTACCTTGATTAAGGTCATAAGCGAAAGCTTTTTCGAATATATGAAAACATAAATATATTAGCTGTTTTACAATCATTGCACATTTGTTTTTCATCATTGCAAATGCTAGATAATATTACTTGTTGCATTTTTGACTCTTTTTATGCTCATTTTAGTTTACAAGCAATTTTATCTACACGCTTTACCTGGAATTAAATACTCAGATCTTTCTCAGCACTCCGTATTCCCCAAAACCGTATACAGGTGTAACACCAAGGAGGTTAGAATAGACGGTACAGGTCAGTCCGACGCCAACGTTTCGACGCCAACGGTTCGACGCCAACGTGTCGACGCGAACGGTTCGACGCCAGCGTTTCGACGCGTGGTTAATTCGACACGAGGTCGTTTCGACGCGGAGTCAGTTCGACACCATAATTTTTTTGCTTTTGTTTGACGCCATACTTTTCGTATTTTTATTTATTTTTAGAATAAGTTTGCATCATCATTCAAATAAATTTGGTGTCATTATCATTTGGTGTTTCACACCCCACATTATGGGAACTCATAGATGGTCTCAGGCGTGTTCAAAAATCAATTGATCAATGTTATGAACAGTTTGTACGGGGAGATGAACCACCGTACAAGGCTTCTCACTAACCTGGGACACAAACAACTAGAACACTTTCACACATATACACACATATATTTATTTCAAATATGCATGCAAACAATCGCCAATTCAATAAATAAAAATCAGTCATATTACTTATTTATATTACTTCATATTTATTCTAAAAATAAATAAAAATACGAAAAAAAAATATGGCGTCGAACTGCCCCTGCGTCGAAACGTACGGCGTCGAAACGTTGGCGTCGAACCGTTGGCGTCGAACCGTCGGCGTCAAAACGACCTGCTTTGAGAATAGGAGGGGGGAAAGAACTGTACTTTCTCCATATTTATATAACATTTACATTTACGATATTCCTAAGGACCCACAAATTACCATTGCTCTTTTCGCTGATGATATTGCAATTATGACCCAAGCTTCTACAGTTACTGATGTCCAGCTCCTTCTTCAACATCAAATCAATCATCTAAAATATTGGCTCACTCTTTTGAGGATTGCAGTTAATATCGAAAAATCAAAAGCATCGCAAAGGCCAAACAAATTTCACTCCACCTTACCTCTTCTGTTTGATGAAGAAATAGACTGGGTTGACGAAATTAAATATCTAGGAGTCATTCTTGATAAAAAATTGACTTTTCGGAATCATGTGGGCCTGTGTAACATCAACATGAGTACGTTTTACTTAGAAAGTCGTCCATGGGGAAATCCATTGCCTTCGGCTGATAGATCTCGTTTCCTTTGTCGTACTCAAATAATCTAAAAATTTTTCAAAAAGACTAACAGATGCATATAACAAAAGAAAATTAAGTAAATGCATATAAGGAAATAAAGTTAAGTAAATGCATATAACAAAATGGAAGTAAATGTATATAACGGGGAAAAAATGAGGTAAAACAAATTTTTAAAGTAAATTTTGCCACTTCAATATTTCAGTATTTTTTCTTGCATCACGTAGTATAAGTTATTTCATCGCCGGAAGGATGGCATAATTGGAAATTAAGGAGCATCTCGAGAGATAAATCGTGAAATTCGGCGAATATTTCGCAGCCGAGGATTTTCCTTACACTTTCTTTCAAGGAATCGGTTAGATAACAACGCATTAAGTTATATTTATTTTCAAACAATCAAGCTTTGCCAGTGTTAATTAGAATCGTTACAAGAGATTAAGATCTTGATTTAAGCTGAAAGTATAATGTAATACGTTATAACGCCCCACAGATATTTTTTTATTTGGTATCTGTTATCATCATTGGTTTGGTTATTTATTTCATTCTTATATAAAATTTTCTGGTATATGCTAAATTATTGTAAATTACTTTACTCGAAAAAGATTGTGAATGCACAGAAATTAAAGATTTGCCCACGCCAAAAATATTAAATATATATTGGTATATATGCATATGCTTGCAAAAAGCATGTATCTGCCTTTAACAAAATACTTAAATATTCATTAAATTATTCATAAATGTATTTGGAAATGAAGGATTTATTCATCCATAAACTTCTCTATAAGTTACTGTGAAGAATTCTAGTTATTAGATATATCTAAATTTAAAATGATTATAAATATTATCTAAATATATAATAACTTAACATTTAATTGTAAACATAAATTTAAATTCTGCTGACAAATACGTTTATAAAACTATTTAAGCAAGAATTGTTCGTACTGGAAAGCAATCTGTTAAAAGGTATTGTAAAGCAAATTCTATGAGATGCGTACTTAAGAACAGTGGCGTAGCGAGAGGGGGGAAAGGGGTGTATAATGCCCGGGCGCAGCTCACAGAGGGGCGCCAAATGGTGGTCTCCAAACAAGATTTTCATCATATCACTGTGTTTTTTCCGGGGGGGGGGGCTCACCAAAAAGTTACTTTGCCCCGGGCACCAGTTATACTCGCTACTCCATTGCTTAAGAAAGCAGTAAAAAAGAGTTTTTAGAATATGTATTGTTGAAATAAAGGGTAAAAAATATCGTAAATATTAAAAGAATTATTTCCTTAGATTCTATAATAAATAACTCAGTTACAAGTTTTGAATAATATTTAGAAAAATAATCCTTTTTTATTCCCTTTCAGAAATATTTATAGAAAGTCAAGTACATGGAAATCAGCACCAATATTTAATACATTTCACTATTAAAAATAAAAGGTGCTTTAACTTGAAATGGACAGAATAGAGCATTAATTATAAAATGACTCAGATTTTCGATTTAATGATGCCTCAGGAGCTAACAAATCTTCTCACATTTGAGAAAGTATTTTAGGAAGAAACTCTGTAAATAGAAAAGAAATAATGTGTAATTTTAATATTAATAATATTAATAATACAATCGTGGGTTATAATCGTGGGTTATGGATTTAAATTTATTAATAGTTTTGAAGATAAGATATTATTAGTATACCTGGGCGAAGATATTCAGGAAAAGAGGTGCACTTTGAAACTGAAGGTAAGTCTTTCTAAATGAACTTATTTCTATTAACAGTAACTTACGGCGGGAATTGCACTGCGTGGTAAACCAAGGTGGATGCATTAGATGGTCAGGTTAGGTTAGGTTATTTAATTACGGCAAAGCCTCGAGGACTATCTGCCTAAGGGGAGGGATGCCTTCGTGGAGGACTTTCTGGATGCACTTAGATGATACTGTTTCGTTTTATAGACTCTGGTATTAAATTTAAAACAGTTATTCCTAATATTTGAAATATAGCTTAAAGAGATTAATAGGCCCTTAATTTTAATTTAAAAACACAAACTGTTTTTGAAATACGTTTAAGTTCTTTTTGTCATCGAAAAGATTGTGGTGAAAGATAGAAAACGATTTATAAGTAAGTCAAGAATTCCTTTAGAAGTTATTATCTTTAATGAGATCACTTTGAGTAAAAATTGAACAATTAACATGGTAAAGCACATAACATAGAAATTAACCTGGAGCAATTAACAAGGAAAGCATCAATATTGAGAACTGATATTGATGAATATTATTCGAAATACAAACCTCTTGCGTGGAAGTTCGTGATTAGATAACGAACGGGACGATTCTTGCAGATACCTTTCTTTTCTAAACACACATGTTTCAGTTCTTTGAATCTCTTCATTAGCAAAATAAAACTCCTTCAGCAGATAGGTTTAATTTTTGAAAGGAAAATTAGTCACATGGAGACAAATTTTCAAACGGGGGGAAAGGAATTAGTAAACGAACTTTTGTTGGGGACCACAGGTGATTGCATACGTTTATTGACTTTTGTAGAGGTCCTGCACAACGCATTTAGAACAAGTTTTCGATTGAACACAGGATTAAAAATCATCTGCGTTTTTAGGTAAAGAATTACTTTCATAAGTGCCCCCTTTCTAAATACCATATCCTTTTCAACCATCACTTTTGTTAGTATTAAAAAGAATACATTCTAATAATTTCATTGGCGCAGAATATTTTGTATGGTACTTCTAAACGATTATAAAAGAATGAGATATTTGTATAAGGAAATTTCATACTTTATTCTCTTTTGTTGCTAGTTTTCAGGTTAGGTTATACAGATATAGAAAAGCACGCAAGAGCTATCTGCCTAGTAGGAGAGATGCCTTTGCGGAGGACTTTAAGGGAAAGTTGCTCGTATTCACCTAACATAAGGGGAAAACCCTGAAAACCAACCCTGCAGCTAACCCATTAGCCTGGGATCGAACTCCCAGTATTCAGCGGTTTAATCTTTCGGCTACTCATGAGGCTGCTAGTTTTTAGATTTTTTTTTCTGAATATAGTATTTGTTATTTATTGTTAAATTAATATACTTTAAGATGCGTATTATGAAAAAATGTGAAAATTTACATCTCATAGTTCTACACGTTTTTTGCTATCACATGAAAGATTTATTTTAAAATTCATTTTATTTAACAGGATAAAACCTGCATGAATCATTTTGAATTAAAACATAATGACCTCAATAAATGAAATAATGAAAACGTAAAAAAATAGCTCACTATTTTTTTTGAAGAATGACTTTTCGAAGAAATATATTTAAAGTCCCCCCCCCCCAGTGACTGGAACAGTTCCTGGCTACGTAACGGTTAGAATGTGGAACTATAATTTTTTTAGGTAATTCAATGAACTTTATCATGAGGCGAGGATGCAATCAAACTGGGATGCCTTCATAACGGTGCCGCAGCAAGGGGTAACGTGCACAAATTGAAGCTGAGTTTCTCCTTGAAATTGATTATCGGCATCCTTACCCAAGTACGATTTTCAATTTCAGTTACCGATTTATTAAATAAAGAAGGTATTATATAAATCTTCGGAATCTTTATGATCTCATTTATACTTCCAAATATACGAAACAATATGTCATACCTTTTTTTAATACTTTTTTTTTTCATCCATAAAGAGCCAGTCCAATTTTGCTAATGTTACCAACCTCGCTTCAAGCGATCCTGGTTGTATTTTTACACGTTATAAAAGTATACATCTTTTCTTGGGGAGGGAACCACGAAAAACTCCTATACATACGGCTCATTCGCCGGAATGTGAAATGGAGTTGATCTAGCTGTTTTCAGCAATATTACCGTGGGCCGCTAATGGATCTTAACAATAAAAAGTTTAAATACTGGTAAAAATTTGAAGCTAACGCATGATTTGCAACACTACTCCTTATATTCTTTATGGTGCATAAGTTGATGTATATTGCATATCAATACATAATTGGTCAGCGAGTTTCTTATCATATGTATTATAGCACGTGGTTTAGCAACGCTTCCTATTTTAAAAAGAAGCGAGTTTTAATTTTTCCATTCGAGTAAAAATTGTAAGACCTACTTCCAAGTGCTAATAAAGAGCTGAAATGCAGAAATAACAACTTAAATTTACAATATATTCACAAGTCTTGTAATTTATAGACACAAATTTTTATTCAGATAATTTGCTTCCATTTTCTTTGTATTTTTCTTATAAAGTTAATTAAGGCTTTTAATTATATACGAAAATTCTATCCTTATTTCTTTAATTCATGTGATGTCAGACATAGTAGCGTAGCTAGAGGGGGTTAGTTCGCCACAGAGAGCATAATTTTGAGGCGCCAATTTCATATGAAATAATATTTGATGGAGATTAGTCCTGTGAATCTTTCAAGCAAATAAAGAACAATATGATTCTGAACTACTTTAAGAAGAAAAATAAATTTTCCTGTAGATTAGTATCCAAAGGAATCTCAAAGAAGAAAAATAAATTTTCCTGTAGATTAGTATCCAAAGGAATCTCCGCGAGATTTCCACAGCTACGCAGTCTTATACCATTTTTATTCATTCAAAACTTGAAAATTACGAATATCAATTAAATTGTGATCTCGGTGCATTAAACCTACGGGGGGGGGTAGCGAGATTAAGCAATTTTTTCTTTCCAAATACGAGCGATATCTGTCAGAAGTAAATTTGTAATACGATCTACGTTTGTTTGCGCCCACTGCAGTACGTAACTGGAATATGAGCAGAGCTCGGTTGAGGACTATCAAAAGATTAATTATTCCCTCAGTTAAAGAGAAGTGTTTCAAAGTTTTATTTCCGTTATTATTACTAAAGAAAGCGAAACGGGAATATGAAAAGGTGGGTCCTATTGACGTTTTACTATTTATTCTAAAACACAGTTCTTCAGATAATGTAATTTTTTACTGCTGAGTACTCTGTAATAGGTGGCTTTGCAAACAAATATTTGTCTGTTTTGAAATTTTAAAATCATGGCATTAAATTTTTTTCAGAATTAAAGGTAGATTTTTAATGCATTTTTCTCTTTGTCGTTTTTACATTCAGTCATTTGCTTATACCAAGAGGAGAGACAAATTCAAAGACTGCCTAGGCGGACACACTCAGAGTCCGCCTTGGGCGCCAAATGTTCTAGCTATGCCGAATATCATTTAAATTGAAGAAATTTACAGAATAGATTATAGCTTTTCTAAGACAATCTTCAGCATGTCTAAATAATTAGGTTTTCTATGAAGACGATTGTTTAAAAGCAATGCTTTATGTATATTTTCAGAAAGACTGGTCATTTTAAGAGGTAGTCTTCTTAAGTTATCACACAAAAAAATTGGCTATAAAACATATGAGTTACATTTTTATTTTACAGCTCCTACTACTCTTTAATGCGGTAAAAATTTTATAATGTCCGATGCAGAATAGGCAAATCAAAATTCCTAAATAAGAAAGGATAAAAAAAATAGTACCAATGCAACACAAGGACAAAAAAAAGGGGCGAGGGGAAGAAAGATAGCTTTGATTATTAATAATTATTATCCTAGAGTTTATAATCTTATCCAAAAGCAAATTAGCGTTTTTTAAATATTGGAAATGAAATTTACTAAATCTACAGAAGGCAATGAGCAAATAGAAAGTATTAATTCATTACAGCGCTTAACATTGCAGAAGTGAAAGACAATCGCTGAATGTATATCCTTTCTGCTTTAAAAAAAAAAAAGCTTATAGACCCCCTATGAAGTCTTTTTCCATTCTAAAGTACTTCAGATGGTGCTTTTAGCTTAAGGGGTTGTGTTATTTAAATCCTAATGCGGTGTTGCTATGGTTACCCGGGTCATTAGCGTCAACTCTCTTTGGTAAAAAATTTCATTTTCACCTCGGCGAGAATCCTGCCAAAGGTAGCAACCCGTTATTCAGACGTCAGAATCAGAAAACAGGTGCAACGGTTAGCGCCATCTATTGCCAAAAGGCTACATTCATACTTTTCAAAATTCACTCTTAACATAGTTTACTTATACTAGATCCTTCAGTTCACTGATTTGGACCTTCGACCAGACACTCACCTTTTTCATCGACTGATTGAGGCCACCTGACCTTTACTTTCGTCTTTTTGTTTTACTGATGTTCTTCACGTGATACAGAGTATAAGGAGGCGCTGCTTTCTGAAACTGATATTCACTATATGTCCTTAATAGAAGGTGAAACTCAAACCGTAAATCTTGGCGCTCATGACCCATGTGTTGTACCTCTCACATACAGCGAGGATAAGTCTGGCAACAGCTGCAGGAAGAAAAACTTGGCAGTGCTGGAATGGCAACAGATATTCTATAGATTTTAATACTTTGATTTTGAGTCGAGGTTTTCTTTTGCGTCTTTTGCGATACTATTTGCGTACAAAATTTGAGTTTTTGGGTGAATGAAATGGAATTCGCTTCCCCGCTGCGAATATTAGTAAAATATATTTAGAAAATTAGCTGCGTTGGAAAGGATGAAGCCTTGTGTTTGAATTTGCGGTATTTTTCCTCTTAAAGTTGCGTCGAGTTCAGAATATTATGGCAGGCTTATTCACGCTGGTGCAGATAAGTTTAAATTTTTGTTATTGTGTTTATAGTGTATAACTTGCAAATATATGAATAGAATTCTATTAAATAAACATTTAAAATTCTGGAATGGTGTTTAAAATTTTAGATGTAGAGTATTCACATTGCTATGTCTGAGCCAGTGGCAGTCAGGTGTAAAGTAAAATTGTTTTTGCTCCACGACATAACTAAATCATTCGAATCAGGATTGCAATCCTGGCGATCAGCCAGGATTGCAATCCTGATTCGAATGTGTTGGGATTATTATATTAATATAGTTGAGAAAGTATTGTGTTTGCTATATTATATTATTGTAGAAGTAAATATTAATTTAAGTGTTATTTGGAAACGTAATGCGTTTTATCGTCTGTAATGTTGAATTTCGTATTTTTATTCGAATTAGTTTCAATTTTCAATCGAAATGCTATGCGTTAAATCGTCTGCAGTGTAAACGTAGAAAAGGTTATGCGAAATCTTCTGCTGTGATATTCAAAATAATTTTGTTTTACTGTGTTATGAATGTTAGGACATATTGTTATTTATTTTTATTATACTGAGTTATATTTTTGGAATTGCTGAGTAAAGACGTTTTTGACGATTTGTCGGATTGATGATAACATTACAGATTTTGAGTTTTAAGTGGGTCTGCATTTAAAGATAAAATGGATACTGATATGTTGAAGAAAAAGCGTGCGACGGCACGCAGTGCCTTTTCTAGGACGGCTAAGATTTTAAAAACCGAACTTTGTAAAGGTGTTCAAGCGGATAGAGATGTATTGAAAGACAAAATTTTGAAGTTGCAGATGATAATTGCTGAGTTGAGATCTTGCGATTCAGAAATACTAGATTCAATGATTAAGGGAAAAGCCACTGAAGATGGTCTAGAAACAGAGTGCATAGGCTGCGAAGACTATTCAGATGAGTTTATCACGCTTAATCGTCGGGTGAAAGAGAATATAGATAGTGCGGTTGATCGTAGTGTCAATACGAGTTCTAACACGGATAGTAGCTTAAGTGCTTCTAATGGAAAACGGTACAAGTTGCCGAAAATTCAAATTAAAAAATTCGATGGACAATTATTAAGTTACCTTACATTTTTGGGGTCAATAAGGAGCTTAATGACGTTGACAAATTCCATTATTTAGCTCAATCAATGTTACCCGGAACTCGGGCTAGTGAGTTGATAAATAGGTATCCTTTAACGGCTGAAAATTACCCGAAAGCCATTTCTGCGTTTGAGGAGCGCTTTGGAAACAAGGAAATTTTAACTGAGATATATGTGAGGGAATTGTTAAAATTAATTATCCAAAATGTACGCTCACAAGGAAAGGATCGGTTGCCGCTAGTGTCACTATTTGACAAAATCGAATCCCGTCTCAGATCTCTAGAGTCTTTAGGCTTAGTCCTGGATACTAATGTTTCCTGGTTATATCCCATGGTCGAGTCTTGTCTGTCTGCTGAGATCCTTCAAGTATGGCAGAGAAGCGTTTTGTTCAGTAAAGAAGGATCACGTCTCACAAATCTCCTGGAATGTTTGCGTAAAGAGGTCGAAGGAGAGCAGAGAGTTAAACTAGCCAAGTCTGGATTTGAAATTTCTTCTACTTCGCGCAATGAACATTTTAATTTTCGAGTCGAGGGGGAGAACTCTCAGAGGTCTGAAAAAAATTTCTGAGTGGCTGAGTTGTTAAAAAAAACTTTTTGTTAATTTTTATGATGTCTTTAGACTTCATAAAAATTAACTTACCCCTTTCGTGGGCCATTTATTTCTCTTCTGAATTTCTCTCGTTTTTTTATGTTTTATTACCAATTAAACAATAGCATTTAAGTAAATATATTTTATTTTGCCAAATTTTTTGTTTACATCTAAATTCTAGCGGTGGGAAGTATACTTCCCACGGGACCTTTTATGGTCAGAGAAAATTCAGTTTAAAGGCAATTATTTGCCATGAAAAGACGAGAAACATGTTGCAATGCACAAGGGTACTTCTGATACTACACACATATAGCGGTCCTCTTTTCTTGGGCCTTTGGGCTACATTTCTTACATCGTCTATAGTTGGAAACCATCTTTGGCATATGATTTCCCACACTGACTAAGCGTACATCATCCGGAACTGAACAACTTTTTGCTTGGAAGCTAGCAGGACGGTCTTTCTTTTTTCGAGGAATATCCGTCTATTAGTTGACGAGCTAATGCTATACGGAATATTAGCTGGTCTAAACTTCTATTTCTCTTGTTTCCTTGCCACAGTATAAAACTATTTATGATGCCAAGTGCTGATTTTTACGCAAAATCCTATGTGATATATCTGACTTCGAATCTAAAATTTTCTGAAGAACACAAAAACCTTGTCTAAAACTTAAAGGTTTTTTCAACTGCAACTTCAAAAATGATGAAACTTAACATCATAAACGAAAACTTAACATCTTAGGTGGAAAACATTCAAAGTGCTTTAAAGTAACAGCTATGCTGGCACGGTGAAGAACACTTTCTTTTAAAAGACAAAATCCATCTAGCCCTTTAGGCATATATCTCCATTCGCTGGATTCAGACTTCCGCTCCTACGTGTTTTGGACTTAAACGGCCGGACTGGAACTGGAACAGGACTGGATTAGGACCGGAACAGGACTGGATTAGGACCGGAACAGGACTGGAACCGGAACAAGACGGGAACCGGAACAGGACTGGATCCGGAACAAGACGGGAACCGGAATCTCTCATCCCCTGGCTTCTCCCCCGGGCAGGTCTATTCTGGCTCGAACTAAAATGAACTGCGGTGCCACTAAGGAAAGCACCTCCTTTATTGAAGGCGGTTGCCTTTACTACAGGCGATTATGAAAATATTTAACACCAAGTTCAATAAGAAAATAAAAGATAAGATGCCCATTCTACAGATCTTCTTCCTATTTGGTACCTTTGTGTTCTTTGATCGAAGCAATCAACCCCTCCCATGATATCGTTATATACGGCAACAGCTTTAGGGCAAGGTACTTCTGTTTTAGTACCATCTTTTTTTGTACGATTTACAGATGTAATAATCGCTGAATTATGTGCAGTAGTCAACAATGTAACAGCCTTTTTGTCCACCCACTTTATTGCAGCAACACCTTCCTTAGTTAGGAACACTGATTTCCCTCTTTGTAGTTTGTTATTAGCCTACAGTATTGGGGAAGATCCTTTCTTTGCAGCTTCACAGTCCCCACAGAAAACAGACCACTTATAAGTAGACTTTTTGCAAGCCTAAAAGATGTCAAATAGTTATCATAGGCTATAAGATGACCTGTCTGATTCACATCTTCCGTTAGTTTAGTTATCACTGTTTCTCCTAAGCTCAATATTTTATCCTTATTATCAGAAGTTTCTTTTCCACAATAAATTTCAAATTTTTGATTATATCTAGTCTTAGAGTCTGCTAAACACCACACCTTGTAACCTCTTTTTATAGGCTTCATTGGCATATATTGCTTCAATGAAGCAAAATTCCTTTGAAAGATATCATATATTCATCTATTCATAATGTTGACAAAGGTTCGTAGACTTTAGGTATGGAATCATTGAGCTGTGAGAGGATGCCTGACTTTATGGAGTTTATCATGCCCAAATTGCCTACATGGATTTGTGCTGTTATCGTTTACATGTAAAGTCTCAGTTATTTTTCTGAACCTCTTTGCGATTATTATTTTTGCTACTGATTGAAAATTGAGAATAGGGTCTGTGCTCCAGTAGTTTTTCAGTTCAGACAATTGATGTTTACCCATGAGTATATGCATACCTACCCATGCTTTCAATTCTTCTGATGTGATTTCTTTCCAGTTCAGGATAACGTATTTTGTGGTATGACCCTGTAAGGATCTTAAGTTTTACTAACGTTTATTTTATTTTAAATCTTTACTATCACTTCTTATTTTCTACTTCCGGCCAGAATTATAAGCGTTAAGGTTGTTATGCAAAGTTTGTCTGGCGAACGCCAAGTATTTAAGTTGTGGCTTTTTGCCAAGCGAGAGAGAGGAAGCAGTGAGTCGAAGCACGCCGCTTATCTTAGAAGTTTACGCAGTTGCTGGTTGCCGTCCAGGCCAGAGGTTTTAATCCTCTTGATAATTTTTAAACGTATTGTAGTGTTCACAGTTCTCTGTACTACATACGCTTCCTGTTAATATAAGGCCAATCTTCCACGTTTATTATTTTAAAGTTAAATTAGAGTTTAGTTCTATTTTTATATTTTTACGTTAGACCCCAAGTAGCGGGTCGGTGTATTCCGAAGTACGGAAGTTATTGTAAATAGAGAAAATAAAGGGTTTTATATACCCTTCTTGTGTATCCTGTCTACTTCCCACAATTAGTGAACATAGCTTTAGTAAGCTCTCTGTTCCGAGTCAGGTCCTTGCATGTTCCCGAAGAAGGTAAGAAGGAACATTGAACCTGATAACCCAATCTCTTCCTTTTCTTAGGCTGCTTTGCATATGAGTTTGTTTCGTCAACAATATTCTGTAATATTTCTTCGGTAAAAATCATGCCAAAATAATCCTTTTTTTTCTCAGTAGAATTGAATGATATTTTCAAAAATATTCTAATTTTTTAAACGTACCTATTGCACGCGGATTTTATACATGATGCAATAGCATTTTCACATTTCATCCATTATTTATTATTCAATATTAGATAGTTACTGCAGAAATATACAAAATAAGAAAACGTTATTATAATAAAAACAGTGTTTTACTTACATTTGTAGCAGAATCGTATAGTAATGCAAATGTCAAATCAAAACAGGTGTCTCGGAACAGATCTCACACAACGCGTTCGAACTTTCAAACAAAGGTAGTAATTCTGTTTTCAATCGATTCAACACAGAGGGTAGCACAATACTGAAGTGAGAATTAGAGTTCCCAACGTTATAATAGCAAAGCCAATATATTATAGTGGGTTTTGCGCTTCCCACAGGTGTATTTCCCAGGAACGTGTAGGTGGGAAGTAACCTTCCCACGGCCCACGAAAGGATTAAATAGATAAGTGTGAATTCCTTCTAGAAACAATTCTGTATGTCTTGTTTTGATTTTCGAGTCGAGGGGGAGAACTCTCAGAGGTCTGAAAAAAAATTCTGAGTGGCTGAGTCGTTAAAAAAAAACTTTTTGCTAATTTTTATGATGTTTTAAACATCATAAAAATTAACAAATTAAATTAACAAAAATTAACTACATTGTTAATCATAAAAATTAACAATGTAGTTCATTTTTATGATGTTTTAAACATCATAAAAATGAACTACATAACCTTTTTGTTTAGGATGATGTCTCACCCTTTCTAAAAATAGAATTCCTAGAAAAACAATGAGTCATCTCTTTCTTGGAAATCTGCTTTAGAAGCATGTTGAAACATGTTGAGACCTGATTCGAACCAGAATAGGAGAGGTAAAGTTAATTTTTATTATGTCTAAAGACATAATAAAAAATTAACAAAAAGGGTTTTTTTTTTTTTTTTTTTTTTTTTTTTTTTTACAACTCAGAAATTTTTTCTATTGAACTGAACTACGGTGCTTAACCACCAGGGTGCCTGGGCGCCATAGCCCTACCCCTCATCGAATAACATGATAAAAGTTTCGAATTATGAGAAATATGACTGAATGTGCTAAATAATTAAATGAGAAAGAGTTTAAATTCATAATTGCTAATAGTTAAATACAAATTTTTTTCCTTAAGTACCTAATTACTAATCCATACATAATTAACTATTTTTTAACAACTATTTCACAGAAGAATACATGTACACACAAGAGAAACAAAATACGAAGTGCAACGCCTTAGTGCCACTAGTAAAAACAAAAAGCAAGAAAAAAGAACAATATACAATAAAGAATCTGAGCAACAATTTGCATAACACATATACAAAATTACACATTACTAACATTTAGGATCGCCCTTGGGCGTTTACTGAAATTGGGGTCCCTAGTATCATAACAATAGTTAACAACCACAGGATTGTCCAGAAGTTCCTGTTTATCATAAAATGCCCTAGATAGGCGGCAATAAAAATCAAAAAGTTTCTGTATTCTTAACTCTTTACGAATTTGGCTATTCCGAATGTACCAGGGGGCATTACATATCATATGCAATACCCCGTTTTGGGCAGCTTGTAACTGCCTTCTCAAACGTTTGCACGAGTATGCCCAGACAGGGCATGCATAACTAAGAATTGGACGCAACATGGTTTTGTAAATGAGCAACTTATTATCAATAGATAGAACACTGTTTCGAGAAATTAAGGGGAAGAGTGAAGCTTTACTAGCTCGAAACTTCCTGAGAATATGTGTAACGTGTGGGTTCCATGTAAGAGATTTACTGAGGATCACGAAATTTTTTCTACAGCTCTGAGAGTTCTTCCCCTCGACTCGAAAATCAAAAGAAGACCGATCCAAATTGTTTCTAGAAGGAACTCTCGTTATCTATTTAGACCACTCGCGTTTCAGCTTCAGATTAGTCTGTGCTGTGGATTCATGCTGTGGACGTATTTTAACATTCTTTCCCTTCTACTGTTTTTTGCTTTTCAAGGCTATAAATGTTTTATTCAATAGCCTTTTTTATAGAAAATATGTTATTATTTCTTTTCAATACTTTGATATTTCGTTTTAAAGTATTTAAAGATTTGTTATTTCATATGTTTGTTCATATTTTGTGAAACTTTAACAAATGACTTTCAAGAAAGCAAGATCATGTCATCCACAGCTGGCTAGATCAGTCACGATCAATGGATCACGATTGTTTTATCGTATACTGATATATTTTGTGAAACTTTAACAGATGACTTTCAAGAAAGCAAGATCATGTGATCCACAGCTAGCTAGACCAGTCACGATCAATGGATCACGATTGTTCCATCGTATACTGATATATTTTGTGAAACTTTACCAAATGACTTTCCAGAAAGCAAGATCTCGTGATCCACAGCTGACTAGATTAGTCACGATCAATGGATCACGATTGTTCCATCGCGTACTGATATATTTTGGGAAACTTTACCAAATGACTTTCAAGAAAGCAAGATTTCGTGATCCACAGCTGACTAGATTAGTCACGATCAATGGATCACGATTGTTCCATCGCGTACTGATATATTTTGGGAAACTTTACCAAATGACTTTCAAGAAAACAAGATCATGTGATCCACAGCTGGCTAGATCAGTCAGGATCAACGGATCACGATTGTTCCATCGTATACTGATATATTTTGTGAAACTTTAACAAAGCCCTTTCAAGAAGGCAAGATCTCGTGATCCACAGCTGGATAGATCAGTCAGGATCAACGGATCACGATTGTTCCATCGTATACTGATATATTTTGTGAAACTTTAACAAAGCCCTTTCAAGAAGGCAAGATCTCGTGATCCACAGCTGGATAGATCAGTCAGGATCAACAGATCACGATTGTTCCATCGTATACTGATATATTTCGTGAAACTTTAACAAAGCCATTTCAAGAAGGCAAGATCTCATGATCCACAGCTGGCTAAACAAGTCAAAAAATAGATGGATCACGATTGTTCCAACGTATACTGATATATTTTGTGAAACTTTAACAAAGCCCTTTCAAGAAGGCAAGATCTCATGATCCACAGCTGACTCCATCAGTCAGGATAAATGGATCATGATTTTTTTTATTCAATCGTATACTGATATATTTTGTGAAACTTTAACAAAGCCCCTTCAAAAAGATAAGATCAGGTAATTCATAATAATTGTTCAATCGTATATACTGGTATATTCTGATAAAAAAACAACAGAATGATCCAATTTGAATACGAATATGGGTCTATATCCCAATATGTTTTATAAAATCAATTTCATATTTTGTAAAACTTGAAGAATGACTTTCAAACTGGCTGCATGGGTGGTTTTTTTTCGTGGTTTTTTTCCCCATGTGTAACGTGAATTCGAGCTAGTTTCCCTTCAAAAGTCCTCCACGAAGGCAAATAACCCTCAAGTGCTTCATCTTTTGTGTGTTTGTGTATGTGTGTGACGGTTAGCTTTCTCTCTTACGAGATAGTCCTGATCTTCTCCACAGGATGTATTTTGGATATCTTCTTCACTCTCTCGTCGTCGATGAAAATCTCGTGATCGCTCAAGCGAAAATGGTTAGAGTTCCCCCCCCCCCTGAAATAGGTTGATCAGAGAAAAAAAAATATTCTCTCAGGCTAAACAGAAATGGGTTGGTTTTTTTTTTTTGACTAAAGTCATTTCCGTTCGGTAGGTCCAGGTTGGAGTCTTTCCCCCCGTTAACGTTAACACTACACATAGTTGTAAAAAAGAATAGCCCTCTCTATATTTTGAAGCTGCCACGCGAATCCTGTCGAAAAATCTTCTTGAAACCCTTCAGGATCATCGTATTCGCTATGAGGGAAAAAATTAGGGTGATGTCTCGTCGGTCGGGTCAGCTGGAAAAAAACATTTCTAAGAGCTGCGAGAAAATGTTCCCATATCTTCATAGAAGCTATTTCTGGGAGGAAGAAGTGTGTCTCCAGGTCGAATCTACAGCACAGACTGATTGGAAGTCGAAACGCGAGTGGTTTAAATAGATAAGTGTAATTTCTTCTAGAAACAATTTTGTATGTCTTGTTTTGATTTTCGAGTCGAGGGGGAGAACTCTTAAAGGTCTGAAAAAAATTCTGAGTGGCTGAGTTGTTAAAAAAAAGAAAAAAAAACTTTTTGTTAATTTTTATTATGCCTTTAGACATCATAAAATTAACTACATACCCTTTTTGTTTAGGATGATGTCTCACTCTTTCTAAAAATAGAATTCCTAGAAAAACAATGAGCTACGGTCTATTTTTAGAAAGGGTGAGTCATGATCTATTTTTAGAAAGAGTGAGACATCATCCTAAACAAAAAGGGTATGTAGTGAATTTTTATTATGTCTAAAGACATAATAAAAATTAACAAAATGTTTTTTTTTTTCACAACTCAGCCACTCAGAAATTTTTTCCAGAGCTCGGAGAGTTCTCTCCTCGACTCGAAAATCAAAACAAGACAAATTGTTTTTAGAAGGAACTCTCGCTTATCTATTTAAAGCACTCGCGTTTCAGCTTTCAGATCAGTCTGTGCTGTGCACTCAACGTAGATACACACTACTCTCTCCTGGAAAGAGCTTCTGTGGAGGTATGGGAACATTGCTTCTTCTTGGAAGGTGTTTTCATTGGACGGATGGTTCTCTTTCTCTACCCAAATCTGGAACCCATGATGTTTTTTCAAGACGAATTCTTTGATTCTTAATATGTTTCTCTCTCCTTTCATTTCGGAACCTTAGATGAGCTGGATGTTTCTTTTCCTATTTCGAAGCTATTTATTGATCAAAGCAGGAGATTCCAATGAAATGACTTACAAATTTTGAAAATATAACCCTTTGAATATTTGGGGGGGGGGTAATCTATCCTTTGAGTCGATACTAGAACGCCCCGAGTGCCGACATCGTTCTAGGAGAAGAATGTTTTGCGATTGATTCCCGCTTTCGTCCACACAGAAATACTTTTCACGAAAGGTAGGTCCTTTTTTCCATTTCTGTGTTTTTTAAGTATTTGTTCAAAATATTCTTTTTTTTTAAACGCTTTCGAGTAAAACATTGTATAATTTTCTGTTTGTCATGAATCTTTAAAAAAAATTTCAATGGCCAGTTCTATTGCTCTATGTCCGACCTGATTCATATATTTACTATACGTTTTAGATGAGATCCTCTCTTAAACATGAATTTCCTATTATTAAGAGGTATAGAATCCTATTATTATTTTCCTAAAGGCATGATCCTTTTTTAAACATGTGTGTGTATGTGTTGTAGGGTTAGCTTTTCTCTCTTACGAGCTAGTTTTGATTTTCTTCACGAGATGTATTTTTTGGGCCACTCTCTCGTGGTTGCTGAAACTCTCGTGATCGCTCAAGCGAAAACGGTTCAGTGGGCCATTTCCATTGTGTTCAGTGGGCGACCCTTTGTTCACCCGTAGACAAACACGGATGCTCTAAACTTTCTCCTACCTCAACGGTGTTGTTTGAAATGAATAGGACAAACAAATCGCCATAGCTATGAAATGAAACACAAAACCGATACTTTCTAGAATAAGGACACTTGTACCCGGCTGGGTCTACCGCATGGACTCAACGGAAACGAAACGGGAAAGGTTTCCAGAGATATCAGAGAATCCATTCTTAAAAATCGGCTGATGTCTCGTCGATCGAGTCGGCTGGAAAAAACATTTCTAAAAGCTGAAAAATATGTTAGCATGCCTTTACAGAATCTCTTTCTAGGAGAGAGAAGTGTGTATCCAGGTCGAATCTACAGCACAGACTGATTTGAAGTCGAAACTCGAGTGGTTTAAATAGATAAGTGTGAATTCCATCTAGAAAGAATTTTGTATGTCTTGTTTTGATTTTCGAGTCGAAGGGGAGAACTCTCAGAGCTCTGGAAAAAATTTCTGAGTGGCTGAGTTGTTAAAAAAAACTTTTTGTTAATTCTTATGATGTCTTTAGACATCATAAAATTAACTACATACCCTTTTTTTTAGGATGATGTCTCACTCTTTCTAAAAATAGATAATGACTCACCCTTTCTAAAAATAGACCTTAGCTCATTGTTTTTTCTTGGAATTCTATTTTTAGAAAGGATGAGTGGTGATCTATTTTTAGAAAGGGTGAGATATTTGAGCTCTGAAAATTTTTTCCCAGCCGATCCGATTTCATTTTTTGACTTTCACTTTCAATTCTTCTCTTTTCTATAAAAGCATTACGCGTTTTTGTTCAGAACAGTGTGGGCTGTTGGACACGCAACATGTTTCTCTACCCAAATCTGAACCCACGATGATCTTAAGAAGAATTCTTTGAGAATCTCTTACCATTTCGGAACCTTAGATGAGCTGGATGTTTCTTTTCGTATTTCGAAGCTATTTATTGATCAAAGGAGGAGATTCCAATGGAATGACTTACGAATTTTGAACATGTCACCCATTGAAGATTTTGGGGGAAACTCTATCCCTTGAGCCAACATCAGAGCGACCCAAAAGCCGACATCGTTCTAGGATAAGAATGTTTTTTTCAAGATCTCTTCGCGCTTTCGTCTACACAGAAATACTTTTCATGAAAGGTAAGTCAGCTTTTACATTTCGTTTTTAAATAATTGCTCAAAGTATTCTTTTAAACATTTTCGAGATTTTCTGTGGTTTTCAGTTTATAGTGTTCGAGTAAAACATTTTATGATTTTGTGTTTCCCATGAATCTTTAAAACATTTTATTTCGTCGTACGATGCCTAAACGTGTGTAGGTATGTGTGGGATGGTCAGCTTTCTTCTCTTACGAGAGAATCTTCCTCTATTAGCCTCTCCACGAGATGTTTCTCTTGGATATCTTCTCTAACATCTCGTGGTCGCTGAAATGTGTGTCATCGTTAGCTTTTTCTGTTACGAGAGACTGTTCCGCTATTCTTCTCGCCAACATCTCGTGGTCGTTGAAATGGGTCTCCAGTGAAACGGTTATTGTTTTTTTGACTCAAGTGATTTTCGTTCTACAGATCTAGGTCCACTCCTCTCCGTTACATGAAAACCACACGGAGTTGTAAAGAAAAAATCGGCTGATGTCTCGTTGATCACGTCGGCTGGGAGGATCTTTTGAGATGGGCTGGAAATATATTTTCTGAGAGATTGGAATAAAAAAATGGGCTGATGATCACGTTGGCTGGGAGGATCCCGTTTGAGATGGGGTGGAAAAATTTTCCCAGTCGAGAGCCAAGACGATTTTTTTTACTTTCACTTTCAATTCTTCTCTTTTCTATAAAAGCATTACGTGTTTTTTGTTCAGAACAGTGTGGGCCGTTGAAGATGTAACATCTCTCTCTATACCTAAATCTGGACCCATGATCTGGATTTAAAAAGAAGAATTCTTTGAGAATCTCTTTCGATTTCTGAACATTAGACGAGCTGGATGTTTCTTTTCGTATTTCGAAGCTAGTATTTATTGATCAAAGAAGGAAATTCCAATGGAATGACTTGTGAATTTTGAACATGTCACCTGTTGAAGATTTTTGGGGAGGGATTTATTCTTTGATTCTAGAACGCCCCGAGTGCCGACATCGTTCTAGGAGAATTTTTTTCGAAATCTCTTCCCGTTTTTGTCGACACAGAAATACTTTTCATGAAAGATAGGTCATTTTTTACATTTCCTTTTTAAATATTTGTTCAAAAATTATTTTTTTAAAAATACTTTCGAGTTTTTTCTGTTGGTAGTCAAATGTTGATGGTTATACCTGATATGATTCGTATGTTTTTTTCCTATACATTTTAAATGAGACCCCCCGTCTTAAACATAAGATTTTCTATAGAGAATTGAAATACGTTTCCCAAAAGGCATGATGACTTTTAAAAAAATGGGCGTGTGTAGGTATGTGTGGGGGTGGTTAGCTCTCTCTTACGAGTCTTCTTCTATTCTCCTCTCCACGTGGTGTTTCTTAGATATCTTCACCAACCTTTCTTGGTCGTTGAAATGGGTCTCCAGCGAAAGGGTTAGATTTTAACTCAAGAGATTGCCGTTCTGCTGTTCCACGTTTTCCCCGCTTCACGCTGCCCATCCAATTATCAAAGCTCTTCTTGAGAGCAGCTACGAGAAAAACCGGGCAGTGCTGATTGAAAGCTAAAAATGTCTGTATAGATCCCATGGAGTGACCCATTTTTTTCAAGATATCAGAGAAAAAAAACTGAAAGGGAGATCGCGAAAAAAAAAATGGAGTCTCCGACATCCAGTGAACACAGCTCCAACGACAGTGGATAGATTTTTTTGTCTTTCAAGAGATATCACCGCTTACCGATAGGTTGTTTAGCAACATGAGCCTCCTTCATCCTTTCCGAAAGACGACACATTTGTATTTTCTTCACGAGTGTTTCCAATTTTTCTCTGAGATCTTTTAGAAAGGGTTCAGGAATCCACTCAACACGATCTAGGGAAGCTTCGTTTCAGAGGGCATGTGATATTGAGATAGGATTCAAACCAAAAAAGGGGAGGTATGTCGTTCATTTTGTGATGCCTTAAGACATCATAAATGAACAAAAAGTTTTTATAATATATATATTATATATATTCTTAGATTTTTTTCAAATCTCTCAGAAAAACATTTTCCAGCCCATCTTAAAACGATCCTCACAGCCGACGTGATCGACGAGACATCAGCCGATTTTTTTAAGAATGGATTCTTTGATATCTCAGGAGGAGTTTCCCGTTTCGCTTTCGTCGAGTCCTTGTTGTGCACTCAATCTCTCAGAAAATATTTTTCCAGCCCATCTCAAAAGAATCCTTCCAGCCGACGTGATCATCAGCCCATTTTTTTGATTCCAATCTCTCAGAAAAAATATTTTCCAGCCCATCTCAAAAGGATCTTCACAGCCGACGTGTTCATCAGCCCATTTTTTTAAGAATAGACTCTCAGAAAATATTTTCCAGCCCATCTCAAAAGGATCCTCCCAGCCGACGTGATCATTAGCCCATTTTTGATTCCAATCTCTCAGAAAAAATATTTTCCACCCCATCTCAAAAGGATTCTCCCAGCCGACGTGATCATTAGCCTATTTTTTAAGAATGGATTTTCTGATATCTCTGGAGGATTTTCCCGTTTCACTTTCACCGAGTCCCTGTTCTGCACCCACCTGGGTACAAATCTCCACATCTCTCAAGATGAGCCTTATTCATCCAGCTCATCTCAAAAGGATTCTCCCAGCCGACGTGATCATTAGCCCATTTTTTAAGAATGGATTCCTGATATCTCTGGAGAATTTTCCCATTTCATTTTCGTCGAGTCCCTGTTGTGCACCCACCTGGGTCAAATGTCCGCATCTCTCAAGATGAGGTTTCTTCATCCAGCCCATCTTTCATCTTTCTTGAACGAGTGTCATCTCTTCTTTAACGGATTCTTGCATGTTTTCTTGAACGGTTCTTATCTCTTCTTTAACGGATTCTTGGCCCACATTCATTTCTCCTATAAATGCAGCAAAGGCTGCCACAAACTGCCTTAACTGTTTCTCCATCGCTCTTGCTACAGGCACTCAAACCCCACTCCTAACATCAAATTTGTTGCGTGAGTGCGGATTCTTAATAGACTGAATGCATAAGTCTGATAAAAAGTTAATAAAATTTATTATCACAAGAAATAAAACAAAATGGTGAAATTTTTTCTCGGAGATATTCGTACAGTATTACAATATCACACAGTAGTTATATTTTAAACTACTAAAACGTTAAATAGAACACAATCGAAAGTGCAGAGAAAGCTAATCCGATCTCAAAATTACAGCAGCTAAGTAAACAACAACAACCAAGTAAACAATTGAAGTGCGATGCTTCTCTACGGCTTTTTAAAGCTTTTTAATCGTGCTCGAGAACGTTCTGGTAATTTCCGGTTTCTCGAGATTTCTGGAAACCAAAGGAATTACAATTACAGCTAGCTTAGTCAATTACATTTATTCAGTTTAATATTCATTTATTCCGTTATTATATAAATTACGAGACATCTATTTATTAAATGGGTGCGCTCCTGTATTTTTAATTTTTCAACGTAGCTTTCTCTTAAAACTCGTCACGCGCTGCATTGCACGGGGAATTGAAACAATTTTAATTACAGTTCTACTAAAAATAGCTAACTAAATACAAAATCCGTAAAACTATGTACAAATAACCTTTAAACACATACTCTGAACATAGGATTTTTAATAATGTCAACCGGGTATGATTTAGGTGCTAAAAAGCCAGGCATATGCAATAAATAATGCACAAATCGTTTAAGGATTGGATTGAACGGCATTTTTTTTTCCCATTATGGCAAGAGCATTAGAATTAATTGCTCAAAGGATGGGAGCATTCGTTAAGGATTTTCAAACGGAAACTGGGTATTGTTTGCATTGCCTACGAGGAAAAACATGCAAACTTGAAACAGCTAACTTATTTAACCAAGGAAATAAAATCAAAATCCAAGGCAAACTATCAGCGTTTGCACCTTTAAGTAATTGAGCTGCTTATCGGCCTACATGCTTTAATAAACAACACAACTTTTTTAATATGCGAATATTTATATTATGCTCACACGAACAAGCTGTATACACGATGATTCAGAAGTGAATTTTGTTCTGTTTTGTTTCATTAAATACTTCTTTTATAGGAGAGAAATATTAAATGATATGGGATTTTAAAATTTTGATCATAATTTATTAACTTTAGGTTATTACATAAAAATAACAGTTTGTATGGATACTTTACTGTTAAAGATTTCCATTATCGGAGTTCACTCAAACATACTTCGTTTGTTCAAGCGTTTCCTTAATAATTTTTAAATACGGAAAAAATTGGTATGTTAATTCAGAAAAAGTTCGATTTTGTGTCAAAATACCTATGTTAAAACAATGCTATATATAAATCTAATATATATTTTAAGTCGTGCTTTCGAGACATGGGAAACGCAAGTTAAATTTCGACAGTCGGTCCAGTAGAACTGGAGGTATAGAACTGACCCATCTTTTTTTTTTTTTTTTTTTTTTTTTTTTTGTGCAAGGTGTTACTTCATATGGATTTACAAATAAGGTATAGGATATACAAATAATTAGTATTCTAGCGCATGTACACAAAGCAAGTGTGTGCACCGCCATCATTTGCACAATGTGTACAAATGGGAAATATTGCACAGCGGGTTTCTCATTTGGAAATTGCATTTGAGCATTTTTGTTTGTGCAACAGAAATTACTGTACCAGGAATACTGCCCATTTGCGGTCAAATCACAAATAAAAAGAGAGAGAGAGACGCTAGAGCACTTGCGCTGTCTTTGAAGGTGAGATTTTTCCATGGAAAGGCCATGAAATAATTAAAAAAAAAAAAAAAAAAAAAAAAAAAAAAAAGAAATAAAAATATGAAAGCTTTCATATTTTACATTACGTCCAAACAGACTTTTTTAACGTTTCGCGTGTTACCTTTATTTATTAAATATCAAGTTCATCGCACTTAAACCATAAAATTCAATTCAACTGCAATATCGCAAAATAATTTAAGAAAAAACATATTTTTAGAATTTAGGATAGACAGTATCGCGGGGCTGGAGATAAATTTTTCTTTTTTTTTTTCCAGTAAAGCGTTGCCATTGTTCGCTTTGACATGGTTGAGTTTGTTAATCAAAAATTTCGTTAAAGTGTTACAAAATACGAAAATGGAAACAAAACAAATTTCAAATTCCAAATTAGGGCTTCCAGATGCCCATATTCGGTGGAAGATTACGTTATTCAAAATATGGCTTTAGGTGCCATTGTTATATCACAATGCGAGAACATACATACATTTATGCAGATTCTACATTATTTAATTTCTTTAAATATAACACGGGCTAATAATATTTGGTAGTAACAGTTTGAAAAGTGAACCGACATTTATAGTGAACCAACGCAAAATGTCAAAACGAAATTAATAGCCCTTTGGGCTAAAAAAATAAATAAATTAAAAATAAAAATCTGAAAGATTTCAGATTTTAAATTACGCCCAAAGGGACTTTTTTTTTACATTTTGTCTGTTACCTTTATTTATTAAACATCACGTTCTTCGCACTTAAACCATAAAATTCAGTTCAAGAGCAATATCGCAAAATAGTTTTAAATGAAGTATATCCTTTAGAATATAGAGTTTCGCGCGTTGGAGATAAAAATGATTTTTCTGTACAACGTTGCCGTTGCTCACTTTGAAATCGCTGAGTTTGTTACTCAAAAATTCGTTAAAGTTTTACAAAATATGGAATCGATAATAAAACTAATTCCAAATTTAAAATTTGGGCTTTCACATGGCTATATTCGCAGTAGGATTACGTCATTCAAAACTCGAAGGCTCTATGTACCTTTGCTTTATCACAATGCGAGAAATATACATACATGTATGCAGATTTTTCATTATTTAATTTCTTCAAATATAATGCAGGACTCTTAGATTTGATAGCAACAGTTTGAAAAGTGAAACGGACATTTATAGTGAACAAACGCAAAATCATAAAACGAAAACAATAGTCCTTCAGGGACAAAGCCCCTTTTTGGACTGAAAAAGATCTTAGCTTTAGAATTTCAGATACACGGTCTCGCGCGCTTGAGATAAAATTGTATTTTTTCTGTACAGTTTTGCAATTGCTCGCTTTGAAATCGTTGAATTTGTTAATCAAAAACTTATTAACTTCACAATTTAATTTATTAACTTTTATTATCTATTTCATGTTTTGTACTTATATTCGGTTGGAGGACTACGTTGTTCATAATTTGATGGCTCTACCGTTGTTTTTTAACAATGCGAGAACATTTATGCATTCATGTAGATTCTTCATTATTTAGTTTCTTTAAATATAATACATGGCTATAATATTTGGTGGCAAGAGTTTGAAAAGTGAATCAACGCAGAAAGTGAAAGGACGCAAAGGGCTGTTTTGAGAGCGCTTTGGGTCTTACGCTCCTTTGGGCTAAAAAAAAAGTACAGCAATAACCGTTAATTTTCATTCCTGAACGAAAGCGCAGTTATGAGTGTGTTGTTACGCCACACGTATCTATAACGGAATTAAATCGCTGTGCTTGGCGACAGTTTTACGTTCGGCGGGATAATATGTAAGTAGCAAAATAAGTAACAACCTGAATTTTGCTTGACTAGAAAGATTAATAAGAGTTCTGGGTAACTGGAATCTCCTGATAACACGCGCTCGAATAATCAGAATTCTGCTGTCCTTAAAAGCTTCATTATTTTAGTCTTCGCGATTCCTTACAGTACTTTCCAGTAATCACGAAATATTTACAGAAGTTATTTTCAGATTCGTTACATTTAAATAAAAGAAAACAACAGCGTTATTAAGATTGTAAAAAGTAGATGAATAATGCTTATGCGGATGGCTACAAATTCCCAATTATCTCGTACTTACACATTTCTTTCCTTGGCTGCCTCTTTTATAGATTATTTTTATCGAGTTCTTGATGTTTGAAACGTGAGAATTCACAAAAGTCAAAGGCTTTCAGTATTACAAACATATCCATTCATACGAGTGATCGATAAGTGAAAAGAAAACAAATATAACCTTTCAGTGTAAATCGACTTTTGCTGTTGTGACAGAGAAACTCATTGGTAATGGTCTTTTATCACTTTTCAGCATCAAGTTTTAAAAACTTTTCAAGTTTAAGGACGATAACTTTTCTTGGCATTAGATTTCAAATCAAACTTGTTCTGTAGCTCTTCTGCAATTATTGTCAGCCATAAATCTTTCCCCGAACAGTAAATCTTTAACCCAGTTTCTGAAATTAAAGTCTTTGCGAATCAATAGAGATATTCTTGGTATTTTGCTTGCGAAAAGAAAGGACGGAAACTGAGAAATACGTTACTGGCATTTAAAATTGTATTCGTATGTATAAAGTTATTAATTAATAAAACTAAGATAAATTTTATCTCCTTCACACGATAATGTCATATGTATTTAAATTTTAATTTGCCGAAAGGCTCGATTTCCGAGTTTTAAATGCTCAGTGAGGATGCAAGTACGTATTCTAATTACCCTCCCTTCTACCGAGATGATTTTAACTAAAATTGTTTGCAATGTGTTTTAGATTATTTGCAGTACCTCAAAAAGATCTTGATTGAAAATCGCAACGTTTTTATACTCAACAAATCTTTATGAATCGAAAGCTTGTAATACTCTATACGTATTTTTTTTACTATACTCGTAATTTACTCTTAGACTTGCAGTTAGTAGATAAACTTAGAACACAAATGATTTTAAATACATAAATTTAGAACATAAACGATTTCAAAATTTCTATTTGACTATTATCTGATAAAAATGTTAAGATTTTTAGAATAGATATATAATTTTGAGTAACTGCAAAATTTACTCTTCAGACCAGAATTAATTCCTCATTCAAGAAACTTAAATAGTAGTTATTAGACAGACATATAAGCAAGGACCTTAAATATAACGAAACGGAGAATATACGGATACTTTTTCTCAGTATTTTGAAATATGTCGTTTATGAATTAAAAAGAATCTCATTTTCTAAGAAGACTGATTTGCATAAAATATTTTCGGAATCTTCCCTACAATTTATGGCAATTCTTGTTCCATACTGAAGAGCAAAATATTTCTCTGCTTGAAGATGAGTGTCTCATACATTTCTTCCTAAATGCGTTTTCCCCTTTTTTGAGAGTTGGAAGAGAAACACATCAGTGTAAAATTTAAAATTAGGCAAAAGCCAACATTATTTTGTTGATTTTTGAAAAACGCAACCGATTTCACGGCGATCAGTTACAGATCAGTTTTTGAGGAGCAGAAATATATTTTTGCTCTTAAAGAACTTTTGAAAGACTACACTAAACGTCGATTGCTTTTTTGCTTAATTTTTAGTCCAAAGGGCGTTAGCCCAGAAGGGCTATTACTTTCGTTTTGGCATTTTGAGTCGAAAATTTTAAAAGTCTGAATCACTTTTCAAATTGTTGCCACCACTATCGCCCTGTATTATAGTTAAAGAAATTAAATAATCAGCATAAATTTATGTATGTTTCTCGCATTGTGAATAAACAACGGCACCTAGAGCAATCAAATTTTGAATAACGTATGTCTGGAAGTCCAAATTTGGAATTCGGAATTTGTTTTAATATCTATTTTATATTTTGTAAGCATTTATGTGTTTTAATTAAGAAACTCAACGATTTCAAACCGAGGAATGGCAGCACTATACGGGGGTGGGGAATTACCTACAGCGCGCGAGGCTGTATTGGAAATGCTAAAGATCTCCTCTTTTAAAAATACTTTGGGATATTTCTGTTGAATTGAATTTTATGGTTTAAGCGCGAAGAACATGATATTTAATAAATAAAGTTAACACATAAAATGTTGAAAAAAGCCCGTTTGCGCGTAATATTTAAAAAAAAAAAAAAAAATTCAGTTGCTTTATTTTTTTTAAGTTTTATAAATACTTTTATCTTGTTTTCAGTACTCTTATTTTGAAAATGAAATTAAGATATTTAATTTTTAAAAATCTTGAATATAATATTAAAACAGCCATAAAAGGATCATGCATATGTAATTAATTATATTTCAAAATATTAGCAGTTTTTTGAGTTTAAGAATTCTGCGGTTAAATTTAAGAGAGCAAGAATTCAGACAACAGGAAATGGCTTTCTTAAATTGCTATATGCAATAAACTCTAAAACTCGTTATACTAGATCTGATAAATAATATTTTAAGAAGAGAGACTCAAACACTGTTTGAGCAACTGAATAAAAAGTTATCGGCATTGGGACGAAATTGTGTTTTTGAACTTTGGATTCAGTGGCTTTATTCCATAATCATTAAGCTGAGAATTTTATGTGTTTTTGATGGCCTTCTCGCTATATCATTGAACATAATGAACATGCACTTTGGAAACGGCCTTGCGCACACGAAGAAATGTATCCACTCATTATGCCTCGCCAGTTGTAATAAATTTTAACAGTATGAATAATTAATATATTGTAGAAAGATTCTAAAGTTTAACTTTTTTATATCTGCAATCTTGTATGCATTACATTTTGAACAGTGGTAATTAAACAATCCATAAGAGAAATACTTGTTAGTTTCTTAAAAGATCGATAAAGCATGCATTCATGCTGGAAGGAAGGAGAAAAAAAAATAAGCGTTGGATTTTATCATTAAAAGTTTATCTTTAGTAATAAAAGTTTCAAGGAAACTGATTATTCTGAATTTATTGTAATTATGGCGAGAATTTTCTCGAGAGCAAAACTGCTGAACTTCGTGCATACAATTTAACTGGATACAATTGCATGCAATTTAACTTATCGCGATGTTAAAAAAAATCCAAATTTAATGTAGCGCAAGGGAAAGAATTTTTTTCATTGATTATATTTATTTCATAAGAGATTACATAGATAAAAATATTTTATTTTGTATAACAAAATACAAAACATAATTTTGTCCACAAATTTAAATAATATAATTAAATTTGCTTAAAAGTTTATCCCATTGATATTTAAACTAAAATGAAACAACCAAACTGGTTTTCGATACATTAGACGTAAAACTAGAATCATAACTTTAAAAAAATTTTCAGTGTACCAAAATTATATTTTATTAATTAATTTAATATTAAATTAATATTAAATTAAACAAAGCAATCATTTGTTTAATACCTCGAAGAATGTCCCCCTCCCCACTACATGAATTTTGTATTCTGAGATAACGGAAACTGTTGTCAGTAATTGCGGGAGATATTTGTTGGAAATTTCGCACGACAGCGATCGATTGGAGAAAGTGTGCAGTTACGCTTGAATAATGTGCATTTTCTTTATTAAATAAAAGTAACCCACTTGGAGTTTATTTATTATGCAATAATATCGCAAAAATTATTATTCTAGAGTTTGGCATTACTATTTCGAACAACTCATTTGAAACATGTAACATTCTGTAGCTTGAATTTCTGAGGATTAATTCTTATATTAATAGACATATTGTACCTGTTTAACTTCAAAACTGCTTAGGTGTTAAAAATGAAATATGAGATTTTCAAGTAACAATGTTTTTTATGAGCAAACTGAAATACTTAACTTTTGTATTCAATAAAAATTACTTTTTGATAGACGTAAAAAATAAAGCAATAAAATCAACAATAATATTCGGTTTTAGCGAAAGTTTCCCACCACCCCAAATATGTCTGCGCAAACAGTTAGCGTTGGCGTGTTTAATCATATTTTGTCAAACGGTTTCGACATTTGAAAGAAAGAGACATGCTTTAGAACACAACGTTGGAAAAAAATATCGTTATCATTAAGTATAAGGTGTCTGAAATGGAACTATCATGCAACCGGATTAGAACCATTATTTACTTCCAGTTCTGTTGCAAAAAGTCATTTACAGAATGTCACCAAATCATGTGTATAGCTTTAGGTACTAATGTTGTATCATATGACGCTTTGAAGATTTGGTACCGAAAGTTCAAAAACAAAGACTATGATATTTTAGAAGCAGAGCGCTCTGGCCGACCTACTGGTGCTGATGAGGCCCGCCTGCTAGAACTTGTGGAAGAAGATCAGCATGCAACCACTCGAGAGTTTGCTAAGGAGTTAGACGTTAGTTCTTTGTCCATTAGTCGTGCTATGCATCGCATAATCTTGACATGTTCAATCGCCAGGTGCCGCATGAGCTGACTCAAACACGTAAGGACAGACGTGTTCGGGCCTGCCCTAATGTGCTCGAATATAAACACAAGGACAAAATTCTGGACCGGACCGTCGCTTATGATGAAATGTGGATTTACTTCAACAATACAGGCCGAAAAGGGGGCTGGTCTGCGCCCGTTGAGCCCGTCGGAAGCGTCGCAAAGCGCAATTTGATTAACAAAAAGATCATGCTTTATATCTGGTGGGATTGCCGTAGTTTTATATACAAAGAGTTGTAGAGACATTAGGTATTTTTGGAAGCAAGCAAGATGAAAAATGAGCAATCGCCTTCGCCGGGAATCAACCACGGACCTCTGAAATACCGGCTCAGTGTGCAGAACCACTATACCACGAAGGCACGCTAGAAAAGCGGGAGAAATACCGTATATATTCCAGCTTTTAAAGGGCGACTGGGGTTTTTAGGGGACCCAGTCGCCAAATCCTCAGTAAGGAGAATCATCATCCAACACCCTTTTTTAATTCGGGCGCCACTGTAGGGACATTAAGTTAATTGGAAGCCGGAGAGATGAAAAATAGCAACCGCCTTCGCCGGGAATCGAACCACGGACTTCTGGAATACCGGCCCAGCGTGCAAAACCACTACATCACAAAGGCCCGCTAAGAAGGTGGGAGAAACACCTTATACTTATAGAGTATCTGGAAAATGTAAAACCCTTGACAGTAAGCTGTACAGCGAGATGCTAGTCCATGGTGACACTGCTATCAAGGAAAAATGTCGAACTGATTTTCAGCTCAAAAAGGTAATGTTCTATCAAGATAATGCAAGACAACATGTGTCTGCATTAACCGTCAGGGCTCTGTACGGACACGAATGAGATCTTTTGCCACACCCACCATACAGCCCGATATCGCTCCTTCAGACTTCAATCTTTTTTCACATCTGGAGCTACATCTTGCTGGTGCTAACTTCAATTTTGCACAGGATGTCCAAAATGAGGTTGCCTAATTAGTTAAGTGTTCATTTTATCCTTCCTGCATTGTAGCAAATTATTGAAATCGGGGTATATTATAGTTGCTTCTATTCGTACTTTCCTATTAAAATCACTGCTTCAGAACATGCCAACCTGTTATGCCAAATGGTTGGTCTGGTAATCATTGTTTTAATTTCATTCACTGACTCTTAAATTTTTCCATTGTTTATATGTGAGTAAAAGTTTTATATATATATATATATAGATAGATATAAACTTAAAGCATCTAAATTATTTAATAAATTGGAATAAGAGCAAGGCAGTTCCTCTATAATAAGCAAGCTATTCCTTACTTTTATTCAAATTTACTAATTAATTTAGATGCTTTAAGTATATTCTTCTTCAATTCTGCAGCTATAGCGCAGGACGGGTTTTTTTTTAAAAAAGTATTCTAATTTATAGCCTATATATATATATATATATATATATATATATACAGTACAATGTCCGTAATCCGGAATGATCTATAATCCGGACCTCAAAGCCACAAACCTTTTTTTTATATGCTTTACGCATGCGCGTTTAATGCATAACGGACGGTATAAGCTAGGGTAAAATTATCTTTATTGAGTCTAAGGCATTTCAGTTAATGTTGCAGATTGCGCTGTTCCTTAATCTTCTAATTGGATTCGGCATATTATTTTTTGCAGGCTGTTAGAGCAATTTTATAAAAATTAAGCTTGAACTTTCCATTTGTCAATTTCCAATTCCAATCCGCCGAAGAGTTTCCAATTCTGGAGCTGCCAAAGAATCTACAAAGCGAAAGTATGTTTCGATGTCCATAAAACGAAAAGTGGAATTGCTGCGAAAAACGGATAAAGGCATATCCGTCTCAAAATTATGTGAGGAGTATGACATTGGAAAGTCCACTGTATATGATATAAGGAAAAAGAAAAAGGAACAATGTGCGACGACAATGCCCCAATCATCAATCAATTAACGGACGGTGAAATCTGTAGTATGGTTCTACTCGTATATCCAGAAAATACCGCTTCTGATAATGAAGAAAGTGACAGAGAGGTTATTGAAAACGAAAAAGTTTCGATTGACAAGTTAGTTGGTATTCTCGACACAGCAATTACAGGACAATGGAACTTTGTAACTGAACAAGAAATTTGGTCTGCTTATAGAATTAAAGAGAAAGTATTAGCACAAAAAACGAAGCAACTTAAACAACTTACATTAAAATAAATGTTTAATAAAGTAAACAAATATATATTAAGCTTTTTTATAAATTTTGATCATAATTGCTCTTTTTTTCATAAATTACGGTTTTATATTTTTAATTGTATAATTTCTGCATGCCATCTTACCAGATTTAAATTGACGATCTATAATCCGGAAAAACCCCTAATCCAGAATCGCGGAAGTCCCGACGAGTCCGGATTACGAACTTTGTACTGTATATATACTGAGAGAGGGAGGGAGAGAGAGAAACATAGTAATATGCCAAAAGCAAAAATTTAATCAGTCCTGCCTTATAACTGCAGCATTAAAATAAATTAAACTTAAAGCATCCGAAATTAAAATTATTTGGAATCAAAACAAGGCAATTCCCTAAAATATTAATTATTGCCACCGCGGATAAATTGTCTAACATTATAGCTAAACAAAAATAATATGCGAATTCATCAGTAGAATAACCATTTAAAAATAAAAATGAAAATTGGTAATATAAATAAAAAGAAAAATTAATCTCCTTTGTCTGTAACCTTAATTCAGAACTCGGGGGTAGATGAATTAAAGTTTCATAAACTTTAATTAATTTTTCCCTGATGAGTCTTGAATTAGGGTATACTTAACAATGAAGTACGTACACTGAACACTTAAGTGTTCAGTTACGTGAAGTTGTATGTTTATCCGTTTCAACTGTCTATATTATCTGTTTAAAAAGCAAAACCGTATAGCTATCGGCATATTAAAAAATCTTGAGAATAATATTCGGCGATTTACTTTCCACAGTAATATTGGAAACTTTTCGCAGTCGGGGAATAAAGCCTTTTTCAGGTGGTGTTGTTAACACAAAAGTATCCTTGCATATGTTACGAGAAAAGAAAATGCATACATAGTTATAAGATCTTCAGTATTTGATTAATTGAATTAACTTAATTGTTATAGTTTGGATTCTAACGAAATAGAACGCATTGTTCTCACAAAATGGCAATGTGACGATCGTTTGCCTGTAAAAGAAGACTTGTTTCAGATATTAAAAACAGAAATCAATTCGTAAATGAAAAACTTTATATGGGATATTTTAAAAACAATGACTTCAATATCTGAGATTGGTGCCCAGAAAATTCTACAGTCACATCTAAAACTATCTTAAGAATTCTTGTCTTAGATTTAATTTCGAAAAAAATTGAAAAGAAAGAGCTTTATTTAAATTAAAGAAATAGTTCTAACTTGTTTATTTTTAGCAAATTTTTGCATGAAAGACTACACTGTCATTAAGTGTTTTTGGGAGAATGGAACTGTGAAAAATCAACCTTGTTTGCAGGAAGGTCGGGAACAAACTGGACACTTTCGATGTGCTGTTCATTGATTGCACGTAAGCACAAACGAAAGGGATACCTCGAAATCATTTCAATCCTTCATACGTTTTATTTTTAGTTCTATAAAGAGCAAATTTTTATAACTCCTGTCCAACAAAACCAAATCGCTATTATTCATAGATTGATGTTTGTAAAATAAATATCATGGAATACTCTTAACATCTATAAGGATATGCCGCATTCCCACATTAATGCTCTCGTTATGTAAGAGGGTAACATGTTCATTTGGTTATATGAAAGATCCGATCATCAAATAAATTAAAATTTTAGACTATTGTATATGTTCATTGAATTTAGTAATTATATAAATACATAACAATACGATGTAAGATGTTTTTTATTTGCACTATGTATTATTTGCACTATGTTTTTTATTTGCACTATGTATTACTATATTTAAAAAAGTAAAATATTTTATGCAGGTTAGTAGTAGGAAATATTTTAGCTGTGAGCATCTTAACCAGAACTGTCTTAGATTTTGGGCGAACGTGGAGGAAGTGAGTGTTATCGGAAGGAATTTCACTACTTGCAATTGCACTTGTATTGTCCTTTTCTATAAAGACAGCATCAGGAGACTTGTCTCCTGACTAATGAACAAAATTCGAATTACTGGCAGGGCTTAAACAGGCTGATTAGCTCCATCCCCAAATAGAGCAGCAACTTTGTAGGTGGAGTAACATAAGATCCGTATTTTATGTCTCTAGCTAGAAGCATCGTATTTTCAGCAAATGCAATTGCTGGCAGCATAAAACAGCTTCGGGCCACTAGTTCGAGACCACTTTTCTAAACTGATAAATGTTGGACAAATCTTTGTGATAAAACTTTAGATATGATTTTGTTGCTAAAATAATTCTTCAGTTATCTTCATGGTGGAATTTTCCATGATATCACGCATATGGAGTGATGTTCACTCTTCTGCGACAAAGCAATGGTCTGATAGACATGATCTTGGCAGGTGTCAGCGTCCACGATTGCTTCAAGAAATGGGGGCCGATAATTCGTTACCATGTTACGGCACATTAGACAATAATTGTCTCACAAAGTGCAAGAAAGATTAAATAAACAGAGCTAAGTTTTCAGGGCTCTGTGTTTGGTAATTTTAGTCATAGACCATACGAAATCATGCCTCATCTGCAAAAAGTCTGGTTGACAAACATGTAATCATAAAACGATTGCCAGAGATGCAGCATTCAGTGCGATTGCCAACATTTGCTTTCCCAACAAACTCATTAAATCCCTATCCGCTTCAGAAGAGTCCTCTTCGACGAAATGGTTGATCGGATTTTTATTTTACATTATTTATCAACATCTTACATACAATGTAATAATAATAATATAGTAAGAGCCGGATGATAGCCATGAACGTATATATATATAATTATGTACCCTCAACTGAGCGGTCCACTTTTAAACTGAATATTACATGTATAAATGTTTTATGCAAATGATAATTATATATTTAATTATTTATTTATTTAATAAAAAAACTGTAATTAAAAATTTTTATTTTAAAGCAAAATCATGACATTTTTCATGGACATTAGATCAGTGGCAGATGAATTGCATTTATAATTTTCTTTATGTTCTTCAACCATCTTTAATTTAATTTTATTTTACCTTACTTTATCTCTGGATCTTTTAGGGTACTTTCAGCGCTCTAGGCATGAGCAATACAGGCTTCTGTCGCCGATATTCGAAAAGCTAAAATGCTGGCTACTGTTGTCATGAGGGATAGGTAAATAACAGTATATTAAAATTATCCACGAACTTCATTTATACGAGGCTCCAACTGTACAGACCACCTAGGAAGCCAAAAATGCTGGAGTTAATCTGATCCGAACAATTATTGCTGGGGTAGCGCGGTGTTTCCAGCTCTTGAAGAAATGCCTGAAGTCACATGACAGTAGTAAGTCTGACGTGGAAATGGCTGGAGTTAAGCATGGATACCTTTCTTTAAATAATCTTTCGTAATTTATTTGTTTATCGACCTACTGGAGCGATTTTCAGCTTCTCCGCTAGTCATTCGCTGTTCCCCCCCGACATTCAGTTCATTGTGCATATCCAATTTAGGAATTCTCAATTATCGATACGTTTCAACGCTTTTTGTTTCTCTCAATAACCAACTTTCAATAATCCGATATGAAACTGCATTATACTTGAACTATATATGTGAATTTGATGCGCTACAGAGCTTCAACCGAATCCTACCGCAGTTCAGCTCAGATTTTGAATGAAATCCAGCGGGAGCTTCAAAACAAGACGAGTAGATAAGTAATAAGATGAGATATTATTAATTTATTACTTAATTATTTGTCATTAAATTCAATTTAATTTACTAATATATCTCTTATTTAATTTAAAGGATTTATTATTTTCTGATATTACTTTTGTTCACCTTTCCCGAAAATCTTGATTAAAAAATATAGCCTGTTGAAGACAAACTGAGCGAGAGCTAATCTAACTAAGATATAATGTGTCGCCATCTGTTGCTTAATGCTGTAAATAAAATGTTTCACGTAGCAGAAACTGAACACTGAATTGATTTGCAAGGACTGAAATAATTACCCTAACACATTACCATATCGAAGTACTGAGAATGAAATAGAAACATTTAAAATCCGATAAAATGTTGATCAAATTCTTTTACATTTCCTTAAAGAATGAAATAAAATATCTGGCGTATATTTTAAACTTCTAAATGCCAATGCTTCATGAAAGTTAAATTTGCTAAACTTTCAAATTTTCCAAAGTGTTAAAAATTAATTAAATCAATTTAATAACTTTCTTATTTAATTTTTTAAATTACCTATAATGAAAACTGGAAAACAGTATTATACTTTAGAAGGCATTTTAATTTCACTAGCATTAAAGTCTGATGTGTACTCCACATGACTTCTTTGTACGGAATATTAAATTATACGCAGTTTTTTTTCCTGCATTTCATTTAAATTCATTTCCTCGAATTTCATTTAAATTCATTTCCTCGAATTTCATTAGAGATATATTTCTCATTCAGTTAATTCAGCTCTCACTTCGCGGCAAGGCAAAAATACATAGAATCACAAAATATCTTCATTAAAAATTGAAAGATAAAACAAAAACATAAAACATCAAATTTATTTCAAACAATTAAAAAAAATTACAGTTTCTATGCAAAAACAAGCAATTCGGCCAGCAGGCAAGAAGGCGGATTTTTCGGTGCACAAAAACTAAAAGTTTCCTTTTGGTCACACTAGGCAAAAAGACACTGAAAGGGAAAGAAAGTTTTAATTCACTACTCTGCTAAGTTTCAAATGTAAACAAATATGGATGCTCTGGTTAAAAAAAATAAGGCTTAGCCGCACTTTAACAACTTTTAAATTGCTGATAATTCTACAACTATTACATGCAGATTAACTAAAGGCATAAAATCCTTTAACGGAATATAAGAATAACATAGTTCGTTTTTAAAGCAAAAAATGCACAATAATTTACTAACATATAAGAATAAAAAACTGAGTTCAATAGGCAGAAATTTCAAATAATTATACTTCCACAGATAACTGTTTTTTTCGATGTTGCACTTTAAATGCGTATTACAGAATTTCTTGATCAACAAAAATATAATTATTTATCCTTCTGAAATGTCGAACTAACTGTGAGTGGCAATTAAGGAAATGAAACGTTGCATCAAAGGTAATTTTGCGTTTCTATTTAAATTATGGCTATGAAACGCCAGGATACAAATTGCATTTGTACGAAACACAGTAAAGATTTCAGGGGATTTTACAAATGCAATGGATAAAGCATATACATTCCGTATTCTGCAATTTTACAAAATGCGAGAATATTCACCCTATTTATGTACAACAGCATGTGTTTAGTACTTAGCTCTGCGCAAAGTCACTGCTTTTTCATTAATTTTCTTAGCTCTTTTTTAGCACACTACGTTTTTAAAAAATACTGGCAAGCGGAAAGCTTTTGAGTGGTTTGGTGGTGGAGAAAGAGGAGTGGAAGACTCTCGGATCTGGTTTGCGGGGTTTTTCCGTCAAAGAGCTGCACGTTTAGTGCGGTACAACTATACCTGTAAAACTCTGCTGGATCACCCACCTCTACCTATATCTATTTCTGAAATACACAGTGGATAGAAATAGATGAATATATTCTTATCGCAAAATAGAATCAGTTTTTAAGAAAATATTTGCAGTAAGTATGTGTACATTACACGCATATATTGGATTTCCAATTAATCATGCAGTTTCAGTTAATTTAGAATTTTTTAAAGTTTAGCTCATATAAGTGCATTTTTATCTATTATCACAAATTCACTCTTGTGTCTAACATGCATTTATATTCGAAGCTGAGGAACTGGATTCCAAATGATTCGAAGAAAGTAATTTTAATGCTTTATTATTGTGTTGCGCTTGTTTAGCAAAGGATGGTTATAAGTTTTGCTAGCCTTGTGAAACGTAAATATCTCCTCTCTTTTATAGATATAATTAATTTGTTTTTCAAACAAAATATTCATTGTATGGCAAAGAAGAAATATTCGTTCAATAACTTCTATTAAGCAGGCTGCTAGTGGATAAATGTTAGAGAACAGATAAAACACTGATTACAATAAATCTTTTATTCGGAATTAACGCTCAGTTTTTAACTCCGCCATTTTCACTATACGCTTGAACTACCATATATAGATGTTTATTAATTACTAAAGTAAACAGTTGATTTATAATGTACATCCAATAATTCTCCCGGCGCAGGAAGTTTAATAGATTCAAAATTTCTTCATTCAGAAACTTCAAGAACGTTTAAAAGCTTGAAGTAATATATAAGCTTTGTTACTTGAAGGACATGCCTTAATTAAATAGGTTGTATGGCAAAGTAATTTTACAGACGAAGCTTTTATTCCGATTAAGAAGACGGATTTTTCATGAAGTAAGGGAGAGACAAACGATTTTATAAATTGTTACTTTTCTATTTTCGGAAGTCATGTTTGAGATAGAAGCATTTCCGCGTAACAGTACAAAAACACTTACCTTACTAGTTACATTATCTTGATCTAAAACTTACGAAACTGTGAATCAAGATAAAAAATACATCGATAAAGAAAATGCACCCATTCAGCATCATTTTACTTTTGCAATGATACTTACGGAGTTTACTTGAGAGGCTGATTTGCCAATTTTAAAATAAATGAAATTCGCTCATTCATTGTTTTCTTTAAATTTAACATTTGAGGGCTTTCAAATCGAGCTGAATGCTATTGCCATAAGTCTTCTTCAAATATTTCGGAAATTTTGTTAGATATTTAATCAAGTGCAAAGAGAAATTTGCGAATTCCTTATCAATTAACTTAGCTGTTCACGCGTTTTCAACAAACACACTTTTTGACAGATCTCTTAGCAGCTAACTAAATATACTAAAAGGATAAGTAAAATATTCTAAGCAGAGGTTTCTTGAACATGTCTGCATATATCACTTTGCTCTTGCAGTGTTGTAATCTAACGATTCTTTGGATTTGTAAATCACATACGTAGTGATATTTCATATTGATGTGTATACTGTAACGTTTCTCATTTTCTTTTCTGGAAAGCTTTATAGAAGATATGTTGTCCTCGAATATAATGTTAGCTTTCTGTAGAATGAAACCTAAGTCTTCCAACAGTTCTCTCATCCATCATAGCTCCTGCAAAGTAAAAGCTAGAGAGATGCATTCAGGTTCTGACGAAGATAAGGCGGCACAATTTTGTTTGTTACTTGTTAATGATCCTATATTCTTTCCTATCTGAAGTATGTGTTCCGATGTGGATTTTCTGTCAGAGCCGTCTCCTTCCCAATCAGGGTTGCAGATTCATTATTTCATTGTAGATGTAATTTGGAACTGATTCCAGTTCTCTATCGTATAACTTTAACTACACCATTCAGTCCGATGTCAATGGATTTTCTAATTTTCTGCTAAGTATGCCAGCTGAATTTACTGTATCGAGTCTTGATACGGTTGCTAAATATAACAGTACTCCCACTTCTTCTCTGTATTTCAGGTTATCCGGAAACATATTCTCATGTTTGTTTTTATTCTTCGTAAAATTCGCAATCATGGGTGTATAACATAGTTTCGTTTCTGCTTCTCCATTGACGTTCTCGATTATACTCCTATTAACTTGATGAAGTCTAAAGCTTCCATCCTTTTCTCTTTCAGTTTAAATTATTAGATATGTGGATATTTCTCCAAGATTTCGAATGTCAAAATACTCTTTGAAAATTTGTTCAACTTCTTGAATTGATGCAAGCTTGTCGCTCATGACTAATATATCATCAACGTATACGACTATTGTAAGTTCTCGTATTTTCCTTGTTTGATATGAAGGAACCTGGATCAGCCTTTCTTAGAATATATCCCCGTTTGCAACAAAATGTCAGCCACTTTGCGATTCCAGTTTTAGAATACCTGTTTTAGTCCATATATACTTTTGTTTAATTTACAGACATTGTTTGCTTTCCCGAAGAGACTTAATGTTCTAGCTGCTTCATGTATATTTATTCTTTCAGTTCTCCATATACACTGATGGCCATTAATATTACAACACCGAGAAGGAATAATCTGACGAACATCAAAATCACATAAAATGAAGAAGAAGTTGGGATATGCAAATGATAAGAATTTCAGTGCATTTAGACGACGCAGGAGGGAGACACGACATCTGAAGCTTTGCATAACATAAAAGTTGTGCAGTGGATTTCTTATTCGGAAAGCGCTTTGCAAGGCCGGAGTTTGCTCAGAATATCAAGTTATGTCTCGAATAATAAAAAGAAATGCTTACCAGCAAGTGTCGAAATTCGATAGAGGCAGGATCGTTACCTGTTTAGGATGTGGTATATCGTTCCGTGATATCGCCCGTCGCACTGGTCGACATCCAACCACTGTCATGCGAATATGGAATCAATGGGTTGCTGAGGGTCATGCGGAACGGCATGCAGCATCTCAACACCCTCCCATGAATTACGCCCGAGAGGACAGATATATTGTGAGGTCAGCCCTGCAAAACCATACAACCACATTACGGACCATTAGCCAGGAAATGGGCATGCTTGCAGTACGCCCAGTATCCGCTCGTACGGTGCCTCGACGTTTGAAGTAGCGTGAACTATCAGCGTGGCGACCATTACACCGTGTTATTTCAATTATTTCGTCGTGTGTAGCAAAATTTCTGAATTTATTGACAAAAGAATTATATAGCGTAATTGTAATTATTTAGAAACTAGAATTATTCTAGCGAAATTTTGCTTCTTTATTATATGATTTAATAGTGGGTTTTATTTCACTGAATTCTTATCTGAAAACCAGTGCTTCAATGCTATTTTTGTGTGTTAAATTTTAATTGGAAAATTGTGAAAATAAGGAAGTAATTTTTCTATGTAAAGAAAATCAGGAGGGCTGGCAAATTTTTACTACGCCATTTTCGGATTCCTGAAAGCAGCAGATTTGTTCGAGAACATTCGCTTCTGTCTTAGCTCTCTCGAGGGTGACTTGAGTACTGTTCTCCTTCAGTAAAGGTCAAGGCTTAATGTTAGGTTACGTAGGAAGGTCAACGAGTTTGGCTTTAGCTGTGTCCACTGTTGGCTTTCGGGCTTAGTGGCCGCGCTTGGGCAAAGGGTTGTTTTTTTGACTAATTTCGCGGAAAAGTGGTATTTAGTTGTTTGTGGGTGCGAAGCTTGAGATTTTTGGTTTCCTGTTGGTTTTTCGTTATGGCGTGAAAGATTATGTGATCTCGTCACTTTCTGCTTGCTCTCAGCCAAGAAACTTTGTTACAGTATGACCTCTGAGCGTGAATGTTAGGAGAGTTCGAGTTTTAAGAAAACAGTGCACTTTGCAGAGTTGTATGCCGTAGGCCTGTATTATAAGATTTTTCCTTCTTTTGGAGAACCTCTACTTTTAGCTAGCATCGCTTTTTAGTGAGCAGTGAACTAACTTAAGAATTTCGTCCATACTTAGACATAGTTAGATAACGAACTCGGATTTTGAGCTGGTTTATTCAACTCGAGATAAAAGGTAATCACCATTTGCCAGTCTAGATATCTTACTGTGGTGATGGGTGTGAATTATGGCGGTCTTCCATGGGTCAACTTAGCTTTACCGGTTAGACAACATGCAGGCGGTATCCAGGAGTTAGATCGACCAATTCTGTTTTTCCGAGGTCTTGATTTCCTTCGAGGGTGGTGCCGAGTTTTTACTGGATGGGTCTGATTCAAGTTCTTCATTATCCGTGTTCCTGAGCTTATGGTCAAGCAGGGAAAGGAGCCCTTGCTCGTTTCAGTTTCAAAGCACCGACGTCAACAATATTCTTTCAAGGTGAGTTCATCGAATCAATTATATTTCCTGTTTAGTCTAATATCCTTTTAACGGATAAAAATTTGATTGACTGTAGTTTTACTTGGTAGTCTTCCTGACTCCAGAAATAATATAAATAATTTTGCTTAAGGACTAAATTGAATTAAGCTTACTGTGTTAAAGGAAAAGCCTCTTTCGTCTGTGTGGCTGAGAACCAAGGTCTCCTCTTGAATAATTTAATTATTTCTCTTTGATGCTGACGTAATGAGTTCAAAAATAAGAAACGATATACTGTAGTAGTTGTTATAATTAACCAGGTACAAGAGATTATAATTGAAAAATTTGGGTACTCAATCTGTTTTCTTTAAAGTATTGCTTAATTGGATGTTTTCCATGTAAAAAATAGAGTAATCAACCTTTAAACTTTTTTAATAAAATAGTAATGGAATGAGCTTAATTTTGTCTGCCGATTGTTTATTTTATTCTAACTGATTACAGTATATTATTGTGAAAATAAGGAAGTCATTTGACCTATATTTCAGTATGTTTGTTACCTATATGCTTCAGTGTGGTTAAGTTAAGGTTGGAGAATTTTAATTCAATATGTGTATGGTCATTCAACCGGCACGAACCCGGCAAACTAATCACAACGCAAACAACCATATGCTCTGTTTAGTTAAGGTAATGAGTAAAGTAGATTCAATAAGTTATTGATGTAATAACTGTATTGCTTTGAATAGTACTTCTTATTAGTACCGAGGGATTTCATGTATAATCACTTCAAATGGTACCTTTAAGATTTGCGCTATTTAACATGATTGTCACCTCCTTGATAGGTCAAAATGTTACAATAGGCTTCCTATGACAATGCAGCATAGAGAGAGGTGGCGACTCTGGTGCGCCCAACGACAAAGCTGGACATAGTAGTGGCACAATGTCTTTTCAGACGAGTCCCGGCTCTGCGTGCAGTATTCTAATGGCCGTATACGTGTCTGAAGGCTCCTAGGAGACTTCGCGTCGCTTGCTTGCTTTCGATATCAGCATAGGGGCCCTGTACATTAGTGTGATAGTTTGGGAAGCCATTGGGTACACGACACGCACATCTGTAATTCGTATTGAAGGTAATTTGGACGCAGATCGGTACATTTCTGGCGTCTTACGTCCAGTGGTTGTGCCCTATCTTCGAGGCCTGCCAAACGCAATCTTCCAAAAGGTTAATGCAAGACCACATGTTGCACGTCGTGTTCTGACCTTCCTCGATACACAGGGTATTCGATTACTGTCCTGGTCTTAATGGTATCCAGATCTGTTACTCACTGAAAATATCTGGTCGTTCGATTCTATCTTCTTCTAGATTCAATATCTTGGTTTGCCTATTCTACTTCATTATCTGTTCTTAAGAATTTTGCTTCCTTCCAGATTTGTTCTTTGTCACGATTACAAATTACCTTAAATGGGAGATAGCTTCCTCTTTTGGAATAGTATCAAGTAGACCGCTGTATACATCGAATAATCCTCGTTGAATGTTATGAATTATTTCTCTCCTCCTAGTGATGTCGTGCCTATCGGTCCACAAATATCCGAATGTGTCAAGTCTAGAACTGATTTTGCTGTGCAATATGTAGCTTGGGATGTGGTAATTCAGTTGTTTTTGATGGAACATTCGCATTCTTTATCTTTTTCAATTTCTGTCTCAGTTCTTATTGAGGTTGTCAGGTCATCATTCTTCAGCCTCTTGATTACGTCAAAATTTCTGTGTCCTAGTCTTCTATGCCAAAGAACTATTTTATTTTCATTTCTTTTCGTAACTGCAGTTTGGCTTTTTTCTTTTGCGATTCGGTTATCTTACATAAATTTCCTCTTGTTTTAGCAATTGCAGCGGTTTTATTTTTCTTCTTTATTCTGCATGTATCTTCTTCAAATTCAAATTACACCATCTGCATACGATGTCCATGGATGTTTTTATTTTCCGCTCGGTATTCCAATAGAATTTGTTATGTCGGGTCTTGATTACTGTTGCCATATATAAGAGCGCTCCACTCTCTGTATTTCAGATTATCGGGAAAAAATGTCTTGTTTGAATTGCATGAAAAATATTCTCTTGTTCTTCATAAAATTCGGAGTCATGTTTGAGTAACTTAGTTTCTTTATAAAATATGTAAACCTCTTGTTTGTGATTTGTCCTGCTGATATTAGTCCTCTTTCGAGGTCAGGAATATATATAAAACGTCTAGGAATTTTATTTCTATTTCGTTATCTTCGTTGTCTGTATAGCATAAGTATCTTTCTCCGATATCTGCGGTCTTCATCTGAGTACCATTAGCAACTATTATTTACTTCGTTTTGCTTCTATCTGATTTCGTGAAAAGGTTTATGTCATCGGTGATATGATATGTAGCTTAACATGATTTATTTGTGATTTATTTGTTCTCCTATTCCTCGCTGTTCGTCTACGATCTCGAGTGTTTAGTTGATGTGGTCTTCGAGATTGTATTCATTTTCTGCTTTTAATGTATACAATTTTCTAAGAAAGTAAAGTTTGCTGGAGAGATTTGTTTCTTTCGTAAATTTCCTTTAATTCTTTCCAGAATTCTTTAGCTGTTATTTTATTTGCTATATGTAAAATCTGGTTGTCTTCTACAAGTAGATTTATGGTAGCTAGTCCTCTCGCCTTATTCACTCTGATTTCTTTTGATGGATCATTTGCGATTAAATCCCTTAAATCTTCCTTTTTCAGAATCATTTCTAGTTCGCAGATAATAGGAAGTTTTGTTTCTGTTTTCGAAATGTGCAGTACAGAACTATACTAGTTTTGTTTCGCGTTTCGAAGGCAGGCCTGGCTTTTTCCGGTTACCCAGTGGTAATTTATGAGAGAGTTTCCTTTCTATTTTTATTTTCATTCTTAATAGTTTAACACGATATGTTTTATGCATTCGAATGAAGTACATGCACTCAGTATCATAATTAAATGTTGAAGAAACGCGTAGTTCATTTGTTTGGCATCTAAATGCAGTTAACTGGCGATAAACAAATATTAAAGCAGAATAAAGTTTGTTACCTGATTAAGAGATAATCCAAGTTGCGAAAAATGTAGAAACATATTTATTATTAGCTGTAAGAAAGAGAAAAATATCGTGCGGCGATAGAAACACTTATCATCTCGCCATAGCAGAGCGTAAAAAAATATGTAAGAGAGAGTTTCTGTAAGATCTATTTTCAGTAAAAAGGGAGAGGTAACGAGGGAAAGCCTCCTCGTTTTCGTATCCGATGGCTATTCTACAACTATGTTATTCTGCGTTATTCTGTGCTCTCATATAACTATTAATATACTAATTTTGGTTCATACTTCTTTTAAATTATGAGAAACATTAAAATTTCATTAACAAAAGTGGTCAAGATTCTTCGTCTAATATACTAGATTACATCAAATTCAAGCGAGCGGATCTGTCCTTTGTTTTAACTTCACTACAGTTTTCTGTATCATTAATAATATTAATAATTAATAATTATAAACACACTTATGTATTATAATGACAGCATCGTACTTCTTACCTATTTAGTTTTTAAATTTATAATCCTACAATGAGGAATTCCAAATTCATGCAACTGAAATTTGGTACTGGAGGGGAAAAAAGTACTGCATAATTGAAAGAAAACTAAATAAGTCGGAGTAAAAAAAAATAAAAATTAAATTATACAGACACAGACACCAAATTTTTTACGGTTAAAACATAGCAAAAAATCCCGAAGACAAAGTATAAATTCTGTTAAAAATTAGCATAGATTGATCAAAAAGGGAAAGGCCACTGCCGGTGTGCATATATCGTAAGTGCACATCTGTATCGCCACCGAGGGAGTGACCTCTAGAAGGAACCATAAGCTTCCAGTAATATTTCTATCATTTCACATGGCCTTAGCGACGCTTTAAGCAAGATGGTTGAAAATGTTTTGCCTTGCAATTTAATGTTCAAAATAATCAAAGCATCGTGGGTCTCTTGTGAAAATTTGCAATGTGAAGTTAGATCAAGTATAAGCAAAATTATATATGTAAATAGTGGAAGTCTTAGCATTTTTTACTGAAGTCTATATGAAAAAATATTCTACAATGATAGCCAATGCAGAAAAGTGAACTTTACTAAACATTTAGTGTGTTAAATTTCCCTTTAACAACTATTCACTTAAATGTATTGCCAGCACAAGAAATACTCTTCAAAAGAATGGATTTATCTGATTAACAATGAACATATTTAATTTATTCCCTACTTTCCATAAGTTCTGATTAACTTTTAAGATTAACAATAGGTATGATCAGATCACTCATAATATATGTTCTTAACCTTACACTTTCAAAATAAAAGGAATGCAAGCATTGACATAAAAAATGTACTAGATTCATTGTAATATTTCCGGTTATTCTCAGTTCAATAAAAAAATATACACTTGAACTGGTTTAATCCGCATATCTTAGTAAATGCACAATATTCGAGGCTAATTGTAGCTTGAGTCATTTTCTCGATATAAAGAGCAATAATATACCACCAACATTCATCCGAATATCAGGCGGTGCGTGAGAAGATTCGAGAAAGTGAAATGTTGACGATTAAATAATCTTATAAAATGAAAGCACCACGGGATTTTCTACTAAAATTATAGAGTATTAATACGTCGTACATTTTTTAATTGTGAAACAAATGTAAAGTAAAATTTAAACAGAAACATGCGGTCACATACACAGTTTCAACGATTCAGTGTCACAAAGGCACTAGAAGCTCATCGGTTCATTTTTGAAACCCTTTCTTCTCTGGTGATACTGATGTGCACTTGGGAATCGTGCCGCCGGTGTAGAGTTTTCAAATGTGATGGTGAAGCGATAGAATGTTAGAATAAAAATAAAAGATTTAAAAAAAGTACAACTAAGTTTTAATTGAAGTAATGGAAGTGTTAAAATGTTGCATAAAAAAGTTTAACCTTACGGTTTACCATTTTTTTATTTAAAGAAAAAGAAATCCTCATGCACTACAAAGTATCACACGAGACTTACAAATCGTAAGTAAAAAAGGCAAAATTGTATGTAATATCATCAGTTTTCAATAATACAATAAAATCATACACAAAGATAAAAAAAAAAAAAAACAAGTAAATACAAAAGTGTAAAAATGTATAAAGAAATCATTTATAATGTTTAAAATAAAGTCAACAAAATCGTTGAAAGCTCGGTAGGCCGAAGCTGAAGATACAAAATCATAACGTTTCGGCGGCCAATGAATTCCAACTAATTTTAATCTACATTTCAATAGATTTCTTGCTTTATCAAGCAATGGGCAGTCAAAAGGCAGGTGGAAAACACTTCGCTGAACGCTAAGATTGTAATAACACAAATTGGAAGATGTCAGCTTAAATCGTTCAAGATAAACATTAAACTTACCGTGTCCAGACAAATATTGCATAACTTTAAAATTGAGGCACACGTCCTTAATTTTCAGTAATTAAATTTCAATAATATTTGTTTTGAATCTTTCAAAAATAGTTGGAAAGAATGTTTTTGTAACAGATCCCTTATCAAAAGAGATATAATCACAGTTCCACCGCTCAATCATTTTAGCTTTGAATGTTTTTTTAAAATAAGATTTTGGAATATTTACATCAACATTAATATCATTTTTAGTTGCATTATTAGCAAGCCAATCAGCTCTCTCGTTTCCATAATTACCCGAATGACCACGGACAAATGTAAAAAACACTGAAATACCCTTCTTCTCCAGATCTCCGAGAGACTGCTGTATATAAACAATAATATCATTACATAAAGGAATGTCATACATAAATAATTGTAATACTGTTTATCATTTGTATTACAATTATTTAAGTTGTCAAAACCCTGAAATTAGGAATTTAAAAACCTGTTTCTTAAATGAAGTTATTTAATTGTTAAATAATTAGCTAATTAATAATATTTTATTAATAATTAATAAAAATATAATGCATTTTTTTTTCAAAGGCGGGCACTTGCCTATGTCGGCATCGGCCACTACTAAGGAAAAATTATTAGCAGGGGTCGGCTGCTATATAATTCGAAAGCATCAAAGTAGTTAATTATTATTTTCGACAATTTAAATCCCCTTTAATATTTGTTTTGAATTTAAATACCGTCATAAACTTTTAACAATTAATCCCTGAAACTAATATTGCGCAATCCCTTTAGAAAAATTTATCTACATCTACACAGTTCTCTCTCTCTCTCTTTTTTTTTTTTTTTTTTTTTAACAGACTTCCAGTTTTTAAGAAGATTGTTTAAAATTTACTTGCGTTGATTAAACGCTGCTGCCGAGTTCATCTGATTTAGGATGTACTGTAAACTTAGATTTCCTCTTCAATATCTCTGAGAATGCATATTGATACTCTTAGAATTAAAAGAGCGCAGGTGTAGGATATTCAGAATCGATACCCGTAAAATGTTTTTCTGATACCAAGTCTGGAAAAGTTATAGAAGAGTATCTTCACTAGTACACTTCTTGACAACTTCCGAAAAGCGCAAAAAGTAGTTTGTAAAAATTTTTAATGCATGAAATGTGTTAAAAAGGGGTATTTTTTATATTCCTCAAAATTGTACTTTAAAAGAACTCCTCCAAGGTTTCGCTTTGGTGTTAAATTTTTTTATGCTGTCAAATGGGAAATCTGAATTTGTCTTCCGAAAGTGAAAAGTGAAAGCGGCATTTTGACATAGGGAAGAGGAATTAATAAAACTTTCAAGAACTCCGATATATTTTAAAAATTATTGGAAACAAAGTGCATAGTTTTATAATATATCTTATTTTTTCTTTTTTTGTTCTTCTATTTCATTTTTGGACGGGTTAGAGGAGAAAGGAACGTTTTTGAAAGAAGTAAAGTATCCATCGTCTTATTTTATCTTTTCTGAACTGTCCATATTCGTAGTAAGAAATAATCATAACCAGATAGTTTCAACGGGTTTCTGTTCTCTAGTTATATGTATTTAATTCTGTTCTCTAGTTATATATGTTTAAGTCTGTTCTCTAGTTATATATATTTAAATCTGTTCTCTAGTTATATATATATATATTTAATTCTGTTCTCTAGTTATATATATATATATTTAATTCTGTTCTCTAGTTATATATATTTAATTCTGTTCTCTAGTTATATATATTTAACAAAAAATAACTTATACTTTTGTTAAAGTTACGACACAACTTTAACAAAAGTAGCATAAGACAGTAGATTAAACTTGATTAAAAATTTCTGGCCCAATAATAACTTCAGGCGGAACGATCCTGATCCAGATCCGAATCCGAATTTTAAAAGGTTCTCAAATAGAAATAGTAGGAGTAAGGAAAAGGAAAATAAGACTTAGACTTAATGTTGAAAGATAGAGCTAAAACAAAATTTGATATGATTATTCTATATTAGTTTTAAACTTTTACCTTGAAATCTTGTCTAAAATCAAACGGCGAACCCTAGGTGTGCCCAGACCGGGCTCACCGATAATCTAGGACAACTGAAAGTCTGTATTCTTTGTTTCTCCGCATCTCATCGGTCAGTTCATTGACAACAATTCTCGTTTCAGCACTCCTTTCGAAGCTCTATTCAATCAGTGTGCCTCTTTGGGCATACCCACAGAATTAAAACGATAAGTGCTATCTTCACAAAATTTTACTTGTGTACTCCTCTAGGCCTAATTAGACAGCCTACCTTTTTTTTTTGTAATCAAAAACTCCGAATTTAAAAGGTAGCGTGCCGGAAAGAGTTAAAACATAACCCTTTCTAAACACGACCATCCATGATTATATAGGACTTTGACACTTCTGTGGAGGTGATTGTTTCAAAAACTATTAATGCTTATATATATGTTCTAAAAACTATTGGCCATTTTTACAGGTGATTGTTTTAAGGATGTGATCACTCGAAAGTTTTTCTATAATTACTTTCTAGTAGATTGTATACTTAATTTAATATTAATTAGATAAATGACTGATTATAAGTGTGAATTGTTCTATGAGAGTTTATAGGGCAGTATAACTGAAACTTTTCTTTTACAGATAACTATTGCGTATGTTTTTCAATGTACATAACTTGTATGCGGCCATGCATTCAGCCGAGTACACAACACTTGTATAACAAAAAATTTAAATTAAAAATATTTATAAGGTATTTTCTCTCTCCTTTCTGCATGCTTTCGTGGTGTAACGGTAGCACACTCGGCGCGTATTCGAAAGATCCAGGTTCGAGTTGCACCGATTTTGTTATTTTAAATTATGTTATTTAAATTTTGATTATGTTATTTTAAATTATGTTATTTAAATTTTGATTATGTTATTTTAGAGCAGGAGAATGAAAAAGGAGCAATGAGATCATTGCTCATTTTTATTCTCCTGCTTTAAGATAACATAATGTTTCTACAATGACGCCCGAACTAAAAAAGGAGGTGGATGATGATTCTTCACCACCAGGATTTGGCGACTGGGTCTCGTAATCCCCAGTCGCCCTTTAAAAGGGGGAGTATATAAGGTATTTCCGCCCTCCTTTCTGCATGCATTTATGGTGCAACAGTAGCACACTCGGCAAGTATTACAGAGGTCCGGGATCGAGACCCGGCGAGAGTATTGCTCATTTTTTATGACTTCTGCTTCAAAATATCCTAATGACTCTACAGATTAATTAAAAGTTTTATATTGTTACTTATAATGCTTTTGACATTTATTTATTTGTTTTCTAACTAATAATTCATTTGGGCTACTTTCTCATTACTCTCTTTTGACCCATGTGTTTCATGCCAGAATGTAAACGAGATAGCGAGAGTTGATTCAAATTAAAGTAGACTGAAGTGCCATTTAAGCAAGAATTTCGGAATTTAGTTTTAAAGTGTGTCTGCCTATTCCAGGCCAAATTGTGCTGTAATTATTAGCGATTTGCGTTAGCAACGTTAAGTGCTCTAGCCATTAAGCTTTGTCCCGCCGGTTTACTATAAGTCAGCGCTCTTTCTGCGCGATAAAGTAATCTGCGAGCCGTTAGGCTAACCTTGAAATTATTAGTTTTTTTGTTATTTTGTTAAACGAGAAGTGCTGGGTTTCCTGTAACCCATGTTGGGTCATTTGTTAATTTTATTTTTGAATAAAAGTGTCTTATACAGCCTTCTTCTGATTTCTGTTTTGTTTCACAAGGCTAGAAGAGAATTCTTTAATAGTCTTTTCAAAGTCTAATTCGTATGTTTTAAAAGAGAAATATACTTTACATGCTATATTATTTATTATATGGGAATTTAATTACAAAAATTGTGCTTATTAATTACATAAGTCTCATTAACTGCTGAGAGGTAAAAATCACTAATCACTGGTAGTTCGGTCCTAGGTCCGAGTCTCGGCTGGTTGCATGGTTGTTATCGTAGCTTTCCCCCATAGGTAACGTGGATACCATCTAGTTCCCCGTAAAAATCCTCCACTGAGCATCCTTCCCTTTCCATGTGATGCCTAATGGCGGAGCAAGTAATAAAGTAAGGAAAAAAAAAAAAAAAAATAATAGTAAAAGAAAAAAAAAAACTTACAGAAATGTGTTTTAATTACATTTGCAAGTTAAGTTCTTTCGAGCTTCTTAAAACTTTCAAATATATACATGTAAAAGTGAATTAAAATAGACGTTGTGTTTTATTCTTATTACAACTTTAGATATTTTACTTCAGTCAAGTCTCCATTTGAAAGGTTGTTTGAGAAATCTTGTATTTCTTTTATGATTTTGACAACTCTCCATTTGTTTACAAATTTGCAGAAATTTTGAGTAAACTCGGCTCTTGAACGTCAATTACTAAATATCTATTTCTCGCTATTTATTATATTTTTTTAATAATGTATAGAAGATATATAAAAAAAATCTTTTTAAACTTCTTTCTATTGTGATTTCTATTGAGTTTTGATAGCAATTAAATCATATTTGTCGGTTTAAAGTTCATGGCTAGCCAAAGGGATGCCATATCTATCTGTACGATTAATGTTAAACACAGGTATTATTATGTCTTAACGATATATCGAGTTTCAAGGGAACATGCTTTATTTAGTTATCTGTATTTGTTTAAATTTTTCAGTAAAAGAAAAAATGCTTTGTGATATTCTTCTGTTTTATTATAACTACAGGACAATATTAGAAATATTACATTTGATATAGCTGTGAATTTGCTATTGGTGGAATTTGTAAATTTTCTTTGATTTTGATGAATTGCTTTCGGCAATTAACTGGCACAGAATTTGACGGCACTGACAAATCATCAAATAAAACTATTTTGATGATATAACATAGTTGTATAAAATGAACCGAGAAATCAAACCATTGTAACTAAATATTGACTTAAAAAAAGATCGATGAAATAATATCAGATAAATATTATTCAACGATAATTCTTTTAAAAATCCAAAATTAGAAAGTTTTGATTGAAAAGCCATAAGAAGAAAATGCATAGTTAGTTTTGCCAGAACTTGTGAAAATTCATTCCGTTTTTTGCTGTTTGTTTTAGGCTTCTCTCAGGTATACTTGATATGCTAATATTATTTCAGAGTATATAAAAATAATAAAGCACATGAATGATTATATAAAAATTATTATATAAAAATAATAAAGCACATGAATATTTTTTAAATAGCATTGGTAATGAAATGCCTTTAATGACTGCAAAAAGAGCAAAAAGAATTTCAGAGACTGACGAATCGCCTGATATTACTCATTGAAAATTAAAACTTTATTGGGATTAGGAAATTGAATTGCAAGCCATTGGACATTTATCACGCAATGTTTTCCATCTAAATAAGTGGAATGATAATTTTTTCCATTGGGAGTAGAGTGATGAGGAGGAAGATTTACCGTAGGATTTAAAGGGAAAGGATGCATTAGGAAATCATCACAATATTGTAATTTAGACAGAGATGTAGAGGAAAGATGATAGGTATCGTCTTGAAGATGAAGGTTTCATCATTCTCATTCGGAATAAAAATATCTTTTCATTAAACTAACCAAATTTAATTAACAAATTTTTAAATCATTATTATTAGTATCATTACCGAGGATTTAATCTCTGTTCAAATCCACATATAGCGCCGGAGACTCGCTTCCAATTCTTATCTAATGTAAAACTGCATAAACAAAAAATAGGGGTTATATTAAATACTTGGCGAAAATAAACCGGCGCCACAATTCAATACAAGTGTGGTTGCAACACGTCTCAAACGTAGAAGCTAATTCCTTGTCAGGACTTTTGTTTCTCTTGATTTGCTTTGGAAACATGGTATGTCCTAAATAAGAACAGGGAGCTTACTCAAGCTATGTTCAAGATTTGTGTATAACAGGCGACACAAGCAGGAAGGGTATACGAAAAACTTTATTTTCAATACTTTACAGGCACTTCTGAACTTCGGAATACAGAGACCAACCACTTGTGGTCTGAACGTAAGAAATATAAAACTACTAACTAAAACTCTAACTAAAAGCTAACTTTGAATTAGTGTACAAATGCCTCGCACTAAGAGTGGCTTTTATTTAAAAAAAAAGGTACGTATGTTGTACGCCGAGCTGCCGAAACTACTATACGTTTGCAAATATCAAGAGGGCTAAACCTCTGGCCTTAAAGGCAACCAGCAACCGAGTGAAAACTCGTAAAACTGCAGTGGCAAGCGGCTTGCTTCCTAAAACTCCTTTTCTCTCTCCCGCTTGGCAAAAAGCCACAACTTAAGTACTTGGGCGTTAGCAAGACAATTTGTATAAACAAGTTAAAGCATTTAATTCTGGCCGGAAGTAGAAAATAAGAAGTGATAGTACAGTGTTAAAATAAAATAAACGTTAGTAAAACTTAGGATCCTTACAACCTTAAGCTTTCTTTTTAGTCCAGGCATTTCAGTACTACCTATCGATAATGTGTGTGTATTGAGAATACGGCAAAGCACACTAGGGCTATCTGCCTAAGGGGAGGGATGCCTTCGTGGAGGACTTTCTAAGAGAAACTGGCTCGTATACACGTTACACATGGGGAAAACCATGAAAACGCCCATGTAGCCAGCCCGTTCGCGGGATTCGAACCTCGGACCGAACTACCAGTGTTCAGCGATTTTACCGCTCGGCCGCTGGTGGACCTTATCGATAATGAATACCGATATTTGTGAGACCAAAGATACATCTCAAAAGAGCAACTAACTGACAGACAAAGATTACTGACTAAGATTAAAAACGACTGACTAACTGATAAAGATTAAAAATTTATAAAGGTGCCAAAGATCCAAATTTTTGTACTTAGAGTTTTCGTTATCCAATGTAAGCTTAATTCAGAGATCTGCGACTAATATTTTATGTGGGATTATTTGATCGAACTGCAATAATTAAAGAAATTTAAAATACGATGACTGGAAGTAAAATTTTATGATGGGTTGCACCTCAAATCCTGACGAAACACATTATTCTGAATGCAGGAAAAAAAAAAAAAAAAAAAAAAATCATGGGATGAATGTAATAATGGATGGGGAACTAATATTGAAATTTCACTAACAATGCTACAGACATGGTAGAAGGCTGTAGAGACATTAGGTTATTTTGAGGCCGGAGAGATGAATTAGCAATCGCCTTCGCCGGGAATGGAACCACGAACTTCCGGATTACCGGAGTACGCTGGGCCGGTATTCTGCCATTACACCACGAAAGCACGCTGGGAAAGCGGGAAAAATACCTTATAATGTAATCCTAATCATTCTGGTTCCTTGTTATAAAACGCACGTAGTAACAATGGTTGTAAAAATGTTCTAACTTTCATGTTGTTGCATCCTCATTTAGCCGGTTTAATCAGTAGTAAAAGTTAAATTTATTTATTATGTGCCAACATTGTCAAATAGGAAAGACGATTCACTTCGCAGTCATTTAAGGTGAAGATTTACGGAGTAGATAATAATTCATTTGGCAGAAGGTGGATCACCCAGAAATTACACGTGTAGTCTATTTAGATTGTGCGAATTCTTGAAAGACTACCTTCAGAGTATGAAATAAAAGCAACCTCCCTTTCACTAGAAATAAATTTTGAAAACCACTAGTATTCATTTGAAGTACTTTGTAATTAGGAACAAGCTTAAGGAGTAATTTTAATTGTAACATCATTTGGTCGCAAAGCAGCTCAGAGAAAGCAGAAGAAAAAAGAAGTTTGTGTGAAGAAGCGAAAATTTATTATAAATCTGATTCCAGAGAATATATATGGTACCTTGATGTAAAGACGATAATTTCCACTTTTATGATGAGTAACAGGAGTCTATTCGCTATGAAAAAAAGTATCAAGAAACTTTTCTTATTAGATTTAATATGCATTGTGGTTGGTAGTGCTGAAATGCTAGCTTTGCACTTTTAAATCGTTTTCGTGAGAATTATAAAGCTCATTTTGGGAACATATTTGTGAACCAAGCATAAAAAAATAGAATAAAATAAAATTAAAAAAGGTTTTTACACAATAAGTTTTTATTTAAACCTCATCATTAATGAACTAATACTAAAAAAAAGGAATTTTTCATATCATTTAATAAAAACGACAGATTAAATAATTCTCTCTTCACAAAATTCATCTACAATTTCGCATCACGCATAACAAAAGCATGGGGCTCCCTTTGTAGTAATATAAAAATAATTAATTATAACAAATGCATTTAAAAATTTATCTATTATTATCATCTGCGATACATATTTTAAAGTATTCGCTGTTTAGTGGTGAAATTTTAAATTAACTTATCTTTTACCCCTAACATCACTTCTGGCGGTTACTTTAGATGCTTCTAAATGTCGTAACTTTCTCATGAATACTTACGTTTATAGAGAACGTGAGTTTTGATTACAAATACTTTGTATATTAAATTTTTATGAAATAAAAACTTCAAAAATGAATTACATGCTAAATATTCTTGACTTAAGATAATAATCTTTACGTTGAGAAGTAGTATAAAAATAAATTTAATGCTTATAACTGAAACTATGTGTTTATCCGCTAGGCATATCTCTCCGGATTTATGTTCGTTATAAAACCATCGCAACAAACTTTGTCATTCCCCTCTAGTTATAGAAAAGATTTAATCATCTTAGGACGTAATAAAAATAGAGAGAGGAAAAAATCAAAAACCTGCGATGCTAGGTCTTTTATTTGCTTTAGCTATCCATGGGAAGAGACGTAAGAGGGCGCTCGGGAATTTAATATCCCTCAAAATGTCAAGGGCTTTATGCTCGAGTGAACCAGGTGTGATGATAGCGGTCCTACTCGGTACGATATTAAGATACTAAATTGATATAAGTACCTGCTGTCGCGGAAATGAATGACGATGTACTCCTTGAAAGAGAATGGTGAAAGTTAGGCAGATATTGCGGAAAATAACACGTGGAGAATTCCACGCATGTCTAAAGCAGGGAATTAAGTAATGAAAATTGACTTTATCATGCTTTGTTTCCCATCTGTCTATTTTTATATCCTATAAAAAGCAGAACTTGTGTTATTTGATGTTCGATAATTAGAAATTTTCAGTATTTCGAATTGGATGTGTTTCACAATGACACAAATTAGAAAATAATATTAACTGCTTTAGAAAATGCAAATTTTTCGTAACCACTAAAATTTGGTAATTGGAAGATTTTCCGAATGGTTCTGAAATTTATTTGAGTTTTTTTTCAAGATAAGCGGAAGTCGTAGAAATTATATCCTAAATCTTCTTCTTGCTCGCAACCGACAGGATAACTGCCGGTCTCCATTTTGATTCCTGGTGCAGTTCTTAGCTAACGGGTTGATTGCATTCATTACGCCTACTTTCTCTTAAAAAGCCCTCTAAGAAGACCTCCCTTTTAAGGTAGATAGGAACTGCTAGGTTTTGGCCTTATCAATTAATCAATCCAGAACTTCTTTATTGAATCCGTAAATATGTGGAATAATTTATTTCTTATTTTTGAATAATTTAGATACTGTACTGCCATCTTGATTTTATCAGCATTTGAAAAGCATTTTATAGAAAATTTTAGTTTTGTTTACAGATGCAGTCTACATTTTCTTTTAGAATTAGGTAAGAGGTTTGATATTTTAGCGTTTTTATTCTGCATTGTAGCACATTTTATTTAAGACATTCAGTAAATTTTATTTAGAAATTAAAAGATAAGATTTTAAACACTGTTTAAATTGCTGAACTTATTAATAAATACACAGAAATATTTCGTTATCAGTTTAAAGTAAATACACGCAATCGAGTCTTCTATTATAATCATATGATTTCCTGCTACTACAGCTTTCTCCTGAGAACTTTCCAATATTTTCACTTGATGTAATACCACAGCCAAAATTTATAGTAACACATATCTTGATTTTCTTGGGAAGTATTGAAAAATACCATATATCTAAATAGTTTTTATGATTAATTTGAGTAATAATATCTGTCTTTGCGAAATACATTTGTACGTTTACCTAAAAAAATGGATACTTTTCTGTTATCGGAACCGGATTCAGAAATGCATGCACGTATGTATGTATGTAGGCATGCATATATGTGTGCGTTACTTATATATGTGTGTGTGCATATACGCAAGTACATATACATACACACATAAATACATGTATGCATGTATACATATATTTCTGAATTCGGTCCTGATAACATTACCGAAAACTCTTACAGCTTTTTTAAACATAATTTTCCAAGTTTCGTTTAATCAGAATTTTTTCTGAATTTTTCGGCTTGATTTAGTTAAAGCTCATTATAAACTTAGCGTGTTTATGGGTAATTCGTATTCTTTGCGTAGCTTAGCTCAAAATTTGTAGTCCGTAGAACAAATGATAGGATTAGTTAGATTTAACGGGAACAACGTGCTGAAGAAACTCCCAGCAGCAAAATTGAAACAGTTGGAAATTATATTATCTCGCAGTAATATTTTAACGGCAAAACGGAGATAAAATGAGTGTTTACTACTTCAAAAATACAATGAAATTGAATGGTAAGAACAGAAAATAAGAGATGGAAGACTAATAAACCCATTATAAAACCTTTTAACGTTTTCGAATGTTATGATGGCCCTGGATAGAGTAAATTTAAAATTTCATTACTTATCTTTCTTTTCACTGAGAAAAATTTGCTAAAAGCTACAGAGATATTTTTTTGTTTAGCAATTTTTAATATTTATGTTTTATGTTATAAGAAAAGTTACACCATTAAAAAATGTTTCACACAAATTTTGTCTGGATGCAGCAGTGAAAAATTTACAAACTGCTTGTATTTCTTATCATGAAATGCATAAAAAGATGCATACTGGTAATATTCCGCTCGACTCGGGATCTACCTGAATTGTCGAAAACGGACTGAATGCATGGTTTGTTTTCGTGTTTTTGTCCATGTGTAAGCTGAATATTGAGCCTTCAAGAAAGTCTCCCCCCCTTCAGGAAGATAGCCTTGGTATACTTTGCCGTATTCCAATACTGCAACTTAATCTAAGAAAGAAATTAGAGTAACGGCGAAAAAAACTGGAGTTAAACATTTAAGGAAAGGTAGCAATGTAATTTTGTATTACATATTCCAGATTATTTTGAAATGTCTCGCTCTGCATAAAACAATTTGTATAAAATCTCTGTAAAGTAAAATGAGAAAGGAGATGTCCGTGACTTTAGGCCATCCAGAGTGCGTGATCAGTGTTCATGATCGCAGAGATACAAAACAAAAAAACTGGTTATCAATACAGATTTTATAAGTTAGTTCTTGGTTCGAAAACTTCAACAAATCATAGTACTAAAATTCTGATAGGGTCTTATACAAGAATTCAGGCTACCTCGACATTTCAGCAGTCTTAGTCAACTTGGTATGGGCTATACAAGTGCATGGACAAAAGAGGTCATTATTCATTCCATAAAATAATGTCGATAGATCAGTTGCATAATTATCTTGCAGATAAAATTTCTCTAGGAAAATGTTTCAAGTAGGCAGAAAAGGTCATTACTTAGTGGAATTGAGCTCTTAAAAGCTGATATTTCCAGCAGCAAACGCGAATAACCCCAGATCGTCGGACAGCTAAAGAGAATGGGTGACAGAGAGACCATGTGACAGACATCAGCATTGAACATGACACTACACATATCAAAAATATCTTTCCATGGATGTGTAGAGTCCAGGGATGTTCCCAGTGAGAATCAAAAACCTAAGATAATGTTACGCGCGCAATATACACAAAAGGTCAAACAAGGAATAAAAGAAAATGCGAATTGCAAAATATGTAAGATAAGATAATACTCAATAATATATTCAGGATACAATACACAATATCAAGTGATGAAATTCTTATCTCCTAACAGACAAGAAACTAAAGACTATCCTCTTCCAAGAAAACGTTATTTAGAGCAGGCCTGACCAACCTAAAAGACTTTGTGAGCAGCTTTGGAAATACTATATTTTATACCGCCGGGCCGCAATGTATATATATATAAATGTTTTTGAAGTGAAAATTTAAAACAGAATGCATTATTGCACACAGAATATCGAATATCATCTTACAGATTTCTTTGCTCCTGATGAAGACAGACCTGTAATCTCAATCGATCAAAATCGATTGAGATCTTGACTAAATGTACGTCAAACATGGGATTGTTTCTTTGTTAATTTTATATTCACTTTGGTGCGTTTCTCTGTTTTGGGAATACATTATTGTTACAGGTTCTTCTTATTATTCATACATTAAAAATAGCACAGTTACACATTTCTGACTGTACTTGATTATAAATGATAAAAATAATAATCACTAACACGATCGAATAATATTAGCTTTACTTTTATTAGTGTGATATTCATTTAGCTTTTCTTTCATTTAGTTTTTTCAAGAGGATTTCAATTAGCACATCGTAACTGATGTTACAAGTTTTCGTCAGTTAAAGATTCCCATGATTTAAGTTTCGTGAATTTTATTTTCGGGAAAAAACGTTTAGCAGACCTAAGTCGATACAAAAGCACTCACAACTTTCTATGTCAGATTTCTCAAATTAAAAACAAATGTATTGTGATATAAAAATCAGTTTTTAATTCTGATATTTGTAAAATGTGCTTCAGTTTGTAGTTGCACTATAAATCAATTAGTTCCATTTGGAAGTTTTCTGAAACTGACTCGATATCAACGTGGGAAGAAATCGAATATATTTCAAATAGTTTATCATGTTTGCCTAAATTGCTGAATTGACTGTCGCCAGCAGTTATAAGCTTTTTATTTCTTTGACATATTTGGAATTATTGTCATATTCCGAATTTTTAAATTCTTTCAATAATAATAATGATGAATGTTATTAACTTTTAGTTTCATTTCATATAATAACAATTTCTTCTAAAATGCTTTAATCTGGTTAAAAACATCAATTATTAACTTATCTTCCCCTTGTAAAAATGTATTCTTTTGATTTAGTTTTTTACTTTTTCCACAAAAAATGTTAATTTAATTAAAGTTAATTTTTTTTAACAAATTTTGCCAGTCTTCTAGAAAAGGCACTTTTCTAGACATCTATAAGCCACCAGCGGCCGAATGGTAAAATCGTTGAACTTTTGTAATTCGATTCCGATTTAGGATTAAATCTCGTTTGGGAGGGTTTGTGACCTTCGCATGTGTACATGAATGCGTACAAATTTCTTTTAAAAGTATGCTCCATGAAGGTGTGCTGTCTCTTAGATTGCTAGTCCCCGTATGTTTAACTATAATCGAAGTAATCCAGTCCAACAGAATGACAGAAAGAAATTGTCTGAGTATAATTTTTCTGTGTCCTGCAACCAAAATTTCACATTCATACTTTCTTAATTTCAAAGGCGTATTTTAATTTTTGTGTTTTAAATTTAAAAATAAGATTAAAGTGAAAATATATTGCATTCTGAATGTATTCAGAAGACATTATTGCCAAAAGAGATACGAGCAAAAATATTCCATTTGGTACTTTTATGAAAACAAATCTGAAGAAACTTTATTCGAAATTATTTCATTCCAGTTTGTGAGTATAAACGGAATTCTACTGTGTGCCTTTTAAAATGGACTGAAAAAAATTTGGCTTGAAAAATTAAATTATTTAAAGCTAACTTTTATCCGGCTGAAGAAAAAGCTGAAATCTTACAGAAGATTATTTCGCTGTCCGGAATGCCTAACTTCAAAACTTTGCAGCAGTTGTTCAAAGAACAGTTTGGTTTATTTAATTACACCAAAGCACGCGAGGGCTGGAGGGTTTTCTAAGGGTAACTGGTTCTTATCCACGTTCTGCATGGAAAAAAACCTGAATGACGACCATGCAGCCAACAGTTCACCCGGAATCGAACCCGTGCCGAAGTGTCACTGTTCAGCGATTTTACTGTTCGGTTGCTGCTGGGCTCTTAAAAAAGTGAAGCAGCTGACTAAATCCAATACATTAAGAACATGCACAAGTAATGTAAATGGTGTAACTAAAGATATTCATTCATACATCGTTCTGGAGTAATATTTAGAATATCTAACTATGAATAAAACGAACGCCTCGAGTTCGATTTCCAGCGAAGTCAAGCTGATTACTTCTTTTTTCAGTTCTAAAAACACCAGTGAATCCATAATCGCTAACTAAAATGTCATGGTCAATCCTTATTGCTTTTATGTGCTCGCCTGGTAGCCTCTTTTTCCCTTCGTAGACTTCCGTAGAAAGTAAAAGGCATTAATGGAGACGCTAAAATATGTACCTGTGGTGTAATCAGCGCATCCAGTTAGCTATTGGGAAGTCTCCATTTCAGTTCGTGGTAACAATATTGATTAATTTTTATGCTTTACTGTATAGAAAATAGAAACGGCTACCCAATCTGCAATAGTACATGATAAAATGATGTTGAGAGGAAATCTCTAGATTAAAATTAGTTTTCAAAATCTGAGAGTTATATAAGGTATTTCTCCCGCCTTCTTAGCATGCCCTCTTAGTGTACTGGTTAGCACGCTGGGCGCGTATTCGAGAGGTCCGTGATTCGAGTCCCGGCGAAGGCGTTGCTCGTTTTTCACCTCTCCTGCTTCCGAAATAGCCTAATGTCTCTACAGTTAAATTCAACGTTTTAAGGTAAATGAATGCAGAACGATTTTCACTGTCTTCTTCGTTTTGTTTCGGAACTGGAAATAAGCAAAGGATGTAGAATTTGATTTGTTTGTTTAATTATGAATTGTCTTTCATATCTGTTTGAATCAAAGGAAATTTTAATATACTTTTAAAAACTGTGATGTACTCAGTTTTGAATTTTTGAAAAGAGGTTTTATATCAGATGGTCATAAATTCGAATTGAATCACGTCAAGGATATTTAAATGCATACTATTTGATTATATGATCAAAATTTCGAGATGTTTCAGTGAAGAAAAATTGCTGTTGCTATCAGAATATTTCCATAGTACACTGAAATAACAAATTGTGAAAGTTTGAAGGTTCTATATAAGTAACGCAGAGGAAATTGGTTCGTCAGAAAGAGAAAAGATTTTCCTGAAACTGCAAAGTGCTGGAACGTTAGCTCATAATATTCTAAAATTAATAATTTAAATGAAAATAAAAGTAAGGAAGTGAAGCGATTTATGTCTAACAAGCTGTTAAACAATCTTTTATTCTGTAATGATTTATTCACAGAACACTGTATTATCATAATTATTGAAGGACTGTTCTGTTCTGCCGCCGTATATCAACATATATGCTACGACAGTTCTTTTGTGAAATTACACAGCTATGCAAAAAAGAATTTTTGTATATGATTTTACACCATTTGAACATCTTTTACTTAGACATAAAAACTGTAAAACAAATACTGAAAAATCTGTCAAAAAGAAATTATCCAGTTAAACTACGTATCTGCTGTGATTCGAATAAATGAAAATCCTAAATTTTAATCATATATTTGTTAACCTATTTTATCATACTTTCATCTCTCCTTTTATTAAACATTATCTCTTCTGTTAATAAAGGAAATAATCTTTTAAATAACAAAAGTCAATTTTTCTTCTTTCACTCTGCGAAAGATTCTTGTCAGCATCGATGGGTGATATTACTTTCATGGGAGAAGAAGTTTCTTTTCTTTTCTTTAAATTGCAACTACGAAAAACGCAGTGATCCACAAACAAAGCATTCAGCTCTACGGCAGATGCTGTTGAGGGTGTACTAAAAGGGTATTAAAAAAGAGGAGATTAGAAAGGAATGCTTAATTTCTTTGGAGCCTAATAATTTCAAAATTATTATTATAAATGTGTGTAAATCCATGATACTGGGTTTAAGTCATAGTCCGTCAGGTAAAGTACAGTTGCGCATGAGTGAATATGTAGCTGATTCAGTGAAATCGTAGACTGGCTGTAAGTTCGTAATGACTTGATTTGTCAGTTTTTATACTAGATGCTATATAGCTGAAGTGTAGAACTTTTAGATAAAATATTTATACCTTTTTCCGTGGGGTACAATTGCTAGTTGCCTGACAACTAATATGTGGCTTATGATATTTGTGACTATAAAGCCGTCGTTTGAAAGCTCCCAAGCATATAACAGGGATCAACTCTGAGCTTCATTTTATGCAAGTTACTATTTTTAGGATAGAAAGAGGTAGTAATAAAATCAGAAATGAGACATTCAGAAATAAGTTCTATTATAAGTAAAAATTTTTTTACATATTTTCTTTGCCTTAACACTCGTACACCACTCACACACATGCAGAATATCTATAAAAAGCATTTACGCTGTCTTTAGTTTAGCAACCATTGGTAGTAGACATGCACTTCCAATTAAAAAAAATGTTTTGAAAGACTCCAATATTCATACTGTAGTATATTTAAATTAAAGAAAATTTTAAAAGCTATGGAATCAATCTTTTCATGATTCCTCGGTCCCTGTACTTATATTTAATAGAAGTTTATGCGCATTAAAAAATGAAACACCAAAGGTTTGACGTCCTTACGGCAAAAATTGACAGATCTTTCAGGGAAAAAGTTTTGAAACTGAATATCCCGGAATATTTTTATAGTACGATTGCGAAATGTTTCGTGTTTTATTTTTTAGAATGATTATGAATTTAACCTTAACTATTTTAATTTTACATATCATATATTTATATATAGGTGAATAGGAATTTCTATTCCTTTTTGAGTCATGGCGAAAACAACCAACTACTGTTATGAATGAAATACTTAACTATAGCAAACGGATAATGCATTTGCGTTACAAAAAGAAACTACTGTAATGCTGTTTACCACCGAAATTCAGCATTTAGTAAAACTATGAGAGATACGGGAAGAAAATACAAAATTGTTTACCTTCATCGATTTAATTGAAAAAGCAATACTGTGTATGCGGGTACTATAAATAATTGCCCATGCAGCTTAAAATACCTGAAATCGATCTGCGACGTTTTGCTATACGTTTGAAGAGTAAAAATTCAGAAGTGAGAAAAAAATACAATTTAACGGATAAAAAATACGCATTATGTCATTACAACGGCATGGCATAGACCATTAAACAAAACATGCAGATGGGCTCATTTGCTTACAAGTTAATGTTAAGCGTGTTCGATGAGACTACCATTGGCTAAAATACTTTATTTGTTTTCGAGAAATACATCTGTATGTACATTCGGAAACATGGAAGTTGTCACAATATTGCATGAATTAGTAATATATTTTTTCCCCAATGGCAGATAGTGAACAATTACAAATGTAACCCAGTCCATTAATCTATACAAGGCCAGATGTGGTGGTCTCTTTATTATGAAGGCATCTAAAGGGCCGTTTCCATTGGGGTTTATCTGAGCTAACGAACACAACTAACGTAGTCGACCCATCTCCAAAACCAGTTTTTCCCCATAGGGCAGCAAGTTGAAAAATCTTAACTGCGGGCACAGCGGAGCTAGTCGGCACATGGAACTGACTCCGCTAGCTCAGATAAACCCCAGTGGGAACGGCGCTTAACAGGTGGGCCACCATCGCCTTTCCTATGAAGGGACGGACAGTTACAACCATGCCTTTTCCGGGATTCGAACCCAGGCCCTTCGGCATCGCAGTCAGCTTTCCTGACCACTATACCGACTGGGCGGCCGGCTACATCGTTATATCTGATATAACGATGTAAATACAGGACACTAGTAATGCATATCGCATGTACTTAAACTTTTATGTAACTCCATAACTACACATTCGTCAGAATGAGGACTGCGAAGGCGAAGAGAGTTGGCATAGCTAGAGATCTATTTTCTAACCGTATTTGACAAACAGCAGAGCACATTAACTGTAAGTGGTGTGCTGAAGCTCAGACAGTGTTAAAACCACAAGGAACTTAAAGTGGACAGAGGAATGCACTCTGAATCTCAGCTAAGAATTCTTGTAAAAATTCGAGATACCTTTGTTTTTTCTAACGAGTCGTTGTAGAATTAGGACTTAATGAACGGTTATTCAAAATACTGCACCAGAACTTTAATGGACCAGTGCACTTGTCATCTAACTTCTCGGCCCCATCAAGAATTGTCTAAATTCCAATAATGTAGGCTATATCAGTTTATAAACCCATCAAGGTGGCATACCGTCTAGTCCGAAGTTACAGAAAAAGGGCTGCATCATCTTTGACTTTCTTCACTAGTTGAATAAATCTTTGCTCATTATATCGAGGGCCCATCAGCGGCCGAGCGGTAAGTCGCTGAACACTGGTAGTTCCGACCAGGTCTTGATTCCAGGCGAACGGGCCGGCTGCATGGACATTTCCGTGATATGCCTCTTGTGTAACTTGCATACACGCCAGTTTCACAAAGGTATCCCTCATCTTAAGTAGATGTGTGCTTTGCCATACTTAAATAAACTGAATCATTATCTTGCGACAACATTCCAAGCAATGTTGTAGCTTGGTAAGGATACGTACTATTCTCGGGAGGTATTTACCGTACCCGATATTTATGTTTTGCCGATATCTCTCGTCCTGCTTTATGAATTGCTAATGTTATACTCTAAAATGTCTTTTGCTAATTCAGAAGTCAAACAACAAAAATCAGCGTTAATTTACAAAATTTTCACAGGACTAGTTTCGATGGTTTTACCGAACCATCATCTTCAGCTGCAAAACCGCAAATGAACAAGATAGGAATTAATGTTTAGATAAGATAAGAAAGCCTGGACAAGAATAAGCAAGTGGCGCCATCTGTTGGCGAAACCAGAACTAAAACATAATTTCTCTAAAAGCCGAAGGCAAATTTGGATTGGAATTAGGATCGTTAACTAGAACAGAAAGATTTTTATGAATGTGCAATGCCTCTAGAAAATCCAGTTCTCCAATAGAAGATGTTTTTTGAATAATTTTGGCAGCAGAAAAATTGAAAGTGTGATTTTCGGACCAACAATGTTGAGCAACAGAAGACTTCTGTGTTTCCTTTTTTCTAACATATGCCTCATGTTCTTTGACGCGAAATTTTAAGGCTCTCTTAGTTTGGCCAATGTAAATTAAACCGCACTGGCAAGGAATCCTATAAATACCCCAGGAATTCATATCGGGAATGGGGTCCTTGAGTATAGAAGTTGGAATTTTATTGATGGGAGAGTAAACAACCCGAAAGTTAAATTTCTGCAAAATATGTGCAACTTTATAGCTAATTGATGGAAAGAAGGGAATGACAGCAGAATTTTTATAATCTCCTAAAATAAGATTGTGGCTTTTAGTGTGTTGAGATGAGAATTTTTTAACTGCTTGATTAATAATGTTGGGTGAAAAGCCCCTGTCAATAGCTATTGCTTTTAAATAATTTAGTTCTTCATCAAGGGCTAGTTTGGAGGAGCAAACTTGAAGAGCACGGAAAACATAGGAATAAAATGAAGCTAACTTTTGTTTAGTCGGATGACATGATTTAAAGTGTGGTGGAAGGCAAACCGATGAAGGTTTACGGTAAACTGTAGTACTGAAGTTGGATGTGTTACGTGTGACCAGAATGTCGAGAAACGGAAGAGAATTGCAAGTCTCAAGTTCAAAAGTGAACTGAATAGCAGGATCAATAGAATTCATTGTTGAAAGAACTCTATTTAAATCATCTTTATTACCTTCAAACAGGGTAAAAGTATCGTCTACGTAGCGGAACCATGCCGGGAAGTTTAAAGTTTCAAACAATTTTGATTCATAATAATGCATGTAGATATCAGCCAGGATGGGACTGAGGGGGCTTCCCATGGCTAATCCCTCAGTTTGCTTGTAATATTTATTTTGGATTTATTTTGGACTTGTAATATTTATTTTGGATTTTGGAAACACATTTTGTTTTCCAAAATAAATATTACAAGCAAACTGAGGGATTAGCCATGGGAGCCCCCTCAGTCCCATCCTGGCTGATATCTACATGCATTATTATGAATCAAAATTGTTTGAAACTTTAAACTTCCCGGCATGGTTCCGCTACGTAGACGATACTTTTACCCTGTTTGAAGGTAATAAAGATGATTTAAATAGAGTTCTTTCAACAATGAATTCTATTGATCCTGCTATTCAGTTCACTTTTGAACTTGAGACTTGCAATTCTCTTCCGTTTCTCGACATTCTGGTCACACGTAACACATCCAACTTCAGTACTACAGTTTACCGTAAACCTTCATCGGTTTGCCTTCCACCACACTTTAAATCATGTCATCCGACTAAACAAAAGTTAGCTTCATTTTATTCCTATGTTTTCCGTGCTCTTCAAGTTTGCTCCTCCAAACTAGCCCTTGATGAAGAACTAAATTATTTAAAAGCAATAGCTATTGACAGGGGCTTTTCACCCAACATTATTAATCAAGCAGTTAAAAAATTCTCATCTCAACACACTAAAAGCCACACTCTTATTTTAGGAGATTATAAAAATTCTGTTGTCATTCCCTTCTTTCCATCAATTAGCTATAAAGTTGCACATATTTTGCAGAAATTTAACTTTCGGGTTGTTTACTCTCCCATCAATAAAATTCCAACTTCTATACTCAAGGACCCCATTCCGGATATGAATTCCTGGGGTATTTATAGGATTCCTTGCCAGTGCGGTTTAATTTACATTGGCCAAACTAAGAGAGCCTTAAAATTTCGCGTCAAAGAACATGAGGCATATGTCAGAAAAAAGGAAACACAGAGGTCTTCTGTTGCTCAACATTGTTGGTCCGAAAATCACACTTTCAATTTTTCTGCTGCCAAAATTATTCAAAAAACATCTTCTATTGGAGAACTGGATTTTCTAGAGGCATTGTACATTCATAAAAATCTTTCTGTTCTAGTTAACGATCCTAATTCCAATCCAAATTTGCCTTCGGCTTTTAGAGAAATTATGTTTTAGTTCTGGTTTCGCCAACAGATGGCGCCACTTGCTTATTCTTGTCCAGGCTTTCTTATCTTATCTAAACATTAATTCCTATCTTGTTCATTTGCGGTTTTGCAGCTGAAGATGATGGTTCGGTAAAACCATCGAAACTAGTCCTGTGAAAATTTTGTAAATTAACGCTGATTTTTGTTGTTTGACTTCTGAATTAGTATTTATTCGGCGTGTTATTGTGTCTTAATGTCTTTTGCTGTTAAATTTGCTCCTAGTGACTTGCCCAAAAGAGAATGGCTGAGAATATTTCTTTGTTTTCTGAGTAGAATTATATTTAGAGATGAGCCCTGGTCTTGAATGTAGATCTACTGAGAATAAAATGGAATATTTCAGTGCAGCCTGCATGAGCGTTTCGTTGCCATTTACTGTATAAACGAAACATTTCACAGTATTCTTCATAAGTTTTCATTTCTGTGTGTAGAACGTAGACTTGTCCGTCTGATGACAATGCATTCACATTTCTTACTTTTAATTTCCAACATGAATATGACGTTACAGTCCGCAAGTCATATATGCATAGGTTTATTTTTGATTTGATACGATTTCATTTGCATACATTTTAGAAATAAAGTTCACGTTTCGCTTTCGGAGAAAATTCGCATTTCGAGTAAACAAAACTTCGTGCGATATTTTTGCATACGCGGATATTTGTTGTACTCTTTTTCGCCTGCACAGTATGACTTCTCACATAGACTCTCGTACTAATACAACTTCATAATTGACCTGAATTTCTCCACCCCCCATATATTTTATAATTTTTCATCTACACATCTGCTGTATTTTTGACATATCTATTAGTTCTTAGTGGGGATGCAACTGGTTCCATTTGCTACGACATGGTTCGTTTTCTATACCTAGAATTTAAATCGATAGTTATGACTGACTCTGTTCAACAATTACTTATAGACGAACGAAATTCCCTGTTAATCTTGTATACGTGATATCCCATTAATGTGAACATATTTTAAAAGAATCACACAAAATCAACAAACTGGTAAGAGCGGTTTGCGACTAAAAACGTTTCACATAGAAGGATTTTTTTAATTTTGTTTATGTTTTAATCCAGATTGACAAATGACATTGTTACTATCACACTTTATGAAAAGATTGAAAAAAAATTAAGATTATGTAGCGTTTATTTGTTCACATTTGCGAACATGTTACAATGCTACCAATATTATAGCAATCTGTCATGAGGTCTCAGTTGCACATTATGTTTCAAAAGATTTAAAGATGCATATTTTTGCGATATTAACGGTGTGCATATGTTCTAACTGCATGTCAATTTCGCAATCGAGATAGAGGCGTTTAGGAACGGACAAATGGGCCTTTATATTTCTAACCCACATATTTCTAAATGTCAGTTGTACTGGTACGAATAAAAGTTAAAAAATAAGCTATAATCATACGAGTCTGAATGCTACCTTTACATAAAAACATGAATGTAAAAAGGATATTGACACCAATTGTAAATGCTGATAGCGGAGGTCTCAGTATCTATTACTGCAAAACATAATAATGGCCAATATACAGTTTTAATTCAAAACGGACATTCTTAGTTTCCAGTCCTACACATCTGCTGTATTAAATTTCCTATTGTAACTGCTCTCTGTTAAATGTATCTATATCGCTTATATAAGAAGTACTCTTCAAACATAATGCATTTATCTTATTCTCAACAATATATTTAATTTATTTACACATAAGTTTTAATGCTAAAAGCAGATCTATTTTCTTTTTTTAAACATTTGTAATCCTAATTTTTGGTAATGTTCCCATCTTCAGGTCTCAACGCATAGTAACCAGCTTAAATTCATAATATAAGCTGTTTTTGTTTGTACAGGCATAATATGTTTATGTAACAATACAATTAGGGCAGTAATTTTATTGTAGGAAAAAAAAAAAAAAAAAGCAAAATTTGTGTGGGAAAATTCTCAAAACTTTCGGGTTTGGAATTTAAATAAAAATTTCAAGAAAAACTTCTCGGTCAATGATTTACAACATTTTATTTTGGACGGGGAAAATTGTTTATCATAAAGAAGCGGTAATAAAAATAATTTGTATATAAATATAGAAATATAAAATTATTTATTTTTTAACTTAGATTTGTATTTTCAGAAATCAATAAAATGTATTCAACGCTGTATGTTAGATTGTCATCGAGCTGGATGGTGTTTATACACAGTACATTCAAATACACAGGTTTCTTCATTATAAAGTACATTTTAAGAAAAATATAATTTGGTACTCAAATTATTTGTCGGCACTAATAATTAATGAGAGGTGACTTTATGTAATCATTAGAAATGATTTTCTCTCGTAGATCCTCGTTATTCCTCGTATACTTCCTAGTAAAGTCCAGTGAAAGTTTAGGTTATGTCCTGGTTTGGATTTCGGAAAGAGATTATTTTACTGTGCATTTTTAAAGAAAGGTAATATAAAAATTAGTTAAATACAAGGATAACGAATTAAAAAACAAGATGAAAATAATAGAAAAAATCCGAAATTGATGGATTTGTTCGACAATTGTGATTCTTAGAAAATCCTTTAAAATTTATGAAAATAATCTTGAAAATTCGAGCCGCAGTAAAATAATTGCCTTAATTATAATTACCATCTTTACTGATTTAAGAACTTGTGATTTGTTGCGACCTTATACCAAGAAGCTGATTCTTAAAACAATAATAAAATTCTTAAGTCTATCAAAGTCAGCTGTCTCTCTGCACAAAATGTATACAAAAAAATACAAAGGAAAGCATTTACCAGAGAAGTGAGATAAGATCAAATTAAAAACTGAGTTTATGACAATCTGAAATAAATTATATGAAAATGTTAATTAAGATTATTCGTCTAAATTACAAGAGAGAATGATGAAGGATGTTATACGGATATTCAGGCAAGAAAAATAAGTCTAAAAATGGGCGAAAATGTTTTTTAAATATATGCATACGTGATGATTTAATTAAAAAACGTAAGTAGAGTTCTATTGTTCTCTTTTTAATTAATATTTGTTCTCGTCCTTATACAGAATTTCGCTCATTTTTTGTTTTGCTGTTTTTTTCTTAGAGAAAGTTATGTAATTAATTCTTTATTAAATTTATCCTTCCAAAAATATAAACACCAGTTATGGTTACTCATTATGGTTAACATTTCTCTTTTTGTCATAGAATTAAAATAATTTTGTTTCCTTTTTTTCCATACCATCATAATGCTATAAAATGTTTGTAGGTTATATTTTCATTTTTAAAGTTGATTAAATTAATGAGATTTCAGATCTTAGTATATGTAGCCCAAATAACATTGCATCAAAAAATTAAAACTTTAGGATAAGAATGCCACATTAGTTTCCTCTTTTTTTAAGTCATCAATATTCTCTTTTTGTGTAACAGGTTTCCTTCGCTAGTTACATCTGAAATTTTATTAGATTAAAAAAAAATAAATAATAAAATCTGAAATGTTTCAGATTTTAAATTACGTCCAAAGGGGCGTTTTTTAACATTTTGTGTGTTACCTTTCTTTATTAAATATCATGTTCCTCGCACTTAAACCATAAGATCCAGTACAACAGCAATATCGCAAAATAGTTTTAAAACGAGCATATCTTTAGAATTTCCGATACAGAGACTCACGCGCTGGAGATAAAAATGTTTTTTCTGCACAATGTTGCCATTGCTCGCTTTGAAATCCTTGAGTTTGTTAATCAAAAATTCGTCAAATTTTTAAAAATAGGAAATCGATCATAAAACAAATTTCAAATTTCAAATTTGGTCTTCCACATGCTCATATTCGTTGGAGGATTACGTTATTCAAAATTCGATGACTCTATGTACCGTTATTTTATGACAATGTGAGAAATATACATACATTTACGCAGATTTTCATTATTTAATTTTTTCAAATATAATGCAGGACTCTAACATTTTATGGCAACAGTTTGAAAAGTGAACCGACATTTATCCGTCCGACGCAAAATGCCAAAACGAAACTAATAGTCCTTCGGGATTCAAATCCCTTTGGACTAAAAATTAATTCCGAATTTATTACATTTTCTTTCTAAAAATGAACTTACATTACTTAATACTTATATTCGTTCTTACAAAATAAACCAACGAATCCTCTAGAAACTAAAACTTTACAAAAAAATTGGCTTCTACTCAAATATTCAAAGTTACGAAATATCTTAAAGTAATTGATTTGCTTTTCTTATGAAAATGAGTTGACATTTGCATCCGTGTTGCAAAATTAAATTAAAAGCAAAATTAAAAGCAGACTATTCGTTGTTACTATATCTGAAAATGCTGATCCAATTCCACTTATCACCAGCAGAGAAATAACGCAAAGATTTCACTCTGCATAGTCAACAGCAATGTATTATTTGAAATAAGTAGAAAAGTTTCCTTGTGCTAGTGTTTGCATTCTATGTGATTCTGTAGCTAAACACGGTCAGCAACAAGAGTCGGTTAGCATTTCTCTGTTCACATGAAATTAAGTGGATATTTTATTAGGGGTACTGCGACTGAATATAAGAAATTAATTATTTACGTTACTATTACTAAAAAAAGACAGCATGTGAACGCAAAAGAAAGCCAAATCTTACAGTAAAATAACGATTCCTATCATTTTTTTTCATTACGATTTTTCTCCGTAAATGAGAAGACATGGACGATACAGTTTATTTTGAACCGTTAAAAAATAATCAAGCCACTGATGTGGAACATTTATAATAAGCCAGTAATTTAAAAACATTTATAATCTTTAGCCAGTATATTTAAAGACATTTATAGCATTCAGCCAGTAATTTAAAAACATTTACAGTAAACGATGGCGTTTATAGTTGAATCTCGTTAACTCATGAGGAGGTTCTATTAAAATCATGGCAAACAGTAGTGAATCTCTCGTTATTGCATGAAAATAATTAATATCCAAAGTCTTCCAAAATTGTAATAAAGTGCCGAAAACTGAATTTTGCTATTCATTTGATTATATAAATATGAATACTTCTGTTTTAATACAAAGAACATGAAGATACAAATTGAAAGAGAAAATGATTTCTAAATTTAAATATTCAAAAATATTTAATAAACCCTCTGTTCGGCGAATATTTTTTGTAGATTTGTGTTAGTTCCCATCCCAGTCCTTTTACTTTGTCTTTTTATTTTCTACCACTTATTGTCAAATTTATGGATTCTGGTTACAAACGAAACAGATCTCAAAAAGAAAACCGCCAAGGTCTGTCCATCAAATTTAGTCTAAATACAATAAAATTAATTCTTGGCAATTAGTTGAAGGTTCTTATATTTCTTATATTCAGAAGGCCATTTTTTTTCAAATATTATTTAATATTAAATAATGGCTATACTATCCGAAACAAAGGGTAGGGAAAGGCTATTTATTTTACTAATTCTTATTAGTCTCATGAGAAGCCAGATGCTAATTAATTTTATCAATAGATTCGAGAAATAAAAAAGACAATAATAATGTAGGGTCATCCCAAATAGATTATATGTATGTGGCGCCCTCAGAGCTTACTGTTTTAGTTAGTTTAACTTTGGATCACGTTCTATTAGATACTCAATTTTCAACTCACGTCTTATTCCCTTGGATAATTCATAACAGACTTACATTCTTAGCTTTATAAAAGATTGATGGACTTCTGCGCTATCTTTTTGTTTCAGCACTGTGGAAAGATGGCGTCTTCAATTTTCATTATCCTGGATTCTTAATAATCTTTGTTAGTTATTTAATTAAGCGTGAAATATTTCGATCCTTTTGATTCAATTTAAGTTTAGAAACTCAATTCGTTTACAGATAATTCCATTTATTCTATAGGTTAAGAAACAGAGTGCGATTAAGAATCGACACACGATGGCGTTTATAGTTGAATCTCGTTAACTCATGAGGAGGTTCTGTTAAAATCATGGCAAACAATAGTGAATCTCTCGCTACTGCATGAAAATAATTACAATCCAATGTCTTTCAAAATTGTAATAAAGTGCCGAAAACTGAACTTTGCTATTCATTTGATTATATAAATATGAATACTTCTGTTTTAATACAAAGAACATGAAGAAACAAATCGAAAGAGAAAATGATTTCTAAATTTAAATATTCAAAAAATATTTAATAAACCCTCTGTTCGGGGAATATTTTTTGTAGATTTGTGTTAGTCCCCATCCCAGTCCTTTTACTTTGTCTTTTTATTTTCTACCACTTATTGTCAAATTTATGGATTCTGGTTACAAACGAAACAGATCTCAAAAAGAAAACCGCCAAGGTCTGTCCATCAAATTTAGTCTAAATACAATAAAATTAATTCTTGGCAATTAGTTGAAGTTTCTTATATTTGCAGTCAATATTACATATGAACATGAAATGCACATCCAAATATATTTTCAAATTGTAAGTTTTATAATTTATTTCATTTTATAATAGGCGGAAATATTTCTTATGAACTTTCGATTTATTAAATATGAGCATTTTATTTAAAAGAAATATTGCTTCTTGTAAGTATAGTCCAATTTTCCCTTGATGACTGCGGTGTGATAAGCGAGAAGCATTCTCTTAAATTATAATAAAAAATTATGAGAGTAACTTTAAATTCTACCATATACCTCACTCATTTCTCATTTTCAATCAGATAATTAGATAAAATTATAAGACTGAAACCTCACAAATGAAAATCAAAGGTAAATGTTATTTTGAGCTATTATTCATGTTGCAAAGCTTCAAGACATTAAGGATCTGGAAGCATTTACCCGAACACATTGGAGTTATTTCTACAATAAAAACAAGATTATTTAAACGAAATAACATCTATTATGGGTACTTGTAAAAAGTGTTGACTTAAGTTAATCAGTACCATGGGAAACTAGATGAGAGAGAATAATAGCACTGTTAAAGGCAATGACTGGAATGTCTTCCCACCATTTTAAAAATTGGTGAGAGATACAGAAAATAAAATGAAAATTAAAACGTTGTTGAGTAATAGCAAAATTATGTTAAATAGGAAATGATGTTTTATCTAAATAAATAATCGAAGTAAAAATATATAAACACGAATTTTCAAAATCTTCCTGTGCAAAAGTTACATTTGCAATCAACTTTCAGTCTAGTACACTATAGTTTCAGTGTATTAAAACTGACAATGCTTTTGCCATGTAACTTTCTATCGCGTTTTCTCCAAATTTAGTGTAAAATACAAATTTAGTAGTTTTATAAATTAAAAGGCAACAACGTTTAAAACGGTTAAAAGGCAACAACGAATTAAAACATCCTGAAACGAACTATTCCAAGAACAAACTTAGATTGACTCTTTCTGTGCTAAATTCTGTTTCTCTCCAATATATATATATATATATATATATATATATATATATATATATATAAGAAGGAAGGTAAAAGAGAAAAGCAATGTAGCGATCCCAATGCTTTTCGCTGCTTTCTTAGTGATTACATTACATTGGGAGCGAATCATCAAAGAGAAGATTTTTTTTCTTTTTTTTGGACAAGATATTGTCTTATGACAGTTACTGTAAACGTTTTTCCGCTTTTTGGAGGAACTTATGGAAAAAGAAATCCAGTGTAAATCAATATTTCCCGGAAATAGTTACATACAGGTGAAAAATAAACTTACGTTATTCTTTCTCTCTAATTCGGAGAAGGATTCGACATCATAATCGTATATGTAAGTTTAAAAATTATTTATCGTGATATATTTATGCAGAATGATATGTACTTTCGAACATTTCCAGAAAGTTAAGATAATATAAGTATTGGAAGCAAAGGTATCGAGGTCAGAGTAATAAGGTAATTTTGGAATTATAATCAAGAAAATAGAGCTTACTCATAGCCTTTTTGGTAATTTTAGGGAATTCGAGGTCAAATCCTTGGCTACTTGGAGGTTTAAGCGTATAGTGTCTTTGCAGCATAGGGAAAATTTAAAATAAACGGTGAACCGGTAGTCCTTCCAGTAGTTTGGTGCATAAAGAAAGGAAGGGAAAGGAGAACAATGAAATTGTTTATGCGTTCCGCTCCTTAGATGCAGGTAAACCTTCTCCTTGTTTATCAAAACATTAAATAACTTATCATTAAGATCAATAGGTTTTGACATCTTACGAAATTTTGTAATCACGCAATAAATATAAATATAAATGTGTATATTTGTTCCCTGCAATATTTGAAAGTCCTAACCATCTGAAAGAATACACTTTTAAACAACATTTCCTTCAGAACGGAACTAAACACCATATATTTCGAGGGCTCAGAATATTTTAAATTGAATTAAATGCTTTCACGAGTTTTCGCTAATTACGTTTGAAAGAAATTTGAAGATAATTCGATTTAATCGGTTAACGATTACAAAAATTAAAACCAAAGTTTATTGCAAAATTAATATTAAAATCACGCATTATTCTTTTCTGTTTACAATACCTCTTTCTGAAATATATTCTTAAATATAAAAAATCAAAAATTATAATAAAATTAGTGCTCTATTTGGCTTATTTCCAATTAAAGTTGTAGGGTTTATATTTATTTTAACTAACATTTATTTTAAGTTTAAACTATCTTTCTTGTCAAGCCTTACTTTCCCCTGGAATTGCCAATGCCAGAGTATGTAAATTTTAGTAGAACGCGCAAAGTATTCAAAATTGTCAGCGGAAGTAATCTGAGTTAAATAGAAGGGAAACGAGTTCGAAAGTGTGCTTTATTGCTTCACGAGCGTGGAGGTGGCTAGTTAGAAATTGAAGAACCACGCGTTTCGGCCTGTGTGCTTGCCTCGGTAGAGAGTTAAATCTTTCAACGTAATATTCAGAAGTTTGCTGAATTGTCAGCGGTATCTTAGAACGCGGTTAGATTAGTTACGCTTTAGAGAGCCTCGTAGGTAGTCACTTGTTATTATTCATTTTTTAGTTTCTTATTTTTATTTTACCGCCGGGTCGGCGTAGTTTGTGAGCGTCAAGAGCACGCATCTGTAATTTCTAAAGTTGAATAAAAAGGCATTTAAACCCTTCTCAAGACTTTCCAGTTCATAGCAGTCACCACTATTGTTGCGTGAATGTTGGAAGCGCGCAACATTACATTGGCGCCCGAACACTTGTCGAACTGAAATGGCCGAAAATTGGATGGGAGCTGCTGGACAACAACAAGAAATGGCAAGCCAATTGGAAGGATTTGGATACCTGGTCCAGATGATGAAAGCGTCAATCAAGCCAAACGTCAATTTCGACGGAAAAAAATTCGGTGGCGATATTTCTAGAAAGCCTCGAAAATCACTTCCAGCTCTACCCTGTGCCTGAAAGACAAAGAGTTGCCATCGCCACATCTGCACTAAGAGGACAGGCCTTGCTATGGTGGAATAATATAGGCAAATTTTTATTAGGGGAATTCGGAGGCCAGACATATACATTTGAAAATTTCAAAAAATTGTTATTAAAGGCCTTCCCCATAGTGAAAGATCGAGCAAAGCTAGAAGCCAAACTGTATAGTTTTATCAACGGGATATAGAAGAGTTGACGGACTTTATTCTGCGAAAAATTAAGGTGACGGATATGCTGTATGGGAAGAAACCCGACGCGGAGATTATTGAAATAATCTTACCAAGATTGCTACCTGCTGCTCAAGATTACTTCGAAATTAGAAACCCAAGCACATTGCAGGAGCTCTTCGAATTGGCGGTCAAGTTCCAAAATCGCAGAATAGCGGAAAAAGCTAGAGGGGCATCATATTCTCAAAGTATCCGAAGGCAATCTTCAAATGAGCAGACCAGAAATGCAAACCGCTCTTATGGGGAAAAGAGCTATCAAGCTAACTCATCAAAGCTCGAAGGTCAAGGCCCAAAAAGGAAATTTGAAAACAACCGTCCGCGTACCCAGAAGGCAGAAGTTGAAAGGAAAGCTTTAAACGAGTAGAGGGGCCTGTGAAAGCGAGGGTCCAGACCCCGGAAGTTTTAAAAAAACCCTCAAGAAGATACTTAAATACGGTCATCATAAAAAACTCACAATTACCAATTATACAAGTCTTGGTTGGCGATGTACCAGTAGAAGCCCTCATCGATACAGGAGCAGAAGGTAATTTTATGAGTGATATTTTTTTAAGAAGAATTTTAATAGGTTTCGATTATTTAAAATTAAAAACACAGAAATCATAGCAGCGCAAGGACAAACTTGTCATTGTATTGGAAAATTATCTTTAAAAATACAGGTTCAAAACGAAAGCCTTAAAGTATTAATTTTTGTAGTAAAAAACTTTCAAAGTCCACTTATTTTAGGTATGGAGTTTTTAAAAGCCGCGAAGGCCAAACTGAATTTTCAGGAAAGTTCTATCGTGCTGGAGATGGATCGGAGGTTGGTGGAACCAGTGGAACAACCGCAAGTCCACCTTAGCCATTTGAATGACTATGAAAGCCAAGCCATCCAGCAAGTGGTGAGTACTTTTTCAAACTTGCTTTCAGAATGGACTGGTAGTTGTCAAATAGTTACGCGTGAGATACAGTTAACTGCCGACAAACCCTGTAGGACTAAACCTTACCTCTATGATAAACAGAAAGAGCAAATCATAGAAGAACACATTCAGGAAATTTTAAAGAACGAAATAATAACGCCCATAAATAGTGAGTACGCGAGTCCAGTCGTACTATGTAGGAAAAAGAACGAGTTTCCTTCTTCGGATAAAACGGCTTGGAGGTTTGCTATCGATTACAGAAAACTTAATAGTGTTACTAAATTCCCAGTTTACCCTTTGCCGGTTATAGAGGAAATTATTAGAAAGATTAAATCTACAAGATACATGACTACGTTGGACTTAACGTTTGGCTACTATCAAATAGCTATGAGACCCGAAGACATACATAAAACCGCGTTTATAACAAAATCGGGCACTTATTCATTTTTACGCATGCCCTTTGGGTTGTGTGGGGCCCCATCAACATTCCAGAGAGCTATGGACGTTGTTCTAAAGCAGGGGTCTCCAGACTACGGCCCGAGGGCCACATCCGGCCCGCGGACAGATTTTGTCCGGCCCGCGGAGAGCTAGCATACTTGAAAACTCCTTTTAGAGAACATATTTTTTATAGCAAATTAAATTTAGTTTACTGAAGTATTCTAATTTTATGTTGAATAATTATTAATATGACATCTACATTGATATGGTCATGGGCTAACTACTCATAACATTGTTGTAGGCTTATTGTTATTGTTTTTGTGATAAGTTGGATAAAGAAACACAGAATTGTAATGAGTAAAGACATGTATAATATGCAGAAAATTTAACTTCAGTATATAATAACTAACAAATTATTGAAATGAATCCAACTAACATTTTATACATTTTAAATAAAAACATAACTTATACCAAGCATAATAACATATGAAATACTAATGAGATTTATGTAATTGAGATTTTCCACTGACAATAGTTTGTAGTTGTGGACTAATTTTACTTGTACCAATTATTAAAGAGATTTAAGATGCTCATCAGTTAATTTAGATCTGTAAACATTTTTTGTGTACTTCATTTTGGAGGTCCTCTCACACAAATAAGTAGTACCAAAAACAGAAAACAGCCCACGAGCAAATTTTTGCAAATTATCAAATTGTGTCAGTGGAAGACTCTTATAAAATTCCAACAAAGATGAGTTTTGATATTTGTTCTTAATTATATCACTGCACTGTAGATCAATCATTTCTATTTGAAGTTCCGGGGCTAGGGTTTCAATGTCAGTATCAAAAAGATTCTGAAAAATCTTAATTTGATTCGGAATGGCATCAAAGTCCGAGAAACGAGTATCAAAATTTATTTTCAAAGCACTCAAAGTTTCGATTGCAAAATCGATAGAAAACTGAGTCTCAGTAGTGTGGCTGAATATTTCACATGTTTTAAAATGGGAAAAACATTTACTTCGTAGTTGTGATTGAAACAGTATCAATTTCTTCCGGAATGATTTGATATTAGTGTATAAATCAGGAAGATGCTGGTTTTCTCCTTGCAATCTCAAATTCAGTTCGTTCACATGTTTTGTCAAATCAACATAGAATGCTAACTTCCACAGCCATGCGTTGTTTTGTAATTCAGTAAGAGGGCGATGCTTTTCATTCAAAAAAATTTCGATCACTGCTCAAAGTTCAAAAAAGCGTTGCAGGACTTTCCCACAACTAAGCCAACGTACGGCAGTATGATAAGGTAAGTCATTTTCTCCAATCTCTTCAATAAATTGTCGGAATTGTCGGTGATTCAGCCCAAAAGATCTGATAAAATTAACAGTTGATATGACTGGTTTCAGAACTTCAGACATATCCAAACATTTTCCGCACAACGATTGTTGATGAATGATACAACCTTTCATTTTCTACAGCCTTTGACAAAAGAGCGACCACTCCTTTATCTTTCCCACTCATGTTTTTGCCTCCATCAGTTGTATTACATTTCAAGATTTTCCATCGAAGTTTCTTTTGATTAATGGCCATATCAACTCCTTTAAAAATATCTGTACCAGTAGTTGCGCCATGAATACTATACATATGAAGAAGTTCTTCATGCACTTCATAGCTTTTATCTACTCCTCGAATATAAATCAACACCTGAGCAGTATCTGACACATCCAAGGCCAAAGAAAACCACTCAACATGTCCATTTTTGTCGAACAGTTGAGAGGATATATTTTCAGCAATGTTTTCTACCCTTCGAGCCACAGTGTTTGCTGACATACTGACAGTTTTTAAGAAATTTACCTTTTCAGGGCCTATTTCTTCGGCTACTGTAATTATGCATTCTTTGATCATTTCTCCATCGGAGAATGGTTTTCCAAGTTTTGCAATTTCAAGAGCCACACGAAAGCTGGCACGAGTTGCAGCCTCTTGTTCAGTTTTGAGTTTTGTAAATGAAAATTGCTGCGATTTCAATCCGCGCTTCATAGCTTCGAATTTTTCTGTCCGCAAACTTCCTGTATATTTTGAGTAATTTTGAAAATGTGTTGTTTCATAATGACGTTTAATGTTATATTCTTTGAGAACGGCTATGCTTTCATTGCAAATCAAACATAGCGCCTTGTTACTGCACTCAATTACGAAATACTGAATGTTCCACTGATCTTTGAATTTTCGCTTCTTTTCCGTATTACTAAATCACACACAAAAGCAACAATTCAAATCAAAATACTGTTACAAAGATGTCTTAAACACGCACAAAAACGTTTTAAGGAGGTACTCACTATTTTATTTCACAACAGTGTCATAGGAACTGACTTCTGTACGTGCTATTAGCGCCATCTGTTAGCGATAGAAGGTACTACCTATTTCCGCTTGTGTCCACCAGATGTCGTGTCACGTTAGTCCTCATGGCTCGTACTCTACGACTAATCTAGAAATTACAGATAATGACAGGAAAATTAATAATATGCAGTGTTGCCGTTTTGCGGACTTTAGTCCGATTTGCAGCCTTTTTTAAACGTTGCGTACTTTTTTTTTCATCAGTGGACTATTTCACTTTTTACTACCGGCAACAATGATAATATGGTTTTGGCCCTCGGAACTTACTGGAGTAATTAGTATGGCCCTAACGCTGGAAAGTTTGGAGACCCCTTAAAGCCTGTCCTAGGAAAATCAACTTTAATCTATCTAGATGATATAATTATAACGAGTAGTACGTTGGAACAACACATTAAAGATCTAGAAGAAGTTTTTAAATTATTAAAAGAGGCCGGTCTTACAATTAACGCCTCAAAATGCAAGTTCGCAACTAAAGAACTTAAGTATCTGTGTTATAAAATTTCGCAAAGGGGTATAGAAACTCAAGATTCAAAAATAAAAGCCGTCAAGAATTTCCCACCTTCCAACACCGCCAAGAAACTTTCTTCTTTCTTTGGGTTATGTTCTTATTATCGGTCATTCATAAAAGATTTTGCTAATATTGTTGAACCTTTGTTAGTAATTAAAAGAAAGAAAAGTAAATTCACGTGGACAGCAGAAGCAAATATCGCATTTGAAAGGTTAAAAGAAACGCTCATCAATGCCGCTGTTTTGAAATTCCCGGAGGGGGACGAAAACCTGGAAATTGCAGCAAATGCGTCGGACTATGCTGTAGGTGCTGTTATCATGCAAAATGGCCATCCTTTGGCATTTTTTAGTAAAACGTTGAACCCTACACAAAGGAATTAATTATACAGCTACAGAGAGAGAAACATTAGCCGTATTAATGGCTGTACACAAATTTCGAGTTTATTTCGGCAAAGCGCCAGTAACAGTCTTTTCGAATCATGCGGCTGTTGGTAGACTTTACTCTGGGAAAAACCTAACGCCCAGGTTAATAAGATGGGCTTTAAAACTTCAAGAATATAATCTCATAATTAAATATAAACCGGGTAAGGAAAACAATGTAGCTGACGCACTTTCTCGTATAAAACTGGACGATGAAGGAAATGAACTCAAATGCGCTGTGTTGACTTCAAAAATTTTAGATTCTAGAGAAACAATTATTGCTGAATTGAAAGCTGATCCTGAATTTGGAAGTATCTATGCATATTTGAAAGACCCCGAAAGCTTTGAACACACAGATATCGATGCGATAAGAAATAGAGCAGAAAACTATAAAATAATAGACAATTTATTATTTTATACGAAAATAACAAACGAAGATCTCGAGTACAAACCAGTCATCCCAGCCTCGCTTCGATTAAGCATTTTGAAGGAATTACACGACGCGAAAACAGCGGGTCATTTAGGGGTCAGAAAGACTTTAAAAAGGGTACGCGAGGTGGTATATTTCCCGCAATTATACAAAATAGTAACTGCGTATGTCAGGTCCTGCAATCAATGTCAGTTAATAAATGATATTAATTACAGCCCGGCCGGGTACTTAAATAGCATTCGCGCTACATTTCCGAATGAAATTTTAGGCATAGATCTTCTTGGTCCTTTCTCCCAGAGTGAGTTAAATAAAAATCGTTTTCTTTTAGTAATTGTAGATCATTTTTCAAAATGGACAGAAATTGTTCCACTTAAAAGCGCGTCAGCCAAAACAGTCGCAGATGCATTCTTACACAGATACATTTTAAAATACGGTGCACCGATAAAAGTCATTAGCGATAACGGTAAACAATTCGTTAGCCAAATATTTGAAAATATTTGCACTGGACTTGGCATACGCCATATCAAAATGGTTCCGTATAGACCACAGGCAAACATCGCAGAAAGAGTTAATAAAAATATTGTAAAAATAATTCGAAGTTATGTTAGCACACATCACACGCGCTGGGATGGCTACATAAATGAATTAGCTTATGCTTTAAGAACGGCAAATCACGATACTACGGGAAAAACTCCAGCAGAATTATTTTTAGGACGGAAGTTAATTACGACATTAGATAAATTATTCTTTGTGCAACAAAGAGAGCAAGAATTTAAACAAAATGATGTGCAAAAACTCATTGACCAGGCGGTTAAAAGCTCGGATACGGCAAGAAATAGACAAAAATTATACTATGATAGAAAACGCCGTGAAGCAGATTTTAAAGTTGGGGATAAAGTGTTGAAGCGGAAATTTTCTTTATCAAGTGCCCCAGACAATTTTACTGCAAAGTTAGCTCCAAAATTTGAAGGCCCCTATGTAATTCAGGAAATAAAGGGATTCGTATTGTACCTTAAGAACGAGAGAGGGGAAATTTGTAAAGCAAGTCCCGACCAAGTGAAAAAATATTATAATCAAAATGATTTTGAAATCCTTAAATTTTTCTTGCAGGACTCAAGCGTAAAAGAAGTGGAAGGTCAAGAAGTAACGTCACCCGCTCCACCACCCAAGAAGCAGAGAACTGAAGAGAAACCTAGCCCTTCTACAACTCATGCGACGGTACCGAAAAGAAGAAATGAAAACGTTCAGACTCCAGCATTTAAGAAATACAAGAAAGCAACGCCGCCGCGTAAAGAAGCTTTGGTAAAAAGGAAAAGACCACTTACAACGTATCGCAGTAGAAATCCTGCATCGAGGAGAACGCTTCCAGGGCCAGAGTGTCAGGTGCAAACAAGGCCGCCGTTCCCGAGAACGAAAAGACAGCAGGAGGAACGAAAAGACCACCACCAACAGAAGAAATTCAAGCATGATTCCAGACCGGAGGACGCCAAGACAAGCCATCCAGGGGCAAAACGGAAAAGACAGCAACCCGACGACTACCACTCCAAGAGCCCAGCATGCAGAGGGCGAAAAAGAAATGTCAACATGGACGACACTCGAAGGACACAAAGGAGACGACTGACGTCGATGAATTCCATATCGTGGGAGCAGTTTTGCCAGAAGAGGATGTCGGAGTTCTAATCATCGAAAACTCAAAGATAAGTTAAAATCTTCTATAAAATTTTTTTCTTTTGTTCTGAAATGTTATGCGTAAATACGAAGTTCTATGTTTTGACGCAAGTCAATTTGTTTCGGTTGAGACTTAGTTTTGTTTTACTTTATTTAGCTAAGGCAAAAGTATTATTTTCTTTAAGTATAAAATCTAAGAACAAGCAGTTTCTGTGGGTCGAAAGACTAATTCTGTTTTGTTAAAGCCAAAACTTGGCCGAAGATAAAAATAACTTCGTATTCTTGTATTAATAAGAAATTTAGTTTCAGTGCCGCCAGCTTGGCGAAGAATACGTAAAGTAAAAATTTATTTTTCTCTTATTCATTTTATGGTAAATTTGTAAAAATCATATGGATTAGAAATTTGTAAATATACGTAATACTTGAAAGTTATGTAAAAGTAGAATTTAGTCTGGAAGCATAAAATTTTAGATGCTAAAAGTAAATGCTCAAAAGAAATGAATTCAAATTTAAGTATTAAACTGTAGATAAAATCATGCTTTAGAGCGAAAGCCTGCATCTCTAAAGATGAATGAGGGGGAATTTAGAATGAATGTGTTTTGTAGGGTTCTCCACCTACACTTGAATTTTAAGAATGTTAAAATAGCTCATCGAGTTTTAGAATGTCGAGTAAGGTGTGTCTATATGGTCGTTGAATTCTAACAAATCATTGTGGTTAGGGGAAGTGTTGCAATACTAAAACACGAATATTTCCGTTTGACACTACACATGCTGGAGAGCCAGGGTAAAGTTAAATTCATGTTTGAATACTTGAGTGAATGTGAATTAAGCAGTAACTAAGGAAAATAAATCGTTCAAAAACAAAAACTTATTCAGTATCAAGAAAGTGTAAATTATAATGTATTTAGAAAGATACTGATACTTAGTCCTTCCAGATGCTGGAAGGAAGAGAACAGATTGATTGCTGAAGTCCAGGAAAGGTTGCTGTAAGAAGAGAGGATGAAATAATTATCTACAGAAATGTATTCTAACTTTTGTGAGAAAACAGTTTTTTTTTTTATGTAAACGAGGCTCTTAAACTTTAGTTCAGAATTGTGAAAACTTTTCAACAGGTCGTTTCTAGGACCTGCTTCCAAGTTTACCAAATTCTGGCAGCGGCAAATGTAGGGTTTATATTTATTTTAAGTTTAAACTATCTTTCCTGTCAAGCCTTACTTTCCCCTGGAATTGCCAATGCCAGAGTATGTAAATTTTAGTAGAACGCGCAAAGTATTCAAAATTGTCAGCGGAAGTAATCTGAGTTAAATAGAAGGGAAACGAGTTCGAAAGTGTGCTTTCTTGCTTCACGAGCATGGAGGTGGCTAGTTAGAAATTGAAGAGCCACGCGTTTCGGCGTGTGTGCTTGCCTCGGTAGATAGTTAAATCTTTCAACGTAATATTCAGAAGTTTGCTGAATTGTCAGCGGTATCTTAGAACGCGGTTAGGTTAGTTACGTTTTAGAGAGCCTCGTAGGTAGTCACTTGTTATTATTCATTTTTTAGTTTCTTATTTTTATTTTACCGCCGGGTCGGGGTAGTTTTTGAGCGTCAAGAGCACGCATCTGTAATTTCTAAAGTTGAATAAAAACGGATTTAAACCCTTCTCAAGACTTTATATACTTTCCAGTTCATAGCAGTCACCACTATTGTTGCGTGAAGGTTGGAAGCGCGCAACATTACAAAGTAACTTTTGTTTAAAAAATTAAACATGTTTAATATTGCTGCTTATTTCTGATTCCATGAACTTAACTTTCTATGTGGATTTCGGGAAGGAATAAAACAAAGTTTTATTAATATTATTTAAAACTTGTAAATGAATTATTATACAATTTAAAGAAAGAATTTTTTAATACTCTCAAAAATTTTTTTCTGACCCTTGAATTCAACAAAACACATTCTTAAAATTCTACTTTACTACTTCCTTACGTACGCATTTTATATACTGTGCTTTACAGCACCTTCTAATTAACTGTTAAGTATTCCGCAGTCCTATTTAAAAAAATCACGCTCAATAGCCTTTTACAAGAATGGCAGAAAAGATGGGAAAGGGAAAGCACACGGAAAAAAAACTTAGAAGTTCTTTCCGAAAGTTTACATGCTCAATTAATACATACAGTGAAGCACAAACTTAATTATACACTGGCCATGATTCCTTCTCACGTTATCTTAAGAGATTCGGCAAACGAGCATCAGAATTGTGTGAATGTGGTGCGGTAGGTGATGCAGATCACTACCTTTTCAACTCCTCACAAACCGATGCATTTAAAAATGCCAAGCAGTGAATACTGGCCGCAATGGGCGGAGAATACCTGCGGCAACAAGCTGACGAAAAACTAAAATAGAGGACGTGATCAGGCTATGCTCAACAAGGTACTTACAAATTCTCCCCGTACCTTGAGAATTGTATCTTCACAACTTAATTTTAATAGCAAATCAAAATACTACAACAACTGAAAATCAGCACTAGAAAAATAGCTCACCCCGTAGAATAGTAACAGGACTGTAAGAGCAAAACTATTGTAATGTAAGCATATTACTATCCAGTTTGTATGCACTTGATAAAAATAATATTGTAAAGCAATTTAAAAGGACATTAAAAATCCAGTCAATGTGTAAATGATTTACAAGTTTACTTTGAAGTAAAAGTATTACTCAGTAAATTATTGTAAATAGGAATTCAGATAATGTTTAAATGTGCACATAACTGTCCTGATTTTATGTAACTATCACACGTAACTTGTACAAGACAATGTTTGTAATTAACATATCTATGCTTATACACAGGCCTTGTATGCCCATGTAATATTTATATTTATATTTTATTATAGAAGAAATATTCCCTTCTGCCAGGAACACTGTAAGACTTTTACAACAAAGTCAGGTCAGTGCTTATCTCAGGCGGCACTCAGTACGAACAATTCTTGATTAAATAGTTTATAAATATATTTTTCAACAGCATTCAAATTCATGTTTACAGTTAAATGTTAAGGTATATATTTAGATAACATTTATAATCATTATAAATTTAGATATATTTATTCTTCCCAGTGACATTCAGAGGACTATATGAATAAGTAAATCTTTAATTTCCAAATACATTTATAAATAATTAAGTAAATATTTAGATATTTAATTAAAGACAAATGCATGTTTTTAAAAGAAAATCCATAAATACCCGTATTAATTTAATATTTTCCCTTTCGACTTGATCAAATTGTTATTTGTGCATTTAATATATTTTTCGAATAAAGTGATATTCAATAACTTAGCATATAACAGAAAGCAGTTTGGGGGTTTAAAGGTGTGCAAATTAGTAGAAACAGCTGCCACCCCTAGCAGGTATAACGGCTCTTACCCGGTTAGGCATGGAAGCGAACTGGGCTTGGATGACAGAAACGAGCAACTCATTTCATGCTGCTTCAAGTCTATGCCCAACTTCATCAACCGCATTAGCTGGAGAGGGGTGGAGGACCAATCTCTCAGCAATTCACGACCAGATGTTTTCAGCGGGTTACAAATCTGCAGACGGTGCAGGCCAGGTCAATAATAGAATACCCTGTGTATCAAAGAAGGTCAGAACACGACATGCAACATGTGGTCTTGCATTATCTTTTTAAGATAAGAGGGCATTTGGCAGGCCTCGAATATAGAGCACAACTTTGTCGTTCGCAAACATGCCCATTTCCTGACTAATGGTTACTGATATGGTTGTATGGTTTTGCAGGGCTGACCTCACAATATATCTGTCCTCTCGGGCGTTAGTCGTGTGAGGGCGGCGTTGAGCATGCCGTTCAGCATTACCCTCAGCAATCCATTGATTCCATATTCGCATGAGAGTGGTTGGATTTCGACCAGTGCGACGGGCGATATCATACAATGATAACAAACTCTCTATAGGCTACCATCCTGCCTCTATCGAATTCCGATACTTGCTGGTAAGCATTTCTTCTTATTATTCGAGGCATAACACGATATTCTGTTCGAATTCCGACCTTACAAAACGCTTTCCGAGTGAGAAAGCCACTACACAACTTTTTTTTTATGCAGTGCTTCAAATGTCACTTCTCCCTCCTGCTTCGTCTAAATGAGCTGAAATTCTAATCATTTGCATATCCCAACCTCTTCTTGCTTTCCTGTGATTCTGACGTTTGTCAGATCATTCCTTCCTGGTTTTGCAATTTTAATGGCCAACAGTGTATATACATATTCACATGAAAAATATATTTAAATGATATATATATATATCATTTTATTATATATATATATATATATATATATATATATATACATAATATATATATATATATATATACATATATGTGCGTGTGTAGTTTAAACACATTTTTCAAAATTTTCTTCAGAATTAGATACTGTTGTTAAAGGCCTTTCTCGAGCATGAAAAATAGGAATCAAATAAGCATTAATGGATAACTGAAGCATTTCATTATTTATTAACGTCTATTTGATCCCTACTTTCCTTATACAAGAAAGGGCTTTCTCAGAATTTTACAGAATTTCTAAAGATAAAGTTTCTTAAAATTTTAAAACTAAAAACATTCATTTTACCACTATCGGTAAAATATAGTTTTCCTATGCTAGCATAAACTGCTTCTAGACCTACTGTAAAGTCTGTTTAGTCGCTAAGAATAGAAGACGACTACAAGGGAGGAAGGGTGTAAAAGACCCTTTTATTGAACTCAATTATTTACAGAACACACGGTATTACGGGCTCATAATTTCACCACCTACTTGTGGTGAGGAACATAAACATAATGGTAACAAACTAAATTTAAAAGGAAGTTAGTAGTTGAAGACTACAAAAATTAATTTAATATAGCAGGTTGACTCAGAAACTTATATCGCCGTGAAATTAACTTCGGCAAGAAAGCGAAGCCGAAATTCAGAATTAAAAAAAAAAAATAGCAAAAATAATAACTTGCGCACTCAGTAACGAAAACAAGCTTTAATTAACCTTTCCGCTACTTCAGTTTAAAGACACTCTCTTTCACTCTATCTCATTTACATCCTAGCGAGGAAACGTAACGGAAACAAGAAGTGGGAGAAAAGGTTTACAAATTAAAATAACTATTAGTAAAAGTAACATAAACCATATATATCGTATTCGAAAATTAAAGTATTAGATCATATTTTAAACATAATTATATTTCTTTCCCAGATTTCTTTTAATATGAACTCAATTTGAAAATTTCGAAAACTTTCGTATATATTATTCTGGAATTTAAAAAAGGAACCTCCCGTGAAATGAAATTTTCGGGATTTTAGTATGGACCACTTTTGTTAAGGCGAAGTTCCAAATAAAGATCTCAGGTTCATATATGAATTTGAAAGGCCACCAACGCATTTATTGACGATGACGGACAGCATTTACTTTTTTAGCCTGAAATGTGGATATGCATTATAAAGATCAGACTTAATATTTTAAATAGCTAAACTTATGTTGTACATGCTAAACACAAAATACATTTGGATATTTTCTTTTCTAAACAATATTTCATTTTTCAATACTAATAACAATATTGCTGCCTGCTCTTTATTGTTTAAATTTCTGCTTTATGTTCTTCCTTAATTAACTAGTTCCATCTAATTCGTTTCCAAAACGTATTAATGTATCATACGTAGATACTCCTTAAATACTCATAGTTATATAAAAGAAGAAGAAAAAAAATTTAAATCTATCCAATAACATTCATGTTGAAACCTTTTGATAACGAAACCGAAAGTTCTTTATGAGGAAGGGGGGAGGAGGATTAAAGATCCACTCATTTTCAAAGACTTCCAGTCTGCTTGCCTTCTAACTAACGAATAAATATAAAACTCTTAATGCTCAAGGTGAAAACAAAATGTGAAATGCTTTCGTACTTCTAAATCCAGGTCATATTTAATAGTTAAAACACTTTCATTTTATAAAAACGTTACTTACGTTCTAAATTACTCATTTAGATTTACTTTGTAATTATAATAGACTTATAAATTTTTTTGGCTGGGTTTATTTGATTGCCGCAAAGCGTTTTCCCACATGTACATATATCATTATCTGAAATATACATTGCATAAAAATATGTGGAAAAGGGATCATAGCAAGTTAGATGCTGGTTTTGGTTTAGGTGGATATTGGTAATTTTTCTTTGCCTATTATCAACCAAAATTCAAAGAGTGTTTTGTCTTGTGTATCCCATATATTTTGCCAAAGACCTTTCTCCGGCTGGCCTGTTAAATAGGGAAATTGCTTCATAAAATGCTAAATTTATTTCAACCTATAATAACCAAAAATTGATAATCTGGGTACCCCCCAAAAAGGTTATATGTCAGTTTCGAAATTTATAAGTGGGCCCGCTAGCGGCCGAGCGGTAAAATCGCTGAATACTGGTAGTTCGCCCAGAGGTTCTAATCTCGCGAACGGGCTGGCTGCATGGGCGTTTTCGTGGTTTTCCCAATTTTTAGCGCGTATATGAGCCAGTTTGCCTTAGAAAGTCCTGCACGAGGGCTATCTGCGTAGGGTAAGAAATGTCTTTGTAGAAGACAGGTGACAGTGCGATTTAGCTCAATTCCGCCCCCCCCCCAGTTTTGATGGAGAACACCCCGGTGGGGGACGGGTACACTCCTCTCCCCTTCCACCAAACCATAAGAGAGGCTTTTGGTTCGCCGCATATTTAGAGTGCCGACACTATACATTTACAAACATCCTTGCCTTCTCCGGGATTCGAATCCGGCCTTGCGGCACGGCAGTCAGCGACTCTAATCACTGTACGGGTTGGGCGGCTTCGTAGAGAGTAATACGGAAGAACGTCACCTACCTGCCTTTTGGTACATTACAGATACTCGCCGTCTTTTAATCAATCTGTCTGTCTATTTGAATTACATAAAGAAATAATGTGAATGCTTATGCGTGTGCGTGTAATTGTATTACTCGGCTTCGCCAGCATAGCTACGATATTGCCTGCAAAAGTAATGAGAGACTCTGACCATTTATAACGCGATCCTGACTGGCACCTGGAAACACTAGCATCAGTTAGAAAAAGATCGAGTATTTAGGATAAACATTTTGAACATATGTGTGTGGGGGGTGGGTGGATGGAAACACCCTTTAAGAGGCAATGTTATTAATGTTCTAAAAATTTCTTGAATATTCTGAAAAGGTCCAAAAATTAAAAAAAATAAATATATCAGTATTTTATTAAAATTAATAATAAACAATAAACGCCAAAATTGTCTCCTAATAGTACGTTTTTGTCTTTGTTCTTGAATAAAAATCAAAGAAAATTCTTTTTAATGATTTATTTAAATAATATTTTACTAAACTAAGCGAGTGGGAATGTATGTATCCCGTGCCCACGAATAATGCTTTAAAATTCCTTTTTATTCCTAGCTTGCATAAAAGAGTTTTCACTTTTACCTATTCGTGACGTCGATACATACTAGTTTCTCTTAAAAGTCCTCTACGAAAGCAACCCTCTCCCTAGGAATAGCTCATGCGTGCTTTGGCGTAATCTAAACAAGCCAATCTGATCCACTCTTTGAGTACCTTCAAAATAAAAACTGTGATTGAATCAAAATATAATTTAAATATAATATTTCTTATTTTGTTAACATAAATGATCCTATTACGTAAATTCTGTTTGTGTTGTTGTAATTTATGCATCAATTTCTCTCCGCAAGAAATGTAAAATTGTGTGGTATTTGTTGCCACTGACTGAAATTCACTGACGCTGTTAATGGCTTTCCGTGTATAGTTCTTTAAACATTTCTTGAGTTAGAGGATGACTGGGAAAAGGAGATCCTGCAGTATATTTTACATTGCGTCGACGAATATGCATATGAATAGCCATGCAGACATTTTGAACGATGCAGATGATTTGCTAAAAAATTGCATACATACATATTTTAGTTGACACATGTAACAATGTTCGGTTTTTTTAAGAGGGTGGTAGTTAGCTGAATAAAGGCTGGCTGCATTCTGCACAGTAATTTTTTCGAAGTGAAAAATAGTTAGCAGAGTAAATAGAAAACTTTTAATACTGTTAATCGCATTGAGTAAACAAACAGTTATCAGGCTAAACTAAAAAATGCAGATCTTTCTCAAAAGAAAGATAACGCGCTGTGAAAGTTTTTAGCGGGAAGAAGAAAGCGCTGCTCAATGTCATGGCAGAAAACCGTTAATTTTCTAAATTTCATTAATCTAATTTTTTTCTGAGAACTGACAGAGACTTCCAAGAACAAAGAGCAAGATTAATCTATCATGAAACAATGACTGAAGTCAATTTCCTGTAGAGAAACTTAGAGCATTTATTAAAGAAAGTATTTTACTCGAAGCTAAATGATATTATATACACTCTTTTGCAACAAAATCGAAGCACCAGGAAAGAAGTGTTTGTTTTTGATGAAATTGAATATGTGTATAACTCATACACATATAATAAAATAATTAAAAAATCAAAGTCACAGCACCCGTTTACGGCTCACAATCACCCACTGAGCGCTCAAATTAGTAGTTGGTCGAACCACCCCTGGCGGCAATGCATGCTTGAATTCGTCGAGGCAAGGAGTGATAGCGGTTCCTAATGTCATCCTGCGACACATTCGGCCAGGCATTTATCAGTTGTCGTTCCAGTTCTGCGATATTTTGTGGTGCCCGAATTTGAAGGCCTATCATGTCCCAGACATGCTCGATTGGTGAAAGGTCTGGTGACCTTGCTAGCCAAGGAAGGGTATCAACTGCACGGAGGCAGTCTAGAGATATGCGAGCGGTACGTTCCCTGGCATTATCTTGTTGGAAAATGGCCCCAGGATGACGTGCCATGAAGGGTAATGCAACTGGCCGCAGGATGGTATCAACGTATCGTTGAGCTGTTAAAGATGTATGGAGGATGACTAAAGATGACCTGCTGTCATAAGAAACAGCGCCCCACACCATCACATCAGGAGTTATGGCTGTATGTTTTCATAAAACAAAGGCTGATTGGGACCGATGGCCCCGTCCTCTCCAGACACGAACACGGTGGTCATCTGCTTGAAGAGTGAAGCGGGATTCATCGCTGAACACTATACGATGACAGTCTGAAGGCAGCCATGATGGTCGGCTGCGACACCACTCCAGACGATTCATCGATGTTGTGGGGACAAAGGCAAACGTCTTAAAGGCCTCTGTGAGCGTAACCCCGCCTCAGACAAGCGCCGTGATATGGTGGACAGTACCATGGGAGGTATAGACGTGGATGTAGTGTGTTGAATAGTCGGCAATGATACCGTTGGAGCGGTTCGGGCCTAGCGAACAATCATCCTATCTTGCCTCGCATTTGTGATCCTTGGACTTCCAGAGCCTTCATTTCGTCGGCAATTTCCTTGTAGCAACCATTGCTGCCAACATCTTTGCACAGCAGTTTCTGTACGCTGCAGGTAGCGGCCTATTACTCGGTACGATCTCCCAGTTTCACGCAACCCTACAATGAGACCACGTTTGAAATCGTTTAGGTGTCTGTAAGGTCTTCGATATCGTCGTAATGGCATCTTTAGTGGCTTCTTTACGGAATTATGATGGCAGCAACAAAAAAGATAAATTTCCCTCCTCTATTACTGGTTTTATACTTTACAAATTGAGCATTAGAAATGCGCGCTATGATCACAATTCCTGTTCTTTTGCCTTGAAACTTTGATCATTTGTGTGTTCAATCAAGATGTTTCTGCATACCAAATTTCGTCACGATCGCTAAAGTCCTTCTTGGTGCTTCGATTTTTTTTGCAAGAGAGTGTACATAATAAATTTTAAATCTTTGAAGAATAATTATAATGTAGTGACAAGGAACAATATTAAGTAATATCATTCTTCAAAAGTTAGCCATAATTCAGTGTTAATATTCTTTGATGATGTAAATTCGTTGAATCGTACAAACATAAATATTGTTACGTGAGTAGGGTTTCGTAATGGATTGAATGCACACAGAACCGATGGCAGCTTGATGCAGTTTATATTGTTTCCAAAAATTAAATAATTAAATAAATAAATAAATAAAAATTACAGTACTGAAGCTTTTCGCACAAAAACACTCGCACATCTCTTCTGAGTATGATGGGGCATAATCAGCAGTTACCACTTCAAACTAAAGAACGTTGAACATACGGCAAAGCAAAGCGAAAGCTAGCAATGTGATTTATGAATAATCTAAGCTCAATACTCAGAGTTCTCAATACTTTGAGCTAAACTGAAAATTGGTGCTCTCTTCGACCTTATACAGCTTTTCTGCGACCGTCGAGAAATTTTCAGTATCTTCGATTTTTTGAAATTGCTGGAAGTCATGTACAGTTTTAGTTACATAGGGCTAGATACAATTACCGTTATATAGGTCTGCAGTTGCATATGAATTGGGAAAATTAGTTACCTAAAGATCCGGTCAAATGTCGCCATATTTTCGCCAAGTTTGGCAACATTGGGCGATTTCTCCCTAAATCTGGCGAAAACATTAGTTGCCAAAACCTTGGTACTATCTAGCCAACTTGGCGAGATAATCATGTTAAATGGACTCCTGTAATCCTATTTAAACTGGCCGTGCTTTGCATTCTTGAGGCCTTATCACCTTATCACGTTTCATGATGCAATGGATTGTATAATTCCACTAAAATTATTTATATACATACAAAATTCGTGATAGTAATTATATTTGTGCCTTATTTGGAGATACGTTTTAGAAAGCATGTGATGCAAAATTGCAGTGGGAGTTTTGGAAAAACCTGTTTTCTCTCAAAGAATTTTCATAAAAAAGAAACTACTTGTTAAAATTGGTTACAGTAATTCATGATTAAACAAATTATCAGAATTATTTAGAAATTCTTTTTGATTCATAAATAATGAATACAAAACATATATTTATTATTAAATGGGCTTTTCTGTGAAAGCAAGCTCCATTTTATGCATTATTTTGCATATTATGACCTTAGACGATCTATTTTTATTTATCACGCAGTTATAAAGTTGCTACATATTGGACTAAAAATTAGTAATGATATTCTATAATTTCCATTATTAAATATTATTTCTTGATGAGAAAACAAGAGCATTGAATAATGTAACAATACTAGCGTATTGTTCCCCAGTTAGACGATAAAGCATTTTTTTTTAAATTTGATTAGCTGCTGGGACCTGTTACTAATATATAAAAGTGAAAGATTCTCTGCACTTGTCTAGCAAACATGCAAACCTTATTAGACTGACAGAATCAAGATTTTGCATCCAAATAAGAAACTGATTTCAGTAAGCGTTCAGATATTAAACATATGAGATTTCAACCTTGTTTCGAAGGCAGTTCCTAGAAACTGCTTCAAATATTGCTGAAGTTTTGACAAGTAGAAAAAATATCTTTCTTAATTACCGAATTACGAGATAGATGTGAAACACGACTTACAATACAGCGAAATCATACGATTATCTTGTAGAAAAAAAGAATCAGTTGTATTTGTTGCACAGATAGGGTGGAGGATATCTAATAATAATTATAAGCTAAAACAAATAGTCAAAAGTTATCTAATAGTAGCAATCGTATAAATATGTAATTAATTACTGAATTTGCACAGAGCGAAGCTGTGTGTATGCATACCACACTCATAACCACAGCCTAGACACTAGAAATATATTATAATCAGAGTTATGCAATTATTTTTACAACGCCCCAAAATCTAAAATAATTGTTCCGTTTCAGCACTCCAAATATCTGGTATAGATAAAGGGTTAGTGCTGTATTTAGCAAAAAGATGTAAATTCCTCCAGTTGGAAGGTTCCTCCAGGATTCCTCCAGGAGCTGAGCAAAGGCATATGTTAGAATTTTTGTCTCACTGCCTAAATAATATTTCGCGTTTCGTTTTCAATATGTTAGACTTTCAGTTCCTTCCAATGGAATCAAACATTAGGTTTGATTGTGCTTTGCCATTGTCACCAAAATGGCTAATTCAGATGATGAGTCAAAAAGTAAGGAAAATTCTACAGTATTGTCATCTGATGAAAAACTAAAATTGTTTAATCGACATTGTCGAAATTGTAAAATTAAATTACAAAACTGGAAACGTCTTAGAAAGATTCAGCTCTAAATGCTGAAAAGCTGCGATTTCAAATTAAACTTGATATGGTTTCGAACATATTATCTCATATCAAATCGCAGCAATTGGAATATTACGATGTTGCTAATGATGAAATTTTATCGAGAGTAGATTCTGAAGAATTGGAAGACTGATTAGAGAAATAAGTTTAACCTTACAAACATTATTTTAAAGTGTAATTTAGTTGATAATTCCCTGACAAATAACATTGAAAATCCCAATTCTTTCTCTGTTAAATTATCAGATTTAAGCTTAACGGAATTCTACAGTTGTATTGAGAAGTAGAATAATTTTGAACATTAGTTTTATAGTTTGCTTATAGATAACTCTTAATAGAATGATATTCAGAAATTATTCTTTTTTTGCGTTCTGCATTGAAAGTAGAATTGAAATTTGTGGAAACTCAAGCAGAGAGCTTTCAGTCTTTAGTTGAGGTTTTAACTGATAGATATGAAAATAAACGTTTGATTGTTGAGTCTTATAATTTGAATATTTTAAATTTTGACAAAATACATGTTGAATCGTATAAGAGTTATAGAAATTTGTTTGATGTGTTGAACAAAAAACCAAGAGGTTTAAACCTTATAAAATTAGACTCTAATGAACTGCTGCATCAATTCTTAACAAATAATGTTATTAAAAAATTAGACAAAGAAACAAGAAAGGAGTTTAACGTCGACTGAATTACAAAATTTTGGAAAGTTCACGGAATATTTAGAAAAACGATCCCAAATGTTAGAAAATGTGCATGTTCAATTAATCGTCACCAAAAACTAAATCTGCTTACTCAAATAATAACAGAAACTTCATCTTAAAATCAAACAGTCCTCTATGATACCACGCGAATAAAAATTTTGAAATAAAAAGAACATATTAAACATGTTGTTTTTATCTTTAATTAACACTACATTATATGAGTGAAATTGTTTAGAACTATAGAGAAGCCTAAGGCTATTTGATAACTAAGAATATTTGATCTTTGAATAAGCAATGTACCAAATCAAATAGCGGAATTTTGAAATCTGGCATCACATTGAAAATTGTATCTTTTCCCAAAGTCTGATTATATATAAGTATTTTCGGAAATTCTATTGGTATAAGAAGCCATTTATTAAATGTGTTAAATCAACCTTTTTAAGTAAATATATTGATGATATTATTTTATATTATTTAGATCTTATAAAACTTTTTGCGTTGTTTTAAAATATCTATTTTTGTTGACCTAGTATAATAGTTATATAATATATAATTTTATAATATAATAGTTATATAATAGTAGATATATAGTTGCATAATATAATAGTTATAAATACATTGGTGGTCTTAATTTAATTTCTATGGCATACAGAATTTGTTTATTTTTTTATCCAAAACGAATTTTTACAGAAAGTACACGATAAAGGTATTTGTGCCCACTTTTCTGGGATATATGGTTATAGTGATCAAGTATCCCTATGAAGAAACTACCTATCATATAAAGGTATTGATGAAATGAAATTAATAATGTTCTAGAGATTCAGTTCCGTATAAACGATATAAAACACAGCTAAATGATAAATGTTTACAAGCGGGTGCTCCTTGATATTTTTGGCGAATCTGACACCAGTAATGACACTAAGGAACAATAAGCAATATGTCCAACATGGCTGTCAGCCAAAACAACGCCGAAAACGTATGTTACAAAAAAGACAAAAGCATTCACTTTGTGTGTTCTTGGCTTTGTGTTATAGTCAACTTCGGATGACTGCAGCATATACAGTTCTTTAATACAATTTATGTAGTCTCAAGAGGAATTCTCTTTCTCCTGATCCTGGCACACGCAACGCCACAAAACCTCTGCCAAGTAAGAATCAGAAATTTCATCTCCTGCTTAATCTGGCTCCACATGCCCTCAGTAACGTTGATATGAATGTCAGTTTCGGGGTCTTTATATGGTAAAGAATGATTTATTGACAAATGCTTGAAAACTTGATTACCGAGGCGATCATTGGCTTTCCAACATTTTGAGATAATAATGGTTCCAGGCGATTTCATGTCCAATAAAATCCCTTTCGTGGGATTCTTCACAATGAAAAGAAAGATTTTGTGTGTTACCTTTATTTGTTTTACCTTACCAGACACACTTATTTGTAAAAACGAGGGACAGCGATAATTTAGAATCAGTCAGCGAGCAAAAAAAATTCGGAAAACGAAAACAGTTTTAGTGTAGAAAAGGATCCCCAATTGGATTGGTGCCAAATATCGCCCCGAATAGACTTCATTTCCCCAATGTTATGACAACCACGTTTTTTTGGTTATGTGCTAATGTCTTTCTTAAGTTTAATCTGATTGGATTTTCGTGATCTATGTTTGAGTGAGTTGTACTACAAATTACGTATTTTGAGTTACTGGAATTTTAATTTCAATTAACTGACCATTAGCTTCCGCTAGCTGACTAGTTTTAAATGATCATTTTCCCATCGCTTTCCCCCAAAACGTATGTCTGATAAGATTAAAAAAAAATCGCTTTTCCCTTTGTAGAAGACCGCACGAAAGAGACATTGTTCGAAGTGACATCTCGGAAAATCTTGGCTGGAATCACCATCATCTCTGACTATCGGAAAGCCTATGATTGTCTCAGTGATTACCGTTTCAAACATTTGAAGTGAATCCTTCTCTTATGAATACTTTTATTGTTTTTCTAACATATATTTCCGGCGTATATTTGGCGCCATTCTTGGTAAAAAAAAATTCGCCAAAAATATCAAGGGGCACTCAGTTCTAAACTTTTACTACGAAAACGAACGATCAATTAGCGTCTGTTAAAATTCATATAATTTAAAATACAATCAAAATTAAAATATGTGACTTATAGTATGTGATATAAGTATTACAAATCACTTGGACCTCTAATCTAATCAGATAACTAAACAAAAAGATCCGATTACATTAAACTTAAAAAAAATTGCCGCAACCAAAAAAAAAAAAAAAAAAAAAAAAAAAAAAAAAAAAAAAAGGAATAAATAAATAAAAAATTAAAAAACAAAAAATTCTTAAAGGTTTCAGATTTTAAATTACGTTCAAAGGGGCGTTTTTTTAACGTTTTGCGTGTTACCTTTATTTATTAAATATCATGTTCTACGTACTCAAACTAAACACCATATAACCATAAGATTCAGTTCAACAGCAATATCGCAAATTAATTTTAAAATGAGCATATCTTTAGAATTTCTGATATAGAGTCTCGCGCATTGAGATAAAAATGTTTTTTTTTCGTACAGTGTTGCCATTGCTCGCTTTGAAATCGTATAGTTTTTCAATCAAAAATTCGTTGAAGTGTTACAAAATATGAAATCCATAATAAAACAAATTTCAAATTCAAATTAGGGCTTTCACATGCTTCTATTCTATGGAAGATTATGTTATTAAAATTTTGATGGCTCTAGGTACCGTTGTTTTATGACAATGCGAGAAACATGCATTTATTCAAACGCTTCATTATTTAATTTCTTTAAATATAAGACAGGATAGTATTTGGTGGCAACTGTTCGAAAAGTGATACAGCCTTTTAAAATTTCCACACAAAATGCCAAAACGAAATTAATAGTTCTTCAGGGCAAATTGCCCCTTTGGACAATAAAAAAAGGTTGCCTAAACATTAGGGAAACAGAAAACATTTTTAGTTGCCAGAAAACCGATACTAGCGGCCCTAGTCAATGAGGCACCCTTTTTTATACTAAAATCAACTAAATTAATTTTTACGGTATTTCTTTATAAAAGGTCTTTGTCGTTTCATATTTTTTTTGAATAAATATGGAAATTATTGTAACATTTTCCTCGCGACTAGATGTAAAATTATTCAAGGAAGCAATTATTATGCATGATTATATGGGAAACGATTTATTCATATAAAAATATGATGTTTACTCCACATGACTTCCTTGTACGGAATATTAAATTATGCGTATTTTTTCTTGCATTTCATTTAAACTTATTGGATTGAATTAAATCTACTTCGCTGATAGCGCATATACTACAATAGAATAAATGCACTCTAAAATTCACTATATTTGTTTACCACAGACACTCTGGCGCTAAGTTCCGTTAACAGCGCTACATTTCATTCATTTTATAACTCAGAACACAAAAATTTATATCATCTGAAGAATTATATAATCGGTGCCACATGCTCGATTCAAATAGTATAATAAATCTAAAACGATGTATAAAACAAATTAAACAAACAAACAAACAAACAAACAAATAAAAAAAAAAAAAAAAAAAAAAAAAAACAGAAACAGTTTTTCACAGACGATTTAGTATTTCTCATTCAATTAATTCAGTCCTCACTTCCCGAAAAGGCACAAATACATAAAAATTCAAAATATTTATATTAATTACGAAGTAAATCTTAAACACTTTATTTTCTCGAATAAATTTCAGAATGGATTAAACATGATTTAATTCGCAATAATAGAAGAAGACATTATCTATGTTACGAAGCTTAGTTTCTCTAGACTGGCAACAATTCAACTATTCCGCCAAGTTTGAAATGTAAACAAATATGGCAACCATGGCAAAAATAATTGGGCTTAGCCGCACTTAAACAACTTTAAAATGCTAATAATTCTACAAATATTGCATGGAGATTTACTAAAGGCAGATAAGAACAACACAATTCAATCATTTTTAAAGCAAAAAATGCACAATTTACAAACATATAGGAATAAAGGGAGGTGCCTCGTGTTACAGTGCGCCATTTTCGCCGCCATCTTGGTTGTGAATGTGATTCGACCTATTTTCCATGATTATTTTCTGAATTCTTGTGGTTCTTCGGAAATTGGATGCACGCTTATTACTGATTTTTGTGTAGTGCTCCTCTTCTAGTGTTTTTGTGTGAGATTTTTCTACATTTTCGAGTTATTTCGACTGTGATAGTGCTCTACGTTACACATGGAGAAAAACGAGTTTCCTCCGCTACCTGATAAATCTAATTCAGATATTGTGATTTCGGCTTGTAAGAAGACCATCTGTGGAATTTCTTCGGATCTTTTGGATTATGGAAATATTACGCTTGACCCGGACTGGCAAGATTTTATCGTGAAAGATCCTTGGACTAAAGATGATGTTTACCGTGCCCTCGTATTTGTGGATACAATCGACAAGGACTTGACTTCTCGTGGAAACAGTTGTGCTAATCTCCTGAAAATTATTAAGAACGAAGCCAGTGCTGCGGCAATCCAGGAGGACTGGGAAAAAAATCGAAGTGTTGGAAATGCTGTGAAAGATCACATACAAAGTAAATGCCAAAGTGTTCTTGCCCTTGATCTAAGTAGTACTGAATTTTCTCCTAATAATATACTCATTAAACGTTTATGTTCTGTAGCTAATGATATGTGTAAGGACAATGAAAAATTTCTAAGAAAGCTGGCCTAAATGTAAATAATGATGTTTTGAGCAAACTTAAGTCCAAGCGGCCCTCTAAAAAAATGGCCAAGCGGTCAATTAATGATGACCGAGATGAGGACGGATTTATTCTACCTAAGAATACCGCCCGCCCTAGTGAATTAATTAAATGTAATGTTGATATTCCTCTGGAAAATAAATTTCAAAAACTTAGTACAACTGATGATGATGTTCAAATTATAGAAAATGATGTAAATATGGATGATACTGTTAATGTTAAAAATGTTAATCCACGACTATAATGGTCAAGCCTGAAATTAAGTTTAACGACTTCATGAAGGTACTTAAAAAAGATGTAAAATGCGAATTTGCAGGCAAGGTGCAGGGGGACTTCTTAAAGATCTTTCCTGAGACTGAAGATGATCATCGTGACATAACTAGATACTTGGATGAGAGGAAAATTGATCACTGTGTGATTCTCTCAAAATTGGACAAACCGCTTAAAGTGGTACTACGAGGAATGCCTATCGACTGTCCGGTCGAGGATATTCATGAAGAGTTACTGCAGCTTGGCTACAAAGTCAGACGGGTAGCACAAATGCACCGCATAAAAGCAAGAGTCCCCATGCCCTTGTTTCAAATTCAAATCGAAAAAATGCCTGGGGTTGAAAAAATCTATGATATGACCAAATTTTTAGGAATCTATGTTACTATTAAACCATACCAAGTGAATGGAAGTGTTGTGCAGTGTCATAACTGCTAGCACTTCCACCACTCTTCTGAAAATTGCAAATTAAAACCCCGCTGTGTAAAGTGTGCTGGTCCTCATAAAACTGAAGATTGTTCCAGTAAATTTATAGAAAATGTAAAATGTTGTAATTGTGGACTGGGCATCCTGCGAATTATCGTGGGTGCCCCAAATTTCCTATTCTTCAGGGTTCCAAAAACCCGGCTACTAAATCTAAAACTACCTCATCTGAAAATAAACATGTAATTAAAAATAATAATTATGTAAAATCTGGTATCTCTTATGCTAATGTTGCTGGTAGTCAAACTGTTATAAAGCTTGAGACTCCAGTCTCTAATGAAAAAACTATAATTGTAACTAAAACCAGCAGTGAAACTAAGTTAAAAAAAATAAGAATTCTAGCAATGATGTAGGCCTCTCTGGTCTTTTTGAGATTATTAAGTTTATTAAGGACATTGTACATATGTTTAATGGTATTTATTTTATAACTGTGTTACGTAAAATAACCAGCCAAATGCCTGAGTTACAGGCCACGGAAAACGCTGTTGATAAACTGTTTTTATTATTTGAATTATTTGAAGAAATTTTTGGATCTGAAAATGCTGTGAATAATGAGTAATGTTTGTAATATTTTGAATGTAATTACTTGGAACGCAAATGGTTTATCTCAGAAAATTCATGAATTAAGAGATTTTATAAATGAGTACACTCCTGATATTATGTTCCTACAAGAACACAAGCTTGGCCCTGCCTCACCTATCTTTGTGCAGAATTATGTTGTGCACAGATCCAACAGAGCTCCTACCATTTCCCGCCCAAGGGAGGAGGCACTGCACTCCTGATAAAACGCTGTATCCCACATCTTTCTGTCACAATTCCGCAGCTTTCGGTCGTAGAGGCCTCTGCTATTACACTCACAACAAACACTTCTACAACATACACTTTCGTCTCCACTTACATGCCACCAGGACGTCATGTTTCGGCAGTCCTGGCTGACTTACAAATTTTACTTAGTCTTGGAAAACACATTATTCTAGGTGGAGACCTAAATGCACGACACCGCGCGTGAAACTGCTATAAAACAAACGACATTGGACGTGTAATTTTAAACTTAGCCCATACGGCAGGATTACACATAGCAGCTCCAAAAACACCAACACGGTACCCCACTATGTCTACTGGAATTTTCGATTTCTTCCTGCTCGGCAATACCCGTGTCCCGCTGGATATTTCCATGCTGGATGAATTATCATCAGACCATAATCCAGTTAAGATGATTCTGGACATTAGTGGTTATACCACAGGATAGACACCAGAGCCTTTCGGATTGACTGGCCAAAAATTTGGCAAAGCTCTCAACAACATACACTACACTCTACCTACGATACAGTCAGGGAATAACATTGATAGTTTTATTCAGGAGATCACTCAAAAAATTATCACTGCAAGAGACAATGCACAATATGAAGTTCCCAAAAGGAAAACTACACGCAATAGAGAATGAGCACAACTTATCAAGCAACGAAATGCTGCGCGAAGGAGATTTCAAAGACACAGAGAAGACAAGCAATAGCTGAATCGTCTTTCTAATGCAGTCAAGTCTCTTACACGTGCATTTCATTTATTAAGCATATTCTATTAGCAATTGAGTACCTTCATATCAAATTTATTAAATCTGTATTGCATATTTCATGTTATGTTTTAATTGTTTACCTGCATCCTCTCTGTCTTACTCCTCTGATCAAGGGCTTGTAATACTTTTGCACTCCTTACATGCAATCTATTGTCAATAACAACTTGCCTTTCAGGACATCCAGCTCGGTGGCTTTCTGCTCTTTACATCTATGAATAAGAAATTATTTATGAATTATATAAATGAATATAGTGAAGCATATTAACTTAAACAAACTCCTAACTTCTAGTACTAATTATATAAATTAAAAAATACATTTAATTAATAAGGATAATTGTACTAATTAATCGAAATGTCTAAACGTTCTACAAGGGGTAGGGCATTCGGCCCAGGTACCCTGGTGTACCAAAGCACCGCTCCATGGATTCCGGAATTCATATAAGAATAAAGAACCTGAGATCACTAAACTGAGTAACAGAGTGGATATATATATATACATATATTTATATACTTTTGATGCGGCCGATTGCAACCAAAATATGAGGTGCACATCTACATTTTATAGGAGTGCTATATACAAAATTTCAACGTTCTAAGTGTACTCGTTTTTGAGTTATGCGAGATACGTACGTACATACGTACGCACAGACGCCACGAAAATTTCTCTTCAGAATTAATTTTAAATCAGTTTTATAATTTTTTTTGGGGGAAAAAGAGTCCTTTACGCTGTCCTTACGTACAGATGTCACGCAAAAACATCGTTAAATTGCATTCGATAGAGGTGAAAATGGATATTTTCTTTGAAATATGATGCCTGAAACTTTTCGTGATCACAATACTTCCTTTTTATTTCGTACAAGGAAGTAAAAATGGTATTTTCTTATTATAGCGGTTCCTAACATTGAATAGCTAATCGACGAGAAATATCTCGCCACGTATTCTAATAACTCTCTACGTGTTACATCTCAGTTGACTGGCGATTAAATATTGGGGGTGGCTACAGTACGGAAGTACCAAAGAAAATATGTGATTAAATTTTGAAATCCTGGAGCAGGGAACTGCAAGATAGGTAATCTGATGACAATGACGATTTTTAGAGGTTCAATAAGAAGCGTACTTAGAGATTTCAAGCGTAATGGATTTTTTTTTTTTTTTTTTTGATGAAACAAATGGAAAATTCTAGCTTGAATGCAAATAATATTGTTATACGGGACGGGCAAACCTAGCTTAACAAGCACCTCTAATAACAAGCGAAGTTCGGATTGCCGCTTGAAGACAGTGGTAAGTAAACAAAAATATCCGTAAAAGTCAAACGCCAAATCATTAAGAAGCGGGAACGAAGTTTGAGTGCTCTTGATTGGACACGTAATCGGTTCACATCAATAGCTCTATTTTTCAAAAAGAAGCCTATGGTTTAGACAGAAAGCTCTGTATGGAGCATTTCAGTGCTTGAGTTACAGTTTTATACCAATTTGCACATTTTCCTGAGCATGTTTTAATGCATCATTATTGTTGTCACCAGAAAAATCTTCCTTGTCAAGTTATAATTTCAAAAATTCGTTTTATCTCGCTTGGTAAGACTAATAGTTTGAAACGAGGAAGCAAGGTTTACCGCATTGTATATATTATTTTTTTTAAACAGCAATAAAAAGGTGTAGAACCAACTCAAAATACGTACAGAAGGTTACAGTAAAAATTCATCTAAAAGAAAAGTTTGTGAACATCAGATGATAATAGGGTAATAGGAGCCTAGAAATTGTTTTCGTTTTTTCTTTCTTTTTCCATGTAAATGTTTAGAAATCTTTAAACCTAAATTTGATCTCCAGGGAGGCTTCACCTGTATTATATGCTTGTTAAAAGATCTAATAATAAATTGATTTAATTATGATTTAAATTAAATATGTTTCTTTATTTGTAACCAGCAATGCTCTTGCTAATGAAGGTTATTATCTAATGTAAATTTTATGTTTTTCTTTGGTACACAGAGCAATTTAATATCATCATTAACTTAAATCTTGGATTAAATTCCTACTTCAAAGTTTTTGTAGGGTCTTGAAAAAACCACTATAGAGCAGTATCGAGTTAATTTGATTGAAATAGTAAACTGAGGAGATTATAAAAATTCTGTTGTCATTCCCTTCTTTCCATCAATTAGCTATAAAGTTGCATATATTTTGCAGAAATTTAACTTTCGGGTTGTTTATTCTCCCATCAATAAAATTCCGAGTTCCATACAAAAGGACACCATTCCGGATATGAATTCTTGGGGTATTTATAGGATTCCTTGCCAGTGTGGTTTGATTTACATTGGCCAAACTAGGAGAGCCTTAAAATTTCGCGTCAAGGAACATGAGGCATATGTTAGGAAAAAAAAAGGAAACACAGAGGTCTTCTGTTGCTCAACATTGTTGGTCCGAAAATCACACTTTCAATTTTTCTGCTGCCAAAGTTATTCAAAAAACATCTTCCATTGGAGAACTGGATTTTCTAGAGGCATTTCACATTCAAAAAATCTTTCTGTTCTAGTTAACGATCCTAATTCCAATCCATCGTTGCCTTCGGCGTTTAAAGAAATTATGTTTTAGTTTTGGTTTCACCAACAGATGGCGCCATTTGCTTATTCTTGTTTGCTTTCTTATCTTATCTAATTATTATTTCCGATCTTGTTCATTTGCGGTTTTGCAGCTGAGGATGTGGGTTCGGTAAAACCATCGAAACTATTCCTGTGAAAATTTTGAAAATATAACGCTGATTTTTGTTGTTTGACTTCTGAATTAGTAAACTGAATTCAATTTGAATGAGCTAAAGTACTGTTAAATATTTTTCACTTCAACAAAGCTTTGAACACTCACAATACGCAGAATAACTTTGATAATACCTACAATAAACAGCCTTTCAGACAAACTTGAGAAAAATATTACTGCTTTCATAAATACAAACAATTTGCAAAATCAGATCACATTGTTTGACAAGCTGAATTTCAGTTAAAATTATTTCTCCCCAAAATTTCCTCGTGCTTTCTTTTGATGTTAAATCATTATTTACCAATGTTCCAGTGGAAGTTGCATTAAGATGTCCAAAAACTAGATTTCGTGAATTTCATTTCTCCTGCATCGATATTGATGAACTAATTTCACTTATTCAACTCTGTTTGAAACATACACATTTTGTTTTCCAAAATAAGTAGTATAAGCAAACTCAGGGATTAGTGATATCTACATGCGTTATTTTGAATCTAAATTATTTAAAACTTTAAACTTCCCAGTTATGCGAACGATACTTTTACCCTGTTTGATAGCAATAAAATGATTTAAATAATGTTCTTTCAATAATGAATTCTATTGATCCTGCTATTCAGTTCACTTTTGAACTTGAGACATCCAATTCTCTTCCGTTCCTCGACATTTTGGTCCCACGTGACATATCTGACTTCAGTACTACTGTTTACTATAAAACTTCATCGGTTTGCCTTCCACCACACTTCAAATCATGTCATCCGACGAAACAGAAGTTAGCTTCATTTTATTTCTTTGTTTTCCGTGCACTTCAAGTTTGCTCCTCCAAATCAGCTCTTGATAAAGGACTAAATTATTTAAAAGCAGTTGCTGTTGGCAGGGGCTTTTCATCTAACATTTTTAACGTGCAGTTAAAAAACTCTCATTGGAACACATCAAAAGGTACAATCCTGTTTTAGGTGATTATAGGAATTCTGTTGTTATTCCTTTTTTTCCGTCAATTAGCTATAAAATTGCACGTATTTTGCAGAAATTTAACTTTCGAGTTGTTTTCTCTCCTATCAATAAAATTCCTAGTTCCCTGCTTAAGGACTCCATTCCGGATAGGAATTCCTGGGGTATTTACAGGATTCCTTGAAAATGTGGTTTAATTTATATTGGTCAAACAAAAAGAGCCTTAAAATTTCGTGTTAAAAAACATGAGGCATATGTTAGGCGAAGGAAACACAGAAATCTGCTGTTGCTCAGCATTGTTGGAATGAAAATCAAACTTTCCATTTTTTTACAGCCAAAATTATTCAGAAAACGTCCTCCATTGGTGAATTAGATTTTTTAGAAGAGTTTCACATCCCAAAAACCTTTCTGTTCTAGTTAATGACCCCAATTGCAATCCATCTTTACCTTCAGGCTTTAAAGAAATTTTGTTTTAGTTTTTCTTGTTTCATCAATAGATGGCGCCGGGAGCTTAACTTCTGTCCAACTTTTCTTATCTTAACCCTTTATTTGGTTCATTTGCACTTAGCACCTGAAGAAGGTAGTTCAAAAACTATCGTAACTAGTAATGCAAAAAAGGAAATTTTTTTAAATTTACGCTGATTCTTAATGTTGGATTTTGTTTTTAATTTTTGAAGCTGTATTTCACTTAAATGAAATCTCTGTGAAAATAAAAATAACTTTCAGGTAAAATATAGCAATAATATCTTATTAAAATTATAAGCAATGGCAACACAATTTAAGGTTTTCAACCAATATGACTATGCAAATGAAAGCACTAATAAAAATTGTTTTGTGGATGAACAACAATAGGAAGATGCATAATGTACGGGTAATACCCCTCAGAAATAACAAAATTGCTAAATGAGATTTATATTCATTCGTTGGAAAAAAACAGAGGAAGTCACTAACTCTTGATAAAGAAATAGAAAACAAGTAGTCAAAGTAAATGCTAGCCGTTAATTGCTATAACTGGACAGGTTGTTTACGACAGACATGCTTGAAAATTTTTTGTCTCGAGAGATAATGATATCTTTGATAGTTTAATATACCAGTGAAATTTTATAAAGTGTTTCTCATGCAGAAAACGGTTCATGTTCTAAAAAACACTTTCTATCAATCCATGGCAGATTTCAGACAGTTTTTAATTACCTTCAGTTTTTTTAAAAGGAGACACCTGCGAAATACTTTTAATTAAAGATAACAAGATATGTTAAGATCCTAAATTACATTATGAAATCTTTAACATAATAACGATTAAAATAAAGTCGATGTTCATTGAAGTATATTTGTTTAACTTTTACAGATCTTTCTAGAGAAAAACTGCATTTTTTTTACTCATAAGTGTGACTTCTTATTCCTCGAAAACTTTTTTACGCTTAAAATTTTTATACCTTTCATGTCTTTAATTTTTTCAAACTTTATCTTTGTTTATACAGCAGTTTAATTAAATGAAGTAAAGTGAAATATGTTTGACTAGTTTTAATGGATCAAAACCACTTCATAAAATGTCTATACATTAAACATTGCTCAGTTATTTAAAATTTTTAAATGTTTACAGTGATTTCAATTTTTATTTAAATGGTGAGGAAGTTCGACTAAAGTTTAAGGACACGTAAAGACACATTTTTTCAGCAGTATCGTAATTATGTTTATTTAATAGAAGTTGTAAAATGTACTTAAAAGTCGAACAGAACGAGTTAAATTGTTTAGAACTTAATAAAATATTTTTTATAAATATTAATGTCTTCTTATAGTTTTATATAATAAATTTAAATGTCAGTATGGATAGATTCTTTAAAAAATTGACTATAGAAAATGTATAGACATTTCCTTGTTCTTATCACTAAAAATTATTCTCTCATAAGTTAAAACACCAATACAACACGAAAATCTTCATAAGCATTTAAGCAGTTTGAAAATTTATGTTACAATTTAACATTTAAGATCAGGTTACCTAATGGTAAGTTATAAAAACAATAAAATTCTAAATAATAATAATAAAAAAAAACTTTGAAAGCTTTCAAATTTTATATTACGCTCAAAAGAGAATTTTTCATTTATACATACGTACACGTTTTGAGGGCATTTGGGCTAAGGCCCCTTTGCGCTAAAAATATTTAAAAACAGCATATTTTAAAATTTCTGACAGACAGACTCGCGCCCTGGAGAAAATGCTTTATTCCATGCAATGTATTGCCACTGCTTGTTTTGAAATCGTTAAGTTTCTAAACCAAATTTCATTAAACTTTAAAAATTATGAAATAGATAATAAAATAAATTCGAAATTCAAGCTTTGGGCTTCCAGGTGCCCATACTCGGGTGGATGACTACGTTATTCAAAATTTGATGGCTCTAGGTATCGTTGTGGTTTAACAGTGAGAGAAACATATAAACATTCATGCAGATTCTTCATTATTTAATTTCTTTAAATATAATACCAGACGATAATATTTGGTGGCAACAATTTTAATAATGTGATTTTTAATAACAATTTTAATAATAAGTGATACAGCTGTTTATATTCATTTGATGTAAACTGCCGATAAAAGACTTCTCTTTCTTAAACCGTTAACTCTTCCGGGCTAACACTCCAATTTGGATTAAAAATAGAAATATTTGAACTTCCCTTCTGTACATATGAATGAAATTTACTGTTATATAAAACTAAGCCTTTAATTTTGAATAAAATTAAAAATATTGACAAAACCTTCAGTTCTAACTGCTTGGTGTTTGTTTTCCATTTAAATTTTTGAACTAAACTGATAAAAATAGAAATATAGCTAAATAAAAAAACACGTATCACTGTTTTAAGCAAAATTTAAAAAAAGAAATACGAGTGTGTTATACACAAATTCACCGTCACATTCACATTTTATTTTCAGTGCCGTCGATACATTTGCACAAGAAGCAAGAATTAGAAATTTTGGAATCGACCTATTAGTCATATAAAACAACATTAGCTGGAATATCTTATTAAAAAGTCTGGTAAAATGACTTTTAAATGATTAACTTACTCAGTGCTGAGCAACATACTTTTATAACAGAAAAGTTATATGAAAATCTTATGCATCTTCCATTAACAACAATGTCTATTTGAGATGAGTAGGACTTTATTGCAAAATGAAATCAATAACACCTCTTCGAGGTATTGAAAATTGAGGCAAACTAAAGAAGGAAATTTAGTATAAAAGATCTCGAAAAATATTAAATGTTAATGTGCCCGTACTAAATGAATGAATCTATAATAAGTAAAAATTTGAACTTTAATTTTAAACATTCAAAAGTAATTTTAAAGCTTTTAAATCTATCACTTTCATTGAATATGATAAGAACCATAGATAAGTGCAGCTTAATTGTTTTCTCCTTCACGTTTTTTGCAGAAAAAGTGTATCATAATGTATGCTATAAAATATGATTTTTAGGAAAACCATACTTTATTAAGAAGCTATATCAACTTTAGACATTAAAAAATAAAAGATAGAGCCAAAAACTATTTTATCCTTCATAATTAATTTTGAAGTCATATTATTAAGTTAAACATTTTAGTCTCGAAATTTCGAAGTTTAGAGATTTTTAATATCTTTTTCTGTCTCAAGTATATAATTTTTTTTCTCTTGAAGACTTGTAGGATGTCTCTTTTTGCAGACGCAAATTAAACGCCAAAAATGTCAGACTAGTATTTTTTTCTCGCGTTAAAATGTGTTTCTAGTTGACGCTGTTACCTTTCTTCTTCCCAAGTATAGCGTCGATTAAGAGGCTCACGTTGACAGGTTGAGTGTAATTAGTTCTTTAATCTCATGATAGATGAGTGTATCATGAGCACTAGTGCTTCAGTCATCTAATCAATAGCGGCTGCTTTACCGTGCTTAAAGCCTCATTTAGTTTAGCTCAAGAGTGAAAACAATTTGCTGTTGCAGGAGGTTTTTTATTAAGGGAAAAGAAAACTGAAATGTTCGAAAAGTTCTTAGAAAAATATGAGGATATTCAGACCATTCATGCATAAATATAATTTTTTAGTCCTTTCCAAAGATCAATAAGCAAAAGAAATTTAATATTTGCTAATTACCAAAGAGTTATTTAAAGACAGACGTTAATTTATAGTTTTAGTTATAAATATTAATCTAACAGTTTCGTGTATAGTTTCGTAAGTGGATCTCCCCCCCCCCATAAAAAAAGAAGGTTACAAGCATCAACGTTTGAAAAGTAATTGCAGAGGTAATAATTTTTCCATAGAGGGTATACAGATGCCACTATAGTTCTCTAGCACCGGTAATGGAGATAGGTAGAGTAAGTTCGCAGACGCGTCAGAGCGGTAGAAATGGCAAGGTGTTTTAGAAAAGTGTTCTCGCTTGGAGGTGCGAGACGTGATTCGTTATTCTGATCGAGTATCTGGATCGTTGCTGCCGCCACTTTGACAAGGTTACGTGAAGTCATTCGACGCAAATGCCCTGGCACGCTGAGTGATGGTGCCATCCTCCTGCATCACAACCCCGGCTCCATACTGCTTGTCAAATTCAAGAATTGCTGCAAATTTTAAGTGGAAAGTCTGGAGTCACTCCCCATATAGCCCCGATTTAGCATCCAATGATTATTTCATTTTTCCGAAATTGAAGGAACGCTTAACTTGGAGTGAGGTTATCTTCAGATAATGATGTGAAAGCAGCTACCGAGAACTGGCTCAACGGGCAGACATGTGATTTCTATCAAGCCGCGTTAGAAATGTTGGTTCTGAGTTCAGATAAATGCCTAAATATGCCTAAATAGATTAGGTAGTTATGTGGGAAAATATTAGGCAAGTATGCCTCTTAATTCCGTTTTATATTTTTTGTATGTTCTTAATAAATAACTTTGTGTTGTGACTTACCCCACTTGCCTGCTAGTTACATCAGAACAAGCCCGCGAAATTCATCATGGCAAGGAGAGCAAGACTGCGCTTATCGTTCGCAAAGCCTTGAGCACCATATAGGTGAAGGTTTGACTTCGATCTGTATAAATAAGAGAAAAAGGTGAACCTATTAACCTTGTAACCATTTTTTGCATTCACACTCCTATTTTCTGAGTATGCAGTCCTATTGGCATGGGGGTAGGAAAGCCAGCTGCCATAGGAAGGCATGGATGTTTATATGTCTGTAGTATCTCTGCGGCAGGCGCTTGAAGGTTATTAATTCGAGAACCCTTTTGAGAGAATTAATTGTAGGGGAAAATAGATGCAACTAAGGAGCATTTCGCATCCGTCTCATGAGGTTTTGTCCATCATAGTTCGGATAGAACTTCCGTTTTCTCGAGGCTGTAATTTTTGGTCGCCATATGTGGTGCACTTTGGACAACGTTTTCGTTGATGAAATAGCTAAATAAGGGATGGGTATGGCCATTCCGGATGGATGCATTACTCTGTAAGTATCTGGCATTTGAAACAATAACAACAACAACTTCTGAATACAGTGCCAGAAATAAGCAGAAGCTGTTAAGTATCTGTTCTTTAAAACCTTCTAAAACGGCGCCGAAATTCTCATAATATAGCTTTCAGACAGGCCCGATCCGAAACAGTTTTGCCCCCTCTTTGACATTTTCCTAATTAGAAAAGTCGTTAGTTCCCTTCCATGGATGAAGTAAAATTTACATGTTTGTCGGACGCTTACGTCCCATAGTAGAGGGGTTGCTAGATTTGCAATTTTTTCGATGATTATTTTGCTTTCATTTAAATGAATTTCTAAATAAATAGTGCATAAATAAATATGCAGTACTGGATGCATATCCAGTGCAAAATTTATTTAGAACAAAATATATGCAATGTTTATATTTCACTCACTATTTCTAATCAATCTCGTAAATAATTTGTGAATTTTTTAACTTTGTTTTCGCTCTTCATTTATATTCGCGTATTTTCGTATTAGAAATTAGAAAGCGAGAACAAAATTTAACAAAATATAGTAAATACGAACTAGATTTGTAAGTCTGCAGGCTGAAATGCGATTTTTAATAACATATTTTCATTAATAAAATAATGGTAATGACTAATTTAATGAAATAATAATAATAATATTTATTACCATTAGATGATTAGAATGAGATTCAATACAATTAGATTTTGAGATGAACTTACAGCAATAATAAAGCTTTACATAACAATAACAGAGATTTAAATCTGCTTTTTTCGATAATTTTGTTATTATAATATAAAAATCAAAATCCGAGATAATTGGTTGCGTTTAATCATTTAACTTTAACAAATATTACATTGGACTATCAGGCAAAGAAGGTATATCTTTAACAAGAATTTTTCTTTGTAAAATTGGCTTTTGTTTATGTTAGAGAAAAAAATCCGTGACCTATACATGCAATCATCAAAAGAATTTTGAGAACAGTTTTAAATGTTCATGAAGAATTAATTATACGTCAATTTCTTTTCATAGGTAGAAATTTCGTCTAAAACCATCGTTATGTCCAAAAGTTGAAGTCTATTTCATTTTCAACGAATATTCTATTTGCATATAATCTATTTTCTAATTTATTTTAGAAAGAGTAATCTTTCACGTTTTCAAAAGAATAAGGACATACTGGGTGTTGGTGTATTTTTTTATTTAAAGTGTGGAATTTTCTCTTTGAAAATATCAAAACTCATGAAGAGCAAAATTAATTCATGAGAAATAACTTTGAAATGCAATAATTCCATCGTAATATGAAATAGTGGAGAAAAGTGCAATACAGTTTATTTATTCACAAATAATACCCCTCATATGCGTAATTTATGTACTGTCGATTGAGAAATATAGGTTAGTAAATTAAACCGGTTATTTCGATACTTTTCCTTTATCAATATTTTTACAGACTCTTCAGTAGAGCGGTAAAGGCGGCTGAACACTTGTAGCTCTCTTGGGTTTGATTCCCGGCTAAATAGTTGGATTCACGGTTTTTGTGTAACGTAAATACAAGCCAGCTTCTCTTAGAAAGTCCTCCGCGAAGGCATAACTCCCCTTATACAGGTAATTGTTGTGTGCTTTGTAATTCAGTAAGCGAACAAAATTAATCCAATCAATACCGATAGCGTTCACGTGCTTTTCCGTAATCCAATCCTAATTTTCATACATTTAATAGTAAGTTGACATACACCTTATTACCGACAAAATAACAACCTTTTTCAAAGATATTTTTTTATCAACTTGTCTGAATTCCCTTTATCTTTTGAGGAGTATAAGAATTTCAGCAAATAAAACTGGCCGAACTTTTATAAAATGTAACTGATGTTTTGATTCAATTTAGAAGTAACGTGAGCTTTACTGATATTTAAATACTTTTTGCCAGATCTCATCCTAAAAGAGGGTCTAAAGATAAATTGATTTTATTTAATTTACAATCAATAAAAATCATTGAAAGCAATCACTGAATGAATGAAAATCACAAAAACTATTATGCATACAAGTCTCTTATTTATCTCCTGATAAATCAGACAAAATTGCCTACATAATAGAAGCACTTTGAAAGAGTCAACAGTTCTTAAGGGTTTTATGCACTCCACAAAAAAATGTCAAAATAAAATCTTATTATTCATAAACGATAAAAGTGGTTTTACCTATTTGCTAGAAGGGCATTAAATCTAAAATATTAATCTATTCTGATTTGTTATGATTAAAAAACATTAAATATGGTAAGCTTAAAGAGCGTGCAAAATCGCTGACGTTTTAATCATAGCAAAAGTCAGTACTAAAAAAATTAGCATTAAAATTATGAGACAGATTGAGAAAGAGATGACCTCTATTTGATTTTCAAGTATATTGGCGCAAGACGAAACCTGCGGTTTTTGCCAAAATGTAGCCAAACTGATAAGAGGGAAATAATGCGTAGCCAGCGGCTACTCTGAGCAGCGACAATGGACCACCCAGAGATCTACAGATAGGCGATTCTCTAAAATGGGGAGGGCGTGGATGGTACGACGGTTGTACCAATGCCGGCGTCTGAGAAAGTCATTCTTCTGGTACAACTGCTGTACCAACCGGCTTCGAGAGGTTAAAACCTTGTTTTATGGCTTAAGTTTTTAGTTGACTCATTGCTAGAAGATTTAGTATTATGATCTTCACGCTTGAACAGTTGTTTAATTTAAGTACCAACTCCTGCTACTGGTAAAAATATAAGAGTTGAATGAAAGATAGTGGCAATAGATCCGTAGTTCTGAAAACATTTTAGTACCATAGATACAAAAACTTCCAGTCTCTTGCAATAATCACTTGCCAAATGTACTATTTTGTGTCGAATTACAGGAAAGCGTCATGTTCCCTCAGCACTTCCATTTCTGTCGATATAACGCAGGCAGTACTGTGTAGCCCGGGTAATCTCCTGTCTACTTTTGTAATGGATCCGTCGAAGTAAATGTTTCATTTTGGAGAAAGAATTATAGTCACACGGATTAATATCGCTTGAGTTGTCCGGTATCGCATACCGCTGTAGGAGAGCCATGATAGCGTTTGCATTATGACCCTGTCCACTATCATGGAGGATATGTGTTTCGTCCCTCAAAATTTGAGAGCAGGCAAAACCTCGCGTGACAAATTGCATCCCTGGAACATCAGTTTTCAGCTGATATGATCCTGTACGACTATAATCTTTTCACGAAGACTACTCAAAGAGCTCCATTTCAGTAGTAGAAAGGTGGTTATCAGTTCTACAGGGCAATCGATGCGGAACATCAGCAGAGGTGGTCGTGCTGATTGTGTATGATGCCTTCCAGTAGTTTGGCAGAAGGTTGTAAACACGACATACACATTGTATGTATTTACATCTAATAAAGCCTTTTCACGATTAACGACATGTTGACACTACTTTTTATTTTTTGTGTATCTTACCAGAAACCCGTGTATCAACCCTTGTAAAGCTTACCAGAAATCGCTTTGGAAAGGTCATTCTAACTCTCACGAATAGAATGGAGTTATTCAAATGTTAATATTTCAAGGTATAGGTAAACATCGCATTACGGGCATGCAGGTGTAGAGTGATACCTCTTGTAGTATCACATCATTGAAATTCTGGTAGTTTATATCAGAGTTTCAATGCTTTTATACAAAATTTCAATGCTCAACACGTTAAGCGCCATGTTGGTCAACGGCGATTGACATCATACTTCCCCCTCGGACGGCGTTATTAGTCATAACTGATTGACAGTACTTTCCTTTACTATCGTGTTACTCAACAGCAACTGACAGCAGGATTTTTGCTCAGACGGCATCAGTCACTATTGATTGACGATATACAATTTAAAAAAAAATATATTTTTCTGTTAAATGTGCCTATAGAGATGATTAGGCGTTTGATTTCAGAGCAGGAGACGTGACATATGTGCAGCGCCCTCGTCGAGACTCAATCTCTGGACGTTCCAGTGCTAGCTGGACTTAATTTCAAATTACACCATGAAGGTAGGGAGGAAGAAAAACCTTATATTATCACCCACTTAAAAGGCGGCTGTGAAGGAGGGTATTCTAGTCGACCAAATCTTGTGGTGATGAATTATCATTCACCTTCTTGTTTTAGTTTCGTGCACAACTGCAGAGTTTTATAGACTTTTCTTTGAGTCAGCGAACAGAAGAAATTGCGCAGTGCCCTCGCCGAGATTCGAACTCTTGATCTTCCGATACTAGGCGGACGAGCTTTCCAATTATGCCACGAAAGCACACTGTAAGAACGGAGAAAAACCTCTGATATCATCTTTCGAATTCCATACAGAGCTCTGGTCTCCAGCATATTGCTGAAATCGGCTATCGCAAGCTAAATGGAAAGAAAGACAAAATAGGCTTCGCTTTTAACGAGTTAAGTTTACTGTCAGTTATTATCGCGTTGAGTGTCAGATTCCTAATATCAGTACTGCTAATAGAATAACTTATGTTTCCTAACCTTTCCTAAGCATCTTTGTTAAAGAGTTTCAATATTTTCCAGGAAAATCAGCTGTGTGGGATCTTTGCTACCAGAATAAGAGCAAAGGCAGTAAGGAAATGTAAAGCGGCGAAGCAATGTTTTGTAATCACTTTCTAGGAGATACCTTTATACAGTTCAACGACAGACGAATAATGATTTTGGATTGCATATGTGCATTTCTTTTTCCCCAGTTCTGTACTCATAATACATATTTGCTGATGGAAATATTCTCCATGCTCATCACTTACAACTGTCATCTAATAATATTGAGATATTTAGAAAGTTTATTTTAAGTGACATGTTACAAACCAGTGCTCGGTTAAATTTCCAGAAGCACTCAGACTAATACGTTTTCTGTAACTTTCTGCCTTTTAGTTTCCCAAGAAATCTCTTCGCCATGTTTTGAAAGATTTTGTGCATCAGATTTAGCGTTATTCGACATGTAATCAAACACAGAATTACTCATTATTTGTCTATTTGAGAATTAACAGAGATAACCTCCTTAATTCTGGTTTGGCTAATTTCGGAGAAATTTGTTTTAGAAAATAACTTATCCTTTTAAAACAATTACCTGTTCAAAGTGTTTCATCAAACAAACTCAAATGTGAAGACTTTTTTTTTTTTTTTTTTCTGTCGGAGTTTTTAAAAATAAAGTTCCTCTTTATGATTACTATTTCTATGGCTCAGAAAGCAACATTATTTTAACTACTCAAGTTGCAGTCCAAAGAAAAAGACTACGCTTATTGTTTCCTATAATATATGCTGCTAACAGAAAGTTGATATACTATTAACACCATCCTATTATGTAAACAGAATAACGAAATGGTGCTGACATTTTCTTTCTTCACATTTCCTATTTTGAAGTAAGACTGATTTGAAGCTAGCTTCTGAGAAGACTATGAATAGTCACCGTTCTTCAGGACTGTTCTGGTATTCCAAGACTTCGGGTAAGGAGCTTGTGTCACTGAAATATGCATCTTCGATTTGAAAAAAAATTATCATCCTTATTTTTCGTCTGAACAAAAACTCTGAATCTTGTGCTTTTTGTTAAGAGATCTCATAAATTTACTCCAATAATCTCAATACTTAGCTCGAAGGTATTGAGAAAAAAAAAATTAGGAAAAGATCATTGAAGTCAGATTGATTGTTGAAGACTGCGGCAGACAGCCAAACTGAGCTTCGACATCAAACAATAATTCCAGTAGAGAGTTTTTCTGCAAAGAACTGAGGTCTGATGGAGAAATTTTAATTTCGTAATCTAAATCAGGCTGAAAAATACATAAAAATCTCTGTTATTTTTTCTTATAAGTAATCCCTTTTAATTCATTTTTGCCACTTATAAACAGAAAACACAGTTGTGAAACATTTATTTACCTCTTTACTAGAATGTAGCCTATTTTTGAACTCACGTGGGATCTAAATATAGGTGTTACTTTATATTGGTTTGCTTAAATTTTCAGTTTACCATCAATGACTGCAAAGGCGATATCTGGTCGAAGACAAGATAAAACTAATAAAAAGAAAATCTGAAAGGTTTCAAATTTTAAATTACGTCCAAAGGGGCGTTTTTTCAAAATTTTTTCTGTTACCTTTATTTATTAAATATCACGTTCTTAGCACTTAAACGATAAATTTTAGTTCAATAGGAATGTAGCAAAATAACTTTAAAATGAGCCTGTCTTTAGAATTTCCGATACACAGTTCCGCGCGCTGGAGATGAAAAGATTCCCCCCCCCCGTAGATTGTTGCCATTCCTCGCTTTCAAATCGTTGAGTTTGTTACTCAAAAATTCGTTAAAGGTTTACAAAGTATGAAATCGATAATAAAACATATTCCAAATTTCAAAGTTGGGCTTCCACATGCCCATATTCGCAGTAGGATTACGTCATTCAAAATTCGATGGCGCTATGTGCCGTTGTTTTATCACAATGCGAGAAATATACATACATTTATGCAGATTTTTCATTATTTAATTTCTTCAAGTATAATGCTATAGTATATGCTTCAAGTATATGTTTCAAGTATAATGCTTCAAGTATAATTCAATGTATAATGCTCTATGGATGGGAATTAATTAGCCTCCTAGGCCAACATAATTCCTTTGTAACAATTGTGCGAAAATACAAGACAACACCAAATAATGCAGCTATCACGGCTCTTTGAAACATTTGGTACAATGGAACACAGACTGGTGCGAATTTATCAACAGAAGTATATCAAATTCCAGAACTGACAGAAATGCGTTTATGTTCGCCCATCTAATGATGCAGCTACTAGGGGCTTACGCAGCTATTGCTGTGCGTTATTCCGTGAACGCGAGTGGTTAATAAAATGCCATACTTTAGCTTACAAATTTGATCACACCTGAAAATTTCGTGGTGATTGTCGTTTCATGACATTCCCTAAAAGACTTCAACTGGAATCCTTCTAGAGAGCACGGCATTTTCCAGTATTAACCGGTTACCGCCTGTTAATTTAGTATGTGAAAATTAAATAAATAATAACTCAATTTATTAAGATTTGGACTTCTAAAAACTGTTCGAGGTATAGTCAAATGTACAGATTAAAAAATTATAGTTCAACTAATCAAAGTACTTATATTAAAGTAAGCTGAATTCTTTTACATTATACTCTCAGATAACTTTTATAAATTCATAATTAACCATTTATTTCTGCAATCTTCACTCAGATACGATTAAGGGGAAAATCATCTTTAATCGGCAACTATGATTCTGAATAACAGTATTCAGAGCAGTAATTAAATTTAATGCAGCTTTATTCAACTAATAATCCATTACGGTTTATGCGCAGTATGTTCTACGGGTTCGTGAATTTGAAGTGAATCATAACGACATTTGATGAAGAGTCAAAGCACTATTTATTCGTCAGTATTACCAGGACAGTTTCAAAGACGCGTTACAGTCGTCGAAAATCTACGACAAACACGTTGAAGCAATTAGCAGCACAACATTCAGGTTATCAGGCTATGACGGTAAAGCATAAAATACAGCTCCTGACTTGGTCGATCGCTCTTAAGCTAATCTCTGAAATCAGGACACTACTACTGAAATCAACATACTCTTTCACGATACATTGCCACTCCGCGTACAGACAGTGTTTTTGTAACTTTTGACTTGCCTCCGAGAACATTCTGGGAAAAACCTATAAGAGTACGTTCTAGAATGTTCTCACTCCATCTATGGCATATCGCTGGTTTCATCGCCAAACGGCCGATTTTATATCCTGGCAATCCTGCCTTTCCTTGACATTTTCTGGTAACCCTAAATCCGGTTTGCGGGGAAGCTGTCTTATCGCAGCAACGCTTTCGCAACATTACATTCCGTCCTCGAAACTATACTATGTATTAATTAACTCTCAACTGCTTTGCAAATAAAAAATCACAAGTGATACATAAGTATAAAAATAACTGCTTAGGAATATAGAATGAATTTTGCAAACTTAGTCATCCAGAGATTTAAAGTTTTACTTTTAAAATTATTCTTATTTATTCTAGCTCATTTACGCTATTTTATTTAGGCGGCTTCTTTCAGCATGGTGTTTAATAAAGCCGGTTGCCATATTTTGTTTGTGCCCGGGCTCGAATTCTGAGAGGGCATTGGTATCTATAGATGTTTACACACTTTGTTTGAGATGTAATATCGATTTTCCCATGTGGTTTCCAAGGCAAAGCTTTCTGTGAATAGATGGCTAGAAAACTAAACAGTTGACCATTCTGGGTGAATATTAACAAATAATTGTCCGGCATTGCATAAAAAGTTTTTTATTTACAGCCAATGAGCTACATATACACTTTTCGTTTGCCACAGTATTTATAATCCTCAGACATGTAAATCTTAAGCAGAAAATTGAAACGTATTCATCTCCGCAGACAATATTTACTAACTATAAGAAATGTAGTTTAAACAGATTATTAAAACTTGTCACTCATCAAAACATACCTTTCCTCCAGATAATAATCATCATCACGAGTTGTAAATATTCGCGAAATCCTTAAGCGTCTCATTAAATTAATGGGTATCGTTCTAAGGCTCAAAATGTCTCAAACTATGTTTTGACAGGAGAAATTGTTCCTTCAACACAGAAATTCGTCTCAGATAATGGGTGCGAAAGCTTAACGTTCAGCGATGTCAACTAAAAACCGATGAGGTGGACATGAAACGGGTATGAGGACAGGTGGTTGTTTACTCAAATGCAGCGAAACGTCAGACAGATAGAGGTCGTTTCGTGTTTGAAGGAGGATGTAACAATAAATTTTAGGGCGATAAATAACATTGTTGTGGGAATATGAAGTGACGTGATTAACTTTGAATTAGCTCATTGCCATAAGTTAGCTATTATGTTGGAATCATTAGGCATTATACTAGCACTATTTTCATTTAATTTGTAACAGTGATATAAAATGGAGAAATCCTATCGAAAGCATAGAGTTTAAAAAATTGCAAAACAAGAAAAAATACTTGTCAAACAGTAGCTCTTTAGAAAATTTCATCAGTCTATTTGACAGTTTATTTCGGGTTGATAATTTTTTAAGAAACTATAGAAATTAAAATAGTTTCAATCTTAGTCAAGAAATCTTAAAAATAGTATAACCTCATTATTATTGTAAAAATGGGACCCAATAACTAAATATGCTAACAGTGAAAACGTGATGCTTTATTCTTAAAAAATATGATGTTAAATTCGATGCTGAAAATTTGAATTAAAATTTATTCTAATACACTTGAAATGCATCTGTATACTACGTCAAGTCTGTAACTGCAAAACGTTTCTTAATGCACCAGTTTGTGCTTTTATATAACTTTTTGAAAATATCCGGATTTGTGAGGTACTTTATAAAAATCAAATTTTTGCAAGCATCTCACGGATCGGGAAAATTACGAAATAAAATATAGTCAAGAAGCCCATTTTTACTTCTTTATAGTAAGTAAAGGAAGTATTGTAATTGCGAACAATTTTCGGCTATCATATTTCAATGAAAATATCCATTCTGACTGCTTTCGAATCCATCTGAACGATGTTTTTGCGTGCCATGTGTTTGTACGGACAGAATAAAGGCCTCTTTTCCCCAAAATGGATTGCAAAATGGATTTTAAATGGATTCAGGAGAGTTTTTGTTTACGTCTGTACGTACATACGTACGTATGTATGTATCTCACATAACTCAAAAACGAGTAGACTCAGAACGTTGCAGTTTTGGGACTGTTATAACATGTAGTTGTGCTCCTCCCGTTTTGGTCGTAAACCGAAAGTTTATATATATATATATATATATATATATATATATATACCCACTCTGTTATACTCTCGGTGAGTTCCGTTTTTTATTCTTATATGTTGGTAAATTGGGCATTTTTTGCTTTAAAAAGTGATTGAATTATGTTGTTCTTATGTTCTGGTTAAGGCTTATATGCCTTTAGTTAATCTGCATGCAATAGTAATAGAATTATCAACAATTTAAAAGTTTTTTAAGTGGTACTAAGCCTAATGAATCGCCATTTGTTGACATTTGAAACTCATTGTAGAATAGTAAATTAAGTGAATTTCTGCACCAACCTCAGCGTCTTTTGGCCGACTGGGACGAAAAGTAAACTTTCGATTTTGTGCACCGAAAATGTTTTTTCGCCGGCCGAATTGCTTGTTTTTAAATAGAAACTCTAATTTTATTTGCAAAAATTGTTTAACTCTTTTAAATATATTTGATGTTTTAGGTGTTTCTGTATTTTATAATTTTAATGAATATGTTTTTAGTTTTTACTTCCTTGTACGAAGTAAAAAGGAAGTATTGTAATCGCGGAAAGCTTCAGGCAGCATATTTCAACGAAAATATCCACTTTGACCGCTTTCGAAGGCAATTTAACAATGTTTTTGCGTGATATCTATACGTAAGGACAGAATAAAAGACTCTTTTCCTCAAAAAAAAAAAAAAAAAAAAAAAAAAAAAAAAAAAAAAAAAAACATTGCTTTAAAATGAATTCTGAAGAGAATTTTTCGTGGCGTCTGTACGAACGTATGTACGTACGTATCTCGCATAACTCAAAAACGAGTAGCCTCAGAACGTTGAAATTTTGTATATAAGACTACTATAACATGTAGATGTGCACCTCGTATTTTGGTTTCAATCGGCCGCGTCAAACGTATATAAATATATTTATAAATATATCCACTCTGTTACCCGGCTCAGTGATCTCAGTTTCTTTACTCTTATATGTTTGTAAATTGTACATTTTTTTGCTTTAAAAATGATTGAATTATGTTGTTTTTATCTTCCGGTTAAAGTTTTTATGCCTTTCGTAATTCTGGAAGCAATATTTGTACAATTATCAACAATTTAAAAGCTGTTTAAGTGCGGTTAAGTTTTAAATAACACGGCGGACATATTTGTTTACATTTGAAACAGCAGAATTGTAGATTTGTTGCCAATCTAGAGAGACTAAGCTTCGCAACACAAAAATAACGCCTTCATTTATTATTGCGAATTAAATCATGCTTAATCCTTTCTGGAATTTTTTCGAGGAAATAAGCATTTAAGATTTACTTCGTAATTTTTAATACAGTTATTTTGAGTTTTTATGTATTTTTGCCTTGTCGCGAAGTGAAAACTGAATTAATTGAATGAGAAATACTCAATTGTCTGTGAAAAACTGTTTCTTTTTCGTTTTGTTTGCTTAATTTCTTTTATACATCGTTCTAGCTTTGTTATAGTATTTGAATAGAACATGTGGCAACGATTAGATAATTCTTTAAATGATACAAATTTCGTGCATTCTGAGTTATAATATGAACGAAATATAATACTGTTAAATAAACCTAGCGCCAGAGTGTCGCTATGGCTAACAAAGTGAATTTTAAAGAATGCATTTATTCTATCGTGGTTTATGTGCTGTCGACGAAGTAGGTTTAATTCAATCTAATAAGTTAAATGAAATGCAAGAAAAAATGCGTATAATTTAATATTCCGTACAAGTAAGTCATGTGGTGTACACATCAGATTTTTTTATGTAATTTTGCATTGCCACGAAGTAAGAACTGAATTAATTGAATGAGAAATACATCTCTAAGCAAATTTAAAAAAAAAAAAAAAAGTTTAAATGAAGTACAGCAAAATATGTGTATAATGTAATAGGCTATGCAAGGAAGTCATATGGGGTCCACATCAGATATTTTAATTTTCGGCAGAAGACAATACGTTAAGTCATTTAAAAAGTTCACATATTTTGCCTTCTAACAAGTAACTCTTAGAAACATGTATTAATATATAAAATCCTCAATTCAATATAGTAAATTGGTGATAAAGCTATAAACAAATATACTAGAATAAATTATGTAATCTAAGGAATGTTTGCTGTTAGAAGTATTGTTGTTGTTGTTGTCCTGTCCATATTACAGGGAACAATAGTTGCCAGAGCCTAGTCCGAACAGAGGTTGGACTTCTATTTCCATCCCCCCCAATTTTTAAAGAGAACATCCTGGGGGATCCGGGGGTCTCCCATCCCTCTCCCCTTCCACCAATTCACATGATAGGACTTTCGACTCATCGCATATTTAGAGTTCCGCCATGCCGCACCGATACTATACATTTACAAACATCTATGTCTTCTCCAAGATTCGAACCCTGGCCCTTCGGTACCGTAGTAGGCTTTCCTAACCACTATACCGCCTGAGCTACATTAAAAGTGTTAAACTGGAACATTTCAACTTAGTATTAAACAAAATTTCCAAGGTACAAATTTGCTCCAACATGCCTTATTGAATGTTACTTGAGTTTTAGTAGCGTCAGACCTTATATTAATTAGTAAGTGCAAAATAATAATTGATAACTAAAAAATAATTAGTTGTTAAAACTGACCATCGGAAAGTAACAAGCAACCATATATTTATTTCACAATTTTCAATAAAAGGTAAAATTTTATTCTACTGTTAAATTATTATTCAGTGAAAGTAGCATTAAAACAATTTTTCATTCTTATAGTATAGAAAAACTTTCCTTAATCTTTTGAAATATTCATGTATCGTTCAATGCATAATAGATGCATTCTCATCGTCAGCGGTTTCAGAAATAGAGCTCATTCGCATGCAGTGCAGATACTATACAATATTTATTTTTGAAGGAAAAAAGGTTGAATTCATAAACGGTTTATAAAAAAATAAATACAGAATATGCGTATGAGCTGCAAGAGCGGCGCATTTGTTTGGATCCATATATTCATGTAAATCTTCGGTTTAGAAAGTGAAATTCAATAAAAATACATGGCATGATTCACTAAAAGACGCTAAATTAGGAAACAAGCTCATGCGCGCAGTGAAGAAAATCGACGAGTAATAAATTGGAAAATGTCATATAAATTTTTATGTTTGTTGTTTAACTTGCTATGTGGTGCACAAAGATTTTAAACATTCTTAAAAAACTTAAAACAAGATTCCTAAATATTTATGAATATGTAGTAAGATTTCAATAGAAACATATTTTGTTTTAATCATCTTGAAAAATTTTTAAACATAAAATTAGCCTTAGCATTAGTTCAGTTTATGTACTTCATCTGATAAATGTAAAAAAATCCCAAAATATGGTTTATGATATACTTTTTGAAAAATAGAGAACATTTGTACTAAGTCGTAAAAACTTTTTATTAGATAATACTTGTAGTTAAGAATGAGCTTTTTCACAGTTACAAAATCTATATTTATAGTAAAGAAGCCAACAGTAAACGGATAAAGAAATATCGGAAGTGTGCAAGAACAACTCTCCAGTGGAGGAGATAATAAGAAAATTGATCACTGGTATTTTGACTCGTGTTTGAATTCCAGCGAATGTCTGGCTCCATGAGCTACTAAGTGAACTCGAAATACTAGTTTTGCTAGGAAGTTCTCGAAAGCGTCCTACCTTTTAAGCTAGCAACTCTCGAGTGCTTTAGCATGATTGACTAAACAATGAAACAGGAGCTTTGTAGATATAATGATACGGTTTCAGTTAATTATTTTTCTCTTAAAAAATTCTTTTAAGAATTTTGTTTTGACTTTTTGCAATGGAAGAATCTTTTTTGATAGAAGTATTATTCCATTCATTCATTCAAAATCTTAAACTTCTTTAAAAATACGCATGTATGTTTTTAATGACTGAACTGCTTCTAGTTATTTTTTCAGTGAAATTTCTTCTGCAATAAGAAAGCAACTTCTTGCAGATTCTCTATCTTGGAAATAATAGCTATTAAATACATTGTCAATGGAACTTGGGATTTTAGAGCTATAAAACTACTTTTATAAAAAGGTGGAGTTCTAAGTAAAATGCTATTGATTATGTAATAACTTACTTTTTTCTTCACTGACGCTTTTTATAGTTGACTAATAAAGCTGACGCATTAGACAGTTAATCCTTTTCTTAATTTTATGTTTTCCGCCTAAATTTAACTCGCTTTATTCTCTTTAGTAAACAATTAGTTCTTCTCAGATCGCAGCTTAGATCACAAACAGAATTGATTTTTAATATAAGTTAGGAGAATAAAAAATAAAATAATTAACTTATTTTTTAAAGAATGCATAGGTTCAAATTTACTTTGCGTATTTCAAATGCGTTACTATTTGAGGTAATCTGTCTGTGGATAAAAGTAACACATTCAAATAAGAAATATAATCATGTTTAATAAAGACATAATAAGCTCAGAAAAAGGGTAAGGAATTTTGCTTTAAATAATACTGCGTAGTTCGTTGTCACTGTTTCACGAAGACGCATTTTATTTATAAACTCAAGTATTTCTAAACGTTTCATTCCTACATTTATAACCTTTTTTGATTTCGTGCATTAATATTTTACTCCTAAGTAATTAGAGATTTTGCTGCATCAGGTAAGTTAATAAATGGAAGTTTGAATCGTTTGTTTTTTAAGTTACAAATCGGGAAGCTTAGGTATGTTGCTTGAAGTGTACGGGGACATCTGCTGTCTAGTTTGATATTTCATTATAGTCTCTATTTATAAGCAGAATAAGGAATCTAGCCAGTAAAAATATTGTACAAAGTACAATGTTAATGCGATATGGATTTATACGAATTTCAGAAGATATATTATATTTCAACACTTAATCAAAAACCTCAACATACACAGCAAAAAATGCGGGCATGATGATGTAATAGAGTTGAAAATATATTAATGAGAAATGAATTATATGGATTTTATTGCCTACGTATAATGGATGAAGTAAAATATGCTACAGAATAACATGCTTGTTTAGAAAAATGAACAAATCTTCGTTTCTGACAGCTATGATAAGTTTGGACGATCAGCAGCATGTTTTTAGCATCTGTCGTTTATAAATTTGTACAGGAAAAGCACCATTTTCATTGTACATAGGCGTATTTTGGTAATTTAGACAGAGAAAGAGTTATGAATTATTACAGCTAATTTGTAAACGATATCATTAGCGCGATATATTTTAAGCCTTAACTCGCTAGTTAACTTTATGTGACGGAGTTCAATTAATGCTTCGATTCGACTGAGGATATCTAGGCACCGATGGACCAAAATTTGAATACCGGAGAAGTCATGGATGGTTGTAGGTATACAGTGTTTGTGCGGTAAATGGGCATTTAAAATACACGAAGTGGCAAAAGTCCTCTCAAAAGATTGCTGATAGAGGAAGAGAAATGACAGACTCTCGAACCTCTCCTCCCGGGCTTTTCTTCCTCAAAACCGCGGCAGAACTACGCTTGTACACCAATGGTGAAATACTGGTGTCTCGCCCATTTCTACTTATATTTGAGAATATCCGGTTAGGTGTACACTTTTAAATAAACAACAAGGTTGCTAAAATATGCAACCTTTCTGTTTATTTCATACGTAGTTATGCCAATATTGTTTCTGTAAAAGCAAAGGCAGTTTCTCCAAACGTCTTGAATTTGTGAGGAATTTTCTTACCTCACACCTTCATGGTGTAAATAGAAGCACGTCTGGTTGGCAATCAGTGGGGGGTCGAGATTTTAAATTCCCGGCGAAAGCATTGACGGTTTTTCATGTTTTCTACTCCGAAATAAACCTAACAGTTCAACAAATTTATAAAACATTGCAAGCATGAAAAATGTATTCCGATAGACAATTTGTACTGCTCAGTAGAAATGTTTGAGTTTTTGAATTATTAAATAAAAATAAACTGACTGATATAAAATAAAAAACGTAAAATATAAACCAGTAAAAACACAAAAGACTCCTACCCAAAATTACTCTAAATGAATATTACATAATTGCTAGCTCTGACTAGATTTTTTCGCCGGTGAAATGTTATGTGGATAAAAAAATTAAAAAACTTTTTAACTAGTTGCTCTTTTTTATCAGTCACATAAAAGCAAATTAAAGTAACTTTTTACGTGGAATATGTGCATATAAAACATGTTTTCTGAAGGAGGATGGAAATATTTAATTTATTGCATCATTAAGCTGCAGCCATTTAAAGGTCGTTAATTTTTACGCTAAAAAGTGATCAAAACAGATGGAAATTACCTCTCTAATAATAAAATAAGATATCGATAAAATGTACTTAATTAAGACGTCGTTTTGAGATTAAAACTCATAATTCTTTTATAATCAGCTAATACTGCAGTGACAGAAATGTTTCTGAAGAACTACAAATATGAGTTATATGAATCTGTTTTTAAATTCTCACAATTCATTCTACTGCAGCATTTGATGCTCCGATGTAATGAATTGTGAGAATTAGGAAGAAATTAACATTAGATTGTTTTGGTTTTATTTCAAACAATGGTTCATTTTTGTCTAATTTTGTTTATGACAATCAAGCATTTCACTTCTATGTAATGACCTGATGTTCTTATTCAGAAGTAAATCACTTCAAAAAATGGTTATTATTCCAAACGTACAGCTATTCGCACATGTAATTAATTTAGTTTTCCTACTTAAGGTTTTTAATAGAGAAATGTTTTGTTTTCTTCCAAAACTTGAAAATTCGTTTTTGAGCTTTCAAAACCGTAAGATAGTATCAACCAAGCAGGAAGTAAATATATGATTTTAGTCTCTGCGTATAACCAGATATGAGATAAATATTCTGCCCGGACGAAAGGATGAAATTTCCATAGTTTCGCAACTGGCTAAGCAAAATCACTCATTCCAAGAAGCCTCCTTTATATGTATAGAGTAGTTAAAACATTTAATTTCTAACAATGCAAATATATGTCAATCTTTTTCATTCATGTGTTCTTGAATTGATTTACGCTAGTTTAATAGCACGTTGTTTGTTTCAGAGAGCATGATATTTCCTCATTCTTTTTTCGATACTCAAAGACGTTATATTATCTCACCGATCTACCTATATGAATTTTATTTTCAATTTTTATTACATATTATAATTTTAAAGTTCCTTTTCTATTAATACTTCTGTATTTTTACAATTATAATTGCTACAGAGAATGAAACAATGTATAAATTAGTATTAAAATATTGCAAAACACGAGAGGGTTATCAACGGTTTCCTTAGGCAAAATTTATTTGTATTCAAGTTACAAATAGAGTAAACCACGAGAAATACCTTTGCAGATGGTCTACTCGCCTGGGTTTGAATCTAAATCGGACTACCAATATTCATCAGTCTTAACCGCTCAGCCAATAGCCACTTAAGTGCCAACATTTGGTGAGATTTTTTAAAATATTTTTAGAATTAAATAATATGTTCAAGGGAATTTTAATATCTAATGTTACCAGAAAAATTCTGATCGTATCCCTGATATACAGCCTACAGTAAACTCGATAGGCAAATCTTTCAATATCTCTTTAGTTTTTGAGGACACTTTTGATGTAGAAAACTAATTTTAACATTATTCTCAATTTCGTATTAGTTTTTGTCTAAACGTGAAATGTATTGTTAAGCACTCTTGATGATGACTGTTAGTAGACTCTGACGATTATATTTTTATTCATTCTTATTTTTGGCACCACTTGGCTTTGCACCTCCTTGTTCATAACATTTTATCAGCTTAGCAGTTTTTTATGCTTGTTTACACCTCCAGTGACTCTATTATGTGACTAGTAATCCTGAAATCTCCTCAGATACATCCTGTATTTTAACTAATTTTCGTCTTTGTATTGCATACATTAGGAAACCATGTCCAGCTATTTCCAGGATTGATTTCGAAGCTTTCAAGTGTATTCAATTTGGCGCAGGGCTTTTGCCCAGGAACCTAGATGTCTGACACCATTTCACGGTCAATCAGCCAATAGTCAACCCAGTACGTACGAGAAGAAACAATACTGTGACTGAATGTGTGACATAATTTATTGCCTCGTACTTCGCCAAGAAACTACAAAACGCTAATGCGTAATAATTAATGAAAGACTTGGAGGATTGAAATAGCCCGAGAGTCTGTCTGCCTGAAACATACTTATTGAGGATTTAGTGCTAGCTTACTTCCATGTTTTGAGCTTGTCGTTATTGCGCGTAACTGTAACAAAAACGTGTTATACTGAGTTCTGCATTTGACTACTCGAGAACTGCATTGCATCGCTTTAGCTATTGAAAACAAAAAAACAAAAATATTTTTCCAAAAACAAAATGTTGCTCAGTTTTTGAAAGATAAATTTTTGTTTTCTCTAAGTAGTTATGGACTTGAGCTTTCCCTTGGGAACAATCTTCTACAGTGGCTTCATGTAAGGGCATAAAAGCTACCAAGATCCAATTCAATAAGAAATTCTGAAATGTTTTATGAAATTATAAATAACTCTGTATATTCCGTTGGATTTAAGATATAAACTATTCTTTATAAATCGCTTTGTTCATTAAGCAATTATAGGATGATTAAATTTGAAATATTCTTATGCATGTGGCAACACTGAGATCTGGCTATTGGTGAAGCTGAATAAAAATAAATAACAAGATAATTTTATGTTGAACTCAAGGCTTATACTTGTCGATGACGAAGTTTGCTAAAGATATGTATAACGTCAAAAATATTACCACTTGCGTATACATGTGAATTTTTGAAAATTTGTTGCTGAAATGAAGCATATTAAAGATAAATATGATTTTTAATTACAGTCGAAAATTCGGAAAATAAATTATAAAATTAATTACAAGCATAGAAATAAATTAAGTAAAATCAAATGATTACAAATCAAAATGCACTTATATGGATTTAACAGCCGTGTGTTAATTAAAGCGATTTCATATTATTGTAATTTTTACACACTGTTTCATTAAATAGATTGAGGATGGAAGTTTTGATATTTTTGGGTTAATAATGCTAATTTTGAAAGAATATTTAAGCAGTAAACAATAGAATTATATAAAGAGTTGTTGCTGATACATCCATTACATTAGTCAAAAAACCTCCAGCCCGACAGAGAATACAATAGCTTCAAATTATTAAATTTGGGTTCATAAATTTACAATTTCAGCTGAGCAGAATTCTAGTTTAGAATCAATGGCAAATTAAAATAGAAAGGGGAAAATGACCTTTAACTATTTAGCTTGTGTAAGAAATTTAATTACTTTTAACTTAAACCTGCAAGTAACAGCGGGTCTTAAAATTACGAATTCTGTTTGGTTTTGTGTCTTAACAAAATCGGGATGCCAACAAAATAGTTTAGTTGTACGTGTAATTTGCATTGTCATTTGGTTTCTAGCATTGATAGTTTCGGGTCTGCATAGAAAAACTGTGGGATTCTAGAATTATAGAATAAATGGCTAGTTTGCTAGAGGCTAGACAATTCTGGATTTGAGTTTATTGCTCTACTTCAGGATATGTGACGGAAAATATACCGGATTCTGTATACATATTTCTAAATGTTGTAAATAGTCGACTTGAATCATCTTAAAGTCGATCGTTTCGTCAGGAGAGATACTTTTGTGCATCAGAAATAAGTTCAGTAACCACATAACTATGCGTTTTAAGTATGCGTTTTATCTCTAGAACGTCTAAACTCGTCTTTTGGATGAAGTGTGTGAGAACATCATCTAGAAGACGAGCTGTTGGTGAAGAGTTTATCTCCTTCTACTTGAACTGCGTTTCACTCTTGGAAAAACGAACATTGTAATTTAATTACCTACAAAATTTTAAATGAATCATTCTTAGAATATGTTACAGAATGAAGGAAGAAATAGAAAAGTTTAACTTTCGCCAGAAAATATTTTGATGAAGGAGAGTTATTCCAATAACAAATTATCCAATAAATATGTTGAATTTAGAAAGGTGTGTAATAGCTGCAAAATTAAAAAAAACTGTTAAAGAATAAAATTGAAATTGACATTTTATAACCAGAGAAACATGTTTTGGCTAGAAAAGTACTTGTAAAAGTTATCAATATCTATGAGAAGATAAATAAGCATGAAAACGCAGATAAATATTGGTACATAATATCATTAACAGACACATTCTCTAACATGACCACTTTCACAGAAGACCGTAACAATTTAGAACTATAAGTTGACTAAGGAGAGTCTAAAACAATGCATGAGCTATTGTAAAATATTACTTTTTAAAGATTGTCAGAATTTTCTTGCCTCGGAAAAAACGTCATCACTTTGCTTTATGATCTACCAACTTATTGTTGGATTGCAAGCTTGGAGTTACCGTTAGTTTTGATTTAAAAAGAAGCTGTTTTGAATATGCGTTTAAACTGAGTGTAATATATTTCGAAAGCAGAAGAGACAGAATAGATCCAAAGTTAAGTAAATTAATAATTTCAAATAAAATTTATAAATGTGTAATTTTATGCATTAAACGAATTATAATTTACATCACATTACAAATTTATCTTGAGAAAGTAAAAATGTTCTTTTGAAGGGAAATCAAATGTATTTCTATGTCTGTGGAATGTAGTTAGAGATATAATAAGAGCTTGATTCAAAGCTGGCTTTTCTTAAAACAATATTTGTGTTCCCCGCAACACAGATTCAGGTGCAAAGAATTAAAATCTAGCAAATGTAATCCTGGCTCGCAGCTGTTTCATTCGCCGTATGTCATCGTTGTGTAAGCGTGACTTCTAGAACAGTAATGTAGTCAAACGATAGGTTCAGAAGAATCATTTAAACACTCTCACCCAAAAGGAAACTCTATTTTGCACAGATAAAGAATGAATTCATGTATGTTCAGAATATTGTTTTCTTCGAATTTGGCAGCAAGTTAGTTGATTCAACTTTCAATGCAGCTGCTCCCACAGCATTGGTAAATAGCTGCTGTTTCACTTGAAGCCATTTTGTATCCCTTTTATAAATTATTCAAGGTGGAAATTATATATAAAATTTATTAAAAAAATGTTGCTTTTACACAAAGTTCATCTACTTAAAATAAAATTGCCTTTCTGAATAGTCTGTATACCATATTTCGTGGTAATATCATATTCAGTAGACGGCTCAATAATTTTATTAAGCTAACAAATTAGAAATCTCGCCTGATATTTTTCATCCAAATATGTTTCTGGGTTCTTAATGGGATACAGTCGTGTCCTTATACTCTCTAATTCATATCCTTGGTTTCACTTATTCGAGGTTAAGTTTATTGTGCTATAGAAAAGCTCAGCAGGGCTATCTGCCTAAGGATATGAGGAAGGCTTTCTTCGTGGAGGACGTTTTGAGGTAAACTGACTCATATTCACATTACAGATAGGGAAACTACGAAAACAAACTATGCAGTCAACCCGTTAGCCTGGGATCGAACCCGGTCGAGTTTTAAATATTCAGTGGTCTTAGCCATCTATCACAGCTAGAGGCTAGTATCCAATAGGAAGGCTATTCTAAAATTTTACAGAAGGAAACATAACAAAACTTTTTACCATTCAATTTTTAATTTTTTTCTGTGTTAGAGGTTTTGAAGATTACATTTGTTTCTAATGGGATGAAATATGGAATTTAATATAACACGCACATTTGCATTTGCAATGTCGATAGAAAGCTTAGAACAGTTAAAAAAAGAAAATGCTTATAATGTTTTATTTCCTAAATGCTTGTTTATTAAATGAGAAACTGACGCTTCCTCATTTAATAAACAAGCATTTAGGCTCTCCGAAGTTACAGGTAGCTCTGTTTAAAACACTGTGAATATAAACTCCCAACAGGTTGCTTCAGTCTAATAGCTTTTTGTTGGCCATATTCAGTTCATCATCGTCAATACACTTATTTTTTGGTGGTAGAATCCCATAACTTTTTAAAAAAATCCACTATTTACTGTTCTATAGATATCAGGTCCCTAGGCTTAATAATTTGGTTTTAAAATTGCAGGAAAAATTAAGTAGTAACAATAAATGCATATATTTGTTCATAAAAACAAAACGTGGCTTATAGAGCATCAATCAGAGTTCATCAAACGAAAGCGGAGTCACGCTTATCCTTAACTGGCATTAACTCGTCCTGCTTGGCGAGAGTTTCACAGTCGACGAGAAGCAAGCGCAGCCAGTGGCTATATGTTTATTACCAATAAATATTGGTAGCTTATTCTGGGTTCAGTTTCCTGTGACTGACAGAAGCCACAACACACTTTTCTAATTTTTATCTTCCTCTATAATATTTTCTGAGAGTTAATTTTCTTCAGAGAATCTTCCACAAAACTATTTTCCGCTTCTTAAAAGCTATGTTTCTAATGTTTCTTGTGGAAGATAGATCCGTAGTTACAAACATCTAAATTATCGCTTACATTGGACGCAAACAGAGCAAGAAGTGTATTTCTTTTTGTATAGGATTAAAATAACGTTTTCATTACTTATGCTTAAATCGGAATATAGTGTTTTGATTTGAATCCATTTTCTGGCAACTGATAGAATAATGTGTTAAACAAACAAACAAAATACACAAACTAAATTTTGTTATGATTAGAATACGTATTGTGAAACTCAAAAATGGTCAGAATTATCAAACTTTTTTTACTGTAGGCAAAAGAAAAAAGAGGTAGTAAACTGCAAATTAACGCCTTTCAGATGTCAAAGAACAACATAAATATAAGCCGCCATCTGAATTTCCTTTCGTCGCTTCAACCCTTTCTATTCCAAACGTGCGCACATCGAATTGATTGCAAGAGACATCAAATATGACAGAAGCAGATACAAACGCATACCTTTAGCAGAATAGAAATGTGCAGATAGCGCTAGAGTTCTGCATGCGGCTGATAAGTTTCTTGAACATTTCCGGTAGTTGCCAGAGGAAAGAGATAACGATGTCATTGGAACGAGGGTATTTTGGAGAATGAGTACAGAATTCCATTTCATGGAATACTTTTATTTACAAAGTTGATGCAGTTCTCTTTCAGTGATACTGAACTGAGCAGGAAAATAGATTCTTTTTATTCAATATTTACACATTTACGAATAAATATTGATAATAGAAATGCAAAGCAACACTTATGAAGTATTAACTTTGCTCACAGTATATTTTCATTAACTGTGTTAAATATAAGGAAATGGGATAGCATTTTCCCTTTGTATTGTTCCTTTACTTTGTGCTTTAAGTATATTATTTAGTAATGCCATGTGAAATCTAAAATGTGTTTAAACTTTATGACGGTGTAAAAGTTAAAAAGTGTTTCTTTCGAAAGCATTTAGGCTCAAGCTGAAATTTACGCTCCAAAAACCGATAATATCTTCTTCTAGCCATAAGCAGTTCCTAAAGTAAGAAGAAATGTCATTTGAGGTATTGGGTAATAAGCCTATTTGCTGGTAATCAATCAACCTGTAAAATTTGTAGATGCGAAAGTTCTGCACAGATTGGTGGCAGAGGAAGTTAATAGACTTCAGCTTCCATATCCTAATCTGGGAACGAACTTCAATAAGCAAAATTCCGATCTATTCCCTTAGTTAAATAATTCAAATCATGGTCCTGATAATGAGTAAAAAACAATGTTTGATTATGTATGACAAAATAATTTTCAGTCAAAGCCTTTATTTAGTAAACATTTCTCATTTCTCCGAAAAAAAATTATTACTAGTTTAAAATTTTTATTAATAATAAAGATTATTAAACAGAACATATAGTGGCATAATAATTAAATTTTCCATATTTAAATATAGTAAAAATAAACAAAGGTAAAAAGTGATTGTGGAAATAAATCACACAGATATTTACAGATTATTTCTTTTCTTTCCTTATTCAGATATTCATCCGTTTTAGATGGATAAATGAAAAACAGTTTGCAAATAAGAAATTAATGCCACTAAATGTCTAAATGGATATTCATTTATCAAGATGCACCTATCATGATTCAGTTCTTAAACACAATGATTAACGTTAAAGAGCTGTCAGGACTTGTATGTTTTTTGACTTGCTTTGGAAATATAACGTATCCTGAATAGGAACAGAGAGCTTACTAAAGCTATGTTCTAGTACGTGTGGAATAGACGACACAAGCAGTAAGTTTATACTGGGCCCTTTATTCTCTAATACTTTACAGGTGCTCCCGTACTTCGGGATACAGAGACCAACCACTTGTGGTCTGAACGTAAAAATATAAAACTTCTAACTAAAATTCTAACTAAAAGCTAACTTTGAATTAATATACAAATGCCTAACATTAAGACTGGCCTTTTTAAAAGGTTACGTAGGTAGTACGAAAACTGCTGAAACTACAATACGTTTTAAATATCAAGAGGACTAAACCTCTGGCCTTAAAGGCAAGCAGCAACTGATTGAAAACTCGTAAGACTGCAGTGGCATGGCGGCTTAAAAGCCACAACTTAAATACTTAGGCGTTAGCAAGTACGATTTGCATAAACAAGTTAACGCATTTAACTCTGGCCGGAAGTGGAAAATAAGAAAGTATAGTAAAGTTTTAAAATAAAAAAAAGTTAGTAAAACTTAAGATCCTTACAGAGTAAGCTACTCAGAATCATTCATATTTCTTGATGAATTTTTCTAATATTTTTTAAGAATATGTATGTTTTTATTCCTTTTCAAAAGTCAGCCTTCAAGTTGCACTTTAATGGTTGCACTGGTCAAATGACCAAGCTGACCTAGAGGAATTATATTCAAAGCATGATTGAATCAGTAGTACGTTTGAGGTGTTTTAAGTATGCTTTGGACCTAAAGCTATGTTTCTAACATATCTTGTTCGACTGAGGTTTGTGGCAGTTAGTTTGTATAGCGGACTGATAATGTTTTACTAAGATAACTATACAGTATAATTAAGTTAATAATATTAGATGATTGTTTTAGTAAAAGCAATAGAAGAATAATATACAAAAGAGGTTTGATTAAAATCATGTTTAATTGCTCTGTAATAATGTTTTGACATAATGTAAACTGACAGACACCTACACCAGTGCCCATAAATTTTAGATTTCGATATGAATATTTTAGTATAAATTCTTGAAAAATTAGCTAGCAAAACACTTGAGATTTTATGGAGTAAATTTCAAAGAAAACAATTTGAAGCTTTAAATATAACTTTTATGACTACTGTTAATCGAAACTTTTCCTACTATTGCATATAAAACGTTTACAGGTTTTATTAAGGATCTTGCAATAATATGTACATTGCAAATTCTCACTCTTTTGGTACCGCTGTTACCCCCCCCCCCATTTTAGCTTCTGGAAATTCCTTTTAATATTGCATGTTATATGATAAATACGTATTGTTATATTTTAATGATTTATTTATGAAGGACAAAGTCGGACTCGTCGGGACTTCAGAGATTCCAGATTTTTCGGATTTTAGATCACCAGTTTAGATCTAACAAGATGTCATGTACAGATTCTAGAATTAAAAATCTATCAATTCAACAGTAATATCACAAAATATTTCAAAACAGTATATCTTGCAGAATTTCCAGTCACAAATTCGTTAAAGGTTTACAAAATATGAAGTAGATAATAAAAAAAATTAGAAATTCAAAATTTGGGCTTCCAGGTGGCCGTGTTCATGAGGATTACGTTACTCAAAATTTGATGGCTCTAGTTACCGTCGTTTTTCACAATGTGAGAACCATACATACATTCATGCAGTTTCTTTATAATTTAATTTTTTTAAATATAATGCTGGACGATAATATGTGGTGGCAACAACTTAAAAAATGATTCTCCGTTTATACTGAAACGCCACAACATGTCGTTTTGAGCCTAATAGCCCTTATGGGTTACCGCCCCTTTGGGCTAATAATGAAGCATTTCTGATCTTAAAGGCAACAAAATTTAGAAAAAAAGAGGCCTCATTAATTATATGCTGACATTGCTAAACATTTCTTTTAATATAAGTTGTTTCGTGTTTTAGTGCTAATATTTTTTTTTGTATAATTTTATAGATAGACATAAAAGTTTCTTTTCGAACAAAGTATTACAATTATCCTCTCAAGAGTTCCCACTAAACTATCAATGGAAATTTTTTCTTCAATATAGATAGCGAAATGTTTTGGATTTGGAACTAATTCTATAGATTTCGCCGTCCTTTAGTTGATTATTGGGGCACTGTTATGGCAATGGAATGTTTTGGAACTGGATATTGTTTGCTTTTTGTTTGCGATAGTCTTCAAATTCGTGGCCATTCGTGGTTAAGTTCAGCGAGCGCCCGCTATGCATTTTTACTAATTAACTTTTACTTTAAATTTTCTAAGTTGCTTAAGGGATGTTTCAGTGTCATGAAAGATCTGGATTTCTGAACTTTGAATTATTTCAGATTTTTATGAATCAAATGTAACATTTTTCCTTTGTGCTACCATGAGGGCTGTTATCATGAGATGTATGGTGTCATACAAGAAAGAATCTTGGTCTTATTTGTCAGGAAAGGTGATATATGGAAGTTTATGAACCTGAATGATCATTGACATTTTTGAATGAAAAAATATAAGCATAAAAATAATTACGCATTAAAGAGCTTCAAAAACCATCAGACGGAATATTCTAGTTATGTGACAACTGATAGAATTTCCTCCAAACTCTTAGGTTGAAACTATTTAGAGTATATCTAATGATGTTAGGGTACACAATTTGCTTAATCTTAGAACTGATAGTTGTAATAACAATTTTTCGGGTTCTAAGGAATAAATACTCTATAATAAGTGATCACTATAATAAAAATGAATTTAGTATAATCTCATCAGAGGGGAAAATATTGCAACGATCGTTTTAATGGAACGGTCACTACAGTGAACTGCCGTTATAGCGAGCATCAGGGGACACATGGGCATGCATAGTATATTAAGTTAAGGAGGGAGAAAAACGTTATGTTTGATGAACTTCAATTTTATATCTATGAAATGTCTAAATACCTGATTCGCATTTATAAATGATATAATATTTAGTTTTGTTCTTATACCACAATGTTCCTTGTCGTGTAGTAAGAAGACAATCGTTGCAATTTAGGCTGAGTTAATTTTTTTTTTCAAAATTATACGCCAACACTGAATTTAATTCATGATCTTCTACAGTTGTTGCTTCTTCCTTCTGAATTCAACGATTTCTACAAAATTATCTTTTTATAGCCATTTTTGCAGCGGTATTTAATCCGTACTCAAATAAACAATTGCAACGCATTCTCATTATGAGAGTCATGTCTTCAAGAACAATAAAAGTAATAAAATATTTTTGTGACCACATTCAATAGTGGTCTCCAGTATTATTTCAGTTTTGTTTTAATTCATTTCTATACGCAAGTTTTATCTTGTACGTAAGAGAAGTCTAAAACTTTTAAAGCCTAACTAACTTGGCTTCAATTAACGCGAACTTTAGCTCAGAGTTCTCAGAAAATGCAAAGGATTTTTTGCCAGAAACGTAGAACGATAACAAGCGAGCATCTCGATGTAAATATTTAACCGGCGATTATTAGAGTTGTAACTTTAAATTATAAATTCGTTCGCTATCAATACTACGCCTGATTTGCGTTATGGTGAGAGCTGGCAGAAGAAATAGAAAATATAATAAAGGATTAATACAAAAATAACGTGCTACTTAAAATATGCCTTATACATAAGAATTGAAATTGAATAAAAAATAGAGCTAATCTAATCTTACAAAAATGACCAAAAAATAAAACCACATTATGGAAAAGTCATTGTGCTCATATTTTTGGAAGACCATATGAAACTCAGACGAAATTACAGAAAATTTCAGGTAACAAGCAGTTGGAGAATGCAAGTTCCTAGAAAACACAAAGCATCTTCGTTAATACGTGATTAACACAAAAATTACGCTCTTCCGTTAAGCTCATTTAACAATCATTTTCCGTTCTTTTGCACTTGCCCTGCGACTCTGGAGAAACTCCGACAATTAAGGAAAGCGATTAAGTCCTTAACCGCCAGTCTAATTTGAAGAGATTCCTCAGTAATAATTATTTAAGCAAACAAGCATTTGTACTTCTAATCTCCGCGGTAAAGTACTTTTTTATGCTATCACATTTTTTAAAACTTGAGTGAAAAATCGAAGAATTTCGGAATATTTCAGCTCATTGTAGAAGGCAGTTTTATTTTATTAATTATGGCTTCACTATTTCGTTAGGGAATAAAATTGAAGAAGAAGCGTGTGAATAAAAAGGGTCTGAAATGATCTCAGAGATGTTTTCTAGAACAGTGTTTTTAAGAGATATTTAACAGTACAATTTTTATGTATCATGAAATCTATTAACTAAACTTCTTTCTAATTTTAATATTGTACTTTCCGAACAATCTTATGTTGTTCTTTCAGGTATATAACTGTACATAATTTAAAAACAATAGCTCTTTTACATGTATTTTGCACATCCTTTTTAAAATATAAGCATTAGAAGAGGTAGTTATGTTTTAATACAGTTTTTAACACATAAGGAGTTTCTTACTAAATTTGCAATAAAAAAGTCATATAAAATTACCAAACTGAGGTATTGGAATGTGGTTTTCGCTAAGGGTTTATCATATAGTTGGAAGTATTTTTTACCACAAGATTTGTATTTTTGTTCAAAACTTCCTCAATAGATGGGACTTGCTGTTCATATTCGCAAAATTGCGCAAATTAAAAACGTTCAAGATGTGTATCTAAGAACTTAAAATGGACTATTACGCTATTAGTAATACACTGACTACCAATAAGTATTTGGACACCTGTGATAGAAAAGAAAAACTAACTTTATTCAAAATCAATAGTTGGTAGAGTCTCCACGAGAGGTAATTGCAGCGTGGACCCTCCGGGGCATACTTTCCACAAGTCTTTGTATGACAGCTAGTGGTATTTTCTTCCGCTCGGCTTGGGGAAGACATAGAAGTTCATTCACCGATTTTGCACGGGTAGTGCACCCCTGAATTCGGGGATGCAACTAGTCACAGAGGTTCTCGATAGGGTTCAGGTCTGGACTCTGGGCAGGCCAGTCCATTCGATGAACTCCATTGGCACCATACCAAGCCTTGGTTAACATCGAAACATGACAACTAGCATTGTCGTCCTGAAAGTAACAGGGGTCCAACCGTAAAACTGCCACAACGTAGGAAGCACATTGTCATCCAAAATAGTGCAGTAGGCATCGGAGTTGAGCTTACCATGAATGGGGACCAAGGGTGACAGCCCATACCAGGAGAAACACCCCCAGACCATAATTCCACCTCCGCCGAACTTGACTGTTGGCACAATGCATTCTGGCAGGAGACGTTCTCCAACCCTGCCATCCAGACCCTGCCATCCAAACGGTAAAGGGTGAACCTTGATTCGTCACTCCAAAGAATCCGTTTCCACTGATCTACGGTCCAATTTCGATGTCAAAGGCTTATGGGCAGCAACACGACCATGAAAACCAAGCAGATGTGCTTCCTTACGGATGGTATTCATTGAAGCAATACCCCCGGATGCCTGTTGAAACTCCTCGCGGATGAGGGCCACCGGTTGGGTGCGGTTCTTCCGAATTTCTCTGGACAGCACTCGTTGGTCTCTATCTCCCAGTTTCGTTGGTCTGCCGACTAGGGGCACATTACGACAATCACCGCTCACCTTCCACTTCTTAATCACATAGGCCACTGTCGATTTTGGGTACTTCAGCTCACTAGATATGTCCCTTAAGGTTCGGCCACATTTGTGATACTCGATAATTATACCTTTCTCGAAATCAGAGAGCTCCGAACTGCGAGGTATCTTACATGCGACTAAAGCCGATGCTGTTTTCTACACGATATATACCGGCGGAGTCCGTGATGTACCTTAGGACCGCAGATATCGTCAAATACTTATTGGTAGTGAGTGTACTATAATGCATTTTTGAATGGAAAGAAATAAAATCCTGTATATTTTCTATTTTTTTCCAATTCTGTTCTAGTGTGATACTAACGTGAAAATTTGAACTAAAATATATCTTATTTCAAAGCGAATTATCTCTGTGATAAGTCTTCAAGGGCAAATTACTCTCTCACACGCTACTACGAGGTTTTTTTAAATATATCCAAACTTATAGAAAAATTTTTATGTTTTGTGTACTAACTGGAAAGTGGAAATAATAACCGGCAAAAACAAGGGAAAAGAAAGAAATAAAAATTATTCTCCGTACGTTTCTCATATGTTTTCTGAGAAGTGAAGGTACAAAACTTATTGAAATCCATTAGCAAATGAAAGTCCACTATGGTGAGGCATGTTCATTATTGCAGCAAGTGTACGATTGAAATAGGAAGTTCAGAAACGGCGTGACTTCTGTAGCATATGCTCCCCGTCTAGGTCAGGCACACCTCGTTGTTACACAGAGTCTATTGCAGTAACTAAATACATCGTGGTAGGCAATCGTCGTGTGACCGTGGATGAAATTGCCACAAATCTGAATATTATTCATGGCTCAGCACATCATATTATTCTTGAAGGGTTTAAGTTTCGCAAGTGTCTGCAAGGTGGGTGCCACTGCATATCACTCCAAAACTGAAAGAGTGACGCTTTGACGTCTGCGAAGAATTTTTACGGCGTTTTGAAGTAGTAAGTAATGACTTCCTTGTGAGAATCGTTACAGGGCACGAAATCTGGGTAAGCAAGCAAGGAATGGCGCCATTTTTCATCACCCAGATAGAAGAAATTTCAGACACAGCAATCTGCAGGAAATGGTATGCTGACTGTCTTCTGGGAGGAACGAGATGTTATTTTGGAGGACTAAACGCATATGGGAAATACTATCATTAGTGCGTCGTATGTTGAAAATTCATCTTCGACCAGCAATCATATCAAAACGAAGTGGAAATCTGACTACAGGTGTCCTTTTGCAACACGTCAGTGCTAGACTTAATATGACTTATGCAACAGTTGCAACCATCACTCGCCTTCATTTTGATTATTCTTCCAAATCCGCCAGACACACCAGAACCTCACCCCAAATGATTACCACATATTTGGACCACACGAAGTGTCAAGGGCGAGTCAAGTGAAAACTTGTAAACCTAATTCCTTTTATCATATGCTATCACCCTTCTTTTTTAAATAGTTTTCGATTTAAAAGTACCTATTCTGTGTTACTTTTATATCTTAGATGAATTTATTTTTACGTCAAAACTTAAAAATTAAAACCTGGGAATTCTTATCTCATTTCAACTGTGATTTCGTACTGAGTGAGTGTCTCATACGCTGTGTCTTAAAATTATATCTAATAACTACATTTCTCGTGTAAAACAAATTAAGAAAACTGTTCTATCATAATTTTTAGAATTAAAAATCTAGAGTTTTCAGTATTTGCTTTCGTAATTTAAAATTTATTTTGCTGTGGAGACCTGACGTCAACTTTATTCCACCAAATTACTATATAGATTATACAAATAGATTACCTTTACATCAATTTTCTATCTTTTTTATTATAAAATTTAATTTGAATTTACTGTAATTTATTTAATTTCAAAATGAAAGAAATATTTATTAGAAAAAGTTTTTAAATTTGTTTAAAAAAGTGCACTTTTGGTCAAGAATATTCCTAGTGGAATAACATATTTCAACTATAATCGGTTATAGAAATCAGTTCTACGTAGTACCACTTTTAATATCAGTTTGGTTAACAATTATTTTGTTTATGGTCACACTAACAAGTGAGTATAAACGTTTGGCGTGCCTTCATTTTTGGAGTCATAAACGAAAGCATTTGTTAAAAAAGGAAAAAAAAAATCAAATAATTTTGTATTTACCAGTACTTATCCATATGTACGCTTGATGGCTAGAAAAAATGTTCTTGTATTTTACATAAGCTGAAAAAAGTTTTATAATTTGCATTTCCAAGGAATCCATTAGTATTAAATAATTATCGTTATGAAGCTAAGGCAACTCTGTCATAGAGCGCGTTTAATCTTTAAAGTTACAAGCTTATATGTTGGAAGACTTTTCTGCAACACTTCCGATTATTAATGCATAAAATGTCAGAAAGGAGAAAACGATCCTTGTTAAAAATGGGCAAAAACGAGGAGTTTCTTTTTAAGGCAATGCGAAAGCAAAATTGTTTAGCTTTGAGATGTTTAAGATTATGCATTCCGCAAAATAAATTAAAGCAGATATGTTTCGTCTTGTTTCTTTTCTGCGGATGCTATTTTATTGAAGACTGCGTTAAGTGCTTCTTGGTATTTTTATTTGAAGTTATTTTGAGATCATGTTTTCAAGAATTACTTAAAGCGAGAAAGATATCGACTTATTCTTCTTTTCTTTTTGAATATTTCCTGCATATTTAGAGAGTATATGTATGAAATAGATAAACCCTTTTTTGACAACGACATCTGAAAGTAGAAATTTTAAAATAATGTTACAGAACAAGATTGACAATCATATTCTTTTAGGTAAAGAACTCCACAGCAGACTTAATTCTTTGAAACATTAGATGGCCGTCTTTGGGAGGTCTACTTTGTATAGATTTTTTATATTTTTCAATATACAGATTTAAATTTAATGACTTGTAATTTATTTGATTTAAAGTTATTAAATTTAAAAAAGAAAGAAGTATTTATTGGAAAATTATTGAAATGCATTCCCAGTTTTCAAGATCTAATAGAATCATGGATCTAAAATCAGTGATATATTGGGCAGAACTCTTAAACATAAAACTTAAATATAAAGTAATTGTTTATCTTGTCAAGTAAAGACACTCAGCTTATATCTGGAAAGAATTCCAGGTATACAAGATAAAACATGCAAAAAGTGTATAGAGCGTTTAGGAGTTTGTTAATGAAACATGGTAATATTTCGTGTAAGAACTATTAATATTTCGTCGAAATATAGTATAAATCGTTTATACTTAAACCTTTTTGTTGAGGAAATATATAGAGAGTAGAAATATTAAAACAGTCTTAAAAATGGATTTTTATTGCGTTATTATTTAACTATACTCGTGCTAAAATAATAAGCTACAATTGCCAAAAGAAAAGAAAATAATGTAAAAAGGGGAATGAAAACACCCAATTTACATATGAAGATCAGGGTGCCTTGCCAAATGCAACTAGATAACCAAAAATTGGCATAAAACACCGTAGTCACACCACAACGCTTCAAGAAGGGGTATGCCGCATGTTTGCTATAAATTTAGTTCGTAAACAGCGATATTTCCGTGAAATCTGAGATATCCAAAACGGAAAACAACAGCCAAAGATATCATTTGCACAATGAAATGCATTGAAGGGCTATCGGGGTGTTGCAGTCTGGTCCAAGACCATCTGCTATTGCGAGAGAGCTGAATGTGCATCGTTTTGTCATTAATAGGCTGTAAACGTGTTGCCAAAGGGATCCAAACCCCTGAAAAGACGTGGGTCTGGATGATAGAGGATTACCAAAACGGCAGACGATCGCTTTCTGTTATTATGTGCAAGACACATTATATTACTACCAGCACGACATCTGGCGTCTCATCTGTCTGTTACGGCAGAACCGCCCGTATCCCGCCAAACCGTGTCGCGTTGACTGCATGAAGGTGGACGGTATCCCTGACGCGTTGTGGTTTGCGGTACTTTGTTCCCATATCATGTCACAAGCGAGATTGAATTGGGCTTGTGAACATCGCAGTTGGACACCAGAACTGTAGGATTAAGTACTCTTTACAGATAAGTCTCGATTTAATATACAGAACAATTCCTGAAGGGCAGTGATACGGCGAAAGCCAGGGACACGATGTCGGGCGCCAGACATCGTCGAAAAAAACCAATGCAGAGTAGGAGGCTTAGTTATATGAGATAGGATTGCAACGAGCGGCCGCACCAATCTCTACCTGATTCTTGGTGGTTCCATCACAGATGTCCGATATTGCGAGGGAATTATTCATCCTTTTATCCCTGCAATGGACACTGATGCGATGTTTATGGACAATAACGTCCGCCCGGATAGAGCTCAAGTGGTGCGGAGTTATCTGGAGAATGAAGCCATTCCATATCTGCCATGGCCTACTAGATTACCGGACCTGAATTCCATAGAACATGTGTAGGAGATGTTGGGAAGACGATTAGCAGGTCACAGTGGACAGCCAAGCACCCTCCATGAGCTCTGACAGGCATTACTACATGGGCGCTACTGCCACAATGGGCGATCAATGACACTATTGCCAGCTTGCTTCACCGTTGTCAAGGGTACATTTCAGCTCAAGAGTATTAGACCCATTATTAGCGTGATATTTTCATTGCACATTCTTCCGCCCCATTTGATCTTGCACGATGTGATGGTCATAATACATGTGTTTTTATATGTCTTTACTGTTTGCTGTGAGGTCTAGTAAAGCCCCACCTAGCTCTTGGATCAATTTCAACGCATATCCATTAGTTTTTGTTTTATTCCGTGTTTTGCCTTTGTTGCCTATTTTTTGAGTAGTAGTGTATTTAAAACAGTTAAAAACATCCCTTTTTAAATTGCCTGTTCCGTTGCCTCAGCAGAGAATCAGAAGTACATTGCTTCCTCTCTGCCTTGTCTCATTCAAAATAATTGTTGTATTTAATTAATCTTGATTACTACTAAATAAAGCAATTTTAAGACATTAGTAAGTGATTAGTCTGTAGATGCACTATAAGCTACGTTTTGCGCCTGTGTTTCCCATTTTTGGAATAAATATAATTATTTCCTTTGTTGTGAATATTCAAAATTAACTTTGCAGATACTCTTTGTGATTGTTTTCTGTGATAAATATACATTATCATGTACTTTTCTGCAACATTTAATTCAGATAATACATGACTTTTATGTTACCCCTTTCCAATAACTTCCGTTTCTTCCGTTACTTTCACCACAGGGCAAATTAATGCTGTTTTAATAATAAATGCTTGTTTAATTTACGGAAAATGGTCATCCAGTTTAGGGTCATCAGTAACTTACCTGATTGCCGGTCTGGTTTCGATGAATGCTTAGCTTTTATTTGCTAGTATTGTTGGGAGAAAATTAGTTATGGTGCGCAAATTAAGAACTGATTCTTATTAATCCATATTTCTGTCACTTAATACAGCTTCTAATGGATAACACAATTTTAAGTTTGTAACAATGTAAGAAAGATAAACGACATAAATAAATAAACTCAAAAAATTTAATTTTTATTATTTCTTGAAGATTTTACACAAGTGTAACATATGTCAAAACTTGATACTATATAAAATTCCTCAGAAAAATGTTAGATCCTGATCAAGACGTACAATAGAGGAGTAAGCGAATTTACTGCTCAAACTCGTAATAGGCTTACTAAAAATAATTATTAGTTAGAATTAAACGTTAAGTTCGTTTTTAAATGTTACAAAATCATTACACACCAAGATGAGATGAGGAAGTTTTACGTCGGTTGATATGAAGAGTTTAAGTAGAATTATTTCAAACATTTCTTGTAATAAGTTCGCATCTCCTTTCGAATAACAGTCTTAACGGTAGCAAATGAATCCATCACTGTAACCGGCTGGTTCCCTAATCAAAGCCCACGAACGTTCAGTCAGTCCCGAAGGCTGTTGAAAAGTAGTCTCCCGAAGCAGAAATATCGAAGGTATATGCTTGGCGTCCGTCGAAAGCACTCAGGAACCTACGAAACGGGATCGAGAAAGACGCTCAGGAAGCTATCTCTGAAAAAGGTGCCGTATACAGAAATACGTCACACTGGTCGTTGTTCTTCTTGTCATAACCAATCACAGAAAGAGTATTTTCAATCCTTCTAAACTGAAAACAACAAAGACACTCAGAAAACAATCTATTCTTGAATATTAGCAGACTAAACAATATTTTAAAGTACATTCCCGGAATCTTTCAAGCTGGATTTAACACGCTGTCAGTGAATTTCTTTCTGCCTCTTCCTTTTTCTCTTCCAGTATTTGTATAGCATTTGCGTATACTGCAGCAGACTATAAACTCCCAGCATTTCTTGCAATGAAACATTGTTTCCATGAAAACTGAAATGTTTCATTTTTATTGTAATACACTCAAAAATGCTAACGGAAATTTAGTCAGGCAACATGAATATACTGTTAGTTTCAATATGGTCAAGATTTACTGCCGAATTTTGAAATGGTTTTTTAAAAATATTGCTGTGTCTTATTTCCGAAGATCCTTAACTTCATTTCTCTGATTTTTACTTAGAGTCACTGCGAATGAATAATATTCTTTCAGGAACAAATAGGATAATGATGTTTATATCTTTTAAGGGTAATTTCAGTATCACAGTTAATTTCTTCAAGAAAAGTTTTGACAAATACCGTTCTCTTGAGAACTGATTATTCAACATAATGCGCTTTCTTTCCACTGAGCTCTACAAATATCGAAATCTGAAATTGTAACACAAGAACATGGGATATTTCTTCACATTTTAACATCTCAAATCATTTAATGGCACTATGCAACTTTGTGCAGTTGCTAGAGCTTGGCTAGTTTGCTACACCCTCAAAACAGACTAACGTAAATAGTCGTTTCCTCATCCTTATTTCAAAAACTCAAAACAGTTCATGCTCTTTGATTTTCTTCCTGTCGTTTCTCTCATTTCCTCCTTTTGCCTCTTACGACAATATTTTCCTATATATGGCTTTAGCTAATCGTCGCAAACACGCCACAGTTGTCCTTCCACTGGTTGAGAAGTATGTCGTACAAATTTTTCTAAATACAGTTAGAGTCCTGAGAGGAAATTAAAATTATACAACACGCTTTCTTATTCCCGAGAGAGAAGCTAAGCGTTTAACGTATTAACGGAACTCCTCGCGTACGATAGAAACCCGAGCGCATTAGACGAAATTACTTTTAAGAAATAATATGCTCACTGGCAGTCTGTTTTCTCCTCTTTTCCAAGGGCAATCCTAACAATAAATAGCGCCAACCATCTAAAGAAAGCGTTTGTTTTTTAATTCCTCTCGTACCATTCATAAATTCTTGTCTCATCTACATGCTTTTTTCCACAGCAAGGAAAATTTAATGTAAAGAGTTTTACTCGAAGTGTATGTTTGAACTGCTCGGGTGATTTTTAGCAAATAAATTTAGTTGCTTTTTGAAATATTTATAAAGTTAAACTTTTCTTAAAAATAATATTATTTAGAAAACTATATGTTTTTAGAAGCATGAAAACGTATGTCTTAGAAGCAACAACATTTTATTTTCTTCGGCTATCCCAAAAATTCAATATGACGTGATTAATAGCGCGTGCTCTTCAGAAGTAAACGAATAAGCAGAATGCGAATTCTGTAACACCCACGGCTTGAGGGTTAATGAAAGAATTGTTTTAGCAAATTTCTTCTTATTTTTGCTTTCTGGTACATTCTCTGTTGCCTTAAAATTAATTTTGAGTCTGTCATTCTTTCCGGTGTGCAGCTGGGTATTCTTAGATATTTGTAAATTCTTTCCTTTTTCATAACTCCTTGCAATAACGTCTTGTTCATGGGTTTCTCAATGTTCGTCTTCTTTTGCTGAAATTTTATTTTTCACTGGCGCTGCTATGTTGCTAAAAAAGATACATTACTCTTTAGCTTTTTCCACGAGGTCCCTTTATTTTCTCTTGGTCTTCTTATAATATATTTTGAGCGTGTAAGGATCTTAAGTTTTACTAACGTTTATTTTATTTTAAATCTTTACTATCACTTCTTATTTTCTACTTCCGGCCAGAATTATAAGCGTTAACGTATTTATGCAAAGTTTGTTTGGCGAACGCCAAGTATTTAAGTTGTGGCTTTTTGCCAAGCGAGAGAGAGGAAGCAGTTAGTCGAAGCAGGCCGCTTACCTTAGAAGTTTTACTCGGTTGCTGGTTGCCTTCCAGGCCAGAGGTTTAATCCTCTTGATAATTTTTAAACGTATTGTAGTATTAACAGTTCTCTGTACTACATACGGCTTCCTGTTAATATAAGGCCAATCTTCCACGTTTATTATTTTAAAGTTAAATTAGAGTTTAGTTTTATTTTTATATTTTTACGTTTAGACCACAAGTAGTGGGTCTTTGTATTCCGAAGTACGGAAGTTATAGTAAATAGAGAAAAATAACCCTTCTTGTGTATCCTGTCTACTTCCCACAGTTATCAGTTATTGAACATAGCTTTAGTAAGCTCTCTGTTCCGAGTCAGGTCCTTGCATGTTCCCGAAGAAAGTAAGACGGAACATTGAACCTGATAAGCGTTTTTCTATTTCCAAGTCTTTTCCTCAGCTTGCTTTTGCATTAACGTTTTAAGGTATTTCCTCCCTCCTTCCAGCATAGCTTCGTGGTGTAACAGTAGCACACTCGGCGCGTATTTCGAGAAGTCCAGGTTCGAGTCGGATAGAGAGCATTCCATAGTTTTCACACCTCCTGCTTCAAAAATAACCTAAGGACCGAAAAACTTCAAGAAGGCGTTATTAACCGAACAATATGTATTCTAATTTGAAAGTTGGTCATCGTAAGTATCTACCGTTCTTTTGATTTCAAATGAAATTTTTGGCATTTCCTCTTACAAATTGTTTTTGAAATAAATAAGTTAAATTCTTATTTTGATAATAAATAAATCTTAGGAACTTAATTATTTTTTATACTGGAGTACGGAAAATTTCTCAGAACTCTTGTTACCTTTGAAAAACTATTCTTCTTATATATTATAGTTGTGGTTCCATCTTTCTTTATCGTAACTAAATGCTGTTTACTTTATTAATATATAAATTCCTTTCTTAAATTGATGTTTCCGGTTTTGAACAGAAAGCGACTTCTATACGAGGCATTTTCAGATTTCTCCTTCAAATTTTATTGGGGATCCTTATTTTTCCAACATCATTTTTCAGCGGAGGGATATTTGACCTCTCGCAGTGGCCTTGGAGGCTGCATTGCAGAACAGCAAAGTCAGCCAACTTCTGGTTCAATTTTATAATTGGTTTAGGTTAGGTTTGGTTATTTAATTACGGCAAAGCCTCGAGGGCTATCTGCCTAAGGGGAGGGTGCCTTCGTGGAGGGCGCTTTAAGGGAAACTGCCTTGTATACACGTTACACATGAGGAAAACAACGAAAACACCCATGCAGCCAGCCCGTTCACGGCATTCAAACCTCGGACCAAACTACCAGTGTTCAGCGACTTTACCGCTCGGCCACTGGTGGGCCTCTGGTAGCCAGAGAAGACTTTCCCCTGAAGAATCTCCGCTTCGTTCTTTTTCGGTTACCGCTAATTGGGCGACTTTTCCATCAACCCTCATCGCCAAGTTCAAAGACCTCATCAAAGGAGAAAAAGCTTCTGCAGCGTCAGCTTCATAGACGAGGAGGAGACGAACATTTCAAGCACCCAGCGGTGAAGAATGGCGCACTGATTCAAAATTCCTGCCTATATCCTGACATAAGAATGGACGGTACTGGTAGTAGAATGGGAACTGGCTGGAAAGAAGCTGCAGAATGGAGGAGAGCTTGACTTCCGATATCCTAAATTTTGTATGAGGGGCCCCTTCCGCGAATTGTGAAACTTTAAATAATGTTAAAGGTATGGTTTAATATTTTTTGTTTCTTCAGAAATGTTTGATGACCAGCCACCACCAATTTACCTCAAAATATAAATTTGTATCTCAAACATGTCACTAACAATAAACGTTAGAAATTTTTCCATACTTATGCTTGTTTGTTATAATTTTAATTAAATTTAAGACACTGGACCATCTTATCTAATTTACTGGGTTTAGTTTGCTTTATCACAACGCAAATAATTTTATAATTGGTCCGATGGAATTACTTTTTTATTTGTGTACACCTTGATCAATGCATAGGCCCACCAGCGGCCGAGCGGTAAGTCGCTGTACACTGGTAGTTCGGTCCGAGTTTCGAATCCCGCGAACGGGCTGGCTGCATGGGTGTTTTCGTGGTTTCCTCCATGTGTAACGTGTATACGAGCCAGTTTCCCTTAGAAAGCCCTCCACGAAAGCATCCCTCCCATTAGGCAAATAGCCCTCGAGCTTTTGCCGTAATTAAATAACCTAATCTAACCTGATCAATGCATATTTGTTCACTCATATTGCCAAAATAGCCAATGTCCAAAAATTGTTATAAGTATTTAGAAATTTCAGAATTGTTAAATCATTCCTTGCATATTATACTATCATGACATATTTCCTGAAGAATATTATAATGTAATGTCCTGAAGAATATGCTAAATATCAAATTTAGTATTGAACATAAATACACTAATTGTTCTTGAATATTATTTATAGAGTGATGTTGACATATTGCACTAATGTTAAATGAATATTGTTATATACTTAACATGTCACAATGATTTATGTGTTAATACCTGGAAGGTGGAAGATAAACATTAGTCTGAGCGACCACCGGATTATTTCACTAGAGTTAGACAATTTTAATTCAGAAAAGTAATAAACAGAGAATGAAACCGTGCCGGTCTGATAGGATGTCTTTAAAGGAAAGTCTAGTTACTAACTGTCAGAATACTGGAGATTTAAATACAGAAAATTAGATAGACAAATTAATTATACGGACTACAAAAGAGCTACATAATATCATGAATAAAACTTCCAAGATCTTTTCGAAATCCCATCCTTGTCGAACAAAAGAATTAACCAGTCAACGGAAAAAGGTAAGACTGCTGAGGCGGAGATATCAGAGTGAGACTTAAAATGAATTAGAGAGAAACAGACTAAGCATCATGTGAAGAAAAGAGGAAGCGCTTTATAAGAGTGATATTCATAAAGATAACGTATAAATCTTAAAATAATTTTTGAAAATAATCTTTCTCTCAGGTCATCTTTTGACTCTTAATACAACTTGGAAAAAGGAAAAAGCATCTTCCCTTTGCAACTTAATCATACAAAGAAACAAGATAGTTCTTTTATAATGACTGTCCAAGAAACAGTGAGTTACAATATTTCCTATCACCTTTTACAAGGTGATACATCGGCAGATACTGCAGAACATGCTTGGATAAGAAAATAAGCTATTAGAACTCAAATGATCTCGACTTTACGCATAATAAGATTAAAGCTACCTTTAAGATGCAAAATAAAGGTAGAGCACTAGATACGATCAAAGTGCTTAAGAACTAGTTGAAGAACTTTATTGGAAAATAACGAATATTTCTTGCATATCACGAACTTTTACTTTAACTTTAGCTGTTTTCCAGAGTCATGAAGAGTAGCTAATTTAGCTCTTTTTCCCAAAATAGGAAATGATAAATCAGATCTTAGTGCCTTCCGACCGATCTGCCTTCTTTTGAAGGAAGATTTTAAATAAACTACTAGCCTAGCACAAAGAATCACATACTTTATCTTGAACAATAAACTGTTACATCAGCACCAGTCTGGATTTATGCCGAGTAAAGAAATAGTGGATGCTCTGGACAATCCAATAATAATCATAAGAAACAATTATACTTGAAATTGGCCCACTTGCGCAATTTATGTAGATGTGATGTGCGCCTGTAATAATCTTTGCTGGTCGGGTGTACTCCCCACCCTCCTAGGTCTTAATTATCCAACAAATTTCTGCACTTTATTGTAGAATTATCTTCATAATAGAAAAGTCATCTATAAAAGAAATGACATCAGCGTCTTCAAAAATTATTGCAAAGTCGCACCTTAAGTATCTAATTTATGTCCAATTTTGCGAAATATTGTGGGTAATACTGCGTTATATTTAGGAAATGATATCACTTTTGAAGAGTATGCCGATGATATTATCGTCATTGTTGGCCGTAGAAATTGAACAGACTTAGAAAGAAAAGCGGAGAAAGCATTAGAGACTATAAAAATGGAGTGATTTATAGAAACCTAGTTTTAACAGCATTAAAACAAAAATATTAACATTTCCTAAGGTTTAAAATTGGTGAGCATCCATCATGATTACGATGGAAGAATGCCTCGTTTCGAAATAATGATATATTAAAATACTTAGCGTTCATTCCTGATGAAGAAATTAACCTGGATTTCGCACGTCTCGGAAATGCAAAATCGGGCACGTGCAATTTAACTTATTTAAATCGTCTTACGAAGCATAAATGAGAACTTAAGAGAGAAAATATGGAAATAATTCTAAGAGCAATTGAAAGTTTAAAGGATTGCCCTGTATTTGGCATTACAGTGACACGGTAAGAGCAGCAAATAAATTGAACGAAGAATACTAGTACATAAAAACTAAAGCGTTTTGTGGCAAACCAACAGCTACTCTTCAAGTTCTAATAGGTACTAGCAGAACAGAAATCAATTACATCTCTCATCTTACAGTTATTACATCTCTTTCACTTTTATAGAGGACTGCATTGCAAATGAACTAAATATACCAAGCTGTATACTGGAAGAAGTCCCAAAATTGAGGGAAAAATAAAATAAAAAAAAAAAAAAAAAAAAAAAAAAAAGATTACTTCGCACCATTTGTATGGCGTACGAACGTTCCCAAAAGAAAGAAAATACAAATTTTTACAGAGGGATCAAAGATCCAGGATAAAGTTCGAGTTGCATTTGTAGCTCATCAAGATTAGCAAGTTCTAATATGTCAAAAATTTGGACTAAAGGATCGAGCACAATTTATTAAGCCAAAGCAATAGCTTCAAAGTAAGCTTTTTTATGGCTAAACGGCTTTCTCAAAATTAATAAGTCACAATATACAGACCAATACACAACCAAAGCGTTTTAAAGGCGTTTTGTTTTACAAAGGAAACATCATTTGTTATTCAAGCGTTTCAAGGGATAATAAGTATGGAAATGAATATTAGTCCCATTACCCTAATCTGAATAATGTGACATATAAGTTATAAGGTATTTCTCCCACCTTCTTAGCGAGCCTTCGTGGTGGAGTGGTCTGCACGTTAAGCGCGTGATTGAGAGATCCGCGATTCGATCCCTGGCGAAAGCGTTGCACATTTGTCATCTTTCCTGCTTCTAAAAAATCCTGATGTCTCTACAGTGGCGTCCGAACAGCGACCGGCGAAGGCGTTACATATTTTTCATCTTGCCTGCTTCCAAAAATACCTGATGGCTCTACAGTGGCGCCCGAACTAAAAGAGTGTTGGATGATGATTCTCCACACCCAGGATTTGACGACTGGATCCTCTAAAACTCCAGTCGCCCTTTAAAAGAGGATATATAAGGTATTTCTCCCACCTTCTTAGCGAGCTCTCGTGGTGTAGTAGTCTGCACGCTCAGCGAGTAATGGAGAGGTTCGCGGTTCGATTCCCGGCGAAGGCATTGCATATTTTTCATCTTTCTTGCTTCCAAAAAATCCTGATGTCTCTACAAGGTATAGTAGGAAATATAGCTTCCGATAGCTTAATAAGCCACATTAAAAGATGTAATTACTATCCATCTTCCTATTTTCAAGACTTATAAAAAGAACAAAATCTCTAAATAAGTTTTAGAAAGTAGCAAAGATGATGGGAAGTGGCAGATACAGGAATATTAACTCATCCCACAAGTATCACTAAAAAGAATGAAAACAGATTTCATGCTAATACAATTAGCAACAAATCATGGAAAGTTTTTTCATATTTCCAGCGATTCTTAGGTAGAAATGTAAAATGTGGGTTTGGAACACCAGCACATACAACAGGGGCCAAACACTGTATTTGGCAATGTTCATTACTTTAAACTGCTAGAGCAAAGCATCTATCTGGATTTGCAAAAAAAATTCCGGTGGATGATTTATACTGCGATACAAAGTGTATGTATGCACTACAACAGATTATGAAACATATTATTGAAATCAAAAGCACGATGCTTACAAAAAATTAATCAAATTTTTATGTAAGTAAATCAGCAAGTACTGAAGAGCATGTAAAATTATAACATGTCCTATTTACATTTGTAAAAAGTAAGAGCAAAGAGAATTATATCAAGTCTTCTTTCCATCTGTACAAATCTTGTACACATTTCGTTCCGTACTTTTATTGTATTACTTTACATGTTTAACCAAGGACTATTGGGTCCCACTGACGAGGTTAACTAAATTTCCAGTCTAGTGCGTTTAGTCCGTGTGCCCTCAGCCGTATTACTGCATATACTGAGCAAATGGCCGATCAATTGTTTCGGCACGGGATTCAAAATTTTTTCCACTTGGTGTTGTTCTTCAATGAACGGAGAGGAAATTCAAAAATATCGTAGGTCTAGCATTAAAAATAATACTTTTTGAGTTTCATCTTTTACATTAGCTCTTTCGCACTGATAAATCCCGAGCTTATTCTTCCAAAAAGTCTGAAATGACCGTATTTAAAAATTCTATTTTGAGGTGAGAAAATCATTTTCTTTTCTCTTTAGAAAATAAACTGTTAGAACGTTAAAAGCAATCTGCTTCAGTGAGATCATTACTTTTTCTCGAGGCGTTTATGAGGTATTCGTATCGAGTACTTTCAACCTTAGTCCGGTCTAATAGCTTTCAAAATTTCATCACAGCCTTCTCATGATCCAGATGACATATAAGTCTAAAATGGTCTGTTTATGTAGTTTCAGTTTTATCTCAAGGGCAGGTTAATGCATATATAGGTGATCAATGAGATTTCTTTTTGTTGAATGAAAGAAAGTTTATTATCATTTTAACCCTCTGAGCATAATGTCCGGCTTTATTCGGTTATCAGAAGTTTTGCTACTTGGTATATATTGGCTTATAATTTAAGATATTTTGCTTTCTCACTTTCTTTAATAACGTAAATATCATCTTAATGAATGTAAGTTTATGAAAATACAGACTAAAATAAGTAATCACACAAACTCACTTAATAAATGTTATTTAAATACCGGTCTTTAAAGACGGATCTAAAATCCCTCGCAGCTCAGAGGGTTTTAATACATGAAATATGCTACGAAATTGTGTATATGATTTTTATTTCATTTAAATTCAGAAATGTTTTTTGTTAGTTGCAGGAAGAAAATTCAATACGAAATGTTTGAAAACCTGTGTACGGAACGAGTGTAAATGATCCTGATTTCATTAAAATAGAGTAATATTTTTGATTATTCATGGGCTTTGGAGCTCGTGTATATAAATTATAATTGCAATAAATGAGAAAATGTTCAAGTAATGACAAACTATTAAATCCATAAATGCTTGTTTGACTGAATATAAAATTCCATTCAAGCACGAACATTTAATTGCGAATTTAAATTTCCTCAGTTTCACTTTCGATAACAAGCACGTTCTATTCAACGCACTGCTGAATATAAAAAATCTGATGTGTACACCACATGACTTCCTTGCACGAAATATTAACTTATACGCATTTTTTCTTGCATTTCATTTAAACGTATTGGATTGAATTAAATCTACTTCGTCGATAGCGCATAAACCAGAATAGAATAAATGCACTCTTTAAAATTTACTATATTTGTTTACCATAGCGACACTCTGGCGCTAGGTTCATTTAACAGAGTTACATTTCGTTCATATGATAACTGAGAATGCATATAAATTTATACCATATGAAGAAATATATAATCGTTGCCACATGTTCTATTCAAATACTATAACAAAGCTAGAACGATGTATAAAAGAAATTCAGCAAACAAAACGAAAAAGAAACAGTTTTTCACAGACGATTGAGTATTTCTCATTCAATTAATTCAGTTCTCACTTCCCGACAAGGCAAAAATACATAAAATCTCAAAATATCTATATTAAAATTTACGAAATAAATCTGAAACACTTATTTCCTCGAATAAATTCCAGAATGGATTAAGCATGATTTAATTCTCAATAATAAAAGAAGCCGTTATTTTTGTTGTTGCGAAGCTTAGTTTCTCTTCTTAGTTTCTAGTCTGACAAAAAATCCTCTATTTTGCCAAGTTTGAAATGTAAACGAACATGTCTGCCATCGCAAAATTCATTAGGCTTAGCTGCATTAAAACAACTTTTAAATTGTTGATAACTCCTCCAATATTGCGTGCAGATGTTCTAAAGGCATAAAAACCTTAACGGAAGGTAAGAACAACATAATTCAATCATTTTTAAAAGCACAAAATGGACAATTTACAAACATATAAGAGTAAAGAAACTGAGAACACTGAGCCGGGTAACAGAGTGGATATTATATATATGCATATATATATTTATATACGTTTGGTGCGGCCGATTGAAACCAAAATACAAGGTGCACATCTACATGTTGTAGCAATCCTATATACAAAATTTCAATGTTCTGAGGTTACTCGTTTTTTTGTTATGCGAGATACGTACGTACAGATGCCACGAAAAATTCTCTTCAGAATTTATTTTAAATCAGTTTTATAATTTTTTGGTCGGAAAATAGTCTTCTATTCTGTCCTTACGTATAGATGTCACGCAAAACCATCGTTAAACTGCATTCGATAGCGGCCAAAATGGATATTTTCGATTGAAATATGATGCCCGAAAAATTTTCGCGATGACAATATTTTCTTTTTACTTCGTACAAGGAAGTAAAAAAGTGTATCAAATACTATGATTAAAATTAAATAATGCTGTTGTCTCCTATTATCAAAATTTCTGTTATATAAGTTGCATCCATTTGATGATACAACTTTTCATATGTGGAGTAGCAATGATATTAATTCATAGAAATTTTAAAGAATAATTTTGGTGTTAATAAACTTTTTGCAGAGCATTAAATACTTAATTGGATAATGAAAAAATATTAATTTATTTATTTATTATTATAATTTACTCGTTTATTTATAATTTACTTATTTATAATTTACTCGATTATTTTTTTTTTATAATTAACAGATTGTAAGGATCTTAAGTTTTACTAACGTTTATTTTATTTTAAATCTTTACTATCACTTCTTATTTTCTACTTCCGGCCAGAATTAAAAGCGTTAACTTATTTATGCAAAATTTGTCTGGCGAACGCCAAGTACTTAAGTTGTGGCTTTTTGCCAAGCGAGAGAGAGGAAGGAGTTAGTCGGAGCAGGCCGCTTACCTTAGAAGTTTTACTCAGTTGCTAGTTGCCTTCCAGGCCAGAGGTTTAATCCTCGTGATAATTTTAAACGTATTGTAGTGTTAACAGTTCTCTGTACTACATACGGCTTCCTGTTAATATAAGGCCAAACTTCCACGTTTATTATTCCAAATTTAAGTTAGAGTTTAGTTATATTTTTTATATTCTTAGGTTCAGACCACAAGTAGTTGGTCTCTGTATTCCGAAGTACGGAAATTATTGTAAAGAGTGAAAAATAAAGGATTTTGTATACCCTTCCTGTGTATCCTGTCTACTTCCCACATTTATTGAACATAGCTTTAGTAAGCTCCCTGTTCCGAGTCAGGTCCTTGCATGTTCCCAAAGAAAGTAAGGCGGAACATTGAACCTGATAGTGGCGCCCAACGAAGAAGAATAACCATGGCCGAATTTCAAGAAGAACCTGTGCTGCCTGCAGAAGCGGCTCAGAATCCAGAAATGCCAGCTGCCGCCCTGGAAGGATTTGGTTACATCGTCCAGACCATGCGCGCTTCGATGAAACCAGAAGCAACATTTAATGGAAACTCACAGGTAACCAGTTTTTTGGAAAAATTGGATGACCACTTCATGCTCTACCCTGTGCACGAGTTTCAAAAAGTTACCTTAGCTACCAGCGCTTTGAGGGGCCAAGCGCTTAACTGGTTCAAATGTATAGGCAGAAGTCTCTTGGGTCAAGCAGGAAGTCCCACCTATACTTACGAAAATTTCAAGACTGCCCTAGTAAAAGCCTTCCCTGTCGTAAGGGATCGTGCGAAATTAGGAACGGAACTTTTCAGTATATATCAGCAAAGAATCGAAAATCTCTCAAGCTTTATTTTAAGAAAAATTCACGTCTTCAAACTCTTGTATGGAAACCGTCCGGATCCTGAAATAATTCAAGTGATTTTGCCGAGGTTACTGCCCCAAGTGCAAGACTTTATTGAATTAAGAAATCCGACTACACTGGAAAAGGTATTTGAGCTAGCAATCCAGTTTGAAAGTAGAAGAACGGCGGACATTGAAAGAAGACGCCAATATCAACAACGAAACCAATTTGGTGCGCCAAGACCACAGCAAAGTCAAGCACACGGCTACGGAAGCAAAGCAAATCAGTGGGCAAGGAAACCCGAGCATTCAAAAACAGCCGGCGAACGTCGACAGTTCAATAGCAACCCAGGAAAAAAGTCTCAAGGCCAGTGGAAAAAGAAGGAAACATGGAAACAAAAAAGGATTTAAATTAAAACGGATTTCTGCTGACGGGAGGGTGCGGAAATCCGAAGGCCAAGAAAACCCCTCTTCCTACAAGTTAAATACAGTAATGGTGAAAAATTTGACTCTTCCGAAAATTGAAGTGTTGGTGAATAATATCCCACCCACCGCACTCCTGGATACAGGCGCGCAGTGTTCCTATGTGGCAGAAGATTTTTTTAGTAAGTATTTTCGTAAATATCGCATATATAATTCGGATAATACGACAGTGTTAGCAGCGCAAGGAGAAAGATGTAAGTGCATAGGTAAATTACCACTATACATCCGTATCAAGGACGAACAAGTAAAGGTTATGTTTTTCATAGTAAAGAATCTGCAAGCACATATTATCTTAGGAATAGATTTTCTTTCAGACGCACAAGCAACACTGGATTTTAATGAAGCGTCCCTTAAGCTGATGATGAAACCAGTTCAAGAAGGAAAGGCTGAACCGCCGATGTTAAACCTTGACCACCTGCCTAATGAAGAGCAACGAAGAATCCGACAAGTGGTAAGTGAATTTGCTTCGTTATTTAGTGACATTCCAGGATTTACTCAGGTTACTAACCATAGTATTGACACCGGAGATTCAATGCCAGTTCGCCACAAAGCATACCGGTATGATAAGAATAAGGAAAAAATTATAGAATGGCATATCACCGATATGCTACGTAAAAAGATCATAACGCCCATCTCAAGTAGTTATGCTAGCCCGGTGGTTTTATGTAAGAAAAATAATGACTATCCATTCACACATCCAAAAAGGTGGAGATTCGCGATTGACTACCGTAAATTAAACTCCATAACTAAATATCCGGTATATCCGTTACCTATTATTGAAGAAATTCTAAGGAACATAACATCGACCAAATATATGACGACTTTAGACTTAACGACTGGTTATTTTCAAATAGGGGTTAGGCCTGAGGACGTGCCTAAGACTGCTTTTATATCCAAGTCTGGCACTTATGCATTTCTGCGTATGCCGTTTGGCCTTTCAGGGGCACCGGCAACATTTCAGCGATGTATGGACATTGTGTTAAGGTCTGTTCTTGTAAAGTCCACATTTATCTATTTAGACGATATCATTATTACTAGTGATAATCTCGACCAACATGTACAGGATTTAAGACAGGTGTTTTCTTTATTAAATGAGGCCGGTCTAAAAGTTAATGTCGAAAAGTGCAAATTTGCAGCCCCTGAATTAAAATATTTAGGTTACAAAATATCTCAGAAAGGAATCGAGACAGACGAATCAAAAATAATTGCTGTACAAAAGTATCCGACTCCAAACACGGCGAAGAAGCTCTCTTCTTTTCTAGGATTTTGTTCATATTATAGGTACTTTATAAAAGATTTTGCAGCTATTGCTGAACCATTGTTAAAATTAAAAAGGAAAAAGGCAAGATTCTCGTGGACGGCCGAAGCCAATAGTGCGTTCGAAAAATTAAAGCAAGCATTAACGCAAGCCCCTGTGTTGAAATTTCCTGAAAATGATGAGAATTTAGAAATTTCAGCGGATGCTTCGGATTATGCGGTAGGAGCGGTACTTTCACAAAATCAGCAGCCCGTGGCATTTTTTAGCCGAACTTTAAATCAAACACAAAGAAACTATTCCGTGACCGAGAGAGAGGCACTTGCAGTTCTGTTAGCAGTGCAAAAGTTCCGAGTCTATTTTGGAAAGGCGCCAATAACAGTTTACTCTGATCATGCGGCGGTAACTAGATTGTACTCAGGGAAAAACTTATCCCCAGGGTTAATAAGATGGGCACTCAAGCTACAAGAATATAATCTGGTAATCAAGCATACCCCCGGAAAGAAAAATAACGTAGCATATGCCCTATCCAGAATTAAAATAGATGAAGAAGGTAATACTGTAAAGGTGGCAATGCTCACAGCATGTACAATAAATTCCCGAGAAACTGTAATAACCGAACTGGGTAAGGATCCTGAGTTTGGAAGCATTTATGAGTATTTAAAGGATCCTGAAAATTTTAGCCACCAAGATATTGTGGCGATAAGAAATAGGGCGGCCCATTATGAACTAATAGATGGTCTATTATTTTATACAAAAACTACGAATTCCAACAACGAATTTCGACCTGTTCTCCCAGCTAGTCTTAGATTAAATATCCTGCAGGAGTTGCATGACAGCCCTTTAGCTTCTCATGCTGGTATTCGAAGAACTATCCAACGCGTACGCGAGGCAGTCTACTTTTCTGAACTGCAAAAGTTAACAAGGGCGTATGTCCAGTCCTGCCCAACATGTCAAGCAGTTAATTATATTAATTTCCGCCCGGCCGGGTTTCTAAATAGTATTAAATCCGAATTTCCAAATGAAATAATTGGCATCGATTTATTGGGCCCTTTCCCAAAAAGTCAGTTAAATAAAAGTCGCTATCTGCTTGTTATGGTTGATCATTTTAGTAACTGGACCGAAATTGTTCCCTTAAAACGAGCCTCCGCGAAATTAGTTACTGATTCTATTTTAAATAAATATATTTTAAAATACGGGGCGCCCCTTAAAGTTATATCGGATAATGGTCCTCAATTTGTAAGTAATGTATTTGAAGACATGTGCCAAAAACTGAGCATACGTCATTTAAAAAAGGTCCCGTATCGGCCGCAATCAAATATAGCGGAACGGGTCAATAGAAATATAGTGAAAATTATCCGTAGTTATGTTAAAAATTTTCATAAAAGCTGGGATAACTATGTCAATGAATTTGCTTTCGCCCTTAGGACCGCAAAACATGATACAACGGGCAAAACTCCTGCTGAGTTATTTTTAGGCAGAAAGATTATAACGCCGTTAGATAAATTATTTTATGTGCAACAAAGAGCCCCAGAATTTAAAATGGGTGATATAGAAAAATTAATTAAAGAAGCAAAAAAGAATACTGAAGTAGCACAGAGAAAACAGAAACTTTATTATGACATGAAACGACGGGGAGTAACTTATAAAGTAGGGGATGAAGTGTTAAAAATTAAGCATTCACTTTCTTCAGCACTAGAAGATAAAACTGCCAAATTTTTTTCCACGATTTGAAGGACCATATGTCATAGAAAAAATAACTCACGCTGTAGTGGTGTTAAAAGCCAGAAATGGTGAAACGTGCTCCGCAAACATTGATCAAATAAAACCCTACTATGATCGTAATAAAATGAAAATTTTCAAAGATCTTTTGCAGGATACGGCACGGCAGACACGGCAGGCACAAGCTCCAGAGGTGGAACAACGTCAAGCACAAGGACAAGCCATTAGGAGGCAGGAGCAATTGAAAAGAAAGTTTCCCCGCTGGAAAATTGAAGGTAACAAGAAAAAGAAGCCGTTCCACAGTCCAGAAAAGAGAGCTCACGAACACCCCCAGAATGAAGAAGGGAGAAGTACGACGAAAAAGAAAACCAGGAGAAATAACGGCAACTATAACCCGGCTCCCAAACGGAAGATCAACTCATCGGATAGGACTCTCCGCACCAAATGTCGCAGAACTGCGAAAGGGCCACCAGCGGCGGAGGAAAAGTTACAAGGAAAATTTGAACGGCCAGCAACGAGGTCCAAGCAGGAACGCGAAAGAAGTGTCCCGGTTCCGCCAAGACCAGCTGCCATCAAACGGCCAAGACCACAGGCAGAGGCGAAAAAGAAGGTATTCAAGGGTGACCGAACTGGGGGAAAAAGAAAGCTTCTAGAGGAAGACACTGAAAGGCGAGCCCTCACAAGAAGGAGGATAAATCAAACCAGAATCTGCGCTACCTTCCAGGACTGGGCTCAGAAAAGAATGTCCGAATATCACAAAGATAAGTAAAACTTTATGTTACTTTGCAAACTTGAGTTAATCTTTCCTTCTTACTGCAAGTGGCAGATTTCAAAACGTTTTACCTCATGTGAGGTCTACCTTTATCGCCAAAAAGGCGAGAAATGAGTTGTTACCGACTTTGGTATTATGTTTTTCAATTACTCGCGCGTAAAACTAAAGTTGATGTATAATAGGAATATGTAAATACTTAAATATTGTAAAAGTTATTGTATAAATTTTATTTAAAACATTCTGGCAAGAAAGAAGTTTTAGTCTGAAAGACTTTTTGAAATGTAGTATTTCAATGTAGAAGAATTGGCACTTGCTTTGAAAAGAATAGAAGTTAACAATGTACTACTAATGTATGTTTTAAAATGCGTAAAATTAACGGCATGTTAATATGTTCTTATATACAATGTGAACTGTTATTTTAAATGTTAAGAAATACTGTGATATGGTAAAAGTGAAAGTAATGCCAAAAATTTTAAACTTATTCGTGTGACTGTAAAAAGACCAAATTATGGTGAATATGTGTTAAAGGTTGAATGAATATAGTTAGGCTCTCTGACGCTACACTTCAGAGTTAGCCACTTTCAGAATAGTACCTCAGGGTTTAGAGTTGAAGATAGGGTGTGTTAAGAGGTCTTGTCATGTTGAATTTTAACACGTTAGTGTTTTGATTGTAGGAGGCAGTGTGGAACACGTAGACAGAAACACATTCGTGTTTGGGGTTCTTTTACAACACATGTCAGAGAGCACGAGGAGAGATAATTAAAATAGTCATGAATGAAATAAGAATGTTAAGAGAAATATAAATATGCATATTACTTGCCATTTCATTGTGTAACATTTCATTAAACTAGTTTTCCTTCCAGATCTCTGGAAGGAACCAGATTTGAATAAAAGCTCCTGTTTAGATGCAGTACAGATGAAAAAATTGGGTGTCCATGGAGCTGCTATTGTAAAAACAATTTTTTTTTTAAATTTCTAGTTTCTAGTAAGGAATGTTTGTAAAAGATTGGCCTCGCGTTAGATTCTAGAGCTAAATGTTTTCAACAAGGTCGTTTTAGACCTCAGTTTCAAACTAATTAACTCTGGCGGGAAGTATGTAAGGATCTTAAGTTTTACTAACGTTTATTTTATTTTAAATCTTTACTATCACTTCTTATTTTCTACTTCCGGCCAGAATTAAAAGCGTTAACTTATTTATGCAAAATTTGTCTGGCGAACGCCAAGTACTTAAGTTGTGGCTTTTTGCCAAGCGAGAGAGAGGAAGGAGTTAGTCGAAGCAGGCCGCTTATCTTAGAAGTTTTACTCAGTTGCTAGTTGCCTTCCAGGCCAGAGGTTTAATCCTCGTGATAATTTTAAACGTATTGTAGTGTTAACAGTTCTGTGTACTACATACGGCTTCCTGTTAATATAAGGCCAATCTTCCACGTTTATTATTCCAAATTTAAGTTAGAGTTTAGTTATATTTTTTATATTCTTAGGTTCAGACCACAAGTAGTTGGTCTCTGTGTTCCGAAGTACGGAAATTATTGTAAAGAGTGAAAAATAAAGGGTTTTGTATACCCTTCCTGTGTATCCTGTCTGCTTCCCACGTTTATTGAACATAGCTTTAGTAAGCTCCCTGTTCCGAGTCAGGTCCTTGCATGTTGCCAAAGAAAGTAAGGCGGAACATTGAACCTGATAAGATGAGAAAATCATTTTCCTTTAAAACAATTCGCTATTTTAGCTTTTGTGAGTTGCTCACAGTTTAAACGTAGGAATTAAGTAAAACCAAGAATAATTTATACTCATCAAAAGGAAAGAGCACTGACATACTGTTAACATTTGAAAAGAAGTGAACAATCTCTTTTCAAGGTTTCACTAATCTTAAAAGAAGGTTATGATTTCTATTTAATCGCACTAACACATATAAGAACATACGTTCATTATAATGCAATGGTACACATGCTGTCATTTTGACCTATATGCACTTTTAATGTTTCTTATCTGTTACCTGACATTAACATATTATATACTGGTATACTATAAAGTTCACATATCTATTACATAAACAGTAATTAGACACACCTTATTGTGAAGCTTTTACCATTAAATTCCAATATGTTAGGACTCATCAGTCGCTTGGCACACGCTGCTAAACGCCGACTCAGTTTAATCTTTATTCACTGCTTACCAAATATACAAAGCATCCTTTTTGTTTTTCATTAATTTGTGTATGCTTTGGGAACGATTGTAGTATATTTGAAACTTAGAGAAAGAAGAAAATACCCTTTGTGTACTATTTATTAGTTATTTGTCAATGAATAAAATCTACAATTAATAAATCTGTAATAATATTTAACTTTCTTTATCACTAAATTCATTACACTGCAAATTTGTTCAATTATTAACAAATAAAATAAAAATTATGATTACGTTTCTAGGAAAATATTTTTAGTACAATTTGTAAATTAAATTTACTAATGAATTTCAGTTACTTAAATATTCTGCTTTTAAGTTAGTTTTTTAAAAAAAACTAATTTTCTTTTACCCAAGTTTATTTCTTATTCGCTTGCCCAAATCCGTTGCCATTCTCCCTTTATTAATAATGAAACAAGCCCACCAGCGGCCGAGCGGTAAAGACGCTGAACGCTGGTAGTTCGGTCTGAGGTTCGAATCCCGCGAACGGGCTGGCTGCATGGGCGTTTTCGTGGTTTTCCCCATGTGTAACGTGTATACGAGCCAGTTTCCCTTAGAAAGTCCTCCACGAAAGGCATCCCCCTCTTTAGGCAGATAGCCCTCGTGTGCTTTGCCATAACTGAATAATCCAATCCAAATCCAAATAATAATGAAACACCTTCTTTTAACCTATTGTTTCACCTCATCTGTAGAACTATCTTCTTTGGCTTATGCAATTAAACTGCTTTTGATATTTTTTATGACATTTAAACATTTTCTGAAAGCTTCATCACGTATTTCTTCTTTTTAACTTGTGTTAACATTTTATCTCAATATTTCATATTTTTGAAATTTACCCTTATATATTATAGTTCATGTAGAAAAGTACTGTTTAAATGCATTACTTAATTTTACCTACAATTACCTTTGTTCATATTCTGAAGGTAATTAATATTTCATACTTAGTTTATGAGTATTTAGTTCATAATTAAGGTGATCAAACATTTATGAATAAAACATTTGTAGAAACAATATTTCTTTTGTTTTCACAAATGTTTGTTCATAATGTGTCAATATAAACTGGGCACATTTCATAAGCTAAATTTGTTTTATACTTTAATTTTCTTTAAAAGTTTGGAATCAGATTTTCAACATTTAAATTAAAAATAGGAGGCTATTTTATTTAGTGTTTTTATTACTTCTTTACAAGTTTTTGCTTTCTTATTTAAATTTCGCAAAACCCTTTCGCCATTTGCTGGCCACGATATCATTGTCAATATGAAAATAGTGGGTTTCACAGAGGCCAACGGATAGCCGTTTCCGTCGAGATGGGCGGCCGACTCTATCAGAGACCCGATTCCAAGTGTCTCCTGGCTTCCTCTTTTACGCTTTTGGAGATCATCTGCTCGCTCTATAACGATTCAGCTGATTTCGATTGAGCTAGACTGTTTCTTTTTCTATCTAACTCTTGAGCAATTCTTTGGTCTATATTGCCCTGAACTCCATTCTCTCCTGAAAAGGAAACTTTATCTCCCTGGCTTAGCATCTATTTTCGTCGTTTTTACATTGTTTGATTTTTTTTTGAGGCTTTGCAGTCTAGTTTCCTTTTTGTTGAGGTTTTCAACACATGGCCCGCGAGCCACGGGTGACCCGCTGAAGGCATTTTAGTGGCCCCACATTTAAATATGAAGAAGAATTGAAGAATTTGAATAAATTTTGATTTCAGAAAATTGCTTTGTCAGCGTTTTAGAGCATTGAGTTTTGATTAGCACGCGGTATCGGAGCTTCGCATCTTCCTTCACCAATAGCGGAAATAATTCATACAGCAAGCTAATTCTGGTATCATCATTTAGAGTAACATAAGTTGCGCATTTTGAGACATCGTATATCCCGATACGTTAAATAGTAAATTTTCTACGAATTAATTAGCAAAGTTATAGCAGCGAATGTATGTACTCTTTGTGTACAGTGCTTTAAGACACAACAGAAGAGCCAAGTTAAGTTACATAATTGGAACCAAGTGTAAGTTACATAATTGGAACCAAGTGTAAGTTACATAATTGGAACCAAGTGTAAGTTTCATAATTGGAACCAAGTGTAAGTTACATAATTGGAACCAAGTGTAAGTTACATAATTTTAACCGGAATCGCATCGGAGCCAAGTGTAAGTTACATAATTGGAACCGGAATCTCACAAGTTTGAGACTATTTTCTTCAGCGTGCGTTAATTAGGAAATTAACTATCGCTAAAATAGTTGTTTTTGAAAGTGGTGCAATCAATCAACAGGAAGTAATCCCCCCCAAGCCATGCTTATTGCGTCTTAGCTGAACGAACGGAAGCTTCACAATAAATAACCGAACAATAGTAATTGAACAATAGCCCTTTACGTGCATAACTTCCGCAATTTTTAATCCAAGGCATCGGAACCACGTTATTTCTTTACAGCACAACAGAAGAAATTCAAAAATCAAAAACTGAAAAAAAATCGGACAGCGGATTCAAATTATATAAATTAATTTTTCTTTTTCTGGACTTTGTCGCAACGAAGAAACTCTCAACGCTCGCAGTGCGTTTTACCGTGTGTTTAAGTGCAGTGATCGTGTTACAGTGTGTAACGACCACATTTACTCATCTAAGCACAGCTATTGCGTTTAATTTTGTACGACAGTGTGTATTTATCCCACTAATAATTGGATTATCCTACGTTTTATAACAGATGAAGAACAGACGAAGCATTGCTGCAAAGGTAGGATTCAAATCATAAGAAATTTCTAAGTCATTTGTAATAAGAACTCAATTCTGCAGTCTAATTTATTTAATTGAACAATTTACTTATTCCTCTAAATTGTATACTGCATAAATTTATCCTTTGTCAATTAACTGTTAATCTCTGTTTCTGAGCTATAAATTCATCCTAATAACTAGACAAGCTCTAATTAGCTACAACTGTTTTCCTTATATTTCGCTAAACATATCAACGCTAATTCTCTCCCTCTTTTTTTCTTATATTTAATTTGAACCGGGGAATATTCAGTAGACACTTAAATTCTACAATTTCAATTCAGTTGTTTATACATATATATATAATGTAAGAAAGGCATACTAACTAAACTTAAAAGAAACTTCATATTAAAAACAATAACTACTACAAGCTGCTATTTTTTGGTTTATAGTATTATAATAATATATAAATTGTAGTATTAGTGCTATGGTGTTTAGTATATATATATATATTATAATATATATATATATATATATATATTATAATATATATATATATGTAAAAACTGTACACACATTGTATTATTTGGTTTATAATAATTTTAGTATATACATTATAGTATTTGTGCTGGGATGTGTATTATTATAGTGTATATATTATAGTATTTGTGCTATATTTTAGTATATATATGTGTGTTCTATATTTTAGTAATTTCGTGTGACACTCTGTGATTTGTGCTTTTGCTTAAACACCCTCCTACCTTGCACATGTGCCACTCGGAACTGTGAATCAGCGTAAGTACTCATTACCTGGTGAAAATAAGTGATTAATGACCTAGCGAATTAGTGGCCTATTGACGAATGCTGATCTAGTGACAGTAACAGATTTTTGCAGTGCTACATTTCAGTGATTTAGTGTAAAATTGGCTGACAATGATTAATACAGATACCTCTGCACTTCTGAATACAGCCAACCTCGATTCTCTAGTAAAATCCAGTGCCGTTTCTCACGAAGAAAAGATTGAAACATTGCACGCTGAGTGCACTCGAATAGCGCAAGTAAAACGAGGAGGGAAACCTCTGCTTCCCTTATACATACGGAATAGCTTACTGGAAACACTACAGGTCCTTAAGTCTCTGGAACTAGAAGGTCCCTTCTGTAGGGTACCACCACAGATCAAGGAAGCCTCAACCAATACGGATCACGTGGTTACTAATGGTTACTAAGAACGCAAAAGTTGCTGTCAACTCAGACACACTGCAAGAAGCATCTCATATTTCTCCTCATCTTCATACATTGGCTGAAATCCTCAAACCTCCTTATTAAGACAGACCTAAGAATAAGTTCCTTATTAAGACAGACCAAACAGCCCAGCTTGCTGATTGCGCCAAAGAAGAACATTTCACACACTGAGCTAAGAGAAGAATTACGCGCAATGGCGCCGATTTCTAAACTTCCAGTGGCTGTGGAAAAGATTGCAGTGCACAAGAAGGGTGTCTTCGAGGTGTTCTGCAAATCCCCGGAAGACCTCACACTCCTGGAGGCACAATTACAAAGAGCGGAAACTCTGGCAGACATTCAACACCCCGCAAGACGAAAGCCACGTTTTATAGTACACAATGTTGCAGAGGACACGAAGCCTGAGGAACTCGTGGATGAACTCAGTACAGCCACGGCAGCCCCAAGAAACACCTTTAGACCGCTTTTCAAGCCCAAGGAACGCAAGGAAAAGAACGTCAAATGGGTCTTTGATTGTGACCCGCATAGCTTCGCAGCAGCTCTCCGAATCAAACATTTATACACAGGATGGCATGCACACACCATCCGCGAATATCTCGGGATCAAGTGCTGCTTTAAATGTCAACAGCTTGACCACCTACAAGTCTCGTGTCCTTTGAAATATCAGTACTGCGCGTACTGTGCAGGTCCACACCCCGTGCGAGACTGCCACGCACGAAAACCAGCATGTATCAATTGTGGGGATGCAAATCATAAGCACGGAATGCAGTACGATACCAGGCACCCAGCTTACCACCATGCCTGTCCTGAGTATCAGAACAGCAAAACGAGTCAGAGACGCCACGGGATATTAACACAGACAATAACGGCAATGCCCAGACACAAGACACGTCTGTTGGTCATTTCCCTACACGAGCAGATCAAATGACAGATTTCAGCATACGACTCATTGACCAAAGTGCACTAAAATAGTTCAAATTAACCTCCAAAGAGTTAGAGCAGCAACGGCGCAAGTCAGTACGCCATGGAAACGGAAGCAGACTTCATCATAGCTCAGGAACCTTACCTTTACGATAACAGAGTATCCGTTTTTCCCCTCTCGTGGACTGTAATTCAGGGCAACACTGCAGAAGGCCCGCGAGCGGCAATAATATGCTGCCAACATAAATGGTCTCCCACCATCGTCCTAGCCTCACGCGATGTAATAACTATAGCTGTAGAGAGACACTAAACTTCAATGTGCTTATCACGGATGTTTACGTTTCACTATCTGAAGACATGACATACTCCTTGGAACTAATTCAGAGAACTCTTGTACAATATCCCAGTGCGTCACATTTGCTTGCAGGTGACTTTAATGCGTACTCGAAAGTTTGGAACTACCCAAGCATAGACGCAAGAGGGAGAACCATAGAAGATTTCGTGGCCAGCAATAACTTAACCTTGTACAACACTGAAGACAGTCCTCCAACGTATGAAACGGTTCATGGTAGGGGTTGGCCTGACCTAACCTTGACCTCAGCTTCATTGGCCCCATTTATCCAACAATGAACGGCACAATATTTACCATCAACTCTGATCATTTCTATATTACTTACAATATTTGCCATCCACATACGAGAATGACTATCAAGCGCTATAAGCTTACAAAGCAAAAGACTACACAATTCGTAAGTAAAGTTCGTTTTTCCCTTAGCAGGGCAGAGGAAGATCTCACAGCATGCACTACAACCCAGGACCTGGAGTCGTTCACCAGCTCTCTCATCTCAACAATACAGGACATCTGTAATAGTACATTTTCCCTGAAGACGCGGAAAACGCTGCATATGCCGAACTGGTGAACGAAAGATCTCCGAGCGCAGCACAGTAAAACACGCGCAATGAGAAGGCGCATGAAAGCAGAATACGACCAGGAAGCTAGGCTGGCACTCAGCATCTCATACCGAAAGGCGCAAGCGGAATATAAAAGAGCAATTCTTAAAGCAAAGCTTGCGTGTTGGAGAGACTTTTGCACTAATAACACGCGCAATGAGAAGGCGCATGAAAGCAGAATACGACCAGGAAGCTAGGCTGGCACTCAGCATCTCATACCGAAAGGCGCAAGCGGAATATAAAAGAGCAATTCTTAAAGCAAAGCTTGCGTGTTGGAGAGACTTTTGCACTAATAACACCGATTTTTATGGTACCGATATTTATCACCGCACTTTTCAAAACAGCACGAGGTAGTGTCTTAAACCACCACAGCTTCGCCATTTTGACAGTTCACCACCAGAGAAAGAGACTACAAAGGAGGCAGTACTCTCCAAGATCCTGGATGCAGTCTTTCCAAACGACAGTCATGAGGAATTCACAGAAAATTCTCACCCGGCATACCAGCTCTTCACGAAGGCAACTGACGATCCTTCCTTTCAGGATCCAGAAGTCAACGCTATTATGCGTATTCTGCCCAAGCGAAAAGCACCAGGCCCGGACTCGTTTGATTACAGCATAGTCAAAGCTGTACACAAGGCAAAACCCGGATTCCTCTGCAAGTATTTCAACATATTTCTGGAGCACAGGTATTTTCCAGTGGCATTCAAAACGGGGCAAGTAGTCCTCTTTGCCAAACCTGAGAAGCATCCGAATGACCCAGCCTCCTTCCGCCCGATATGTTGTCGGCAATAGGGAAGGTTTTAGAAAAACTTGCAGTCACAAGACTAAAAAGCATCACCTCACCCGGAAAACATTCCTGTAGCAGCTACAATTCGATTTCAGGGAAAGCATATCAACGGTCCATCCCTTGATCTCCTGCAGAAAGAAATCATGGAAGCTCGCAGTAACAATCAACACGTAGCTGTACTAAGTTTAGATCTCCAAAATGCATTTGATTTCTTGTGGTGGCCTGCTGTGCTCGAAGCTCTGCACACAGCTGATATTCCAAACAATCTTTTACGTTCTTTAAAAGTTATCTCAGCAACAGACAATTCATAGCTGCGCACGACGGAGGAATCATTACCAGACAACAGACCAGGGGCTGTCCACAGGGATAATGCGCTGGTCCAGTCCTATGGAACGTGACGTTCAATTCGATCTTGTGCACTCAGTGGCCGGAAGGAGAGAAGGCATTTGCATTCGCAGATTCATCGTCAGAGGGCACAGTAGGGACGTTCTTGAAGCCCGCTGCAATGACGTCATCTCGCAGTTTGACATGCTGTGCAACCAAACGAAGCTACGAATCTCGCAGCTCAAGTCGAAATATATAATATTCCATAAACCTGGGCAGACACTCCTTCGCAATCCATGTATTAACCTCAGACAAAAGAGAGTAAAGCGAGTGAAAGAACTAAAGCTTCTCGGCTTATTAATCGATGGAAAACTCTCCTGGCTCCCTCATCTGCGAGTTCAACGCATTAAAGGCCATAGAATAGCCTCTCGAATAAAGAGCATGTAAGGCTGAGACTGGGGGCTCTGGCCCCACATTCTAAAGATAATATACAGCACAGTGGTTGAAAAAATACTTATCTATGGGGCGGCCATATGGGCACTTCCAATGACTACGAGGAAACAACAAATTTTGAACAGCGTTCAACGCCCATTTGTTTTGGCCATCACGAGGGCCTACAGGACCACAGCGACTGCAGCAGCCACAGTGCTGGCTGGACTTATTCCACTGCACATACGGGCCCAAATGGAAGCGGTAACCGAAAAGGTCACTCTCCTTAAGCAACCTGCCCAATACCAGAACCTCCAATTCTCACCGGAGGACTTTGAGAACAATCTACAAGTTGCGGAAGTACACCCGGCCCTTTTCTGCAAGAATGTCCATGCTTACACAACGATGCTTGAAGACAACAACGATAACTCAAATGCCCTTAGGATTTATACAGATGGCTCCCAGGTGAATGGAAAGACAAGTTATAGCTATACCATCAAAAGAAATGGAAGCACCTCAAGGTCTTGGAAAGGCTTTCTGAGCGCAGGAAACTCAGTCTTTCAGGCGGAAACCGAAGCCATACGCCAGGCAATCCTAGCAGCGAGTCAATTTAGCTACTCCACCACACAAATACACACCGACAGCCTGTCAGCAATTTTTGCAATTCGGAATCCTTTTCACAGGTTGCCCATCATAGGGCGCTTTCAGCAAACCCTGCACCAGTGCGAAGGACGCATCCTCATCTTCTGCATTAAAGCACACGCTGGACATCAGGGGAATGAGGAGGCAGATTTGCTAGCCAAAGAATCCGCGAGCAATCTCGATGCGGAACAACTGGCCGCATCGAGTTACCAAAATCCTATGTAAAGAAGGCTGTTCTAAACACCGCACTCAAGCAATGGCAGGAAGAGTGGAATTCTATTCCGCAAGGAAGAAGGACCTATGAATTCTCTCACAAAGTCAGCCTTGACAAACAGATATCTCAGCCACACATCACCAGATTTATTACGGGTCATGGTCCATTCCCGGAATATTTTCTAGAACGAAGAATAACAAACACCAACATCTGTGTGTGGCCAACCAGGTAGTCCAGACCGTTATGTCACCTCCTGCCCACTAATACGAGAGTGACACATGCCGTTTTACAACACAGATCCAGCCTATAAAAGATTCTTTGTTCGCCAACCAGTAGTACTTAAAAAAACTCAAAAGTATTATGGACAGACTTGCAAGCATTAGGCCAGGACATGTGTGATTCGGCTTAATTACAACTCTATCCTTTCCATATAACCAGCCTTTATATCCAATGTACCTATGGCAACGTGCTTATGTATCGAGCCTTCATTAATTGTCACTTATTCTTACTTATGTCATTAATTGTCATTAATTATTTCATTAATCATCAGTGCACCATCAACAATTGTTGCATAGCATTACTTAAGTTATTAACTATCTAGATCAACGCACTCTAATATCAAATGCACATACATCATTCGTTTAAGTGTACCATCCCTGTCTATGTATGTAAAGGCTTGTAGAATAACACAGGATTATGTGTTATCACTAATCGTCATATGTAGTTTTACTGTACAAGCACCGTTTTCAGTGCATCTTCTGTAGTAATGTATCAGTGTTTAAGCGTATCATTTCTACTAATGTCTATATTGCCATGTAGGATAACACACGATTATGTATAATCATAAATTGTCATTTTTCGCATTAATGCACAATTCAGTGTATCAGTTTTATTAATGTATAGGCGTTAAAGATTTCATTTCTAATAATGTATACATAGCCATGCCATGTAGGAAAATTTATGTTCATGTATTTTTATTAATCGTCATCTTTCATATTTATCCACAAGTATCATCTTCAGCGCATCGTTTCTAGTATTAATGTTTAAGTGTAGCACTTCTACTAATGTATGTATAGCCACGTAGGACGCTACACGATTATGTGTATATATTAATTGTCATCTCTCGCAATGATGCACAAGCATTACACCCAGTGCAACAAATCCGGTAAATCCGGCTCTTCTTTAGTCTAAGTTCTAATTGACGTAGTGCTAATCCATAATACAGAATACACATATGCTGTTGTGTTGTTATGACTAATCTCGTTTGTCTGATATCAGAGTAAAACCTCGAAATTCATTGTAGCAAGATTGCGCTTGTTGTCAAGAGCATTTGGCTCCATACGGTGATTGTAGGACTTTTCTAAGTTCTGCCTCCCACTTTTAAAGGAGAGCCCGAGGGGGGGCGATTGTCCGATGGTCTACCTCCTTCCCCAACTAACTACCTCTCGAAAGAACTTTCGGATTGCACTCTATTTTGAGTGCCCCTATGCCAGACAGGCACTATACATTTACAAGCATCCCTGCCTTCTTCGGGATTCAAACCCGGGGCTTCAGTACCGCAACAGGCTCCCCTAACCACTATATCGTCTGGGCGTCAATAACCACCATTTCGTCTGGGCGACTTAATACGCATTTTGAAATAAAGTCTCTTCGTCTTAATAGCTCTAGAAATTGTTTTTGAAATTTCGCCGTGATGTACATTACTGCAGAATAAAACGATTTTTTTTTATATATGTGTGTAATTCAAATTGAATAGAATTTTTGTGCAGAAACTAGGAGCGGAAATTCAAAAGTTAATTTTCTTTTAGATTATACTTTTCCTCCTTCGAACTAGGTAATTGTAAAATGTTGGTTGTCTAAATCAAAATAGAAATGAGGTTTGTTTGCTTCCAATTAATTTTTTCCGATGAAATATTTTGTTTACTTAATACAGAATATATTTATTATAGTATTTGAATAGAACATGTGGCAACGATTAGATGTTTCTTCAAATGATATAAAATGAATGAAATGTAACGCTGTTAAGTAAACATTGTCGCTATGGTAAACCAAAATAGTAAATTTTAAAGAGTGCATTTATTCTATTGTGGTTTATGCGCTATCGACGAAGTAGATTTAATTCAATCCAATAAGTTTAAATGAAATGCAAGAAAAAATGCGTATAATTTAATATTCCGTACAAGGAAGTCATGTGGTGTACACATCAGAATTTTTTAATTTGATGCTATGCAGAAAATCTATATATACACAGCAGAACTAGAAAAAACAAGAAGAAAATTATGATATGTACTCGAAGACAGCAAAAGAAAACAGGATTTACGAAAGAAATTAAAATATAACATGAAGTTCTCCAGATTATAATTTCTATCAAGTTAATGCTATTGTAAATAGTTGCGTATTAGAATTTAATAAAACTTTCTCTGTATTTCAAATAATATTTTAAATAAAAGAAAACTAGGCAACGTATTTTCGAAGCTGAGAGGACTAATAATCGAAACACAGAAAATTTCTTTCCACGATTCAAGTTTTTCTTTTCTTATAAGTTTTCTCTTGACAATATTGCGGCTGCCTGAATCCAACTGCTAATCTGAATTCCAAGGCATGGTTTCGACTGCCTCTTAAGGTTTCATTATTTGTGGGTGCCGTTCGTCTAGTTTCGCTCGTGCAATTGCGATCTATCCTTGCGAAGCACCCTAAGGAGTACTCTCCAGGATGAGGTGGTTAAATGGCTGATGGGTGCGATCATTACCGATGAATACTTTATAGAATGTTTCTTACTACTAGGAAAAAAAAAACATTCTCCTAAGCAGTCATTGACAAATACTTAAGTTTGATAGATGATAAACGAATATGTGACAAATGCATAACATTTTCTAATGGGTTTCCACTGTATATCACTGTTATAAGAAGCTTTCACAATTTTGCTTGAGAGCTTTCTCATTTTTAGCCCAGAAGGGATATTAATTTCGTTTTGGTATTTTGCGTCGAAAACTTTAAATATTCGTTTCAGTTTTCAAATTGTTGCCAGCAAATATTATTGCCCTGTGTTATATTTAAAGAAATTAAATAATGAAGAATCTGCATAAATGTATGTATGTGTCTCGCATTGTGATAAAACAACGGCACCTAGAGCCATCAAATTTTGAATAACATAATTATCCACCCAAATATAGGCATCTGGAAGCCCTAATTTGGAATTTGTTTTATAATCGATTTCATATTTGTAACACTTTAGACAATTTTTTATTAACAAACTATTTCAAAGCGAGCTGGCAACACTGTATGGAAAAAGAAAAACATTTTAATCTTCAGCGATGGAGACTGAGAATCGGAAATTCTACAGATATACTGATCTTAAAATTATTTTGCGATATTATTGTTGAATTGAATTTTATGGTTTAAGTGTGAAGAAAATAATATTTAATAAATAAAAGTAACACACAAATTGTTAAAAAAATGCCCCTTTGGGCGTTATGTAAAATCTGAAAGTTTTCAGATTTTTAATTTTTTTGCTTTGTTTTTTACTCATTCTGATCCTTGTTTATATCCATTCAATTCAGAGTTATGTTAATGACTACCTAATAAAGCATATGTTAAGAAGACACAATATTATACTGATTACTTATTGCCCAAGATATCTTCTAACTACACTGGTGTGCAAAACTTAAGCAACAATGTAAATTTTAATCAGATAACCATGAAATTGTAGAAAAGGGGTTCTTGCGTTCAGTACAATGAACACACAATTGAGTAGAAAGGTCATGCGTATGCAAATGTCAAGAAAAAAAAGAAAGGTCACAGGCTCAACAAAGTGGCGTTTCGCGCGTTTAGAAAGCCTTCTATACCATAGGTATACCTGTTAGAAAGGTTGGTGGTGGCCGTCCCAGGTAAACAACTGCAGGAAATAACCGATATATAGTCCTGCAGACGAAAAGAGTCCGAAACCAGTCAGCAAGCGCCACAGCTCAACAACTGTGAACAGCAACGGGCGACAATTGTCGTGGTTTACTGTGTCCAAATACCTTCACAAAGGTGGCCTATGTGCCTGCCGTTCTGAAAGCTGCATCATTTTGAAAGTTGGCCATCGGCATCACCGTTTACAGTGGTGCAAGGAGGGCAAAAACTGGGCATATCATCAATGGAGTAGTATCCACCTTACGGATGAGAATCGTTTTAGTGCCACAAGCGATTCTCAACACAAATTGATTTGTAGAGAGGTCGGGACACGGTTTAATCTCAGTAACATTACGGAAAGAGACCGTTACGGTGTCCTGAAGATCTCGTCTGGAGAGGCATTATGCTGAACGGGCGGACGGAGCTCCACGTTTGCGACAGAAGTCCTGTAACCGGAGATCGCTATCGTCAGGAGATGATCCTTTCCCATGTGCGTCTGTTCCGAGGTGCCATTGGAGCAGACTTCATTTTTATCGATGACAATACACGGCCACACCAGACTCTTGCTGCTCAGAAGCTACTGAAAAGTGATCACTCGAATGGATTGGCCAGCGTGCTCCCTTAATTTAAATCCCATAGAACTTGTGTGCGATGCTTTGGGAAGACGCTTGTGACACGATTACATCCTCCGGGGAACACCCAACAACTGAAACAGATGCTGATTGAGGAATGGGCACTCTTACCTCAAGATCTGTTGGAAAATCTGGTTCTGAGTATAGAGAGACCGTTCGAAGCAACCATTGCAGTAAGGAGAGGGCATATACCATACTAAGGAACACCTGCTTGTTGTTCTTCCTCTTGTACAGACAATCATGTGTAACGATACTATGAGTTCAATAAAGCCGGTTTTTGTTTGATTCCATACTGTATGCATTGTATTCATTTTTAGAGCAATTATGCTGTCGTCATCGTTTAAATACAAAATGCTGTCTCTTAATTCTGAATTTCATGTCTCTCAGATGATTTCTCGTGGAGTTATGCCAAAAAGAACACCTGTTGTTTAAATTTTGCACACCAGTGTAAAACCTGTAGCCTTATGTGCCCTCTAAAACTGTTCTTACGAGTATATCCTTTGATATCGGTATTAAAATAAAAAGAATTTCTGTGCTGTAAGGATTAGTGATTAAATATTTTTACGTCAGTTGGAAGTAGGAGGTGTAAGATAAGCGTTTCCCTATAGATATATAGTTAGCTGGTGTTGTAGCACACAGTAAGTTTTCTATTGATCTGTAAACATTTTAACATTATTCTTTTGCAGTGTGTATAATCTTAGTTATCAGCCCAAGTTCAGGTTAAATATCGTTTTATTCATCTGTTATAATTTCAAAATTTTCAGAAAAAATGAATTTTAATATCAAGTGCTAAAAATACTGATGTGAGAAAAGGCATAAAAACTAGGTACTAGTCACATTAAATAAGCAGAACAACTATCATATAATTTATACTCCGTGAATTTTCAGACGCAGATGAAACAAGAATAGAACAATTATTGTTAGATAAATTTCAAGGGCGTTTATTTCTGATGTCATGATATTAAATAAAAATCATTAAATAAGTGAATCCTACATTCGGATATTAATATTTATTATAAAATACAACCAGCAAAAATAATGAACAATATTTGTATTTAAAATTGTCAGTTTGGTTTCCAATGAAGAAGATCGATAGATTCAATACTCAGTAGTGTTAGAATTTCGGAACCATATTTTAAATCAAGAAGAAAACTCTGAGTAATCTTTTATCATTGAAATTATCTCTTGAGAACTGGATGCGAGCAGATGTGACTTTGGTATAAGAAAACAAAATCAATAGTAAGAAGATGCGAATTGGAACAGAGCATGTTTAATGCAGTTCTGCCCTCTTTGCAATGAAGCAAAGAATGTGTTCATTCAGCCAATCTGCCCACAGACACGTGTTTAAAGAAAACTGAAAGTAAGATTATTGTAGAACCTTTTTGCAAGTTCTCCCTACGTAATCTGATGGTCCTGTACTTTTTTTCCTCTAACGTTATCAAGTAGAAAGAATAAAAAGATTCCATTGCCGAGATTTTGAAAGAGATAATATTCAGATTTTGTTTGAAATAGACGCTATCATTTTAAATAGCATGGTTGGTATTTAAATTGTTCGTGCTAATTTTATAACTAAATAAATTCAACAACATAATGCCAGCACCATGTCGAAGACATGGGTCTTCCTTTCTTAGCACCATGTCAAACACACGAATCTGTATTTCTTGAATTTATCCTATGGCGTTTATTATAGGCTATTTTACGACATTTTGTAGTGCACGAATAGAAAGTATATAATTCATATAAAATATTCTGAAATGAATGTAGAAACTGTTACCTAAGATTCATTGTTCGGGTTTCTCTTAAACCTGTTTTGGGAATATTCAGTTTTCTTAACTCAATTATTTTTACAAATTTGTGATTTGGGCGCAATTATGATAATCATAATTTTATGGCACAAGTAAAAAAATCAATAAAAAATCACACATACAGCAGAATAGGTTTCATTTTACCTTCCTTCTATTCTATAGCTAGTTTTAAAATTTGCATGCCATTGCCTTAGATACAAACAGTTGTTGTCTCTACGTCACTTAATATGCAATTATGAATTATGAATTACTTTCAAATGTAGGATACACAAATTTGGAAAAGAATGGAGCAGTTGAAAACTCATTTGGTAACTATACCCGTTTTTTAATTATACGGAAGTCTTTCTGAAATTTTTGAGGTGCAGCTAAATGGTACAGTGTAAACTTAACAACTCTTAAGTTCATTGATGTTAGAGAGGACAACTCTTAGCCTCCTCCAACATCAATGAACATTGGCAGATGAATCTTACAAAAATTAGAAAGTTTCATGTCATCCATATCTTGTTAACGATGAAAAATATGCTTTTATAGTCTCATTAATCTCATCTTCAGAATGAAAACGATTGCTGCGTAAATTTAGTTTAAGATTCAAAAATAGCCAAAAGTTACAAAATAAGATCAGGAGAATAAGGTGGATTTTCTATGCCTTTAGCATGATTTTGTTTAAGAAACGGAACTGTAAATTTTGCTGAATTAGGAGCTAAATTGTCATGATGAAGTATGATGCCCCTAAATTTCATTCTTAAAAGGTCTTTGGAAGGCACTTAGTGATGAATTAGTTGGCTGTAAAAGTCTTCGGTACTTCTAACTTGATGGAGCTGACCTATCCTGGACAACTATTTCTTCCCATTTTCTGATTTAAAACGACATATATTACTTTTTTCATTCCTTTTTAACTTTTAACTATTTTTGATTCGGGTTCATCTTCAAAGATTCACACTTGCTACTTATTATATTGGAACATAAAAAAAAACAGTATTTATGTTCCATCATCAGTTAAGATTTCAGAAATAAAGCGGTGTCCATCATCATTAAATAATTTAAAGATTTCTATGCTGATTCTTACGCGCTCCGCGTTTTGGTGTTCTTAACAGAACATAAATTAACATTTATGGGAAACCCAAGAACGAAATAACTTTTTAATATGCAGTTCTTCAAGAATAATTTTATGTATAGCTACTAATATTTTACTTGCATCTGTTTTATATTATAAGTGAGAGATATGTAATACATCTTACCCAAGAGTAATATAATGTAATACATCTTACCCAAGAGTAATATAATGTAATACATCTTACCCAAGAGTAATATAATGTAATACATCTTACCAATTACCCATCTTATTTTCTTGCGTAATAAATGCAGTATTATACTAAAGGTTGTATTTCATTTTGCAGTAATACTGAACGTATGTTTTGAGACCCAGTTTAAAAGGCTTTCTAAATGAAAGTTTAGAATCGAATCAAAAATTTTGAAATATATTTCAAGTTAGGAACTGCTGTGTACAGGAACAGGTAGGAAGCAGCGGGACAGCAGAATTTCACCTTTACCTGTTTAAGTATACGTTCTTCGCATTAACTGCGCAGTTCTACCCCAAGAGAAGAGTTCGAGGGGCTCCTATCCATCTTTATCTACCACCCAAATCATATGATAGCACTTTCAGCTACGTAGTATTTTAAATGTCACTGTACCGCACATACACTATGAACTTACAGACATCTATGCCTTCTTCGAGATTCGAACACGAACCCATCGGAATCCATCGGTACTGCAACAACCATAACTAGCCAGCGACAGCCAATGCGGTACAGATAAATATTTACAAAATTAAAGTCGAATTATTATTATTATTTGTATTTTAAAATTTTATGCATGTTTGTCATTACGAGGTGAAGCGTCCATCAGTGACTGGACGTTAGGATTGCTTGTAGCTGAACCACATTCGAATCCTAAGGAATAGGCAAGGTGCAGGAGTGATTTAGTGGCTCTTTTTATGTTTAACATGAATATGAGCTTCTCCTCAAGAATCCTTCACACAGGTATTCTCTCTGCCAGACAGATAACTCTCGTGAGCTTTGTCAAAATCAGCTAAACAAAATATGTAAAACTTTAAATATTTAAAGCAAGCGTAATCTGAAAAATCCCATTCAAATTAAACAATAAATGATTTAACTCTAAGGTGCATCCTAAATATATTATTTATTTACAAAATTACAGATTCATGTAAACTTTAATATCGCATGCTTTGTCTTATAAATCTCGTTCGTTTTGGTAGCATAAGTTAACGAGCTTTCAAAAGAATGCATAAGGAACTATCCTCAGGTCTTCACAAAGTAACAACGTGGCCTTCAAGTAGGCATAACACGCTCTAAAATTGCCTTCCGAAACCTTTGCTTAAATAACTTCTATCTTAATTTGAATACACAAACGCTACCTGATTAGTATTCTGGCAGGAAAACGTGGGTGAAAAGGGGAACGAAAGGAAATTTGGTTTAAGTAAAAATTAACTAAAAGTTAAAAGAGTGATTCTCAACCGTTTTAAAGCTGCCGCCCCTTTAAGGAACGAAAAATGTTTCAACGACCCCTATGTGAAAATCCTGTTATTTAGGGTATGGAAAAGGGGGGTTCCTGAATTATAAAAGGAAAAAAATTTAAGCAATTTTTTTCAGTAGACTTTCACACCAAATGTGTTTATTCAACTCAATAGTTTTGCCCTGGAAGATAATTATATTCCTTTGGGTGAAACTGAAACAACTAATACAAAAAAAGTCTTAAACGCTCTTTCATGTTTAAAATGTTTTTATTCTTACTTAAATAATTAAAAAAGAGCATAAAAAATTCACTAAATGCATAATAGCAATGAAAAAAATCAAGTATGATCAGTGGGATCTTTGCGTTTAATGTTTCAGAGCCAGTTTCTGAACATTCGGTTCAATATTTTTATAGAGATGAAGGTGAAAGTCCCCTATTTCTACAATTTGGAGTCGGTTTCTCTTTTTTTTTAATCAGATCAGTCACAGCACTGAATTCTTGCTCGACAAGGTGGGAGAAAAGAAAGGCAATTAAAATTATCTTGACGATAGTCCACAATCCTAGGTAAAGGCGACTGATGTTACTTTGAAGCTAAAATTCTGTGAGACGATCACCATTCTGGAAACTAGATTTCAAAGTTTCATTAGTTGTACTAGCTTCGACTAGCTTTTCCTGAATATGAACCTCTGTGTAAATATTTTTAAAGGGGTTCATGATCCATTGAGGGACTTCCAGGGACAAAACATCCTCAAAACGCTCAGAAAAATCTTTCTTAAAAGACTCAAGGTGTTGACAGTAAACTTATGTTTCACTGCTCTTATGCAGATCCGAAAAGATCGAAAACTAGCTGAATTCGTTGCAACCAAAATTTTGCTTCCACGAAGTGAGTTTTTTTAGGAAGGGTGAAAGAACAAATTTTAGTGTGATTAAATTGAGCTCTTCGCTTTGAAGCTGCAAATTAATTTCATTGAATTTTGCAAATAAATCGGTAATGTAATCAACATTAATCTTAAATTGTAGCAATCTGTCTTTCATAGCTATATCTTTTTCTTCGAGGAACTCAAGAACGGAATCAAAAACCTACTGAGGTAGGCGCCTTTGGACAGCCACCGAACCACAGTGTGTAAAAACAAGCGATTGAATTCTTCATCATTGTTCTTACACAGCTGCTCGTATAATAGATTGCTGAGAGCATCACTGAGAATTTTGTTGACAGCAGAGATAACATATTGTAACGACTGATGCAAACGTTTGCTGAGGTTCTTTGCAACTAAATGCTGCCTATGAATCACGCAGTATACAGATAAAATAAGTAAATTCAAAAGGGTGATGAACCCACGATGAGGACCCAACGTTGTAGGAGCTCCATCAGGGGCAACAGACATACTGGAAGGAATATCTTTCTCTCTTTAGTATCTGCAATCAAGCTTATTGCAAAAAGCATTTCATGAATAATTTTTCCTTCCTTCACAAACCGGTCGTTCGCTAACAGTTACTTGACAAAGTTGCTTTATCAACCTGAAGAGAAAATTCGGTGAGTTTCAAAAGCTGCTGCTTCAGCCCAGAATACTTTCGGTAATTTAGAGTATATTAGCATAGCTTTTGTCATTTCTATTAAAGAGCGATTTTTCCTTTCTGCGACGCCGTTCTGTGCCGGACAATAAGGAACCGAAGTTTCATGGAAAATACCAAGTTTCTTTAAATAATTTTCAGTAATTTTGTTACAGTATTCTGTACCGTTGTCGGATCTGAGAACCTTTATTTTCTTTCTAAATTTATTTGTTGTCGATGCAACATACTGTTTAAGTTTGTCGAATACTTCATCTTTTGAAGTAATAAAATAAATTTGAGTTTAACGCGAATAGTCGTCAATGAAAGTTACGAGATATCTTTTCCCTCCTAAGCTGTTGACTTCAATTGGCCCACACATATCTGTGTGCACTAAATCCAGTGGATTTTTAGATCTAAAACTAGTTTTGGGATAAGGTGTTTCAGTTAGTTTCGCTTTCACACAACTAGAACATTCCACACTATGAGGGCATTTGCCAAGTTTAATGCCGTCTGCCAAATCATTTTTCTCAAGTGTTTTTATGACATCTATATTTCTGTGGCCTAATTTTTGATGCCATTTTAGTATACAGTTCGTATTAGAACATGAAATATCATTAGCTAAGTATGCTTTCTCGTCAATTGAGTTTACGGTCAATTTATATAAACCTTGCTGATCGTTAACGTCGGCTACGAGTATATTGTTACGCTTTATGTAACACTTATTACTATCAAATGTAACAATGCAACCTTTATTCGTAACAGACTGAACAGAAAGTAAATTACTATCTAAACCTGGTACATACAATACATTTCGTAATTTTATTTGTGTAACCTGGCCCTTTAAGTTTCGAACTTTAAATTAACCTTCACCAATACCATAAGAATTTAATTTAGCACCATTGGCTACAGTTACTATTTGTTTATTCATTCAACTGAGAGAAAAAATTCTTATCACTCGTCATATGAGTTGAGGCTCCTGAGTCGATAACCCATTCTTGCGTTTGTGTGTTTTCATGTTTATTTTCAACTTTCAGAACTTGATTAAACTGAATCTGCGAATTTTCAGTTTCAATACTTTTAAGATACTTATTTTCTTTAAGTTTTGTTATGTTTTCTACTTTTTGCGTATTTGCTATTTGGCATGCATTACTTTTATAATTTTGAGAATAATTTCTTACTTTACTGTTATTTACATCTATTTTCGGGGAAGTTCTAGAGTTGCGTTTTAAATGAAAACAGTCATTTATCGTATGGTTATTTCTCTTACAATAAGTACAATATTGTGTACTATACTTTGATTTATTTCCGGTTTTACTTTTTAAAGCAACTGAATCGTATTTTTGAACTTTCTTAGTTTCTACACGTCTACAATACTCATCTATTAGTTTATTTTTAACATATTCTAGCGACAATTCAGCTTCCGATTTACTTTCTATTGCAGTTATTAAGGAGTTGTATGAATTTGGTAAAGAACATAATAATACTGCTATTAAGTTATATTCTTTAATTTCTTCACCTATACTACACAGCTTTTCAGCCAATTCTAGTACTCCTTTGATATGTTCCTGCATTTTAGAACTTTCATTATATCTAATGGAATATAGTTTTCTAAGAAGAAATAACTTATTTGTTAAATTTACACGTTCATGGACACATTTTAACTTCTGCCAAACTTCTTTTGCAGATTTACTATGCAAAACATGGATAATTTGCGAATCCGAAATGTTTAGACATATTAAAGCTTTAGCTTTACGATCATTCTTTAACCAAATATCAGTAACAGTTTCCGGTTTTTCTTCGAATACAACATCATCTAAACCTTCTTTTATTAGAAGTTGTTTTATTTTAAATTTCCACACTGAATAACTTTCATCTGTTAACTTTTCTATACAAATTGATTCTTTTAGAATAGACATTATTATTTGTTACAATTATTCTTTTAAACTTTGTAACTAGTATTTTCAACAAGGAGTTTTAATACTTTATGCCCCTGGAATCTTACAACATTACAAAATTTCAATTTTAGAATTTCATTTTCACAAGGCAATTTTCTCAAGCTTATTAACTTATCAGTCTCATAATCTTTTGTTGGTTGTGCATTAGCACTGAAGGCGTTATGAGTACGTTTCCTTAAGCACAGAATTAAAGAATCATAAGTCAAAAGATTAACTACGAAATCTTTATTTAATAAAATAGGATAATTTTGCTTAACTTAAGCATAACAAAAGTAATAATGTTCACGGACATTAAAACACTGAAGTATTGAAAAGAATAACTTACAGAGAATCATCATCAGTCCTAAATCACCAAGCTTACCTAGTTTAGGCAATAAGAAAAATAAACAGGAATATACTTTGCCATCGTACCTGAAAGAGAAGAAAGTACTAATTTGATTTAGACCTTTGGCCCAAGTACAAGTAGCTAGGGTGAAAATCCTCCGGAAGACTTTCTCACCAATACACAATGATTATCTGTATTAAAAATGAAGCCAAGTCGTCGCTAAACACACATTAGTCCACAATGTTCCATCTTATTCTGGGTCGGATTAACTGCAAATGAAGACGCCCGAGCTCCATTGTTAAAGGTAGTATAAATAAGAGACTCTGAGATCCTAGATTCGTTTTTGCTACGCTTCTGAAAATGGTTGGTTAACACAGAGGATGCATTACAGGAACCTGTATTGTGTGAACCGGGTCGCCATATGCGCACGATGGATACTTTTTCCATCTTCTTTCTTGATGACCATCCAGGTCTGTCTGAAACCATTTGCTGTATGTTGGTGATGATACATTTTAAGATGATGTGCTTACTGCTTCGAAATGGTATAGACAAAACACGCTTTACTGACCAGTAAAACGGCTCGTCAACCATCTTTTTGTTGTTAGCTGGAGGTTAAAACTTCTTTTGAACTCATAACTTGATTTAGACCTTTGGCCCAAGTACAAGTAGCTAGGGTGAAAATCCTCCGGAAGACTTTCTCACCAATACACAATGATTATCTGTATTGAAAATGAAGCCCGAACATTGGTCCCGAACTTTACTTTCTCTCGCCAATATATACCTTGGCGCACGTTCGTTTCGTATGCCTTTCGAGTTTCATTATGCAAAATACCTAAATTTATGCTAACACGTCTAAGTATTCTTACACTAGTGCTTCAAAAATTGTGTTATCATTACACACACACATACACATATATATATATTCAGAGAGTTATTTTTACTGCTTCATATATATGTAAATTGATGAAAAATTAATAATGAATGACATTTGCACTAACAAAATGAAGTTTGTACTTAACAGAATGAAGTTTGTACAAAACGAAGAAAACATACTATAACTGCAGAATTACGTATGTGGCTATAATATGCTAATGATCCAAGTTTAGTGCTGTTTCCTATGACTTCATAACATGTTGATGCATTACAGATACAAACCAGTGCGAAGGTAACACTTCAAAAGTGCGAAAAACACCAGACGAAGCAAACAAACAGATATGAGAAATTAGAAGAATGTTCGTCCATTGAACTGCAGAAGTTATGAGTTCAAAAGAAGTTTTAACCTCCAGCTAACAACAAAAGGATGGTTGACGAGCCGTTTTACTGGTCAGTAAAGCGTGTTTTGTCTATACCATTTCGAAGCAGTAAGCACATCATCTTAAAATGTATCATCACCAACATACAGCAAATGGTTTCAGACAGACCTGGATGGTCATCAAGAAAGAAGATGGAAAAAGTATCCATCGTGCGCATATGGCGACCCGGTTCACACAATACAGGTTCCTGTAATGCATCCTCTGTGTTAACCAACCATTTTCAGAAGCGTAGCAAAAACGAATCTAGGATCTCAGAGTCTCTTATTTATACTACCTTTAACAATGGAGCTCGGGCGTCTCCATTTGCAGTTAATCCGACCTAGAATAAGATGGAACACTGTGGACTAATGTGTGTTTAGCGACGACTTGGCTTCATTTTCAATACAGATAATCATTGTGTATTAATGAGAAAGTCTTCCGGAGGACGGCACACAATTGTCGCTGTCGCGTAACAATACTTGTTTACTTCCTTGCTTGAATTATGATCTGGGTAGCCGTAACGTAAAATTGTCGTTTCTTTCCAAAGTTACACATCGATGTATAGATATATCGATCAGCGATATATGGATGAAAGTTTACGTGGATATATAACCACTGATAGGAAAAATTTCAGGTGAGGTATTCCAGCAGAATAATGTCCAAGAATGTACGAGCTTTATTATACAAAGAAGAATGCATTCAAATTGTAGCATAAAAGTAGTGGGAGAGTGAAAAGTGGAAACCAAACATAATCAGCCAAAGTTTTCCATAGCGCTACTAAAAAAATAAAATAGCCTATATAACTTGTGGAAACAGTTTTGAGAGAATAAGGGTAAATAAATCTTTCATTAATGTGAGATCATCTATTGTTTATAGCCGTGCAGTTTATGGCTTGAAAAATGAAGAAAATTAGATGGGTAACAGAATTAGAGATTATTTGTACGCATCTATAAATGTGGGCATTAAAACAAATCTTACGATCCACAAAAAAAAAAAAAAAAAAAAAAAAAAAAAAAACTCTTTAGATAGATTTTTTCTCTGGTTCTAGAAAAACCTCTGTTTTACATCTAGAAAGGGTTAACATACGAAATGGCGTAGCGATAACAAAATTAAATAGTTTCTCACATATAGGAGTTTCTTCATGGCTTTCCAGTTGATTTGGAGAATGCTTTTAAACTAATATGTATGTGAATAGAGCAAGAGACAAGAGAAATTCTAAACGATGCATCATGAAGGTAAAAATTTGAAAGTGACGGAATTGAGAATTCGTAGAATGAGGACAAATGGTTGCATAGATCTGCATAATCTCTCTTAGTGGCTGCTTAAATGCTGTGAGATATGTGGACAAGATCTAATAAGATACATACGTGAAACGTGTTAAAGGAGCTGAAAATGATGAACTCCTCATAACAGACGATAACATTTGAACTTATCGAGCAACATGATACTCGCCTTTGAATATTTGTGAAACGGATATCTAAAGAAGAAAAGCTTTCCCTATTTCTCCAAGTTAAATCAGATTTAATATATCTGGGACGCATTAAGTCGCAAGGTTCCGGAATTCTGCTATGTTCCGAGGACATTCCAGGAGCTAGACTTTAACAAATATTCTCATGATACAGGGAATGTTAAAACTTCTATAAACAGCATGATCGACATTCCAGTCTTTTTTAATCTTTGCTTTGAGGTAGTACATTTTTTCTACGCTTAGGTATTTAAATATTTCCCTTTCCTTTCATTACATTCATTCTTTTGAAATATAATTTATTCCAAACTATTTCATATACTTTTATATATCATATATTGCAAAAATGTAAAGGTTGCGAGTAAATTTTGGGCTTCTGTTTGGAAAACAATTGAAATTATGTGTTTTATTAGTACTATTCTTTAATTTTCTTCGCAGAGTTTATGAAACCTTAGTTCAATTTTTTGGAAATCTGTTTTAACGTACATTCAGATGCTGAGATGTTATTGTCTGTTAGTAAAACTGCTAGTTGAACTTCCGAATTTTCATATCTAAGTTAAGAAATGTATTTATTTTTACACATCGTCAGAATTCTAACAGTAATAATAACAATAATACTCAGTAATAATAACAATTATTAACAGTAATAATAACAATATATCTTTGTAATAATAATCTATATAATAATAATCCAGGATTATAGTAATAATCCATATATCGTAAAACGAATCTTATCTTATCTTATCTATGAGCACGTATTCTTAAAGAAGAATTTCCAAGGTTACGTTCATAAAAAAAGGTTGAAATCTGGAAATCTGCATGTAACACTTAAGAATGCTTCTGACAATATTTGAGGAAACATCTGAATAAAGAAAATTTATAATAGCCAAAAGTTTAGTAAGTCACAAAGAAATGATTTAAAATAACCATTTTATCTTCTATAACAAAGTTTTGGAAAGAAATATTATTTTTCAAAACAAAGCCAATTTCAAACTCCAATACTTTCTATTTTTCCGATAAATTCTACTCTCAGACTATTTGAAATCGTAAATGCTGAGTAAACCGTTATAGTAGGTTAATTGGTCTAGTTAGTTATTTGGAAAGGAATGATTTATTGATTTTGAACGCGTCATAACGTGATCGAAGATTAAGTTTAACATAAATGCTATTCTTTACATCTTCCACACAGCATTATTTATTAACTCTAGAGGTTTTAGAGTTACATGTATCGATATAACATCAATTTCACTAGTAAAAAAATTTCGAATTTCTATCTGCGACATGCCCGAGAACTAGTCGTTATAACTAAATTGATCCTCTTGAATGTAACAAGAACATTAAAAATTCGCAACAGGTAAAGGTTTCAGTGATGGAAGACTGGCAAAATATGCAAATATTAATTTTTTAACATATAATTCTAGTTATAGGCTATTCTTTCAAATCTCTTGTATGCTCTTTGTTTTGAGGTCGCTGGTTAGACTGTATACTAAAGACAACTTTACAATAACAGCAACCAATTTTATTTTGTGGACTGTAACATAACTAAAAATCTAAATCTAAAATGCTGAATTCCCAACCATACGGGATTAAAACAAACATGTATGCTACGCTAGGAATTCGAATCTTAACTAACTGAAATTGCGCAGAAACAAGGCGCTGTACAAAACTTTGAAGTTGCGCAGAAACAATGCGCTGTACATAACTTTTATTGCCGCGTAGGAGGCAACATACCGCCCCACGTTGCAGTATCAATCATATGCAAACTAAATCTGAGCATACAATTCAATATCAAATGCTAACAATACAGCTATTAATTTTTTTAAGCATTAACAAAAGACTTAAAGTTAGTAAATCATTTACAGAATGAAATAAACAATTCAAAAAATTCGATAAAGTTTGAATATTTGCAATTTTTTTCAATAATTATAATAAGTATATCAAAATTTCAAACAGAAAAAAAAAAAAAAAAAAAAAAAAAAAAAAAAAAAAAATCACATTTTTTCATTAAAATTACCAAAATATAAGTATAATAAAGAACAATGTATATTTTTATTAACAATAAAACTTGATCCTTGAAGTTATCCTCAATAGGCAATAAACAAATTTTGGATATTGGCCTTTTAATTGGACCAAACTTTGTGTTAATGACTGCTACTCGTATCTTACCATCTTTACCAGGAATTTTCTGATCAATTCTTCCTAGTAACCATTTAAATGGAGGTAACTGATCATCTTTAATAATAACTATTGTATTTTTCTTTTATTGTCCTTTGAAAAATACCATTCCTTTCGTTGTTGCAAGTGATTAAGATAGTCAGTTATCCATCGTTCCATATAATCTGTATCATTTTAGTTAATTTCTACCATCTTGACAATCTGCTTTCTGACAAATCTACAATTTGAGGTTCTACAATTGAGTTTATGGGTCTACCTATTAAAACGTGACCTGGCGTCAAGGGTTCGTAATCTGAAGGTTCAGACGATAAAGGAGAAAGATGTCTCGAATTTAATATTCCTTCAATTTGATCAATTACGGTTAAAAATTCTTCATAGGTTAGTTTAGCGTCGGAAATAGTTCTTTTAAGATGGAATTTAAAAAACTTGATTCCGGCCTCCCAAATTCCCCCAAAATTGGGAGCACGAGGAGGAATGAATTTCCAAGAGATATTTTCAGATGCAAATACTTACCCAAAACTTCATCAGGGACAGTAACTAAAGAAGCAAGTTTCTTTAACTCTTTGTGAGCTCCTACAAAATTAGTTGCATTGTCACTAAACAGACATGAGCTTTTACCTCTACGCGAGGAAAATCCTTTTAAACATGCTATAAAGGCTTCAGATGTTAAATCAAATACTATTTCTAAATGAATCGCTTTTGTAACTAAGCAAACAAAGATTGCTATATAAACTTTATCTAAACTACCTTTCTTTTGATTTCTATATTTGATTAAGAAAGGGCCTGCAAAATCTATCCCTGTGTTATGAAAGGTTAGATTTGGATTTACACGTTCAGGAGGTAAACTGGCCATTAATTGGTCTGAAATGATAGGTTTATGACGAAAAAAAATTACACATTCGTGAACTGTTTTTCTAGCTAAGTCTTTGCCACCAATGGGCCAAAACCTTTCCCTAACAAAATGTAACAATGCTTGAGGGCCAGCATGAAAATTTTTTAAATGATAATGAATAAATATTAGCTTGGTAAGCTTATTTTTTGGAAATAAAATTCGATGTTTAGAATCATAATTAATTGTGTCATGAGTTAAGCGACCGCCCACACGTAATATATCTTTTCCATCTAAAAATGGATTTAAAGTTTTTACCTGACTTTTGATTACTCTCTGATCTTGAAGTGATTTAATCTCCTCTGCAGATTCTATTACCTGAACCATTTTTATCAAGTGCATTTCCGCATCTTGAAATTCAGTGCTACTAATGGGGCCTGTTTTCTTCACTAGACCTTTCAGCTTGGACAGAAACCTGAAAATAAGACTTAAAATTCGAATTAGTTTAACATAATTATTTGTTAATTCAAAAAAGGTATTCCAAAACAAGTTTAAATTGCAATTCAAATTAATGACTAAAGGTTTTCTTAAGTTCATCCTGATAAGCAGGAAAATCTATGAAAGTCTTGTCAAATTCAAAAAAAGAAGCATCTCTAAGTTCTCTCTGTTCAGGACCATTCCACCACAAAGAAGATGTCACAAGTTCATGAGGATAAGTACCACGAGAAATCAGCTCTGTTGGATTATTTGCTGATGATACCTGCTTCCAGTGTCGCGGCTCTACTAGTCTTTGGATTTTGGAGACTCTATTTGCAACAAAGGTCTTCAAAAGATGAGGAGAAGTCTTCAAGCATGATAGTGCTATCTTTGAATCAGTGCACAGAATGATGTCATCTAAATGCATCTTCAATGAGTTGCTAACTTTTGAAATCAGATGAGCCAATAACAAGCATGCACAAAGTTCCAATCTTGGAATAGATAGGGTTTTCAATGGAGCCACACGAGATTTGCTGGATAGTAGATGAGATGACGAGCCGTGATCTTCATCGACACAAATCAAGTAGACAACTGCACCATCAGCGGCTTCCGAAGCATCTGCATATTTAATGAGTGAAATCTTGCTTGGATGATTGGAGAGGATGCAACGATTAATTTTTGTTTTCAACAATCTTTAAATTTGAAACTATTTTTTGCCATTCGTGAGCAATAGTTGCAAAAAGTGGTTCATCCCAACTCAGTTTTTGAACCCATAATTTCTGTAAAAATATCTTGGCTTTGGTGGTTACGGGGCCAATCAATCCTAAAGGATCATAAAGTCTGGCAATTGTCAATAAAATGTCTCTTTTGGTACATGATAATTTCTCCTTGATTGAGACTTTAAAGTTGAATTCATCCTCCTGAGAATTTCATGTAATACCTAAAGCTTTAACCACATTATCACTTTTGGAAAAGAATGAAAGCTCAGAGCATGTAGAAGAGCTATCCAACAATTCAGGAGAATTAGAGTTCCATTTGTGCAAAGTCATTCCACAACTACGAAAAAGCTGTATAAACTGATTTTTCAATTCCTTTGCTGAGTCTAAGTTTGATGAACCAGAGATGATATAATCAACATAACAGTCTGACAAGACAGCTTTGGCAGCTTCAGGATATTTATGCATTTCGTCATATGCAATCTGCTTTATGCATCTAAAGGCTAAAAGTGGAGCACTTTTAGTACCATAAGTCACCGTTTTGAGTCTGTATGTCACAGGTGAGTCGCTAAGGTTTCTCTTCCATAAGATTCGAAGTAAGTCTCTTTGGGATTCATCAACTAAAATTTGCCGGTACATTTTTTTGTATATCCACAATAACTGCAATTTGATGTTTTCTAAATCTCACAAGAATATCAAAAGTATCTTCTTGGACTGCTCCCGCTAAAAGTAAATCATTCAAACTTAAGCCATTTGAGCTTGGGGCACTAGCATTAAACACAACTCTTAATTTTGTACTTGATTTCTCTGGTCTATATACTCCATGATGGGGGAGGTAATATTCAAGTTCCGGTTTTGAATTATCATCGACCCTTTCCATATGGTCCAAATTTTCATATTCTGTTATGAAATCTTGATATAAATGTTGCAATGTAGCGTTTTTGCTAAGACGTTTAACTAATTGATTGAGTAATTAAGACACAATAACACGTCGAATAAATACTAATTCAGAAGTCCAAGATAGGAAATAATGATTAGATAAGATAAGAAAGCCTGGACAAGCATAAGCAAGTGGCGCCATCTGTTGGTGAAACCAGAACTACAACATAATTTCTTTAAAGGCCGAAGGCAAATTTGGATCAATCCAAATCAGACTAGTCCTGTGAAATTGTCTATTAATAAAAATGTTGAGTTTCTTTAATTTATTTGAACAGTTAATTTTATGTTTCTGACCTTTGCTGTAAATTCTCCCTTTCCGTTTTCCCACCAGAATGTAATTTATGTCGCTTGTATTTATGGTTAGGGTTTTGAGATTATAAGACCGAGCATGTTTTGGCCCTTTTGGCCAAGCTACTAGGTTTCTATTATAGATAAGTTTTCTTTTCTTTCAGCCTTGAACTGCAGTTGTTGATAGTTGAAATTCCCGCCGATGAAGATCGAAGCCAACTTCCAGTTAAATTGATTGAGTAGCCTTCGGTTACTGGTTTATTTAATTTTAAGTTTTATATTTTAGAGCTACTGCATTTAAGTTTTCGCCATAAATGCTGGCGGAATTGTAAGCACCAGGAGTGCCTTCTGTTTATCTTATTTAGTTTTAAATAAAGAGTTTTACACCCTTCCTGAGTTTCAGTGGTTATTTTAGATTTAGAGACAATTCGCTGCCAGTCTGCCCGAAGTTCAAAACAGTAAAGGACTTTTTAATACCATTGCAACTGCCCTCGAACTCCCGCCAGCTTTTTAAAATTATTTACATTGGTTGCCTTGAAGTACTTCAGTAAAAAGAAAGAAATTCTCCTGGTGATAACCATATCTGGTTTTCGCAAATAGGAAAAACGAATAGCATGATCCCTATTAGAATGTATTCTCGAACAGGCTGATTGTCTTCTAAGAGTTTTTTACTTCAAAACTAAACTGATAAAATAAAACATATGTGGACAATTAACGGATTTCAAAATTGTGTTAAGGATCGACCACGAACAGCTGTGGACATTGTCTTACGCGTTCCCGATCTAATCTCTCTTTGCCCTTTTGGGCACATTGCTAAAAAAAGCGCATGTGCTAAAAAAAGTGCGTCGAATCCCTTTTCCGATCAATCCAATGCAAAGAAAGTTTAAGGAAACAAAGTAAGCATCGTGAGAAGGTTCTTCCGTACGGAAAAAAGCCCTTTTCGTTAATACTGCAATGTCAGTGCAATCCGTCCCTTCCTAATTCAATCTTATCTACTTTTTTCTTTTTTTCTTTCTCAAACATTATTAAAATTACATTATGCAAGGGGTTCTTAACACATTTCACTTTGTAGGTTTTGTTACCGATAACGAGCAGCATTAAATCCATTATATTAAACTCAGATCCAACCTTTTTATTTTATTCTTCAACCAAGGTTTTTAGATGCGCTTTTATAGATTCTGCAATGAATGCCGCACACATATTAAATGCAATTAAAAATCTAATAATATAAAATTTTTGAAATGCTATAAATTCAAAATATCCAAATCCAAAACTAAAACTCTAAATAATATAAAAACATAAAAAAAAAATATTAAATCAAAATATCGAGACAATTCTAGTATTTTATTTAAAATATACGTTAACAAATGTATTCAAAATGTACATTCAGTTTTCTATCATTAAAATTTGAAAATAAATGTTAGGATAATACTTTACTAGCAACAGTTAAAAATTTCTGACGAAGTCCATCGAAAACTGTAAAAAGTATAACATACTGGACATTGGACAAATACTCTTCATTTCTAAAATTGTCTGGCAGTAAAAAAACTTCAACTGTTTCCAATTATCTATGCAGTTGATTTACGATGGCTTTCACTATCTTGTGTCTTTCCTGACTTGTCATAAAACTGAAAAGCGGGCGTCCTAGATCTGGGCGTAGATTTGGGACCGTAGGCGACTCTAAATCGTCCTTAGAGCACTTGCATCTGTCATAAACACAATTTACGTCAGCAATACCAGAAAAACAATATTGGATTCAAAAGCCGTCCTCTTTACGTGTCTTGCTTCCTCTCGCTTACGAATTATTCTATCCCTTAAAGTTATCAGAAGTCCCAGATCATGCAAAACAGTTTCACTTCAAGCTACGAGTAAGTCCCTGAAAATGTCCCATCTTTTAAATATTGGCAGATTTTCGTAAATAATTTGTTGATATTTGATTTAACTACCAGTTAAAATTTATTTTGAATCTTTCATTTATGCCTTGTTTCATCACTTACTAGGTCAGTCCAGAGGCTTGCGCAGATTTTATGGTAAGGGGCATGGTTAAATGGAGGAGAAAAATCCTAACCTGTATGTCTTGAAGGTTGTTGCTGCCACTATCTACGTTCCTGCTAAAAAGAAAGTCCTGACAGTAATAAGCATTACTCTGATTTTTGACACGGTTTTAGTAAAAGTAAACTTTAATAGAATTTAGATTGTTAGGTCCAGTTGATATTGAGTTTGAGAAGGATAGCTGGTGTTGTAATGAATTGATATTGTTATACGTTCTAGCCACTAGCTGTAAGCCACAGACTTAAGTTTTGTGTTGTATTAACTGTTCAATCAGCAGTCGCGCGGAAATAAAGTTTTAAGTTACCTTTTACTCTTTGTGTTACCTGTTGAAAACGAAATAACAGAATGATTTCTTGGGTTCGCATCTACCCGATGCTGGGTGTTGTAAACTCCAGAAAGGCTGGGGTCTTTCCGCAAATATGAAACACTTTATTAAAGCACATAAAACACACAAACACAACATACAAAACGCTCCTTACGTTTTTATCTCCTACTCAACCGAAGACTAACTTTTGTATTCTTACATATTCTAAAGGCTGACGTCACACTACTCCAGCTTCAATTCACTTCAGTTCACAAAATTATCTGTTGATTCTACAGTAAGTTTAAAAAGGGGTGATAATTCGTCATCACAGTAGAGGTAACGTTTCAGGGCGAGTGCTTGTAATTAACTAGTTAATAAACCATTAACTGAATTATTTTTTAATTGTTTCCCTCCGATTATGAAAATGTTTTCATAAGATCAAAAGTATGTTCGATAACCAAATATCATATTTAGTAGCTTAAGAAATTTGTAAGATGCTAACAATGACTAAGCTGCGAAGGAATTTCTTGTTATTTCTTCTGGCGACTTTTCTTACTTGAATAGTGAAATAAAACTCATGAGAAAACTGTTAAATGATCACCTTTTGACTACTAAAAAATGCATATAGTTTAACTTCAGAAACCATTTTAACAAAGCTGTCCCTCGAAGCCCTGAACTATGTGTCTTAAATGCATTAACTAATTTGTCTCCTAGTGAGAACCAACGAAAACAGAAGTGACATCGCTTGAAAAAAAAAGAAAGTGCCACATTTCACTTTGATGAGATAATTGCTTAATAATTATAAAACCCTACAGTTATCCTCACCGAAATTTTAATAATTCGAAAACAGAGGTTTTAATTACATTGGTAGAGAACTGCTTACAATTATATATTTCGGATTGACCCAAAACTTATTATCTAAAAATACACTTACAATCTATGATCGCTCTTCCTCTCAGCTTTTCTGGAAGGAAATGTAGTTTCGTACAATATTTAAACATTTCTACATAATTGAATATATGACAATTTAAGTTTAATTTTTTCTCACCCTCCAGTTTCACATTATATGAATAAACGATGGGCTTATGTTATATATCGGTAATTTTTTCTTCTAAAGCAACTTCTACATGATTACTTTAGACAACACAATGGGATCTAAAACAAATCCTACTCCAAAATATGTTGAATATCAATTTATTACTATTAAAAAGTTTCTGGAGAATTTCTACTAAATTACTAATGCTTATTTATATTAAACTTATTCTATAATATATTTTCCCTTCTATATAGTAAATTCCTTATCTACTTCCATTTCACCTTCATTACATTACTCATTCAGTTTCACACATATAATACTAGTATGTACAATGCATACAACTGGTAGCTGTTGTTTTGTACTACACTTCGATTTTCTGACTGCTTAAAATCTTATTGAATTCATTTTGTCCACAATCATTATGTTTGTGGTAACACACAAATTGAATTTTACAAAATACATTAAAGTTCATAAACAAAAAGCTATTACTTAAAATTCACAAATCCTAACTCGAGGTAAAAGATAAGCGCACACGCTTAACAGATATACAAATGAGATACAATAAATATGATTGAATCAAATGTAGTGTATCTTGCAACAGCTAAATTTGGGTTTTCATCCGCAGAGAACCCGTTGGCGCCGTTGCATTCTTACTCGCCAAACTCGCGGTTCATCGACGATGAGCCGAGCCGTAAACGGGATATTTTGTAAACGTGATTTTTAGTGCATGTAAATTCAAGTTAGCACAGAAAAGAATATATTATTAAGCATAATATATAAGCATTTATATATTAGTATATAATATGTAAGCATAATATATGAGCACAATATATAAGCATTTATAACGGAAATAAAAATTCATTTAAAAAATATAAATTAGTATTAATATACTGAAATTAACCGGTTAAACGTGATATACGAAAAAAATTTGTCTTAAATTCCAGTTAACACAGAAAACAATATATTCCTTACACCAGCAGTTGTTTGCTAATTTTGATGACCATGGTGATGCATTAAACTATTCTGTCATCTTAGATAATCAATTATTTTTTTATTTCAATTTAATCATATATTTATGTCACACCTGCCATCCTCTGAAAGGTTATTGTAAGAAAAGCATTAACAATATATTATCTTGTTAAAATTTTACGCCATAAAAATTGCTTTATTCTGATAATTTTAGATGATAATAACCAATAATAAAAATAAAACATTACTTGATTATTTAAAATGCACATGCACATTTTTGCGGTCTACGAAAACAAATTATTGGTAAAATCCTAGTATACGGTGCAGCCTTGGCGCGATTTTGAAAATTATCGCCAACACCAAAAATGATCTAAAGAACGTCTATATATATACTATAATCTATATACACTATATACTATGTGTGTATATACATAGTATATAGTGTATAGTATATATACATAGTATATACAGTATATATATAGTTTATACTATGTATAACCATATATATTCTTTGAATAACCTGTTTACTACTCATCGTATATGTCGCGTTTTTACTGCTCATCATAAAGTAGCCAAATCCCGTGTGCACCGGATACTAGGATTAAACCAAATTATTTTAGACTTTGGAAACCTCATGGTTCTTAGAGCTGTTAATAATTAAGAACACAACGTGAACAGCCGTGTTACAAATTAGCATTCACCCCTCCTTTCATCCCGAACCGAAAACCGGTATCTATCTACGAAAATATTTCTATCTATTCGTTGTTAAAAAATTCAGAAAAAATAATAATAAATAAGAGAAGAATAATATAAATCTGCAAATGCGAACAACGACAGTCTTAATTCAACAAAATAAACGCAAGAGGAATGGTTGCAAACTTCGAACAAGCGAATGGGATAAATCCGAAGGGTTACCAAGTTAGAACTATTATCGCCAAAGTTGGCGATGTTTACATTTACCGGGTTCTCTGCGGAAGTGCTTCCCTAAATTTAAATACCAAATATTATGAAAAATATCTATTTAGGATTCTCAAAATTTTCAAAATAAAAAATAATCTACTTCGGATTTTTAAAACTTCAGTGAAAATCAAAGTAAAGCGAACGAGAAGGTACCGCCATCTGTCGTCAGAAGTGATAATGAAAATTCAAAAATTAAATCAATAGAATTCTTGACGCATTAGAGAGGATTGAATTGGAACGAAGCTGTCTATAGCTTGCTAATTTCGTCTTTTCCGACATAATATTCGTGTTCCTTGATGCGAAACTTTGATGCTTTTTTAGTTTGGCCGTTATATCTCAAAGCACACTGACAAAATATGCTATAAATTTCCCAAGAATTAAAGTCAGAATCTTAATCTTTAAAAATCGAACCATGGATTGTTGATAGACAAATGCATGATTAGGAGATTGAACTTCTGAGGAATCAGTGCAATTTTTTAATTGATAGACGGATGAAATTTTGTAACTCATAGAGGAATGAAAGGGAATAGTTTCATGAATAAAACAAATGTCACATGAACATAATGGAAGTCGTTAAACGGCTAAAAAATTCTTAGAAATATAATAAGGGACTACGATAATTATGATTTCAAAAGTTGAATCTGAAAAGAGGAAATCTGAAAAGAGGAAAAGAGGAAAGATCTGCATGACAATCATGCTAGATCTGAAAAGAGGTCAAATGGAGGGAGGCAATTTTATCAGAATAAGATAATTTGATAAAATTCAGATTTAAAATAGAATGTCGATCTCATTAATAAAGAATAGCGAAAGTGGACGAGGTCACGATACAGGGAAGAAAAAGTTAAGATATTAGATATTGCATTGTAAATATTACTATGTTTTTTATTGGCATGCATGTTTCTGCTAAGTAAATAATATTGCGATAGCTACTGGTAGTTTACCCGAGAATACTTCTCATTTGCTATGTTGTTATTACATTCTTCGGAAATTAAATTATTCGCATATCTGACCTCTTTCAAGTTTTCTGTGATAAAATTAGTAGAGAAAGGGTGGAAAATACGCAAGTAAATAAGCTGTTTGACAATTAACTGTGGCTTTTCCTCCGAAAACGAGTGGGCTATCTTCGATATACCGGACAAATTCGCAAATACTTACACCAAAATATTATATTGGGGTAAAGATTTAGTTCTGTACATTCCCTCAGTTTAAAGGGTAAAAGGATTTGTAGACTGAGGCTATTTAAATTCCTTACATGCTGTCATTAAAACAATAGTTAAGACGTTCCATCCATACTGCGTACTGAAAGGCATGTTATTCGTAAACGTTGGTGATTTGTCTTAAGAAATTATGTTCAAAATTATTGTTTTGAAAAGTATCATTACTTCGAGAACACAGAAAAAAGTTTCACTGACTGAATAATTTATTTAGAAATTAAAATTGATTTTCAAATGAATTTCATGAGTTGCAAACCGCACAATTAGATAACATTCCTAGTTAGTAATAAATAAAATAATAAATAAATAGAGAGTGTTGTTAATATTATTTAACTAATATCCCAGGCATTTTTACATTAAAAAGAGGCTAATAAACTCCGCATATTTTACTCTAAGAAATACATCCGTTGTTTGTTTAATATGCTTTTTTAAATAAAAAGCAAATATTCCACCGTAATTCGGAAAATATTTCGAAGTGCGTAATACATAGCTTTCTGAAATGTTTCCGTTTAGGAACAATAGAAAAGTGAAAATTAAAATATTTCATGACACTAAAGTTGATAGTGAAATATTAACGAACAAATTAAACCTCTCTTTTTATAGTAAAAAAAAAAAAAAACCGCATCTGAAGAACAATGACCACTAAAGCGAATATGTCAGCATACAAATGACTAATGGAAAGCCTCTTAAAAATATTTGAGCAATTCAAAGCAATTCATTAAGATCTTGACCTTGTGAGAATTTTCAAGTACCGTGCCCGTCACTTGAAAGACAAACATTGACTTAAGAGGAAAACAAATTACGATCATTTTAGTTTAATTAAAAAAACACATTATTTTCATTTTTTCATTGGACAAATGTGTATACATGTAGCGAAGATTTATTCGCCAGTATAATGACAAAGAAAAATATATTATTGTATTCCAAACGAAGACAGAAATTTTCGAAGAGTAAGGAAAGTTTTCGTAACGAGGTTTTTACAGTGGTAAGAGATTTTGGATACAGTGACAGATGCAAAAAAGGTGGATCCAAGAACTAAAATTAATTCTACCTCTTTTTTAAAAAAATATAGTTTAGAGAAAATATTTCCTTATGATATCCTTCTATCTTAGAGTGACCATGAAAAACATGTCTGGCTTCTTCATGATAAGACCTGTGTTATGTATTATTCGTTTTTATTTTCAAGCTTGTGTTTTGCTTATTATTTCAGTTTTGATCTGTAATTGAAGTTCTTCTTCTTTTTTTTTTTTTTTTTTTGTTTGTTGTTGTTGTTGTTGTTTTGACCCATAAGGTTGTTTAACTTTTAACTTTACTTATTTTAAAGCCTTGTTGCTGCACTTTTAGTGTGTTAATTTTTTTCCCTTAACTTAAGGTAACTTAATTTTTATCCCCCTTTCTATTAAACTTAAACGAATACATATTTTCTGATTGGCGATAGGAAAAATCTATTGTAATTGTAATTCGATCTGGATAATAAGTGTGTATACTTTAATTGCTGCTGAAGAAACAATTTATATAGTGCTGACTTTTTTATGTGTGTGTGTGTATTGAGAATACGGCAAAGCACGCTAGGGCTATCTGCCTAAGGGGAGGGATGCCTTCGTGGAGGACTTTCTAAGGGAAACTGGCTCGTATACACGTTACACATGGGGAAAACCACGAAAACGCCCATGCAGCCAGCCCGTTCGTGGGATTTGAACCTCGGACCGAACTACCAGTGTTCAGCGATTTTACCGCTCGGCCAATGGTGGGCTCTGACTTTTTTATGAATTATATTGTTGTGTAATTAGTAGTTTCATTTCTAATTTCCCAAAGTCATTTTGTGTTAACTTGGTTCTGAAAATTTTCACCCCTTGCCGTCGGCTTGGAATTCATTCTTGGAATCCTTATCAGAGGATTTACTGCACCCCAAAAATTCTTTCACCCAAGCGAAAAACCATATGCGCGGGTGACGTGTTGAACGGATACACCATATGGAGTTTCCCGAAAAGAGGACCTTGTTTTGCTGGACAGGCAAGCAAGGAAAGGTTCTACAGCGTATTTTATGGAGGGGGAAATATTCGTTGGGTAGGAAGATCTACATGGTCGACTGGGACCTCGAGCGAGGCTAGTTTATCCCCCCTTGTTTTCTTCCTTGTTTCGTCTTACTTCCTACCTCCATGTTTTCGTCTGCGGGGCTTGTTGGCACATTTGGTGTGGCCTTGGAAAGGTGAATGAAGGAATAGCGAAAAAAGGCTCTTCTGGTAGTCGGGAAACCCCTTCCCGTGAAGATTTCTCTGTTTTTGTTGCTGGATTTGGCTTCCTGGTGATCACATTCTACGCCAAATTTTCAAAAAAACGCGCCAGCTATTAAAGTGGATGCGCAGTGTTTTCAGGGAGGAGACGAGGAAACCATTTTTAAATGACACGCTTTGTTTTCTACTAAGAGATATCTTTGACTGCTTCTGCTGGACTCCCTGCGTAATTTTACTTTTGTATATAGTCTTTCTAATTGTGAGAAAAATGCACTTTGATGAGTTTATGCACTGAATATTTGTAAAAATGCACACTGTACCTGAAACTTGGACCAGCATCTCTCCAGCCTACCAGACGCCGCTATAGCCTCACGTGACAAAGTAGTCACACCTTCTTTCATTTTGCATCCTGTCCTCCGGACACACTAATGCATTTGCTATACCTGCAATGTACTTTTTAATTCATGACAGCCGGTATACAGTTTGCTATCAGCAAGCTACACACGGCAATAGTGGGAAAAGGAAGGAATTGAAGGAACCAAGGAGACTTGTTCGTATGACTTCAAAGATGCAGAACGGAAACCAGCAGTCGGTGTTCTTTAGAAGATGAAAAATTAAACAACCTACCCAGGAGGAAGGCTTAGTGGCACCAGACTTGCAGAATGGCCAGCGTTTTGGGGATGACCAGAGTCATGCCGGTTGGAAGCGGCTGTGGGGCGGAGAGCCTGGCCTCCAAAAGGGCTGCACATTATTAATTGTAAATTGTTTTTTTTTCCTTTTACAGAAATCTCTACCGACGAAATTGTTATTTCCTTTCCAGAATGCATTAACAGAAGATAATTGTTATTAACCGCATCGTGTTTGGGTCATCTGAGTGACGCCTGCAACAAGAACCCTAAATTTTGTTTGATGTCCAACAAACGGGAAAAGTGAAAATGATAAATTTGTAAGCAGGTATGTCATTTCAATTGTTTCTTCAGATTTAAGGCTGACCTGCCGCCACCCTTGTTAAATATGTAAATTATTCATACTATTTGCCCATTAATAAACGTTAGATTGATTTTACCTACTTAGCCTTGTAATCATTGTAGTTAATTCCTTACACTGGACCTTAGTCATAGAATGGGTTTAGCTTACACAACGCAAAATTCCTGAAATTTAGAATTGTTTGCATATTTGTTTTTATGTTACACTATGATAACTACTCATCTCCTATGTTATGTGATTGATACAATATTGGTTGAAATGTTCTGTTATGTTACTCATATACATACAGTTACCTACCACATAATCTGGTATGAACATTGATAATGGAAATTACACAGTAAGGCTGTTCAGTAGTAAATATCACGTATGAATTTATATTTTGCATTAATGATATAACACCTTCATCTACACATTAAGTTCAACGGCCCGTTTTCCAGACGTTTATAACAGGAATAAATAAAGCAAAGGAAATATTAGTCCATTTAGATACAACCGTGTTAAATTTCTGAATACGAGTACTTCTTAATTTGTGAGCTTTTTGCCCGCATAAGGAAATTTTAGAAAGATGAAATTTTCACAGTAATATAGGACTGCGAAAAGCAACGTTATCTGAGGAACGTGATATCAGTAACAATTCCAGAAAAATGCTTTCTGCCCTGGAGTGTCATGCAGTCAAATTTACGAGCTAGATTTTACATATAAAGCATATAAAAATCAGTAAATATGTCATTAAATAGCATCAAATTATTATTTTAAAATATTACCTAAATTACAAACAAAAAGATGTCATGTTTTAGTTTATTTTTATTTTTAAAAGCTGCTCTCACGTATTATAAAATATATTCTTACTGAAGACATTTTCCAGCCAGTAATTTAAATTCCACAAAATAATCTGAATTAGCAAACTGTCTTGAAATTTGAAATCATCAAGCAAACTCAGTTTTATGCAGATACATAGTTGCAAGCTGTATATTTAAATATATAAATATCAATACGTATTAATATATTTCAATTAGCTACTATATTAAAGCATTTAAACGAAATAGTTATCGAATTATACTAATATGGTATGTAAGTATTAACAGAGCGAATTTGATATCCTCTACATTATCATCAACAATCGTTAGATTATTTTGAATAGAACTTTATGCTTTGACATTTTAATTGTAAAAATAAGAATTTAATTCTTCAAATCTCTTGATTATATGAAATTAGATTTCCATTTGTTGTTATGATTCCTGCATATTTTAAATACTGCTTATACTTTTCTGTAATTAAATATTGAATCAGAAAAATACACTAAAACATTTTTTTCGTCATTTAAGTAAAATATTTGCTTATAATATAATGTAAACCTTTAACTCGTTATATTTTTCTATGGAAGTTTTGTATATCCCTAACCTTTTTTTAAGCTGTGAAAATGTCTCTGTTAACATTGTATATATTTTTTCCATTATTAACATTGTATCCGGCAGAAAATGAAGTTTTCTTAAATTTTTGAACTTCCTTAGATCAGTGATCATTATTATTGGAAATTTCGTGGAGATTCTAGAAGAAAATTCTTTGGAAAAATCTTAATAAAAGTAACTTTTAACTCCGTAAAAGGAAGAGAGTTGTTTCTTAAGTTCCAGAATAGCAAGCTACACTATAAGATATCAAGAATTTTGTTTATGTACCGACTTCCAGTTTCGAAAGCCAGTTGCATAACTCGCTTCTCTAAGAAAAGTAACTGATTTAACATTGCACTGCGTTTTCGGCCCTTTTCCTTGAAGGCTTGTTCAAAAATTGCTCTGCACCGAGTTTTTATGGGCAATCTCAATATTCAAAAAACGTTTCAAAGTACGATCTTGCTTCAAAGAAAAACACAGAAAGTTGACTGATACCAAAGTGAAGGAATCTGTTAAATATTATCTGTATTAGAAACAACAAAAGGGAAAGAAGTTGATTATTTTGTTGTCAACAAAGATTACTTTGTTGACTTTGGGAAAAGTACAAATAAAAGTAATAGGTAGAATTAAGGTATTTTCTTAGCGAATCAAAAAATATGTAATGATTTTTACAACCTTTGGAACTGTTGCTGTTAAATGTTCTCAGGAGATGTTCAGGCATATTGGAAAATAGGCTTTCGTCCTAAGAAACTTTTGATTTCATTAATTAATCAAAAGTTAATTTGTGTTGCATTCAATCTCAAACTATTCTTTTGTGTTTCTATATGACCGTTTTGTTTCTTTGAGAGATTTTGATTCGTACGTAACTTCCCGCCCGCTAGAAACCAAATCACTTTTGAGGTAATAAACTGTTTCAAATTTAAGTTCCAAAAAAAGACATCTTTGGTCATATTCCAAAAGGGTTCCAAAAGAAAATATTAATCCAATAGTTAGTGTTTTGTATATTGTTCTATAAAATTATTGGCCTAAATAAAGGTGATTGTAAATTTTAACAACTTTTTAAAATTTTTATTTTCAAAATTACATGAAATTTCGAAAACGCATTTAAAATCTTCCACTTGTTTAAACATTTATTCTGGAACAAAGGCAGAAACAATCTGTCATCACACAACTGAACTTAGTTCCTTAAAATCTGTGACACTGTTGTTATAATGCACAGATGAAATCAAAAGTTTCTTAGGACGAAAGCCTATTTTCCAATATGCCTGAACATCTCCTGAGAACATTTAACAGCAACAGTTCCAAAGGTTGTAAAAATCATTACATATTTTTTGATTCGCTAAGAAAATACCTTAATTCTACCTATTACTTTTATTTGTACTTTTCCCAAAGTCAACAAAGTAATCTTTGTTGACAACAAAATAATCAACTTCTTTCCCTTTTGTTGTTTCTAATACAGATAATATTTAACAGATTCCTTCACTTTGGTATCAGTCAACTTTCTGTGTTTTTCTTTGAAGCAAGATCGTACTTTGAAACGTTTTTTGAATATTGAGATTGCCCATAAAAACTCGGTATAGATTCTCCGCACATTTACGCATTTTATCATGTCTTCCAGTATTAAGACTAGTATCCCAATATTAAAAACAGTGAAATGTCTTGAAATCAAACTACAAGAATTCCATTTCCGAAGTTCTGAAATTTATGTCTTTTCATTTACGGTTAAATTTTTCTGTGAACCAGACATATCTCTTCCAAACAAAAGTACTATATACCGAGATAGTTTTAAATTTTTGTTCTTGCTGTTATTTAAACGCATTATTTTAATTTTATATCACTTGAGCTTATATAACATGCATTTCTTCACAACAGCCTTTCGCTCTCGTTTGTTTCATACCTCATCATTCACAACAACATTTGTTTGGATTCACCGCATTTATTTCAATTTATATAACTTTACCAGCTGGCAAACCCGGCATGAGCGGGCTGAAACCAAAGCAAAAATTATATGTTATTTGTACACCTGAAAAAAAAGTGCCTAAAAATATTTCAATATGAATAGGTTAGTTCATTCCTTCCAAGCAACAACCAATTCGTAAATAATTTTTTTGTTGCCAAATCAGGAAACGAACACTTTGGCCACTACAGGGTAATAGAGTATACATATGACGTCCTGATTTGAATTTAAAGTAATATAACAACTTTTTCAAAATATCAATAAAAGAATTAATGTGGCAATAACATACTGTGTCAATTATCTTAAACTGAAACAAAAAAGTTGCCCCCGGCAGCTATGTATTTAAAATGCTGATATTAACCTAAAGCTTTCAACAAACAGTGACGTCACATGAAATCGAGTACTTTCTTCAACGTTAGAACATGACTTTATGTAAGAATAATATATTTAAGAATTGGCAATGCTATTTTTTTTTCATATTTTGTAAAATTTACAATTTTTTTAATAACAAAAAATACAAACTGTATTTTTTCAAGATAGCTATAAAATTATAATGAGATGTAATCATTAGACAATATGAAAATGCTCTTCTCTATTGGTTTGGTTTATCAATGTTACGGGAAAGCACACTAGGGTTATCTGCCTAAGGGGAACGGATGCCTTCGTGGAGGACTTTCTAAGACAAACTGCCTTGCATACAGGTTACATATGGGGAAAAGCATGAAAACGTCCGTGCAGCCAGCGCAGTCGCTTTGAACCAAACCCAGTTTGGAAGTACCAGTGTACAGCGACTTTCCCACTCTGCGGCTGGTGGGCGCTGCTGCTCTTGAAGCGGTAGCCTTTTGATGAAGAACTAATTCCATAAATTAATGATGGCACTGCTGCTAATGCCGTCTATTTTATCACAGATTAATTTTCTTCCAACAAATGCTAACCTCTTAGTGAATAAAGAAAATTTGTTCTTTGAAGCATAAGAAATATTTTTGCATAATATTTCCACCGTAAGTTTCAATACTTACCAAGAGATTTTTGAAATCACATCATTTATATACATGAACGCTATTAGAGTTCTTCATCTCTAAAATTAAATACTTATCAAAAATTAAAATAAAGATGACTACTCTCAGTTCAGTAAATTGTTTGTTGTGGAATATGAAATCTCAAAGGGCTTCAGATTTTAACGGTCGTCCAAAAAGGTTTATTTACGCTCTTACTGATCTCTACTGTCTAACATTCTGCTCTTAAAATTCCTCCAGCAAACGCTTTTTTTATCTTTTTACCTTTATTAATAAGTATCGTTTTCTTTACACTTACGCCAAATCCAGTTTAACGAAATTTTTAAAAGCTGCGTAGCAGCACGCTGGCGCGTGGGAAATAGCGTATTTTATTCCGGTCGCGGCAACATATTGCTTTCATAGAGCCGTGTTTCTTAATTAAAACATTTTTCCAAAGAGCAACAATCTTGTGTGCTGGAAATAAAAATGTTTTATTTCGAACAGTGTTGCCACTTCACTTTCAAATCGTTTAATTTGTTAATCAAAAATGCATTAAAGTTATACAAAATATGAATAAAATAATACAAATAGTTTCAAACTCAAAATTAGCCTTTCAGGTGCACATGCTCGGGTGGAGAACTTTGCTATTAAAACTTTGATAGCTCTAGGTACCGTCATTTTTTCACAATGCGAGGGACATATACTGGCCGACATAGAAAATGCAACACCATGAAAGATAGGGTTGAATAATAGTACAAAGATGCCAGTTGTTACATAGACAGAGCATGCATATGTAAGTACGTGATCCTATTTATAGAAAGACAAATTTATACAGTGCCGAAATATACAGGAAATCAGTAAGATGTATGACCACCTCTTGCGGCGATGCAAGCTGCACCCTAAGAGGTACGGATTCACTTTAGTGTGCGGATAGTGCCCTTAGGAATGGAAGCCCATATGCTGTGTTTCCTTCTCCAAAATTCCTCCTCCGATAACAGCTAGGGTAGAGCAGACAAACGACGACCAATCACATCCCAGATATGCTCGATCAAGGATTGCAAGGTACAATTCAAGGAAATGAGACCCTAGAATTTCACCATTGGTCGTACAAGGTGTAGTTCCATCGCACTAACAGTGCAGTTCCACCCCAACTGAGAGAGAACACCGCGGGTTCGATCCGAAGGTCTCTCACATTTCCTTGCTTACCAGCGTCTCAAGAGGATTTTGTCTCGCAGTGTATTTTGAATGTCCCCCTAGCCACACAGACATTGTACGCTTACAAACATCCATGTCTTCTACGGAATTCAAACCTGGCTCATCGGTACGGTAGTTAGTGTCGCTAACATACCGACTAGGCGTCCCTTTCGATTGTCAGCAAGATGTGCTTCTATTTATATCACAAAGGCACGCAGTAAGAAAGGAGAAAACTCTTTACATATGTATGAATAATTTTTTCCTCTTAGAGTTTCACTACCTATTTTTCGTCCAACAATGTTATCATGAACAAGCTGTAACATTTCTAGTAATTTAAATTGGTTCTGTGTTTTCAATATTATATAAATTATTCGATTTTTATCAGCAGATATCGTTAAAAGTCAATTGTGCTTTTGCGGAAAATGAAAAAGGATCTCCCAATTGCTTGCTGGATATGCTTGATACTATACTACCAGACAATGAAAGGGAGAAATATAATAGTTCCTTACATTGCCAACATTACACAACTATATAACTTACAATAATGTAGTTATCAAATTGTTAGTGTTTTTGCAAATAATTAATTTTAATTACTGCTACTTTCAGATCTACGCATTTGTTTATAGATAAATTTGAATTATATAAATTTAATTATAATTAAAATAATTAAATTCTTATTTTGAATAAGATCTGGAGATCTAGCGTTACCGTTTGTATTTTATTTTTCACTACTTTAATATTATTTCTAAATGTTTTGGTAATTTCATTATATGCATATTTTAAAGTTTCACTTATTTTATTATAATGTTCAATATATATTAATTTTAATACTATATAGACTTAGTTGATGCAATAAACAAATAATTTATGTATTTGTCTAATCTGATAAATATGTATCAAGAACAAAAGCAGACGCAAATTTCACTAAGTTTCCTTATAACTGTTATAACGTGTTTAAGTTTCCACTTCCTACTGATGAAATGCATTAAAATATTCAATATAGTATACTTTCATATAAATAGGTATTTTTATAAACAAATGAACTTTTACATTTTAAATTTTACGAAATAGCGCAATTCAGTCCTCTCAACAAATATTTGCATAGGAATTTAATTTAAAAAAGAGAATTTAAGAAAATCGTATTGTTACCGAATAGTGAAACTATCAATCAGGTATTAAACTAAATTTTTAATTGGTTTAGTTTATTTAATTACGGAAAGCACTCGAGATAAATTGTTAGTAACATACCCACAAAATACCAAGCAACTGCGAAATATTAAAGAATTTATTTTTTATTTAAAGTCTAGGTAAATTAATCAAATGTATAAAATGATATGATTTTTCTTTTCTTAAGACTTCCTCTGCTATATTTATGTTAGTTTTGATATTTTTTTTTCAGTATATAATGCTGCTGATGTTAGCTTGCTTAATTTGTTTTTGCTTTTGCTTTTTTTGAAGAATTGGATAAAAAGGACACTGTAATCCTTTTGTAGCAATCATTATATACTATATTATTCATGCAGTAAAATTCTTTTTATGTCTCTACCTGGTAAATCGTTCTCCAAGAACATTGGAGAAGATCAAGAAAGGAGCTCAAAGGGAATTTCATAAGCTATAGTAGTAACTTAACGGGTTAAATATATAAGGTATTTCTTCTGCCTTCTTAGTGTAGTGGTCAGCACACTCGGCGCGTGCTCGAAGGCATTGCTAATGTTGAGTTAGAAAAACCTTATGTTCTGTTTCTGAGAGAGAAACCTATGTTTTGTTTCTATACTTTGCCGAAAAATCATGGGCACCAATGCTGTGTTACAACTTCCTCTTAGGGAGGAAACTAATGCAGAAACAGACAGGTGAAACCGCAACTAACTAAATATCAACTGAGAAACTAAACTCTTAAGAGTTTGCTAATTACCAAACTTTTAGTGATCGTATAAAGTGAATTTTTAATGCATTGCATTGTGAAAATGCATCCGGGACCGCGCCGTGAGAGGATCGAATAAACAACATGTAAAATCAATATATATAAGAAAAACACATAACAGATATAAAGAAAACATAAGTAATAGGTTTCCAGATTAAATATCAGTTTATTCAGATTCCTCACAATAAAAATTAAATCTTATCCTAATCAGAGAGTCAAATTTCTTATTTGTGTTACATTTTCAATTTACTTATTTTAGACACAGTGGAATTCTTCAATTTGTCATTTACTTTTTGTTACATTTAAATTCATGATTTGCAAATCTATTACATGACTCTTTTAATTTAACGGGTACCCGTTCTATAATTTCTAAGAGGTTAAGGAAAACATATTATTTGCAATTCACATCTGTTCTAAGGAAGATTACACAAACAACTTAAATTATTATATCCTAATTCATATAAAGACCTTAAGGTTTGTCTCGGTAATTTAGAAGGGGAAAGGGAAACAATTGAAAGCCTGAGAATTAATTTAAGATTCGACGTTGTTATTTTACATTCCAAGGAAGTCGTTGAAACCTTACTTAAAGTTCAAACACAAAAAAATAGAAACTTATCTTGTGGTGTACATCTTGAAGTGGAGGACTCGTATCCTAATAAGAGTTGACGTCGGCGGCGCTGATCCATGGTTGCGAATGGAAGTTTCAGAGGACATCGTCTTGTCCTGGCACTATTGGCGAAACACACAAGGCGAACACACACACACAAAAAAAAAAAAAAAAAAAAAAAAAAAACTCGTGCAACGTAGGGCCGAGATTCTTAAATATTTTTAGTATAATTCGCCCGGGTTCAATTTCGCCTTTTAACCAGAACGCGGCAGGGAAGCATGTTTGCAGCTCCCGGCCGGAAACGTCTCTCTAGGCAATTACAGCTCGCCTTCTCTCGCTCATCCCAAGAGCAAGCTCGAAGTTACAATCTTAGCCCAAAAGTAAGTAAGTCTACCCAGTAAGTGATTCCAAGAGTAAGTGAGTAAAGTCTCTAGCCTCTTAGTCAAAACGCGGCCGGGGAGCATCTCTCTTCGTAAATTACATCGTTTTTAACGCTCAACCCCAGAGCAAGTTTCAAGAGTAACGTCCAAAAGTAAGTTCCGCACGAAAATTGATTCAAAGTCGAATTTTCTTCCTCTCCTTCACAAACGCGGGCTCCCACTATGGCTTCAATTATCGCCCCCTTAATTTGGGCAAAATTTGCGTTTCAACCCCGAATGCGGAAATAAGGGCGAACGCGCATGCGCACCTCTCTTCAATTAGCCAAACCGGACCTTCCGATCGCCAAAACCTGAATGACTTACATCGAAGGTTAAGTAGCAACCTCTGATCCTTCTGTCACGTACTTCCTGTCCTAAGGTCAACTGCACAATGAAATTTCTTCTAGAACATTCTAAAGGACAAAGCGCGCGAAATCATGACTTAGCAAAATTGCCTCCCTTTCCCTGCTTCTTTTCACAGTGAATCAAAGCTTGTACAAAAATTGCAAATAAAAGAAAAATAAATAATATCCTTTAAACTAAATAATATTCCCAGAAGCATCTGTTTTTCCCCAAAATTAAAGCATTAAAATAAATAATTCAGAATCAAATAAAATTAAGCTTTCGATAAATAAGAAAAGCATTCACCTAGTTTTATAACGCGATCAGACAAATTCTCTACACAGCACTAATTTTTCATCCCCGGCGAAGGCATTCCTCATTTTTCATCTCGCCTACTTCTAAATACCTAATATCTTTACATATTTGCTCCATCCTTTTAGCATGCTATCATAGTGTAACGGTAAAGTCTCCTACTACAGCATAACGAACATTGAACAATTTTGATTAGAATTATGAGCCCATGCTCAACAAGAACATTAAAAAAAAAGCAGTTGAAAATAAAAGAAATGTGTTATTCCGAGTATTGAAACACTACAGAAGGTTTTTCTTTTATCTAATGTAGCGGGGATATTTCGCAGTGGCGAGGATTTTCTTTAGCCTGCAGGGTTTTTCTGCTTTTGCATAACAAATTTATTTTAAGTTTGTTACTTTAACTGAACTTCTCAACTTCCCCTCATATTCTCTCGCCAAGATGTTATGTTAAGTGAATTGCTTATTTAAACAGGTGAATCTCTGAGTTTCTTCAGAGCATATTTCGCTAGCTAAGCGCACGTTTCGTTGTTATTTCGCTGTTACGATAGTAAGCCTCTTGGCCATATCGAATTAATCATCACGCCGGCTTAGGTTTTTGTGAGTCCACCTAGTAAGCGTAACTTAAGTGCTGTTTTGCACTATTTTATTTTAAGTTTGACTTAATTATATTCTACGTTTTAGTTTCACCGCAAGTTGGACGGTCCCTTGTAACGCACGAAGACCGTGCTTTTCTGTTAACTGTTTTGAATTAATTTAAAGGGTTATTTTTCACCCTTCTTCTTGAGCCAGTAGTTTTCTTTACGCCTGTGCCAGAATTCGCCAGGCCATTTTAGGAGCTATTTTAGCTTATGTGGAACAAGAGAGTAAGACTCTATAAGCGAAAGGTGGCAAGGTTAAATTTGCTTAGCGAATTCATCATCTAAATTATGATTTTATTCAGTTCCTCTATTTTTACACCGAAGAAACTCGGGAGCATGAATGATTACGATTTCGATATTTACGAAGAGCAGTAAACTGCTGCAAAAAAGTCAGATTTTATTCGGTAAATTTTTATAACGTTCTGGTCGTCATTGAGAAATATTGAAACATTATTAAGATATATATTGCTTCTTACATTTCTAAGCAGTGCTTGCTGCTTAACAATGGAAGGTCCAACTGCTTGGCATTTTCTTGGAATTCCCGTATTAGAGTTAATGTATTTTTTAATTTTCACTGTTGTTGCATATTACTTTACTCTCAATTCCCTATATTTTCCGTTATAGTTTATATTATATATTCGTTATAGTTCATATAATATATGCATATTATACATAGTAAAATATATTCCAAAGAGATTTTTCCTGTTTATTTTTGCCGTAATGATTCTTGTAAATATCTACTTTACACCAAATACCGAATTTATTTTCGATTATTCTGAATTACTCTATTCATCGTGTAGAGACATTAGGGTTTTTTCGAAGCTAGAGGAATTAAAAAATTAGCAACGCCTTTGCCGGGAATCGAACCGTGGACCTCCGGAATACCAGCCCAACGCGTGTTTCCGTGGTGTAGAACCACTACACCACGAAAACACGCCAGGAAAGCGGGAGAAGTACCTTACAATTGTATCTTCTAGTCGCTGAAACAAAGTAAAAGATACGGAAAGATAGCGGTTTTATTGCTACCAACTGAATTTAGGTCCTGTTTACAATCTCACAATAAAATAACCAGTGGTCACACATTTTAGCTGCTATTATGCTTAGTTTGTAAAAATTTCATATTTGCAAATAGGTAATTTGATTTCAATTTTTGCATTCGTCGGTTAAAATATTTCCTATGTATCAGAGATTAATTGAATTCTTGATTTCTTCGAATCTTAGCTTAATTTTCACCATGTAGAAATGTTAAAATTACTTGCATTTATCTTTCTAAATTATTTTCAGCAGTTTTCTTTTTCTTTGTACACTTTGAATTAATATTTTCCGGATTAATACCATGCTTTCCTTAAACCTGATGGCAAAGGCTGAATGTCTAAAGAAAATCAAAGGAATAAAAAATATTCCGTTATACTATAAAGCAGTGTTTCTTAACCTTTCTAGCGAGTCGCACCCCATTGAATCTGAAAATATATCTCCCGCACCCCATTGAAAAATGTGTTTTAATTTTTTTTAGTCTAGAAAAATACATTTTTTTGCGAAACTTATTGTTTATTGAAAAACATTGTACATTTTATATAAATACAAAACAATATTATTTTTATTAATGACTAGTCTGTTGTTGTTTGTTCATTATTATACTGGCGAAGCGAGGTTACTTTTTTGAAAGACATACGCGTAAGTCACCACTTGCATTTAAGCGATTTCTCGCTTTAGATTTTATATGCAAAAGCGATGAAGATCCCATTTCGCACAAGTAGGGAGTAGCAATGGGTAAGAGTAACTGCAGTGCTCCGTTCGCCAATTCTGGATAACGTTGTAACTGTGAGCACCAGAATTGTTGCAATTCTAATTGTTCGAATTCCATTTGAACATGTCATCTTGCTTGCATTTCAATAAGTTGATCTTTTTTCAGATCACTATCATCCATCAAATTTAGGTCAAATAGAAATGGATCCAGTATCCATCTCTGAGTTTTGGTAATATTTCCGGTAGAAAAATATCCATTGAATGATTCTCTCAATCGTCTCAAATGTATTACAATGTCAGGTAATGTCGTCTCAAATGCATTGTATTCTTTTCATTTTTCGCAATAACAGAATCAAGCAAGGGAAAGTTTGCAAAATTCCCCTTTTCTACTCGACGTATCCAAATTTTCAATTTTGCGATAAATGAAGATAATTTTTCACTAGATATTATTATATTTATACCAAATCCTTGCATTGATAGATTCAATTCATTTAAATGGCTAAATATGTCTGTTACGCAGGCCAGCCTCAGCATTACATCATTTCTCTCAAAATCTTTTACTAAATAACAATTTTGACTAGTCAGTAATTGAATAATTTCCTCACGCAATTCAAAAACTCTGTTAAGAATGCGACCCTTAGATAACCATCGTATTTCGGTGTGATATAGGAGCATGGTATGATCAGCACCGATTTCTTCGCAAAATGCACGAAAAATGCGATGATTAAGCGCTCGCCGTTGGATGTATTTTACTACATTTACTGCTGTAGTTATATGTTGTTTTAAACTTTCTGGCAATGCCTTCGACGCAAGTGCATGATGATGCAACTTCCGGTAATTCTCTTTTCATGTGTGAAAAAAATCCTGAATTTTTGCCTAACATTGCTGGGGCTCCATCAGTGCATATTGAGCCAATCACATTCATTGGTAATTGATATTTGGTAAAAAAATCTTTGATGCGATTGAAAATATCAATTCCTCTCGTATTCACCTTCAGTGGCTCACAAAATAGAAATTCTTCTATCACCTCTTTTTCCTTCACATACCTGACAAATACCAAAAGTTGGCTACAATTATCAACATCAGTTGACTCATCCAGTTGCATGCTTATTTTTAGTGGACTGATTTTTATGTCTTCAATTACTTGCATTAAAATATCTTCACTGAGATCTTGTATTCGCGATCGTATAATATCATTCGATAATGGAATCTGTTGGATTTTTTTTATGTGCTTCCGAATCTAAAACTGTTTTAGCAATAATTAAAGGAAAAGGTTTAATCAACTCTTCAGCGATCGTGTGAGGTTTCTTTTTTTTCACATAAATATGCCGCTTAATATGACGCTTTTAATAAAGGTTTTTGAATTGCTGGTCCGCACAATTTTAGGATAGTTCCACTGGTATCAAACCGAGCCTTCTTTGACTTCAAGCTGTTCATGCTATGCGCTTTTTCGCCACCATGCACATTATTGAAATGCTCTAATAACTTTGATGGTTTCAGATTGCTGTTTGAAAATATCTTAGAACACAAGATGCATTGCGGTCGTTGCATGCCATTTTTTTCGGTTGTGCAGGTAAATCCATAACCGGCATACTTATCGTTCCATTGTCGTTTTTTTTACATAGTGGGCTTCACTATAATCAATTTAATTATTTAGAAATAATGTAATATAATATATATAATGTTCTTACATTTGTAATATCACTGAATTCTATTCGGCTTGAACGGGCAATTAAGAATCTATTAGTCTCAAGAGGTTTCTGGACAAGTCAGAATACACAATACACATGTCGCAGACACAATAGTTGACTCTACCTAACACAGGCGCAGTAGATGCAGATACAAATCTGTGAATCCGTAGATTTCATTGGAGTAGCACATGTTGAACTCAGCGCATGCGCAAGCTGGGATAACGTTCTCCGCTTGTATCGTCTCTTCGTGGCTATCGAGGTTTCTCGAAGGTCACGCTTGTATTCCCACAAAGTTTTTTTTTCTTTTCGCCGTCACCTAGCTGCTGTTCGCGTTCATTTGTAGCGTTCCATGCCTTTTCGAAGCGTAGTGTATACGCCCATCGGCACCGGCTCTTTCCTGTGTCTTTTGCCGATAAGTGAGCAAGGTGCTACCAATTTTTATGAGCTTCAGTATTGGGGACACTAATGCAGATTTCAAATCTTTTATTATAAGAAATTTAATGAATGATATTTAATAATTTTTATGGTTAGGTAGGGGCTACTCCCGCACCCCCAAAAATACATTCCCGCACCGAACCACAGTTAAGAACCACTGCTATAAAGAATAAACCTTATCATGAACATTTTAAGTGGTACTATTTGTTGATAAAGCAATATTTATAGCACATTGCCTTCGTAAAGCAAATTTTGAAAGCAAGATTCGAAATATAGTGGAAATGAATTTAACCGCGTTTGCTAAAACAGGTATATTACGGGTATTCAAGTGACAAATCGATACCAAGAACTTCATTTAAATAATTTAAATTTGTACTTTTTTACAAGCATTCATAACATAAATATGTTGTAGCGTTCCATGCCTTTTCGAAGCGTAGTGTATACGCCCATCGGCACCGGCTCTTTCCTGTGTCTTTTGCCGATAAGTGAACAAGGTGCTACCAATTTTTATGAGCTTCAGTATTGGGGACACTAATGCAGATTTCAAATCTTTTATTATAAGAAATTTAATGAATGATATTTAATAATTTTTATGGTTAGGTAGGGGCTACTCCCGCACCCCCAAAAATACATTCCCGCACCGAACCACAGTTAAGAACCACTGCTATAAAGAATAAACCTTATCATGAACATTTTAAGTGGTACTATTTGTTGATAAAGCAATATTTATAGCACATTGCCTTCGTAAAGCAAATTTTGAAAGCAAGATTCGAAATATAGTGGAAATGAATTTAACCGCGTTTGCTAAAACAGGTATATTACGGGTATTCAAGTGACAAATCGATACCAAGAACTTCATTTAAATAATTTAAATTTGTACTTTTTTACAAGCATTCATAACACAAATATGTTGTAGCGTTCCATGCCTTTTCGAAGCGTAGTGTATACGCCCATCGGCACCGGCTCTTTCCTGTGTCTTTTGCCGATAAGTGAGCAAGGTGCTACCAATTTTTATGAGCTTCAGTATTGGGGACACTAATGCAGATTTCAAATCTTTTATTATAAGAAATTTAATGAATGATATTTAATAATTTTTATGGTTAGGTAGGGGCTACTCCCGCACCCCCAAAAATACATTCCCGCACCGAACCACAGTTAAGAACCACTGCTATAAAGAATAAACCTTATCATGAACATTTTAAGTGGTACTATTTGTTGATAAAGCAATATTTATAGCACATTGCCTTCGTAAAGCAAATTTTGAAAGCAAGATTCGAAATATAGTGGAAATGAATTTAACCGCGTTTGCTAAAACAGGTATATTACGGGTATTCAAGTGACAAATCGATACCAAGAACTTCATTTAAATAATTTAAATTTGTACTTTTTTACAAGCATTCATAACACAAATATGTTAATAAAACATGCCATATTAATGCCATACATTATGTATAAGGTTTTTGTTTTAAATATAAAATTCATCTGTACGTATAATAAAAAATTCTGGCTTCACGCTCTTGTTACCTATTTGAGAATGTTAATAATTTTACCTTTGTGCTTTGCCACAAATGTACTTGTAGTGATTAATAAAAAGTATTTATTTATTATTACGTGTTCTAGAGCGACACAGAAATGCCTTGCCTTAAAGTTGAAGTAACATTGACATATACTGTAATCTCTTGATATTTGCTACACAAAGCACAATTGTTTCTTTCTCCAGAAGTAATTTGCTGCGATTTCTCTTCCCAATCAACTGAAAACTGCCCCACTTAATAAACTCCTACATTCGTACTTACCGAAACAGAAAGTATGTCTTTCTTAACGTTTGACTTAGTTTCGTCTTTCTTGACGAATCACAAAACAAAGTTTTGTAGAATGAAATTAAAGAGATGAAGTACTTTTCTAGAGCAGCACACGAAGAAGACATTTTTTCAGAGAACTCAACTGAGAATAATCTTTCTAATCTAATAAGTTTTCTAATCTAATTGAGTCTTTATTGTACAGAAAATATTCCCGAAACTAATAAATTTCCTATGAATCTATTCAGTCTCTCGTTCACCAAAGAAACAGAGACAATTTGGAAAGAGATGAGGTTGATAAATAAATTATTTCTAATTGTTTTGGCTGTTAAAAGTTGCTGCATTTGCGTTTTCTGAAGCAATACTACAACCGCTTTTATAAAATATTTCGCAGAGTTTCGATGTTTTTAAAAATATTTTGTTTAGTTGGTCTTCCCTCGTTGTGCAGAAGTCCATAAGAAAAATGTCTGAAAAGGCAGACCGGGTGTACTACTTTAAATAAGTATTTATCTAAGCGTTTTGCGCTGTTATGGATATGTGCAGAATTTTTTATTTATTTTGTTTGGAAATGCAGTTATTTTCTATTGCTTTAGATAAGGAAACACACTGTTCTATTTAAAAACTTTTCTGATTGCATACTTGTTCACTGAAATACACTTTGGTTTCATCGTGATAGTTTAGCATAATTTTTGTCCTATAAAAAGTCTTTGCTTAAGTCTTTAAAGCATTAATTGTCGAGATTTTAGGACAAAAAGTTACTAAATAAGGTTTTGCTTGTCAAGCTCCATGTTCGTCAGCAGTGACTGAAACTATATTTTCCTTCTGGACCGCGTCAAACGTTGTTGATTGCCGATATACAATTTAAAAAACTATGATCATCTATCAAATTCTACCCTAATCTCTAGCGTATATGTGAAATCAGATATGGCGGGCTAAACGGAAAGGAAGACAAAATGCTTAACGTGCAAAGGAAGAGTTTTTCTCCTGCAGTTGGAGACACAACACCTCTAAACGTCTTGACTGATTTACAGAATGTAAAATATATTTATTTTTTTAAACTTTATCGGTCCAAACGCTTCACACATTCAGGAAATCACATAAGAAATCGCATGAGGACTCAATATTTTTGGGGAATACGTAGGAGATAGATTAAAAACAGAGGCAAAGTAGTTCAGTCATTCAATATTTCATATATTATGTATATATTTCATATATCATTATGATGGAAAACAGCTGCAAAGAAACGTATTTATATGTCTGATTCAAAATTTTGCGACGAAGTCAGAGTCATAAGCATAATATGAACAAGATCATTAATAAATATTAATAATAGACAAGTCTAACATTTGAATCAAAAGATTTGCAAAAGAAAGTAATTTTTAGACCATTAACCATTGCATTTATCTGTTATTCTTCAATTATTGTAGAGTCTTCCATGTGTATATACACGCATACATACATATATATACATACATACAGACATGCATGCAAACATACATATCTATACATGTGTTCGTCATAATCTAATAATAAAGATATTATGATATGTCATAACACCCTAAATTTCAAATAATACTCTTCGCTGATGCTACAGCAATTCCGAAACAAAGAAAATAACTAGAAAATATTTACAATTCAACTTTTCCATCATCTTGATTTACTTAGTCGTGGCTTCCAAATCGGAGGATTGGAAGCATCAAAGCCGTCATTCCCGAAATAGCTCTGAAGTTTTTCTACAGTATCAAGCATGAGTAAAGTATTATAATTTCATTTCAAAATCACAAACCATGATGGCACGAAGTGCACTCGTACCCAATTAATACTTTTCTTTTGCAATAATTGGCAATTTACTATTTTTAGAAGAAGAAAAACTTAAATCTCACTTAAAAATTTAAATATCACTGTTAAATATTGTACATGACTCTTGCTACCTGCAGCTCCTTAGCTCTTCTTTAGATTATTTCCTCTTTCGGTTTTAAAAGGAGCAACTGCTCACAACAAATCTCTCTAATCCGCGTCATTTTAAAATTAATTTTCCTCACATGATACTTATCTAAGGCTAACGGCGCAGGCACTTACATAACGTGTCAGCTAATAACTACTTCAGATTTGTAAATACAAACTTAAAACTCAGCCGGCAAAATGAAGCTGAACCTAATCCACTCATTCTAGTTTTGCGCTAAAAGAGTCTTGTTCAGTTTTGTCCGAATCCTTACACGTTCGTTCAGATACTTCTGTGTCATCTTCTCTTTGGATTGTTTTGGAATCTTCGACTGAAGCATCTGAAAGGATTGGGTTATCCTCTTCATCCCTGCCTTCTACTGGCTGATCTGGAGTCTTATTTGGAAGATTATCAGTAGCGATTATCAGTAGTATCAGTAGTAGTTATCAGTAGTATCAGTATAGCAATTATCAGTAGTAGTATTATTTCTCATTCTGACTTGCAATCAGAAAAGGTTTCAAATAGTACAGTGTGTTTCCTTATCTAAAGCAATAAAAAAGAACTGCATTTCCAAACAAAATAAATAAAAATTTCTGCACATACCCATAACAGCGCAAAACGCTTACATAAATACTTACTCAAACTAGTACATCCAGTCTGCCTTTTCAGACATTTTTCTTATACACTTCTACACAACGCGGGAAGGCAAACTAAGCAAAACATTTTTAAAAGAAATTCATAATATCAAATCAATGAGTAATGGTGAGTAATCAATCAGTAAATCAAATTCATGAGTATAATCTTTAAAGTATATGTGAAATCAGATATATGTAATTATTGGATTAATATATGTAATTATTGGAAATTTATCACACTCATCAGTGATATAAAATGATTAGGAGACAGTAGATATTTCTTTTATATGTGTTATGCTTTTCAAAATTAATAATATAGGAAAAGATAAGGTACACAGAAGAAATAAAATATTTGTTTTCATCCATTCTTGACGAATTACTTTTGATATTATGACCATGGTAATAAAACCACATATTCAGCTACATCGCTGACCATTTAGCAGTAGTCAGTGTCTTGTGTGGGTACGTTATAAACAGTAAGTGGATATTATTACTTTCTTTAGTTAACTAAATGAAATAAAAATAATTAGCTACTTCGTGATATTTAGAGGAATGAGGAGATTACTCAGGTGATTAAGATTCTAAGTGTACAGACGAAGCAAATTACGCAAGACAATTGTTGTTATTTTGAAATTTACTGCAGTTTTGCATGTTTCTAAATTAATGATATGAGTTATAAGTATGGAAATCTACAGCAATGGAAATTTACAGCAGCATGTACTCCTACCCTTAAAATCACACTTTGAGAATGTTCTGGAGTAAAATTTTGGTAGATAAAAACTGGATGCATGAAGTCTACAAGTTGAATGTAATCTCCGTTTTGATAAATGACGCAGCTATTTCATTCCGTTGTATGCTAGTTCATTTTTAAACAGGGTTAACAAAGACAGAACTATAGAGGTTGTCACACGACTGTTCACATAAGTGATACTTATATCAATTTTATTCAAAATATTCGTGCATTTACAAAACATTGCATTTTTATGCACCAAATGACATTGAAGAAAAAATATCTTGTTAAGTTTAATAACATAGTCAAATCATCTAGGTATAAGATAGCAGAAATTTATGTTTTTAAATGTGTTTCCACATTTGTTTTGGAAATTATACCCCTTGCTTGAAACACAAAGTCCACTGCCGCTCATTAAGTTTCGGAACAAGTTAAAATAGAATGTAATTCAGTTCAGAAAGAATTAAACAGTAACAAATTAACTTCAAAGCAGACATTTATTCAATATAAATGCAAATTTGCCCTACGTAAAAAATTAAAAAAGGCACATACTCTAAGCCAAAAAAATCAATGTAAGAAATGCGATTTTTAAACAGTATGCTACGATTAGTCTGCAAGTGTACAATGGGACGTTAATAGTATCAGAATGGGAGACAGAAGTTTAAACAAAATGTTAGATAAATTTCATATGCATTGTTCATTTTCTAGAAAGGTTTTATGAGAAGGAAATATTAGTGAACAAATATTAAAAGAAACATAATAAAGCTTCAAAGGACTAGATTTATTTCTTCATTTCTTGCAGATATGCCCATCAATTGTTCACCAAGGAAATTATATAAAATTCGAAATCACGAGGCAGGACTTTGAAATGATATTTGGTACAAAGACCATTTTATTTTTTCTTAAAAAAACTGAAAAATGTTCTTTGTAATTCCAGTTAAAATACCTTTAAAAAACTTCTACTTTTACTCTTTTAATAATGTTTTGTTTTTCTTGTTTTTCTTTATAACTTAAAAATGAAAGACAGTCTTACGAACTTTCGTCCCATCTGACCTTCTGACTAGGAACATCACAAACAAAATCGTAAAAACGACAGTCTTACAAGTTTTCTTCCCGTCTGATCTCCTAACAGGGAATATCACAATCAAAGTAAAATCAAAATAACACAGTGACCTGACGATTACATAAAGAGAAAATAAATGTTCATTGATTTGCAGATAGAATAAACATCTAAAAACAACTTTAAATAATATTTCTACAAGCTAATATAATCATCAGCTTCTTCTGTTTACATCAAAGGAAGTACAAGCAAAACTACTAGGAAGATAGCGTAGAGCGAAAAATAAAGACTAGAGTAATAGTCATCAGACATTTCTAAATGCTATCTCCAAAATTTGGAACTTTATTTATAATTTATTTACACTTTAAAATAACTTACATTCTAGTAAAAAAAAGAAGAAAAGCAAAAGCGTAGATGTTGTGTAGCGAATTTAATTTAATTAAGTGATTCATAAAAATCAAAATTTTAATTTGTAATTATTCAAAATTTGAGCTACACAAGTTTGGTTATATTCTTTTTGGGCCTATTAATTCTAGTGTAATATATTTTGGCTTTCCGAGTTTACGCGAACTGCGTCTTCAATCTTGTACACGCAAACAATGGATAAGTATTTTTTTTTCTACGTAAATAAATAAGTTTTTCTAGACGAAAAAAAAAAAAATTTAGCGTTCACAAATTAACAAATTAAGTTAATTCAATCATTTTAACTGCAGAAATCTATAATATTTAACTAACCAAGAATTAACCAAAAAGAAAAGAACTCATCTGTTCCAAGAGCAGCAGGAGCATCAAACAAAAAAAAAAAAATCCATCGAAGCTCATGAGGAATGCTGGCAGCCTGTTGAATGGAAAAAAAAAATGTTCGTCGAACAGTCTGGATTCATTACGGTAGCCTAGAAGTTCTAGTAGATTTTAGGATGAACAAATGAGGTTCCAATACGGCAAGATAAGTGAAATACAGTGCTGGCAGCCTGTTGAATGGAAAAAAATGTTCGTCGAACAGTAATTATTCATTACGGTAGCCTTGAAGTTCTAGTAGGTTTTAGGATGAGCAAATGAGGTTCCAAAAGCAACGGTTGCAAATTATTCATTACGGTAGCCTTGAAGTTCTAGTAGATTTTAGGATGAGCAAATGAGGTTCCAAAAGCAACGGTTGTAAATTAACGCTCTGGTTCCGAGTGAAGCGACGAATCAATGGTGCGCATCATTTTTCTAGAAATTTACTTTTGTATATTTTTCTTGAGATACACAAACACACACAACAAAAACTGATGAAAGAATTTCGATTTTTTTTGAAGACATAGATGCCCATACCTACGGCCCGCGCTCACAGCGCTTAGCCAAGAGACCCGTAGGTCTATCGGGGAGAAGCTCCATTTTCTTCGTCGGAGTCAGCTGTCGCCTCCGGCCAATTCAAAGGGCAAAAGAAGTGTCAGAAAAGTGCAAAAAGTGTAAAAAGTGCGCTCGTCCCACAAAACAACCCGTTAAAAGGGAGAGCGCCGGACTGCCAAGTTGGCGCAACCCATTTTTCGCCGAAAGTTGAAATAGTTGCAACCACAGCATACCCTCATGTTATCAAACTCGCCAAAACCACTATTTTGAAACCTCAACGGAAAATCTATGTCGCCAAACCCTCGCCAAATAAACACCACCTGCGACCGGGGAAGATTAGGAATTTCAACAACCCTGCAAGGGTCCCAACGAAAGAACGCTGAAAACTCGCAAAAAGTGACTTTTCAACCGGAAAGAAGGCATTTCATCCCCCTTTAACTAAATCACAAGCGAAACGAACAAAAATCTACTAATTAAAGCTCATAACTGAAATGCAATTAAAGTTAGAAAAATGAAAGTTATGCCAAATTAAAGAGCTAATTTTTCTGCAACTAATGATATTAAATACTAAGAAATCAAATTAATTTTTGACATGAAAAACTGAGTTTATTACATAGAAAAAAAAATACTTATCCATTGTTTGCGTGTACAAGATTGAAGACGCAGTTCGCGTAAACTCGGAAAGCCAAAATATATTACACTAGAATTAATAGGCCCAAAAAGAATATAACCAAACTTGTGTAGCTCAAATTTTGAATAATTACAAATTAAAATATATATTATATTCTTTTTGGAAGTGATTCATAAAAATCAAAATTTTAATTTGTAATTATTCAAAATTTGAGCTACACAAGTTTTGTTATATTCTTTTTGGGCCTATTAATTCTAGTGTAATATATTTTGGCTTTCCGAGTTTACGCGAACTGCGTCTTCAATCTTGTACACGCAAACAATGGATAAGTATTTTTTTTTCTACGTAATAAACTCAGTTTTTCATGTCAAAAATTAATATGATTTCTTAGTATTTAATATCATTAGTTGCAGAAAGATTAGCTCTTTAATTTGGCATAACTTTCATTTTTCTAACTTTAATTGCATTTCAGTTATGAGCTTTAATTAGTAGATTTTTGTTCGTTTCGCTTGTGATTTAGTTAAAGGGGGATGAAATGCCTTCTTTCCGGTTGAAAAGTCACTTTTTGCGAGTTTTCAGCGTTCTTTCGTTGGGACCCTTGCAGGGTTGTTGAAATTCCTAATCTCCCCCGGTCGCAGGTGGTGTTTATTTGGCGAGGGTTTGGCGACATAGATTTTCCGTTGAGGTTTCAAAATAGTGGTTTTGGCGAGTTTGATAACATGAGGGTATGCTGTGGTTGCAACTATTTCAACTTTCGGCGAAAAATGGGTTGCGCCAACTTGGCAGTCCGGCGCTCTCCCTTTTAACGGGTTGTTTTGTGGGACGAGCGCACTTTTTACACTTTTTGCACTTTTCTGACACTTCTTTTGCCCTTTGAATTGGCCGGAGGCGACAGCTGACTCCGACGAAGAAAATGGAGCTTCTCCCCGATAGACCTACGGTCCTCTTGGCTAAGCGCTGTGAGCGCGGGCCGTAGGTATGGGCATCTATGTCTTCAAAAAAAAATCGAAATTCTTTCATCAGTTTTTGTTGTGTGTGTTTGTGTATCTCAAGAAAAATATACAGAAGTAAATTTCTAGAAAAATGATGCGCATCATTGATTCGTCGCTTCACTCGGAACCAGAGCGTTAATTTACAACCGTTGCTTTTGGAACCTCATTTGCTCATCCTAAAATCTACTAGAACTTCAAGGCTACCGTAATGAATAATTTGCAACCGTTGCTTTTGGAACCTCATTTGCTCATTCTAAAATCTACTAGAACTTCAAGGCTACCGTAATGAATAATTACTGTTCGACGAACATTTTTTTCCATTCAACAGGCTGCCAGCACTGTATTTCACTTATCTTGCCGTATTGGAACCTTATTTGTTCATCCTAAAATCTACTAGAACTTCTAGGCTACCGTAATGAATCCAGACTGTTCGACGAACATTTTTTTTTTCCATTCAACAGGCTGCCAGCATTCCTCATGAGCTTCGATGGATTTTTTTTTTTTTTTTTTTGATGCTCCTGCTGCTCTTGGAACAGATGAGTTCTTTTCTTTTTGGTTAATTCTTGGTTAGTTAAATATTATAGATTTCTGCAGTTAAAATGATTGAATTAACTTAATTTGTTAATTTGTTGAACCCTAAATTTTTTTTTGTAGTTGATAACTTTATCCTAACTCTATAGAAATCATTTTTCTTTGGTGTATCAATCAAGTAAAAGCATTAAATGGAATAAAGATTTATAACCTTATTAAAATTATTGTAACTTAACTTAATGGTTAAGAAAATTAAGTTCTTCAGGAAATTATTTGCTTGAATGTTTTTTTGAATTACTCATTGGTGAGGATGATTTGAAATAGTGCTTGTATTAGAGCATTCTTGTTTCTCAGGACGAACTTGTTTGTAGAATAGTAAATGTGTCATTACTTATCTTTATCCGGTTAAACCATATTTAATTAATCAAAGAAAAAAAATTTAAATACTAAAAATTATTATGTGCAATAATAGTATTTAAATGATTATATTGAGTGCAATATTAAGCAATATTTTTTTGTTGTATTGATGAATTCTGTGTGAAGTAGAAAGTGTAGCTTGTTAAATTTTTTTTATTATTTTCTCCCCGGGGAGGGTAGTGTTCTTAAATTTATAGTTTATTTTGGTATGTTTTACCAGATTTGCAATATTAAAATTTAATAGTAATTACAAGGATGTTAAAAAAATAATTACTTGGAAATGTTTGATGTGTAAAACAATAGTTCAAATTTTGTTGAATATATTTTGATATTTTTTTCAACTAATGGATATATATAATTGACATTAATAGTTAAATAAATAAGTTTTTCTAGATCATTCAAAGGTTAAATTTTTGTGTGTGTGCTCATGATTTTCACCCGTCTCATTCTCAAATTGATTTCAGGGTTAATCTGAAAACACAACGCAAATGTACAGAGCTTATTGATATTAGTTTATTACTGTTGTTAGAAAATTTTAAGTGTTATGTCAACAGAGTAGGAAACCATAACATTTTGGTACCATGTGATTTTTCACTAATAACATTATTGGTGCCGTGTCTTTTGTCATAACATAGAATAGATAAAGTAACACTGGATGCATAATCGTAGGCATTTTAACAGAATACAGATCATCATCTGGGAAGTATTCTGAAGTATTATATTATGGAACTCTCCTGTGCAATAGAAAATATTTGGCTTCTCTAAGTAAAAGCATTAGTGTCAACTACCTGAAGAAATTCCTGAATCATTGCCGAACGAGAATGGGAAATTACTGGCTTGCATATTAAATTCTCAGAAAAGGTACTGCTCAGCCAGCAACGACACAGCAGAAGAGAAGATTTCAACCTGGCGCTTTTCAAAAGTTTAGAATTTTCTAGTAGCTGCGATTACCGTGGTCTATATCAAGAGAAAAAAAGTAAAATGAAACGTATAAAGCAAAAAAAAAAAAAAAAAAAAAAAAAAAAAAAAAAAAAGGTATGGCTTCATATTTCGCAGGTAATCTTTCTTCCTTGACAATCTTTGAAATCTCTGGCCGATTTCCAAATCTAGAAAAGGGTTTTGGATGCTTTTCATACTTTTTTCACTTCTACGTGTTAAACTCTTAACTCTTTTGCAGAAATAGACTCCGAAAGAAGTAAGAAGAGAATGTAAATATTTACACTTAAAGGAAACGCCTGGCAACAATTTCGAATGCATCAATTCAGCTAAAAAAATTGTGCTTAACAGTAAATACACACGGGTGAAATTTTTGTCTCCAGCGAAGCAAATGCGAAATTTCATAGCCTACTTCCATAACCCCCTTACCTGCTTATTGTAATTTATTTTCATGTTTATGCTTTGGTGTGCTATTCTGTAATCTTACTAATACCATATTTTCTAAAATTTAATTGACACTTTCTATTTGCTATTTTTTGTTTTATTATTTCTTTACGACAGAAATAAAAAAGGTAAAAACTTTTAAAGTTATACGGGTTTAGTTAAAAAATTACAAACAATGCTTTAATTATCACATTGTTCTTAGTCATAAAGGACTAAAAACAGAAAGTAAAAAAATATGAAAGCCTTCAGATTTTATATTAAGCCCAAAGGGGCGTTTTTTAACGTTTTGTGTGTTATCTTCATTTACTAAATACCTTCTTCGCGCTTAATTTGTAAATTTGAAATCGTCGAGTTTAAAAATTTTAAATTTAGAAGTACGACAACAAAAATCAGCGTTATATTTTCAAATTTTTCACAGGAATAGTTTTATTGATTATATAATTGATGGTTTTACCGAACTATCATCATCAGCTGAAAAAGCACAAATGAACGAGATAAGATATAATGAGTAAATAAGATAAGATAAGAAAGCCTGGAAAGGAGTCAAACCACTGGCGTCATCTGTTGATGAAACCAGAAACTAAAACATAATTTCTTTAAAGGATGAAGGTAAAGATGAATTGAAATTAGGGTCGTTAACTAGAACAGAAAGATTTTTTTGAATGTGAAATATCTCTAGAAAATCTAGTTCACCAATCGAAGATGTTTTTTGAATAATTTTGGCAGTAGAAAAATTGAAAGTGACGGACCAACAATACTGGGCAACAGAAGACTACTGTGTTTCTTTTTTTCTAACATATGCCTCATGTCCCTTAACAAGAAATTTTAAGGCTCTCTTAGTTTGGCCAATGTAAATTAAAAATTTGAAAATGTAACTCTGATTTTTATTGTTTGACTTCTAAATTAATCGTTGAGTTTGTTAATGAAAAGTTAAAGTTATTAAAGTTTTACAAAATATGAAATAGATAATAAAACAAATTCCGAATTTGGGCTTTCAGATGCCCATATTCGAGTGGAGGACTAAGTTATTTAGGTCTAGGTACCATTGTTTATTCACAGTGGGAGAAACATACATACATTCATACAGATTCATCAATATGTAATTTCTTTAAATATAATGCAGGGCTCGAGTGAAACGCCGTTGGACGACGCAAAATGCTAAAGCGAAATTAGTAGCTCTTCTGTGCAAACTGCCCTTTGGGCTAATAGTAAGGTTGCTAACAATGGTGCATTTTAAATAAAAATTATTAATAAGAAACTAAATTTAATCGCGTCCTTATTATATATGTCATTTTTCGCTATCTGTTGCTCCTTGAATTTACGATAACATTCTTATGCAATTCATAGTCGGGTGCGAGATTAGGTTTCTCTGTTTGATCCAATATCCTGGTAAGAATTATATCTAAATTTTAAATAAAGATAATCTGAACCTGAAATAGGTTTTTGTAATAATATATTGAAGTAAATTTCTCAAAACATTTTTACTTCATTTGATTGAATATTTTTGTTTGTGTATTATTATATTATCATGAATGTTTTTACTTTTTACTTTTAGGGGGATAATTTTAAAGTTTATTTCGCGCATTTATTACATTTATTATTAATTTGTGGCCACCTCTTTTGTATGTAAGTGTTTGATTCTATTACCTTATTGTAGATTTTTCAGTACTTATTCCAACAACGTTTGAGTTGTAAAACGACCTAAATATGTCTTGATGAAAAGTTTGGTCTCTCAGTGGTGCCATATGGCGATTTTTTGCCAACTTGGAGACTTTCTGCAAGATTTAAGGAAACGCATTTTCGAAGCCTATGATTGATTTTCCCCGAAGCTTCCAAAAGCCTATAAAATACCTCATTAATGTTGCTCCGAGAGATAGTGGGCATTAATTGTTAATGAGCTAGAGACATCCAGGTTGAACCAGAGTTATCTGAGTTAAATTTTAGATTTTACTTTGCGAGCGATTTTCGAATATCTCATGCGCTAATGAGCAATAGCTTAATATCCATATTCTCCTTGAGCTGCTATTTAATTTGCTTTAGGCCATTATTGTTTGTAATAAGTAATTAGTTTCTTCCTGCTCAATAAGAATAATTAGATAATGAAACAGTCGTCGATCCACAGCCCACAACAACTGATTTCAGAATTTGAGTCTCGATTATCAGGAAGATGGAAGAGAAGCTAAAAGCTGTTATGGAAATGACTCCCATGAGTTCCATCGAAATAATGAGTATAATCGCAGGAAATAATACTAAGGTCTAAGAGAAAGTCGTAAATGCTGTAAATCATAAAGCAGCCTCTATAGAAGAGAAACTTGGAAAACCAATAAGGACTGTAAGCGAAGAATGTGCAAGTATAAAATCTTCTGTAAATGAAGAAATCGTGATTGTCACCAAAGAAATTTCTACAGTCAAGAAATTAAGCCAAAGATCAAATTAAAGGAATACATGGAATTGGCTTCATCTGTAAATAACATCTAGCTAAGCCCTCCGTAACTGACAATTCCGTACATACTACTACGAACATCTCGATTTTATTATCGCATCCTGAAGTTAAGCTCTCATCATATGACTTTGAATCATCATTGAATCTTTCTGAAATAAAATTTGAATTGGTTTCTCAGGTAAATCAGTTAGCCCCGTCTCTAAAGCCTTAAACTTGACTGCATTTTTAAGAGAAGAGGCTGCCGACTGTTTACAAACGCTTCTAGCTATGAAGACATTGACGCTTTAGTTATGCTTTAAAATTACTGTTTGAGGTTACATTTCTCAAGAACCAACTGCTGCTTAAGACTCGACACCAAACGACAGCTGAGATCCTTTAAGAACTAGCAAATGATATCGAAAAGTGAATTCAGCTAGTATTTTCAGATTAAGACCAGGAAATTAAAGGAATACTGAGTCTTTAATAGTTTCGGACGCTATTACGGATCTCAATGAGCTATCCAAAAGCTGAAAGCAGTAGATACAGTTAAGACTCGGAATCAACTTACAGTAAGTTAAAGTGCTGATAAAAAGTTAAAGTGCGACAAAGTAAGTTAAAGTGCGACAGTGAAAAACATTTACGGAGACAGTTTCATGTTGTAAAGTATTATATGAAAATATAAAAAAGAACAGAAATGCATTAAAGCAAAATATTCAGCAGCTGTTTTACAGATATCAGTACTTCGTGGTAAAAATCACGGACTATCCGTTAAAGAAAAAGTAAATGTAATTATTTGCCACGTGGTAGTAGACACCGGTGCTAGCATAATTATTCTGCGAGCTGATATAGCACGGCAAATAGAAATCTATTGCACACAGCTTCATTCTTGGCTCCATAGACTGTCAATGGAGAGAAAATATTAAGGCACGGAAAAATGAATATGTGCATCAACTTCGCATCTTGCGTGTATAAGCCCATTATCTATGTGACTAAAATAATACATCTATAGACCCTTGTACCTTCTGTCAGAAAATACAGATTTTCTTTGGTGCCATAAATAATGAACTGCACGTGCACATATCTAATGAACTGAGTTCTTATACAATAATAATGCTCAAGATAATATTATTATTCCTCCTAGAACAGAATGCATTATCAGCGATGTATCGAAAAATTCACGACAAGATGAGCTTAGGAAATCACTGAATTTTCTAAGAAAAATACAGAATTGAAAGGACTTCTAATTGCGACTGCGCTAGTAAGCAAATGAAAATCTGCAGGTAAGGATTGCCAACATAAGTGATAAGTCTTGAACATTAAAAAAAAGACAGAAAACTCTTTCATATTCCTCTGTAACAAGTATCGTGTCAAGTTCATCGATTAAACTCACATTCCAATTGAATGAAAAGATTTAAGTGCGAGCACAGAGCTATATACTAATCAATATATGCAAGTCCTTTAATACAGAGGTTTAAGGATGTATCGTTTTTCAGCTTCTTCTAGTAACGTTGGTCGTATGAATGTAATACAATGCTGGATCGAAACTGGAAGCCATCCACCTATCAAACAACATCATCGGAGTTTTCCTTACGCAAAACAAGGGACAATCAGAAATTTCTGAATGAGATGTAGGACAGTGACATTATTGAGACTTCATTTAGTCCTGGACACCATCTTTCATATTAGTTTGGAAGAAAGACAACTCTATGTGACAGTTGAGTAGACTGTAAGTTACAATGCTAATTACAAGAAAGGGAGTTCTCCTTTGCCCAAAATCAGCGATATCTTAGTCACGGATTTGAAGAGCGTCTACTGGTAAGTGGAAATAGATCCTTTACATCATACCTATAGAGCAGAAATAGATATATAAGAATATAGAATATAAATAAATACATAGAGATTGAAACTAAATAGAAGAATACACAGTTTACTAACGGTCAAAGACTCTGGCAGTTTAAAGTATTGCCTTTTGGATTATGCAGTACTACAGCGACTTTTGACCATTTACCTTGTATATTTGGAAGAAATTATTCTAATCAAATGCTCTTTTGAGGAATGCTTTGGAAATTGCAGAAAGAAAACTCAGAAAGGTAACTTAAAGCTACAAAAACTCAGAAAGGTAACTTAAAGATCAGGCATTTAAGCTACTTCCCAGAAATTAATTTAAGGCTGTCCAGAAATGTAAATTATTTATCCGGGAAGTTAGCTATCCTTGCTATATAATTTCCATGTCCAAAGATCCTGAGAAAATTAAAGCTGTTCATGACTGATGTCGCTCTCAAGATATTTATCACTTAAATTCCTTTTGATATCCTACCTGCAGCTATTTTTATCTTAACTAAAACGTTCCGCTAAATTCATGTGCAAAACAAATTAAGATAACGACTCACATTACTAAATAAATTCAAATAAATAAAAGTGTAACACATCGAAGTCATAGTTGTTTTCATACCAAACTGCATTTGATAAAAACGTGATGCAAACTAAAAGCTTAAAATTATTAAAATTCTTAATATGATAAGGGTAAATTTTAGATAAATATATATTATTTGAAACCCTGATTGTACTTATAACGAACAAGATTGTTTGCTTGAACAACTATTTTTTTTAAATATGAGGTGTTTCGTTTTATCTAGCAATAATAGTATATTTGTCCTCTCCCTCTCCAGAAAGAAAAGTGATCATTGCAACAGTTAACTGCCATGCGTGCCTGCATTATTTCAAGTATTTTGCATTTATATTCAAATATTCACCTTTTCACTTTAAAGTATAATTATTTTTCATTAATGTAACCTGTAAATAAAGAAGTCTTTTGCTTTGTACATGAAAAATAACATTAGACTACTTTAGCAATCTTTTAATAAAAATGGAGGCAATGCATATAAAAACGTTTTGAAATCAAATATTGCGTTCTGATTAACTGATCCAATAATAAGCTGTGCTGGGTTACAGATACATTTTCTAAAATTTTAAATTAAACTCAAAATGAACGCTGATTATACAAAATATTTTTATCGGATGTTTTAAGTTTATTAAGAAATGGGTGACTTTATACATTTTAGCTTGATTTATGATAGTAGTAATTGTTTCAAAACTATCATAATACCTTCTAAGGCTGTAATAATTTTTGACTTGTCAGACCAGTTGAGAAACTACAGAAATCCTTCCGAAAATTTTGAGATTTTATTTTAAATGCTATATGAAAGTATTTAAAAATATACTGGAAAATTTATCGCTTTTCGTTTATAATTTATTAAAAGATACACATAGGCATCATTTAATAGATTGTTTGGCAAAACTCCGATTTTAAAGAATGGGCGTAGTGATATTATTTCATTGGAGACGCCCAGAAAAGCTTTTTTTAGCTTATCCCAATATTTAGCATTTTTGTTTTAAACATAAGAAAGATAATATTTGACCGTCTCGCAATGGGAGATCAAATATTATCTGAAAATCTAAAAGATGTTAAATGAAATGCCTCTCGTGTCCAATAGAGTTCGTCACTATAAATGAATTTGTCTTTTTAAGCTTCTTGAAACTATGTTATTTTCTCAATTATTAGCCAAAAAGAGCTGTTAGTGGCGAAACAGGATTTTGTTTTGATTCACTATAAATGCGTTTTTTCGCTCATTTTCCCAATTTAATCTGCTTATTATTTAGTAACAAACTAAGATTTTAAAAGCAATATTTGCAAGTTTTAAAAATATTATTTTTGATATATTTTAATCTGATTTATTTAAATAAAAATTTATTTAATTAATTATACATCTAATTGAAAGAATTAAATATTTTTATGGAATTATATTACATTTTTTTTTAACTTCAAATATACTGAAGTTATATAACGTTCCCATGTCAGGCTAAATATATATCTTCATCTTGTATTCTAAAATATGTTTCGCTATTCCACATGTGCTACCTTATTGATAATATTTGCTAATAAAATATATTTAACTGTAAAAGTCTCAAATTTATTTATCAGCTGTAGTAAAAATAATTCATTCTTTTTAGGATAATTTTAGCATAGACACGGATTTAAATTTCCTTATTGTTTTTAAGCCTTATAACATAATTCTCCTTCCAATGCAATCTCTAATTCGGGAGAAAAGATCAGAGTTAAGACATACTTGGCGGTCAAATTGTGTTGCTAGTTTTCATCAAAAGTTTTAATTACACAAGATATATTTTGCAAATTTAAAACAAATCTTTGTAGAAGTTCACTTACAATAAAATTCTAGCTATCTTATAAACTTCTAGCAATGTCGTTTATTGAAAGTGTCCTAGGACTCAAATAACAAGCCGACCAGCGGCCGAGCGGTAAAGTCGCTGAACACTGGTAGTTCGGTCTGAGGTTCGAATCCCGCGAACGGGCTGGCTGCATGGGCGTTTTCGTGGTTTTCTCCATGTGTAACGTGTATACGAGCCAGTTTCCCTTAGAAAGTCCTCCACGAACGCACCCCTGCCCTTAGGCAGATAGCCCTCGTGTGCTTTGCCATAATTAAATACACCAACACCAAATAACAGATTTCAAATGAGGATAGGCACTGACGGGATGAGACTGCTTCGGTGAAATTCCATTTATAAGTATAGCAAGTATGTGAAAAGGTTTATTAAATATGTAAGAAAATGTAAACTTTTATACACAAGTTTTTCCATATTGTTTCTTTTATGTTATTTCAGTTTTTACGCTGTTGAATTAGATAAGCATGCTAGGGTATGTTCATGCAAATGTGTTTTAAATGTCTGAATCCATCGCAAAACAATTTGTGAGTTGTATTGATTATAGGATTTAATGTAATTGAAACATTAACGAAAAGTAGAATATTTGGATAAAAACTTTGTAAGGTATTTTTCCCGTCTTCCTAGCGTGCCTTCGTGGTGGTGGTTCTGCACGCTGGGCGGTATTCCAGAGGTCCGTGGTTCGATTCCCGGCGAAGGCGATTATTTATTTTTCATCTCTTCGGCCTCAAAAAAAAAAAAAAAAAAAAATTATACAACTTTTTCTACAACTTTAAACCGAAGCTTTCCAAAATCATAATTTTCACTGTTGGTTGGAAAGAATATGCATTTCAAACTAAGTCCTTTGTGATCTGAAATGTCAGATTCAGTTAAAAATATTGGACTAAAAGCTTAGTATTTATTTGATAACTTTAAAAAATTTTCTTTGAAAACATGGAATTAACAATTATGCTGAACATATAGAGCACACTTTTTTATACTTTTTTAACGTAATCAAAAAAGTATACAAAAGTGCGATTTTTCATGTTTTTAAAACGCATTGACTTCGTAGAACTCTGGACTTTGCTGTGTAATGATGAACATGCGGACTGATGAGCCCATTGCTGTGATTGAGTTAGTTTAACGAAGGTCTCATTAACTATAACATCATGGAAGTAATGGTTCTTGTGAAGCTAATTTGTCGCCTGTCAAAAGCGCTGCATTGCACTGAAATTCCTAATTTCCGTGCTAATCAGTGTTTGCTTAAATTGGAATACGAATAGTTCAGAAGAGCATTATAGAAACTTTAATAATTAGGGTTTAATAATAATAAATAAATGAATAAATAAATAATTAAATAAAAAACTTACGAATAGTTTTCAGTTTTTCTGATAAAGTGTGAATTGTTTTTACGTGTTAGAAACCCTGCGTTTTTCTTTCTCACTAGTTTTAGTTTTCTGCAGAATGACGAAAGCTAAAAAAGAAAACATTTGCTCACCCCATGCCTGCATTTGAACTGGAAAAATGAGATACGAGAAGAGGAAAACGATTGTCCCTTGTGGTAACTTTTAGTTGCTAGTAATGTGTATCATTCTTAATTATGTCTAAAATTCGTTTTATGATGTACTTATAACTCTCAAATTGTATAACTGGACTTCAATGAAAATATTTAACAGTATTTGTCAATTTTGGAAATTATTCGCATGTTTATACAATCAAAATTTGCTAAGCATTAACAGCAAATATTGGAAATTCTGTAAAAAAATGTATTACATATTTTTACAGCCATATCGAATTTAGTTAATTTTATAACTCCAAATTCAGGCGAAATAAAAACTATGAAGATAAACTGTAGCAAAGATTTAAATAAAAATTCTTCTTCCATTAGCAGAGCTCATTTTATTGCCTTGGGTAGTACAATTGACTTCTTTCTCGCATTATATTCCTTCAAAATTAATTAGATTTTAAATTTGATTGCGTGTTTGATTCAATTACATATTGAATTCTTGCAAAAATTCCGTTCAACATTATAAAATAAGTTAATACTTCAAATTATATCATTTAATGTTCGTAAAGAAATGTTAAAGGAAAAATATTTAAATGCGGACAGGATATTGACTATTAAGATTGAAACATGGATTTAATAGTTTATTGAATCATTTAGCGTTGGAAGAGAAAAAAGCTTAAGTAAATATAAAACTAGGCAAAAATGTAACATTAGTTTAACTTAGATTTTGAATAAAACTCAAACAATTTCGATGACTATCAACATAATACCTCATTTTCAGATGCAAAGGTTTTGAAAAGCTAGTGTAAGTGTTCTATTAGTATTTTTCTCGACAGATGGTGTTACATTCGTTTAGCTTTGTTTCCCCATTCTTTCTCTATAAAATGATTGTCGCTTCTCCTTTTTTTGCAAACATACTTTGCTCCTCTAAATCGATGCAGTTTTATTAAAAATCTTTTCCAAACTATGGTTGCACTAATTAAGAGTTCTTCCTGCAAATCATAAAAGTATTCATAAACTACGCAGAATTGTCGTGAAATAATTTTCATTAAATTTCGTTGAAAACTTTTATTCAATAAAATAGTGTAATAAATTGAAATCATTGAAAATTTTTATCGAGTGCAATATCGTAATAAGCACATACTTTAATATCGTGGATGAATGTAATAAATTAAAGTTTGTTATTTTGGGTTATTAATGTTTATAGGTTTTCTTTTAATGATGAAGATGACCCCTAGAACGTAAAATATACGCTGATGTAAAAACTTTTGTTTCGGGTTTCTTTAGAAATTTATATTATATTTTTCGAAAATCATGACACTGTAAAAGCACGAACAGGAAGAACAATTATTTAGCGGAGTGATACCAGCTTTATTTAAAGCCATCGTTTCCTTCGCTATAAAATTCTCATTTAGCATTGCTAGTTACTGACAATTAATTCAAAATATAATAAGCTATAAATTTTTCTCTTCAAATAAGCTTCTAACTGAAAGATTTAATTGTAATGTAAAACAAATTACATTAGGATCGAGTATTTGATGGGAATCATTAAAATCAAGAAGTTAATTTGAATCACTTTTAAAAGTAGGGAAGTTACACACGTTAGCACAACAAATTCTCGATGAAAGAGCTAGAACTACCGTTAATTAGAAATTGGAATAACGCAATGATTTTCAGACTTCAGAGAATACATATTTCTCTAATAATTAATTCAAGATTTTAAATAAAACTTGAAATAAAATTCTAATCAAATACATAGGATTTTTGAAAACAAAGGAACATATTTTACTTGCGTGCAGACTTGCTATTTTCCATAACACGGCCACCTGTCATACATCACCTGAGATAGTCAATCGAAGTTTGCTATAACAGATGTTCTATGTGCGCTGATTCAGAAATCGATCTATACTGAAACGGTATTCAACTTTAATCCCAACGTTTTTTAGCCACTCTACGTACTACTGCGTTCTGCGGGTTCGTGGCTTTGGAGTATTTGACGCGAACACTTGATAAGGAATCAAAACACAATTTATTCGTCAGTATTACACAGGGGAGTCCCAAAGACACGTTTACAGTCTTCGAAAAACTACGAAAACATTCTGAAACAACCAACAACATAGCCTTCAGGGTACTACGAAGGGGATAGCTTCACGGCAAAGCACTATAGTACAGTTCTCGACTCGGCTCGGTCGCTCTCAAGCTAATCTCTAAACTCAAAACACTACTACTGAACTCAATATACTTTCTTTGCATACAGGCAGGGTATATATAGCTTTAAGCTATCTTCGAGAACATTCTCGAGAAAACCCTAAGAATGCGTTCTAGAATGTTCTCTCTCAGTCTATGGCATATCGCCAATTTTATCGCCAAATGGGCGATTTCGCTCAAAATCTGGCAACTCTGCCTTTTCCAACCACTTTATAGCAACCCTATCATCGCTTTGCGGTAAGCTGTCTCACCGAAGTTGGGCATTTCGTAGCAGTACCTTATGGAATGCTCAGTTGCAAGAATATTCTTTGTCAGAATCTTTGTATTGTGATATATGTAACAAATATTCGGTTTCTTTGATGAATCCTCAAACAAACTGATAACAAAATGTCAAATCTGGAGATTTAGGTACCCAAGATCGCATCACGTAGTTATTTTATGCACTTCGAACTACCAAATGATGAGGAACATTTATAGTTAGGTAAATACTGAATGCAACGGAAAACAGAAAAAGCAGTATTTCTTTTTTCTTTTTTTTTTTTTTTTTTCTCTTAGGCAGCGAATTACCCACTTTTGTAATGTGAGACATAAAAATTTGCAAGCAAAGAAAAATCTCCTTTTTTCCGTTTGAAAAATATTATGTATTTTTATGTAAGATTCCTAAAAAATCAGAGAATATACAGTCAGATTTATAGAATTAATAGAAGTCAGATTTTCTCCAAATATAAAACTGAATCTAAATAATTTTGAAGGAGCAGGAAATAAACAATTCTATTTTACATATTTATTTAAAGGTCCTTCGCTATCAAACTGCGAACCTGTAAATTTGCATGTTGTCAACAGGTATAAGCAACTGAATGTTAACCTTTCAATATTGTGGTGACAGGTAATCCTGAGAATAGACCATACACAGTTCATTTTATATAGTACTAGGCAGAAGTACCCGATGCCAATTAAATTAGATTGAGAGTAATGTATCTAACAACGGAGAGAACCACACCGCTGTAATCCTTCTCTAATAAAGAAGCAGCAAATATGATTCACAGTCATACAGTTTTCAGTTTAATGCGATATGGAACCCACATAAAAAATTTCGATATAAAAATAAACTAATTCTCTCTCATTATATCAGCAACAATGACATGCAGTGTTTAATGATTTTCGTCTTTCTAATAAAATGGCCGTAAAAGCTCAACTTCTGTCCGTTATTTTACCTATATTCAATTTTAATGGATTAAATGAGGAAAAACATTTATCATAATTGAACAGAAATACACAACGCGAACAAGCAGACGAACAGGCATTCTTCTTCATATAGAGAGATTTTGTAAAACTTTCAAAGTTTTGATTAATAAACTCTACGATTTGAAAGAGAGCTGTAGCAACACTTTTCAAAATAAAGTATTTTTATCTCCAAATCATGAGACTGTTGCCACTCGGAAAAATGAGTGCAAAAATGATTGTTTTCTGTGTTTTAAATTAATATCTCGGCTGATTAAAGTCGCACGAAGATGGGAATGGTCGAAATGGCTTCCCACGAATTTTTGGAATCGGGAATAATGTGTTTAATGTTTGGCATTGCTATTTTTTTTTTCATTATAAAACTTAGGAATTTTTTATTACTAAAATCTACGATTTGAAAGCGAGCAGTGGCAACACTTCCCGAAATAAAGCAGATTTTTATTTCGGGCGTGCGAGACTCTTGCGACTCTGAAAAATGAGGGCGAAAATGAGCATTTAAGCGTTTTTAATTAATATCTCTGATTTGAGCTAATTTTTTTCGGGGGGGGGGGGAAGTGAAAATCGACCTTTTCCAGGAATCTAGAAAGTTTGGTGACGATAGTTATAGTACTGACTGAGTTATAGCGAATAAAAACACACACAGATCTTTCTCCTTTATATAGATATACAGATGATCAGATCCTATGGGCTTATAAATAAGCATACTTTCCACATATTTTTCTTCATGTCAAGACGCTTTACTTGTAAAATTAGTTACGCAAAGAAATGATTAACAGTTTTCAGTTGAAAATATGCTCAACAGTCTCAATAATATGAAAGAGGTGAAAAATATGAATAGTTTAATGTGCTGTAACAGACAAAAACATTGCCGCATAAATATTAAGGACGAAAATATCTTCCAAAAAACAACACAAGGCGAAAACGACGTCGTACAAAACATTGTGGGAAAAAAGAAATGTAAGGAAAAATCATTGCAATTCTAAAACATTGTCGTCGAGAATAAAGCAGTTAAAAAATATCGTCATTGAAAATATTGCTGTAAAAAATAAATAAAAACCTACCTTCATCGCACGGCGATAACATTGCAGACTTGCGTTTTTCAGGATTTAAAATTTGTCAACAGATATTCGTATAATGATTTGTGAGAGCATGAAGGAATGAGGAATATTTCTACTCTTGTATTTCATATTTTTGATCTAATTAATAAATTTTGTGAAAACGTAAGAGGTAAACTTACAATTTCAGAATTTTTTTTTCCATTCAAAAATTGAAAATGAGTAGAAAATTAATGCTTCTTATAGCAGTTACAGAATATAAGGCTTAAGAAGCTAACTAGTAAAGGCCGTTCATTAATTGAACTCTTTTATAAAGTTTTATTAATATTTTTTATGAAAAATATTCTCTAAAATATGATTAAGAAAAGAAAGGTGACTAACTGTATGAGATAACGTCTATAAAAAATGCCAGTTAATTATCAAATTATCAAATTATTTTCCTTACCCTTTGTTAATCTGGCTATTCTTTTAGCGAAAATTCAATCTGGGTTTGTTTCACTTTATTCGACTTCTTAATTTGAAATAAACATTTTCATATACGGCGTGCAATTAATTGTTTGGATGCCGGTTTGTTAGTTTTGACAAACATTTCAGCTACATAATATTTCAGTACGGGATTTGGATTTATTGAATTATGGCAAAGCACTCCAATGTTATCTGCTTAAGGAAAGTGATGCCTTTGTGCAGGACTTTCTGAAGAACTAATAGTATCGAGGTTATACTTTAGGAAAATTACGAAAATCTCATGATGCTATCATATTTGCCGAATCGAACTACCAATATTCAGCGACTATACCTCTCCTCACTATTAATGGCCAGTTCAGCAGGGTAAACATTAATGAAAATTTCTTACCTTTTTCATCAGTCATTGGGGAAACTCGAATTTAAAAATATTCATTGTTGCTTCTGGGCTTTACAAATGATTATGTGAATATGCAGTCACGACTTTTATAGCCTGAAAAACACGATGTTATCGTCAAGCGATTATTTGCAGGTGCTTTATTTTTTCCACGATATTCTCGATGATGATGTTTTTAAACTGCGAAGTTTCTGAACCGTTTCATTTTCGACGACAATGATTTGTTCCATGATGTTTTAGAACTGCTTTCGTTTCTCCTACGATGTTTTGTCCGACGTCGTTTACGCCTTGCTTTGTTTTCATCCGCGACGTTCTCGCCCGGGATGTTTTTACCGCGATCTTTTCGAGGGACACCTAATATGCTAATTAGCATACAAAATATTCCAACTAATCTTAACCTTTAAATAGTATGGTAAAATATAACCGTAGGAGTAAGTCATACAATACTCAGTTTAATTTGTATCATAAGGTCACGAGGGTGGATACATAAACATATTTTCAGTTATTTACTTTATTAAAAATAATCAGTTTCGTTTATTATTTTTTTTCTGGTTTGTATTGCATTATAGAAGAGGATCCTTCGTTCAGAATGTAATTGAAAATTTAAAAGTAGCGGAATTTCAAGCTGGAAGGGATGCATGGCTGAATGCATTCAACCAAGGATTTCCTGTTTGAGGAAAGAGTCGCAGTAAATTGAAAGGAATTTAAATAATTCGACAGGAAACTTGGTAAAGACGCACAAGACACATAGCAAAACTAGTATATCATTATTTGATTACAAGCACTTACAACAACATGAAATTGACAACCATGTAACTCTTTCAGGAGACTTCAGGAGGCTTTTTCTGGAGCTTTAACTCAGTCAGAAAGTTCGACATCAAAGTAATCTTTCTTACAGGAACCCTTATTTGAAATCGGGCCGACAAACGGGACTGAGACTTAAGTTCAAGTGGTTTGTGTGTTAGCTAAAGAGTCGAGCTATAAGACTAAACTCTGATTTTCGCGTTTTCATATCCGCGAAAATGCAGAAAACTGAAGTTTCGTTCCTAGCATCTCAGATTCAGTGTGGTTGGAGTAGATTCATTATTTAGAGTGGCATTCTAACAAATCGATGCTGTCTTGAAAGACGACAGCTTTGTTGTCCTGGGATTAGAATTTGCAATGATATGCAAAGGCTTACAGAGAGACTTTACGTCTCCATTTCATTTTATAGAATACATAGTTCATACATTCATGGCTGGGTGTATTCATGAATACTTTGAATGTGGAATTATCAATTAAATCGTGTGATATGAATATTGAATATGTCTGGAGGGCTTCAGAGAAGGCATATTGTAAGAAAGCCTTCCACCATTCAAGCAGTAGAAAAATCTCTTGATGGAAAAGATGTTCAATATAAATCTTCTTAAAATTAAAACTAAGAGAGTTCGTTTTCAAGCCTGCATAAGAAAAAGAATCATTCTATCTCCCTGGAGCATTTTTAAGATGCTCTATTTATTAGCTGAACACTGGGGTTTCATGCTTTCATGAGCATTGCAACTGATTATTAGTATACAGTCTTACTCATTAGCGTGTATTCATTAAGTACGAAATGCGTATTTCCCATTCATCATAAAACATTTTTATACTTTTTGATAAATTCGTGATTTATTTTTTTATCAGTTTCTAGATGTCAAAGTAAATACATACAACTATGAAAATGAAGGGATACTAACTAAAGTAGTCAATTTCCAACGTAAATTTATTCAAATGTCTTCTTCTGAAATTTTCTAAACACAAGCCTTATAACAGAGGCATTATGATAGAAAAGAAATTGCTTGCGCTATTCTAGACGTGGTGCTTTCATGCGAAATATTCCTCTGCCTCATCCTCTTCATAACATCTATTTAAAAATACAGCATATTACACTTTATCCATTGCTAACATTACTTTATATACTAGGCTTTTGGTACCGCTGATGACAATGGTTATTATTTGAACGCGAGAATATTTAATCGGAAAGGAGTTGAAGCTTCTCTTATCTGATTAAAGAACGTGTTATGCGACGTATGTCTGACATTTCTGCTTCCATTCAACTCTTCCATTATTGATTTAAAAAGACAGCTGACTTGTATTTTTTCTTGTACAGAAAAACACAAATCTATAGGAGTTTTTGTAAAATATTACGCGAAAAAAATCACAGTCAAGAAGACAGAGAAATAAAAAAAAAATATTTGTTTAGGATAAGTTATCTTGAGAGCATTCCTAAATTTTCCAAAGGGCACAAATCAAATAAAAACAGCAGGAACTTCGTTTTTTGATTCTGAAGAAACGTCAGCTCTAACGTTCTGAAGAAATTCCATTTAATTTCTACTTAAACTAAATAAAAATCCAACTTTATCAAAACGGGAGAGGAAGAATAAATCAACGAAATTAAAAGTCATATTAATTTTTTTTAAAAGCTAAATGCTTTCGTCATTTTTTTTTCTGCTATGCGTATATTTTCCAGTGACATTAAGTGATCTCACTCTATTAAGGAAAGTAGAAGATTTTATCCATACTTTTGCTTTTCCAATTTACTTACTCAAAAGTAAGGTTGGACTAATAAGTAAATTTTCTGTACAATGTACATGGTCCAATTGTCCTTAAGCTTGCTCATTCCCTGCAAGAAGAAGATTTTCGTTCGGTCACGCAAACATTTATGTATCGCTTTCCTCAGTTCATTGTTCTTAGAAAATCGATGACTTCGTAACAGCATCTTTGAAGTGTCTATAGAGATGATAATCGGAAGGAACAGCATCTGAGCTTTTGGCTAGGTGTTTTCTCACTTGCAGATCAAAACTCAGTGATTTAAGCCGCCTGATAAATTGTATATTGAGCTCCATTAACATTCAACAACAATACTTTCTTCTGCAATAGGCCTCGGTTCTGAGTTCGAGGTTTCGATGTTTTGGCTTTCATTACCTCCTTTAGCAAATCTTTCTGTCTCATATTTAATGACTAAAAACACTTTTTTCAAATGGTCTTCACGTGTGTAGATACGTTCGAGAAATTTTTACCCTATGCAAAATTAATTATGTACTGCATTCATTTTTGAGTTTATCTGATTTTCAAGTATCGGCTTCATTGGTAGATTGTTTTAATTAAAGTTTAAACTATTCTAAATGAGTTCCCTGAAAATGGCTGGACAACTAAAATCGGAATCAACAAAAATAATAATAAAAAAAATTACCAAACATGCTAAACCTTAAAAAAGTTTCAGCTTTCTATAGGAAAATTACTCAGTAGCCAGTTTGCTGACGTATATAATACTCAAGAAGAGATTATATAAAATTGGGATTTAAAAATGAAATATTATGAGGCTACATAATTTCTGTTTCTATTTGTACTCTGTATGTTTTAGCAAATTTACAGGTATTTAAAAGACGGACTGACTTCATAATTTCCTTCGAGAGTTTTAACTTTATGTATGAAACATTAATAGTTTTAACATAATATAAATGCTCTAAAATAAAAAAAAAAAAAATAAAAAAAAAAAAAAAAAAAAAAACAGATATACATATTTTATCACAAATGCGTATTCTTTCCTTGACTTGATTTAAAGAAAAATAAAATGATAATTTTATGTTGTTTTCCCATATATTAGAAAAATTTGACCGCCACCAAGAAACTTTAGTCGAGCCGACCTTGCAAGCAATTTAAGTTGGGAAAACGTAGGTAGTTAATATTCTAAATGAAAATAATACAGCGATGCGTACAATAACTCATAAACTTTCATTATATACGATGGATAATGGTATTTGTGTTTGAAAAATTGATCTTTCATGTAATGTAACACATTTTGCAGATTAAATTCATTTTTTAAGAATGTGAAAAAAAGTATAACAGTAGTTACAACTTGAATAATTAAATTCGATTACGACAGCATTGTTTTTCAAATACTTGAGTATCGGCGAGAGCTAAAAAATTGTTTGTAATGTTTTTAGGACTCGTATTTCACAAATAATACAATACTATAGCTACCTCCCCTCCATATGATATTGTGCGTAGTCTAATCTGTTAAAAGAAATGCATTTTGAAAGAGAGCGCAACAAGCCTTAAAAAATATGAAGGTTTTAAATAAATTCTTTCAAAACTGTGTTTCAATACTGAACTGCTAAGATATCGAAAATTCTAGAGCTTTTCCAATTTTTGCAAGCTGGAATTTATATGTGAGTGAAGTTCTGCGTAAAATCCATTACATGCAGTAGTAAAAATGCGACCAGGGCTATTTGTCTTTTCACACCGCTTATACGTTCTCCTGGAATTTTAGAGCGAAGTCTGGGTAAATGACGTCATATCACGTGACTCACTTCGTCATGAAGAAGCGCGGGGAATGGATGCACCACTCAGAGCGTTCTGTGCTTGGCTAAGCGCCGGTTGCAAAAGACGCGCTTTCAGTTTTCAAAAGTTTTTTCTAAGTGCTGTTTTGGATTTGAAGAGAATACTGAAAAGTAAGAGTTTTTTTTTTAAATTTAAATACCTAAGCATGTAATTTGTTTCTTAGTATCTGTGTGTTTTGTTAAATATTTAGTTGAATAAATTTGAAACTAGCGTAATTTAATTTTTGCTTTACAGATTATATTCAAGAATGGGAAATTTGCTCAAAATATTAATAAAAAAATTTTTTTTTCAAGTAAAAGATTTGAAAATTTTAGGAGCACAGAATTAAATCTATAAAAATTTATAATTTCACTAAGCAGGCAAGAGTTTTATAACTTGAATTCAAATTTTCTGTAAATTGTTGAGCTTTAAAAACTGAATGTCGGTGGCATTTTAGTATTACAACGTATATTTTTCTTACTGTTGTTCTTAGATTATACGAGAGATTAGCATACCCCGATGTTTTGCAAATGAATGTAATTTACTCGTATTTATAGTTTTAAAGAATAAAATTGCAATTTCACTTTCAAAAGTAAAGATAAGGAAAGTATTTATGCATTATTATTTATGGTAATATATTAATAAATATATTATTTAAGAGAATTACCCAAAACCAATAAATAATTGATAAATACTTGTGAGTGCTGTGTACAATTAGTTTCATGTATAAGCTATGTTTATTTTTCCTATTTATCAGCTGCAAACTCTCTGTTTTATCATTTTCCTGCATGCATTATTTATGTGAAATATTTCTTTCACTTCAAAGTATTTTGTTTTTTCTTTTCCTGGTGCATTTCTAAGTCGAATAAATAAGTTAATATGTACGAGCTCACATTGCTAATGTTTTTAAATGATTCATTTATCTATAATAGTTCATGCATATCTTTAATACACGCATGTGAAATTATTACATATTGATCCAAGAAATCAAAGACAATTTACCTGTAAAACGAAGAAAATAAACGGACTACTTCAATAAATTAATTAGCTTAGAGATAATGGCAATTATTAGCAAAAATATATTTTTCTCACGCGTTCATTGTGTATTTAATTACCTGTAAAATCCATGCTCAGCGTTTCTCCTATCTCAGAACGTAATTATTCATAGTTTGATAGTGACTTAAAATCTTACTAATAGCATTAATAAATGATTAGATTTTATTTTGTGAGTTAGGTTCGTTATAAACGACAGTCGCTCGTACGGGAAACTCTTCTCGGGTAAAACATGAGGGGAACGTGAGCGCAAATTTAAATTTAATAAATTAAATATTAATATGAATGCGACTAAAGATATTTATGTGATGCTATTTAGATATTTACCTCCGATGTTAAAAATCTGTCTGCACTACCGAGAGCGTTTCGCACTCTTATACGTTCTTTTGAGTTAAGATACATATAAATAAGTTAAAGAAGGAAATTTAATTAAAAGTTAAAGAAGAAGAAATCTAGTAGAATCCCATTTGTCCATATTTAGAGGAGTTGAACTCATTCATTTAACACATTTAATTCGGATAATCCATGATAATTGGTTTCGAAAATTAAAAGATGAAATAAATATATAATTAGAATGTGAAAAAAGCGTGTATTATATTAAAATTATTATTTATTAAATTATTATATTACTTTATATTTGCATATGTATTGTTTTAATAAAAAAGCGTGAGTGATATATTACAAAACTTTTGCATATTTATTTAATTTAAAATAGAGTTATCTTCATCAGGAATGTGCTTTGTAACATTTACCGGCAATTTTACCACTCCGCTCTTTCATGAGCAGCATAGATGATTTCTTCCTTTTTATCAATGACACGTTTGGAATGAAAAATACTTAAGCAAGTCCTTTCATTCGTACAATCCACATTATAATAGCAAAATATTTCCTGTTGGTATGAGAAACTTGAACTTAAATTTGTAATTTTAATAATCCTCTTTTGGAGTATTAAATATCAATCTTTGTACATTGGTAAATTTATCAGCGAATGGCAGAAATTCATGTGAGATGTTCTGTAATTTTTTTTATTTGTATAATCTTTTATGTGTCTTGATTTTTACCAGTTTAAATGGTAAGTATTTTTTTTTAAATTTTACTTAAAAAAATTCATCAGTGAACGTGAATACTTGAATCTATGTCATGAGCAAAGATTTATTACACAGTTGGTTATTTTCTATACAGTAAGCTGAAATCCTTTTTTTACTTCCTTTTATGAAGTAAAAGAAGTATTGTAATCGCGAAATATTTCGGTTACCCGATTTCAACGGAAATATTCATTTTGATCTTTCCCGAAACCATTTTGACTATTTTTTTGAGTGACGTCTGTACGTACATATGTTTCTCGCACAACTCAAAAACGATTAGCCGCACAACGATGAAATTTTTTGGATGGGAGTGCTATAACATCTAATTGAGCGGATTCCCTTTTTGTTTCAATCGACAGTACAAAAGGTGTATATATATATATCCACCAATCCCCCTTACCCGGCTTAAAGTCGTTACACGCCCTTTATTTTTGCAATCGTTGTTGTAACCATATATTTCCAATTACAGGACTGTTTTAAATGATGGAAATATTCGTGTTCAGCGTCAAATTAAAAAAAAATAATAACTTTGTACAAGTAACGAAATCTCACTTTAAACGTGATCTTTCTTTCCCTAAGCTTATATTTGGAAACGTTGTATATTCGTTATGAAAAAGTTTAAAACCGTTCGATAAAATTGAAAATTGATTTCAAATTTTGGAATTTTTTAGGTCATTTTCAATTTACTGTCAGGGTTTGATTACCTAAATTAGAATAATTTCAGGAAAGACGTTTTCATTAAATGGTGCAAAGAATTTGTAAAATTAAATAGGCATACAAGGAAGTCACACGCGTGGTGTCCATATCAGAAGTTTTTTGAAAAAGATATAATGTAAAATGACAAATATATCAATAAAAATTCTAGTTTTAATTCGTAACAGCCCCTTTAAGTCTCTTTTTAAAATTTATTTACTTCCCATTTTTGTCCTAAAAATTAACACGCGTGTAATAAATCTTCCTAAACTTCATTCCAAATTAATTTCGGTCATATGGTTCTTTTACCGCTCAAGATATATATACCGTAATCTATTACTTTAATATGAGAATTTTAGGGTCATTTTCTTCTGATTTAATTCTTAATCCTAGTAACGAGATCTGCGGAAGATGGGTCGAGTCCATTAATTGTTTTTTTCCCATTTCATTTTCGTTTAGCTTGTTTCGTTTTATGATAAGTGTACAAATGAAGGCCAACTTGAAGATAGTTTCAAATGAGTCGAGAAAATAAATGATGTGCGGTGAAGACAGTCGTTATAATCTTAAATGCGGTACGGCTGAAAAGATCTTGAAATACTCATTGTAAAGGAACAGAAATTACGGTAAAGATATTTTAACCAAAATGTATAATGTCAAAGTTTGCAAAATAAAACCTTAATTAATCAATAGAAATAAAATAGAACTATGCTAGCATTCACATTATAATCTACACTTCGTCTCAGGTTCTGTGTTCTGCTAGCACGCTGTCCACCGCTTCTTTTTCTTATTTTATAAAACTGTGAAAAGTGCAAATGATATAAATGAAGAAAGGAGCTCATTTTAAGTCAGTTATCCTGAATATGTTATACTCATGGATGGTTTGTGAAGAGTAAAGAAGCTTTTAGTCGGTCACGAATATCTTCTTTATGTGCAAATTTCGTCATAATGTTCTATGTAATCACATTAAAATTCCCAAATGCTTTTTAAACTCACTGGATCAAATTTAGTTTCGTCATTGTGTTATGTTAAGCATCATTTGATTGTAAACTGTAGTGTTTTTAATCAATGCTTAAGTTTGCATTTTATGTTGTTACACTTATAAATATATTTGCTGATGGGATGCTGAATAATGTGCGCATTACTAATACCAGGCATTACAAATAAAAATTTATAGTTTAGAGTAGCTTGTAACAAAAGAGACTAGCATATAATTTATGCATTAATGACATGTCCAACTTTTCTAATTTTTATGGATATTTCTGTTTTAATGTAATCAGCTCCAAATTAGTGAAATTACGAAGAAATATTTTGTAATATAAATCTGAGTGAAGAAATATTTTATAATGTATTTCCTGAGAAAGAAACCAAGAATCGCGATGATTATGAATATCTTCTGTTTCTTAAGCTCACGATCTTTATATCACAATTATTTCACCCTGAATATATTATCAACTGTCCTTTTGTGTAATCGTGCGTGTAAACGTCGTAACTAGTTTTCGTCAAAATTAGCAATCATAAATAGAAATCAGTGTTTGTATTTAAATATGTTGACCAGTTTACAGATTAAAACAATTCGCCTAAAATATTTGCATAACATGTAAGTGATTTTAACAAGCATTATTTATTTCTTGGAAACAGTGCTATTTTTTAGTTAGTGCAAAAGTAAATTTAAAAGGTACCGGATTGTGATTGATGTTGCATTCGGGATTTCCGCCCCCCGAGCAAATAGGTATTCTGATGCTGAGCTACAGGTATAGGTAAAAGTATGGAGGACACCAGAGAAAGCAAGGAACCAACTTTGAGTGATTCCCTAACTGAATGACAGGTAGACGTCCAAACGCTTTCTTTCTTGAACGTTTTCGGTGTGGTGCATGATAAGTTGAGGTATGACCTTCAAAATTGTTTCCAGATATTTTAAAGGAATCTGCTGTTTCGTTATTTTTTAAATGGAGAGTTTATGTATTTATTTTGGCAAATTTAAAAGATGGGGATTTTCTTTCCAATCGAACTTTGCCATCTACAGTGTTTATCTTGAACTTATAGATAGCGTGTTTTAATTTTTTTCTGTTCTGCTGCAAGCGTTTATTCTCTGCATACACACTCACTCAGTTTATTCCAGGCTGTTGAGATGAAGAGAGACATCAAGTAAATAATTATGTAAGAGGCAAAATGTCTGATAGCTTATAATAGTCGGCACCACGCCAAAGCCAACAGATCTGTAAAATTGTTATTCTGAGATATGTGCGTCTAAAGGCTAAGTAGGTGCTTCATTTACAATTATGAATGCTGCAGAATTACATGCAATTTTGCAAAAACTCTGAGAAACAATCTTTAAAATTCATATATATAAAGTAGAAAAAAAATATGGATTCCCTCTCAGCTTTAAGAACGGAACATTTCGTATAGAAAGCTGGCTTTCTTATTCATTACACATGAAAATTTCTGCCGGCTTTTAATATATCTGATTTTGGTTTGGATGTGTATTGGAAGAAAGGGATTGAAGGTACAAAGTGAGAGATTCATTTTTTAACTATAATCAAGAAAATGCAATTTATTTACGACATTCTGAGGAACTTTGAAATTTCAGGGCTAAACCCGTAACACTCAGAGAGTTAACAATTTTGGTGTAGTGCCATCCTTATCCTTTGCTATTTGTTGGTTATGGACGGGGAGAAGAAAATGCAATTTATTTACGACATTGTGAGGAACTTTGAAATTTCAGGGCTAAACCCGTAACACTCAGAGAGTTAACAATTTTGGTGTAGTGCCATCCTTATCCTTTGCTATTTGTTGGTTATGGACGGGGAGAGATTCACTTCAGATCAGATATTTACTTTCGTTGCAGCTTTATAGATGTGATGCTAAGTTTTATTCGCTAAAACTGTAAAATATAAATGCTACGTTCGACGTTATTTTTTACTAGATGTATCTAAATGTTACTAGATATAATTAAACGTTTCTTAAAAAAATCATAAATTTTGGATAGTCTTCTAAAATATGCCAATTTTTAAATCTTTATACCAATATGTATTGGAATAACTTAACTATGCCTTTTGAATTATTTGGTTAAGCAATAATTTTTTAATGTTTTTGTAAATGAAACCGCTCATAATGGTCATTATACACTATCGTAGACAGAACCCGCTTTAAAAATAGTTTTGGATAATTCTTTGTATCTTTTTTGACAAAATTTAAAAGCTTTTGGTAATGGATTAGCCAAAATGTTTTATTTTTATTTGAATTGAAATTTAAAAAAAATTGTGCTGATTTTTGATTGCGTTGAATAATTGATATTTTCAAGAAGGAAACCTAGACCTCGTCAATTATTCTAAGCATTATAAGGTATTTTTTAGCGAGCCTTCGTGGTGTAGTGATCTGCACGCTCAGTGCGTAATTGAGAGAGCCGTGGTTCGATTCCCGGCGAAGGCGTTGCAAATTTTTCATCTTTCTTGCTTTCAAAAAATACTTAATGACTCTACAGTAACACCCGAAAAAGGTGAAGGTGTTAGATGATGATTCTCCTCACCCAGGATTTGACAATTGGGTCCCCTAAAAACCCCGGTAGCCCTTTAAAAGGGGGAGTATATATGTTATTTCTCCCGCCTTCTTAGCGAGCCTTCGTGGTCTGCACGCTCAGCGCGTAGTTGAGAGGTCCGTGGTTCGATTCCCGGCGAAAGCGTTGCTAATATTTCATCTCGCCTGCTTTCAAAAAAATACCTAATGTCTCTACAATATAACTGAGGTATACTTAAAATCTATATAAATATGAAAATTATTATTATTTGAGGCACTTTCTACAGTGCTAATTTCTCGATCGTCTTCTATGGTCTGTAACTTTATAATAGGCACTTCAAGGTCATTTCTTCCACACAAACTGTGATTCATACCCATGGCAAAGACAGCTGCGGAAGAAAAGACGAATTCTCTAATTCGCTGAAATTTCCTAGTTTCGTCTGTGTAATAACCACGACACGTGTTACAATAATTTGTAATGAGGGAAGGGGAGGGTCGCTCTTACACATAATGAGGCAAGGACAGCAATTATCTTGAAGTGCCTATTTTAAAGTAACAGACAATACAGAGGGTGTTCACACATTTTTGTAACGATTTTGATTTTCTCCATGAATTTAAATATTAATTTTAAAATATAAACGTAACTAGCATCAAATTAGAACAAGGTTTAATTATCGCCTGCAGCATTGAAAATATTCTTTTCTTTAAAATATTGCTGAGAAATAAATAATGAATCGAAGGCTATATTTTTGCGCTGTCCGAAGAGAAATAACTCTTATTCAATTATTAAAAAAACGATGTGAAAAACATGGTTTTAATGTATCTACGCGTAACTACACGTAAAATAAATGACATAATTAAAATGAAAGGAAAGAAATGTGACAGTTTATATCTGACTGGGAAACAGGCTAAAAATACATACTCAACAAAGGTACGTATAGCTCTTATTAAATTTAAAGTCGCATCTCATGTTTTAAAGGAAAATTCAGCCCCTCAAATAGCTATTGCAAAATCTTTAAATATCTCTGTAGGAACTGTGAACAAAATTATAAAATCTCATTTAAAGATAGTCAAAACAAAAAAACATGATGTCATCCCCTAACTCCGAAACATATTTCTCGGCGTAAGACTATGTGCAGATTGCTGTACGAAAATTATTTGGCGAATGAAAAATGGAAATCTATAGTTACTGTTGACGAGGCTTTGAATATACTTCTCTGATTGCAATAGAAAAAGATTCATTTATTAGCGAAAAAGAGGAGAAAAACTCTTAATATGTTGGTTCAGAGAAAACAAGGAAAGATTTTCTAGAGCTTTTAAGATTATTACCGGATTCTCTTATAACGGAATACTTAAAATAAGGAAAGTAGAAAAAATGTCAAAATTAATTTGGATTACTGTCAGAAATATGTTTTAACACCTATTTTAAAGAAGAAATTCCATCTCTTTATTCAAACAATCTTCACTATGTTAAGTTCCATCAGGATAAGGGTCACAGCCATACCTATAAATCTACTACTCTCTTTTGTGAAAAAAATGAGAAATGAAAGCGGAATCGAAGCTATTACTTTTAAATGTATCCCGCCCAAGTCCTTGATATGTCTCCTATGGATTACTGTGCATTTGGACTTTTAAAACAAGCTCTTTATAAGCGTCATCCCCGAATATTGGATGAACTGCGGAAGAAGGAGGAGTGGAATAAAATCAACCTTGATGTTTTAAGGAAAGGACTTTTATCTTGGAAATCAAGATGTGATATGTAAGTTCAGAAAGATTCCATCAGATTGAACATATTAGAAAATAAAATTCAAAGGTGTGTTTATAATTAAAACTCTGCAAAATCGTTACAAAAATGTGTAAACACCCTCTATATTATATCTCTCTGGATTCTAGTAACATACTGTTAACACTGTCTGCACTCAGTCTTATTTTATACTTACTCCAGAATTCCTTTTTCTTTTCTGTTCTATTTTTATTTATAGCGTTAGTGCTCCATGTTCTGAAATTACATGAGGTAAATCGAAATTCAAATAAAGAAAGGTGAATTAATAATAAGGTACTATTAAACAACAATATGATATTATTATATAAAGCCCCATCAAAGGTGATTTCGTTGCACATTTACTCGTATAACCATCAATATATCCTATCATTATTCTTCCACCACTAATATAAAAAAATATTAATATGTAGATATTTATCTTTATTAAAACATAAATGCACATTTTACATTACATATTTTTATTAAAACTTATTATACGTTTTGATCTACAATACTTATTTTCAATTATAATTTTATAGTAAAAACAGTCTGAAATGTTTTTACATTGTTGATGATTGTAGACCGTTACTTGAATGTTAGAAGATATTTTATAATTTGAAATAATAAAATTTTATTATTTTTATAACGGCGGTGACTACTGTTGTACGTATGTATATGGATATTATAACATATGAAAACTTCGGATAAGCTTAAAAATACCACATTATGGGAAAATATAAAATTCTTTTTTTATGTCTTTGATGTTTAAGTCCAGTTGAAATGATTATCGAACAAGTGTTTTTCAAACAAGAACTTGATTTAAGAATCCAAACAATTTTATCTATTGCATATCTTAACACTGGAAGCAAACAAATTCATATACTGTTCTTCTTATGAATGTTATCTAAATATAAATTCTACATTACTATGCCTAGTTATAAAATCATAGAAAAATCGCAGCTCGTTACGCATTGGATAGCTAGATGGATTAACATTTTGGTTGATTTCATCCATTTATTTCAGCTTAATGTATTTTTCGTGTAATTAGTGGGAACTTTCGTGCCTGACCGGCCAGATTCTTTTCCAGGAAAATTATTTCCCTTCTAAACGAGCATGCCTAATATTTAATGCTTGAGATTCAAGCAGTTGTTCTTGACAGGCGTGTACTTGAAGATGGAGGATACCTTAAGCTTATTTGTGCGCGTGGGAATCTAACAACTTATGTCTTCACCAAATTTTTCAGCATTTGTTTTAACAAACCCATAATGAATACTAAATGCCCAAATATCTAAAATAATACATAATCTACCCTTAGAAGCAAGATATATCGCGAGCTGAGAAATGATATTGCATGTATGTCAATATTCTTACGCGTCTCCAAGGTCATTCTGAAAAGGAATACCATTTGGTCTGAAAACTGCTTTAGTCGAAGTTTTCAGCTTACCATCTGCCAATGCTATGCCTACCCGGTATCTCCGAAAACATTAAGTCTATCACAGTGGATATTTCTGGCATCCAACTTCCGATAATAGCACGATCAGCACTAGTATACAGGCGTACTAATGTAACCAGGCAAAGCCTTTTTAACAGAAATTGAATCTAAATATGGAGATTTTCTGTTTTATTCGGACATACGAGGGTTAGGTCGAGGCAAAGTCCTTAATAGATTTGTAGACTCTTTTGATGACATACAAATATTTCTTTACAAAATCGTGAACATGAACGCGGACCCAGTGATAAAAATGATTTTTAGCCTTTTGTTCTTTTAAGAGACTGAAATTATAATAGCGGTTCTTAATGAGCCGTTATAATGATTTCAGTCTGCTACTCCAAAGAAATAAGTATATGGGCTTGAAAATGTACGAGGAATGGAAGACGTTTTCCTCGAAATTAATATTACTTGAAACAGGCGTAAAAAAGAAAGAATTTCGTTTCTTTCCCTTGCTAAAATGGCCACATGAGAAAAAAATATCGATAAAAGCAATCTTAATACGCTCGAAAGCTATATTTAGTACATTAGAAGTGAATTTGAAAGTCAATATCAAACTTTTAAGAATTACGGCGAAATGTTTATTTTTTATAATAAAGCCCGACGAAATAAAAGAAAATATTATAGATTTGCAGTATATCATAAATTAGAAAATTTTAGTTTAGAAATGATTGGTTTTTATGGACGGAAAAATTCAATACATTGCGGAATATTTGTAAAAACTATAAGATTATGATATCAACATGCTGGGCATCACTTCCCAGGAAGTTTTCATCGTTGAAAAAAATGGATTTTCTACATTGTTCGCATTCTGTTCAACGTATGAATGCGAGAAAATAATTTAAACATGGAATTTATTTTAGGTAAAAACAAAAGCAGCTTTCCTACCAAAAATTCAGATACTTATATTCATCTTAAGAAGACTAACTATAAGCCAGACTTGACTAAATTTGACGTCACAAGTTCAGTCATTGATATCGAAGAGAAAATAAAATTCGTTCAGTTATGTTTGTTATTATAATAATTATAAGCATAATATTTATGTTTAAAGTGTATCGTAATTATTTTCACAATAAAATTTATCTTATTATTCACCATTTATGTTTTAAAATGAAAATACCATTGACTTCTTAATACGCATATTTCGGTTGATCTTGAACCGCACAAGATTGTCGACGCCTGGGCTTAATATTCTTAAATGATATAGAAGTTACGTAAGAACACTGCATGGTAGTAGATAAGACTAAGGTACGAGCTTTCTACTATTCGAATACAAAGTGCTATATGAATAATATATGAATAACACGCGTGCAGAAAACTGTGCGCTAAGATGTATGAAAAAAAAAAAAAAAAAAAAAAAAAAAAAAGGGTGATTTTTTAGGATACTTAGGAATGTAGAACTATTAAAATCAATAATTACTAAATGTTATGTATTTATGAGCGAGTTATAATTTTTTATAATCTAGAATATGAAACATTATAACTAAATTATTAAAGACTCGTTAAGATATTATTAAATGTCTAGATAGAAATTTTCTTGCTTGAATATTATTAAATATCAATCATAGTGGTTCCAAAGAAAGAAAAAGAAAACGGAGTGTAGCTGAAAACAACTAAAAAAAAGTAAACAAGAAAGAACTTGTAATCTGATACATTATATTTTAGGTTATAGTTTAAAAATCTGTCATATCATTTTTAGTTTCAAGTTTTATCAATCAAATCGTTCAGATCAAAGGTTATCAAAGTGAGAAAGGCTTGTTGTAAAGATCCCGAAATTTTCTAATTATTGAAATTTACCTAACTCAGCAAGGAAGCATACAAATATTTTATTTCTCTTAATGACAAAAATGTATTAATATTTATCATTTAAACAAATCAAGTTTTATTGTTTAATTCAAATTAAAAATTAAAAATGTAGATAGTTATAATGTATACGCAACTGTATAATTTTATTATTAGATTTTATTTTAGATTTAGACGGTATGTATACGAATATATGTATATTGTAAGAAAATTTGTGATGAAGTCTGGTATCGAAACACATTATATATTACTTTAGTTACATGTTTTATTAATCATATTAATGGTATAAATATTTATAAAATGACTAAACTCACGAACATCCAATATTCCATTTGCACATAACAAAGAAAATCGTAACTCAGACGTCAACTATCCTATTAATAATTCGGTTTCCATGGAAAGAAAAGAAAATATTATTAAGAAATGTATGGCCATTAAATGGCTCGTTTATTTCCTTGGGTATATTTAGTATTGCTATTATAATGAAGGTAAATACTACTTTTCAGAACTTTCATTTGTGTTCTAAAATAGAAGATAAGATTAAAATATAAGCGAAAATTCATTATTAGCTTCCATTTTTTTCCGTTTATAAATGTAGCATTATAGAGATACTAATCACCAGTTGAACATTTGGATTGGCTAACAGTTTCTTATTTTGTAAAGTAAAATGAACTGCTGTTTGGGCGTTTATATCTGATAGCATCCAGTTCTTTAGTTGGTGTTAATATTTCAATGGTGCTGAAACTCATTGAATATTGAAGAAGAATACAAAGAAGAGAAACCTCATCATTCTTTGAAATTCACTGAGCTGTTTTTATATTCAATTGAACTATAAACAGATGCCGAGATCAAGTAGTTACGTTTCACGATCTGGCATCAGCTTCTGTGACTCGACCCTGATTAGACAGCAGTTTATGAGTCTTTTGAAGACTTTTTTCAGGCAATAATAATTATGCACTTAAAAATTAAATTAGGAAGTATGTTCTTATAATCCATACAAATAATACATAATAAATAAGTATATTAATAATTATTGGAACTTTTATTACTGAGAAGTTATAAATTGTAAAAAAGCGCAATGAAAAACATTTTAATTCGTATAAAAGATTTTATTATCTATATAACATATAGTCAACAAGTAAACTGAAAAACTATAGTCAGCTGAAATTCAGTGAAAACATTTCCTTAATATATTATATTCACAGGTTGAATTTTTGCTCATCATCAGGAAAATTTTAATTAAATTTCTCAATTAATTGCATTTCGAGTGAGAATGGCACGGGACTTTTTTCTTCAAAGGCTTTCATCTTGAAGGCTCCACTGAATTACACAGAATTTTTCCATTAAACTTATTATAATCTAACAAGGAAATTTGCTTAGAATTTTATACTGACATGGTTTTCTTTCAAATCTGAAATTTCATTTGCAAAACTCAACTAGTTTAATTTTAAAGGATCAGAATACTAAATTTAAACTTAGGAATAATGATGAAGTTATTGAAAAACTGTTGCAAATATTGTTGAGATGCCTGTTATTTACGTGTGAGGTTATCATATACAAATCCGCCACCACGTAAAGAAAATCTAAAGGAAAGCCGTATTTTGAAATACTTCTATTAACGGGTGCAAGGAAAAGATTGGTAAATGTAAGTTTATCATGAAACGTATGCAGATTTCCTGAAATAATGCAAACATACGCACTATTACGTTTATTTTACGTATTTTTAGGAATCAACAACTGATATTTGAATCTTCGTGAATACGTATAAAGTAAGTATAGAAAACTAAATAACTATGCCCATGAAATATAAAACTTTTCCATTTATAAGTTTCTAAATTCACTGTCACTTATCTGTGAAATATTGCAAAATGTTATGTATTTATGAGCGAGTTATAATTTTTTATAATCTAGAATATGAAACATTATAACTAAATTATTAAAGACTCGTTAAGATATTATTAAATGTCTAGATAGAAATTTTCTTGCTTGAATATTATTGTTATTTTTTGCATTTTATCATCATTTTATTATTTAAATACTTAAAAATGTTAGCAATGTTATTTGTGCATAGTATTTAAAACTGTATTAAATAATTAGACTATTAGATTAAGTAATATTAGAGAAATGTTACAAATGAGCAATTTTGCAGTAGGATGTTTCCGAAGCAGATGTCTAAAATTATGAAACAGAAAGATATATCACTTGAGAAAGTATTACTTATTGTAAGAACCCAAAAGAATATTTGGCATTATGCCTGGGATTTTTTGTTAGATTCCTGTTCTCTGCTAACACATTATGTAGTTGATTGCTTTAGATTTGGTTTCAAGCGATTACGACAAAGCCTCGAGGGCTATCTGCCTAAGGGAAGGGATGCCTTCTTGGAGAACTTTCTAAGGGAAACTGGTTCGAATTCACGTTACACATAGGGAAATCCTCCAAACCCCCATGCAACCAGCCTGTTCGCGTGATTTCAACCTTGGATCGAACTACCACTGTTCAGCAACTTTACCGCTAGGCCGCTGGTGGGCTGATTGCTTTAGGATTCTAGAGGTTCATATACGAGGGCTATACTTTCATCAGTTTCCGAACAGCTTAGTAAACAATGTAGAATTTAGTTTTTTCCCCGAATGGCGGGTAATTGTCTATTCGGTATTGGCCACTCCTGAGGCCAGAAGTGGAGTCCATTTTATTGCGGAAGCACCTAGCAGGCAGCCACCATTGCCTGCTTTAAGGGACGGAAGTTATAACCATGCTTCTCCGGGATTCGAATCCGGTGCTCTACCGCGGTAGGCTTCCCTAACCAGTATACCGTCTGACCGGCATATCTAGAATTTAGTACAATTATTAATATTTAATACAACAGTTTTTGTTTGAAAATAAAATTTAGATACGTAACTCTTCTCAGTATGTCCGTGCTCATATTACTGTAACATGTACACACACATGAAAAATGACATTAGACACTAAAATTGCGAAGACTTTTCGAAGCATACGAGAACAATTTCTTCTTTATTATTTATTAACTTCTCACAAACAAGGTCATCAAACTATTATTTTGATTTTGAAGCACATTAAGTAATAATTCATTCGATCATTTATATGTTTAATGTTGACAAATATTATCGTAAAAAATTCATTTTTGTTTTCCTCCTATGACTTTATTGTTGGTTGATACTGAATACATGCAGTCAATAATGCATAAAGAAATGGTTTTTTTTGTATTTTGTATTAATGTTATTGACTTAAATCTTGTTTTTAAAATTTTTTTCCCTGTATTAGCTTAGATGGATAAGAAAAAAATTTGGTAAACAGCTAAACAAAAATGCAGATTTCCCATTATGGTAGAGCTGCAATGTTTCTTAGGCTGTTTATTCCACCCATGCTATGGCAAAAGATGCTGCAAGAGAGACCACAACACAATGCTGTTCTTTGTGCTGGCATCATTATGCAAGTCAGCTTACAGAACGTTTCACAAAGGCACACGAAAGTACAGAAACGTCCCAGATTTACTTGGAATAAATATATTCACACTTGAAGAGGCAACGTTCGTAAATGTGTGGGCACTCTTATGCAAAGATACTTCTATGCAAATAGGGTTTTAGTTTTCTACTCTGATTAATAAAGAAAATAATTCTTGCTTGCATAAGAATACCCTAGTATGAAGATTTCGGAATCTTTATTAAATTTGCTTTCTTCAAGTGAATAATTCAAGGAGCTGAGATCTTTATGAGGATGTGGAAACTTTATGACGTGCCACCGCTATGGAGACATTCTTTAAGAGATACTAGATATTCTTAATAAGTCAAAATCGCGTTCTTTGAACTGTTCAGTACTAGTATAAGAAACACGGTATAAGAAGAGAAATGCCAAGCATATTATTATAAAGAATAATAGAGTTCAGACATCAAGAATATTGCTTCAAGGATAAAACTTGTCCTTTAGTCTTTACGCGGAGATTGTAGCTACTGGGGAAATTGTTTAGATGACAAAAATGGCACTGATAGAAGTGAGACCAAGCTTTCATATAATAAAATTCAAGTAATTTCAGATTGTTTGCATTATATGAAGAATCGTGTAGCGAGCATTCATATAATTTTTATTTTGCATAAGGAAGTAAGATACACTTCTATTGCTATTCAGTTGATTTGCTATGCGTGAAAATGTAATTCATGAAATAAGATTGCTGTGTTAATTTAAAGGAATTCCAGATGTGTTAAAGTTTACGTCTTAACAACATATGAGATTTTAGTTCTAGATCTGAATAATTGTTGAGACTAACTTTCGTTTGCTGAATGAATAAATACTAAAGCCATTTTAAATAGTGGTTAATATGCCACTTTTATTAGGATTCACGACAAAATTATAGCGTGGAAAGAAAATTTCAGTTCATGTTGTGGAGACTGAGGAAAGGAGAATCATTACTACATCTGGCATGAAAATGTTTTTAGAAGAAAATGCACTTCATAATTATGGTTTTGTTACCAAAGTGAAGCAGTTTTTTCGGTTTCGTTGACAGTTTTAATATGGTGAAGATCTGAATCTTAAACCCAACAGGTAGATCCCAACAGTGTAGATCTTGAATCCACTGCAGACATTTATTCTGTAGTGTAAGAATTCAATGTAAGACGTTCCTTTTCAGCGAAACAAAACTAAGAAACTATGGAACATCTTGTGATTACATTTTTCAGATCCAATTTTAAGGAAACATTTCTTACACTCCGCTTGAAATAGAAAAACTGGTTGAACTCATGTTACTGACTCGCTATAAAGTTTTAATATCCCTCTCAACAGTGTGTCAATGCAAAAGTGTCAAACCATGGTTCCCTTAAAATAAGTTTTGTTATAACATAAATTCGGACATGACTTCCATTTGAGTATTTCGTTTTTTTTTTTTTAAATCTCATTTTGAAGATTTTAATGAAATCATGCATGCCAACACTATTATGGTAAAATTTTACAGTTTCAGACCAATTTTAGAACCTGATGACTTCAAAACTATATTTTTAATGGAATCTCGAAGGAGATGTTTAGAGTAATTATACGGAGTTTTTGAGTAAAATGCGTCAATTTTCGCATTATTATTTTAATTGTTCATAATGTCCTTAAAAGTAAGTAATGTTAAATAAATGAAAATACTGCTGTTTTAAATACTTTTCACATTTGAAATATTTCTGTCATACTTGTATTTTAACAGATTAAAATCTGAGTACTTAATTTTAAAAGTAGTCATAAACTGTTTTGAAACCTGACAGAATACTCTTTGAGAAAGAATATCAGTCATGGTTCAGAGTTACAGTTTAGAGAAATGTGTTACGTAATAAAAATATATTTGAAGAATACTCCAAAAAACGATAAACGGAATAAACGCATAAATAAAATTTAAAAAGTATATGCATTTACTCGTGTATATTCTTCCTCCCCTCTTTATTTTATTTTTTTTTTTTTTTTGTTAGTTTCATCTCTGAAAAAAGTCGAGAGGGGAAAAGGAAAATTACGCTGTGTATATCATTACTGAATAGGAACTGAAGGATGAATTTAGAATATTAAAAAGCACATATGAATAGATGTCCTAACATTGCATAACTCCATTTTATACTAACTACTGTACTAACATAACTTCACTAACATGCTAACAAAACTGCACTAACGTAACTACTGCTGTTCTAACATAATTGCATTTTATATTCAAAAGAAATCGGTTGAAATTATTACTGCCAGTATTATTCTTTTTTATCCACATGCGGTACTTTCCTAGCCATGCGTACCGCTATGAACAGGAGTTTCTGAATGAAGTACTAAAACTATCAGAGAGAAAATACAAAGCAAAAATGTGCGAGTAAATATGGGAAGAAATGCGCGAGTAAACACGGTTATATAAAATAATAATAAACAGCGTAAATATACAAAATATGCAGAGAAAGTAAATGTGGATGCCCTTTAGACTTTGGGAAAGTGAGAATGTGCTGCGGACCACACGAAGATAAGAAATTCATGTGTGCTGTTTCTCTTCGCATGGCTAAAAATGTCTACACGTCTTACAACAGGCTGAACATTTCAGAAGTAATAATTCGTTCAGTTACGGCTTTACTTAACATTACGAGAATAATAACTTCACAGCCAGTGTCAAGGGAATTTAGCGATCTGCACTGCGACTGTCACTAAAGCTTCTTGATTCCAGAGAGGCTGACGGACCAATGATCGTGTTTCTCCTCTGATGTCGTTCCAGTTATAACGAATCAGAGGATGTAAAATACCATCAAAACTATAAGAAGGTATGACTAATTCAGTTTGCAAACTGTTTTACACAAGGCAAGAACACAGAATGCTTTTCGACTCTCCATTAGAGAGATTCTTGCTGATAGCAATATCCTTAACATAATGATGACAATAACCTACAGTAATCGTTTCTATGCTTTCAATGTTATGTATTGTAATAGAATTTTTCAGAGATTTATATTAAATGTATTTTGTATGCAATAAGTAATATGCAGCCTTAACAAACGCAAACAATATCAGTTACCACATGGAGTCGCGCCGTCAGAGTAATGTACGACCATCAATCACCACAACAGTATTCATCGCAGTATTAATCTAAACTAAAGGAAGAAAATCCATTTCTAAACCGCAAAAATTCATAAGAATACAATAAATAACTATGTAATCACCAGGAAAATGTTATGCTCTATTTTTACTTTTTCTGGTGTTTGAAAAATAAGTGAATTTACTTTAAGGCATTATTTTGTAGTGCTTATGTATAGTTATGTTGGGATATTTTTATTCAGCATGCTACAACTAAAATCAACTTCTGAAAAGACATATCATATGTAATTTTGTTAACTCTCCATATTGAGTCATTTGTTATTTTTATAAAACACATACGCAGCTTTTAAAAGAATAAAATACTGAAAATATTAATATTAAAGTCTGGAAATAACTTTCTACGGCTAACATATTTTAAAATTTATTTTACCCATTTTTTTAGATTACACTAGGATCGGGTTATCCGAAATTCGATTAAACAGATTGTAAACTTCTGTTGGGGACTAAGGCAAAATATGGGAAACAATAGGATGTTACTATAGTATATTAATGAAAGTTTAGCAGTGGAAGTAAGAAAGGTATCATAGGCTGATTAGAGAAAAATAGCGACTAGAAAAAAGAAGACGATTCAGAAATATTAGCTTAGATCGCGAAAACGTCTAAGCGATACTCAAGACTATGCAATGAGATTTTTGCTTTATTACACTAAAGAGTTTTCCTACTCTATGTAAGGGTAACGAAAGCTTCTCTCTGATAAATATGGACACAAACTCGAGTCCTAGACAAGAATGTTTGAGACTGTAATATGGTTGTAGAACAGAATATTTAAAATCAATCTCTTAGTGCATCCTTTCGAAAAGAAGACACAAGTAACCCGGGAGACGAGTTCTTTGGATCCTAATGCTTTTTTCAAAACTGAGAATTTAGGTAGATAGACCTGACTGTTAATAACCACATCATTGCACCATTATAATGCAAGAAAATTGTTGTATAGACCAATAAAAATTGTTTTGAGTTTGATTATTTAAAAATTAGACGATATTTCATAAAGAATGGACAGTTTGCTTCGCATCAGTCTTGCATTGCAAATTCACTGGAAATCATGCGTATGCAAATTTAGGTAAATAATAATGTCTATTTTCGAAGTCTCATTAAAATGCTGTGTATGTTGATAGCACCTAAACGTTTATTATTATGGAAATAAATGGGAGAGAATACTGTGAGAATAAATAGGGAAAAGATCATTTCTCCAACTTAATTCGAAAACATAGAACTCCTTAATTTTTCTTAAGGAGGGGAATTCGTCTTAAAAAGTGAAACGTAGAATGAATTTCACATCGAAAGCAAAGTATAAAACTTCTGATTGTGTTTTGTACCATAAACAGTCTTGAATTCAAAGTTTTACATGCTTTAAATTGATAAATAAAGATATCAGAAAAATTAGAATTTAGAATACAGCTGTTTTTACTTGTGCAGCATCAGAATCAGATTCAAAATATTAAAAAAAAGGGTCTAAAAGTGATTGGATTTGTATTTCAAAAGAAATGTATTTCAAATCTTCAGTCGCGTATGGAAAATCTTATATCCAGTTTACTGGAACAGAAAGAATTGAAATAAAACAAATGCCAAAAATGAAACTTTCAGAACAAACTTTTCAGTAGATTCTAAAACTTTAAAAAGAATAGCTGTGAAAATGCGGAAATTGAAAGATATTAAGCCAGTTTTGTGTTCGTTGAATTTCAGTAAGTTAGGAGAAGGAAAAATGGCGGGATTAGGGTTTCGTCTTTCGAAAGAATATTAAAGTATGTCTGAAACACGTCTAGCTATTTTAGTTTGATCAGAGAACTTCGTACTTTTAGTATTTGCTGGAAGGTATAGCCTTTTAAACTTTAGTAAGTTAACATTTTATTGAAAAGCAAGAAATTTTCTCCGCTTTCAACAATTAAATCAAATTTTCTCAGAAGACTTTGTAAAACTTGTATTAAAAGAATTAGTACGACGAAGTAATTTACCTTTCAAAAACCTTTTAGACACTTTTTAAAAATTGCTTGTACATTATCTCGTGCCTTGTACAGAGAAAAACCAGCTATGCTCTTTATATCTATATTTAGCTATATATATATATCAACATATATGTTTTGAATTACAAAAACACTTTCATGTTTTTGTTCCATAGAAGTGTGTGTTCTTTTAAACTGGCAGCAATAAAAGGGAATATGTAGCCGAACGGGATTATTAGAGCTAGGTGCTGCAAAGGGGATTATCAGACACAATTGTAGCAAATACTTCGGTTCGATAATTAAAGATGTATTTGTAACCATTGTGAATAGGCGTGGAAAAGATTCCCTTCAGAAAGAACTATTTTTATTGTACAGTTTACTCTGTTGTTTAACATACATTTGTATTAGACCATTAAGATGAAAGGCTCGGAATCAAGACACAAAATGTCATTCATTATGCGATGAGAACATATAGATTGGCTGAAAAATATCTACAAAACAATCTGAGCTGGAAAAATATGATAGTAATTTTTATCACAGATGTTTAATGTACCAACATGCCAATTCTAAGCACAATATTATTATTATTTCATTATATGGATAAATCTTTGCCATCTAGATGCTGGCATGTCACGATAATACAGGTAAGTATACAGTTGCTTGCTTTCAACAGTTTCAAAAGATGCGATTTCTTACCAGTTGAGTTTTTCACTTGCTTTTTACATTAATACAATCATGTCTCAAGTTAGGATCCTTCAACATAGCCTTTATAAATTGTTTCCGGCTCCAAAAATCAGTCTGATATAATGAAGGTTTATTAATTTGTCTGACCGTTAATATTTCAAAGCTAAGAATTTTCTCAGCTTTCAAATAATTCTTGTAAGTTTCTGCACAAAATCTTAAAAATGCATCATAGTTCCCATGAAAAGTTCCTCTTCAATGTCTAATACCCATATTGTATTTCTGTAGCCGCTGTATACATCTAGCTACTTGATTTTACGGATATTTGAAAATAAGCAACCAACGTAAGGAGGCATGATCAGTCTGCAGGAAGAATTTTCGTCCACAGCGATAATGTTGGAAATGTTTTCCTGCCTTTACGATGGCTAGCAGGTCTTTCTGGCGAGGCAAAAAATATTTTTGGCTTTGTAAAACTTGTATTAAAAGAGGCAACCTGACGAAGTAATTTACCTTTAAAAAATCTGAGCTTTAATTTAGATTCTCCAAGCATCTCTATTCACTTTCCTGGTATTTTGCAACTAATCCTCGAAACTACGTCCGACTAAATAATATTCAAGATAGTCTTCATATGGCAAGCCTTTCAAAACTATTTCAATTAAATGTTCAAATATCTCTGTCAAATATCTAAATACTTTCAAAAAAGCAATACTTTAAAGTCCTTGACCTTCTAGAGTACTTGGTCAGTAATGAATTCAGTCTTCTTTTAATGTTTTGGAACTATTTTCACTTTCTAATAGCTGCTGTTTAGATTCAGTGTAGAAACTCATTTGTTTTCTGTTAAGGTTATAAGGTATTTCTCTCACCTGCTTGGCGTGCCTTAGTGGTGTGGTGGTCTGCGCACTGGGACGATATTACAGAGGTCCGTGGTGCGATTCCCGGCGAAGGTGATTGCTCATTTCTTTTATCTTGCCTGCTTTCCTCCCCAAAATAACAGATGCCTTTGCAATGGTGCCCGAACTAAAAGGGCGTTGGATGATGATTCTCCTCACCCAGGATTTGGCGATTGGGTCCCCTATGAACTCCAGTCGCCCTTTAAAAGGGGTAGTATATAAGGTATTTCTCCCGCCTTCCTAGCGTGCCTTCGTGGTGTAGTAGTTCTGCACACTGAGCCGGTATTTCAGAGGTCCGTGGTTCAATCCTCGGCTAAGACGATTGTTAAGTTTTCATCTTGCCTGCTTCCAAAAAATAACCTAATGTCTCTACAGCAGCGTCCGAAATAAAAGGGTGTTGGATGATGATTTTCCTCACCCAGGATATGTCGATTGGATCCCCTAAAAAACCCCAGTTGCCCTTTAAAAGAGGGAGTATATAAGGTATTTTTCTCGCCTGCTTAGCGAGCTTTCGTGGTGTAGTGGTCAGCACACTCAGTACGTAAATGAGAGGTCCGCAGTTCGATTCCCGGCGAAGGCGTTACTAATTTTCATCTTTCCTGCTTCCAAAGAATACCTAATGTCTCTACAAGGTTTCGTCGATTCTAGGTAAAGAGTAACTGTATTTCTTGTTATGGAGTTTGGATGTCTACAGTCGACACCAAATCGCGTAGAGCCATTTTTTAAAATCAGTTGCAAGCTAACCCTATAAGGTGATGCCTAAATCCTAGCGGATGATTGAATAATATCATTGAACTGCATCTCCTTCCGAAGGTTTTCGATTTCCTCTTGTTTTGGTGAAAAGAAGACGCCGAAGATATTGCTCAATAGGCAGATTGCTTCTAGTACCACTAGATGAAGTTAAAAAGACATCTTGAAACGTAATTCGGTTGGAATTTGCTCTTTATTGATGGCGTTTCGTAAGATATTTGTTACAGGGGTATATTAAACAATTCCTCTTACTTCCATAAAACTAAGTAGACTGCCGTTTGGACAACCGTAATTAAAAGTTTTTTAGAATGTGTAAATTACTTAGAAAGAGTAGTTATATCAGTAATTCATATCAGTAATTATATCTATCATATTTATAATTATATCAGTAATTCCTGTTTTAACTCTAATTTCTTGGGAGTTTTTGGTTTACTACTAATTCTGGATCCCATTTTATAAGGAACAATGATATTGTTCTGAGCAATTAATTTCTAAATAATGAGAAATATCTTCGTTAGAGTTCTTAATTTTATATTTTACAGTATGAGTTTTATTTTCTGCAGATATTCAATATTATAATTTGAGAGTAAATTACTGATTGTATTTATTTGTAAGTTAAAACTTTTTTAAGATCGGGACATATGCGAGAAAATAATGTAATCTAATTCTTTCAAAATTTAAATAAATTTTCTGTTTCCTGTTCATATAAATTTATAATACAACAGACTACTTCATCTTCATGTTTATTTAAAAAGTTTTCATTCAAATCTTAATATTTAATTATTTCATCTCAACTTGCATCATTCAGTTCTTCAACAGTATTTTCTGTTCATTTTTGATATCTGAAAAGTAATTTTATATTTAATTTTCTAAAATTTTGTAAAATAAAATTATTACTTAAAATATGATATTCTGAAACTTTATTCCAATTTATTTTACCGTTCTTGATTAATATGAATTTTTTAGATAATACTTGATACCCAGATGTATTATCGCAATTAATAAGATTTTTGTGTATAATTTTAAATTGTTCTGCTAATTTCGGATAAGCTGAAATATTATAACAGTCTACTCTGTCTCTATATACAATGATGAAAATTCAGGTCATTTTTGACATCTAGAAATAAAATCTCAATGCCATTGTCAAAATTTCTAATTAAATCTTCAGTTAAAACACTGTTTCTAGAAACCTCCAAATAATTAACATCTATTTTAGACTATAAATCAGGTTTCCAGTCTAACACTTCAATTTTTAAATAAGGTTGAACAATATGAGCTTTCTTGTTCGAATTTCTACTTGAAACTAATCACTGTTATGAGCATGTGTAAAAAATGATTTGTCTTGATTTACAGGTGTATCAAATTCATATTTGTTATCACCAACTTGAATTTGAAGTTGAGATAAATCTAAAAGGTAAATTTGAGAAATTAATGTGGTTTTAATATAGTCATCTATGAAAAATTAGAATCTTTATCCAATATTCTGTATTTTGTAAAATAAATAATATTCCATTCATTAGGGTAAGTGTTAATAAAAACATCTGAACTAGAGCATATAAAAGACTAAAATCATTTAAATAAATAGCATCGTTAATAATATCAAAACCACACTTCTCTGTTGTAGCATCTTGATCTTTTACTGGATTTCCACATTTTCTATTTTTCTATAGTTTGCATCTGTAACATCTTTAATTTGTAAATGTTTATCTTCTAATTTCTTTTTAAATTTTAATACACTTTCATTTATACGATTCTCATAACAATTTTCTTCTTTAATCGCTCTTTCTATGACTGTAATATGTTTTGAGTAAAATTTATTAAACTAAAATTTCGTAATTTTTTCAAATAATTGAATTTCAGTTTAAAATTTCTATCTTCTATACATTTTCATAGAAATTCTGTATTAGCAGGATCATGATAGTCTGCAGGAAAAAACATTCTATCATAATTTCCATCATCCATTAATTTAAAATCAATAGCAGGAGGGCCTACAGATCTTTCTTTCAATTCATCATCAAAAGGTGGGTAATAAACATCCATTTATTATAAAGAAAATTTTACAGTATCAATACAAAAATCCCGAAGGTCCTTAAAACGTTTTCTCAGAGTCTTTAAAAATATAAAATTCATCTGATATATCTTGATATCTAGAAATAATCTTTCCAATCAAAATTGTCTTAGAAATTTTCAATAACTTCCGTTAATTTCTGATGTATAGATATGAGCATCGTTTATTACCAAAATGGTTTTTTAGACTTTTAATTACGGGTCCATGAGGATTGGGAAAAACCAATTTAACGTTGAATTTAATAACATTGAGTGAATGAAACTCTAATAAGTCTTATGAGTTTGACACATTATATATACGGGCAAGAGAATTATGTGATCCAAAATATATTAAATTTCAAAAAAAATTATACTATGTTTGAAGATATAGTTAGAGAAGTTATTATAAATTGTCTTTAAGAAAACAAGAAAAACTGCTAAAATTAAATGATAAATCTAAAAAGAAAGAAGTAAAGTTTACTTCGTATTTAAATGATTTTATTACTCTAGATAATTAAATCCACCTCTTAAAAATTTAATTATTATTAATGACTGTGTAACTGAGAGAAATCGAAAAAAAATTAGATTTTTTTGTCATGGGCAGAGAGGAAAGAATATCCTTTATATATAACACAAGTTTATTATTCAATTCCTATAAGTATTTCTTCAACCAAGAGAAATTCAACTTATTATTTGAAAAATAGATGGACCTGAAGAAATATATGTAAAATTTATACAAAAACCATATGGTTTCTTTACGTTAGTTTTAGTTAATTCAAAAATGAGACATTAAAGAAATGTCAATCCTATATGAATAATGTGCGAAAAACTATGCTTATAGCATATAACTATTTCTCGAGTTACAGTTTTACAGCAGTATCGGTTTATAGCGGTATAAGTTACAGTTTTATAGCGGTATCGGTTTATCTCTTTCTACACATAAGTTTCTGTTTAGTACGGATAGTCTTGTGGAGACATTAGGTAATTTTTTTGAAGCAGGAAAACGCGAAAAGGACTGGGGATTTGGAGACCCAGTCGCCGAATCCTGGTGGTGGAGAATCATCATCTACTACACTTTTAGTTTGAGCGCCACTGTAAAGACATTAGGTATTTTTTTTTTTGGAAGCAGGCAAGATGAAAAATGAGCAATCATTAGGACATAAGGTATTTTATTGAAACAGCGACACGTGAAAAATGCGCAATGCCCTCGCAGGACTCGAACAAAGTACCTCTCGAATACGCTCCGAGCTTGCTGATCACTACACCACGAGGACGTGCTAAGAAGGCGGGAGAAATACCCTACAGTCTATCAGCTTTTGTTATATGTCCACTTGAATCACTAAATTTTATTGCTGGTTCGGTTGAATGATTTGATAAAGTTCAAAGCTTCGGAACGGATGGAGGAATACTATCATGCAGGTAAATTTTATAAATACTTATTAAATTCTTTAAAGGCCAATGAAGTAACATAACAAGAACTTCATAGCAAAGAATAAGATTTATAAAAGAATTGAATTTAAATATTTTCCATTAGGAAATATTAATATTAGAAATATTTAAAGAAAAAAGGTTTGAATGATAACTGACTCATCCTTTCATCCTAAATAAATGGTCTCTAAAACATATTCATATTTTTAAAGAAATTAATGAAAAAGGGATAATAAGTTTAATTAAAGGAGGTGATATTGTAGTAGGATTACGAGATAAAATAAATCCTGTGGAAATATATTTACCAGGATATCAGTATTGTGGTCTCCTTATAAAACTAGAAAAAGGATTAGAAAGAGAAGATCCTGGAACAAATAGTGTTTATAAAATCATTTAAATAAATAGCATCGTTAATAATATCAAAACCACACTTCTCTGTTGTAGCATCTTGATCTTTTACTGGATTTCCACATTTTCTATTTTTCTCTAGTTTGCATCTGTAACATCTTTAATTTGAAAATGTTTATCTTCTAATTTCTTTTTAAATTTTAATACGCTTTCATTTATACGATTCTCATAACAATTTTCTTCTTTAATCGCTCTTTCTATGACTGTAATATGTTTTGAGTAAAATTTATTAAACTAAAATTTCGTAATTTTTTCAACTAATTGAATTTCAGTTTAAAATTTCTGTCTTCTATACATTTTCATAGAAATTCTGTATTAGCAGGATCATGATAGTCTGCAGGAAAAAACATTCTATCATAATTTCCATCATCCATTAATTTAAAATCAATAGCAGGAGGGCCTACGGATCTTTCTTTCAATTCATCTTCAAAAGGTGGGTAATAAACATCCATATAAAAAGAATGAACATGGTATAAAATAACATGAGAAAGAACATGGTATAAAATACTGTTAAACAACAGATAAAAAATTAAGACATATATAGCACATAATCAAAAATGCCATTAAAACTATTATAAAAGTTTACGTAAAAACAACAACTATTACAAAATCTAAAAAGAAGTTTGTAATGGGAATGCTGATTTACTGTTTTAAATGCAAAAAGAATTTATTTCCCTCCTGAAAGAAGTATTAGATTTTGCATCATTTTAAGAATGATGGACCATCAGGCCATATTGCTGTCTTACTTTCAAGGTTTCGGTGAAATGGAGTAACAAGCCATCATTTTCAAAATTAATGTCTACAAATGTCTTCAGACCCTCTGTGATGTTTGACTACAGAGCCTATCTGTTGTCACAGGTATATGGAATACCAGTAAAAATGTGCTGTATGATGGAATATATTAATATCTGTTAAAAGTTGTTCTAGTCATTTATATATCTTAACTTGCCTGCTGAAAATGCTCAATAATGAGGGGTAACTTATTCAACATTTAAACTTGGGGTACTTCGTATTTTGGAATGATGTGACATTTGGCGAACATGTCACAAAGAAATTTTCACTCTTTTCAATGAAATACTTTTCAGACTGATAATTAAAAAATTCCTTATTATTTTATGCTTTTTCTATTAATTGTTTTACTAAATATTGAAAGCCTGCAGAAATAAAGGCTTTCTGAACATTTTTTTGATTCTTTTAAATATCTTTAAATCAGTACAAAAATATAAAAAGGCTTCAATTATAAAGAAAAAATGGTATCTGTGAGACTTTGAATCGAGTAGAAGGAAGAACAGATAATCCGCCATTTTCAGGTGTATCTCTTTCGTTTTATTCTTCAGAAGCATGTACAACGCAGAATTTTTACAAAGTCATGCCACATTACATTAAGTTATACTGCGAAATCTCCATCTATGAACCTCGTGGCTTAATAGATATCAGTTATCTAATTTATGTAGGATGTGACAAAAATTTTAAAGTTTGGTATTGCGGTTTTGGTAGTTTAGTTTGGTATTCAAAGTTTGGTATTGCGATAAAGTAGACTATTTCAGAGACCATAAGAAATACTTCGGGGGCTATCTGTCATTACACGTCATTAATTTTTTATAGTAACTTATGTGTCGGCGTTGAAATATTTCCAAACAAAATTCCTACGGTTAAGATTATTTCATGTTATATAAACTATTATATCATTTTACAAATATAATAAAAATGATTCTTGACTGATGCTTTTTGGGGCGAAGTTTATCTCTAGCGAAAAAATAAACCCTCAAAAGCAGAAGTGTTATAGAGAAATAGCAATCTTATGCTTCTCTTTTTTTGGGGAGAAGTATAAGTATAAGAATAAATGTAGTGAATATTTTTTTTATCCTCATTTTGTTATTTGCTTTTCGTTTTCTTCAGCTTAAAAAAGAGCTGAATGGTGATTTAAGATAGTATTTACCTTCCAAATAAAATACATTTTTAAAGTTAAAATAGCAATAAAATTGTATTGCAGAATATTGGTCTTAAAACAAAAGGTACACAAGGCTTAGAAAATAATTCTCTAGTAATACTGAATGTTTTTATTTCGAATCAAGCCGTGAAGAAAACTTATATGCTATCATGTAAGGATATCACGCAAGAATAAGTATCTTCGTTTACGTTCTAATCTGTTGCAGTTTAAAAATATTCCACCTTGAATAACTGTGAATGTTATTTTTTAGTAATACAATATAATGCGTCTTTTGCTGCATGTCATCCCTGAAAATAGACGTTTTAAAATAAACATGCGAATATGATTAAGATACAATAACACGCCGATACAAATATTAACTTAGAAGCCAAACAACAAAAATAAGCGTTATATTTTCAAATTTTCACAGAACTAGATTTTCATTTAGCGCTTTTGCAGCTGCGGATGATGGTTCAGTAAAACCATCGAAACTTAGTCCTGTGAAAATTTGAAAATATAACGCTGATTTTTATTGTTTGGCTTCTAAGTTAATATGCGAATATGTTTGATAAAATTTGATTTAGTATTTAGTGTCGAACGATATGGTAACTTATAAGAAATATTACGGGTTACGTGTAATTGTAATTTTATAGACCTTTAATTGATTTCAGATTGAAATTGAGAAATAATTTTTCTCATTAAGTTTTCTTTAATTGTGACTTCCTTTGTTTCCCAAAATCAGAAGTACCACCAAACTCAAGTACAAGCTACAAGCAATCCGCTCAGTCTACTTACTGATATTTACATACATTATTTTGATGTAAAAGTATGTGAAAAAATTTCTTTTTGATTCTGGATGCTTTACGCTGACATCACATTCGTGCGTTTTTTATTATTAACTTATTATTTACAAAATACACTTGAGAAAATTTTTATTTGTTAAGATTTCGTTTGACCCAGATACATGCCACATTGGAAATTGAATCTGATAATTTAATTTTTTTAATATGCAATGAATTTGATTTCAGAAATGTTTGCCGTAAACAATTTTCTGTTTGTTTGTTTCCCATCGCTAAATCATAACAGTCTGTAAACAAAAACTGGCTTCTTTTTGCCGGCTGATCGTGCTATTAAAGTTTGTTTTTCAGAATGTTTACTTTTTCATGAATTGTCAGAGAGTTTTCTTCCACGGTCATCGGTAAGGATTTAAAAAAATCGTCTTGAATTTTCGTCATCAAACAAGATTTTCTGCTATTATAAATACCATATTAATCTTGCTATTATTTAATTTCATTCTTCTGTCAGTTACAAGATTGTCCAGAAACTCTTATTTCTGATTTTTAATTTATGGTAAATTTACAATGTACCTTGTCAGTTAAATTTAGCATATATCAGCCCACCTAAAAAAACCTTTACTGTTTCACATTAGTCTTACGAATTGCGTCAGTCTCACGTACATCTGGAAAGAAAAAATAAACAAATCTTCTATAATTAGACATAGCTGCGAAAATTATAAACGATGTTTCTTCGGCTGGTGAAATGAATTAAATTGATTTTCGCATCCAAAAATTTTATCATTATAACATTATTTGCATCCAATTTATTCTACAGTTTATAAACTTTTATACCTTAATTTTTCATTTTTATCGCTATATTTCTCAACAGATGACACTACGCTCGTTTTGGTTTATTCCGACCATTGCTTATGACATAATGTGCTTGTTTCTTCTCTCAGTTTAGCAAAATCGTTTTTGTTCTTGAAGAAAAGGTATTTCTCTTGGATCGATAGAATTTTATTCATAAGGACTAAGATGCTTAATTTAAAACTTCATAGTGTTTAAAATTATAATATCATTTAGCTAATATTTCATATGAATAAAATAAATTGGCTTGAAATTTTGCATGATTAAATAATCACAACTTTCTAATTCAAAAAAAATTATGTCAGATCTTAATATATAAAATATAAGATGTGCTGAAGTATTTTATAAAATTATAACACAGATTTAAAGATATTCTTTAAATTTATTTTAAACAAACATTACTATCAAATTTGCATTTTAAACTTTCTTTGCAATGCGGAATGCTTCATTAGTCATTTCCTTCCGAACTGCTAATAATTACTAACGTTTTGTTTTTTGCTCAGTTTTTATCTTTAAGGAACATTAATTTGAGATATCAAATCTGATTTCTCATATCATTAAAAATTTGTTTTCTATTTTTATAATAAATGCCTCATGTTCGTGAGAAATTGTGTTATAATACATATTAGGATTGAGATATTCAAATTCGAAAATTGGAATTGAGCTTTTTTCATCATTAGAATATTTCGAAACCTAACCCAGACATTGTTAAGCAGTTTAACTTAGTGGATTTTGAAGACATAGTGGATTTACTTACATATTACTTTAGACTTAGTTTCAGGATTTACTTTAGACTTAGACATAGTGGATTTTGAAGTCAATTTTAAAAATATTAGTTTTAATGAAGGGTTTTTTATACAAAAAGCGTGAATGTCGCAATTTCAGTGGACCTTAAGATTACCAATAACATCTCATGGTAGTGTTAATTTTTGAGAAAGAATTTATTGTTTTCTGTTTAGGGTTTATCTTTATTAATTCTAGAAATAATCCTACTCTTTCTACACTTGCTTTTATTTAAAAAAGCTCTCGAAATATGTAAAAATTCAAATTGTTATTAAATTATTTCTTGTAAGATTATATTGAAGAAATGAATCAAAGTCTCAAAGTTCTTAATATTTTTCTTAAAGTGTCCAGTTTTAAATTTGTTTTTCCTCAAACAGCGATTTGAAAGTATTCTTTGATAAGAAAATCTTCTATTATTAAGCGAAAATTTCTGTTTCATTTCTCTTTCCTTTATTATTCTTATATGAAGAACTCAAGGGATCCGCGTGCGAAAGTCTCTTGCATCTTTTAGGATTTGGATTCGAATTTGAGAAAAAGTAGGGTTCATTCGCCTCTAATAATTACTGATTGTATTGCAATTATAAACAAAAATCTTAAGCACTTGTGAAAATGTTTCGCAAGTTAATCGTTTTATAGTAATTATATAACTAAGTATTTTAAAATTTTAAATAGGTTTTCGTAGTATGAGGAAAGTCAGTTTAAAATAGTGGTTCTCGATCGTTTTTTGATTTATGCACCTCTTTCACCATTGCTAGAAGATCATTTCCCCTTCCCTCCTTTCCAAAACATGAAAACAAAAACATATATGCATTTATTTAGATTACTTTCTGCCGTGTTTTATAAATTAAACAACAAACCGTATAGAAAATGTTTGCAAATACAAAAAGTAGAATAAGATTAGTTTTTTATATTTATAAATTAAAATTAAGTACTTAACAGCTATATGTAAGGTTAACTGTATCTCATGAAACTATGAAATTCCCCATAGGAGGATATTCCCTCCTGGTTGGAAACCCCTGGTTTAAGCAGTGCAATTTTCTGATAATTGCAGCATAATGTTGTTTAAAATACTTTATTATACTTATGAAATTTATATATTTATGAAATAATGATAAGTGATTTAATTAAGATTCACTGTTTTTGATTAAAATATTCCCTTAAACAAACATAATACTCATATATTTCTGAATCCTAAGATGAACGGAAAAAATACTTAATTGAAATATGCAATGAAAATTAATGCACAAAGTACGGCACTGCTGTCAATTGATGAAAATGAAATCACTTATCTTCCTTTAAAAACACCTTATTTTACAGAAATTAATAGATGGATTATAAAAGGCATTCTAAGAATCAATATAACTTGGATTTAAAATATTTTTCTGAAGTAACATAAAAGTTTGTGTTACTTAAAAACTTAAAATGCAGGAAGTAAAGTAAAGAATGAGTTTATAAACTTCGTTTACAAGTTAAGCTATATTAAAAAATTAATTCTTTTACACACAAAAATCGAAATTTGAATTTGTTTCTTAGATTTATCCAGTTTAAGACTTAATTAGCTCTTATTCTTAATTAACAATTTTAATTTTAGAGTAAGTAGATGCACACTGTGTTTTATACAGCCATTTATATCAGGCAAATAATTTCAAAGCATGTGCCCTAAAGTTTTAAATTTTGTAGAAGGAATTAATTAAAATATTTTAGAGAAATAACTACATTTTATTAATTTTTATTCGCTTTAATAAAATTTACCATTCCGTATAATAAATTGATTATTTTGTTTTCACATGTCGATTATTTGTAATAATTATTATTCAGAAATAGCATGATGAATACATTTAATTCATTCGAAGTTATTTATTTTACTTTCTTTGATATCACTCTGGCATGAATCTATCGACTTGCACATCACTAAGGCATAATCGTTAAGGCACGATGTCGTAATCCTTTGTTTGCTTAGTAAGCGACAGATTCACTGAGCGAAAGATTATTGAAACGAGTACTAGAAGAGTAAGGAAAAACAAGAACATCAGGCTTTTGTGCCTGTTCCATAAGAATATCTGGAAATGAAGATAAGCAAACTACAAAAGCATGCTAATATTATCCATTGTAATGTCTGAAACTCGTTCTCAGGTTCCTGTAACAGCAATCAGACATAATGGGTTTTGAAGTCAACTACCTTTGTATACTATGAGAATAAAAAGTAAATTCAGCATATTTATCCAAAATTCAAAAATAGGTTTTAAATGTTAGTAGTATTCTTGACTAAAGAAAGTATTCCTTGTTTTTTATTTCTTAGGATTCGGCTAATTTCCTGAAAAGTTTTTGAAAAAATGGAAGCAATCCAAAGAAAACAACTTTTTATAGCAAAAGGAATTCTTATGCTTAGTTCTTTTAACGACATAAACAAAAATAAAAGTAACACACGTTGCCATTCACAAACTCCAAACACCGCTAGAAAAAGAAAATCATTAAAACATGGAGTTAGTTAAAATTTTAGATGTGATATTAATACATATTGCTAAATAAAACTATAAACGAAATATTGTATTGTAGAGACGTTAGGTATTTTTTGGAAGCAAGCAAGAAGAAAAATGAGCAAACGCCTTCGTCGGGAATCGAACCACGGACCTCTGGATACCGGCCCAGCGTGCAGAACCACTATACCACGAAGGCACGCTAAGAAAGGGGGAGAAATACCTTATAGTATTATTATAAATAGAAAGCAACAAAAATGACGTAAATCTTGCCCTCCTTCCAAAACCAAAATTGTATTTGAAACGGATACCAAGCAATTTATTTCACTATCATTTTGAAAAATGAATGTAATTATTTTCTAGCCTCTTCTTAAACATTTTACCGTTCTTTACGTACAGAATATTTAATTTTGTTCCCTAAAATGAAGGTTATTTCCAGTGAGTAACTAATATTTAAAAGTTTTGTATTTTTTAACTAAATTATCACATTTCAATGCACGTTTGTTGTAGTTTCTGAAAATTTTAATTAACTTCGAGCGTGACAGAAATTAATTAAAATGAACTGGAGCGTATATTTAAAAATATAAAGTGAATAATTTTTTTGTTATAAAAGATTTTGTGATTTGTTTGATCAGACATTATTAAGTAGAATTAATTTATGTCATAAAAATTAATCAAAAATACATTTATACTTTGTAGCATTAATGTTGCAAGTTTATACATTTATTTGTAACACTATAATGTCTATTATAAAAATGAATTATTTGTAATGTGAGTTCTTCGCAACGGGAAAGACTTTAGTATCAAGAGCAGGAGAATGGAAAACCTTTTTGGGTACAGGGCCACTATCTGAAAAAAAAAAAAAAAAAAAAAAAAAAAAAAGCTAAGTTATGCGTGCTACTTCCAACTTTTCCAATATACTCAATAAAAAGGTACTTATAGGCTGATTATGCAATTTTTATGCAAATAGCACATTTTTTATGTAAGTCTGAGTAACGGACATTTAACAAATAATATAATAAATAAATGAAGTATACAAACTAGAGTTTCTATTGTTAATAAACATTTTAAAGGTTCAGTTAGTTTAATTATGTAAAATAAAAATGAATAATTTGAAACATTTAATTCTAAATGACTATTAAACAGTCAGTACTTAATCAATGTACTTTTAGAAAATGTGTGCTTTTTTTTAAACCAAGTGATCTATATTAGGATTAATTTTTGAAGATACTAACAAAATTTGGGGTTTTAGGTGCATATCAGTTAATCTTGAACGACATTTTGTTTTATTATGTTCATAATAGGAAACATTCGTTCACAAACATATGTAGATTCAAACATAGAACAATATATAACATCCAAATCATGTGAATTTGGAAAATTGCTTGTTGGTACATATTTTCAAAATTCAATATAATTTGGATCACTTGTAGTTGAAATGCGTTCATTACACTTGCTTTTCAAGTACGCTGCTATAGGTCAATAATTTTGATTTCGATTTCAGTTAAGTAACAATTAACGTTTTGCAGAGAAATTGAATTTTTATACTTACTCTAATGCATTTAGTGGTGTATCTATCAACGGAGTTGATAAAGACGTCAATAAGTCTTCGCGTGCCACTGTTAAAGCTATGCCGTGCTACATAGTGGCACGCCCTGATCTAGAGCTACCAAACTGTGAATACACGTTGTCTTACACAGGAACATGTGTATATAAAAGTTCAAATTTTTAAGTTGATTTTTTACTTATTTCATGTATTGTGAGTACATAATAAATTTTTCAACAGACTCAGCGATTTTAGAGCAGTGTGCTGCCACTGACTGAAATAAAACAGTTTTATCTTCCAAGCAAGTATGCTGCCATTCGAAAAAACTTAAGCCATTTATCTTTTAAATTTAATCAACAAACTCACTGTTAAAAGCCACTGTCAGAAACTTTAGCACTGACAGAAATAAAATGTTTTTATTCCCACACAAATATGTTGCTATTCTGCAAAGCTGGTGATTATTGATTGATAAATTAAGGGATTTAAAAGCAATAACACAAATTTTTAAGTGCTTTTTTCATTCTTAATCTGATTAATTTAAATTAAAACGTATTTCATTATATATATATATATATATATATATATTGATTTGTAAATCAGTTTAGTCCCGTTTCTCACAATATGGACTTGAATTTGAGCAAAATACTGATGCACTGATTAGGAGATTCCAAAGAAGACATCCACTTCCAAAGCCTATTCCTATTTCTCCAGTTGAGTTGAACTCAAGGCATGAAACAAAGAACTGAATCATTACTGATCCTCTAGTTTTGGCAACAGTCTGATCAAAGCATTAAGGATTTTCCAACCCAAAGTCATTTTGTTTTCGTGCAATACTTTTAATGCAGGCGTTAATTTCTACTATGATTGTTGAGAAAGTGCAGATAACATATTGTTCAAAAATCTTGAGAAAGGTCTGGATAAATCCCACGAGTGCAGTCTGCTCTCTACACTCGGAAAACTATTTTTTATGTTACCAGACAAGTTAATATATTTATTAATGAACAGCAAATCATCCCTGATGTGCAGTTTAGTTTCCACCGCGTCTTTTTACTGTTCATCACATTTTGAGTGTAGCTGAAACAAAACAAAACAAAACAAAAACAAAAAAAAAAAAAACAAAAAAAAAAAAAAAACGCAGTCAGAGTAAGTCCTTACCCTGGTCCTTGTCTTGATAGTACGCTGAGTTGCTATTAACATTTTTTCCCACTCTCCTTATTTTTAATTTTTCACTATAAGAGAATCTTGGGACAATCATAAATCCCTTACTGAATCTTTCTTCGCACTGAAGGAGGCAGTTATGTAATTTGTATTTCTTTCTTATCAATAATAAATAGACATTTTTTGTTGCAGTCATTTAGGTAAACTTATGATTCATCAAGGGCCTCAGTGTATTTCCATCTGTCTTCTGTTGGACTGTTTCTACTTTTTATACAGGGTTCTGCAAATTGTTCTGCGTTAAGCCACATGCCTTCTGCTGGACTGCTTCTTAGTTTCCATACGAATTATACAAATTATTCTGCGTCGAACCACATGCCTCAGCGAAACCTGTGAACATTCTTTTAAACATTTTTAAGATATAAATTATAATTTATTATTTTAGTTATTGTTGCTACAGATTATATTCAAAGACTTTGCAATTAATTTCTGCGTCGGCGATTCTATATTGTCACCAACGTTTTAACTTTGGAAACAGTACGTACATTTACTGAGTACTCGTTTTGGGACTTCTTCCCATTTAGACGTAATGATTAACAGTTTTTCGATTAATTAATCTTTCATAAGCATAAATCGTGCAGTATTCATTAGTGTAAGTCGTGTAGTATAAGTATAATAAAACAACAAAACTTGTAAAATTTTAGATAATAACTATTTTGTCCTTCTAGTATGGATTTGCTTTCCAGCAATCACATAAGTAAAATAAGAAAACGTATTTACAGTGTAATTGAATGCTGGTTTTCCACGCGTTCCGAAAATTAAATGTGCTCTGAAGTCTAACAGAAACGGTGTAATGTACAGAAGCTGATACAGTTGTTGAGCATTTTCATGCCCAATACTCAGCCTTCGAACTATACCAAGCAACAAATAACACCTTAAAAATATTAAACTATATTCAAAGGAACAATTAGTTGATTATTTTGCAGATTACAGTAGCGCTGTCATATCTGCAGCCAATACGTTTCAAGACTTTTTGTAGATAAAACAAGTACTACATAAAAAAGAATGTTCGTGCAAAATACATAATTATATGTTTAATTTAGTTAAATATTATTAATAGATAAAACAAGTAAGACACTACCAGCAATAAATTAAATGGTCATAAAATAAACTGAACATTAAATATATCGTATTTAGTGTTCAACATAATATTCTGTATTATTAAATGAAAGCAGTGGTAAATTTACTGCACACTAGAATGTATTCTGTATCGAAGTGTGGATCGTACTGGAAATGAATGAATGATTCTTACATTTAGTTTTAATTTCCAGACGATGAAGGAGAAATGAAGAAATGCATTCTTGTATAATGTAACAAACTCTTTCAAAGTGGGATAAATGCAAGAATGTCTTCTTTTTAGCTCAATTAATACAATATTACTTTCCATGAAATTGTAGCATCATTGCTCTTAATTATAGCGGAAACACTTAATGTGGTTAATAAGAATTTTAAATTGTGAGCTGCAGGAACAAGTTATATATACGATAATACTAGAAGATACGTATATATAACTGCAGGAACAAGGTACATATACGAGAACAGCGAGAATACTAGAAGCAAGGTCGGAAAAAAGTTTAAAAAGAACTACAGATTCGGATATAAAGTTACGTCAAATACTTTTTGCACCTCTGGGAACCGAGCTCCCCTAACACAAATGATGGTTATTTATGGGTATTAAGTTGATGATTTTAACTCAGAGTTTAAGGGATTGCCTATAAGATATATACGATTCTGTAATTAATAAATCCATTCTACATATTTAGTTATATCAGCCTAAAATAGAGTGTGAAGATGCGTGGAAAGATGTTAATGCTATACTGTGAATCTTTGAGATGCTATATTTCAGCTATCTTAAGGACTGTGATTGCTTTGTTTACATAAGAAAACTAACGGCGATTCCCGTACCCCTATATCCCCTTTAAATGAGGATTAGTGAAGGCACAAATACTGAATTAACGAATACTGGTACATGACAGTATAAGAGAAGAAGGATGTTTCTATAATTTAGTTCGCATTGCATAGTCGTGAGAGCAGAGGGATGACAGTGTGCTCGACTAAAATGTCTCAGGTTTCTATAATGGCAAGAGAGGAAATCAAGGCACATAGAATGATTATTTATCAAAGTTTTTGTTAGAATGCATCAGGGCAAGTTGGTTACCAATGTCTAAAAAGTATTCATGTTTTCCGGCCTCAGTAATGAAAAGCAAGATTTATTGAACATTCAAGTGGATGTATATGTCTTGAAATATGATAGTATTGTATATCATTAGGATTTTTTGAAGCAGAAGACATGAAAAATGTGTCATGACCTCACTGGGGCTCGAACCCTGGATCTCTCATATACGCGTCGAGTGGGCTTGTAATTACATCATGAAGTTGTGGAAAGGAGGGAGAAAATACCTTACCCTTTTAGTATGCTTAAACGTTTAAGCAGCCAGACATTAACGATATTGTGTCTTGTAGACACTCAAAAATATCTGCATATCTTTCCTAGATTGCAAGATTTTTTCAAAATTAAATTTTTTCGGAAGTCAAGCCTTGAATCCAGAAATGAAAGTTTTACCCAAATTTCTTTCGTTTAGCTGAACAAAATTACGAAGTGCAATTTTCATTTCTTCATGAAAGCGAAAATATTCCTTGGATTTCTTTTATTAAGACAATACGGGTACAAATTCTGATCTTTCATTACGAGATCTTTACTGGGATAAGGCGAATTCTTGAAAAACTAGGGACACTAGCACACTTATTTCAATTATTGAAGGTTTAAATTTATTAGCACCTTAAAATTTCCCAGAAATTAACAATGTCATGAAACGTCGTAATAACTGTCGAAGCTCGGTTTTGCTATTAGTAAAATTAAAATTTGCGATGAAAATATTATACGTTGAAAGAATAAATATTATCTAATTTCCGTTGGAAATTAATATTAACTACTTAGGATATAATTAAGACACAATAACACGCCGAATAAATACTAATTCAGAAGTCAAACAACAAAAATCAGCGTTATATTTACAAAATTTTCACAGGACTAGTTTCGATGGTTTTACCGAACCATCATCTTCAGCTGCAAAACCGCAAATGAACAAGATAGGAAATAATGATTAGATAAGATAAGAAAGCCTGGACAAGAATAAGCAAGTGGCGCCATCTGTTGGCGAAACCAGAACTAAAACATAATTTCTCTAAAAGCCGAAGGCAAATTTGGATTGGAATTAGGATCGTTAACTAGAACAGAAAGATTTTTATGAATGTGAAATGCCTCTAGAAAATCCAGTTCTCCAATGGAAGATGTTTTTTGAATAATTTTGGCAGCAGAAAAATTGAAAGTGTGATTTTCGGACCAACAATGTTGAGCAACAGAAGACTTCTGTGTTTCCTTTTTTCTAACATATGCCTCATGTTCTTTGACGCGAAATTTTAAGGCTCTCTTAGTTTGGCCAATGTAAATTAAACCACACTGGCAAGGAATCCTATAAATACCCCAGGAATTCATATCCGGAATGGGGTCCTTGAGTATAGAAGTTGGCATTTTATTGATGGGAGAATAAACAACCCGAAAGTTAAATTTCTGCAAAATATGTGCAACTTTATAGCTAATTGATGGAAAGAAGGGAATGACAACAGAATTTTTATAATCTCCTAAAATAAGAGTGTGGCTTTTAGTGTGTTGAGATGAAAATGTTTTAACTGCTTGATTAATAATGTTGGGTGAAAAGCCCCTGTCAATAGCTATTGCTTTTAAATAATTTAGTTCTTCATCAAGGGCTAGTTTGGAGGAGCAAACTTGAAGAGCACGGAAAACATAGGAATAAAATGAAGCTAACTTTTGTTTAGTCGGATGACATGATTTAAAGTGTGGTGGAAGGCAAACCGATGAAGGTTTACGGTAAACTGTAGTACTGAAGTTGGATGTGTTACGTGTGACCAGAATGTCGAGAAACGGAAGAGAATTGCAAGTCTCAAGTTCAAAAGTGAACTGAATAGCAGGATCAATAGAATTCATTGTTGAAAGAACTTTATTTAAATCATCTTTATTACCTTCAAACAGGGTAAAAGTATCGTCTACGTAGCCGAACCATGCCGGGAAGTTTAAAGTTTCAAACAATTTTGATTCATAATAATGCATGTAGATATCAGCCAGGATGGGACTGAGGGGGCTTCCCATGGCTAATCCCTCAGTTTGCTTGTAATATTTATTTTGGAAAACAAAATGTGTTTGTTTCAAACAGAGTTGAGTGAGAGAAATTAGCTCATCAATTTCGATGCAAGAGAAATGAAATTCGCGAAGTCTGGTTTCTAGACATCTTAATGCACCCTCCACTGGGACATTGGTGAATAATGATTTTACATCAAAAGAAACCATGAGTAAATTACTAGGAGAAATGCTTTTAACCTATTTTACAAACTCTATTGAATTTTTTATGGTGTAAATGTTATTGTCTAATAGAGTAGAAAAACCTAGAAACTAAATATTTAGCTAATGGATACGAGGCAGTACCTAAATTTGATACAATAGGGCGGAAAGGAATACCACTTTTATGAATTTTGGTGGGACCGCCATTTTGTGATTGTAGGAGTTTCGGTGAGTACATTTTTGCAATTTTCAAGTTATTTTTATGTTTTGTACATTTGGATATTGTGCTTTGCTTGTCTGATTTCATGCATTTTGCTTACAAACGTTTTGTTTTCTATTCATTTCAGTGAGGGATTTTTCTGCTGTTTTGTGTGTACTTTATTATTGCTCAGTTAATTTAATTTGATTTTCTGCATTGTTTATCATGCCTTCATCCGTTAATCGTTCCACTAAATTACGCCTGAAACGGCAAAAATTCCTGAATAATCCTGACTTTTTACTTAAATGTAAATGTAAAAAATTGATTCCCAATTTTATTCAAATCAAATCTAATCAAAAACCTTCGAGTCGCGTTTCAAGAATTCTGTTAAATTGCAAGCTTGCCTTACTTCGGTCCATGATAAGGGATACACGTCAATAATTGTCCAAAATTGAACATGAACTCTATAAGCTTCATCTGGAACTCGCTAAATCATATCCAAAATTCACTGCCCTTGAACAAAAGTCTTGGTCTAGAACGGAGAATGCAGTTAACCGTCATAAAAACACCCTTGCAGTTAAATTCGAAAAACTTCTTTTACAGTCTTCCAGTTCAAGTAGTTCAAAAAATCTTCCCATTGTAAACATCAAGCCAATAGTTAATATTTCTAATGTTAGTCTTTCAGAAGAACAAGAGAGAATTCTAAAATATAATTTTAACTTCTCACAAACCTGTAAGCCCTCGATTCCAAAGATTTTGGCTCCTATCGAAAAAGCTTTCGAGTTCAGTAAAGTTTCAGATTCACAGAAAGAAATGATTAGGCATCTTATCGCTCATAATGTGAAATTCAATAATAAACCTTTGAAACCAAATCTAACTGCGAGAGAAAGAGCTACAATGCGTGAAATTCATTCTAACCCGGATATTATCATTTCAAAGGCCGACAAAGGTGGCCAGATAGTCGTCATGGATAAGAACACTTACATCGATGGTGTCACTAAACTCTTAAACGAAGGACCATATAATCCGATCCCTAAAGATCCTTCACCTTCGGACTTATCCAAAATAAAAACTGCGATCAAATCTTCGCAAATTATTTCAAGCAACTTAAAACATTCGCTTATCCCATCTGTTGCGAATTGTGCCAGATTATATGCTCTTCCCAAAATTCATAAAAGTGGTATTCCTTTCCGCCCTATTGTATCAAATTTAGGTACTGCCTCGTATCCATTAGCTAAATATTTAGTTTCTAGGTTTTTCTACTCTATTAGACAATAACATTTACACCATAAAAAATTCAATAGAGTTTGTAAAATAGGTTAAAAGCATTTCTCCTAGTAATTTACTCATGGTTTCTTTTGATGTAAAATCATTATTCACCAATGTCCCAGTGGAGGGTGCATTAAGATGTCTAGAAACCAGACTTCGCGAATTTCATTTCTCTTGCATCGAAATTGATGAGCTAATTTCTCTCACTCAACTCTGTTTGAAACAAACACATTTTGTTTTCCAAAATAAATATTACAAGCAAACTGAGGGATTAGCCATGGGAAGCCCCCTCAGTCCCATCCTGGCTGATATCTACATGCATTATTATGAATCAAAATTGTTTGAAACTTTAAACTTCCCGGCATGGTTCGGCTACGTAGACGATACTTTTACCCTGTTTGAAGGTAATAAAGATGATTTAAATAAAGTTCTTTCAACAATGAATTCTATTGATCCTGCTATTCAGTTCACTTTTGAACTTGAGACTTGCAATTCACTTCCGTTTCTCGACATTCTGGTCACACGTAACACATCCAACTTCAGTACTACAGTTTACCGTAAACCTTCATCGGTTTGCCTTCCTCCACACTTTAAATCATGTCATCCGACTAAACAAAAGTTAGCTTCATTTTATTCCTATGTTTTCCGTGCTCTTCAAGTTTGCTCCTCCAAACTAGCCCTTGATGAAGAACTAAATTATTTAAAAGCAATAGCTATTGACAGGGGCTTTTCACCCAACATTATTAATCAAGCAGTTAAAACATTTTCATCTCAACACACTAAAAGCCACACTCTTATTTTAGGAGATTATAAAAATTCTGTTGTCATTCCCTTCTTTCCATCAATTAGCTATAAAGTTGCACATATTTTGCAGAAATTTAACTTTCGGGTTGTTTATTCTCCCATCAATAAAATGCCAACTTCTATACTCAAGGACCCCATTCCGGATATGAATTCCTGGGGTATTTATAGGATTCCTTGCCAGTGTGGTTTAATTTACATTGGCCAAACTAAGAGAGCCTTAAAATTTCGCGTCAAAGAACATGAGGCATATGTTAGAAAAAAGGAAACACAGAAGTCTTCTGTTGCTCAACATTGTTGGTCCGAAAATCACACTTTCAATTTTTCTGCTGCCAAAATTATTCAAAAAACATCTTCCATTGGAGAACTGGATTTTCTAGAGGCATTTCACATTCATAAAAATCTTTCTGTTCTAGTTAACGATCCTAATTCCAATCCAAATTTGCCTTCGGCTTTTAGAGAAATTATGTTTTAGTTCTGGTTTCGCCAACAGATGGCGCCACTTGCTTATTCTTGTCCAGGCTTTCTTATCTTATCTAATCATTATTTCCTATCTTGTTCATTTGCGGTTTTGCAGCTGAAGATGATGGTTCGGTAAAACCATCGAAACTAGTCCTGTGAAAATTTTGTAAATATAACGCTGATTTTTGTTGTTTGACTTCTGAATTAGTACTTAGGATATAAATGTAAAGCTGGTATTTTGATTTAATGAAAACCTCTCCTTTTGATTTCGTGTAGACAGATTATTTATTGATGAATAAGGCAGAATATGTATGGCACCCGTAACAGCAAGGCATTTATGTAATTGGCCCTTGCTTTCTCTGTAGTGAAGATAAATGTCAGACAATGAAAAATTGTTGCATGGATGAACTATTTTCCTGCTATTTTTATTTGCTGAAATAGTCCTTCGTTATAGCAAAAATAATTAAAAATAATTGTGTAAGTATAAGAATTTCACTAGTTGTGATTGCGAATAATGATTTTGAATTTGATATTCGCGTTATACTATTGTGTACAACAAATTAGGATTTGGCTTTCATCATTATTGCTGAAAAATACATTGCTTTCTCGGATTTGCATTGCTTAATTTAAAAAGAAAAAGAAAAAGAGAAAAAAAAATTGAAAAATTAATTACAGTTTTTAAGTTAATGAATATACAAGTCCAAGAAACTGAAGTTTGAAGACTAACTAAATGAAATTAAATTAATAAACTTACCACCATTTTAAGTCTGGGAACCTTTTATGTCAATTTGAAATGGTGGCTATATTGATGAAGCAAGTATTGGTGTCTAACTAAAATTTTAAATGCTGCAATACCAGTTTTTCAGGCCTGGGACGGATCTACGTCTTTCTCAGAGGTGTAATTGTGTCTTTTCCTGTAATGTAAACCTGGACAGTATTCTCGATTTTGGGACGGGTTTGGCCATTTCCCATATTGCATTAAGTTACAAGTATCCGGCTATCTGAAACAACAGCATATATTTATGTTCTCCATTTTTTTTTTTTTTTTTTTTTTTTTATTATGTTTTACATGCAGCGTTGAAAAAAAAAATAAATCCAAAAAAATTACTAGAGATCTTATGCATAAACAATAGAAGAAAATATATACGTATTATCTTTGTCGCCTTTGTTTACTTATTTATGAAAGGAAGGCCGTTCTGTATCGTTCAAGATAAAAAAAATTATCATGAGTATTATTAGTATACATTTTTATTTGATGTATATAGTACTTTATATTCTGCTTTTATTGTACTTTTATGCCATATATGATGCCTGCCGTGTACCGATAAATGTTTTAATTTGTGTAGATTTCTTTTCAATTTAATATTTTTTCAGTGCATTTCTTTCTTGCGAATGGTTAAGAGTAAGCTTTCAGTTATTAATTTATTGAAAGCACGATACATGTAATGTCTTAAATTTTTCATAATCTGTGCTTAAATTTTCAGTTTGTGTGCACGGCCTATACACAAAATGATTTTAAGTCTCAGATAGTTTGGGACAGACTGGAGTTTTCAAGGTATCTCGCTTTAGTGTATGTCCAGGAATTTTAAACGAGTTGGAGTCGGTCTATGAATGGACGAAAAATATTCTTACAGAATCACAAAAGAAATACGTTCAAAAATCAGATGTATTCTAGAAATATACATTTATGGAACTAAGAAGGTCCTCAAGACAAAAAGGGCACCGGGTGTCTAAGTTTAGAAAATAACAATTTTATGAAAATAAGGGATTTTACTGGATTATTTTATGGTTCCAGGTCACAAGAAAAATTAATACGGACCTACAAAAAGCTGAAGAAAATTCGTTGATAAAACGCAAATGTAGTGTAGATTCAAACTAATTTCATTTCAAATTAGAAAATAAAGAAGAGCACTTACTAATAAACTAGTTATTAATAAAAGAAAATGTAACTGTGATATTGTTAAATATCTCATTAAGTCAGTGATGCATTGAGCAACTTGCTAGTAATGAGATATTTGATTATCAATATTCTCTGGTAACATATTTAAATTATTATATTATATTATTATATGCCAGAACTACACTCATGTCCATAAATTGAGGATAATGCAAAATCAGGCAAAGGAAGAGTTAGAAGCAAAACAAATTTGACTTATTTGTAAAGCTTATTTATTAAACTAAAGGTAAAGAGCAAAAAAAGATGCTATATGTTTGATATTATTAAAAAAATGAGCGATTTTTTTCTCCCTGGAGCAAATTACAAACAAAAACCTATTTACAAAAACCAATATTACATGGTTGGTATGATTGTTAATACATTGTATGTCTCCAAGACGATGCAATACAGTCCGTACAACGGCTAGGCATGCTGAGTATCAAATTATCGATCTGATCTTTGGGGATATTACACCACTCAAAAAGCAATGCTCTCCGAAATTCCGGTAGACATGTAGGAGGAGGTTGACGGGCTGCAACTCGTCGGCCAAGCATGTCCCACACGTGCTCTACTGGATTCAAGTCCGATGAGAATGCTGGCCAGTCCATACGGGTGATATCCTCCGATTGAAGGCATTCGCTTACGATGTTTGCACGGTGAGGACGGGCGTTGTCATCTATAAACACAAATTGTGCGCCCCGAAACAAACGTACATGTTGTTCCAGAATGACGTCCCGATAGATTTGTCTTGTCATGGTTCCAATTTGAACATGCAGGTCAGTTCTGGAACCCAGAATAATTCCACCTCAAACGAGCACTCCTGCACCACCGTAACGGTGTCATTCAATGATCTTTTCTTGGTGGTAACGGGTACCTGGAACTCTCCATATGAAAGTCCGGCGAGAATCAGACTGCAGGCTAAACCTGGACTCGTCGGAAAACATCACACAAGCCCACTGTTGCGGTGTCCACAATGCATACTCTCTACTCCAGGCTAACCGCAGGCGACAGTGAGTTGCAGTAAGTGGAACGCATCTGACAGGTCTACGAGCATATAGACCAATCTGCCCTAAGCGTCTGTACACGGTCTGCCTTGAAATTGTCGTACCAGTGGCTGAAGAGAGCTAACGACACAGGTCTGAGGCTGTGCTCCACCTGTTTCTTTTGGCAGTAACTGCCAAATACCGGTCCTCATTCGGCGTTGTAACTCTAGGGCGACCTGTGCTGTAACGTCTACTCACATTACCATCATCTTGGAATCGTTGCCAAAGCCTGGAGATGACACTCTGGGCAATTCCAAGTTCGTCTGATACTTCCAGTTAGGTACGCCGACATTACAGACGGCCGATAGTTCTACCACGTAAAAAATCATCCAAATGCGTCCTTTGTGTCCTTTATTCGGTTATTGCACTGAAATGCTTATAAAGCGCCTGCGAACAATTTTACTTCTTTGCCTGTATTCCTTATATATCACTCTCTTACACTCTCGTCATTGTGACGTACCATCGGTGTCATCTGGTTACTTCCTGAAATTTGCATATGATTCTTGTAGATGTGTGTAGTGATTTTACAGGTGATATATTTATTTTAGAGTTCGATTTCCGCGTGACTCCGAATTATCCTTAATTTATGGACATGAGTGTATGTTGTTTTTCACATGCTTTGAAACCAATATATTTTTGTACTGATCCAGAAATCCAAACACTTGATTCAGAAAATACTTTCACTGTTAATTTACACATAGTTGCGTTTTTGTATTTAATAGGGTCCATCAATTTAAAAATTTCACAACTTTTATTTTCTGTGCTTATGAGTGTTACATCACTTTGAATCATCTCTATTTTAGCCTCCGATTTGTCGATAAAGCAAAATTTTGCAATTGATGAAGCTTCTTCTGTTATGTCTACTTCCAAGAAAGGACTTTTTGGGAACGATAAAATGGGATCCGTAGAAAACATATTTTGGAATATTCTTTAACTTTCTAAATAATATGTCTAGATGTCTAGAAGATCATACTTCAGAATAAATTCCGAGTCTAGAATGAGGGTAAATGACGGAAAGTACGTATAGTCTTTCTCCAAACATTTGTTCTTCCACAAATCGATTTAAGGTAGAAAATTATACTAATATTAAACTTATAATTTCTGACACGTGTTTTACATTTCCATGTAACGTGGTATTTATGTCTTTAAGTTTTGCAGTGATGCTGGTTAAAAATGTTAAGTCAGCAAGCCACCCTATGTCGTCCAAGTTTTGGTTACAAATGTCTTTACAAATGGAAAAAATTTAATCTTCAATAGTATTTCAGCAATTTCTTTAAAACGTTTCCTCGACTCAGCTACCTTTTTTCTGCATGGTAAATTGCATCATCATATTTGATACTAATAGTATACATATCATCAAATACTATTTAGCTTATCAAATAAAGCTTTAAGAAGTCCTCGGATAAAAAGATTCAAAGCCCTCGGACAAATTTTGCAATACGTTCAATAACATACATTATGTGTAAGAGACTGGGCCTTTTTAAATGATAGATTTTCTTGATGTCTGCAGTAAAATGAGTTAAATTTAGAAATTTCCTCATATAACAGCCTAATAAACCTGTATTTTTCCCGCTCATAGCTGCGCACCATCGATTATGATTGCGACGAGTTTTCGCATTGGTACACTCTTCTTCAGTAGTAACTACGCTTTTAACTACGTCACACATGTCTTGCTCTCGAGTGTGTGCTTTGCCAAAGGCAACATGATTAACAATGCTTCTTTCACGGAGAAGTCAGGAAAGACCATGTTCGTGAACATCAGCAGTTGAGTCGTGTTGTTAGCTTGTTTTGTGACAGAGGCACATCTTTTGCAGCTGAGATTATTATTATTATTTTTTTGAAGTTGTGAAATAAAGAAACTTACTTTAAAGGAGGCTCCTATGCGATTTTTTGCTTCATTTTTGGCAGTAAAAACACTGCTTTGTTCAGCTTTTACAGAAGATTTCAATGATTGAACTTTATGTGTACGCAAAGAAGATATGGGTAGGTACTTACGTTTGAAATCCTTATCAGCGTCTCTTTGATGTCATTCACTGTTAGTTTTGCTTTGGCAGTGTATAACAAACGAACTGATTTTTTGCCAACGTTTGTAAATAACAGTCGTTCCTTCTATTTGTTGTTGAAGTGGCAGGTTTCCTTTCTTTGCGATGACCCTTGGGCATCACTCATGTCGATAGGCACACCATAAAATATACGAAATAATTTAAGTGTTATTTGAAACTCGTTAGAATCAACTCATTTCAATTGAACTAATGATCGTCGAACGCATGGGGGGCGGATGGATAATTCGTTGTTTATGCTAACGTGCAGCGGCGCAAGCGGAGCAGAGCAAAGCACTCAAAAGCAAAAGCAATTGTTAAAGCAATCACTCAAATCCTAACCTTCCGCGCGAGTTAAAATCGCGGAAACGGGAGAGAGTAACCATGGAGGTAAGAAAGAACTAACTACCATCTAACTTCCTACCTCCATGAGAGTAACAAGTGGGGTAGATGCACACAAATTCAACGCTCCTATACGTGATGTATAATTGTACCTTTTTATGTTTTAGGATTAGCGTAAAGTTTTTGGTCTTATGAAGATATTGCGACTGCGGCTGGCGGGCGCCTCAAGATAAAATTTCGAGCCACCGTGCACACGTGAGCCGCTGGTTGAATACCACTGTTTTATACTTTCATATTCTATGTTGAAATTCTGCTTTAAATCTGTTATTTTTAGTTATTATCTTAGTAATTTTCATTTGCTGTTTTGTCCATATTATATGGAACAATGGTGGCCAGAACTTACTGCAAAGAGAGGTTGGCTTTTATTTTCATTTATCTATTAATATTATCGATGTTGAAGAATGAGTATTTATTAATAATTTTCATTAATTATTATTAATAATAATTTATTTATAATGACTTTTAATAATTATTTGTTAATAATGGCGATGTTGAAGAATGAATATTTTTGACCTTACGGTCATTCATTTCTTATAATAATTATTCCCATAATAACATTTCTGAAGAAATATACTGTGTTTATTATCAGCATTTATTGAAATAATTTTAATACTCTAAAATGTTCAGATAATTGTTTGGTTAATAATTACAAAATCACTATCAAATGATGCGTTTTTTGATTTTGGAAATTTAACCCACAATGTTTCTTCACAAAATTTATAAAATAGCCTTTTTTGCGTTCAGGAACAGCGAGAGAAAGCATTTAATGTAAGTTCGACTTGATAATGCTGGAAAGTTTCCAAATGTTTCCCTTCAGAAATTGCGACGGGTTATGTAATTCTTTTTCTGGTATTTTTTTTTTCATTTTTAATCTATTTCTTCCTGTCTTTTCTCCTTGTCGTCTTAAAACATTACTTCTGTATGTTGTCATCTATTTATTTGCCGGATGTAGAAAGAAACTGCAACGTTTAATAAAATTTAAGATTTTCATTTGGATTCACGGTTTGATTTTCTTAAACTATAAATTTATAATTTACAGCAATTTCTCTCAAATTTATTTTTTATGATCTAAGTTTAAATGATTAGCTATGATAAAATCAAGTATAACTTTTGTGAATAATATTAAATGATTGAGAACCATTTTAATAAATGCATGGTTGTAGATAATTGCCTACCAGAATGTAATGTTTACCTTGCACCGGAGATTGTTATGTATTTCGTTATAATTTGCAGTTGTAACTGACGAAAATAATTAAACAGTTCCTATTCTTAAATGCTCATAATAACTGAAAACGCTGATATTGCTCTTCTAAGAAACCTTTTATGTTTTAGCCTTGGAGTTTAACTATAATTCATTCCTTAATATATTATACTTGATTTGATGCAAGTTTGGTGTTGCGCCTTGCAATTTAGTTAACAATTAATTAAATAGTTTAAGTCAGAAGTCATAAACTAAAGGAAATGAAACGAAACAATTAATTTCAAATTTCAAAGCATATCGTTTCAAAAAGCAGTTCAGTTTGGAAAATAAATTGGTAATAATTAAAATTTACTTTCTATGTATGTAATTCATCTATTATAAATAACATGGAAACTTTCTACCTATATAATTCATTATCTTCAACTCAAGAAATGCAGCATGGAAATAAATTAATGTTTTATACTTTCCTTAGATTTAAAACGTAATATTTCATTAATAATATATAAGATAAAGTAGCATTTCCTATTTCAAATTTGAATTTTTATAAAGCATAGCTTTCAGAAAAGACATTTTCAGTGTTAATAAAAAACGAGAAATTAAATTAATTTACTTGTCTTGCACCTCGTTATGAAACTCATTATTAGGGTATACATATTTGTTGACTTCTCATGAGCTTGGTACTCTTTAAAACTAAACTCATTAAAGAAAGTTATCGATAGCTTTACAAAAGGAGGAATATGAAAGCGGAAATAGAAGACTTCACTTTCTTCACAGGACATATGCTGATTATAAATTTGGAATTAACCTATAAGTGAAGAAATACTGCGTTGTGATATTTTCATCTCAATATTGTAGATAAATTGGTTTCTCTAGTGATAATGTGATAATTAGCTAAAAATGTTTGTCGATTTTTGTTTACAGAAAGTGAATATTTGCGTTATATTGGATTACGTATATGTATAGACAGGTTGTTCCAAAAAAGGCAGTTACGGGTTTTGTTCCTTTATATGTCAGGTTTATGTTCTTATTTCAAAGCTTCTCAAGATAAGGTACATATGTTGATGATAACAGAGATAAAACTGTCAGTGAGAATCGAATAAGAAATGTAAGCCTGTAGAATTAAAGCTCGATTATGAAAATATTTTAAAGTAAATAAAAGAATTTTTCTCTTTTCTAAAAATTAATCTTTAGGTATTTAAATATTAATATTTCTAAAAATGATAAAAGCTTTAGATAATTAAAACCTAAACATCTTCCAAGTAATAAAATTATTTATGATGTTTTGATTATTTAGAAACAAAATACTTAAATGAAAAACAATGTCCATTACCGAAAACATGCCGAACTTTCATTGCGTACCTTTACCCAGAAAATTTGCAGAAGTATGCTAGATGCAAATTTCTACCAAAAGCAAAACTTGAGCTAAAAATTTTATAAAAAATGCTGCTTTGCTTAAGATGAAACGAACTATTATTTTATTTTAAAAATATAATAGCAGAAATGAGAGTGAAATGAACTGCGCAAAATTGAACAGCTGTTTTTATTTTTTAAACACAATTTTTATGCTTTACTTTATTTATTTATTTCTTGTAGTTGACCTTTGCGGTTATTCTCAAAAATCGAATTTAAATCATAATGGAAATGGAAGAAAGATTTAAGCCAATAAATTAATTTTGTAATATCTTCACTTGAAAGCATAGGGCTTTATGCTTTTAATCAACAGAAGCATGAAATAAATTATAATAAGCGGTTTTGACATTTTATACAAAATGTCGAAAATGTGGTTACTTGTTTGAATTTAACATATAAAAACATGATGATTAATCAAATTTATTTCCCCTAGGAACAGTTTTGAATGTTTTTATTTTTCTGAATTCTTTCAGCGGTGGTCATTTAATTATTTAAAAATAAAAGTAACTTTTGTTGTAAATTGTAACTCAAATAGAATAAATTCTGAACTTGAAACGATGAATAGAAATAAATAGTTGAAGTAAAAAGCTTTAAATTTGAGTTCGTGTTTTCTTTGCTATGATAAGATATTCTCTTACTTTCAGCTCTTTTTTTTAGTAACTTAATTCTTTAATTTCTTTATTTTTCATTCGTAAGTTTTGACATATCACCCCAGAACAGTATTTAAAAATTACATTTATTATTTAATAATTAATTAATCATTCAAAATATCTACAAATGAAATCTGGCATCAGTTATGTCAAATGTGTTTCCTCAGGACATAAATCTTGGAAAATGTATGTGGAAACATTTATCATTTATTTCAACTTAAGTAACGAATATTGCAACGTCATTCACAATGGTGTTTGAAAAACTCGTATAACATATATATGCATATGGAACTGAGTCCTAATAAGGGCGAAACCACTTTAACCAATGTCACACTCAAAATTGAGCGCATATAATCCTTCTAGAAGCAAAGTGCAAATTCTAACCAACCTACGTTTCCTGAAGCTGATACTCAAGATATCTTCTTATTCACTGTAATTTTGTTCTCTTCGCAGGCACTGGATCAACAACTCAAATTATTATCCGTTTGCATTCCAGACGTAGAAAATGGCATCAGGTCCACGAGGAATTCCAATTAACTAAGTAAATATGTCAAAGAAATAAACAATAGGGAAATTTGATTACCTGCAGCTATTTTATATACCTGCAGCTATATATCTGACTATCTGAGAAATACCATACAGTGGCAGGATACATTTAAAGAAAATGTAAATTACAGAATGGAAACTCTTTGTGGGAAGAGAGGATTCTAGGTAGGTTTAAAGAATACAGCTGCATTAAAATATCTCTAATGAAATTTCCCAAAGTTTTTAAACTTTGGACTCTTTGTCATAGGGCCGTTAGCGGTTTTCAATTTAACATCTTTTCGGTGTTTTTCAGTCGCAAACACAATCGCTGATATAAAGCAGCTGAAATTAGCACTTGATTGACTCGCAGTGTAGATTGTTCAGATCGTCCTGAGAGACACGGTGTACTATAATGCGGCCTTAATAATTATAAAAAATAATTTTAATATTTTGAAAATGTGAATGCCATAGTGAAAGAATTAGAATGAATCGAGGCAATGTATTATAATTAAAACAAAACACCATAAATATTCATATTTTTCAGAAGCAGTTGCTTACTGAAAAGGAAGCAGTGATCGTTTCAATGGCGGAATGAGAGTGAGAGGCAAATCTGCCCCTGGAAAAGATCTTTGTACAGGATTTACCTTAGGAATTTCCCTAAGCACTCTCGTTATATCTTGTTATACACATCTTAATTAAACTCTTCAATCAAGAAATTTCATTATGTTTTAATAAAAGGTGATAGAAGATGATATAATTTGTATTTTTTACTTTTCCTAATTTTTCATAGACATGTTTACAGTTTAATTATTCACACATTGTAGTAACTGCGCTATGAAAGAAGGAATTACAGCTGAAGTTATTATGTAAAAAATTTCATTCTTAATCAAATAAAAATGTCTTTTAGGTGGAAGCATCATTTAAGACGAAAAATAGTATATTAGATTTCGAAACAAATCAGAAATGACTTTACTTTCTTGTACAGAAAAACATGAAAGCTTAGATTTAAAATTTTAATATCTGCATCTTTTAATATATTTACTCAAAAAACTCGTGTTAAAACTTAAGTTTTCGTGGAAATTCCTCCAAGTCTGAAATGTGAAAAATTGATAAAAATAAGTTAAAAGCTTAATATAGAGAAAACTGTAAGAAGATGTAGAATTTTATATGATTAAAAGAAAGAATTCAAGTCAAGAAGAAAACATTCCAAAGTAAAGATTCAACGTACAAAAAGTATATGAAAAAATCTGGTGCTGTTAACTGAAGGGTACAGTTTTAGAACTTCTATGAAACAGTCTTTTTAAATAAAATATAATCTCTTTACTAAACTTTTAATGATGGGAACAGCTAAGTAATCAATCATTCTCTAACTGACAAAAACGCTTAAGAATTCAAGTTATTATTTTCAAGAAGTTCATCAACTTATTGAAGCAACTCTAGCAAGAAAACAAACAAGGAAATAATAAGGAAACCGTTAATGCTGGTTCAACTGCTCTTCTCTGTTTTCTTTCTGCTTGACGTTTATTATTGCCGACAAATGCTGTATACTAAAGCTTTTTGTCAAAGTCTTGCAAAGTTGTTTTTTGTTCGTAAAAGATTTGTTTGGATTATTAAAAACGTCGGAAACATTTTTAATACTTCAATCATTTAACATACCTGCTTTAAATAGAAAAACAATGTATAGTACATATTTCAATATATATCAAATCAAAATTTAAATAATCAAATAAGTGTTTATGGATTAATTAAATATCCTTTTGAAAAGTTAAATATGCTTTTGAAAAGTGTGTATAATAAGCATAAAATTCTTATCTAGAAGTTTTGAAAATACTTATAGTAGAAGATCAGATCAATCACGGATTTACTAGGACATTTCACAGATTTTGCGCAACGAATATGTTTATTTATGAAAGAAACGTTTGCAAATTTAAAATACTTTTTATTCATTTAAATAAATTTCTATTGAAAATGCTACTCTTCATGTCCTTTTTAATAAAATGCTTTTTGAGTTATAATTTCATTCGCAAATCTATTCAGATTCTGTATACCATAATGTTAATAATATGTTCATGAATATAAACAAACGTCATTAGCTTTGCTCGCTGAAAGCAGAAATAGTAAGGCTGAATTCAGAAATCCAGACAGAATGATTTTTATATTATGAATATTTCTTTTAGATTTTCAGAAAATCAAATCTTTCTAAGAAACTAGAATTAATATATATCAGGTTTTATAGAATACTGAATTACACAGGGTTGGGAGACAGATAAGTTTCTATCATTAATAAAATTATAGCTTTGTAAGTGTTTGAAGATATGTATTGTTACATTGCATGTCATATTCAAAGAACAGGTAAATAACAATAAAAATTAAAATAAAAAAGCTGTTGTTATAACATGACTTTCTTTTACGGAATATTCAATTACATGCATTTTTTGTTGCATTTCACTTATTTCCTCGAATCTCATTAGAATTATATTTCTCCTTCAATTAATTCAATTAATTCAGTTCGAGGCAAGGCAAAAATAATAAAACTCAAATTATCTTCATTAAACATTGAAAATATAGAAAAATATAAAACAACAAATACAATTAAAACAATAAAAACCTATTTTTACAATTAAAATTAAAGTTTGTACGCAAAAGCAAGTAATACTGTCAGCAGGCACGAGGGAAGATTTTTCGGTCCACAAAACTATAAGTTTACTTTTGGTCCCATTCGACAAAAAGACTTTGAAGGCTTAAGTAACTGTTCTGCTAAGTTCCAAATGTAAACAAATATGGATACTATGGTAAGAAAAATTAGACTTAGCAGCACTTAAACAACTTTTAAATTGTTGATAATTCTGAAACTATTGCATGCAGATTAATTAAAGGCATAAAACTTTTAACCGGAAGATAAGAGCAGCATAATTCAATCATTTTTAAAGCAAAAATGCTCAATAAAAAAACTGAGCTCATTGAGCCAAGTAACAGAGTGGGTGTATGTATATATATATATATATATATATATATATATATATATATACATATATACATATATAGTTATATGCTTTTCGTGTGGCTGATTGCAACCAAAAAGGGAGGTACATAACGAGATTTACAGCAGTCTTATGTAAAAAATTTGTACGTTCTGAGGTTACTCGTTTTTGAGTTTTGCGAGATACATACAGACATACGTACGTTTGTACACATACAGACGCCACAAAGAAATCTCTTCTGAATCCATTTCAAATCAGTTTTATAAATCGTTGGGGAAATAAAGTCCTTTGTTCTGTCCTTACCTACAGATGTGTTTTATGAATTTATGAAGTAATTAATAATCTAAAAATAGGAAAGCAATTTATCATACAATTAAATGCGAAGAAAATATTAAACAATTCTCTTTAGAAAATTTATCGAGAATTTTATATCACGGATGATAAAAGTATAGAGCGGCCTAGATAAGCTTAACAAGATAATGGTTGATACTTTCGGCAATGCGGAATTGGTTATTAAATTCTTTATTCAAGCTCTTATCTTTTTATTATTTCTGATATAAAACTGTAGATGGATTTTGTAAAGAGATATATTAATCTCTTGTTCTGATTAAACTGTACAATAAATTAATTTTGTCCTTTTAGCTCATTAATTATTTCATTAGCTTTTAAAAAAGCATATTTTATAAAAAAAAGTATCTTTACTTTTTCTTTTCTTTTTTGCTCAATCTCATTTACACATTATGAATAAAATTATTCAGTTGAAAATCCTTTTTCAGCAGTAAATTACGGAATGTTTATCGACTTCTAATAATTCTACAATTATCTATCATTTTAAAATTAAATGCTTTCCTGTGACTTTTCTCTATTAAGAGTAATATAACCTTGATCTTACACTAACAACGTTTTCTTTAGGTAAATTACCACATTCGGTCTGGCTAGGTAAACATGCTGGTCCAATATCTGGCCGAGCAAGTGGTTAGTTAAAAAACACTATTCTAGAAAGATGCCCAATGAGTATTTTACTATTACCTTTAATTTAAAAGAGGCTGTCCGGGGTTTAAATCTCTTTGAAAGGAGAGTCGCATTAGTGTTTTCTCGGTTTTCCCGATGTGTTGTTACACATACGGGCCAGTTTCCCTTAAAATATCGTCCACGGGTTATCCCTTCATTTGGTGTATACACCAAATGAAGGAATGAAACATTTGGTTATGTACGTCGCAATAATAATAAAAGACGGAAGAAAACTGTGAAACTTTCAAATCTTTATAAGTGATGCACGTTTAGGTAGATAGATACACAAGAACTTTTATATCCATTAAAATATAATATTAAGTTTCAGAATATAAATTAAAAAAAAATCAGCTTTTAAAATAAAATGATTAGAAAAATATTAAAAAAAAGACCAAAACGAATGTTTGCCTAATTTAAAGCATTTTTGTAGTCGGAAGTATATGTCTGCTGCTAATCGGAGCCAAAACTGAAGTTGGATAAGGATGTTGCGAAACGCTTATATAGGACGCTCTCTCTATCTTTTCTGTATCTTCGAGTTACGATTAGAATTTTTAATGTAACCAAATGCATTTAAATAATGCCTGTAAGGGAGTTGACGTCCCTAATAATTTACCGTCAAGAAAGTTTTTATACCCTATTTAATTTTAACTTTTAAATAAATTAATTGTTACTGTGTTTTTAGAATGAGACGTTACCGTCTATTGTTTTAAATCTGAGTCATTGAACAAATTGTTTTAATTGACTTTGTGAATATAGTTACTTTGTTGAATTTTTTTCTAAATGAACATCTTATGATGCATATTAAATACATTAAATAGATACGAACAAATAATACAGAAAAGTGAGCTCAGTGATTTTGCTTGAACTCTCATTCATTTAAACATGCGACTCATTCTTGTTTATGGTCGCACCAAATTTGTTCAGGTGTTTCTGATTTACTTTTCTCTGATAGAGAAATATTATATTATTAGTGTCATACAAATATATAAATAAGTATTAAACGTTTTATACCAGTTAATTGACCAAAATATCTATGTATATTAATGTAGACGATGCATTAGGATTATTTCTTTGTACTTCAGTTCCTTGTGACGTCGAAACCTACCAAAGTATCTTATCTTTATTATTACATCAAACTTTGTGATTCTGGTTCATTTGCGAATGGAATAACAAAAATTTTCGGACTGTTTGACAATTTAAAATTCTTCGTTAATTCGAGTTTTCAGGAAGCCTAAGGAAACGACCAAAAAACCCAAGATGAATGTTGTTCACCTAGTTACTAGCCAAGAAAAGATGTTTAAAATGTATTAACATGAAATTGTTTAAAATCCCTCCTCATTTGCCATCATTTTGTCTCAACGCTTTTCTGGCGCACATAGTTGTAAAGAAACCCAAGCAAAGGATAATTTTTTCTCTTACCAGTCAAAGTTGATTTTAAACCTTTCAGACATGAAAATTACTCTTGGCTTAAATTCTTGTTTAAAGAAACTCTAATTTCCCAATTCGTTTCCGATGTTATTAAATTATGTTTCTAATATTTAATTACCAATAATACATTCTGTACCCGTGCTGCCATCTCAGACAACGAAAGGTCAATCCTTTGAATTTTTGGTTGAATGTCATTTGGAATTAAAATCTTTTGAATATTGATTTACTCTCTATTCTGTTCATGTAAAAAAAAACTGAAATGCTGTTTATTGAAGATACATGAAACATCTTTTCCAAAAGAGTATATTCAAAAGAAAACAGAATGCAATACGCTATACCATGTATACGTTCTCAATATTTTCACTATTTTCCGTCATTCAATAAAAGCTTGTACCAGCAGAAGGGCCAGAAGTCGCATTCTTGAATCTATTTATGTATGAGACAGAATAGTTTTAAAGTTGCTTTCCGGCGTTTCATCGTGGAAGAACTTTGCAAGTAAAAGTTGCGTTCCTTTTGAATTTATTTTGATTTTACGAGCTTTCGCTGATGTGATTTTGCTTGGAATTCAGTCAGCTTAAAAATATACTTCGAAGAAATATTTCAGAAAAGCAATATGAAAGGTTTGAGAGCTGTAAAATTCAAATCTCTCAGACAAAATTATAATTGATTTTAATGGAATTTATAAAGCCTGAAAAATGATGAATTATTCTTGCATTTTGCAGAAAAATTCATAGACATTATTACTGTATTTTTAACGTAGACATGATATTTCATTGAGCTCTAAGGACGGTCATAAAAAAACTGAAATTTAAGTAAATGCATAATTATATTATTATGCGAATTAACGGCAGTCGTGATCAAATCTGTAGCTGGTTACTGAAAGCAAATAAAATTTATATTAACTATAAGTCCAAAATAAATTTTGTTGTGAGGTAGACATTGCTGTTTAAATATCTGAATATAGATAGTCGTTTAAAACAGTAGTGACCAGTGTTTATACATTGAAGTGAAAAGTTAAGATTTTGATGGCTCCGTAGGTCATAGAAATGCTTGTTTAGAGGAAAGAAAGTATAAATATTTTTGAATCAATCAAAATAGGCAGGATACGAATGTATCCTTAAAAAATTATATTTTAATGCACTTTCATTTAATTATTTTTAGCCTTAAGTAAGTCTTAAAATATTACCCATGTTTAGAACGCTAAGCTCTCGTATCAAAGTTCATAAAAGGTCATTTTTGCAATGTTATTTCTGTATATTTCCTAATATTATGAATGGAAATTTGTACGTATTATTATTATTATTACTTTTACAAATAATAATAGTAATAGTAGTATTTATTACTATCTTATAAAATTGGGAGTTCCAGAAGGCAACTTATAATTTAAAGCATATTACATTGCTAAACATCAAAGTTTCTGCTCCGTGAAGAAACGCTTATAGCAAAATTATAAGGTTATAAATAGTAACATTATATGTATAGTATAGATGTATAGAGAAGTACCCCGAAAAGAAATTAATACCCGGAGTATCCGCCTTTGGCAAAATTAGCAGCTGCTATACTGCTATATAGAGCTAATTTATTTTGTATGGCAAGTACGTGTATTGCTGTCCATGTCATTTCAATTATGCTCGAATATTCCTCTGTTTGTGGTTGGTGGGTATTGTGTCAGTTCCCTTACTACCAGCGACCAGACATTTCAGTTGGTAAAAGATCTGCAGAACACGCTGGCCAGGACAGGTACAGATACAAGTGTGAGGAACACCATTGTTTATGCAGGTATAGTCTCACCGCGCTAATTGTGTATATCCGCTCTAATTGTGCATTTATTAAGTGATGAAGTATTGGAATATTTGGATGGAATGCACCCCCAGGGGACGGTCCAAAAATCTCCAATCCTAGCTGTAAATCATTCGAGTTGACTTACGGCTCTTCTGTATTTTCAATGCCCCCTTGCCACGCAGACACTAATTCCCTGCATTATCCAGGATTCGAACCCAATCCAAAATCGCTAACCATCAGAACAACTATAGTCGCTAACCAAATCGATAGGGGCGGTTGTCGTAATGTACACCGATAGGGTCGGCCATCGTCCAAGGCAGAACTCAAACATGCTCTGTATTGATGAAATGGAGCGCAAAATCAGCAATATGCAATCTTGCGTTATCTTATTGAAAGTTCTGGCTAAGTTTAGATTACCAGAGAAATGCATATTACTTCAACGGAACTTTCTCAATTTCTCCAAGGCAAAACGGAAATTTTTCTTGAGCATAGTCAATTCTTGCTTCATTACGGACTTTGATGATGAACTAAATGAATAAATTAATTCTCAAATTTTTCTCAAGAAGAATAAATTAATGTTTGGGTTATTAAAAATAAATTAAAGTTTGTATTATTAAAAATGCCTTAATACTTATATCAAAACATAATGTTTATATCTCTGTTCCATACATCTAAATTAATAAATCTAAAGGAAAAAACACCCTTTTAAGTTAAAAAAAAACTTTGTAATCTAAAAATTTAATTTCTGAAATCTGTCACAAAATTATTATAAACTAAGTTGATAATTTGACCGCCAATTAAGCTTTTCTTTATTGATCTTATTGCATACGGTTGGCAAAATTTTCTGTTATAATAAAATGTGTTTATTAGGTGTAAATTTGTTTGTGTAGTAAAATGAAAAGCTGATTTATTAATCAGTCACCGAAAACATGTGATGGCTATCTGCTAGAGAGGAGGAAAGTGTTTATGAAAGATTTTCGAACACAGCCTCGTAGTCATATTACACATGGGTAGAACAACTTTCTTTCGGTTTATTCTTAATAACAGAAAGTAAAATGTGTAGCTCCACACAGAAGCACTTGAAGTGGCTTTGGATGAGTGACAACTAAAAAAATAAATTTTCTTACAATTTTATTTATGAGTCTTCTAAGATACCATAAGACTGTAGCCCTTTATTGTGTTTGCATAATTTTCCTACGTAAAGTTCTTATTAATCAACACGTCCAAGTAGTTAGACTTAACAACTTGCAGCATTTAACCTCTGTAAAGGGCGGTCGTATTCCTGAAAGTTTCATTTTGCCAGTATTTTCTTACCACAAGTAGCCGAGACATTAATACATATTTTACACTGTTATCACTAATTCTCAAAGTGAGAGATTTTCTTCATTATCCTGATTGTTACATACTTTGCCATGATTTCGCTCAGTCGATATAAGTCTTCGATATAAGTGAATCTGTATTTTCTAAAGCAAGGGAAATTTTGAACATAAAACCGATAGTGTACTAGCGAAAACCTAATGCCAGCCTTAATAAAACTGAATGAAGAGATACAACTACATTGCTTGATTCTAAAATATTTGTTCCGTAGAAAAAATGATAGAAAAATAATTTTACATTCACATTCTATTGTATTTTTTAGCAATTGCATCATAATTGAAATTTTTTTTGGAATCTAAAGTGAGCATTAGGTAAGGTTTGTAGAAGTTTGCTCAGAATCTTTGAGACAATCATTTCAAATAGTTTGCACAATGAGAAAAGTGGACTTATTGGTCTAAGTGGGTGAGAATTCTGGATCCTTTTCCAGTTTTGGGTTAGGTAAAATATTAGCTTTCTTCCAAATGGCCAAGAAATACATGTTGAAAAGAGAAGCATTAATTTGACGATTATTTTATCTCGTATACTATTAAACATATTATTAAATCTATTGATCCTTGGAGCACTTTTTTGTCGTGGATCTCGACATTAGATTTGGTTTCATCTTGAGTGGTGAATATACGGAAATTGTTTGCTACAGGTGCACAGGAACTAATCATTAATGTTTTGCTTCTTTCTACCTTCATGATTGGGATTCATTGATTTAATATTTGGGGATGATCTGAAGTTTTGGTTCTTTAAACGGATATTTAAAGTTTCGGATTTTTTTTTTTCTCATTCGCGCTTAGCAAGGTCTATCAGATTTGTTGTCCAGTGGAAGTTTTCACATGTTTGCCAAATGTTCACAAAGAACCATCCCTCAGATTGAGATTTTCTACATATTGTTGTTTCATCTTTCTACCTTACGCTCTTTGACTTGATGACAGTCGTCTGACTTGTGAGTAATTCGAGTTAACAGGGTATTTAGAATTCTTAAAGTTACTAAAGTAAAGTGATAGTTCATTTTAAAACATTACGGATTTAATATATCTTTTCGTTTTCCTTCCACAGTTTGTTCCTAATAATTATTTCTTGACAATAACTGAAAATAAACCTATTTTTTGTCATAGAACTTTGAATACTGCATCTAAAGCCACAGAAAAACGAATACTTGGAAACACGTTTTGTTTATTTATGAATCAATTTATCAAATTTCACTGGATATTACTTCTAATAAACAATAAGATAAAAAAAATTGAAATACTTGGCAATTGTGGTATATTTTTAACGCTCATCAAATTAAAAGGCTTTTCGCCAAATGCGTTGCTATAGATAAATACATTTGTATGTAAATTGTCAAATTATAGCAAGCTCTAAGACAATTATTCCCACACTGCAATGTGATTTAGCTTTACTGTGGAAATGGTATCATAGAGAGATGATATTCAGTATGAACAGATCCGTTAAAGTTCATAATAAATCAAATATAATGATTCGAAATATGTTTTTCGAAATCTTCTGCTCTGTTTATCATATTTTAAATATTTGAACTAATATGTTGAGTCTTCTTTGATCAATTATTTGTAAAATATACTTTTTTCACATACATTCTTTATAAAGTTTGATAGGCCGCTTTTTCATCTATTTAAGATATGACTGAAATGATATCACCAAAGTGCCCTTTCTTGGGAACAGAATAAATTGCTGATGACAAAGGTATAACTTCAGAAATCCGTATCTGCTAGTGATGCTCCCTTAATCAATTTACGACATCGATCTATTTCTTCTTTCCCAAGTAAGAGTTAGTTATTTCGTTCCTTGAAAGAATTACTTCTACAAACGTTTCGCCAGAGTTCTCTAGACGAAATATTTTTATCCTATATTCTGAGCTCTGCTTGAAACTATAAGTTTTAGTGTACACTAAAAATATTATAGCAACCAACACCAACAGGGATTTCGAGATACATATTGTCACAAAATACATTTCTAGAGATATTATAAAAGAAAAACACATCGAGCGTAAATCTGTCAAGTCAAGATTTCCGAAAATGAGTTATGTTTATGAAATTTATGATTCGATGATTTTAGCATATAGCTTATTCTTGAATTTTTGTAAAAGATTAAAATTCACAAGGGTTCTACACAGTACTATTACCAAAACACAAAGCCACGTACGTGTGCATAAAATACATTATTTAATGTAATAAATAAATCTTATTTAAATAGTTGTGCGTGTTGCTGTGCGTGTTGCTAGGCAATAAAGCTATGTTAGCGGAGGTATAAAGAGAAGAATGAGCTTGATATTGAACTGTAATTTAAGAAAAGTAAAATAAAAGAATCATAAAGTAAAATAAAAGTCTCAATAACTTGATTCTTTATTTTGATTATAAATATATATCTAAATGATATAATTTACTTGAAATACATTTAAACTATACTATAACTGATAAACATTTTTGAATACTTAAAACTAAATCAAATTGTTAGTCAATAAAGCCATTTTCTTGGGACGCCAGCGAAGATAATGATATTTCGCTTCCAAATAAATAACTCACAGAATTTTATTACCCCTCTCCAGCAGTAGCCGAGTGGTTAAGACCCTTCAATACTGGGAGTTCGAACCAGGTTCGACTCCAAGAGATCGGGCTCGCTGTATGGTCGGTTTTCGTGATTTTGTCTATCTATAATGTGAATATGAAACCATTTTCCTTAGAAAGTCCTCCACAAAGGTATTTCTCCCCTTCGGCAGCTATCCTTCGTGTGCTTTGCCATTTTCAGATAACCTAACCATCCTATTAGTTACAGTTTACTTGCATCGATTTATATTCGTTTTTAATTTTTTCTCTAAAATCAACTGATTTAAATCCTCTGGAGTAAATGTTTGCTGCACGCAGTCGGAATCAAACATGGCAGACTAAACCCAAAGGAAAGACTGCTTATAAGTCGAAATAAATTAAATTTGTTTATTATTCCACTACATCTGTTATGTTCACAAGAACATCTCTATCCATTTCAAAAGCCTTTTTTATCAATTGCATTTTCATTCGATATGTGTTTTTAAGCTGATACTTTCTTATAAATATTTATCTTGTTATTAAAATCATTTTTAAGTGCTATATATGGTGCAACTTGTTTCAAGAATTAAAGCGTAGTCAATAACATATTGCCAAATCAATTTCAATGTATAACCTGCAGTATTAGTCATTATCATTCGTTCTTATATTGTTTCATAATAATGTTATAAACTATTTTTTGCACTAAACTAAATTTAATAATTTGAGTTTCAGCTTGATCTGTGATTTAAAGAACCGTAAGTCTTCAAAATTAATTAGTACAAACTTTAAGATCGCCTCCAAAATATTTCTAAAACATATTCGATTACATAAATTGCATTTTAAACGCAACGAATGAATGAATATTTTAAGAAAGTTTAATCATAAAAGAACTTGGTCTACACTCAAGCTAAGAAATAGGCTAATTCCATTTTTGATCTCATCTTCAGATCTTCTTTAATTTCCCCCCCCCCATCTGTTACGTGATATGCCTTTAACTCGTCAAAATAAACAGCAACTTCTATAAAAAAAAAATATGTTTCTAAATTTGTTACGGTTTGTAGCCAAAAAAAAAAAAAAAAAAAACGTAATTAGTGATAAAAACAAGTGTTATTTACAGAAAAAAGGCTCGTCACTTAAAGAGATCTCTCCTTCTCATCCCGGAGAAATTTTGTTTTTGCTGAGCACTTTTATTCGTTGCGCCAAACAAAATCGTTGTTTCCAGTGATAAATTGATCACAAAATCAATAATTATAATTAAATAAGCTAAATATTATGATTTCAAATCAATTGTAAGGAACCTCATTAAGATAAATTAAAAATGTTTTCAGTAGTTTTTCTTTTATTTATTTAATAAAATTTCAAAAAGCATTTTGCTCTGTTAAAGCCAATCATCTCTAAAAACTAAAGCAAAGTTATTTTCCTTTGTATCTGTACTACCAAATACAAAATTAAAACATTTTTGCCTTTCTCATGTCTTTTATATTTAGGACCAAAATAAAATTCCTGTTTATGTTGCTATCATTCCATAGTTTATTTATTAAGACACAATTAATATGCGCATTTACCTTGCTACGTTTAATATTTAGACAAAACATTAGCAATATTTTCTAATACTTCTATCAGTTAGCTTCTTAAAAAGCTAGGAGAAAATTCTAAAGGGAATTTCTTTTCTTAAATGTGACTTTTAAAATATTTTGATAGACTAGATGTATCTGTAAAGGGAATGAAGACAACTATTCTTACGCTTCCGTTTCACAACTGTTGACAAGTAAATAAAAGCAGATGAAAGTATTCTGCTTCATATATTTTAATAATATATTTACATCGATTGTGACACAGCATCTGACGCAATAAGCATTTGCTTCATCATTATCATTTCATATTCACATCCGATATAAAAAGTTATACGGAGCAGGGGATAGCTTTTTCTCACTGAGTGATATTTTCTGGAAAATTACCATAGCAGATGAAAATGCGATGGAGCTGCGACAGACTCTATACTGATTTACAGTCAGTATGTGTAGGTGAGTCAGTATGTGTAGGTGTGTAGGTGAGTATAGAGTCTGTTGCAGCTCTATACTGACTTATATCTTCAACATGTTTCAGGACAATAAATGCGACAATATTTCATAAAATGTCGCACAACCGTGGAAGTGGTTAGCGACACTGATTGCCGTACTGAAAGGCCCGGTTTTGAATCCAGATGAAGGCATGGATGTTTGCAAATGTATAGTGTCTCTGCGGCATGGGGGCACTCTAAATGTGGGGCGAGATGAAAGTACTGTCACCTATATGGTGGTCAAGGCTAGTGGCAACGATAAGCTCGTTTGACGCCTTTCCAGGATAAATTTCGTGGGCTTGCTCTGATTTCAGGGACTTTATCAGATGTTACTGTCGATCAGATGGGATAAGTCCCAACAACAACATATTTTATAAAATAATATAGACCGTGTTCAGGAAGATACATAGGTTGAAAAGCTCAATTTTAGATAATTTCTCCTAAAATATTAATATTTTGTATTAATGTTCAATCTTAAGACTTTATAGTTGGTCACAATTAGCATTATATTATAAATTAATGCTAATAAAATATCAACGAAAATCATTCTAACAGCAATTAATTTCATTTTATACGAGTATATGTATGATGATATGTAAGAAGATCTCAGCTAGAGTACGTTACATCCAGTTATAGAACTAACATCAAACAAATTACATCATTAAACGGAATCTTATTAATTACGAATTTTATTCTCAAATATTAGAAAATTAGATGCTTATTCGAAATTGTTTCTTGGCTTCAGCAATTTAATGATTAAAAGGAGCACCAGAGTTTCTAAGCATTATAAGTTTAAGTAAATATTGCAGTAAACTGCAGATCTAATTATCATTCTAAATAATAGTATAGCATCAAGCAAAGGTATCATAAAAGCGTTGCATAACGGGCATCTACTCATGGACTACTGAAATTCGTTTTGATAGTAGTGCTCATTGGATAAAGATAATTATTTACGATACCGATGTAATCAGAAGAAATTCGTAAGTGGAAAATTTTCAGCCTTCCAAGAAGGGCAGATAATTATAAAAGTGGCAGGTTGTATGCGTGTTTCAAGACAGACAGTCTGTTTTGAAATAGCTCATACTCCAAAATTCTTTATTATAAAGCCAAGAAGAAGTTAAAAAATGAAAATATCTTTTCACAAAATCAGTGTATGTTTTTATATTTGTTCATTGCAACAGAACTGTGGAGATTAAAAGTAGTACTGAATTAACAGCATAGGAGAGCTTTCTTCAATTTATGTAAATGGCGTAAGTGCTGGATTCTGCAACAATGGGTCTGGGCTGGCGTTAATGTTAAACTAAGGCTCTTTTAACGTCTGACAATTAAATCATCTTACATTTCAAGGGAACGCAAAACATTCGCACCAACTTCTTGAATATGAGCCCTACGACTGTGCAAATGTAATTGTCTGCCGACAAATAATGATCAGTGGACATACATTTCTATCTCGTCCTGGATAAAAGTAATGTGTTTTCTCCGTAATATCTATTAGATAAAATCCCTAACTCTACATACGAATTTAGCTGGGCAAGCAAACCAATGAATATTTTACGGTTGATAACGCCCATCAACATACAGAAAACGCAGCTGTTGAATTGTTTTAAACTGAAGTAGAGCTAGTAAAATTTATTATCCAAATCTGACTTAAACTCTCTTGGAAGTATCGTTGCGTGGTAATAACCTTTTCGATATCCTTTTCTTGAAAACAATATAAGACACAGTAAAATCATTTCCCCAAATTTTAAATAATCACTTTATTCACAGCAACAAATTTCATTATGGAGTATGAAAAAAAATAGTGGTTTTAATTTAGTATTTCACATGAATGTTGGCTTCTAAAATGTCGTTTTTAAATGTGCTTTAAAGTTTATTTCTTTCAGAATTAAGTTTTGTACCTTAATTTACCAGTCGTCTTTATCTGTTATGTACTGTGTATCCAATACAAATAAACTCACCCAGTTTGATTCAACAATTTTGAAAAAATTGTGTTTTTCTTCATGTAAAGATAATTTTGTGCATCCCTGTAAAGAAATTATGTAAGATTCGATTTTAAGGATTGTACTGCATCTTTAAATTTACATTTATTACTCTGAAAATGACGGCGTGTGACATCTAGAATTGTACGCCACTTAACATCATATTGCATTTAAATTTTTTTACACATTTGTGCTTTTTTATTTTAAAAAATGAAAAAAAAATTGTCTGCTCTTTATTTACATGTATTGTATGCATTTATGACATAACAATCTTCAAGCGTCTTTTTTTAAACTGTTTGCTGCAAGATATTTTTGAATACGTTTTGTCATATCGCTTCACGTCTCCAAACATCTATCATTACATTTATTGAAATCATTCCAAGTCTATAAAATAAAATTAAAACTGTTAAGGTCCTTCAAAGTCCAACTTATGTCTCTCAGCTCACAATGCTATCTTCGATTCTTTAATGATTCCTTCAAGTTTTTAACATATATCCTTGATCAAAGATTGCGTACGTTCAAGGCAGTAATTTACTTAAATTTTATTATTGACTTTTCTTTATTAAAGTTCATAATTTAAAAGTACATATTAATATTATTTTGTAATTCAAAAGTTCCTTTTCACTGTTTGCTAATTTTAAAAGCATATATATATATATACATTTGTGTTTATTCTTTTATGTATGCTGTGGGAACTTTCACTGATTGAATAACTAGTAACGCTAGTCTGTATTCGTTATATGGGCCTACTTTAAGGTTTCCACGTCTAGACGTGAAAATCTGAAATTCAGTTTTCATGCTTTTGTTATAATAAAATGATTTTGAATTGTTTGTTTTGTCTCACATCATAATGTTTATCGATGAAATATATTATACTGAAGATGAAATAGGATTTCGAATTCATTCTATGGTAAAATGTGCACTTTTACTGTTTCTCCGCGTTAGAAAATGCAACGTGGGGTGATAAAATGGGTAGTTTGGTAATTTAGTTTGAAATAAGAATTCCGGGAAAATGTTGTAAAATTAGTAAGGAAGTAACAGATTCGTGAATGCAGGTTCTTTCAAATTTACGCTAGCTTGTGGCTGAATAGTATTTCTTTTTCTTAAACATGTTTAAAAAAACAGTTGTTTTGCCTATAGGCTTCAGCAAACATTTAGGATAGAAAATTCCATGAACTATTTAAATCTAATAATTAGAATATTTCTAAAACTGTAAAAAGACTCGGAAAGTAAGAAACAAAAAAGTAAAATTAGAAAATATCTTTATATTATTAAAGGGATACGTTGAGTCTTTTATTACATTAAACTTATTCACAGCAGTTAACTAAAATCCATAAAATTATACAGCAAAGCCTCAGCCATCAGAACTCAATAAGAATGGTTCTGATATTCGATTCGTTTGAATAATTCATATTCCCAATTAAAGAAAAAAAACCTGAAAGAATGGAATAAGCGAATGCGTGAAACTCGCTATGGTATGAATTGTATGAAAATGAGAATAGGAGAATTAAAAATTGAGGAAAACCCAAACTGAAAAGCTAACATAATAAACAACGTCTACCAGACGTCTCTTCGGCAACTCCTAAAATAAAGACATAGTATGACATGTAAAAAGTCACATTTTAATTATATGAACACCTGCATTAAACATGCAAACATTCTTCTGGCTACATCTAGTTACTAAGGAAATTACATCTTGTTGCTATATTCTAAATATATTAAATGCAATAGTTGATCACGCGATGTCAGTCTTTGAACTCATACAGTTTGGCGAACGAAATGATGCCATTCGTAGCAATATATATAATGAAATTTTGAAAGCGTTTAAATATGAGCATGTCATATTTTTAAATAAACTTCTTTCAGGTGCTTTAAAGAGACGTTAAATTTGATGCATTTTGAAAAAAAAAATGTTGATTTATCAAACTAGCTTAGGGATTTAGTAGTTTCTTAGAAATTTACTTACTTTTATACTAAGTGAATTACAGTTACCTGATCATAATTTACCGAATTACTGACGAGAAAATGGCTTTGAGATTTTTTGTTACTCAAAGGTAAGCTTTTAATTAATTTTTATTTTGTTTTTAAAATGAAAGTGCTTGCTTTATATGAGTTATTTTAATTCATCCATTATTTCCATGAGTTGTGTTTTATCTTTATTTTACCTTTATCTAGTATTTTACAGCTTGTATATTAAAGAGCAGTTAATTATTTTCATAGTGGGGGAAATAATTTCAGAATAGAATAAATTGTGTAAAAGACCAAAGTATTTTATTTAAACAAATTAACAAACCGTAAGCCGCAGAGACGATACAGTGGTTAGGGGAGCCTACTGCGGTACAGAAGGGCCCGGGTTTGAATCCCGGAGAAGACACGGATGCTTGTAAATGTATAGTGTCTTTGTGGCATGGAGACACTCTAAATATATGGCGAGCCGAAAATCCTCGTGCGGTTTGGTGGTAGCGGAGAGGAGTTGGAGGCTCTCGGACCGCCCACCGACGTGCTGTTTTTCAAAACTGGTGTGAAAATAGAAGTCCAACCTCCTCGAGGCTCTGAAAATCATTCTTCCATGAAATACATGGACAAGACAACAACAAACCACCATAAAATATAATTTCAAATAATGAACTGCTTGAAATAAGTTTGTTAAAGGTTTTAATATCTCAGGAAATCAAGTACTCGGGAGAAAATATAGCTAGAGCATTGCTGTAAATTTTAATGATTAAACTCTGAAGATAGACTTCAGGAAGAATTTATGACTTCATGAAGAAGACATTATGCTTCAGAATAAAATTCGCAGAAAAACCAGGAAAAGTTCATTTCATAATCATTACTATGCCATAGTAATTACGTTATTCCATAGTATTTTCTGCGCAGTTTATTCCACTTCAAGTAAATAACAGTACTACTCTAAAATTTTATCCCGTCACTCCTAACACGCTGTAATATTTGATTGCCCCATTCTAACAAGCTTTGAATTGTATAACTAAGAATTGTGCTTGCTGTTTATCTTCAAAGAAATCATTTACAAGTCTTTTCAATTCTTGTAATTCTTTGATGATTTGAAATACGGCTGAAAATCAATGGAAAATATTTTTAGAATGGAGAAAATGCTATTAACATCTATTTTTTCAGAGATGTTAGAAAATTCGTAATCCATACAATGTATATTTAATGCTGATGTTAATTTGTTCAAGACGTGAATCATTTATAAACGTATTACAAAGGGTACATACATGTATTGAGGTAAAAGCATCCTTCTTTGTGTAGCGTCGTTTCTGTAGCATCTGACCTATTAGTGTAATGGAGAGAATCTAAAATTTGCATTCTACTCAAAGCCGCATTTCACTAACTTTGAAAAGTATGCAAACATAAAGCAGCTTTGATATTTCTTGATACCCTTTGGAGAATTCGTCGACAAAGGGTAAGGCATTAGCAAATACGTTATATTTCCTAGTTTTGAACAGTACGTAAGGTAGACTAATTATGCATCAAAAATTATGATCCATGAAAATACTGGAAGCTTTTAACATGAAAGAGAATATTCCTTTCATTCGCTAACGTTCATGTTGTTTCTGTGCTAGAAATATGATGCTTTAGTTGTTATAGCATAAATATATGCTTACATATTTAAACTCAATTAGATTAAATTAATCTTTAAAAGGTTAATTTGTATTACAAACAAAATAAAGAGAATCACTACACCAATATAAAATTTTGTAAATAAATTCAATTAGTTTTTACTTGACTGTAAGATAAACTCAGAAATAAACTTGTAGAACATATGAAAGAAAATGTAGAAGTCAATTCCCCAGAAATATGAGGGAAGTTAAAAAAATCAACAGATTAGTGTCAACGTGTAATATGTATTACCACCTTTATGTGTAAGAGCTTTAATAATCACGAGGTTTCTAGAACTTTCCTCAATTTCTTTTCACAGAAGCACTAATTACTTTTATCATCTATAAGCGACACCTGTATTCCCTTGCCTGATTATTAAATGCATTGCTATACCTATATTTATTTATAGAAATCTGTCATTTTATATCATGTTCAACATTGTACAGAAAACTATAAAGAGAGTTTGAGTTTTGTTTGGCGTTTCTGATGTTTATTGATAACTTGTGGAATAAATTTTAATCGCTTGTAATTCACTTGCAGAAAAAATAAACTATAAAAATATGTTTTATGTTAAATCTAGCAAATGAAGTCTATTGAAAGGTAGCTTAAATTTTGCTTAAATGTAAATAGTATATTATTACGTAGTCCAGTGTGATTCACCTTCACTTCACAGAAATATGCATTTTTATGTCTGTTTTCGATTTGTGTGAAAACGACAAGAGAATGCTTAAAATTCTAATTTCGCGGATTAAATTTGAATCTGGATAAAAGTTTCCCGTATAGAAAGAGGAATATATCGTCGATAATTCCATTTCACGGATTCTGTGAAATCTGAGAGATTTGGAAACAGGAAACAGAACAATAACTGCAGAACAAAACGTAACCAAAAGCGTTATGTCAAGAATCTGTAAATGGTTGAAAGACACCGGTGATGTGAGCAGACAACCAAGACTAGGTCGAAAACATGTCGCAACAGACTCTTAGGACCCTTGTTTAACTAGAGTATTTAAAAGAAATCGAGCCCTGACATCAGCCTAGATTATAAGGCAATTCGCTGCAGCTGAGGGAACTAAACTTTACAGATACACAATAAGTGATAAATCAAATAAAAGAGGTCTCTAGGCGAAGAAACCCATGGTCTATGCTTCACTAACTCTTGCTACAAATTACATCCGGGTGTAGTGGTGTTGAGATTATCGTAGTTGGAGTATCATGGACTGAAGTGAATTTCTCTTTGCTGATAAGTGTTTGAAGCGTTCTAGTGAATTTGATTAATTAACTATTTATTTATAATTTCATACTTCCTAATCCTTTCCATATATTCCTCACCAGAATGAAAATGAGTAGTAAATGCTTAAACTTAGGTTTTTGAGTTTTGAGACAGAGCGTGGATCTGGCACGGCGTGCCCTCTACATTGTTAGTTTCCTGCTAGATCTGATAATTGTAATTATTCGGCTTTGCATTTTTTCGCTGCTGACACTTAAATTCTGACCCTCCGATAGAATTTTAAGATTCTGAGGACTTTATAATAGTTCTCAGTTATAGCGATTGTTTGCTTCACGTCTATTAGGGTTATTAAATTAAAATAGAATTACGAGATCAGGTATAATTCTACAGAGTTTTTCCAGACTTGTTACAAGCTGGAGGAAACAAAAGACACGAAAAATGCGTCAAAACATACGTTTCACGCCTCGTCCCTTTTGCCGCTTTTCTTACGCATGTTGAAGTGTTCGTCGATATCTTATTCGGATTCCAATTTTTCTACAAAAGCATCATAAATGAATGAGAAAAAAATAATTTAAAGAACTACAGAAATTTCTTCACTGCTGCATTTCCATGAAAGTTGAGATGAGTTTTTATCGACTCATTCGGCCCGCTGCATCACCATGTACACCATGTGTTGTGGTTATGGTGCTGCATGTGCAATGTCTAAATAATTCTCCGTACATGCTGAAAATATCACTTGTGATTTGAAGAACACATCATTCGCCACAATCTGCCAACATAGTTTGTGTTTTCTTAATTAATTAATCCAGCTATCTCAAGATATGTGAATGTGCATGTACAAGCTTGAGATCAAGGGCATGAATACGATCAAGATGTGCTTTTCTTTCACTTTTTTATGAGCGACAATTTTGGTGTAACGATAAAATGATGTACATATTTAATCAAGAAAAAAGAGTAAATTCAGAATGTAGCTACTAAATAATAAAATTAACAAAATGGGCAAAAGTATCTTTCTTGTGTGTTCTTAATTAAGGAAAGGCACTATACTAGTAAGTAATATATTTTAATATTGCTGAATGTTACAGTCGGCAATTCTGATATTTTAACAGTTGGGTTATTGCCCTCACAACGCTTTGAGATAAATTCTAGTAGTTGGAATACTTTTTCTCATTTGGGCACATTTCATGCACTTTAAATAATTATTTGTGAAGACGATATATTGTATGTTAAAGTTAACTTTTGCCATAACATTTGGCCACCGTCTTTTCTACGCAGTCAGAGATGAATGAAATAAATAAAAAAACAGATTATGCTATCATAATTTATTGTCTTGTTTTGCCCCTTTTGAGAAATTTTCGTAGAGTTCCTTTTACTTTAAAAAGTTATTTAGCGGTTACTTAAATATATCAGAATTATTTGGATCAGTATCAGTGTGAAAATTTTGATATTTAGCTCTCAATATGATGGAATTTCAAAGCGTGAACAGCAGTGCAGATACCAATTTTTACGTTAAGGCAGAAAATATGTATAGATTTGAAGTTATTCTTTGCATTATTTTTATTGCATATTTTGAAAAATAATTACTAAACGTTTTAAAGTTAGTTAAAACATCTTGGTTTGTTAAACTTTTTCTGACCCATCAGATACTTTTAGATCATGCATTTAGTACGCGTGAAATTTTGAATTTGAGATCATCGACCTAACACGCAACATGAAAAATCATTATGGACTTTACATTTGAATGAAGAACGTTAACACACTTATTTTTAATACACACATAGTTAATATAACATATACTTTTAATAATTTCTACGCTTCTGTAAAAGGTTCTTAACACCAACGTTTTCCTACCTCACTTAATATCACATTTCGTATTTTCTATTTCTACTTTTTGCCATAATAGGCAGTTTAATATTTTGATGATATGATAAGGCATGGCAATTATTATCCAAGTTCCATGACCTTAGTTGCAAAATCATTCAACTTACATGAGTTTTTATAGTTGTTTCTTTAATTTTCCCCCTCTAGTGTATATTATTTGGGATTATTTCATGCAGTCTGTGTTTTACTTTGGATCATAGCATATAGTCTGTGCATATGTACGCATAAAAATAAAATAATGATCATTAAATGAAGACTAATCATAAAATACGCTACTCATAAACGAAAAGTTTAAAAATATGGGTAGTACAATATAAATGAGATATTGTACAAAAAATCGTAAAATCATAATTTTGTATTAGAGGCTTGTCACAACAAATGTTTCTACAAACATTTCCAAAGCGGGCCAAAACTTAAAAATACACATGTTATACTCTCGTAGTTAATTGTTATAGGTTTTTCATGCTATTGTACTGAAGATAAATATAGAAAAGAACAGCTGAACTATTTTTTTTTTTGGTGTCGCCTGATTAATCTTATCACATTCATTTTTAAATTCAAAGCAATTATTAGTGTGATGTATTGTTTTTTAATGATATCTTCTTTCTATAGATTCAATATCTTCGAAGAAATTTGTGTTACTTTATTCATTAATCAAATTTTCTGTAGCTAGCTGAGAATAAGTGATAGATTCCCACAAACCTGCCTTGATTTAACTATAAAAATGTCCTACAAAGTTTATTCCTTAGCATATTTTATTTAATAAAGCTCAAGAATCATCTTTTAAAAATCACGGCCCACCAGCGGCCGAGCGGTAAAGTCGCTGAACACTGGTAGTTCGGTCCGAGGTTCAAATCCCGCGAACGGGCTGGCTGCATGGGCGTTTTCGTGGTTTTCCCCATGTGTAACGTGTATACGAGCCAGTTTCCCTTAGAAAGTCCTCCGTGAAAGGTATCCCTCCCTTTAGGCAGATAGCCTTCGAGGCTTTGCCATAATCACACACACACACACACACATCTTTTAAAATCAAAGACTCCCATTAAAATAATTAGAACTTACGGAACAAGAGACCTCTATGTTTTAATTCTAAACGTGTTTAAATTATGCAATATTATGCCACACAGAAACACATCACAGGTACTTTAACAGTGTTATATATATTTATGAACGCAGTTAAATTCTTCTCGAAAATAAAAAGCACTTTTACCTTAATGGCACTTTTTTTAAAGTGATGCATATCATTTAACGCTATCACAAGAAAAAAAAATACGAGCTCGTAAATTGCAAACTCTGGGAAACATTTGGCTAAATATATGCTACTCCTTTTTTTCTTTTTCTGTTTTCTGTACCTTTGCGATTTTATGGAAATAAGACACATCTAATCAACATGGCAGTTTTTAAGTAAAAAAAGGTTTATGCGATATTTTGGAAGTTTCGTAATTTATTTAAAGATTACGTGTTTGTAAATTTATAACGAAGTCACGTGGGAAATATTCGAGTTCAGAAATGAAAAAATTCTTAAATTCCTTAAATAAGAAGTACACGTAAAAGGTGATTTTAAAAGTGCAATATTTCACTAACTGCTGAAAACATTTGATGATTCTATGCCTCTTTACCTATAACTCTCTAAATACGAGTATATACTAATTCAGCTAAAATATCAGATTCTGTAAAATGTTGGTCAATTGACGTCATATCTGTTGAAGCGTCAAACTAATTTATGAACAACGAAAAAATTAAGAATTTAGAAAATTTTCAAAGAATTTATTTCATTGCCATTTAGTCTTCATTGTGTTTGAAGCCTGACTGCTGACAAAAACAAGATTTGTTAGGTTATTATTGAGATGCTTAGTATACTTGTATAAGCTCAGTTAGACTCAATAAATTAATATATTATTAAGGTTATGTTGTTGTGCACATATTTAACCTTTAAAGTAGGCAGAAAGTATTGGGATACGTGTTTATCCCAATTAATATGCAAAGACTTGGAGTTCTACTGTAATACTAAGCAAAAATAAAATCTAAAAAATTAAGCTTAGTTTAAAATTAAACCTGAAAATGTAGATATACTGTCAAGTTATACTCTAACACAAAAAGAAATAGAAGTTTTTGTAATTCACCTGTAGGATTCGTGAATTGTATTTGGAATGGCAAAATGCCATTCGGGCTTTTATCCAGGAATTTTAATTGTAGTTTCAGTAGCAAACGAGGTGTGAATGATAGACATAATTTGTAACGCACTATGTCAGCTGCAGTATACAGATTTGGCTTTAAAATATTTTATTTAATGCGTGAAAGAAATGATTATGTAAATTCTGTTACGTAACTGTGATTATTAATTGAATTTACATAAGATGAAGAGTATTTATTTTATTAGGAAATGCTATTAAGGCGCATTAAAATTCTCTTGATTAAATTATCTGTTGAACGGCTGAATAATGAAATCGAAGAGTGCTGAAAAAAAAAACTTGAATTCTTAATTGAAGTTAGAAACTAAATGTTTGAAAAAATATTGAAAACGTTTAAATAATTATCGGAATGGGTCATTTGATTACTTTAGTCGATAACATTTTTTCTCCAAATTTTATGGTTTTTAAGCGTAATTGTGAGTCAGTTAAGCGTGTATTGTTCTTTGTTGGTTGTTGTTTCTTAAGACTAACACAATCTGTTACAATAATGTAGTATCCTATATAACCCTTTTATTTGTTCATTTTCAGTGTGTAGTATAATCTTGTATAGAGTTCAAGAAGTTACTTGATAATATCTTACGTGATGGATGAATTTAAATGGGAATTAATAAAATGAGATCTTCAGAAGCCATGGGTCCTGTTGAATGAATACATTGGTGAATGGTGTCGTGGTTTATATTAGATTACGAGTACTCGAATTAAAAATTATCTTTGAACTCTGCTAGCGAATATGTTTTGGTTCTATCTTTTTTAATATCTGTTCTTGTGATCTATCTTAATTTTCTTTTAACAAATAATATAAAAGCTTTGTTTTTAAGAAAATCGTACAATGATACGTTTATAAAAGTATTTTTTATTTTTTGCATGTAAACCGTCGCTATTATCAATTGTAATCTCATGAATAACACTTTCAAAATATGTTATGCAAATATTCTTCTTTCTAATAAATTATTAATCTTTATTTGCCTTTGTAGAAACTGAAAAGTATATATTAAAAAAGGACTCAAAATGAAATTTACACTCCTGTCTATAATTGTATATTACTCGTGTCTATAATTGTATATTACAAATATTGATTTGCAAGGAAATGTCGTAAATTTTCGCTACCATTTACGCTTTTCATATCAGTCACATATTACAACATATGAATCCAAAGACGCTGAGACAAAAAATGAAAAGATAACACGCCGCTAAATAATTGAACATTTTATATTTAGAATTAATAGACAGAGTTTATGAAGAAAAGACAGAGATTATTTGTTGCATATATTTTTCTATCGGAAAAACAACTGAAACATTGACATGTTGTTGAAACAATATATAAGTGAAAAATGCAATATAACTTTAAATGCAAACTGTATTTAAAATACGAAGACAGAAGAAGACATGACATAGCATGATGTTGAATAAATAAAAGATTCGTTTAGGTGATATAAAATAATGAAATTTTTGTTTTCAAGTTATAAAATTATTATAATGTAAGCCATTAAAATAAATTTTAGAAAGTTTGTAAGTTGTTTGATTCTTCTTTTTGGTGGGATCTTGCGTTATAATACCCCAAGTAACACATGACGTAGCAAAGACGTTACTACGACCACTTTGAAACCGCTCGGACCAGTTTGCAACGTTTTTGCAACGTCATGTGCTATTTGGGACAATGTTAGCCAAACATTAAGCATATTATTTTGAATCGTGAACATTTCACGACTCAAAATTTCGTAACGGAGTGATTTCGGTAAATTTGTGCACTAAAACGAGGCAAGTATGAAAAAGATAAAAAATATTGATAACAATTTTAATTCATCAAATAGCATTTTTTTGATTCATCAGAAAGATATATGTAAAAACGTTGGATATGAGTAAATAAAGGATGTATTCACCTCTTGCAATCATGGTCAAGCCTCATATGATTTTTTTATGTTTCCTACGAGATTTCCCCTCAGCTATATGGGAACTATGTGTTGCCATTTGTGCAGTGTTCCTTGATGGGAGCTAATAGGAAGCACTTCATCCCCGTAGTTCATGCCTCAGATATCCATTCATTCAGCTAGATTCGTAGCGTAGAGGTTTTTTAGGAGCCATTACTTTCGCTGGATATCTTATCTTTTTAAAGAAAATCGGAGGCTGGAGAGGGTGTACGTTTTTCTCACTGGCTATGAAACATAAATCCGCTGTACCTCGAAGATGCTGAATATAAGGGTTTAGTATATCGTTTATGCATCTTTTACCAATGGAAATCAATGTGTATTTTGAACCTGAACTAAATAATGAATAGCATATTATTCTTTCAATTCAAGTATCAGTATATATATATTCCTAAGTTCACTATTAAAGTGCATTCACTCTCTTAGTATGAGCAAGGTAATTGTAGATAATCTAGCATGGGGGCTAGTTTAGCGGGAGTCCCTTACATTACTGTTAGTTTTGAAGTAATTGCTCCTATAATAACTTTAATTCTTCAAATAGCTTATAGCGTCTTGTTTGATTGTCTATCGTAAACTCAGCTCGACGATAGAAGACTGTTTAGTGAACAATCACCCAGTCTTTAAAGTACTACCAAATCAGAAGAAGAGTGTAAAGAACCTTTTATTAGCTCAAATAAAGCTCACAGACGGCACCAACTCATGTTTACAAAAGCCAACACTTTTGGCTAAACTGAAAAAGTAATGAATAACTTAACGGTACTGAAGTTAAATATAACCTAACGGCTTCACAGGTTACCTCTCGCCCAAGTTGACTTAAATAAGCTAATGAAAAGAACAGCTCAACGCCAGAGAAATCTAATCGCTAGAAAATCAAAACATCAGCATGGCCTTCAAGCTGGTAGAACATATTCTGATTTCACCTCCCAAAACTTTCATACTTAAATTCTAATACTGCCCTTAAATACAACACTCTTAAATACTAACTTCATTTATACCTCATTTCAATACACGCGCGCTAGTCCGTTTGCATTCTGGAAAGAAAGTGTGAGTTGAAAGCAAGAGAGATAGGAAAACTGCTTTAACGTAAAATAATTTTTATGTAAATAAAATAAATCCTCACAAGCTGGCTTGCATACATCCTTTGAGATGACGAGCAGTTCATCACAGTCACTGCACATGCAGAGGTGCCCATGCACTTTGAATGAATATATGTATTAAACATCGCATAATATTTTCAGAACTTTGAAAATTTTTTAAAGTCTGGAGACTGGAGACGGAATCATTGAATTATGTTCATAGTTCTGAATAAAGGATTTTGAATTCATCATGACTTACTGAGAAAATATATGCATATTATATTTGCACATTTGAATATGAATGAATATTTGAATTTATAATTTGTAATGATATTTCTTTACACTGTTTGATAGAATCAAGGTATCGGTTCTGGAGGCTCATAATAATATTGGGTATTAAATGACAATTAGATGTTATCACTAGCATATGTTTCATATTTATTCCAGTCTTAAAAATGAATTTGGTAGTGAATTATGCTCTCACTCTAAAGTGCATGATTAGTGCAAATGTTTAAATGAGGGCTGAGTTAGAGTTCAAAATTAACCACATGTTAATCGGCAGAAACCCTTAAATCAATAAAGATAATCAAGTTGCTGCAACTATTAATGTTAACTGGAGAATCACTCTTAAACAAAGAAAGGGCCCACCAGCGGCCGAGCGGTAAAGTCCCTGAACACTGGTAGTTCGGTCCGAGGTTCGAATCCCGCAAACGGGCTGGTTGCATGGGCGTTTTCGTGGTTTTCCCCATGTGTAACGTGTATACGAGCCAGTTTCCCTTAGAAAGTCCTCCACGAAGGCATCCCTCCTCTTAGGCAGATAGCCCTTGTGTGCTTTGCCATAATTCAACACACATACTTAAACAAAGAAATCTAGGAACGTAAATGATGGTAGAATGGAATCATTAAAATGCTTAGCAAAGGGAGCATTCTAATGATGGACTTCAGAATCAAAACGAGAAAGCATGCAATGGCGATTCTCAAACTCAGAGCTGCCCAGTGGATGCCAAAGCGACAGTTTCGCCTGAATTATGGCCATTTTCTTTTAGAGTTCAAAAAAAAATTCTTTACCCATATTTTCTCAGAGAACCAAAAAAAAAAAAAAAAAAAAAAGTCACGCTTAAAGACTACTTAGTAGTTTAAGAAAATACTTGAAGCCTGAAAATAGTTCCAAGGGGAAAGTTGCCCAGAAATTCCCTTTGTTTTTCTCCAGAACAATAATCGTCCTCACACTTCTGCTTTGGCGATGAAAGTGCTACGAGAAGTCAAACTGGATTTCCTGTCTCATCTTACGCAGGCCAGATTTAACACAGTTGTGATTTTATCTCATTGGTCCATTTAAAGGCCATTTAGAAAGTAAGAGTTTTAAGTTTTCGGAGCAGCTTATTGACGGAGTACAAGAATGAGGCAAAATAAAATCGAAAGGGATTTTTTAAGTAGGGAAACAGAAAATTAAAGGAAAGCAAAACTTAAACATTATTTAAACTGAATACAGAAAATGCATTTTATACTAAAACAAAAATCTTCTGTTTATGTGTTAAATAATTTCATTCAAATGATATTTATCATAAAGTTGCTCGCTGTAAACATATATACAAAACACAATGATACTAAGTATATAATGCTGTAAAAAGAAAACCTTACAATAATTAAAATATAGTTGATTAGTTCTAACGTATTATCTCCCTCCTTTTCGCATGCGTTCGTGGTGTAACCGGAAGCACGCTTGACGCGTACTCGAAAGGTTCGGATTTTGAATTCCGACTAGGGCACAGTGCATTTTTCACACGTTCTTGCATCCAAAAACCTTATCTAATGTTTTACATGCATTTTTTTCATAATAGTCATAAAAACATTCGATTCTCTTTCTTTGTTTCAACTTTTGAACAGTATTACCAGCTGCGACAAATTAGTTATCGAAACCTTAGTAACTGTTAGTTCACTTAGAAATAGAGGAATTGATATCCTCTTTGCTTATGTGCTTACTCATCATGGTTTCTATGGAAATGAAAGAGCTGATTTCTTAGGTAAAAATGCCTTAAATTTACCCATTGATTTCAACATTAGAATTCCAAAGAGCTATTGGAAGTCCTTTCATTATAAGAAGCTTTTAGCTATGTGGAATGAGAAATATATTTCATCTTGTAATGCTGAGGTCACCAAAAATTTCTTTCCTTCTATTTACCATAGAGTGCATTCCGAGTCTTTTTCTCTCTATAAATTCTAAAGTGTCTCAGTTTTTATCTGGTCACGGTAAATTTGCAAGTTACCTGTTTCGTTTTAATCTAAGATCAAACAATTTATGCGAATGTTCAAAAAGAGTGCCTCAAAATGTGCAACATTTGATTTTCTCATGCTCATATTTCATGGCCCTAGATTATGCTTACAGAACGATTTGAAAATGTTCGGTGTGACTTGACCAGTGAAATCGGTTTTTGTGAAGTCCAGACTGCTGTTCTCTGCTTTTGTTCGTTTTATTTATGTATGTAACTTTTAATGTTTTAGTTAACTTACTTCTGTAAGCCCCGTGTTGTACATATGTGGTGCACGGGGAGTCTGTATGTTTTCAAAGAAAAATAAAATAATGGATATTTTAATTAACTTTGTTAACCCCAAAACAAAGGCCTTTCTAAGCTGTGTTAAATCAAAGATTTCCTTTAAGTGGATCAGTGTTTTGTATCTATAAGTTTGCGTGTTGAAAAAATCATTATTATCAGAGAATTCTTTATATTTTAATGTAATTAATTGTCTTATTTGGAGGAGAAACAGATTCGATAATGTTTTGTTTTTCATGCATATTAAACTAAAGAATTATTTTGTACTAAATCAGTAACCAGTTAGCTACTAAATTTTTACCCTTAATTTTTGTCTTAAAAATAGGTTCTATTTACGTTATAAAGACATGGTTGAGGTATTTTTAACAAACAAATCTGATGTGGAAACTGTATGACTTTTCTGTACCGCTGTTAAATTATACACATTTTTTGATGCTCTTCATTTAAATTTATTTCCTCGAATTATTCTAGCTTAATACCGATCCCTTATGGTAGGAAAATAGCACCGAAAACTGCAAAGTTTAAAATAAAAAGTCCCTGTCAATTTTTGTTTTACGGGAGTCAAACTTCTTATAATTTTAGTTTTTCATAACAAGTATTAAACTTTTAAAAATATAAGTACAGGAATCAAACCACATTCAAATTTAGATCTCGATACTTATGTTTAAATTAGACATCGCCAAAATATGAACATTTTCATTCATTGGGCCAAAACATGGACATTTTCGTCATTCTAAACACTTCTGTGGTTGGAAGCTATATACTTATAACCCTGGAACCCATTATCATCCGTCAAATATCTGTGAAAGGAGATGCATACGGAAGAGGCAGGGTCTGTGTTTGGGGTGGCATCTCTTTGGGTGGACGCACAGACCTCCATGTGTTTCCAAGGGGAACCGTGAATGCTCATGTTTATAGAGAATACCGCCCATATGCTGGGCAATAGGTGATGCTTTCCTGTTACAGGACGACAATGCAAGACCACAGAGCGCTCGCATCGTATATGATTATCTTCAACAGGAAACAATTATGCCCGTAGAGTGGCCAGCTCGATCTCCGGACTTGAATCCTATCGAGCACGTTTGGGATGCTTTAGGGAGTCGTGTATCTGCTCTCAATCTGCCCCCTTAGACCCTGGCCGCACTTGCAACTGCTTTGCAAGAGCAATGGCTCTCGCTTCCTATGAAACTGATAGACCGCATAATTGAAAGCATCACACATTGCTGAATGTGCTGTATTGCTTCTAGAGGCGATTATATTCCATATTGAAGGTACTTTTACTATAGCAAACTGACATCTTCGATTTGTTCATTTTATACATGTGCTAATTCTATACTCCCATAATTGTCTGGTAATTTCGTTTTATGTTATTTGATACCTTACTATGTGTTGTATATTGTGGGTAAGTTTCATAAAATTCTACATGTAGCTTTTTCAGTAATAGTGATTTTTGTGATTTTTCCTTAATTTATGATAACCAGTGTATATATATACGTCTGAATATTGCCAAATACGATAAAAAAAAGTATTCAAAGTATTCAACTAGATGTAATAGCAGTCTTGTAGACAAAATTTCAACGTTCTGCGTTTAATCATTTTTTCAGTTATGCCAGATATATACCTACTGTTGTGTGTGCGTACGGGTTTATAATAGATGGAATGCCCATGTCTGACAAAAAGTTAATAAAATTTATTCTTATAACAAGAAATATAACAAAACACTGAATTTTTCCTCACAGTCGTACGGTATCACAGTATCATTCAGTGTAATCAGTATCTATATTTTAAACTACTAAAGCGTTAAATAGAATGCAATCCAAAGCGCAGAGAAAGCTAATACGGTCAACTATAATAACAACAACAACAGATCACTAAAAAAATGAGTTGTATCTCTTCGGCCTTTTAAAACTTTTAATCCGTGGCGAGAAAGTTCTGGTAATTTCTGGAAAGCAAAAGAGTAGAATTACGATTACAGCTAACATAGTAGTCAATTACATTTATTCAAATTAAATATATAAATTACCGAGATAAACTTTTATTCAATGTCAAATGCACGTGCTCTCGTATTTTTCAATTCCGGCGTAGCTTTCTCTTAAAATATGTCACGCGCTGCACTGCACAAGGAAATAAAACAATTTTAATTATAATTCTACTAAAAATAGCTGACTAAATACAAAATCCGTAACAATGCGTGTATACGTACGTATGTACAGACGTCACGAAAATAACCCTTTTTACAATCCGATAAGAGTCTTTTATTCTGTCCATAGTGCAGATGTTAAGCAGGGACTTATTTAAAAATTCAATATATTAATAAGGATATATTCAATATATTCTTCGAAATGGATTCGGGAATGTTCAAAATTCTTATTTCATTTGAAATGTCATACCGTAATTTTTTTGCGATTAAAATACTTCTTGTGTTCGTGCAAGGAAGTAAAATCCATTATAATGAGTAATCATGCATTATGTTTTTAGATCTGTATGTCGCGACAAAGCAGTTCCGAGCTGTTTGTATGCCATTGAGCAAAATGTTCTATATAGTCTCCAATGCTGCATTTAACGAATTGATTTCAAACATCTGTTTTTCACCCAACGCATCTGCTTTACTTCTGTTCACAAGACCCAAGAAATCACAACAAAATGAATTGTTAATTTCAGTTACTTGTAATAATGATGATAATAACTCATTAAAATCCTGAAGTGAAATTAAACTCAAGTAAATATTTCAAACTACAGTATACCAATTGTAAAAACACCTGACTCCATTGGTTGGATTCGCACAGAAATCCTCAAGCGGAAATCACGGTATAAAATGGTTTACCAATACTTCATTTATAAGGAATTGTAAACGGAGATATACTATCACATATCTCCATACCATCAAGGTGTAATTGATAGCATATCTAGATAGTATTGAAGGATCCATGAATTCCAATTGTTGAGACGGCATAGGGTATTTCACAGCATTTTCCGCTCCGCAACGCGTTAAAATTTCTATAGTGAAAGGGAGCAAAAAACCTACTAAAGGTAATTCATCACCGCACGGATTTAACAGACTAAATCCTATTCTGTTCACTTGTTCTTTAAATCGGATATAAGGAATTATCTCATTCTGTCATAAGTGCTGTCGTGGCGTAAGTGGTAGTATGTTAAGATAGGATTTGTCCGAATCTCAGAAGCTGCGGGGATGATTTCACATTTCTTTCTTAGTAAAATATATTAGTTTGTACTAGTTAATATACGATTCATATACAGGTCATTAGGCTCATTAAAAATGAAGTTAGATTCGGAAAAATAAAAGCAAGAAAAGAAAATGCACTAAGATTTTTATCAATAGTTTTTCGCTTTGCTCAGTTTCCAAACAAGCAAAATCCTATTCCATTTTAATTAGCGTTAAATGATTGTTAAAATATTACGAACCCATTGAATAATACACACGCTTTCATTTATTTTCTTTTTCGTTGCTTCTGAGATACCCCCTCCCAAATTATTACTATTTTTATTTTTGAAGAACTTTTTAAACTTTCTAGTAAAGAACTGAGCATTTCTGAAGAGCTTTCTTGAGTCGTGTACTTTTAGGAATTTCGCAGCATAGCAGTAATGCTCAGTGATCCCGCTTGCACTTGAAAATTCTCATCACGTGCCATGTTTAAGAATGGGGATTTCTCTGTGTTTCAATGAGGTTATCGGACTCGCCGTTTTAGACAAAATTCTATAAATACGGCTTCTTTTGAATTTGGTACTGCTAGAGGGTTTATTTTTTTATTTTTTTTAACTTTGGTTGTTTTTATACATACAAAAATGGATACTTTCTTTTATAACCTTACAATGAATTATTTTTATAAATTATATGTGAAAATATTTTATTTTATATTGATATTAATATATTGAATTTTTAATAACTTTTAGAACCCCTCCCTTTTTTTCTCCCTTTAAGTTAAAATTTTAATATGGAAACGCTATTCTCGAATTATTAGAGCGAAACATGTCTTAGAAAACTGTATTATATGCAAAATGTATATAGGTTTTAAATGAGTCAGCGTTCACACAGTCATAATGTGTTTATCTAAATGTTGTTTATAATTAAAAATTCAAGTGCGTTGAAAGTACAATATTGCATGAAATTCATTCGAATATGGAATAAATTTATAAGACTGTAACAATTTGTAATAATAAAACTTCGATGTCAACGAAATGTGGTATTCACATTAAATTCATATAACATATTTTTAAATCTGGATAGCTACTTCTTGGCTTTAGAGAGTGGCAACGCAAGATATAGTAAAGCTTATTTGATTTAAATAAAGTTCTGCTTTAAAGGATGATGGAAAATCCTCACGGACTGGAGGAAACGCCGTTCGCCAAAGTCCTCATCTCCTTTCTTCTTGCTTAAAAGCAAGATTTCTGAAGGATCATGAGTGGAAAATCTGGTAGCCCATTCTTTTGATCTGTTTATTAAAAACTAGATACTAGATTTTCTAGATTAATTTTTCTGCTGTTATTACTAATTTTTTCTTTAAAATTAGATTGACATTTTGTCAAAATAGATTTATCGGTGAAATATTTTATGTAGAATTTGATGCGGACGATCTCATTCAAAAGTAATTTTAGTAGCGAATTCGTATAAAATTGTCAGTTTTATACACATTTAATTAAAAAAAGTTTCAGCATTTTTATCGAAGCAGAATACATTTTAATTTTAAAAAAGTTCAGTAATTATTATTCAGCTTGTTGGTCAGAAAATAATATAAACTTACTAATGCATTACAGTTGATGCTCATCTTTTGTTACTTGTTTCATATAATTCGTCTATGGTTACAAATGACTGCTCTTAATGAAGACTAAACGCTCAGCAAATTTTCATTTCTTTCAAATGAGTTATCGCTGAATGGCCCACTATAAGTAAGCACACAACTAAAAGTTTGTAAAAGTTTCCAACATAAAAATTTATTTTTTGATTCAGTAGTTTAGTAAACTAAGAGATTTAAAAGCAATAAATGCAATTTTTATGCTCTGAAACCTTTATTTTTATATAATAATGTATCTAACTCACATAGCATATGCGTCGAAAGTGAAGTTATATATATAAGTGTTGACTATGAAGAATATTTGTAGCTAAAAGAAGGTATCTCTGATGCCAAAGAATAGTTCATATAAATTCATTCATTGAATCGAATCGTTGATATTTATTAAACTTTGGCTTAAAACAAATTAATAAAAGAAATACACCACTCGTTTATGTTTGTAAAGTAGGATTTGTTTTAATAATATACATGTAAGCATTTATTTATTTTATTTTATTAATTTATTTATTTATGGAGCTAATGCCTAAAATATTCCCGGACAGCCACTGAAGTTGTGTTAAACTCAATTTATACTCGAGGGATGATAAAATGAAGCATGTTAAATAGAACAATCAAATTGTGAACTAAGTTTTCCGATTTAAGCACTTAAAATACCTTATTTAAACTGATTTGCCAAACGGTTGTGCATCCTTTCAAAAGAACAGCAGCGTATTCGTGCCATAATAAAAGAAGTATAAGGTATGGGAAAGTTCAAAGAGTTTAAAGTGTATATAATCCCCATATGACACGGTCATTAAATACTGTAATTTAGGAACTAAACAATTGATAAAACATGAAGATCAGGTTCTAAAAGTTTTAACAAAATTATACTATTCTTATTTTGTAATTACACTAAATATATTAAAACAATAATTAACCAAACGTGTTAGATATTAATAATATCTAATGTTTTCTTCGTCTTCATTACTTAATGCAAAAATCTAATGTGGCCACCACATGACTTCCTTTTATGGCCCATTAAGTTATATACATTTTTTGCAGCATTTCATTTAAACTTCTTTCCATGAATTTCATCAGAGATTTATTTCTCATTCAATTTATTCAGCTGTCAGTTCACGGCAAAGCAAACATACATAAAAACTCAAAACATTTTCATTACAAATTGTAAAATACAGAAAAACATGAAACACAAATTACAGTTAAAACAGTTAGAAGAGTTTTAAACTCTTAATCTGGAGTTTCTACGCAAAAAAAGCAATTCGGCCAGCGGGCAAGAAAGTAGATTTTTCGGTACACAAATCTGAAAGCTTACTTTTGGTCCCACTCGGCAAAATGACACTGAAGGTGCAGATAAACTGAATTCACTCTTCTACTTAGTTTCAAATGTAAATAAATGGCAGTCCATTAGGCTTAAGTCGCCCCTTAAACATTTAATTTGTTGACGATTCTGCAACTATTGCATGCAGATTGACTGAAGACATAAAATTCTTAACCGGAACATAAAAACTGTATAATTCAGTCACTTTTAATTCAAAAACTTCACAATTGACTAATATAAAAAAATTGAGCTCATCGAGACAGGTAACAAAGGAAGAATATAAAGTAAAGGCCGGAACGAAAATTAATAAGATTCTGTTCCTCAACTATGAATGAAAATTTCAAACACACAATCGTTCAATGAAAATTAAAATGAGAAAAGAGAAAATAAAAAATGCAGAACATGATACATAACAAAACAAAAACCAAAATGATTTTTTAATAATCTCCTCTGTTTAACGCTTCAAACAGAACTTGTCAAGTGAGAAATGTTTCGGAGCTCGCGCTTTCTAGGTGTGATTCAATTGGTGGCTAAACTGGAATGGGGTTGTTAATTTGTGTTAACGAGAAACAAGGCAACTGGGACGAACAATGACGTCGTACTCTGTTAAATTCTTGTAAGAGAACCATCCAAGATGGCGATGTATTTCTACAACTTCGTTTTAATACTGGCCAAAATTTCACAAAACTAAATAAGGTATAAAAAAAAGTTAAAATTCTTCACGTAATCGAGCTACAGTACGTCCTATAAAAAATCTAAAAAAAACTTTTTTTAGTAAGAAAGGACAGAATGCCAGTAATTCTATATAGAGGTTATGAGATTTACTATTTGTCTGAATCCATTTTACAATCCTTTTTGACAAAAACAAACTTTTATTCTGGCCGTACGTACAGGTGTCACGCAAAAACATCGTTCAAATGGTTTCGATGGTTTCGAGAGGGGTTGAAATGGATATTTTCGTTGAAATATGATATCCGTAATTTTTCGCGATAACAATAATTTCTTTACTTCGTACAAGGAAGTAAAAAATTATGAAAGCCCGTTTACTTACGGAGAAATATTTTCATCAGCAGAATTTGGACTTGTGCATTCTTTTTTTTCGCGGATTTCTGTTAACTTACACATAAAATTCTTATATGAATGCACTTTTACCTTTTAGTGTAATCAAATAAAAATATAAAATTTTATAAAGTATTTTTCATATAATTTATTTTATACTTTTTGTCTGTTGAATGGCAGAGGGGTATAATAAAGAAAGATGATCGCTATCTTTAAATGGAGAAAACGTATTTCTTCTAATGGGCTTAAGCAATGAAGAAAGCATGAAGATATCTTTTTTTTTTTTAAATTTTTTTATCGAAAATGTAAGATTATATTTCGTTTCATTAAAATTTCTGTTTGATTTAAAAATTCGAGTTTATCAGTACTTAAAATGATAGGGATGAGGGCTTCTAATAACAAAGGATAAAAAGTTTTCATTTAACAATCCATTATTTTTAGTAACCATATAATATTTAGAAAATTTGATAAATTAAGTCGAACATTCCAGGAAAACAAAAGTCATTTAAATTTTTTTATAACTATGGTGTAAAAGTTAAAATTCTAAAATATATAGTTTGATCTTTAAGAAAGGATGTGTAAGGAAAGCTCAGCAGTAAATTAAAAAAAATTTACACCGGATTTTGGGAAAGAAACAAATTCCGCATAGTACTAAACTGGCTAACAAAATAACAACACAATAACGTGTTTAAACAAAATTTCAAGGAAATTTTCTGTGAAAGAGTTGGTCAAAATTTATTTCAAAACGTGACTAAAAATAACTTGAGCAAGTTAAGTAAAACTGTGAAGCATGTTCTCTGCATAAGGAAACCATGCAAATGGCTTTGTTTGTATAATAAGCAAATACGTTTCTTAAATGTAGTGCAGCTTTAGAGTTGTGAATCATTAAAATTAAAACATTTAAACTTAAAACTATAGATGAAATTTCTCACCTTTGACATTTATATTATTTTCAAAAAAAGAGAAAATTTTGATGTTTTTTTAAAATCTAGTAACTCTTTCTATAGTAATTTTTCCAACCTTATTTTTACAGTAAATTATTGAAATATAAATGTTAATTAAAATGGCAAAATAAGTAAGCAAATTTCATAAAATTAAATTTTAATGCATTCATATCGTTTTAACTACTAAAATACAACTAACACATCTCCTAAAATCGGAAGTAAAAAATATAGAGAGTTAAAAATAAGATTAATTAAGAGAGGGGGGAACCTGTCTAATGCCATTTTTTTTAAATAACTTTTTTATCGAGGAAAAAATTATGCTAATTAAAACAGACGAATACAGAAGAAGAAATCTGAATAGAAGAGTGAAAAAAGTTGTTATGAACAATCGCATTTTATCTTCGAAACTGTGATTTTAATGCAGGTCACATGACACCTAACCACTGTCAGAGAGAAAACAAAATTCTCTCCTACTAGTAGTGAAGTGGTTAAGAACACTAAATGGTGGGAGTACAGCACTGATTTGATCCCAGGCGAGGGGGGGGGGAGGAACAGGTAAGCAGCATGGTTTTGTTTCTTGGTTTTATATGTCTAACGCGAATACGAGTGAATTTCCCATAATATTTTGTGAAGGTATCTCTTCTCTTAGGCCATTGTATACTTTGCCATATTCTGACGAGTTAAATTTCTCAAAATAGTCATGCTATTTTTATTTAAAAATAAACTGGTAGAAAAGTTTAATTATAATTTTTATTTCTTTGTACGAAGTAAATGGAAGTATTGTAATCTCGGTTATCAGGTTTGAACGGAAATATCTATTATGACAGTTCCCGAATCCATTTTGATTATTTTTTACGTGGCTTCTGTACGTAAGAACAGAATAAATTACTGTTTATACCAAAACGCATTTAAAAGGAAGCGAAAAGGGATTTTTTTCTGACGTCTTTACGTACGCAGGTATGTATGCACGCAAATGTCTCGCCTAACTCAAAAATGATTAGCCATAGAATGTTAAAATTTTGCATATGGGACAGCTTTATTTTCACAATCGTTGGTTGCAGACATTTATTTACTTCCAGTTATAAAAGTGTTTTAAATGACGAAAATATTCCTGTTTTAGCAGTGTCAATTAAAAAAAATGTAATTTTGGTTATTAAAACTAATAACTTTTTAAACGCTCTCCCGCGTACTCTATTTATATTTGAAAAAGTTTTATACTTGTTATGAAAAAATAAAATTGTATGAAGTTTGACTCCCGTAAGACAAAAACTGACAGGGATTTCAAAATTTGTGTTTAGTTACTTTTAATGCTATTTTTAACTTGCCTTGAGGAATCGGTTAATTAAATTAGGATAATTCAAGGAAATAAGTTTATATGAAGGCCAGCAAAAAAAGTGTATAATTTAATCGCCGTACAAGGAAGTCATGTGGTGTCCACATCATGTTTCATTAAAGGAGGTGTGGTGTGTGGTCTATTTAATTATGGCAAAGCACACTAGGGCTATCTGCCTATGGGGAGGGATGCCTTCGTGGAGGACTTTCTAAGGGAAACTGGCTCGTATACACGTTACACATGGGGAAAACCACGAAAACCACGAAAACACCCATGTAGCCAGCCCGTTCGCGGGATTCGAACCTCGGACCGAACTACCATTGTTCAGCGATTTTACCGCTCGGTCGCTGGTGGGTCCATTAAAGGAGGATAGTTGTTTTTATAAACTGTGAAAATTTTAAGACATTATGAATTCAAAGCGGTACAATTTCTTGAAATACGAAAATTACACTTTAAAGCTAACAGAGATATAATTATTGAAAAACATTGGAAGTTTTTTCAAAATCGTCAAATATCTTATACATAGATTCGGAATAAACTTCCATTAAAACCTTTTCCTCTCTCTCCAATGTTGCAAATGGTGATACACCTGTTCAATATATGATAATTGTTGAACTGCTACAGAAACAAATCTTAAATGAACGCTACAATCTTAAACGAAATACGGCTTTAGAACTGTATTTATTACCGGATTTTATTTTATTTATTATTAACTACATTAAGATATTATTTATTTAAAAATATTTGTTATTAGGACAGTATTAAGACTCAATTAAGACTGTATTTAAGACTAAATTAGGACTGTATTTAAGACTATATTGTTTAGTTCTAAATTTTATGCGTAATTTGATCAGTGTTCAAGTAATATTGTATTAAAGCTCCTGGTCGATTGCGGATGCTCACAGCAGCCCTTGCATACTGAAGATGGTTAGTGGATAGAGACGTTACTTGGTGGGCAGTTGGAGACGTATCTGTGCCCCTTTCACTCTTACCTCTACATACGATGCGAGGAAGGGTAGAGAAAAATATTTCTACACAAAGCAAAAAGTATAAGTAAAGTTCAGTGGTGTAACAAGAGAAATAATCAGTACTGAAAAATTAAACGTCAACTCAGCATGCAAACGAAATGTGTGTTATAGCGCAGACCAAAGAGATGCTTTTAAAGATCACTTCAGCTTCATTGCTTCTCATTCTCCCAATTAAAATAATATACTTGGAAATCTTAATTAAAATTCTTGCTTTTGACGTTAATAGCAGAATGAAATGGAATCAAAATTTTAATGTTACTTTAAAACTTTATCACAGTTTCTGTAGTAATATTTTGCAGTCCAATTTCCCCGCAATTTAATGAAATCTGTCCAATAAACGGCAAAGTTGCGTAGAAAAAATCATTGTTACTAAATCTTAATTCAAATTTACGTTGCTAGTATTTTTCAAATTTTACAGGTACACGTTCTAAATTCGAAATAAAAAATATTTTAAGAAAAAAACATAATTAATAAAAATGAACTGACGCTATTTTATATTGCAATTTATACATAACTTGTTGATTATCAAAAATACCTTGATATTGTGCATTTCAAATATATGGTATATTTTGTAGTAAAATTCTTTAAAATTCGTAATATACTGACGTTTGGAAATCATCCTGAGAATACTGTAAGAAATTTCCGCCCATATCCATAGCTCTATAATATACAAGGAGAGATTGATAATGATGGAATTGACTTCACAAATATACCCATAGAAGTAGTTATTAAAATACATATTTTGCTATGAGAGATATTAAGCACTATAGAGGAGTCTCATTTTCACAAGAGCTTTCGCAGCAGGTATGTTGCAGTCAATTTCTGACTAGTGTTCCGACATGGAATGCCTGAACTGCCACCTAATGGTGAAGAACTTCAATTAAAAACGACTTTCCATCATAAGGTGGGCATAATGTATGATAATATTCAGTTTTTCTGCTTGAAATCTAACAGTATTTGTATGATTGGCCAATTAATTATGATGAAGCACTTAATCGCAACCCGAACTCACATAAAAAGTTATTACATAAAAGTTAAAATTTTCTTAAATTCATTGGCTGCTGTGTTTGTAATCAGATTCTAATACAAGCTCTCTACTGAAATAGAGAATATGAAAGGAGAATTCTGTAAATTCGTTGCAAAACTAATTTTCTGTCTTAACATAATCGAAAATGTGCGGATACTTTTAGTATCCGACAACAGCAATCTTAGATGCTAACATCTGCCGCATATCTTCAACATATTGCTGCAACTGCCCCATATATTTTAAAACGGGTAAAACGTATGAATTATGGAATGGTAGAAAAACAAATTTAAGTCCTTTAACGTGTATCTGACTGCAATGCATATTTTTTGCAAAAAACAAAAGGCGGCGAAAATTCGACATCAAAGCGATGTATTTCTGTTTCACTCCTATGTTTGTGTATTAATACTTCAGATACATTACTAAAAACATTTATTGCACTAGATGTCGGTATAGCGTAATAAAGCGGTTGGATTCTCGTAAACACGTAAATTTATAATAAGATTGTTACAGATGTTTTAACATTTCAGGCGTTTCACTGCCATAATCTGTGATGTGTTTTATTATCAGGCAATATTTTCTGTTTCACGCAGGCAATGAGGAAATGTTTACTTGAAAGGACCGCTGCAAAATACCGTCACGCATTTGGGTGCTATCCAAAGTAAAGCTGGAGAAACAGAAACTCTTACGCGTGGGTGGGAAGAAATTTTCTCTGAAAACTGAAATAAAATACGATTTACATCATTACTCTAAGCAGTTAAGAATAATAAATAGGCTAACTTTGGAAACGGAGGAACACAGCGGGAGTATTATGACTTCTTTTAAGACAACACATGAAATTTTATAAAAGAGAAATATGTTGCTCGAAAACTAGTGCATAATAACAAGTACAAACAAGATTATGATTGATAAAGATATTTACTGCCTTCTATATTTTATTTTTGAGAGGATATAAAAAACACATCGGGGGAAGATAACACTGTAGCTTCCAAAATGCTTTAAAAAATCTGTTGGCATTAGTGTTTTTTTTTTCTATAGGATCATAATTAAATGTTAGACTGTAGTATAATGAATAGATAGTATATTTTTTACAAGCATTTCATTTTACTCTTATATTAACTAAAGTAACTTGTTACATAGTGTTTATCTAATTTCATTTGTCAGTGCAATACGAAATATATCAAGCGACAAAAAAGGGGGGGACACGGCAAATCCCACAAAAATATTTTTTTCGTTATGAGAGTTTTTTTTTTTTTTTTTGAGCTGAGTTTTATTCCCGTGACTATTAAGAGTTAATGATTTTACGACGGATTAAAAAAACTGTACTTAATAACATTTTGATTATTAGCAGAGAAACAGTGGCTTTTTTTTCAAAGCAAAATATTTCGATTTTATTTGATACATGCCTTGGAAAATGTAATATATCTGTTTCAGTGGTTCTCAAACTTTTTTGTCCCATGCATCACTTTCACCATTGTTATACGATCAGTCGCTCCCCCTTCATTTCTAAAACTTGAAAAAAATACATAAATTTATTTAAATTTAGATTATAATACATTTCATAAATTAATTAAGAGAAAGTATAGAAAACGTTGATAAATATCAAATTTTGAATAAAAGTAGTTTTTTAATAGTCATACAGTAACACTAAAGTTTTAACGGGTGAATAAAGGCTGATCTTATGATTAGACATTTGGATGCATGAAAGAAGTAAATGTTGACATCTTAGTTGAAAAAAAATTAAGTATATTAATAAATAATTTAAGAAATAAATTGAAACAAAATATTTCGTATCAGACACGGAAGTACTTAGCAAATTTATATTTTGAAATATATCAGTAAAACGTTATAAAGTAACTAATCAAAGCGAAAATGGACGTATATTTATTTATGTCATTTTTATACGTTGTTAATATATAAATTATTATTATGCTTAACAAATACAATGAAGGAAATGTTTCTCTTGATTAAAGCCAACATTTAGTTTCTTCCCAGAGCGATTTGGGCCACGAGGTTTCAACCGTGCCTTTGCTGATCTTTGACAGCTGATCACTTGCAGTTTTAATCCAGAAATGTTGAATCGAAATGTCACTCTTCCCTTCTCGATAGTATGCGAAACTCCCTTAGTGAAAACTCTCCTTCTTCTGAGAATATCTGATTTAGTATTGATTCAACATCTTAAAAATGTTATTTGCAATATCATTGTAAAATTAATCAAAAAGTTAAGATGTTAAATAAAATAAAAGAGACTAATTTTAAATGAAATAAAAATAAGCAAAATTATTTATTGCAATACTGGACACAAATACAGCTTAATTTAATAATTTTTAAGACAGAATTTCAAGGATTCTTACTCAAATTTAATATTTGCCGAAAAAGAAATGGGACGAAAGGCATAAACTATTTAACTGTAGAAAATTTTATCAAACATCACTATTTTTTGAATGAGTAATTCGTTGCCTACTTAAAGAAATGCCAGCTGAATTGGAAAACTTCTGCATACCATTTAATAAGAGTTCAGACTGAAGCAGTAATTATGTTGCTGTGATTAATTTTACTTGTATGATATAACCAGAACAAGCCCATGAATTTTATCGTGGCAAGGATTGCACGATTGCATCTGTCATTACCATAATCATGAGTTCCATATAGGTGACAATACGACTTTGAACATTTTCACTCCATTTTTAAGTGCAGAATCCTGGGGGGCGTGTGTGAGGCGCTTCCAATCCTTTTTTCTTACCTCACAACCACTCCAGAGAACGAACGGCTCTCCGTAGATTTTTGAGTGCCCCAAGCTGCACAGACTTTTACATTTACAAAGATTTATGCTTTCTACCGGGGTTTGAACCGAATAAATTTTTGCAACGTTTGTCTATGCAGTTTCACTGGAAGTGTAGACCGAACACTCATAGATGCCATATGGGGATCAATATTCAAGTCAGAAGAAATGCGTAAAGAAAACTCTCGCACTCCCTGAAGCTGCTTATATACTATGATTCTAAAACCTACGGACGCAACTAACTCTTTCCCGGCGACGACCTAATCCTGCGGATAATGAGTACTTCTACGGAAATAAAAAGGCATCGATATTTATAATTATAAAATTTTCTAAGAGGCTCTGTTTAAATATCAAACATACACAACGAATATTACCAGGATGTAAAAAAAAATAAAGTGCTTTATGTATTAAAGTTTTCGCTTCAAAACATTTTTTACTCTTACTCGTAAGAGCAAAAGTTTTTGGTGGAACAAAGTAATTAATAATTAATTCAATGTGATTAGTTTGCTTATTTAATTAACTGAATGCGGTAAATCTCTAGAAAGCTTATCTTTTCAGATTCGTATAATTTATTATATGGACTTGCTACTCATCATATAACCTATTTCTTTAAATAAAATATCACATTGCTATACTGCTTATACAAGGTGCCACGAAAAGGTAACCCGCCTTCGGCAGTAATATGACAAGTGCGATATGCCCAGAAGAAGTGAATAGGAGTGTAATATTAAAGTTTGAATACTGTTTTATTTGGCGACTCAATTCGTCGGATAGACGGACAGTTAGAAGACAGATGAATAAGAGGCTACGGCCGCTTCCAAAGAGTGTAGCACAAGTATTGAACGTGGGCTATCTTTCTGTAGGCCACCCTCTATATTAACATTTTCATTTCTTGCTTGAGTAGCTACTACTGCATCACAAATCAGTATTGAAGTGGCAGGGAAGTAGTTCTTTAATTCTTATGTTACTGAAATAGATAGCTTTGAATTCAGTGAATCTATGCATGTATTTAAAAAATTATTTCGTAAATCTTAAAACAATTAAAATATTTTCAAATGAAGAAGTAAAACTTTTAAATTTAGCGACTAATAGTTACCGAAGGTATTACTAGAGATTTGTTTCAAAGGGAATTTAATGGCTTCAAAAGACGAATATTTAATAAGCAGGGAAGGTTTTTTGGAAATTATTAAGTCAAACTTCCAACGTAAAATTATAGTTAATTTTTTTAATATTTTACATGAAAGATCTTTTTCCTGTATTTTAAAATGTTATTTATAATACAGTATTTTAGAAAACAAGGTATAGAGATATAGAGTTCGCAATATACAACTGGTCGAAACGAGGAATTTACAAATTCTGTCTAAAATTCAAGAGACCATTTATTAGTGTTTGCCCTGTAGGGGCTGTTTACTACGAAATCAAGGTCTATGACATTAACCTTTTTTTTTTTTTTTTTTTTCTTTAGCTGTCTAAAATTCGTTTTGAGCGGGGCCGAATGTAAGGCTCACGTTTGTGCTTTGTATCGCGGGGACTCAGAAGAAGACATATTTACTTGAATATGTGTGGCAACAGTAGTCTGTAATTCGTTTGTTGTCAGAAAATGAACAAAATGTTATTGGACCATATAGCCTTTGTTTATGTTTTAATAAATGAATTCTAATCAACTTCATCTCTCAGTTTCATATCATTTTAAGAACTTTATCTTCTCTGATATATCTAAGAAAAAAATCAGTCCAAATTATCATTCAAATAATACTTAAAAAATATTTGATATTTCATGCAGAGAATTTAAAATTTTATTTCGTGTATTTATTTTCGATAGAAGTTAATATTTTTATAATACACCAATATAGAGTTAAACACAAACTTATCGAGCAAATATTGGGCAAAATAAAATAAAAAATACACAAGGGAAAAAAGAAATGTAAAAAATAAAAAGATATTCGTAAAAGCTTTATTAAATTCATTTTATGTTTCCCATTGACTATCGATTAGTCATTTAACACAAAATTTTGTAATCAAAAGACACAAAAAGGTATGACGTTTGCACTTTATACACACAAACAGTTAGAAGTACTCAGAATCTGTTCCGACGCAAGTAGTCAGAATTTAGTACATAAGTAACGCTTTGAAAATGCAAAGCAATATAACTGCATGTTTTGCAGAGTAAGTGCTCAGTAACATTTGGATAACAATATTTATTGTTCTATAAAACACCCTTTTATCATATTTATTTTCCTTAAAATTCTTTATTCACTTATTCCCTAAAACTGTCTTGAAAGATACACAAAACTTGAAAAGCAATTTATGCCACCACCTAAGTTTAACGGAAAAGTATAAACAATTTTTCGAGTAGTTACTATGTTTTAGGGAGAAATATTGCCGACATAATAAAGCTGCTTCGATTCAAGCTCGAAAGGAAACTGGAAATTTCTTCGCTTCTGTCAACAAACGTGAAAGCTGAAAAGTGCAGAATGTTTGAGAGCTGCTGTTAGATGAAGAATAAAAGCTGAGCAGTGCGCAGGTCTTCGAAACCTAATATCTATAAAAAAATCACCTGGCCAAGGAAATTGCAAACGTTTACGAGGAAAAGAAATAATAAAAGAAACAGATTTATTTTTAATTAATTATCAATAAAGGGTTATTTTAGTTTTGCTATAAGTTATTTCAGATGTTCCATTTTTATTGTTCACAGCGCTTAGAAAATGTAAATAATTTTTTATGTAAGTTATGTGCTTATTATTTTAATCATTTTGTTATTTCATAATTATTTATATTTTGGAAATTTAGACATTTCAATCGCTTCTATTAATTTTAAGTAAATTAAAAAATATTTAATGATAGCTGATATTGAAAGAGCTTGAATGTACAGATATAAGGGCCAGATTGGCGATGATTCCTGACTTATGATATTCCTGTTTAATTACATTACTATACCAAAAGCTTTCGCCACCATAAGTTTCTCTGAAGTTTATATTTTGATGTTAGATATCTTCGGAAGAAAGGGACTAATTGGCTTATGGAAAATGTTAAGTTACGGCAGCGAGCTGTATATAATGGAGAAACTTCATATTGTTTTAAAACTTATTATTTCTTTTGAACTCTCAATACGTACTGAAAGCCCTTCAAGTCTCACTAGAAGAAGCAACTAATGACTTACTTTTATAATGCCTTCTCCATTCAGCAATTAATATAAATACGATGTCAAACATAATAGCTCTCAGTATTCCTTCAAATATATACATTAATGGCTAATATTGTTTCATAATATTTTTCACTTTCAGTGCAACAAGTACAATATTTGATACGTTGCATGAGATAACCCGGTATTTTATAACCTATTAATTGTATTTAGTTACTTTACCTACTTAATACTAATGCAAATTTCACAAACACATTTAAACTGTTAATTATAAGCTAAACTGTTAATTGTAGGAGATTAATTTTCCGCTCAAATTATTTTCAACTTACGATAGATTTATCAAACCATATTCCTATCAGATGTCGAGCAGCACCAATATTCTACCATTTCGTGGCATTAAATCAATATAAAGTAGCATTGCAATTTCGAGAATCTCTATACCCTGTGGGGTGTGTAGAAAGTAGTGTACGCCATTAGTCCTCTCCCAGTATAGCTTGAAGCCCCCAGACTTCGAGTCGGAATAAAAGCTGCCCTTTAGGAGGTAAAATCAATTGGGTCACCCCATACACCCTACGTTATAAGAGAATGCCCCATAGCATCTTTTATTAGGCAGAGTGGGAAATTAAGTGTTAAGCAAGAGTATATGTAAATGAACACGGATTCTCATCAAACGCTATTCTATCAGGGAGACTAGAAGCAAAATAAATTATTATTAAATATTAAAGCTATGAAAGAATACAAGTACACATATATACTTGTATTAATACAATACAAGTATAATAATATGGGGCATACAAGTCTAAAATACTTATTCTATATACAAGTCTAATAGTACACCTTTCAAGTTTAGAAATAATAGTATGCTTATTATAAATCTTTCTGAAGTACATCATTTCCAAATGAATTCCTGTCTTGTAATTTTTATAGGAAACCTTAATGATAGATTTGCTAATATAATGGCAACAATTAGCGTAAAATATTTTGTGCAATTAAATGAAATCAGAAGCGAAAAACTATACTGTGTTACTCTGCTGAGAAGTATAATAATTTCACCATTCTTATTCTAATGTCACTGCATATTTTCTCCTCTAATCATGCTTAGAACTCACCAGCGGCTCAGCGCTAAAGTCGCTGAACACTGCTAACTCGGTCTGAAGTTCGAATTCCGCGAATGGCCCTGCTGCATGGGCGTTTTGGTGTTTTCCCCGTGTGTAACGTGTATACGAGCCAGTTTACCTTAGAAAGTCCTCCATGAAGGCATCTCTTCCCTTAGGCAGATAGCCCTCGAGGGTTTGCCGTAATCACATGTACCAAACCAAACCAAACCAAACCGTGCTTGACTCTGTAGCTAACATCTTAATCGCTCTTTCCCTGCCCTATCCAGTTGTAACACTAAAACTTTGAGAACATATGCTTATTATTATGGAATACAGGGCACGCGTCTGGTTACAATTTGGCTGTATATGTTTTCCAAAACATTTTGTGGCAAAAATAAAAGAAAAAGAAGGTTACACTTCTATGGCGTAAACTAATGTAACTCTCTAATAAGAGTCTGTAAGAGAGGAAAATTCCATTAAAAGGGATGTAATTCCACTTCGTTGCGCTCGTAAAATCGTATGTGCTCTTGATGGTTTATGATTCCGTTCCAAACGACTTTATCTGTTACAAGATTCCTTTCAAAACTTTGCTAGATCGTATTTTCATTTACTATTATTGTCTTCGGACATCCTGATGCATTTAATTGGTAGTGAAAGAATAGCAATAGTTAAACAGGATTAAACTACTTGTGGCAGGTAACGGTTATCCACAGAAATTAATCCTAATTTGTAGTATTATTGCCCCTAGTACTACTTGACTCTCCATTACAAAATAAACGTCAAATGTATTACAAAATAAATGTCAAAAACTTAACGCGTATTTTATTAGCCACGACCTGTAGGTGGTATAAAACTAAATTGATGATGAACCAAAACGGACCAAGTATTGTCAGATATGATAACAACAGGCTGCTTAACTTTTTTATGAATTTTACAACAGGTGTTTCATCTTTATTATAAAGCTATTAAGCTAAGGTTACGATGTGATTGTATCAATATATCTTAACTTAAATATGCAAATGCATTGAAGTAAAAAGGAAAAACATAGCTTTCCTAAATAACTTCATCTAAACCTCTTCTTAGATCTTGCACATATCACTTGCAAGCAACGTCAGCTAGTGAGACGACTGACTTGCAGAACATATTCCAAACACTGGTAATTAAATTAACATCTTATTTTTCAATTTACATGAACCTCTAATCTGAGCTAGAACTAACTTAAAACTCTCTGTTATTAAATTTTAAAGCATTACCGCAAGTTTATCAAACGGCTATGACAACGTCTACCTTGTAACTAACCAGATAATATTTTCTTCAATGTTACTTACGATAGACTCAATTTTCATCATATATATGCTTAAAAATAGTATTGGAACAGACGTTAGAGATGAGGGAAGAAGAGAGCATAAGTAAATTACAAAAGCGTTTTGTACATTTGGGATAAATCCTAATTAGTTCTAGAACTATTAATACCTAGAAAGAATTGGCTAACTCATTTTAATAACAGAAGATCGCTTAAGCTATAGAAATAATAGGAAAAGAAATAATAGAAATGTTTAGAGGGCTTAGTACTTTTAGGAAATCTGTATAAAAGTATATTCATTCCCTTGTGGATTTCAAATAAAATGAAATGCTGTTTCTATTTAAGTTTAAATTCTTTAGAATCATTTTAGTGCGTTGGCATTAAACGTTTCTTGTGAAGTTTGCTTTCTGTTTGGTATTAAAATTATAACTTTGAAATATTTTGTTAATTATATAAAATGTTAAAATTCTTTTTTCTGGTAAGGAAACTTTCTTGAGAAAAATTTTGCTTCCAGGAGCAAATATGTAACAAGACGAATCCATAAATATAATTTAATACGACATATTAAATAGTAATTCGATCTGCCATCACAATATATTTTCCCAGCAAACAACTGGTGATCCTACTACGGAACCTACATTTCCCGCTAATGGATTTTTGAATCGATTGGAACTTGATGAATCACTTTTCGTTTTTTCCCTATTGTTTGAAATAAAGTAAGGCACAGAAAGACATTTGTTACTTTCTTCGAATTGTTTGTGTTTGTTTCTCCGCTTAGTGGCAAAGGTCGTAAGTGTAATTGTGGCTGGCAGTTTATAAAGAAAGTAAACTGTTTTCTTTTAGTTTTCAATTTCGACTCCCAAACGGTGTCAAAAATAGCTGATATATTTTAGTAGAAGATATATTTCCTGCTGCAGAGAATTCGATTGGAGGTGCTTAATATTTGTTAAATAAAATATACTATACATAGTGGAGAACGTAAAGATGTTCTGCGTAGAAAAGGACTTCGCATGAAATTTGTATAAAACTCATTATTGTAGAAAATAGCCAAGACGCGGCGATTTCGGATTTATTTTGCTTATACTAGGGGTTCTGAACCATAGGGAATTACGTATTTTCAAGGGTAAATGCGATTACCCTTTTTTATACCTGTTTAATATTTGTTTTTTTTTTTTTTTTTGTGAATATAAAACAAACTACTTTTGTTGAAGTTCCAGTATTTAACAATATTTTCTGTATTTTCTGTTTATTAATCAATAAAACACGTAAAAAAATAACCTAAATCTAAAAAAACGTATACGTATATTTTAAAGTTTGGAAAGAAGGATGGAGGAATGAACTTCTAGCATGATGAAACGGGTATAGGGCGCAAAAAAAGTTGAGAATCCCTGGCATTAATTTCCAGAATTTTTAATCTTTGCACGAAAAGAATAAAATAAGATGATTATAGTACATTTTATAAAAAGGTTTTTTGTATCTAAATGAGCGAAGTTATTTGTTAATTTGTTATTTTTAAGAGCCATTGAATTTAAAGCAAGCAGTAAAATGAGCAAAAAATGCATTAAGAATAGTTTGAAGTGATAAAGTGTAGAAAAGATCTTTTAATTGATTGCATTTTCATAAAGTTCCCCTTTTGTTATAAATAAATGTATTTTGAATGAGAAAGAAAAATTCAGACGATTCTGTGCTATTTATGTAACATATGACGTAATAATGTATTACACAGTAATGCAGCAAATATTAAGAAGACATATCACCAGGATATGTTCTAAATTAAATCAGTTCTAATTTATAGCAAATAAATATACTATTCAAACAAAATAAAAGTTTGTTTACCTAGAAGTGCATGTAATGCATTTAAATCCTGCAATTTGATGTGTATACGAGACAAATTCCTTAGAAAGCCCTCCACGAAGGCATCTCTTCCCTTAGGCTTATAGCCCTCGAATGCTTTGCCATAATCAAATAAGCCAAAAAAAAAAAAAAAAAAAAAAAACCTTCAATTTTTTTAATCAATCACAGACTAATTAAATACGATACTAAATATTATACTTGTCGAATAATAAGGCTGTAATATCGTGAGGCCCCCAACTTGTCAGCAACTGTGGTAGTGACTGCTACAAAGTGTGAATTTACGCAGACACGTAAGAAGGCTTTAAAGCCCTTTTTATTCAACTTTTAAAATAACAGCTGTGTCCACTTGACGCTCACAAACTACGCCGACCCGGCAGTTTAACTGAAACAGAATGTAAAACTGAAAAAATAATGACTGGATGAATAAATAGCGAGATCACTATCCACGAGGCTCTGAGATCTTAACTAACCTACCCGCGTTCTACAATACCGCTGAGATTCAGCGAGCTTACTGATTAAGAAGTTGAAAGATCCAGCAAAATCTGCCGAGATAGGCACGCAGGCCGAAACGCGCGGTCCCGAGCGACATTCACGTTCGCGATTCAAGAAGCACATCTACAATCTCGTTTCCCTTCTATTTAAACTCAACTTACTTCCGCTAAATTTGAATATACTGCTCGCTCTACTACAATTTACATACTCTAGCATTGACAATTCTAGGGTAAAGTAAAGGCTAGACTAGAAAGATAACTTTAAATAAATGTTAGTTAAAATAAATATAAACCCTACAAGGCTCAGAGAACTGTGTGCGCAAAGTGGCATGTGAGACATAGTAAAGATTTTTCTTCGCAGTAAAAATAGCACTAGAGCTACTAAAAGAGCATTCGGTTAGAGTCGAGGGTCTTCCAGATGATGCTTTAGGGTACGGTTTCTTAAAATTTTTTTCAGTCGCGACCTCTTTTTATCACTGAGATTTTTTCGCGACTTCTAGGTCCCATAATATTTAAAAAAAAATTGTGGGGCCCCGGAAGTATTGCGCCAAATCCGACACACGCGTGAGTGAAATTGTCAGTTTTGTCAGTTTTTTCACTTGTGGTGTAATATACTATTTCAGTTTTAGGTCATTAAATTTAATTTATAATTTTAAGACATAGAACAATTTGAAAATTTTAAATAAGTAATAGACAAAATGACAGCGTCACGTGCAAACCAAGGAAAATGAACGTTTATTTTATAAAAAGAATGCGGCGAAACGTTTTCGTTTTTTTTCTTTGCCTGTATTGCCTTACCTTTATCTATTTTCAGATACATTGTGTAAAAATATTTGGTAATTGTAAAATTATTATAATAAGTTAAAGAAATATCAAAAGTGCTAAAACTTTTGGCGACCCCTGCTGCAGTCCCGTTCATACCCAACAATACCCGTATATCCAAGAACAAGTGCAAAAGCAACCAAAATATTCTTGTTTTTCAGTTTTTTAAGTTGTCTTTGAATATGGACGATTATGCCATTAGAAGAATAAATACATTGTAGTATCTCCAAGGATGAAAGAGAATCAGTACAAACGAGGTAGTCTGAAACAGCACTAATTTGTTCAGTGAATCAGTTTGCTGGCGAAGTTTAAATGCAGACATTCAGCTTCAAAAATTGTGCATTCATCCCGAAATCTAAATTGAAAGTGCTCGAATTCAAGACCACTTCTTAAGACATCAAATACAAAAACAACTTTGTGATCAAATTTACTGCCATTAGAGTAGCAAGTTACTCGGAAATCATCTGCGATTTCATTGCTACATAGAAAGAAATGCTATTACTGTAGAACAGATGTAGACAAAACACAATCATGACCAGAGGCGGAAGAAACAGAGAGATTTTCTCTAAAGGCAATACTATGAATAATGGCAATGTCGATTGTAGGAAAGCCAAAAATTACATAAACAGACTCATACGATATCCACAAGTGACCCGCAGAAGTATCTGCCTTTGAATGAATTGCAGATAGTTATAATTTATCTGCCCTTAAGCACCATGCCCTAAACGTTAGAGCCGTACATTACGAAGGGTTCGATTCCTTGCTTATATATGAGCGAATGTGAGTTGAAATTAATACCGTACGTGTCTCCTGGAATTCGACTTAATGCACTCTGTAATTTATGACATTTCTCTAATATGTAAGTGAAATATCACTTCCAAGAAAATTGACAGTCAAGATATTTCACTGACTTTAGAACATTCAATGGAGTTCCGTCGAGAAATAACTGAAATGCATCACAACAAACGTTCCGCTTTTCAATAATCCTCAGTGTGGTTTTATCAGGATTTAAGTCCGATTTAAAACCTTTTGACCAATCGGAGGCGAAGTTAAAAGTCTCCTGAGATAGGAAAAATTTAGGAGGAAGATAAAGGCTAACAGACAAGATTTTTAAGCTTTCAGAGTAGATGAATAATAATAATATTCTAAAAAATAGGTCCAGAAATTGAGCCTTGAGGTCAACCCTTTTCAAGGCGGTGGATTACAGAAGCCGGGCCCAGCTGCAATTTAGTCGTCCTATCATTTGAAATCTCAGCAGCAAATGAAAAATTATTCGTTGCAAGTTCCATTTTTTAAGCAGACTGAGAAACCAACGACACCATGCATTGTCGAAGGCGCCTTTTAAATCACGAAAAACTAAAATGGTATGCAATTTTTTTTATCTTTCTCAGCTATCTCATTTAACTGTAAAAGAGCGTTTTTAATACTCCTCTGAGGTGTAAAACCGTATTGATCACCACAAAGAAAGTCTCCTCGGCGCAGATGCCAGAAAAGTATGTTAATAAAAAGTTTTTTCAAGCACTTACCTAGAGCAGGAAATGAGCTTATACATGTAAAGTAATACAGAGAATACTAGAGTCATTTCCTTTAGAAATACGTATGAACCTGAGTATATTTTGAAACACTTCAAAAATACCAATACCCAGAAAAAACATTAAAAAGTTTATGGAGGAAAGAAAAGGAAACATCAAATGAATCTCATTTAATATAGAATCAGGACCATGTGATTTATTTAGTTACAGCGTAGAAATAACTGTATTAACTTCATCTCAGGAAACAGAAGAATCAACAAAAAAATAAGTAGTACGCTGAGACCGACTGTACTTCTTATGTAAATCTTCTTATCATCATTATCATTTTCCTGTGAATCAGAAGAGAAGCATTTCTGAAGCACAGCAATTATTATCTTGCTTAAAGAGTTGGTTGTCTGTACCGTAGAGAGACGAATACCAATTATTTCAATTTTTTTACGAATTCTCAAAAGAGAATGTATAATAAGATATGTATAAATAGATACAGTATAAAGTGTTTGTATATGTACATATGTGTAAATTTTTCCCATACACTGTTAACATCAATGGTCGAATAAAATGTTTTCTGGCAGTCTGATTTAGCGTCAGTAAACCCTTTGGTTATATACTTTTCTACGTTCTTGATATTTACATTTATACGATTCTCTACGAGTAGGATTTCTACAAGACTAAAATCTATGCCTAAAGCCATTAACCATCTTTCTTACAGAACCAATTTCAGTAGAACATTGTGCAGGCCATGGTATGTATAATTATTAACAAATGAATGTCTTAGCTATTCCTGACTTTCGCTCATATGATTTCATTTATGCAGTGTTTCTGCGAGTCTTTTTCGCACGTCTATTACCGACAACGTTCAATAGCTTTCAAACCACCACGTATTTACCATACGCAAGCTCCTTTTCTTATGTACTTGATGTTCTCAGATCATCTCACCTTTCGATTACTCCACGAAATGCTGTTACACTTCTTCTGAGGCACGCTGTATATGTGCGCATCTGGTCAATGTATATTAAAATTATGGCAAATGATAGTTCAAATTTCAGAAGATCTGACGTTTTAAAAAATATTTTTAAGCACTAAACAGCTAATTTCATTAAGAGGAAATCTATTGATATAGATAACTTAAATATAACATAAACAGACTTCGAAATTAATTTAAATATAAGAAAACGCAGTGACTTTTAGAGTAATTTATCAAATGAAATTTGAATAACCAAGTCCTCCGTATTGATCAAGTCAGCAATATCTTTTACCAGCAAAGTTAGAATGTTTGTCTAATTTTAATGTTAAGACGCGAAAGTTTTTCTTCTATCTAGAAATATAGTTAGAATATTAGGCATAGCTTAATATTTTCTCCAATCAGTTATTATATAATGTTAGTAAAGTGTAAAAGTTTCCGTTGGGTTTGTTTTGGTTTGGTTTATATTTTTATGTCAAAGCACTTTAGGGCTATTTGCCTAGAGTTTTCATTTAGAAAGATCTGTGTTGTAGATTAAAAAAACTACACATTAAGTAAGCTGGTTTTTAAACCATTTATACCTACACTATACTAAATATAATTTAACTCCAGTGCTAATCAAATGGTAGCCTACGTCAACAGAAAAGTTCTTTTTATTCTTTAATTCATAAATAATTCGATTCTCAGAAAGATTTAACAGCTCTTCGACAGCTTATTGCAAATTATGAGTCTGAAATTGCTAACCCCTTCGAATTAAACTGTTGAGATATCTGACAATCCATTAACGATTATGTGTGATATGACATATGTTATCTGTAATAATCTAGAATTGTAATTGCTCACTCACTATCCATCATTCACTAATAATAATATCTTTGGATGCAAAATAAATGACTCATGTCCTTCAGAGATTAAGGAAGTTCTTTTTTATATTAAAAGTATGAACCACGGAAATTCTAAAAATGATTTATAGTCTAATTTTATGAATTTCTCCTCCTCTTAGAGATGTCTGAAAATTCTTGGAGATATATTCCTGGACGAAAAAATTATTATCAAAATATCATTCTATAAAATTTCTCTGAAGTCTTATCATTTTGTGTGTTTTTAGCGTTTCCGAAAATTAAATTATTGATTCCAGGGATTAAACAGAAGTTTATAAACTTAAATCTTTTGGAATTCTAATTTCATTAGCTTCTTTTACCTAATTCAGTTGCTTATAATAATAGATTTAAAAATGATTAAATATTTTTAGTATTATATTCAAGTCTACTACGTGTTATCTGTTAAGAATTGATTTGCAGGAAATTGAATAATTTTGTGTATTTGTTTACAGTTTTATTTGGTTTTAAGAACTTCTTTTATCTGAAAAGAATAAAATTCTTTTATTTAGGAAATCAATGGAACTAAAACCAATAAATAAGTCCAAATTGATTTAATCTTGAGTAATTCCAGATAAAATTTCAATGTTGTAAATGCTACTAGGAAAATGTTAATGAGCCGATATTTTGTGATAATAAATGAAATGATTGTATGTGCATCTTAAATAATTTATAATAATATTCAAATATAATTAAAAGTACTTTTAAAGACAATATTTTCCTAAACGTACAATCGAAAATTGATACCTGGAAAGAAAGCAAGTTGGCGCAGTGTCATCCCTAACGAATTTCACTCGTTCCAAATACTGTTTGATAATATCAAAGCAATTAATTCAACCATGCGATAAATAAATATGTTTCAACAAATAGCCACTCACTTGAAATCACATTTAATTGCATTTTTTTGTATCTTTGCATTTCTAAACTACAGTCTTTTCACTTTTGTCAAAGATTTTTTTAATCTTCTACCAGCAGGTAAGAAAGCATTATACTTAATACTTTTTTACGGAAACTGTGCCAAGCTCTGAAGGAAGAAATTGAGTGTTTGGCTTATTTGTTGCGTAAAACAAATGAAAGCACAAAGGTTATTTGATCCAGGGAAATGATGCCTTCACGAAGGACTTTCTGACGGCAACTGGCTCATATTCACGTTTACCATTGTGCCACTTGGGCACTATTTTTATGATGCATTTAAATAATTTTCAAAACACTGCATTTTACATTCTTTATAGGAGAAAAACTCTGTGTTAGATATCAAGTCTCACATTCAGTATTTGCCTTGAGAAAGAAATTTTCGCGGGATAAATTTCTATGTAAATAGGTTTGTAAGTATGGGGAAACCGCACAAATCGCACTCAGGGAAATCATAGTTTCTCACTGGAAAACGACACAGAAAGAATTAGTATAGTTTGTACTATACGTTGCAAGTAATTTCTTAATCAAAGGTAATCAACGACATACGGACTTTGAATATTATTTTTTCAGCTTCCTTTCTTTTGTTCGGGATTAAAAAAGCTCTTAAATTTATTCTTGCACTATAATGTTCTGCATACCACTTCTATAATTAGAAAGGATTCGAGAATCGAAATAATTGTTGCATGAAAGCGAATTGTTAAAAATTATGAACTCGAAATATATTTTGTGTGGATTTCTGTAAGAATCAAATTTCCTCCGACTTACAGAAGCCCAGAGAAAATATTTGTTGATGCTCTTACCTGTTACATTTATCATTAATAATTTTAGTACTTCCATTAATTTTCTTCGATATTGTTTTTGCATATTCAAATGAAAAAGTGCTAATATTGAATATCTCGCAATATTGTTATCAATGTGTAGAAAACGTAAAGTATTTTCCAGGTGGAAGACAAAGTATTTCACTGTAGCACTCCTTTTAAGTAAAAGTGTCTCATGACAACATAGTAGATTCTAAATCTAAATAAACTTATCGCATTCTTAGGCGCTGTGGGAATTAAAATATATTTGAAAGGAACAATTGCATACCAGCTGGTGAGTGATTCGAATCCTAGTGACAGTATCGCTTGTTTTCTCACGTTTTCCATCTCCGAGAAACTTAGAAGGTCACGTTTCTTGTTCATGAAATCCTTATAGTTCACCAGTTTATTTTTATTACATTCCCTTCATTATGATTAAAAACTGCGGATGAACTAAAGTTTAATTTTTAAAACTATTTTCATTTTTAGAGTTAATTTATTTGAATTTTCTTATTTTGTTACTAATAACTAATACAAAAAAAGTAAGTTTGTTAAAAAAATAATTTTCTGTTAAATTCTTTATATCATTTTGTTCTAAAAAAACCTTCCTTTTAGTAGTGAACAAATAAAATTTGTTTTTCGTATAAGTTTTTACAAATTCTATTTAATGCCTCTTTAAAATTGTAATTAATCCCAAGGTTGTAGAGTCTTACTATATTAGAGAGCATAAAATGTAAACCCAATTGAAGGGGAGATAGCGAATACTCGCTATGTCTTGAGAAACAGATGACTGCCAACGAAGGTTATAACAACCTTTTTATTTTAACTAAACTGAACTGAACATGCACACATTCGATTCTCAGTATCTAACCACTACTTGTGGCGAAATAACTTAGACACAAAACAGTACGTACAATCCGAATAAATCAAATTTCAACTATATGACTGGCTTGTACTTCAATTTAGCCCAACAGCGGCCGAGCGGTAAAGTCACTGAACACTGGTAGTTCGGTCTTAGGTTCGAATTCTGTGAACGGGCTGACCGCATGGGCGTTTTCGTGGTTTTTCCCATGTGTAACGTGTATACGAATCATTTTCCCTTAGAAAGTCCTCCACGAAGGCGTCCCTCCCCTTAAGCAGATAGCCCTATTGTGTTTTCCCATAATCTCAATAAACCAAACCATCTACTTCAATCTAAATCAGAAAGCCGAGTCTGAAATATCAAATAATCTAAAGTAAGAGGCTAGCACAAATATTCTGCTACAGAGCTACTTGCAAACACGCGGTATAAATCTCGCTTGCGATATAAACTCGTTCTCGGCGTAACCCGCTCTACTCGTAACGAGCTATATATGTCATTTAAATTTGAATTGTCATTTAAATTAAATTTGAAGTTTCTTAAAATAAAAATAATTTATTTGTACAAAACAAGGTCTTTACAAAGTATCATAAAAAGTGGTCGTTGGATGTTTTCAGTTAAAAGTTTATTGTATCAAATAACAAAATCTGAGCAGATTTTTCATTTTTTGTTTGGTAAATATCTATAATATTCCCGCTTCTGACAACCACGCTAACATGCTTTTATAAAATATAACAGATATTACAGAAAGCGGCACAGAATTAAATTTGATCTTGGTTTATTCACTAGTATATCTCACAAGTTGTTTACATATTTCAACGTAATAACTGTGGCCACCACCGTCACTAATTTAGCGTCACTTTTAGCTTACCTTTGCTAATTACGCTTGATGCTTTGTATCGAGAACAGAATGGCAAGGAATAAAATTCTATAGACTTTATTACCATTTTTCTTCATCTACACATCTGTGTTTCCTATACTTCCTTCAAATCTTTGAATATCATTAAAAATAAATCCATTGCTTTTACACAACATATTTTAAAGTCTTCATACTTTAAAAATATCTGGTTATCACAATGAAACTGAAGTGAACGTAGCGCTTTAGCAGTGATATTAGTTGCATCATCCAAAATGTCACATTTTTTTTATCTTAATCAAATGCTAATTACAGAATGTTTCTGTTACGATTACAGTTGATAATTATATTTATTTTAATTATTTAATTATTTAAATTACAATGTAATTTTTGATATAACTGAATAGCTGCTTGTGGTTTCTACAAATATCATTTAATAATTCTTTTTATATTGAAAGCAGAGCAAAATGTAATTCTTTATCTAATCCTTTTCTCTTTGTGTGTGAGAGAATTTTTTAAAAAGAAAAACAACTTTCGTTCTAGACAAAGATTTTAACGGCGGAAATGTAATCCGTCTACAGTAAACGCTCTTCTTAATTGTTTGGACAAAACAACTGTTTTTTTTTCCCAACAGTTCTACTACTTTTTTCCGGTATCGTTTCCTTGGTGTTTTTTAAAAAATTATTTGAAAGCGCTCCAAGAAAGTATTAGACGTATGATTACTTCAGCATATAGTGAATGTGCATTAAATTATTGCACTGAAGTATTATATAGAAAACCATGTTTGAGTCATTTCTTTAAAATGCGTTTTCTTCCTTTTGCTTCAGAATTGCGATGACTCATGAAGCGCTTTTGCAGTTAAAAGAACAAAGATAAGCTACATTAAAATACTCGCAAACACTTATTTATTATTCCCACTCAATTCTACGTATTTAAAATTCTCATGAAAGTACCAAGAATAAAAGACATGATAAGATGATGATAATCTAAAATTACTTTGAGTTAAAGGTAACTGAGGCAGGAATTTAAACGTTTATGTACATCAAAACATGATACATTGTTATATATATTTCCCCTAAGGATATCAACACTTCTAATTTATAAGTAAACAGTATTGAATGAAAAATACTTATATATAAACTAAGCCATTAATAATACAGCTTTCTGTACCAAACATTGCTTTTAATGTCATTACGAATTCCCCTATTCACTTATGAACGCTCGATACGCAACTGACACAATATCTGATCCAAACATGCATTACCTCGGCTCATTTACTTCGAGCTGATGGAATGTGCTAGAAATGAAATTTGCGAGGAAGACGCTATTTCTAGTTATCCAGGTGATATGAACAAGGAAGAGAGCCAACATTATGTCATAGGAACATGTAATCAGTACATCACACTGCAATCTGTTTCTACAGTTATTGCAAACAACTTAATTACATTCGTTGGAAGTTTCTAGTTGAGTTCGCTGCGAAAAATAATTGAAAATATTTTGATAACGGATGTTAAGCAGTTAATGAGATTTCGAAAAGGAATAACATTGGCAAAGGGCAAAAAAAGATTTAAATTCAACAATCATATTACACATATTATGGATAATTTATGTATAATAAATCAAAGAACCGCATATCATAGAAATAACAGTGAAGATTTTTATTTCAAAAGTTAACATTTAAATATTATTACTTTTAAATTACTGTGTTAAATGAACACATATATGTATTGATATTTATTCAGGTCTGAGCAAAAAATAAACGCCATAATATGTAAAACGTTAAAGGAGAAATCCAAAAGTTGTTATAATTTCCCGATATTTAGTAACTGTTTATACCGTTCTTATTAAAATATGACTAAATATGTACATTTTTTGAATACAAAATACTTGACACATGCATTTAAGTGTTAAACAGGAATTCTCAAGAAACCAATATTTCAAAATTCGTATCTTATATGCATGTTTCACAAAACTGTTTTGTATTTTTATTATTTGAAGCTTACCAGCTATTTTGATTTAAATCTTTGATGTAACTTCTCCTTTTCGTTTTCCTCATCAGAATGTAAATGAGTTAGCTAGTATTTAAGATGTCGTTGGATTTTAAGACACTTCGTCTTTCTGATTGCACCTACATGCTGCATTTATATCCTGCTAGCTTTGATATGTTGCTATTTTGCCGCTCTGGCAGAATTATTGAGCCAGCTTCGAGTACGATTTAAATTGTGTAGCCTTTTAAATTTGATTGTTTATCTTTACTTGCCTCACCACGAGTTGTGGCTGATATTCTCAGCACAAGAAAGTACATTTATGTTCTTATTTCTGTTTAATAAAAATGATTATTAAAATCTTATTATGACTTGCAGTTACTTCACATCTAGAGTTAATTTCCTTACCGTCTAATAGTTATTATTTCCAGATCAAGCAAAACCTCATAATGTTACTAAAGAAATACCAAGATTTTCATCTGTCATTTACCTATTACATTTTTTCAGAGTTAAACTAAACAGTAGCAACTGGCGTACTGACGCCCTTGGGCAGTCATAGCATTAGGCAGAGTGTAGCCAAAAGAAGAATGCGCGCTAGTCAGAATCTCTGGCTCTTTAAAGAAGTCAGTGGAACATCGACTTAAGTACTGTTCTTCCTTCATTTGCATTTAACCGCGATTCTAGAAACATACTCCGCCAAGAAATTTGTAAGCTGGAATTAGAAGTGAGAAATGTACTGTGCAAGTTGTGTTGTAATTTTGTCAATATTTCTGAGAGAAAACACTTTCGGTAGTAGAGTATCCACAAAGTGAAAATTAAATACATGAATAAAAAATCAGAAATCAGCAGGGTACAGTTTAGTGAGGAGATTCCAAAAAAATTCAAAAATATAAAATTTGATCTAAAAGAAAAAGATAATATTAAGATATGAATGAATTAAAAAGGAAATGATTGCAGAAAAAGTTCATACTGATAAACAGCATGAGCGCTTTAGTAACAGGTTTGTAAAGAGGGGAGTTCAGTTGAAAAGCACTGATTTTTGCCAAGATTTCAACAGTAGCTAAATATCATGCCTTTTTAAACTAGAGATAGGAGAATTATTCGGGAACTGATTCGAAGAAACAGTTCGCTTCACTAAGCGAGAGAACGATGATCCGGCTAAATGAAGCCCTAGGTCTTTTGAGTTCACCCATATAGAGCTCTTACAAGCTAATTAAGTTTGGTAGTTCCCATTTTAGGAAAGAAAGGAGCTTTTTTTCCTTATATATAAAAACCTTTCATTTGCGGTTTTGCAGCTGAAGATGATGGTTCGGTAAAACCATCGAAACTAGTCCTGTGAAATTTTTGTAGGTATAACGCTGATTTTTGTTGTTTGACTTCTGAATTAGTATTTATTCGGCGTGTTATTGTGTCTTAATTATAAAAATGAGTTTAATTTTTATCATTTTTCAACTTTTTGAACATTTTTGCATTCTAGAATTTTATTATTAGTTCTATGTATAAAGAAGTTCTACTGAATCTCCAAACTACTGTAGTTCGGAGTGAGCAGTTCGATTTAAACAGTTACTCAAAACACAGAAAGTAAGCGGTTCAATTCTTCTGATATCCAGAAGCAAAAAACACAGAAAGTAAGCGGTTCAATTCTTCTGATATATAATATATATATCATATATCTACATGTTTTATTCTTTCTGCTCTTTGCTACATCTTCCCACATCGCTTTTAGTCCACTACCCATTACCGACCTTATGCATCAAGGCTATTAGTGAATGGTGAATCGGATAAAGGAACCTATTCATTCAGGAGATGAACTGTTCTGATCTGGTTCCATAGACAGCGATTTTGCCCATTTTGACTTTAGGAAAGATTGTACTTTTCACTCGGTTTTCAGTCTTCGTTTTAAATGGCTGATGGATAATGCTATTTTTTTTTCTGATAAAAATAGTTTTACTCTTTTGTAAGAGGATTGAATTACCAAAGCACTTCTGGAGTTTGATTTTCAGATCAACCTGTGGCTATTTGGAGTGAATGAGATTAAATTTTACTGTTAATTTCAGTTGTGATTCAAAAGTAACAACAAACGGAAATAAGAACAATATTTTAAGCATTCTAATTTCAGTAATAAATATATTTTGAGTTATTGTCTTTATATACATTTATCCCTCAATTTTAATTCTAATTTCTGATGAAAATGCATGCTATATCCAGAAACTACTACTACTACTGCAAAAAAAGCGGATTTTTTAAAATTATTGTCTGCACGTGTGTTGTGTTTCTAACTCTGAAGCATAGCAACAGCACGTACCCTCTAATTCTTTCAAGATCATTGCCCTTCGGCGGCTTTGGGTGTGGATCAGAAAATGAAGGTTCCGATGATAAATTTTGAAGATGGAAATTGATTGTTGCGCATCCGATAGCGAAGGAGGAAATGTAAGGAATGTTGTAATGTGGGAACACCCATAACTCTCGTGACGAAAATGCGCACCATCCGTCGTCTTAATTTACTAATTTATGAATAACAACGAGTATCTTCTCATTATTATTTTGCTGTTTTAGTGTTCATTACATGGCGAAAAATATGCTCCGATTACCACTTCTACTGCAGCAATTCATATTAACAGGGTTGTTCTAGTGTTCTTTAGACTGACAAGCAATTAATTCGCTTTATTTACTTGCTGGGATTTCATGTCTTCAGCAAAACGACAAGAAAACTGTTGAGGGTAAAATGAGAAAATCTATGCTTATAAACTAAATTAATTACTGCTATTTCAAATTTTACACATTCCAAACTCATTAAACTGAATCGCGCTGCATTTGCATTTATTTATTAGTAAATATTCATGAGATAAAATGCACGAATTTTAGAGAAATAGATGAGCAAATCAAATTTTCATTAAACTTAATTAGTCGATTTTTAGATTTATCAGTTAGTTTCATCAGAGACAGAAGTGCTTTTACAGATACAATTTAATGCAAACTACTTTACATCATTCTCAGAAGAATCTTTGCTTCGGATTTAACACTTTAACAGTTGAGATATTTTTCAGATTTTATATGAGAATTTTGCACGAGCCATGCGAGCGACAATTTTAAAGTATTAGTTTAACAACGTATTTATTATTACTGCATCACTTTTAATTTTATATAAAACAGCATAGAGATTAGGATGTAAAGTACACGTGAAGTAATTTTCTGTCCTTTCACATGACAAAAGTTTTGCTTTGACCTTGCTGAAATCTGAACATTACTCAGAAACTACAGCATACATCTATTATGACAAATTTAAATCAATATTTAAACCTACTCAATTCAGGAATTTGCCAAAAGTTTCTTCAAACCAGCTTATGCTAGTAGGCTAACGTATCTCGTATAATAATTTTGTCCGTATGAGTGTCCTAAGGTATTTTCTGTACTATGATGCTGAATATTATGCGCATATATATAGTATTTATTTTTCCAGAGACAGAGTTGCTTTTATCCGCATCGAAATAATAAAATGCAGACACACACATTTTTTTTTTTCGATTTTTAAAACAGCAGAAACTATGATAAAAGTTTCACTGCATTACGTGATGACGTCATAAATGAAAATGAAATTTAAATCAATTCTGTGGGTTTTTTTCAATTCTTGACATAAAGAAATAAATTACTTCGTTCTCCCTTACTGATTTCACCTTTGCACACATGATATTGTTTAACTAGACAACGTAGACAAGCAGAGAATGGACTTTTAAAAAATCCGCATATGTATCTTCGAAAAGGAAGTTAATGCTTCTTCACCATACCTATGAATTATATTACGTATTCCGAGCTTTGATGTGGGATTCGGAGTATGTACCCTGTAACATCTTACATTAATCAAACTGTATATTCACTGTACATTTTAATTAAAAAATGATTTAGGAAGTGAAGTTGCAGAGAAGCATTCATCACTTAACATCGCTGCCAGATGGACGCTACTGGTATCGTCTGCGTTGACATCCTTTCTTGAAGAGCCAAATTCCACTTCCTGTATCTCCCCTCTTACTCTCATCTCTAATTTTCGTTCGCTATGGTCATAGGGGCAGGATTAACGGCAGTTAGGCTTACTTCAGAGAATGCCGGACTGGCAGTGTCGTTACAGCCCACGTGTGGGCAATAAGAAAAATCTGGAGGAGCATACTGGAAAAAAGTAGCAAACAAATTTAAATTTCACCAAAACGGTTATCATCGTTAAGATATCTTCTATGAGACAAATGACTCTGCAGAAAATAAAAATTTGGGAAAAATAAGCAGCAGTTAGAGAGAAAGAGCATGTAGGCAAGAGATTAAAAGCTTTTCTTATAGTGTAAATATTTGTTACGAGAATATAAGTGCTCTATAAATTTTATTTTGGGGATTAAATGTCAAGCTTCACAGATCTGGATATTGTAAGTTATAAAATATTTGGCTTACCATAATAATGTTTGCCCAACCCGTGACAATTTTGAGAAAAGGCAGCAGAAATTAAAATTTTCCAGAATAAATATCTATGATTGAAAAGTCTAAATTAGAAGCTGTTAAAAAAAACAACGAGTTATATAATTGTTTAATAATTTAACTGAACATATGTTATTTTAAAGAAGATATTAGTATTTATTGCTATAATATGCTCTGTCTTTAAATATTCTTATTTATTATTTTTAACGACGTCGAGAAATTGACCGCAAATTCTGGAGCTCGATTTTCATTACCAAAATCCCTTTTCGACTGCTGCCGATATCCCTGGCTTATTGAATATATATTCTGTTATTTGAACAATGAAATGTTTTTTTCTTCAAACTGGCTGAAAAATTGCATCTATTTTTCTTCACAACTTTTATTTTCCCAGATTTTGTAATTAGCTACCCAAAAATCTTTTTTGATCACTACTTCATCTAAAGGTTGATCGTTGATTGCATTTTTTCACCTGATGTTTTAATTTCAAACAACATTAATTAATTGTTATTTATGCAAATAAAAGATTCTGCTTCACCAAAACTGCTTTCCAAAATTGAAACACCAAAATTGCTCGTTGTAGGAAAGATATCTCTCGTAAAATTCTATGAAGTATCGTAGGATTGTATTGATATTAATCATTCCATTATTTTCTACTATTCTAAAACATTTTTTTTTGTTATTGAAGTATAAATTTATTGTTATGCCTTTTCTCAAACTTTATTTTTAATTTTCCAGTTTCGCTGGCAATATCATTTGCACTCGTTTTTATACTATATATAATCAAGATAGCTCTGTTAAATAATATGCGTTGCTCTGACATTAACCGCGAATACATTTCACCACAATCATTATTTAAAAAACTGTTTTATCATCACTACAATTTTCTTGCGAAATAAGATTGCTGTCCTTCACATATTTGAAATATTCATTCAATAGTTAAAAGCAGTTAAAGAAAACGGGTATTACCATGTTAATGAACCTTTTTATTCAGAAGTCAAACAACAAAAAATCAGCGTTATATTTACAAAATTTTGTAAATATAACGCTGATTTTTGTTGTTTGACTTCTGAATTAGTATTTATTTGGCGTGTTATTGTGTCTTAAAAAAAAAACCTTTTTATTATCTACATATACAATTCAGAGAAATGTTTTGCTTTAGCGAATATACGTGGAAATAACTCTATGCCTACAATGTCTCAGTGCCTACAATATGTCTTCCTAGTTCATTTTTCAACCTATTATAACTTTTCTTTCCTCCATGTTTAACATTCCAAAATTAGTATAGAATTATCTCGTCAAAATGCAATATTCCCCCCGCCTACATTATGAGATTTTATAAATGGCATTATATGTTAAGGTATCCTCTCCCTCCTTTCTGCATGTCTTCGGGGTGTAACTGCTAGCACACTCGGCACGTATTCGAGAGGTCCAGGTTAGAGTCCCGACAAGAGCAGGCTCATATTTCAAGTCTTCTGCTTCAAAATAAACCTAATATATCTACAGTGGCTCCCGAACTAAAATAAAGATAATGGATCATGATTCTTCACCACCAGGATTTGGCCACTGGGTGCTCTTATTCCCAGTCGCCTGTTAAAAGGCGAAGTATATAATATAAGATAGCTTCTCCCTCCTTTCTGCATGCCTTCGTAGTGTAACGATTGACACACTCGGCGCGTATTCGAGAGGATCAGGTTCGAGTTCCGGCGAGGGTACTGCTCATTTTTCATGTTTTCAGCTTCAAAATAAACCTAATGACTCTACAATATGGTTTGCCAGAATTTATGCAATATCGTCGGGGAGAGATTGAAAGTCTTAAAGTTTACTTTTTACGCCACATTCTGATACAAAATGCCTCACAACAGTTGTTTGTTTCTTTTTTATTAGAAGAATCTATTGATACCTTCATAGAATTTGTTTTCTTTCCAGAAAGCTGCTGAAACAACAATAGCTCAATCAGAATAACAATGGCAGCTTTACATTTTATTTTTGGCTAGTCAAACCTTTGGTTCAAAGACATTCGAAAATTAATTTAGGTGATTTAAACTAGAGATTGTGAATAGCAACGTCAAATGTCATGTTGCAACAAGTTTCTTCTTCAGTTGCTATTAAAAATTCACTGTTATTTAAATCAATACCTTTAAAATATCATTATATTATATTTAAATAGGTTTCTGCCTCTTCTCCTAGGCTTGCCTTATGTCTGGCACATTTCAAACATTTCATTACAAATCAGTAATGTCCAATCACCCACGAGCTTTTCAATAGCGCATTTCACATTTAACTTTGTGAATACGATCAAAAACACTTTTAATAAACGTATAATCCATTTTAATTCATCGGTAAACATACAATTTGGTATTTTGGAGATTAAATTAATTTAATGTACAATGCAAAATAATCCCAAGTGCCGACTCGCACTTTTCAACTCAACTAAAATAGGACATGTTCTATGGCATGGCCAGTGTAAGTTAGTGTTGCCAACTCTTAATCATAAATTCTGAGAACACAATACCTGGATTGAAAAATAAAACATCTAAATTCTTTAGGTCATATGCTTAAGTTTAAAGGAAGAACATGTAGACAACATTAGATACAACATTATTTAGATTGGCAACAGTGTGTGATAACAGAGGGAATATTTTAACTGTCAGATCGCAATTTTATCTTAGGATGCGTTATTTTTAATTCTTATACATTCGGAAGTTTTACAGTTTTACCAAATAACAGGAACAAAATGGAAAACTTTCCCGCATACAGGGACCATGCCATCAAGCCAGGACAGTCTCGGGACGTTTAGTAAGCCTAGTTAAGATTCCGTTACTTTAAGGTTAGATTCATACATTTACTATCTAATTAGTTTTTATAAACTTCGAGCAATGGATTTGCATTTTTCTTCTCTTTAATTTAAAAGGTAATATTAAATGTTATTTTATCCCACATTATTGTAGAATGATCTGCTCCTCTAGTTGATGGATTGGTGTCATTATCTCTTGAAATGCAGAAAATTTCCCCTTAATAAAATTAATTCCAGTTAAAGATTAATTCTATGAATTATTAAATTTTGAATTCATCTCTCATATTTTTATTTTACGTCATTTTCAGTTCAAAATTTCTCAACAAATCATTTCCATCTTCCAGAAGTACTATAAAAATGTTTTTTTTTTTAAACGGCGATCATAGTTATTACTATCAGAACTAAAAATATTCTAAGTTTAATATTTAAGTATAAATCATAACTTAGCCTTTGCAATAGCTTTTCCATTTTTTTTCCGTTGGTTAGGATAACCATCCATCAAAGCAATGATTTAAGAGATCTGGTAAAGTTAAGCAGAAGGGATAGAAAAGTTATTTCCAAATTTAAGAGATTAATGACTTGAAGTGAACTAGACTGCTTTAACTTTTATGAGGTGACCGAGTGACAAGAATGATGATTATTAAAAGTTTCCAGCATACGCGCTCAGTTTTTCTGACTACATTTCCCTTTATGTAGTCCCACAGGAAATAAAGAATTAAATTTGTGATATACGACGTTGATATAGCTATCTTTTATAACTTTCTTCCTTGATCAATAAGTAATATTAAGTATAAGTTAAAAAGCATTTAATATCGTTATAAAAAAGCATAATATAAAGCAACAAAAAGTATCTAATGAATACTGTAAAACATAAAGTCTAGATCCAATGTATAATCTTTCTGAGTCATGTAAATTAAGCTTATTATTAATTTATCTACTTCCTTTAAATTTATTCGCTGATTTAAATGGTGTCAAAAGATAAAAAAGGCAATTTGTATGTTTGAGTATTAAATTAGTGTAATTACAATGCAGTATTCGATAAATATTTAGACTACGGACAGAGCCAAGCATAAGCGACCTAGAATGCCTATTTTCCAAGGACGCCAGGGAAGACCATTTTACAAGAGACTAAGGAATAGTATATTTTGTTTTGAATTCTTAATATGCTTATAATAAAGGCCAACTGTACTGATATGCAACTATTTTACACAAAAGCACTAACTAAACGGGTCGCCTAGGGCGATAATATTGCTACAATTGGTTTGGTATATTTGATTGTAGCAAAGCACACTAGGGCTATTAGCCTAAGGGAAGGGATGCCTTCGGGAAGGACTTTCTAAGGGAAACTGGCTCCTATACACGTTAAATACGGGGAAAACCACAAAACGCCCATGCAACCAGCCTGTTTGCCAGGATTCGAAACCCGGACCGAACTACTAGTGTTCAGTGACTTTACCGCTCGGCTGCTGGTTGGCCTACAGTTGGGTTTGATGAAGATTAACAAATGGGCAACTATGTAAATAACTATTGTTCATTAGTTAATCATTGAATTATTTCTTACCTGTATCAATGTAGGTTTTCTAAAAGTAGACAAGATAAATGTTAGGCAAGTTATGGCTTTTCTGTTTTCGATGTTTTGTTAAATATGTAAATATAAATAGTTTCTTTATAATTTTGTATAATTTTTTCAGCTTAAAAATAAAAAAAAAGTTATGTGTTTAACATGATGACCTACGTAGCTTAAAATTTATTTTATTATTTTATTTGAACCGGATTAAAGGTGGGCTCTACGCTACAAGGAATAACAAAAATTTCATTACTCAATTTTTTAAAGAAAAATGCTTTACGATTAAAGCTATTTTGTTTCTTAAAATGGATTCAGAAGAGGTTTTTTTTCCTTGACGTCTGTACATATGTACGTTTGTATGTATTTTGCATAAGCCAAAAACGAGTAGCCTCAGAAGGTCGAAATTTTGTACATGGAGCTGCTGTAATGTGTATTCGTGCACCTCCGTTTTTCGTTGCAATTAGCCTCACCAAATGTATATGTATGTATAAACACTCTGTTACCACATCCACTTTGTTATCCGGCTCGTTACGCTAATTGATTGAATAATGTTGTTCTTATGTTCTGGTTAAGGTTTTCACGCCTTTAGTTAATCTCCCTGCAATAATTATAGAATTATCAACAATTTAAAGTTGTTTAAGCGCTACTAAGCCTAACGAATCCGCCATTTGTTTATATTTGGAACTCGTTGTAGAATACTGAATTAAATCAGTTTTTGCACCAAATTCAGCATCTTTTTGCCGCGTGGGACGAAGTTTTGTGCGTCGAAAAATCCATCTTTCTTTTCGCTGGCCGAATAGCTTGTTTTTGCATAGAAACTCTCATTTTAATTCCAAAAAATTATTTTCAACTGTTTTAACTGTATTTGGTGCTTTATGTTTTTCTCTATTTTGCAATTTTTATAAAGATTTTTTGAGTTTTTATGTATTTTTGCCTTGCCGCGAAGTGAGAGCTGAATTAATTGAATGAGAAATATGTCTCTAATGAAATTCGAGGAAATACGCTTAAATGAAATGCAGCAAATATAATTTAATGGGCCGCAGAAGGAAGTCATGTGGTATCCACATCCGATTTTTTTAATTAGATACCTCGAATAGGCACAAATGTTTCGGTTTCCCGTTTCTTCTTGCATAAAATTAAAAATTATTTTTGTTTCTGCCGTAATTATGGCTTGATTTAAAGGAATCTTGATGTTGTGTTTCGTAATTGATCCAAACGCCGCCTTTTCTTCAAAATCTGAATTTCTGCATTTTATCACTTTCCCCCCTAACATTATAAAGTATTTCTCCCGCCTTATTCGTATGTCTTCGTGGTGTGGTGGTCTGCACGCTCAGCGCGTTATTGAAAGGTCCGCGGTTCGATTCCCGGCGAAGGAGTTGCTAATTTTTCATCTCTCCGGCCTCGAAATAATACTAGTGTCTCTACAACATACGTGATGATGGAGCAAAATATTAATATTTTGCTGAATTCTGTAAAATTGTTCTTATAACTGGCGATACTAACTTTGAGGAACTTGCGATATTAACTTATCGCTTCCCACTTTTGAATCGATGTATAACTTCAAATGAAATTGCATTTCTCTTACTTGGAATCCATCTTAATTAGCAACAAATAAAAAAATATTTTTTTGCAAAATTGTTAAAACGGAAAACAATCCGCAGATCACCAAAGCAACTTGATATGTACACCACTTGGGAGGGACACGTGTTAGCTAAAACGCAAGCTCGAAGTTCCAAGTGTTCCTGTAAGACGTGTTTATAGCATATTTTCGCACAACGTGTTCCGGCTGTCATGATTTTGGTGCCTAGATTGACGCTTGAAGTAATGGCATACATGACTGTTGGTCTAGAAGACAAAGCTGAAGGTGCAGGAGGGGACAAGGTGTCACGTGAATAGCGAAGACATCGGATTGGTTGAAACGCACCCAAGGCAGAAACTATGTACGTAATGTTGAAATAAGTGAAAAATTTTACATCAGCTCGCAACTTTGAGGTTGCAGATCACTTGAGGTGGTTACCTACCTATTCACTGAATAGGAGGAATACTGCTTAAGATAAGAATAATACGGGCAGCCCTTTAAGATAAAATTTGCGTAGCTGCAATTGAGTATTTAGGAAAACACATAAAAACATTAGGTAGGTGGTGTGGTGTGGTGTATTTAATTATGGCAAAGCGCACAAGGGCTATCTGCCTAAGAGGAGGGATGCCTTCGTGGAGGACTTTCTAAGGGAAACTGGCTCGTATACACGTTACACATGGGGAAAACCACGAAAACGCCCATGCAGCCAGCCAAACATTAGGTAGGAAAGTTTTGGTTGTCTTGTAAAAAATAGGCTGCGTATGGTCGCAGGTGTTTGTCATCATTAAGGATTTCATAGTGAAAAATGTAGAAATATTTCAGATGCTCACAATCAGTAGCAGCGCTGAAAAATTTGCATTTATCTTGCGTAGGAACCTAACAGTTCAATTTTCAGATCATGTAGTAACTTGTTCCTCACATAGAGATGCGAATTTGTAATCATACAAAGAAACCTATTTTGCACTACTTGCCATTTTTTTGTACATGAAATGGTGGCGGCGACTCGTGCAGGTGAGGCGTTCATCATAATAGATCGTAGAGATAAGTCTCATTTTTGAGAGGTCCAGTTTTGAGTGTTTCACAATCAGAGGATACAGACAACTTTTCACGTACATACTGCTTGTGTTGTGTCCAAGTGAGTTGTTCAGAATTACATCTAGATAGCGGACTTGCTTCACAGTCGGCACGGGTTTATTAAATAGCTACCAGCCTTTTCTTTATTTTGACATTTTCCCCCTTCTTATAATAAGAAGCTGGGATTTTTGAGCGTTAATAGAAAGTTTCCATTTCTTTCACCACTCTTCTATATGCGGAATATTGTCATCTAGTTTCCGGATGGTGTGGCTGATGTTAGCAGACTTTACTGCCAAAGCACTATTATATGCATAACATGCCAGCATTGAGGTATGAAAAGACTGTATTTGTGAGATGTCAGCCACATGAAACAGGTAGATTACGGGCCCAATAACCGAACCTTGCGAGACCCCGCATGAATATGTCTTTCGGGTGAGTAGGAGTCTTTCACAAAAAGTTTGAAAAACGCAAGCTAAGCAATATAATGCAATATAATAACCACAGAGCGAGAGACCATCTGAGTAAAGCTGCATCTCTTTGCAGCTCTTTCGCGATGCCTTTCATCATGTCATCCTTCTTATCGTACCCGTAATCAGATGCTCAAGGCTTTATTTTGAAAATATTTCAAAACTACATCCATATACTTTTATTTCAATAAGCTTAGTATCAAAAACTTGCAATTTCTTCAATGTTCTGTAACTCAAAATGCCTTGTATCAATAAATGCCCAGCAGAGTCGAAGCTGTCGATATTGCTTTAAATGTTTATCATACTTTATAAAAATATTTTTGCCTCTGAAGAAAAGACCTGTGGCTGATCGCCATTGAAACATTTTAGGAGCAAAACGTGCTTTTGCTAAGGTGAAAAGTGTTTTCTAATAAATCAAATTTTAGACAATTATTTTTGCTTCTGAAAGAGGTAATCCTCGTTTGATGGCCCTCGAAACCAACAGAAAATTTTCAATATCTGCACCAAACTGTTTCGTTTTTTCCTTAATTTTAAATTATATTTATGTATTACCTTATACATATGCGACGCACTAGCATTATGATTTAGTAATCCTGTTTGATTATGTACTGTATCATGCATATGTAGGATATTGTATTTTTTTTCTTTTTTAATTTTATTTAATTTTTTTAATTATTATTTTTATTATTATTATTTTTTGAAGGTTTTTATGTATGAATAATATAATATTATTTAATCATATAACTTAATTGATACTTAGTATTTTGCATTTTAACTTTTGCATTTTAACCTTTTGCATTTTAACTTTTGCACTTAACCTTTTTCATTTTAACTGTATACGCACCAGCATTATGTTTTAATAATCCTGTTTGATTATATACTGTATCATGCATATGTAGGATATTGTATGGTTTATTTATATAGCACGATATCGTAAGTACTGTAATGTATCTATCCTATGTAAGTACTGTAATGTATCCTATGTAAGTACTGTAATGTATATCGTAAGTACCTGTAGTCCCACTAGTCTCTATATAAGGGTGGACGTGGTGCTATTACCCATTAACCATAACGGTAAAGGGATGGTGCCCACGTCCTCCGTCACTAAACTAAACTATACATATGCGAAATAAAAAAATCATAATCTTAAAATAATATTATGAAGCAAAGTATTCCAAAAGAATATTTATTTATGTGTTATCAGAGATTCGGAAATTTACTCGCAGAACTGAACGGATAGCAAAATGTAATTTATGTGGAACATTAAAGATAAGTCATAACTTATTTCTGTTTCTGCAGCTGTTTTCCACAGACGTAAGTGAGTTCACCATCATTCAGAAAAGAATAAAATACTGTACAAGTTTTAATTCAGAAATACAAAAAATGGCTGACATCATTAATGATGCTATTGTTTATGATTTTAGTTAACACTGGGTGAAAAAATGAGCGTTCCATTATCAGAGACAGTCTTAGAAAATTCATTGTATTCAAAAGAAAAATTTATCCACACCTATTTTATGATAAAATTTGCCCTTTGAATACAATTTAAATATGATTTTATTAAATTTTGAGATTTCATCTGATGAATGTTAAAAGCTTTGGCACTTTTGTAAACTTTTGGCAGATTGAAAAAAAAATGTTGATAAAAAGAAAAATTTACTTTTATATAATTGTTAATTTTCGCGCAAATGGTGGCTAAAAGATGAATATGTCCATATGAAAAAATACATCTTAATAAAAATATTATGTTAATTTTAATTATTCAGGAAGAAAGCCCACACTTTCGCTTGCCAAACTTTTAACTTCTTTTGCACTCTAGAATGTAAAGTTATAAAAGTATGGAATGTTTCTACTGATCATCAATAAAATTAACTTTTTTCATTAAAATGTTAAAAGGGGCAGAAGTATTCGGATGATTAAAAAAACGCGAAAATGTAAGATCTTTTTAGGATTCACAGAATTTGAGGATTCAAATACCTCTATCCTAGTAAAATTCTCATTTTGTTTTTGCTATTTCAATCGAAAATTAATAATTTTTCCATTCATTATACGGGCCCACCAGCGGCCGAGTGGTAAAGTTGCTAACTGGTAGTTCGGTCCAAGGTTCGAATCCCGCGAACGGACTGGCTGCATGGGCGTATTCGTGTTTTTTCCCATGTTTGACGTGTATACGAGCCAGTTTCCCTTAGAACGTCCTCCACTAAGGCATCCCTCCCCTTAGGCAGATAGCTCTAGTGTGCTTTGTGTATTTAAATAAACCAAACCAATTCATTATACGCTTAAACACCATCTAAATTGATTAAGATTTTGTTCAGGCTGAACTCAAACTTAGCATCATCATGCAATACGAAAAATATTTCCATTTACCAATATTAAATCCTGTTCTTCGTGATCAAAAGATCAATGTATACTCTTAATTATTTTAATTTTAGAAATTATTTTTCATTTAAATATATCATAGTTTATGATTATAAATGAATAAAAATAGCAATCTGTTTAATGAAAACAGCAAATGTTCTGAAAATCCAACTAAAATTCTTCGCATTGATTTAGCATTTAAAAAAATATTTAGGAAAGAATATGTATTAAATAAATGGATTTAGCATTTAAAAAAATATTTAGGAAAGAATATGTATTAAATAAATGGATTTAGCATTTAAAAAAATATTTAGGAAAGAATATGTATTAAATAAATGGACATGAAAAGAATTTTATCGCAGAACATATGTAAATAGCTTGAAAATGATTATTGTTTCCTGTGCAGAGGTTTAATACATTTCTGGAGACGTATTTACTAACGAGCACCGTTGAAGAAATAATCGCTGAGGTAATGCCTATGACATAGAAATATGTTGCAAAGCAATATTAGATCGTCATTGTCTATCAAAGCAGAAAGAAGCGAAAACATGTCATTACGCAGACATATCCGAGGCAACAACACATTTTTACGTGTTCCACTGCATAGAAATCTCTCACAATTGAAATCCATCACGCTCGCTAAGCTAAGCAGAGAAATGGATCGGTCGTCTATTGCTTCGTGAAAAGCAAGTGAGTGATGGGATGCCTATTTTCTTGGCGTTTATCCTTACTGCAGTATTTCTCTCGGGTGTACTACATTTCACTTGCGAGTCATACAAGCTGACAGAAAGAGTTTTTCGTTGAATCCAACCGTGTGTTTTGGATAATTCGCTATCACTTCCTGTCATTACTTGTTTCTTTTCCCGCTTTCAGCTGTCTTACAAATAGAAGTAATTTTTTATGCTTTTATATGTTCGTAAATGTGACTTAAGATATAGTTATTGGATATAAAATTACTTTAACTATTTAGGCAGTAATTATTGATTTTATAAACTTAAACTGATGCTCAAACTTAATCAAAATTCGTCAGTTTATGATTTAGAACTTCACCCTTACGTAAAAGTGCGCATTTCTGAAATTATGACTAGGATTTTAAGAAATTTCAATGCCAAATTTCATTGTAAAACATTTTTACACTTTAATCTAAGGTACCCCATTATTCTGAGATTTAAAAATTAATCCTAAATGTGCCACTCAGTAGAATCTTAAACATAAAAAAAATCGCGCATTCTTTAAATTTCATGAAAACATATCATAGGTTATATTAAATATGAACAAAAGTTCCTAAAATTTTAAAATGTTACGCACAATTCAATATGACAAATATTTACATATTTAAAGATATTACAGCGATATTCATGCTGTATCGACCAGCTTTGAATAATAACAGAAATACGGTGAGTATTTGTATTTAATTTGTATGATTGTGAAATATCAGCATATACATAGACATTTTCTGCCGTGTGTAATACAGGTAATATGACATCAGTAAACCTTAAAAATAACGTTTTCTAAATGTCCTCTTTCTACTTGGATACACTCACTGTATGAGGCGTCGCATGGAGGCCTCTATGACGGTCTTGTGGAGTAGGATCGGAGTACATTCATTCTTGTGCTTGTCACTGTGCTTTCCTGTTGCAATTAATTGTATCAAGTGGCCTAAGATAAAGGGAACCCAAAGCAAGTGAAGTCTCCCATGTCCAGCTCGGTTTATCTTGGGCCATCCGATATCCTCCAATCGTTTTACTCAGATTCTGCTCATCAACACTGTTCTACCGCAGTAATTGACTATATGAGCCTCTGTAACAGATCCTATTCCACTGAAAGCTTACACCGACTTCATCTGCAATTACATCGACCAACGGTCTATTGCATACTAATTATCTGACTTCTGACTTTCCGCGGATGTAGGTGTGCTATATATACATAAGTGCATTTTGCTAGTGTTGCTCTCTAAAATGAGTAACTAAAATATGCGCCACTTTGCAGAATTATTTGGGAATTAATGTTTACTGGAAGTTAGAGATCTTATTCCTAAATAAATGTCAGTACAAATTATTATTTATCGAACGCCCTGTGAAATTCATAATCACAGTCAACTTTAATTATTGACACAGAAACTGTCTGACTCTACATCGCCATTTTATTTATCTATTTCTATTAACGTTGTGTTCAATTATTAGCCCAAAGGGGCAATTTGGCCACAAGGGCTATTAATTTCGTTTCGGCAATTTGCGTTTTTGATTAACCATAAGCGGAGAATCACTTTTTAAATTGTTGCTACCAAACATTAGAGCCCTGTATTATATTTAATGAAATTAAATAATGAAGAATCTTAGAACCATCAAATTTTGATTAACTAGAGACATCAAATTTTGAATAACTTACGTCTGCGCTCGAATATGGGCATCTGTAAACGAAAATTTGGAAATTTCTTATTATCTATTTCATATTCTGTAAAACATTTAGGAGTTTTTGATTAACATGATGCAATTATTACGTCATCTAAATAAGCAAAAGTGAAATTAAATCTCTAGAATAGTCACCTTTGAAATGTTGTATGCGTATTTTTCAGACCAAAACTCATAGCATTAAGTTTATACAAGACAAATGGGGTTAAATGTATTTTCTTCTGCTATTAGCATTTAGTAATATGCTTTAAAAAGATGAATTTTAGAAAACATTTTGGTGTCTTTCAAAATGTGTTGAAAATCTCCAATTCTTGGTATTGGGAATATATCAGACACTGTTTGCAAATTTAACTTCCTGTAATCTCCACACGGACGATATGAGCCATTTCTTTCATTACCATATGCTGTGCCCTTAACCACTGAGAGTTAGTAGGACGAATTATTTAATTATCTAGCATAAATTGAAATTCTTTCTTAGCTATTTCTAGGCGTTTTGGGTCAAGCTGGCGGGCTTTGAAATGTATAGATTGACCTTCAATTATTATATAGTGTTTGACATCATGCTTTGTATCTGAGATTAGTAAGTTTGGATTAAGTATGTAAGGTATTTAGAAAGCAGATTTGAATATTTATTTGACTTGTTTTACGTGCTTATACTTTTCATAAAGGTACTGAAGAAATGTCGCCTTTAACTCAAAGCTTAGTTTCTCCATCAAACAATTGTTGCCCTTTTAGGTCAGTGCCATAAAAAATATATACTGACTTCATGAAAGAGAGCTGGTCATACTTACTGCTAATAGAAGCCAATACTTCAAAGCATTTTACAAAAATAATCCTTTTATTTACAAAACCAAACCTGGAAAGCTTCGGTGGTTCTTTTTCTTTACATCGTAAATTGAACTAACATTCTTTTTAAAAAGAGAAGCGCCCTCTATCGGCTATATAAAAATTGTTTGTGGTATATTTCAACAGTAACTAAATTGAATTTGTTTAAAACATCGGCTTTTAATATTCATTTGCTTATTTTTGCTCTTATAAACGAAAACTGGAAATCTTTTCGTAATCTTATGTCAAGATTCAGAATTTCAGTTCCATATGTTGAACTTCTGAATCATTTGCGGCACATAATTTAAAGTCAGAAAAGTTTTTATCTATATTAAGATAAAATATAGGTGATGCCGAGATTATGCTGACATCGGCCCCACTATCAACGAGGATGAGAAAATTCAATTTTTTATCTATCTATGTAAAAATGAATTTTTTTTTAGTCTTTTATACAAATCTACGGTTTAATTCCGATCTTTATGAGACTTGCCACATGCGACCTTCAAAACAAGAGAAAAGTCACTGTCTACATAAGATTTCTGAAAACCTAGCCCATGGTGTCCGCACTCTTTATATACATATACTTTACGCTATTTCACGAACTTTTAAGTAAGCACTCAGCGATTTAAAAGCTTTGCGCTTCCACTTTGCAAAGGGTAACATAGATATCTTTCAGATTTAATCAGAAAATTTTGCGGCACAAAATTGCGTTGCCGCTCGGGAAAACGCAATATTAATTGTCTCGAATTTAATAAATAAAATCGGCTATCTGAGAGAAATGTGTTACCACTGCCCAAATTAAATTATTTTAAAATGTGTTATTGTTCAGCACGGCGTAAAATATTTAACTTTTCACGCATTGATATGCGTTTTATTGTGTCACATGAATTTCCTCTGCTTTTTGGAACTGAATTTGTAATAGTCGTCACAAAGCATTTCTTTTGCTGTGAAATCAATTATGCCACCAGGATGAGAATCGATTGCTCGATCTACACCTCAAGCACGAACAAAAAGGGCATCACGAACTTCAAAAAGAAACGAGTACGGGAAATAAGACTGGAAACCGTTTGAGTATGCACTGCTAAAGCTCGTTCGTATGAAACAAACGAGCAACAGGAAGCAAGACTGCGAAACATTCGAGTAGCTGCTGCTCAAGCCTGTTCGTCTGAAATAAGAAATAGGAAGTTCAAGTACGCGCTTCCCAAGTCCGTTCGTCTAAAACAGACGAGCAATGGGAAGCAAGGTTCGAGTACGCATTGCTCGATAGGGACGTTCTCTGCACTGTGATCGTACACTACACGTTGATTTAAATCTTGGTGCATTGTACTTGTAATCTTGTTACATTGAAATCTTGTTACATGTACCATTACTATACTAATTATGGTTACAGTCTTTATCCAAGTGTGGTCATTGGAAAGATGGATAAATTATCCATGTATTGCAGCGCCATCAAATTTAAGAATGAAGCACCAGGAATGTGGCCGAGTGGAAAAGTGAAATTGCCAAAATTAAGTTCACAACTTGAATCATTATCAACTTTGGTATCGAATCGAAACATGCAAAATACGCATAAAGAAACACGTCATAAAACACAAACACTTTCTTTCTGTTAAAATGCATTGTAACCGCGTGCACGGTAACAGCTATTCTTTTATAAATAAATTAAATTCTCGACAACCCTTTATGCTTACAAGAGAGCTTGTCGCCAAATTTACTGCGACATTTAGTTTTGCTGATTTTTGTTTAATTATTTTTCAAATTGATGTGGTGCTTGAAATTTTCTGACTTGCACTTATTTCTAAATTTAAAATGAAAATAACAATATTTCCCATTAGCATTGTAGGACTTCTGGATCGACTACATGATCGTGGGCAAGAGGTATTACAGTTTGTGTTTGAGATGAAATTTTTTTCAACACTTAGTTTTACTATTTTTTGTTCCAGAAATTGAATTCTGTTTAACAATTCATCATATGTTGCTTTGCTGAGAATTTTTTATACCTTTGTACTCTTACATCTTCACTTTGTATTTCAGCTTAATACTTGTGTGAAAAATACCACGTTTATCGCAAAGTTCACACCATAAAAAGTATAATTAAGGAATTTTACAAATTTCAGAAATCTTTTAGTGGTTTGGCAACAGTAAGACTTTACGAAGTGTTTAAACAGACATATCAGATTTAGGATATTAAACAAAGAGCATCTTTAATTGTGTAAAATGCACAAGCAGAAAATCAGTCAAGAAACAGTGTTCAAGTTTTTGCTTTAATTCTTGGGCGTTATGTAACTCTAAAACAGACTGTAGATTTTTTTTCTCCTTTGCAAAAAGTTAATTATTATGTTTCTCTTTATTCATTATTCTTGTTTAGTGGAGTGCCTTCTAATTAATGAACGTCAGTTATCTTAATGTCTTAATCAAATAAAATATTTTCTTTATCTTTTCAGCTTTTCCTATTAAATCATTCCTCTGATTAGTTGCAACTTTTATTTGTAAATATCGTAAAACAAGAAACGTGCACTTGCCATTCGGAGTAAAATAAATGAAGCAAAAAATTATTCGATTTCCTTTTAGTGACTCAGTATTTCTACCATAACCAATTATTTTCTAGCAGCGTTAATTATTTAATTGTTTTTCCTCAGATAAATTAAAAATTATTTTTCTGTTCCGAACTACGGAGAAAATGTTTTATTTTAAAGTCTGAGGTTACGTTTCGCTTAGAAACTGCTACTAAAATAATATTTAATTTCGCTTGATTTTTAACTTTCCTAGTAATTACACAATAAATCTTTCACGCGTGGATTTGCTAAAGCTCTAATTACTTCTCTTCGTTCTAAATAAGCATCTTCTCATTAATTTATTTTATACTTTAAAAAAAAAAATGGAAGGTAAAGCTTACTAAAAATAATTACTTTGCTCAGAATAGAGTTCAAGATTTATTAGATTTTATATTCAGCTTCTAGTGCAAGATTATTGTATACAGTTTTCCTACACAGCTCATTAAATATAAAAAATAAAATAAAACAATTAAGTAAAACAAAACAAAGAATAAAAATGCTGAATAAATAAAATAAAATAAAATAAAGGCTGAAAATTTACCTCATAAAACTATTCCCTGTAACATCTTTTATTATTCACTGAGGACTAAATTTTTATAAACACATAATAATAACTTATGTTAATATAATTACCAAAGCCCTTAAGCAACGCTAATTAATTCGCTTTCATAATGCCAGGAGTCAGGCAACTGCCAGATTTAAGTATGTAACTTAAGAATGATATGAAATTCCATTCCTTTGTTCTGCAGTCCAGTGTGGTAATATTCGAAGTATTTTGTATACCTCTGGACATTAGTAGCTGCCGTAACTACTACTTTTAGAAGCACATGACCTTAAACGTATGGTGTAGTGGTTCTCTTATAGATGTTTCCTTTTCGGTGGAGAAACATAAGAAATTTGAAATAATTTCGAAACCTCATCTAGGTCTATGAGCGTTTTGGCCACTAGATTGCTTTCTTCGTTTAAGCAATTCCGTTCCCACTTCATGATTCACCGTTTAAATAGATCAAAGCACATTCAGTGTGCGAGAAATCTGTTTGACTGAACGAAGAACCCTAGGCGGTTAATTATATGCCTTCCTTTGAACATACTTATTTCGGACTATTCAGAACCTTGCTGTTAGCGAACTAACTTTTCTATTCGTGGGATAGAAACACTCTAAGACGAGTTTAATTAAAATAAATAAAAAAGAGTATTTAGGTCACGGTAGGTGATTTCTTATATAAACAAGAGACTATAGTAGAGAGTTAGGTACTCTAAAATATTCTTCGAGCAATATGTAACCCCAATGAAGTTAAAAAAATACTGAAATGTTCATTGGTGTTTCCTGTACGTAAAACAATAACAGACTGCTTGTTCATAATGCCATATAACGTTCTCGAGTTTAGGACATGTCTAATTAATAAGTTAGGGGTGATATTTACTCAAACTTTTATATTTTGATTACGTGACGTGTATAATATAACGATAGCCACAATAATTGAGACCCAGTTGAAAGGACACTAAGCCGTTGCATGCTACTTGACATAATTAAAGTTATGGAATCTTAGAAAGCAATGTTAATAAATTAAGAAACATTACCAAAGTATTGATTTAGATGAAAAATGCAACTTTTGATAAAAGATGTAAGCCGCGAATCCAGTCTCTATACATTATACGCTTGATTTAATAGCAAATTTTTAGGGAAATGTGTGAAAGCATGGCTCATACAAATTCTTATTTCCCCTTTTTAAATAAGCAGAATATCCATAGTTGCCATCTAAAAGACAACTTTTATCATTTGGCTAAAATTTAGAAACAGAAGGACAATTTTAAACAATTCTGGAATATTTTATTTTCGCATTAAATTTTAATTTTAACATACAACGTCCTGAATAAATTTGAAATTTATGCAGATTTTTATAAACTTTTGTTACAAAACATATATATTCGCGTCTGCCCGTATCAACAATATATTCGCGCAAGCAGAAATTTATTCACGCCTACCCGTATCATATAATGTACATAATATATGCATATAATGTGACATGTATAAAAACGAAATAGGTGATATCATGTTTCTAATAAGAAAGAGGAAATTTCATAATTGCTTGAAATAATTAATAAAAAGTTAAATCTATGACTGATCTATACTCAGGGGTGTCCGCCACACCGATAACATCGCGGACGAAAACGTCGCGGAGAAACCGACGCAAGGCGAAAACATCGCGCTACAAAACATCGTGGGAGAAAACATCGTAAAGAGAAAACATCGCAGTTCTAAAATATCGTGGTACAAAACATCGTCGTCGAAAATAAAGCGGTTCCAAAACTTCGCAGTTTAAAAACATCGTCGTCGAAAATATCGTGGTAAAAAATAAAGTATCTACAAATCGTCACATGACGATAACATCGCAGACATGCTTTTATCAGGCTTTAATGACTGTAAATGGATATTCCCATAATGATTTGTGAGCGCAAGATGGAAAGAAGGATAATTTTTACTTTCATATTTTTTATTAACTAATAAATTTTTTGCTGAAAAAGTAAGAAGGAAACTTAAGTATAGAAAACTAAATGCAACTTACAGATTATACTTTTCATGAAAAATTACCAGTAAAAACTTTATAAAAAATTATTTATTAATGGCCTTTGTTAGTTAACTATGTCGGTTTAAAATTCTATTAAGTGCTATAAGTCATTAATTTTCTATGCTTAAGTTTCCTTCGTATTTTCTCAGCAAAAATTAATTAGTTAATAAAAAATATGACAGTAAAAATTATCCTTCTTTCCATCTTGCGCTCACAAATCATTATGGGAATATCCATTTACAGTCATTAAAGCCTGAAAAAAGCATGTCTGCGATGTTATCGTCATGTGACGATTTGTAGATACTTTATTTTTTACCACGATATTTTCGACAACAATGTTTTTAAACTGCGAAGTTTTGGAACCGCTTTATTTTCGACGACGAGGTTTTGTACCACGGTGTTTTAGAACTACGATGTTTTGTAGCACGACGTTTCGCCTTGCGTTGTTTTCCCCACGACGTTTTCGTCCGCGTTGTTTTCGGCTGTAACCATACTCAGGTGACAAGGTCTTAACTGAGGACTTCATACCCAGTTAGACTGAGAAGTGAAATATCATTCCATCTGAAACAGTATCACAACAAATGTTTTAAATAACTTTTAAATTATCTCTTGACATGAACACAAAGCACAACTAGTGCCCTCAAATAAATACTCCACCACTTCCGGGTATTTAAGAAAACGTTATTTAAAGTAAAGTTGAAATTTCATAGTAAAGTGAAGTTAGTCAGAAAATAACATTTGGCTTACTTTAGCTGGCTCAAAACCTCAATGGCGCATATTAACTTCGGCTAGAAAAATGACTAAAGTCGGAATGTAAAAAAGCTGAGCTGGGTGGTAAAAATAGAGCTGTGAGCGTCAATTCCAAAAGTCTACACCTAAAACATTCAGACTTCGATTTAAATACACTTCAACTTAATTTGCTTCCTGATGAGGGCTAACCTAATTTAAGACCTAAAAGAGTTTGTGATCTTGGCAGGCATTAAATAATTTATATAAGATAGATGAACAAACATCGTGAAACATTTTATTCGTGATTCTGTTCGGTCTAGGAGTTTTACCTCATTTTAAGTTCTTAATAATATCATCAACTTCAGCTATGGTAAAAGGAAAATCATCATCTACATCATAAGAAGAAGTCATCTCAGAGCGGTAAGTTTTATGAATTTCCTGATCGTGTACTAAGTTATGAAGAGGAAATGGCTGTTGTAAAATGGCATGTATTGTATTACAATTGACATTATCGTATTAAAAATACAATTTATGAAGTGTTATAATATTTTATTATAATTATTAATGTTGTTGTTAAATTATTAATGTTGACAATATCTTCTGTGGGATAATTTATAAATTAAACGCTATGGAATTTATATATGTAACATAGATATCCTGTTCTAGATCTCTGTTATCCGAGGTTTCACGTGTATGCGATATGCACTGGCACAAATTACTCTCGGATAATACTAATGAAGTCGCATAAATAGTAAATGCTGTGATTAGTGTAGCCTAACATAAGGACCACCAAAACTGGAAGGACTCCACTAGAAATAATTCTGATGTTAATATATTAGTTGATATGGGTCATATTTCAAGTTTAATTTAAATTAAGTAAAACGACTTTCTGGTCTAATCAAATCTGAGGAAGCACTTGAAATCACTTCTGTATTCTATTTATGTTTTCATATGAGTATCTGAAATTTTAAAATACGAAATATGTGCAATGCCCTCGTCGAGACTCGAAACTGGACGTCTCGAATACGCGCTGAGTATGCTATCGTTGCACACAAAAGCATGCTGGAGAAATGACGGAGAAAATACCTTGTAACTGGTTAAACATGAATTTCTTAAAAACGAATTTAGAAGAAGGCTACTTAAATAGCTATCCCTTAGATAATTGTTCAGTATGATAATTTTTCCTACCTTCTTCAATGAAATCTCTGCTGTTAGATATCTAAAACACAAAACCATTTAAATGTTAACTGGTGAATTGCAAAATCATTGCTCTATAAAAAATTAAAAACTTCTGTTACTCTCGTAATATATATTATTATTCTGTCAAAAGAGACAATACGGCTATTCTTCTGTCAACACAGTTACTTGTTATTCTTCTGTTAGACTACCATATGTCAGATGTTATTGAAATAAAAGAATAAGAAAAAAGGATTTTCAAGCGCATATGGCAAATAATTTTGCTCGAAATAGTTTCAGTACTTAAAGTATAATTGTTTTCAGTAATATTTTGAATTATTTTGAAAGCTGGTTATATTGATTTAATGATCAAAAAGCGAGTGTGAATGAAATCTTTAGGAGTTTGAAAAGTCTGATTATGTGTACATTGTGCAGTTCCTCAGATTATTATTAAAAATTAACGTTAAATCACGCAATTTAAGAAACAATGTAAGTTCCCTAAAATAAGTTACATGAGGGTAAAAATTAAATGTTTACTACATTTAAAAAATCTGATGTGTACACCACATGACTTCCTTGTACGGAATATTAAATTATACGCAATTTTTCTTGCATTTCATTTAAACTTATTGGATTGAAGTAAATGTACTTTGTCGACAGCGCATAAACCACAATAGAATAAATGCACTCTTTAAAATTCACTATATTTGTTTACCATTGGGACACTCTAGAGCTAGGTTCACTTAACGGCGTTATATTTCGTTCATATTATAACTCAGGATGCACAAAATCTATATCATGTGAAGAATTATCTAATTGTTCCCACATGTTCTATTAAAATACTCTAATATATCTAGAACGATGTATAAAAGAAATTAAGCAAACAAAACAAAAAAGAAACAGTTTTTTACAGACGATTCAGTATTTCTCATTCAATTAATTTTAGTTCTCACTTCGCAACAAGGCAAAAATACATAAAAACTTAAAATATATGTATTAAAAATTACGAAGTAAATCTTAATAACACTTAATCGAAGTAACACTTATTTCCTCGAAAAAATTCCAGAAAGGATTAAGCATGATTTAATTCGCAATAATAAATGAAGGCGTTATCTTTGTTGTTGCGAAGCTTAGTCTCTATAGATTGGCAACAAATCTACTATTCTGCTGTTTCAAATGTAAACAAATATGTCCGCCATGTTATTTAAATATTAAGGCTTAACCGCACTTAAACAGCTCTTAAATTGTTGATAATTGTACAAATATTGCTTGCAGATTTACTAAAGGCATAAAAAACCTTAACCGGAAGATAAGAACAACATAATTCAATCATTTTTAAAGCAACAAATGCACAATTTACAAACATATAAGAGTAAAGAAACTGAGATCACTGAGCCGGGTAACAGAGTGAGTGGATATATATATAAATATATTTATATACTTTTAGTGGGTGCGGCCTATTGCAACCAAAGTACGAGGTGCACATCTACATGTTATAGCAGTCCTATATACAAAATTTCAACGTTCTTAAGGCTACTCGTTTGAGTTATGTGAGATACGTACGTATAGACGCCACGAAAATTCTCTTCAGAATTCATTTTAAAGCAGTTTTATACTTTTTTTGGAGGAAAAGAGTCTTTTATTCTGTCTTTACGCATAGATGTTGGGAAAAAACATCGCTAAATTGCATTTGATAGCGGTCAAAATGGATATTTTCTTTGAAATGTGCTTCCTGAAACTTTTCGCGATTACAATACTTCCTTTTTACTTCGTACAAGGAAGTAAAAATAGAAAATGTCATTTGTTGGATTACATTTGTGCTTGGAGTCAGAAACGTAATACCTGTGATTAATGAGTTTAAAAAATGTAAATTTTGAGATTTCTTTATTATAATTTTTCCAATTATTGAAAGATAAAAATAAAATGATTGACAGCTCAAATTCATATAATAATGACAAAAGAATTATTTGGAATGTGATGAAATTCTTAATCTCCCCTAAATTATAGTTAAATGTATTGATGATTTCAAACCTGAAATTCATTGGCAAAACGCCGATTTGATTTGATTTATGAATGCTGAATAATAGAAATTTCTATTCGCATTCATTTAAAGGTGGCAATGTGTGCACTATCTCTTTTCATTCATTATGTATTTAGAAACGTATTTATAGTAGTAGTTTTCAAACTGTTGCATGGGTACCCCCGAAGTTGCGAAGGCACCTTTCAAATGGTATACGTGCAGCTCCAAAGGAAGTTTGAATAACTAGCATGAGAATCAAACATACAGAATATTTTTTTCGGGGACGGAGGAGGGAAACATACAAGATGTTTTTTTCGGGAGGCATATGAAAATTTTACTTTTGAATGCCTGGAAGTCTTTTTCGCCTATTTCATCGCTATAATATTTTAGTTTAGTTACATGTATCAGAACCTGTTAATATTGTTGCGTACGTAAGGGTTCGTAACAGTTTTTGAATACACACAGGTACGATGATAGGTTGATAAAATTTATTTTATCAACTGAAACACTTCAGAATTCTGGAACTTTCCACTGAAATGCTCGAACAGGTGTTCACAATATCATAGAGTGCAACCAGTAGTTATACTTCAAACGACTAAGAACGTTAAACACAACGCAAGCAAAACGCATCTAAAGCTTTCAATATTCCTAAGTCGCTCTGAATTAACTCACAGCAATAACGAAGGGCAGATGCTCTCTCCGGCCATATATTCCTTTCACCCGGAAGCCGAGATATTTCTAGTACTCTCCGTTTCTCGATATTACTGGAAGGCATATGAGGGCCGAATTACGGTTAATGCTAATATAGTGCCTAAATAAGTTTATTCAGTTGCAATGTATGGGAACACAAGAAATTCAGGTGATACAGGGACAGGACCAAAATGTCGCTAAATGCTCTCCAAGTTTGGCGACTTTGCCACCTTTGGCGACAAAAGTTAGCCTTCAAAACCCTTGCCAGCCTAGCAATATCTCGCCAATTTAGCGAAATAGCATTTTACTCAGTGTTAAATAGATTTACCCCTGTATTCTTATTTTTCCGCAGAGCATCCTCCCGCTGGATTTTCATGCTAAATTGTACAGAAAAATATAAGTTCATTAAAATTATCCGTATATCAGAAGCTTCCCTCATCAGTACACTTATTTCCATTAATACGAAAAGTGGTTATTTTGACTTTTTTATATCGTGATGATTAATTATCGAAGAATTCGCTTTTCACAAATAAACTATCAATATCCAGTACAACAAATGCAAATACGCACACGTGATCATTTTCTATTTCACCTTTTAGAGTTCTCTAAGGAGAGGTTTTATGACATCACTTTCAATTAAATGCATTAAAAATAAAGTAGGATTTTATTTTGAATTTCACTGCTGACTGCATATTTAATTTGCAGAAATAACTGTCAAAATATACTGTAGAAACCAAAAAAGTATGATTATTTAAATAACTGGATCACAGGGGAAAAATTAATATTTTTTTTTTGAATTAGAACCTCATGAATAATTTTTCAGATACCTGTAAAAAATTTCTTAAACGACATGTTTGAAGAAATTTCGCATTTGTTTTTAACATTGCTAAAAGCATACAATCTGAAAAACTATGAAAAACATTGACGTAATATTTGACACTCAGACAGACATTTCTTGCTGTCTAAAACAGATCTTACGATATCATTGCTTAAAGAGAACTGCTAAAATATATTATTCAATGCCTTTTAACTTCTGATTCATGGACCATCAGCAGTAGTACTCTTTAAAAGAAAAAAAGATAGCATCAAAAAGTAGTGAGGAAAATATAGCATTAAAAACTAGTGAGCTGGGAGCATCTAATAATATAAAAAAGAATCAATATAGTCTTACACACTATTTTTCCTCTATAGCAGAGAATATTTAAATGCAAGGCTTACCAGTGCTGTGAGCAGGGGAATTCAGGCTAAAAAAGTATTCTTTGAAGAAGAATTCACATGGTATTAAGTCAGTAGACAGGGGGTGCATCCTGCAAAAGCGGCACATGAGTGTCTATGCTACTAAGCTGTAGTTGAGTTCGCTCAACTAAAGCTTAGATATGTGTCGTGTGATCAATAGCAAACACACAGAACATTTGTACTGACAGAAGATAACTTTGTAAGTTTCTCGTTCCCTTCTTATCATTATTGCATGTGAAATATTTGCAACAATACAATGTTTAGGAACTCAGCAAATCAAGTTAAAAGCTCGTAGCCCGTTTAAGAACTGTTTTATGATTATTTTAATCAACAGAACATTAATTTTCTCATCACTTTTATTCCGTAAAAGTTAATGATAGAACTAAAGGAATATGTCTAACAGATGTTCTGTAAAATTTAATTTCCGGTGAGGAATGTCAATCATTCCACTTTGGTATCAGTCTTGTAAATTTTATATCCTCCCAGATCGTTATTCTTAGCTACCTAAGCATATAAGGACACTAAAGGATATTAAATAATATATAGGAACACAAGAAACTCATTACTTGATTGCTGCTTTCCTTCACTAGGTAGAACGGATGGTATGATTACGTTATAAAATAAGAATTCTTGTTTCATCATAAAAGCACATCTTCTATTTATGCAGTTAACCTTTAGTCAGATGGTTAGGTATTTTTAACATTTTATACGGAAAGATATGCGATTAATCATCTTCACTATGTTTTACGTTGCATATACTAATATAATTAGGTTAAAAGAGCTGAAATGTATGTGGGCAGAAAATAACCATAGCAGAAATAGTACAGTCTAAATGGATAGTATATGAGCAATACATAACTAATTGAGCTTAAAATGCGTTTGGGATCGATACATAAAATTCAGTAGTGATGCGTTGTTTTATTCTGTCCACGAATAAATCGATAATTTCCTGCAAATTATTTTATATTTGATAATTTCTCCCTGAATGTTTCGCAGTCATCAATTTATAAACTGTTGGCTGGGTATTGTTAAATGCAGTGTCTTTACAGTGTGATTACTTTTCACAAATTTTCAGGGATAACAACTTTTTATTCGTATCTTTAAAAATCCATAAAATATCGGCTAATCTCGTCTTAAAACAGTATTATTTACATTTGGGAAAAGAAGGCACGTCATTGTAAATCTCGGAAGAAATTACAAAATGACTGCATTACAAGAAATGCTTGGTTTAATCGTTGTTTTACTGCATACAAATATCTCGTAATATCTGCGCAGGTAATTTGAGAAATAGTGCTATCATACTATTAATATATGCAGTTGTTCTTCAGATTTGGAAAGATGATATGTACATCGCGGGAAAAAAAAAAGAAAAAAAAGGGGAGGACAGTTCTATATCTCCTGTTATACTGGACCGTTTGACGAAATTCAACTAGCGTTTTTCATGTCTCGAAAGCGCGACTTAGGATATGTATTAAATTTACATATAGAATTGTTCTAATATAGGTATTTCAACACAAAATCGGCTCAAATTATGCCAAACTGCCAAGTTTCGTAAAAATCGCACGAGTAGCTTTTAAAAAATTAGCTCTCAACATTTTAGCTTCTCAGTGCTAATTTACTTTGGTATATATTTATTAATCTCTCTTTTTTGTTTAACATGTTTGATTCTTCCTTTCACATTTCGGAATTTAGGTTCATTCCAAAAACATTCGCCCATTTTTTTTCATGATTTGTGTTTTTAATTTGCATTTTAAGTAATTTTTATAAATTTTTCGAAAAAAATTTTGAATTATAATCTATAAAATTTTTACCATCATCTTAAAGTAGATGTATTTTTAAGCATACCTGCAAAAACGTAGAGTTTTTCATTCAAAATTTCTGAAGATATAAGTGAATTTATATATTGACGCGTTTTGAAATGTGGCATATTTGTTGAAAGCGATAATAACATCAAATGTGGTCACTTTGTTAAAATTAATTGAAAGTAGGAACGACGTGATTTTTTTCGCTCATGCACAGTGTGAAAAGGTAAAAGAAAATAGGTTGCCATATATTAAGAAGTTCCCCAAGTGAATTGTTCTTAGCTCAAACTGGAAAAATGCGCCTAGATAAATTTTTAAATTTTCCCGTAAATTACAAAATCTAATATTTATGCATAATTTGAGTCGTAGAGTATCGAGTCGTAGAATCGAAATATGAAAAAAAAAAAAAAAAAAACCGGCATGTCATTTCAGAAAAAGTCCGATTTTGTGTCAAAACGCCTAAATTAGAACAATGTTATATATAAATCTAATATATATATTAAGTCACGCTTTCGAGACATGAAAAATGCAATTTGAATTTTATCAATCTGCCCATTAGAATGGGAGATATAGAACTGTCCTATTTTTTTGCTTAGTGTACGTTTATACTGTTATCACAATCATTTCTGAATATGTTCCATATACGCTAATGTATCTGTTGAGCATAATGTATCTGTTGTACTGAACTGTATTCATGCATATCAAATGTTTCAATCATTTGTTTGCATGATTAATTTCAAGTTTGTCTTCTATCAATATTACTATTGTCTTGCAGGTTACAAAACACTATAGGTGTTACATATATTATTAAATTAATAATAAAAATTATGAGTTTTGTAATAAATGAAAATTCTACATATATATATACATATATATATATATATATACTAGATGGTACAATGAGAAAACTTAGAAGGCACCACTTATTTTTCAAGTATGGACGAGATGTTATGGAGAAATTCAGCTCGCACACAAATAGGCTGCGTAATAACTGGATGGAAATCACAATTAATTGGCATTTCAGATAGATGAAGCAACTCACTAAAAAAGACACCAATTATTTTACAGTCGTAGCTGCGATGGTGATGTCGTTACAATATACAAGAATGTAGTTGCAATCATCTGTAGCCATCATGAATATTAAATATTCACTTTATTTCTGAACATTTCTGAACATATACTGAAATTTTCCCTAAATATTTTGACTTTTCGTACTTCTTGACAGCGATACTTATATAAATAGGTTTTCTATCACATATTAATTATTTTATTACTTAAGGTCTTCTGAATTGTTTGCAGAGCATGCTACAGCTGCAGTAACATGCTATACACAAAGAATACCAATCAAGAACTGCAGAAAATCATGCTTTACTGTAATGTCTTAGGTGCAATGTATTGAGGAAGTAATCAGACAGAGACGACTATGGCAGGTTTTACTGATACTCACCTGAGCTGTACCTAGAACTAACAGAAGAAGGCAACTGCCAAATTACTTCAACAGCAAATGCTTACTGTGCTTAATGTTCCGATTCATCCATAGTTATTTTACTCATTTTGAGCTTAACCATGTAAAATCTGCAAATGTTTGAGGGCTAGATGGGAAAATTTAAAGTTTGATAACATGTTAGTGTTTATTTGAACGTAATAAATTATTTTTATTCATTAAATAAGTCAAAATTTAAGCTTTTTTTTAAATTCATGTATCTATATTTACTAGCTAGTTACTAGTTTGTTTCCCTTCAATTTTTTCTAAATCTCCCCAAAATATTTTAAATATATTTATAACTAAAATTTAAGCGAAACCTGTGCCATTTAAATGTTTCTGATTCTAGTTATTATGGTGAATTACTCTTAGAATTTTTGTATTGAAAGAAAGGAATTTAAATGCTTCAAGTTGTTTTGGTTTTTATTCGCTCCAAATATACCTCTTTGACGGTAAACTATATGTCAAATATCATCATGAAAAGTAGCAAAAGAACGAAGCACGTACGAAGCAAATAAAGAAAACTCACAAATACCGCGGCAGAAATTTGATCCAAAACCCAAAGAAAGAATTTTTCCTCACATCGCTATAATTAATGCGATTTCACCGCAATCCGGTCACGTTTAAATTTATGTTATAGGGAAGTAGTCTATTGCTTTTATATTTTTCCCAAATGCACTTTTACTTACATTTTGTTTCGCTGTTGATTGCGCTTTATTTTATGTCTTTTCCTTCCGTCTAGAGTACTGACGTTGAATGTAAGGAGTATAATGTAAAAAAATGATTGTCCAAAGACGAGTAACGTGAAACTTCGTTGAAGTAATATTATTTGAGAGTTTATTCATATCAAATAATATTACTTCAACGAAGTGTGATTTTCAGAAAAGTAAATTGCAAGGATAGGAATATTATCAGAAGGCGTGATGATGAGATAAGCTTCGGTGGACTCTAGTACATATGGACCCACTAAGCGGTACCCATAAAAGCTAATTTGTTTTGTAGAGACCATAAAAGCTAATTTATTTTGCCACAAGCAGATTTGTTTCGTAGAGCCATTAGGTATATTGTTGAAAGCAGGAGACGTTAAAAATGAGTAGCGTCTTCGCCAGAAATCGAACCGCGGAATTCTGAAATGTGCACCCAGTGTGCAGACCACCACACCATGAAGGCATGCCAAGAAGGCGAGAGTTATAGTTATAGAGGGCATGCTTTATAGTTTCTTTGTCAAATATTAAAAAGGCGTCAAACTTTAGATGATTAATTTTGATGCTTGAATTTGATGCTGTGTAGCTTGAACTTTTCAAAGGTTCTACGTTTTATGATGGAGAGTGCAATGCTATTGGCCCAAATCACATGTAAACGCTAGGTAATGGCTGTTTACCTCTGGCGGAATTTTGAGACCAGCGTCTATTTCATGCCTCTCTATACATCTCTCAGAAATTTAAACAAAGATATAGATGCATTACTTTGGCATTATGGGTTTATTTCATTCACAGGCTTGGAAAGATGTAACGAAAATGTGTATGGGAGGGAAGAAATACCTGCGGATATACAAGGAGTTTTGTCAAGAATTGTATAGCATCGATCAGATTATTCAAACATAAGCAGTGCTAGGATACGTAAATGAACAACACATTGAGGACTTATTGCAGATTCTTGGTAGAAAATTTACTAATGACGATTTTCAAGAACTGGACAAAGCAAGAAATGTGATTGGAATATGAAAACAATGATTCAGTAAAAAGGCAAATAAGAAATGTTTTATACATATCCTCACTAAAATATTTGGGCGAATAGGGCAATAGATAGTAAGGCAATCGATTATGGATCCGTAACTCTGTGCCTCTTAAGAATCTTTGGAGATTGTTTTTTAAGAGTTTCATTGCCGCCAAAAGTATAGCTATCTAAGCATGTTAGAACAACTGAATAACTGCATAATCCAGACAGCGTGTCATGCCACATAAATTACGAGAAACGAATATCTATCTCTGTAAAAGCGTAGAAGCCAATATCTGAAAATGAAGCGTTAAAAGAATACTTTTTTTTTCCTTTTACTTGCGAGTGAAAATGACGTAGTAGGGCATGTTTCCATTTTTCTTTTCCTTCAAGCAGAACGCCAAACGTGATCGGAACTGCAAACTGCCATTCGTTTGATTCTAAAAGTGGTTTTTAGAAACTGATTAAAGTGGAAGTAATATTTTTTTTCGCTCCCCATCTGACTTCTTCAAGGATATAAAAATGGCTGCAGAAAAATTACTAGGAAACAAATGAAAAAGAGATACCTTGTTAAAAAGTTTTTTCGCACATTTAAACTTTGAGTTCAATTCGTAAGAAGAATAAAATTGAGACATAAAAAAAAAAAAAAAAAAAAAAAATAGTTCGAGAAAGAATTTGATAGGATTAAGCCATTTCTTTCTTAATAACAGCAGGAAGCTTTTAATAAGATAGTTTCATGTTCGCTTCTGGATTTTGCTTTAAGGGGTAGAAATGAATCTGAAATAAAGGTAACTTAATAATTAAATACATCAGGTATTAAGGTATTACTAGGGCTGTTTTCTGCATATTTTTTGGGTAAACATGCATCAAAGTGAGCATGGAAATAAACCCGTTAATAGGAAACAAAATTCGGTTTGCTTTGAAGTAAGCATCGTTGTTTGTTTTAAATGTTACAATATTTGTGCGTATGCTCATCTATTCTTATGGTCATAATGTTCTTGCAAAATGCTTGTAGAACAATTCTATTTGATATGCAAGAAAGTTGCTACCTTCTCACATTCAAACTAATGTTCATTGAAAATACATATTTGCCCCAGCGCTGTTGAAATATCAGGAGAATGTTTCTTTTAGTATCTGTAGTAGTCTGGTCATCCATAGTGTCTTCTTAGCTTGAACTGTCTGAAACCGTTGACCCTAAAAAGTAATCTTGATAAGATAAAACAAAAAGATTAAAGAATTACGAATGTAGCATATAAAATTGTGATTACGATTTAAACCTGATCAAAACATCCTAAGCTCATTTATTCATAAACTTTGTTCAAAAATCATAATCGTGCCGTATGGCCTAAAAATCTTTTAACGCATTTTACACTAAAACACAAACTATATACTTTCAAGTGAAAGACGTCACTTCGTATATTTCTTAAAGCGAGTACGCTAATGCCATCGAACAGCCAAAATCAATTATTAAGCATTTCTTTCACATGATAGGATGCAAACGTTTTGATAAGAAGAGTTTTTTTTAAAATCCACAAAGCATAATCTTTATATCTATATGAATAACTCATCTATGTAAGGCATATTCCTTGCCTACGGAGAGTCACCAAGGAGAATATATCATAGCCACAAATATGTTTACACAAACAAGTTTACTGGAAAATTTTTAATGTAAGATTTCTGCTCTAAAATTAATTCAAACTCAGATCTCTGCACTTGAATTCAAAATTTTAGACTTCACAGAGTGTGTAGATTTCTTAGAGAACTATGAAATCTACACACTCTGTTAAGTCCAGAGCACTCTTAAATGCTGTTTCTGCGTTAGGTGCTGTTCTGTTTCTCTAATCCTTTAATTTCTGTTTCGCAAAGAATTTTATGCACTTTGGGGTCCTAAGGAAAAGAAATGAGTTTCGTTTCTAATTTGAAAAATAAAATCCAAGTTCTTTACTCATTTTACTCAAGTTTCTTTACTCTTTATTGCTCGAAATGCGACATTGCACCAAATGATTGAAGGATGCTTTAAGTTATTTTGCCCTGCAACATGAAGTAGGCCATCTTAGACGATGTACTTGATACCCCTCTTCTATATAAGACACGGTAACATCATCTGACAGCCAAATTTAAGTACTGTATTTTTATATTAGCTTTCTATGAATTATTTTAAATGATCCCTTCGTGAAATGTTTGAACACAAAAGTATGTATAGGGTCCGACAGAAAATATACAAGTACTTTCAATGTTGCCAGAAATTTTGAACTAAAATAACAAAAGAGGCCTCAGAAAGTCTAAGAAAGTGATGACAAATTTAATTCCTTAAAAATTTAAATTAGTTTTCAGATATCTATACTCATGTATTACTGAAATGGTAGTGTGATTGCTTCATATGGTGGCTTCAAAAGATATAAAAGAAAAATATTCGTTTTGAAGCAACTATTTTTCAATATAATTAGAAATAAATTTTCGACATCATCAGGAAATAATATAATAATTTCAAGAGTAATAGAATAAAATGAAATTTGAATGTAATTCAAGAACAATGGAACAAAATATTGAAAAAGTGTTTTCGAGAATTGTAGAGTAAAAATATGTTTGCATTATAATTCAACAACAACGCTGTAAAAACGTTTTGCATTGTTAATTATTATCTTTTCAGTTTTTTAAAAGCTGGTGATTAAAGGCAACATTTTGAAATGAAGAAGTGCAACTCGTTAAGCTTACACTCATAAAAATTAATTAAAATTTCCATCTAGAATTCGATAAGGTAGGCAGGAGTGAGCCAAAGTTTCATTATAAATGTTCATGCAATTAATTTTCTAGGCTTTTATCTGTGAGCATGGTAAAGCTTCAAACCTAAATCCAAGCAAGTGCTCTATCATTACAGTCACATTGGTGTAATTGTACCTCACTAATTTTAAGCTACAGAATTCCGTATCTCAGAGCGTTGCTGCTATGTAGATTCGCTTTTCGAATCTCATTGATTATTCTGTAACATACATCATTAATCCGCTGCCAACAACATACCATTTATGGGATGTAACATTTGTGTGAAGAAATTATTTCAATTGTTGATGGAAAAACGATTACAGTCAACAAATTATAAAGAAATTTTAACAAGAATTAAAATTCAACTTTGCATGAATTAAAATGCAACTATTTATTTTTTGTTTGCATTTTTATTTGTTTCCAGTAATGATCAGGCGTCTATAATAAATAAATATTCATATATGTTTTCAGTTAAATATTACAGATTTCATTCTGATTGTAAATTAATGCTTCGCTTTCTGTTTAAACATTTCATTACTATATCAGAAAATAGTTTTATTTTCTCATAAAAACAAAGATTAAACCATATAAGCGCTAAGTACAAATAACTTTGAAATTTATATTATATACACGAAATTCGAACACTCATTTTATATGTTATGCGAGCCGATCTATAGCATATTCTTTTATATTCATGCAATATATACTATTCACTCATGCTTGCCTTTGTTACGATAACAATGATTGAGTGCCTTATTGTAAACTGAAAACGCAACCTTAAAACTACGTTTTTATACTACATGATTGTTTTATTAGAGCCATTCTTCAAACATCTTTCTGCTTATGTATGTGAGTTTGATTTTGCATATGTTGAGCCACTTAATTGCAAGTTTGATTGAAAGTTTTGAAATTATTCGCCTCATAACGTTATTTTTTGTCTTTATTTGCTTGTTAATGGTAGTTCCGTTTATGTCCATGAAGATAAAAAGTTTCAATGGAATAATGAGTTTCCTAGAGGTTTCATAGTTTAATTTTGAAATTATTTATTTACAGTAAATATATTTTGATTTGTACTCTTAAGTTCAGGTAACTCAGCATTGAAAGTGTTAATTTATCGTGCTTTTACCTCGCTCAGCCTATATGCGTAAGTAATGCAGGTAATGGTTTCGGTCCAAAAACTCAAATTACTATTAACGTTTTTTCAGTGAATAAACACGAATTACTTTTCAACGTTTTTACTATTATTCTATCGGTATATGTGTGATGACGTTTTCGCCCATGATAGCATTATATATGAAACTTTCAAAAAGTGTTCTTTTCGCGTATTTAAGCTTTCAGTATAAAGAAATGAATAGGTTTTGGGTAAAACTGGACAGCCGGAAAGGATACTTTACTTGAAGCTCTAAAGAGATTTCATGAAAAATATGGAATGACATAATCCAAAAGTTCTGAAATTCGGTATTTAAAACTCGTATATGCACATACGATGCATATACAATAAAACCTGAGTATATACAATAAAAACATACTAGATTCTCATTATATATGATAAACCGGAAGTGCCACTTGACTTGGAACTCTTAATAGATTTTCACGAAAACATATGAAATCACTATAATAAGATTGTAACCTAAAATAACGCAGCACATATTAAGACTGTTTCTATTATGTCTAGATATAATATTTACCAATATCAAGCTGTAGAAGAGAATGATTGTTATAACAATGTTTCATTCGCATAACTTCAAAACTCTTGTCATGCAGTTATATGTTACTAAAACATGCACTTACATTGCACCACTGATGGATCACGAGGCCTAAGAGTGAACTGCAAATTCAAAAACCAACTTCTCCTTTACTTCTTTTTGATCCCATAACGCACGTTAATGACTGACTGTTCATTTGAAAAATCCAAAAATAACGAGTATTCTTTACTGATATTTAAATATTACGGGGATGTACATGCAGATCAAATTCAATTTAGATTTATAGATACTTTAGAAATAACACAGAAGAAATTTAAATTATGATGTTCATCTAATAGTATTTATTTTAAATACATTATAAATACTTAATTTTCTTTACATTAGAAACAAGTTAAAATATAAGTCCGTCAACTTTCCAATAAAATATAATTTCTAATAAACAGAAATAAAGAGGCAAACACCTGATTATGCTATTTTAAATTAAGAAAAGTGTTTGCTATGGCTAGTTATACTTAACAAAATATAATCCCAAATTTAGAAATAAAGAACTTCCTATTTATTGGAACAACGAAATTAGATTTTGTTTACAGACTATTAACTGTAAGTGGTACTTTACTTAATGCTTGTTGTTATTTAAAATATGGAACTGATGGAATGTCCGAATAGTTAATATTGACTTGCTAATAACAGAGGAGATTTCTCATTCCTCCTCTCTCGGATAAGTCGTTTGTTTGGACATAGTTCTTCGAAACCCACGCCTCGTTCTCCTTTACCAGCACGTTTCACTAGTCGACGATAGCATAATTTGTCAAATATTGTGAGATAGTTACAGTGTATAACACATTTCACAGTGTTTATTAGGAAATAAATATGACACGTCTTAAAAGTAAATTGCCAACAATTAGAGAAAATTAAAATTGGAAAAAAACATAAATGAGTGATAATGAAATATTCTACAATGTATAAGAAGCCGTTTTCTTGATATTATGGAAGGAAAGCGACTGTCGTAGCCTGGGACTCGTATTCGAATCTGGGAGAAGGTATGGGTGATTGTAAGTGCGTAATGTACACTGCTCAAAAAAAAAAAAAAAAAAAAAGGGACAGTGCTATATCTCCCGTTCTACTGGGCCAATCGACAAAATTCAAACTGCGTTTTTCATGTCTCGAAAGCGTGACTTGGGATATATATTAGATTTATATATAGCACTATTCTAACATAGGTATTTTGACACAAAATCGGACTTTTTCTGAAATAACATACCAATTTTTTTCCATATTTCGATTCTACGACTCAAATTATGCCATAATACCAAGTTTTGTAAAAATCGTACGACTAGTTTTTAAAATATTAGCTCTCAAAATTTTAGCTCCTCAATGTTAATTGAATTTGGCAAATATTTATTAACATCTCTTTTTTTATTAAACTTTTTTGATTTTTTCTCTCACATTTCGAAATTTAAGTTCATTCCAAATAAAATTTACCCATTTTTTGTGTTTTATTTTTTAAATTTCTATTTTTAAATATTTTTTATAAATTTTTCGAAAAAAATTTTGAATTATAACCTATAAAATTTTTACCATCATCATAAAGTAGGGGTATTTTTAAGCATATCTGCAAAAAATTAGACTTTTTTATTCAAAATTTTCTAAGATATACACGAATTTACATATTTTCGCGTTTTGAAATTTGGCATCTTTTTTTTGAGCGATAATAACGCCAAATGTGGTCTATGGATTTTTGTTACACTGAATTGCCACAGCTATTTTTAACCTTATATTTCAAGTAAAATTTTACGGAGAATTAATTATATGAATTTTTTCCCCTCAATAAGGCGTAATAAATATTTATTAATACTATATGAAAAGCTATTTTTTTAAATTATAGATGATATTATTAAACTATTTAAAATTTTTTTAAAAATTTCTCTCTTTCTTCCTTTTTTTAAAAAGAAATAAGAGTACATTTTTCTAAGAGTAAATTTTTTCCTTCGGAGTTTTATCGTCTGCTACTTTAATTCGTTTATATCCAATTGTCTAAAACAGAGAATTTTCGTTTAATGTTTATTTGAATTTTATGACATTAACTGCATAATTTATTTCTAAACAAACTGTTGCTTTTGAAGTGGCTGAAAGAGCGGCAGATACTACCATCCATATTTTTAAAGCACAGTATATTTTTATAGAAACATAAGATTTAGAATAATCATTTATATAAGTCAAATTATGATATAAACATACAACCCTCTAGAGACTGAATTAGTGGAAGTTCAATGGTTATGTAGAAATGATCTGCAGCTACTTAATGGCTGGATAAGTCAGCAGCTTCTGTGGACAAGTAAGAATAATTATATAAACGACACACAACATTCTGGATTCAGTTAACAACGAGGATACGATGTTTATTAAATGAATTTAAGAAGTTTTAACACATAAAAAAACCAACTCATTTTTTATCCTAAAATGTATTTTTGTTCGCAGCGTATTTTCATTATATCCTTAAAATTCAAATTTAGAATGTAATTTTCAAGAACTGAATCCTAATCATCAGTAATGTAATAAGTAATCATTACGGTTATTAATAATCCTTCTTATAAAGTAATTGCAAATATTTCAAAAACTTTCTGTCTGAATGCAAATATTTTTCTATGCAAAATTTTTAATTTTATATTAATCAAGATCGCACACGATATTATTTATTTGCACTTCAATTTTTATTGTCAGCTCTAGTAGAAGTTACAAATCAATTATATTTAATTAAGGATTGGATTGGATTATTTAATTATGATAAAGAACACGAGGGCTATAAGCCTAAAGGGAGGGATGCCTTCGTGGAAGACTTTCTAAGGTAAACTGGCTCGTATACAAGTTACACAGGGGGAAAACCACGAAAACGCCCAAGCAGCCAGCCCGTTCGCGGGATTCGAACTTCAGACCGAACTACCAGTGTTCAGCGTCTTTACCGCTCGGCCGTTGGTGGGCTATTTAATTAAGGAATGACCATCTAAGTTAAGAAGTTAAGAAACAGCGTACCGTAACAACATTTCAATTATTGGCGCCGTATCTTTCATGTTACTTCCGATTGGCAAGCTACATGATTTTTAATGAGTATTCGGGTTTTGCTAGTAACTTCATTTGGAAATCGCGCTTAAACTAGGTTAGTTGGTTATTTGAACATAGAAAGAACATGGGAGCTATTTGGTTAAGATGCTTTCATAGAGAACATTTGTAAAGAGAACCTAGAAAACTACGAAAACCAACCATGCAGCCTGGATTAGACTTCGCAACAAACAATTAGTATTTAACAATCTTCAAATGCTAGGCAACTGGTGAGGCTCCAATTAAATCTCCAATTTAATATTTCATTTGTAAATATTTAAAATATTGTTGTATACTTAGACACAAAAAGCAGAATTTAAGTTTTGTTAACTCGTTAATAAACTACCAAGCCGTAGTGCAAATGAATATTCAATTTCTTTTGCAATAATTGTATTCATTTAATATTCTTGGAATATGAGCTAAAGAAGGAACGTTCTCGGAAGATTAAAGAAGTGTTTAAATCCAGTGATATAAGGTTTGTTTCAGAAGCTCAGGATCAAAACGATTCTGCAATTGCCCCAATAGTTGACTTGTAAATGGCTGTGAATTAAGCAGATGACTTTTAATCTTAAGTTTTCAGTCAGACAACGTATTCCAAATGTTTTCTATTGCATGATAATGCATCTTTTCATTACTCAATAACCAGTCGGAGAACCGCTTGTGTTACGAAAATAAGTATGCGTACTCAATCTTCCTGCATGTTTTTCAAATTTGTCTTCTTGTGATTTTTTTTCTTTCCCCAAAACTAAAGTTGCCCCTCAAAGGAAAGTTTTTTGATATTGAAGAGACAAAAGGAGTATGACATCTACTTTTAGAGGCATGTCAAAAACAGATCTCTACAAGCCTTCTCTTCCATTACATGTTGTGCAGTCAGACAAAATGTTGCATTAGCGTAAATTCTATAATCTATTTTATTACACTCTGATTACTTTACTAACATACAGTGAATATATACTAAATCTTTTACTTCAGCTTAAGTAATTTGGAATTTTTGACGGAATTCTTGTCGGAATTAGGACTTAGAAGATAAGTCAAATTAAATATTTCGATAACCCAATAAATTCAAGATCGAATTTCAAAATTTTATTTTCGAAGGAAGGAGAAATTTTTTCAGTTTTGGTCCATTATCCTAAGTATATTTGCTTCGATTCTTTATTTTTCCATAAAAGCGAAAAATTTACGAATGTTATACTGTTATACATATAACGCATAGCTTCAAATGAAAATTTAATAATATACGGAGTAGTTTAATAAAAGTTCCACATTGAAACGGTCATAAAACGAAAACTACTGGATCAAATGTTATCAAACTTGGTAATCGTGTAAAGGAGGTCATAGGAATTTATTTTCCGGGAAAAAAGGAAGTTCGAAACCTCACCACCAGGGGGGAAATGGCGCTGTATGCAATATTGTTAAACGAAATATGGGTCGGAATCTAACTTTATCAGGTTCAATGTTTCTTCTAACCTTCTTCGGAAACATACAATGACCTGACTAGAACAGAGAGCTTACTAAAGCTATGTTCACTAATTGTAGTAAGTAGACAGGATACAGACGAAGGGTATACAAAACCCTTTATTTTTCTTTATATACAATGACTTCCGTACTTCGGAATACAATGACCCTCCACTCGGGGTCTAACGTAAAAGATATCAAAATAAAACTAAACTCTAATTTAACCTTAGAATAATACACGTGTAAGATTGGCCTTATAATAACAGGAAGCGTATGTAGCACAGAGACTGTGAACACTACAATACGTTTAATTTATCAAAGAGGATTAAAACCTCTGGCCTGGAAGGCAAATAGCAACTGCGTAACTTCTAAGGTAAGCGGCCTGCTTCGAACTCACTGCTTCCTCTCCCTTTCGCTTGGCAAAAAGGCCACACTTAAATACTTGGCGTTCGCCAGACAAACTTTGCATAAAAACCTTCACGCTTATAATTCTGGCCGGAAGTAGAAAATAAGAAGTGATAGTAAAGATTTAAAATAAAATAAACGTTAGTAAAACTTAAGATCCTTACATACTTCCCGCCAGAGTTAATTAGTTTGAAACTGAGGTCTAAAACGACCTTGTTGAAAACTTTTAGCTCTAGAATATAACGCGAGGCCAACCTTTTACAATCATAACTTCGTTAGAAACTAGAAAATTTAAAAGAAAGAAATTTGTTACAGTAGCAGCTCCAGATCTACAACAATCTTTTTTTTTTCATCTGTACTGCATCTAACCAGGAGCTTTATTCAATTCTGGTTCCTTCCAGAGATCTGGAAGGAAAACTAGTTTAATGAAATGTTACACAATGACATTGCAAATAACATAGAATGTACTTCTCTTAACATTCTTATTTCATTCATGACTATTTTAATTATCTCTCCCCTTGCTCTCTGACATGTGTTGTAAAAGAACACCAAACACGAATGTGTTTATGTCTATGTGTTCAACACTTCCTCCTACAATCAAAACACTAACGTGTTAAAATTCAACATAACGAGACCTCTTAACACACCCTACTTTCAACTCTAAACCCTGAGGTACTATTCTAAAAGTGGCTAACTCTAAAGTGTAGCGTCAGAGAGCCTAACTACATCATTCAACCTTTAACATATATTCGCCATGATTTAGTCTTTACAGTCACACGAATAACAAATTTTTAACATTACTTTCACTTTTACCATATCACGGTATTTCTTAACATTTAAAATAACAGAACACATGTATATAAGAACATATCAACATGCCGTTAATTTTACACATTTGAAAACATACATTAGTAGTACATTGTTAACTTCTATTCTTTTCAAAGCAAGTGCCAATTCTTTCTACATTGAAATAATACTACATTTCAAAAAGTCTTTCAGACTAAAACTTCTTTCTTGCTAGAATGTTTTAAATAAAATTTATACAATAACTTTTTACAATATTTAAGTCTTTACACAACGCTATTATACATCAACTTTAGTTTTACGCGCGAGTAATTGAAAAACATAATAAGAAAATCGGTCACAACTCATTTCTCGCCCTTTTGGCAATAAAGGTAGACCTCGCATGAGGTAAAACTTCTTGAAATCTGCCACTTGCAGTAAGAATGAAAGATTAACTTAAGTTTGCAACGTAACATAAAATTTTACTTATCTTTGTAATATTCGGACATCCTTTTCTGGGCCCAGTCTTTAAAGGTACTGCAGACCGTAGCCTGGTTTATCCTCCTTCTTGTACGGGCTCGCCCTTCAGTGCTTTCCTCTGGAAGCTTCCGTTTTTCACCAGTACGGCCACCCTTGAACACCTTCCTTTTCCCCTCTGCTTGTGGTCTTGGCCGTTTGAAGGCAGCTGGTCTTGGCGGAACCGGAAAACTTCTGTCGTGATCCTGCTTGGACCTCGTTGTTGGCCGTTCAAATTTTTCTTGTACTTTTTCCTCCGCCGCTGACGGCCCTTCCGCAGTTCGGCGACTTTTGCTGCGGAGAGTTCTGTCTGATGAGTCGATCCTCCGTTTTAAAGCCGGGTTATAGTTGCAGTCCTTTCTCCTGGTCCTCTTCACATACGTCGTCCTTTTCCCTTCTTCATTCTGGGGGTGTTCGTGAACTCTGTTTTCTGGACGGTGGAACGGCTTCTTTTTCTTTTTACCTTCAATTTTTCGGCGGGGCAATTTTCTTTTCACTTGCTTCTGTCTCTCATTGGCTTGCCCTTGTACTTGTCGTTTTCCCACCTCTGGAACTTGTACCTGCGGTGTCTGCCGTGCCGGATCCTGCAAAAGATCTGAAAAGATTTGCATTTTATTACGATCGAAGTAGGGCTTAATTTGATCAATATTTGCGGAACAAGTTTCACCATTTCTGGCCTTTAACACTACAACAGCGTGAGTTATTTTTTCTATAACATATGGTCCTTCAAATCGTGGAAAAAATTTGGCAATTTTATCTTCTGGTGCTGAAGAAAGTGAATGCTTAATTTTTAGTACTTCATCCCCTACTTTATAAGTTACTCCCCGTCGTTTCAGATCGTAATATAACTTCTGTTTTCTTTGTGCTACTTCCGTATTCTTTTTTGCTTCTTTTATTAGTTTTTCTATATCACCCATTTTAAATTCTGGGGCTCTTTGTTGCACATAAAATAATTTATCTAACGGTGTTATAATCTTTCTGCCTAGAAATAACTCAGCAGGAGTTTTTCCCGTTGTATCATGTTTTGCGGTCCTAAGGGCGAAAGCAAATTCATTGACATAGTTATCCCAGCTTTTATGAAAATTTTTAACATAACTACGGATAATTTTCACTATATTTCTGTTGACCCGTTCCGCTATATTTGATTGCGGCCGATACGGGACCATTTTTAAATGACGTATGCCCAGTTTTTGGCACATGTCTTCAAATATATTACTTACAAATTGAGGACCATTATCCGATATAACTTTTAGGGGCGCCCCGTATTTTAAAATATATTTATTTAAAATAGAATCAGTAACTAATTTCGCGGAGGCTCGTTTTAAGGGAACAATTTCGGTCCATTTACTAAAATGATCAACCATAACAAGGAGATAGCGACTTTTATTTAACTGACTTTTTGGGAAAGGGGCCAATAAATCGATGCCGATTATTTCATTTGGAAATTCGGATTTAATACTATTTAGAAACCCGGCCGGGCGGAAATTAATATAATTAACGGCTTGACATGTTGGGCAGGACTGGACATACGCCCTTGTTAACTTTTGCAGTTCAGGAAAGTAGACTGCCTCGCGTACGCGTTGGATAGTTTTTCGAATACCAGCATGAGAAGCTAAAGGGCTGTCATGGAGCTCTTGCAGGATATTTAATCTAAGACTAGCTGGGATAACAGGTCGAAATTCGTTGTTGGAATTCGTAGTTTTTGTATAAAATAATCTATTAGTTCGTAATGGGCCGCCCTATTTCTTATCGCCACAATATCTTGGTGGCTAAAATTTTCAGGATCCTTCAAATACTCATAAATACTTCCAAACTCAGGATCCTTACCCAGTTCGGTTATTACAGTTTCTCAGGAATTTATTGTACACGCTGTAAGCATTGCAACTTTTACGGTATTACCCTGTTCGTCTAATTTAATTCGTGATAGGGCATCTGTTACGATATTTTCCTTTCCGGGGGTATGCTTGATTACCAGATTATATTCTTGCAGCTTGAGTGCCCATCTTATTAACCTTGGGGATAAATTTTTCCCTGAGTACAATCTAGTTACCGCCGCATGATCAGAATATACTGTTATCGGCGCCTTTCCAAAATAGACTCGGAACTTTTGCACCGCTAACAGAACTGCAAGTGCCTCTCTCTCGGTCGCGGAATAGTTTCTTTGTGTTTGATTTAAAGTTCGGCTAAAAAATGCCACGGGCTGCTGATTTTGCGAAAGTACCGCTCCTACCGCATAATCCGAAGCATCCGCTGAAATTTCTAAATTTTCATCCTTTTCAGGAAATTTCAACACAGGGGCTTGCGTTAATGCTTGTTTTAATTTTTCGAAAGCACTATTGGCTTCGGCCGTCCACGAGAATCTTGCCTTTTTCCTTTTTAATTTTAACAATGGCTCCGCGATAGCCGCAAAATCTTTTATAAAGGACCTATAATATGAACAAAGTCCTAGAAAAGAAGAGAGCTTCTTTGCCGTGTTTGGAGTCGGATACTTTTGTACAGCGATTATTTTTGATTCATCTGTCTCGATCCCTTTTTGCGATATTTTGTAACCGAAATATTTTAATTCAGGAGCTGCAAATTTGCACTTTTCGACATTAACTTTTAGACCGGCCTCATTTAATAAAGAAAACACCTGTCTTAAATCCTGTATATGTTGGTCGAGATTATCACTAGTAATAATAATATCGTCTAAATAGATAAATGTGGACTTTCCAAGAACAGGTCTTAACACAATGTCCATGCATCGCTGAAATGTTGCTGGGGCCCCAGAAAGGCCAAACGGCATACGCAAAAATGCATAAGTGCCAGACTTGGTTATAAAAGCAGTCTTAGGCACGTCCTCAGGCCTGACCCCTATTTGAAAATAACCATTCGTTAAGTCTAAAGTCGTCATAAATTTGGTTGATTTTATGTTCCTTAAAATTTCTTCTATGATCGGTAACGGATATACCGGATATTTCGTTATGGAATTTAATTTACGGTAATCAATAGCGAATCTCCACCTTTTTGGATGCTGCAAAGGATAATCATTATTTTTCTTACATAAAACCACCGGGCTAGCATAACTACTTGAGATGGGCGTTATGATCTTTTTACGTAGCATATCGGTAATATGCCATTCTATAATTTTTTCCTTATTCTTATCATACCGGTATGGTTTTTGACGAACCGGCAATGCATCTCCGGTGTCAATACTATGGTTAGTAACCTGAGTAAATCCTGGAATATCACTAAATAAGGAAGCAAATTCACTTACCACTTGTCGGATTCTATCTTGCTCGTCATTAGGCAGGTGGTCAAGATTTAACCTTGGCGGTTCAACCTTTTCTACACGCACTGGTTTCATTGTCAGCCTAAGGGACGCTTCATTAAAATCCAGTGTAGCTTGTGCGTCTGAAAGAAAGTCTATTCCTAGGATTAAATGTGCTTGCAAATTCTTTACTATAAAAAACATCACCTTTACTTGTTCGTCCTTGATACGGATATATAAAGGTACTTTACCTACGCACTTACATTCTTTTCCTTGCGCCGCTGTCGTATTATCCGCATTATATATGCGGTATTTGCGAAAATACTTTCTAAAAAAGACTTCTGCCACACAGGAACACTGCGCGCCGGTATCCAGGAGTGCGGTGGCCGGGATATTATTTACCAAGACTTCAATCTTCGGAAGAGTTAAATTTTTCACCATTACTGTATTTAACTTGTAGGAAGAGGGGTTTTCGTGGCCTTCGGATTTCCGCACCCTCTCGTCAGCAGAAATCCGTTTTAGTTTAAATTATTTTTCCTTTCCGTGCTTTCCTTCTTTTTCCCCTGGCCTTGAGACTTTTTTCCTGGGTTGCTATTGAACTGTCGACGTTCGCCGGCTGTTTTTGAATGCTCGGGTTTCCTTGCCCACTGATTCGCTTTTTCTCCGTAGCCGTATGCTTGAGTTTGCTGTAGTCTTGGCGTACCAAATTGGTTTCGCTGTTGATATTGGCGTCTTCTTTCGACGTCCGCCGTTCTTCTACTTTCAAACTGGATTGCTAGCTCAAATAACTTTTCCAGTGTAGTGGGATTTCTTAATTCAATAAAGTCTTGCACTTGGGGTAGTAACCTCGGCAAAATCACTTGAATTATTTCAGGATCCGGACGGTTTCCATACAAGAGCTTGAAAACGTGAATTTTTCTTAAAATAAAGCTCGACAGGTTTTCGATTCTTTGTTGATATATGCTAAAAAGTTCCGTTTCTAATTTCGCACGATCCCTTACAACAGGGAAGGCTTTTAGTAGGGCAGTCTTGAAATTTTCATAGGTATAGGTGTGACTTCCTGCTTGACCCAAGAGACTTCTGCCGATACATTTGAACCAGTTAAGCGCTTGGCCCTTCAAAGCGCTGGTAGCTAAGGTAACTTTTTGAAATTCGTGCACGGGGTAGAGCATGAAGTGGTCATCCAAGTTTTCCAAAAAACTGGTTACCGGTGAGTTTCCATTAAACGTTGCTTCTGGTTTCATCGAAGCGCGCATGGTCTGGACGATGTACCCAAATCCTTCCAGGGCGGCAGCTGGCATTTCTGGATTCTGAGCCGTTTCTGCAGGCAGCACAGGTTCTTCCTGAAACTCGGCCATGGTTATTCTTCTACGTTGGGCGCCACTATCAGGTTCAATGTTTCTTATAACCTTCTTCGGAAACATACAATGACCTGACTAGAACAGAGAGCTTACTAAAGCTATGTTCACTAATTGTAGTAAGTAGACAGGATACAGACGAAGGGTATACAAAACCCTTTATTTTTCTTTATATACAATGACTTCCGTACTTCGGAATACAATGACCCTCCACTCGGGGTCTAACGTAAAAGATATCAAAATAAAACTAAACTCTAATTTAACCTTAGAATAATACACGTGTAAGATTGGCCTTATAATAACAGGAAGCGTATGTAGCACGGAGACTGTGAACACTACAATACGTTTAATTTATCAAGAGGATTAAAACCTCTGGCCTGGAAGGCAAATAGCAACTGCGTAACTTCTAAGGTAAGCGGCCTGCTTCCTCTCCCTTTCGCTTGGCAAAAAGGCCACACTTAAATACTTGGCGTTCGCCAGACAAACTTTGCATAAAAACCTTCACGTTTATAATTCTGGCCGGAAGTAGAAAATAAGAAGTGATAGTAAAGATTTAAAATAAAATAAACGTTAGTAAAACTTAAGATCCTTACAACTTAACCTTTTGTTACACGGGTTTAATATGTTGTATACCCTTAAGAAACTTTAAAGTAAGCAAATTACCATTTAAAGGCGTTAAATTCGATAAACGTTGAGTGCGCCATCCGTGTAAGTGAGAAATTCGTCCGTGAAAACCACGAATTAGCGATTAGAAAATGTGAGATCGCAAATCACTCGCACAAGTCCGTACAATCTGGAAATCATTTTCTTACAGATCGCTAATTTGTAATTTTTGAAGCCTGAATTTGGCCCTAAAACATAAAGATACTGATTCAAAACGCTTTTAATCGATTTGGGCCGAAGAAATCCGTAATGTTATATATCTAGTTCCATTGCATTCTCCTACTGCATTCGATTGCATAGCAGTCATTCCACACCGTTTAGTGTTGAATGACAGCTACTGTTATAACTGAACCATTTTTCTCTGAAGAGCAATCGACAGCTGGACCACTGTGATTGCAGCTCACTTAGAGTCAATGTTAAAATGTTTCGTGATACATTAACTGCAGTAACATGGCATTTTAGATACTACGATTTTTATGCAGGGCTGGGCCCCACCTGACGTGTGTCGCACAGTTACTTAGGCAACATTTCACGAATGAACGTCTTATAGGCCAACACTTCCCCTCTTCCCACCAGTCCTCAACCTCTGTGAGTTTTAGCTATGGGGTTTTCTCAAAAGCACTGTTTATGGTGATATTCTAAACAATTCGGCAGAAATGAGAAATGTCCGTAACATTCCTCCTGATATGCTAAGAACTGCTGTTAAGAATGCAGTAACAGGATTTAACTTGCTCTCGGAAAATGCTGGACGCTACATTGAACATGCTTTGTAACACGTTTCGGAAACTATTAAACACATTTTAAACAGATGTTTTCATGTCTTATTTCATTTATCAATATTGTATACAGCGCCATTTTTCCACTGGTGGTGAGTTTTTGAACTCTTTTTTTTTCCCGCGGAAAATAAATTCCCATAACCTCCTTTACACGATTCCCAAGTTTGATAACATTTGGTCCAGTAGTTTTCCTTTTACGACCATTTCAAATTAGAATTTTAATTATAACCACCATGTAAATTAAACTTTAAAAGTCTAACAGTTTGGTTCAAGTCCCAGCTTTAAAAATATATATATTTAAATATAATATTTTATATTAATCCTCTTAGAAAGAATGTTTTAAAAAGCTAATTTTTCTCTCGCGTTATAGATTGTATAAAAAACATGGTCTTTTAATATGATTTAGATTGTTTCAGCCGATATAAGAATCGGGTCACTCGGTGGTACAGAATAAACCCTGCTGGACTGTTTTATTTCTTTGTCATTTAGCAAAAATCTTTTAATTAAAATATTTATGCTTTGGACTTTGCTCTATACTTTGTTTATAGTTAAAATGTCTAGAAAATGAAAAGCTGTCATCAGCTGAAACGCAGTTGATGTAATTGATATTTTAAAAAAATTGACAAGAATGCAAGATTTATGGAAGTCTAGGAATCGAAAAATCTTAATTTTTTGTGTGAGCACTGAAAATAACTGTAGAAGGAAAGAAGAAAATTAGGGAGAAAAGTAAGCAAAAATTTGCAGGGAAATTTGGCTGTCAGACATACCAAGATGTTTCAAAAAGTTGGACGCTTTTGAATATACCTTCAGGATACTTCAAAGAATTTAGGTGTTCAAAGAGAAAACACTTGGACGTGTACACCACCACCAAATACCATCAATTGAGCTTGTGTTAACAGAAAAGACAAAAACGATATCATTACAGATTAAAGTGAAGAGCGACTGGTTGTAGACTATATGGTTGTATAAATTTAAATTACGTTATAGAACATCATAACGTATCATAAATGGAGAATCCCATGATTTTCTCAGTCGAATTACTTGAAGATTCAGGAGTTTATCCAGTGATGTATGTGGATGTCACCTAAAGACGTTTTTTTTTTTTCCTCCTGATGAAACAGCGGCTGACATCCCTTTCCTTAGGCATAATTAAATAAACCAAAACCTCTTAATGAAACCAGACTTTCCTTTCATCTCATACCTTCAAAATGTTTAGCCTCTAAAGACTGATAAAGGCTTTGACAAAATACTTCGTGATGAACTTTCTAAGAGAAACCAGCTAGCATACACGGTACACATGAGAAAATCCACGAAAACGCCCATGTAACCAGCCCGTTTACCGGGATTCGAACCCCGGAGTGAACTACCAGTGTTCAACGATTCTCTACCGCTCGGCCGTTTGTGGGCGTTTATGAAATGGAAGGCGGTAACTTTATTTAAAATGATTGTCAGAAATACCAAGATTATTTCGAAAAGTTGGATACTTTTTAATATACTTGCAGAATGCCTAAAGAAAAAGAGCAAGAATAAAGTAGAATGCCTGAAGAAAAAGAAAAGAAAAAATAAATTTTTGCGTAAAATTTAATATTTCTACTTTTTTTTTTAAATTTAAAACTTTTTAATCTTATGATATTTGATTCTTGTGATTTCAAAAATAAAATATTTGACTATAATATGAATATTTCTTTTCTGAACGGAACATTGAAAGGCGTGTTAACTGTGCTTTATTGTAATTTCTCTTTTAATATATGCAGTTTTCAAATGCATCATAGTCTGGGTTACAAAATATTCTTCGGAAAGAAACGCAATTCAAATAAATAAAATCAAATTCTGGAAAATTTATATTAATAAATATATTTAAAATGCTCAGTTCGAAGGAATAAATAGAAAATTTAAAACAATTATCTGAAGAGACAATGCAACACAAACAATTAAAATAAAAGTATAAAAATTTCCTAAAATAATAACTATGACAAATAAATATATATAAAGAAAACTATTTGAAAAACAAAATAAACGCTGCACCGTTATTGACGCAGTTTGAATAGGTAAATAGAAATTTTTAAAACAGTTATTCGAAGAAAAAAATGCAACTTAAACAATTAAAATGAAATTCGAAAAAGAAAAAATTACTTAAAATAATAACAGTTATAATAAAAAATATATAAAGAATATTATTTGGAAAAAAGAATGACGGTGACTTTTTTTCCTCTCACGGGAAAGGAAACAAGGTTGCCATATATTAAGACGTTCGCCAAGTGAACTATTCTTGGCGCAAACTGAACAAAAAGTGCCAACATAAATTTGTGAATTTCTCCGTAAATTTCGCTCCACATTTTACAAAATTTCATATTTAGGCGTAATTTGAGTCGTAGAATCGAAATATGTAAAAAAATTGGTATGTTATTTCAGAAAAAGTCCGATTTTGTGTCAAAATACCTATGTTAGAATAGTGCTATATATAAATCTAATATATATCCTAAGTCGCGCTTTCGAGACATAAAGAATGCAATTTGAATTTTGTCAATCGGCCCAGTAGAACGGGAGATATAGCACTGTCCCATTTTTTTTTTTTTTTTTTTTTTTTTTTTTTTTTTTTTTTTTTTTGAGCAGTGTACATATGTGCAGCAAGGGAGCATGCAAAATGCTATTGAGATGAACGTCATCTGGAGGGGCTGGTGATAAGAAAGGAGAGGGAGAGTGATGTATATGCTACGTCTTTCGTTAATAACACTGCGATAGTCGCACTCCGATGTTCTCGGTGATGAGATGGCTAAAGTATCCAGTCACTGATGGAAATTTAGCATAAGAACTGTAAAGAATATATAACATTATACATATAGCTAAAGATACATATAATGCTATGTATTTTTGGTAGTGATGCATTATTATAATATATACTTGTATATATAATTGAATATTATATATAACTGAATATTATATTTAAATATATAATTGAATATTATATATAACTGAATATTATATTTAAATATATAATTAAATATTATATATAACATAATATTATATATATGTATATATAATTAAATATTATGTATAACTGAATATTATATATGTAATTAAATATTATAAATCACTTTAGTATATTATTTCTTGATTACTACATTATTGTATAAGCATACTATGTGGAATAAATTTTCCTCCATTTTATGAAACTGGGGTGTTCCTGTGCAACTTTTCAGAAGCTGAAATGATGTAAAAGAAAGATACAGTTACTATTTATTTATATACAAGAAAAAACATTTTTATATGCCCAGCCCTTCTTAAAACGCATCTTATCCAACTAAGTAGCACATAAAAATTTGATCATATAAAGCAAAAATAATACCCATATATTTTGCATATATAAACACTGTACTACATGCTTTGCCATTTCATCTTCCAAAATCACAAACATAACGAGCTCGCTAAATGGGCAAAAAGACGATGATGCTGCATTTAAAAACTATAACAGAGATTCAATAGCAGGGATTGCTGGAGAGATGTTCAATATGTACATGATTAGAATCATCTATTAATTCTTTAGCGTAAGTTTCGTGGCCACCAAATTCCTTAAGTCCTTAAAATACCGTTACACGATAGATTTCTTATAATCGAATTACACATTTGACTATTGTGTTTACGCATTTTTCTTGATCGTACATATTTTTATCCTCATTCAAAACATTCTAGAAACTTTTAAATCTGCGTTCTTTTCTCAATTAAAGTTTTTTCCCCGGAATCCTAGCATAAAACGAAACGTTGAACGGCCTTTATTCCTTTTCGTGGTTTTTATTAAAAACGAAAATTATCTTCAAATTTCTACGTGAATCAAGTTAGATCTTTTATAAAAGTGTTTTATAGTAATTGAACTTTCGTAAAGCGAAGGACACTTTTTCAGAAAAATAAAGTAAAAAAATAAAAGAGTAAATAAAATGCTTAAATAGGTCTTTTAGAGGCTCTAATTTAAAAAAAAATTCGATATGCAGATTCTGATTATTGAAACTGATATTGTGCTTAGTATATTTTGAGATTAATGTACATCTATGGTTGATCTTTTCCTCTTTTATGCCCTATTATCATATGCAAGATCTTTAATTAGGAAATGCATAATTATAATTAAAACACCTCAATTAAGTAACTCTGTTTTTTTTTTTTTTTTTTTTTTTTTTTTTTTTTTTTTGCAGGTAAAGTGTGTTTTGAAGCGAAGTGAAGAAGTCATAAAAGTAGCTAGTGTTTATTGACTGTATAATATTTGAATTCTTTTCGATCAATATTTTTGTGTGTGCTGGTTAAACGAGATATCTAGCGAAAGTATGACAGAAAAACAAATACTAATACTGCAGAGAAAGCACTCATTATTTTATATTTTTGAGAATAATTATTTCAATCAAATCTAATATTATGTCAACATTAGGCATTAAGAAGCATTTTATGAAATACTAGAACAATAATTTGATTATAGAATCATAAAAAAATCAGAATTCCCCCCCTTAAAGTATATGTTATTCACCTTAACTTTTAATCTATAATTGTTGGATCAAAAGTGCTACTAGAAAAATTTCTACAAATACTGTGAGTTATGTTTCCTTTTATGAAAATAAATTTACGCGCATTCTTACTCTAAAACTTTGTTTGGAAAACATATTTGCGTGGCACACATTTTGAATGCAGAGATCTGTGTCAAAGTGTTGCATATCCAGCGAGCAGAAACTATTGTTTACTTTTGTCGCTCTCCATGCGTGAAGAGGCATCTGGCATATAACTGTGAGTGAAAGATCAGTGACACTTGTCAGCCTAAAGATAGATACAGGTACTAAAATAAACATACCCCTGCTAAACTCATCAAGATGCTAACCGATCAAGACGTACTAAATTTGGCACCCAGCCCGTCCCATCACGGTTTTCCTAGAGAGATTACTGACGGTGACAACAATGTCTTTGAAGAAGTAGCGGGAGCCAGCACGCCGCCCGTTTCTCCCCGATCGGGCCCCACGCCAGGCATCATTTTGACAGTGGAGGGGGATGGGGATCGCTCTCCTGAAGTTATAAACGTGGTAGGAAGGCACGGCAGTCGGAGCAAGACAAGATCCAGTCGCCGCGCCATGCAGTCACCTGCGCACCATCGCAGCCCATCCAACTCCAGAATTGCCAAGCAAAATGGACATAAACTCAGGGACCCTGCCTACTTGGCCGGCAGCGGGGTAAGCAGGTCCCAGTCCATGCGAACGGCCCGAAGACCTCAATCGGTTGATCCAACCCATCGATTCAGGCAGCGAATAGCCAGCATCCCCAATGATATGACTCTTCCTTCAGATAGTTTTAATGGTCAACGACTTGCATCGAATCAGTCTCTACCCTTACCAGGTGACGAATCAGACTACATGAGGTTGAGGAATTTCGCTGTTACAAGTAAAGGCTTAGTTAACCGTGGAGATTCCTTTAGATCTAAATCAAGGTCTTCGCATAGTGTGGCTTCCATAGGAGGCAGTGGACAATTACCTTTAGCACCAGGACAGCCTAAAGATGATTCAAGCATTAATTATCCTACTGCTGTTACTCCAAGTGGTCGGCGAGAATCATCCAATGAAGCAGATGCAATTCAAGCTGAAGCTGCTGTAGCTGGTGCCAGTGGTTCAACGGAGAATCCAAGAGTTAATAGACACAGGGTCTTAGTAATCGGACCACCTGATGTTGGAAAAACAGCTCTCACAAATCAGTTTATGACGTCGGAATACATTTGCGCCTATGAGAATTCTCAAGGTAAGTTATTTTGTTATTATTTCAATGGTGAAATTTTATGAATCTGAAATTATATGTACTCTTTCTAGGGAATGACCTGTAACTTTTTAAAGTCATATTGCAAAAACTAATATAATTTCAATCATGTTCTAGTAACTCTCTCGTATGATACCATAATTGCTTGGTCATAACAAAATTTCTCTTTCTTTTAAAATAAACATTCTCTTAGCAAGTATAATGATATTTTACATTATTTCTCATTCCTGAAATGTTATAAAAATTATATAAATACAGGTGAATTTAAAGCTACAAATACGGTGTTTTCAGTAAAAACACTATAGTTATTACAAGATGCTAATTTCCAAGTTTGTTTCTTAAAAAATAATTAATTGATTTGTTATAATTATTATAAATAGAGTGAGACCCTCCCAAGTTGGCTACACAAAGTTCGGGACTATTTTGTTTTCCCATAAAAATGCTTGCCTCAGATGATGTTTAATACTTTAGCAAGATACATGCAATGCTTTATCAAAGTACATATTTTGCTTATTTATGTTATGAAAAGCATTAATCACTTACGAAGCTCTCCGGGGTTCTTTATTCTTAGGGAAGTGATCGAGCTGACAGATTCCATTTATGATATACATACATTTCTTTATTCTCGATACTAATATTATTGCATTACATTTTGTAAGTAAGCAGCAGTTAATATGACATTTCATCGTTGCTTTAGAATCTGTTAAACGAAATCTAATGTTTCATTTATTTCTAATAATTAGAACTCGACTACTGGTTTTTAAGCCCGAAACAGTATTTTCTTCTTGTATGTATGAATGTAAAAGCATCAGGTCAATATTTCTGAGACGGACGACTTAATAAACTCATACAAAACAAAGCAGGAAATACCAGTCTAAAAATAAAGCATTTGAAAACAATTTGTATCAGATTCATCGGTTTATTTTTATTGATTTATGATTGCTTCCAAGACCACATTAAAGTTTTATAATTTAACATTACAGAGATACTTTTTAAAGTCATTAGACAGTTTAAGTTCCAGATTGCATTATTTAAACATTTTAAGGCTATGTATATTCAAAATGCGCATCTTTTAAATTTTTATTCATTTTGAAACAGGGTGTTTTGCTTATCATCACATAAATAACTGGATAAATAATCAATTTACAAACCTCACTACTCTCATAAAGGAAAATCTTAAAGCACAAAACAATACAGCTGTTCATCTGAAGAAAGGAAGAGCTTTCATTTTAGAGTATAGACTAAGAAAGCAAATATTATACAAGCATTTAAAGAAGAATTAAAACAAGATACAAGAAGAGGAATGATGAGGATGTGCTGAATAATTTTCTGTATATGATTTCATTTTTCATCTAATGTGTATTATTCAATTTAGAGATCTGGTCAGAATTAAAATAATATTATAAATGAAAGGAAAATAGCCATCAAACTGCATTTGTACACATTTCTTGGGTTCAAAATTATGGAAGCTGATTTTCGACGCAGATAACCTAGTGACAGAAAGAAACCTTATAAAACAGAGATTTCGTGGAGTCAAGCCACTTAGATTCTAGGGCTTTATCATTTTTAGAGTAGATATACAATGAAAACAAAATTTGTCAATATTTTAGGATGAATTTGTTTTAAAATATACAGTTATTTAGTATATGGAATACGTGTAGTCCCTTTTATATCGAAATTAATTATTAACTGGAGAGAGAACTAAAGCAATAAAGTTTTGACATACATTGGACAACACAAATAGTAAATATGCAGGCATTTTTAATCCTTTTTAAGTGCATTTTTATCAATTCCAGTTGATAGATTTTTGCTATGTTTATAGACTGATAGTAGATGTTATTTAGTAGCTCTTTTTATCTTTAATTATATGGTTTCTGGTATCTTTTTTACTTCCTTGTACGAAGTAAAGAAAGTATCGTAATCACGAAAAATCCGGGTATCATATTTCATCGAAAATATCCATCTTGACCGCAATCAAATGCAATTTAACGATATTTTTGCGTACGTAAGGACAGAATAAAAGACCCTTTTTTTCCCAAACCAATTTATAAAACTGATTTAAAATTCAGAAGAAACATTTAATTCAGAAGAAACATTTTCGTGGTCTTTGTATGTACGTACGTATGAATGTATCTCGCATAACTCAAAAGCGAGTAGACTGAGATCGCTGATATTTTGTATATAGGACTGCTATAAAATGTAGTTGTGTACCTCTGCTTTTGGCTGCAATCGGCCGCACCAAAAGTATATATATATACATACACTTTGTTAATTAGCTCAGTTTTCTATTTTTATATGTTGGTAAATTGTGCATTTTTTGCTTTAAAAATGATTGAAATATGTTGTTTTTATCCTCCGGTTAAGGTTTTAACGCTTTTAGTTAATCTGCATCAATAGTTATAGAATTGCCAACAATTTAAAATTGTTTAATTGCGGCTAAGCCTAATTTTTGTTACCATAGCAGCCATATGTTTTTACATTTGCAACTTAGCAGAATAGTGAATTCAGTTTCTGCACCTTCAGTGTCTTTTTGCCGAGTAGGAACAAGGGAAAACTTTTAGTTTTGCGCACCGAAAAATCTGCATTCTCACCTGCTGGCCGAATTGCTTGTTTTGTGTAGAAACTCTAATTTTAACTGTAAAAATTGTTTTTAAAATTGTTTTAACTATATTTGACTTTTTATGTTTTTCTATATATTTCAATTTTTAATGAAGGTGTTTTGATGATTTTTAGGTATTTTCTCTTGCCGTGAAGAGAGAAGTAAATTAATTGAATGAGAAATCTATCTCTAATGAAATTCGAGGAAACAAGTTTAAATGAAATGCAGCAAAAAATGAGTATAATTTAATATTCTGTATAAGGAAGTCATGTGGTGTCCGCATCAGATTTTTAATTTAAAGTTTTCTTTCTATTTGAATGTTTTCGGGTGTGCTCATCTTGGTGTATTCTCTTTGGTTTCTTAAGGAACTAGCGCACTTTCATTTCGCATATAAGAAGAAAGATGCGAATTTTCCTTCCACCCAATTACGAATGTTCCAGCCGAATTCATTCTGTTCCCAGAAAACACAAATGACCAATACCGGAGTCCAGTATGCTTGTCCATTTGGCTATTGACTGGACGAACTTAACTTGGCTTTTATGCATTTCTTCTTCATTATTTTGTCATTAAAATTTTGTTCAAATAATAATTTATTTCAGAAGAAATGATAAAACAAATTTAGTCAGTTGCAAGTTTAGAAATAATAAGTTATTAACTTAGAACAGTCAATTCGGAAAGTTCTGAATGATTGGAACTTAGCGATTTAAAATGTTGAAATTCTCAGATCTATCTATCAGATCAAAATTTTCATTAATTCCATATTTTCATGCAGCGTTATGTTATCTAAATTTATATTTATGCAAAATTTCATAAGATTTTAGAAATCTCAAGTCACATGAACAAACTTCTGCATTTTAAAAGTGTACTAGATTCATGTTTAAAGCCACAAATCTATGACTAACCTGGCTGTCTCGAAACGTCTTGTCTAATTTAATACTATTCCATAGGATATCATAGAAATGAATTTATGCAATAAATTACCATATTGATCGATTAAATGATAAATCGATTTAATTATTAAGTTACTGTATTGTTTCGCAATTGATTAAATGCAATCTAATTTCTCGATTTATTAGCAATGTGAATTTGAATTAGTTCTGCTTATCAATAGCTATCTTGAGGTGATGATTAAATTTATCTATCTCAAACATTGAGGTAGCCCTTCCAATTTATACATATTCGTTTTCAATCGTTTGAAACTTTTCAGATGCATATATTCTTACATCGGCTGTTTATTTCTTTTATATATATATATTATATAATATAATATGCGCTGTTGTTGTTGTTCCTTACTTCTTTCTAAAAAGTGTGGAAAATCATGTCGAACGTTTGATGGAAGATTCTAGAAATAAATTTAATGTTTTTAGAAATATGCGAAATTGGCTTTCCCATAACAGTTTTCTGAAGGAATTCTAAAATTTGTTTAGATAAAAAGTTGACTTTTATATTCTCTTTCAAGGTTCATAAATGCGTGCAGAATTTTGGCTTAGGAAGTTTATTTTTTACATCCTTTATTTTCTTTACAATGTAGTTGGAATACACTCGTCCGATTAAGAAGAAAAACATGATTTGACTATAACGCAAAGGTTCGATTATCGAAAGACTGGTTATCCAAATTCTTTGAAACGTGTTCTTGCAAATGTCAATTACCCTAAAAATTTTTGGAAAAGTCTGGAAGTAATATATGATGAGCGAAATTCTTTAAAATCTTTGTTTCGCTATTATTTTATTATTCGGCAATTTTCTCTTGAAGCTCTAATGATTTCAGCATTCTTGTATTCTTTTATCTTCACATTTTTTCTCTTATTCATTCTGCTTTAGTCTTGGGCCTGGATAAAAAGAGTCTGTGTTGCATTTGTAACTGCATTTAATTGCAAAATAGTTGTGCTTTTATTTAAGACACGTTAACAATTCTAAATTATTAAAACATTGAACCAGCAAGTGCATTAATTTTTCACATATAATATAAATATTCACGTACTGTGGATATTACATTTTTATGCTGAAAAACAAAATTTAATCCCTCCCCCCCCAAAAAAAAGTAGTCAATGCATAAAAATAATTTTTGGCGAGCTAAATTAAATAAAACGATGTAAGCAAATAAACTGCTACTTAGTCCTTTTTATTTCAAATATGAATTATGAATATTAATTTGTCCAAATTCTCTTAATTTCAATAATGCATCTGCACTGCATAGTTAAAGTCTTATTGTCCTTCTTCCACACTCAACGCAGAACCTACCAGTTTGGTGTTGCCGCTATCAGTTAGCTTGTTTGTTGGTAGGTTTCCTTCAAGTTTGACAAATTGACGTGGACTGTTAGAGCATATGTTATTCTGCTTGGTCACTAATATTCGTCAAGCAAGAGTGTTTTCTGCAAGCGTGCATTTCAGGAGTTTAACTTCAGAACGTGCAAATTGTCAGAGAGACTTTTTCACAGTTTAACTTCACATTATATAATATACGACGCGGCAATTCTTTGATGTCCGATTCTTTGCATGCCCTTACTAAGATTTAAAACCCACGAAATATCTTAGACGTTTACTCTTTAACTCATTTTCATAAACAATCTGTCAGAAATGCGCTCAGTGTTCGAGCAGCCACGTCAAGCAATATAAGAAGAGAGTTTTAACTCCTCTGCCGGCTCTTCATTCACTATGAAAACCAGGCCTTTAACTGAAATTTTAACAGACTGCCGAGCGCCTTCGCTTATCCAAGCTGTGGTCAAGCTCGTCTTCCAAACTGCTATGGAATCAACTGCCTTGGACAGATTCAGTGAAGCATGGAAATCAAAACCAAGGTTATTCTATTGTAAGGTTTGCTCTTGAGTGGCGTCTAATCAATTCAAAAGCAACTACTTCGTCTGTGTCTTTGTTTCTTTGACTTCTCTGCTTTGTAAAGAGTCTAAACTTGTTTGTTTACTGACCTTGGGACTGCGAGCTTGAAGACCGTTTGTAGAGACCATTACGTTTTAGAAAGCAAATAAAATCAGCTGTGCCCTCCCCGGAATTCAAACCACATATCTCTCGATTTGCGATATTTTTTGTGTTACTACTTGGATGGGTAACCCATTTTTGCCATGAAAATAAGCCTTCCGGAATGCAATGGTCTTTGTATTATCATCCGCTTAAATGGCGACTAAGAAGAGACAAGACAGTCAATCAATCCAGTTCAAGTGGTAACGAATTATCGTCCACTATATTTTCAGTTCGATCACCACTCTAGATACTTTTTAAGAGCATAAACCGTGAAACATTAATCATTTCTTCTCGGAATTCTATCAGAGATAGTCCAGCTTTTGCATACATATTCTCAAGGATTTACTCTAAGCAGACACATTACTTAAAGCACACACATTGGAGTGCAGTTATTCCTTATATATTTAATGCAGAGATAATATTTAAGAACTGGTATGCTATGCCCAGATATTTTTATGAAGCAATTAAGATTAACTCAGGTTTTTATAGATTATTATTTTCTGAAGAAATAAACTCCTGAACAAGAACGTAAATATTTTGTTTCGTATTTTATTTAAAAGAAGAAATTGATTGGATATTAAAACTTGTATCGTAACTTTGAGATTTACAAGGATGATAATACCATGCTGATTATAATTATGTATTCTGTTGGATATTAATATGCTTCTTGAAAAGGATAAAACTTTGTTTGTCTAAAAGTGATGAGTACCTGAGATTTTTAGTTACATAAACTGACAAGCGTAAATGGAGCAATAATAAAATAAATTATAATGAATAATATTTTGTAAAGAAACGTATATAAATTTGTATTTTGTACAAACGATTTAAATTTTAATTGAAATAAAACATACGAATTTTAACAATTAAACGGGGATTAAGAAACTCAATCACAGAAAATAATGAACCGAAGAAAATTTCTTCTAGGAAAAAAAATAAATGGATTCCCTATTGCACAAATTTAAATCACTTCAATTATTTTCTTCCTGCACAAATTTAGTCCTGGGGATTTCAAGTTAATTAACCGCGATTGCGCTTATTCTTTAACAGTGCGATAAATTTACATCAGTCGCCTGGAGACAAAGTGTTACATCTCGAAAAGAGAGTTTTCTTTAATTTATTTGCCAAATAACTGAAATGCATCCGAATTTATGCATTTTTAGAGAAGTTCATTTCTAATATTTCACCCCATTCTCAGAATATCTACTGTATAATTATGCCTCTAGGAAGTGAAGTCAGTCTTAGATAAAAATAAAATAACTTGTAACTTTTTACATTTTAAAAAGGAGATGCATACTGTGTCCAACAGATAATTAAATATGAACAAACAATAAATAACACGTATTACCCAAGAATTACATTCATAATTCATAAATTATCTTTGCAATAGTACTTTTGATGCTTGTGTTTACACTTTCGTATCCTTGGGACGTTACTGCTCATCGTTAATTAGTAATACTCTTACAATTTTTATAACGTTTCAAGATAATTCGGAAATTTTTTGTGCAAAGCAAAAGAAAGAATAAAATCAAACCTATATAGTTTCAAAATTTTGTTACATTTTACTTTAATATAAATATACTAATCTCAAGAAATTAAGAAACAATCAAGTAATGAGCAGAAGTTCTACATAAAAATCCTAAGAATGCTGTTGAGGATTTGGATGAAACTTGGAAAAACTAGGAACTGCATTTTTAGCTTAAAAATGGCAAAAATTAGCTAATAAAAGAATTTAGGCAAACGTGGGATATGACAATGGAAATTAGCAGAGATTTCAATGTGGAATGAAATCATATGTTACAACAGTGCTAAACCAATAATGAATTTCCATGCTATTCACTACGATGCCAATGAATTCAAATAGGAATATTGACCATTATTCCTTATAAAGTCAGTGAAAGTTGTCGGTCAGTTTGAATTTGAAATTCGAAACCACATCTTTATTTTCATACACTGTTCCACACTTCTAAGTTTTGTGGGTCAATCCATGAGCACAAAGGTCTTTCTTTAAGGGACAGTTTCCTTAGACACACTTCGTTAAAACACTTTACTTAGACAAACTTTATTTGGGTGAGTTGTATCATTTTGTAGCATGAATCTTTTCCCAGTTGGACCTGCATAAAGATATTCGGCAATGTCTTGAATATTATTTCTGTTCTTATTAAGCAATGTACTTTTTAACTGTCAACACGCACAGATCAATGCGTCCATCTGAAACTGCATGCCGTCTCCAGCATACATCTAGCCTCTTCTAGCCCTAGATGGTACAAACTTTGCATTAGTTTCAACGAGAGAAAATTATAACTGTGACCGAGTAAACGTCCAGCGCTATCTCAAAACGAAACACATATTTTGGCCTTTTGTAATGAATCTTAGTTGTAGGCATTGCCACTAAATTTTAGGAAGAATCTTTATTCAAAATCTGATGTCAAAACTTATAAATATTATAAAATTTTACATTTAAGGATCGTATACCGTTTGAAAGATCACAGGGGTTCTGCAGTCGGGCGGCGGTACTCCATCACAGCTCGTTTTGAAAATGAAACAAGTCTTTTCATCAAAACATTTATTTTCAGTTTTTTAAATTCATGTTTAGATTGCGAAGCAAAATATCACGACAAAATATCTCTTTGAATCTATAATCACTACAAAAAAATTAGTTTCAATTAATTTGTTTACATAAATTTGTTCAATTAAAACTAATTTTCGTACAGCGTGGTGTTGATACATTCCTTTACTAATGGGTGAGATTTCGCGTAAAGCTCTCTAACTGATTTGATTAAACAAAATGGGGATGACGTCGCTACAAATCTCCACAACGAATCTATGATTTTCAAATGCCGTTGATTTTCAAATGTTACCTTGACCGCATTTGATGTTATGGACAAAAACATTTTCATGACAGTAGGTAGCAACGAATGATTATGAACCATGTGTAGCATTACTTCACATGCATATGGATTTCAGGTGTGTCTGATTAGTCTGCTGCCTGAAATTAGATTAAAAAGTCCTTTTTATAAAAATGCGGAAAGAAATTGCAAGTTCAATTTAATACCGCATTTGGCATTCTAATGCAAAGCTATTCGAAGACCTTTTTTGCACTCGACAATTTTTGCATAACTTTCCTGTATCAGAACTTCGTATCCACAACTGTCACATTTTCCCTTGACCCCACACATAAATTTTGTTCCGGGAAATGAATGATGCTCTTATGGCTCTTCTCCACACATTTAACCCTCTGTTCCGTGAGTTTTATTGCTACGATTACATTTGACTGCCTGGATCTCACATAATCCAACAAGTTTTCTGAACTCTAAAAGAAATGTGCATTCTGTTTATGGGCAGTGTTTCAAGAAACCTAACTGTCTTCATATAAAAGGAACACTCTTTTATTCTATTGGCTTGTTGATTTCGGCTGATAAAAGCATGTGATTGCATATTTACACTTCACGAAAGAATTCTATAAATGAAACGCCATTTTCAGGCAACACATTCTGCAAACACGTCTATCACTGAGCTCGAAACGAAAACGTGCTATACATCGCAAACTTGTACACAGTTATTCCTTGCTACGTGATGTCGCAAACCTTTTTCTTTTCCATAGCACCTGGCATGATCAAGACTATGCTTGAAAATGACTGATTATCCCATATCCTAAAGGGAAAATATATAGCGTCAGCGTCATGTTTTTTACTTGAGAAAATAGTACACTTTTAGGTATGCTTTTGCGAATCCTTTGAAAGAACCATAATTAATAGAAACCATTGACTACTGCTTTATTATTAGCAAATAACTCAAATGTTTAAACATTACAGAATTTATATTAAATTTTAAATATATGTATTTGTAATAAGGCTCACAAATTATCTCCGAGAAATAAGTTAGCTGTTGTAAGTCTAGTATTTGAAACTCAAAATAACATACTAATTCAATACAAAAACTAGCAATGAGCGAAAAAGTTTTGAATTCTTAAATTTAAAGTAGAGCCCAAGAAAATAACAGTTAAATACATAAATGAAATTTATTCTTCGGTTAACTTTCGATATATAAACATTACAACATAAAGAACATAGTTTAATCTATCATTTATATATATTTTAAATTTCTATAACCACTAAATTAAATTATAGTGATAGGATTTTCATCTTGAAATAAAATTGCTCTCAAATTTATATTTATAAATAAGGATACTGAAAATTCCATTCGTTTTAACTCGGTTTTCACTATTTGAATAATTTTCTTTTAAATTGTATATTTTAGAAAAGGATTACTGTACATAAATGCACTTTTTTGTATCTATTAGAAAAAAAAATATAAATTATTTACAGCTCATTCATTTCATGAATGATGTTTGCTAAAGTGCAATTCCCGTCGAGCATAGAATATAAAAAATTAACTTCGCATTAAGTAAACACAATTTTAAATTGCAGTTGTCAAATGTATTATTTTACTTTTCCTTGAAAAGAAAATTATTATTTACCTAAAACTGGTTATTGAAATATTTATTCTTTATCAGATAACCATAATTCCTCGTGATATGGTGAGTTGGTATGATTTTTGAGCTCATTCTTCTGCACGCTTGCCAGCCATTCATAGAACGCACAAGAGAATGTTTTTGCTTCGTCTTGGATGTATTTCCCAGCAAACGGGCTGGCTGTTTGCGGTTTACGGAGTTTTTTCCCCAATATCGATTATGAATATAAGACTATTTGCCTTAGGACGTTCACCACAAAGGCATCCTTTCTAAAGCAGATAACATACTTTGCCATAATCAGTTTTTTAGCTATTTGCAAGCTTAAATGAAAAATAGAAACTGAATTTTTTTATTAGGAAACGTACCATGGCTTACTGTTATTTTTAATTTGTTCTTCCGTCATTCTTTACTTGATTTAATTTCTTTCAACTATCAAGAAATGTTTATCGTGTCTATGCACTTTTGATTACTCTTTCTGCTAGGTATTTAGCCGAGAAAAACATCTATAGTTTTGTAAATCAACTGTAAATTTGTATTTTTGTAGAGTGAGAACGTGTGAAATAAAAATTACAATATTTTTTCCTTGCATATTAGTACGCATTTTTCATTGATATAAAATGCTGCAGTAGCAATAATATATCATTTTGTGAATCATTGTCTTCCAATATTTTTTAATTTAAAATAAAGCCTGATATCTGAAAAAATGCAAAGAATTCTAGAAACATATTACCGTTTCTCTTACTTTTAATAAACGCGAAAATCCAGGTTATGGTCATTTACGACTGATTTGTCAACAGTCATCATCTTATCATACTCATGTAAGACTTGTCAGGAAACGTATGTCTCTTCACTTGTTTAGGGAACATACTGTATCCTGAATAAGAACAGCGAGCTTACTAAAGCTCTGTTCCAGATTGTGTGGAATAGACGACACAAGCAGGAAGCGTATACTAAACCCTTTATTCTCTATTACTTTACAGGTACTCCCGAACTTCGGGATACAGAGACCAACCACTTGTGTTCTGAACGTAAAAATATAAAACTACTAACTAAAACTCTAACTAAAAGCTAACTTTGAATTAGTATACAAATGCCTAGCACTAAGATTCTCCTTTATTTAAAAGGGTACGTATGTAGTACGCCGAGCTGGGGAAACTACAATGCTTGTCAAATACACTGACTACCAATAAGTATTTGGACACCTATGCAAATGACGATATCTGCGGTCCCAAGGTACGCCACGGACTCCATCGGTATATATCATGTAGGCAACAGCATCGGCTGAAGTCGCATGCAAGATGCCTCGCAGTTCGGAACTCTCTGATTTCGAGAAAGGTATAATTATCGGGTATCACAAATGTGGCCGATCCTTAAGGGACATATCTAGCGATCTGAAGTACCCAAAATCGACAGTGGACTATGTGATTAAGAAGTGGAAGGTGAGGGGTGATTGTCGGAATGTGCCCCAAGTCGGCAGACCAACGAAACTGGGGGATAAAGACCGACGAGTGCTGTTCAGAGAAATTCGGAAAAACCGCACCCAACCGATAGCCCTCATCCGCGAGGAGTTTCAACAGGCATCCGGGAGTGTTGTTTCAATGAATACCATCCGTAAGGAAGCACATCTGCTTGGTTTTCATGGTCGTGCAGCTGGCCATAAGCCTTTGATCACAAAGTCCAACTGCGCTGCTCGGTTAATGTGGTGCAAAGCACATCGAAATTGAACCGTAGATCAGTGGAAACGGGTTCTTTTGAGTGACGAATCAAGGTTCACCCTTTACCGTTCGGATGGCAGGGTCTGGGTCTGGCGTCTACCTGGAGAACGTCTCCTGCCAGAATGCATTGTGCCAACAGTCAAGTTCGGCGAAGGTGGAATTATGATCTGGGGGTGTTTCTCCTGGTATGAGCTATCACCCTTGGTCCCCATTCATGGTAAGCTCAACTCCGATGTCTACTGCACTATTTTGGATGACAATGTGCTTCCTACGTTGTGGCAGTTTTACGGTTGGACCCCTGTTACTTTCAGGACGACAATGCCAGTTGTCATGTTTCGATGTTAACCAAGGCTTGGTATGAGACCTGAACCAGTCCAGACCTGAACCCTATCGAGAACCTCTGGGACTAGTTGCATCCCCGAATTCAGGGGTGCACTACCCGTGCAAAATCGGTGAAGGAACTTCTATGTCTTCCCCAAGCTGAGGGGAAGAAAATACCACTAGCTGTCATACACAGACTTGTGGAAAGTATGCCCATGAGGGTCCACGCTGTAATTACCTCTCGTGGAGGCTCTACCAACTATTGATTTTGAATAAAGTTAGTTTTTCTTTTCTATCACAGGTGTCCAAATACTTATTGGTAGTCAGTGTATCAAGACGGCTAAACCTCTGGCCTTAAAGGCAAACAGCAACCGAGTGAAAACTCGTAAAACTGCAGCGGCAAGCGGCTCGCTTCCTAAATCTCCTTCTCTATCTTGGCAAAAAGCCACAACTTAAATACTTGGGCGTTAGCAAGACAATTTGCATAAACAAGTTAAAGCATTTAATTCTGGCCGGAAGTAGAAAATAAGAAGTAATAGTACAATTTTAAAATAAAAATAAACGTTAGTAAAACTTAGGATCCTTACAGACTAACAGACGCTATGACGATAATATCAAATTTCAAGTTGGTCTGTTATGCGTGTGGTTCGTTATGGGATTCATTAGAAAGTAAAGAAGATGAAACTATTCGATATGTAATAAACCGCCTTTACTACACCTGCCTGCTTCAGCACAAACATACCGAAGACTGAACCCGAATGTGCTATGGGTTCATGTGATGATCAATATCAAAATATACTAAATCTATTCTAAAGTCGTTTGCTTTTTTTTCCCTCAGGGGACTTAATTGTAGCATAATGTAATTAGCAATAAATAGTCATAACATTCCTTTTTAATCACTAAGGGGAGGGGTAGTGGTCCCAGATGAATGGATGCTTAGCTAATTACTACCTTTAAAGCATCATTCAAATTACTTAGTAAACTGTTTATCAAAGAAAGGTGGCGGAGCTTCTTAACAACATTTTATTATTTCTGATTAACAGAAAAATGGTAAAAAAACAACTAATTGTTTGAAAATTTGAATGATTATTAATTAGGAATATCATTGTTTAAATTTGTCAAAAGGGTTCACAGAAAATAAATCTTCGAAACAAAATAAGATAAGCCTTAGTAATACAATAGTGAAGGGATATTTAACTCTCTAAAATTTGAAATATTGCTCATGAAGTCTTATTAGTACTAATCTCATAGTCATATTAGTATTGCTTCTTGATGCCAGCAAGCTTCTTCCTCTCCGTTTGCTGCTCTCAGGAATATTCTGAAGTTTGCGTTTTGCCGCAGAAAATATTCAAAGGACTTAAAAGATAATCCTGTCTGTCTTTCGTGATACGTAGGCTCAGAAAAATGATTTACAAACGGCTTAAAGCATATATTTTAAACAATAAAGGAGAAGTTTAACAACAATCTTAAACCTTCTTTAACATTAAAAATGGATTAATTCAATCATGTTATTCAGAGACCCGTAACACACTTTCAAACATAATCCCATTAATTACATACACACAATCATGCTTAGGTTGTTGAACTTTACATAATTTTCTAGAATTGTGCGCTGATCGCATTAGCTCAAAATTTCATGTTAAGGAAAATGTTTTAAAACTCATTTTCTGAAAATAAGAAAGATGTTTTTAATTTCAGAATTATTTAAAGAAATACTGTTTAAGCTTGGAGTCTAAGAAAACATATACTTGCCTCAACAATTTCCCATTTGAATAATATACAATTGAACTGATTATAACGAAAAGAAAGGATTTCGAGACTCATTTAATATGGGCTGAAAGAATAATTTCTTATCCTGAAGCAATTAAGAAAGTTATATATCCCTGGATGTTAGTATTGTTATCCAGATTGTTATAATGCTGAAAATTGAAGAAGAATTAAGAAGCTACGAGATGCGTATTCTTTTCACTTAATGCAATCTGATAAGCATATTTTACTAAACATCAAACATTTGAGATGGCTATTTAGTTCATTCCTTTAATATGTGCAAGGTGATTAAAATATTGTTAAATTATTGTTTTCGCAAATACATATGATATTCATAAATTCTTCTGCTTTGCAAAGAGCTTGGGTTTAAAATATGTTTACTTTATTAGAAAAAAATGAACGTAAGTATTTACAAACTAACAGGATTAAATAAGGAAAATAAAGGAATTCTATGAAATAAATATTTAAAACTGGGAAGGTAGAAACTGTAAATTCGCAGATTAATCTTTTTCTTAATATACTTATATCAGTTTTGATTAATACGCGGTGTGACACAAACAAACGAGACTAAGCGTTAAATAGAGACTTAATGAATGATAAGACATGATTGAACTAATTAATAATAATAAATAATAAGTCCAAATAAAGTCTCAGTTTATGCAGCTACAACCTGAAATTTTCTTAGGTTAGAAACATATCTTTACAGTTAAGCACACAAGGTGTGACACACACACACACACAAAACAAAACAAAACAAAACAAAACAAAAAAAAAAAAAAAAAAAAAATCTGAAATGTTTCAGATTTTAAATTACGTCCAAAGGGGCGTTTTTTAACATTTTGTGTGTTACCTTTCTTTATTAAATATCATGTTCCTCGCACTTAAACCATAAGATCCAGTGCAACAGCAATATCGCAAAATAGTTTTAAAACGAGCATATCTTTAGAATTTCCGATACAGAGACTCACGCGCTGGAGATAAAAATGTTTTTTCTGCACAACGTTGCCATTGCTCGCTTTGAAATCCTTGAGTTTGTTAATCAAAAATTCGTCAAAGTTTTAAAAAATAGGAAATCGATCATAAAACAAATTTCAAATTTCAAATTTGGTCTTCCACATGCTCATATTCGTTGGAGGATTACGTTATTCAAAATTCGATGACTCTATGTACCGTTGTTTTATCACAATACGAGAAATATACATACATTTATGCAGATTTTTCATTATTTAATTTCTTCAAATATAATGCAGGACTCTAACATTTTGTGGCAACAGTTTGGAAAGTGAACCGACATTTATGAGTCCGACGCAAAGTGCCAAAACGAAACTAATAGTCCTTCGGGATTCAAATCCCTTTGGACTAATAACAGACTGAATAATAAATTAATGAAAACTCTACAATCAAAAAACGCCTATATATATGTGTGTGTGTGTGTGAATGTGCCAACCTGTAAACAATTATCTACATAAACGTATAGAATCTTGTGCATATAAATTTTTATGAAAATAAATAACGTAAAATTGATAAACTGATGAAAACACTTTCCGTTTCATCACTTTTACATAATTTATTTTCATGTATCTGTTGCAAAAGGATTCTGAATGAAAAAATAAAAATAAAACTTTGATTTATGGTAAATTGACAGATAAGTTAGTACAAAGAATTTTGTAAGGAAACTATCAAATAACAATAACCAGTAGACGCTCAAATATAAAACCCGAAGGAAAGCCAACTCAAAATAAACAATCAATTCTGTTCCATTAAATAGTACGCTAAGCATTTTAAACATAGTAAATAAAATAAGAGATGGCACTACATTTCTTATCTTAACCGCAAAAGAAAGCGTAAGCTATACATGGTTATAAAATAATAATATTTTTTTTTTATTAAAGTCCTGCAGAACAGATGTTTGGAAACTACATGGTATTTTGTCTGGCAGCTACAAACCACTTATCAACTAACAACTTTTTTTATACTTTGATAATTAAATAAAACAGCTTTAATGATGCATTTTACATACATTATTCAATTGTTATTACACTGTTATTCTGCACGCTTTCAGAATAGAAAGCAAATAATAATTTATGTTCCAAAATGGGTAAAATGACGTCTTGAATAGTTGGATTGCTATGCAAATTGCTTAGGGTTAATTTCCTTTTCAAGACACAAATATTCCACATGCGCTTTTCAAGGAAGGATTAGAAATTAAACAAAGTACCCGAAATTAGTTCGCAACTAATAATTCACTGAGAAATTTTGGAAAAGAATGAAAAATTATTGCTCTGTGCTTTTGAAGACGTTAAAAATGAGCTGGTGTTAGTAAAATGACGATTTATCAAATTATGATGCAAGATAAAGGTTTAACAGAAAAAATACACACACTTTGATTAATGATCGGAAAACTATTCGTAATGCATAGATAAGAAAAAGACTATCTGTAATTACGTAAGCACTGTGAAATATTTTCTGCAGTTCATTGCAGTAGGGACCAAATATGATGTGCCCAAAATACCAGAGTATTCAACGGAATTCGCGACAATAACCAGTGTCGCCAAATAAGGCACTATTTCATCAAATTTATCACCATAGTTAATACATTATGGATTTCAGTATCTCCACTCCTCTCTGCAATATTTTTTAACAACTAAAAGGTGCGCTTAATTATCAGAGTGCTCCAAAATTTGGAATAATGTCTTTAATCATGCTTCAGCTTTAACAAGCAAGGTCACGATTTTCTTATATATATATATATATATATATATATTTGTTTTAAATTCAGTTTTAAAGATGGGATTTGCCAGCAATAGAAGAAACTGATGTAAAAGTTCTGTAGGATTCTGTCATATTGCATCAAAAGAATACTTGCTTTGAATCTATTTTTAAAGTGATCGCTACGAAATTTCGAACAGTATAAAAGAAACAGATTCTGGCTTAAGTAGGTGTATTGTTAAATTTACACAGTAAGACTTTTATCTCCCTTCTTACCGCATGTCTTCGTAGTGTAAAATTTCTGAAGTTCGAATTCCGGCGGGAGCATTGACATTTCTCGTGCTTGTTGCTTCGAAAAAAAAACCTAATACGTTATTTTCTTCCTTCACTTCTCGTTCGTACGGGAATCATGTGGATTTTGAGTGAATAACGGCGACAGCATTTGATGGACTATCGAAACACACTTTATTTACCAATAATAATCAGAACAGCTCCAAAACACTTTTACAGTCGTCGAAGATCTACTATAAACACGCTGGAACATTCAGCGACACAACCTTCACACTGTCAGACAACAACGGGGAAGACAGCTTAACTGCAAAGCACCAGAATACAACTCCCGGCTCTTCGGTTCAGTCGTTCCCAGAGCTCAACACACTCTCTCGACGATGCACTAACCGCGATACACTAAGAGACTCTTCGATGCACTCGACGACCAACTCCGGGCTAGACCTCGAGACACTCGCTCAATGACTGACTATCAGCTCGCTAGACGAGGCATACTCACTGACTGCGGAGCAGCAGGGTTTATATAGCTTTCGGCTTGTGTTCGAGAACATTCTGGGCTAAACCGGTAAGAATTCGTTCCAGAAGGTTCTCCATCCGTCCATGGCATATCGCCAATTTTGTCGCCAAATGGTAATTTCTCGCTAAATGTGGCAACCCTAAAACTGCTTTGCGTATAATGTGCTTTGCGGAAATCTTACCGCGCATGTACATTTCGTAACACTAGATGCAAAGTTGAAGCGTTCATGAGATTTCCTGTCCATAACAATCCAAATAACGCTAAATTTAATGATAACTGCGAAAATGTTACCAATGCATCATATACGGAGGAAAAAACCGATGGTGGACGATAATTTATCAGCACCAGGGTTTGGCGACTGTGCCTCGACCTTCCCAGTCTTCCTTTAAGTGTAGCAGAATGTAAGGTTTTTCTCCTTTCTTACAGCGTGCCTTTGTGGTGCAATTCAAAAGCACTCCGGGTAACATCGGAATATTCAGAGTTCGAATTCCAACAAGGCATTGCACATTTTTCATATTTCTTGCTTCGAAAAAAAGCTTTATGACTCTCCAGCCTAATTAAAACAAAATATGCAAGTAATAATATACAGTTACGTAACAAATAATTTTCCTGTATCATCAGAGATTTTCTTCTGTAAATGATCACCAAACTACGTGGCTGCTAATAACACATCTGACTGGGGCAATTTTTCCATATCAGAAATTATGATATTACAGTAATGACAAAATTTAAGAGATAGAATGCCGTTCTTGACAATTTTCCACATGTCAGCTAACTGAGAATATTTAGTGCCAAATTTAAGCAATCTTTATCTTTTAATTATCACTACATGTCGTTTATTATTTTACTTCCAAGTTTTATCCAAACTTGACATTCATATTTTCATAGTGCTACTAAATGTATCTGCTGTCTCATTCTTTCCAAATCTAAACACACAAAATTGTGACAACAGTGGATAAGTGTTATTTTTAATGTGAGAATATTTCTGAAATGTCTATCAGAGCGGAAATTACCCATGCCTCTCCAATTTCCGTACGGAAGTCAATGAAAACTCTGAATTGAATAGTTCCATATAAGCTTAAAATCGATATTTTCTCATACTCACTCCAAAGGCTGTCTTCAATAGATGCGATTATCTATGCTTTATATTTTATTTTAAGATTTTGCACTCAATGGAAAAAACGGCAGTATTGTAGATTACCAAAAGCGTGTTCTTTACAAAAACGAATTTACTTTTGAATTTTTAGAGTCTACAAAAATTACATTATTTTATCGAGCTCATTAAACTGACGATGATTACTTATTAACAAGTAAAAGAGTCAAATTTTGCTTCATAATTGCCAATTACTTTTAAGCTCATAAAATTTTTCACTTAACCTACATATTCTACGGAATAGTGAGAAGTGATGGACAGCAGTACGAATAGGAAAATATTCTTAATCATTTAATAAGCTGGTAAAGCTTTGAAAACTTGTTAGTATAAATATTTCTAAGGGGAATATTCATATTCAGATTTCTAAGGGGAATATTCAGATACTTTCTCAGATATTGATGAATTAATCGCACTTTTAGATATTTAGATTAATAAGATTGAAATTATTATAAAATCATATTCTACTAAATTTTACAGCTCATAAATAAAATTTAAAATATAATTTTACAACGTCCGGAAAAGAGAAATTCTTTCTTTCTGAGTGATTTCCAAAATTTATTAAAACTTTAGTTAGTTTAAGACTTTATAAGGTATTTTCTCCCGCCTTTCTTCTTCGAGAGGTCTAAGTTCGAGTCCCGGGGATGGCATTGATCCTCTTTCATGTTTCCTGCTTCAAAATAATTTAATGACTACAGTGGCGCTCGAACTAAAATGTGGTGGATGATGATTCTTCACCGCGAGGATGTAGTAAAGTCACTAAAGCCTTTGGACCTACTCAAAAGATAACATATAACAAGGTGTTTCGTCCTACGACCCTTTCGCCTATGGTGAATAGTACTGCCTCATCCAGCATCGAAGTAATCATAAATGCATAAATGCAGTTTTTCCTGATGATGATGAAGAGGATTTCTTAGAGGAGCAACAGGAAGCGAGAAAAACCTACAATATGAAATTTCGCCAAGTTACCAGATGAGACGAACTCCCTCCTACGCAAATGGAAGTGGACAATATCATACGTACTCTGGCACCCAAAAAAGCTCCAGGTCCGGATGGACTTGATAATATCATCATTAGAGAGATACACCGGGAATTCCCAAAACTATTCCTTGCGGTCATTTCAGCTTGCTGTAAACATCAGTACTTTCCTAAAAATATGAAGTTGGCAGAAGTGGCGTTATTGCTAAAATCAGGCAAAACTCCGGCAGAACCTTCATCTTACAGACCAGTCTGTCTACTGCCAGCGCTCGGTAAGGTATTGGAAAGAGTAATTCTTTACAGACTGGACTTCTTCCTGCAAAGGAGCAACGCCCTGCATCCCAACCAATATGGATTCCGAATGGGCAACTCAACTGAACATGCCATAAAAGACTTAATGGCCACTATCAAACAGAACAAGGATAACAATTTGCACTCATTGGCAATAGCCATTGACATCAAGGGAGCCTTTGACTCCCTTTCGTGGCCAGACGTAATAAATTTTCTGCACAACATGGCCTGCCCAACAGCCATTATTACCATCCTTCGCTCGTATCTTCAAGATCGAAGTGTACAAGTAGCATCAGACAGCGTAATTTATGTCAAAAATATCTTTAGAGGGTGCCCACAGGGGTCATGCCTTGGACCAACACTGTGGAATATAGTGGCAAACTCGGCATTTCGTCAGTTTGAGAGCGTAGAATACGCTCGAATCATAGCCTATGCGGACGATTTTATGCTAGTTGTGGCAGGAAGGAGTAACCTCGAAATGAGATCTCAATACTGTCTTGATTTGTTCTCCCAATGGGCCAGAGCACATAAGCTTCAGATTTTGGCAGAGAAAACTAAAGCTTTACTCATAGGCAGCTAAGACGCAACCCAAGCATTACACTCCATGGGATACCGGTAAATGTTTCCCCCCATTGAAATATCTTGGGCTATTACTCGACAACAGACTTTCTTGGATGCCACATGTCAGGAATCTTAAGATTCGAATTAGCATCCTAAGCAACAACATGAGACGCATGACTTCACATAAATGGGGTATCTCATCTAAGCTACTAAAAATTTGGCATAGAACCATTACAGAAAGAGTAATAACTTACAAAGCAGCAATCTGGGATGGCGAACTTACCTCTCACATGAAAAGATCCCTGCTCTCTATTCAGAGAAAGCAGCTACTTCAAGTATGCAGGATCTACCGTACCCCGTCAACACTAGCCCTACAGCAACTAGCAGGAATTCGTCCCCTAGATTTGATAGTAGAAAGGGAGGCAGCTATCGTAAGGCTTACCAGGCTGGATCAAACTTCAACACTCTGGGGTCATAGTTATCACCACTCGGACTACGAGGAGCAAAACTGCTGCAATAACTTTCATCCAGCAGCTTTTAATCTCTCCGACGGTATCAGTATAAACGACCAACCAATTCAGAGGTACAGTAATAACCTTTATCACAGATGGCTGCAAAACTGAGAACGGCACGGGCAGCGCCTTCTGTAGACTAGAAAATGGAGTTGTAGCATTCGAGTAGAAAAGGAAATTAGGCTTGAACAACTCGGTATACCAAGCAGAGCTTCTAGCTATCAGTGCTGCAATTAGATATGCGAATACATGTCAACAGGAGAAATTCTCCATACTCAGTGATTCGGCATCAAGTCTGGCGGCTATCGCAAGTCAAAACAGCCGGAGTCCTTTGGTATACAGAATTCAGAAACAGCTTCTGACAATGCCTATTTCGCAAAGACCCACTTTAAAATGAGTTCCCGCTCACACAGGGATTCAAGGCAATGAAGCCACTGACCTACTGGCCAAGCAGGCAGCCAAGTGCACGGATATATTAGAAAGACCAACTAAACTTCCTTGGTCTCATATTAAGCGAACAACTTTGACAAGTCTGTTACAAAATTGGCAAAGTAGATGGACAACAGAAGAGACAGGAAGAAGGACATTTCGCTTACTGCCAAATGTTAACATGGAAATAAAGACCCACTGTGCTAGCCTAACACAGTTCTTGACAGGTCATGGACCATTCCCAGTATACATGAACAGATTCAAACTTAGGGATACTCCTTTCTGCGAATGCGGAGAGGAAGGCGACACTGTGCCTGGGCAATGTGGACGACTAACACACTCAAAAACAGAATAGCCCTTGATAAAATAGAAAAAATCTCATGACACTGCCTAAGCAAAAACAACCGTGGATATTATAATGTTTCAAATGTTCAGAACTTAAAGCAGATAACCAGAATAACGCTTAGTGCCTTGCAGTTATCAATATGTAAAAACTGTTATTAGTATATAATATTCAACCTTTTTACTCTGGAGTCTTCCCCGCCGTGATGGTATATAATTCCGTTTGGTTCATGTTCGTGGTCGGAAGCCATCATAGCGGTGCACTCACTCACTCACTCACTCACCGCCAGGATTTGGCGATTGGTTCCTCTAATCCCCAGTCGCCCTTTAAAAGGAGGAGTATATATAGTATTTCCTCCCTCCTTCCGACATGCCTTCATGGTGTAACGGTTAGCGCATTCGGCGTGTATTCGAGAGGTTCAGGTTCGAGTCCTGACGAGGGCATTGAACATTTTACATGTCCGCTGCTTCCAAAATTTCCAAATGTCTCTACAACTTATCTGATCCCATCTGCTTCTGATACAAATTTACCGCAATGGGAGAAAAATGAAGTGCTAGGTAGAAATGCATATCAGGAGAAAAATTGCAAATTTGCAAAATAGCTGTTTCTAGAAAATCGCATTAATACTTTGACATTTTAGAGAAAAAAAAACGCTTTATATTTTATTTCCGGGTGCTTATTTTACATTATGTTACGTGATGATTTTTTTCTAAGCTTTCTCTGCATTTTATCACTTCTGCTTTAAAAACATATAGACAGAACTGTAGAGTCTTTCTTAAATGACGTATATGTCGATTAATTTTGTAAATAATATAAAGGTTTATTGATAATAGCAAAACATTATTAATTATTAATGTTGAAATGTCTTTTTTAGTACTTTGGTAATTAAATTTTCGGTTTTCAGCTTAAAAATCAGATTTCTCATTGATTTTTGGCTGTAGCTATAGCTAATCTTTAGACATTGCTAAGACTTCTAACTGCCGTATTCTCACAATTTAAATGCTGATGGATTGAGAATTTCAAGATCTACAATTTTATACAAAAAAAAAAGCACTTGAAAATATAATACGTGGCCATAATTCGATTAAACAAATATAAACTCTAAATTATTATGTAAAATTTACTATTTTAACATTTTTAACTAATGTATATAAGATGTACAATTTTTAAATAAATAAATAAAAATAATATACACGATTAGATATATATACAAAATACCAAATTAGGCTGCATTTTGGATTAAAAAATACAATATCCAATATATTACAGTCTAATAATTTCAAATATTTACTCAAATTTTCAAGAGTTCCTCGGGACTGGTGTTACGTGTTGTATATTTTCGTTCTTTTAAAGTGCTTACACTCGCGCTATATGTTTTATCCTTTAAAAGCATAGAAACATTCTTAATAGACAAAGAATTAAATGAGCATTTTGACATACAGTGGAATCACCATCATACTGTGGAATCTTATTTGACATACAGTGGAATTGCCATAATGTAGCGGAATTTCACTTTACATACAATAAAAATCCCGTCACCTTTTTTTTTTTTTTTTTTTTTTTTTTTTTTTTTTGTGCAAACGAATGAAATAACGGGGACGATGCTGATTAAGATGACAAAGTTTTTCGAGTAATCTATAATTAACAATAATAGTTTTGTTTTTGAATACATTTAGGATGACGCAAATTCTAAAATTTCCATTTTTAAACTCGTTCTTTTTATTTAAATTATGTGAAAGCTTTAAAATATGTATAGCTAATTATTTTTCATAAATAATAATTAATCTATGGATATAATTACAAGTTTCACCTTGCAAATAAATAAAATAAAATAAATTTTATCTCATTATGCAATTTTGTTACTTATTTTGGTAAATAAATAACAAAATGTGATAAAATAAAAATACTGTGTTTTATTAGTTATTACATATTTTGAAAAGTTATTAAATGAAATAACTACTTAGTTTGTAAAAACAATTAAAATATTTTTATTAAATATGCATTAAATATTTTAATAACTATTATTTGATGCCTACAATGTGTCTAAAAAAGGCAGACCTATTCAAAAAATTGGGTTTTATAGCAAATTAAATATCCTGATGAAGCAAGTATGCAAGCAAAATAAATCTTAGGAGAGCTTCTTATAGATTTTTACGTAAACATTAAGTGAAAAATAACGTGTTTTACGTGACTGAATTCATAGAGCCAAAGAAATTTGTGTCGTAATTATTTAACTACAGTTTGTTCCTAAAGTGATAAAACAATTTGAATAAAATTTAAAAGTGTATGCAGCAATAAATTAACTCGCAATAATTGCTGAGATTCAAGAACTGAAGAAAACGAAGCTTGTTTTGTTAAAATTTGACCGAGCAGCTTTCCAAGCCTGATTTGGAAGATATGTAAATATATATATATAAGCGATGCGAGATAGGCGATATTTTGCTGATGTACATTAGAACGAATTGTAAAATCGAGGCATTTCAAAGTTTTTCAGTTGTTTATACTTTATTTAATGGCTCAAAACTAGATATTCATTTAACGACATAAAAGAATGTTTCCTAGGCAAATGGAGACTTAATTAATTGTCGGTACAAAGCAAACTGCATCTTTTGCATGTGTAAAAGTTACCTAAATCTGCACTGGAGTTATACGACAAAAAAGGCTCTTCATCAAAAAATTAAATATCGCCCTTTCTATATTAATAATATATAATATATTAATAATTTAATGGTATAGTAATGATTTTCATATAATTTATAGTTCTTCTTGCCGTGAAGTAATGTGTTAATTTTTTAAGGTGCGTTTATTTCACTTTGAATGAAATTTATTATCATTAAGAATTTCAACAGCTGGCTTTTGATTGCGTAATTTGTTGATTACTTCTTTTATTAACACTGACGTTTTTAGATCACTCAATTAAACGTTTGGAATTTTAAGAAAGAAAAGAATGGGAGGGGGAGGAAAGACTGAAACTTGAAGTGAAATGCATACGTGAACAATTCTTAACTAAACTGATGATAAAAATAGTCTCACAAAAAACTTGTTTCGATTTTAAACATTATTTTTCTGGTCCTTGTTTGTTTAGACGGAAATTATTAAATACAAGAGAGTTAACGGTAAAGATATAACCTTTATGAAGTGATAGATACACTACAAGAGAGCTAAAAGGAAGACATAACTTCTATGAAGTTATGTTTTCTTAACTTAAGACATAGTATCTCCAGAAAGAATTCTCTAAGGAAAGCTGGCTTGTATTCAGATAGCATCATAAGAGACCTCGAAATAAATAAGTCCTTTTCTTTTCCAGTATTTCTAATCTGGGTCGAACTATTAGCATTCGGTAATCGTACCCACTATGTCGTTGGTGGAATGACCTTTAAATATGATTATAGAACATTATCACTTTTAAAAGTAAGGCTTCATATATGGACTTTAATATTAAATTTTAAGAAAGGAATAATATAGCAATAATATAGTTGTGCAAGGAGTATCTAAAACATTTAAAGAGTAACTTGGTAATATCAGTATTTGAAATTTATTGACAAATTACGTCATTTTAATCCAGAAGCATTTTAGATTGCCTCAGATGCACTCTATAAATTGAATACCGATATTTCTACGACATCAGAGGGATAGACTGACTGCTTTTGACAAGAACTCGACATCATTTGTAAAAGTGGAGAAAGTAAAAGCATTGATCCAAATATGGAGGAAATATTGGAAAACTGAAACATTTCTGCAGAAGCTACCTCTTTGACTGGATAGGAACGCATTTTACAGATGAAATGGAACTCTTTTTCTAAATTTTCTTCCAGAGATGGGAAAGTATTTTGAAACACAAAGATGGCAGGTTTGCAAATAAATATGAAAAATTGACTATTATACTTTCATGTGATTCTTGTACAGATTATTAGAAAAAAAAGATTATTACATGCTTTGTTTCCTTAGATACTAAATTCAGACAACTACTTTTAGACTCCGCAGTTTTTTAAAATAAAATAAGGATGAAAATTTTGTGAAAATAGTTTCATATTTGTGGGTGAAAAAAATTTGCTTTTATAAAATTTAATTTTATGCGCTGTCTATGTACAGTAAATACTCCAAACAAAAGTGTCATACAAGGCAAATAATTTACAATGCTTTTACAAAAAAACTATAGAATTTTAAATTTTCTCAAAAAAATTTAATTTTAATTTTCGGGCATTGCTGATACTTAATATGCATGAAAAGCAAATATCTTAAGAGGAAAATAGCAAGTTAAAATTGATTTACTTTTCTGTTTCTTGGATAGGTATCCTCCACAACCTAAATTATCACGGAGAAACAAAGAATTAGCTTTATATCAAAGAAATTCCAAGTGGAACCTTATGTTCCAACTATAATAGGACTTAACGTTTTAACTATAGTAGGAAGTCTATGTTCCAACTGTAGTAGGATCTATATGTTCCAACTGTATTTGGACCTATATTTTCTAAATATAGTGAGATTAATAGTTGGAATATCAATGCAAATGTTATGCAAAGAAAAAACAATTAAAATTAAAACTAGCAGGTCTGATTTGTAACGCATTTAATGCGTTTTTAGCACTTTTTAGTAGCATAAACAGTTACGCCCTTGCATGTATTTTATAGCTAAAGACTCCAAATTGATTAATAAATTATCTAGGCAAACTCTACTGAAATTCATACTATGTACACAAATTTTTAACTTTTTTAAAGATGCCTGTGAAGCCTGTGAGTACTGTGCACTTCAAGGAAGATAATCATACTTTTTATTATTTGATTTTATTTAACAAATAATTGCACTCTTTGATGTCCTTACTTACGAAGTAATACAATTCCAGTTCTATGTAAATAAGTTTATCAAATTCCTCTTTGAAATGTTGCAAATGTTTTAAAAGTTGTAGTTTACAGAAAGCAAAATTTGCAAAAACTGAAAGGAAAGACGGTTCCGTTTATTTTCCGATCTGGAAAATTTAAATTTGTATTTTTCTTTTACGAAGAGGTTTAATCGTATTAATTACTTTAAAGTTGGAATCAAAACCGTCCTTTAAGCGTTTTATCACCTGAGACAAAGAGGTAAATGTGCCTATATGCAGTAAAATTAGATGTGTCTGTATACGTCGATTTTCGACAAAGGTAATTATTTAAAGCCATATCATAAGATTTATAATATATCTAATCATAAATTTATTCATTCATAAATATAATATATAACAATTCATTATTTTTTAAAACGTTAAAAGTACCTTTTTCGTAAACAGGAAATGACACTGAAATAATGTAAGTTCTGCTGCACTTAATATAAAAATTATTACATTAATATTCAAGCCGTTTTTTGGTATTTTAATTTGTCTTGCTTTTGATGAAATAAAATCAACAGTAATTTTTTATCAAAATCTGATTAGTTATTTAAATGATATTTTAGGTAGAAAATAATAATATTCGAAAGATGTTCTGGGCTAAGAGGAGTTGCATGTTTTTAAAAAATTTAAATTTTTCCAGTTGCAATTTTTAGAAACTTCTTTTACCTTAACATAACAGTGGAAACATTAAAAACATTCTCAGCGCAATTTCCGATTTCAGATATAATGGAACTAAACTGAATTCCTGAATTCTTTTTAAAAGATTTGATTTTGCTTTATTAAAGTAGCGTGGTTTTATCCGAAGTATTTATTTCATTTGGGTATTTAAGTTCTAAATAAAAGCTACTCCTTTATAAAATACTTAAATCCAACTTAATTTTAATTCTTCACCAGCAAAAAACTGAAAATCGGAAACTATCGCGTTTAATTTTTGATATCTGCTTTTCAATTATGAGGTAGAAATATCTGTAATTTCTTTCATTTCTACTGTGAAAGAAATATTTTTCTGCTAAATCCAGTTCTTTTAACAATTGATTCTTGACAATATGATTTAATAAACACTTTCTCCTTCTTCTTTTTAAATTCCATTGATATATTGCTTCTCAAAGCTAAATTTTGACGTTTCTCATGATTATTTTGTCTCATTTTCCGTAAGGAATAATATCTTTCTTCTATTATGTTTGTTTGTTTAACTCAATATGCAAAGTATATGGCTGCTGTTTGTCAAATTCTTTCCTGAATGAAAGTGCATCTTAATCAGATGACATGAATAACTCGATATCTGGAAATGCGGCCTTAAATATAAAGTACGGATGTAGAGAACTATTTCATTGATGGAGCTATAATGTTTTAAAGCAATATATATCACGTCGATTACTCGATCTTCAATATTTCGAGCTTTTAATAAGTCGAATTAGTTTCCGCAACGAAAGTTATTGGAAATTAATATTTACTGTTATCAATACGTCAAGTTTCTTTAAGTACTTTATTTGAAATAATTGCGAATTTTGGCTTTGCATTTCTTTCATGGTCAGATGAAATCACGTAAATATCTAAATCATGGGGATCATATCTCAAACCTCCGTTATAAAGTTGTTAAATTTGAAATAATTTGCATGCCTGTGATATTGGGTGACATAAAAACTGGTGAGTCAACCAGTTATTCACATATGTAAATAAATGTATTATTTCTACTGGCAGGATTTGAAAATGTACTTTAAATAGACTGTAATTAATTTTAGAAATGTGGCCTATGTTGTAATTTTGAGGAAAGCAAAACTGACTTGTTCTGAATTCAAAGCTTTTGCTTTCTATGTTTTGAATGAAATCAAAAAAATGACTGGTTAGAAATATATGTTTTTAAAATTGTTTGCATAAATGTTTTCATGTAGTATTTCTAATATATAAAGAAAAGGTGCAAATTATGTATTTTATTAACTTCCTGAATCATTTTTCAATTCATTCAGAATATTTTATATTTGTTAAAAACGTTTCTGAAAATTAGAAAGTTTCAACTAGATTTGGCTAAACACCGCTTTGGTTCTGCAGACGTTGTAGATTCCAAGCGTTTTCAAAAATTCTGTTTGAGTTATTTGCGAAGTTTCAAGATTAGCTACTAAGAGCTGCAACAAATTGACCCATGAAAAACTGTTTATAGATCTTTAATCTTATAAAAGTATTGCATCCAAATTAAATATAAAGCCAAACGCAAAAAGAAATAAAGTTACAGTAAAACCATATTTAAAATATTTCGTAAATATAATGTTTACTTTTTATAATTTCTTAATGCCAGCTTAAAATTAAATTTTTTCACTTCGTTTAACTGGACTGATTCTGTGGCTTACTATTGATACCTTTCGTGAAAAAAATATTTTATTACTCTTCATTTCCGTATTTAATGTTCTGTTGTCACGGAAAATGCATTTCATACAATATTTACTTCTACTACGTTGCTAAACATTTTTGCCAATGTAATTCCGTTCAAGATAATATACGTTTTACGTAGCCTTCAGCCAGTTCCATTGTGAAAATAGAAACGAGATCAGTTAGTGGATACCTCTACTTTTATAACAGCCAACTTCAGTTGCTCGAAGAAAAGAAAAAGAAACTTCACAGAACTATGTTACAATGCCTCTAAAGCCATACTTTGCCGCAAGCAGTTAAAGACTTCGACCGAAAACCGCTGCGTCGTCACTTCTCCACTTCTCTTTCTTTTCTTCCTCTTATCCTGTACATTTCCCTTTCCTTTGACTAAGATAGGGAATTTTATTCACAATAGGGAAACTTACCGCATCTCCACTGTAAATCACATCTTCTCCAATTTGAGAGTAATACGGAAGTTTTCGAATTGTTTTCTCGGTGAGTAATGGGAGTCGTTAATCCCAGTTTGCGAGGAGGTAATGCCGAAGCATTTTATACTGGCTGGATTGGAAAAGAAACTAATTTTATACTTGCAAAATTTGGGTTTGAATTAAAACTATGCCACAAATGTTTTACAAAGAATTACTTCAAATAATTTTTCTTTTCTTTGTCTTTGCAGGTACAAAATGTTTTTTCTTTCAGAAATAATGTGTTTGGATCCATGGCATTCATGTACGTTACAATCGTACGCAGAAACTAAACAATATGTTTTGACGAAGCATTATATGCATCAAAATCATAAACCGATGATTCATTTCAGAAACAATACCGGAACATATACTATATACAACAACTTCATAAACGAATGCAGCATATTACGTCAAATAAATAAAATTGTACCATACATATTAATTACATAAAGCAGTGTCACACATATATTTAGTACTATATTCACATAAACAATATTTTTATCCGAAACTCACTTCATAGTATTTTATGCAAACATTATATAAATTATATAACATATCTGTACCGAATATTAAGCACCAAATTTTCGGATTGTATTGTTTAAAATTGTGAAGTAACTTAAAGGAGGGGGAAAATAATATTGAATTAGATTAAGCGTAAGGTAACACATGTTACGAGTTGCCCAGAACTGAATTTTAATGTAGCAAACCGTTATACACACACTGACCAATGAATTAGAAACTTTCGAGATTTTCATTTGAATGCGTGCTAGGGATGAAGTATGCGAATTTTGTTTTATGACGTGGGTTACGAGTGATTAGGATGCTAGTTTACGTAAGGTGAAGGAGTGTTTTGCCCAACGAATGGGGGGGGAGTAAAATGGGAAAAACGACAGTTCTTTCACCATTCGGAAAAGGGCTTATTGGTGATGCCCGTTTAACAGGAGCCCCCGATTTCGAAGACAGCAAACTTCACTGGCTTCTCAAAAACAGCCATATAAAAGGACATACTGCCAGATCAAGTGCACCGTGCAATGTTGCAGTTTTACCCTGATGGCCACCCGGTTACTTCATGGACGACAATGCAACTATACATCGTGTCAGAAGTGATCAAAATTGGTTTGCTGAACATCAGTCTGATTTTCAACACCTTTCCTGGCCACCTCATAGTCCAGATCATTAAGACCCATAGAAAATATGTGGGATATGGTAGAAAGACGCATCCGACAGCACTCTCGTCTTCCATCTAATTTTAAAAGCTGCATAGCCAGTGCATGGTATTTTCTGGGCGTAAATGCACTCCAGAAGCATGTAGGCTCGAAGCCCAAACAAATCAGAGCAGTTATTTATGCAAAAGGTGGTCCAATAAAATATTGATCTTGGGTTTCTAATTCGCCGACCAGTGTATGTAATATACGTCCCGGAAAGTCTCGTGAATGGCATAATTAGTCCCAGATTTTAGAACTTGTGCAGAGTCTCAGATACCATTAGGTCTTTGTGAGTGAGAAACGTGAAAAATTAACAATGTTGTCTCTGAGATTCGAAATACGAATCTTCCACTTGTTAACTAGATGTTATTATGACCTACATCTCAATAATACACAGGCGAATGTGATAATTTCTTACAATCTGCTACATATAGAGTACGACAGGAAAAGGGAGAGATGCGAAATCTAAATACTGACGAGTTATCGTACTCTACAAGATAATCCATTTAATTTTAATGTAGACTATTAACAACGTCAAAGGAAGAAACACAAAACATCAATATGCCTTCTTAGAGATTCTAACTACGGATCTTCCACTTGCTAGCTGGACATGCTAACCGTTTACACCACGATAGCATGTACGGAAGACTGTGATAATAGCTTACAATAGAAGATTAGATTTTCACATAGACCTTCAACAAAGAATTCTTAATTAGTAAAGTTAATTACTAATTAAGAATAATTAGTTCTTAATTAGTATCTTATTCAAGAACATTTCTTTCCAAGGAAAAATCTAATGATTTAAATGCAGAATTTCTCCTGGAAAAATTTGAAAAAGTACTTCTCGTTTTATGAAAATAATTCATACTTAATGCCCTTAAAACTAATAGACTGGTGACAGTCAGTCAATTGTTTTCCAAACAAACCTGGTAGTCCGTCACAATGATATTGATTTTATTAGATAGTTTCCTAATTAGTCACACAAATTTTAGTTAGAACTAATTGTATAAGAGAAATCCTGCTTCTCATGACTGGTTCTACCTGAGTAAGTCTAAACTGTATAAGGATACAAAGGGTACAGCAGTATCTCACATAGTTCGACTTCGATCAGTCCGAATTCATTATAGATTATTTGAAATTTTAAAACAAACTAAATTTTAATTCAGAAGAATAAATAAATGTCTAAAAAGTTATTTTTTAAATGCATACGTACTTTTTTATATAGGACATAAATAAGTGGACGAGACAGCAGGAGTTTTTAATGTTAGTTATATAGATATGGGCCTACTACACTACCTGCAAAACTTCATCCCTGTTTTTGACTTGAATATCCCGGGAGGACGGATCCGAGTGTCCCTCTATTCCTAGCATTAAATCTCTCGATATGCCTTTCTGTTCGCCAATATTTTAATTAATCCCCCTGTGTTATAAAGAGAGTATACATTTGCAAACGTCTATTCCTTTACCGAGATTCGAGCCCGGGCATCACAAGATTTAACAGTTGAATTATTTAGTGATTAAAAATGGCTGGAATGTTTAAAACCTCGTCAAAGCAAAATTAAAAGTTGATCCAATATTGGGCATAGACTTACAAACTGCCGATTAAAACAGTAGCTAGGAGAAATGATTGAAAAGGAAAAGTTAAAGAACAAAATCATATATATTGTAATTATATAAGGATAAAAAGTGAATTACGACAAAGATAATTTTTAAATCATTTATGATAAAGATATTTGAACTTATTAATCGCATTTATTTATTATAAAGTAAAGATAAACTTTTTGGAACCAATGATCACTTTTGTACACATTTAGTTCCTCGATTAATCTGGTTTCAAACAGTCCAGTACAGTGGTGGAACCGATTATCCGGATTATGCAAGATATGCTTATATTGGGCTTTTATATAAATTTTCCCATATGCTTCCATGATCACATATTTGGGTAAAAAAAGCAAAATTAAAATTTTTTGTGTGAATATTTTGAAAAAAGAAGTAATTTTTTAAAACTCTTGATCATAAAGCATTTAAATTTTAGCTGCCTTTATACGCTGTTTCCAGCAACGAAGCCAAATTATGCAAAAAGTCATTAGTGGTTGTCACAGTGAAAGTGAGACTTCTCGCGCACTGAATTTATAACTCTGGTACTGCAGGCTTACCTAAACGTATATTTCAAGTTAAGATACTTCTGAATTGTCGACAAATCAGCGTCCTGAATCCGATCAACTTGTACGTAAACACAAATTTAAAACTGAACAAAATGTTTATTCTTCTGCTCCTGGTGGGTTACAGGTAAAACTAGAATGTATTGTTGCGTTTTTCTTTTCTGACATCAGTTGTTACGTTATTTTCTTCCTTCACGTTCGTACGGGGTTCGTGAAGATTTCGAGTGAATAATGACAATACTACTTGATGAAGTATCGAAACACACTTTATTGGCCAGTATTGTCAAGACAGCTCCAAAACACGTTTTTACAGTCGTCGATGAACTACTATAAACACACTGACATGATCAGCGACACAGCCTCCAGGTTATCAGGCTATCACAGTGGAGACAGTTTCATGGCAAAGCACTAGAGTACAGCTCCCGACTCTGCTTGGTCATTCTTGGAACTCCACGTATTCTCGAGACTCTCCACGCTACAACTCGCGATGCACTCGACGACACATAGAGCACAGCTCTCGATTCTTCGGTTCAGTCGTTTCCGGAGTTCAACACGCTCTCTCGACGATGCACTAACCGCGATACACTACGAGACTCTTTCGGTGCACTCGACGACCCACTCGGCACTCGCTGGCCGGCTGTCAACTCGATCGACTCCGCAGGGATTGACTCGCTAGAGGAGATACTAACTAACTCGCACTCTAGACGAGGCAATCTGACTCGCCATCTATGCGAGGCACTCACACTCTGAGACACTAACTGACTGCGGACCAGCAGGGTTTATATAGCTTTCGGCTTGTGTTCGAGAACATTCTGGGCTAAACCGGTAACAATTCGTTCCAGATGGTTCTCCATCCGTCCATGGTGTATCGCCAATTTTATCGCCAAATGGGCGATTTCTCGCCAAATGTCGCAACCCTGCCTTCCCTTGCCATGTTATGGCAACCCTAAAACCGCTTTGCGGGGAAGCCATCTTACCGCGCCTGTACATTTCGTAACAATATGACTAGAATGGTCGATTACGTTGCAAGGATATTTTTCTTTCCTTACAGCGTGTCCTCGTGTGTAATTGGAAACTCTAGCAGTCAGGAAGCTCGGAGTTCGAGGGCATTGATAAATGTTCATCTTTCCTTCTTTTATAAATACCAAATGACTACAATTTCTGGACAATAACTTTTAAAGCTTAGATCTGTGGTATCGATTTCTACTAAAAATAATTGTTACAAGCGGGTAGACTGCATGATCTGAAAACAGCTGATGGGCCAGGTTTCTTTTTGAAAATTTTTATTAACGAAATAAAAATAATTAAACAAATTGTAAATTTCTCTTATTAAATAGATATCAAAACATTATCATTAATAGTGATAATAATGTCGAAAAGAAAAAAATTCAAATATCAATTTACTTTCCTTCTGAAATTTGAAATTTGGTGCTTTCATGTCATTTTTTTGGTTGCACTTTGTAACTCAAACATTTTGACAGCTTAACATTAAATTTTCAGTTTGACATTTATTAAGTAATTCTAAAATGTTTAATGAATCTTTAAATATATATTACTTTAAATTAAAGTATAAATAAACAAGTTATTAAAACTTTTTGATTCCTCGGAGAACACTTTCCAAGTGGGGCGTAACTTGCGATTAAAAAAATGACATTATTTTAATTGCTTCCTCTTATTTATCAAATTTTTCTTTGACGCATAAATAAAAATATGCATGTTTGTACATAAATAATTATAAACGCCTTTATTTTTACTACAGCATGACACTTGATGACGTTTCAATTGAGATCAAGTTTGCAGCCTTGGAGAGAGATTGAGTGAAATTATTGTCATCTGTTCTTGTAGATGCTCATCTGTCAATAGGGCTCTTTCGTTATTAATTTTCAACTTCGAAAAAAATATCTTCACATATAAATATATTCCCAAACAAAGATATAATTCTGAGTACAAAAATTCGTAATTGAGTGTACTTATTTTTTAACAATTACGAATAAAAATTAATAAAATATGTATCTTCAAATCTTTGAATGAGATTTATATTACATTTGAAATTAATTAGCTGCATTTTAAAATTTTCTCCATTTATAAACACTGTACATTTTTAATGGTAATGAAAATAATGTAAAATCGGGCTTCAAGAGACTGAAATCTTGAAACTTTTGCAACACCGTATTTGCAATAATAATATCATGAATAATTGAAATGTGTATTATAAATAGTTACCATGTGTATATTTAAATGTTACAATATAATAAATAATTGAAATATATTCACAGGTGGCATAAAATTGCTTCGGGGAAGTATGCGCCCGCAGGCCACCAGTTTGAAACCACTGGCTTTAGAATATTATAATTACCACGAAATAATTTCTTTTACAAAAGATACGTGAATATTTCTTCCCTCTAACTACTTAAAGAACACTTACTAACATCTAACACTTGGTTTAGAGGTAGTAAGGACGTTTAATACCTCTAATCATTAAAAGTATTTACACAAATATCAAATGAGAATCTCTGCAGCATGCAATAAATACTGGCAGTAAATATCACAGTCGGAATGTCAGGTTTTTATTGCACTACATATGAGTTGCAGTTAGTCTAGCTAAATTTTAACTTCCTTTTTTGGGGTCTTCTTCTGCATAACCTTGTCATCTCATTCAGAAAGTACTGCAGGGGTTAAATGAAACTTTTAGTAAAACTTAAAATAATTGTCACATGTTATTTTTATTATGCCACAGAAACTGTAGGAGCGTATTTACATCAAGGAGAACTGCGTCCACGCAAGACTTTCGGAAGAAAACTAAGCCGTATTCAAGATATGCAAATAGTGAAAGCAAGAAATCATCAGCGACCCTGCCCCTTTAACCAACAAAAAAATCCAGCTTATTGGTGCGTAATCGATTTATTTCCTTAACATAGATTTTCCAGTCCTTGAATAATTAAAATGTGTTTATTTCTCATTAAATTGAATTTCTCAGCTTGCATACTGGTAAGATGGAAATATTCAAATTTTGTACTACTGTCCATTTCTTTCGTAAGCATGTGAAAATTTTCAATTTTTATAATGTGAAAAAAAGTAAAATATTTCAGTTTACAATATATGTTGTTGTTGTTTGTGCTCACTTGTCTGACATAGTCAGCCCAAGCCTAAGGAACTCCTCGTGGCAAAGAGCGCTAGATTTCTCCAGCCGTTGGCAACAGCATTGAGCACCATTCAGGTGACAGTGCGATTTTCTTCATTTCTACCTCCAATTTGGATGAAGACGGCCCGGGGGGGACGGGTCCGAAAGTCTCTCACCCCTTTCCCCTTCCTTCAAACCACACGAAAGGACTTTCGGCTCGCCGCATATACAGAGTGCCGCATGCCGCACCGTCGCTATACATTTACAAATATCCATGTCTTCTCCGGGATTCAGATCCGTGCCCTTCGGCACAGCAATCAGAGGCGCTAACCACTATACCGCTTGGCCGCCGTTTACTCTATATAGATACAATGCGTATTTATTCTTCAAACACAGCGAAAAATCATCCATCATTTTAATATATTTTCTAGTGCTGGAGTTAAGATTCACTAAAATGTAAAGTGATTTGGGTCAGAAAATTCTCTGCTTTTATAGTGGAATATTTCCTAAGTGCGCTTAGAATTAACAATTTGTTTTTCGAATATTAAATGACAAAGATATAAAATTTATTAAACGAGACTTAACTACATAAATATGAAAAAAAAATTTTGGAACATTCGTTTCATTAAATGAACATAGTTTTACAATAAATTAATAATTTTAGAAAAAATATAACAATTTTACAAAAAAGCACTAATTTTAGTAGCTTTCAAAATTAATTTCTGAAATCATATCTAGAGATAAATATTTATGTTAATACGTCGTAATTGTGATTAATTTTAAATAATGAATTGCAACCTTTAAAGTTTTATTTCTTTTAATTGGATTTGCGACTAATTATTTAAATAGTTAGTAATTTTTACTTTTTATTCTATTTATTATTAACTAATCAGGTTAGTTTCTCTTTACAAGCCATGAGAGCACTTTTTCTCAACATGTTTTTAGAAACATTTTTCATGTTCTCTGAATAAAATTTATTGTATTTCCTAAATGTGAACAAGTATTACTAACGATGTAGCTACATGAACCTGAATAAGTATCTGAAGGATTTACTGGTGATTTATACAATATATCTCAAAAAGAACTAAATAAAAATTTTAAATATCCATAGAAATATTGGGTGCTTCAAAATTGAATATATTATAGCAATAGAATTCCATTAATCCGAACTAACTGAGCTTTTGGGAATGAACTAAGCGGAAACAGAGAATTAACTAGAGCGGAATCAATTTAGTAATTTTCCCAAGAAGCCGTGATAGCTGCTTGGCACCTAAACTAGAAAAATAAAATACTTTTATTAAGCCTGTTGAGCAAAGGTGAGCGTAGTAGATTTATATATCTATATTACAATGGATTTTAAATTTCTTTTGTTTCGACTTTTAAATGCATCACAACATTCACTATGTCTAGACTTGTCGTCATGCTGCTTTTTAAAAGATATCAAAGTGGGCCGTTATTGCATAGCATTTTCAACTATAACATTACTTTTGAGCACATTTTTCAGAAACTGAATTTTACGGACTTGTTTATTTAATTAAGAATATTAAATTAATCAACTTTATGTGTGCATCAACAATTAAGATAAAACAGCATTTACATAGTTTAAGCTTTATTCTCAGAACTTCTTTATACATAATTATGTATATAGTTCTTAGCAATATAAACGCATGACTGCTTTAACCTTTTTCTCGTCAGTTTTGAAAATTTCATAGGAATTTTGAATCAAAAGTTGATGGTTTAAATTCTACACTCAATTAATCTCTTCAAAGCAACAAGATATTCGTTTCGACTTTGAAATGCTGTTTTCTCAAAACATTTCCGAAAGTTTAAATTTCTTAATTGGGGTTCTAAGAATTTCAAGTAATAAAAATTAAGAACATTTATTACTCAGTTTTATCAAAACTGCAGATTATTGCAAATGAAAGTAGTTACTATCTTTATCTGAGCAGAAAATTTTCGAGCAACTGCATAGAAGTTAGGAAAATTCTTACCCGTCAGTAATTTCAATATCCGTCTTTCAAAACTTCAATTTGAATTAATTTATTTTTTAATTCCTTCTTATGGTTACCAGACTTTTTATTAATTTTTTAAAAGTGTTTTCAAATGAAGGAATGAATTACTTTTGAATGAGAAGTAAAATATGTTTTTATATTCAAAATATTTAATTCTCTTAGATTTGGATTAAATCTTTATAGCAAACTTTCTGCGTTTACTGCGTTTAAGAGGTTCTCCAAGTCACTATGTCTAGACTTAGACAAAAACATAATTTTCTGGTTGAAGTTTGCATTATTTTTAAACTTCTGATTTTATAAATTCTGCGCATAAAGTCTCTCTTTGTAAGTAGGTATCACAAATATTTTCCAAACTTTGTTCACTTGAAAATGCAAGCTTTTTAAGGAACTTATAAAAACTAGGAGTGAAAGAGCTTTTTTTTCTTTATATTCTACATTTAGGTGTATGAATTAATTGATTAGGTAAGAGATAAAAGAATTACCTATCTTCAAAAGAGGGATTTAACGCTGAAGACTTCCCAGGCGAAATTTGCTCGCATTTTTGTTGCACACATGAAATAAAAAATAAAGTCATATGCTGGAAACTATACAGTGAAAGTGCATGATACATAACAGAGTTATTTTCGATATGTGAATGAGGTGTGCGTGTGACGTTGATCAAGTGGCTGCACCACTTAGACGCATAATCAGCAAAACTTCCTGATCGACAGAATATCTTACCTCCGAGAAAATTGAAAGTAAAATCTCATGCATAGAACCGAAATTGAGAGAGGAGATTTGTTAAAACAATACTTGTCAAACTTTTTCTTGAAGAGATTCTTTATGAACGAATTATTTTTTCATCGTCCCCTTTAAATTTTTCTCGAAAATATGCAGTATGTAACATAATAATACAAATAATTGTACATAAATAGTTTAATAATTAGACTAAGAATGTGGATAAATGTTTTGGAAAAAATATTTGTTAAATTTATGTTTCAATATTTTTTGTAGTATTATTATATTTGATTTTACAAATATTGACTAGTTTTCAGAAACAAAATCATATAATTCTAATCAAACGAAAATTCCATTTTAATTTATGTGTTGGCTACGCTCTAAGTACTGACGGTCTCTTTAATATTTGGCCTTAAGTTTGAAAACGTCATTCTTAAATCACCCTGATCAAAAATATTCTACCTGTTTCTTGTTTTCTGTAGCAAATTATTAACTTGGCTATAGCTGGCTAAGAAAAGGAAAGCAATTATTAGCTTCAACTGAGCAGAAAATTTTGCCAGTCAGTAATCACAGATATTAGTCTTCTTTCGAAATATTGAAGTTACTTGTATATCATCGAGCAAATTTTGCGTTCATCTTAATTTTTGGTTTTGTTTTCTCGTCTTTCAGAGTTTTATGTTTTTGTATTGCATTTATGCATAAAAAAATTGTGTATTTAAAAAAAACTGTTAATTTTTGTGTATTTTTTCCTTAGGTTTATTTTATGTGATTTCTTCCTCATTATATAATAGAGCTTTATATCAATAAATAATAATCAATTTTATTAGTATATATTTTTCTAAATGTAACTTGATAATAGTATAATACTATTATCAAGTTACATTTAATATTTAATACCCGAATTTGGGTAAAAAATTAATTAATATACGTATGTTTCTTTCAAGAAGTCTAAATAAACTGCATAAGAATGAAGTCAGTTGCATCATCATAAATAAAGGAATCTGAATGCGTAACATTGAATCTGTGTTTGGTGTTAATTTCGAATGAAAAGATTCATTTCATTTAAGAAATATGAGCAGTTCACTTTCATTGCCTGTGAAGGTGAGTTTACAGAATACTTTTCTCCTGAGGAAGGTCCTCCTCAAGGCTTTGAGAAATGAAGGCTTGAGCGTTTTGACAGCTGTTATGCCCATTTTTTTCAGTAAATATATTAGAAAATATGTTCGAGGTTTACAAGAGTTCAAAATTCTTATAGAAACTATGTAACTCTTTCAGTTTAAAAATCATTATATAGGAAGTGTCATTACCACAGGAGCGCATAATACTGCACACTATTATATAGGAATATATGTGTTTCCTCTGCATTTTTTCTTTCTAGATCAAACTAAGCGTTAGCTTTCTTTAGGTGTTCAATATAATTGCTAATTCTGACTAAACTATTTCTTTAATCGATGACTTGAAAGAAACCAATTATTATCCATTTTGAAATTCTAACTTAACATGAACATTTCAAAAGAAATAACATGAACATTTCAAAAGAAAGTCAACATTATATTACTCACATGACATATAACTGCTATTGGTAATTCATATATCTTCAATATCCAACGTGGCTAACAAAAATTAACGACTTAAATAATAATAAAATAGAATTGGGAAACCAATCCTTTTTTCCTAATTTTGTTCGCTGAGTTTTGAAGTATCTATGACTGGCCCAAGTTCATAATAAATTTCGGGTATATTTTAGGCTCTTCTACGAACAGAAAACGTTTTTTATGGTATGCTGTCTTACAAAAGACGTGAACCATATACGTTTGATGAATTATGTGTTGTCTTCAGTACTAAAGCTTTCATTGTCTGTTCTTGGTAAAACTTTATTTAGAAAACTGACAAGCACGCATCAGGAAACAAACTGCTTGAAAGCCATTCATATAATCGATATCTAGAGAAAAAAACTTTTGGACCGTTGCTATAGAGATGTTAAAAAAAATAATCCATAAGTGACTTTGCCTTCCGTTGATCCGTGGTGTTAAAATTAGTGAAAGAATAATAGATGAATTTTTTAGTCATGAATTTTCAATTACTATAGACGCCGTGCATTTTCAGTTGAGATGCACCTTAAAGATATTTAAAACTGTAAAACCTAAATGTACATTTAAATTTAATAAATTTTAAATAAACATCTTGAAGATTATTTAATCTACTAGTACACGATTTGGTAATTGTTTGGTCAAAATCATAAAACTGTGAAAAATTCTAAAAAGATTAAAAATGTATAACTATCGAGTAAATGGATATAATGAAATGCTGTTTGCAAGAAACTACTCAGCACTGATTTTTAATACTCTTTTGAATTGTAATCGCTGCTGTGGATATTGCATAGCGCGCCCTATGACTGAATTTCTGACCAAAATATTATTTTTCTGCAAAGTATTCTTCCTTTCGATTTATCTTCATCCAGATCACATTTTGTCATTTCAAATTGTTGGATTTTTAAATACATTTCTCTTCCCCCTTCGTCTTTTTTTAAATATTGATTTCCTCACAGGTTTGTACCACTTGATTTCTAGGTTGTGAATTTTCAAAAACTAAAGTTACAAGTCTTGATCCTTTAAAGACTGATGTATCTGAAGTATCTATGACAAGCATTCTTAAAATAAAGTAGAAAATTTTATGTAAAAAGTTTCAGTACTGTGGCGGAGTTCATAAAATTTTGGAATTATCTATGAAATATTTTTTTTGTAATTATAATTTATAATTTTGTCTTATTAATATATTTCTGATTTAGTTAATTCGTTAATTTAATTCCGTTTCTATTATTTTTAATTTGATTTTATTTATTCATTTCAGGTATAATTGCATTCATTATTTAATTTTTAATTGGTCCTTCAAAAAATGTATAAGTATTTAGTTTTCATCTAATTTTTCTCGTGAAGGTGTGGAACGTTTTAAATTAATTACAAAATAATGAATATTTGAATAATTGGAAATTTTGCTCTATGGGGATCATATAGTAATTAGTATTTAATTTTTATGGAATTTTTACTACGTTTAAATTATGTTCATGAAATTGTCTACCATAAATTCTTATGAAAATGCATATTTCAATTTCTATTCCTTTTTATTTCAATTTATTTCTAGATTATATCAAATGTTAAGATTTAGCTTTTTGTATTTCCAGTAATTTGTCAAAAACATGCACATGTGTAATTCTGAAGAATTTCCAAAATTCCTGTTCTCAAGCAAGGCAATTTTATACACTCGGGTGCAAAATTAAGAGAATTTGCACACACATGTGGAATGTCTGAAAACCTAATGGACAGATTTTAATGACATTTTGTAGAACTATACATTTGTATTAGAGAGGGAGATGCACCAATCAAAAATTATTTTATGTACGATGATTGTCCGTAAAACTTATAGTGCTGGTATGTCCGAAAACACACGTTGCAATATCGCACTGAAGACCTGTCTGATGTGGAGTACTGTCCCCTCTGATAGCCAGACAGGTCGTGCAGAATGATAGTATACTGAACAGGCGCCGTTGAAAGGTCCCTGCGGTAGTCCATCCCACTCTTGCAGCAAAGCACTTTTCAACTCCGGGATGTTCTCGGCGGAGGATGGCGAGACTCAATAGCGCCTCAAACATGCTCTATATGATTAATGTTAGGAGATTTGACTGATCCTATCTATGCAGCGAATATCATCCATTTCCAGGTAATCGCTGACCATTTGAGTCCTATATGAACTAACGTTAACGTCTATTAACAGGAATCCAGGACCAATTGCATCCCTGAAAACTCGGACATGGGGCTTTGATATATCCTCTCTGTATCTCATAGCAGCCAGGGAGACTTTATCAAATACATTCAGGTGTATTCAACGTAATGACTGCTCAAAACCATTACATCTGCACCACAGTAATGGTCCCTTTCCCTGATGATCGAGGGATGGTGTCGTGTTCTATGTTCTTTCCAGATCAGGTTCCCCGAAAATCAATGCTCAGATAGAATTTCGATTCATCTATAAAATGCAAGGCGCTCAACTGAAGTTTGGTACAATGTCTGCAGCATGATAAACGTGCTCTCTTGTGTGCTGCAGTAAGCGGAACGCAAACAGCGATTATTCTGGCGTGCAGCTCTATCTGATGAAGCCTATAAGATATTTCTCCCCCTTTTAGCGTGCCTTCGTGGTGTAGTGGTTCTGCACGCTGGGCCGGTATCCAGAGGTCCGTGGTTCGATTCTCGGCGAAGGCAATTGCTCATTTTTCATCTTGCCTGCTTCTAAAAAAATACCTAATGTCTCTACAAGCCATCGAACAATTATAGACTGTGCAATTTTGGTTCCTGTGGCAGCATACAGCTCACATAAGAGTAGCGATGCTGTAGCAATCCTATGTCGTCGCGTTTAAAGTTCCAAACAATGATCTTTATTCGTCATTTTAGATCTTTATTCACCTTAACCAATCTTCTCGATATAGATACAGTGTTCTGAAATTGTCAGACGACAGCGGGCATTACATTGGACTCTGAAGCTACTTGCGCTTGTGATTGCCCTGACTTCAATCTGACGACAGCTCTCCATCTCATTCCCTCATCCATAAGTTAGTGACTTTTCAATTTATCTTGTACCTTATAAAATTTACCCAGACCTTGATACAAAGACAGCGAAGGTGGTAAAAGAGCCTAAGCTTACATATTCGACTTTGAATGTCTGCATAATTCTTCGGCTACATGATTAGTATATTTGGTTCAATACATTTTGTAAAAATAGACATCATTTGCAAATTTTCTTAATTTTGCAAAGGAGTGTGTTAGCAAAGCAATTTATCACCTGCGTTTTGAAATTTCTTATTATCAAGACAATATTTTATTTCATGAAACCGTTACGTTCATCAGTATATTTCCAAGCAGCAACAATTCTTCGACTTCATTTAGACCACTCGACATTGAACCTACCCCTCCGTGGAAGTTATTTAATAGCTGAAACTTGCATGCGTTTGGATAGTGTTATTTGCATTTGCATACGGAATCCTTGCGTGCAAAAGTGTACAGCGAAGTTTTTGGCTGTATGACCAGGAAGGTTCAATTACGTTCATTTCCGAGAATTTGTAAGAATCCATGTTACTGGAATATCAGAAACATGTTTTTAATTCGACAAATTGCAGCATTCGTAGATATATTAAAGACTTGATTGCTCGAACATCAGTTGCTAGTATTCCATAAAATTTGTCTGTATGGACGTCTAGGAAGAATTCGGTAAACTCAGACGCAAAAAATAAGTATTCTACACGAAATGATTCACTTAATTTAATACACTTAATACCCTGGAGTTAGATTGAATGAAAATCATTCAATCTAACTCCAGGGTATTAAGTTCAAACACTTCTCTTAATGACTCCGCTTCTCTTATTCGACTTTTTCTATAAGGCTGTTGTAAAAGATTTACTGTATTTCAGAGTACTGTATTTCAAAACGTAATTTATGTACAAAAATAAAATACGATCACAAACAATGGAAAGTCACGAAGTTTTCCACACACGCTGTAGATGTGTATCCCATTAGTTTATACGACAAACGTCCGACTTCGTCCCAGAATTCTAGCATAGTCTCCCGGATCTAACTTCCAGGTAAATCATTTTTTTAGTGGTGCATATTACGGACAGTGATTTTTCCCATTGTCGTCAACACCAGAAAAGTTCAGACAATACATCAGTATTCCTGTGATGATGACTGAGAAGGAAATATTACAAAATGTACAGAGAGACCTCAGCTGTCGCCTAGACGTTTGTTATAATATCAACGGAGTAGACCATTTGTGACATGTTAGAAAACCTTTATGAGTTTCCGGTTCTTTCATGCATTCATTCTTTTTTGTTAAAAATGCGTTAAAAATCTTTTTGAATTACGATTCATCACTTCATTTGCCCTACTCAGTCTGCTTCAGTTTTGAGATGAAATGTCGAATACTGTATTACGAAGAAGATTTGTATTTCTTTTTAAAAAAATTAATATTTATCATTTTTATAGAAAATAGAGTTTTTGTTAGACGCGAATTAATATGGAAGAATCAATATTCCCTAGTAAAAAATTATTACGTTTTCCTGTTCTTGTTGTTTTTTACGCCCTGGAAACCATAATATAATACTTGTACTTGAAAATAGTTAATTGATTAGTAATTCGTCGGTCAGCAGAAGCAAAGCAGTTTATTTGGCTTTCACAAAAATGATTAATTTGGTTTATTAGTATCTACTCGTATATGTTGCATAAGATTTCGTTGTGTACTCGTAATTTGTTCTTGATATTTCTTGAAATTTAGTTTTAATTTTATAGTAAATAGTTATTTTTTCAATTAAAGAAAGCTATAAAATATAAAATAAGCAGTATTTTTAGATTTCTTGTTTATCAATGGATATATTGCGGATAATTTTCAAAATCGCCTGCATCTGATAAGATATACGAAACGGGTGGACTTTAAATTATGAACCCAAAAGTGCTCCAAAATACTCGCTGAAAGTAAATAAATCTGAGCTAGGAAATCTTCAGTAAGCATTGAAATGAATTTGATAAATACGTCAAGTACTGCATTGAAGCTGTTTCTAAAACTCTTGTAATAGCAGTGAGAGGATGAATCTAAGAAAATTATTAAAAATCTGCCCCCTAGTTTGCATATTTTAATCTCAATTACAGAATTAACAATGAAATAATATTTCGTACAAATGCTGGATTTTTTTACCAAATTTGTAAATGCGTTTTCATCATATTTAAAAGTAATAATTTTATGCACATTTAACAGAGCAATTACTTTCCAATATTTACATTATCAACACTGTTTTATAGTTATTTAGACAAATTGCGATAGTAGCCTAATTTTAAAGCGTCGTTATTTGTGTACATTAAGGAATGCGTAAAATCCATTGCTTTACCGCGTATAACTTTCATGTTAGAATTTTAAATTAATATGCCTTTACAGTACCCTAAAGCACACAACAATCCTATCTCAGACTGCCACATAGGTTGTTGTGCGTTTCCGTTCAGTAATTAAATTAAACATTCCTAATTTTGTTAAAAACTATTATTGAAAGAGCTGCCACATGGAATTCCATTTAGATGAATTTCTCAAATGAGGCAATTTCATGATTACATTATACTGGCAGGTAGGAAAAATGTAATTCAGTATTTTAGGCTTCCTAACCGTCAAAATCTGACAACCTAATACCTGTGTGTTTTTAGATTATGCTGCTCATCTTTCTTTGCTTAACTGTAGTTGCGGTGTATTTTATCTTTTTGTTTGAAGAAAAATTTTTCGAGGGTTCTTTCAGTTGTCAAGGATACGGGGTAATTTGGAAGGCTGGCTTTTCTTTAGCATTAAACTACAGTTCAGATCTAACGATAAACCCTTTAGAAATATGCAGGAGGATAATGTAATTAATGCTTCCGAGAGTTAGTCTGATCGTAAAAAATACAAAAGAAAGCACTTTGCAATGTAAAATGAAGCTCCGTAAAATATAAAATGAAGTCTTATGTTCATAGGCGCATTTTTTTATTATTTAAATTATACATTATTTAGAACTAAGCAAGCACCGTAATTAAATAAATTTCAGAGGAAAACAATCTTAATAACCGATCAATTAAAGTAATGTATGCCTTTAGAAGTATGATTACACACAATTTATATTTATTGTGCATAAATAGAAGCGTTCATGAATTGTAAATGTGCATTATAAAATAAGGTATGCATCACGATGAATTTTATGAACCGTGGTATTAACACTAAGTGAGTTATCCTGTATTATTCTTGACGAAACTGGAAAGCAAAGAAATATATATAATAGCTGCTTATAGTAATAATTGTAATTAACCCTTGGTATGAATTTTTTAAATTAAATTTATTATGCAGGTCTCTTAGCATGTATGAGAAAGTTAATAATTTATTTAATTTTATTAATTTTCAACCAGTTATTACGTTTTTACTATTTTTTGCGAGATTACATAACTTTCTAAACGTAATCATAAACGGAATAAATGGTGATAAAAAAATTCAGTTCATCGGAAGTTCAATGCATTGGGATTTAACTACACACACATACACACAATTACAAATACACAGACATGGTTACTTTTCTTAACTGTAACTTAGATAAATGTTTTAAACTAGTATTTATAAGTATATTTTGAATCTTTTGTTGTACATTTAATTTGCTGCTTAATTTGCTACTAAGCTTCAGATTTATGCTTCTTAGTTTAATTGTGCTTATTCGAAAATAATGTACAATGTATTTACAATGTATCTAGAAATCCTATATTCCTTACTCCTAATTAGAAAACCGTATGACAGTAGTAAAACGCCTTTCTTAAGTTAAGGAACTAAACTAGTCCCTCTGTTTGAGAGAATTTGTACCTTTGTTTAATTCTAAAAGTTAGATAGTTGATCCTATGTTTAAAAGGTCTGTCACTTGAGATATCGAGAAATTTTGTACGTTTTAATTCATTTGATATTTTTTACACTGATTGCCTTAAAATATTTTCTAATAACTGCCGAGATAATGTACAATCCAGTAAGAGGGTATTAGTATGCTTTATATATAATACAACATTCATTTTATGCACAATTAATATATATGAGCATGAGAAATTTAGAAATCCATGCTCAGCCGGAGAAGAAAAACCATAATCCGACAGAATATCTAGCGAAGATGAGTTAAAAAAGAAAATTCATTAAGGTATTAGATTCTTTCACTTGAGAAATTTAATCTCTTGTCTTTTCAGACGAAAATGCCATAAAAATGCAGCAAAGGCAGAATTTGAGCTGTTTCCAAATTAATTTACTTGGAAACTGCTAATTGCATTCCTTTCATTCTAGAGTATAATATGGCAAGTTGCATATTTTTGTTAGAATGGGAAGAGTAAATGGTTTACTGTTCGTGAAGAATTGCATCCTTGGATTCTTTTCCTTATTTTACTTGTCTTTCAGACGCTAATCAATGTATCGTATTTACAATAAATAATTTGGGAATTTTTATCTTATCTCGTTATAATACATGTTCTTATAACATAAAATAAATAAATGACATTTACGGCTAAGAAAGTTTAACATATTTTCCGAATCGATTGCTTCTTCAGTGAATTAGCAAACTTAAGGGGTGTTGGAAAAGATAAAAGCATCATATGTACGGCTTTCTAGTATTTAATTTAATTTTTAATTTCGCTGATCTGCATGGCTTCGGAAATCATGGATTTTTTAAAATAATTTACGCAACTTCTTTGTTTTTCTAACAAGGTAGAATTTTTTTTTTATAATTTGCCCTTGATATTTCAACAAAAATTAAGCAAATTATCAATTTTCCACATTTTATAATTATTTTTAGTCGTAATATTTTGGCTTAGTCTTAAACATATTAATTTCTGTTTAATTAAATAACTTTATAATAAAATATCGTTGCTTCATAATTTTTCTTTAAAACTTTTAATTACTTTTTTATTAACTTTAAAACTTAGTATTGATAGAACCTTGGAGATGGAAATAGGTTTCATCTGTCCACGTAAACTTCCATTGCCATACATTATCCACTTCCATCTGAACTATTGTAAGACAAAAAAAATTGTTGCACTTTAAAGCCAACAGAAAGCAACGCCTGACCGTGCGTAGTATTAAATGGATAACATTTCGGAGTGTTTCGTAAAGTTTTGCGAACCGTGCTGATAGTCATGTCTAAAGATGGAGCAATTTATCTTGCTCTTCTCATTCTCACACCGATTCTTGTCACTTCTTGCAGTGCTATAGCCGTATCTTTGTTGAAAGGAAGCAGTTGTTTTCCTCCCTCTGTCAGATCTCATATCAAACGAACTGGTCTGTTCCAATTTACGAATCATTTCCGGCAGACCTTTCATAGCTATCGAACCACAGCCGCATCTTATATCCATTAACATCTAGAACGAACACAGTAATCGTTCTCGTAAAAAAGGCTTCAAATTAAGAGCCTGATTCTTCATTGACAGAGCCATGACAGTATTCTCAGGTGCAGAATAACGGGACTTGAATGTACTCTATGTATTTATTATGTCTGATAGGTAGTACGTATATTACGTTTGTTAATTAGCATGCTTAGCATGCATCGCACACATTTTGAAACATTTGTTTTCTTTCCCCAGACAAATTGCCACTGCGTCTTGTACATTCAAGTCAAATTTTAGGTCACTCTGTTCTTTTTTACAGTCCTTTTAAAATAGAACTTTAATTATAAACTTCCTACAGAATCATCCCGTTTAATCCTCTGAGCGGCCAGGGTTTTCTCGCTAAGAAAGCACAAATTTCCCAAAACTACTTAAACTTTCCCAAAACAAAATTATTTTTTTGATTTTAAACTAAAATCTCTGCTGGTATTTCATACCTGGATTTGTATACTTTTGATATATTGCCTTAATTTCTTTGACATATTTTAATATGCACGTATATATGCGTTCTTACAGATATCACAAAATATATTCTAGGCCGTAAATATACGGCCTTGCCGCTTAGAGGGTTTTAATCATATTTGCCCTACAGGTTTCTGCAAATATGCAGCTGACGAATTTGAATTGAAAAGTAATTGCATCCTGTGTATATTCTAATTAGAACCTTAGTTAAAACTGAATTAAATTGAAATGGCCTTCATCTTCCCCACCCACTTTGTTTACAAACAAAAAATAGTTCCGCGGTTTAATTTAATAGCCTGAAAACAAAATAAGATTGCGTAGTTGTAGTTCTGAACAGAAATTATCTCTCATTTAAATTGCAGTGGACGTAGATTGGTATGTATTTATATAGTTTTTTTAAAAAGTCACTACTTAATATTTTCGAAGAAGTGTGTTTTGGGCTTTGCTTGGTGGAAGATAAAATATTTTATTGATCGCCTTAACCTTCGTTACAATATACTATGATAAGCGAATCATTTTCATTAATGAATACGTATTGGTCATACATAGTAAAAGATTACTTTAAATAAACTTAATATACTGTAAATGTACGTGAGTTTTCTAATATCTTTATTGGAATTTAATTGTAGTTACTCTATGTAATTAACTACTAGACAGTTGTTTACAACACAACGTGTTTTTTTATAAAAGAAAAGGGTATGAAAGTATAGAATGTTTTCAAACTTTTCTTAGCATTTAAAAAAATAAAATATTCGTTACGAGTTTTACAAATATTAAATCTTCACACAATTAAGATTTCAAAACGTTATGTTTTAAATTATCATTTGCTAAGCTGAAACAAATTTCTAACTGAATATTTTGCATTTCGTATTAGTATTTTAAATTATAACATATCAGTATTAATTACGTAATCTCTTAAGTGGAAAGAGCCATTTTAAGATGTAAAGCTTAATATTACTCCTCCAAAAATCAGATAATAATTTGAAACTTTATTAAAATAAAAAAAAAATGTTGACAAGTTTATAAAATCTGATACTATTTCTATGCTTCTTAAACTATCTTTGGAGAGTTATTTTTTTTTCAATTATGAATAATTACGTGTGTTCAGTAAACATTCAGATGCATTGTCTCTAAATTGACTTCCTTTACTCTATGCCTGACTCTTATAATTCAGAAAAGAATTTTTGTAAAATTTGCACATTATAAATGTTTCTATCAATTCAATTAATATGCAGTTATCATAAATTCAATTAATGTGCAATTATCATTAATTCAATTAATATGCAATTACGCTAAATAACGAGAATTGTTAGGCAGTGAGAAAATGATTATTCTGTGCTAAGGTAATTAATATAAGTCTTTGTAAGCATCTTTCATTAATAATAATGATAAAGCAAACGTCCATAAAAATTTTTTATTAGATACACTATAAATTACACTGGTGTGCAAAAATTAAGGACGAAGTCGAAAAATTAGCATATCAGCTGAACGAAGAGGCAGAGCGGACAGAAAGTCCAATCAGGAGATTAAGTAAGGTGACGTACGGTAGCACATGCGCAGATATGCAGGTAGACGTAAGGGGGAGTGTCTGAGTAGTATAAAGCATGTTGTCGGTGTAAGATCAGTATTTCTGGCAAAGAGATTGCACGCCGTATAGCAGTTAAAATCACACCGAGTTGCTGCCTCAGCGAGAAATGGCGAATAATCAATCTGTTAGACGACATCTGGATGCTTTTACCCGAGGTCGAATCATTGGGAAGTTGGAGGAAGGCCGCAGTGTGACACGTGTGGCTGCAGAGTTCGGAATTGTTCACAGCGTCGTTTCACGACTTTGGAGACAATTTCAAACTACAGGAACAGCTATCCGGGGGTTTAGTAGTGGTCGTCCACGAGGAACCACACCCGCAGATGACCGGTATATTGCCTTACAGGGCAGAAGAAACAGGCGGCAGACAGCGGGAGAAATCGCTAGACACACGACACAGGCGACTGGACGACCGATATCGCGATTTACCGTGGCCAGAAGACTGCACGGTGGTGGCCTGTTTGCACCACGCCGTGTACGGTGTGTACCTCTAACGCCTGCCCATCGGAGAAGGCGTTCTCTGTGGTGCCGGGAACACCGTGTAAGGATCTTAAGCTTTACTAACGTTTATTTTATTTTAAATCTTTACTATCACTTCTTATTTTCTACTTCCGGCCAGAATTATGAGCGTTAAGGTTTTTATGCAAAGTTTGTCTGGCGAACGCCAAGTATTTAAGTTGTGGCTTTTTGCCAAGAGAGAGAGAGGAAGCAGTGAGTCGAAGCAGGCCGCTTACCTTGGAAGTTACGCAGTTGCTGTTTGCCTTCCAGGCCAGAGGTTTTAATCCTCTTGATAAATTTAAACGTATTGTAGTGTTCACAGTTCTCTGTACTACATACGTTTCCTGTTAATATAAGACTAATCTTCCACGTTTATTATTCTAAAGTTAAATTAGAGTTTAGTTTTATTTTTATACTTTTACGTTTTGACCCCAAGTAGCGGGTCGGTGTATTCCGAAGTACGGAAGTAATTGTAAATAGAGAAAAATAAAGGGTTTTGTATCGGTGTGATTTTGTATACCCTTCTTGTGTATCCTGTTTACTTCCCACAGTTTTGAACATAGCTTTAGTAAGCTCTCTGTTCCGAGTCAGGTCCTTGCATGTTCCCAAAGAAGGTTAGAAGGAACATTGACCCTGATAGTGGCGCCCAACGAAGAACAATAACCATGGCCGAGTTTCAAGAAGAAACTGTGCTGCCTGCAGAAACGGCTCAGAATCCAGAAATGCCAGCTGCTGCCCTGGAAGGATTTGGTTACATCGTCCAGACCATGCGCGCTTCGATGAAACCAGAAGCAACATTTAATGGAAACTCACCGGTAACCAGTTTTTTGGAAAAATTGGATGACCACTTCATGCTCTACCCCGTGCACGAATTTCAAAAAGTTACCTTAGCTACCAGCGCTTTGAGGGGCCAAGCGCTTAACTGGTTCAAATGTATAGGCAGAAGTCTCTTGGGTCAAGAAAGAAGTCCCACCTATACTTACGAAAATTTCAAGACTGCCCTACTAAAAGCATTCCCTGTTGTAAGGGATCGTGCGAAATTAGGAACGGAACTTTTTAGTATATATCAACAAAGAATCGAAAACCTCTCAAGCTTTATTTTAAGAAAAATTCACGTCTTCAAACTCTTGTATGGAAACCGTCCGGATCCTGAAATAATTCAAGTGATTACTGCCCCAAGTGCAAGACTTTATTGAATTGAGAAATCCGACTACACTGGAAAAGTTATTTGAGCTAGCAATCCAGTTTGAAAGTAGAAGAACGGCGGACGTCGAAAGAAGACGCCAATATCAACAGCGAAACCAATTTGGTACGCCAAGACTACAGCAAACTCAAGCACACGGCTACGGAGGCAAAGCGAATCAGTGGGCAAGGAAACCCGAGCATTCAAAAACAGCCGGCGAACGTCGACAGTTCAATAGCAATCCAGGAAAAAAGTCTCAAGGCCAGGGGAAAAAGAAGGAAAGCACGGAAATGAAAAATAATTTAAACTAAAACGGATTTCTGCTGACGAGAGGGTGCGGAAATCCGAAGGTCACGAAAACCCCTCTTCCTTCAAGTTAAATACAGTAATGCTGAAAAATTTGACTCTTCCGAAGATTGAAGTGTTGGTGAATAATATCCCACCCACCGCACTCCTGGATACAGGCGCGCAGTGTTCCTGTGTGGCAGAAGATTTTTTTAGAAAGTATTTTCGGAAATACCGCATATATAATTCGGATAATACGACAGTCTTAGCGGCGCAAGGAGAACTATGTAAGTGCATAGGTAAAGTACCTCTGTATATCCGTATCAAGGACGAACAAGTAAAGGTGATGTTTTTTATAGTAAAGAATCTGCAAGCACATATAATCTTAGGGATAGATTTTCTTTCAGACGCACAAGCAACACTGGATTTTAATGAAGCGTCCCTTAAGCTGACAATGAAACCATTTCGGGCAGAAAAGGCTGAACCGCCGATATTAAAACTTGACCACCTCCCTAATGACGAGCAAGGAAGAATCCGACAAGTGGTAAGTGAATTTGCTTCGTTATTTAGTGATATTCCAGGATTTACTCAGGTTACTAACCATAGTATTGACACCGGAGATGCAATGCCAGTTCGCCAAAAACCATACCGGTATGATAAGAATAAGGAAAAAATTATAGAATGGCATATTACCGATATGCTACGTAAAAAGATCATAACGCCCATCTCAAGTACTTATGCTAGCCCGGTGGTTTTATGTAAGAAAAATAATGATTATCCTTTGGAGCATCCAAAAAGGTGGAGATTCGCTATTGATTACCGTAAATTAAATTCCATAACGAAATATCCGGTATATCCGTTACCGATCATAGAAGAAATTTTAAGGAACATAAAATCAACCAAATTTATGACGACTTTAGACTTAACGAATGGTTATTTTCAAATAGGGGTCAGGCCTGAGGACGTGCCTAAGACTGCTTTTATAACCAAGTCTGGCACTTATGAATTTTTGCGTATGCCGTTTGGCCTTTCAGGGGCCCCGGCAACATTTCAGCGATGCATGGACATTGTGTTAAGACCTGTTCTTGGGAAGTCCACATTTATCTATTTAGACTATATCATTATTACTAGTGATAATCTCGACCAACATGTACAGGATTTAAGACAGGTGTTTTCTTTATTAAATGAGGCCGGTCTAAAAGTTAATGTCGAAAAGTGCAAATTTGCAGCTCCTGAATTAAAATATTTAGGTTACAAAATATCTCAAAAAGGAATCGAGACAGATGAATCAAAAATAATCGCTGTACAAAAGTATCCGACTCCAAACACGGCAAAGAAGCTCTCTTCTTTTCTAGGATTTTGTTCATATTATAGGTCCTTTGTCAAAAATTTTGCAGCTATTGCTGAACCATTGTTAAAATTAAAAAGGAAAAAGGCAAGATTCTCGTGGACGGCCGAAGCCAATAGTGCTTTCGAAAAATTAAAACAAGCATTAACGCAAGCCCCTGTGTTGAAATTTCCTGAAAAGGATGAGAATTTAGAAATTTCAGCGGATGCTTCGGATTATGCGATAGGAGCGGTACTTTCGCAAAATCATCAGCCCGTGGCATTTTTTAGCCGAACTTTAAATCAAACACAAAGAAACTATTCCGTGACCGAGAGAGAGGCACTTGCAGTTCTGTTAGCAGTGCAAAAGTTCCGAGTCTATTTTGAAAAGGCGCCGATAACAGTGTACTCTGATCATGCGGCGGTAACTAGATTGTACTCAGGGAAAAATTTATCCCCAAAGTTAATAAGATGGGCACTCAAGCTACAAGAATATAATCTGGTAATCAAGCATAACCCCGGAAAGGAAAATATCGTAGCAGATGCCCTATCCAGAATTAAAATAGATGAAGAAGGTAATACTGTAAAGGTGGCAATGCTCACAGCATGTACAATAAATTCCCGAGAAACTGTAATAACCGAACTGGGTAAGGATCCTGAGTTTGGAAGCATTTATGAGTATTTAAAGGATCCTGAAAATTTTAGCCACCAAGATATCGTGGCGATAAGAAATAGGGCGGCCCATTACGAACTAATAGATGGTCTATTATTTTATACAAAAACTACGAATTCCAACAACGAATTTCGACCTGTTATCCCAGCTAGTCTTAGATTAAATATCCTGCAGGAGCTCCATGACAGCCCTTTAGCTTCTCATGCTGGTATTCGAAAAACTATCCAACGCGTACGCGAGGCAGTCTACTTTCCTAAACTGAAAAAGTTAAGAAGGGCGTATGTCCAGTCCTGCCCAACATGTCAAGCAGTTAATTATATTAATTTCCGCCCGGCCGGGTTTCTAAATAGTATTAAATCCGAATTTCCAAATGAAATAATTGGCATCGATTTATTGGGCCCTTTCCCAAAAAGTCAGTTATCTCCTTGTTATGTCGCTATCTCCTTGTTATGGTTGATCATTTTAGTAAATGGACCGAAATTGTTCCCTTAAAACGAGCCTCCGCGAAATTAGTTACTGATTCTATTTTAAATAAATATATTTTAAAATACGGGGCGCCCCTAAAAGTTATATCGGATAATGGTCCTCAATTTGTAAGTAATATATTTGAAGACATGTGCCAAAAACTGGGCATACGTCATTTAAAAATGGTCCCGTATCGGCCGCAATCAAATATAGCGGAACGGGTCAGTAGAAATATAGTGAAAATTATCCGTAGTTATGTTAAAAATTTTCATAAAAGCTGGGATAACTATGTCAATGAATTTGCTTTCGCCCTTAGGACCGCAAAACATGATACAACGGGCAAAACTCCTGCTGAGTTATTTTTAGGCAGAAAGATATAACGCCGTTAGATAAATTATTTTATGCGCAACAAAGAGCCCCAGAATTTAAAATGGGTGATATAGAAAAACTAATAAAAGAAGCAAAAAAGAATACGGAAGTAGCACAAAGAAAACACAAGCTCTATTATGATTTGAAACGACGGGGAGTAACTTATAAAGTAGGGGATGAAGTTTTAAAAATTAAGCATTCACTTTCTTCAGCACCAGAAGATAAGACTGCCAAATTTTTTCCACGATTTGAAGGACCATATGTTATAGAAAAAATAACTCACGCTGTAGTAGTGTTAAAAGGCAGAAATGGTGAAACCTGCTCCGCAAACATTGATCAAATCAAACCCTACTTCGATCGTAATAAAATGCAAATATTTTCAGATCTTTTGCAGGATCCGGCACGGCAGACACCGCAGGCACAAGCTCCAGAGGTGGAAAAACGACAAGTACAAGGGCAAGCCATTAAGGGGCGGGAGCAAGTGAAAAGAAAATTTCCCCGCGGAAAAATTGAAGGGAGCAAGAAAAAGAAGCCGTTCCACCGTCCAGAAAAGAGAGTTCACGAACACCCCCAGAATGAAGAAGGGAGAAGGACGACGTATGTGAAGAGAACCAGGAGAAATGACGGCAACTATAACCCGGCTCAAAAACGGAAGATCTACTCATCCGACAGGACTCTCCGCAGCAAATGTCGCCGAACTGCGGAAGGGCAATCAGCGGCGGAGGAAAAGTTACAAGGAAAATTTGAACGGCCAGCAACGAGGTCCAAGCAGGAACACGACAGAAGTTTCCCGGTTCCGGCAAGACCAGCTGCCATCAAACGGCCAAGACCACAAGCAGAGGAGAAAAAGAAGGTATTTAAGGGTGACCGAACTGGTGAAAAAAGGAAGCTTCCAGAGGAAGGCACTGAAAGGCGAGCCCGTACAAGAAGGAGGATAAATCAAACTACTATCTGCAATACCTTTAAAGTCTGGGCCCAGAAAAGGATGTCCGAATACCACAAAGATAAGTAAAATTTTATGTTACTTTGCAAACATTAAGTTAATCTTTCATTCTTACTGCAGGCCCACCAGCGGCCGAGCGGTAAAGTCGCTGAACACTGGTAGTTCGGTCCGAGGTTCGAATCCCGCGAACGGGCTGGCTGCATGGGTGTTTTCGTGGTTTTCCCCATGTGTAACGTGTATACGAGCCAGTTTCCCTTAGAAAGTCCTCCACGAAAGGCATCCCTCCTCTTAGGCAGATAGCCCTAGTGTGCTTTGCCATAATTAAATACACCACACCACCACACCACATTCTTACTGCAAGTGGCAGATTTCAAGAAGTTTTACCTCATGCGAGGTCTACCTTTATCGCCAAAAGGGCGAGAAATGAGTTGTTACCGATTTTGGTATTATGTTTTTCAATTACTCGCGCGTAAAACTAAAGTTGATGTATAATAGCGTTGTGTAAAGACTTAAATATTGTAAAAAGGTATTGCATAAATTTTATTTAAAACATTCTAGCAAGAAATAAGTTTTAGTCTGAAAGACTTTTTGAAATGTAGTATTTCAATGTAGAAAGAATTGGCACTTGCTTTGAAAAGAATAGAAGTTAACAATGTACTACTAATGTATGTTTTCAAATGTGTAAAATTAACGGCATGTTAATATGTTCTTATATACAATGTGAACTGTTATTTTAAATGTTAAGAAATACCGTGATATGGTAAAAGTGAAAGTAATGTTAAAATTTTTTTTATTCGTGTGACTGTAAACAGACTAAATCATGGTGAATATGTGTTAAAGGTTGAATGATGTAGTTAGGCTCTCTGACGCTACAATTTAGAGTTAGCCACTTTTAGAATAGTACCTCAGGGTTTAGAGTTGAAATTAGGGTGTGTTAAGAGGTCTTGTTATGTTGAATTTTAACACGTTAGTGTTTTGATTGTAGGAGAAAGTGTGGAACACGTAAACAGAAACACATTCGTGTTTGGTGTTCTTTTACAACACATGTCAGAGAGCACGGGGAGAGATAATTAAAATAGTCATGAATGAAATAAGAATGTTCAGTAAAATATAATTATACGTGTTACTTGCCATTTTATTGTGTAACATTTCATTAAACTAGTTTTCCTTCCAGATCTCTGGAAGGAACCAGACTTGAATAAGAGCTCCTGTTTGGATGCAGTACAGATGAAAAAAAGTGTGTATCCTGGGAGCTGCTATTGTAAAAACAAATTTCTTTCTTTTAAATTTCTAGTTTCTAGCGAAAAATATTTGTAAAAGATTGGCCTCGCGTTAGATTCTAGAGCTAAAAGTTTTCAACAAGGTCGTTTTAGACCTCAGTTTCAAACTAATTAACTCTGGCGGGAAGTATGTAAGGATCTTAAGTTTTACTAACGTTTATTTTATTTTAAATCTTTACTATCACTTCTTATTTTCTACTTCCGGCCAGAATTATAAGCGTTAAGGTTTTTATGCAAAGTTTGTCTGGCGAACGCCAAGTATTTAAGTTGTGGCTTTTTGCCAAGTGAGAGAGAGGAAGCAGTGAGTCGAAGCAGGCCGCTTACCTTAGAAGTTACGCAGTTGCTGTTTGCCTTCCAGGCTAGAGGTTTTAATCCTCTTGATAATCTCCACCAGTAACGATTCAGGAACTTCGATTGGCGCTGCAAGACGAATGGGCAGCAATGCCTCAACAACTCATTGACACCCTCATTCTCAGCATGGGCAGACGCTGTGCAACCTGCCTAGCAGTCAGGGGAGATCATATCCCCTATAAAAGACCGGATGTTTCTTGCTGGACACCCATCACAGGGAGGTTTCGGCCTTCAGTCGCATTGCGCTCCATGCTACTTTTTCAATAAAGCTTCTTTTTATCCCTCTGATTTCTCTTTTAGTAAGTGTTGCTTACATTACTCATGTCCTTACGTATTGAGGATCTTACGGTATTAAATGTGTTGATTTGGAAAGCTTTTGTACGAAGTTTTATTGAAAAAACCGTCTCGTCCTTAATTTTTGCACACCAGTGTATAACAGTTAAATATATCAGGAATTATACCAGTTAAATGCATTATTAAAAATAATAAATAAAGACGGTAATCCGAAAGATTATTTTGTAGTCAAGTACATAATGATGGCATTAGAATTACCTTTTATTGAATACAGTTTTGGTGTAAAAGATACTAAAAAGTGTGACTTTGTTGTATTTTAGATCACAAAATTGAATGTATCATATGATTAAAAATTAAGTAATGGTATAAATCACTGTGTGTGCTGTATCTATTTCCTGAAACTCTAGTCCACGGACCACAAGTAGTTCTCCAAAGTGTCCTGTTATTTTCAAACTAAATTAACAAGATTTTACATCATTTCTTACTGTTGACACATGGCTAAGTACACTGCAATATCTTTCAGATGTATTCTCTAAACTAAATGAACTAAATCTCTGTGTATAAGATAATTCCTTGATTGTTCTCACTGGTCATGAGAAATTAAAGGGGATTGAGGAGGAAACTTTATTTTTGGGTTGGTTTAGTAAAACAGAGGAACTTCTCACCATTTCTAATCTTAGAATCCTTTTAGTAGAAAATTATATCACCGTTGGAAAAGAATTATAAAATGAGATATCCTTGCACCTTGAAACATTAATGTCACAATATGAATTTTTTTTTCAACCAGTAAATACAAGGAATTTTAATGGTTCTTGATCCTTTCCGTTGTGATTTTGAAAATAACAGTCATTAAATAGAAGAGTTTTAGTTGAATTTAGTTATAATTTTTAGATTAGGAAAATATGTAGCAAAGGCTTTCTAATTATAGGGGCCCTTATGCTATGTTGTGTAGTTAGTTCAACTAGACACCGAATTTTAATGAAATTCCGAACAAAAGGTATTATTAGCTACTGAACCTCATTACCAGTGAAAACGGAATCTAATAAACTGTGTAATGATGCTTTAAAAATTATAATTCAGTTTTTATTCTACATCTCTGTGAAAGAAAGTGTTTTCATTACTCATTCAAACAAAAACAAGGGACCGAAATCTACTTGATGCCTGCGCCAATCTCATATGTAATCTTAATAGCATGCATCTAACCACAGAATACCTGCGCAAAAATCGGCAGGTTCGTCCATGTTATTCATATGAGAGAAACGTTGGTATAAATCTTTAATAAATACGTTTATTGTTAAAAATCTGTCCGTTAGTTAAGCAAATACAGTTATAATTTGAGAGGTAAAAAGATAAAAGTTAAATATCCTATGCTACGTTAAATAGCAACACTTGGAGAACTGGCTATCTGCCGTGCCGCGTGTGACTTAAGTCAATGAATAATTCATTTCTGGTGGATTAGCAAAATATCTGCCTGCGTAATATAACATAAGGGCCCCTAAAATTAGAAAGCCTTTGCTACAGATTTTCCTAATCTCAAAATTGTAAAATATTATGATACAGCATATGATGATACAGCGATGAAGATACAGCATACATGTATTTCTCATGTATGTATGGTGTATCTTCATCGCCCATTTTGTTGAAATGCTAGACAGTGAATTATTAGTAGTTGAGGAGGACCTTATGTTGCAGCTTTCCAGCAACTTTCAGAAATGCAATTTTCCTTACCTTATCATTGATGTCAATGAATAAGTAACTTAGTGAAACATAGTGATATTAAAATCGGAAAAGTAGGTTATGTATTTATCTGAATCAAAACAAGAAAAATGAATTTTAGAATTTTTCTCTGTAAAAAATATACTGATAGATTATTTATTTCAAAGAATTTCAAGGAGATAAAAAAGATAAATTCCTACAAAACATGCAATTCATTCTTTTAGTTTCTCACATTATTGGTAATTGAAAGTTTGTGATAATATTTTATATAAATTCTACCTGTTATCACCTTTTTTTTTGTTGTGGGTAATCACTCGTGAAATATATTTTACACTTTTTTCCCCAAATTATGCAAACAATTTATGTTTGCTAATATTATATTTGCAAAGTCTGTTCCCTAAATTCTCAACAGTTAATTGCTTCTGAATTACGATGCCGAAATATTCCAGATTTACTTTGTTATGCAATAAACAGAAACTTTCACCATATAAAATATGCTACTAATTTTATTGTATAATTCAACTTCATACCTCTTTTGTACTCTAGACTTCTGTCTTTGTAAAACATATAGTATCTGAACCGGCCAAGCTGAGATAATAAGTTAAGTATGTTGGACGGTAATTTAATGAAATATATTAAATTTATACGAAAGAGAAACGAGTACGAGTTCAGAGCATAACTTGGCATTTCCCAGAGTTCAAGACATATAGGCTTTTATTGGTAATTGAAAATAATGGCACACTATCCATTAAAGCACTTAACCGAAGTGGGAAAGAACGGAAAATTGAATTATACTGCTGATAGGCGAATAAATTCGTATATCGACGTAATCATTTCCCCGCGAGAACCTGCGTTACCTGCGTAAATCTCCGATCCTATTAGAATGCACTTTAATTTGTATACTTTAATTTCATGTTATCAGATAATGGCGTCTGATAACATTACAATTCATGTCATTAAATACGTCATTATAACGATAATCATTTATATGCTTTATTCAGTTACAAGTTAGAATTTTACTAACATTTTTCTAGAAGGAAATATATAACTAAATGTATAAAAGGAAAACCTGAACATATTTTCCCCCATTTTTCATTTAAGGACACTCACATGTGCTTTTCCATAAGTGAATTGATTTCTACTATATATTCATAAGTCTATACTGTATATTCGTAATTCGCAATGTCATTACGTAATTATATTGAATTTTGGTTTTAATTAACTTTCATTTCTATGCTGCCTACATCAAGATGTTTATTAGTAAAGCAAAAAACGAATGCTGCAGCAAAATATAAATAAATATGAACAGTTTTAGCTGAGGCAAATTAATTTTAGAATGATTTAAACCCAGACAGTAAAGATGTTTATACTCAGAACCAGTAACATAGTTTGTCGCAGTGCTTTATGTAAATGCTTACATTGGGAAAATTGAAGGGTAAAAAGAAAGTGTGCTAATTTATAATTGTGTGAAACATACGTAATTTCTTGATGCAGCCTTCCTTAATGCAGCCCCTTCTCTTCCACATGTTTCACGTTTAATCCCATTTACTGGTGTTCTTTGGGGTAAAAGGGTATTAACTTTCTTTGAGTCTCCACTTCCGTTAAGCTCCTGGAGCTTCACAACCTATCACCGATGTTTTGAATTTGATCAACAATGAAATATTTGCACATACATCGGATGAAACAATTGTTACATAAATATCTGCTGTATCAACGAAGGTCAACAAATATACTGGGCGTTAGTAAAATATGTGAAACATTTTGATATGTTATCTCTATTTCAGGATAATAAACGTTGGTATCGTGTCTGTACTTTATTCGGTAATAATGTTTAAAATATTATATAGAATTACGAGTAACCTGTACGTAGTTCATTAATTATCGTTTTGAAGTCATTACTATATTTTGTAAGTAATCTATATATTAATCAAAATTATATTCGATGCATAATCATCATTATGTATAAACATTTAGGAATTTAAAAATTCGAAAAGCAGTTCAAGGAAAAGGGAAAACAGTTCTACCATAATTGTTCATTATTATTGATTATTCAAGTCTGATTTTTAATTAAGCTTCCGTAAGTTAAAAAAAAAAAAACTTTTAAGAAAGTGGTGAAGAATCGATAAACATTAACAAAAAAATGAATAAAATTTTTAACATATTTAGAGAGAAATCCTGCTCTGTCTGCCTCGACAGCTAGAAAGTAAATGCATCAAAGCTTGAGTTTCTTGCATACCCCTTTTGCTTCGTGAATGAAAACGTCCTACATAAAGCACAGCCATTTATTCTTAAACAAGAAAGAAGAAATACCACGTTCCATTTATTGACGAGAAGGAAGTGTGAGAACAAATCACGAAACATTAAGATGTCTTAAGTCTAGACAGTAATAATGACTGGAATTCGAGCTATTTCAAAAAAAATAGAATGTCCATTCAGTTAATAGCTGTCGAAAAACAATATGAATCATTTTAGGATATATGGAATTGCTTCGATTATTTTTTGTTCAACCTGAGTAACTGCAAATTAAGCATCTTTATTCTAGAAATTTATATGAACAATATGTGAAATGGTTCGATAGAATTAAGGAAATTTATTAATTTGCTAAGCGCTTTAGACACTTATCGCAACTGTGTTATTAGCTTAACTGTGATTTCATTTCTTTTATTATTCTTACGTGAAGCGATTGAAACTAATATATATTACTATAAATATATGAATTAAAGAAATGGAAAATCACGAAGAAGTAAACAAGGAGAAAGAGAGTCATTAAATTATAAAAAGAGAAAAAAACTTATGGCTCATCAATTCAGAATGTCAGGAGTTCTTTTCCTATCAGCAGTGTCTACAGTTAAGTATTAAAGAAAAAGCAGTTTGTTGGATAACAGTGATAGCAGAGGTATTATAACATTTGAAAATTAATACAGTATGCTCAGTTTAATTGTATGTAATCAGGAATATATAAATATTGTGCAATAAAAAATGTTCTAACCGTCAATTTGACACTATTAAAAATTCAGTGACATTGTTTAAGTTAATTTGTAACTATCGGACTCTAATGCTATTTAGAAATTAAACTTTAACCAGTCCTGGCGTAATACAGTTATGATGCTATTTAGAAACTTTTTTTCGTATTTAATGATCCTTAAACGTCTGTCGTTAGATCCTTAAACTTATGTTATTGTTGGTTTACTCCTGTTTCCTGCTTTCTTTTAACTGCCCTCGTATTAACCGCAGTTTTGAGCTATCCCTTGATTTTCATCCCTAGCATTAGCCCGCATAGTTTATAGCACTACACTGTACAAAAAAGAGATTTTTGTGACAGCTTTAATGTATCTTATTATTATGATTAGGTTTTATTTTCTTTGACTTATAATCATCAGATAAGGAAGGAAATAACCACATTTTAAAGAAGATTGACAGGAAAATAATTCTTATTATTTTGTAAACTAAATTAATATATATAAGTCACATTTATTCTATAAAATGTATAAACAGGTTTACGAAATTGAAACATGGTTATTGCTATTTACTTAAATATTATTAATTAAAACTACTTATTTTAAGACTAATGTTTACGATAGAAATTATTTTTGCTTAAAATTAATTAACAGAAATTATTATTTATTTTGGAAGTTTTTTAATTTAACTACTAGAGACAAAATTTGCCGGCATCAGAAGATGTATGTTCAGTTATAGGGAAAACCAAAACTGTTCTTAATTATCGTAACAACTATAACTTATAAAATACTAGGTAACAAATATTCCTTACAGAAAAATAACTTATAATTAGTATGAATAATAGCTGAGAAATTAATAGCTGGAATGATAGATTATCGTTTGGCGTTACCATAGCAACGAGAAGAATTTAAACAAGATATATTAAAATATAAAGCACTACATTCATTTTAAATCGGAAATATAATCTAGGTATGTATCGTTTTCAGGTTCCCAAATTAACCTCACGGGAATTTTAAATTGTTTTCATTTAAAGTAAGTAACATAAATTACTACAAATTAATTAAATTTGCATAAAATTTCTATTTCTTTGCTCTTTTGAGGATAGATTATTTAAAATCTCTGTATAATTGGCCATTAAGTGCTATTATGAATTCACAAGTAGTGTTTACTATTCTAAGTTTCCAAATTGTTAAAAATAACGCCCAACGAACTTTTCTTTGTAAGATGAAAGCATTAAACTTTCGTCAAACAAATTAACTGTAGTTATGTAATAAATTAAATATAATTATGTAATAAAGATTACATTACAAAAAATGGAAAATTGTAACGCAGATATTTTTCTATTGAAGTATTCGAATAACTGTTTAAACTGAATTCATAAGGGGGATCATTAATTATTATAGCAAAGCGTTCCACTTGGCAACAAAACGATAAACATGGGGCATATTTTAAAGGACTTCTGATATTTTCGGTAACTTTACAGCTTATAGCCCATAAAATATTTCACTAGAAACAAACAGGTTAGGAAATTACAAGTGATCTAGGGATTTAGTTTCTGGATGAACGGTGGAACTGACTTTTAATAAGCAAATTATCATTTAAAATGATATTTTATATTTTTTCTTTTAGAAAAAAGAATAAGTTGCACTTCAATGTTATGACTAGACTACTTTTGTTATCTTTCTACCTGCATTCCTGTTCTGGTTAAAAATTGCTGGTGTTTTAGAGCTTTAGAAAAAGCGAATAATATGTAACATGTAATAATGAATAGTTTGCTTTATGAAGAAATTAATAAAGCCATTGTTTTAACTTTTTATCCAGTATATCAATTTTTTTTGCCGCTATGAATTATAAAGTATGCTTGTTAAATAAACAAAAACAAATTATAAGCAGAAAAGTGGGTGTTTGGTGACTTAAACCCTTTCGCGACGGCGCACCTTTAAGACGCTCGGGCGGGACGGAAGGGAATCGAAGGCAGTCACCGTACAGGACGGAGGTTTTCCATCGCTAAGCCTAATTTTATAAAAAGAAAAAAAAAAAAAAAAAATCAGAAAAAAAAAAAAAGTTTTGCTTCTATTATCGTAATTTTTGGTATCATGTTTAGATTATTACTCGAGCTCTTATATATGCTAAAATAAGCAATTCATAACGTTTTGTTTCTTTATTTTATATGAAAATATACTTAAAAAATTGTTTATCTTGTAAAATAGTTTTCGGAAGCGCTATTCAAATTATTCCAAAGTTTCAATTGATAAAATCCATCATTACAGTTTAGAATTAATAAAACAACGCAATAAATACTATTTACAGTAAGAAGTAGCAAAATTTAAAATGAAAACTGTGGTATATCTCGAAGCACGGAGAAGTATCACTTTCTAACTCTTTAGAAAATGAATCATCACTCTCATTTGCGTTAGTAAATGATTCACTAACCATACTAGGGTATTCTTCCTCTGATAAATAGCGCCTTCCCGCCATAATAGACTGAAGGTGAGGCTTTCTTAAATAAAAACAGAAAAAACGGAAATGTGTTTGAAGGTAATGGAAAACGTAGACGAACTCCACACAGTAACCTTAAAAGACCATACATAGTAGAGGATAAAATAGAATAAAAAAGGAATTGGATATAAATTCAGACACACGAATGTTTTCATTAGGACGCGGCGATTTAGAGAGCCCATCTCTGTTTACGCTTCCCACACCCACCCTCGCAACAGCTGATGAATAAAATACCAAAGTCAAGCAGAATATATCAAACTCAAGGTCAGGAACTTAAACCTGTGTTCATTTCAAAAGTAATGGACATAGGATGCCATCTAGTGGCCTTTAGAAAAAGTTCCATCTTGAAATGCGTATACGCATCACCCGTCCTCTGAATGCAATCTCTAGTGATGCGTGGGTGGGACGCCCAGCTGTAAGAGAAGTTCTTAGGGAATGCGTATATGGGACACACGTCCTGAAAGGGTTTTAAGGCCACTCATAAGATATCAGCCGCTAGTGATGGCGTAATACAGTTTTGATGAGTTAGTTGCTGGCTTCAGCACTTGAGTCAGTCTTTGAAACTTTGTCATTCGTTAATCTTGCATACAAGAAGTTAGTCGTCGGCATGAGATTGGGAAAATCTAATGGTCTTGTTTAAGCTGCTCAGAAACTGCCGACACTTCGCACAGACAGATGCCACATAGAAGCGTCGATTGTAGCGTTGAAGGCATTAAACAACAAGGCAAATTAAGCTTAAAGAGAAACACTTAGACCCCAACTGCTTCTATTATCTAGTAGAACTTCGTGATAACATTTTTAATGCTGTGCCAAATAGAAAATTCTAGGTTTCCAGGAACAAGTAACAAGAATTGTATCAAAAAATCAAACAGCAGATTAGTCAGCAGCCAAAAACTTAATTTTTTTGCAGTTTCAAATACCGTTTAATTTTTCCCGTAATTGTACCTTTGATAACTGAAGGCATTAATACTGTCTGCAATTTTGTTGCCATTGTTTAAAGTTTCATAAAATAAGTCTAGTCATCAGCATCTGATGCATCTTCTTTTGTCTTTCTCCTTTCCTGGTGCATCTTCCTTCTTTATAAGTTTAAAACCAACACTATACTAACTCATTTCCGTTTTCAGAACAGTTACTCAAAAGTAGCTGTAAAAAAACGTACAGCAGAGAATAAAATTCTTAGCGAAAGTAAATTTTATTCTTTTTCCTCAGATTTCCCTTTAATAAAGTTAAATTTCCATTTGAAAACTAATATTAAAACTTCAGTTTAATTTATTTCAATGCAAATTAGAATTTTTAGTTGGCATGAAAGGAACTTTACTTCATTCGCTAGCAGTATTAATTAATATGCTGGCCATGTATAATTTAGAATAAAAATTCTAAAAAGGAACTTATGAAACATAATATTTTTTTCCAATACGTTAAAAGAAAACATTTGTCAAAATCTTTCAGGAAAAAAATAAAAAAATATATTAATATTATTACTCTTCTTAATAATGTACCATATATCTTATATTCCATATTGCTTCAATAAGCATTTAAGCTATTCTGATTTAGCCAGGAGTAAATGAATAATGAAGTATTTGTACAGTTTTTTTATCAACCGTTACCTTTTTGATTAATACGTCGAATGCCAATTATGAGACAATTTATAAAAATATGATCTGCCTCGAGGACCGACTACAAGGTAACTTGTAAATGCTGAATTTAGAATTGTTTCACTAATGGCTCATTGATGAATTTATACACCTATCACTGACTCTGCAGCACGAAAAAAACGAAAATTGCAAGCGCGTTTGTATGAATTAACTCTAATTAGCTATTACAAAGAAGGTCTGCCAGTTTACAAGATATTTCATGAGAAGCTTTTCTTCGTCGAGGGAGGGGCTTATCCCCTATGTTTCTTGGTGATTACTATGTTTCATAATTAGGATTTTCAAATGATCAAATTTGATTCGCTTATAAAACTGGAATTTTGAAACTTAAAATGACATTTAAAAAGGACTGAAGCATAAAATAAAAAATAACGTGCATTAACAAAAGAAATTAAGGAAATTTCAAATGAATTTCAAGTGGTTAAAATTTAACGAAAATACCAAAGTATTAAATAGATGTAATGCTTAAAAAACCCATATTTTTCATTAGTTTTTTCTTTTGGCCTTTCGAATTGAAAGTTATTCGTGTGAAAATATACAGAACATGCAGGCAAGGGTGAACAAAACAGTAACTAGATTGCCGATAATGTCCAAACCAGCATTAGGTATATAGCATTTATATTTCAGTATCAGAAATTTGTAGTTACTTTTCATGTACACTATATTAAAAAGTGAGCAAAATTAGTTTATGTAATAACTTTCAATCAAATATAAGATAAATTGTACTAAATATATCAGAAAGAACTTGACATCATATTTCACATTTGTATATGGGATTAAATTCATGCTACCGTTTTTATATTGCTAAAGGATAAAAGCATGCTAATTATGCAAATTCTAGAATCTTCATAAACCGCATTTTTGCTATTATTTAGAAACGAAATAACCGTGAAAATCCTTTATATCACAGGAATTTGAAGAAAATTAAAATAATTTTAAGTAGAGATGGAAACTGGGAAATATATAAAACTTTTGCGTTTCTCTTTTCAAGATTGTAAATTTTTGAATTAAAAATATTAGGGATTTTTTTAAAATATGTTCTTGTTCTCAGCAACTTCATTTACTAAATATTTGTCGATTTCAGTTGCTCCATAGCTTTGACGTCATCACTATTTAATGAACGCTTGGGAAATATGATTAAGAAATGTCGAAATCTTTAGTTAATTAAAACTATAAAATAACAAATGTTTTTCATTATACTCATTTTAAACTTTGCCATTATAAAACTATTTATTTTTTGTCCCGTGAGTTTTCTCCCTTTTTTGTATGAAATAAGTTTTTAATCTTTGGATTCTGAAATCTTTAATTTGTTTAAAGACTAGTTTTCTCATATTTCCTGCTGCTTTTGCTTCGACATCCCGCTTTCTGTTAGAAGTATTTGCTGTGAATTGCGTGGAGTTTGGCTCGTTTCTAAAATGCTTTATTTGCTAATCAATAGAAAGGCTAAGGCTGCTTTCACTATGCTATCTGTGTTGCGAAAAGGAGTGAAAGGACATAACCATCTTTTCAAAGCTATGCCATTGACGTAATATTGGCCTTGCCTAGTTCTTAGTTTTTATTTCGATCCTTAGTTTGTATTTCGACCACATACGTTTTGAATTCGTTCACGAACATTCTTTGAGTTTTTCATGAATTGCATTGGAAATTTTATCATTAGTGTTAATGGAATTTTTGCGTCACTGTTATCTTTTGTGAAGACTTTTGCTACTTTCGCGTTATTTTTTATACGCAGTTAATTAGTGATATTGCTATAGATTAGCTTATTTTATTCCAATAATTTGCTTTAATTTTTTTAAATACTGATTTTTTTTTAATTTTAAAATAAAAAAAGAATTCTTTTTTTCCACAAATAAGCAGCGACTTTGTGATGATTGATATATAGATGTGGTGATTGATATATAGTATTTGACTCTACATTTATGGTGAACGTGATAACTATTAGACAACGCTGAACTATTAGCTTGATAATGGAAATGAAGCTTAGCAAATACACATTATTAGCTTAGCTAATAGACAAAATATTATTCTCGGGAAAAAATATATTAGCTTTATCATACATCGTTTTTAGGTTGTTGTATCGCTACAAAATTTTATTGCAATCATTTTGTTGGCTCCAAATAAGATTTATAAAATGTCTGTTGTTAATGTTATATTTTTTAATGAGAATATGTGACGATTTTGAGTCAGTTTTATTTCATTCACAGAAAAGTTAAGCGTCATATTTTGTAGAAGTTTTTCTTTTTTTTAATAGAAAACATTTTTAGGTTTTTGATTTACTTCGCCATTTGCATGTATTGAGATACATTAGGAAAATGTTTCCTCGATAACCTGATAAACAGATCATTCCCACACATATCAGTTTGGCAAGAAGTGAAAACATCGTATAGGGAAAACAACAATAATCCTGGCCTCCCAAAAAATTCTTTTTTTATTATTATTATTTCGCAAACAAAATACTGCCTTTTCCTTCCGGTGAAATAGTTAAAAACTTTAGAATCTGCTCAATAAATAAAGCTTTGCTTCCATTCTTTTTCCATACCTGTGTGCGAGAAAATTGGATTTCTGATTTTGGTTTGACTTTGACATCTCACATTGCTTCGCGATCATTTTATGAAACCTTTCAGGCGTTAAGCTGAAACCTGGATTATAACGATTGCACGTTGTAATATTATTTTTGAATTTCCGGATGATTTTCTATTCAGTTATTACTGTAAGATTTTTAAGATTAAGTCTTCGTCAAAAAACATTATGCGTGTTTTTCACGTCCAGGTTATAAATGCAAAAAAATTAAAAGATGTATGTAAATTTCTCGCTATGCATTCTCAGTATGTTAGTGTTAATAAATTTGCAAATATTGTTAGTATAAATTAAACGGGAAGCAAAATAACTTTGAAATCAATATAACAACTGTTCATTTACATTGCTAAAAAGGGAAATTCGATCAAACATCTTGAGTTCGACCATTTGTTTTTTTTATAGTTTGTTTATAAGCAAGTTTAGAGGAATAATTAAATATTTTGGATTCTCTCTTTTCCACCCCAATTATATATTCAATTTTGATTAACTTAAGAAACTGAGCCATTTTTTATATAAAAAGTTTGTATTTTATGTAACATTTATCAGTTTATAGATGTAATATAAAGTTCAGTTTTCCGGGGAAAAATACTCTTATTTCTAAATCATATTTTAAGATCTATTATTACACAGGAACTTAAAATCATTATTACACAGCGATTTACATTTAATATCACACACATTCTCTGAAAAATTAGTCAAAAACTTACCCATGCCTTCAGAATAATAATAACTATTATATTCTCAGAAGTGAAATCATATAAACTTCAAATTTCTTAATCAGTTAAAGCAGGAGAAAAGTTAAGAGTTGTTCATGTTTCGCGAAATACTTTTTAATAGTGCATCACAGCAAAATTGCGTAATCAATACCAGATTTATTACAAGTAAAAATAAATTAGAAGTTTGTTTTGCATACTTTTGAAGAAAATAAAAAATTTATCTTTTTACTAATAAGGCAGACATTATTCATTCTGTTTCCCCCGCGTAACAGCAATCATGATAGATAAAAATTTTACGGCAGTCGTGAAAGGGGTATCAAAATTCTGAAGTTTAATGAACGACGGAGGCTTAAAAAAGTATCCTCGCAAAAAAAAAAAAAAAAAAATACTGACATGGCCACAGCCTTAAGTCCACAGCCCACAGTTCTAACACATCATCTTCTCATCTTGTGCGTTTTATCTCAAAGATGCAAAGATTTGCATCTTTGCAATAATTTGCGCAAAGATTTGCGGCAAATTCTGCTTGCTATTTTTCACATACTGATATATTTTTGCACGTAGCGTCGATTTGTTCAAAGATGTAATTATCAATTATATCTTCCACAAATCTTCCCAGTAACGGTGGGATTCTCAAAGAAAGATCGTCTTCTACGCGTCCTCTCGAAATCGCTCATTTAGCTTTGCTGAGTAAAAACATTTATCTTTGGTGAGCCTCGCATATTCTCGATGATAACGTTGGGGTTCTCAGTTCCCAGTTAATCACCCCTATCTAGACAGATGGAAAGTTGCTTCGTTGCAATTTAACAAAAGCGTCAACTTCAGATATTTCTTGCAAGTCATTAAGACTTTGTCAGAAATTAAGACTTTGTCATTAATGCTGAGATGATGCAGCTGAAGTCTGTACGGTTTACAGTTCAGTCTCTTACGAAGAATTCGCCATGCATTTGATTGCAAGTTCCAAACTATACATTGTGCATATAAAATTCTTGTCTATGCTCATAAGTGTGTTCAATGTTACAATTACTTCGCTTCGTCCTACGCATTCCGACGATGTACTCTGGGCAGAGAAATTTTTTATTGCAAAATTTTGCATGTAATTTATGCTTTCAAAAGGAGACACAGAATTTTGGAACTCCATTCGAAATCTTCTCTGCACTAATAAATTAAGCAACGTTTTGTGTACAGTAAATTCCCACAAACTCGACAACTTTCTAGGAACTTTTTTAAGATATCTGTAGGCGAAACAGAGCAAATATTGCATTCAGTATATATACTTATTATTTATGCGAATGTCTTCCCTGTTCTCTTTAAAAATTTGAGTGTTCTTTTTCTGTAATTTTTGTCGTTTTCTTTGCACTATTAATTCTTGGAACTGCCTAAAAAATTTCAAGATATGCTGTAACCCTTGGCAACGCTGTTTGCTTCTTCGGAATAAGTGTAAGAGACAATCTACCATCATATGATATTTTTATACCAACAACTACTAATAATTTTTCTTCATTTTTGCATGTAATTTTTTACTCAATTTTTAGGATATTTGTTCTTTTTATAACTTTTATTGTGCTAGAACTTGACATAAAAAAATCAACATTCATTTCAATTGTATGCTGTACTTTTCCGTCACCATTATTGGGCTACAAATGGGCAGTTATATTTGTAGCCCAATAATGGAGTAAATAATTTACAGTTAAATATTAAAAGTTCTGAAAAACCCACCTCTTATTCCGTAAACCTTGACAGTCTCTTAGTCCACATTATGTTGAGTTTGTGGGATTCTACTGTATTATAAAACACAAAAATAACTGCTCAGATATACTGAACGGCATATTGCTACCTCTATTGCAAAAACCAAGATAACTATACTCGCAAAATATTTTTAAATAGTCTCATATATAAAAGTTTGAAATTAAGCAGTTCTTTAAGTTTTATTTGAAACTAGGGATCCTGAGTTTTTTTTTTCTAAATGTTAATGTTTTTCTAAAGCTAAATGTGTGAATTTTATTTAGGTTAGGTAAATTTTATTTAGGTTAGGTTTCTAAAGCTAAATGTGTCTTAACTACTTATTTCTTTCTACTAGTTCTTTTTTATCCTTCTATTATCTATCGGACTCCATGCAAATTAGGTAGAATTTAAAAATAATGTGTATCTAAATCTAAATCAGCAACAATTGTTTAGTTAGGCTTCAATGGCAAAACTTATTGAACATTTATTAACTTTGTACAAAATCCTGCAGCGGCGGAGGCGTTTACTTGGGGCTAAACTCATATTTTAGTGAGCGCAAAATTTCTTTGTTTGCCGAATAGTTTATTAAAAATTGATTTTGAGTTATTGAGATTTAGGTATTGATCTATAGATTAAATTCGTGTGTTAAATTCAAGTTTAGGGTTGATTTGATTTAGGACATCGCAAGCAGCGTTGCATAAGTTTTGCAAGATTTTAGTTTTTGTATATCTAAAAGCCGTATAAAAACTTTTAGATCATTTTTATTTACGTAGCGGTTCATCGATAATTTGTCTGAACGTAATAATATTTGGATAAGACTCCTAATTAAACCGAATCTTTTAAAATATATTCTAGAAACCGAAATTCTAAAACTTAACAATTAGTTATTATTGCATATAAATTCTTCCAAACTTCTAATTAAGGAGATCTCGAATAAGTTTGATCTTAATAGGATAGTTTTTGCTTAACTCTATGTCTGCGACTTTTCGAGAGATCTTTGTTTAGTTCTGCAGTCGTTTTGAAATTTTGAGGTGTTTCCTAGTAAGTAGAAGTTTTAAATTAATTTTTTTATATTTTTGCTTGCGATAAAACGTTGTTGTCATTTAATTTTTAGCCCACCAGCGGCCGAGCGGTAAAGTCGCTGAACGCTGGTAGTTCGGTCCGAGGTTCGAATCCCGCGAACGGGCTGGCTGCATGGGCGTTTTCGTGGTTTTCCCCATGTGTAACGTGTATACGAGCCAGTTCCCCTTAGAAAGTCCTCCACGAAGGCATCCCTCCTCTTAGGCAGATAGCCCTAGTGTGCTTTGCCATAATTAAATACACAACACACATTTAATTTTTAATTATTGTAAACTTACCTCTTTACATTTAGAATGATTATATTAGCCACTTACTTTAAATGCTGTAATAATCATGAAAGATTCTCCAGGAAAGCTGAAGGTAAGCCAATGTAGGCTATAGGTTGGGTTATTTGGGTTACGGCAATGTCCGCAAGAGCTATTTGCCTATGGGAGGGATGACGATTTGGAAGACGGTGTAAACGAAACTGGCTACATTTACATGTGGGAAAAACTATGGAGCCTTCCATGCAATCAGCCTGATCGCTTGGATTTGGACCTGGGTAAAACTACTTATAATCAGCGATCTTATCATGTGGCCGCTATTGTTCTCCACCGGTATGAAGTTGAATGAAAACTAAATATTACAGTGCTGTTTAAGTAAGAAATGTATAAAATCTAGGAATATCGGACTTCAAGTAGATTAAACGTTAGCTATAATCAAGGAGAGAACATACGAAATAATTTTTAGTTGAGAAAGGCAAAGCTGTCTGGATAAAGGAGAATGCCTTCGAGGGCGACTTTCTAAAGGAATGTTTTTTCTATTCGTGTCAAACGGGTGGAAATCATAAATACCTGCCATCAACCAGCTTGTTAGCCTGGGTCGAACTACCAACATTCAGCACTTTTAACCACTTGGCCACTAACGGATCTAATTTTTACTAATATATTATAGTTCTTTGTATTTTGCTATATATATTTAAAATTAGAAAGATTTTTTAGCAATAATAGACCTTAGGGAGAAAAGTTTTATTGAAATAAGATTTAATTCTAAAAAAAAGCTATGCCTTTAATCTACTACTTGACTGATCTTTAATCTAATAAACTGCAAGAAAGCGAGCTTGCCTGCTAATTTGTTTTATAGCTAGCTACTTTCCTGGATTGAAGGGAGCTGTTGTCACTAAATTTCAACCTGTTTTGATAATATATTTTAATGAAACGTATCAGTTATTCTTTGTATGGAAATTAATGCTCTACGTGTTCCAAATTCTTTTCACATTTACATGTGAAAGCTATGCTACACTGTTACTAAGAATCAACGAAAATCAAGTTAAAGAATCAGCGAAGGAAATATTGGGCTGAAAGTTGACAATTTTCTAGCAGAAACGTGACGAATATTAATAAAGCCTATCCTAGAATAATCTCAAACTTTGTAATTTCGAATGGGTTTGCTATTCTAACAGATGAGCAACCAATACGTCATTGTACTTAATGCTACAGGTTTTAATAAAATGCTTTTCATAGTCAATATGCCTCAAAGTAGCACGTTTCGAGTTCTTGAATGTTAAATTTGGAATCTGATAATTCAATTACTTGTTAAAGAATGAAGGTTGATATAGATTACGATAATTGCAACTCTTTTGTGCTAGCTTTACCAGGCTGAGGTTAATTGCTTGAATCAACAGATTTTAAGCCCAGAATTAGAAAACTGAGTGAAAGATGATGATGAACCCAGGAAAGCTAAATTTGTCATGTGAAATTACATAAACGCATGCTTTCTTTAGATTTATTTCAAGATGATTCGTGTTTATAAGACTAAGGTGTAGTTAATGGGATGGAACCCAGGTCAGTTTCTGTACGGTTCGTGCATCTTTATTGCTTACAAATTTAAGATTTAATTAGTTACCCTCGTATTTAATATTTTAATTAATGAACTAATAATGATTATTCATTTGTTGCTAAATAATCATTTTTAAAGAAAGGTACCACACATCGGTTAAATTTTTGACTATTTTTAGAAATCGTAACTTTGTTAGGGCATACAAATGTTTCTTCAAATTCTTTTAACTCGATGTACAAGAGGATCAATTTTACTATGTAAATAATAGTATTGTAGCAAAGGCCCTCAAAGATACAAATTCGAAATACAAAAATACTTTCTTAAGAACTATTGCTTTCAACTAACAACTCGTGTTGAAAAAATAAAGATTTCCAAAAACTTAACTCCATATCTCAGCAAAATTACAAAGAACAGTATATAGTTGAGAGTGCAGAAAAGATATACATTATTGTACATTATATCGTTGATAGCAAAGAGGAAAAATATAATTATTATTGATTTAAATAATAATAGAAAGAATATTTTTTAGGATTATATAAAAAATTTATTTTGAATGCGTTTTATATTTATTATATATAAAACGTTATTAGCGTTTTCATATTCTTGATCAACATTTAAATAAAGAGAAAATAAAAAGCGCAATAAAAGAAAAAATTATCTCTTTTTAGGTCAATGGATTCATAAAAATTTTAATTCTAGTACGGAAGAAAGCGGGGTGAAATATCATTCGGAACCTAAACTGCGGTAGTTATATGATCAGTGAAGAGATTGACTGTATGTGATTTGTTATTAAATGTATTGATACAAATTTGTAATGTCTATGGAATATTGTAGGATAATAAAATAGTAGTTCGGTAACGCGGCTTAGATAAACGTGAGAGCTTGTCGGTTTTCAGACAGATGTCGTTTTCACTTTGAGAGTGTATTGGAACTTAGCAGTATAGTCTGTTTTTGAAAAATACATTATACGGTTCTAATTAATTTAGCGTCCTCGATAACTATAACTTGAGAAGAATGTAACACTATTCGCTGTTTTTCACACAACTACAGAAATAAAGTCCAAAGAATACCTAATTACCTTTTTTTATTCAACTCAAAGAATGATACAGTCGGCCCCTCTTGGCCTTACCGAAAAGCTTCCACTTGGACTTTAACTTAAGCTAGAAAATAATAAACTAACTAAATTTTAACTAACTAAAACATAGCCGAAGCTGTAAAAAATAATTAACCGAATTGGCTCTTAATTAAATCTTACCAGCGAATACTAACAGGCACGTAAGATTATGACCGAACGTAGTAAGATATACTTAAAGCAATGACGTGGCCCGAAGGCAGAACATGCTCCGATGAGAAATGAGCACTTCTACGGAAGTGAATGAACTTCCTATTAAATACTGGTTCTACCTCATTTACATAAAACGCGATACTGAAAACTCAGTCTGGCAGGGAGTTGTAGGTAGGAAACAAGAGAACAAAATAAAGTTGTTTTAAAGTTAATGATAACTCTTAGAAAATTAAAATAATCCCTATAACATTTCGGTCCGATGTTTTCATAATTAGATCAGTAATTACAACAAGGCCTGAATAGGTCACTTCATTGTTTATGCAACAGGTCGAAATGTCGAACATTAGAAAGTTTGGTATTTCGTGATATATGATTGTGTACTCGCTATTGTGAGCACTATATGAAATCTGTACTATGTACTATAGTGTTGTGTTTTACGGGTTCGTGGATTTGGAGTGATTGATGACAACACTTGATAAAGAATCAAAACACAATTTATTCATCAGGATTACACAGAGCAGTTCCACAAACGTGTTACAATCGTCGGAAAACTACGATAAACGCTCTGAAACAATCAGAAACACAGTCTTCAGTCTACAACGGTTAAGGCAGCTTTACGGCAAAGCACTAAAGTTCAGCTCCCGACTCGGTTCGGTCGCTGTCAAGCTAATCTCGAAACTCGAAACACTATTACTGAATTAAACATACCCATGATACTCTCTTACTCCACATACAGGCAGAGTATACGTAGCTTTTGATCTGCCTTCGAGAACATTCTCGAGAAAACTAGTAAGAATTCCGTCTATGGCATATCGCCGATTTTGTCTCCAAATGGACGATTTCGCGTCAAATCTGGCAACCCTTAACATCGCCTTGCGGGAAAGCTATCTTAGCGCAGCTGTTTATTTCGTAACAATATTAATAACACTGGCCAGATTACAGAAAAAGATTTCGTTAAGAAATTATACGCAACTTTTACGAGCTAGGTAAAATATCGTTTTGGAGGTCTTTGCTTTTTCAAGAACTTTACTAGTGTGGCATCATAAATTAATTTTAAATGTAAGATAACATATAATTATTGTTAAGAACTATGTTATATAATATAATTTCTGAACAATTTTAATTAGCAGAGCAATAATGGAGGAAATTCATTTGCCTGAAGGTCATATTGTTCCGATAATTTAAAGAAACAAGATATGTTAGTAATCTGCTTAATTTACTAAAAGTAAAAATTCATTCCACCAGTTTTTTTAATATAAGTTGATTATATTAAGAAGTAAGCGTACAGCTTCTGCCGCCTTTCATTCAACAACATAGAAACAAATTAATAAGTTGATATATAAACTTAAACCATTGAGGGAAAAAAGAAGCTTCCATTATGTGTTAAGCAAATGATATCTTTCTTGTTGTATTATAAGTTTTTACTCCTTTTTTAAGCGCTGAACGTTTAAGCGCGGTTTCTTTCTTATTAAGTCTTTCTACTTAGTCTTCAAAAAGCAAAGTACATATATGTATATGTCATGATTCTGTGCAGATGACTTGAGGATTTGAAGATAGCGTAGATACATTAGATGACACGATGAAGAAGGAAAACTTGCAGACGTTGGCTTAGATAACAAGACAAAATTATATTTCTTGGTGACTAATTGTGAGCACACGTTTCTCATTTACATAATACTATTATAGGCTGCAAAAAGTATCCCAGAATTTTTCGCAGCATATGATATTTTTTCAGACATAAGTCGACACAGAGAATAGAACTCTGAAACAGCACATCTTAGCGTAGCGAGAGGAAAGCAAGAAGACGTCGTCCGCATTTTATCAAAACTCATTTATAGAGTATAATCCTTTGTTTGAATTTTGAATGGTGATTGGAAAAGAACTAAGCGCCTTGAAGGATTGATTATGATGTAATGTAGATTAGTTTTCAAGTGAATGCAGTTTATATTCAAGGCAAGGGATGCAGCCAAATTAAAATGCGGAAATAAGAGTTTGCTGCTAAATTAAAGTTAGTAACTTTCTTTTATGTTTTATAAATTACATACTATAAGATAAAGTAACTTATACATATTATAATGCAGTATAAGTAACTTTATAAAATTGCTTTTAATAATTATAATGACCATAATATAAAGATAAAAATTAACGCTGTGATTATAGGTAACACTGATGGGAGGCATCTTATTGCTGTTGATCTGTACGTATCACTTACCGTTCAACAACATTTATTCCACATACATCCTTCTTGAAACTGAAGATACTTAATGTTTTTAAACTACTATACAAGTGTTAACGAACTTCTTTTGATTTTATTCTTATTTTGGACTTAACTTAATTTTTATCTTGCTATATTTTGACTTCTTAATTCTCAGCCTTCCCGGTGAAGAATGTTTATTAAATTAATAAAATTAATAAAATTAATTAAATTAATAAAATTAGTTTTTCTGTGACTAGATTTGAAAGGACAGAAAATTAAGAAATTTACAAAAATTCTAACTATAGCTGCGTTTTGAATTATGTTGCTGAACGTGTAATTATCAGTTTCATAGATATCTAAATGGCATTTATCTAACTTTGGGTAGTCAATACTCAGATCTCGTTATTTGAGACAATATTATATAAAGGGACATGGTTAAATTAAGTAAGTAAGAATATATGGTTGCATAGCATATAAGAAAGCTTACATTAAATTAATCAGAAACAGAATATTAAGTAGTGTTGCAATTACCATATATGCTGTTTTGAAGACACTTGAGCAACAGAAAGACATATTTCAGTTTTGAAGCACATAGCTTTGTTTTTAATGCTATTTTTATTTGTTTTAATGTCATTTTCATTTATATATTTGTCAGAAAATTAATTCATGAAAACAGACTTTAGAGGAATGGCTTGAAAATAGTTTAACAAAATTTTCAAGAGAAGAACACTCAAACATAAATCAAAATTATCAAAATTTTCAAGGGAAATAAATTATGATTTGCTTTGTTCGTATTTATCGCATTTGATCTGCAAATTTAATTGCAGTTAAAAGCATGATTTTGTTAGAAATAGATTTAGACATAAAAGTTTCTGCATTGTGCATACTAAACAAAGGATGACTTATGATTTAAACCCTAACAGAAGTCCTCCTTTGTATGTAATTTAAAAAGTGAAACACGTTCTTTTCTCAGTCAGCAGACTATTATTTCTCTATCCTTTATCTGAAAGACACAAATTTAACATTGGGCCAAAAAATAAAAAAATGGTGGACTAAAAAGCAAGTCTTGATGGCATAATCGCGTGAGGCTATTTTCTGATTTTAAATAATCGAAAACTACAGTTTGTACTTCTTTGATAAACTTTTAGTCAAGACTCTGAAAGTGCACATCAGAAAGCTGAGACAACAGAGCATTTTCGATAGAATGATTTTAGATCTCTTCGAAGAGCCATCATTTCCATCCATTATGATCGTATGATTATGAATCGTCTTAAAAGACCTATAAGTTTATAAAAGGCCTATAAAATAAAAACTAAGTATAAAATGAAAGTTAATGCAAGATGCTGTAATAGCAAAGAAGTTTTTTAAGTTTTTGCAAATTGAAAACACAGTTTTACATGAAAATTCTGTAATCAGTTTTTTAGAATTGTGATACGCCCTTTTAACTCTTTTAAATAATCTGACAATAGCTGGTGCTCCTACTATTACCTACTTACTATTACCCTACTAATACCTACTTACTATTACCTACTACTACTACCTACTTTCAGTCTGGGTATACAGTTTTTGTAAACAGGAAAAAAAAAAGTTTTATACTCATTTTCCAAGCATCATTTGAGTGAACTACCTGTTATTTGTTGTGGAGTTCAAAATTTACTTCTATTTCACTATTTATAGCTCTTTCACCTGTTCACGATGAATTGTGGTTTCTGTTACGTGTTTTACTAATATTAACATGAAATTTGATTGGTGTTTATTATAATAAATACTAATCAAATTTCACAGTCCCAACACAGTAATCAATAAATAAAATAATGACGGAATACAGTCCTTAAAAGACTGGAGAGTTTCTGGAATTAAGTGATTTCTTTTCAACGCCTTACCCAGTTAAAACTTACTCTGATGATGAAATGTTGTTGTAATAAGGAAATCTTTACAATAATAAATTCTTATATTTCAGCCACAGCTTTCTAATAGTTTCATTAATAGCTGAATTTGACTCTGCATGTCATTCAAAGTGTGCATAATTCCAAATTTACATCCATAGTATATTCATATATAGTTTCCTAAGTACTTTCTCATATACGAAAAACAGCAGAATTCCTTTAGTAAATACCACTTACTTGTTATCAACTACGAGTTGTGTACATCATGTAGCTTAGCTTGTAGTTCGCGACTAACATATTGATTGATGATTGGTAGAATTAATTAAAGCAGTGGATTCAAAGGTGAAGAAGGGGTGATTTAATTGATAAATTTCTAAGAGAAATTGGCTTGTGTTCATGATACAAATACGAAGAAAATTCAAATCTCATTCTCTGAGATTCGAAACCTGGTCAAAATTTCAGTATTCAACTGTCTTATATCTTCGACCACTAGTAAGCTCGCATATATTTTATACGCGTTAAAGGAAAATAACTTACACATTCTAAATAGGCCTAATAATACTATTTCCTGAAAAATGACATTTATGAGTCATGCCCTAAAAATATATAAATAAAAATTTATTTCATTGCTCCATTTCAGTTGAAAGAGAATTTTCTTTGTATTCTAGTAAACAAAAAGTGGTACCGCAGGGTTAAAAAAGAAAAATTTAAAAAATATTGTTTTGTATTTATAGAAATAAACAATGAGTAGGTAACCTTTTTAAAATAAATTACAACAAGAAGGAATAAAATTTCGTCATTTGTATAGCTATAAATATGTATGTAGTTTCGAAGAGTTTGAAGAAGAAAAATCAATTTATATAAATGAACAACAGCATCGGAAGAATTTCGAACTGATCTTTTCAAATGACTTTAGTCCTAAGAAACCTATCCCGTCAAGCTATTAAGTATGCATATAATGTTCATAGTTTTAAACTTTATCATAGTGAGTAATACATATTCGTTAATTATTTTAGAAATACTCATACCAGCATTAAATATATATAGGGTGGGTTGTCTTGATGTATATTAATATCTTTATATATATTATATTAATATCTAACTAAAATTTTTAATGTGCATGCTCCTTTTCATATGAGTCTGCATATTCAGAAAATTGAGATGCAGGTATAAATTTCAGGATTTAAAGTTATTAAAGATGAGTAATATGGAACATAAATATAGTAAATACAGTCTTCAACATTACAAAAACTCGATACCACGAGATGCGCAGTCTCCGTAGGATTTTCTTTCAAATAAACAGGGTTTTAATGTTTTGTAGAAATCAATTCCATAATTTGAGATGTTTTATCTGCAATACAGATTTCCACCTGCGTGGATGAAGGAATGACCAATATAGCATTACTTCGCAAATTTCGAAACTATACATCTTCAGAATGTGTGAAACTGTTCAGAATATATTGATTAACAAATAAGTGGCACAAAATTCCAATCTAGAAATAGGTTCTTGTTTTATGGACGAGACTTTAATATTTGAGACAAAAAAGCTAACCTTAATTAGACCATTGTGTATTCGGCGGTTGTAAATGGATGCTGATTTACGAGTGAAGATGCATCACAGTATCTGCTCAATTGTTTAACGCAGTCAGTTATAAATATGACACATCTCGTAATATAACCGTTATTGAAGATTGAATGTCTCCATTAACATTAATAAGTCGTCCGCAAATTCTTGGGAAACAGCTGAATCCCAGACAGTTTTAAGTAGTCATAGATTTTAATGGAATATTTTGATCAAAATAACAGCTAACAGGGAATATTCTTAAAGGCTGCTAAGTCCGGGAAGATTCTGCCAACATTCGTCTTTTTGTATTGGTTCAATGAACTGCAACGTGGTTTAAAAATTGTTAAAATCATTAGAAGAATTCCAAAAACCGTCCCTAAACTTTTGAAGTTTCGTTAGGGAGTATATCGAAATATTCTAAGGAAGTATTCACTAAGTTAACAAGAAATTTCTGAACTGTAAACTGATTGCTGTGCATGCATACAAATCCCCAGGCTTTGAAATGTAAAAGATAGATAATTGTTCTCTTTATAAGGTATTTCTCCTGCCTCCCTAGCTTGCCTACGTGGTGTAGTGGTTCTGCACGCTAGGTCGATATTCCAGAGGTCCATGGCTGATTCCCGGCGAAGGCGTTTGCCCATTTTTCATCTTGCCTGCTTCCAAAAATTACCTAATGTCTGTACAGTGGCGCCCGAACTAAAACGGGTGTTGGGTGATGATTCTCCTCACCCAGGATTTGGCGATTGGGTCACCTAAAAATCCCAGTCACCCTTTAAAAGGGGGGTTATATAAGGTATTTCTCCCGCCTTCGTGGTGTAGTGGTTCTGCACGCTGGGCCGGTATTCCAGAAGTCCCTGGTTCGATTCCCGGCGAAGGTGTTTGCTCATTTTTCATCTTGCCTGCTTTCAAAAATGGCTTAATGTCTCTACAACTTAACATTCACGAATGCCATTCCTTTTAGCTGTATTAACTGATCTGAATGTGGTTATCATAACTTTCTCTCTTCTGGTTTCTTGTAGTAAAATATAATACCAAAATGTATGTGAATCATTGGTTGATTATCAACAGAACTTAATACGTAATCAAATTGCATGAGCGACATAGGAATCGGGAACTATTTATATGTCATAATATTAATATTATATAGTTATAAGTTTGTCACGCAGTTAAATATTTTGTAAAATATGTTACAAATTTTTCAATTCTCAAGTGGCTAATTATTCGAGAAGTTATTGCTTTCTAGTCAGAGCTGGACATGTCATCTGCACTTCTCAATGGTCCGGTTATTCGTCATATTTGTGATTGAAATGTTGTAGCTAAATCTTGCACCAGTGAGTATATTTTCATGTAGATTGCCATATCTTAATCACTTGACCGTACGATTAGAGGCCGTTGACCAGAAATGAAAAAAAAAATTGCAGGTGGCTATTTTTTCACAAAAGGAAAACAAATTTTAATTGGATAGGAAAAGAATATTATATTTATTCTGATATTTTGAAGTGTTATAAAGTGTTTTGTGAAATGAACCTAAGTTACAGTTCAATTGTAAAAAGCATAAAACAGACAAAAATTAGTGTTTTTGACTTAGTGTAAATAATAAATATAATTTTATTAATTAACTGAGCTTATAAATTTATATGATCTAAAGTTAATCTGTTTATTATTGAAATATATTTCTAATAGGTTAATCATTTCTTAGAAAGTATTCAGTAATCTTTCCTTAATCATTTTACATCATACAAGGCCGGATTTAGACGTGATAAGGTCCTAAGCTATTTGATATATGGGGCGCTTTATAAATCCAAATCTATGTCAGTGCCAAATATGATTTTTGGATACTAGAGGGTTTTTTGGGGATCTCCAAGAAAGCGGGTGCCCTAGAAAACGTCAGTGCTCCAAGAAAACGTCAGTGCAGGATTTGCGTATAAGCTATAGCTTGTATAGCTTATACGCCAATCCTGCACTGACGTCATAGAACAGACATTATTTTCAAGCATAAATACGCATTTTTTCACTATGTTCACAATTTTGATTTGCAGAATGAATCATTTTATCGCTCTAGAGATTTAATTATAAAAATGTAATTATATCATTTTCTCAATAGCAGTTACTTCTAAAAAGCATACTTTGTAGCATTTTTTAACGTTAGTCTTTTTTAAATCTGCTTGCCAGCGAAATTTTTTATTCAATCGCAGGTTTTTAATTCTTTTTTTTAAATTCTTTTATTCCAAAATATATTATTTTTATCACTATGTATTGAAATTCTTATCTTGATAAGAAAATATTTTCATTTCTTACTTTACATATCTCATTTCACTTCTTTTTATTTACCACTCTAGAATAAAATTGATCTTGTAAAGGAATTCCGAAAAGAAAAATGCGGATCTTAGATATTGTTTTCTTCCTCCCACCCACTCTTTTTTTATGCATTTACAAAAAAAAACTTTAATTTATTTTTACGAAATAAACATTAAAATTCTTTTTGTGTCGCTTGCTTGCCAATATCCGTGTAGCAACCGTAAGCTGCCGCTACTTTTTCTTTAAATTTTTCCACGCTGATTAAACCTAAGATTTTCATATTAATAAAGGTTTTTGCAAAAGATGATTTAATTAGATACAAATACATATCATTTCTTTAATATCAAAAGTATTTATCATATTTATCATTTTATTCTCGAATAAAAATGCGTAATTTTTTCTTGCCCTTTGCAATAATAGCATATTAAGGTGGGTTAAAAAATTAATATTTAAAGTTTAACATTGTACAGTATATAAATATGTAAAATTGAGCTAAACATATCTCTAATGCAAATAAAAATAGCTTAATTTAGAAATGAAAATAAAAATTTTAATAAAATCCTAAAATGAGCCTCTATTTTACCTATGTAATTACAAACTGTTCTTTTTGATGTTCTTCATGAATTTTTGAATAAATGAAGAAAAACAATTATTTAAAATCGTACTATAAAACAAGCTGGAATCACGGAGAAGGCTTGGATGTTTCTAAGTGTATAGTGTCTGTGCGACATGGGTGCCCTTAAAATAGAGCTGAAAGCCCTTTCGAGCGGCTAGGTGGTATGGAAGAGAAATAGGAGACCGTCAGATCTGTTTCCCCTAACTGTCATTTATTAAATTTGGGTCAGGGCTTCCCCTTTCAAACGGGCATATTTCGATCACCCGCTATGGTGATAAGACGGTTAAATTCTCCATGAATGTATTAAGTTGCAAGTTTCAATCGTTTGGAACAACAACAACAACATTGTTTCTGTTTTTTATCAGTATTCGAAAACCAATGATCCAATCATCAAAACTTTTGTCGCCATCAACGTTCTTCACATTTAACTTACTCACCCTTTTCTTCGTGTGAAATTTGAAACTTCCCACGCGCGCTTCAAGTCTCCCACTATTGTTAAAATATGTAGATTTTATTCTTTTTTTGCCGATATTTGAGACATCGAAAAATACGCCGAAATATTCTACTGTACGTACGTGGGAATGCATATCGTTGCTGAAATTAAATATTTGACTTATTTTTCCTCTATGAAACCAACCTTTTGCTTTCGCATTGTCATAACGTTTGGTTGTCATTTAGGAGATTTAGATTGCAACATGTAGATATCTAGTTTCTTTTTATTGTTTAATTTAGAATTAAAATGTTAAATATTAATTTTTAACGCTGCGTAGCAGACATATTAAACTGGCGGCCACGGGTCATTTGAGGCCCTTATTCATTTTTCTTTGGCCCTCGGTTCACCCTAAGAAAACAACAAAACTATATAATCACAACATATTAATAAAAATTGGAATTTTATCTAAAATCCTACTAAAGGTTTTTCCCATACTTCCCAAATTTTGCTCAGCATAAAACAAATTCAGGAAGACTGTTTTGTTCAAAACGTCTGCAGATAATCTTCAGAATGAATTCACTGAATTCGAGAAAACGTTTAAAATCTAAAAAAGATGAGTTCTCCCTGTTTTCTGCCTATTTTGAAACCGACTTTTTGATAGTGTCAGTCTATTTAGAGATGGAATTATTAGAAATTAAACAATAAAGCGAAACTTTAGTGAAATGGGTAATCTTGAATTTTACGAATACTTACATGCTTGTGTCCCAAAAAACCTAAAATTTTCGTCGTATGTGATTTTCATGTTAGATATTACGTATGAGTGTGCAGAATTCTTCTCACTTCTTAAGTTTCAGCGGGATTCACATTAACATACATTCATCTGACTTCTATTTTGAAAATCGCTACTGCGAATACCATGACTCTAGACATCCGAAAGTTTATTGCGGTGAAAACGATGATAGATGTCGAGGGAAAACAGGTACAGATTTAAAGCCAAGCCGGTATCTGTGTATCCAAATAAGCATATTAGGTATCCGCGGGCCTTTCTAATTGCGCGTCCGGGATGAAATTCAGAGGAAGAACGCCCTGAAGTGCGGTTAGAGAGTCTCCAACCTCTCTTCTACCATCAACATTCCGAGAGGATTTCGGATCGCCATATATTTTAAGAATCCTTTTGCCGCACAGATACAACTTCCATGCCTTACAAACTTCCATGCCTTCTCTAAGATTCGAAACGGGGCCCTTCGGTACACCAATAGTTTTCTATCTACTATTCGGATTTGCTTATTTTCCTTCTATTTTTAAAGAACTACAGTTGGTTAAAATATCCAGTTTATTGGCTAACCTTCAATAATATGAAAATCAGTAAATGTATTATTAAGTAATATATTAGTATGTATTTTCTAATATATTATATTAGTTAAAATTGTATGTAATACTTACTCATTTACACATATTAAATACATCATTAAGCATGAAAATGTTTTTTTTTTTTTTTTTCTTGCTACCCTCGATGTTTAGTTTGCTATGCGTACTGTACAGATTTCTCTTTTACCCGTAATAACGCAAAGTACTTCACCTCTTGACGATAATAGCCATATATTTAGAGGTGACCAAACATGTGAGTACAACAACAACAAACTCTTATAACCGCTCCTGCTACTGAAAGCAACTGCGGTGTTTTGTAACGATTCTAATTGTTACAAAACGATCGTTAAAGTGTAACGATTGCTGCCAGTAAGTGGGCTTGAATCCACGCTTCTAACCACTTCGTTATCTCACTCCGGATTAGCCAGGAGGAGACAGGTGCTAACTACCGAAGTGGGCAAAAGCCAATAGGCTAAAACGAGGCATAGCACTTCAACTGAGCAAAAGAGCTTAAAAAATGGTTAAGCGGCTAAACGAGGAGGGGGTGACTTTCGGCTAAAAAAGGAAAGAAAAGGCTAAAAACTAGTGTAAGAAGGGGAGAGCCATTACGACTAAAAAGAAAGGGAACAGGAGAAATGAAGCAAAGCCTATCGACCAAAAGGGGCTGAGAGGGAAGGCTAAACGGCGAAAGGGAAAGAAAAAGCTTTGTAAACTTGAAACAAAAAAAACAAAAAAAAGGGGGAAATCATGACGGCTAAGACAGGAAGGTGAAGGGACAGCCAGTGAAGTTACAATGCTAGCGTAATTTAGGGGGGAAAAGCACTTTTTATATAAGTGAACAGTTAATTAAAGCAGAGTAAAATTAAAACAAACATATATACAAACAAAATAATAATCATAACAAATAAAATAATAATCTTAATCATAACAAATAAATAATAATAACAAAATAATAAATAATAATAATAACAAAAATAAATAATAATAATAAATAACAATAATAACAAAATAATAGAAAAATTTAAATAAACTTATAAACAGATATACAATTTCCTGCAGGTGTAAACACTACGTGTGAGTAAAAGAACAAGTTCAAAGTTCACACACTTAGCAATCATTGAAAGTTTCGTAACCAGCTGTTTTCAGGATAGATTTCCTTGCAAGTAAAAGAGAAGTAGTTTCGATAACTATTAAATGTCGTTCAGTTACTTAAAAGTCACTTTATCGAGTAGCGATTTAATAATTGTCTTTACACCTGTATAAAAGAGAAAAATACCTTTATTTTTAAAACATCGTTTTGATCCATGCCTTGCATTGACACACTGTATGCGTGTACTTAATATATAATTAATATAAAACGGTACATTGGTTTGGAAGTTTTCAAGGTAATCCTCTTACGTTAAAAAAATTACCACGTAGCTAAAAGTGGAGTTAAAAATCGATCAAAATACAAAAATACGGAAGGAAGAAGACTTCAAAGTTATTTCAGAAAAGCCAGTTAAAATGCATTATATACGTAAAAAAGAACAGTTTCTTTCATTACTGGACGGAAGCAAGCTTGCGGATGTCAGACTCCCTTTCATTATTTTAATGACGTTAAATCAGAAGACTTATTATTCATTTCGGTTTTCAGTTTCATTGAGCTCTATAATAACAAAAGAAAAGACGTTCCTTTATTAATAGTTTTAGGTACATAATATAGAAATGGAGGATTTTATGATAATGCGGTTTTCCATTATAAATTTTGAGAAAATCCATTATGAAAAGCATACAATTTATTAAATGGCCGAGGAATATGTTGCTTATTCTGTTCATCTTTCTTATCTTTAATGAGAACAAAATATATTTTAATTGAATTATGTAATAAGCTTTTGCTGATATGCTTAGAGAAAGGCATATTTTTACGCGTAATATGATCAACTAATCATCGTATTATTTAACAGTTGCGATGCGAATAAAATCATGAATATGTATCTAGAGAAATTTGACTTGTATTTTAAAGAGACACAATTTCTTTCTTTTGAAACCTAAAAAGTAAAATAACAAACAAGGAGATGGGTGTAAGAGCCGTTATCTATTTGTAGTTTTGTACAAATCCATTAAGTACCATTATTGGGAATTCTCTAGATATTTCTTGATTTTCAGATTGCATATACTTGTAGCCAAACAATTCAAAATATTGAAAATTAATTTTTTAAATTGTTTTAGTTCACTGTTGTGTATCAGGAGTATCTTCGAGAGAATCATCAACGAAATTCTTCTGTATTCATTGGATTGGTTTTCACGTATCTGGTCTTAATTAAATACTCGTATTTGCTTCAGTTCTGAAGATGAACTTAAATTTCGCCGTGAATGTCTTACGTTTGTCCTGTTCTTTCAATTAACAATTCAAATTGATTTCAAGTAATATTTTTGCTTTAATAGCACTCTTTTTTTAAAGAATGTTTATGTGAAATTCTTAAATAAATGTGCTATACATATCTTATCTTACGATATTTCAGATAACTAAGCATTTGGATGCTGTCATGATTATAATATATAACTTTTCAGGAGTAAGTTAATCCTCCAATATTTGAGTATATAAAATAACAAAAATGGGATAAATTCTCTCGAAATTCCATTTGTGAAGGATTGCTTTAACTGCTTATTTCACTGATCTTTCTCCAGTATAGTAACATAATACGCTGATTTTATTTGCCACCCAAGGAAGACATACTTGGTTAACGCAAGACATACCTGGTTAACGCATACCCAGGAAGACATACCTCAAGGTTAACGCATGATTTTCCTATACCTAATTACGCAGCCTAAAAATAAATGTTTTGCTTGAATACGACTGAATACAAGAAGTCACCTGCCTAAGGGCAAGGGGAAGTTTTATGGGAAATTGGATGGCATTTACCTTTTTATATTTGAAAAACAGCATCATTCATCGTTATTCTAATTGAGTCGAACTGCCAATGTTATGTGATCTTGAAAATTTAGCCACTGGTAGGAAAACGACTAATGAATCTGAACACTAACTAGTGTTTGAATGAGAGCTTTAAATAATAAGAACGAAAAAGAAACGTAAGATTTATTAGAATTTTTTATACTTAAGATTTACATCTGAGATTCCAGTTACATAATTTGAAGTAGTGTACAATGTTTCCACAAAGGTTCTTATCCAGCCTCTATTTTTGCAACCATTGGTCATGTATTCCAGTTACGAAAAAATGTTTTAAGGGACTCAAATATTCATGTTTTGCCATTTTTAATTAAATTTAAAAGAAACTAATTTTGTTAAAATTACGAAATCTAACTTTTTACACCTTTTTCCGGTTCGTATGCTTATATTTAAATAATTTTGTACTCATTTTGAAAAAATTAAACAAAAACTTTTGACTCTCGTGCGACGAAAGCTGACCTACACATTTGATATTAAAACAAGAGATCATACTATGGGGCCGTACACAAATGGAAGAGCGAATAATAGTAAAACATTGCTTAGGGAAAGATGTCTAATGTTGTTCTAACGTTGAGAGATTACGTTATAAGGAATTTCTCTAGACTTATTAGCGTGCCTTAATGTTGAGAGATTACGTTATAAAGCATTTCTCCAGCCTTATTAGTGCTCATTTTTCAGGACTCCTTCTTCCAAAAAAATACCTAATGTCTCTACAAGGTGAAGAGCATTTCCATGCAGATTATTGTGGAATATAACCTTTTGTCAAAATGAAGATATTTTTCACGAACCTTATAGAATTCGCGTTCTCTGAAATACTAGCAGACTTCAATATTGTTATGTAGCCAACTCTTAATATTATTTGCATTAATCAAAAATGAAAAATATTTGCACTTGTAATGAATTTTTACATTTATTAGAGTGTGATTATAAATTAATAGATTTTCATGAGAATATTAATAACGTATTTTTATATTTTGAAATCTTGAGTGAAAAGTTTTTCCGTATAATACGTACATCAACATTATAATTAAAGACACTAATAAAACAAAAAATATTATTGAATGGAATTTAACGTGAAAAATTCAACCTCGAATTATTCAAATTTATTTATTAACCGACACATTGATGTTAATTGAAAATGATGTCAAATGTCGCAGATTTTGAAATTAAATACCGTCAAATAGTCCAAATTTTGAAATAATGATTTTTATCATACGGAAGTCAAACTGTCTCCGTTTTATTTTTGATAGTGTGCATAAAAGGTTTCTGTATAAAAATATAGAGACCGGCGAAACATATAAAAAACTTAAATTTCGTAATTTTTACGGAACTGATTGCTTTAAATTAAAAAAATCCCAAAACATGAATATTTGCGTTATTTAAAACACTCGTTTATTTCTTTAACTGGAAGAAATGTTTACGACGAGTGTTTGAGAAAATAAAGACCGCGTAAGGACATTTAAGAACAAGATGTATAATAATCGTTAAAATCTTATTCTTTCTTATACTTTCTTTTTTACTTAAGGCGCAGTTAGATAGCTGAAAATTTTCTCTAAAAACCTCTTCGCGGTTCGTAAACACTGCTTCTATTCGAATTTCCGATCAGTGAGAGTTACAGCATCATTAAAGAGGGTATATTTACTATCTTGGTCATTTCCGAGAGGAAGACGATTCCCACTGAGGTCGTAAAACATTGCTCTTAGATACATATAGCGTTGAAGAGACGAAAATATGACCAAATGACCCAAAAAAAGCATCTTGAACAGCTAGAAATAGCTTGCATACGTCATTTGGTGGTCCTGAATTCTAGAAAGTGATGCTGTCCAACATAAACAAAGTACTAAAATCTTTCAAACTCAAGCAGAAATTAATGCTAGTTTCACTTGTTTTTGCATAAACGTAAAGGTTCTGAGAATTTAGTAAATGTTAAATTATTCTTATGATACTTTTAAAAAAAGTCTTTAAGTTTATGTGCTAGGACATATTTGGTAATAATTTTATTAATATTATTCTAAAATTAGTAATATGTGCGTGGAGGTCATAAGCAAAGCGTGCTGTGTTCTATAATATTAAAATGCAAAATAATAGTAGTAATAAATTGATTTTTAAAATAATTCAAGTAATGCTGCTTTATTTAACAAAATTAGGAAGGATGTCCCAATAAGTGGAAGTCTGTTAAGTAAAGTAAATCCAGAACCTAACATCGCTTAAATGTCTTTTCGAATAATTACAAGATGTAGACAAGCGAATATAATATGGAATTTTAAATAACTTTTATTTTCAGAATTGAGCGAAATGTCTCCCTAAATAAACCTTTCTTAAATAGATGTCTTAGATTAGAATTGATATAATCAATCCTAAGTCCAATATCACTTAAATGTCCCTCATATCCTATCCTGACCACTATACTACGAAGGCATGCTAAGAACGCGGAAGAAATACCTTATAAACGCTTCCATTTTCTGGAAATCAGGTTACCAAACGAAAACTCATTGTCTTACTAAATTCACGAACATTTTGGAAGGTTAAATTAAACAAAGTTTCAAAAAAGTTTAATAATTCATCGTCAAGTAATGTTCAGTCATGAAAAAAAAAAAAGAATTCTGCTTTGGAAAAACCCATATCTGTCTTGAACCAAACAAATGGCTTTGAAAGCTAGCAGCTGTAACTGAAATATCAGGTGAAACATTACTTCTTAAAAGTGTTTCTTCCATTACTGAACTACTACTTACATTGCATACTACTGAACTTTGCTCGATATGCGTAGTGCGTAAGGCAACCAGCTCCATACGTTTTGATTACTTGGTACTTTATGCAGCATTTCTTCAAGCTGGGTATTTTTACCAGATGACTTCAAATCATTATCTCATATACGGTGGATAAAAATGTTTTGATTTTTCCTTTTGTATTGCATTTTATGCCGATACAGTTTTTCAGATTTACCTAAGATCATACATTTTGTGACTATGCAATTTTTTTAATTTACCTAAGATCATACTTTCCAAGAAACTTTTGTATTCATTTAGATATGTTAAGTTATTAATTATAGAACATTATAAACATATAGTCATATGCAGTAATTACTGCTAAACATCATTACTGTGCAATTGAAAATTCATGTTAATACCTATATTGTAGTAGGTAATTGTGTTAATATGTGCCCACATAAGTAAACATTTTCTAGCAAGAGTAATCAAGATGAACATACATCATTATAATCAGACAATATATATTGCGTTGTGCAAAAAAAAAAAAAAAAAAAAAAAAAAAAAAACATTGCAGCTAACCCATTCTATGACTAAGGTCCAGTGTAAAATTAATTACAATACAAGGTAAGTAAAATCAAACTAACATTTATTTATGGTGATACGAGTAAGAATACAAGTTACATTTTCAATTAGTGGTGACTGGTCATCTAAATATCTGAAGAAACAACGGAGAAAGTTAACATACCTTCTTTAACATATATAACATTTCACTGTTTCCGGATGGACTCCATCATACAAATTTTTGGATTGCTTGATACAGGTAAAAACAATGACAGGATACATTATTGTCTCAGGGAATAATTACTATACGTCGGGAAAATCATCTGTAAGAAGAAGAAAAATGCAAATGATAAAATTAATCAAAGGCCAATGTTTCGGAGGCCAGGTTTTCCTCCTTTTGCACCTTCTAACCGGTAGGACACAAGTCTTTCCACCACAGGCCATTATTGAATCAGGAATTCAGCAAGAATTATAGATGTAGAACGCCTTTCTTCAGTGCAGGTTATTTAAATGTTCTTCTCCTCCTAGCCTCCGAAGCGACTGCCCACCACGCTGAACGATATAGTTGACATCTTTTGTTGTGCATCGAACGTCTCATAAAATTTCTTTACTCTGTCTCTAGCCGTCGTCATCCGCTAAGCAGCCACTTTAATAGCTGGCGCGCTTTTGAAAAAAATTGGCGAAGTAAGATGATCGGAAGGATGCCAAGCACAGCAACCCAAGCAGAGAAATCTTCACATGAAGGATTTTCCCGACTAACAGAAGAAGCCAATTATCGCGGTTTAAACCATTCGGCCTCCAAGGCCACTCCACTGAGTCAACATACTCTCTGCTGATGGAAAAAGGGGGGGGAACTAGCCTCATCTCGAGGCGCAACTCCAACATTGCGAGCTTCCTATCCAACGACTTTTCACTCTCATAAATAAACTCTCCGTAGAACCTTTCCCCGATAGAGATGTCACAGCAACCGGGGTCCTGTTTAAGTAAAAACTTCAGATGGTGCAAACATCCAACATGTGTTCAAACGCTTAGGCAAAAGAATTTCGGTGTATAGTAACTCCCTTTTAAGGGATTCTGAGAATGAATTCCAAGCCGACGGTTGGGATGGGAAAATTTTTCAGAACCAGTGAATAGTTATTCAACACAAAAACGAATTTAGGCCATTAAAAATTAAACTATTACATAACAATTAAGTTTATTTAAAAAAATGTCAGCATAATATAAATTGTTTCTTCAGCGGAAAATTAAGTATACACACCCATTATCTAGCTTGAGTTTCAAATACTTTTGATTTACCTTACCACCAGTCAGAAAATATGTATTCGATAACTTTAATAGAAAGAGGGGTAAAAATTAAGTTACCTTAAGTAAATTTTAAAACACTTAACACACCAAAAGTGTGGCAATAAGGATTTAAAATAATTAAAGTTAAAAGTTAAACAACCTTAAAGATCAAAACAAAAGTACAAAACCCAAGTAAACTTAAGTCCCTAAACACAAATTAAAAATTAAACAACTTCAACACAAGGAAACTTTTAAAGCAACCAGACCTAAATGCAAAGTTTACAAAAGTTAATATTTAAACTTACAACCAACTTTAAACAACTAAAGCAAAAATTAATAACTTCAATTACTGAACTAACCTGAATTAAATAAGCAAAACTTAAAGCTTAAAAAATAATAACAATTAATACACAACAGATAAATATATGCAGCATGTACATCAAAACTCATATAAGCCAATACATCTATAGTACACATTCATCTCATGCAATGCAATAAATTTTCTCGCACTTCAGTGCATATCATTCGGCCAATATGTTACTTTCAAAAAACATATTGTTATGAATTTTGTACTTAGATAGCTAGTTTTAGTAGAATTATAACTAAAATTGTTGTATTTCCTCGTGCAATGCAACGCGAGAAAAATTTTAAGAGAAAGCTATGCTTGAAAAATAAAAATATAGGGACACTAGCATTTAATAAATGGATATTTCGATAATTTGTGTTATGAATTGTATTGAAATTGAATAAATGTAGTTGACCACTGTGTTAGCTGTAACCGTTATTCTATCCTCTTATTGCTTTCCAGAAATCTCGAGAAGCAGAAATTACTAGAAATATCTCGCGTTGAAATCTATAAAAAGCCAGAGATAAAGCATCTCAACTCAATTGTTGCTTACTTACTGCTGTTGCGGGTTGCAGTTCCACGTGAACTGAGGTTAGCTTTCTCTTTACGTAACGCTTTGCACTGCGTTGTATTTTAATGTTTTTAGTAGTTTGAAGTATAACTACTGATTAAACTGCGTGATATCGTGAACAATTGTACGAATATGTCTGAGGAAAATTCCAAGCGTTGTGATATACTTCTTTTAATAAGAAAAACATTTATTAACCTATTATCGGACTTGTGCACTCAATCTGTTACATACCCGTATGCACACAACAATATAATCACATAGTCGCATATAGTTGACAAATGTATAGCTTGTCAAGGAAAACTAATTACTCATTAATCTTTATTTATTCAGCGTAGAATTTTTAGACAGAATAAGCGCTTAAATAAAGAATAAAGAAACGAGGTGATACTATATTTGTTCTGTTTCCATTCAGGGAATTTTATTTTGTACTAGGACTCAAAACCTACATATTGACTAATGATGATATATTATATAAATATGACGATATTTACATAATAAATTAAAGGAATTGCTATGGTATGTTTATTAGCATACAATAATTTTTAGAAGCCGATGAACATGCCATAAGCATTCATTGAAATTAATTTAATAACTTCTCAAGTATATTTACAAATATGTACGTGTACTACATAGTTTTATGTATTTGTGTAATTTATATTAACAGGTTTGTATTATATGAAATGTGAAACTTCATATCATACAAATAAATTAAAAAAGAGCTTAACTTTTAATATTTGCGAAAGAAGAAATTCGAACTGAATAACTGAAGCTCGACTGCTGCGATAAAACTGAATTATTGTTTCCAAAACAAAATAATTATTGGTTTAATTTGGGGAAAGTAATTTATCAACTTTAACAGACATTAACAGATTTTCTTCGTGCATTTACTGTCGTATTTGCGTTCACGACTAGCAATTTTTAGTGATTTTAATAATAAATTCTAATTAAAATGGGGTTCTTATTATGAAGATATATATGCATTGGTTCGCCCATTTTTAAGCAACTTCGAGTTACGTACAATCTTTAAAATAGTAGATACATAAAATAACTTTCTGAAGCTCTAAAAAGAAAAGCAGCTTATCAATTCTATTTATACTGCTATGCGCTTACGTCTTTTGATAGTAATATTGTGTTATCCTGATTTAATTCACTATTCCATTCAATGCAAAATTTATAAAATATGATGAATGAGACTTTAGAAGCAACATAATAGCTTTATATTTTTGCTTTATCTTTCTTCGTTTTAAATTTATCACCACATCTGTCCTTTATGTCAATATTAATGTTAACCATTACTTAAGAAGTAACTAAAGTAGTTGGTCCATAATAATCAGCAAATTCAAACACGCCTCTCTAAATTGAAATTCTGCTATCTTCTATCTTAGGTAGCTTTCACAGATTTATTTTTAAGACAAACTATTCAAAGCCAGCTAAGCGAAGCAAAAAGAAAGATGAAAGCATCTCGTAAATTTTCCAACTCGAATCCCAAGAGGTCTTAACAAAATAAAATACTGTAAAACTTATCTAGGCTTTTTTTTTCCCTTTTCGACTTGGAATCCGATTACGGCAAAAATACAAAAATACTTTCTTCAGTCTTCGTGAAAATTTCTAAATAATTCTGTGGCTCGGAACTTACTGTATGCACTGCGTTTCATTCTACAAGATTTATGTTTTTCTTTGGTGTAGATATTAGTTTAAAATTCATTTATCCATCCATTTTTGCTGGTATCGTTCTTCATGATTTAATTGTTGAATGAATGTCTTAAACTTAAGGACTTGTACTATTAAGTGTATTTTGAAAATATTTATTGTTTTAAGTTATCTGTGCAAGAACGATGTTTGATATTTTTAGAACAACACATATTTTACTATTGAGATATGCTGAAATAAATTTACACGATCATGTTTCCAAATTTCATAGGAAGGAATTTTCATGCAGTATTACGTATAAAAAGCTAAGATTACAATAAAATTAATGATTTTACTGAGTCAGAAAATATGCGCATCATTTCTATATAATCTATTGTAAAGTATTTTAGATTTTCTATATTTTAGTAAGAATATGCTTTTCTTTTCTTAAAATCGTTCAAAATTCGAAATATTTCGGGATCAACAAATAACCTCTTACTACCTTGTGTCACCAAGTTTAAGATTTCGGTAAAGTAATGTGGTTCGTTCATATTTTTTCAAAGTATTATCTTGGCGAAATTATTTATGAAATAGATTTAGCAATATGTGTTATGTATTAATGGAGCTAAAACTTAATAATTGCCCGCATGCATAACCTAAATTAATGTAAACATTACAGTTTTATTTTAGCGATATGATTTACTTTAGTATTAGATTACATTATTTAGATTATGGCAAAACATGCTCCAGTATGTAAGAGTCGTATTTTACACTAACCAGATATTATGATTTGGATCCGTAATTTAATTTCTTCTTTCCATATTCCTCACCAAAATGCAAATCGGTGTATTTAAACTGAGGTTCTTGGATATTTTTCTGGCACTAACGTAATAAACTTAATTTCTGCTAGCTCTAACAGTTATAAATTATCTCGGCTGTGCTTTCTCTCACTGTGGATACTAAGAAATTAATGCGCCAGTAATTTATTGAACCAGCTCATAGCTTAGTAATTGTGCAATCTTAGATTACTTATCAACGTTTAAATTTAATTGACTGTTCTTATTTATTTGCACTCACTCAAGATATGCTTATTGTAGCCTAAAATCATGCTCTTGCGCAAGTTTTGTTTAAATTTCCTTAGGTTGTTTAACTTTCCTAAGTTTTTGTCGTTATATCTCTAACATACAGGTAGCTTGCTATGTCTGTTAAGATTACAGGACTAATAGCAGTACTAATCCAAGTATAACCTTACACGCAATCTGCTTAGGTGAAAGTATGTAATCGTCAAGGGCTTAAGAAAAATTGATTTGTACTTAACGTTCCAGTTGGGTAAAACCATGAAATTGCCCATGCAACCAAGCCTTTTCCCCAGACTTTGAACATGAGTTGAACTACCATCAGACAGCATCTTACCACTCAGCTTGATTTATGATTTCATCATGGCTGCTTTGTTTCAGACCGTTCAGAAAAGTCTATGTGGACGGACGGTGATTAGTAGCATTGGATGCTATGCCGTTTGGTTTGGATTCCTGCCGCAGAAAAGCAACTCCATTTGTAAACATTAAAATGTCCCGACCGGAGAGACTTTTCGAACAGTTTATTTTAAATGAAAAAATTAGTTAAAAGTATTAAGCCTTGACCAAAAGTATTAACATTTATGATGATGTATTTATTTTAAATTACTTTTGAGATAAGTAAAACTCGAACCTTTTATTATTAAATATAAACAAAATTCTATTATATTTTTAATATTTTGTGTTCTCAACTTTAGTTTTTATTCCATCAACAAGCTCTATTTGGCATACTAGCCGTTAATTTACCACACTCTTCCGCATTTATATTATTTCAAACTTTCTCAGGCGTATTTTTAAAATGCATTTTAAATGTTTTTAAATATTGGCATAGTTTTTCCCTTTAAAAGACTGTACAGCTGTTCCATCGGGTGATGATCTAGAAGCTGTGAATTAATAAGAAGAATATATTAATTAGAATATGTTATTTAATTAATAAGAAGAATAGACTGCACTGAAATAGCCGATTTGTGACATAGTGCTTTATGTTGTAGGGCGTTGATGCAATCCATTTTTGCATCACTGAATAATTTAAAGAAACATAGTTCAAAATTCATTTTAGAACATTCATGTATTTTCGGTTATTCATGTGAGTTTTACAAATATATATCTTGCCACACTTCTGACTGTCATGAATCTCTAGATCATAATACTGCCCCATTCATGTTTTACATTAGGAACTACACTCTTTGTTGTACTCCATCTCACACAGGAAAATCAAGAGAAAATTATACTTTTCTTAAAGGCTAGTTTTTTAATAAAAAACTTTTGGAGCAATATTGAAAAATTATATTTGCGTGAAACAGATGCAAAGCAAAGCTTACGTGAAAGTTCAATTCATGAGACAAAAAAGTATTTGACCATTTTTTCTCTGTAAACTTTTGCGTGATAAAGGCCATCATTTTTATTTTTCAGAAACAGAAGAGGCTTCTTTCTAGCTTTGTAACTTTTGAAACCAGTTGCTACAAGGTCTCCTTTTCACAATTTAAGAACTAAGAGAGCGCCCAGTTTCCTTTAATAACACTGTATGAAACTCTGAAAATTTTTTCTTCGCTTTATTACTACTTTTCGAATCAAAGTTCGATCGTTCCGCTTCGATATTACTTTGTTTTCGTCAAGTTCTTTTTCTATTTATGTGTCAATCAGTTTCCTTAAAACGCTCCAATAGTGTATTGCACAGCCCACCATATACATTTAAGATTTTTGACAACCTCAACTTGTTTTTTCTTGCTTATTTAAAAGCAAGATTTGATGCTGTTTTTGAATATTAAGTTCATGTTGTGGAATTTTCTGTAAAAATTACTCTAATTCTCAAAATTATAGACTTTCTAGCACAGCGCAATAATTAAATTTCCTTTTAAACAAAATAGCATGACAATTTTAACTATATTTAGAATTAGCTGCAGTTATAAAATAAATGTTTGATATACCAAAATTTCATGTGCTGCTACAGCCGAAATTTGAAAGCCGATCCTAGCGCCGAAATTTGAAAGTTAAATTAAGTGTTATCTTTCGGGGCCGATGATGTATAATCAAGTGCCTCTGCAATTAAAAAAAAAGTATTATCTTTCTTACAATTCATGTAACAGATATCATAGTTCCAGCGCGACGTGGCTTTTAAAGATAAAACTGCAGCGCTATAATGCACATGTTTTTAAAAAATATGATAGTCTGTAATTAATATCATCAAAAGATAAACAGGGGCCATTCATTTTGTAACGTGAACTTGTACAATTTTGAAATGAATTTGTGTTAGACATTCAAACAACATCTATCTGTTGAACATTTGGTTGTCACTTACAAAAACCCAAATCCTTAAATATAAAATCCAATTATAAAAGAATTAAGATTTTAAAAGCTGGGGTGTGTTTGTTACTGCATTCCTTTTCTAAATCTTAAATGGTATGAATAAAAAATATGAAAATATTTCGAGGAAAAGCTAATAGATATATTCGTGTCAAAACTTAGCAAGAAATTTTCTTATCTTCCAGCAAAATCAACATTTAATGAAGCTATACGAAAAGTTTTCCTAAACATTCCTTATAAACATGAAACAGTTTATTAAGAAATGTAATTTGTTCAATTATTTGTATGACCATATTTTTCAATTTCTAAATACAACATTTTAATGTAAACAAGTTTCTCATAATTTAAATAGTATTTCGCTTGTTTTCCGGGATTTTTTCATGAAAGCAGCAAATCTATTGTTTGTTTTTGAGGATAAATTAATTATTTTTGAACATTTTGCATTATCTTAAGTTGCAATTTTGTTTCATATAATATTTTGTAATGCATTCAAGTTACACTGAGGACTCAAAACATCCATATAAATTATTTTCCAAATCTAAACGAAAGGATAATGTTTTCTATTTCTTCCAAAAGAGACATAACATTGAATTCAGTCCTTTAAAAACTGGCGATAGATTCAAATGATGGTCGTTTAATTTGGGTATTTAGAATTAATTTGAAATTGTTTCATTCTGATTATTTATTCAAAAGCTGAACGACAAAAGTATCCCGTTTCCTACAGTTAATTAGAAACACAGAAAGATATGTAATTTCTATTCTTCTTCAGTACAGTTATCCTCATTCTGTTCATATCCTGTTTCATTTATCACTATTTCAGTTATTTTTGTTTCTTTTAAAATCAGAGCAAAGAGAATATTTGCATTACTCAAAATATTAATACTGGGTAAAATGTTGTTTACATTTCAGTCCTACACCTGCTTTAGATATAAATGTGCATAAAATTCCATATTTCGTTCTAACTCAAGTGATAATTTAAATGATTTCCCCGTTCGCTTGTCACAAATGCCAAATTTGCTAACATCGAAAGAATACAGACTTGACAGTGTAACTTAATTTTCCTGAGACTGCACGAAATAATTTCTCCCGACAGTAATGTGCTCAGATATTATAATCTATACTATGCAAGGAAAAGGCAAACGAAGCTAACAAGGTTAAAGAGGATGATTGGAAATGTTTCCACTGCAGTTCGTCCATCGTTTATGTCCAATTCGAGATTGGGATTTTGCGAATGAGCATGATTAATGGATTTATAATATCTTTCATGCTTGCAGGCATTTTAGTAGTTTGGACTGAGAATTCGTGCACCATTTATTCTGCCAGATATCAGATTTATAATTGATATTTAACACCACTACGGAATTTTCCATAATGAAATAGATAGATTTAAACATTTATAGCACGAAATAATTAAGAATTTATTCTAGCATTATGATTAATGGCAAAATTCGATTTTGCACACATTTTGGTGAACTTTTGGGTGATGCATCAAATGCATTTCGAGTGATATACAAATGAATTACTTATTTTTAAAAGTTTATACAATTTAAAAAAGATATTTTAGAAAACTTAGGTACGTATTAAACTTTATCTAATGAATATGCCCTAAAAACGCGATGTAAGCTGTAATTCCAATTGGCATTACAGTCCTAATGTGTTTTGATTTGCATTATTCTGACAAGCACCATTATTCAGTTATAATGCTAAATTCATATAATCTTTATAATCATCTGCAGCGTTCATTTAAAAGCAACCGTGTTATATTTACCATTCGCAAATAAAAACTGCTCCTTTTTCTGCCGTTTACCTAAAAAAAAATAATTTATGCACTAACGCAGCTTAAGGAAAATTTTTATATTCATTTAATGTGTTTTTAGCCCAAATGGGCGTTAACCAGATTAGCTATTAGTCTCAAAATGGCATTTTGCTTCGAATCACTATAAAAGGGCTGCATCACTTTCCAAATCGTTGCCGCGAAATATTATCGCCCTGTATTATATTGTTTGCATATCTACGGATTCGTAATAGATTGAATGCACAAGTCCGATAATAGGTTAATATTTTTTTTTTTTTTTATCAAAAGTAATATTTCAGAACTTTTCACATAAATATTCGTACAGGTGTTCACATATCACGTCGTATGATCAGTAGTTACACTTCAAACTAAGAACGTTGTATACAACGCAGTGCAAAGCGCATCTAAAGAGAGACATAACTCGGATATCTCTGTTCACCCGGAACTAAACAACTCGCAACAACGATAACTGAGCAATTGATAGTCGATTCTCTCTTTGCGGCTTTGAACAATTTTCAACCGGCTGCGAGATATTTCTCGTACGTTTTGCTTCTGAAATTTACTGGAAAAGCAAATACGACGGTGGAATTACGGTTCCTGCTAACATAGTAGCCAATTACATTTATTCAAATTCAATACGAATTACGAAATACCCATTTACTCAATGTTAAATGCTCGTGCCCCTGTATTCTTACATTTCTGGCATAGCTTTCTCTTAAAAATTTGTGTCGTGCTACATTATACAGAAAAATACGACAATTTTAATTATAATTCTACTAAAATTAGCTATCTAACTAAAAAATTCGTAAAAATATTAAAAGAAATTAAATAATGAAGAATCTGCATAAAGCTATGCATGGTTATTGCACTGTGAAAATACAACGATACCTAGAGCCATCGAACTCTGAATAACATAGACCTCCACCCGAATATGGGCACCTGAAAGCCCGAATCTTGAATTTCGAATTTGTTTTATCATCTATACCTTATTTTTTAAATTAAAAAAAAATTTGATAAAGAAACTCAACGATTTTAAAGCGAACTGTGGCAACACTCTGTACATAATAAAATATTTTATCTTCAGCTCGCGAGACTGTCTATCGGAAATTCTAAAGGTATGGTGTTTTTAAATATTTTTAGTTCAATGGGGCATTAGCCTAAATGCTCTCGAAACGTGTATAAATGAAACGAATGTATAACATATGTATGCATAATGTTATGCATAACATATGTATGTAACATATGAATGTGTAAACATACGTATAAATGAAACGAACGCTCGTTTAGGAGTAATATAAAATCTAAAAGCTTTAAGATTTATTTGGAGGGGGAACGTATTTTGAAATGTTGCATGCGAATTTTAAACTTTTTGTGGGTTCATGTAATTCTACTGCAGTCTCTAAAATTATGTCTGTTCTATATATAGACATATGGACTAGGAAATTCCGCATTTCTGGAGACTGTAACGTAAAGAATTCACAGGTAACGTGAACAAAAGTATGTAAGATATACATTGATAGATACAAAAATATATTCAACGCAGAAATTTATTCAGACGATTTCACTGAAAATTATCGTTTGAAGAAGTAAACGCGAAGACGCGTGTTCTCCTAAGGATTTCTTATCATTATGTCATTCAACAGGAAGTTAAACTATTATTAAAATTACAGAACTATTTTAATGAAGACATAAACATAATTAGTGCAATTTTTGCGGTAATGTTATGCACTTCTTTCATATTAATTCAATGAAAATTTCTCCTCCAAAAGAAAACTTCGTATATAACCTGTAAACTTTCGTAACATTTCACAGCCAGCTGAGAATTAACATGAAAAGAGCTTCTGAATATGCATTTACTCTCTCTGAAAACAAGGCTAATTGTTGCAATTCTGCTAAAGTAAAAGTTTATCAAAGTTCGGAATTCCTTGCAAGAATTAAAATATTTATTCAGAATTCTAGAAGACGAAATTCATAATATTATGGAAACCGCAGTCTTAGACGTTTCCTTCGTTAGCATGAAAATAGTAATTTCATAAAACCGCCATCGTGAGATAGTAATACTTTTCCATATTACTATATACATATATCATACGATAACAACATTTAAAAATATCACTGAGACTTTTAATCATTCGACAGAATTTAAACAGCTTTAAAGGTATTTTTCGCTCCTTTCTGCAAGCCTTCATGGTGTAACGATAACACATTCAGCGCGTATTTGAGAGTTCCAGGTTCGAATCCCAGCGAGGGTATTGCTCATTTTTCACGTTTCTTGCTGCAAAACAACCTAGTGTCTCTACAGTTGCGCCCGAACTAAAACCGGTGGTGGATGATCATTCTTCACTACCAGAATTTTGCGAGTGGGTCCGCTAATCACCAGTCGCCCTTTAAAATGGGGAGTATATAACGTATTTTCTCCCTCCTCTCAGCTGAAGATCACCTGGCGGGAATCGTTGTTACTATGTACAAAATTAAACACGATCCGGAAATCTTTGAGAGGGTGCGCCAATCGTTCCTTCGCCGATGCAACAGTGCAACGACACGCGAGATCGTCAGTTAAAGAATTCTCTGTGAGTTTTTCACTAAACAATAAATCTGACTGCGCATCTTTTCGTCTCGTTCATTCTCTTTCCCAACACTGTTGTAAGTTCAGGTTGGAATTCTAATATTCCTCTTTTCTGCCTCTTAGAGTGGAATGCGACCTATGTTCTATGGCAAATTATTGCTCGTCTGGGTAGGTACTATCACTGCTCTTAATTTGTAAAAACAATTTAGAGTCACTCTGTATATATATATATATATATAATTGAAACAGAAATTGCAAAGCAACAAGTAATGAGACGTAAGACCTATTTGGTCTTAAAAATTTTTTGCGCATAATGCTGCAAAAAGATATGAAATAATAGTAGGTAGAAACATTGCAGCGATCTTGCTAAAAAGTTACCAGGAGCTGTAGCTACACGAAATAGTTCACGTTGTATTATTAAAATATTAACAAAGAAGAAATTTTTTAAAAAAAATATTAATCTGGAAAAAAACCGTTAAAAATAATGTTGGAAGACATGCGAATGCACGAAAAAACTAATCTGACCGTTGTGATATGTGTAAAGTTAATACACATAAAAATAGATTGACGGAAAAAATATTAAAACATAAAATGCAAAAATTATAATGAAAACATAAATTGAAAAATTACAAAAATACAATAATTACAAAAAGGAAAATGGTAAATTAACCCACTCGTACCCTCAACCAGGCTTTTCAAGGAAAAAATGATTGAGTGTCGAACTAGGCTAAATACCATTACGCGTTTCGCCGAAACAGGCCATTGAAGCTCTTTTTTGATGAGTAAAATTTTTTTATAAAAAACATGAATTGTCTCGAATAAATTTTTTTGGAGCTTCAATTCTCTCTTCCTTTTTCCCTATAACTACAAAACAATTCTTTTGAAAACAAAATACAAGCATACCTAGTGTTTTCGCGCATTAAGCTGCAGAAAAATTATCATTAAAGACATAAAGTAAGAAATTTAGAACTAATATTTCACAAAAACCAGGCCTTTGTGAAATATTAGTTCTAAATCTCTTACTTTACATTCTTTATCTTACTATATATAAACAGCTATACGCCATTTATTTTTCTCATGCTTTGTCTCCAACGCAGACAATCATGGCTGTTTTGTTTCGATTAGTTTGAATTGTTATTCTACTGATATATTATGCTCACGAATATTAATTCGTTATCTTGAACTAAATTTGATGCTCTAGATATCACTCCATTAGTTAATATGTGAGAAGATCTGCAAAAAGCGTAAAGTTCTTCCTACTCTTGTGTAAGGAGTCTGCGCAGTAAAGATTTTATTCTGCTTTCGTAGTACAGCGCGTTTGCATGGTAAAATTACAATTATTAAAATTACAAATAATTTAATCACAGACTTTGAATATATCAACCGGCTGCTATAGCTAGAGAGCATAAATATAAATTGTTTCAATTCATATGTATCCATAAAACATTAGCATGATTTGCTTGACAGACTGATTTCTTTATTAATGACTTTATTAATTGCGATTTGCAACCAAGGGCTTTTAAATGATACGTTAATGTTTTCTTCATTTAGATACTTGCTTAGAAGCAAATGTAATTTATTATAAATTATTTTTTCAATCTCTGAGCATTTACTTAACTTATATTTGATATATTCAATCAGATGCATGCAGAATTTGTAGGGAAATAATCATGTTGAATTTAAACTAATTTTGTGAATTTGAAGAAATAAAATAAGATTTTTCATCATGAATTTGCAGGAAATTTTAAGTGTTGTACAGACCGATCTACATGCTGCAATTTTTAGTTTACTGAAGAACAAAGCTAGTCTAGTCTTAATTAATTGAAATTCTTTGTGTAAATGAAAATAACGCTAAACAACGAATGTAGTCGAAAAACATCTGCAAAGCACTTCCTCTTTTATTGTAGTCTGGGGGAGTTTTAATTTTAGTCACATATTATCAATGCAATGCGAGCAATTTCTTTAAATATTCCTCTAAAATTGAAATTTAGAATTCCCTTTAACTTTTATAAAATAAATAATTTTGAAATCTTTCATTTAGCTTTACAGAAAATACAGCTAAGTAAAGTGGTTGTTTCAATATCGAAATGTGTACTCTCAAAGATGAGTTTAAGATTATAAAAGGGCATTATGTTTGATTAAAAAATAAAATATACAAAAGAGTTAATCTGGAAAAATAACATTGCCTTTTTTCCAACAGTTGAAAGCTTCATCATTATTTTTATTTTAATGTAATGGTATGAGGCATTTTCATAAAATTGATACAACGTTTGTGTTCTTCTTTTATACTTTCTTTGAGAGGTTTTTTTTTTCCGAGTAGCATTTAGTGAGAAACTGAAAGCAAAAAAATTTATAAGAAATATGTTTAAAGTACCCTAGTTTAAGCATCCATAAATCCTAAACAAGTTCATGCCCATTTGCTCTTAATTTTAGAAATCACTTTCAATATTAATTTCAGTTCCTTGAAGCAACTTGAAAAAATAAAATAAAAAGCATTTGAATGTGCATTCTGTTCAGTTTTTTTTATTTGATAACAGATTTTGGTCTTAAGCTTTTTCATAGAAAGAAGTAAACAAAATTTAAACCTTGCAAATAAAGATGTTCATATTGTTAAAGGGCAATCTTTTCGTGATTATTGCATTAACCTATGCCAATGTTTAAGCATGCTAAATTTTAAAAAATCGTTCTTGAATTCCTTATTACAATTTCACTACATTGTGTAAACTATTACACAATATAAAATTAATTTAGCAATTCTTTTGAAATTGAGAAAGAAAAAGGAAATACATTAATTCTTTCCTCAGTTACAGTAGACGTAGATATCTCAGATGACGAAACTTATCACCTTCTATAACAATACGTGGTATCATAATGCTGTCACAGATCTAAAAAGATCTTAGATCTTAAAAAGATTTTAGATCTTCTTTCTTCTTTTACGATTTAAGGATGGCGGTTGTAAACCATTCTTTGAAACTACAATGCTTTTTAGATTGTAAATTTTTGTATTTACGGGAAATAAGTTTTTCGGAAATATCGACTTGTGGCCACTAATTATTTTATCTAGCTATTTGACATCTATTAGGCTTCTTTTTAACAAAGGGCATTCCACATATGTACAGTTATTATTTCGAAAAAGCGAAAAAATAAAATTTTAAATCTAATTCAAAAGCATGAACTATGAAATACGAAAACTTAACAGTTGCCTCATGAGAAACTTAATACATTCCTTTACAATTGGATAAAGAAATATAGACTGCAATCTTGCCACAAATATTTATTTTTAACAACTAATATTTATTTCTGGCGGACTTCTGTTAGTTAAATTGTTTTTAATTTATTTCATGCATATACAAAAAAATCCAAATGCACAAAAAATGAGACAATGATTTTTTTTTTTTTTTCAGAATCAACTAAAGAGTTTTTTTTTTTTTTTTTTGTTCAACTAAAGAGTTGTCATTTTCATTCGTTCATTTAATACCGCATTTTCTACAAGAGTTAGAAAAGAAATGTTATCCCATAAATCATTTTTGAAAATACAATCCTCGAATTACATCTTTCTATAAACGCTGTTACTTTCTGTAAAGAAAAAACACATCGAATACGCCCATCATTAAGCGTTCGCTATCATGCGATAAAAAGACGCTCATAACCAAATGCTTATCAATTATTCATACAGGTTTACCCACCTGCGCTCTCTTGTGGGTTAAAGCGCTCTGAATTCAGAAAGAATTCTTAGGACGTACCATACTCTTGAAAACCATAAAAGCTTATTAATATCGCAACAAAAACAAATTGGTGCAGGCATAAGGAACTAAGCACTTAAACTGCCTTGTATGCGAACATTCTGGAACTAACAAGAAACGAATGAAAATCTGGCCTTAACTTCTATTTCATTCGCTTGCAAATTTTATAGAACATACGAATAAGATTCCTTTCAGTTCGTTAATGGAGCAAGTAACTCTACTCTTGGGATAGTGTTGCAGAATTTGAGAAAGAATTTTCTTGATTCGCATAAGTGAGATGGAGCAGCGTTCTAAACTACGGTTAAGATCTACAAGAATGAATATAATTTATCTCCTTTTTCCTTCACTGGTACTGTGAGAGCATTTAAAATTTCGAAAGAGGGCTCATGTTATTTATCCATAAGGTTTCCTTAAAATGGATGAGTAGTGCAAGTGCTAGGTACTTGAAAGTTTATGGACATCTTCTTACGATGAAAGAAATATATTATTTTCGGTACTGAAATAAGTTTGGTGTACATTCAGTATTAGCCCTTTATTTGCCATGATTGCTCATAATGCATATGTTTGTTGACTATTTGCCAAGTCTTTAATTTAACAAAGCATATATATTATGCATTTTTTATACTACAGCTTTTAAAACCTCTCTTTGAATTGACGTCCAAGAAATTTTTTTAAGTATTTCTTTGTTAACAGGGTTTAAAAAAGAAGCTAAAATTATAATAATATATCTTATAATAGAAACAGTATAATAATTAAAAGGTTTTTGAAAACTGATCGCTTTGTACTGTTTTATTAAAAAAAAGGTAAAGAAATGCAGCTTAATAATTAGAATAAATAATGTGTAACCTGAATTTTCATTCTGAGTGACAACTTCAGCACTTCACTCTTTGGCTGTAAATATTCATGCGAACAATCTTCAAGCATGATATAGAAAGTAAATTGAGAAATCATCATATTGAAGTGAAAATGGAATCCTACTTGAAAATAAAAACGGCACGCAAACCTGACTTTTCGAAACTTTCCAAAGAAATGCAGGGTCAATTTTCAGATTAAATGCATGCTTTCTCATATTTTCATTTTAATGTAAAAAATAGTTTTGTCAGTATTTAATATTATTAATATTAAGATATCTGGTTTTATTTAATCTTAATAGATAATTTATGCCGACTCCTAAAAACATGGTTCTTGAAAAGAAATTTAGCTCCTAAAAGAAATCTTCATTATTGAACTGCTGATCTTTGGCTCTTTTGACTAATGAGTTTGCCGACCATTTGTCTACGCCATAAGTCTAGTTTAGGGAATGTTTACTTCCCAAAATTTAATGAATATGAAAAAGCCAAAAACCTATGAAGACAAAATTGCCTGAAATAAACCTATGCTACTGCTGCCATGCCATCTACTGAAAGTGTGTCGGTGCTAATGTGCTATAAGATGCTAAACAGGTTTTTCAATATCTATACACATTAGTTGTCATCATTCAAAGCTAGGGTTTTCAAAATCTAGTTAGAAGCTTCAACAAATATAGTTCTTTTTCAAAGAATACAGTCATGAATATTCACGCCCAAAATGGGTTATTCCGATGAAAGTAACTCCCCCTCTCATTAGTTATCTGAAACACGGGTAATTTGAAGACCGAACTTGACGACTTCCAGGAATTTACCTTAGAGTATAGTGTCAAAATTTGCCTCATTTTGGAAACGCACGCCACTCTAGGTGATAGACTATGTCCGTCAAGTGTTGTTGTAACATTCTTATTAGCTGCATAACGATACTAGGTTATTCACAAGTCACCCTACAAATATCAATTTAGAAAAGCTCAATTTCGTTTCCGTTTCTTCTTCCTTGAAGCTGTAGGGTTTTCCTTATTTTGCATGACAAATTTATTTTAAGTCTGATACCTGTACTAGACTTCTCATCTTCCCCTCACATTCTCTCGCCAGGATGTAAACTTAAAGTTAAGTAAGTGCTTATCAATCTCTCAGATTATTGAGAGCGGGTGTCGTTAGCCAAACGCACGCTTCGTTGTTATTTCGCTGTTACGCTAGTAAGCCTTTCGGCCTTATCAGATTTAGCATCACGCCGGTTAGGTTCTTGTGAATCTTAGGCGAAACTTTAAGTGCTATCTTGCACTATTTTTTTAGGTTTGACTTAAACTATATCCTACGTTTTAGTTTTCACCGCAAGTTGACGATGCTTTTCTAACGCAAGAAGATCGTGCCTTTCTGTTAACTATTTTGAATTAATTAAGGGTCATTTTTACCCTTTGTCTGATTCAGTAGCTTTCTTCACGCCTGTGTGAGAATTCACCAGGTCATTATAGGGTATATTCTAGTTTATGTGGAATAAAAGAGAAAGACTCTATAAAGCTTTCTCCTAGAGGATGTTTAACTCCAAGATCATTTTGTGGGGAGACTCCTATGTTCCTTTTGTGACAGCAAGTAATGGCCTGTTTTGGCTACAAACTTATTCAACTGTTAATAAAAGTATACAGGCGTACCCATCTTTACATCTTTAAGCAATAACAACATGAGCAATTGGAAAAAGAAAAACTAATTTGGAAAACTGCAAGGATAAAGAGATTTAATGACCATGATCTTTGAACGTTTAGCCATATCGCAAGTGGCCAGACACAACACCAAATCTTAATTTAGATGAGCATCCGTAAATGAATACTTCCAGGTAATCAGAGTCCCAGTCAGAAAGTCATCACATAAATTGTGCAGCTTTCATTTTAAAGTATAGGCTCCAGAAGCTGAAGACCCAAGACAATACTACTTCTCAATGAACGCTGGGGCATGCTATATCATCGGCGAGTACAAGCAAGTACCAAAGAATAATGTGTAGAATCCGTCTGCATCACTCAAACCCGTAGTCTCGCATCTAGTAGTCTGTTGCACCAGCCACATAAAGCCATGTATTTAGACTACGACATTAGAAATTTGCACAAGCATGATGCCTCAGTGGTGACTTGAAGTGTTTTCTTTGGTTAGTTTTGGAAACTTTGGTACCTATACCAAACACTCTTTTGGCAACTACGTATATGCTGGTAGATCATTTACTCGTTTATGTTACCCGAATGGAATGTACGCAAGATACGTAACAGCTCCTGCCAAAGACCGCAGTTGGCTCACACGTCATTCGAGGAGCATTCCTATCCTAACATGCATATCCGGGCTGTCGAGTAGCCAGGATACGAATCCCATTTAACGCTTTCGGGATAATAGGGAAATAGATGTGAAAGTACACGTCATTAATCAGCAGCATTCTTAATTTATGGGAAATCCAAAAGGCTTTTGGTAGATCATACTTCTAGAACATTTCTGTAAAATTTTGAATTGATTTGAATGCGTGCAAGGGATGAGGAATGCGAATATTTTTATGACGTGGGTTACACGTAGTTAGAATGCTAGTATAAGTAAGATCTAAAAGTACATGTCCCGAAGAATCAAGTAAAATGGGAAAAAAACAGATCTTTCACCATTTGAAGAAGGGCTTATTGCTGGTGTCTGTTTAGCAGGGGTCGTGATTTCGAAGACAGCAAATCTCACTGAGTCCTCGAAAGTAGCCATATCAAAGTTAGAATCAGAACACGCAGTCCGTCTGTAGACGACATAACTGCAGTTCGAGCATACTTTTCCAAGAGAGTGATCTGACGAATTGTACGGCAGAACAGGGACTCTACTGTCAGACAGATCGACACAGATCGTTAACCAAGTCTCTCTTTAACAGATTTTAGCTCGAATGCGCAGCGAATTGCAGAGGATAGGAATGCATACTCGGGTGCCTGTGAGAAAACCACGCATTTCTGCCACACATGCAAGAACACTAAATTACTTTATAACATGACATGGACTCTTCCCCACATATTTCTGCGCAAGAAATATGACAAATCCTGATATCTGTATATGTGGGGAACAGGGTACTCCTGATTATTACACTTTCAAAAGCCCCTTAACTGATGATAATCACATAAAATCCCCAAGAACTGATCTCCTGGCATTCCAAAGGTTTTTAATTAAAGATAAACATCAGTATCCAAAGTTTCAGAAATTTATGCAACGACTGTCTTCCTACGGCCTAGATCTTTGTCAAGTGTAAGTCTACATGCTGGCTTAAACTTACTGAACTTTCACATGCTATGATTATGAACAAAATGGCTCCGCTCGTGAACTTTATAAACTGCAATAAACTAATATATCTGAAATAACCCACGGACACCCACTTCTTTAGCATTATTATTACAATTCATTTTAACATTGTGTTACCAGTACTAATTATAATTATCTCATTATGTTTATCTGTTTATTAATTATGTTTATCTCCTATTTTTGTTGCACCAAATCAGATGGTCCATTTATCTTGTGAATCTCAAATTGTATTCGACTATTTTGTAATCTATTTATAGATGTGAAAGTACATAATTATTTTTAATAAATACTGGATGCGGGGTGTACTGTGCACGAAGTACCATAATAGGCAAACTCCAGACCTTTTAGAAAGCTTCAGTCTATGTAAATTCTTATAAAACATGCAATTCCTCCCCTTTTTTTAAGAGTTATTATGGGAAGGCATTACCAGTTGATCTATGGTACAGGTAAAAGTATGGTATTCCCCATACTTTTACCTGTACCTGTACTTGCAAGGGACTGGTGGGAGTATCACGATATGGGGCATGTTCTGCTGGCATGGACGTGGTGCCCTGGTGTTCCTCGAGTGTAAGCAAACAACAATGAGATACCTAGATTAAACTGGCAGATCAAGTGCACTCTGCAATGCTGCATTTTCACCCTGATGGCGACGGATACTTCATAGACGATAATGCAACTATATACCGTACCAGAAGTGTTCAAAATTGGTTCGCTGAACAGCAGTCTGAATTTCAACATCTTTCCTGGCCACCACATAGCACGTATCTTAACCCCATAGAAAATCTATGAGATATGTTAACGCATCCAACAGCACTCTCCTCTTCCATCTAATTTACAAGATTTAAAAAGCTGCATAGCCAATGCATGGTATTCTCTGGACGTAAATGCACTCCAGAAGCATGTAGACTCGATGCTCAAACGAATCAGAGCAGTTATCCGAAACAAACGGTGTTCAAATAAAATATTGATCTTGGGTTTCCAACTCACGGCCTAGTATGTGTATTATTTCTAATAAGTTATGGCTGTCTCTGTGGCACTTCGTTATAGAATGAATTACCAAAAGTTTCTTTCGTTATTTTTACAGAAAAATAGATTAAGAGTCCGCAAACTTGAAAACCTTTCTTTGTTTTATCTAATATATTATGAAGAGGTTTGAAAATTATCTGAGTTTTAATTCTAACGCACGAAGCTTTGGAACTGATAGGGAACTTATTTTACGCATATACTGTCTTTAAAATACTTTTGTTTCTAAAGAAATAAAAATGTCAGATCTGTGGGCTAATATTTAATGAAAACACAGCTACGATTTCCTTAATCTCTTAATTTATTAAATACACTGTTTAAAAATGTGTGCTAACATTTCTGAGAACAAAAAAGATCGAGGCTACTTGATATACAAAAAAGCGCCCCGTAAAAGCGTTGTTATGTTCTTTACGTTTATGTGTTTTGATAATTTGAAATGTTGTGATATGTAAAAAAAGAAACTTTTTGGTTGAAGTTAATAACTCGTCGGTATTACCTTACTCGTCTCTTCAGTATTACTTTAAATTAAAAGCTCAATTAAGATTAAACGCTGTAAAAATAATATTCGGTGTAAAATACTACCCCTAAGACTGACTGGTGTCCTGTATAACTTATTTTACACCAAAATCGGTCCTAAAAATTCTGGATGTTTCGTTACTTCTGAGAAAGAGTTATATTGAAATTAATGAAAAACGTAACGCTGGATTGACACAGATTTTAAATAACACCCTGCCGAGGCTGAGAACGATATGACATATGTATCGTTTCTCCAGGAGCAAAATGAAAAGGATTTTTTTCCTTTTAAACTGGAGGGTTCATATCACCCTCACATTCGATAGAGTTACGCCAATCAAAATTTGCTACTCAGCGTAATTTCTCTTCCAATTATAATTAGTTAGTTTTTAGCAAAGAAAGAAATGACACTAAAGTAAGCGATTTTATTAAAGCCCTAGTAATTTTTTTTTAAATTTTAATTATTCATACTTGTACCATAAAGTATCGTTTCATTATCAAGTCAAACAATGAGGTTTTTAGAACTTGTAAATAAAATTGTTACTACTCTGATAGTCAATGGCTGATGTCGGAATTATGCATTATGCCGTCATAGAGCGCAAATACTAGAAATTTTCCGTCTAGCTGTTCAAAATAAATTATCAAAGCAGTTTTAATATTTAATAAATATGAATTTAAATTTATTCTAATTACTTATAATGCAAACACAAAAGATATCAATTCAAACTTCGAGTATTATTTAAAAATATTTACTTTGTTTTTAAAACCATTAGCAGAATCTATACTCTGATCTAAAAAATTTATCTATACGAAATGTAGAGTGCGAATATAATGTCTCGAATGTAAGGCCCAGCGAAATGTAGATGTGTTCATTCTTCGAAACTGTGGCGTGGGTTACACGTGGTTAGAATGCTAGTATTATAACGTAGATTACACGGTTGGTCATCCACCGAAAACATTACAGACCAAAATATTGTGGAATGAAAAACATCATTACGCAAAACAGTGTGACAAAAAAGAAACAAGGAAAAAAAGCACAGTTCTATGACATCGTGGCAGAAACAAAAATTCTTCCGTAATTTTTCGTCGTGGAATAGAAAACACCGTTACGCAAAAGTCTGATTAAAAAAAAAAAAAAATCCTGGAGATAATGTGGCAGAAAAAAATTTCAAAGGAAGAAAATTTCAAAATATCATCTTACCAAGCATTGTGATAAAAAATAAAGCACCTTATAAAGTATCACATGAAGATTACATTGTAGACAGACGTTCCAGATTCCAAACGTAATAAAATCGGAAATAATGCGGATAAATATATTTCTCACTAGCAGCTTCGCTGCCAGCTTTCGTCTGGCTTTTAAAGGTACCGGAAAAATGGCTGAAGGGAACACCAAACGTTAAATTTAAAAACTGCGTAGAATTTTACTCTACAGATCAACTTCATAAAAAAAAGTTATTATGTATAATAAAACTACAATGAAATAAGCAATATCCCTTAATACAAATATTAATTATCCTAATAAATAAATTAAACAACTTCCCTTTGCAAAATCTTAAGAACTCAAATCGTATAAAGGAGGTTAAAAACTTTATTTCCTAAAAAAATCACTCAAAACTTTTGAATATCTTAAAAAGAGTGAAATGAGCAATAAATAACATAAAAGAATACAAAAAACAAAAAATTCTGAAAAGCAAAGTATAATTAATGATATTTTATCTTATACTTTCAAGAGAAAAAAATTACAATGAAATAAGCTATATCCCTTAATACAAATATTAATTATCCTAATATCCTAATAAAAAAATTAACCAACTTTCCGTTGAAGAAAAAAAATCATGCAAAACTTTTCAATATCTCTAAAGGAATGAAACTATTCAAAATGATGCGATTTCATAAAAAATCTATCAACAACAATAAGACAGGAAAATTGTTGCCAAAATCACATTTTTAAAGATGTGAGAAGTGTACTCGGAAGCTTCATTTAATTTTTTTTTAAATACGAAATATTGTCATTTTTCCAAAATTCTTTTTGTAAAAGCAGTCGCAAGGATCAAAGTTTAATGTGTCCAAAAATCAAAGAAAAATACACTGTACATTTTTAAAAATAAACTTTTTTAGAAAAAATCCCGTTGAAAAGGTGTTAAGCTCCCTTTGTTAAATAAATTCGTATTTAATCGATTAATTGAAACACGAAATTTATTTTAAAATCGTAAAATAGCTAAGTGCCTACGTTTCATGACGATGTGAAAATGGAGTATGTAGAGTAAAATCTCGCTTTCCTATAGCTCATTATGTCTCAAAATGACGCGATTTCGTCACAAAACATAAAATTAAAAAAATTCGAATTCGAATTTCGAAAAAATCGCTTCGAGGTGCACTGGCTCTTGTCTAGATGCACTTATGTACCAAATTTCGTAGCCATGGGTCTATTAGCTTACGCACAGCGCGAACGAAAGACACACACTCACAGACTCTTTCTTTTATTACACCTAGAGATTTCTTCTTGCGCTGTCTGGTCTTTATATGTTAAATACATTTGAAGCTCCTAAATATCTATACATTTTTTAAAATTTCATCACACTGTTTTATACGATGATATTGAAACTGCTAAAATTTGTCGCCACTTGGTTTTCTAGTGTAATATTTTATATGTGATTTGTTATAAATGCGACGTTTTCTCCTTGTTTCCTTTTATTGCTACTACCCCATTTTCTCTTTGCTTTGTTTACTCCTCGATGTTTGCGTCCATGATAGTTTTGCAGAAATAAATTCACTAGTAACCGTATATTTACAGGACTGCAAGGAGGCTATATCAAAAACTGTCTTACCCAAGAAGAATTTTTCAAACCTAAAAGTATTACATCATAAGAACTGCTTCTATATGAAATTCTACTTGAATACCTCGTTAGAAGAATATAATACACTTAACCTTAAATATTAAATTAACCTAATGAGTCTGAGTACTAAATTTAATGAGTCTCATTAAACTGCTTTTTAAAGCAACGTATATAATGGCTGAGGATTTTAAAAGAAATTTACAAGTTATGTTAATTTCTTGATTCTCTTAAAATGGCTGAGTGAGAGAGAAACATGAAGTCATCCATTTTGAGGGAACTACAGATTTTACAATTTTGAAAAGAAATAATGATTTCTACATAGTAAAATGTATACGAAATTCCCAAAGTTTTGCTGGGAATGAATGTTTGAATTCAAATAAAATGGCTGCATACATATAGACTGTAATTAGAAGCAAAAACCTGCTTGTAAATTTTACTCTGGCTATGTAACAAGAAAAGATAATAATTGCTTAATCATAAAATTTATGTTAATTTGATCGACAAACTTAAGTCACAAATTTGTTTTTAAATAAAGTAATTTGCTTTGTGTTATAAATTGTATTGCTTATTTTAATGGTGAATCATATAATTTCTAAATCTATTACAATAGAAAGTTAAAAATATTTTAATCCACTAAATCACGTTTCCGCCTTCACAAAGCTTTATTCGATAACTCTTACACTTTCATACGGTATTTCTAAGCAATTTTTAGAAAACTTCACGGATGAACTTGATTTATCATTGAAAGGAGCAACAGAAAAGTATCTCATGGAAAGAAAGAAATGACATTTTTTAGAAATATCTCTTTAGGGTGAGCTTATCTTCTTTTCTTTAAAATTTCTTTCGTACAAAGTACTTACCGACTTTGAATAGCCCTTATTTGTGGTTTTTTTCAGTTCCATACATTTTGGTAGTGAATGGCTTGCTGAATTTTCTCACCATTTTTTTTTTTTTTTTTTTCCTTTTTTCTAGTTCTTACTTTTTCTCTCACATTTTGGAAGTCTTTCAGGAATCTTTCTTCGTGATTGGACGCATGCGATCGACAGTCATTTCACTCCACTTCTAGAAGTGCATAGACAGGCACTGTTTACCGAATGCCTAAAACCTCTACTGAAAATTGAATTTTCTATTTTGGGGATGTACTGCTTTAGATAAATAGGATAACAGTTTATTAATATGAATAGTGTGCTGTAGGTATTAAAAGATATTAAAAGGGGATCGATGCAGTCATGAAATTTAAAAGGGCACTGAAATTCGAGGGCAAATCGACGGTTAATATAGTTTAACATAAAATGTTTAAAAAAAGGCTAAACTATACATTTGTTAAGTTTATATGTTTACGAATTTACTTTAACTCGATCAATGATGAGCATACCTGCGTTTTGAAGCCAGCTCGGAGAAATTACAGTTAAAAAAAGGTAGCATTAAATCATTTAAAACTTTAAAAAACCTTAATACTAATTTTGTGCTCTTACGCTTAAGTATTGTTTTAATTTCGTTTAATTGTATAAAAACGTATACCATTTTAAGTTATTGGAAGAATTTTGAGCATTAAAGATAGGCTTATTTATTTACATCGAAGACTGTTATTTCTATTTATTATTTTTATTTATTTCATTTTTTTATTTATTGAGTAGCAGATTTCAAATTCATTCAAAGACATTTTAAACGGAATTTCGTTTCAACTTTTCATTTTAAACGAATTTCATATTTTAAAATTAGGCAAAAAAGGCAGCTTAAGTTGGCTTCAATTTTAAATAAAACTCTGTCTATTTAGAGGGCAATCAGACGTTGATCTGTCTTCTTTGGAAGCAAAAAACTCCTTTGCTGACCTAAGATTGTTTTTTTTTTCGCTTAATTTCAAATTTTACATTTTGCGCTCTTATGTGCTGTTAGCTTTAAACGACATTGTAAAGTAAACAACATTGTACAGCTAGTCAGACTGACGGCACTGAAACGGCATTGAAACGTTTTTGGAAGATCACCTGGCAATCTTTCACGGACTACCGGGTTACTTTTCACCCCGTTTGAAGGCTAAATCCCAATCAAAGTACTTAACCTTCTCTATACTCAAAAAGCAATCGCAGTAGCAGAAACGTCTTGCAGCAACAGAGAAACTGAAACAGAGAGTTTCAGAAAGTGCTTGGCAGAATAGACCGTTAAGCGCTCTCCGAAATGTTCCAAACCTGCAAGTTTATTTAAATTAATTTGTATTATAGTGGAAGTTGACGAAAGTAGACGTTATAGCAAAACCAAAATACTCTTAAGACTCCTTTACGTATGCATTTACAATTGTCTGATATTTCATTATTTGAAGAAAATGTAGGTACTTATAAAGAATTTTTATGGTTTATTTACAACACTATCTTGCTAGTATCTACATCGGTTACAGCCATTCTGTTTTCATTATTTAAAAAGAATTACCTCATGCCTGTTCTTGCTAAAGATGCTTTGAGTGTTGCTAAACTAACTATAATATAAAGATGACCTTCACCTTATATTGGAATACTTTAGCTACTAACATACGACTATGATTTTTCTCTTAAAAGGAATATCTCCTAAACATACATTTGTCTTATGTTCACAGTCTAACATTTGAAAAAGTATTTAAAATAATTTATAACGTATCTCTTAATTTTAAAGGTAAAAAACCGTATTTATGCAGTTTTCTCAAACGTATAGTAATTATAACATTTAATTATCTTTTATAATTAACAGGTTTAATATATCCTTTCACATGTGAAAAAAACCACATACAATTTACATACAAATATGAAGCTTTTAGTGTGATTGAAAACAATCTTATATTATGTATAATAAGCTGAATATGATTTTCATAAAATTCCACCATTCTAAACGAACGTATAACTACTTTTTAGCCTTCTGTTCTTATCCAAATAATAGTAAATAATATTTGTTTAATGCTAAAGCGATAAGTGAAGAGCTCATTTGTTACCTTTCTATCCTATGGCTGGTATCTGCAAAACAGAGGAACAGTCCAAACGGAACGTAAGAAGAGAGATATAAACAGAGGAACAGATAAGTCGCTCTAGATGACAATAATTATTCAATCATTGATTGCTCATATGTTTCTTCTTCTTGAGGAAGACGCAAATTAAATACTGTTTGGAATATTATTGTCAATTTTTATCGTGCAAATGAGAAACACTATAAGACATCATAACTGAAACATATGTTGTTCATCAAAATTTTTTTAATAAAATTAACTGCGTTTTTAACACAACTACTAAAAGATTCTGGTCTCCAAATACGAATGATGGTATACTTTTAAGCTGCAATGATAAGAACTTATATGTTTAAACAACAAGAATCCCTTTACAATTTTATATATGTATATATGAATGATATACATGTTGTATGATCTTAAATTCATTTAGTGCGAAAACAAGTTATTCTACTACTTGCGCAATTGCTGCAAAGTAAGTTAATAATAATTTATTTACTAAATAATATTGATTAATTGATTATATTATCTCCTAAGTTTAATTATAGTAGAATTATCTTAAAAGAGTGAATCCATACTAGTAAGTTCTATTTTGAAAGATGTTTTGAAGCAACTTGAATGTTAAATGTTAAAAATGTTTTAACGGGGACTGGAATTAAATCATGAATAACAAAATTTCAATTGTAAAAGGAATAAATTAAAAGCAAGAATTAAATTAAATGCATGTAATCATTGTCATTGATCGGAAATTAGTTGACTTTTCAAGGGGAACAAACCAACTCCCGTTTAATGAACAATAATTAAGAAATAAATACGAAGGTGTTTCATCTTTCCTCGAGCAATAAGGCGAAGCCAAACTGGCAATTCAAGTCAAGCCAAATATTTCCGTGAATAGAAGGGATTATGAACCAATGCTGATATCCAAAGAACTCATTCCTATTAAGCATTTTAGCTAATTCAATTTTGAGTGAAAAGCAATTTCTGCAGTAAAATTTGATAATTCTCGAGTAACCGTCCCCCGACACCCTCGTGTTTATGCATTTGAGTTCAATATTATTTGTAAAAATTAAGCATTGGAAATGATCATTATGAAATAGAATTCAAAGTAGTTGAAATAAACAATAGAAAATTAAAAAATATAAGATAAATAATGCAAACTTTGCAAAAACAAATAAAAAATAATATAAAAATAAAATAAAAATAAAAATTATAATAGGAAAAGTGAATGTACATGAAGATATAAAGGCCAGAAAAAGTATTAACTTACGTTCTTTCTAGTGGCCAAAGTGTTCTCTTCGCGTCTGACTCAGAAGTGTAGTGTTTCCGAAAATTCTTTAGCGGCAGCGTGGGCTTTGTATAATATCAGTCGGTAAGACTTGTGTGAAGTAATTTATGGTAGTGGGTGGGACTAGGAATTCTTGAAGGATGTATTCTGTGGAGTTCTTATTTGAGTGAAACTGTCTGTTGAAATTTTTTTGAAAATACTAATGAATGGAAATTAATTAATTTCTGGCTAATTGTCGTGTCCAAACGATTACGAATTTAAGAAAGGAAAAAGGAATTTTCACTGTCAAAGAGCTATTTGACAGATTAAAGATTATGAAACAGGCCCATTTTTTTAGTAACAGCATAAGTCTGAAGACAATTAGCTCTTTACAATATATACAGCTGAGTAATTACACTATATACAAATCCTTCAACTGATAGTCATCCAACTTATACCACCTTCTCAGGTTTAGGAACAAATTATCATATCCGTATCAGTTAAATGATTTAGAGTGAGTATTTAACGCCTGTTCTTTCAAGGCAATAATAGTTAATAAATTGATTGGGTATTAGATTATTTTTGAGAATTTTAATAAGGAGCAAAATTTCGCGTTGTAAATCTATTGTATCTGTGCAGATATTTTTAATTTGTTGTATTTGATTTATTATTGTATTGTTAATTACTTTTTTGGATATGTTGGAATTCCAATTTATTAATTTGTTAGTATTAAAATTGAAGTTTCTTGTTTTGTCAAAAAGTAAAATTTTTTTGTAGTTAATGATTAGAAGATCTAGATAATCTATGCTATTTTGTGAATTATTAGTTTTATTAAGTGTAAGACAATTTGGATAAATCTCAGAATGTTCAATTTTACTAAAATTATTAATTGTAATAAGGTCAATATATCTGTAAGTGTGCGTGTAGTAATTTAACTCTTGTGGTTGTAGATTTTTTGGGAAGTTAAATTCTTTGATAAATAAAAAGATATTACAGTTCGAGCTACTGGAATGTGAGCCCATTGACTTGTTTAAAAGTTGATTTAGAAATTAGATGTAGTTATGAAAAAGTGTGCATTTTAGGTAGGTTTTCCATTTGTTAAGAGTCAGGATTTTGATTATATCAGGGAAGAGTTTAGGCAGATCTAGTAGACTAGTATAGATTTCTAGAGGAAGTGAGGTATATAAGTTTTCAAAGTCATAGTAGTTAATGTTTTGTATGTTAATTGTTTGAATGGCATTAATGATATTATTGAATTTGAATGGCATTAATAATATTATTGAATTTGAATGGCATTAATAATATTATTGAATTTGAATGGCATTAATAATATTATTGAATTTGAATGGCATTAATAATATTATTGAATTTGAATGGCATTAATAATATTATTGAATTTGAATGGCATTAATAATATTATTGAATTTGAATGGCATTAATAATATTATAGTATTATTATGGATGATCCAGCAATAGTTATGATTAGTGTTACAATCGTTGAAAATAAATTTACAGATTTTTTTAAGTTGAATTGAAAAATAATAGTCTACATTTTTCTTGTAATTATTAGTTCCATTAGTTATAAATCTGAATTTTAATGGTGTTTTATGGAATTTGGGAATTGCATATAGGTTAGTAAATCTGTTGCAGCTTGGATTTAAAGTAATATTTAGTTTTTTATGAAAAGTTTTAATTCTGTTTATTATAGATGTTTCTGTAAGGTTGGCCAATTGATAAGTAGTTGCGTTGAGAAGTTCTTTATGAATAATTTCTGCGTAGAATTGTTTTCATATAATGCTAAAGTTATTATTTGCTTTATCTATTTTTGTAATAGTAAAAAGTCGTTTTAATTTTTTAATATCTGATGTAAGTTGCGATCACTTCAATGTACTTTTAAACTTGAGGTGACTGTTTTCGGTGGATATGCGTTGAAGAATTATATCTTTCCATTTTAAAAAGGTATTTATAGGTAAATTCAGTTGATAGCTTGCTTTAAATATAAATTCGTTGATGTTGTTTTCGAAAGTCTTGTAACAGTAATATGATATATATATATAATAGGGTTCGTTTGTTGGTAATTAAAACAAATTTGTACTATTATTCTGATCTTGACGAAATTCCTCATACTTCATCTTCAAAACAAGAGGAAGATCATTGTCTATATAGGATATCACTAAAACCAACCCACGGGCTCCACACACCTCTTTATACAGAAATTATGTGGGAATTTAATGAACGTTTTATTAAAAACACGGCGATTTAAAAGTTTTGTACTGCCACTCTGCAAAGCGCGAGTGTTTGAAATTCGATCATAAAGCTCAGCCATATAAAGGAAATGAATTTCCACTCGACAAAATGTATTAAATTTATCTTTCGCATTTAATAAAACAAATTCGGTTATTTAAAGTTAAAATGTTTCTTGTCTTCCATGCAGCAGTGTGTTGTCGTTCAGCGGACCTCAAGATATTTAACTTTTCTTTCAAATTTCTTCTATTGTTAATTAAGAAACTCAGCGGTTTAAAAGAAATAAACGTAGATTCATATTACTACCTATTAATTACTAGCTGACTCATGAAATTACCCTAGCTGGATTATTTAAAATCAGCTATGCATATGACTAAGCGTATCCATGTTTTTGTTTATGCATATCCGTGTTTTTGTTTATTCGTATATCTTAGTTTAATTCCGATCCTGGTGAAATTGTGCACACTTGACCTTTAAAACAAGTGGTGTGTAGTGTATTTAATTATGGCAAAGCACACTAGCGCTATCTGCCTAAGGGAAGGGATGCCTTCCTGGTGGACTTTCGGAGGGAAACTGGCTCGTATACACGTTACACATGGGGAAAACCACGAAAACACCCATGCAGCCAGCCCGTTCGCGGGATTCGAACCTCGGACCGAACTACCAGTGTTCGACGACTTTACCGCTCGGCCGCTGGTGGTCCCCCTTAAAACAAGAGGCAGGTGTATGTTTACATACAATTTTGAAAAACCGCTTCACCGGGTTCGCAGATTTATATTAGAACATTGTGTTCATGACACACAATAAATTTCTCGTTACCAGTGGATGTTAAGCAAATAATTTTAATTATTTTTTTACAAACAAGATAAATAAATAATTAAATATTAATATTTCTACACAATTTCTAATAAGTTAAACAACCTTAAGGGTCAAAAACTAAGTCCCTAAACTCAAATTAAAAACTAAACAACTTAAGAAAACTTTTAAAGCAACCAAAGCTAAATTTTAAAGTTTACAAAAGTTACAGTTTAAACTTACAACCAACTTTAAACAACTAATACAAAAAAATTAAGAACTTCAATTACAGATCAAATCTGAAATAGTAAGCAAAACTTAAGCTTGAAAATAATATCAATTAATACATAACATCATACTCATGAGGAATAACATGAAGACATACTCATGAAGCAATGATGTGAAGATATACTCATCCCTGTCATTCCATTGATATCCAGCGGTTTAAATATGCTCTTCGATTTCAAGAAATCGCATGTTCCTATCTCGCTTGCATTCACTATGAGTACAGAAGCAATTCTTTTATGCGACATGTACTAACTTGAAAACGGCACGTTTTTCATAGCCAGCTATATGTGGCTTGCTCAAGAATGGAGATGCCGGATAATTTGTTTGTTTGTGCTCCGGATAAGCAAACGAAAAAAATAATTGTAAAATCTGAAGCTTTTCCAAAAAAAATATTATTTTTTTTCTATCTAAATAAAATCGAGAGTTTTATTCGAGTTAAGTAAAATAATAAGAAGAAAATCATTGTCTATGTGACATTTCGAAATAACTGGCCCCTTTGCTTAACTAACACCTCTTCACTCAGCGTAAATTACAAGCGACTCCGGGTATTTCAGCTAGTACTCTATAATAAAAAACGAGTTTTTTTACCACTCAACTTTTAGATCGAGTTTTCCGTTATTCTTTAATTTAAATATATAAAATTGACTTTAAATTAACTAGAACTATCTTTCCAGTGCATAATGTCTTTGTTCAGAACATTCTAACGTAAATTGGTAAGGTTAGAATCAATATGTCATTCGAGTTGTACATGGTAAATCCATGGCAAACTAATGAAACCAACCCATTTAGTCACTTCGGAATAGAATTCAGACTGAAACAACTACGTTCCGTTGCTTCAGCCACTCGGCAGGTCAAGTTTCATTCCGAGTTATTTTTAGTGTTGAAAAACAGAGTAATAATTAACGCAAAAAATCCATAATTAAGTTTCTGATATGATTTGTATATGTGTAATGGATAAAATATTCTAGTGTTAAAATGTTTCAAGAAATGAATTCATTGATTTTCATTTTGTTTAGTTCATTCATTTAAAGATACACTGTCTCCTAGAAACTGGATGGGCAAAATGAAAATCACTTTGATGCACAAAATGGTGAAGAATTCTTCTTTATGGTCAAAATGTAATAAGTTTGCACGCTTTCAGAAGCATACTCTTTACAGATTACTCTCTTAAGATGCGAAAGATATTGCAAAATAGAGTTATTCTGTGAAAAATTAGAAATCTTCTGTAGTGCTTATAAGGTATTTTCTCCCTCTTTCCAGCATGCTTTCGTGGTGTTACGGTAGCACACTCGTTGAGAAATCGAGAGGTTCGTGTCCGAGTCCCGGCCAGGGAATTGCACATTTTTCACATCTACTGCTTCAAAATTAATTAATGACTGTTAATTCAAGGCATATGAGGATATTTTCCTCGTTTCATTTTTTAAAGAGAGGGTAGAAATTCTCGAAGACTTTTCCGAAATGTTGTTAGACTTTAAAGTAGACTTTAAAGATCACGAAATGTTGTTAGACTTTAAAATTCGTGGCTTGCAGGTAATTAATTATATTGACGGCTCTTGCTTGTAGCATATGATGTCTTTTTGATTGATATACGAAATTTTCATATATGCAACCTCCGTCATCTTTGTACATTAATTAGAGGGATCGCTTATAAAATATTTCACTATTTAAAAATTTGTTGTTGATCCTTATTTGCAGGCTGTGCATTATACCAAATCCTGATCTGCAGGCTGTGCATTTTATGGTTGTTTGGAAAATTTGTCATATATAGAAACAAATATTATAAGAAATTATCTATTTTAGCCTCCACTGTTTACACAATGTTTAACGAAGTACAAACGCAGTTTTTTCCATGAGATAACTACATTCTTTACTTCTTTAGATATTTATTTCAGACACCTGCTTCCAGATACAAAGTTTCCCCAAATGATGTAGACAATTTTATGATAATACTTTCAAACTTTCAGTAACTGAGATAGAAAAAATTTTGTAAATACAAAATTTAACTTTTTATATAAGCTAATTGATGCAAAACGTTCTCAACAGTAAACTTTTCACCTAACTTTCATAAGTTAAATGCAAACATAAAAAGCAGAAACTTAAATGTATGTTTGTATTTAAAACTTGAAAACTTAAAAGTGTATAGTTATAAGTGCAAAAATCTCGTAAGAAAATATTTGCCATCTTTTATCACTGACTATTATTTGAATACATTTCTCTCATGTTCTTCTTTCAGATTTACGGAGAAAACTACAAAATAGAAGTTATTCATTTTGACGATAAATAGCTCCGTGCAGAGTAAAAGAGCATTCACTATTAATTTTGACACTAACAGTATGTAATTCTTAATTATAAATATATCTGAGAAGTTTGCTTAAATAAATGAAACTTTCTGTATATGAACATATTTGAAACTTTGGACGTATGCATGTAAGCAGTATTAACATTTTACTGTTTGGCCATTTTGCTCAATGCGAAGATATGAAAAAGTAAATGAATTCTCTAATCTCTTTTATTAACGCTTGAGTATGAGCCTTCAGATGAAAGCCATACAGTAAGGTTAGATACTCACGTCTAGGCAGAATATTTTACTTTTATATTTGGTTTCCAATTTAAGAATTAACTATACAGACGGTTACAGTTAAAGAACTGTTCATTGAACGAAACTTTATGCTTCAAATTTTGCTAATAAGTAGAAGATATGACAGCTACTTTCTGTAAACTAACGGAGATTGCTGAATTTCAAGACAGAATTAATGAGATGTATAAAAAATTAACGATACTAATGAAAAGATTTCTGAGCAGTTGATTACTGCCGCTGTCAATTCTATTGTTCTTTCAAGATATAGCTTTAAATACTGTTTTAACGATTTCTGAAATGTAAAAGAGAAGAGATAATACTGCTAAGTTTATGAATCCAGTTAGTTATTTAAAAATCATATCATTATCGTAATTTAAATACTAAGCTGTCATTGTTGTTAATTGGAGAGGGTGAAATAATGAATAGCATTATGACAAAAGAAGATTAGAAATTTTTCGGTTGTGAATAATGGCTGATTTTCGGTTTTCGATAGAGAGTTCATTAGTGAATTGAAGTGCCGTCACAGTCCAGACAAATTAATTTTTGTCTGAAGTATGCATATGGTTTGTTTAGCCTCCGGAAGTTGTATGCTTACTCAGGAATATGTACGCCATGTAAAGAACGCTCAAAACCATAGAAATATTATAACTGGAAAAGTGTTCGAGAATTTCTACACTCCCTTTAAAAAATAAAATGAGGAAAATATCCTCATATGCCTTGAATTAATTAAGTAATCCAATATAATGCAATGGAGGATCTGCAAACTCTCCTGTGTTTTGTGATTAAGCTGATCTCTTCCAATTTTTTGCTAGATAACTCATGTATCAGATGTCATTAATCGTTTTAGATTATTTTTGATTCTATAGTTCTAATAAAGAGAACACTTTTTACCAATCGTGTTGCATGAAAGCACAAAATATATTTCCTGTAGTGTTTTTTTTTTTTTTTTTTTTTTTTTTTTTTTTTTTTTTTGCTGATGATTCGACACCAAAAACTGCAGGATATTGAAATCACTAAATCTAAAAAAATATGTACGAATATTCCTTGGCCCTTCACCACCTCCTTCATATGATCATCATTAGAATTCAAAAGCCGTCTACTACGTGAGGCATCTTCACGTCTGAAGCCTGTAGATTTTACAAAACGTTCTTCTGTCATTAATTTTCAGAGTGCAACTTCAATAAAGGCTTTACGTATACGTATATTCTGACCTGCATCTGGAGCTTATATTCCAGTCTAAATTCATAATGCGCCAGAGAAGTCAAAAATCACGTTTTCCTATTTTTTAAAATTTTCTTTACTAAGAATAAAGCGAGTCAGAAATCGTCTTTCGTGCAGAAAAAAGTTTCAGTTATGGTATGTGTAATATGAGAAAACTTGCCAAAGAAATTTGCATAATGTAGGACATTGTGATGCGTGAATCGAACTACTGCTTAACACATTAGAAGTTTCTTAATGACTTAATAACATCTTTTTGAGACTGTTTATCATGCATAGTCATGTTAATAGTTTACTGTAAAACAACTGTTCAGAAAGCGGAAAGCACTGAAGTAATATGTTTTCCGAAGTTAATTTCTGTGCGCGTTGCTTCATTTGTCAACTCTTACTAAAATCTATTAAACATTCTTACAAATTAGCGATAATGTCGATGTCATTTGTGTATTCTTATTCCACGTTTTAAAAGAAGACTGCTTTTTCTTTTTCCTAAAGAGACTGTAAGCTTTACATCTTTCTTGGAACTTTACCGCAATGGATGGGGAATTATTCAACGAATTATGTCTTTTCGCTTCATTATTTATTAAAAAGACTGCTTTTTCAGTCTAGATTCAATAAAACTCCTGGTTTATTCCATTAAACGGAACTCTCTTTTTCTTAGTTTAAATTAAGTTTTGTGTGATATTTGTTGCAGCGAAATTATAGCGCTTTAATCTGAATTCAATCTTTTCTCTGATATTTTTAGCTTTTAGGACTCTTTATATAAGTAAAGTTATAATGAGCGAATGTCTCTTTTTTGTAATTGGCAATATTTTATCAAAGAAAGGGAATGAAACGTATATCGCTATTATTAACTTCAGAAAAAGCTATTATCGCTAGAAACTTCTACGTAGAATCAAAGTTAATTGTAACTTTATTGAAAAAGGTCAAAGCGCCTAATTTTTTCCTTTCACAAAATTTAAGAACACTTATGGTTAAGCAGCTCATGGAAATATTAAAGCTTTTTCTGTAATAGTTAAAATTACTATTACATTAAATTAAAAATAACTTTGACATATTTTATCACAAATCAATTTAATTTTTAAAGTAAAAATTTAATTCTGTACTAGCATTTGTTCAAACTTAATTCTAAGTGTTTAAAAATTCAATCAGCATTTAATGTCAAATGCAGATCTACTCTAATATTATTACAAATATTACATCAAATGAAAATTTATTCCTTAATAATTTCACTTCTAACATGGAATCTGTGAATGTAATTGCAGCTCTGTAAATCCAGATAATAAACAGATAGAAAAGATGAATAACATTTTATTAAAAATTATTTTAAAAAAGGTTTTTTAAAAATATGCTTTTATTTAACACTCATAAAATAATTAATTAATTAAAAAGGAAAAATAGTTTTTCATGTAGTTTAGTGGGAACAAGGGAATAAATAATTCTCTTTACAGAATTCATATATTACAATACATTCTCTTTACAGAATTCATATATTACAATACATTCTCTTTACAGAATACAATTACAATTTTATATAGCGAATGATAAAAACGGATGAGGGGTCCTTGATATAGTGATAAAGATTGGCTTACACTTATGCAATGCAATTAAATGAGCAGATTTCATTTTTGGCGACCACACTTTTATTACTTGCGATATAGAATTGTAGATCAATTGTGTAAAACTAATTGCATAATTTATTGTTCCTGCTTAATTATTTTTCTCCTTTCAGTTCATTTCCATTTTACAAGTTTTAAATGAAGACTTATTTATAAAAAAAAAAAAAAAAAAAAAAAAAACACCTATTTTATTTTAAAGGCTTTTTTTATGTGTTTTACTCTCAATAACCCGTTATCAATTATATTATCCAATTTAATGATTTTTCAGCAGTAACTGATCTCTTACTTCCAACAATTCTGTTACGCGAAATGAACTTACAGTCATTGTGAACTACATCACATTGTCATCATAGTGAGTGTTTGGGCAAGTTTTTATATTCATAGCTTGTCGGTAAATAGCTTAAAATGGATAGAAAAGTTTTGTTTTTGTAAGGAATGTTATTTTCATTTTGTAAGGAATGTTATTTCAGTTTTATTCAGTTACTTAGCATTTCTGTCTTTCCGCATTTACATTTCCTACCAGAATGATATTTCAATTTCGCATAATATGCTAAATAGAATGTAGCAGAAGATAGTAGTAGTAGAAAGATATTCTTAAGTATACTATTACTACTACAAAGTAGGGTAGAATGATACTATTTAAGCCGTTGTGTCTGAGTAACCTCAAACAGAGCGTGTTCTGCCGTTCGGCCACGTCGTCTCGCTGATATTTTTAAGTTTGCTGTTAAGGCCGTTCATATTAATTGCCGATTTGTGTACGTCCGTGGTAGGGCTAAGAGCCAACTCGCGTTAATTATCTCTATGCAGCTTCGGCTGATTATTTAACTTAGATTTATCTTTTGTTTATCTTTACTTTTTTGTTTAACTTTAATTTTATGTTTCTCTTTTGAGCTGCAGCCATTGGCTAAATTTGTAAGCACCAGGAGTGTTTTCTGTAAATTACTTTTTAAATAAAAGGGTTTTTTCACTCTACTCACGCCTTGTCATTAATACTGTTTGAACTTAGCGAATAGTTGCTTCACAATTCAAGTAAAGATCTAACCCATAAAAGTAAAATTAACTAAACGTCTTACAACTTTTAGTTATAATCTTACAATTTTATTAACAAATATCATGGAAGAGTTAATAACGCATAATTAATATTGTATTATCATTCTTGTTTTTAAAGAGGGTTAAGGGTTCTTTCTATAAGCTTTCGAAATTTCAGATTTTTATAGCAGATGTGTTTTTGAATGCTAGAACTTTAAGTCCCATCTTTTAAAATGAAATGTTGGGCAAATGTAGGCATATAATCATATGAAGTGAGTAAAATTTTAAATGTCACTGTAAATTTCATTACAAATATCTCTAAACGCTAATCAGTCCTTAAATGTTTAAGAATGTAGATTAAATAGATTAAATTTTTAAAAGCATATTACTAAATCAGTTACCATCACCTTGTATTATCAGCCATAATCACTGCGCATTTAAAGTTTGAATTGGGTAACTTATCAGGAAATAGTTTATAAAAACTATGGCAAAATTTTGACCATAGATGATAATTTTAAAAATTTAATTATGAATAATTTTAATACTGAATAATTTTTAAAAAAAACTCATAAAAGTCGCGACAAGTTTTTAAAAAAAAATTTAAACTGCATCTAATTAATATTTTTATCATTCTTGTTTCCAAACAGGGTGAAGAGTTTTATAAAATTTCAAATCTTTAAAAAGAATTCATTTTTAATGTTATAGTTTTAAACATGTATACAGGAATGTGATATTATGTATCACAATAAAATTCAAAAATCAACTTTTAAACCAAAATACTGAGAAAAATGTATCTAGACGTACTAAATGGAATAAATTGAATACGACAAAGCATATTTCACTTCAAATAATTTTAAACGCTAATCGACATCAATTCCTTGAAAGTAATGTCTGAAAACGATGGGATGACTGGAAGAACTGATTCTCCCTCCTTCTGCTTGAGAGAGGAAATTATTTTTTAGATAAATATAGGAAAACGCTTAATTAATATTTTTTTTATAATTCTTGTTTCAAAATAGAGCAATGTGTTTGTTTTATATTCTGTGAATATTTCATGCTGTACATCCGATACATTTTAGGTGACGAACTTTTTAAATCATAAACAAATAGTCAAAAAAAAAATCGAGCCAATTTCGAAAATTTGCATAACATTCAGAAATTAACTTGCAATTTTCTTACAAATTTCATTTTAAAGGTTTTTTGCTGCTGTATTTGATGATGCGAACAATGGTATGGTATTTGTAGTTTGTTCGTTAAAGGAAGATATGTGAGAAAAATCGTTTAAACTTTAATAAAAAACATCCAAATAATATTTGAGTTTTGTTTATTTAATCAGGGCAAAGTACTGAAGCGCTCTCTGCCTAATGGGAGAGATGCCTTCGTGGAGAAGTTTCTAAGGAAAACTGGCTCTTACACACTTTACTAATGGGAATGACCCTGAACACGCCCGTGTAGCTAGCCCATTCGTCTTGATTTGAGCCCCAGACCAAACTACCTGCGTTCAGCGACTTTACCTTACTGCTCTGCCACTGGTGGGCCCAAATAAATTTGGAAAACATCCTTTTTTCCCATTGAGCTGTCAGTGACAAAAGTATGGTGTCAAGATTACAATAATTTGCAAAAATTTGGTTTGTAGGATTTTATTATATTTCGATGTATATGAATTTTGCGAGATAAAAAATATTTCCGTCCTCTCCAGTCAACCTGACACTATCACAGTTGAAATATTTAAAGTAACCAGAAAAGTAAGCTAATATTAAAAAGGCATAAAATGCAGTTTTATATATTCCACAGTATTAAAAATGTATACTTTTACAAATAAGCATATTTATTCATACGATATTTTCTTTAAAGTTCGGTTTTCTTCCATTAGCCACCGTATCCTTGTATTTCCGTTCCCTGTGTTACCTAGAGCTATTTTACGATATTCTGAAAGCTCAAAACTTTTAGAGTTTGCATTTATGATTTATAACTTTCAATGAAATATCAGTCAATTTACAAACCATTCATAATGCTTTCTTCGTTTCTTTCTTAAGGATTCTAGCAAATCAAATACGCGTGGTACGCTTCAGAGTTATGAATAAAATATGAGGCTTAGTCTAGGAGGTGAAGAATATATTTTGGAGATTTGAGTATATGTATTCGTTATCTGAAAAATGCTATCCATATTTATTCGAAAAATAACTCAAATTTCATATTTGCATGCTTTTTTTCGGTGTATACGTAGTGGCAAGAGAGTTTTAACCTCATTCCGAATAAAGATCTTCTCCAGTTTCTGAATCAAAAGAGCTTCTAAGACCATTTAATGTTATTCATCGAATTCTTATTGCACCACCTGGCGTTATCAAGTAGAATAAAACTGCAATTATCCAAACTCCAATTATTCGGACTATTAAACTGCAATTATCTAAACTCCAGTTGCTCTAACTTCCTGATAAAAATATGTATGGACTACCAAACAAAGAAAGTTTCCCACTACCAATTAAATTATAAGTATAAAGTTTAATGCCAAATCCTCATAATGTTGATTTTCTCATACTATTTAATGTCACTTAAATTGTTAGGTTCTAATTTAATTTTACGTCAGTAGAAAAATAAAATTAAATATTTAATTTTACTGAAGAAAAAAATAATTTTTTTAAATTTTAGTACCACAATAAATAAATTAAAAATAAACATGACAATATGTATACGTTTTGGTTTTATAGCTAAATCTATGTGTAAATAAAACATAATTTCTTTTGAGCAATTATAGTTAGAGTTTAGTTAATAAAATTGCACTTTCGTATTACATTCTAATACTTTGAAGAAGTTGCTATTAAAAATTTAAAAAATTTAAAAAAATAAAAGATTATTTAACATCATCAAAAATTTGAAAGGACAAATTATTTTGCCCCATTTACAGCATTAGAAACATCTGTTATCATATTAAGAATTATCGCGTCATTATGGTACTTATTACGCAGCTACTGATAATCACAAATGCACTTTGGAATAGATATTTCTAGCAAAATGTTTGTCACGTTGTACGAGTTTCTGTAGATTTGTAAGTGACAGCAGATGAAGAATCCAGTTCTTTTACAGACAGCGCGTAGTAGTCTGTCTTCTGCAACTAGTCAAAAAGTACCAGTAAGCACTTTGTACTGCTGTATATTTCATACTGAAACTGATCTAGTACCAGTTATTTCTTTGAGATCGAGGAGTAGGGGGGGCTAGTTTATTGAGAACATTTGCCTTGTAGTTTCCATTTCCAAATTGAGACACATTATGAATGCAGCACTTGGACAGAGCACAGTATTGAGAATTTGGAATAAAATACTCAAAGCTATAAAAATTTTGTGTTTCTGAGAAAAGAAACTTCTGTTAGTAGTTGCTATTATTAGTGCTATTAGCAAACATCGTATCTGTGCCAAATAATATGATAATTTATAAGGTATTTTCTCCCTCCTTCCAAAGCGGGAGTATATAAGGTATTGTTTCCCTCCTTCCAAGCATGCCTTCGTGGTGTAACCGTAGCACACTTGGCGCGTATACGAGAGGCCCAGGCTTCGAGTCCCAGTGAAGACATTGCACATTTTTTCATGTCTCCTGTTTAAAAAAACACCTAATACTGTACAATGACGCTCGAACAAAATTGAGTTGGACAATAATTCGCCACCACGAGGATTTAGCGATTAGGTCCCCTCATCCCCCGTCGCCCTTTAAAAGAGAGAATAAGGTTTTTTTCTCTCTCCTTGAAGTATATCTTCCTTGTGTAACAGTAGCATACTCGTCTCGTATTCGAGACATCCATGTTCCAGAGTCGGCGATGCCATTGCTCATTTTCCATGTACTTCTGCTCCAAAATAACCTAATGACTCTACAAATTTACTTAAATTTCTAATGATAGCAACCTCAGAACTGATGTTATTAGTACGATTAGTTTATTTAACCAATCCTTTGACACCTAGCATTTTTAGTATTTAGATTTTGATTTTCTGATAATTGCATTATATTCTTGAGTTAATTACAAACTGGAAGCGAGCATTTAAGTTCCATTTTTAGTCTTTTGAACTTTGTGAGTAGTGGAGACAAATAAACATTTTCAATTGACTTTATTCTATCGGGAAAGATTTTGTTTATTCGATCTACTGAAATTGTGATATGGGTAAAACATCTTCATTCATCAAAACGTGAAGCTAATTTGATAAATAATTTTCAATTAAATTTAGAAAGGTTAGAACTTTAAGCGTTCATGAGTGAATAAAATTATGAGAAATACCATTAAAGCGTCCAACGAAGCCAGTTTTATTAATTTATTAAAGTTTATGCGATGTAATTACTCGCACTTAATGTATAGTGTCTTTTATCTCTTAACCGGCTTCATAGAATCTAGCTTTATTAAACATTAATGGTGATTAATGAAAATTGTAATTACTTTCTGAAACTAGAAGCGTTCATTTCCACATAAATCTCTTTTAAATCAGCGAAAGTGAAGGGCATTATTTAAAAATTTGTGAATACATTGTTTAATTAGAGTATAATATGTATTTAGTGATATAATTTGTAACACAGTTTTACTCTTATTTCTAGAATATTTACATATCATTTCACTTTAATTATGCTTGGCTTATTTAATAAAAGTATCTGTTTATGAGACGATCCAAAGGATATTTGCTCTCATAGAAAGTTTTGAAACACCATTTATTTAAATTATGAATGCTTTAAATAAATGCTGTTTCAAAACTTTCTATGAGAGCAAATCTCCTTTGGATGCTTAGTTATATCTCAGCATCGTAACAAAATTAGCAGCATATGGGGCAGATTTAATACACAATTTTCATTATGAACAAGCATTTGTCATCATTTACTTTAGTAATGAATTTAATGAGAAACTAAATTTACGTAAAATCTGGTAGGCACGATTTTTGACAAATTACTGTCTTTTTTTTTTTTAGTTAAAAACTGAATGCATTGAAATTAGCGTTTATTACTTACGATTTCTTTTCTGTATTTTCTCTCATTTATTTTGCAAAATTTTGCTCTATAATGTGGTTATGGTTTTTTTAATATTAGTTAAACCTTATTATTCTTCTTTAGAATAGTTATCGGTAGCTCGAATCACGAGGCATTTTAACAAAGTAAAACTTCTGCATAACCGAATCTCACATTAATATATCCGGGCTTAAGCGGAACAATAGTTAAAAATAACATCAAATCAGCGTCAAAGCAAATTGTATTCTTCTCCTAGTTTCATTATTTAAGAATAAATACATATTTTTAATTTAAATAATTGATTGCAATATATTATACACAAAACATTACGGGCAGTTCGATTTTTCCAACGATGTATTTTTTAGTATAGTCAACTCCGATTAACTGTTGTAATTTTGACGACTACATCTCTGGCAAACTTAATCACGATTAAGCTCAAAACAGTTAAAGCACAGAGTAAAAAGGAATAGCCCATTTAACATAAAAATACTGTTACTAGTTTAGCTATATTTTAATACTTATTCTGAAAACAAGTTCATTTAGCTACGTAAATTAAATCAGTATTCAACGTTCTTTCTCTATCTCTACTGGAATTCACTGTTTTCATGCTGTATGTTTCTGTTTACTTTGCCCTTGTATTTTGACAGCAATTAGTATGAAAAAGAAGTGTAATGACTCTACAATTAATTTATTTTTAAATCTGAGCAATTTCTTTTAACGAATAATTGTAAAATGTTTAAACATTCCGTATTCGATCAAATTAAATTATGTATTTATATGAGTACATTTTGTTTCCTTCTTAGATTTTCTGTAGTCATTTCTCGTTTGATTTGGTTTATTTGTTTATGGCAAAACGCGAAACATCTGTCTAAGGAGGGGGATGCGTTCGCTGAAGATTTTCAAAGAGCAGCTAGCTCGTATCCGCGTTACACATGGATAAAATCACAAAAATGCTGATGCAGCCAGCCCCATTCGCTTGCAGTGGGACTGGTAGTTACAGGCAGCTCTTTGTTATGCTGATAGTTCGTGACATAGGTACAGGTATAAGAGAGGCAGAACACAATAATTTCACCATTAATCGTATATGTGTACTATTGGTGTATATATATACAGAGAGAGCGTCCAGCTAGTTTAGCTGTTAAACTCCGCCTCAGTTTTGATGGAGAACATCCCGGGTCCGTTTAAGGTCTTTCATCTTTCTTTGTCCAATTTGAGAAGATTTTCTGCTAGCTGTGTATTTTGAGTGTCCCCATGCAACACAGATATTATACACTTACAAATATCCATGCCTTTTCCAACATTCGAACCCGATCTCAATAATACAGCTCCAAGGAGGATTAACCTCTATACCGATCAGGAAGTCTGATGATATGTGAGAGTAGTTTTTCCAACATTCCGCAGTATATTTTTAAGACACTGCTCAATTAATTCACAATTCTGGTAATCCGTCCCTGGATAATCGAGAGTTAATTGTATAAAGGGAAATTCAATTTATCTTTATAAATTCTAGGCTCACCTTATAGACCACAAGATGAATTTTCTACCCATCTACTCGTATAATTAACAGTACCAATATACAAAGTAAATGCAACAAAACTAGAACAACTAGAGATTTAGTTTTGATTTCAGCTTAAAGTACAGAGCTAAACAAACTGACACAAATTACATCCGCTTCTCGGATGAATATTAGATAACGGTAAGTCAAATTATGTACATTTCAAAACGTTTAAACTGAGAAAGCTCTATCTGGTGCAGCCGTATCTGGTCATTACAACTTCCATTCAACTGCTTGAAAGATCGCTTATGCCTGAGAGCAATAAGGGAGCTTCACTGTGCCCGCCTGAAATTACCAGTCTTCACTCGCAAACTTAGATTCTTATTCTTATTTAACCCACTTCAATCACATATTCTGGTGAGGTAGACGAAACATTAATAATATAGGACAGATTTTAGCATAAGAAATAAATCGTTAATTAAAACAAACAATCTTTTATATTCGTGTGAACGCTCAAACGATTCTGTACTGAGTATGTAATATGTGTTTTTAAAAAATTATTTATTATAATTTAACGTTAATGCTGCAAATATTTCAAAAAATTAACCGTGGTGGGGATATATTATTACAAATTAAATGCATTTTAGGTTTTAGTAATTAGACATATTACAAGAAAATAAACTAAATATATAAAATGTTAAACACTGTTTTAATCGCTTTTGAATTGTTCAGTTTGTTAAAGAGTTATCATTTGAAATATAAATTAAAAATAGAAAAGCAACACGGTGAAAAGTGACAGTTCGTCAGATTGTTTGAAAAATAAAGATTTTTATTTTCCGGCAATGGTGTGAATTGCTAACGATGACGAATAAACTGGTATTGTAACGTCATATAGCGGGCCAAAACTTTTGGAAAGATACAGCTGAAGATAATATACATATTATTTAATAGGACTGAAATATGTTTAGGATAGTAAGGTTTCATTGTAATTTACTGAATTTCGGTTTGAATTCCAGTAATATAATGATTACATCTTCGTAATTTCCAATACGTCCACTAATATAAATACGCAGCAGTCTGGTAACTTTATTCTGCTGAAAATACAGGTCACTAATCTACTCATTTCGTCACTGCAAATAAATTCACAGATATATACATATATATAATTCTGAACTGAGTAATGTAGTGATGCGGCAAGTGACAATTCTATATACTAAGCTGATAGCATCAAATTCCACAAATGCGTTTATAAGGGCATAAATTCCCTAAACAATGCGCATATCTAATCGTGGTTAGTTTGGAATTAATTGCGGAAGAGTCTTGAATTTCCATTTCGCAAAGGGCCAGTTTTGGTGTGAATTGTATCAAATGTGCAGTTTCCGTAAGCAATAACGGAGTGATTTGAATGCTAATAAGCCATTTCGGGTTTCGTTCATTCAATTATTTTGGTGAAGATGAATATTTATTAATTCACAGATTTCTGAGCCTTATATCTATTATAAAATATCATACTGTTACGGATTTTGTATTTAGTTAGCTATATTTAGTAGAATTATAATTACAATTGTTTTATATCCTCGTGCAATGCAGCACGAGACATATTTTAAGAGCTACTCCGGAAGAGTAAAAATACAAAAGCACGCGCATTTAACATTTAATAAATAGATATCTCGTAATTTATATTTAAATTGAATAAATTTAATTGACTGCTGGATTAGTTGTAACCATAATTCTACTCTTTTGCTTTCCTGAAATTTCAAGAAGCAGAAATTACGAGAACTTTCTCGTGTCCCATTAAAAAGCTGGAGAGAAATATTTCAGTTCAGTTATTTAGATAACTGTTGTTGCTGATTGCAGCGAATTTGCGGTGAGATCGGATTACCTTTCTTCGCTTTGGATTGCGTTCTATTTAACGTTTTAGTAGTTTAAAATACAACTACTGCGTGCTATTGGTTGATATTGTGATACTGTACTGACGAAAATTCCAGCTTTGCTATATTTCTTGTGATAAGAATAAATTTTATTAAATTTTTATCGGACTTATTCAATCTATTACGAACCCGTACGCATGCAGCAATACAAACAGAAATATGAGCGAGCTTTGATTTTCCTGAGTTTTCTGCTAAATTTCATATTAACTTTAGCTCATATTATTTAGAATAATATTGCTTGCATTTAGAAATAAATATTTTATATGCATCGTAATTTGTATTCATTTACAATTCCCTAGTCACGAATATGCATAATCATAGCGGCCAGTACCAGAATATAGAATATAGAATATGTTTTTGATTTTTTATGTATCGTATGTATCGATACGTTATGTTATGATCGTTTTTATGTAATAGGAAGTATGATTTAGTCCTGTGAGAGGTTATTCATAAAAAAGCTAAAGGATTTATGTTTATTCCTACTATTTACATTTATAAGGAACTTTGAAATTCATTCTTATTGTGTATCCATCTGACATCCATTATTATCACTGAAATTTTAACTATAAGAGCTTGTATTTAATTAGCTAGGAAGGCTCGAGCAGAGGTTCTCATCAGCGTGGGAATTACGTAGAGGGGAATGCGGTCAGCTTTTTATTTATTTGTATTTAATTTAGTTTTAGGTCATGAATATAAAAAACTACCTTTATTCCAGTTTTGCTATTTACCAACATTCTCTATTCTTTTTATTATTTAATTTATAAAACACATTAAAAATAATTTAAGTTTAAATAAATGTATATGCATTTTTCGAGCTTGGTAAAGGAGGGGGGAAATACATTGTATGAAAAGTCGTAGAATTTAAAGTCTTTTTGGAAAAAAAATTTCATCAAACTATCATCTTTTTGTATGCATCCAATCCATATACGAACCCCTAGGCAAGTAGCAATATCAATTAAGACGGCTTTATTGTTTATATTACATTCCTAATAATATATTCTTAAGAAATTCCAAATGTATGAATTTTTAAGCGATGCACCATATTATTTGTAATGTGTTGCGTTTGAGAATCGGGCCTATTTAACCTTAGACTTAAGAAATCTTAAGACCTATACTTAGTCTTAAGACATTGAAATATAAAGTTTTGTAATGCTTACACAATGTTTACAATCAGAAAATTACAAAACCCCATTTAACATCTGAAGTTCAAAATATTACTGTGAAAATCATTTTTGATAAGCATCGTTTACAGAGTTTCGCTAATATCTTTAATTTAGTAAAAAAAATTCCTCTTTAAATTAATAGCATTTATGCAAGATTTTATTGAAGGACTAGAAATATTTATTACTATTTTCTTTATCATAATAAATACATATCCTAACCATGATCAAGTGCATCTTTTGGTTCTAGTAAACTACTTCATTTTTTGTAATAACAGAAAGCATAAATTTCTAAGATAATGCTTAAAATTTCTTCGTACATTTTTTTTAAACAAAATTTTGTCGTAAGAAACCTTTCTAGAGACTTTTTTAGGGCAGTAAACCTTTCTAGATATTTCTCTAATAATATAATTTGTAAAATTCAAAAATTCTTCCTCCTTAGAGTCCATATTTCTTTCAGCTTTCATTACACTAGTCACTGCTTCATTCCTAACAAACCAAGCTGCTAAAAATTATTCTTTCTAGCTAAAAATATAAGATTTACAATGCAAAGGAAATCGCATTTGCAATGTAAATTTAATTTTCTTTAGATGTTCGAGCCAGCGGCTGATAAACCTAAAATAAGAATAATGCAACTCAAATAATCCTTTTATAACACAGTATTTTGATTCTGTTATATGCTTTTACGCTGAAGTAAGACGAAGAAGCAAGAAAGAGTTGTTAATATCTAAAAACATGCATTCTAAAAGTTTGCGTAAGAAAAGAAAATTTAGAATTTAATTTTTTTTCTTAAATTTCTCTTTTCAATGTTGTTACTTTTACTTAACATCAAACCATATAATGAGATATTAAAAATGAAAGATTTGCTCATTTTTTACCCACGATTTGTTAATTTGAATACACTAATTACAAATTTAATACAGTTAAAAATTTGAAACCTACTAATGCATGTGAAAAGAAATAACAGTTCTTCAGTTAGAGTAAAGAAATATAAACACAGCTAAAAGTCATACCATCTTTATTTTCTAATAATTCTAAACATACGATACTTATAAACTTTTATTCATTTATGAACTTAACCCCTTTTTTAATGAATTTAATTAATAAGATAACACAGCAGCAAAAGGAAAACTATTTAAAGAGAAATAATAATTTTAATAAAGTTCAGTTTTAAAAACAAACACCAAACTTATTGCCATCTGAAAACTTTACATAACAGCTTAAGAACAAAAGGGCTTGAAATTAAAGTTTCAAAAACTTATAATAGATTTTTGTGTTTTTAGGCTGTAATCTAAACTTTCAAAAATTTTAAGAAACAGCTAAGTACAAACTATCAAAAATTATAAGATTAAAAAGAAATTTCAATCTGATATCGGCACTTAGATTTTAGTTTATTATCTCAATTTTCTTTACCTTAAGCAGTTGGGATTGGCTTACTAGTTTAAAAACTAAGCCCTCGAGTTTCAAGGCGGAGGTTTAATTTTTAAATTAGCAGATGTATTGCGAGGCTGAAGTTTCTAAAATTTTTTACTATTTTTAAGTCTGAAAAATTTTTTACTGTTCACTATTTAAGCGCAATGAATACACTGACGTAGGTTATGAATATTTGGCTTGCAATGGAAACACCAAGCCGAAATAAAATGAAATGTCTGGGTTAATTCCTGATTTATGTAACGCAATTTCCAAATAAGAAAATAAAAAGGCAATTCATATATATAATTCATATTTTACTATAATTACGCTTGGAAAAAAAACTTTCGCTCTTTGTGTCTCAAATTAATCAAATTTATTAATCTAACAGCATATCTTCTTTATTGAAATGATTAATTGACAGATTTCTCTCACGCAAGTACTTTTCATGAAGCCTTGTTCAATTTTATATGAGTACCCAATAAATTATTCATTGAAAAAAGAAATCGGTATAAGTGTGAAAGAGTACAACTTTCTGGTATTCTTAATTAAAAGTTTTAAAGGACATCCTTTGAAGGGTCGAGTAAAATAGGAAACATGCGGAAATTTTATAAAGAATGCTCTTCTTTCCCATGGCGTTCTTTCGAGTTTTAAATGGTTAACACGTCCAACTGGTTTGAGTCCAAATGAAAGATCTCTGGTTTGAGTCCCGAGAGGGCATAATTGATTGTTCGCATTTTCTGCTTCTAAAGGCTTAATAGATTCTATAACTTCAAAGGTCTTCATATAATTTCCAAATATGAGAAATTTCCTGGTGAATACATGTACTAAACTCTTCGCCTGACTGATCCAAAGTTATTAGGGAAGAAATCAATGAAGAAAAGTGAAAAATGAAATTTTATTAAAGACTTTTATTTTTTGTCTTTGTATGCCTTCCGATATCATCCACTACTTTTTAAGTAATTGAACTGTTCTTGAAAGACTTCCATGAAGATCTGTTAACCTGTATTAGGTATTGCTTCCCTCCTTTCCGCATTCCGTCGTTATGTAACTAGAAGCATGCTTAACGCGTATTTCGGAGGTTCAGAGTTTAAAATTCCGGCGACGGCACACTTATGTTTCAGCATTTATATAACCTAATGACTCTACAGTGGCACTCAAAATAAAAAGGTGGTCGTCACCACCAGCATTTAGCGACGGTGTCCCCTCATTCCTCATGTGTACGTGGCGTAGCTGAAAGAACTCTCGATGTGTATTCGGGAGGTCCGAAGTTCGAATCCTGGCGAGGGCATTGCATTTTCATTTTCCATCATCGATATAACCTCATGATTCTACAACTGAATTCAACTGTTAGTCGTATTATGTATAAATACGTTTTAAAATTTTTACCGGGTTGATTTTACCGCCACTTTGAAAGAAACTTTGATCTGTATGTTGTCTCAAGAAAATTCTTCATAATCATTGACTTAATGCTTATTGGAATGAAATACATTATTTAAGGAAGTACCCTCTTCATCACGTTAAATTTCATGAGTTAGTGATGTTCATTTTAACCAGTTTGTTCCTTCACATATATATTTCTTGAGTTTGATATCCCATTTCTCCAAGGCTAGGCGATCCTTTGTAACCCATTTCAATTTCAAGAAAAACAGCGATTACTTTTTGGTCATCGTAAGTATTCTATTTATAATTTTCGGCAGGAAATATTTTAAAATTTTTATAGTGACAACAAACTCACTTTCTACATTACATTTTTTTCTGTGAACTGTGAGCGAAGGAAAAATTCCGACATAATATTAAAAGAAAAATTGTACTAAATCATGTGTTGCTTTCGGTATCAATAGCAGGTGTAGTCGCTGGATACAATAGCAATTAGGTAATAATAATATTAAAATATTTCTCAAATTTTAAGTACCTCTTTATAATACCTGAGTATTTGAATTTAACATTAGTGTTAATTTTATGATGTTTATAATGTGGGTTAAACTTTCGACTTGTGGTTTAATGTATTGAATGAAACTTGAATACATAGTAGTCTAGCTTGTTTTGAAAGCATAACCTAGTTCTAAACCCCTAACAGACAAAGAGCTAATTATCGCTGTGCCTGAAATATCTACAAAGACAAGAAAAGATTTAAACAAACTTTTTTTGAAACAGAATTTTGAACATAACAGCACTACTTATGCTAACTGAATCAACCACCACTTGTGGCGATGTAAGTAAAGTAACAGTCAAATTCAAATTTAAAATGTAGATTAGCAGTCAAGGACTACATAATTTAATTTAAATCTAAGCCTACTCATAACTCTAACTTCCGTATCGAATTTAAATGTCGTCACTGATAACGCAAATCCCAGTAATTACAGACATATCAGAGCTAGCAGCACTAACGTAACAGGCCTCGCGAGGCAGACACACGCTCCGCCTTACAGTCCGAAAATTTCAGCATAAATACTCACTAACGTCAATTTATATTCTGGTGAGGAAACGGAAAAAATAAATTGCCGTAAAGGCTAAAATTATAAATAACTGGCTAATTTAAATAATAAATTTTACAATATGATAAATTACAGAATTTTAAACATAGTATTGGTGTTAAAAAACGAAGTTCTCAGTAGTAACATTGAATCTTTGTGCTCTGTGTTACCTTCATGCTAAATAAAATAATTAACTGACCATATTTATTAGTTAAGAATGTATAACGAAGATGTAACTAGAATTCTATTAGAATAATCTATCTCTTTTGTCAAAATCTATCTCACTCCTCTCACACAAAATTATTACATGTTACGAAATTTTTGCGATTATTTTCGTATTCAGGAAAGTGCGTTTACTGATAATGGTCCGCTTTCTTTTCACTAAGTCGAGAAAAAGTTGAAATTTGTTGACTAGTGGAAGCCACTCGACGGCGGACAATTACTGCAGCTAAAAGCAAATAAATTAGGCAAGCCGTAACAGAAAGTAAATTGCTTTAGAAAGACTGTCAGAAATGGACAACTTTCTACAGCATCAATTTAATGAGAAAATCCGTACCCACATCTTCAACAAATAAGTGAATACAATTTGTCTTGTGAATCTAATTCAGCCGCACAGATCCTTGATTGAATCAGACTCGGTGCTAATTTATTTACTTTCAGTTGTTGTCTACTTTTTTTTTTTTTATTTTAGCCATTCAATCACAGGAATGTCTTCCTTCCGAAATTCTCCAACTTCCACTGTACTTTCATTTAAACCAAACGAAATATTAATATAACTTATATAATTACTCTCTGTACACAAAATGCGCAATTCATATTTAAAAATTTAGGAAGTCGCCAAATTAATCGAGCCTTTGACAAAACTATAAAATAATGAATGGAGAGATAATAAGCGAAAGATACATATTTTGGTTGTAAACACAAGGTGCATTTCTAATTTTTAAAATGTTATATATATAGTATTTATATAATTTTTTAGGGTCCTTCTCACTTATTTAACTAATTGGCCCCTATTGAGACTGTTAGGACCCTTTTATACAGTCTCAGATGAAAGTTTGAACAAATTGTTTTATTTGATACTTATATGAATTCAGTACTGCACAATTCACTCCTTGTGCTTGCAATTGGATCTCCGCATCTTGAGGGATTTCGGATATCCTAATATGTGAAATAAAATAAAACTAGAGGTTTACAGCAGCAAAAAATTAAAAAGAGTTGACTCTAACTTCGTGAGTAATTCGGAGAAAGGCTGGCGATACCGAAATTCTCAGAGCTGAACGGGGGATTACCACAACGGTTGCCACCAAAGCACTCTCTAATTTTCAAGAACTCTGTTCTTATACATAAGGATCTGAATTACTCCCTGGGGAGAGCTAACGGAAATATGATATAGTTCCAATAATATGATAGTGGTTAATTCGCACAAACTTAAAACTATGGTATATTAAATATATTATTTGAAATTTATTTGCTTTAATAATAACCCGTTTGTTTAATTTAATATTGATACTTCATAATTTCAGTTTAATCCCATCATTTTTTTTACTTCCTTGTACAAAGTAAAGTAAGTATTGTTATGGCGAAAAATTTGGGGTATCATATTTCAACGGAAATGTCTATTTTGACCGTTCCATTTGGACGATGTTTTTGCTTGACGTCTGTACATACGCACAGAATAAGAGACTGTTCAAAATGGCTTGTAACATGGGTTTAAAATGAACTCAAAAAGAATTTTTCATGACGTACAGACGTTACGAAAAAACTCAAAAACGTTTAGTCGTAATGTTGAAATTTCATGTATGAGGCTACTATAGCATCTAATTGTTCCACCTTTTTTTACTGCAATCGGCAGTACCAAACATTTATAAATGTGTATGTAATATATAAACAATGAACAAAATTATTAAACTTAAATGCAGTCAATAGGCATCATATCCACCAAATGCATACATTTTAACTAAGTGCATTTCTTCTTCAAACTATACTATACTTTGCTGCGTCACTCTGCCGCATGTTATTGTTTTTTTTTTTTTTTTTTTTTTTTTTTCTGTCTCTGCACTGTGCCATCTGTAACCAGTCGCTGCTCAGGTTTGGCTCTAAATAGGACCGAAATGAGTAAACTAGTCACGTGACCGAGAAATCGCAGGTTTCAACTTTCTGCATATCTAGTGTAAATAGCGTATATATGAATTACAGACTGAATTTCAAGACCTTTAAAACCGCAGCGCTCAATTCACTCGCTGATAAGAACTTCGTGAATTTACTAACCAAGCTTTTAATTCTTGACTTTGCCAAGTTCGCAGCGGCGTCTCCGGATGTAAGGTGCGATTGCACCATAATTCGAAAAATTACCGTGATTGGCCTTAGGGCAATAAACTAAATCAACTAGTAAAAACTCACAGTAGTTAAAGCTAGTAGCAAAGTGATGGTCCGTGATTCCTGATGCATTGCTTTTTCCGCTTGCCTGTTGCCTGAAGAAACCACGTCTTTCTTCACCTCATTCTTCATCATATAAAATGTGAACTAGATATATTGAAACAATGGAGCATGTTTAGCACTCCTAGAACCAGAAATTTATTTCTCAATTATTGTTAATATAAAAAATAGAAATGATGTTTTGACCAGCAAGCCAGTTGTGACTTCACCAGTCCTAAGAAGCAATCTTCTCGGCCGTGAATCAAGCATGATTTGGGTTTCCTCTCCCCCCCCCCCGAAAAACCACATCATCACATATATATAATTTAAATTTAAAGAATGAAGTTCTAAATTGTTGTAGTCACTTTTAGATGCTCTGTAGAGATAGTTTTTGTTACTTTATTCTTTTTCTCTTAATAATTTTACTCAAAAGGTCAAGTGGAACTAAATATGAATTCAGTACTGCAAATTATTCCCTTTCGAGAAGAATTTTTAAAGCATTAAAATATGAATGATAAATATATGAATAATATTTGCATTTTCACTTAAATTTAAAAAAAAAGTTTTTGTTATAAATTTAATTGGTTACATTTTATTCGATTTATAGAGCTTTCCCAGTATGTTATAATCTACTTCTTCTAACTTATGCTGGTCAAAACATCATTTCTATTTTTTATATTAAATTTTAATTTTTTTATATACAACATATATATATATATATATATATATATAAATCAAAAGTTGCAACATATATATATACACACCTTACTGGGCTTAAAAGTTCTTACCCGGCCTGTATTTTCAGAGTTGTTGGTCGTAATCATAGACTTCCAATTACATAACTGTTTTAATTGACGAAAATATTTACGTTTCGGCAGTGTCAAATTTAAATGAAGACTAATTTTCGGCAAATAATGAAATTTAAATATATATGTTTTTGTCTAACAATACTTAATATCAGTTTATCGTTTTTAGAAAAAAAAAAGAATAATGCCATCTTGCCTGCTGGCTGTAATCACGAATAGAAGTAACAGGTACCAGATGGCATCTATCAGAATGATAAAACATTGAGATATTTGTCATTTCTTAGGTCCGTGGTCATGCTGGTTGCGTTTCGTGGAATTCTTCTTCAGAAGTGGGACAGATCTGGGTGAATTCGTGCTATCACGTGTAAGGTTTCAAAGCCTAAGCCAACGATAGGCGCAATCCTTGTCACCTGCCCACGATAACATTTGTGGACTTCATTTGATTTACTGTTAGACAAGTGAGATCCACACAACTCCATAGGACATCAAAATGCCCTATATTTAATGATGAACCTAAACGGAATCCCGTATGTAATTATGAACATGTAACGGAGTTTATAACATTGTCACACTTCAACTGGTTTATAAATGCAAATATCAATTAAAATATGTGATAGGATAGAATTTCAAATATCTACAGCAGGCGCTACCATGATCCATCCAGAGTTTTGGAAGATACGAGTAATAGTATTGTCGTCTTACTGTAAGCCAAATATGCATTTAGTGCAAAGCAAATGATTAAAATTTATTTTTACCTTTAGCAAGTTTTTTTCACCAAAGCTTGTTCGTTGCAAATTATATATTTCTTTAAAAAAAATTACAAAATGTGCCTTTTCCAATAATAATATTCTATTTCAAATTTAAATAAGATAATAAAATTTATTTTTACCTTTAGCAAGTTTTTTTTCACCAAAGCTTGTTCGTTACAAATTATAAAAAAATTACAAAATATGCCTTTTCCAAAAACAAACAATAATAATATTCTATTTCAAATTTAAATAAGATAATAAAAATAATTTTAACTTGAATATGGCTTTAAAACTGGTATCGGGTGCCTGCCATGTGTAAAAGCTCAAGCTTCAATAAATCTGTTACAAATTGTATTGCAAAACTTTCCATAATTAATTTCTTTCGATGAGGGTGTGCTTAGTATAGAACAAGAATAAAAGCTTGTAACGTGCAGTCACAGTGAACCTCCACATGCGGGCTTTCTTCAAGCATTAGCAGCCAGTTTAATGTCGAAAATCAAGAATATATTCTTCTCTGTGAGCACATAACTCTCATATATAACATTCCTGTAAAAGCCGATCTGAATATCAATCGATTCAAAATTTCTCAAGCAGTGCAGTGGTGGAATAAAATACAAATTTATCAGATTTGTGCGAATTCTGTTAAGACTGTGAAAACAAATAGGAAAGGTTTCGAACGAATTACGAATGAAACATTATTTGGCGTCAATTTATCATTCTATTAAAGCCCTTCTTCTGAATAAATGATGCCAAACAATATCCGCTTTGTTCTTTAACGATATTGTTTATGCTGTTGTCGTTGTTGCTTACAATGTTGTTTATACTTAGTTTTATCTCATGGCTCATTCTTTTGAAAAGTTTTAAACATTTCTCCAAGTAGAGTAACAGTGCAAATAAAAATCGAAGAAACAGAAAAGATTTACTAGCTTAGACAATGAAATATCCAAAACAAGGTCATTTACCCCAGCAGAAACAGCATCAATTTACAAAATGAGAAAACCGATGCATGTTGTCAGCAGGCCAAATAGTGTATCTGCATTTTGCATTCAATCCATTAATGAAAAATTTTCAGTAACGTTAATATAGTGTTTGAAAAGCGAGAGCGATGTCAAAGTGAAGGACATACCGGAAGTATTTTACGTTCAATCCTGACGAGAACGAGATGGACTTAATGCAATCGGTACTTCAATGGGACGTTTTTGAAGGGTGGTTATTGCAATATTTTCTACATATACAATTGGAATTTATTTAAGAAAACCCTACCGATAATTCATTTGTGATCCTAACCTGATGGAGTTCAGAGTCTCCTCACAAAATTAATTCGAAAATTCTTTTCTCAGTCCTTCCCTTAATGCATTTGAAAACCTCACTACTTGTTAAAACTAATGGAGTTTTGTGTCCACCGAAGCCAAGCAGCTTTCTCACTTTCCACTGCATAGCCTGTCATTTATGTAATTCGAAAGACTGCAGAATGAAGGCAATTTCAGCAGGCCTGACTCTATTGGCGATCTGTGAAAAATAAACATTAATAATTCAAAGCGAAGTCCATCTTTATTCATCTGTAGTTTGTAAGAATAATATGGCCGATGACCTGCAAAAATTAGCGCCCTAGACTTCTACCTATATTGCTCATTCTTGTAGCTGGCCCTGAGTTTCAGCAGAGTCAAGCAAATAATCAACGTACCAATTGATAGTATGAATTACATAGTTCGCCAGCTTTTAGACGACAATGGTGTTCATATAAGATTTTAAAAAAGCCAATGTATTCTTGTTAGTTGAGTTAGTTGAGTTCATTTCTTGCAGTTCTTAAAGATGTATTCGTGTATAAACTAGCGGTAACCGAACAGAATTTATCCCTCATTTCTTTGTTTATTTAAAAGACCGAAAAACAAAGCGCAAACTCTTATTGTTAATATGTGGGAGAGCAACAAGTCACATTAAAAATTTTGAATTTCATTTGCGCTTTTCTAACATTAAAGAAAGAAGCTATTTTTGATCACGCAAAACAAACTGCATTACCTATTTTTATTCCATAATAAAAAATATAAAGTATAGTGCTTAAATTGTTCTTCTTACAGATTCTTAAAAATTGCGTAACGTCCTAACGTATTCCTCCTCCTTTTTTTCTACTAATTTTAATGTTCAAAACTCGGAGGATGGGGGGAATTATGAGAATAAATTTATTTCCGATGGACATGGTTACAGTAAAACCGTAACAAATGAGAAACAGTTATGGATAAGCTACAGGTAACTCTCATAATATTATTTCTTTAAAAAATTATAAATTCTAATAAAAACATATAGTAACATTAACATTACAATATCTAATTAGATGTTTTCATTTCTTTTTTCTGTAAGTAATTAGAGAAGCTGAATGTGCAGCAGGTTAAGTGAATTCATAGACTGAATGTCAGTTCGTGTTTGCTCCGATGTGACAGCTTAATTATTGTATTAGGCTCGCGTAAAATTTGACAGTTAGAAGGTAAAGTTTCGGCATAACTTTTGTATTTGGTTTGCGACGTTTTGTCTTTGTTGGTTAGACGAAAACAATCATCACGTGGATGAATCCATTCCAAAATTTAGAAGTTCGTTCTCTAAACGCATTTCGAAAAAGCAAAACTGCGTGAACATCTTTTTAAAATGTTCAGAACCTGGAATTAAAACGCTAGGGGAGAAAATTCGCAAAAACGTATGGTATAAATTGTTCTTATATTACTTCTATCACGAAAATGTGACCAGCATCCGTAAGGTTATAGAGTCGAGCCGTCATCAGAATGTCAATCGATGGGAAATCCTGTTTAGCAGCTAATAATAATTATAATAATCAATAACTTCACCATCTATGTAAATGTAAATTTTCCAGGAAAAAACAATTAGAGATACAGTTAATTACAATTTTGGTTATCTGAACAGATATTAAACATCCGTTTTATTTAACAGTTATAAAACTGAAATTCGTATTAGATACTGAATACACATAACCTATTTTCTTAAAAAGAGCAAAATCCGCTGGACGATTTGAACAGCTGAGGAAAAATTATCCCTCGTGGATATATGATTCTGTCAGGAAAATAGATTTTATGGGGTGTATCCAACTAGTCAAGAAACCATGAAAGCTTAGAAACCAAAATTAATATGCAGTTTTAACCTGCCGTGAATAATACTGTTAAATTAGTCCACCAGATTTTGAAGAAATTTTAATTCATGCACAGTTTGCTGAATTAAGTATTGTAGAATCTGTTTATCCTCGGTTCGATTCATTGAGTTAATTTCAAATATGCTTATTAGGATAATGTGAGATATTTGGTAGTTGAAAGATTTCAGTGTATTTAATATAAAAAAATTAAAATCTCGATCTGAAAACTTCACCTTATAATCTAACCACTTGAATGACTGAGTTTTCAAAAGGTTAGAGAACAAAAAGTAATTAAAAATCATGATATTTAAAAAGACAGCTTGGTATTCAAGATAAGCCATTACAATTGGCCTAATAATTAGAAAGTACCCTCTAAAATCATAGATATAGGACACAGAATCTCAAGCTAGCTGTCAAACGGCAAAGCCGAATGGTATAAAAAGCAATTTTTATGATACTAATTTATCGCAAATTAAAATCATCATAAATACACTAAATATTTTATTTATTTAATAAGGAAAAATCTTAATTATTTATTTATTTATTTAATAAAAAAGAGTTTTGTTTATTTATTTATTTATTTAATAAAGAAGAGTCATTATTTAAGACATGACTGTGTGTATAAGTCTTGAAATAAATATTTGTTCAACTGGAAAAACTTTCTATTTGCCTTTTGAAAACAAATATATTATCTATCTATATATATATATATATAGATAGATAGATATATATATATGTGTGTGTGTGTGTGTGAATTTAATTTTTGTTGCCATTTTAATGCTTAATATGGGATAATGCTAATAGGGTGATTTAGAGGTGTGAAAAATAAGATAGGTAATATTTTATCGCATTTATATGGACAAAGTGTATGCTTTAATTTATTTTTCTGTAAATTTCTAGAAGCAGCTTTGTTTATAATCATTAAATTTCTTTCTTTCAGTAGACGAAGGATGCCTAATGAATATCTGCTCGCTTGTGCAATATTCTCTTGGCAAAATCAAATTGCTTTATTCTATGCGAATTCTCCTTGCATCATTCTGAAACTTTATTATGTTAGAACACGAAGAAAGAAGTTACAAGACTCGTTTTCTTTAGACGTTTCATTAGCCTGGGCGTGGAATTAATGCATGTCTCCTCCTTTCATGTCGCTTAACATATCTTCAGAATTCATCTTTTATCCCCTACATAATGGTAAGATACTGTTATTGGCTTTAGCACGAAATTCCCGTCTTTCATTCAGCCTTTGTTGCATTCTTAAATGCAATTTGGTGCATGTTCTGGGCTTAAAGTGGCAATTCACGGCGAGGTCTCTAATGGAAAATTTTAAAACTTATATGACGGGGATAAAAGAGAAAATCTTACGATCAACCTTTTAAGTAACGATGAATGGTAAGAGTTGCTTGGGCTTAAAATGTGAATTAAATTTTGTGTGTAATTTTGTAATTAATGTTTAATAACATTACAAATAATTTGTCATTAGACTGGCGATGTGGAGTGTGCGAGGCCCTTGTCAAAGATGATACGCTTTCACGCTTATCGATAAATGCTTTAATTTTAAACTTTTCATTTTTCTTTTGCAAATTCTTGTTAAAATAGAATAATTTTAGTATATTCGTAAGCATGAATTATCATTACTCATAGCTTAGACTCCAAAGTAAATCCTGGATTTCTGATATCACCATTAAAGTTAGGTAGCTCTGGAATGGCAGCCCCGGGCATAAGGAATGGAATTTGCCATTATTACCCATAAAACCAGGTTTAACATTATATAAATTTTGAGACTTGGCGATAGGATTAAATGAAATTAAATAATAGATAAAATAATATTCTGAAGATTAAATTGGGATGGAGCAATTATTTTATTGTTTTGTATTACAACATCCTAATTCAAACATTACGCAACAATGAGCAATAAAATTAACAACAGCCAAGACATTTATTCGCCCATTTGTTTTTTCTTCCTTTGAGAACATACAGACTCCCCGTGCACCACATATGTACAACACGGGGCTTACAGAAGTAAGTTAACTAGAACATTAAAGGTTACATGTATAAATAAACATTAAAAATTACATGCATAAATAAAGCAAACAAAAGCAGAGAACAGCAGTCTGGACTTCACGAAAACAGATAAGTTCACTAGCCAAGTCACTCCGAACATTTTCAAATCGTTCTGTAAGCATAATCTAGGGCCATCAAATGTAGAGCACGAGAAAATCAAATGTTCCACATCCTGAGGAACTCTTTTTGAACATTCACATAAATTGTTTGATCGTAGATTAAAACAAAACAGATAACTTGCAAATTTACCGTGACCAGATAAAAACTGTGACACTTTAAAATTTAACTAGAGGAAAGACTCGGAATTCAGTCTATGGTAAATAGAAGGAAGGAACTTTTTGGTGACTTCAGCAGTACAAGATGAAATGTATTCCTCATTCCACATAGCTAAAAGCTTTTTATAATGAAAGGACTTCCAATAACTCTTTGGAATGCTAATGTTGATATCAATGGGTAAATTTAAGGCATCTTTAGCTGAGAAATCAGCTCTTTCATTTCCGTAGAAACCATGATGAGCACGCACATAAGCAAAGTAGATATCAATACATCTAATTCTAAGTGAACTAACAGTTACTAGGGTTTCGATAACTAATTTATCGCAGCTGGTAATACTGTTCAAAAGTTGAAGAGAAGAAAGAGAATCAGAACAAATAAGGTACTTTGAGGATGTAGTCCCATGATCCTGGATCCATTTGACGGCAAGATAAATGCACAGAAACTGCATTCTGCTTGAAAAACTGTACATTCATTCCGTATACGGTGTCTAAGAAAACAAATCTCGGAATGGCCTTCAAAAAGAACAAATGCAAGGCCAATCTTGTTGTTCATCTTGCTGCCATCTGTAAAGAAAACCATATGAAAACTTATTTTGGAAGCATGCTTGGAGAAAGGAATGAGCAATTATCCGACTTTTTGCACCCAGAATTAGACCGAGATTGGTCGACCAGCAAAAGTAATCTTAGAGATACGTTTTGGGCGTTGATTCAATAGGTTTATTTCTGAAACCCTTTAAAATAATACGTGTTTAGTACAGCCAATCTACACCATTAAAATCTTTGCGCGTCTGTCTCTTTGTTTGTTTGTTTCTAACGTCTTCTCCTCCGCCATGGCGGAGAGTTAAATTTCGAGAGAGGCCCCCCCCCCCTCAGATTTCAAAAATTCGTGGGAAGCAATTTCGACCATTCTTATCTTCTACGACTTTAACCAGCGGAGGTATTAATTAAAAACTCTGAAAACGCTAATTTTCGCACAGATTTTTCCGAGCTGCAACAGCCTGGTTCGCTGGTGATAAAGATGCTTTATTTCGAAAAGTGTTGTCACTGCTCGCTTTCAAATCGTAGGGTTTGGTAATAAAAAAATTTTAATTTTCGCAAAATTTGAGATAAAAATAGCATTGCCAAACATTTAGCGTACTATTATTATATAAGTTCATTTTCTGACATTAAAGATAACACGCGATTGCATGTGACATCATTGTATGTCGAAAATGTTTCTTGAATGTTCATTATAAATAAATAGCTGCTGTTAGTAGCATTTTTACTTGAGGTTAGGATAACTGACGCGATATGATATTGTTACATTAATTTCTTATTGATATTGAGAAAAAGTTGCTAAATTTCATTAAATTTAAATTATGACGTCATAGGTGTACTTGAAGTGTCAAAAGTTTTTGTTTCCTGGTTTGGCAACAAAAAATTATTTACGAATTGGTTGTTACCTGGAAAGAATGAACTGATTTCATCCATACTGAAATGTTTTTATACATTTTCTTTTCAAGTGTACATAGAAATTATTAATTTTGCTTTGGCCGCTGCCCGCCCATCTGGCAGGCTTGCCTGCCTAATGAGATAATAAGCTGTGTTTCAGTGGCCGCATAACTACTCAAAGTTCTTCTTCCATAATCTAAGCGTGTGTTCTTACAGCACTGATATAACTTTCAGTGCGATGGGGAATTAAGTTAAAACGATGAAGCGTTATCAGTCTCATTTATACATATTATATTATATAACTAAAAACATTCTATTTTTTATCGCGATTTTTTCTCATATTTTTCAGTAAAGCTATATCACAACATATAGGAAATATGCATTAATTTATTTCTGTCTAAATAACTTAAAACGCGATTTTAAAATGTCAGATGTAACTTTCATGGAGCTTTCCTAAAACTCTAATTGCTGGGGGAAAATAAAACTTTATATGGAATGAGGCATACTAAGAGTAGTTCTGTGCTCATAAACTCAATGATTACATTTTAAGAAACACAGTAATTGCTTTTTCTACCACTATTAACTGTATGAGTGCATAATTACACACAATTTATTAATAGCGTAATAATTAATATAAATATTCAATATTTTTGTTATTTAAAATATATTTTTAATGTTCAGGCTATGCTGAATCGTATGGTGTAAAATTTTAGGTTTTATGTTTAAATAATAAGATAAATTCGTAAAGAAAGAATTGAAAATAAAAGTAATTTTTAATATAATAACATGTCAATTATTCTTCGATATTAACACCAGATTTACGGAACTTCATGAACAAAATTACAAAAGCCCTTATTTTTATAGTTTTCTAATTTATGCTGACAGTTATCGGTATAATGCAACGAATACATATGCTAATTTATTTCTCCTTCAGTCATTTAATTTTAGAGTTATGTACGATCTATACCTATCTCTAAGGACACCCATCGAAATGACGGGTAAGCGAGTTTCATAGTTAATCATAATAATCCGATTTTTTTAATGAACTTATTTTCCTAGTGACAAATGTCAAAGTAGTTCGAACGCAGATACTAAATAAAAATTACAATTTAACGGAAATATCTTTTGATAACTGTGAACCCAAAATAGACGCCCGGCGATTCGCCGGTGCAAGAGATATGTCACGTGTCACGAGCAAGGGATCTGCTAAAGCGTAAACATAAAGCGTTAGGCTCAAAACTAAGGACCGATCTGCAGTCGTTGAATTCCAGTCAGTGTGTCAAGAGGTTTTAGAAAAGATTTTGGTTAGCACGAACACAGACGATCGATAGAAATGTGTTAGATTATTAAAGTGGTATCATTATAGAATTAGAAGAAAGTGCTTTATTCTGACGAAACACCCTTCTTAAGTCATTATGAATAATTCAAGAACAGATGCTGAACTGCTAGACAGAACAGTTAGTATTATCCAGGACAACTCTGGTACAAGCTGTGGTAGGTCTGTTAACACTAAAACTACCGTGTGCTTTTTGACACCGATAAAAACAACTACAAATTCGTCAAACTGACTGTTATCGTGGCTCTAATATTAAGACTATAAGACTGTAGTTGATTTTTAAATTAAATAATTCCTTTTTTAAGGAAATACTTGGTTTCCTGTACCTGTATACTTGGATTCCTGAACTGACAGGTATCCGTAAATATAGTTATTCAAAAATATTTCAATAAAATCAGCCCGTTAAAATATTTATTCTTAAATTTAATTTTTTATGAAGTGTAATTTAGTTTATCTTGTTGTAACTCTTGTAAACATTGCTATTACTTACCAGTTAAGATTGTATCATTAAAAATAGAATGATCCCCCATAACAGAAATCCGGCTTAACCGAAGGGATGATATTCAATAACTAAATATGAAAATGAATCATGTCCCGAGTTTTCATAAATAAGTTTTTTTCCGTTATTATATAGATTTATTATGTATCATAGGAATTTTAACAATGCATGAAAATCCCTGATTAAGTCAGCATTTTAATGTATTGTTATTAAAAAATAATCCACTGCAAAATATTTGTCTAGGATTCATGTTTTATGTCTATTGTTACGGATTTGGTATTTAAATAGCTTTTGATTGATTGATTAAACTTGATTAGTTTTATTTATTGCATTTATTGTTCATGTTGTATTGTAATGTAATGCTTATTATTGCATTCATGCCTTAGTTGTAAGTTTGGCTTCCTGTTCAGCGATTGTACTGCCCGGGACGTGCAGTCCTTGGGAAGGGAGCAGTGTTACGGATTTGGTATTTAAATAGCTTATGTTAGTTGAATTGTAAATTAAATGCTTTTATTTCCCTCGCTGTGCAGCGTGTGATGAATATTAAAAGAAAGCTAAGCCGGAAAATTGAAAATACAAGAGCGCATGCATGTAACATTTAATAAATATCTCTTTTTGATTTCGAGAAAGTACTAGAAAATTCTCGCGCCCGATTTTAAAATCTTATAAAAACGAGGAAAACCTCTCAAGTCAGTCAGTTATTTTTAGTTAGCATGTTGTTGTTTAGAAAAAAAAATTGTTGCGTGCGTACGGGTTCGTTACGAAATGAATGCACAAGTCCGATGAAAAATGAACAAAATTTATTATTATCACAACAAAAATGCTTACATTTCCAAAAATATTCGTGCAGTATTACAATATCTCACAGAAGTTATCTTTTAACTACTCAAACGTTCAACAGAACTTAATTCAAAACAGCTAAAGAAAGCTAATCCGCGAATTCGCTACAATCAACAAGAGCAGTTTTCTAAACAAACTCTTAAAACAACAACAAGCTAACTAAAAATAACTGACTGACTTGAAAGTTTTTCCTCCTTTTTATAAGATATTAAAATCGCGCGCGAGAATTTTCTAGTACTTTCTCGAAATTAAAAAGAGATATTTATTAAATGTTACATGCACGCGCTCTTGTATTTTCAATTTTCCGGCTTAGCTTTCTTTTAATATTCGTCACGCGCTGCACAGCGAGGGAAATAAAAGCATTTAATTTACAATTCACCTAACATAAGCTATTTAAATACCAAATCCGTAACACTATTTATCAAGGACCTATTATGTTAATTTATAATATATTTGCTTTATAGTGTAAGAGTTTCTTGAAAGTAATGAAACAGTTAAAAACAGAAGTGTTAAAGTCTGTTAAAAATGATAATTTGTACTAATCCCGAGTGAGTTCTGACATATTGTGAGGTAATATTTCAATGAAGACATATTATGTGTGTGAGTGTGATTATGGCAAAGCCTCGAGGGCTATCTGCCTAAGAGGAGGGATGCCTTCGTGGAGGACTTTCTAAGGGAAACTGGCTCGTATACACGTTACACATGGGGAAAACCACGAAAACGCCCATGCAGCCAGCCCGTTCGCGGGATTCGAACCTCGGACCGAACTACCAGTGTTCAGCGACTTTACCGCTCGGCCGCTGGTGGGCCGAAGACATATTATGAAACTATACTTATAGTTATTTATGACAATCATTAATGTATGTTATGCTTGGAAAACGTTTAATTATAACGTTATTTTTTCCCCAGATAAAGTATGTTAATTTATAATATATTTGCTTTATAGTGTAAGAGTTTCTTGAAAGTAATGAAACAGTTAAAAACAGAAGTGTTAAAGTCTGTTAAAAATGATAATTTGTACTAATACCGAATGAGTTCTGACGTATTGTGAGGAAATATTTCAATGAAGACATATTATGAAACTATACTTATGGTTATTTATGACGATCATTAATGAATGTTATGCTTGGAAAACGTTTAATTATAACGTTATTTTTTCCCCAGATAAAGTATTAAAAAGGAAAATTTTCATATTTTTTTATAAATCAAGATACATTCTAAAACAACATTAGTCGAAAATGCACAAAGATGAACAAAAGAATCAAAATGAAAATTTTTTATTTAGAGGAAGAGCAAAACTCATCACTGTCTCCACGAAACGGCTTTGCTTCTATCATTTCGAATAAATGGAGTTTTGCTGTAGAGTTAAATTTCAAATGATTATTTTAAAGAGAAGTCTCAATTCATTACATCCGTTTTATGGATATAATTTTGCTTAGTATGTATAAAAGCATGGTTTTGTAAAGTTTTTTTACAATCAGTATGGCATAATACTTAATATGTTAGATCGATATCACATTTTTGATTTTAAAATGGGTTCCTCTCTCTCTAAAATGTATTGAAAAAATCGAATATATCTAGCTAAAGGAGTAAAATACTTATAGTAGTTTAGAAGGGGTTATTTTTTTCAAGTGATATAACTGTTTTAAAAACGTATAATAGATTTTTTAGCTAGAAAATATATAAGATAAGTGAAAGTCGTGTTACAAATAAAAAAAGTTCTTCATTCGGCAAAACAACTTCGTAAAAATTATGTATTTCACGGAACACATACTTTTCCAAAAAAGGAAATGTAGTGAATATATTTTGAAAAACCAATATTCATCATCAAATCTTTCTTTGAAGAAATTATCAAATTAATTTTAACGTTTTCTTTTTTTAAAAGGATTTTAAATATCCATTACTTCATAAAAAATATGTTTTTAATAATCGCCACTTTTGTTTTAGAAAATGATACATTTTCGCAGTACTTTAATTCAACATTACGTTTATTGATTTAAATGAATGTTTTGCTATTTTTCAAAAATATTCTAAATCACTGATAAAATACCAAACATTCACATTTCAGCAAGAATTCAATTGCTTTTGTTACTAAAAAAATCACAAATAATGCCTCAACTTTAAAGACTCCGAAGTCGTAATCGGATTAAGCGTTTAACATTAGAATTCTTCATTTCCATTGTCTTCGGGTATGGAATTGGAAACATTTAGCTTTAAAAAATGCAAATCTGTTTCTAGCTTTTAAGCAATTCTCTTCTGATGCCGGAGTTTTTTAAATGAATAAGAAATCTTTATTTCTTAGGATAAATACGCATTTCGAAGTACTTTCTCAAGCAGAGTGGCATAATCTACTAGAATTGGGATTACATACGCCTTTTAAGAGGATTTCATGTTTTGAAATTCAATTAGATTTAAGAACTTTATCTCAAAAAGGAATAATGAAGTCAAAAAAATGACATTTTTGTAAAATAAAATTAAATGAGAAAATTTCTTCATTTAATGATCAAATGCTCATGAAAAAAAAAAGAAATAAGGGAAAATGTTATAGTATATCTGTAATTGGTGCATTGCGAAATAATGTTGTGTCTGTCTTGTAATTGGTATTTATTGTAATTGATTTATAGGCTTTCCTCTCTCTTATGAGGTATTTTCGGTTGCCCCTGCGGTGTATCTTGGGTATTGTCTTTTTATATGTTTCATTTCTCTGTCAAGGAAATCACATTACATATGAGATTTCTCGAGAATTTCAAGATATGTTTTATTGTTGCTATTTAAAATTAAAAGCAATCTGATTTTGTAACAAATAGAAATTTATATAATCAAACATCAATAGTCCACTTTCTTTAATGTTCTTTCTTATTTATTTATATGAAAATTATTCTTGCATATTACATGTTTATTTTCAATAAAAAGACATTAAACATGCTTAATACAAAAACTTAATTTATACAAAAACTTAATACAAAAATTTAATACAAAAACTTATATTTCATTATTTCAATACTATTTCTATACCAAAGAAGAAACTACTGCTCATAAAATGATATTCGGAGATTTACTGATATTTATTTGACATTCAATCTGTATCATAAAAAAAAATTGTAACGCATAGTAAATAAAACTTAGGTTCTGACATTTGGGAGACTTTACAGACTTCGAAATTAGATTTCTAGAAAGATTCTTTGCGCCTTCGCCGGAAACAATCCTGTGACGTATGGAGTTTGGAGTTTACTCTGCTAGTCATTACTACACAAGCACAAGCGAAAAATCCTTTATCTCCTCATTTACTTAGGAATACCACTTAATTCTTCACTTGAGAATACAAAAGTCGGTTTATACAAAAACCGACTTTTTTAAACCTTTTTTTTTTTTTTTTTTTTTGACAAAAACCGGTTTTCAAATTCAATATTTCCAAAAAAACGGTTTCAACCGGTTTTCAAATTTTTGTCAAAAAAATAGAGTAGGGGAATATATTCTAACTAGTTTATATAAAATCACAAAACACAAAATCAATATCAAATACAATATATATAAAAATAAATTAAGGCTTACCATATACATATTACTTGCACAAAATAACGAAATCAATATCAATGTCAAAATATAAAAAATAAATACATATACATATTACTTACACAAAATAACGAAAACTCAAACAAAAATTTCAAATAATATTTAAATTATTTTCACTAATTTTAATTTCTCCTAAGAAAATAGCAGTTTCAAAAGCATAAAATGCCCACTGAACGGTGGCTAAGTCTTGTTCTTATTTTGGACACAGTATTGCATAAAATTGAAAATACTCGTTCACTATCTACTAAACTTGGTTTAATAGTTTTCAGGGTATCAAATAACAAATTTAAGTTTTTAGTTCATTTATTCATTGCCTCAAATAATGAAAATTCAACTTTCAGTGGCGTTGGATTTGTGATCAGTGGCGTTTTTCTTCAGGGTCTTCAAGAAAATTATGAATTGATTTTTCCATGGCTTGTTTTAAAAAAGCATTACTCTGATGAGTAATTTCTTCAATTTGCTTTTCATAGGAATAGGTTTCTACATAAGAATTTGTAAATATTCTAGACAATATCTTTCCCGATAACTTAATAATTTCGGTTTTTGAAGCTAAAGAAAGTACACTAGATTTCTTCGCTGAACTAGAAATGTTTTTTGAATTTTGCAAATATAGCAAAAGAATTGCTAATTCTACTTGTCTTCTTTCTCGAATTTGTCCTTCTAAAGCATATAATAATTTCAAACTTACTTCAGTATTTACATTTTTGGTTCATTTAACAGAAATTCAAATATACCTTCGCTTTAACAAGTAAATTGGCATCTCGTCGTCCTAAACCTTCAGCTGCTAGACGAATCGGTCCCAAAACTTTATGAAGTTCTAAAAGTTTAGGACATTGAGTTTCATTCCACATGTAAGAAGAACCAATATCATTCAATGCTAAAACAATACATTATTTTACTGCCAGAAATCATCCAATCATGTCATCCGTACTATTCCAACTTGTTTTGCAGTCAAGAATTAAATTTATTTCCTTTCCTTTTTCTTTTTTTTTTTAAATAATTTTGAAGAAAGGTGTTTCTTACTGGAGATTTTCTAAAGAAATTACAAATTTTTCTAATTGGTGAAACTGATTGTTTGTTTTTTGATTGGCTTTTTAAGAAGAGGAATATCCAAACGTTTCTTCTTCGCCGATCTTTTCTGATTTCTTTCCGATAATAATTTTATGAACTGCTTTCAAATGATTATGTAGATTGCTCGTAGATGATCCTTTGCAACTCAACATTTTATTACAATGATTGCTGATTGCCTTGTCTATCCCTATTTTTTTTTAATTATCCCAAACTTCCAACTTATTCATTTTTATCTAAAAAGGAATTTAAAGTTATTAAATAAATATTTTTGAAGTTTATTTTATTATTTTAACTATTAATATTAATCTAATTTAAAGAAATCTAATTTGCACATTTTTAAGAATTTTGAAAAACACACGCATTTTTTAATCTAATTCCGAAGCTTGATAAAGACATAATTTATGTCGAAATGTTGCGAAAGAAAATATATTTATATAAAATAAATAGTTAGTATAGAAAATATGTTTATATAAAGTAAATAGTTTTTAAATGTAAATTGGAAATTATAAACATAGATATTAGTAAAATACTTAATACTTCCGTTATTTTTACCAAATATATTTAACAACTATATATTTGTGTTTGCTGCCAGTTGCATGGAATGAATAGCAAGTCAAATAAGTTTAAAATTAATTTTTACATAATAATGTCAATTCTTTAAACCGGTTTTCTTAATTCGAATGTGGCAAATTTACTTTAAAAACCGGTATTTTAAAAACCGGGTGTGAAAAACGTCAAACCTTACTTGAGACAGAAGTTCTTGCTCTTTCTGCACCATCAACGACAGAGTTTTCCAGAGAGATTCACAGGAAGCTCCAGAAAATATTTGTTTATCTAAGAGATTGTATCAATAAATATAAATGTGAAACATTATTATGAAATCGAAAAAGAAATAAATTTAAAGAAATAAATTTAAAATTTATTGCTTCATTAAACTGTCAAATCTTCTGTGGCGTGCTTGGATAGGCATTGTCTTCTAAGAGTCTCATTTAAGAGATCCTGATAATAATTAAGCCTAATAGTAAGGGTGTTTAGATAAAAACTAGTTTATTTCGTATTCGAATTTTTTAGATCTATATAGCTACTTTCCCGCTTTTGAACATGTTTCTGTTAGAGGTAAAAACTAAAAAAAAATAATATCTTTATGTAATTCATGTTTAAGAGACACATTCATTGAAAATCAATGAAAATGCTTTACGTTACTTGAAATTCACTATTTAATCTATTTTCAAGAAATATAAAGACATTAATCAATCTTTGAGCATCCTTTTCATAAATGCAAATAGTACGAATATAGCATCCAGTTTTTAACTATTTATCTTACCACAGAATTGTTCAGTTGGAGTTTTATATCAAGTCTGCTGACTCAGGTTTTTTAGTGTTCACCGCATTATTAAAGCAATTCTGAGAGCAAATTTCAAGTCATTTTTCGCACATTACGTGTCTTTTAACCCTGGCAGATTTAATTCATGGGAAATGTCTTAAATTAAAATAGTTTGGAGTGCGCATTCTGATCTCATTAATTCAATACCTTTTTAACCAGTCCACTCTACAAGTGATCAGCTAATATAAAAAGTTATTATTTCCAATTGGTTCAATATCTTACCAATCTGGGTAATTCCAGGTGACTTCTGTTGGTTATTCATACATCAACATAAAATATCACTGCTCTTTTTTAAATAGCTTATTCCAACTCATAAAAAAGGTAAGTGATTGAGTAAATAAAACAAAAGCTTTTATCTGTTAGCGAAGTAAAAGTAATATCTTGCGTCAAAGAGATTAAGATTAATGGCCATGAAACAAAAACGGTTCTTCTTTTTATTTTTAATCTTATTCTGAACACCTTTGATGTTGCAAAAAGAAATCTGTGTAAAAAGAAGCTATGAAGACAATTACATCGATTTTCCTTTGATCGATATTGAAAATAACTTTTAAATTTATCTCTCCTTTAGGCATAATTCATTGTAATCTTTCAGGAAATTTAGAATATATATACACCATATATTTTTCAAAGCTGTCAAACTTTCGCTACTTTTAAGCAAAGTATTTCATGTAGTACTCATAGTCGCTTCTGACATTTTCTACCAGAACTTTAACAACTATTTTTGATTTATATTTTTAGTAGATCCAGGAGTGGAAATTATCGACCTGTTACGTGTTTCTGTATGTCAAGCACCTTAACTTTGTAGGAAAGTAAATTTAGCATAAAAGCTGTAAAACTTTGAAAGGCTGCTGAAGTATAAAATTTTAACTCTCGTTAGAAGGGGTGGGTTTTTTTTTCAGCAAGAAACTTTATGAATTACATTTCCACGGTGAAGGAGTAATTCTTTGTCAGTGACATTGCAATTTTTATTTTTGTGGCATGAAAAGTGAAATAGGAAGTTCCATTAAAACATCAAACAGCATCTGTTAACTTTGATATAAAATATGTCTCTTTTCGTGTCGCATTTAGTACGATCTTAAAAGATTATGCTACAGGAAAGTACTATATCTTTTGACAAAATGAGTTAAAAAGATTAACAATACAGTTCAAAATTTATAGCCGCCTCTTTACTGTAGCTGTAACTAAGGAAAATATTAAAATTATACTAGTTTTAAACTTGGCTACTGAAAAAACGGTTTACCGAAAAAAGGTTTTTTTCAGTAAATTGCTCTGCATAATTTTAAGCAGTGAATTTTTATTATTTTAAATATGAAACACAAAGCATTACTCTCACTAAAGAGATTTAACATCACATAGAAAGCTTTTTTGACATATGTTTTAAATACCGCTCTATTTACTTTGAAAATCTACAGTTTCTGAAGAATGAGTAGGCTGGTCAAATGAGGTTAACCAGGGGATAAGCTTGTTATTAATATGGATTAGTTACCCTAGGGAATTCTTTCTCCTCTTCTCTTCATTGCTTGCACATATTCTGAATTTTTGGCTGAAAATGTTGCAGGTTCTGGTATCCAGTGAAAAGAAAAATTACTGAATAGTTTAACATGGAGCACAGATGTTAAATGTAACTAGAGCTGTAAGGCCGCACTGTAATTTTTCTAGTTTATTGCATGATTAAACTGCAATAGAAACTTTTCTTTATAATGGCAGTTCTCCTGCGACGATTGGTTCACTTCTCTGTTTTAAATCGTGGACAAGTAAGTGCTTTATCGGGAATGACGTCTTACGTCTTCACCTCCTCAGCCGAAGTAAACAAGTAACATTCTAAGAAAGAAATCTTCGCTCTCACCAAATAGGTAAGGCAGTGAAAGTGAAGACTGAAATAAAATAATATATCATAAGACAACTAATATTGTATAAGGCAGTAGTAATATGTTATGCATCTTTTACATGTAGCATCTTCACTTCTTGTTCCTAATCTTTATTTGTAACGGATAGAAGATTATCCATTAGTTGGCAGAAGAACCAAACACCCCTTCAAGTGTTAAAAGCATAAAGCTGAAAAAATTCAAAATAACATAACTACTAAGGCTATCAAACAATCACTAATATGCTGAGAAAATCGTAAATGAGTTTATAGAACAGAAAAAAACTTTAAGAGAAGTGCAAAATCGATTAGCATTATATAATAATTCCTTTCGCAATCTTTAGTTTCTCTCAGTTTTGCAATTTGCATTTTAATATTTCATGAAAAATTAAAGAAGTGGTTACCAAACAGATGCAATCAGTTGCATCAAGTGCCTTCATTTTTTTCACTGATTTTAAGAATTGTAATTATGGACTGAAAATTAAATTTAATGTACTCAAAAACTTTATTGAATTCTTCAGAAAATATATTCAGTTTACAAAATTTTAATGAAATTTAACACATAAATCATTCATTAAAGTACATTATTTTATTAAGACAATCTCTAAAATATTCATATTTCAACGTTTAATGTGAATCAAAATAACATTTTCTATATAATAAAGCTTATATGTCTTTACCCTATGCAGGAAATAAAATGTTATTGATTTGTTAAAGTTACCGTACGGCTTTCTTTTTTCCAGACATGTATTCATTTTCTAGGATTAAATTAACGTCTTGGTGGAATTTTCAACTGAATGCATGTCGAGAATTTGGAACTACAAATTGTAATGTTTTTTAAATGCATATTAGCTTTTAAACAGCGAAAGCTAAAAATCTTTTTTTACAGAGATAAGAAATAAGTTTGAAAAGATAAGTATTTCCGAAATGCTGTTGAAATTCCTTTCATTAATTGCTCAAAATACATAAATAATATACATAAATATCCATGCATAAATATCCTGAACTGTTTAAAGAGTTTTATTGTTTCAAACGGAAGATGAAATCTGTAAACTTCTCATTTAGAGAAACTGAACCATCGCTGAATACATTGGGGGGGGAGGGTAAATGAAATTCAAAATTCAAATTCAAAATTTGATGTCTCTAGGTACCGTTGTTTTTTCATATTGCGAGAAACTTAAATACATTCATGCAGATTCTTGATTATTTAATTTCTTTAAATATAATATAGGGCGATAATATTTGGTGGCAACAATTTGAAAAATGATACGCTTTATAGTGATTCTAAGCAAAATGCCGTTTCAAGACTAATATCCCATTCAGGATTAACGTTCCTTTGCGGCCAAAAATTTGTAAAAAAAATCGTTGCTTTAGAACAATTCTGCTAAGGATGAATCAAACAGCAATGCACTAGGTATGACTCTTTATAAATAATGTATAATTAAAGAAAAGCTTATCTTTTAAATCTTCGCCTTTACCAATGTAAGACATGAATTGAATGCTTATACTTTTTAAACAATTTATGGCAAATAACGAAAAAAAACGAATTTAATTAATGACATTTATTTTATACAATTAAACATTACATGTTAAATTGCGTTGCTATTTAAAATATTGCACGCTAAAATACTTCACTTTTTTATTAATTTATGATAATGGTTAAAAAAAAGAAACTGAAACCAAAACACATCGTATTTCTGCCTTTCATTTCCGCTTCCTAAATTCCAAGATTTAAGAAATCTCCAGAGCGAAAAGTTATTTCAGATCCATCCATGCCTCGAGATGTATGTATTATGTGATGCAAAACAGCAAAGCGTTCAATTTAAATGCAAAAATGAGATGCCTTTACGGAATTAAGGAAGTTGGATTTGTTATACGGAATTAAATTATTTCAGCTTTATAATAATCATAAATTTTGGGGTTGTATTGACTGTGGTTGTTAAAATGGAAATATTTTGAAGTGCGCTTAGTAGATGTTTGGATTTATTAATAAGCCGCATTCACATCAAAAGGAGAAATGTCTCTTGTTCATTTCATTTCTATTCTCCATAGTAATGTAATCATTAGGTATGTTTCATTTACTGCAAAGAGTTGTGGTTTTTTAATCGGGAAGTATAATATATTTGAAAATCTTATTCCCATTGAATAATACTTTTATTAATATTATGTAGCTTTAAATCGTGACTATTGTCCAGTATTTTGGTTATAATTCAATTTTATTCTCTACTTAATTAAAATATATTATCGTACTAATAGTTGTTCTGCTGGTTTTGTTCTTTTATTAAGTGCTTTAAAGACCATTGCTAGTCTTTAGGAAAATTTATGTATATATATATTTTATTTTAAATTTTGCATTATTTTGGTAAAAATACTGTGCTTGTGACATCAAGTAGTCTGGTGTATTATTCCTTTTTCTTTCAATGTTAATTTCACCGGTTTCAAATGTTTATCTGGTTTAACTTGGAAAGAATTACATAATAAAAAAACATAATGTATACTAACATTAGAAAAATATTATTTACATTGAAAAATTTATTATTATTTATTTAACCTTACTAATAGCATAAATATTTATATAAAATGTAACTAATTTTTCAGTTCCTTATACTTTTGGCTTTACACATTTATGACTATGAATCAGGTTCAAAATATATACTATTATATTAATTAAACGAAGATGAGCATATCTTGTACATCTAGGAGATGGATGTCATCTTTCCAAAAATGTGTTGCACATTAAAGAGCGATTTTTAGGATTCAAAAGATATTTTTGCATTAAATTTAAATTTCTGCATATTTCAAGAATACATTTCACCGATCTGTAGTTAAATGATTTGTTATTTCATTTCTAAAATGCACTATACTTGTTTCTATTTCTCACTATGAGGTATAACCTTTTACGAACATAAAACAAATGATTGAGTTTTGTATTATTTTGTTTAAACTTCCATTCAGCAAAGCAGGGGAGAAAAATATTAGCAAGAGTATTTTTCAGAGTTGTTCAAGTTTTCGTTTTTAAAAAATAATAGTTGAAATATATTGTCACTAGAGTATTGCCTTTTAAGCACTATAGGCACATTTCAAAAAATTATAAATGTGTTATAATAAAAACAGTATGAAAGGTACGTCATTGTTTTATTATTCTAACTTATTCCCACGTGATTTAGAACTGAGGGGAAAAAGCAGCCCTAGCTCTTCAGAAGTTATTAAAAAAATAAATTGCAAAAATGGGGGAACGACATCCATTTTATATGGGAAACAACGGGCGGTATAAAGCAAAATTAAACTTAGCGCCACCTGTTGTCGAAAACTGTAAAGATGAAAAAGTACGATATAATTATTGAAGTGTCAGGAAATATTAAAATTCGAAAAACGTAGAGTAATGTTTATGCATGATCGAACTAAACGTTCTACGAATGAATTTTGTCTTAAATATCTGACAAATATTATCGTAACTTCCATTTCGAGATTTGATTAAATAAAACAATTTTAAAATATATGTTAGTAGTCGAGAAACCGGATGATTTAAAATGTAATAAAAGTGCAGAAAGCGGTAAGCATAAATTTAAAGAAAATTCGTAAGCATAAAATTAATTGCTCAAATACACATAATGTGAATACAATGGAATCCCATAAATCTGACTCTCGATGACTCGACAATTCGTAAAATTCATCATCTCTCCCTTCCATAAAAAATATCTGACTTTCCCTTTTTCATATTTTTATTTCTGCTGCTAGATTCGAGGACGAGATATTGGCTGTTATTTTTGTTGCCTTCAGAAATTAAATTTCTATACCATGAAATTCAAGCCGAAAATTCATAGTTAAAATTTTTAAGCGATTTTGTTATTGTTCGATCTTGTCCATTGTTTCCTGTTACACATAGTTCCCTTACACTTGTTAAGGGGAGCGATCCATTTCTAACAAATTTCGTTAAAACTTTAACAATTTCAAAATTTGAGTTCAGTGTATCTCAAACAGCTTCTCTAGTCCTACATGCATGCAATTATTTTCATTTTATGTGCATGTTTTTTCTTCTTTTAGACTAAGATCTTTTCATCTGACGATGCAGTGAAGTACGATAAAAGAGCGGAATTTAATTATGGGGGGTCAACAAGGCCGGATCAAATGACCTAGAATTTACCTATAAGATTGCAAGGGCGGATGAAAGTTGGCGCAGAGTTTGCTATCGTAGGGTGAAATTTGATTAGTCTCTAGTCAGGATGCCAAGCCGCGTAATTTTAATACGTCTGGAAAGTGTCTTGAGAAAAAGGAAAAAAAATAAATGATGTTACAATTTAGATGAGACTGTTTGCATTAGAAAACCTTAAATAAATTCCAAAGATGAATAATGTAACATAACATATGTCAGTCGGACCATGCATAGCGAAGATCTCAAACTTCAAGAGCAATTTCATATACAGAATATAGCTTTTCAATGCTAGCGACTGGCTCAACCAACTGAAAACGTAGTATGGTAATCATTTTCGAAGAAAACATTTCCGTTGATGTTAAAACTGTTTTTTCTTTTAAGAATGTTTTTCATCCAAATATGGTCATAAGGAAAATCTCTCTGGAGATCAGATTTACAGCCTTGCCATGATTGGCGTAATTTGTCGAATATTACATTCAAGGGCATTTGCATGTAGATAATAAATCTGCTGCAGATTACAAAAGAAATAAAGAGAGATTGGAACAAGGAGAACTCATACTGAAGTTGATGCTTTTGATGAAAAGCTTTATGAAATTCGATGTTCAGTACGGGAAGCAGTTCGTATTCTAAATATTAACGAAAATTAATCTACACTAAATTTTGAAAAACTCCTGTGGAATATCATATTTTTATTTTAAGGACATACGTGTATCTGGTCGATGGAAAGGAGTCGGAAGTGAACTTCAGTATTTGAATCAAGGGAACACAGAAAAAAAGCTTATATGAAACCTTCTTAAAAAAAAATTCTATTGAAAATGTAAAGTCTGTAAGAATTTGAAGATAAGCGAAATCAGAGAAAATATTGTCTTACATAAACTAAGATAGCTTTCAAATAGGAATACCTATCTAACAGCACATTTCCTATGTTTCTGTACATTCAAGTTTTCATACGCCTAAGAAAAGATCCCACACATTTCTGAACTACAAATTTGATTTTTATCTGTTGCACTCCTTCGTATTCTCTGTAGAAAAAGCTCTCATGCATCGTTCTATCGTAATCCGTAAATGCTCAATTGGATTTCATCCATTGATGTTAGTGTGCTAATACAATGCGACAATCATTTTTTGAGCTTTTGCAGCCTCTCAGTTGTAGAAAATCGATGATAAGGCGTACTGTCTTTGAAATAATGGCATTCTTTTGGAAGAAGATATGTTATATAGAATATGTAGGAGGGTAGCAACCTAATACACATTTTTATTGAAATCTAAACGCAAAATATTCGTATAACAATGAATAATGGCAATACATAAAATACAAAAGAGACAACATTATGATCTGCATTATAATTTACTCAGTGCATATAGTGTAGACTGTTTATTTTTATAAACACAATTTCTAATCCACAATCATGTATCCATTCAAAATTGTTATTTTGCAGTCTTTTTATTAGACATATATGCTCTATGAAACCGTCAGTTTCCTTATACTTAACCACATGGGGGTATTACATATATAAATGTAAGTAGATGAACGTAGACAAGCAGGTAAGCTGAGGATATAGATTACGTTGAAAATTATAGTGCACATACTAGCTTCTTAGGAAAATCCTTAATAAATTAATCAGTTGTGAAAAGCATGTTTTAATACCACAGGAGCACAACATTTTACACTGGTGTGCAAAAATTAAGGACAAAGTCGAAAAATTAGCATATCAGCTTGTAAGGATCTTAAGTTTTACTAACGTTTATTTTATTTTAAATCTTTACTATCACTTCTTATTTTCTACTTCCGGCCAGATTTATAAGCGTTAAGGTTTCTATGCAAAGTTTGTTTGGCGAACGCCAAGTATTTAAGTTGTGGCTTTTTGCCAAGCGAGAGAGAGGAAGCAGTGAGTCGAAGCAGGCCGCTTACCTTAGAAGCTTTACGCAGTTGCTTGTTGCCTTCCAGGCCAGAGGTTTTAATCCTCTTGATAAATTTAAACGTATTGTAGTGTTCACAGTTCTCTGTACTACATACGCTTCCTGTTATTATAAGGCCAATCTTCCACGTTTATTATTCTAAAGTTAAATTAGAGTTTAGTTTTATCTTTATACTTTTACGTTTTGACCCCAAGTAGCGGGTCGGTGTATTCCGAAGTACGGAAGTCATTGTAAATAGAGAAAAATAAAGGGTTTTGTATACCCTTCTTGAGTATCCTGTTTACTTCCCACAGTTTTGAACATAGCTTTAGTAAGCTCTCTGTTCCGAGTCAGGTCCTTGCATGTTCCCGAAGAAGGTTAGAAGGAACATTGAACCTGATAGTGGCGCCCAACGAAAAAGAATAACCATGGCCGAGTTTCAAGAAGAACCTGTGCTGCCTGCAGAAACGGTTCAAAATCCAGAAATGCCAGCTGCCGCCCTGGAAGGATTTGGTTACATCGTCCAGACCATGCGCGCTTAGGTGAAAACAAGAGGCAACATTTAATGGAAACTCACCGGTAACCAGTTTTTTGGAAAAATTGGATGACCACTTCATGCTCTACCCCGTGCACGAATTTCAAAAAGTTACCTTAGCTACCAGCGCTTTGAGGGGCCAAGCGCTTAACTGGTTCAAATGTATAGGCAGAAGTCTCTTGGGTCAAGCAGGAAGTCCCACCTATACTTACGAGAATTTCAAGACTGCCCTACTAAAAGCCTTCCCTGTTGTAAGGGATCGTGCGAAATTAGAAACGGAACTTTTTAGTATATATCAACAAAGAATCGAAAACCTCTCAAGCTTTATTTTAAGAAAAATTCACGTCTTCAAACTCTTGTATGGAAACCGTCCGGATCCTGAAATAATTCAAGTGATTTTGCCGAGGTTACTGCCCCAAGTGCAAGACTTTATTGAATTGAGAAATCCGACTACACTGGAAAAGTTATTTGAGCTAGCAATCCAGTTTGAAAGTAGAAGAACGGCGGACGTCGAAAGAAGACGCCAATATCAACAGCGAAACCAATTTGGTGCGCCAAGACTACAGCAAACTCAAGCACACGGCTACGGAAGCAAAGCGAATCAGTGGGCAAGGAAACCCGAGCATTCAAAAACAGCCGGCGAACGTCGACAGTTCAATAGCAACCCAGGAAAAAAGTCTCAAGGCCAGTGGAAAAAGAAGGAAAGCATGGAAACAAAAAAGGATTTAAACTAAAACGGATTTCTGCTGACGGGAGGGTGCGGAAATCCGAAGGCCAAGAAAACCCCTCTTCCTACAAGTTAAATACAGTAATGGTGAAAAATCTGACTCTTCCGAAGATTGAAGTGTTGGTGAATAATATCCCAGCCACCGCACTCCTGGATACAGGCGCGCAGTGTTCCTGTGTGGCAGAAGATTTTTTTAGGAAGTATTTCCGTAAATATAGCATATATAATTCGGATAATACGACAGTGTTAGCTGCGCAAGGAGAAAGATGTAAGTGCATAGGTAAAGTACCTCTGTATATCCGTATCAGGGACGAACAAGTAAAGGTGATGTTTTTATAGTAAAGAATCTGCAAGCACATATAATCTTAGGAATAGATTTTCTTTCAGACGCACAAGCAACACTGGATTTTAATGAAGCGTCCCTTAAGCTGACAATGAAACCAGTTCATGCAGAAAAGGCTGAACCGCCGATGTTAAAACTTGACCACCTCCCTAATGACGAGCAAGGAAGAATCCGACAAGTGGTAAGTGAATTTGCTTCGTTATTTAGTGATATTCCAGGATTTACTCAGGTTACTAACCATAGTATTGACACCGGAGATGCAATGCCAGTTCGTCAAAAACCATACCGGTATGATAAGAATAAGGAAAAAATTATAGAATGGCATATTACCGATATGCTACGTAAAACGATCATAACGCCCATCTCAAGTAGTTATGCTAGCCCGGTGGTTTTATGTAAGAAAAATAATGACTATCCTTTGACGCATCCAAAAAGGTGGAGATTCGCTATTGATTACCGTAAATTAAACTCCATAACTAAATATCCGGTATATCCGTTACCGATCATTGAAGAAATTCTAAGGAACATAAAATCAACCAAATTTATGACGACTTTAGACTTAACGACTGGTTATTTTCAAATAGGGGTTAGGCCTGAGGACGTGCCTAAGACTGCTTTTATAACCAAGTCTGGCACTTATGCATTTTTGCGTATGCCGTTTGGCCTTTCAGGTGCCCCGGCAACATTTCAGCGATGCATGGACATTGTGTTAAGACCTGTTCTTGGAAAGTCCACATTTATCTATTTAGACGATATCATTATTACTAGTGATAATCTCGACCAACATGTACAGGATTTAAGACAGGTGTTTTCTTTATTAAATGAGGCCGGTCTAAAAGTTAATGTCGAAAAGTGCAAATTTGCAGCCCCTGAATTAAAATATTTAGGTTACAAGATATCTCAGAAAGGAATAGAGACAGACGAATCAAAAATAATTGCTGTACAAAAGTATCCGACTCCAAACACCGCAAAGAAGCTCTCTCCTTTTCTAGGACTTTGTTCATATTATAGGTCCTTTATAAAAGATTTTGCAGCTATCGCGGAGCCATTGTTAAAATTAAAAAGAAAAAAGGCAAGATTCTCGTGGACGGCCGAAGCCAATAGTGCTTTCGAAAAATTAAAACAAGCATTAACGCAAGCCCCTGTGTTGAAATTTCCTGAAAAGGATGAGAATTTAGAAATTCCAGCGGATTCTTCGGATTATGCGGTAGGAGCGGTACTCTCGCAAAATCAGCAGCCCGTGGCATTTTTTAGCCGAACTTTAAATCAAACACAAAGAAACTATTCCGCGACCGAGAGAGAGGCACTTGCAGTTCTGTTAGCAGTGCAAACGTTCCGAGTCTATTTTGGAAAGACGCCGATAACAGTGTACTCTGATCATGCGGCGGTAACTAGATTGTACTCAGGGAAAAATTTATCCCCAAGGTTAATAAGATGGGCACTCAAGCTGCAAGAATATAATCTGGTAATCAAGCATACCCCCGGAAAGGAAAATATCGTAGCAGATGCCCTATCAAGAATTAAAATAGATGAACAAGGTAATACCGTAAAGGTGGCAATGCTCACAGCATGTACAATAAATTCCCGAGAAACTGTAATAACCGAACTGGGTAAGGATCCTGAGTTTGGAAGCATTTATGAGTATTTAATGGATCCTGAAAATTTTAGCCACCAAGATATTGTGGCGATAAGAAATAGGGCGGCCCATTACGAACTAATAGATGGTCTATTATTCTATACAAAAACTACGAATTCCAACAACGAATTTCGACCTGTTATCCCAGCTAGTCTTAAATTAAATATCCTGCAGGAGCTCCATGACAGCCCTTTAGCTTCTCATGCTGGTATTCGAAAAACTATCCAACGCGTACGCGAGGCAGTCTACTTTCCTGAACTGCAAAAGTTAACAAGGGCGTATGTCCAGTCCTGCCCAACATGTCAAGTAGTTAATTATATTAATTTCCGCCCGGCCGGGTTTCTAAATAGTATTAAATCCGAATTTCCAAATGAAATAATTGGCATCGATTTATTGGGCCCTTTCCCAAAAAGTCAGTTAAATAAAAGTCGCTATCTCCTTGTTATGGTTGATCATTTTAGTAAATGGACCGAAATTGTTCCCTTAAAACGAGCCTCCGCGAAATTAGTTACTGATTCTATTTTAAATAAATATATTTTAAAATACGGGGCGCCCCTAAAAGTTATATCGGATAATGGTCCTCAATTTGTAAGTAATATATTTGAAGACATGTGCCAAAAACTGGGCATACGTCATTTAAAAATGGTCCCGTATCGGCCGCAATCAAATATAGCGGAACGGGTCAATAGAAATATAGTGAAAATTATCCGTAGTTATGTTAAAAATTTTCATAAAAGCTGGGATAACTATGTCAATGAATTTGCTTTCGCCCTTAGGACCGCAAAATATGATAAAACGGGCAAAACTCCTGCTGAGTTATTTTTAGGCAGAAAGATTATAACGCCGTTAGATAAATTATTTTATGCGCAACAAAGAGCCCCAGAATTTAAAATGGGTGATATAGAAAAACTAATAAAAGAAGCAAAAAAGAATACGGAAGTAGCGCAAAGAAAACACAAGCTCTATTATGATTTGAAACGACGGGGAGTAACTTATAAAGTAGGGGATGAAGTTTTAAAAATTAAGCATTCACTTTCTTCAGCACCAGAAGATAAGACTGCCAAATTTTTTCCACGATTTGAAGGACCATATGTTATAGAAAAAATAACTCACGCTGTAGTAGTGTTAAAAGGCAGAAATGGTGAAACCTGCTCCGCAAACATTGATCAAATCAAACCCTACTTCGATCGTAATAAAATGCAAATATTTTCAGATCTTTTGCAGGATCCGGCACGGCAGACACCGCAGGCACAAGCTCCAGAGGTGGGAAAACGACAAGTACAAGGGCAAGCCATTAAGGGGCGGGAGCAAGTGAAAAGAAAATTTCCCCGCGGAAAAATTGAAGGGAGCAAGAAAAAGAAGCCGTTCCACCGTCCAGAAAAGAGAGTTCACGAACACCCCCAGAATGAAGAAGGGAGAAGGACGACGTATGTGAAGAGAACCAGGAGAAATGACGGCAACTATATACCGGCTCTAAAACCGAAGATCTACTCATCCGACAGGACTCTCGCGCAGCAAATGTCTCCGAACTGCGGAAGGGCCACCAGCGGCGGAGGAAAAGTTACAAGGAAAATTTGAACGGCCAGACACGACGTCCAAGCAGGAACGCGAAAGAAGTTTCCCGGTTCCGCCAAGACCAGCTGCCATCAAACGGCCAAGACCACAGGCAGAGGCGAAAAAGAAGGTATTCAAGGGTGACCGAACTGGAGAAAAAAGAAAGCTTCTAGAGGAAGGCACTGAAGGGCGAGCCCGCACAAGAAGGAGGATAAATCAAATGAGAATCTGTGCTACCTTCCAGGACTGGGCTCAGAAAAGAATTTCCGAATATCACAAAGATAAGTAAAATTTTATGTTACTTTGCAAACTTAAGTTAATCTTTCATTCTTACTGCAAGTGGCAGATTTCAAGAAGTTTTACCTCATGCGAGGTCTACCTTTATCGCCAAAAGGGCGAGAAATGAGTTGTTACCGATTTTGGTATTATGTTTTTCAATTACTCGCGCGTAAAACTAAAGTTGATGTATAATAGCGTTGTGTAAAGACTTAAATATTGTAAAAAGTTATTGTATAAATTTTATTTAAAACATTCTAGCAATAAAGAAGTTTTAGTCTGAAAGACTTTTTGAAATGTAGTATTTCAATGTAGAAAGAATTGGCACTTGCTTTGAAAAGAATAGAAGTTAACAATGTACTACTAATGTACGTTTTCAAATGTGTAAAATTAACGGCATGTTGATATGTTCTTATATACAATGTGAACTGTTATTTTAAATGTTAAGCAATACCGTGATATGGTAAAAGTGAATGTTAAAATTTTTCTTATTCGTGTGACTGTAAAAAGACTAAATCATGGTGAATATGTGTTAAAGGTTGAATGATGTAGTTAGGCTCTCTGACGCTACACTTCAGAGTTAGACACTTTCAGAATAGTACCTCAGGGTTTAGAGTTGAAATTAGGGTGTGTTACGAGGTCTTGGCATGTTGAATTTTAACACGTTAGTGTTTTGATTGTAGGAGGAAGTGTGGAAAACGTAGACAGAAACACATTCGTGTTTGGTGTTCTTTTACAACACATGTCAGAGAGCACGGAGAGAGATAATTAAAATAGTCATGAATGAAATAAGAATGTTAAGTGAAATATAATTATACATGTTACTTGCCATTTCATTGTGTAACATTTCATTAAACTAGTTTTCCTTGAATAAGAGCTCCTGTTTGGATGCAGTACATGTGAAAAAAAATTGTGTATCCTGGGAGCTGCTATTGTAAAAACAAATTTCGTTCCTTTAAATTTCTAGTTTCTAGCGAAAAATATTTGTAAAAGATTGGCCTCGCGTTAGATTCTAGAGCTAAAAGTTTTCAACAAGGTCGTTTTAGACCTCAGTTTCAAACTAATTAACTCTGGCGGGAAGTATGTAAGGATCTTAAGTTTTACTAACGTTTATTTTATTTTAAATCTTTACTATCACTTCTTATTTTCTACTTCCGGCCAGAATTATAAGCGTTAAGGTTTTTATGCAAAGTTTGTCTGGCGAACGCCAAGTATTTAAGTTGTGGCTTTTTGCCAAGCGAGAGAGAGGAAGCAGTGAGTCGAAGCAGGCCGCTTACCTTAGAAGCTTTACGCAGTTGCTTGTTGCCTTCCAGGCCAGAGGTTTTAATCCTCTTGATAAATTTAAACGTATTGTAGTGTTCACAGTTCTCTGTACTACATACGCTTCCTGTTATTATAAGGCCAATCTTCCACGTTTATTATTCTAAAGTTAAATTAGAGTTTAGTTTTATCTTTATACTTTTACGTTTTGACCCCAAGTAGGGGTGTCGGTGTATTCCGAAGTACGGAAGTCATTGTAAATAGAGAAAAATAAAGGGTTTTGTATACCCTTCTTGTGTATCCTGTTTACTTCCGACAGTTTTGAACATAGCTTTAGTAAGCTCTCTGTTCCGAGTCAGGTCCTTGCATGTTCCCGAAGAAGGTTAGAAGGAACATTGAACCTGATAAGCTGAACGAGAAGGCAGGGCGGACAGAAAGACCAATCAGGAGATTAAGTAAGGTGATGTACGGTAGCACATGCGCAGATATGCAGGTAGACGTAATGGGGGAGTGTCTGAGTAGTATAAAGCATGTTGTCGGTGTAAGATTAGTATTTCTGGCAAAGAGATTGCACGCCGTATAGCAGTTAAAATCACACCGAGTTGCTGCCTCAGCGAGAAATGGCGAATAATCAATCTGTTAGACGACATCTGGATGCTTTTACCCGAGGTCGAATCATTGGGAAGTTGGAGGAAGGCCGCAGTGCGACAAGTGTGGCTGCAGAGTTCGGAATTGCTCACAGCATCGTTTCACGAATTTGGAGACAATTTCAAACTACAGGAACAGCTATCCGGGGGTTTAGTAGTGGTCGTCCACGAGGAACCACACCCGCAGATGACCGATATATTGCCTTACAGGCCAGAAGAAACAGGCGGCAGACAGCGGGAGAAATCGCTAGACACACGACACAGACGACTGGACGACCGATATCGCTTTTTACCGTGGCCGGAAGACTGCACGGTGGTGGTCTATTTGCACGACGCCCTGTACAGTGTGTACCTCTAACGCCTGCCCATCAGAGAAGGCGTTCTCTGTGGTGCCGGGACTACCGGAATTGGAGAGACAATGAATGGGGACGAGTACTCTTTACAGATGAGAGCAGATTCAGTCTGAGTAGCGATTCTCATCGCATATTCATCTAGAGAGAGCGGTGAAGACGCAATCATCCCTCGAACATCATTAAAAGGGACAGGTATGGAGGTGGCGGTGTTCTCGTTTGGGGAGGCATCATGCTTTGTAGTCGTACAGATCTTCACAACTTCGACGCAGGTTCAGTCAACGGGACCCGTTATTGTAACGAGATTCTTCTTCCATATGTGCGTCTTTTTAGAGGCGCTATGGGTCCGCAGTTCCTTTTCATGGACGACAATGCACCATATCATCGCACATTAGCTGCCGAACAGCTCTTAGAGAGTGAGGATATTGAACGTATGGATTGGCCGGCACGATCTCCGGATCTCAATCCCATCGAGCATGTATGGGATTTTCTAGGCAGACGCTTGGCAGCTCGTACCTTACCACCAGTAACGATTCCGGAGCTTCGTTTGGCGCTGCAAGACGAATGGGCAGCAATGCCTCAACAACTCATTGACACCCTCATTCTCAGCATGGGCAGACGCTGTGAAACCTGCCAAGCAGTCAGGGGAGATCATATGCCCTATTAAAGACCGGATGTTTCTTGCCGGACACCCATCACAGGGATGTTTCGGCCTTGAGTTGCATTGCGCTCCATGCTACTTTTTCAATAAAGCTTCTTTTTATCCCTCTGATTTCTCTTTTAGTAAGTGTTGCTTACATTACTCATGTCCTTACGTATTGGGGATCTTACGGTATTAAATGTGTTGATTTGGAAAGCTTTTGTACAAAGTTATATTGAAAAAACCGTCTCGTCCTTAATTTTTGCACACCAGTGTAGACCATGCACAATCGTTCAAATGTGCTTTTACCATATTTAATTGTAAAGAAGTCGTATACGGCAATCAGAAAAAGAAATTTCGAAATAAGACTCACAAAAATTTCCATTTAGATCATGGCAAAACTGTAAACGGTACTAGTCTCTGCAAAAGAGGTAAGTAAACCAGCACAATTTTTCCGGCAGATATCGTACAATATTAAAGCGGTTACGTAACCGCAATCGCTTTGTTGCAAGTAAATATCGCCATTTTAAAACTGGTATTTCTATTTCATAGTTTTTTTTCTTATTTTTTGTCTCGGAATTAGCTTTTAAATTACAAACGTTATCACTAGCAACTCCATGCTAATGTTCAATTGACTGTGCTTAGTCACTTCCGTAACGTAATGTGATATTCTCACGGTCCAATGTTATGCTATTTCAAACTATAAAGAGTATATGATACTTAACGTAATGTGATATGTATTCTCACAGTCCAATGTTACGCTATTCCAAACTATAAAAAGTATATGATGTTTCCAATGTCTGTAAGTTTACATTTATTTCGATATGCATAATGTATGCTATTTACGGTTGTTACGAAGTCAAATGTTACATTTTTACACACTGATACCCCGATGAAGTTTTTATTTTCCTCAAATTAGTATCTGATTTATCGGGAATTTATTCCTCACGTTTTGATTGCCCAGAAGTATGGCCTGTCAAGGACTGACTGCATAAAATGATAAAGTAATAATTTCTTCTTCTAATTTTTTTTATCTATGTAAGAAAGTTTCCGCAGTTTTCCCTGGATCTTAAAAGAGTGCGAACAGCATTTCCTAGAAATGTCTTCCAAAGTAGCATTTCGTTTAAGGCAATCACACTTTTTGCCATATTCCCTTGAAACTAATACTATGTAAACAGCTAGAAAAAATTAATTAAATGTTATATTAACATGCTTGACGTCATTAAACTACAGTGGCTACCTATTTGGCCAAAATTTAAAAGTGTACGTTTTGGTATTGTGTATTTAATAATTTGTTTGTTTATCATGAAATAATGTAAGTAACAAAAGCAAACTTCAGTTTCCTGAAATACTGCTATCTGAGTAATATACATCCTAGCATATTTTGCAAAGCTATATTTAAACATAACATTTATAAACCTTTGTGAAAGCCAGATAATTCATGCCGTCGATGCAACAAATACGAAGTATAACATTACTACTTTTTGTACTTTTAAGCCAATTATAAATGTAATCTAAAACGCCATAGTAATCTAGTAAGCTAAACAAAGCTCCAGGCTAGAAAAGATATATCTTTAGTTTGAAGATATGTATTAATTCACAGAATATCGGAACTTCTATATAGTTCTTTTTTTAGGAATGGTCCATATGACTTGAACGTTGAACGTTTTTTATACTATTCAGGGTTCATTTTCCTGTAAGACGAATGTATATCTCTATTCTATCTTAATAAATAAATTCTTTGTTTACACCTGAATGAATCATGTAAAATTTCTCTTATACTCAGTTCATTCGAGTACGGATATTAAATATCATGAGATACATGGGAGAAAAACTGCATTTTAAATAACTTTCTTGCTTTTTTTCCCTCATCATTTGTTTCTTCTTTGATTTTACCATTATTAAGACAATGTTGCGAGAACCATTTGTATATCGACGTATGAGAACCTGTACCATAAGACCATCTAAAAAGGTGGAATACGTGCTCAAGAGGTCTTTAGGGAAGAATATAACGGAAAACGTGACTTTCGTCGAATTAGTAATCTTCTTAAGGCACAGATCACTGGAAGGTCATTTCGTTCTGTGAATGTTTCTCTCAAAAGCTCATATCATATATGCGGATATTTTAAAAGCATATAATATCACTAAAATTATTATTACGAAGTGCTATATAGGATGGTAGCATTCTTTTTCAAAGATATCTTGAGCACATATTCAAATCGTAATATCATTCTTTCATTACTAGCTGGTTTAATCGATATTTTAATAAAACGCGCTCGTTAGAAAATTTTCAATTGTTATTCATTATCCTGTTTAATGAAAATTGACGTATATAAATAAAAAAGAGAAATAACTAATTATGGGAAGTAAAATTAATGTATCGAGTATAGAAGTTAATGTATTATAAGTACAGTCTAAACCAGACAAGCATTTTTATAATACACATTTGAAAAGCTTTAAAAGTTATTTTTTTGAAATTTTAAAGGCGCACGTCTTTTAAAACTAAAAGGCAATTTTTCTTCCTTTTATTAGTGGCATGTTTACCATATAATCACCTTTCATGCTTGATATGAAATGAAATTTAAAATTTACGTTTTTAAATAATGTATTAATTAGTAGAAGGACAAATGGTGTTGCTTTATTATCCTATAAGCCACTCATTTATTTTAGTTATTTTAGTGTCAAAAATTTCAGTAAAATTTAAGAAGTCACGATACCAAAATTTTAGTAATTTATTTATTTAGCAGTAGTTATTTTGATTATTTTTCTGCACTGCTGACGCAATAACCCTGAATGAAGAGAATACTTAGATTTAATTTATGTGTGGCTTAATAACATAAAATTGGATAAAAGATAAATGTTGATTTACCCACGTATAGTACCAAAGGAACGCCTATCCTCACCTGAGAAATACGTATTTACTCATAACTCGATATTTTTGTATAAATTCAGGTACATATTTGGTTACAAGAAACCTATATAACACCAGTCACATAATGACAGAAGAACAAGATATCGAAGGAAGTGAAATCTTGAAGCATAATTAAATTTCGACGTCATGCTTGCAGGATACTACGACGTGGCAGGAATGAAAAATGCCCAATTATTTTTTACCAAGATGCCCTGTTTGGCCGATCTTGTTCACAGGTATCAAAATAAGCATAAGGACTTGCTGAAGAAAACTGTATCGCCGAATCGGTGTGGGACCAAACAGGGTGCCTGATGTCTTATCAGGCATGTCTTGCAGCCTTCATTCACGCTTGCATGCGTAACACCAAACAGGGAAAAGAAAAGAACCAATGATTAATTTTACGAACTTTCTACAGTTATTTACCGTCTACCCAAACATCAGAATATCTTAAATGTGAGTGAAAATAGTAAAAATGCATAAAGTGAGAAAGGAAAAGAAAGAAAATCTGAAAGATTTCAGATTTTTATATTGCATCCAAAAGGTCGTTTTTTAACGTTTTGTGTGTTACCTTTATTTATTAAATATCATGTTTTTTGCACTTAAACAACATAAAATTCAATTCAACAACACTATCACAAAATATTTAAAAACAGCAAAAGAGTATATATATATATATAGAATTATTGTATAAGTACAACTAAAGTAAATCAAATTCATCATAAATAAAAACATTGTAAAATTTGTAATAAAGTTTGTAAATAAGCATGTGTAAATGGTGCGTCAATATAGTTATTACCTTAGATTGAAATTGAATCTAATACAAATCATATATATACTAGCAAATAAATGCTTTGCGTTGTGAAACATACAATATAAGCCCAGCAAAATTTAGTCCAGTATATTATAGTAAATAAAACAAAAAAATAAGTAAATTCAATATCTATCTTTTATTAAGAAGTTCAATTACTTTCATTAAAGTTACATGGTATGATGGCATGATGATCTCATCAATTTTTGATTTGTAGAATGAGTAAATAACATACCTTGTTTTTCTTGACATAGTTTAGACAAAAAACGAAATGGGATAAAAGGGGGCCCATTTTCTCGAAATTATATAATTCTAAATCATACTTTTCTGCAAAATATGAATAAAATCAATCAGCTTTTAGTAATATAAATAAAGGTCCTGTTGACACCGGACAAGATAAAAAGAATTAGAACCATTTATAATTTCAGCCACAATTTAATTTAGGAACTTTTCTTCCAGTTATTTAACGAGAATACCATTCTCTAATTAATGTATAATATACCTTTTCCAAATAAAATATGGCAAACTGCCACAACACAGTAAACTGTTATTACATTTTTCAAGTATAAACTTTTCAAGGTGACTAAGTGAAAATTTTAGAAAAATAGAACCTGGTGACCGGGGTGCACTGCCGTGTTCCTAGCGCGGGTGAAAAGTTCTGAATTCCAGATGAGTGAAGTTCGCTGCCGTTTTGGTCGATGAGTTACAAATATGGGAAAATTGGGAATCATCTACATGAAATTGAAGAAAATAACAAATATTACTTAGTACGCTGAATAGTTTATGTCGAAGGATTCTCCTGTTGGGCTCCTGAATCCATAGGGAGAGCAGTAACAGCTTCCAAACCAGGTAGCAGCATCATTTTTGGAAGGCCGAGAAGTAGCTTTCGGTCTTTCACTCTCGGTCTCTCCCTCTGAGGTTCCTTCGTTGTCGCCGCCGCTCTGCCTCCATTTCAGCCTCTCGGAAACCTAGCGCTGACGTTTTTCTTCACTTGTTCGGAACCTTAAACGTCAACGCGAAAGAAATGTCGCCCAGTTACAGCAACCTTCCGAGAGGTGAACCTGTGTTTTTCTGGGAAAGTGCGTCTTCCGGCTTCCAGAACTTGGCACACTTCTCCCATTTTCAATGCAGCACTTCAAGGCCACCACGAGAGGTCAAACACCCCTCCGCCAAATTGCGACTTAAACAAAGCTCTTCGAGCTAGCCTCGTCTTCAGGGTCCCGATCTAATATAGTAGAAAAACGCTAAACGGCCAAAACCATCGCAAGCGCACCCTCTATTACCTTTACATATAGAATCCAGCTATAATATAGGACATATAGAAAACCATCCGAAGTTCCTCCTTCCAGCCTCTGCTCGACGGAATCCATCTAAGAAGTACCAGCACATGAGCAAGGAGCTTCTTTTTTCTCTTTCTCACTACACATTTCCACCTCCACGAGACAAAATTCCATTCAGGTTTCTTCACTGTCAGGCCCTACAAAGGACTCCATCAGGAACAGGCAAGAGCAGGATATTGTTTTCCTGATGATGGCCAGTATAGCCACAAAGTTCCAAAGACCCAGACGGTTTCACTAAAACCTAGCGCTGACGTTTTTCTTCACTTGTTCGGAACCTTAAACGTCAACGCGAAAGAAATGTCGCCCAATTACAGCAACCTTCCGAGAGATGAACCTGTGTTTTTCTGGGAAAGTGCGTCTTCCGGCTTCCAGCCACGAGAGGTCAAACGGCCACCATGAGAGGTCAAACACCCCTCCGCCAAATTAAAAACACTAAACCCTCCACTAACAAGTCACCTTGAAAAGGAAAGGGCGCTGTTTACCAGTGAGACAAGAAAACAGATTTAACATAGTCTAGGCACTGGAATGTTTTTCGTGACATCAATTTACACTTGTTGGAAAAATACTTTTAGCAAATAGTACTGAAATTTAATTCCATTGCATAAATTTCTTTCATTACAATTAAACAAATTCTATGTACTGAATTTTAATTCTAGTACACGAAGCATGAAGTTTCAATTCATTCTCATGCATGCGGTTTCCTTACAAATGTCGAAATACTATAGTTACACAGTTATTCAGTAAAGTATTTATTTCTATTAATTAAGATTATTCATTATATCAGTCGAAATTATACCACCTGTGTCAGAAAATATGAATTCGTAACTTTACCAGAAAGAGAGGTAAAAATTTAAACAGAAAAAAACAAAAGTAATTAAATTTACACATCAAACTAGCGTAACTAAACAGAAAACTTTAAAATTTTAAAATTTAAATAACCTTAAAGGTCAAACAAAAGTAACCTCTAATAAAACCAATTAAAACTGAAACTAAGTTTTTCAAGCAAAAATTAAAAGTTGAAACCAAACTTCACCTTTAAAGGATAATAAGATTAACATTGCCAAACTTAATTTAAAGTAACTAATTAATTACAGCTTAGAAAGATCAACTTGCAACAACTACTTTAAAACAGAACAATAAAAATTAATATTAAATCTTAATTACTTAAAAATCAAAACTAGGAAATAGAATTACATATGCATATCTTTAGAATTTACGATACAAAGTCTCGTGCGCTGGAGATAAAAATGTATTTTTCTCGTACAGTGTTGCCATTGCTCTCTTTGAAATCGTTGAGTTAATCAAAAATTAGTTAAAGTTTTACAAAATTTGAAATAGGTAATGACACAGATTTGGAATTCAAAATTCGGGCTTCCAAGTGCCCATGTTTGGTTGGAGGACTACGTTTTTCAAACTTTGATGGCTATAGGTACCGTTGTTTTTTCCACAATGAGAAAATGTCTTGTCGCGGGACCTATGTTCTGTTTCTATACTTTGCGGTAAAATCATGGGCACCAAGGCTGTGTTACTACTTCCTGTTAGGGAGGAACTTAATGCAGAAACAGACAGGTGAGACCGTAACTAACTAAATATCAACTGAGAAACTAAACTCTTAAGAGTTTGCTAATTACCACACTTTTAGTGATCGTATAAATGAAGAGTGGTTAGCACAAATTTTTGCGTTGTGTATTGTGCATCCGGGACTACGCCGTGAGAGGATCGAATAAACAAAATGTAAAATCAATATATATATAAGAAAAACACATAAAAGATATAAGAAAATATAAGTAATAGGTTTCCAGATTAAATACCAGTTTATTCAAATTCCTCAACAATTAAAATTAAATCTTATCCTAATCAGAGAGTCAAATTTCTTATTTTTGTTACAGTTCAATTTTACTTATTTTAGACACAGGTGAATTCTTCAATTTATCATTTTCATTTGTTACATTTAAATTCATGATTTGCAAATCTATTACATGACTCTTTTAATTTAACAGGTACCCGTTCTGTAATTTCTAAGAGGTTAAAGAAAACATATTATCTGCAATTCAACATATGTTCTAAGGAGGATTTCACAAACAAATTATATTATTACATCCTAATTCATAAGAGGACCTTAAGGTTTGTCTCGGTAAATTAAGAAGGGGAAAAGGGAGGCAATTTAGCTCCTTAGAATTAATGAATTAATTTGAGATTCAAATTGAAGTAAAGTTCTGATTTCCAAAAGTTCGAAAGAAAATTGATAGCAGAGCACTTATCTGTGGTTTAGACGACTCGAAACGCACCCGGAAAGGTCACTGGCTGGCCTTGCATTCTGGGAGAAATCAGGTATAAGAAGTCCACCATAATTCCTGGGAAAAAAGGCATTTCGTAAGGGGAAAACAGGCGTCTAAGGAGTCTCATACTTTCGGTGTCACTGGCCGCAATTCAGGCGAACACCGACTCCATTATTTTTCAGCAACACATCCGCACGCTCAGCATCGCAGAAAGTAAGCCACTAGAACCAGCACCCGAGCAGAATCTTCAAGCTCGCAGTCCGGATGTCGAGTATAAAATCTCACATTGGCCGGGGTGGAACTTGGCCAATAATTCTTGGAATTTAATACTCGCTGGAGGAAAAAAAAAACTTAATACTCGCTGGATCATTTTTTTTTTTCGATAGCAAGGCGACGGCCGGATAGTGTCCGCCGTGCTCCGCCTAAATCACAACTTATTCATTCCCGGAAGCGTAACAAATCCTTCAGCTTCGAAAGTCGGGCAAAAAGTCTTAATCTTGAAAATCTTAAATCCTTTAGCAAAACTCGTCCAAAGTCGGTCAGAAAAAGTCTCTTTAAACATTTCAGTAAAACTCGCCCATCTTCAATTTCGCCTCTTAGCCAAAACGCGGCCGGGGAGCATATTTGCCGCTCCCCGCCGGAAAACCTCTCTCTTTGTAAATTACATCTTTTCTATCGCTCAACCCAAGAGCAAACTCGAAGTTACAGTCTTAGTCAAAGCCTAGCAAGTAAGTCTCGCACGAAAGCGATTTAAACTCGAATTTTCTTCGTCTCCTTCACAAACGCGGACTCCCACTATGGCTTCAATTATCGCCCCCTTAATTTGGGCAAAATTTGCGTTTCAACCCCTGAATGCGGAAATAAGGGTGATCGCGCATGCGCGCCATTCTTCAATTAGCCAACAACCGGACCCTCAATCGCCAAAACCTGAATGACTTACATCGAAGGTTAAGTGGCAACCTCTGACACTTCTGTCACGTACTTCCTTTCCTAAGATCAACTGCACAATGAAATTTCTTCTAGAACATTCTAAAGGACAAAAGCGCGCGAAATCATGATTTAGCAAAATCGCCTTCTTTTCCCAGCTTCTTTTCACTATGAATCAAAGCTTGTACAAAAATTGAAAATAAAAGAAAAATAAATAACATTCTTTGAACTAAATAATATTCCCAGAAGCATATGTTTTTCCCCAAAATTAAAGCATTAAATTAAATAATTCAGAATCAAATAAAATTAAGATTTCCTTAAATCAGAAAATCATTCACCTAGTTTTTATAACGCGATCAAACGATTCTCTACACAACAAAAAACATTCATGTATTCATGCAGACTCTTCATTATTTAGATAACGTATAAATCTTAAATATAAAACAAGGCAATAATATTTGGTGCCAACAGTTTGAAAAGTGAATCAATGCAGAAAGTGAAACGATGCAGAATTCCGTTTTGAGATTAATAGCCCTTTGGGTCTAAGTACCCTTTGTGCGACTAGCGATTAACAATTGATATGTTTCTTGGCCAATGGCATCTGATCAGAAGTCTAAGATTATCATAAAGTTTGCTCTGAAATATCCAAAGTAGAAATTAATACAGCGGGGAAAATGTTATTCTAAGTGGGAAAAAAGAGCAAAAGGGCACTGGCGAGGTGAGATAACTTCCCCTCAAAGCAGTTTTGCCATAAAAATGTCAAAGGAAGACAGGGTTGCCACATCTTGCGAGAAATCCCCCATTTGGAGACAAAATTGTCGATATACCATGGACGGATGGAGAACCCTCTGGAACGATTTCTTACCGGTTTAGCCCAGAATGTTCTCGAACACAAGCCGAAAGCTATATAAACCCTGCTGGCCCGCAGTCAGTTACTGTGTGTGCCTCGTCTAGCGAGCTGATAGTCAGTCATTGAGCGAGTGTCTCGAAGTCTAGCGCCGAATTGGTCGTCGAGTGCATCGCGAATTAGTGCATCGTCGAGTTTTGTCTTAGACTCTGTTGAGTCGAGAGCTATACTCTTGTGTATCGTCGAGTGCATCGCGTGGAGAGTCTCGAGAGTACGTGGAGTTCCGAGAACGACCAAGCAGAGTCGGAAGCTGTACTCCGGAAAGCAGAGTCGGGTGCTTTGCAGGAAGCTGTCTCCACCGTTATTGCCTGACAGTGTGAAGGCTGTGTCGTTGATTGTTCCAGCGTGTTTGTAGTAGATCTTCGACGACTGTAAAAAGTGTTATTGGAGCTGTCCTGATTAATATTGGCTAAATAAATTGTGTCTCGATACTTCATCAAGTGTCGTCGTCATTCACTCCAAATTTACGAACCCCGTACGAACGTGAAGGAAGAAAATAACGTAACAATAGTATTTCAGCATTTTCGAAGCGAGAGCTCCGAGAGTTGCAGAAATTATTGGGGGCGTCACTGCTGGAACAGAGATGGAGGGAGAGTAAAAATAGGGAATTTCAAAGTCATTTTACTACAGTCTGGTTGCCACAGTCGAAATGGAGTTCGGAGTGAAAATGTAAGAGTTTGCCCTCACACTAAGTAACGTCAGTTAAAAAGAAAAATTAAATTTTTCCTGTCAATGAACTAGAAAATATACTTTTAAATGTCAAGTAAAGTAACATTTCGAATAAACATAAACATTTTCGATAGAAATTGCTAAACATAAAGTTTTGTATTCTTTAAAAACACATAAATGGGTTTTTAAAAAATTGCTTTAAATCATTTGAGCGTTTTAGAAGAGAAATTGTGTTCAAATTTTCCTTCTTAGCTTTTTCATTAGTGTTTATAAAAGCAATGCACAGATGCGCTGTCTTAATAATGAATAATAATAACTAAGCTGGTGAAAATAGGCTGGTTCACGCAGAGATCGATGTGGTGAAAGTGTATTTCTTGAAGTACATGAAATTGTTTTAACTTTAAGAATATTCATTCTGAAATGTAATTATGTAGACTGTTTAATTGCTAAAATAAAAATGACAGAATCGAACGAAAATCCTTTTTCTATAGAAGTTTATTTCGAAAATAGAAGGGACCTTAAATGACTCGTTAAAGGATACATTTAAACGTGAAAGTTGAAGAATTATGTGATCTTTCTAATGAGTTAAAATAAACGGTTAATTCGATAAAAGTTTTAGATAACGAAATTGAGAATCATATGGATTTAAATGAATTAAAATAGAATATTATTCGTAGCCAAGATTATCAAGAAGATGTTAAATGGCTAGGCAGGGTAGAAAAAAAATAAAGTTGTATTCTAGCACTGACCGAAGTCTTAATAGTTCGCAGAATGTAATTCCTGACAGATTTACTAGAAATGCTGCGAAACTGATGAAGTAGGAAATATCGAAGTATTGTAGGGAACATAGTGCGTGGCTAAGCGTTTGTAATAGTTTTGAAATAGCAATACATAATAATATAACACTGAAAAGTTTTACTTGAAACCCTATTTGTCAGGAAATGCTCATAATGCGGTTTCAAGATTTTCTTTAAGTTGTGAGAACTACGACTGTTCCACAGCATTGCTTAAAGAGCAGTTAGGTCTAACTGACTTTGTATAGTCATAAGATTAGTTTGATGCTGGAGACATGAAAAGAAAGCCATGCCCTTCCCGGGACTCGAACCTGGAACTCTCGAATACGCACCGAGTGTGCTACCGTTACACCACGAAGGCATGCAGAAAGACGAAAGAAATACCTTACACACTCACCCTTTAAAGGGCGACTGAGGAATAGGCGACCCAAACGCCAAATTCTGGTGGTGAAGAATCATTATCCACCACGTTTTAATTCAGGTGCCACTATAGAGTCATTAGGTTATTTTGATGCTGGAGACGTGAAACATGAGCAAAGCCCTGGCCCATGCTCTAACCTGGACCTCTCAAATACGCCACTGAGCGCGCTTCTATTACACAACGAAGGCAAGCAGAAAGAATGGAGAAAATACCTTATAACCTTTTTATAAAGTTCTCATATAAACATATTGTTAGCTAGCAAGCCAGTAAGAAACTCCAATAATGTAAAAGCATTAAGAAAGTCGCACGACGAGGGTCAAATACAGTTAAAAAGCTTACAAATTAAATTCTTAACGGCATAGCAGATGCGTACGGAAATATGTTATGTCCTTTAATTTTACAAAAATTGCCGGTAGTAGTGAACCTAGAATAATTATAGAAACGTTAATAAGGAAGTCGGGAAAATACACCTTCGAAGAAAATTAGGCTTTCTAGGGGGAATACGGGAAGTACAGCTGCATTAATCAGTTCATTGGAAGCATCAGCTGCATTAATCAGCTCAAGAAAGCTGTATGTATTTAGAGTTAAAACACGTGATGCAGAAAACTGCAAAGTGGTAATTGGAAGCCTAGAAGCAAAACTGCAAGGATTATGTCTGAAACGTAGCATGTCACCAAACAGAGTTAGCGCAAAAACACATGTAACATACGCAACCAGTCACATAATTATTTCATTTACGATAGAGTAGCTATGAAGAGTGAGGCCACACCCGAATCTGAGAATAGTCAGTTCAGTTTCTAAATCAGATTATTCACTAAAAATAAATAACTTTACTACAGACTAGTAGCACTCTTTTAAAGGCAGGAAAAGAAAAAGAATTTATGAGAATTTTATGTGATTCTGGGTCTCGGTGTTGCATTTTTAAAAAGGAAGTTACGGATGCTTTAGCGCCAGAGGTAGTTACGAAGGACCCTGTTAAAATATATGGATTTTGGACTTACAATTAACCTCGTTCGGTTTACGACGTAGTTCGTATGAATCCACACATCAGATTCAACCCGGCGTTGCATATTCCAGTGGATGCTCTTGTTTCAAAGAATATCGCGATTGGGTAAATAGCAGTTCCGTGGTTGAAACGAGTGGCGCTTGCCAAAGAATTTGAATTTTCAGATACTGGAACACGTAAGTATGTTTATGTTGTAAAAGGAGCCGATTGTTTGTGCGTGATTTATATGCTAAATCTACAAGAAGATTATGCAGGATAATTTCTACTGATGGTATTTTTGGATTTGTAGTTCAAACAAGAAATTTTCTTGGGCCAAGTTCTTCATCGGTAAAAATATAAGATATGAAATAAGCAAAGGTCACCGGCATCTATGCAATAATTATGAGATCGCTAAGTTTAGATTCTTCAGGTTGGATAATAAATTAAGAAACAATCTTAAATCATTCCAGGGTTATGACAAAGTGTTACGGAAGCAGTTAATAAAAAAGGTTAATGAGAATGCCAATTTCAGGTTCAGTTCGAGTTGTTACCTTCTTCATCTTCATCATGAAGTTGTCAGAGAACAAAAATCCATCCCTAAATTACGTATTGTCTATGAAGCTTCGTCTTAAGATAAAACGGAAGTATCCTTTAAATGACTGTCTAAATCCAGGAATTATTCTTCTACCATATTTTTTCAATATAGTATTAAATTTTCGCACATTTAAGGTTGGATTTGAAGGATATATTAAGGAATTGTTTCCGCAGGTAGGAATTAGTGCAAGAAATGTAAATTTTCCCCGATTGGTCAGGAAATAATCACTTAGATTACTAAGAAAATAGCTTAAAATTGCTTAAATTTCCAAGAGTTCCGTTTAGGGTTTCATGTAGCCCTTTTCTCCTGTTCAGCTATTTGATTAAATTTAAAGAAATACACAAAATGTAAACACGAAGCTTTCCAAGCAGCATAATTTTTATGTTGATGATTTATTACGGAGCAGATAACTGTGGAAAGACTTCGTTCTTGTCTTCGGATGCGCGAGAAAGAATGGAGGAAGACAGTATGAAGTTACGAAAATTTACCGCGAATTCGGGACAGCTGAATAACATATAGGCAGAGAGAAATATCGAATGTCAGCCTGTTTATAACTTCAACGATATGCCATCAAAAGTGTCGAACTTGTATGAAATAACTCAGAAGATATACTGAAAATTGATTTGTCCAAGATTTTAGAGAGCTAGATCACTCTGGTGAAATGTAGGCTAAAATGCGTGCCGTGTTAGTATCAGTGGCAAGGTTTTCGACCCCCTTCGTATGAGTGTATCTTTTATGATCAGGATGAAACTTTTACTTTAATCGCTTTGGGAAATGGGATTGGTTGGGATGAACCTTTACTGATGATTTACAGTATCAATGGAACGAGTGGTTCATTAAGTTTCTGGTCGCGAATTAAGCTTCTGGGAGCAAGATCAAGGAATAATATAATCCCCTCATTTACATTTCTTGAACCTAGTGATATATCTTTGGACTGCGAATCCTATACTGAAGTTTTTTATGTTGATAGAAACAGTGTTAACTTTCAGAAAAGGTCGGCTTATAGTAGTAATCCTCACAAAAGAGTTTATTTTATATGTTTAGAATGCTAATGTGTGTTTTTTTAAATGCTCTTTCAAATCTATTTGAAATTTGTGTCATCTTTAAAATTTCTGAAGCCTTTTTGTTATTTTTTGTGATGAAATTTTGTATTGAGCCTTGTTTCCTATGCTAATGAGTAGAATTGAATAACTGTCTCTTCTTTAGATGTTTAACATCTAATATAACATGTAAACTCGGCGTCTAGGGGATTTCTACGCTGACGACAAACATTTAGGTGACTAAGTATTTGTTCAGTTATTGATGGAGATACAGTGATGAGTATTTACAAATGGAAAAAGAGTTATAATTGAGAAGTTAACAGCTTCGCCATCTCTTAATACGTCTTAGTCGAAAACATGACTGTTCTCTTTCACTTCCATCGTCCATCCTTCGTCTCACTGCAGTGCCGTTAGTTGTGCTGAGTTGTCTCCTGCTACTCACACTCGGGTATCCTGACACGACAGGGCCTCCTGGCGATGATGGAGTTACAGCAAAATCTGAAAAGAGTAATTAAAAAAAACTTCGTTTGGATGTACCATCTTGGAACGTCCTGAGGAAAAAAAAAGAAGCGTCATTTGCTTGGAGTGTCAATACATCATTCTGAAACACCTTGAGGGAAAAAGAAATGTTATTCCTCCAGACCGTCTTAAATGCTCAAGCGTCTTTAGGAGCATATCTGGGACATCTTGGCGAAGCAAAAAAATGAACATCTTAATAAATCTTGTATATATAAAAATTCTTTGTAGAGAGGAAAAAAAACTTTTCAAGTGATTAAAAAAAGTAATGAACAGGAAAAAAATGAAAGGTAGTAAATACTAAATAGAATGTCCATTTGTAGAGTATATCAATTCTAAATTAAGAGTTCATTGTTGAAAAGACCATGGTTTCATCAAATCAGCAGCCGTGGAAGTTTTATTCGGACCTTCATGTATTTCAACTTTCTCTACCTCATAGCGGTCATTTGGCTTAACAGCTGTCACTTTGTAGGGTCCACAAAATCGGGGGGCGGGGTTTGATTCCAGTTCCAAATTGAGTACGTTGAATTGCGACTTAATCACCAACTTTGTATAAGTTTGGCTGTTTGCGGCGTTTTTTATACTGACGTCTATTTTCTTCTTGAAGTCTGAGAATATAGTTTTCCGCTTCGTCGCGTAATCTTTCTTTCTCTTTTAAAGTGGATTGGAAGTGTTCCTCTTCAAGTATTTGCTTAATTTTGATATCGTCTTTGTTTTTCATCTTTATTCCAAAAAGTAATTCAAAAGGCGTGAACTTAGTGGCTTGAGATGTAGTGTAATTGATGATTCTCTGCACAGAAGTAACATGTTTAAACCACTTTTCGGGATCTTCTAAAGACAGCTTAATTAAGACGGGAATCAAAATACCATGCATGCGTTCAATCTGTCCATTTGCACGTGAAACGCTCATAGTTATTGTGATGTGTTCAATATTCTCTTCAAGACAATAGGTTTAAAATTCAGTTAAAGTAAAAGTTGCACCCCTGTCTGAGATAATGCGTCGAGGATTACCAAAAGTTCTTTGCTGTAATTTCAGTTTGTCGACAGCAGCTTGAGTGGTTGTTGATTTAACAGGATAAAGCCAAAGAAACTTTGAGAATGCACCAACAACTGTAAAAAGATATTTGTAATTCTTGTTTGTTGACGGCAGTGGTCCCAGAAAGTCTATATGATAAGTATCAAGTGGTGTATCGCCTTTTAGATTCGGCTGAAGAAACCCTTCCGCTTTACTAGCCTTTCTGGAAGAATGAATGCAGGGTACGCAGTTCAAAATGATTTTTTTAACAATCGCAGATAAATTAGAGATGTAATATTTATTTTTAATAATGGATTCCGTTTTGAGAGCAGAAAAATGACCTTTACAGTGAATTTGTGTTTCACTATTGAACATTTTGCACTATTTCGGTTTACATTGCCTGAGGTACACCTAATAGTTCTTGTTCTTCAATTATTTTATACAGAACGCCGTTCTTTAAGAAGTAGTCATCTAAAGAGGTTTTTTCTAAAGTATATTTGATACCCGTAATGAAGTCATCAGTTGATTGTGCGTCAATAATCTTTTGAGTGACACTGTCGATGGCAATTAACACGACAGGGAAACGACTTAGAGCATCTACATGTTTCATAAGCTGTCCAGAGCGGTGTTTTATTGTGTAATCAAAGTCTTCAAGGTAAAGAGTCCATCGAGCAATTATGGGCGTTATCTCTTTTTGAGACATGGTTTATTTCAAAAGCCACGCAATCTATAACAATATCAAATTTTGTTCCGGCTAAGTAATGTCTAAATTTTTTAAGGTCTTCAGTGATGGCTAGGATCTCTAATTCATAGCTGGAGTATTTCTCTTCTTCGGGGGTAGTTTTCTTGCTCACATAGTAAATTAGGTGGAAAGAACCATCAGTGCTTTGTTGCAAGAGAACAGATCCGTAACCGTATTTACTTTCGTCACAATGAAGTTGAAGCGGTAAACCGTGTTGGTAAAGGTGCAAAACAGGATCACTGGAAAGTGCTTCTTTCAGTTTTAAGAAAGCGTGCTGTTGCGCAGGACGAAACTCAAAAGGAGTGGACTCACGTAGTAAGTCACTGAAGGGTTTTGCAATTTTGGAATAATGTTGAATGAATTTTCGAAAGTACCCAGTAAAGCTAAGAAAACTTTGAACCTGTTTAGCTGTTTTGGGTTCAGGAAATGACTGTACAGCGTGTGCTTTGGATGGTGAAGGTCGAATGGTGCGATCTTGGATAACATAAACTAAAAATTCAATTTTTTTCTTTAGAAAGTTGCATATCTGAAAATTTATTTCTAGACCATAGTCTGAGGCAACTTGAAGGGCTCGTCGTAATTTTTTAATTCAGTCGTCTTCGTCCTTAGATGGAATAATTATATCATCCATATAAATTATAACAGTCTGATCACTAATGAGAGGTCTGAATACGGTATTGATAAATCTTTAAAAACGCTAGGAAAGTTGCACAGTCCAAAGGGAACTTTAAAGAATTCATACTGGCCTTCATGAGTAACAAATGCAGTGTATTTGCTGCTTTGGGGATTCACGGGAACACGAAAAAAAACGTTTTTCAAGTCAAGAGAGGTAAAGATCTTCGAATTCTGTAAATTATCAAGAATTTGCTCTATAAATGGTAGAGGAAATTTGTCTTTCACTATTTTCTTCTTAAGACGTCGGTAATCTACACATAGTCGGTAAGATCCATTTCGCTTTTTGCAGAGGACAATAGGGGCAGCAAAATCGGAGCAACTAGGTTTTATAATTCCTTCGTTCAGCCACTGCTGGATTTGAGCTTCGACAATACGTTGTTCGGCTATGGATAAGCGGCAAGGACGTTGACTAACAGGGATTTCATCCGTTAAAATTAAAGACATTTGCAAATCAGTTGTTTTGGTTTTATTAGGTTTATAAGCCGAAACTAGGTGTTTGATTTGTGAGCGATGATCTGGTTTGGTCAGATGCGTTAAATCAGGAGAATCAGGTTCATCGAAATTATTTGCAATATTAACTAGAAAATTATGTTCAGGAGTTTCCGCTTCTCTTAGTTTAATACTATGCTTTGTAATAGAAAATTCAGCTTGCTGGATGCAATCACTTCAAATAATTGCGTCAACAGATAAGAAATTATCTTCAATAACATGAATGTCAGCTTTAAAATTTGTATTTTGAATTTCGAAACAACCTGTGAGATATCCTACTGGGTGTATAATGCGATCACCAAGTCCTGATAATGTTATAGAAGATTTTTGAAGAACTGTAGAACCAATTTTTTGATATGTTGATGTGTTAATTATAGTAGCTTGACTGCCAGTGTCAATCAATGCTTGAATGATAACGAATTATTGATGTGAATCATCATAGAATGTAGAGGGTGTGACTGTACGACAACTTGATTGAGAATTGTCTCTGGTTTTTGTGACGATGGAGGTGATGCACGACTTGGTTCCTGAGTACAAGTAACGATTTATGGCCAAATGAACCGCATGAAAAACATTTAGGTTGTTTATGAGAACAATTAGAACTTTTATGGCCTTTAGACCCACAATTGTAGCAAACTATACGTTGGGTAGGCTTCTGTGAGATTTTGCTCTCTAAGTGATGAGAATTATTTTGTTTAAATTTCAGATCACTTGAAAATTTAGCATGCTTGGAAGCAGACACAAGCTTCTTATAAATTTTTAACTTATCTTTGAATTCACTTACAATTTTACAACCAAATAATAAAATTTTGTTAGGGGTTTCTGTAATACCATTTATCGCATAATCAAAAAATAGAAGACATATCAATTTGACCTCTAGAACCAATTTCTCTCATAGCAATAAAATAATCGAATAATGATTCGTTTGACTTTAAACGTCTTTTAAACAGCAGTTTATGCAAATCTGCACTGTTTAGAGGAGCGTTCTTCTAACAAATATTGTTTTAACGTAGTAAAAGTTTTGACACCATGTAAAGAATTTACAAAAGTTTTAGCAGAGCCTAATAAGCACTTTTTGTTGAATATAATCTTGTGAGCGTCATTTGTAATTCTAGTCAGTTCAAATAATTCTTCTATGTCATTTAAAAAAGATTCAATTAAATTATCAGAAGAACCATCAAAAGGTTTAATGCATTCGTATAAATCACGAAACGTTATGCTGAATTCTTGTTCATTTACCATCGATGACATGACAAGCGTATGATGTATTCGATGTTTATGTAAACAAACACCGGAGCTGGAAATCTGCGCGTTTTGACTAGCTGCCAAGTTCGAACATGTAATTGAGTGCGTAGTGGTTTCAAAATCTGTTTGATTTTAGGCAATTAATTTTTGTTCTGGGTTTTCTTATTCGTGGTCAGAATCAGAATCGGAAATAGCAAATTCTAATAGCAAATCGAAATTAGTTAAAGCCTTCACAATTGTAGTATAACATTCATCAGCGTAAATGGCACATTCTAAATTCAGAACATTAAGAATCGAAATTAGATCAGCCAAAGTGAAAATATATAATAAACGTGCCTTAACTTCGGCAGTGTGAAAAGAGCTATCTAGTCCTGTGAATTCAAGAAGTCATTTGTGATTTGCACGGTCGCCTTCTTGACCAACCACAAATTTATGTAGTAGCTTAATTGCTTTCGTAGAAGCTGATTTTAAGGATTTAGCTATATGTGGTATATCATTTAAAGTTGACATTGTCACAACTTAACTATTTCGTAATACAATAAAATGAAAATTGAGTTTCGGTTTCGAAAGCAAAAGTTCTGGTTTTAACACAATACGTTCTAATGGTAAAAATATGGTTTCAGTTCATCAAAATTGAATTCAAAGATTCTTTAATTTCACTTCATTAAAACTGAATTCAAAATATTCTTTATTTGATTCGGCGTCTAGGGGGTTTTTATGCTGACGACACACATTTAGGTGACTAAGTATTTATTCAGTTATTGATGGAGATACAGTGATGAATATTTACAAATGGAAAAAGAGTTATAATTGAGTAGCTAACAGCTTCGCCATCTATTAATACGTCTTAGTCGAAAACATGACTGTTCTCTTTCGCTTCCATCGTCCATCCTTCGTCTCACTGCAATGCCGTTAGTTGTGTTGAGTTGTCGCGCTTCTGATACTTACATAACATGCTAACTAGATTATAGTTAAAATCTAGAAGACCATTTGATTTTATCCAGTAACAGTTGAAGAGTTCTATTTCTTTATCAATTCATAAACTTTGAATGTTCTATATATAAAAAATATTTGTAAATAAGCTATGAAAAGTTATCTATCAATAAACATTCATTATATGTTCAACGCCTTAACGATAACGCTGAATGTTCGTTATTATGAATCTTCACTAGTTAGGTAAAAAAATAATCTACTGTCAAAGGAACTGCATTGAGTCTTTCTATTTAAAACCAAACTAAAAAAAAAATTAAATTTTAGCAATAAATACAATTGTAGTTGGAGCGCATGTCTTCCATCGAAAGATAATTGCTCTTTCTAATTAATTCTATTCTTATTCCTTCCTTGAAGCATTAAAATACATTCGTAAATTTAATCTCCTTAATAAAAGTTTCAAATTCAGGGAATGTGACTTCAATAAACTATCTGAACAGCAAACGGACTGCAATCAGTGCTCTGGTTGTTAATTATTAGAATCGTTACCTGTTGAAAGCCTCGATGCTAAGGAGAAATTGAGTTGAATTATAAACAGGATAATGCAAACTGTGTGCAATTCTTGGTTACAGCTGTTGTGGCTAAGCTTTAGGGAGAAGTATATTAATGGAATATTTTAAAGTCCTTAATTTATTCTGAAATTCTCACATGCGTTTAATTTAAGTTCATTTCTATCGAAATCATTGAAAGGTGGTCCAACTGCACTATTTTAAAGGCTAGCTAAAATATTAGGTAAAGTTGTTCAAAGAATAGATCGTAATTAAAATACTGAGTTAAGTATTAGCTAAAGCTGACCAAGGCTGCAGTTTTTCGTAGATGTCTATGGTTGGTTTTCATACAAAATTTTTAATGTACGAAACGTTATGTTACTTTGTCAATGAGGATTCCATTTCAGTCAAAGATGCTATATTAATATTATATTTTCTCCTGTTAATTAGAAAATAATTATTTACAGCTGAAACATGCATTTATTAAATCTGTAATAATACGAACGATTGCTCATCAATTTTTAATTCATTTTATATTAAACGAAATGCAAGTCTAAAAAAAACAAGTGCTATTTTTTTGTGCTGCCGACCGAACATCCGTCTTGTTTGTGACCTTACAGCCTTCGAATGCCCTGCCAGTGGATCGAATTTAGGAAAAAAGGAGGAAACTTTGCAGTGCTGTCAGTATAACAGGCGTACGCAAAACGTACGTAAAAATGCTACATCAACCGATACTACACAATGATGGAAGAGTGATTTATTATGAAACGAAACGCACTGCAGTTCGATTTAAATTGAGGAACAATGCAATGATCTAAAATGATGAAAATGCAATGAACAGTGCAGTACAGTATAATGAAATACGCTGCAATGCGATTTTAAAAGGGTCACTATCGTGATACTTTTACAAAGGTACTTCTAGAAAAAGATCATTTGGCCAAATATAGGTTACACATTAACTGAGGAATTAGAAAAACAATGAGCAACAGGAAAATTGTAGATATATAAATACAGACGTGATTTTATATTCAGTGCAAGAATAACTTTCGGAAGATGGCGTTGTTTCTAAAAACCATTAGAAACAAGAATAGCAATGAATGATCGACTTATAAGAATTGCCAACTTCCTTTGTACCGAAATTTGTGGTGTCATTTTCTGTAAAGTTTAATAAATGGAATTGAGTTCAACATTCGTCAAAGCGAGACCGCAGTAAAATCTCTGTATTGAAACCGTAAGGTACATTTTCTCTGTCGTAAGATCAGGGCTTCTCGGAGGCCAGAGAAGAACATCTGCATAGTTGTCCTCGCTTCGTTCGATCCAGTATTCTGAAAGACTGCTCAGATGATATTGAATATGCGATGTAACGTGGGACGCTATCCCGTTTTATTTGAACGCAATGCAAGATTTCCACAGCTCGCAAATGTAGGATTAATGAGTCGTTAAGCATTGAAGGAAATAACGTGAGTAACAAATGCAATAAGAAAGTAAGAACTGAACAAATTTGTAGCTATCATTTTGACACATATCATAATATGAGATAACCAAGTGCATACAAAATTGTGCAGTAGCCACCAGTAAGAATAAAGCATGATTAGGTTCACATCATCATCATGCATAATATGAGGACGTCATGCATAATATGAGGACAGCAGCATGCAAAATATGAGGACGTTAATAAACTATAAGCTATAAGAAAGCCATAAGAAACAACATTATGGCTATCTAATTATAGCCATATTCTTATCATACCCTTTAACTAGCCATATTCTGCTTGAGACTACTTAAAATGATCAGTTACTTAATTTATTCCATTAAAACATTTTGCCTGTTGAGGGGATAATTTCGTAGAAGACTTTCTAAGAGAAACTGGCTTAGATTTGCGTTGCACATTAGGAAAAAAAGGCAGGCACCCAGACGTTTACGAAGTTATTTACGAAGACTGCTTAAAATATATATGCTTCTGTAAAGAATTTTAGCTTCAATATACATTCATTTCGGGAAAAGAAAGATAAAAAATAATTTCTGCATATTTACGAATATCTGTCTACAAAAAAAAAATGTTTCATAGTGGATATTTCTAAGAACCTCTTCGTATTCATTACATTATGAGAAAATCATGAAAATGCTTATATAGCCAAGACTCACAGCGATTTGAACCCGAGACAAACTGCCAGACTTCAGGGCTTTTATTCATTCGGCTACTCACGGTTGTTTTGGTAATAGAATTTAATGTTTGTTTTAAGTTTTTGTAGCCAAATGAGTAAATTGGTTGGGAAGTTTAATTTGAGGAAATACTATAATGAGAATCAGCCAGTGTTGTAAAGCATTAGCTGCCTCTCAAGCTACACCTGAAACATTTTGAAATGTAAAAGCAAAATGAAAAATGGTAAGTAAAAAGGTTGCAGCAACACCAGTTATAAAAACAAAGGAAACTTAAAAAATTTGCAAAATTGCTGTGCAATATAATATGAGCAAACAGTATTTTTCCCCACAAAAAGAACGGTGATAAAAACAGCGGAAATCCTAAAACGAATCTTACTAAAGTTTATTAGTCAAAAACGGCTTTGTCCCTGAAGGACTATTGTTTTCGTTTTGTGATTTTGCGTCGAATATCACTTTGAATGTCCGTTTCACTTTTCAAACTGTTACCACCAAATATTATCTCCCTGTATTAAATTTGTAGAAATTAAATAACGAAGAATCTGCATAAATGTATGTATGTTTCTCGCATTGTGATAAAACAACGGTACCTAGAGCTATCCAATTTAGAATGATGTAATCCCACTGCGAATACGAGCATCTGGAAGCCTAAATTTGAAATTTGGAATTTGTTTTATTATCGATTTCATATTTTTTAAAACTTAAGCGAATTTTTAAATAACAAACTGAGGATTTCAAAGCGAGCAATGGCAACTTTGTACAGAAAAACATTTTATCTCCTGTGCACGAGACTGTGTATCGGAAATTCTAAAGGTATGTTCCATTTAAAATTATTTTGTGATATTTCCCTTGAACTGAATTTTATGGTTTAAGTGCGAAGAACGTGATATTTAATAAATAAAGGTAAAGCACAAAACGTTAACATAACGCCTCTTTGGTTGTAATTTAAAATCTGAAATCTATCAGCTTTTCTTTTTATTATTGAATAAAACTATAATTAAGCAATTCATCTGCTTAAAGGCAAATATAACAGACTGGATTTCTTTTTCTTTGCTCATATTTTCGTTTTCTTAGTAGTCTTCTTACTCTTAGTAAAACAAAAACAAAATGAATGCATCAAAGTCGAGAAACGAATCCGAATAAACAAGTATTTAATTGATGTAGGAGACACAAGGAGTATTAATTGAAAAATATTTAGAATGAATCCGATTTTTCTGACTATTTCTCTTCTTTCAAACTGTATTAAATTAAAGTAATGAAACCAGTTACCTCTTCTAGTGATTTATGTTGTATTTGAAACAATTTTTGTAATTTCTTGTGATCAAAGCACATTTCTTGCTGCCACATTTTACCAATTAAAAAAAAGTATCATCAGAGTGTTTTAATTTAGAAATTAAATGCATCATGTTTGGTGAATTATCCCTTAAATATGAGGCTCAGTTTTCTCCTTATCGTATTGTAAGATTATATTATTGAATTAGTTTCATTGTACTGATTGATGTATGTCTCTGAAGGTTTTGTAAATGGCACATGCTACATTGGAAGAGTCTTTCACGTACTTCAAAATATAGCAAAAAATTTTTAAAGTATCATATTTTTAAGTTAACCGACCCTGCATATAGGAAGTACGATTATTTGATTATTTAATGTATTTCAGATCCCATAAAAAACTTCTTTATTATTGTAGGTAAAATTCCTGTGAATAATAAAATTCATGTTATGTCACATTTGCAAAATCTACGAATATTTACCGAATGCGAGATCCCTTTTCGAACTTATCCTGTGGCGAGCAATTGCATTAAAATTCGAAACACTCTCTAATATAGTCGTCGAGTCATTTTGGAATTAATTTAAAATGAAATAATATGCAAATCAAAAATAATAATGATGGGAGGGGTTTTTGTATGTGCTTTAATTCTGCGAAATAAACTAAAACAATTAGATCATAATTTAGAAAAATAACAAGATTGCCTTTTTTTTTCCATACGCTAAACAAAACGTTTTTGGAGTAGTTTTAAATGCTTTGAAGAGGTTTAAAGAGATTGTTTTCAGAAAGCGGATTCTTTGTCTTCAGAGAAAAATATTCCTGCTTAATGAAAATATTTATTGCAAGTGAAGTTATACAAGAAAATGAAAAATTTAAGTTTTAGGCGTATTAATTTTTTAATTGAAAATTTTATTAAATGTTAAAATTTAATAAAATTTTAATTAATCTATTTTATTTAAATGTTAAAATATTTTAAGGTAGAATTTTAGGCAGTAATGTTCAAAAATTTCACTTCAAGGCTGACACTTATGGTTAAGCTCAAATATTTTTAAACCTAAAGTAAGTATCAGTTTTCTTTTCTCACGTAATAATTTTCTATTGGTTTCGATTGTAAAAAAAAATACTGTTAACTGATTTATTTTAAACTATAGTTTGTTAATTATGTAATATGAATGCTCTTACGTAATCTTTGATTTTTTTTCATCAGTTGCTTTTAGTTTCTTTTATTTAACGATATTTTATACATTTTTGTGTATTTTAGCTTTATAGGTTCTATAAATTCATAATTTTTCGGTATCAGAAGTCTATGTTTGTGTTATAGAAAAATATTTTTTTTCAATAACAATAATTTTGATTTCTTCTATTTTTTTTTTTCAGATGAAGAAAATGAGAAGTCTGTAGGCGTTATATTAAATGAGAAAGAGTCCGAGTTGGTTTTCTCCGAGTATCAATTTATTGGTGATTCGGTAAGTTTTTCAAAACCCTAATTAATCAAACTTCACTAATATTACAATTTGCCATTAAGAAACGAAAATAGGATGTGATACTCCAAACGACAGAATACAGTTTTGCAGCGAAAGCTAGACAGTCAGTCACCCTTTAATTATCTCTCCTCTTGGAGTTGTTTATTCTGTTCGCTGATAGTATCTGTTGCAACTGAGGCATAAAATACACGGACCGGGTTCCTGCTTAAGATCCCTCCAAACAGATCCTGCGTGGCGGGGAGTTATCTGATTACAAAGTTCAAATAGTCTAGTTGAAAAGGTCTGCCTTCCTGGGTTCGAGAAAGGCCGGCTAGGGATTTAGGCCAGAAACTTGTTGTCCCAGAAGGGATGCTTTGTCGAGTTCGCTCCTCCTATCTCAAATGGAGTCTAACAAAAAAGTGTGGGATCCCACACTGTTTTTTCCTGTCTGGAATGGGTACAAAAATTTGATTGGTTGATCCCTTGGTTATAATTAGGTTATTGGATATTTAATCATAATTTATTTACATTTTATACTTAATATTATTTTATTCATCTTTGATGATAAGAGATACTTAATGATAAGAGACAGAATAGTATGGCATCTTATTAGCAAGTATAAGATACCAAACAAAGTCCAAGAAACATTGCAGTTGATGCATGGGAAAAGTTTTTGCTTTAAAATCTGTTTTTAAATTATAATATGGAAAGCAAGATATAAAACTTTTTATGATTGTTATAAAAATATAATCATTATTTTTTACTATTGTTGTTTTATATGACAGGAAATTCTGGGTAATCATTGAAATGCATTTTGAATTTTTGATATTTAAAATCAAGTAATTGTTCTACAGGGTTCGAAATTTGATAACTCTAGAGATTTAAAATAAAAGAGTTGAGAAATTTTCAGTTATTTTGAATTTTCTTCTGAATTGTTTTCATTGCTTCGTAGGATAGGATTTATTTTTCTTGTATTAGCTTAATTTTCATTTGTTCTATCAGTGATTTTATTAATTTTTATCATCATTTTCTGCTATTAGTGTTTATGTACTCTCAGATTAAGATAAACAAGGAAGATAATTTTTAAAACTTTATCATTACCTTCTTTTTATACCTCAGAATGACGGATGTTCGAGTTCTTAAATTCGGGTTCAAAACCCTGTTAAGGCATGAATGTTTATAATTGTAAAAAACTTGCATCGTAAGAGCACTTAAAATTTGTCAGGAAGAAAGCCCTCTCAATAGGTTGATGGTGGAGGAGGAGAAATGCAAGATACATGGATTCCATTTCCAGAAGGCTCATAAGTCACACCTGGATAAATGTTTAGCAGATAAAACTTCACATTTCGTTTAAATAAATTAATTCTAGTCCTAGTCCAAACAGTTTCTGCCATACCGATCTGAAAACAATAACAAACCGAAGCAACGGCCTTGTGTTTGGTGAATATTTTAGACAAGACTTTATCGATGATGAGGGCAAACATTGCACAAGTCCCTCTTCATCAGGAGCTAAGAAATATGCAAAAAATAGGAACTTGTACTTGTTTATCTTCGAAATCTATAGTCTTGACTAAAATGTACGCCAAACACAAACTTATTATTTTGCTAATTTTTAAATCTTATATGATTTAGTTTTTAAAGTATAGCAAAATGATATTATGGAAATTAGAATTGAGTTATAAAATCTCAGTCGTCAGTTAAAGAATATGCTTGAGCCAAATGGGCATTCTCATAAGGAATGAGGGCTCAGAACAGAGATCAGTCAAAAAGGTCAAAAAACAAAAACCGCTGAATAGAATTTTTCACTCATAATAGTTATACCTTCTCTCAAACTAAATGGTAGTGGAATAGAAAGTGCGGAAATGTATTTGAGAATATAAGTCATGTAACCGAAACCTGAGGATAAACGCTTGAGAATAAATTGCACAGTAAAAAATCAACCATGATACCTGTTCATGTTTCACAGGGTAAACTGTTTCGTATCATCCCATGTCAACACTCGTTTAGAGACTTGTTCTACGATAGCTTCACTCGAATTATGGCGGAATGCTTGTCGTTTCTCCAAGTAGTTACATTTGCCTCTTTCTAGGACTTGATTTAATTTACGATTTGCTTCGCTTCCTTGGCAGAAACATTTCCGCTCATTACCGCAGACGAGGCAACATCTGTTGCAGATTGATTTAGTTTCAGAAACTCCTAGCGTATAAAGAGCGCCTTTAATTCCCCTTTAGTCTCTCATAATGGGGTAAGTCACGTGACCCGCTAATTGAAATGGGGAGGGCAAAAAGCAGTCTATCGAAAAGGGATCTGGCCATGCTTGGGAGAGTAAGTTTCTAATTTGAGAACCGAGTTCACTGGGGACGTTCCAAAGTCCTTGCCTTTCAGATAGGAATTCTTATAAATGCTTATTCAAATAAAGACTGTAAGAAAGCGTATAGAAGGACTTCAGTCTCAGGAATTGGAAAGTAACCTAGATATGTTGTGTTAAAGTTTTTTTCTTGTCGCTTAAATTTAGATCGTACGACAGAATTAAAATTCCCTCGGTGTTTGTACAAATTAACTCTTTTTGTTATTGCCGACTGATTTCGACTTATAAATCAAACAGAAAATAATACCTTAAATTTCCCCCCAACTGAAGTTCGACTGACTAATACCGGAATTCATGGAAATGCTGGGGAAAACTAATATTGAATCAAAAAATTATCTACTGTTTTTAAATTAACTTTTTATAACTATTTCCTCTGAGGTAACTTTATAATTTGTAAATAAAATCAAAGGTATTATACTTAATGAAAAAAAAAACAGTCCAAATTCCTGCAAAAAAATTACTTTACTGGCAGACTTTACACGTACTTTTAACTACAGATACAGCTACAAATTCGCCTTAAATGCTGCGAGGGAAACGAAGCACTTTAAAAATATTCCACTCAATAGTCTTCAACAATATCATGATGTAACCTATTTTCTAAACTGCTCGTTGCATTTAAGAGAGAGATTTATATTATACAGAAGTAATAAATTACACTAAGTTTCACTTCTCACATGAGTATGGGCAAGATATTTTCTAAAGTAAAAAAATATTGGCTTTGAATAATATAACAGCTACATATTCACAAATCTTTAGCAAATACTATTGAATGTACAGCTTTTTCTGGCTTCGAATATCCATGGTTAAAACTTATAAGGTATTTTCTCCCTCATTTTTGCATGCCTTCATTGTATAATTGGAAGCAAACTCGACGCGTATTGGAAAGATCCAGGGTTCCAGTCCCGGCGAGGGCATTGCTCTTTTTTTCACATCTCAAGCATAAAAAATCCTGAACACTTTACAAATGGTGCTCGAACTAAAAGGTTGTGGATGATAAATTGTCACCACCAGGATTTGGAGACTGGGTCCTTTAACGGTTAAGTTTTCGCGGGTTAAACCCCACGTATAGCCTCTCATCGTTTTTGATCGTGCTATTTGTTCTTACATATAGAATTAAATTTCATTATAAGTCAGAAACTTAACTTTACTGTTATTTCTTATAGACTATATTCATTCCTTGGCACTTCTACTTGGATCGAATCCCAGCGAACAGTCATTGGAGTTTTCGTGGTTTACTCCATGTATAAGGTAGATGCGAGCCATTTTCTTTTAAAAGGATCTTCAATGAAGGCCTCACTCCTGTCAGGCAGATAGCCATGAAGTTGCTTTCCCTTAATCAGTTAACTTAACCTAATCTTAACGAATGTTTAGGAGCTGTATCGAACACAGCTAAATCACCGTGAATATGCATTTAACGAAACAGTTCTCTTGCTTCAATTTTTCCAAGCATCTCAACCTATTACAGCGATTATAACTCTTTTTTTAATGTAAAACATTTTAATGTGACAATAAGTAATTTGTGATTTTGATGTTAATTTTGTGTGATAACATGGAATCAACATATAATAACTTTTAACGCTACTTAGATTAAAACGCATCTGAGGGTAAAATGACTGCTCTTTAACAGTAGTTCAGTTACTCCTGCATTTGTGGTTTGAATGGAAGATGTGAAACATAGTACTATTAAAAGAAAAATGATCATGCCGATGTAAGTATTAATTCTACCCTCATGAAAATTCTTTACTCACCTTTTATCAACGTCCTTATTGAAAAACGTTTTCACATAAAGTAGCAAAAGGAGAAATTACGATGTGGCTTTTTCACTCTTTTAATCCTTTTTTACGGGTTGCGTTCCATCCTCAGTGATTGAAATTTGGTAAGATGTATTTTTACAGCATTTTATCTGATACCAGGGGAAAGTCTTTCTATCTGGCTTCAAGATAGAGATTTCGTTTTTTTATAAAAATATCTACAATATTTTTTAGTCACAAGAAAATATTTTTAGTACGTTTTACTGAAGGTTCATCTGAGTAACATTTAAAGAGTTATATAAACTACTTTTACAGAAAATTCGGATCTTCTAATGTCAGAATTTATGAGTTTTTCAAACCGTCTAAATATTCCTTTACATCGGAAATAAATTTTCGTTCTTTGCGAAACACATTATCCAAGAAATCCAATTTCATATACCAGTCATAAATTTAACAGTAAATCAGTACTTCAATTTTTAAAGGATTTTTAAATTATGTTTAATATCTATCATTTAAATCAAACTGTTATTTATTTGCAGTAATTATATTTCCATAGTTAGCAATATCTATCTCGCAATAAAATCTGATGTAGCACTCTAAGTGCGGTAAAATACTTCAGATTTGTATCTGAAACACTGTTCGCTGTCCCAACACATCCATGGCAAAGCCACATTTTCTAAGTAATAATTACAAATATCGCTTTTTTTCTTTAACTGATTTTGTACCATATAACCTTAATGGTCTGAAACAATTCTCATATCGGTTCCTGCATACGTCCTTCTACACACTGAAATTAGTACTGTTGATTGTATATATACATTGTATATATATGCTGCTCCCCGAAATGTTATGCTGCCCACGCAGCTTGATTGCAATTTGAATCTAGTAGTTGTAAAAAGATCGAAATAGAATTTGTGTTTATGAGCTGATGTTGCTGCTTATCTTACTTGTCTGAGAGTGACATTAGGAAAAGTCTACAAATTTTATAATATGAGAGCATAGGTTTGCGTCTGTCGTTGGCAAGGACTTGGAGTACTTTAAAGATATCGTACTTACGACTTTCCCTGGCTTCGTCCAAATCTTGAAGGAGAATTATTTGGCGAAAGGAATTGTGCATCTGTTACTTGTCTTCTTCTAACACCAAACTTCTTGCGAGGGCTTTCCTTTCGCCGTATATTTTAAATGCCTCCATGACGCAAAGATATTATGCATTTACAAATACACAGGCTTCCTCATCATTCGAAACTGGGCAACTTAATGAAATAGTTGATAGAGTTGCTAATCGCTGTACGGATCAGGATGGCAGAATTAATGTTTAAAAATACATTTTACATTGAAATAAAAATTAACTTTAAGTTATTAATCTCTTAAAATAATAAACCACAGGAAAATGCACGTTTACGCTCGCATTAAGATCCGACATACCAGGTATAAATTACGGTAGAAACTATAATGGACAATTTTCACTCCGAGATTTTAATTATGAATAAAAATTACTCGGGTGGCCATTAATCTTTGCGTAAAAGAAATACACCATAAAATACATTATATTTCGCTTACTAACACATTATAAATGGAAAGAAAATCAAAAGCCAAAATTTTAGGGAATTTGGACAAAAATCCAAACCCCGAGCATCCGTCTATGCAAACATAGCATCTATTATATGCTTGAGCATGACATCAAATACACTGTGAATGACATTGCTGCAGGCTACGCGGATTGCGCTCTATGCTCAATTCGGCCTCAGTCGCACCATTCACACGCTGTTATCATTTTTTGTCTGATGCGAGTGCTATTTGAAGAACTTTGGAATGCCTTGCAGCATATTATTCACCACTCACTGAATTTGGAAGAATTTCTCTAAACGAGTGCGTCACAGATTTATATTTTATATAATGCAGTGGTATTGTAAAGATATCTCTATGTTGTTAACCTGACCGAAGAAGACGGGAAAATGCAGAGCATTTAAATACACTCATGTCCATAAATTAAGGATAATGCAAAATCAGATAAAGGAAGAGTTAGAAGCAAAACAAATTTGACTTATTTGTAAAGCTTATTTAATAAACAACAGGTAAAGAGAAAAAAAAAAAAAAAGATGCTATATGTTTGATATTATTAAAAAAATAGCGATTTTTTTCCCTCGAGCAAATTACAAAAAGAACCTATTTACAAAAAAACAATATTACATGGTTGGTATGATTTTTAATACATCGTATGTCTCCCAGACGATGCAATACAGTCCGTACAACGCCTAGGCATGTTGAGTATCAAATTGTCGGTCTGATCTTGGGGGATATTACACCACTCAAAAAGCAATGCTCTCCGAAGTTCCGGTAGACATGTAGGAGGAGGTTGACGAGCTGCAACTCGTCGGCCAAGCATGTCCCACACGTGCTCTACTGGATTCAAGTCCGGTGAGAATGCTAACCAATCCATACTGGTGATATCCTTGGATTGAAGGCATTCGCTTACGATGTTTGCACGGTGAGGACGGGCGTTGTCATCCATAAACACAAATTGTGCGCCCATGGCGCCTCGAAACAAACGTACGTGTTGTTCCAGAATGACGTCCTGGTAGATTTGGCTTGTCATGGTTCCAATTTGAACATGCAGGTCAGTTCTGGACCCCAGAATAATTCCACCCCAAACGAGCACTCCTGCACCACCGTAACGGTGTCGTTCAATGATGTTTTCTTGGTGGTAACGGGTACCTGGAGCTCTCCGTATGAAAGTCCGGCGAGAATCAGACTGCAAGCTAAACCTGGACTCGTCGGAAAACATCACACAAGCCCACTGTTGCGGTGTCCACAATGCATGCTCTCTACTCAAGGCTAACCCCAGGCGACAGTCAGTTGCAATAAGTGGAACGCATCTGACAGGTCTACGAGCATATAGACCAATCTGCCCTAAGCGTCTGTACACGGTCTGCCTTGAAATTGTCGTACCAGTGGCTGAAGAGAGCTGACGAGACAGGTCTAAGGCTGTCCTCCGCCTGTTTCTTTTGGCAGTAACTGCCAAATATCGGTCCTCATTTGGCGTTTTAACTCTGGGGCGACCTGTGCTGTAAGGTCCACTCACATTACCATCATCTTGGAATCGTTGCCAAGGCCTGGAGATGACACTCTGGGCAATTACAAGTTCGTCTGATACTTCCAGTTGGGTACGCCCACATTCCAGACGGCCGATAATTCTACCACGTAAAAAATCATCCAAATGTGTCTTTTGTGTCACAACTATTCGGTTATTGCACTGAAATGCTTATAAAGCGCCTGCGAACAATTTTACTTCTTTGCCTGTATTCCTTATATATCACTCTCATCATTGTGACGTACCATCGGTGTCATCTGGTTACTTCCTAAAATTTGCATATGATTCTTGAAGATGTGTGTAGTGATTTTGCAGGTGATGTATTTATTTTAGAGTTCGATTTCCGCGTGACTCCGAATTATCCTTAATTTATGGACATGAGTGTAAATACAAGTTGCGTTTAATAACTAGGGGATTTTATGTAAGCTTAAGCACAATTTTTGAAATTTTAATCAAATACTGTGTATCAAAGAAAGCGAGTGGAAATGCTCTTATTAAATTTGCTAAATAACCATAAAAGATTTAGTAATAATAAAAAGCTTTCCTATGAAGTTCTACAACGCAGTTTGGTGTTAAAAATATTTACCTATAAAAATAATTGCATTGAATATTAATTTGAAGTAAAAGAATTCGCTTGACCTGACGCATTCAAAATAAGATTGGAAATGAATTGAAAAGGAAAATCTTCCGTTATTGCATAATTGTAAATACTGTTGTACCAAATTGTAGATACTTAATTTTAGGTAGTGCTACTCACAGCTAATTTTAATAGGAAAATATTGAAGTTATAAAATTCGTGTTTAATATGATCTGTGAGCTCTTCCTATCTTCCTTCTATGAGATCTATGAGTTATGTTTAATATCTCATAGATCTATGAGAGTTCTTATGATCTGTGAGTTATAAAATTCGTGTTTAATATGATCTATAAGATATATGAGTACTTCCAACCGGCGCGAGGTATTGCTAAGGAAACCCAAATTTCTCAAAACTCTCAATTGAAAAAAGGCATTTTCTTGATTTTAATACTCAAATGCCCCTGATATTTTGTACTTGGATTTATGTATTTTCAACATATTGCCTTAACTTCTTGGGCTGTTTCAAGATGCATCTGTGCATATTTTTTTTTAAGACGCCGTAACAAATATTCTAGGCTGTATACGCACTGAAGAATAATTTAATTAGTGATAGCTGGCGTTATACAAATTTTGAGCTGTGCCCAAGCCTGGAATTGACTTGGAAATGACGTAAGCAGCAGTTTGACAAGGTAAGAAGTGCTCCTCACGACATAAGTTCATCATCGATTCGAGAGGTGGATTTCGTGCGTGAAGGTTCCCTGTCTCAAACCTAGTTCTCTGTCCTGTCACATGGCACAAGCCGCGTGAGTTGTTAGCTGTACGTTCCTGCCTCGTGCTCGGTTCGCTGCCGCCATGCCTAACGAGCACGTTCAGTTCTCATTGACCAGACTTATGCGATTTTACATCATGGAGATTCTCATGAAAACGATCCGGAATCTAATCAAGAATTATGGAAGGATCTGAAAAGTGTTGATGAGTTGCAGATTCAACTCAGTGAAGGAAAGCCAGTGAAGTCTGCGTTAAGGAAAGCTGAAAAGATTTTCTGGTCTATTATGGATCAAAAAGGCGGATCTCGAAAACAATTTTACGACAGAAATTTTCTGAAGGATTTCGGTAAAAATTATTCGATAGTCAAGGAGCTTAATGAAAGACAAAAGGAAAGACGTAGAAAGATGGCAGAAAAATTGCAGAATCCTGCCGCTGCGTTTAAGAAAGATGACCGTTCCACACCTAAATCTACTGATGACGAAGATTGGATTACGCCAAACAAAACTGCCAAGATTTATTCGACTCCCGTGTCGGAAGCTAAGAATTCTGAGACTTAGACGACTCTCGCCACTGAAGTAGTTAACGTGGTTAATACGACAAACAATTCTGAAGTTCTGACGTCAGTTATTGCCGCCGCAGAGCCCATCGACTGTGTTAATGAGAAGAAAAAAGACAAAGATCACTCACTCCTGTTCCTGTGACTGACTCAAAAAAGGAGAAGCTGCCGCCCATATTTCCCCCCTGACCTTAGGTAGAATCGAACGAGCTACGAGAACTTCTCTCAAAAAGTGAAGTGTAAAGCTTTACTGGAATGCTGACGAGAGATAGAAGTACGCTATTCTTCGGCTCCTCACATCATCGCGATAGAGCGCTCGCCGTTCTAATGAAGAACGAAGTGCAATTTAGCACTTTCAGCAGTAAGAAGAATACTCCACTCAAAGTGGTTATCCGTGGACATTCAAAAGACTCTCTGGTTGAAGAAATCAACGCGGAGCTAAAGAACAATGATTTCGCAGTGATAAATGTCATTCAGTTCACCCGGAAAATATATGGAAATGTGACTAACCTTCCCGTTTTCTTCGCCTCTTTTAAGCGAGACGATAAAAGCAGAAGTATATACCGCAAAAAGACGTTACTTGACCTACGTGTCACTTTTAGGAGATTCAGATGCAATCAAAGCACTTTAATGTGCTTTCGGTGTCAACGCTACGGCATTGGCCAGAACTTCTGTAATAATTTACCTAGATGTTTGAAGTGTAGGCAAATTCACTTGACCTACACTTGTAAATTACAGAAACAGGATAAGCCGAATTGTGTGCATTGCAAGAATGATCATATCGCGTCCTCGAAGTCGTGCGAATTTCGACCCAAGATTCGCGTACGAAATAGTACCAAGAAATCACCTTAAGCTCCCAAGCCGCAAAAATCAGATAAAAACCCGCCGGTGTCTGAGAAATCTGTGAAATATGATAATCCTTCCCATCCAACTTCCCACTCTGATGCTGTGAAGTTTACCTCAGCGGATTTAAATTTGGATGAAAATGTTAAACTCTTGGTCTGCAAGTTCCTCAAATTTGTAGAAAAGTGTAAAAGAATTGACTCACCCGAAGGAAAGTTCTACTTGCTCTATGCATCGTAGAACAGAATATGCAAATGGACTTGTAAATTCTTCTACTGCCACTGTACGATGAATTAGAAATTAACTCTGCTTACTTTCTAGTGTGTTCGGGCTTCAGGAGATGAGGCCACCGTCTGGACTCTGCGTTCCTGCTCTGGTTTGCAATCACGCCCACTCATCATGATTGACCTCTCTCTTCGCCTGCCTTGTTTTTGGCTCCTCCTCTTCTGCAACTCAAGATTTTCCCTATGGAAATTACTTGTCCGGAATTTTTAACGTCATGTGCCTTTTGGCTTAATTTATCATCGAGCAGCAGACATCGCGCTTCACTCTAAATTCCTGCCATAACTGTATGGATTGGTTTGGATTGGAGTAATAGTCAGAAGCAAAATGGGTAATAGTACGGATCTAAGCGTATTTGATCATGGCCAAATCATCAGGGCCCGACGAAAGAGTCACTCCATTTCGGAAATAGTCCAGACACTGAGAATTTCACTTCCACTGGGTCAAGAGTGAACTGTAAGTACATCCGATTCCGGTAAAACCATCCCTGCCAGGGTCAACTGCCGCAGAGCGTGTGGACGACAAAGTCGATGGGTAGACCACATTGTAATAAGGTTATAGACGATCCACAGTGCAACAGATCACCCCTGAATTTAACGCTGGTGCACAGCAACGTGTTAGCTGCCACATCGCACAAAACCGTCTCCTCTCAAAGCTGTACGGGAGACATACTACGAGTGTCTCTCTGCTGACGGCACAAAACATGGCGCAATGATTAGCATGGACATGGGAACATCGCCAGTGGATCGTCGAGATGTGGAAAAATGTTACCTGGAGTGATGAATCGAGATTCTCTTTGGTACATGCCGATGACAAAGTACGTGTACGGCGTAAACCACATGAAGCGATGGATCCTTCCTGGCAGCAAAGGACTCTTCAAGCTGGTGAAAGTGGTATTCTTGTCTAGGTTTTGTTCACATGAAATGAAATGGGACCAATATTACGTGTAACATCGTCTCTCACAGGTGAACGTTATCGCGATATCCTTGACGACCATGTGCTCTCGCATGTCCTTTTTTGTCAGCCCACTACAGAGTATCTTTCAATAAGACAATGCACTGTGCCATTGCTCCAGAGATGTAATGGAATGGTTGGATGAATGTTCCACAGAACTTCACGTGCTTTTCTGGCCATGAAGGTCACTTGATTTGAACCCGATAGAGCACATCTGAGATCGAGCACAGCGTCGAGAGATCTTCGAGGTTCCGTCCACTTTCCATCTAATTCTGCTCAAATTATGGAAGGTTGTTCAGGAACCGCTGAGAAAGCTTTATGCAATATTTAGCACCATCGCTTCGTGTAAGTAAGTGTTTATAATTCACTGGAAACGGAGTATAAAGTACAGATACGTTTGGAAAATTGGAAATAGTTCATTTTTGCCTTTATTATCCCATTAAAGTTTCATAGTTTACAGCAGTCAAGAATAGAATAAAAATTAATAATAATATTTTTTAGGTTTTAAAATGCATGTCAAGAGAGAAAGCAGCATAATATGCCGCAAAACCAACATCACAAATGCACTTAAAGCTGTCTTCTCAAATCAGTTAAAAATACAAGCACTTGTAGATGCGTTTGGATCTGCTGAACTGAGTAGGGGGCTGAAAATTAGCCTTGTAAAACCTTGCATGTGTTTTCTAGTTATAGTCACTTCTAACTTGTAATTTTAGGTAATATTTTAGAAGCCCATATACTGGGTTGGTCTTAACCTCATACTTGGCGCTGATTGAAAGAGAATAATCATGTCGCAAGGAATCCGGCTGATTATATTGGTGTCCAGCTATTGAAGTTTATGCTCAGTGGCTAAAAGCGGTATCAGTTTGTATTCGGTGTATCTCCTCTACTGCACAGTTCATTATACTGCGAACTTCCAATACTTTAATTTTCGTTGTTCTCTCGTCTTTGAGGACTAAGTTAAAACATCGAAATGCATTTTTTATATAAGTGACGGAAATAAAATATATTGCGAAGTCAAATATGTTGTGTATTACTTTATTCAATAGTGAGGCATGTAACATAGCGTATAGATTCTTATTAAAACATATTTTTATATTATATAGAAGACTGTACTAATTTTCCTGTTAGTAATGTCTTTCTGCACAAAATTTATTAATCACTCATGTTATTATTTATGTGTAGTTGAGTAGTACTATATTTACTTGCATTTCAGAACATCTTGTACTTGAATTTGCTTTATTTTTTCATTTGTATTTCAGTAATTTTATTGAATTAAAGTACTTTCTCTTCGTTGTAATTGAAATATCTTTCTCTAAAATTTAAGAAATAGTTGTAGCGGATATTATTTTGCATATTTCTCTTCCAATCTTATTTTTCACAGCACTTGCAGATTATAACAAGCAAGATATCACTGATTTGTTAAAGAACTGCCATTATTGCAGTTTAATGCTATTTAATGATTGAGATATAGTTTAATTATTAAGAATGAATAATATACAATATAATAATTGAAAAATTGTTTTAACTTAATTTTATTTTAATATAAATTTTATTTAATATTTAATTTTATTTGATTCTAATATAGAATCAATTTCTTTGCCTGTTCCCGATTGTATGCTAAATCATAATAGTGGCTCCAAATGTAATATCTCTTGCGTTATAAACTATTTTTGAAACGTTATATAGAGTTAAGAAACATCGTATGCACCAACAAAATGCATACCTTGTATATATTTATTGTTTGAAATCAATATGCACTTTATTAGAGAAGCTTTTAATATATATTAACTCACTTTTCTTAAATGTGCTAACTTTTTATAGCCTTTGTTTTTAGAAAAAACTGTTTCATCTTCTATAGAAAGAATAATTTGAAAATGAAAGTTTCTCGATAATGCTAAAAATTGAAATGGAAAAGCAGATGGCAAAATAATTTAGAATTTATGTCATGTGAAAATGGAGTATCTGAAAACCAATATTCCTTAGGAATTAAGAGAAAATACCCGGTGTAGAAGACTAAATATTTTCAGCATAACAAAAACATCGAAGCTAGCTCGAGTATGGTTGAAATTTATTGCCTAAAACTGTCTTGTTTTCTTCTAAAAATAAAATTCAGGACAATGACAGAAATCCTTTCTTTGCTACCAACAGTAATTCTATATGATATGTATACACCATGCCGATAAATGTCCTTTTGTGGATTTTATTTTCGCTACCATAAGTCGTAGATATATATTTCCATTTAGAACTACGCTTTAAATGTTAGTTTAAATGACATAAACAATCGCATTTTAATTCATTTAATAAAAATTAATAAATCTATGTATTTTATTTTTCCGAAATTTTTATATGGTTTCATGGTCCTTGTAATTAAATTTAGAAAAAGGTTTCTATTCATTCTAAAAAATGAAATACAAAACGTTTGACTCCCGTACGACAAAAATTGACCCAGATATAAAATGTTAATGATAATATTTTATGATGCCAGGAAAACAAATTCATTCTTCTGTTTGAAGGGTCATTCGAGATTGATTTGTTTCCGCTTGATGCCATTCTATTGCCGTTTAATAGCGCGTAACATTCATTGATTTATGGTTTTGTTACATTTGTCCTTTTGAAAACATTTTTTCAAAATTAATTTTTAACTTTCAAATGTTAAAATACATCAATGTATTTGTATATGATTTTATTATTTTCGCTTGCATTTTATCAATATTTGCACGCAGTTTTATGACATTCATAAACGAAGACTCGTGCAATTAATATTAAGACTTTGATGTTTGCTAATATTTGATTCCTGAAGTTTATTTCTGAGACTTAAATTTTATAAGAGTTTCTGAATAAGATCTTTTTTTCTGAAATAATTTGTGGTGATAAAGACGGATAATGGAAATACATTCTGTCGCTTGATAAAACATGGGAAACATAGCTAAATGACTGCAACAACAAAACGTCTATTTATTATTAAAAATGAAGAGGAAACAAAACGTACAAACCCCGTTCCGTCACTGCGAAGAAAGTTTCATTAGGAGGTTCATGATTGTCGCAGAATTCTCTTACACTAAGAAATTGAAAATAAGGTAATGGAAAAAATGTTAAAGTCAACTGAACACACTCTCAAGAGAAAGTTTACGTCCGATATTTACAGAATTTCCATTTTTTACCCCAATGATTTTCACAGTGTGAAACTATCAGGTTCAGTATTCCTCCTTACTTGCTTGGGGAACATTCAATGACCTGACTTAAGCTATGTTCAGGGAGCTTACTAAAGCTATGTTCAATAAATGTGGGAAGTAGACAAGATACACAGGAAGGGTATACGAAACCCTTTATTTTTCTCTCTTTACAATGACTTCCGGACTTCGGAATACAGAGACCAACCACTTGTGGTCTGAACGTAAGAATATAAAAATATTAACTAAATTCTAACTTAACTAACTTTGGATTAATAAACAAGGGTCTACTTGAAGACTGGCCGTATATTAACAGAAAGGCCGTATGTAGTACAGAGAACTGTTAACACTACGATACGTTTAAAATTATCAAGAGGATTAAACCTCTGGCCTTGAAGGCAACCAGCAACCGAGTAAAACTGCTAAGGCAAGCGGCCTGCTTCTACTAACTCCTTCCTCTCTTTTGCTTGGCAAAAAGCCACAACTTAAGTACTTGGCGTTCGCAAGACAAATTTGCATAAATAAGTTAAAGCTTTTAATTCTGGCCGGAAGTAGAAAATAAGAAGTGATAGTAAAGATTTAAAATAAAATAAACGTTAGTAAAACTTAAGATCCTTACAAAACTTCTTCCAGACAAAGCGATAAATCTACCTCGAAATATACACTGCATTCTTCGACCAAAATGAAACCTGATTCTGGCACTTCATATATACCTTTTCAGCATATTGCTGCGAAGTCTCCTGATGTTTTACATATGGACTATTTTGCCTTTGGTCTCTTTAAAAACAATTTCTAAGCGCAAACCCATCACTATTGATAGACTCTGAAGAGATCAATACTTCTAGGAAAAGCCCTTCTACCACGGAAATCGCGATGTAGGCTTTCGGATCAGAAGTCGGGCTATGAGATCGAACGTTCTGAAAAATACTCTTTACATTTTAAACACTAATTAAATGGCCCCCGAGTTCATTCCAAAAATGCGTAAACACTACACTGACTACCAATAAGTATTTGGACACCTATACAAATGACGATATCTGCGGTCCCAAGGTACGCCACGGACTCCGCCGGTATATATCGTGTAGGAAACAGCATCGGCTTTAGTCGCATGCAAGATGCCTCGCAGTTCGGAGCTGATTTCAAGAAAGGTATAATTATCGGGTATCACAAATGTGGCCGGTCCTTAAGGGACATATCTAGCTATCTGAAGTACCCAATATCGACAGTGGCCTATGTGATTAAGAAGTGGAAGGTGAGGGGTGATTGTCGGAATGTGCCCCAAGTCGGCAGACCAACGAAACTGGGGGATAGAGACCAACGAGTGCTGTTCTGCAAAATTCGGAAGAACCGCACCCAACCGATAGCCCTCATCCGCGAGGAGTTTCAACAGGCATCCGGGAGTATTATTTCAATGAATACCATTCGTAAGGAAGCACATCTGCTTGGTTTTCATGGTCGTGCTGCTGTCCATAGGCCTTTGATCACAAAGTCCAACCGCGCTGCTCGGTTAACGTGGTGCAAAGCACATCGAAATTGGACCGTAGATCAGTGGAAACGGGTTCTTTGGAGTGACGAATCAAGGTTCACCGTTTACCGTTCTGATGGCAGGGTCTGGGTCTGGCGTCTACCTGGAGAATGTCTCCTGCCAGAATGCATTGTGCCAACAGACAAGTTCGGCGAAGGTGGAATTATGGTCTGGGGGTGTTTCTTCTGGTATGGGCTGGGACCCTTGGTCCCCATTCATTGTAAGCTCAACTCCGATGCCTACTGCACTATTTTGGATGTCAATGTGCTTCCTACGTTGTGGCAGTTTTACGGGTTGGACCCCTGTTACTTTCAAGACGACAATGCCAGTTGTCATGTTTCGACGTTAACCAAGGCTTGGTATGGTGCCAATGGAGTTCATCGAATGGACTGGCCTGCCCAGAGTCCAGACCTGAACCCTATGGAGAACCTCTGGGACGAGTTGCATCGCCGAATTCAGGGGTGCACTACCCGTGCAAAATCGGTGAAGGTACTTCCATGTCTTCTCCAAGCCGAGTGGAAGAAAGTACTACTAGCTGTCATACAAAGACTTGTGGAAAGTGTGCCCCGGAGGGTCCACGCTGTAATTACCTCTCGTAGAGGTCCTACCAACTATTGATTTTGAATAAAGTTAGTTTTTCTTTTCTATCACAGGTGTCCAAATACTTATTGGTAGTCAGTGTATCTGTAGTTGAAAATGAAAAAAGAAAATAATTATTTCGATACACTTTTACTCGTTGAAACAGATGTGTTTCATCCTATATCAGGTAACAATAACAACCGAAATAAAAAATATTATTTCGTGAATTATTTTAGTTGTTTATTTCCGTCATCCGCATGGTCTCGAAAAGTTCTTGCAAATTTTAATTTCGAACTGAGGAATCCTTGCACAGAGTTTCAAAGTTCCATGGCACTAAGTTTGAAATTAATTATCATGTAATTATAATACATTGGAGATACAAATCACATGAACTAAATGCATTATAATTTATTACATCAATAAAATATATTATTATTAATATAAAATATAATTATAAATTATTAAAAATCGCATATAATCTCTCAATTAGTTAAGTAAGGCACAATTTAAATTTGGTGATGAATCAAAAGTGATATACAAAGTAGAAAGAAAACAAATTTAAGAGCTGAACACCTTGGAAGTCTATATGGAAGATAAATAAAATACAGTGGACCACCGTTTATACGTTTCTCGTATATACATCTTTTACATTTATGTATGGTTTCATCTTGGTCCCTATTCAATCGTATTTATGTTAATAATAAAATATTTCTTTTATGCGTCGCTTTTATTTTACTTACTGCATTGGTTTACATTTCGCAGTTCCATCGTTCAAGCATTTTTCCCAGAAATGGGAAGAGGCGAAGAAAGCAAAGTCATGAGTCATCATAGGAAGAGTTGAAGCCATTTTATGAATAGCGAGGATACTTGGAACAAAGTACAGGAGTTGAAAACCATTTTACGATGAGGGAATACCTGGAAGGGAAAAAAAGGCACGGCTGTTTCTTCTGAACAGAGCGCTGTGTTAAGTAAAGTTGGTGGAGGAGAATTAACTGATATAGAATATCACAATAAGAAAAAAGTATTCTCGTTAGAAGATAAAATTCAAATCTTAAAGGAATTTGATGAGAATGTTGTTTGACAAAATTTGAGCTAGCAGAAAAACTGGATATTACTGTGACTACGCTAAAAATGGTTGTTTATGATAGAAAGTTCAAGAACGAGCAGAAATTTGCAGATGGTCCACTTGAAAGAAATTACGTGTTCAAGATGGAAAATATTCTAAGGTCAAAGCCATTTTGCTAAAGTTTTTCGCTCAGTGTCGTGCATTCAGTATTCCAGTGAATTGTTCCATGTTAATCGTGAAGATAAAAGAAATAGCATTTCAATTGAATGTGAAGTACCGTTTGTACGTTTGGAAGGAAGTTTGCTTTTTAATTGGATGGCTGATCAAATTCAAACTGCGGCATGGAATCTCATATCATATTATACATGTAGAATCAAAACTTGCTCCTGCTCAGTCAGTTGAAGAGTAGTTTAAGAATTTATCCTCTAAAACAGATGGACAGGAATTGAAATTTTTAATGTTGATGAAACTGTTTTTTTCTTGAAATTTAATGCCTGCAAGAACCCTAGATTTCTAAGCTGACAACGGTCATGGTTGATAATATGGAACTGTTTTACAAATGTTGATGGTAGGGAAAAATGGCTCCTTTAGTTATAGGAAAGTCACAAAATCAAGGTTGCTTCAAGCATGTTCAAACTCTGCCATTACAATCTCCTTAAAAAGTAAGAAAGCATGGATGACTAAGGACATTTTACAAAACTATGAGGAGACAAAACCGCAACAGTTTACTTTTTATACATCAGTATACCGCCTGTGCTCACACGAAAACTTTTTTGCAATATGGAAGTTGTTTTCTGCCTGCCAATTTGAATTAATGTCTTCTGGGTGTCATTAAAAATTTGAAAATGTTCTGCAGCCAAAGGTTGCTTCAAATATACCTTCAAAATATAACTACAGAAAGCACACAAAAGTATAGCTACAGAAATACGCATAACTATAGAAAACACGAAAATTTTAAATATTCTTAAGGCTATGAATATGATTTCACTGCCTGAACTTATGTAAAACCGCAAACAATTAAATATTCCTCCATGAAGATAGATTTCTGACAAACAATTAAATATTCCTAAATGAAGATTTCTGAATACAGAAAAATTCAATAACAATAGGGTTAGAATATAACCCAATATAAACAATTGGGTTAGAATTCGCCTTATCAAACGTCTGTTTTAAGGTTCAGATAATAGGCGAAACACTGTCATGTAGCTGAATGGTTGCTGTCTATTTACAGAGGTTACAAAAATATTTCGGTATATCTGTGAGTTACGACCGCATATAGTTTCCTTGAGTTGATGAGTCTTGAGGAGAAAAATGATGATTAGACTATGATTATGGATGAAGAAAATTGAAAATTGATGGGATTAGATTGTACATTCGAGGAATACGTAAACTGTGATGCCAGTATAATGACTCATGCACAGTTGAAGAACTGATTGAAAACGTTTTACCCGGTGAACATTTAAGTAGCGGGTAGATAAAAAAATGAAAAAATAATCCCACCTTCTTTTCATAATGCTGTCTACTACATTGGCACCCTCAGATAATTCTTTACGAAACATTTAATGACCTGAATTTAACATTCAGAATCAAAAGACGCATCAGACGACAATTAAAGACTTTTTTCTTTAAAAAAAATTTTAAATTTTGCTTTAAAATGTTTTTGGAAAAACATTTTACATTTACTTTACTTGGAAAAACATTATAACTCAAATAACGGGCATTTTGTTTCCTATTTTACGTACCTATGTATAGAAATTCGCACGCATGTATTTATATACATTTAAAAATTTTAATCATAAAAATTGTTTAAATTATTTAGTTGTTTAAAATATTAATATTAATTAAGCATTTATTTAATATATTGCTTTTTAAATTTGCTTCAATGTAAATAGTATTTTAAACAAATTGAAAATATGATAATAAAATTGTGTAATATCATCGCTGGTTTAGTAATATCAAAATCTTGCAGCGAATATATGAATGTTAACAAAGTAAATTAAATTTTGTTTATATGTCTTTCTCATTTATACATTGTTTGTGAATGCTCCCTTGAAAGACGCATAAACGGTGCTGTACTGCATGTGTATATCTTTGAAATGGCCTCACTTGGTAGCTTGGTGATAAATGTCCTGCTAGCGTAGCGTAATGGAATGGAATGCGAAAAATAGAAAGACAAAGCTATACACATTCTTATTCTCAAAAAATCTCACGATAAGACTTCTAGACAATAGGGTTAGAATTCGCCTTATCAAACTTCTGTTTTACGGTTCTGATAATAGGCGAAACACTGCCATGTAGCTGGATGGTTGCTGTCTATTTACAGAGGTTACAAAAATATTTCGTTATATCTGTGAGTTACGACTGTATGACGTTTCCTTGGATGTTTTCTCTTATAATTATTTATTTTGAATTTTCGCGATTTAATTGCATTTTATGGAACTGTTCTTTTATGTCAGAAACCTCTGCCATTTTCTGTTCTTACCCCTATTTTAATTGTGATGACATTGTTTGCGGTCTTACTCATGTAATTTCTATAAATGTTCTGACCATTGAATAATGTAAAAACGTTGTGAATAAATCATAATTATTTTATTAACGTTTTGTAAAAATATTGTTTAGGATTCTTTGAAGTAACAGGATATTCATATTAGTTTTGTTTGTGTATTTCAATATGACAAAGCACAAGAAGGCTACCTGCCTGAGGAACGATCCCTTCGTGGAAGACTTCTGTTTTTAACAAAGAAAACGCGCTTTTACTTACATAAATCTACAAACGCAATTATGCGATCAGTCCGTTTACCTTCTGCACATTCTTAGTTACTGCACATTCTTAGTTTAACTAAGAATGTGCAGAAGGATAATCGGAAAACCTTTAATTAGTAATTTACCGAAGAGTTTGCTCCAAGATCTGGAAAACGACATATATGACCAATAAATACTAGTCATGTATGTAAAATGTTGCTCATAAATGTTGGTTGTGTATGTCTCATAGTTTACGTCAAGTATGCATTATTACAAGTTCAATGGTAAGCAGTATTTTCTTCAAAGGGGTATGTGAAAAGTAGATGAAGAGAAACACCTGTTTCATTGCATTTACATTTCTAGTAGGTTCTGGGTAAATACAAATGAAAGCCCTAATGGATATAGAAACACATATCGGTAAAATAACACTTCTACACATAACAATTAACCATGAGCAGACTTCTTAATTCATTATAGTTGACTATGAATTCAAATTGCATTTTTGTGCTGTATTTTTCATTTTGATTTCTTTGTGTTGAAGACGCATTTAGGCTACTTGACGACAGTAGAAGAAATTTACGTAATCCTCTGTCAGTCGTGAATTCCTGCTATTCGCTTACCTTTCACTCAAGTTACATAATTAATTCTCTTTCGTTTCTCATCTTTCTAGTTGCATGCAATGAATCTAATTTCAGCACTACTGTATATTATAAATCTTCTTTAAATTGTCTTCCTTTTCGTGCCAGATCCTTTCATTCTTCTAAGCAGAAGTTCATGTACTCAGCTTTTGTTCCTCCGCGTTAACTGTTGATCAAAATCTCAATTATTCAAAATCTATGCAAATGACTAAGATTTTTAATTACGCATTATTATTCAAATGGTCAAAGGCTTTTTCCCTTATGATAAGAAAAAAAGAACAACTTTATTTCAAGCTTTCTTAATATTTATTATTAAGTTTTTTCTTTGATTAGTTATGACTGCATATAGGTTTTTTAACCTCCGTATAGCATTTTTCTCTTACTAATGAAATTCATGTTTCTGTTCTTGAAAAGCTTATACCTCATACGAATTCCAGGATAACTATGTGCATTGCTGAACAAGGCGAGTCTGGAATTTCTAAACAAATAACATGAAACGTAAGAGTTCTGAAAATTATCTTTCTGCGCATCAGAAGGCAATTTTGAACAAACAAAGGTTAAAAAATGAATTTTTTTAGTTTTCTATTCCCAAACAATTGTATTAACAAATAGGTCTTGATTTGGTAAACTAGGTTTCCTGGAGGCTTTCTATATCCATAAAGGCATTCATTTCTAATTCTTGCCGTTAATCTAATTTAGTTCTCCAGATGCGTGTGCATATTTTTATAACACAAAATGGGGATAGAAGCTTTTTTACGTATACAAGCTCTCTGAAATATCTTTCAGTGTTCACATTGAAATGTATGTTTCTATTAACATATTTCTGTGTTTGCAAAAATGATATTGCGAGAATTCAGAAACTGTCGTTCTACAGATTTTATTAATAACTTCTTTATTAATAAAATGACAATTGTTTTTCTTCTCTTAAATTAAATTCCTATGGCATTTATTTTATTTGCTGTGAGATGCTAAGATTATGAACCTCCCTTTACATGGTAACTAAGTCACTGTAAATTATTTAGGGTACAATAAATGCTTAGAATATTATAAATATGTTAGACAAAACAGTTTAATTCAAGAAACAAAACTCAGTGTTGCATATAATTAGAAGAAAATAGAGAACTCTTATAGATTACTACTGTTTTAATTACTTACAGATTTGTTTCTATATTACTATTCTTTTATAGAATTTACTATACTTAACCTATAGGAATTATTGTTCAGTAATTCTTACTAGAAACTTACTAGAGAGTTCTGATATAATTTACTACTTGTAATTTATGTATAAGGATACCACTGAATCATTCACAATTATTTTTTTTAAATTCACACTTTCGTATTTTTATTAGCATTATCTGTTAAACAAAAGAACTTACATTTTTTTTCAATATTTCAGTAACTTTTCTATAATGCAAACATTTAAACAAGTATATTTTATGATGTATTGAGAAGTGTTCATGTTGGAAAATAGAATTCATGATGTAAAGTGGCTCTCAGTTGAAATACTTTTAAAATTCTAATTTTTAATGAAAGAAAAATAAAGTTGCATAAAACTTACACATAAACTTTGGGCACATGGAAGTTTTATATTTTCGATAGTTTCTGATAAAATAGTACATAAAATGGTAAATTTATCGCGATGAAGGTAAGAGTTTATTAAATTTCCTCACGTGTTATTGATAAACCACTGAGAAGCTAATAAACGCTTAGTACTATTTACATGTATCCTTCCAAAAGCTGTCAAAGCATTTTGGGTACACAAATGGAAACGTATACAAGAAGCGGATTAATTCTTTGCAAGTGGTTGCACTCATAAAAGGTGAAAGAATGCTGTTAATGACATCATGTATTTCTCTGAACTCAAAACATTTTGATGTAGATAATGGACGTTGGAATAGCTTCATTCAATACGTTATCATCGAAAAAAGCTATTCAAAGAAACCTTCTGTTACTTTATCTTCTTGGAAAGTGGAAATGCACTGCAAAAGAATGATTTCGAGCTTCAATAGTATAAGGTGTAATACCTCAGTTTCTTTTAAAGCTGTACACTTAACAAAAGTGTTCCGAAATGTCACTAGTTCATTTAATACTTGAGAAAAGAATTCTATGGTTAGAATAGAGGCTCTTTATCTAAAAACATGAATTTTCTGCATTTATAATTGATAAGTTTAATTTCATCTCAGTTTTTAAAGTTGGAGTTACTTCGCTGTATACATATTTAATATTTTCAACAGATTACTTTAATCAGCATAAACTTTGCTGTACCTCATACCCCGACCTTGTTATGTTGAGAAAAAGTAGGTATTTCAGGGACACTTAAGTCTTATTTACAAATGACATTTCATTACGTTAAGATATTTATTCCCGCGACATTACTTAACGTTCACATATTATATGCCTAAATAAATATGGGTGTTCTTTGAATTTATATTATTTTGAATGCCAACAAATTTAGCTAGAAATTTGTTTTATTTACGAATCTAATTTAGAGCTGAATTTAGTGAAAGGAAAGAAAATATTCGAGTAACATTATGCTTCCCAAATTAAATTAATTTTATGTAAAAGATTAACACTAAACTTGAAACTATAAGAGAAATATAATAAATTTCGCGAGAATCGTTATGAATTTTAAATATAATATTACTAATGTTCTTTTAACACTTTTTCAGTGCAATACAGCTCATTCATAATATTTGAATAAAATACTACTTTCTGGAGACAAATATCAGAAACTGCATGATGTTTAGATTAGAAATGGGCATTCAGTAAATGGAAAATATCATATGTCGCTTGTTCTAATTTTATAAAGGAGAGAAGACACTTTACTTCTCATCTCCACAAAACTTTCTATAAATTTGCTTCAAATTTATTTCAATAAGATCCTATCTACTTTAGACGCAGTCTTACTGCATAGATATTGAAATGAAAAGCAGTTCAAAAACGTAAGATGTTAGATGCCGTAAACGAAAAATCTCGTCAGAATAGGTTTTTTTATTTAATTCTGTAAACGGATGCAACATGACATGAATTTTCTACATAATTTTATTTTCCTAAAAATCATAATTTTATTCCGTATGCATTAAATAATAACTCCCACTATAAACGTTTTCTCAAGAACCGAATAATTGCTGCCTTGCGAATAACTTGTCGAAGTACAAAGTTTGTTATAAATGTCTCGTTCAAAGCGCAATGAACAAACTCTGAAAGTAAAGGAATTGAAAGCACAATAGAAAACAGAAAACGTCAAATAATACAGAATCGTTTAAAGCATCATTAGCTTCTAATATCTGGGACTGAAATTAGCTCATTTCACTCCAGTAATTATTTTTCTGAGACTGAAATAACCTTGATAAATGGAGTGTAAAATTTCTCAAATCTCAAGGAGTAAAGGAACTAAGTACTCGTTTTTCTTGTGGAATGAAACTTGCTCTTGTATTTAGTATTCTTTTATTCTAAAGTATTTGCTTGGAATCATTCTCAGTATAATGGTGAAGTACAGGCAAAACAATAAAAGCTTATGTCTCTATTCAGACACTAAGTGAAATGAACTATATATAAATGGAAGTTGTTAAATTAAAATGCTATAAAACTTCTTTATCGAACTTTTGTCGTTATAGTAAAGAATTCTTCTTTGAGTTCGGGATCCATGCATCAATACAACACATGCTTTGATTATTTACAAAACAGTTAAACTTTAAGTTGAAAATTATATTTTATACCATTCTATTAGATAGTTTATTTGACAAATTGTCAGAACCTCATATGCTCATCAAACGCCTATTAAAAGGATAAGAACAAGAACGATATTACTCAGTAATTTGCACAATTCGTAGATCATGGCAAAGTGTAACTAATTAACAGAGTAGTGCACATACAAATCATGGTGACTTTAGCACTTTCTGATACTGATGTAAGAAAAGACGATACAGAAGTAATATAAAGCTTGAAGCTATAATCAATCGCATCTCTTTTTCACGAAGATTATATTCCGATTTTGCTCATGGAAGCTTCCAGTAGTCTCCGAAGAACACGTCTGCAATACGATCAAATTTCAGGCATTAATTTAAGATGCATTGTGAAATTACGATTTATGCGTAAACTGAAGTGGAGTATGTATGGAATTTCCTGTCTAGAAGTTGATGCACGTACTGAACGAAATCAAATTTCAGTGCTGACAGTATGGCCAGAATGAAGAGAAGAGGAACAAATATCTCCATATACTAACAACATGCAGCTAAACATCTAATCCGCACAGCACAACTAATATGTACACAGGCAGTGAGATAACTTTTGCATTCATCATGCAGGTGTAGCAGCAGGACACTTTTCCTGTACGGTCAGCGTTTTGGCTATCGGGAACTGTTTGATATATTAATATTCGACATTGTAGCTTTGGAGATTTCCTCGCTGTGATGGTATATAATTCCGTTTGGTTCATCTCCGTGGTCGGAAGCCATCATAACGGTGCACTCACCCACTCACTCACTCACTCTTTGTGGTTACAATGGTATTAGGAACTTTGTACATAGACAAGCGGTTGATATCATATTGACTTTTCATATAAAACCCGTTTCTATGCTTAAAATCAGGGTTGATAAATCCGTGTTTATTGATACCGCAATGAAAGATTTGCTGCGACGTTTGTCAAGCTACGTCATCCATCTTTTGTACTTTGTGTTATGGTACAGAGTACCACTGGCCTCGGCTACCTTTGATATTCTTCAGCATTGTTTCTGCATTGAAGACTTTGATCAGCTAAAAAAACATGTCCGATGCGTCGGGGTCTACGGCTGTGAGTTGTTTTCAGAGAATCCTTTGCACGATTTACCTACAAGACAATGCAAAACTACCTGTAGCATGCAAACTCCAACAATACTTTTAAATAGTCGCGTCTGTTTTCATACTGTTTGTTTGTGCAGCTTCTAAGATTTAGCTAATTATTGTACACCATTATTACACAACGATTAGTGCACTAGACATTTATCTACTGTTTGTTTGAATTTTTCTTAAAAGATTATTTACTCATTCCTCAACGAATGCTTAGACAGAAGTCACTCACTATCTGGTTGCAGCACGCTTCGGCATTAATAGTACATTTTTGAGATATTTTAATTCGACTTCTGTAAGCTTTTACTATAGTTGTGAATTTTGGAATGTAATAGAAAAGCATGTTAGTATATTTTTAGACTAGTAAGTTTATAATGTGTATTATGAATCACTGAGATCAGTTAGAAAAGTATTCATAAGGCAATTTAAAAATATTTGTCTGTACTTTTAGTAGCTTTAAATATTTTTGAATAACATAATGTTTAAAGTCCACTGTTAATTTAAATAAAATAGTTTATGAGTATCAATAGTTTAAATTAGCTAATGCTTTAAAAATACATAGCGACTGTAACTAAAAACTCAATATTTCCATAATGTTTATTATTTTTTGCTTCCTTGTACGAAGTAAAAGAAGTATTGTAAAATTTCGGATATCATATTTCAACGAAAATATCCATTTTGACCGCTCTTGAATCCATTTGAGCGATGTTTTTGACTGGCATCTGTGCGCACAGATATAATAAAGGACTCTTTATCCCAAAACGAATTGTAAAATGGATTTAAAATGGGTTCAGAAGAGATTTTTTCGTAATATATGTACATACCCATGTGTGTATTTTGCATAACTCAAAAATGAGTATTCCAGAACGTTTAAATTTATACATGGGACTGTTATAACAAGTAGTTGTGCATCTCGCCTTTTTGGTTCCATCCGTCGCACCAATATATATACTCACTCTATTACCCGGGTGGTAAGCTCAGTTTTTTTTATTCATATATGTTGGTGAAATGTGCATTCTTTGCCTTAAAAGTGATTGAAGTATGTTGTTCTTATGTTGCTATTAAGGTTTTTATGCCTTTAGTTAATCTGTATGCAATATTGTAGAGTTATACACAATTTAAAATTGCTACTAAGCCTAACGTAGCCGCCATTTTTTACATTTGAAACTCTTTAGTAGAATAGTGAATTAAGTCAGTTCCTGCACCTTTGGTGTCTTTTTGCCGAGCGGGACCAGAAGAAATCTTTCAGTTTTGAGCACCAAAAAATCTTCCCTCTCCCCCGCTGGCCGAATTGCTTGTTTTTGCGTAGAAACTCTAATTTTAACTGTAATTTTTTTAACTGTTTTAACTGTATTTAATGTTTTATACTTATCTGTATTGTAGAATTTTTAATGAAGATGTTTTGAATTTTTATGTATTTTGTCTTGCGAAGTGAGAACTGAATTAATTGAATTAAAAATAAATCTCTAATGAAATTCAAGGAAATAAGTTTAAATGAAATGCAGCAAAATGTGTATAGTTTAATAGACCGTATAAGGAAGTCATGTGGGGTGGGGGGGTGTCCACATCAATTTTTTTTTCAATATATTTTACTGATTGACACGCGAAATTGTATAATCTTAAATTATGCCTTGAATGAATCTTGAGATAAAAGGAAGACTATCTAATATAAAATTTTATTTTCTTAAACCTCATAGCTGTCATTTTTATTATAATTTTCGTTTATGTTTTAAAATGCACCACGCGCACTTATAGTTTATGCATAAAATAAAAAATATAATTTCAATTTATTATAGTAAAATTATGAAAATAAAGACAGACGAGAAGCACGCCAAAGTAAAAAATAAAATTAAGCAATGCACAGCTTTATGCTTGGCATAGATTTAATCAAGGCTGTATCGATTTCGAGACCAAGTAGGTACAGGTACCTCTTTTTCAGGAGCAGAGAAATCTGCCACACAGCTCAAAAACAGATTTCTTTTCTCCTGATGAAGAGGGACCATAACCTGTGTGCTCTCGAAATCAAAAGTCTTGATTACAAACACAATACTGTAGCTTTGCCTAATTTTATTTGAAAATAATATAACAAAGGAGCTAGAGACTTACGTGTTCAATAAATTTAGCCATAACTTTTTGCAATAATTTAAAAAATTCCTTCTGTCTAATATATATAAAAGCCACCTAACTAATTTCGCATTATGTATATTCATATACAAATAAAGTGAGAACACTTAGATATAAAATAGGTAATATACTTTAGATCAGCGGTCGTCAACCCTTAGAACTTTACGGACCACTACATATACAATTTTATATTAAGCGGACCACTAATGTGAATTTTGAAAAAGGGTAAATACATTTATACAATAATAATCAGCAAACTACACATATTTCGTTCCCGTTGAAAAATTACATGAAAAGTACAAGAATCATACCTTCTTGTACAGAAAGCTTCACATTTCCATATCACTGAAAGGGAGCTTCACGAAAAGCAAGAACAAATCAGCAAACGCAAAGCAATATGAAAAAACTGATAGTGTTATGCCGCTAGTTTTTAATTATTGTAAACATAATAATCATCGCTTACTCAGCAATAGCGCCATCGATAAACAGTTAGACAAAACAAAACGGGAACTTCCAGTGATGGAATTATAAACAAGAATGCAGATTGTTCTCATAAAAATTCTAGTGACACGGAGAAAAACTGTGTTATTAATGACTACAATAGCATATGTTTGTAATTCAAACGGAAAGGGAATTCCAGTTCGCGCTAATGTCGATAACAGCAGCATATCCATGGATGCAAACTCTCACTTTCAAATGTCGCTAGATACATCTGCAAAAGTAGCTAAAAAGTCGCTGAATTGAGAAGGAATTTCATTAAAATATTAGCTAAATTTAAAAAAAAAAAAAAGGTGTAACACATAATCTATAATAGGTGTCGTTAGTCGTCATTTTTTGAACTGAATCTTCATAAAAACATAAATAATGTCCCCGTTTTTCTGCGGACCATCAAAAGGTTATCACGGACCACCGGTTGGCGACCACTGCTTTAGATTCTTATTATTTTTAACCTGCTAAAAAACGTCTTACAAGAAAGTTTTAAATTTTCATGCGGAAAATTGAAATAATTAATTGATACAATAGTAGTGTATATCAGTTGGTACATGAGCAAAACAAGCTAGAAACAGTATGGAAAATGAGGGAAATGATTCTATAATAAGCTTTAAGGAATTCAAATTCATGATTCCATAGCTCTAACCATGCTAGTAGCTTTATCTACACGCCGCCGATATACATGCAGGTTTTATTCAAATGCGGTTTACCTAGACGTGTAAGTAAATGAGTTTTGATCTCATTTAAATGTATCATCACTTAAAAGGATTATCATAGTGTATTACTGCATATCTAGGAATTTTTTAAAAAATTAACAACGATTTTTTGATGAAATCGGAATAAGGTTTCCAGAAAGTATATTTAAGCTATAAAACGTATATTAAATAGAAAAATACATATAACTCTTTATGTACTTAAATAGACTATTTAGAAAGCTACCATATTTAATTTGTAAAGCATGCCATCATTTTTTTTATTTGCTATAATACGAAAGGTATATTAATGCCAAAGATTGCCTTTCCTACAGCAGTTTTAAGAAATCAATATTTTTTGTTTAAAACTAAATGCGCATATGCAGAACTAAGGGTGAGAAATATTTATCACGCAACGGTTTGCTAATTCATGGCCATGAACTATATTTTAACACCCTTCATTTTTACTATTGATCACGATTCCAAATGAAAAACTCTCTTTGAAGATGCAGTTCTCCCTTTTTTTAACTAAATGCAGTTGGTTACAGTCTCCTTCAGTTCATAAGTTTCTCGCTTCAATGTTGAACTTCTAAAATAAGTATCATCCCTTGAACCCCGTTACTTCTCAGCCACTATTATTTTTTATTGAAGCAGCCCAATTACTTGTCTTTCTCCCCATTAACTTAAAACTTTCGCTGACGTGGGAGTAGTTCAGTACGGTTAAACTCCATGCGTTCCGTCACCGTTCACAGCATCACAGATATCAAAATCAATTCACTCGTTGATGGGAGAACCGCACAGGGATTGAACACATACCGCGCTAATGGAACGAGGCTTAAAGAAATGTTCAAAGATTCAGCGCAGCTCCTGTTGAATTCATGGTACATTAAATAATTCTTCTGAATAGCCAAAATGTTTTCTGAGGAATTACCTTTTCCTTTTTTATGTGGTTCGACAACTAACCAGTGTCATGATTCAAAAAAACATGTTTATTAAAAAAAGTTATAAAATTTTGCTGTCATATCTTAACCTTAATCATGAACACTATCGACAGTTTTTCGAACTTAAACCTTTTATACCTATATCTAATCGACTACATACTAGTGTATTTTCTTATGTTGCGTTTTCTTCTTAAAGGTAAATACCATTTCTCAAATAGCAGAACCAAAACGAATATCATATTCTTAATAAATTACCATTCCAAATACTCTATTTATTCAGACCACAATACATCTGTCCATTCGAAAAACTCAAATATTAATTAATTCATTTCTATATGTAGGCCAAATATGTATTTTAATTCAAGTGACAGAGTTGTACTTTTGCTTATTTACTTTTTTATTTTATTATTTCTTAATTGATTGTTTAATTAGCGTATTTTCTTTTAACAAATATAAAATATTATAGAATTAGATAGTTACGTTTTTATTTTTGTAAAATAAATGACACTTTTCAATAATATTATAATTAAATTTTTTATTTGCTTAAATAAACAATTCGTTTCTGCTTCAACAAAATGAATCATGACATTCAGTTACATTTACATAACTCCAAAATCTTGCTTTTACTTCCTTGTACGAAGTAAAAAGGAAGTATTTTAATTGCGAAAAATTTCGGGTAACGAAAATATCCATTTTGACGGCTATCAAGCGCAATTTAACGATGATTTTACGTGACATCTGCACGTAAGAACAGAATAAAAGACTTTTCCTCAAAAAAAAATTATAAAACTTATTTAAAATGAATTCTAAAGAGAATTTTTCGTGGCGTCTGTCCGCACGTACGTACGTATTTCGCATAACTCAAAAATGAATATCCTCAGAACGTTGAAATTTTGTATGTAGGACTGATATAACATATAGATGTGCACGTCGTATTTTGTTTGCAATCGGCCGCACCAAAAGTATATAAATATATGTATATATATATTGTAATGCATTTTGCAGTAATTGACAAAACAGGCAATCTTCTTATTAGAACATTAATTTTATTTCTAGTTCACGGAGATAGATAATTTGAAGAAATTATTTAGTGACAAAAATTTCATACTACTACTAGCTTGTAAAAACTTCAGAATTCTAATTTTAAAACAATTTCTCACGTTGCTGAGCAACGGTTACATAATGCAAATATGGAGTTGCCACTTCAACAATAAATATAGTTATTTATTAAATAACAAGATATTACAACCTCTCACCACTCCAGATAAACTTTAATTTATATTTTTATAAATTAAAGTTTACGGGTGTTTAAAAAAAACAATATCAGCACAATACATAAGTGAAATTCAAGAATTTAAAGAAGAAGTAAACAAGAAATAACATAATAACATACACTAAGGAAGAGGAAGGAACAAAATATTTTTTTATCTATATAAAATATTTTTGTTATCTATATAGAGAAACAAATTATTTAATCAGGCCAGGGAGTACGACTTAATGCGTCTACATTTTTATGGTTTTTACCACTTCGATGAACGATCGTGTAATTGTAGGTTTGTAGTACTAGTGCCATCTCATAAGTCATGGATTTAGACTCACATTATTTTTGAGCTAAACTAAGGGATTATGATCGGTCTTGATGAGGAATTTAGTATACCTGTCTAAATAACATTGAAGTTTCTTTACAGCAAATATTATGGAGGCGCATTCCTTTTCTGTTACAGCAACTATGTACTTTTTACAGCAACTATGTATGTATGTTACAGCAACTAGAATACTTTTTTTCAGTTTCTGTAAATTTCTTACTGAGGTATACTACTGGATGTTCATTCTCTCGTTCATCTTTTTGATCTAAAATGACACCCATTCCAGAGTCTGAAACATCAATTTGCAAAATAAACTCCTTATTGAAATCAGGTGAGTGTGACAGAGGCTTTTGTGGCAGTTTTGCTTCTTCACCAACTCGCTCTTGCCTGTTTACTTCCTTTAAAAACTTCTCCTTGACTTGCATCTCAACTCCAGAACTTGGTAATTCATCTAGAGCTTTTAACTGAGAATCGTTTAATTTTGTCAGTTCTTTCTTGTCAGATAGTTTTGCTCTTTGCGAGGTGAATCTTTGTTCTTATCTGCTACTTGAACTCTCATTAAAAGTGGCAACTTTTCGTATCCTTCATAATGTTTGTGTCTCTTTGCTACGTTTTCTGAAGCGTGCATAGATCCTGAACGTATTTTTAACTTCTTAGCCTTAGAAGCACCTTCATGAGTTCTTTTATCATATGTTCTTTGATTTGCTGTTAACAAACTGTCAAACACATCTTTGCTTTTTGGAGAAGAAACTGGGGAACTTGTAGAGGAATAATCACACACATTATCCATAGAAGATGAATCACCAGGTAAATAAACTGAAGTTATTTATATGGAAGAGTCAACTTCCATATAAATAACTTCAGTTTTCTCATCAAGAGATGAACGCTTAGATTGTTTGTCAGATTTCTGTGAAGCATTGACAGAAGCTTGACTTTTAGGAGGATGAGTGTTGACCCAATTACCCTGAGTTTTAGCATTTGCATCAAAGTTGTGTAGTTCTGTATTTGATCCCTATATTTTTCAGGAATAACAATTAATTTCCTTTCATTTCCATTTTTATCTAATTTCTTTTTCATCAAGAGCCTGTTCTCCTTTACTTTGAAATCATTTCCGAAATTTTCACTTTTAAATTCGCTAAGTAATGAGGCTAGATCTCTGCTTTGATGCTGAGATTCAATTAATTCCTTTGAATAAACATTAATCTTTTTCTTAATTTCTTTATCTTCCTCATCCGCCTGCGGTAAAATATCTTCATCAGTCTCAATAACAGACAGTTCTTCTTGTTTCTTCATTTCAATTTTTCTGCTTTGAACTTCATCATGAGATCTTTTTGAGATCGTGTCAAAACCGCATTTATTTTTTCTAAATTTAAGCATGATTTATCTTTGAACAAATGAGCAGTTTTGTTGCCCAATACATATCTGCCGCTCTCATTTGTAACAACAGCTGCCTTTGTCTTTATATGACTAAGTTCGCAATTAATTTCAACTTCCGCTAATTTAGACACACTAAATGATAATTTAAAAGATATTCTACTCAGACATGTTCTCCAAGAATAGACATTTCATACCCATTAATTAAACCGTTAATTGTATATGTCTCTAACAAATCATCATTCGAAGATACGCAAGTTACCTTTTCATTTGGTTTTAAGCGAGGGCACTGAGTCTTAAAATGTTCGTATGACCCACACTCGAAACAACGTGGTCGATATCTTTTGTCATATAAATTTTCTTGGTTCTTGTTTTGGAACTGATTCCTTTGTTGATGATCTTTCTTGTAGTGTGTATCATCCCATCTATCAGAATACTTAAAATGAGGCGGATGCTCTATTTTTTTCGCAAACCCTTATTAGAACATAAATTTTATTTCTAGTTCAGAGATAGATAATTTGAAGAAATTATTTAGTCACAAAAATTTCATACTACTATTAGCTGGTAAAAACTTCAGAATTCTAATTTTAAAACAATTTCTCACGTTGCTGGGCAATGGTTATATAATGCAAATATGGCGTTGCCACTTCAACAATAAATATAGTTATTTATTAAATAAAGATATTACAATATATATATATATCCACTCTGTTACTCGGCTCAGTAAACTCAGTTTCTTTATTCTTATATGTTCGTAAATTGTGTATTTTTTGCTTTAAAATGATTGAATTATGTTGTTCTTATCTTCCGGTTAAGGTTGTTATGCCTTTAGTAAATCTGCATGCAATATTTGTAGAAATATCAACAATTTAAAAGTTGTTTAAGTGCGGCAAAGCCTAATTATTTTTACATAACGGCCATCTTTGTTTACATTTGAAACTTAGCAGAATGGTGGATTTGTTGCCAATCTAGAGAAACTAAGCGACAACAAAGATAACGCCTTCATTTATTATTGCGAATTAAATCATGCTTAATCCTTTTTGGAATTTATTAGAGGAAATAAGTGTTTCAGATTAACTTCGTAATTTTTAATATCGCTGTTTTGAGCTTTTATGTATTTTTGCCTTGTCGCGAAGTGAGAACTGAATTAATTGAATGAGAAATACTGAATCATTGGTGAAAAACTGTTTCTTTTGTTTGCTTATTTAATTTCTTTTATACATCGTTATAGATTTATTATAGTATTTGAATAGAACATGAGGCAACGATTAGATAATTCTTCACATGATTTCCATTTTGTGCATTCTGAGTTGTAAAATGCGAGTTCCGAAATTTTGGATTTTTATTTTCTTATTCAGGATTACCCGAAAGGGACAAATGTAGAGTGGTGAAGACTACTTGATCGTACGCCACTTACTAAAGTGATGACCTAAGACCTAAGGTATAAAATGAATGAAATGTAACGAACGCTGTTAAGTGAGCCTAGCGCCAGAGTGTCACTGTGGTAAACAAATATAGTGAATTTTAAAGAGTGCATTTATTCTATTGTGGTTTAAGCACTATCGACGAAATAGATTTAATCCAATCCAATAAGTTTAAATCAAATGCAATAAAAAGTGCATATAATTTAATATTTTGTACAAGGAAGTCATGTGTTGTGTACATGAGATTTTTTATTTCGGCAAAACAAACATATAACCTAACCAAAATTATTATTAATATTTACTGATGTAAAATATTTTTAAAACTTTGATATACTTTATTTATTTATTAAAAATTTTAATATTTTATTTTTGATAAAAGCAGTATTTAAATGAAAACCTTAATTGAAATGAAGTAAAAAATTAAAGCCTATTACCGACGAGTGTATATCCGGATAACAGGACTTCTCGATATCTGAAATTCGGATAACTGGAAATTCCATTCATTTCAACCTTTTGGCTGATTTCTAATGTTCTTGATGTGGATAAGCAATAAATTATTGCAGAATAATTATTTGTACAGTTAAATAAATTGAAAGCTGCTGTTAATCCTTTGTTTTCTGTAAGTTGCCTTTTTATCTCAGTTCGTGCATCAAAACTGAAATGACATAAAAATAAGTTTTGAAAGCACACCAAATATTACCGAACATGGAAGATTATCTTTATTTTATTTTACGTTCCTTCCCCATTTCCCTAATAGCTTCGGAAAAGCATTTTCTTTTTAACTAACAACATAAATTTAATAGCATTAAACGACTTTATATTAATAATCAGAAAAAAAGGAGTAACTTGATTAAAATAACATTACCTAAAGAATTTTTCGTAATTCCTCTTTTTATAATTCATTTAGATGCTGTGAATAGACTTCTGTGTCAAAATAATCTGTCGACTTGTATCTTAGAGAAGCGTAACTGAAAGTGAAGTCTTAAATTATGTTTCAAAATCTGTCAGTATTAGTAATAAGCTTATGGCCTCATTAAAAGTGATCTTCGACTTGCATTATTAATGTTTTAGAAAAAGGAGAATTTTTCCTTACGTTATAAAATCTTGTTATGATTTAGTTAATGCATTATTCTTGGGAATCAGTTTATTCCATAGAAAACGAATGAATGGTAATTTGGTTTACATACTTTTTAATTTTAAATACTATTTAATTTAGTTACGCTTACCTTCGTTATAGTTGCTGTAGCATTTTGTTACCACTTGCTGCAGCTTCATTTCATTAAATATCATACTCTTCTCATAATTTTTAATGAAGTTTTCCTTCTGCGTGTAAGCATGTTAACAACTCTGTCTGTCTTTTTTAAATTCCATTCTAACACACGTATTGTATAAAATGATGGAGCATTCACACAAGATCTGTGCGGTCACAGCTGAACTAAGCTGAAATTCATTGCTAGACAATCTGACCTTTCCACGTCATGAAAATAGGTATAGGGATTTTTTCTAAATGTTCTACTTTTTCAACTTCAGGCCAAGTTGGCATAAGAATAGACCATTTACAGCGAAAAAAACACAAACTGGCATCCGGTCGATGATTTAGCAGCGTCATCCGCACATTCATGCATGCGCAAATTTACCTTCCCGGACTGGCTACGACACACCTATTCCACTGGCGCGAACGCAGCTAATGACTTTTACGTATTATGACTAGGAGAACTGTGATATCTAGCTCATGATGTGAAAGCTTCCTGACTCATCATGTAAAACTGAGTATAAGAAAACCAGCCATAATTGGCATAGATATTATTTTTCAGAAACACTTTCAGCAATTCTACACAATCGCATTTTTCAGTTGCAAAACCGCACTGTTCTATTGTAGCTGAAGGACGTCCTCGTTCAGTCCACTAATTAGAATATTTACGATTTCGAGACTCTAGCACAGTCGGTGAAAATACAGAGGTACTCTGTTTTGTTGAAAAAACATGTTATGTTTCTTACTTGGAATCTGATCGAAAATCCTCAAATTACGTCCTTTGCATATGTACCTTTCAGCAAAGTTTTAACTGGCAACATTTTTCTTTGTTCCTTAGTTGTCTGAATGCATGTTTCAGTCGCGAGGTTCTTGAATTGTAATAGTTTTAAACACACAATTTTCAGTGACTATGATTCACGTTTGATGAAACTTCATCAAGATTTGTTTCGGTTTTAACTGGCAACATTTTTCTTTGTTCCTTAGTTGTCTGAATGCATGTTTCAGTCGCGAGGTTCTTGAATTGTAATAGTTTTAAACACACAATTTTCAGTGACTATGATTCACGTTTGATGAAACTTCATCAAGATTTGTTTCGGTTTGACTTTAATGCATTTTATGCATTCCTTTAATACAAAATTTCTCAAACTTTTTTTTCAAGCAGGGACCCCTTTCATAAATTAGAATGTTCTGCAGACCATCTACTCTTGCCCTCTTCCAAAGCAGTGTATTTTAGAATTTTTTACTAATGGTATAGTTATATTTCTTAAATATCATTAATTAAAATTCCTGTAATTTTATATTGGTATCGAGTGATTAAGTTAATAGAAGGAAATTAATATTCCCATTTAATATTTTATGTCTAATCGGCCACTTTGTTTTTATTTGAATTGTTGATGAAAACTCTTTTCACATGGATACACAGAAGCAAACTGAATTACAATGTTTAAATCACCATTGTACATTTCACTATGTCACTGGTAATGTGGTCCAGAAATCCCATGCTTTTTTTACTTGGAATTTCATTTTGATGTCGGTATCATTCTTGTGTTCAATTAACTGTTCTATTTCATTCAACACCATTTTCTTAATTTCAACATTACAATTAAGGGAAAAGGAAGTCATGAAAATTCGTTATATTTATCACTTGAAAAATGAGATGCGAGCACATGTCATTGTATAATTCTTTCCCAAAAATGATATCATTTCCTACTATATTCTAAGGCTAGAAATGGTGAAATTTTCTCTGTTTTACATAACTAATTCACCAACCAAGTTTTCTTCTAATCTTCTAATTTCCTCATTTAAATTTAGCAAATAAATTATATTTAAATGTATTATGTTTTTCATTTTGTATGACTGTCTTTGAATTTCAGTACGTCATAAAATTTTTGATAGAAATATTTAATAAACATAGTTTGCTTTTTTAAATACATACCTTTGCAGCTATACACGAAAAACTTAACGATGTTTTACTGATTATTTTTAACGAAGTGTAATACTTCTTTGGCGATATGAAGCAACTCCAATGATGGAACACAGCAATAACTTTTATTTAACATTCGAAAAAATGGCGACATACAAACAAGAAGAGAAAACATATTCTATCATTTAAAAATAAATTACATTCTTCGTGCGAGAGTCGCACGAGGCACTCGAGTCTGGTTTCAAATATTGCCATTCACAAATACCTTAATGTTCATCTATTTAAATTATTTAATCTACAAGATTTTAATATTATTTAAAGCTGTTACAGAAGCATATTATTTATTTCACTATCGTTGAACAGTGAAAAATAAATACATACATAAATAAATAAAAAAAAATAAATACAATACATAAAAAATATTTCCTGAAGGGTTAAATTAGGATTAGGATAAAATTTTTTCTGTAACAAATTCCAAAAAAAATGTTTTATTCGTTAGCTGCTATAACTTATAATTTATGTGTCACATGGATTGGCGGATAAAGATATCAACATTTTTTCTGCTTTAATTGATTAACTTTCAAATTACGTATTGTAAGATTAGGTTTCTTATTCCATATTATAGGACATGCATAGCAATATGATTTTTTTCTCATTTCTTATATATTATAGTGGAATATCCACTGTCAAGAAATTAACATTTTCAATTATCGTTTCGTTCAAAGTTATTATTCGTTTGCTAGAAACATAACACAAAGACTTTCCTGCTTCTTTAATTTAACTGCTAAGAAAGTAACTTTACAGTATATTTGAACGTGCGAAAAAGGTATCTCGATTTTTATTTTGCCATCCATTATATTTAGAGAAAGTGTTTCTTTTCTTCGTTAAAATTACATTATGGTGCATAAGTGCTTTTCTTTTTTAAGTTTAAAAAGTTACTTTCTTTCTTTGACAGTCTTAGAATTAGTCTCAGAACACGTACGCGATAAAGGTGACCTAAATACCAAAGGAAAATTCATTTCATCTTTTTAGTTTTTTTTTCCATAATGATAGTTGCCAAAAGTAGAGAATAAGACAAATGAATAAATTAAAGGTTTCAACTATTCGAAAAATAATAAATGCATATAATTTCACTAAATTAATTAATAAAAACGGTTTCTTGAATCCCATCTGAAATGCGCTTTTCGATATATAAACTACTTGATATATAAAATACATGTCGCATATCGTTCTGATGCTTAGCCAACGGTAAAATAATTATAAATCTTTATCAGGAAGCAGAATGGTTGCACATGAAAAGTAAGTCCTTTATTTAAATGTGTATCGACAAAGCTGAACCTAATCCGATGAAATATTCATAGCGTTTTAAGTTAGAAATTTAAGTGAGCGAAAAAAGAGAAATGATTTCCATTGTTTTGACACGATTGAAAATACTAAGCTTTTCACCGCGCTTGAACGTGACTTATTAATCAGGTTTTAGTCAAACTTTTTGAATTCCGGCTATTAAAAATGTGAGAAAAGCAAGTGACTAACCATTTTGTGATCCGAATTTACGACCCTAAATTTACAATTCAAATTATAATCGGATTAATGATCCAAAAAGATTTTTGCAGCAGAAACTCTTGCACTTTAGCAGTGAGACTGGCATGAATATTGAAATCCATTATTGCTCAAGAATTCTGCGCAAAGAATATCGTTTAAATGTGGATGGTATATGATTAAGTCTTTTCTTAAAGTATTGTAAGAACATTCCGAAATTTGCATTTGTATATTATATAAGACACACCGTTTCATTACGTAATGTCAGAAGTTATTTTAACTTACTGTTAAAAGGCAATGTAAATACAAGAAGTAGATTTCTAAGTGGAAAACATTTACTTATTTCATATCTTTGTCTCTTTCAGAATGCGAATTTCACTGAAATTTTCAATCCGGATGCTTATCTCGTCGTGTATTCTGTCACCTCGAAACGAAGTTTACAAGCAGCAAAAGAGGTGCTTCGTTTGATCCAAAAATGGGACAATGTGGATAGTAAAGCTGTCATCCTAGTGGGCAACAAAACCGATCTCGCCCGTCATAGAGTTCTCTCCACGGACGGTACGTTTTGCTGAGTTTCACATTTTTCCCTTGATGTTTCTTTTTCATCATACATCTTTCCTTTTTAGCAACATTTTTAAATCTCGCAGCTCGTTTGATCAAGCCCCATGGAAAAGAAAATAATTCCTTTATATGGGTTAAATAAAATTATTATATTACTGAACGTAAAATAAAGGACAGTCATTTAATTTTAAACATATATAAAATTTCAGTATAAGGACCTAATCTTTTAATTTATGGACACCTGAAAATAGAAGTAGATTTTACATTAATTATGTTATAAAGTGAAGACATTTTTACATTAATTATGCTATGTAGTGGAAATGAGAACTTTTTCAATTTTACAGAAAACAAAATCTTTTATAAGAGAAGTTTACATTATTCAGTATACTGGGTAAAAGAAGATTACATCTTATAAAGTGAAGATATTTTTACATTAATGATGCTATTTAGTGGAGATGAGAACATTTTTAAATTTTACAGAAAACAAAATCTTTTATAAGAGAAGTTTACATTACTCAGTATACTGAGTAAAAGAAGATTACATGTTATAAAGTGAAAGAAGATTACAGGTATTATACAGTGAAGATATTTTTACATTAATTACGCTATTAAGTGGAGATGAGAACGTTTTTCAATTTTACAGAAAACAAAATCTTTTATAAGAGAAGTTTACATTATTCAGTATACTGGGTAAAAGAAGATTACCATGCGAGGTTAAAAAATGACAGACGTTAAGGACTGCACTCTTAACAGACCTTTTATTTTTATATTCGTACTAGAGCAAGTAATACCTGTTTGGCAGCCTGCAGCGGCTATGTCTCCAGTACGATTTAAATCGATTATATCTTTTACTTTTGTGGAGACAATTCTCTTTTATGTTTTATTAGGTATGCATCCAATTCTCTTTTATGTCGTCGACAGGCTTCTGAAAAAAAAAATTTTGCGAAAACCAGTATTTAATTTTAAATTAAATTTTGAACATACTATATAGTGTATTAAAACATAATTTAAAATTAAATAATATAATGCCGACATAATTAAGCTTTAGATCCGCTATAATCCATAATAAAATTATCAAAAGTTTGAATATTTCAGATATGGAATTGCGATGTTATTCATGAAATTACGAAAATGGAATATTTTACTGACTTGTAGTTGTTGATAGCATCGCAGTTTTATAATGAGAGCATCGAATACAAATATGTTTTACGCTGCAAATTTATTATATTTACTGACATAATTGTTTATCTTGATTATTTATTAGATTGACCTACAAAACCTCGTGATCATCTCTATATACTAACATACAGCAAACACGCAAGTGTTTATCCTATTTAGTTTATGTTATAAACAAATAACGTGGTGGTAATCGCAATATTTATTTACAATAACTTAGTGTTGACTTACAGTATTGTAGTATTTCAATTGTTTCAATATAATATTGGTTTAGCTAACTCTTTACCTCAAAACGACTTTCTCAAAATTGACTCGCGTTCGTTCATCTTATAAATTGAAATCTCCTCCATTACTTTCTCCATCTATGGTAATTGGTTTTCTCGAAAAATGAATAAAAATTAGTGCTTGCACGCTGGTAGCTCTTCCAGCCGCGCCATTTATGCTCAAAGAAACGTGTTTCTCAACAAGAAAGGCAAGCTGTTCATTCAAACTTATCAAACGTCGTGTACACTTCTGTTAGATAAAAGGCATAATCGATGTACAACGACACTCTTTTTCTCAATAAGTGTATCATTTACTTCTTCCCTTTTACGATGCATAGTCGAAGCATAATCTATTCTGTTAAAAGCCTTTGTCTGAGGATGATACGAACGATGGATAGAACTATATATGAAAAAGATAAAGTACAGTCTGTGAGCATCGTACATCAAAAATTCGCAGAAATTTCTTATAGTATAGCTCAAATTTAGATGCCTTATTACTCGGTTTTGCTTTGCTTTATTTGATCATGGCACATACCGTAACGGCTATTTGTTTAAAGGTAGGTATGACTTCGTGGAGAAATTTCTACGGAAAAATGGCTCAGATCCAAGTTATGTATGAGGAAAACCACAAAAGTGCTCTTTCAGTCGGCTCTTTCGAATCCAGGTCGAACTACCAGTGTTCAGCCATTTTGCGCTCGGCCGCTGATAAAACTGCCTGATTATTCGGTAAACAAATTAATTTAGAACAGAATATGGAACGAACATGTTGTAGAGAAAATGCGAGGGTTTGCAGTTTCGCTGCATAGTAAATTCACCGAACGTGGAACTAAAAGTATGGCAAAAGAAACCAGTCGTCTAGCTATCAAACCAGCGATCGTCGTACTAGCTATCAAACCAATCTGTCTTAAAGCTTAGTAGATGAAGAGAACCAGAGACAATAGGTGTCCGATGAATCCATCATATAGAGATGTCTTCCACACCCGTTACGAAAAAAGTACGAAACTGTATTTTAGGTTATGATAACTAAATACAAATAATTATTCGATCCCAATTAAATCATTCTAACTTTTTAATTAAACTTTTGTTTGCAATAGTGTTGTTTAATAACTTCTATTTAAATCTTATGCATGTTAAAATGCGTAAACATTTCTTTTCTATGGCAGAAACATAAAATACTTTCTCGTAAATATGTTGTAATATTCAGTGTTATTATGAACAAAGTAGGTTTCCTGTATTATTTATAAATACACATACTCTTGCTAATTGAAACCGTTTTTACTTAATTTACCATTCATCAAATTAAATATGCTTTTTTAAATGTTCTTAACCTTGCAAATTTGATTTTTAAAAAATAAAAATTGTTAATTTTTTAGAATCGGACATCGTTTGCCATGTAATTACGTATTTATCTTAGTGTTGTTTTTATTTTGAAGTTTCAACGTCCATATATGTATCTACCGTATTATTCCGCAGATAAAATGATAGTTGAATCATAAGAAAAGTCCCAAAATCTGGGGTCGTCTGTATAGGACAGATGAAATTTATATAAATTAAAACCATTATAAAAAAATCACTCGATAATATATTTAAAATCCTGCAAAATCATCATATTCATTATCTAAGAGAAAATAGCTTCTCAAGTGTATCCTCACTTTCGTTGTTGGGAAGCTCGTCATATGGGTCCCATTCTATAACTAACGAGTGGATTTCCACTTGGTCATCCGTATTGCATAACAAATCATCCTTACTGCAGTCCTTAGCAGTATAAAAACCCACCCTTTTTTGAAGGATTCGATCACTTTTTCCACATTCACTTTGTCCCATGATTTGATCACGAAATCTCAGTGCAGATCAAGTGACGCAGCCCACATAACTCCACCTTCCGTATACGACCTTTCGTCCCTCGTCCTCCAGTTATTCACTGTACACGCTTGTCCTCTTTGAATTATTTATTCAGAGAGACATTTGAAAGGTTGTAACATCGAAGTTAAACCACTCAGTTACAGGTCTGCTTCTCCTGACTGTCGATGAGTTTTCCGTCATATATATTGGACAGCCGTGAATTCGTTCTTCCTTCAAAAATAAGAAATAAAGTCATATTTCAGTTGTGAAATAATTGCTAACATGTGATTTGCATTGATTTCGGAAATATAATTTTTTAAAGTATATAAAATACATAACTTAATAACTCACTTTATAGACTAGTTTCATTTTTAAATATTTTGCTGTAATATTTATAAAAATATTTTAAGTATTTATTATTTTAACAAAATTTTAAACAATTATGTGGCGCATATTTTTAATACTAATGAAATTTAATAAATCAAAAATATTTACATTAAATTTACTTTTCATTAAATGAATCTGCTTTAGATTAATACATTTAGATGAAATAAAGTAATGAAACGTTGCAAAGTAAATCTTATGCGGACTTCAGATTCTTGAAAGGGCAGATTTAGTCTCTTTTCATTCTAAAAGTAATGCTGATGAACTAAAAAAATGCTAAAACGACCACGTCTAAAAGTGGTCATATCATAACTTTTCAGAGACGTCGACAAATTGCCAAGATGCAACGGCAAATATTTTGCGTCTTCGCAACGTTGTAAAAACGTCTTAAAAGTTACCACGACCACTTTGCAACCTCTCGGACCAGTTTGCAACGTCGTGTGCTACTTGGGATAACAGCAGTCTTAGTGTTGTTCCGAGCTAAACGATTTTTAATGTTCTCATCTGTATGACTGCGATACCGATCTCACGCCAAACTGTGTTTATTTTGTGTTTTACATCTTTTCCGTCCACCCACCCCTTTTTATGACAGTATACGAAAATATCTGACAGGAACTTTAGATTAGGAGTAGTATTCCTCTTGCAAATGACCATGGGTTTTAACTTAGTTCCATCTGCTATGCATGTCAGTACTATTACTAACTTGGTTTTTCAAGGCCAGTATTTCTGACTTCAGCAGTTGTTTTTATGCCTTTTGTTTTCACAGTTGTAATTTTTGTCAAATCCACGTGCATATGTGTTTCATCCATATTTCCAGTATTAGCTAATAGAAAATTATATTTTAGCCTCATATGAATAACAAACTTGTGAAACCTCTTGCCTTTATAGTCAAGACCTTGTGGTAATTTCTGCGCGGTATTGTTTTCTGTCGCATCACCAGATTTTTCTGTTCGCGAAACGATTGCACCAACGTGTTTTGTTCTTGAAAAAAATGCCCCGTTTGTTGCTTTAAATTCTTTGCCTTCTTATGTATTCGCTCGTACCCACTTCAGGCGCTTAATACCTAATGGTATTTATATGGTTCTATGATGAGGTCTACTCTTTACAAATTTTACGCTGATCAGTGAGCCTTTATGTTCTAGATTCTGTTCAAATAAGGGTTATTTATAACCTTCTCATGACGTAGTCGTTGTTTCAGGCATAACAATAATCAGCCATAACAATTCACGTCTCTTATGGTTATTCGACTAAATAGTATTACTAGAACAAACGTAATTCTACAGACTTACCTTACTGCCATAATATGATAACACCTTTTTTTTTTCATCTTGTTATAAATAATAAATATCTCAGGATAAGCTAAAAAAACCTGTTTCATTTCATATGAAAGCTTAGGTATAAGAAACACGTATTGCACAAATATTTATTGCTTAACTTCTCTGCGTAAGAATCTGTAAGAAAACGTAATTTTCATTATAAAACTCTATTATAAGCGCAAATTTAAATTGTAAACTTTATTTAAGTATAAAATGTTTTTATTACAAAATTTTATTTAAATGCACTAAAATTTAAAATATAATGCTATTATAATATTATATCATAATAATTTTATCTGGCATAATGTACTTGGTCGCATGAGGCTAAAATGAAAGTCATGGCAGTACTAGAAATGATCGATTTTAAAAACATGTAAGTGAATTAGATATAATCATTCTTATATATAGTATTTCTATACTATCAGGTACTTTGGATTAAATAAATAATTCGTAATAAAAATTGGATGATAATATTTCGAACTATCATTTTAAAGTGAGTAAATTATGCACGATAATCGGTTTTGAGAAAAATGAATTTTAAGTTCAATTTATGGTATTTATATTAAACCTGCCACAACATACCTATAATCCTCCATATTTATAGTACTCTCCTTTCGCATACGTTTAGTCGTTTTCCTTATTTACCCTAATCTATATTTTTCCTGCCAATTTTTACTTCAAGCAATTAGGGACGCCTGCATTCACTAATTCATCCTTCTTCTAACTCCGAGGGATGTTTTCATTTTGCAAATACCTTAAGCAGCCCTTTATGCTCCTAAACTTATGGTTTGTTGTATTATAAGGTATTTCTCCCACCTTCCTAGCGTACTTCCGTGGTGTAGTGGTTTTGCACGTTGGGTCGTTATTCCAGAGGTCCGTGTTTCGCTTCTTGGTAAAAGCGATTGCTCATTTTTCATCTTGCCTGCTTCCAAAAAAGTACCTAATGTCTCTACAGTATAATGAAAATGCCTTTTGAACTTAACTTTCATATCATATTTTTGAAACTCTTGACTAAGTTTGTATTCTTTCGTGTAAGTATTTCACGGCAAATTCAGTAACATCATGTCCACATATGTAATTATATTCGTTACTGTTTTCCCGTCCTTTGGGATTATTTCTGCATTTTGTAGCAGTTCCTGCAGCTTTTTGAACTTTGTATTAGCTTTCGAGATTGATAGGATAATGCCGGCTGCTTTACGCTTGAACACCAACGGAACGTTATTGCAATTCTTGCATTCTGCATAATTTGCATATTATTAAGCTGCAAGCTGTAATCCTGTAATAATTCTGAAGTTTAACAACAAAGGCGTTAATTAATTTTTTGAAACTTGTTTTCAATTTGAAATGTAGAGACGATACGCTTCTGAAAGTGTCCAACATAATTCACATTTGATTGCATCAATTTTCTAAATTATTATCTCAAAATTGTGCTGAAAATGTAATCTTAAAACTTAGCTATTGAAGTTAGATTCAAAGAGATGTTCATCCTTTTGAAAGGCCATTTTCTGATAGGTAAAAACTCAGATCCGATTCTTCTTGCGTCCAAAAGTCTTTAGTAATATATTCTAACTCATTCGGAAATGAAAGCAAACTCGTTTTGTACAGCTAAAAATATGCTATATCAAATAAAGCAATAAAATATTATTTCTCATTAAAATTGCTCATTTCAAAACTCTCGTACACTTTTAAAGCAAGGGTCTGCTAATACTGAGGAATTAAATCCTTTGATTTAATAAACTACTATTGTTAATGATCGCGTAATACTAAAACAATCGAATGAATTTCAAAGAATCACCAAACTATGGTTAATTATGTTAGAAATTCAGAAAAACTGTCATTTTAAAAGTTATTTTTCGATTTGTTAAATAGTGTAAAATTTAATATTAATTTGATCGCTATCAAAGATTTGTAAGAAAATTTCGATACAAATAAAAAACATTTTTACCTTGAATTTTTGGAAAACAGATTACGTGTATTGCACTGTTATCGCAAATATGTATGTGTGAAAAATAACCAAAAATTTAGGATACGTAGAGTCAAGAATTTTGTCCAAACAAAAAAAAACTGCGAAACCAAGTAAAATGAAATCATATAAAATTGGTAACGTTATTTCATGCAAAATTCTACTTCGGTTCAAAGAAAGACATAAAATCCGTATAAAATTATTATTATTTTCAAAATCAAAAATGAAGAAATAGGTTTCTACATTCTTTAACATTTGAATATTATACTCCAAAAACCTTGTGAAAGCAAGAAATCTTAGTTCAAAATATGATGATGAAGCTACGTAGACTTCGCTTTGGTTTTTTATTTGTTCTGAAATATAATTAGGTTTTAGAAAATTGCATTTTGAAAGTATTTTTCAACACAAATAGCTTTGAATCAAAGTTATCTGTATACTAAGACATGTTTTGGAATGTGAAAAGCATTCGTTCAATATTTAATAACGATTTTTAACTTAGAGACCTAAGATCGAATATCTTCTAACTAATGGGCGAATCTTGTGCAGAAAACCAATATCAATTTCAATAAGACTGCGAGCAATAAATTTATTAAAAAGTATAATAGATATGAAAAAAGGTGTTTAAAGTAGTTTATGAGATCAATAGATTTAAAACACTTTCATAAGTCCAGGTTAGAACCAGACAAGCTTATAGAACTTATTATTTCTATTTATTTCCAACTGTTATTTCAATAAGACAGCATGATTATTGCTCTTATAAACCGGTACGTTCTTTCTGAAACACTTTTGAAAATATCTAAAAAACAGTATATAAAGCTATAAAAAATTAGCAACTTCCTGCAAAATGTATTTTTATAAAATCACGTAATATAGAATACGTAGTGAAGACTAATAGGATGAAATAGCATAATTCCAAAAAATATAACAAGCTAAGCAACGCTTTCAGGGTTTTAGTTCTGAAAGTTTAAAAATCAAATGAAAGTGCAAAGTCTGAGTTTTACACTTTCCCATCACATTCAACGATTTCAGTTCGTGTCTATTTTTAGCTTTGTAGATGGCAGCAGATGGTGTCTTCGATGTTCATCTCTGTTATCAAACGGAACTGTGTGAGTACCTGGGAAATGAAGTACTTAATAGCATATCGCATTTTTCTTCCGAGCTTTCTATACACTGCTCTCATTTTACAAATTTATCCTCATGATTTTCGGAACCGTTTCAGAGGATTTAAATTATGATGCCTGTCCTTCCACATCCCACTTTTGTGGATTACATGTAGTTCTGAAGGATCTCATTCATATAAATGATTTAAATAATGTGCATACGACATAATAATCTTCGTCGCCATGCCAGCACGCAAAAGCTAGCGAAATGGAAATGTTTAATGGTATTTAATTCCATTCTCGATCGAGAAAAACTTTAAATCTCTTACCAAATATGTGAGTTCTCACACCATTTTTGCATGGGCAAAGCCATTAAAAGGAACATATTAATGAACCCTGCGGTGAAAGACAGCGAAAGTTATTCAGTGTAAACTGCTGTTCCATGCAAAAGACTATTACAAATCTTGTTCTAAGAATTAGTTATAAAATTATTTAATGGACCTTTCTTCCTCTTAATTATATAGTTTTGGGAATTTCATTAAAGAATAATTCTAAGTTAATATAATCTGTTTGGTACCTTAAAAATTTGGTATTCTTAGGCTTTATGCTTTTATTTAACTATCTGTTTTAACTAACTAAACAAGCTGGACTTGGCTGTTATTTGCAATTTGTAAGCATAATAATTAAACAGAGAAAGATCGAAGTGTGTAAAATTCAGATAAAATATTTATTTAGCTCTGTAATTGATGGTTACAGAATTAGTAAAATCAGCTTAAAGATCTGCAGTTTGCAGTGTCTGAGCGAAAATTTATAACCTTTATAACAGTAACCGGTAACGTTTTCTAATTAGAACTGAATATTTTCTTTCTAATAAAGAAAGAAATAAGTTAAATTTGAAAACAGACAGTCTATTGCATTCTAAATGTAGTCCGAATTAACATTATTATCGCAAATAAGCCATTTCTGTTTTCTAAACAAAATCAGTCATGAGTAACCTGGTTTAAAAAAATAATTATTATCTTTAATCCTTCCTCCCAAACAATTTTAAGTTAATAGAACATTACAGTATATTATTTTTAGATATCAAAAGCCTGTTCAGTTGTGTGGTGTTATAATATTCAAAAGAATATAGCCAAAATTATTCAGCATCATACATCCATGAAATATTTTACCATATATTGATTAGAATAATCCGGAAGCTCTTTCTAAAGATATCGAAGAAGTGCTATAGTTCATAGCTGATGCTCCAGGCGATATCATTCTATGTGATAGATTTTGCTGATGTCATACTTTTTCGTTGTCAGCAGTTCTCTTTTGTTTATCTGAGAAGATACTGTTTGATGACATTAGATTAAGAATATTAGATTCTTACTTCATAATATAAATAACGAAAATTAGACATTAATTCCTCAAAACTTCACTAATTCTACAAGAGAATAGCTTAATTGCAGATTATTTGTCAGTTCCATGATATTTGCATATTTACTGAGGCGCACGCTAACATTTGTGTTTTCCTTTATTTAAAATGATGTTATAAATAAAGATACAGTGTAATCGCGTTCTTTATTCATATATAAGTATGTTTATTAATATTTTTATTAATATTTTCAGCTTCCTAATTATTTGGGGAAATCGATTAAAAACCCTGTTCCCAATTTAATTTGAGAACTCATTAATATTTTTACTACTGAGATATTTGTTTCTTTTCGTTATACCTGTAAATTCATTGACTAACATTTATTATCACACTTACCTATCGCACATCACTTTAAGTGATTTCTCAAATTAAACAGAGCCAGCTTAAAATTTTATTTTTATTAATCATCAAGAATTTTTACGTAAATAAGTACTATTTTAGGCTTTTATTTGGTGATTTAATATTTTAAAACATTTCTATATTTTCTATTTTAATTTTCTATGTGAATGCTTTTGATTTTTAAAAGGTAGTTCTTGATTTTTAATAAACCTCATAAATTTAATGTTAATGCACTGCAGTATATGACAAATGAGGTTTTTGTTCAAGGGGAAGAGATTTGCGAAAACTTAGTAAAATAATCACAAAACATTTTGTCTGATCACGAGTCTCTAAGGCTAAAAAAAGTTTGAGAAATTTTGTCGGATGGTATCAGCTTACATAATTATTGGTATAAATAATATAATCTTCACCTTGGGATAAATTCCAAGTTAATAGATTCATCAACGAAAGAAGGACTAACATCATCAAGCACTAACAGCTTGTCTTGGGTTCGATTTCCGATCACTCAGCTCGTGGCCGAATGAAGTTCTTGTTAAAGCAGTAATGATAATTAATGATCTAGTTTCTTGGTTCTTCCGTAAAGGTATGCCTTCTTCACCAAGTTGCCCCATACTGCTTTATTGAAATAAATAAATAGCGTAGCAGTTCATATTAATGCTTCTAATCTGTTACATTAGTTATTGTATAACTGATTATATTTTTTTTTTATTTTTGAGAAGTAGCTATTCGTTAAATTTTTTTAAAACAAAATCAAAGAATTCGTGTCTTCTAAATAATGGATTTTTATTTTTTTTAAAATTTAGATGCTTCGGAATATTTTAGTTTTCTTATTCTTTTTAATGCAATGTAACTTTTGTTTTTTCGAAAGTTAGGAAAACTGATTTTATATTTTTATTAACGTTAACCTTTCTTTCAACGTCTTACCAAAACGCGCTGTTAAATGTTATGTTAATGACAAACTTCAGTTAGTGCTGCTGAATATGCATGAAAATGAATTTGAAACTTCAGCGTTTTAAAATTAGTCAAAACATGAAATTTTTAAATGCTTACATTTACTAAATAAATGTTTAGGTTTACCTAACTTTATAACTCTCCGATATTTCTAGCTTGAAGATTGCCCATAACATACTTCGGCATCAGTTCCATCCACTATATTATCGACTTGGTAGAAGAGGTTCTTGCTTTTCGGTAATCTTCGTTGCTATACAAATTTCCCGTTCATCTGGTACATCTGAAACGAAGATTCATTTATCTCATAAGTTTCCAACGGAGGCAGTAGCTCGTCCATAGGCAAATGGGGGGACATTAAGGCGGTCCAGGGCAGCTTTTGCGCATCTACTTATTTGGGAAATTAATGTAATAAAATTCTTTGAAAATTCTACTTACTGTTTCCATGGATAAATATTTTACCTAACTGTTTAATTTTTTTATTTTATTGCTATCGCGTAAATAAGCATAAAAATTTTTAAAGCTTTAGGTTGTACATATACCTAATTCCATTTAGTATTATTGGTGATAAGTCTTTGCAAGTTGATAAGTAAAGATACAATTCACACATTCAAGCATATTTCGAGAAAAATATGGGAGCTCGTTATGACTTGTTTACGCAGCAAATGCATAGGCTTCGCAAATATGTAAAGGTGCATAATTTGATACGTGCACGAAATCACATTTATAAAAGCCAGGTCCAGTTCTAGGAATGTCTTATTGCTTTAGTGTGCTTGGAATGTCACTTTTAACTCCGTACTGAATGCGCGTTGGCCGTCGCATACAAAGACAGTAGCCTTTGCAGATGATGCCACTTTCATCGTTCGAGGCCATAGCAGGGACGAATTGGAGAAAAACTGCAACGAGGTTATCTCGCTCTTTGACAACCTCTGCACTGAAAAACACTTTAAAATATCACAGGAAAAATCTAAATACATTATATTTCACAAGCCTAAACAAACCATCATAAGGAACCCGTGCATCAAGCTAAGAGGAGTGACGGTCAAGAGGGTCAAGGAGCTAAAACTCCTTGGCCTCATCTTGGATGAAAACCTCACTTGGATTCCTCACTTGCAAGCCCAAAGGGTCAAAGCCACAAGAATAGCAACTAGAATTAAAAATATGCAGGGCAAAGATTGGGGATTACGACCCCACTTCCTCAAGACTATTTACAAGACGGTAGTAGAAAAAATAGTTTTGTATGGGGCAGCTATTTCGGCCCGACCCATGACTGCGAGGAAATTGAATTTACTTAATAGCATTCAACGACCTTTCGTCCTTGCTATCACGAAAACATACAGGACAACGGCCACAGCAGCGGCAGCGGTTCTAGCTGGACTTATTCCTCTGCCAATAGCCGCACTACAAGAGGCAACAGTCTCTACTGTCATGCTTCTTAGGAAGTCAGCCTCATTTAGGGGAACTACATTTGTACCATCAGACTTTGAGAACAAAAATTCTCAGCTCAAAGTTCATCCCGCTAGTTATGGGTTGGGCATTTGTGCCCATACCTCTATGTCTCAGGATTTACGGGTAAGAGACACAGGTAATGCAAATACCATCAGCATATTCACTGATGGCTCAAAAATCAACGAAGAGGCAGGCTGCGCTTTTATTTCTCATTATCATGATAAAATCTTAGAAACTTGGAAAGGATACATTGGACTTAATAGATCGGTATTCCAAGCTGAAGCAGTAGCATTGCGCCAGGCTATAACAGCAGCTATGAAGTTTGTTGACCGAGAAATTTGCATTTTCTCAGATAGTCAGTCGGCAATCTTTGCTCTTCGCGATCCATTCCATTCATCACCAATCATAGCAGATATACAATGCCTGCTCAAAGAAATTGCGCATGACTGCAACATCCAGATTTTATGGATTAAAGCACACGCGGGCCACAGAGGCAATGAGGATGCAGACACTCTTGCAAAGGAAGCTGCAAAGAATATCGGTGCGCAAGATGTCCAGATCCCGCTTCCCAAATCTTATCTGAAGCGAGTCTGTCGCATTAAATCGTAGCAACAATGGCAAGAGGAATGGGACTCTATATCGCAAAGCCGTAGAACCCATGACTTTGTCCATAGAGTTTCCCAAGATCGACTCATCTCAGCCCCTTTTCTTTCCCGTTTCATTACAAGCCACGGACCATTTCCCCAATATTTCTATCAAAGGGGAATATCAACAACTGATCATTGTGTCTGTAATGAAGTAGGTACACCTGATCATTACGTTACATCTTGCCCTCTCACGGAGAATGGCACATGAGGCTTCCTGATACTGACATTGCTTATAAACGCTTCTTCATTAAGCAGCCGGTCTACCTCAAGAAGCTCAAAAGCATTATGAACAAACTTGAAGCACTAGGACTAAAATTATGCAGCCCACAATAACAGACTTAAATTTCGCAGAGATTCAAAGCATCAATGCACACTGGTTTCCAGTGGCCTCTGCAAGAAGCCCATCTTGAGTCAGTACGCAGAGTAACATTAGGCTGTGAACACGAAAAACAAATGTAAATATGATTTAATATTATCCAAATGTAAATAGTTCAAGTATGTATATTTGTAATGAGCATATTAATGCATGGGTGCAATATTGTAAGCATGTGCATTTTATAAATAGAATATTGTGCAGCGTATTGTGAATAATGTATTGTACAGCACACTGTGTATAGTACCTTCGTAAAATGTGTAAGTGCTCGTAGCATGCAGAGCTATGCTTTGAGCCGCAGGAAGCATAATAATTATAACTGTAGTACTACAGCTTAATGTATTTAAGAGCACAGAATGTAAATATTATATTAGTAATTATTATAGTAGTTATATGTATGTAAATATTATTGCATTCTGTAAATTTTAGTGTATTGAGTGATTTAAATATAGCAATGTGTTAACGTGCATATTATGAAATGTATAGTGCATGGTAAATACGGTATTTAATGTATCTAGCACATGTAATTTTTTAACTGCAATTAATTTAATCTGTAATTTTTTTCCCTCAATGTGTATTTCTAACAGTGTTTTTATAAGCTTTTTGTATTAAGAATTATGTTGTATATAACAAAGAGTTACTACCACTGCCTATATTATTTAATCAAGAGTAATGTTCAATGCAATATGTAGCCACTACACACAGTGCATTAAGTGTAGAAATGAGTTTTGTAAGGTGTCCTAAATATAGTGCAGTGTTCAATGTAATATGTATTATAAAAATTTTAGTGTATTGAATGTTTTATATATAGCAGTATGTTAAGGTGCAATGTAACCAGTAGAATGTTTAATTACAAAGTTATTTTTGGTATGTTTTAAGAATACAGCAAAATTTATGCCACAGTTAACTTTTAACATGTTATTTAATCAAAAGTAATATGGGCTGTACTGTGTTCTTAAATCTGTATTTTGTATATTATAAGTACAGCACAAAGTAAACAAAGAGGATTTCTGTGTGCAAAATGTGCAATTTGTTTGTAATGTGCAATTATGCTCTTTATTTAAGAGCTCTTTTTTTATTTATCTGTTGTATCAAGTTATTTATTTAAGTCTGTCTTATATAACGAAGTTATGTACTATATAATCCAGTTATGTCAGTTTTAAACAATTACATTGTTCAGAATCTATGTTGAATTGTCAAGAATAATGTTTATCGTAATGTGTTGCAAAGAATATATAGTGTATTAAGTGTAGCATTGAGTTGTAAATGTGCCTTAAGTACAGTGCAATGATCAACGCAATGCATATTATGAAATGTATATTGTAGCGGGTATATGTAGCAATGTGTTAGCATGCGATGTAGTTAGGAAAATGTTTAATTTCGCACGCAGAAAAATCTATATTTTGCCCTTGTATGGCCATGTACTTTGCCCTTGTATTGTTTTCGCAGTGTAGCTTCAGATAGTTGCGGGATCCGGACGATACCCGACTAGTGTCTATGTAAGCCGTCCGGATGTCCGGACCTGCTTTCACCTGTCACCTGCTTTAGTGTGCTTCGCCAATAATCCATTTTCGAGAGTGAAATTGATATAAAGTCATTATAGCCATTATTTTCGTAACTACCTTTATATCTATTGAAAAGTTAATTTATTTAAAATGTATCCAATTTTGCATTTCAAAATGCCTGTATCTAAGAAGAAATGCCGGCAGTAGAACACTGTTTCAAATATGGATTTTAACCAAATAGCTTACAATCCAATCATTACCTATATGTTTAATTTACCAAAACTTGCTTCAAATGAAGACACGAACCCTTTTAGGTTGAAAGAGCCCTGGATTAACTGCATGCTAATAAAAAGGGCAAAGATTTATCCTATTTTCAAGGACTGCAAAAGATATATTGAAAACATCAAACCTTTTTTGTCCGTCATCTTCTAATCAAGAAATTGACGGACTACGAACGTCATAATATTTCAGTCTTAATCGCAAAAGCTGCAAAACCACACATAATTGGCGAGAAATTAATCTTGCATGCAGACAGAGAAATAATAAAAACTGTCTTCATTACAAGATGCCATCAAGTATCATCGTAAAAATTCCTCTGAGTGAAGTAATTCGGAGCAGAGATGAAATGGACTTGAAATTTTCCATTCAGCTCGATGAATCAGCTGTGCGAAATAACGAAGCACTACCCTTATCATACGTTCGATTCATAAAAGACAAAAATAAAGCTGTCAAGAGTTATTATTTGCTAAACATTTGGATACTGATACAAAACGCGAATCGATATTGAATACCACGAAAAACATTTTTGTAGAGAAAGGAATTCGAATTCGTACTATTTTATCATTCCTAATATTTTCAATAAGATCACAATCACTTCATTGCATTATAGATTATATGGCCAACTCTGTAGTGAAAATGAAGATTACAGTCGCTTGCTGCTGCACACAGAACTTCAAAATGTATTTGTTTGAATTGCTTTTGCAATTTATTTCGCTCATTACTCCTCTTACCAGAAACCAAAGATGAGAAACTGTGCAAAAATCTGATTACGTCCAAAAATGAAATCTCTTATTTGACAGACCTGTTAAAAACATTTAATAGTGTCAATTTATATCTGCAAGTGCATGAGTTGAATTTAATTAAAACAAAAAACGTCACAACGAGTTCTGTGGGAAAACTTCTGTTCAAACGAAATCTAAGTCGAAATTAATACAAACACTTTCCTACAATGTCAGCAGTCTCCTCAAATCAAGACTGCCAACAAGACTTCAAAACAAGTACTGCCAACACTGGGATGTTGGGATGTTCTTCATGCTGATTTTATGAAGTGACTCCAAGATATTTTATAACACGAATATACCGAATTGGGTCTTTCGCAAATAGCAGAATCATCAAATTCAAAAGAAAACCTCACCGTTTGTAGAATTCCCAGCTAAAAAAGAACTGAAAGTAAAATTAATATTAGCTATCTACCCTAGATTGGGGGCAAGACTATAGTAATTTTTAATTACTTTTCCTTCAGCGTATTTAACTGAGTTAAATACGATGAAGTTGAACTGTGGGTTCAAAGCAAGAGCTAATTTATTATCTAAGAAAATGAACAGACTCCACATCACTAAACGTGGCACTTTGAAACTTAAGTTAATGGAACTGGAATCCTACATTAACAGATTGTTAAATTTCCATCAGCCTGAACCATCTCATTAATTTTTTTATTTTTTATTAACTTTTTTAATCTTTAAATTTTTAATAAAAATTTGGTGGTTACTTTAATTAATTTCTGTTTTATATATCTTAATAGGTATAACGCAGATAATATAGACACAGACTAATAGACTAGATATAATATAGACTTAACAGATAGTATAGACATGAATAATATACAGCAATATCTTTACTTGTGGTAAAACTATTGTGGAAGAGGTCCAGCAAAAGTTGGGAACCTCTAATCTACCCAGATAACGGGCCCTCTGCGGAATTTGAAATTCAATAAAGCCGGCACGAGCAGTTAACATTAATACCCATAGAATCTGCTTCCTATGGTTTTTAAAGTCCCGTATACACCAGGAGACGTAACTCCGAACAAGACTTCTGACACCATTTCCTCTACACAGCCTCACCATAGGCCGAGTGGTTAAGATCGTTGACTATTGGTAGTTCGATCTGGCTTGGATTCAAATACAAGCAAACGGGCTGATTGCAGTATTGGTTTTCGTAGTTTTTCCCATATGTAATGTTAATACAAACTAGTTTCACTTAAAAAGTCCTCCACGAAGTCATCTGTACTCTTAGACCTTGTGACTTTGCCATATTCAAATGATAATCTCGTCTACACAGGGAGATTTTGTATCCAAGTTGATCTGAGCTACTAAGCCAGTCAGAATAGTCAAAGCCGATGACGCGATTTTTACGCATTAGGAGACCTCCATCTAACTCACAATAAACATAATAATTTGCAGCTTTTTCCATACTCTTATTTTAAGAACCTATTTTTTAAATAAGTTGTAATAATGACAATAATAGTAGTAATAAATAGAAGACTTAATACCGGACAAATATGACCCTGGTTAAAAATGCAAAAATACAAAAAGTAAATAAAAATTGTAAATTTTAAAAAATAATAAAATTAATGTAGCGTAAAAAGGAAAGCAATTAATTGTGAAATGTAAGCGAAACTTTATTTTTAAGAAATTAATAATCAAAAAGTGACAAACATTTTATCTCACAAAAGTCTTCGTACACTTCAAAAAAATCTTGATATTTTAGTAAATATTTTCCTTTTTCGTTAAATTAATATTTAGTAGGATATCCTTTAGCATCCACAACAGCTTTTAAACGTCTGGGAATAGATTTTACTAATTATTTTGTAATTTCTGTATCAATGTTCATCCATTCTTCCATCATGACAGTTTTGAGTTCGCTTTTCGTTTTGTTGTCGTAATTTCGTACTCTAATCTTCAATTCTTTCCAAATGTGTTCTATTGGGTTTAAATTTCGCGATTGTGGTGGTGTTTCAAAAACCTGTGACAATTATAGAGACACCACAGGCAAACGTTGGGAGCCCATATGCTTATGATCGTTATCATACTTAAAAATAAAGTTACTTTACAATACCCAAATTTTGGGCTGATAATTTTGAATTGTCTCTTGAAATATTTAAATAAAGAGAATGATTCATTATGCCATCAATAAATACCAAATTACCTAGTCCTAATGCTGCCATGCACCCTCCACAAGAACACCTCCACCGCCATGCTTAACTGTTCCAAATAAGTTCTTAGAATGAAGTTCCTGATTTTTTCTTCTCCATACAGTTATTCGACCATCGGAACCAAAAATGTTAAATTTGCTTTCGTCAGCAAATAGGACATTATTCCAGCACGTTTTGGGTGTGTATATCATTGATTTTGCGAATGAAAGCTTAAGCTTTCTGTTTTTCTCATAACAAAAAATGTTTTACGGGCAGAAGGCCCATGTAATCCAGCTTCTCTGAGAACTCATCGAACACTTTCAGGTGAAATTGAAGAAAACATTTTGCATTAAATTCTGCAGAAACTTTTACAGCATTCAAACGTGGGTTTTTCACAAATTTTCTAATAATAAATCTCTCATCACGTTTAGTTAACCTTGTTTTCAATCCGAATTTCTTCTTTAAAGCGTTTTATCACATACTGCACTGTAGAAGGGGATAAATTAACTAGTTTAGCGATATTTCGAATTTATTTATTACTGCTTTGGTGAAACATTATCAGTTTTCGAATGCTGTTTGTAATTTCTTTACCACTGCGACCCATTTTTCAATAATAAATAGAATATTATGAAGTAAACACTAAAAAATTAAAGCAAACGATTTTTTTAAATGCCACCACAATGCAAAAATTTAAAAAAGCGGCAAATGATAATTCTAATTTTGATTTTATCCAAAAATATTTCAGTGTACGAAGACTTTTGTGAGATAAAATGTTAGTCATTTTTTGATTAATAATTTCCTAAAAATAAAGTTTCGCTACATTTTAAAAATATTTCGTGTAATTTTGTTACGAATAGATTATAGATCTTATTAAAGTCTCATTCAGAAATTTTACTTTTAATTAACAGATAGAGTCCTATTTCAATGAAAATCATAAGTGTACGAACACTTTTGGGAGCCACTGTATATATACATAATCATGACATAAAAAGAAGAAAATAAATCTACTACTTCATATGAAACATAAAATATAACACACATTCATCTTGCAAATTATTCAAGTACATGGAAGTGGAAAAACAGACTTTATAAGGTTATAAAAATATGAAAACCCTTATAATTATGTTTATTTTATTAATAATTCTGCGATTTTCCCGCTCAACCGGTAATGGACTATTTCGGCTGTATTCGAAATCGCAATATGCTGGTTCCAGGAAACATTTAGACAAATGCGCCAAACGATCGAGCTAGTTGGACCTACTTCAAAAGTTTAAAATCATTAACAATAAAAAATCGGAAATATAATCAAATTAAAACAGACGATAAGTTAAGCTTTACTTCTTTGTCAGCGTCTGCGAAATTGCAGTGATCCTTAAATAGGAAACAAGTGTTCTAGCAGATTTAGTTAATGCTGACAAAGATTTATTTTCTTAATTCAAAAAGCAATATTTTTACCCAATCCTTGTTTTCATTCTTTACTGGGATTTATTTCTGGGAAGATTCTTTTCATTTAATTCATTTACACTTGATGACTCTTGATGTTTTGGTTCATGAAACATATCTAAATTCAGTGTCTCACAAAAGTGATGGGACACTTGTGCTTTACAAAAGGAAACTGTAACAAAATAAATTAAAAAAAACATGTAAAAATTTTTTGTGGGTGTGTTTCATACTTAAATTTAGTAAAAATTATTACATAACATACATTTTCTCAAAATATTAAAATATTAATTTAATAAAAATACAATTGTTTAAAACGGAGCAAAAAATGGTTCACGTAAGTGATGGGACACCATTAGATACTACTACGTACTACAATAAAAATATTTTTTGGGGTTTTTATTTTTACTCAAAAGCAATTGGCAATAATTTATAAAATCGTCTGCAGTATTTCTCTCCAGTTTGTTTTGGAACTTTTGTGTTTTTTAGCTCTGTGCAGCCATGAATGCTAAACGAAAAGAAACTTTGCCTGAAATTCGAAAATTAGTTATTAATTTGCATATTGAACGTGGAAAATCTATTAGAGAAACTCCTGAAACAGTTAACTTGAGTCATTCAACAGTTTACAATATCATTAAACGATATAAAAAGAATCATATGATTCAGGATGAAAGAAGACCTGGTCGACCATCAAAGCTATCCAATGGAATAAAGCGAATTATAGTTCGAAATATTAAAAAAAAATCCAAGAATGAGTGCTCCTAAAGTTGCTGCTGATTTACAAGCATTATATGGAGTAATTGTTAAACGTGAGACTATTAGAAGAGTAATTCGATCTGCTGGATATCACGGTAGAGCAGTCAGGAAGAAATTCTTCGTAAGTGAAAAGAATACTGTGAACCAGTGAACTCAGACTGGCTTTCGCAAAATCCAACATAAATAAGAATTATGATTACTGGAATGAAGTTATATTTGCTGATGAGAGTAGATTTAATATATTTGGTTCTGACGGTAGAATCTTGGTGTGGAGAAAACCCAGGGAAGAATTTCGAAAACAGAACTTGGTGCCAACAGTAAAACATGGTGGAGGAGGAGTTATTGTATGGGGGTGTATGTCGTCCGCTGGAGTTGGTACTCTTGTTTTTATTGACAATATAATGGTTCAGTACAAGTATATTGACATTTTAAATCAAAATTTGAAATCTTCAGCGCGAAAATTTAACCTTCATAACGATTTTGAATTCTACCAGGACAATGACCCCACGCACACTGCTTTGAACATTAGACTCTGGCTGCTGTATAACTGTCCTGAAATAATAAAAACACCACCACAATCTCCAGACTTAAATCCCATACAGAATATTTGGCAAGAATTGGAATCAAGAATTTGCAAACACACCATTTCTTCAAAATCGGTGCTTCAAGAAGAATGGAGTAAAATCGCTCCAGAAATCACAAAAAAATTAGTCGAATCCATTCCAAGAAGATTCAATCATGTTTAAAAAGTAAAAGGAAATCCAACAAAATATTAAAACCTTTTAAAAAGTAAAATTTTTCGATAAATATTTGATGGAAAAGTAAGTGTCCCATCACTTATGTGAGCCATTTTTTTTTCCGTTCTAAACAATTGTATTTTTATTAAATTAATATTTTAATATTTTGAGAAAATGTATGTTATGTAATAATTGTTACTAAATTTAAGTATGAAACACACCCACAAAAAATTTTTACATGTTTTTTTAATTTATTTTACTACAGTTTCCTTTTGTAAAGCACAAGTGTCCCATCATTTTTGTGAGACACTGTACTTACCAGATGAACATCGGAAATCTAATATCCATTTATCAGTTTTGAAATTAGCACTGTGGGTTTTACCAATTATGCTATTCATATATGAATTTCTATAATAAAGAAAAATTTTATATCATTTCGCCCTGAAATTTATGGCAGAGAAAGAAAAATAAACTTCGGAACGATAAGGGAAAATAAAAACAAAACGCTTCCAGGAAAGAAAACAATAGTATACAGCTAAGCAAAGTTAAGGTCGTTACGAAAACAAAGTAAATTCAGTCTTCCATAAGTTACAACAAAGAAGCTTAAGTATAAATTTATTGTTGGAATAATCGTTAAGTAGGAAATAAATTGGTTCATCCATCAAATTTATAACTTTGAAGACAAACTTTAATAAAACCAAAGATACAGAGAAAAAGTTTTATTTGTATCGAAACTCGTAAACTCTCTTCTATTATTTTATCTCTTTATAAATATATGAAATGCAGTGTATGGCTTTATAGAAAAAGGAATATTTTTTCCTAAGAAGAAGACACTGTCACCGAGATTTATCTGTTTCCAGTGTTTCAATTTTCAAATATGATAATATTATAGTAATTCGAGATTTTGAATGCTTTCCTTTTTACTAAATTTCTTTTTTTAGAAACAGTGCTTTTTATTCATTAATATGCTTAACTATAGAATAAAAAATACGTAGGATAATAATTTTCTAATAGCTGTGACTGCTGCGAACGATATGGTCGTCAGCGCCAGTTGTTCAATTTCTATACTGTTGGGTCCAGATTCGGATCCCAAGTAAGACATAAACTTATGTAACTACTGGTTTTTCGGCATGAGGATAATTTAAAACTCCCAAGGTGAAAGTCTTCTGGAGAGATTGCTGGCATTAAAAAAGGTACGAGACTCTAAGATTCCGCCTCCTGGGATACTCTCGGTCAAACTTACATTTTAAATCTTTTAGGTATAATACATATTTTTTAATTCTTTTAAAATTTTCCCAATTAAAATGTTAATGACGATTTTAAATTAAAAATCTTTTCCTGTGATTTAATAAGGCTGGTGAAATTTAAAATGGTAATGCGAGTTAATTATTATTTTCATTAGCATTTTTATTAAGAATATCTCTAAAGCAAATAAAGAAACGTAACGACGTTTTCAAAATTATTGAGTAACCGGTTAAAATTAATACGTACACAATTATCATTGATTTGAAATATTCCGAAGAAATGCTTTTATTTATGCATGTATTTATTTACCCGTTGAGTCAAAAGAGGGCTTAGAAAATCTCTGAACTCCAAAAATTCTTATGATAGTTTTGTGGGAAAAAATTTTTATCAGACTTAAGCAAGAATTGCGACAAGAAAATTTTAAATTTTGGAATTGAAAACTGATTTGGGATCTGAAATAAAGTTGTTTTACATAGTGCGCCATTCAGGGGTTTCGCCAAAACTCCATTTAATTATAACGGACTTTTCATAGTTAACGCATTTACTAAAATCTGATGCGTAGTGCTTAAAAAAAGACGTAAGTCGAGCTGAATTTCCTAAGCAACTTATAAATTATTCGATTTTCGTGTTATTGTAGATGTCGCCGTCGGCGATATTTGATGCAAATTACCCGTGCTCGCATACATGGAATTCTTTTATTTCTGTTATCTTTTATTCGTTATTTTTCGTTAAATTGCGAGTTAATTATTAAGAGACGAAAAGGATAAAAACTAATCCATAAAAAAAGCTTTCTGCTCAAAATTAGCAAATTTCATCTGTAAAATATTTTATTTACTGAATTTGAGTATAGCAAAGCTCGAAGGCTATCTCTTTAACGGCAGAGATGCCTTCATGAAGGCATTCCAAGAAAAACTTGTTCGTATTTACATGGCACATGGAAAAGATTACGAAAACACGTACGCAGCCTGCCTCTTCGCAGGGATTCGAACACGGGTCGAACTATCAGAGCTGTTACGTAGAAAACAAAATTAAGTTGTTTTATATAAATCTTTAATTTTAACCTTATTGTTGGATCACTGGTGCCGGACAACTAAATTAAATTAAAAGTAATATAAATCTGAATCTCGATAGTGGTGATTGTGGATAATATAAAATATTATATTAACTGTCAAGAATTTCAAGATATCCTGGTTCAAAAAACACTAATTCAAATCACACATAACATCAAGATAAATGAACATTACGAATCAGATTTCTAAACTGCCAAGTTTATTCATGTCTAACACACATTCAACTGGCGGTGCCAGATCCAAGCACAAGCAGTATAACATCATGAAAGATTTACGCCCTCTTTGGCGATTAAAATATATTTCGTCGTAAAATTTCTTACACACTGGGCCCGGCTGAACTGTAGTTCAGAACAATCAAGATTATCACTGACATAAACATTTTCAAGAATTATTTTCTAGAATCATTATGCATTTCAATACAAATTCAAGTTTTTGTAATAAAGAAATGTCACATAAATATCAAGAACATGTAAAACATACCATATGTTTCAAGAATATCAAGTAAATTTTCAAGTAAATTTCATCAAGAATTATTGTCATAACATTCCTGTTCAAGCATCACGATTTAAATCAAGAATTTATATAACTTAAAATAATATTAAACAAATGATTTCAAAATCAAGATTATCATAATTCAACTAAAATACTAGAATTATTACAGGTGACAGCAGGACAGGGAACCCGGACGGCTTTCTATGACTACTCGGGTATTACCCTGGCCCTGCAACCATCTTGAGTCTTCACAGTTGTAAGATGCTTTTATGTTTATTGCAGGTGCCCTATTCCGGCCTGCAGAGGTCTATGCCCATTTTTTCTAGTTTGGCCATTATGCATTTAAGCTTTTGCCGCGTGCCTCGATGTTTTATGAGAAGGCGTTTGAAAGGCAGAACATTGGTAGTTGGGAATTTTATGTGCCATTCTGCTGTTAAGGGGCACTCCGTGACATAATGGTCTGGTGAGCCCACGTTGCCACAAACACACATATCAGTTGTTGCTAGACCCCTTTCTGCAAAGTACGTCGGAAAGGGGCCGTGGCCTGTTATATATCGCGTGAGGTAGGGCGATGAGATGAGCCGGTCCACCTCTACCTTGGGCAGGAACTCGTGTGCTCTGCGGCCTTGCGGGATTTGGTCCCATTCATTCTGCCAGTTTCCAATGGCGGACTCCTCTATTTGCCTCTTTAGGCATGACCGGGGCAGGGGCACCTGAATCTGCTCCGTTTCCTCATTTTGGGCAGCCTTCTTGGCAAGAGCGTCTGCTGCTTCATTTTCCTGGATTCCGGCGTGCGCCTTCACCCAGGAAATTTGGATTCTCATTGACTTTTCTTGTAGACGGAGGACTTCTTGCAGGTGCGAGATTAGTGCGGAGCGCTGGAGAGGGTTGTTGATAGCATAAATGCTTGACAGGTTGTCAGTAAATATCGTAGCTCGACTCTGCCGTGTGTCAATGGCCCATTTCACTGCCTTTGTGAGGGCAACTACTTCCGCTTGGAACACTGAGTTCTGTGCTCCCAGACGGCCCTTCCATTTCTTTGCTATGTTTCCATTTATATAGGCTATATAGGCACTGCCTACAGCGTTATCAATTTTTGACCCGTCTGTATAAAGCACCGCCCCTGGTCCGTCTAAGCGCGGGGTTAACGCTGGTGAGTGGAAAGTCCTTATGCCCAGTCCATATTCCGACGGATGTGTGCTTAGTTTGGACCTGCGTGTTTCGTAGACTTCTGGCAGATAGCATGTATCCCCATATGTGCATGGCTGTTGGAGTTGCGTCACCTTTGCAATTGAGGCTTCTTGCTGCGCTTTGATTGGGAGCGGCATAAGCCCTGCTAATACCGAAGCGGCCGCACTCGACGTTGTCCTGTAGGAATTCGTTATGGCCAGGACAAATGGTCGCTGTGCACTACTTAGCAATTTTGCCTTTCTGACTGTCATCGGGGCTGCCCAGATGGCTGCTCCGTACGTTAGGACCCTCTCCGCGACAGTGGAGTAAAGTATCTTGTAGATATTGGGCCGAAGGCCCCAGTGCGGGCCTTGCATTTTTTGCAGATTGTTTGCGATTTGGCAAGCCTTTTCTCTTTGGGCTTTAAGGTGAGGCAGCCAGGTGAACTTTTCATCCAATATAATACCCAGGAGTTTTAGTTCTCTGACCCTTTTGATGGTCTTCCCATTAAGCTGGATGGTTGGGTTTCTTATTAAAGTTTGGCCTGGCTTATGATAAATTATATATTTCAATTTTGCCTCAGAAATTATTAGCTTTTTCTCCTGACATAGCCGAGAGAAGGTATCAAGTACATCATTGCAGTTTTGCTGCAGTTCATCTCTACTCTTGCCGCCCACCACAAAGGTCGCGTCATCCGCAAAGGCTACTATCTGGGTATGGGACAGCCATTCGTATCGTAGGATGGAATCGAAAGTTGCATTCCACAAGTCTGGACCCGCGCACGATCCCTGTGGATAGCCTTTTGTCTGGCTTCTGGTTATGACACCGCCAGTGTGTGTTACTATGAACTTTCTATTGGACAGGTATTGCTTGAAAACCTGCAAGAGGTTATCAGGGATCCTTGCCTGGTGCAGTGCCTCTAAAATTGAGGGCCACCACAGAGAGTCAAATGCGCTTTGCAGGTCCAGACTTAGGACCGCTGCATGCTGTTTCCTTTCATGCAAGTGGCTGATATAGTCTCTTATCTTTGATAGGGCAGCAATCGTTGAGCGTAGCTCTCTGAATCCATATTGTGCGTCAGAGATTGCCCCACTCTGCGTCATATGAAATTTAAGCCGCTGGACTAGGAGCTTCTCATAGAGTTTCCCTATTACCGGGAGAAGACAAATCGGCCTAAACGAGGATGGGCTGTTTGGATCCTTCCCTTCTTTCTTAAAGAGCACAACCTGCCCCATTTTGTAAGGTTCTGGAAAGCTTTGCAGTGCTAGCAGTTTGTTAAAATAACGCGTGAGAAAGCCGGATCTTGCTTTATGTATTGCTCTCAAGATTGGATAGTCTATTGAGTCCGGACCAGGGGCTTTACTTTTCGGGAGAATTTTGATCGTTGCGGAGACTTCCTTCTCCGTAAATGGCATATCATCTGGGACAGATGTGTGCAGCGTATAAGCCTGGTGGTCGGACGGATCTGTAATATCCTCTTCCGGAATTACGGCGTCAAGAATTGTCCTGAGCGTGATTTCTGTTATGTGTCCAGCCTGCTGCCCTGCAAAGGCTCTTAGCTCCGGTGGTCTGTAAACTTTGTTCGAAGCTATCTTGTGGAGAGCACCATAGACTTCTACATTCTTAGTACAGAACTCCCTCCAGCTGTCAAGTTTTGCGGCTGCAATTGCCCTTTTGTACTGAGCTTGCTCTTTATTATAAAGAACACTAAGGGCTTGCCTCCTGTCTGGGTCTCTTTCGCTCTTCATCTTACGCCTAAGTGCCCTGGTGCGACTGCGCTGTGCACGGAGCTCTTTCGTCCACCAGTTTGCCACTCTTAAAACTTTTGGTGATTTCAGGCCTAGGGTGCCATCACAGATAGATTGAATATCTCGTATCATACTGGTGGTTAAGTCGTCAGCATCCTTTATGTTCTGACATTTCATAAGTGCCTCGTTCACCTGCTCTAGTACTGGTCCTAGCCTGCTTACAAGTTGTTTTAATTTTCTGCCATTGGTTCTATAACGCTTGTTCATAAACTGCGCATGTGGCTGACCTATCTGGAACGTTATATAGCGATGGTCCGAGTTTGAGGGAGTGTCACTTACGGTCCAGTGCTGTATTTTCTGAGCCAGACGCGCTGTTGACAGAGTGATGTCGGGCCATCCTTTTCCCATTTGGGTCTCGAAGGTCGGCAGACTGTCCGGCACGTTATGAAGAATGAGTCCGTTGCATGAAATGAAGTCCACAACTTCTCTACCTCTTGGGTCTGTGGTCGGATATCCGAAGTCCTCCGCATGAGAGTTAAAATCTCCTGCCAATACATGGTGTGCATGCGGGTAGGACGTAAGGATATTCTGCAAGGCATCTAATGTGGGAGAAACGTCTACTGTAGGTGGAATGTAAACATTCGTGACCAGGACACTCAGTCCCATAGCCTCGACTGCAATTGTGACCATGTCTCTTGACTTTGCTAGCACAAGTGGCAACCATCTGCTGTGGCAACAAACTACTGCCGCTCTTGTTCCCTCACTTCCTGAATCCTGGATGACGGTCCATTGGAGGGGAAATTCTGCTGCTTGCCCTGCATAAAGAAAAGGTTCTTGAATTAAAAGGAAGTCCGCCTCTTCCTCCATAGCATATTGCACTAGCTGTGCAGTAGCCGCGCGCGCTCTTTGGAGGTTGATTTGGACAAACTTGAGCACATTGCTTTCCTCTGTTCTTGAATTCACTTCCATTACTTTTGTAAATTAATTGACTTTTAAGGTAAAATTAATAACTGTGAAAATACTTGACTTGCTTCCTAGAGAGTTGCGCTTGTTATTAAGTGAACTGGCTGTTATAGTAGGTAGACGATGCCTTGCTTGCTGGGCTATTAAATTAGTTGTCTTCGCCGTAGTCAGTACGTGCTTTAATCTTCTGGATGTGCGCATGGAATGTTGGGCAGTTTGCTGCGTACGCTGCATGGTGTGTATCCACTTTAACTTTTGAATCTCTGTTTGCTATGATGCAGACATTCGTTAATGTCATGACAGCCTCCGCAGTAAGCGCAGTAAGGCCTGTGGCAGCAGTCTTTCGACGTATGTTCCAGGTCCTGACAGCGGAAACAGCGCTTGGCTCCTGTAAACTCGTAGATACTATGTTCCCTCCATCCTTGGAACAATCTTCGTTTGGACATGAGGACATGAAAGGCACCAGGGGTACATTCAATCACCCACTTTGTGGCTCTATTCCTTCTGTCCGGGCGCTTGAAGAGGACTCTACACTCTTCATTCCCAAGATTGCAAGACTTTTGTAGCATTTTCTTGTACACCTCCGAGGTGCCGTACGGTACATTGTCGATTGTGCATTTCGGTGTTCTCTTCCGTGGTATACGCGTGCGTACTGTATCCTTTAGGTTATCGTGCTGAGCTAGGAACTGACTTATCTTCTGTACTTCATCCTTGTTGTTGCATCGCACCGCCACACCTCCACTGCTTAAGTTCGTAATGCCCCGAAGGTTGACACACAGATCTTCAATTTGGACATGCTTTTCTAGTACCCCGCGTATATCCGCACTCTGTTCATCACGTTTAGGAAGGATCAGCAGTGTCGGCATGTTCGTGACTTTCCTTTTCCATCTCCGCTTTACCGCTTGCGCGTACGTAGGTTGGCCATCTTTGCCCTCTATAACCGGGTGCTCATCCTGCTGTATAGTATCTTTGCTTGCATGGAGCTGCTTCACCTGTCTTTTTGCATTTTGCTGAATCGAGTGAGCAAGTTCACAACAAAGAACCGTCGACGTGTTTACTTCTATGTCTGCTAGGGTTGGACTCTGTGCAAGGTGTGGGCCTCTCAAGGCTAGCGTTTCCAGAGCGTCCAGAGCACATAGCAGTCGCTCACGAAGATCTTGAGGTAGGAGGAATTTGCCCCTTCTATAAGTGCTGGCTGTCTTTCTTATAAATTCGTAGAGCAGGTGAACTTTGCCTTGATGGTCTTGGTCACTGTCGAGTATCTCTTGCGGATCGAAATCCGACCTTTGCATCTGAGGCTCTCCTTCCGACTGTGCAGATGAGTTACGTGTCATTCTTGAATCACCGATACACGTTGAGCACTTTTCACTTAATAACACATTTATATCACTTTCACGTTAACACTTGTATCACCTTAATCACTTTAAATCAGTGTTGATGGAATTCACCACGTAATATCACTTTCACGTAAACACTTTGGATCACTTTTAAATACGTTAAAACACTTTAAATCACACTATAAATCACCGTTGACAGAACGTAAAATTTTAAATCACTTTTCGCGTAAATCACTTAACACTTGAAAACACTTTCACCATACAATATCAACACTTAATAACACTTTAAATCACTTTTCACCTGTGCCACGTACATAACTTTCACGTTAATTTGACATAATAACACACTTTTCCACTTTAAGAACACCACATAAATGCCTTGTATATTATTAGAAAGTTCTGGAATTATTGCTGGGTTGGATGTAACAGGTACATTTTAATACATAAATATTGAGTGCTATAATCAATAGTGACCAGCAAGTAAATTGAAGACACGTTAACACTTTGGATCACTTTTAATCACGTTAAATAACACTATAAATCACCGTTGACGGAATGTAAACACTTTAAATCACTTTTTGCGTAAATCACTTAACACTTGAAAATACGTACACCATGCAATATCGAAACTTAATAACACTTTCACGTTAACACTTTAAATCACTTTTCACCTGTACCACGTACATAACTTTCACGTTAATTTGACACAAAAACACACTTCCACTTTAAGAACACCGCAAAAATGCCTTGTATATTATTAGGAAATACTGGTATTATTGCTGGGTTGAATGTAACAGGTACATTTTATTACATAAATGTTGAGTGCTATAATCAATAGTGACTAGCAAGCAAATTGCAGAGAAATGCGCTTGGCTGCGATACTTCTTCTGTGCATCAGCTCTACACTATAGGTAGTTCTGCGGAGTAATCCAATTGATAAACACAGGCACAGAATTAATTAAAAAGCACACACACACTGCATTAATCACTGTTGTAGAAGACGATAATCCTAAGTCCTGGTAATGCCGGAAAAACAGTAACTTTTGAAGTAGCAGACCGATCTTCTTCAAATTTACAATCTCATATAGCCCATGGCTTGAATCAGAAGAATCCGTTTGAACAAAATCGCTAGGCCAATTAGGGGCTTAATTAGCGATTCGTTTAATTGCCTCCAGTACCTCTTTCTCCCTTTGTTGACAACAGGAAATCACTCGGGTTAACAGGCGACGGGGGGTCGAATGCTTCCAACTGACCGTAGGGACGGGGAAAATGTCAAAGTTCACGGTGAAAAACTTGTAAAAGCAATTAAAAATCAATTACTCGGCATCCATTGACCGCACACATACATAATTACTGTCAAATTGCTCAGCGTAAAATACCGCATCCGACGATACTAAACACCAGTGACATCGGGCAACGGCGGCTGCTATGCGAATCTGAAAACACAGTTCGATATGAATTACCACGTGCACGACGCGTTGAGGCAGTAATTAGTCTCTTAGTAATTACTGGATGATCCGATCTTGACGAACTTGGTGTCTAATTAAAGCTGAACGTCTTGGCTATACATAGCAATTAAAATTAAGACAATCCGCTGAATATTTCCGCTTCTAATGAGGAAAATGCCGGAGCTCATAGAAACAATCTACACTCGTCCCTCTAGGCGGTTAGAATTATTACAAGAAACCTGTCTTTTTTTTTCAGAATTATATTAATTTTTTAAATACACTAATGCATTTCTACAACCTTAAAAGCCCACCAGCGGCCGAGCGGTAAAGTCGCTGAACACTGGTAGCTCGGTCCGAGGTTCGAATCCCGCGAACGGGCTGGCTGCATGGGCGTTTTCGTGGTTTTCCCCATGTGTAACGTGTATACGAGCCAGTTTCCCTTAGAAAGTCCTCCACGAAGGCATCCCTCCCCTTAGGCAGATATCCCCCGAGGCTTTGCCATAATCACACACACACAACCTTAAAATTTTCTTATATATGCATTTCTTTAAATATTAAATATACAGTACTTTAAATAGCAATTAAATAAAATAGATACAACATTAGTAGCATTAATATTATAATTTCAGTAAGGAAATATAGTGTCACACAATATTAATACTCTTAGCACTCTAGACGGAGATAATGGTGCTATGACTTGTCGCATCGGTCAGGAATTATAACGCTGACACAGTACATAGTTTCTCATAACACGTTTCGCATTTTGTCTGGATCCAATTATCCAGTACTTTTCACGGAGGAATATGAGAGTACTAGCTACACCTGTATGAAGAACTCGTTCATGTGCATCACTTACTAGAAGATCTGTAAAATGAGTTTTTGAAGGAATAATTATAGAATGCTTTTCATGAAGACTTAAAGTTGATTTTTGTAGTCTTCCTCCTATTAACAAAACTCTTTCCTCACTTAGAAAAGGATTTAGTTCATAAATGTTTGAGTGTTTTGAAATCAACTGTCCAGAATTTAAACTAATTATTTCATCAGAAAAATGTTCATATTGAACTTCTTTTATCAAATATAATTCTGCGGCAAAGAGTTCTTCTGCTATCAAGGGTCCTGTTTTCTTGTCAGTTTTATTTTTCAGATTGTGAATAAACCTAAATATACATGCAGTCACTCTAATAGCTCTAAATAATTTACTATAATTTTCAAGATTCAACAGAGAATTAGATTTTTCTGCAATAGACGGCAGTATTGTGGTATTATTTATACACCTTTTCCGCTATAATTCAGCATCAGAAAACTCTTATCACGATAAATTTACTAGGCCAAGCACTCACTGATTCAACTAACCAGTCTGGCCCAGACTGCCATAATCTTGAAAACAACAAATATTCGGCTGAACATACTCGAGATAAAGTGTCCGCTGGATTGGACTTCCCATTACAATGTGTCCAGTTATTTGGGCAAGTTAATGATTGTATTTCAAATACTCGATTTTTTACAAACATTTTCCATCGTTCAGGAGCACTATGAATCCAGTGAACCACTATCATACTCTCAGTCCACAGATAAATAGTTTCTTCATGAATTGAAAACAACTCTTTTAAATTTTTAGCAAGTCTTGCCGATGTTAATGCTCCTAGCAACTCTAACCTTGGAAGTGTGAGTTTTTGTTTTATTGGTGCAATTCTAGATTTTGCCATAATGAATGCTACCTGTCCTTCTTCAACTGATCTAAAATATGCAACTGAACCATACGCTTTAATAGATGCATCACAAAATAAATGAATTTCGATATCTTTATTTTGATTCAATTTGCAGGGGAAATATTCTCGGGAAATTTCAAATTTCTTTAACTTTTCAATTTCACCGCTCCACTCGGACCACAACTGCTTACATTCAGTTGGAACTTTGTCGTCAAATTCTAAACCTAACTGCCAAAGGTTTTGCATTATCAATTTTGCACGTAATACAAATGGCGCCAAGAAACCTACTGGATCGAAAATAGTAGCAGTCACCTTTAATATATTTCTTTTTGTGGTTTTTCTACAACTATTTAATGTTTCGCACAAGTTGTCTATGTTCAAGGAAATTACATCTTTACTCGTACACGAGTTAAGCCCTAATACTTTTAAAGAACTATTTAGTTCATTTTCTGATTTAATTATTCCACAATCATCCCAAAGTTTTTTTAGTTTCTCGGAATTTGTATTAAACTGACGCAAATTCATACCGGCATCTTTAAGCACGCAATAGGCTCCAATACTTAACTTAAAAGCCTGTTCCACAGAATCTGCACCATAGAAAACATTCGATACGTAGATCGAACAGTTCAACATCTCAAAAATATCTGGATTTTCCATTTTTTCTTTATATTTTTTTCTAGTGCACACCAGAATAAAAGGGCTACAGGACACACCGAAAGGAACGCGAGTCATTCTATAATGTTTCAAATTGTAATTATTATCAAAGTATAAAAACCGTAATACATCTCTATCAATTTCAGAGATTCCAATCTGGAGAAAGGACTTTTCAATGTCTGCTGAGAACGCATGTTTGTATTGTCTGAACCGCAATATCCAGTCCAAAACAGAAGGATTCAAATTTGGGCCAGGCATCAAACAATTGTTTAGAGATACCCCATTACACTTCGAAGATGCGTCAAACACGATACGGACTTCAGTTTTTGATACATTTTTTCTTACAACTGGAGAATGTGGCATGTAATACATTTTACTACTATCACAACTTTCAATTTCGCACTCTTCAATTATTTCATTTTTTAACTGTTCGTTTATTATGCTATCATAATTCGCCCTAAGCCATTCATCACTTTTTAGTTTATTAACCAAAGATACTAGACGTCGCTCGGCATTTTCTAAATTATTACCCAAGTTTGCATGATGTGATTTCCATAACAAACGAGCTACATATCTACCATTAGTAATATGCAATTCTTTTTCAAATTTCTCAATGACTGATTTATCGTCAGGATTCTCGTTCTCCTCTAAAGCCGAATGGTCCAAAGTCCAAAACCTTCGCAAACAGTTATTAACTGAATTATTATCTTTCTTCAAGCAATGAGAAGCACCAGCTGTAAAAATACAGGCACTAGACTGATCACCTTCTAAAGATCCAACTAAGGACCAACCAAATATAGAAGACACTGCAAATAATTTATTACTTACTCTTTTCTTTTCGCCTGTTTGCACTTCCCAACATGAATCAGATCCTAACAATATTTTTATTTCAGCTGCTTCACCATTATCGGCTAATTTTAGATTTTCTGAATTTAATATTTCTAAAATGTTTTTGGAGGGAATTTTTATGATCGCTTTAGAAATTGTATCTGTAACAAGAGCTTCAACTAATTGAGTCATTAAGGAAATGCATACTTTTCAGGGTAATTTGAACAACCTTATATTCTATTAGTCTACCTTGGCTATACCCAAATGAATAAATATATTACCTTTCTTTCCTTAAAGTCCTTAATTTTAGTTTTTTAGCTAAATCAGATCTAATAAATGACCTCTGTGATCCACCATCAATTAAGATTTTTACTATTTGGCTTCCAGTATTATCTGTATCTGAAGCGTAAACAGTGCAAGTTTGTAAATATACACCTTTATCAGCAGTTTCAGAAATAGTCCTAGAGTTAAACGACAGGGATGCAACTACATTCTGCTTAGAATCTGATACTGTAACTACTTTCTGTTTAACATCTGAAACTGCTTCCACTTCAGGAAGAATATTTTTACAAAATAGCTTATTATGATTTAAACCATTACACAACTCACAAGGTTGAAGTTTCATTTTACATCTGGAAGATACATGACCTCTCTTAAAGCATCTGTAACAACGACCATGGTATTTTAATATCGCTCTTTTTTGCTCATTAGTTTTCTCACATTTTCCTACATCATGTGTATTTTGATTATAATAGAAACAATACGGCTTAGTCACTGTAGCTAACGCCGAAGCAGTAGGAACACTTGCCTCTTTTAAGTAATTATTTTTATTCTGCTTAACACCGTAATTTGTGTCTCTTTTCTTTGAGTTTATTATTAAATTAGAAGCTCCCGACTCTCAACTTCCAATCTAATGAATTCAAGAAGTTCTGTTAGGCTATATTGCAGTTTAGAGTTTCTTTTTCTATTAAACTCCAGATTCATATCGTTTGGCAAAAGCTTTAAAATAACAGGTCCTAAAAGGATTTCGTAAGCTTCCGACACAATACCTAATGAATTTAAGCTTCTTATATTAATTTCACAGGAATCGTATAGTGTTCTTAGTGCTTTCACATTGGACGAACTTCTAACCGGTTCAAGATTCAAGAGTTTATTCATGTGCGAAGACATTACCAAATCTGTTCGTTCAAATTTTTCTTTAATTAAACTTATAGAAGCGTCATAATTTTCATTAGATAGTGCAAACCCGGATACTACACTTAAAGCAGGTCCTGCGAGTAAGGATTTAAGATAAGTAAACTTCTCGACCTTTGTTAACTCATTATTATTACCAATAGCATTTTCAAAGGAATTATAGAATTCAAAAATAAACTAGGATCACCATAATATTTAGGAATTGAAATTTTAGGTAACCGAATGTTATTTTTGTTTTCGACCTTTACGGCAGCAGTATAGTTACCAGGCGATTCACTTTCAATGCTCACTATCTGAGAATTTAAATTAAGTTTCTTTTTAGCCCTAAACTCATTTTTTAATCATACTCTAACACAGTATTACATTCTTTCTCAATTTCAGACTCATCCCCTTTAAAACAATCCAATATTTTTTCATTAATTTCTTTCAACGCTGACTGTTTAGAAGTAAGTAAAAACACATTTTCTTCTACCATATTCTTATCCCAAATGTCTTTTTTAATTTCAGGTTCTACAACATTTATTATTTTAGAAATAGCTTGTCTCATGATTTTTCTAGTAGCTTTCAATTTAATAATATAGTTTGCCATAATTACAACAAAAGTAATTTTATTCTCTTACCTGGTGCAGGCTTCAAATGGTTAATTCCTAATTTAGTAACTCACTTTCCTGGTGAAGCACATACACAAGTATTCTGAACTTTAATCCTGCCACGTTCAGTGCAAAGCAATAAATTTTCACTAACATGAAAAACACCGCATTCTAAATAAAAAAAAATTGTTCGTGCGCAACTATTGGGCACCAAAAATATAAAATATTATATTAACTGTCAAGAATTTCAAGATATCCTGGTTCAAAAAACACTAATTCAAATCACACATAACATCAAGATGAATGAACATTACGAATCAGATTTCTAAACTGTCAAGTTTATTCGTGTCTAACACACATTCAACTGGCTCTGCCAGATCCAAGCACAAGCAGTATAACATCATGAAAGATTTACGCCCTCTTTGGTGATTAAAATATATTTCCACGTAAATTTCTTACAGATAAATTACGTTACATAGATTATCATCTTTGTAAGTAAATGATGGAAATTCAAATCTCAAACTCTTTAAGTCATTACTGAAAAGATAATATCCTCCGTGGTGTTTTGGTATAATCAAAGGATTGTTTTTCAAAGACATACGAAAATGCAATTCACTTTAAAATTCTACAAATGCTATCTCTCTATAAATAAGGCAATATCATCTGTCTTTCCTGAAAACACGTAAATCTCAGTACAACAATTCCTAAACTCTAGAGATAGTCACAAGCTCTTTTCATTTAAATATAATCACAAAATACCTGAAAACACCAGGGAAGGATTAATCACACAACTTAGATTTGATCACCAATTGAAATAAAATAAAAATCCGATCGTATAATTCAAATACACTTAAAATTAATTTCCCAACTACACATCCTCTATAACTTTACTTCCCAAGTTTCGAATTAAGAAATCCATGTTTTCCGTAAGGATCACACGGGTGACATGAAATAGTCCACTGTATAAAATAACTCAAATAAAACATACAAGATTAAATCACTAAACATATTTATTTAATTTTCTTGAAAAGCATAAATTAAGATAACTGTGGTAACTGGAACCAGACGAACACTCACAAACTAAAACTCGCACACTAAATTTGAGGTTTTCCTCACCAATATTACAGCAATATTTCACCTTCTGATATTTAGTAATTAATTAAATTACTTAATATAATATTCTATACACCTTAAATTAATTATATTTTCTTTTATGAAATATTCAGGTTTCCCTCGTCTGTTAATTGAATTTAAGTTATAACCCATATCAATTAAACATTTTAAAAATTCAAATTCTCAATTATTAATTACAAAGCAAGTAACATTTCAGATTTTCATTTGACATCTGACGGAGATTTTGTTATGATAGAAACCATACAAACGCTGAATTTTAAAAGCTACGGGTGTAAAACGTATTTGTCAAGAAAATTACAACATCTAAGTTAAAAGAGTTTTAATCATATTTATGCCATCATCTAGACAAAGACAAAGGATAGGAGAAAATAAAAACGAATATGATTTCAAATTAAGGATCATTATGCCACGTACCCTTACTTTCTCAGAAAACATCAGTATTTCCAGAATAACAAATCGATCAAATTATAATTTTAATATCACTTATAATTTTAGAGTAATGAGAACTAAAATAAACTACATTTTCATTGATAAAATGAGTTAGTTAAGAAGTATTTATGTTTTATTTTGCATACAAGGACCAATTAAACTCATACCTACTGTTTTAATGAATCTCTGCATCTTTAGCCTGATTTTAATTCTGTTTCTTAAATAAAATTTTGGATCATTCATTTATCAGTAAGATGCGCGAATGGAACATTTTCCTCTATCGCATTATATTTGTCATATACTATGAAATCTACAAAACATAACACTTCTAAATATGTGCAAAACAAATCTTTGTAACAGACGTACTATAAAGTATAACTGCTGATGAATCCTGTAATCATCCGATACTAGTTGTTTCGAGAACGAGAATTCGTTTGGATAAATCAAAAAAACTATAAATACTATTGTTGCAATTGGGTAAGATTTTGATTACAAACACTATTGTTGCAATTGAGTAAGATTTTGATTATAAACACTATTGTTGCAATTGAGTAAGATGACAGATTTCTTGAATCTAGCCTTTCTTCTTCTTAACCAAAAGCTGGATTCATAATTTGGACCTTATGCATGACATCTGTGTATTCTATTAAAAGTCTTAAACTTTTATCAATAAATAGTTTATATGTGCCTTAATGGCTTTGCTAATAGCAAGTGTAGTAAAATTACCTACCACCACGTTTTACCCCTTGCTTTCTTTATTCTTTAAAAGGCAATGACTCTTCTTAAGCGAAAAATAATGTTCCACAGAAAAGCTCTAGATTAATATTTATTACTTATATGCATGCTTATTTTCTGTACCCATCTTATTTGTTGTTCTACAACAAATTCTTAAATTACTTTTTTTTTCCTTTACAGTACGTCATATTTTAACTGAATGTCCATATTTTAACTCGCTTAGATTGAAGTATTTTAACAATTCTGATTTACCTCTTGACCGTATAATCGGGAAAGATGCCAATTCTAATTTATTTCAGTACCTCAAGGAGAGCGGTTTTTGTTATTTAATTTGACTTTCTTTTGATGAGTATTTGGATTTTAGTGCTATTAATTTTATTGTGCAACATGTTTTATGATTTCATACATGCATCACATCTTATATCATTACCCAATTCACGAATTACTTCATTTTAACTTTCGCCATTTTTATTACCTCTTTTATCTTATAAGTCTGTTCTTGTATTAAACTTGTGATTGCGTTGAATTTATATGTGGATGTGACTGCAACTTGTTTTTTTAACTATCATGTGTCTCGTGCTAATAACCTGTCCAGGTTGTGCGCCATAATAATTACCATTACCATTATTACCATTAACTTACTTTTTCTCTAAAATGTTATTTTTACTCTTAAGCGAAGTAAAACGTTGGTATTCTAAAAGATTCGGTATTTAATTAAAGCTGGTATAATTTGTTTCATGTTTCTTTCATCTAAAATAGTGGTTCTAGCCTCTTTTGCCCCATGTACCCCTTTCACCATTACTAGACCTTCATTTACCCCTTCTTCTTCCCAAAACTCGAAAAATAAATATACATTTGTTTAAATTTAGGTTATTGTTAACGTGGTTTGATTCATTAAAACAAGAAATAGTATAGAAAATATTGATAAATACCAAACTTTTAATATAAGTAGTTTTTTTATATTCATAAACTGAAACTAAATACTGATAATTCATAAACTGAAACTAAATAAAAAGCTATTGGATTCCCCCCCCCGAAACTATGAAATCCCTCACGGTTGAAAATACCTGACCTAGAGTTATGTTCTAAAATACCTGAAATCCAATACAATAAAAAAATTACGAACAGTTACACAAATTAATCAAAATATAAAGCAAAATATATATATATATAAAGCTTCTGGCTCTCTCAGTTTTCTTTCATTTAATGAGGTAAGCAGAAAATGTGCAACCTATTTTGTATAGTGCAGCGAAATCATTTTTTTCTATTTTTTGAGCCACTTGTATGGCGACGAACGATAATGCATGTACTTGAAGCATAACTAGTTTTCAATTAAATCTGGAATCACGCACTTCAAAAACTCTTTTCAATATTTAATTGGTGTTAAATTGCTATGTTCGTAAATGTGCTACTTGAAAAAATGTCGAATATATTGTTTTTTTGCATTGCATTTTCTATTATATAATTTCTACTTAAAACCAAAGATAATCCAACAAATAAATTTTTATCATTTTTTGCAGAATTTAATTATTTTTCAGCTTATTAAATCGCAAAGGCTTCCAAAATTCATTTCGTGTCTCATAGCAATTCTTTTGTTCATATCTTACACGAAATTTTCTTTCAAACTAAAATGAATTGTAATACAGATTTAAAATCAATTAACTGAGATTTATTTTAACATTAAAACCACAACTATTATTGTATACGTATTTTAAGCACGAGCTGATTGACTAGTAGTTTTAATATGAAACAAAACTGTAGATCTGCTTGTGGCAAAACAACAAAGCTTTACAAATAAATAGATCAAATACCTTGGAAGGATCATGAAGTGAATTAGTTCTCACTTGAATAGTGAATATATTCGTTAAATTTTAAACTTAAGTCAAATTTCCTTAGGGTTAATCATATTCTAACTCGAAGATTCAGAAGAAATAATACTTTGATATTGCAACGAGATTATTCATGGCCTAACAGTTCGAACACACTATTCTGTGTAAGCAACTTTCACAACTAGCCCATTTTAATCTGACGCCAGCTCGCTACCAGCTGAGTGGCTAAAAACGGCTGAACACCGGTGGTTTACCCTGATTCTGTTCTTGGATATATAAAACAGTTGGTTAGTTTTTTACAGTCTTTTATATATAACATATATAGTAAATGCAAGACAGTTTTCCTGCAAATGACATCAACAAAAGCATCCTTTTATTTAAGCGAACAGTTCTATTCTTCTGTACGATATTTAAGATACCATATTTAAGGTTTTCTATACTGTATTTGTATATAATACACAGTAATACAAAATTCATTGGGTTTCCCTTATCATTTTCATCGACACATGAGAATAATTTAGGACTTTTCTTGAGATGAAGATGTGTACGAGTTGATATAAAGGACAAGCTGAATTTAAAGCAAAACTTGAGCTAGAGTTGATTATAAACCTATTATTGTGTTTTAATGTATATATATGTTTCTCCCCTTTGGTTATAAATGCTTTATTGAATGCGGGCAATATGTAAACATAAAGCTGAAAATCAAAAATCAATAAAAGTTAAAATAATTCAAATTTAATTCAAATTAATTATGTCATTCAGTAGTTGCGTGAAGTTTCAGCATTAGGTCAGTTAGTCGGGAAACCTATAAGGTATTTCTCCCGCCTTCTTAGCATGCCTTCGTGGTTTAGTGGAGTGGAGTTTAGCATGTGAACGTTCGTGAAGCTCAGCACACCAGTCGCGTATTCGAGAGGTCCGAGGTTCAAGTTCCGGAGAGGGCATAGCTCATTTTTCATCTCTCTTACTTCGAAATAACCTAATGTCTCTACAAACCTTCATGCTGAAGAACGCGAATAAATTTCTGTCTCATTCCAACGACGTTCACCTTAAACATTAGACAGCATTATAAGGTATTTCTCCCGCTTTCCTAGCGTGCCTTCCGGTTGTAGTGGGTCTGCACGCTTGGCCGGTATTCCAGAGGTCCGCGGTTCGATTCCCGGCGAAAGAGTTGTTAATTTTTCATCTTGCCTGCTTCCAAAAATATACCTAATGTCTCTACAACATAAACGATCGCTTTATCTTTCTATCGTAATTTATTTGTTTTCTTAATACGGCAAAGCACACTAGAAATATGTACACTGCTCAAAAAAAAAAATGGGACAGTCCTATATCTCCCGATCTACTGGGCCGATTGACAAAATTCAAATTGCGTTCTTCATGTCTCGAAAGCGCGACTTAGGATATATATTAGATTTATATATAGCACTATTCTAACATAGGTATTTTGACACAAAATCGGACTTTTTCTGAAATAACATACCAATTTTTTTACATATTTCGATTCTACGACTCAAATTACGCCTAAATATGAAATTTTGTAAAATTTGGAGCGAAATTTACGGAGAAATTCACAAATTTATGTTGGCACTTTTTTGTCAGTTTGCGCCAAGAATACTTCACTTGGCGAACTTCTTAATATATGACAACCTAGTTTCCTTAGGAAAAAAAGTCACCATCGTTCCTTTTTTCCAAATAATATTCTTTATATTATATTTTTCATTATAACTTATTATTTTAAGTAATTTTTTCTTTTTGAATTTCATTTTAATTGTTTAAGTTGCACTTTTTTTTTTCTTTTTCTTTTTTTTTTTTTTTTTTTTTTTTTTCGAATAACTGTTTTAAAAATTTCTATTTACCTATTCGAACTGCGTAAATAAAGGTGCAGCGCTTATTTATTTATTTTTTTTTCAAATAGTTTCCTTTATATATATTTTTCGTCATAGCTATTATTTTAGGTCATTTTTAAATTTTTATACTTTTATTTTAATTGTTTGTGTTGCATTGTCTCTTCAGATAATTGTTTTAAAATTTTCTATTTATTCCTTCGAACTGAGCATTTTAAATATATTTATTAATATCAATTTTCCAGAATTTGATTTTATTTATTTGAACTGCGTTTTTTTCGGAAGAATACTTTGTAACCCAGACTACGATGCGTTTGAAAACTGCATAGTATATTAAAAGAGAAAATACAGTAAAGCACAGTTTTACACGCCTTTCAATGTGTTCCGTTCAGAAAATATATATATAAATAAGAGAGATGTATAACCGATATTTTAACTTAGGATGACTTGCATACACTGCTTTAAACAGTTTTATCATTGTGCCCATTGCTTTACACAATTTTATTCTACATTTGGTTTCTTAAAATGTTATTCATATTTTAGTCAAATATTTTATTTTTGAAATCGCAAGAATCAAATATCATAAGATTGAAAAGTTTTAAATTTAAAAAAATACGAATACTAGATTTTACGAAAAAATTTATTTTTCTTCTCTGTTTCTTTAAGCATTCTGAAAGTATATTGAAATGTATCTAACTTTTCGAAACAGTTTGGTATTTCTGACAATCATTTTAAATAAAGTTATCCCCTTCCATTTCATAAAGGCCCACAAACGGCCGAGCGGTAAAGTTGCTGAACACTGGTAGTTCACTCCGGGGTTCGAATCCCGGTAAACGGGCTGGTTGCATGGGCGTTTTCGTGGATTTTCTCATGTGTACCGCGTATGACAGCTGGTTTCCCTTAGAAAGTTCTTCACGAAGTATTTCGTCAGAGCCTTTATCAGTCTTTAGAGGCTACACATTTTGAAGGTATGAGATGAAAGGAAAGACTGGTTTCATCAAAAGGTTTCGGTTTATTTTATTATGACAAAGCACACTACGGCTATCTGCCTAAGGGGAGGGATGCCTTCCTGGAGGACTTTCTAAGGGAAACTGGCTCGCATACACGTTACACATGGGGAAAACCACGAAAACGTCCATGCAGCCAGACCGTTCGCGGGATTCGAACCTTGGACCGAACTACCAGTGTTCAGCGACTTTACCGCTCGGCCGCTGTTTCATCAGGAAGGGAAAAAAACATCTTTAAGTGACATCTACATACATCACTGGATAAACTCCTGAATCTTCAAATAATTCGACTGAGGAAATCATGGGATTCACCATTTATGATACGATATGATGTTCTATAACGTAATTTACACAATCATATAGTTTAAAACCAGTCGCTCTTCACTTTAATCTGCAATGATATCGTTTTGTCTTTTCTGTTAACACAAGCTCAATTGATGGTATTTGCTGGTGTACTCGTCCAAGTGTTTTCTCTTTGAACACCTAAATTCTTTGAAGTATCCTGAAAGTATATTCGAAAGCGTCCAACTTTTTGAACATCTTGGTACGTCTGACAGCCAAATTTCCCTGCAAATGTTTGCTTACTTTTCTCCCTAATTTTCTTCTTTCCTTATACAGTTATTTTAAGTGCTCACACAAAATTAAGATTTTTCGACTGCTAGACTTCCATACATTTTGCATTCTTGTCAATTTTTTAAAATATCAATTATATGAATTGCGTTTCAGCTAAAGACAGCTTTTCATTTTCTAGTCATTTTAGCCATAAATAAAGTTTAAAGCGGAGTCCAAAGGATAAATATTTTAATTAAAAGATTTTTGCTAAATGACAAAGAAAGAAAACAGTTCATCAGGGTTTATTCTGTACCACAGAGTAACCCGATTCTTATATCGGCTGAAACAATCTAAATCATATTAAAGATCATGTTTTTTTATACAATCTATAACGCGAGAGAAAAATTAGCTTCTTAAAACATGCTTTCTAAGAGAATTAATATAAAAATTTATATTTATATATATATTTTTTAAAGTTGGGACTTGAACCAAACTGTCAGACTTTTAAAGCTTATTTTACATGGTGGTTATTATTAAAGTTCCACTTTGAAATGGTCATAAAAGGAAAACTACCGGACCAAATGTTATCAAACTTGGGAATCGTGTAAAGGAGGTTATGAGAATTTATTTTCAGCGGAAAAAAAAGAGTTCAAAAACTCACCATCAGGGGAAAAATGGCGCTGTATACAATATTGTTAAATGAAATAAGACACGAAAACATCTGTTTAAAATGTGTTTAATATTTTCCGAAACGTGTTACAAAGCATGTTCAATGTAGCGTCCAGCATTTTCCGAAAGCAAGTTAGATCATGTTACTGCATTCTCAACAGCAGCTCTTAGCATATCAGGTTTGGTTTTCGTTTGGTTTATTAGATTACGGCAAAGCACTCGAGGGCTATCTGCCTTAAGGGAGGGATGCCTTCGTGGAGGACGTTTTAAGGGAAACTGGCTGGTATACACGTTACACATAGCATATCAGGAGGAATGTTATCAGTGTATCACATTTTTCATTTCTGCCAAATTGTTTAGATTATCACCATAAACAGTGCTTTTGAGATAACCTCATAGACAAAAGTCACAGAGGTTGAGGTCTGGTGGGAAGAGGGGAAGTGTTGGCCTATAAGACGTTCATTCGTGAAATGTTGCCTAAGTAACTATGCGACACTCTTGAGGTGGTGCCCAGCCTGCATAAAAATCGTAGTATCTAAAATGCCACGTTACTGCAGTTCATGTATCACGAAACATTTTAATATTGGCTCTAAGTGAGCTGTAATCGCAGTGGTCCAGCTGTCGACTGCTCTTCAGAAAAAAATGGTTCAGTTATAAAACTAGCTGTCATTCAACAGTAAACGGTGTGAAATGACTGTTATGTAATCGAATGCAGTAGGAGAATGCAATGGAACTAGATAGATAACATGAGAGATTTCTTTGGCCCAAATCGATTAAAAGCGTTTTGAATCAGTATCTTCATGTTTTAGTGCCGAATTCAGGCTTAAAAAATTACAAATTAGCGATCTGTAAGAAAACGATTTCCAGATTGTACACGCTTGTGAGAGTGATTTGCGATCTCACATTTTCTAATCGCTAATTAGTGTTTTTCACGGACGAAATTCTCACTTACAGGGATGGCGCACTCGACATTTATCGAATTTAACGTCTTTAAATGGTAATTTGCCTACTTCGAAGTTTCTTAAGGGTATACAACATATTAAACCCGTTTAACAAAAGGTTAAGTTAGATTCCGACCCATATTTCGTTTAACAATATTGCATACAGCGCCATTTCCCCCCTGGTGGTGAGGTTTCGAACTTCCTTTTTTTCGCGGAAAATAAATTCCCATGACCTCCTTTACATGATTTCCAAGTTTGATAACATTTTATCCAGTAGTTTTTCTTTTATTACCGTTTCAATGTGGAACTTTAATTATAACCACTCTGTATATTATTAAATTTTAATTTAATAATATACAATCTAAATCATATTAAAGATCATGTTTTTTTATACAATCTATAACGCGAGAGAAAAATTAGCTTCTTAAAACATGCTTTCTAAGAGAATTAATATAAAAATTTATATTTATATATATATTTTTTAAAGTTGGGACTTGAACCAAACTGTCAGACTTTTAAAGCTTATTTTACATGGTGGTTATTATTAAAGTTCCACTTTGAAATGGTCATAAAAGGAAAACTACCGGACCAAATGTTATCAAACTTGGGAATCGTGTAAAGGAGGTTATGAGAATTTATTTTCAGCGGAAAAAAAAGAGTTCAAAAACTCACCATCAGGGGAAAAATGGCGCTGTATACAATATTGTTAAATGAAATAAGACACGAAAACATCTGTTTAAAATGTGTTTAATATTTTCCGAAACGTGTTACAAAGCAATGCGTTAAGCTATGCGTTAAAGCTATGCGTTATATGTATACCATGCGCAAAATTTTCGCTTTTATGGAAAAATAAAAAATTGAAGCAAATATACTTAGTATAATGGACCAAAACTGAAAACATATCCCCTCCCTCCGAAAAAAAAATATTGAAATTTCGAACTTGAATTTATTGGGTTATCGAAATATTTAATTTGACTTATCTTCTAAGTCCTAGTTACGACAGCAATTCCGTCAAAAATTCCGAATTATTTAAGATAAGTAAAAGATTTAGTATATATTCACTGTATGTTAATAAAGTAATCAAAGTGTAATAAAAATAAATTATAGAATTTACGCTGATGTAACTTTTTGTCTGACTGCACAACATGTAATGGAAGAGAAGGTTTGTAGAGATCTGTTTTTGACATGCCTCTAAAAGTAGATGTCATATTAATTTTGTCTCTTCAATGTCAAAAAACTTTCCTTTGAGAGGCAACTTTAGTTTTTGGGAAAGAAAAAAAATCACAAGAAGACAAATTTGAAGAACATGCAGGACGATTGAGTACACATACTTATTTTCGGAACACAAGCGGTTCTCCGACTGGTTATTGAATAATGAAAAGATGCATTGTCATGCAATACAAAACATTTGGAATACGTTTTCTGGCTGAATAACGTAAGATTAAAAGTCATCTGCTTAATTCACATCCATTTACAAGGCAACTACTCGGGCAATTGCAGAATCGTTTTGATCCTGAGCTTGTAAGACAAACCTAATATCACTGGATTTAAACACTTCTTTAATCTTCCGAGAACGTTCCTTCTTTAGCTCATATTCCAAGAATATTAAGTGAATGCAATTATTGCCAAAGAAATTGAATATTCATTTGCACTGCGGCTTGGTAGTTTACTAACGAGTTAACAAAACTTAAATTCTGCTTTTTGTGTCTAAGAATACAACAATATTTTAAATATTTACAAATAAAATATTAAATTGGAGCCTCATCAGTTGCCTAGCATTTGAAAAAAAAAAAAAAAAAAAAGATTGTTAAATACTAATTGTTTGCTGCTCAGTCTAACCCAGGCTGCATGGTTGGTTTTCGTAGTTTTTTAGGTTCTCTTTACAAAGATTCTCTATGAAAGCATCTTAATCAAATAGCTCCCATGTTCTTTCTATGTTCCAATAACCAACTAACCTAGTTTAAGCGCTATTTCCAAGTGAAGTTACTAGTAAAATCCGAATACTCATTAAAAATCATGTAGCTAGCCAATCGGGAGTAACATGAAAGATACGGCGCCAATAATTGAAATGTTGTTACGGTACGCTGTTTCTTAACTTCTTAACTTAGATGGTCATTCCTTAATTAAATAGCCCACCAACGGCCGAGCGGTAAAGACGCTGAACACTGGTAGTTCAGTCCGAGGTTCGAATCCCGCGAACGGCCTGGCCGCATGGGCGGTTTCGTGGTTTTCCCCATGTGTAACGTGTATACGAGCCAGTTTCCCTTAGAAAGTCCTCCACGAAGGCATCCCTCCCTTTAGGCAGATAGCCCTCATGTGCTTTGCCATAATTAAATAATCCAATCCAATCCTTAATTAAATATAATTGATTTGTAAATTCTACTAGAACTGACGGTAAGAATTGAAGTGGAAATAAGTAATATGGTGTACAATCTTGATTAATATAAAATTAAAAATATTTGCATAGAAAAATGTTTGCATTCAGACAGAAAGTTTTTTGAAATATTTGCAATTACTTTATAAGAAGGATTTATTAATAACCGTAATAATTACTTATTATATTACTGATGATTAGGATTCAGTTCTTGACAATTACATTCTAAATTAGAATTTTAAGGGTATAATGAAAATACGCTACGCACAAAAATACATTTTAGGAAAAAAATGAGTTGATTTTTTATGTTTTAAAACTTCTTAAATTCATTTAGTAAACATCGTATCCTCGTTGTTTATTGAATCCAAAATTTTGGGTGTCGTTTATATAATTATTCTTACTTGTCCACAGAATCTGCTGACTTATCCAGCCATTAAGTAACTGCAGATCATTTCTACATAACCACTGAACTTCCATTAATTCATTCTCTAGAGGGTTGTATGTTTATATCATAATTTGACTTTTATAAAAAATGATTATTCTAAATATTATGTTTCTATAAAAATATATTGTGCTTTAAAAATATGGATGATAATATCAGCCGCTCTTATCAGCCACTTCAAAAGCAACAGTTTGTTTAGAAATAAATTATGCAGTTAATGTCATAAAATTCAAATAAATATCAAACGAAAATTCTCAGTTTTAGACAATTCAATTTAAACGAAGTAAAGTAGCAGATGATAAAACGCCGAAGGTAAAAATTTACTCTTACAAAAACTTACTCTTAAATTTTTTAAAAAAAAGAAAAGATACGAAAAAATTTTAAAAAATAATTAAAAATTTGAATAATATCATCTATAATTTAAAAAATAGCCTTTCATATAGTATTAATAAATATTTATTACGCATCATTGAGGGAAAAAATGTCATATAATTAATTCTCCGTAAAATTTTACTTGAAATTTAAGGTTAAAAATAGCTGTGGCAATTCACTGTAACAAAAATCCATAGACCACATTTGGCATTATTATCGCTCAAAAAAAAGATGCCAAATTTCAAAACGCGAAAATATGTAAATTCGTGTATATCTTAGAAAATTTTGAATAAAAAAGTCTAATTTTTTGTAGATATGCTTAAAAATACACCTACTTTAAGATGATGGTAAAAATTTTATAGGTTATAATTCAAAATTTTTTTCGAAAAATCTATAGTAATTATTTAAAAATAGAAATTTAAAAAATAAAACGCAAAAAATGGGTAAATTTTATTTGGAATGAACCAAAATTTCGAAATGTGAGAGAAAAAATCAAAAATGTTTAATAAAAAAAGAGATATTAATAAATATTTGCCAAATTCAATTAACATTGAGGAGCTAAAATTTTGAGAGCTAATATTTTAAAAACTATTCGTACGATTTTTACAAAACTTGGTATTCTGGCATAATTTGAGTCGTAGAATCGAAATATGTAAAAAAATTGGTATGTTATTTCAGAAAAAGTCCGATTTTGTGTCAAAATATTGTTAGAATAGTGCTATATATAAATCTAATATATATCCTAAGTCGCGCTTTCGAGACATGAAAAACGCAGTTTGAATTTTGTCAATCGGCCCAATAGAACGGGAGATATAGCACTGTCCCATTTTTTTTTTTTTTTTTTTTTTTTTTTTTTTTTTTTTTTTTTTTTTTTTAGCAGTGTACCTAAGAAGAGGAATGCTTTAAGGAAGAGCTGGCTAAAGGAAACTGACTCATATTAACATTACATATGGGTAAATTCAAAACCCTTATGGCAGCCAGCCTATCCGCCAGTATTCGAGTTCGGTCGAACTACCAGTTTTTAGAGGTCTTACCCACTAGGCCACTGAAACAAACATTTCTTAGTACTTTGAGTTTCAGCTTATATTTCCTGTTTTTATTCCTTTTTATTCCTATGTCATTTTCAAATAATTAAACTTTAAAAAATTCAACAGCATCCAACTTTCTAATTTTTCGCAATTCAGCTGTAATTAATGTAATTTTGATTGCTAAAATGTAACTTTAATGAGTTAAAAGCTGTAAAACGCAAGCTGTTGCTGTAAGAATATTTAAAAATTCTTTGAACATTATTAGTTATAAAAGCAATTTTTAATTTACGTCTTTGGGAGAAAAACGTCGCATCTTCATTGTTCATTTTTTGATACTTTCATTAAACATTGTTCTAGAAAAGAAAAGAGGTATGCTTTCAGGTTTTTCCTAAAATATTATTTTTTGATGTGTTGTTTTTTTCACCTCGAGCATGAACCTGACGATGCTTAAAATATATTTACTGGAGGAAAGAAACTACTGTTCGGTTCGAATGTTTCTGACTTACTTTTATAAAACAGCGCTCACTTAATGATCGTAATGACCTTCACTTCAGTGAGCTGTTAATTAAATAATTAGCGAAATCTTCATTAAACGTTTCAGGCGTTTGCATCCGCTTCAGTTAGTAAACATCAGAAGCGTGAAACTTGTTTATTAAACTGCGAATGCATGGAAATTTTATGCTGATTATATATATATATAAAATAAAAGTGTCTAGTATTGGTTTTTTATTTAAACAATAATAATATTTTCCGCCTGCTTTCATCAATAAGAATGAATAAAGATTCAAGTGTTAGAATAAGACTCAATGTACTCAATATTTAAACAGCTTTAGATTGATAAATGTTTCAAGGTAAAAATGAGTGGAAGAAAAAACTTATATGTTTAATATAAAAAAAAATTATTGAATAATGACTGACGAAGGAAGAATAGTAATTTTGAGAAACAAAACTTTTTGTTTATCACGCCACTTCTGAGAACCACAATGGAATTATTCTCTACTTTTATTTAAATGTTGTTTGAAATCATATATCGTCCATAAAAATATTTCGCATCACATAAAACGTTTCAGGAATTTTTGATATATTTCAGAAACTTAGCAATCTAATTTACTTGTCATGAGCAATTTATATGCCATGTCTCTATTAAACCTTATTAAACTCGTTAAATATTTTATTTTATTGGGCTTTTCTTACGTTTTGATAAATGGGATTCTAAAAACTTTCAAGATAAATTTCACGAGTACGCCTTTGATTTTAAGATGGAATGTTTCTTTCTTGGCAGTTTGAATTAACTGATATATATATTTTATGACTCTTATTTAGATCAATAGCCATTTTCTTCTCAATTCAAATTAACTGTTGCGTTATAACCAATTTTAAACAGCAGAGTCAGTTAACGATTTTTAGATCGAATTCATGAATTAGTTCCCAATTTTAATCCTTAAAATTGGATTTAAAGTCTTAGTTTAAATAGTTAAAACAGCATTATGTATGAGCTCTTTATTTTCTCTGAACGTGTTGCTCGGTGTAAGAATAACGTTTGATGAAGAAATTTCTACGTGAAGTGATTAATCTGATAAGAAGCTATTGTTCAAAATAATCTATGAACCTCTGCAACTATCAGTACTTTTACTAAAGTAATTTAATGTCTGTTATTAAGTCACTAAAAGCTGTATTATAATACCTCATTATTTGTTGGGCTTACTAAAAACTTAAATTAACAGTTCTAAGGGACTATTTAAGAAATTTTACGTTTATTAATCATTTGTAGCAACTTCCTAAACAAGTTTCAAATGCTTACGGTGAGGGCGTTATTTGTTGATGAAAGCAATTTTCATGGGTTAAGATCAAACCATTGATTTTTTGGTTCTCAGAAGAATGCTCAGCTCTCTTAATAAAAGCATGCTCCGAGAATGGCCACTATGCCTTTTCAGAAAGTAAGCAAGATAGTCACATGTGTTTCTGCCCTTCACTTCTTGAACCATACCTATCAGGCTAGAAATACGAAAATTAATGCCATGTAAAGTTGATGATATGCGTGTTTAATATGTGGGAAATAGCAATTCTAAGTTTAATTCCTAAACGACTACATCACCACTTTGATCAGCTGTGCATTGTAGGTGGAACGGGGTTTTTGAAAATAAGCTGGTTTATTCTTCGTAAATGAGTGTTGAGCTTTGATTTAAGTTATTGTGTATTAGATTTGATAACAGTTAAGTAGAAAATTATTTCTTTGAGTAAGGAAGGGAAGGAATTAGTTAAGCGTCAATATCGACTATTATCAAATTTATAGCTGCAACTAGTTGTTTCCAGTTGCAGACTGCAAAAGTTTGTCACTATCGAACTGACTCAAATCTAAGTCAAATTCACATATAAGATGGCTTAAAACGGTTTTACAAGAAAGTAAAGAACTTACATATAAGATTGCTTCTCATGCATGATTTTGATAGGTTTAAGGTAACATGCAAGAAACATGGCCTAATTAAATAAGAAATGGACTTCAGTTGTGAACAAAAGCTGCAAATTGTATTCATAGCTCATGATACACACAAGACGACAAGAAAATGTGATGCAATTAATTATGCTTTCTTACTGCATTTATATGAGTCTAACGAATAGAAACTTAAGAAATCCTGTCAATGATAGCATATTGCATGTCTGTTACTAAACAGTTTTTCTTCGATAGATAAAGAATGGTTTTTAAATCCATCAGTTTCTAATTATGTGTCTGAAATTTTGTGGCTATACAACAAATTTAGGTCCTTTTTGAAAAATCTTCACAAATAATGATGAAGAAAAATATTCACGTAATAATGATGAAGAAAAATATTCACATAATAATTATGAAGAAATAACCTTAAGAGAAAAATTTATATTATGCTATTTCCGAAATTAGTTTATGTAAAAGCAATCACCAAATGAAAGAACTAACATTCAACAATTTGGCACTTTTACATGCTATTGTAGCAAGTGTAGCAGCTTTAGTTCTTCAAATGTAAAAAGTCTTCGAAATCGAGGAACAGAAATCACACTTGTTCTTGTGATGGCAAGGAAAATACTTTTGCATGATTTCCATTTCGATTCTAGTATATAAAGGGAAATAAACTTCGCAGCTGCGCAGAATCTAACACATAAGCAAAAAACTAACTGCTTGTCGTTCAACGAAGCATGTGTCTTATACAGACATTATTCCTTTTTCCTCTCTGATCGACATATCTCAGAGATACAGGTGCTAATGAAGAGAAGTAAAGGCTTCGTCTGTAAGTAATGTACCGTCATCATCATTTTCACTACACGTTAATTCTGTCGATAAGCTAGTTTACATCTCTCTTCTTTGTCGCATAAAAAAGGCCTAAGAACTTTTTCTTTGTTCGTGGGTCTGTTCATGTAATTGAAATCTGGTGAAAGTTTTCTCTTTGCAATGAAAATGGCCATTCTTTCTCATTTAATTTGCCTAACGCCTGCATTGTCATGACTTTCATATGTTATGTTCTTTTATACATAAACAATTTTAATCCAGATAAATGTTTTCATATACTTGTTAAAACTATAATTTACAAACTTTTCGTTTAAAATGGTGATCAGGAATTTTATTCATTTTTTCCAATTCATGTTTTTCTTTTTGTACAAGTTGTATCAAACCATTACCGTTTATGACCGCTCAAAAGGGAATATCATAAAACGTGCAACATAAATTGATTACATAATTTGAAATTACTATGAACCTAAAACATAATTCGGTAGAAGACACGTCCACTAAAATGCTTAAAGGATACGTCAAATCCATTAAGTTCATTATTCTTACTTGAGTCAACGTAGATGTTAAGGAACCTCTCAAACCTATTTGTTCTTAAATCTATAACACAGAAAAGAAATGCAAAAGAAGCATAGAAATCATTCAAACGGAAAACGTTAACGTTAATTAACGTAATAATTACGTATTAAGTCAACCATGAGCGTAATACGTAATTGATTTTGACAGAGAACTAAGACGTTCTTTGTAATTTGTTAGGAGACAAACTCGTAATATTTTGCTAAAGTAAGTTTTTTTTTTTAAGAATCATAGGCAAGAATTCTTTGATTACAGTAACATTTTTACGAAAGTAATTTACTAACACAGATCGTAAATATCAGCTTTAAAGATAATTTGTACAATTAAAGCATTGTATGGTTGAAATATATAGGCCGTAAAAAAGAGGTTCGTCACAGATGTTTTATCAATGCCAAGCCAACATTTCAAAACTCTGCCCTAAACATTTAACAAATGTAACTAAGAACCTAGGAAAGTTCTATCATTAAGTACATTTTAATTTAAAACACTATGAATGTATCATAAGTTTTAATTGTTATGTGTCATATTACTCTTTTATTATGGATCATTAGACACATAAAATTATAAAATTCATAACGCACGTAAAATAATATTGTGTCATATAATTAGTCGTATATGTAATATAAATTAAATTTTTTTTTATTTAAAGAAAATCCAGTAGTTCTTATATTTGAAAGCAAGAAAAATAATTAAAATTATCAAGTTCAGAAATGTTCCCATATTAGTGAAATATTATGTTCATTGATACATAAATCACATTTTGTGTTATCTTAGAAAACATTATCACGTATTTATTTATTTTAAATTGGTGACTTATCATAGTTATTAAAAGTTATAATTATTTTTAGATTACCTTATTAGTGTTTGCCATGAAATAAATTAGTAACTTAGAATTTTTAAAACTGGGCATTGTGAATACCTCATTAAAAAGTAATTCAAGTTATATTCTGAAAACATCTGCTTACCCATTTCAGACGATAACATTACCAAAAACGATACGATAAATAAATACATGTGAAACTGCAATTTTATATTTGACAGTGCTGCTACAGCTGATTCGTGACTAAGCAAAAACAATAACACACAGAACATTCTGCTAGGATGCAAAAGAAGCATATCACTTTAAAGAATGAAAGATATTGAAGCATAATACTCTTAACATTTTCGCTTTTTTTCATCATCCGACAATACGAAAACTGTTGGCATATCGGTGAATCTTAACAGAATCATTGAATAATTGGTTCTCTCGTTGATCTCAGTCCATCTTGAAAACAAATAGTCTCTTCAAATTAGCATCACTTCATCATTTATTTTACTTTATTCTTTATCATTTACTTATGCTACAAAAAAAACATCGTAGAACTAAGGCGACCAGACAGACCTACTTATTACTCCGACTTCTCTTCGCACTCCAAAGGTCACAAAACACATCAGATCAGTATCTTCACGCCAGATAAAATCACTCTCATGAAACATGAGGCTTGTCCTCACAAATCTTTAGGAATCTCTTGAAATTTTATTACTCCTTTTTAACCCAAGACACTCAATTAACGCTGTAAAATCCTCAACAAACGAATCAATATCCTGCATAATATGAATACCTATTAACAAAGACATAATACAATAGTCCATTATGATTTCACAAACATTTCTATGAAAGAAAAATACTGTTCTGAATCATTCAATCCATAACATGGATACTTCCAACTGAAGTGTTGTAAAATTTTACAGTACTTGCAAACTGCTTTAAAAAATTTTCATAAATCTCAAAATGTCTATCTGAGCTATCTATGTGTACTGTACAAGGATATTACAATGTAAACAATTTCAATTATTTATAAAATGAGTAAGGATGTCGACTGAAACTTGATAGAGTTTAGGGATGCTAAATGCGCCCCATAATTTGAGAAGGGTAATTACATTTTAATTATTGGCAAATAGCTAGCAGAGGTTCGGCGGGAAAACAGATGAATTTAGGGTGGAGAACACCGAATTTAGAATCGTTAATATTTAGGTCACCAATTATTTCTTAAAGCAGCCATCGTATTTTGTTATATCTTACATAAGTCTGACGTACAAGTACATCTAATCTGTGATTGGTTAATTGTGGGTTTTATTTCCATTTTTCAACCAGCGTTATGTAACATGTAAAGGTCTCGAATTTGGAAGAATCGATGAATTTAGGAAGAAGAACACCAAATTTAGAATAGTTAATTTTGAGGTCGCCAATTATTTCTTAAAGCAGCCATCGTATTTTGTTATATCTTACAGCCAATGTCCCAAACAGCCAATAATAATTTGACATTATTATTAATTATCCAGTCAAATGCACTGAAACCAAAGCTAACTCCTTCTGAATTAAGATTATTCCATACTGAACACAAGGCATTTTGCTTCTACCTCTGTTCTCACTAAGACTGTGTTTGCTGCTTTTCTTCCTGCCGCATCAAAATAAGAAATGCAAATGTTCTGGAGCAAGTACGATTAACGTGCCAAGTATTTGGGGCCGCAAAATGTTTAGTGGCCTCAAAGAAAAGAAGTACGATTTAACCCGTTCGAGGCGCCGTATTTTTTGGAGACCGAACTTTTGGAACCCAGAAGCCGAAACTTTTTGTTTGCTTTATATCGACCGTTTTTAATTTTACGAAATGTTTGCAATAGTCAGTTCGTTACTCACTACATTCAAATAAAATGATTGAACACAATGTGTGGAATTCAAAATAAAATAAAATGACATTATTAAAATGGAATAGCATTTATTCCAAAAATAATCAGATAACATGAAAACGTTATTTTAGGTTAGTAATGAAGAAAGAATATAATCCACAAATCAATTTTTAGGAAGCAGTACAAAGGTAAGAAATTTTGCTGGAACGACTACCCTTATTTTTTTCCCATGATGATAACGCCTGAAATATTCTCCCAAACATAATCCAGGGTTACCAAGCAATTTTCCCTCTAACAAGTAAACCTTCTCTCCTTTGATACCGATTTTCCTGAAAACCATATATTTTCTGAAAGCTTATGTCACAAGTAGAAACACTGTGAAATCTTAGAGGTAGAGGGACAAGCGTTTAGGAGTTATGGTACCCACAAAGTATCAGTAAAATGTTGGAAACATGACACCAAACGTCGCTAAAATGCTTGTTTCACGTATTTCTATGAAATATATAATCATATATCAATATAATATATAATCATATATACCAATATTGTTAAGAATAAGTTACAAAAACAAGGTAAGCGGACTGTAATTATCACTTATTTATTTTACATAACACTTTCAAAAAGAAGGAATGCCGTCTACATGACGGCACAGTTCATTACCATAGCAACCAGAATTGAATCATCATTCTGGTTGCGCCATCTATTGTTGCAAAGACACACTAGTAATTCGTTTGGTAACAAAAAATATTAAACATAGCCCCCGGCCTTGAAGCCTTCTAAGGGTTCAAAAAAGACAAATAGTTAAAGCATACATAATAACATTAACAAAAAAAATAATTTAAAATATAACTAAAATTAATGTTTTAAGTTCAATAATATGAAAAAGTCAATAGTTCATATTAGTCACGATTGGGGATAAGACACAATTTAGTAACAGCTCGTTTGAAATCACCAGCGGCTGTATGGATTGTAGCCATTCGAACTTTTCTATCACTACCTGGATGAATTAAGGCAATTCTTCCAATTTTACATTGGTTTGGAGGCAGATGTTCGTTTTTGATCAGAACTAAATCACCACATTTTAGATTTGGAGACGCACGAAACCACTTAGCACGTTGTTGAAGTGTTGTTAAATATTCTGCACACCATCGTTTCCAAAAATGTTGCACAGTCTGTTAAACTAGAGACCAACGTTTAAGTCGTGAAGATTTCACATCACTCAAGTCAGATTCCAGAATGGCAAGCAAAGGGGCTCCAATCAGAAAATGACCTGGAGTCAATGCACTAAAGTCGTTTGGATCACTAGACATCGCACAAAGAAGACGGGAATTCATACATGCTTCCACTTGTGTAAGCACTGTTAAAAATTCCTCGTAAGTTAGAAGTGTGGATCCTAATACTCGTTTAAGATGAAATTTCATGGATTTCACATTAGATTCCCACAAGCCACCGTAGTGAGGAGATGTTGGAGGATTAAATAACCAAGTTATACCTTCTGAGGTAATGTAGTCACATAATTCACTGCTTTTCTCAATGCTGCATTTTTATAAATCTCCTTCAGTTCCTTACTAGCACCTTTGAAGTTAGTAGCACAGTCACTCGAAATTTTAGATGGTTTGCCTCGTCGGGCGATAAATCTTTTTAGAGCTGCTAAAAACGTTGAAGTTGATAGATCATTGACTAACTCCAAGTGTACAGCTTTTGTTGAGAAACACACAAAAATGGATACGTAACACTTGAAAGTTTTTGTTCTACTCCCAACTTGGGACTTAATAGAATATGGACCAGCATAATCAACACCGGTGACTGCAAAAGGTCTTGATGGTTGAACTCTGGGCGAGGGTAAATCACCCATTATCTGGGTCACAGTCTTGCCTCAATTTCTAATACAAAGAATACATCTGTGAATAATCTTTCTCACTACGCTTCTCACCGCAAGAATCCAAAACTGCATTCGTAAAGTGCTTATTAATAACTCTTGACTAGCATGCAAATAATTGACATGGTAATGAGTTACGATGAGATTAGTGACATGTCCTTCCTTTGGAAGCAAAATAGGATGTTTGCCATTTTCAGGAATGTTTGCATTTTTTAAGCGACCACCTACTCGAATGACGCCTTCTTCATCAAGAAAAGGAGTTAATTGTATTACTCGGCTGCTCACACCTTTTAATTCTCTCGATGCTTTTAAATAAGAGAGCTCTTGAGGAAAATATGATTCTTGGACATTTTTTATCACTGTTTTTGTAGCTAATCGAAGCTCATCGGTTGTCAGAAAACCTCTCAAACGATTTTCGGAGAAGTTTCGACAGTTGTAAATAAATCTTAGGCATAATGCAACTATACGACGTAATTTTGTCCAAGATGAGTACCGTTTAAAAATGTCATTTTCCTTTACCGCACAAGATACTGAAATGCAAGTTTTTCTTTCTTCTCTACGAACTCCTTCATAATCTACATCAGCAAGATGTTCACTGTCAGGACATGGTTCGAAATCTTGTGAATATAACCAAGTAGGTCCAATAAATCATCGCTCACACTTCAGAAATTCTGCTGGAAACATTCCTCTTGTACCTGAATCAGCTGGGTTCCGCTTTCCATTGATATGGTTCCACCTTACATTAGGAATTGTCTTCTGTATTTTAGCAACGCGGTTTGCAACAAAGGGAACCCAACGATATGGTTCTGCAGAAATCCAGGACAGTACAACAGTTGAATCTGTCCAGGCCAAAACTTTACGTATAGGAAACTCTAAATGTTCTAACACTGATTTAAGCAAATTCACTAACAAAACTGCGGCGCATAACTCTAATCGAGGTAATGATTGCACTTTCAGAGGGGCAACTCTTGTTTTTGATGTTAAGAGTGTTACTTTGATGGCCAAATTACGTGACACTGAATGCAAATAAATTGCTGTACAGTAGCCTTTCTCGGAGGCATCCCAAAAAGCACAGATATCAATATAGTTCACGGCAGGAATCAAAACGAATCTCGGTATTTTTAATTGTTGAATAAGATGTAAATCATTTCGGAAAATCTTCCATTTGTTAGCAATCTCATCACTAACAGGTTCATCCCACGATAAATCGAGTTTCCACATGTCTTGTATCAAGATTTTGACATAAATAATACAAGGAGCAAGCCAACCCAATGGGTTGGATTTATTAGAAATAAAGATTTCTTTTCGCTAAATCAGAAAGGATATCTCTTTTAGAGTATTTAAACCTTTCACCAGAAATGGATACGAAAAAGTTAAAGTAGTCTTCACGGGGGTTACAATTAATTCCTAAAACTTTGATTGAGCTATCGTCTTGAATTTTCATAGCCTCAGAATCATTTCTCAACTCCTGGGATATATACTCTAACACTGACAAGTCATTGGATGACCATTTACGCAGAAGAAATCCTCCCCGTTTTAACATTTGCAAGAGTTGATTTACTAGATTTTTGCACTCTTCAGTGTTTTGAGCACCTACCAAACAATCATCTACAAAAACGTTTTGAAATACAGCCTTCGAAGCTAAAGGATAGTTATTCTGCTCATCGTAGGCAAGTTGGTATAAAGCACGAATAGCCAAATATGGAGCCGAGACAGTGCCGTATGTGACAGTATTAAGTCGAAATTCTTGAATAGGATCACTTGGACTGTCCCGCCAAAATATCCTTTGAAAGTTTCTATCCTCTTCATTAACTAGAATTTGTCTAAACATTTTCATGATATCAGCTGTGACAACTACTGGGTAACATCTGAATTTGACCAAAACTGGAAACAGCTCTTATTGTATTCTGGGACCTGTCATCAATATGTCTTTAAGAGATAGTCCTGATGAAGACTTACTAGTAGCATTAAATACCACACTTATTTTACTCGTAGAGCTAGATTCCTTAATTACTGCATGATGTGGCATGTAGTATGCCTGAATTGGGGACTCTGAACTACGGACTGGTTCCATGTGCCCGAGATCCAAGTATTCCTTCATGAAATGTTTATACATATCATATGTATCAGGAGATCTTAATAGATTTCTCTCTAAAGATTTAAATCTTTGTAAAGCAAGATCTTTAGAATTACCCAACCTTGAAGGGTTATCTTTAAATGGAAGTTTCACTGCATAACGACCATTTTGATCACGGAAGTGTGTTGTTTTAAAGAACTCTTCACATTTTTATCTTCACTTGAAGTACGTTTGATTTCAGGAATGAAGTCTAAAGACCAAAATCTTTCAACTAATTCGTTTGTATTCAACTGAAGATTATTCACTGTAAAAGTGTTAGTTAGATTCGAGTCATCAGTAATAGTGTTCCCGGAAATGATCCAACCCAACTGAGAACAAATTTCAAAGGGTAATGATTCTCCTCTCTTTATGATGTCTCCCTTAAGCATAGTAAAAAATACATTTACACTTAACAAAATATCTATAGATTTTCTTTCATAGAACTTAGGATCAGCTAAGACTAGATCGTCAAAATGATTCGCAATTTTAGAAGGAATCGACACGTTAGGCACATCTGAAGTTATCCTTGGAATCACGAATGCATATGTTCGAAATCTGAAATTTGACTCAAAGTGTGGGGTAAAAATTAATTCCATTTCTTCACTTGTGTTGAACGAACCAAGGCACGATACTTCAATTTTTTTGTTAAATCTACCTAACTTTAGTTTTCTGACACACTCTTCACTTATAAAGCTGGCTTCACTACCACAGTTTAGTAAAGCCCTGCAAGGGATGGCTTTACCATTGGAATCACTAACTTTAATGAGAGCCGTACACAGTAATACACGTTTTGCTTCACTTTTAGAATAACTAAATTGTCCTGTACATGTTGTGGCATTTGTAACGACTTCATTCTTTGGTAAGAACACTTCGGCTCTGGGGGAGAGTGAGGAAGTTTGTTTTGGTTTCTCATTTTCCCTAGTTTTGATATTTCGATCAAAATGAAGAACAGTATGATGAGGTAACTTACACGTCATACATTTATGTAAACTACGACAGTTTTTCACTAAATGAGGCTGAGAAGATAAACAATTAAAACCAAGTTTGTGTTTCTTAACAAATTCGATTCTTTTTTGGGCACTTAAGTTTAAAAACTTACCACATTCTTTAGATTGATTTCTACTATTCTGAAGGGTTCTAGCGTGGTCTTTTAGAAACTCGAGTAAATTATCTGAAGTACCTAATTCATCTTTTTTCAAAGTTCTTTCCCACCAAAATTTTATGTTTTTATCTAATTTCTCAGTTATCAGATAAACAAAAAGAACATCGGAAAGATCAGAAAATTCTAGCTTAAGAGTTCTCAAAGAGTGTACACATTCATTCCCTACATCAACACAATGTAAAATAGCTTGAGCTGAATCAGAAACATTTGGCAAATTAAACATTTTACGAATTAATGCATTAGTTAATTCTTTTTTATTAGAATAACGTTCCTGTAAAAGTTGCAACTCTATATCATAAGTAGCAAAAGAAATAGGAATTGACTCAATAATAGACAGAGACTTTTTTCTACAAGAAGCCTTTAAATATTGAAACTTCTGACATTTAGAAATATCCGGATTGTTATCTACACTAGCCTTAAAAAGATCATAGAAACTAATCCGCTCATCTATATTTTCCCCTGTAAAGGTAGAAAGTTCTAATTTTGGTAATCGAACGTCAGACGAATTTACTTTTGCTACACTACTTATTTCGATAACAGAGTCACTGGAAAGTTTCTGTAACTTTTTATTTATAGTTATCCATAATTCATCTTAAAGTTTCTTGTATTGTTTGTTGTTCCGTAATGAATGTATCATAATACTTTTCAGGACACAACAAAAATATTTCCTCATAAATAGAACGAAGTTAAAAGCATTCAGTTTCGTTTCGAACAACTTTACCTCTAAAATTTCTGCTTGTTCTAAATTCGATGTTTACCTTGCCTTTAAACGTTGTTATATTGCTTTTTAGAACCTTCGTTTCAGTTAAAACTGGTTTCAAATCAGCCATTATGAATAACAATAAATATTATACTAACAACTCTAGCAAAAGAAGATGAAATATTGGAACGTACTCACCCCAATGTTGAGGTTTCTACGCTATACCATGCCACGGGAATATTCCACAAATCGAAACTGATTTCACCACAGATGCCACACGCATAATCCACAAATCGAAAGTGATTTAACTTGCTAATATTTGAATAAATCACATCATATCCAAAGCTCGCTAACTCTTCTCTCCGGTCGCTACGGACCAGGAATGTTAAGAATAAGTCACAAAAACAAGGTAAGCGGACTGTAATTATCACTTATTTTTTTTACATAACACTTTCAAAAAGAAGGAATGCCGTCTACGTGACGGCACAGACACTTCACTCTTAGCACTGTAGCAATTAAAAAAAAAAAAAAAAGAAAGAAAGAATAGAATACAAATCACATAAGTTATGAGTTGAAAGTTCGTTACCATAGCAACCAGAATTGAATCATCAGGCAGCAACGCCATCTATTGTTGCAAAGACACACTAGTAATTCGTTTGGTAACAAAAAGTATTAAACAAATATGATATATAATCATGTATATCAATATAATATATAATCATATATAATCATCACTTTCAATATGTTAAGAAGGTGGAGATCTCAATATGAAGGGAAAACACTACTCGTTGAAAAGAAACAATACAATTTGGGATGTTGAAAATGTGACAAAAAAAGGAAAAAAGACAGTTAACATTGCACACATTTCACAAAAGTGATAATTTCACACTTTGCACACTCATCATTTGCTAGTGAATCGAAGCAGTAATCCATTGGCGCAATCCTCATTCCAGGTTCGTCGTCCAAGTATCCGCCCTGATAAAAAGCATATTTAATCAAGTTTAAACGATGAGGGCTGAACTGATACAGTGAAAAGTCTGCAGGGACAGAAAAACCTATCGCTATGCCAAATGTGCTGTGTGTCGATAATGATTGTGTTCATTATGTAACGAACAAAAGATTTGTAGTGTCTGAAGAAATGAATATTTAGAGTTGGATCTTTTCCGTACATCCTTCAGGTACCAGTTCTTTTTGTAGGACCTTACCATCAGATACTTCGGAAGCAGACAATGCATGAACATATAAGAAATAGAGATATCATTACGAGAATATGTCCATCTTTACACACTTTAATGATACTTTGTGGGTCCTATAGCTCCTAAACGCTTTTTTCCCTGCCCTTAAGACTTCGCAGTTTTTCTACTTGCGAAATAAGCTTTCAGAAAGTATACACGGGTTTCCGGAAAACCGGTATCATAGGAGAGAAGGTTTACTTGTAAGATCATTTCACCGTACTTGTTTGTCTCATTCACAGTCATAGAGGAAAAGGTGTCATCAAATAAGAGTTGTAAAAAACGTCGGATGACTCCTTTAAGTAACTTTTGGAGACCCTGGCTGTTTTCAGAAGAAATTCCTTTTAAATCACCGTCATCGGCCCATCTCTCAGTTCAATTAAGATCTTCAATTTCACTTTCATTATAATCTCCCCAATCAGTTTCCTTAAAAATTTCATCAAGTGTATCATCTATCAGTTCTTTATTCGCATCCATGTATTCGTCACATTCCGGATCTCTATCACCGTCTATAATAACATTTTGGTTCTTTTTTCTATTTCCTGCAAGCAATAAATCATCGCTTTCAATATCACTGCTTATTTTCTGCATTCCTGATGGTTCTCGCTATGGGTCACTTATTTTAGGAGCTAAATTAAGCCAATATCAAACTGTGTGTTTACACACTTCTAAGAAATTTGTTTATTATAAGAAACTTGTTTATTATTATTCTTGTAACTTGTTTATTATAAACTTGTTTATTATATTAACTTAACTTGTCTTATATATTAGTAGTTTGGAATCATGGTAAATAATATTAAAATATATTGGTAATTGTATGTTAAGTATAAAATATTTATGTTGAGGAAGTACTGGTTCATAAATAGAGGCCTGTTGTTGCCCTCTACACAAATGTTCCTTTTACTCTCGTCATACAAGATAATGTTGAAGCTGTAATTTTATGATTGAGTGTAATTTTTATATATATTATTATTATTATTTTGCTTTTTTATTGGAATATATGGTGTAGTCCCGAAAGATCAGTTAACTTGTACAAGGAAAGGAGACCTCTTAAAGTAAATGTCATAGAACACCTTGGCCACTGGTGCAGAACACACCAGTTAGATCAAGTGGATATGCCCAGTCAATGGAAACATTTATTTTGAAGTACTGCAGGTTCCTCTGCAGTCTGGTAAAATAAAAAAATTGCGAATGAAAGATAATAGCATAGAAACCATAATTTCAGCAATATTACTACTATATTTATGATATTGAAAAGCACTTTTTAAATATGGAAATTCCTGTATTATGAAATTCTGAAATTTGTTGTGATTATTTAAATCATAACAGATTTCAAAGTAAAACTTTTATATTTGTGACATCAAATGTGAAAAGTTTTTAAAAGTCTTCCCTGAACAAATATGATTATGTAGACTCTAAAATATAAATACCTTTGGACTGAAACTTTAATTCCACTTTATAAGTTTACCAAAGTTAATATTTCGCAATTACTTAAATGATTATTTTTGTCTAACTTTCAGAATTTGTATTAGTCATATTATGTTTCTCTTCATTTGCTAATGCTTTGGCACTTTACCATTTAAAAAGACTTCTCTGTCGCTAAAACGTATTCTCTCTGAAGGGAGAAATATGTAAAATAAAAATATGCAAATATGAATTATAATTTAAATTACCAATAGGCCCCTTCATGCTTAATTTAAATTTGGGTATTAAAATTATAAAAATAGTAATAACTTTTTCTGAATTGCAGCATTTTGAGATTAATCTATATCACATGTCCTTTACATAACGATGGTGACGTAAATGGAACTAAAACAACTAATAATAATTTTGCAAAGTTATATTAATTATCCAGTCAAATGCATTGAAACCGAAACTAACACATTTTGAGTTAAGATTTCACAAGACACTTTACTTCTACTTCTGTTCTCGCTAAAACTCGGCTTGCTGCTTTTCTTTCTATCGCAATAAAATAAAAAAAAAATGTATTTGTCCTGGAACAGACACGATTAATGTACCAAGTATTTGTGACCTCAAATAAAACAAGTATGACTTAAATCTGCTAAGACTGCGTTTTGTTACATTTATTCTTCATTTCGTATCTACTATGTAGACTTCAACATCTATCTGCGTTATTGCCAAATCATATAACTGTATATTTATTTTATTTATACATAGTGATATGATTATTGCAGGAATTAATTAAAAACAAAAAATATCTGTGCTTCTTTCAGATGGTCGCTCACTGGCAATTGAAGAAGGCAGCAAATTTATCGAGACTTCTGCTGGTATCAATCATCACGTTGATGAGCTGCTTGTCGGCATACTTTCCCAAATTCGTCTGAAACAGTCTTCCATGGAAAAAATACTGCAAAAAAGGGAATCCGTTAGCCTCGGTTCTTCAAGTGGCGCTAAGATGCGCGGTGGTCGATGCGCGGGATGCGCCGGATGCAAGGCTAAGGGTATCCTTAAGCGTATTCTCAAAAAAGCTTGTTCTAGGTCCAAGTCCTGTGACAACCTCCATGTATTGTGACTGTAAATGTATCGATGACATTTTGATGCTAAAGCTCTAATTTTTATCAAAATTTTGAACAGTATTTAAAATAGCTAATCTTTTTTAAGCTGTCGTGGACCAAAACTAATACAGTTGTTTATTCAGTGCTGGCTTTCTTCCAGTACTACTTTGCGTGTTCCTTTAAATTTATACATAAGAATTAACTTTTGTTTACAGTTCTTAATACCGAGCATAAATGAGTGTTTCCCAAGCTATATTTCTTATAACGAAATGTTAATAATTACATGGAGAATGAGATACAATTTACCCTAAACTTAAGATAGGAAATTAAATAGATTTCTAGCTCCAGGATTTTCATATAAAGAACTGCAACTATCGATTTATTCTTTTCTCTACAAGTAAAATTAAAATTTTTGCTACTTGTTTACTTTTTGAATTTTTTATTTAGATCATGTAACTACTATGCATGATTTCTATAATTTAGATGATGATAATACAACATAGTACATATTTACACAGTGCAAATTTTAATAATATATATTATATTGTCTTTTTCATGACTGTCGTAATTTAGTTAGCTGAATCAAATAAATTTTGCATTTCTTGTACACAAATAATGTATAACTTTTGCTAATTTTAGTGCCGTATTAATAAAAAAAAATATGTTTTTAAAGTAGTTTTATAAAAATAAAAATATTATATTTTTCAAACCTCATACTCTTCTCTGAAATAAAATAAGATGAACTAAGTAAAATCTTTTCATTTGCATTACTAAGAACTTACCTGCCCTTCCGAAAAGAAAATTTAATTATTTGAATTTTCATGTGTCGAGATAGGCTATTATTTCAATCAATGCGCATTTTTAAAATTCTATTATATTACTCAAATAAAACCTACATCAGTTACTTTGTCATGCGATCTTATGGAATTAGAAATATTTGATACGATGAAGTAATTAGAGGATATAGTTTAGGAATTTACGTAACCTTTATACGTATCGATTATCATATCATATGCAGTTTTAAACAGACTTACTATTTAAATGGAATTAAAACTTAAAAATTTCTAATCAAATCAATTTTGATTTTGAAAGTTGATAAATTTTATTAACCTTACCCCTCAAAATAAGGTCAGTGCTTTCGCATTATATTATTACTGATATTATTTAAACAACAGCAAAACGACTTATCTTTCTGTGTTGCTGAAATAATATCGTTAATTAATTCGACTTGTTTGTATACACTTATTTAATTTTCCTAACCACAAGCTCATATCAAATGCCTAGAATTAGAATTAACTAATGTTTCCTTGTTTTGATAGATCTAGAATCGGCTGTGATAAAAATATTAAAAATGCTGATTAGTTTATGCTAAGATTATTGAGGCTAAGAAGGAAATTAATCTTGTCTTATCTTCGAAACAGTAAATTATTAAAATTCAGTACATTACCTTTTTCTAAATGATCTGTTTCACAGTATAATTTGCTGAATTATTTCAGCTCATTAAATGCAAAAGTGCATCAATTTTGCAAAAACTAGCTCTCTTGATCTCCGAAATTACAACAGAAAACTCTTTATTAAAAGCTTTTGAAGTGTATAAATGCCAATGAGCTTTTCTAGTTATTGCGTAGCTAAAAATGTTATCAAAACATAAGGAAAACTTATTATACTTTATGAGTTTTTTTAAAATATATTATGTTTAAAATTTATTCTGACATTTTGAGCTTAAGGAAGTCATACTAATCAAATTCAGCATCGCAAAAGGTAATCGTAATTACAAACATCGTGTATTTGTTATCACATGGAAGTCTGCAGTTACTTGAACCTTATATTTTCGAGTCTAAATTTTATAATAAGTATTTCTGACGTACGTAAATATATAATAAATGCTCTAAAAGTAAAACAAGTATGAAACTCATGGAAAACCAAATAAATGTTTATTTCCAAAGAACTTTACATTTTGGATATTTTAACAAGCATATTTTAAATTGCTATTTTTTATTCTATTTTCGTATTCTTTTGCAGTCTACGAGTGCTATTTCTTTTACCATCCGAAACTAATCTTTCCATCTAAACATTTTAAAAGCCCCAACAGCTAAAATGGAAGGAAAAAGTTTCGTTAATTTATATGGAAGACGTTAAACGATCCGGATTTATTAATCAGAATGCAATATATTTTCACTTTCCTCAGGCACTAGATGACAGGGTGCTATGTTGAGTCATGGTAAGATATAGTTACAGAAAGACTGGGAAAGAAAGTAAGTAAAATATCTTTAATTAGTGCATAGTCATTGCCAGGACAGGCCGCTGATGTCTGGAACTGAGATTAGTCGTTTGACGAGAGAAGCGCTTCCATAATATGTTGACCGTTTAAACCCATATACATATATTTTTATCATTAAGTCTTTTGTATGCCTCAAAACATCTCGCAACCTATCTTTCGCATATTTGTTTAAAATTATTTGCCCTAAAATTTTGCTTTTATGTTATCATTACGCAAGGGAAAACACTAAATATCAGGACTGGTTTCTCCATTTTTTCGTAAAGGCAATAATCCTTTTCAAATTAAAAGGCTCAAATGAAATTTAGCAAACTGGTGAGCTCGTGTATAATATAATGCATTGACAAAAAAAGGCTGACTTTAAAATTTTATGTAATACTTGCACATCATAGCTACAGAGTTAAATTTCTTACATAAGAAACTGGGCTCTAAATCAATGCAAATTTTTATCACACATCAACAAAGAAATTAGGTTAAAAGCAGCATGGAAGAAATTATATCACATATGAATTAGTAATTGAAAGTAACATCCAACAAATAATATTTTATCTGCTAAATAATTTAAAACTATTAATACTGTAGTAGAATGAAATAAATGATTAAATATTTATTGCTATGGTTTGTTTAATTAAATAGAAATACTAGTTAATAATGATATTTTTTCTTTTAGTGGAAGCATTTTAATGCATGATTTGTTTCCTACTTACCCGTAAACGCTTCTATATCATGAATTTTCTAGGAAAGCTGCGAAGTGGTAAAAGTGATTGAGTTTCTGAATATTATCTTTTCCTTCAGCAAACCTATTTTATACTATATTTGATTTAATAAGGAACATAAATTTTAAAAATAACAAATTCCATCATTAAAAGAGCTTCTCTAATTTCGCCTTTAACTAATATTCTTGGAATAACTTATAAATTATAGTAATAATTAACTCTTTATGTATGAATAATTAAGGTAGAAAGTTAAAATATTTCAATTAATTATTATTAATAACAAAAATGAAATTTACTTAAGTCAGTTTTAAGAGTTTCTGAGAAAAACCTTTACTTGGTAAAGTTTGGGGAACGCTTTTGTAGATTTCTGCTATAATTTTAAGAATAGGTGTTAGAAAATTTTTGTCTTGTTTCTGGTAATAAATAAAAACCGAAAAAGAAATTTTATAGATGAAATTTTGATGTAATTAAACCCGAAAGTAAGAAATATGTGAGTTACGATACCAAAATTTATGTTTCATACTCATAAATGTGTCTAAGAAATTATGCTCAGTTCAATGAACATGAATAAGGGAGAAATTCTGTTTTCTTCAAAGAGAAGAAACATTTTACAATTCTGTTGCATAAAAATATTCAATCATTCTAAAAGAGTTTATAAATAACTGAAGAAAATAAATTATAAATATTGAAGAAAATAAGAATAAAAAATTTTTGAAAAATGAATGAATTTATGAAATAATTTGTAAATATATTCATAAATTCACTTAACGTTTTCTATCAGAGAACAATAAAAAATGATTTAAGTTACTTGAATAAAGTTAATTCATTGATTTTTCTATCCAGGCTATAAATGTATTTTCATTCTCCTTGTGTTAATTTTCAAAAAGGTGAGACTTGTAGAAAATATTGTCATGTCATTTATTTTACTTGCTCAAATAATAATTTTACTTTATTTCGTACTCCAACATTTTATATCCTCTGAAATAAAACATATTTAAGATTTCATACGAATTATTTTAAAAATTTTAAAAGGAATTTTGATTTTATATGGAAAGCAATATACAGATAAATGCCAAGTAAAATTATTTTTCATAATTACTCGAAATATAGTACAAATATTAGTTTCACACTGAAATGTGCACTGAAAGCAAAGATTCTACAACGTCTATACAGTACCAAATATCATTGAATAAAGGACTAGGATGATCAGAAAAATGTTTTAAATGCAGATAATAACTGGAAAAGCCTCCAGATTTTTTTATGTGAATAGCTAGCAATTAAAGCGATACTATTTATGATGTAGACGTTAAGAAAATACATATATCATAAATATAAAATTTCATACTTATTAAAAAAACGGTTAAATATTCAAATGAAACCCACAAAAAATATGTGATTAGATTTGTCTTATGCTGGAATCTTAACAACTCCAAATTTAGGTAACCGAAATTTAAATTTTATGGATCTCTTTTCTTCCATCTAAACCAACTGAAATTAAAACTGTATTTACAGTTGTTTACTTTGTTGCTTCAAAGAATATAAAATAGTAGCATTAATAACTTTCAGCAAAAATACGTTGCGTGACAAAATTTACTAATAATGTATTATAGTGTTAATATTTTATTCTCACTTTTATTTCAATGAAAAGAATGATGGTACAAAAATTATTCGCTTAAATTTAGTGCAGCGGAAATAAAATTAAGACTTTGTGTTTAGCTTTATAGATTACAAAATAAAACTGAACTTCAGACATTTTATTTCAGTTGAACTGTTTTCAGAAAAAAGTACTTTTTTCTCACAGAAACAAGTATTTTATTTTTTATTACATATTTGTTTAAAAAAGCATAAAACTCCACTTACTTGCTTTACAGTAATTACCTATTTGGTTTGCAGGAGGGTAAAATCTAACTAATTACGCGTATTGTGCAAATATCCAGGTAGACTATGGTTTTATGTAAAGAGCTTGAATATGCGAGTTAAAAGGAAAAGTATTCTAAGACAAGGAATAACTGCGGTAAATTATTTAGATATGCTGAACAGAAAACTAGTAAAATGCAAATAATCAAATTATTGAATATTACAGAAAATAATATAAGAAAACTCGCTGAACAGTAACTGAAATAATGATCCTGTAAAGACTTTTGATTAGAATACTAATATCATTGATATAGTTTCACTCTATGAAGGATGAGGAAAAATCAAAATTAAAATTTACAATTATACAATAGAAGACCTAAAAGACTTAGTAAAGATAAAAAAAAAGGAAAATTAAACAGTTTGGTAAATTAATTTAAATAAAATAAACTTTACTAAACGCTGAAAAACAATTATACACCATGGTACGTAATATATATGATGTTATATAAGTCTTTCATTAATTGCAATTATGTAGCAAATACTTGTAAAAATTACATAGTTTAGCTATGTTTAAAATGAGATGAATTTGTATCATAACTTGCTCCATTTAAAGATATTACTAAAAATTAAGTTTAGGTGCAAACTATTCTGTATTACTTTTACGTATTATGTACATTGGTTTTAAATAGTTCTGTTAGCGAGAAATATGTAGCATTAGTTTCGAGAATAAATTGATGTAGCATGATGCCAAAAGTAGAAAAATGTGGCTATAAACATTTCTAGTAAAATTAGCTAAATCGAGGAAAAGGCGCGCTCATAAGCAGGAGCAAAAGAAAAGGCAGCTGTCTTGTTTTGAAGGATTTTAGTGATTGTTAATTTAATTTGAGAGATAAATATTTCCTTGTATCCAGTACTTTATAGTAGTACTTTAAACAAGCTAATCAACAAAAAATGAATTTTTATTAAATATGTTTTTGGAAATGAATATTAATTTATTGTAAACTTTTGAACCTTTGTAACCAATTCAAGCTATATTTGTGAAGTGTTGATATTGCATTCTTGTTTTTTACATGTACCTAATAATTTAAAATAGCTAGCACAGATGTACATTCATAGAATTGTCAGACATGCAACATACGTCTGTATCTAAACTTATACTGTAGCTGCAATTTTGGAATAAATAAGATATCTCATGTGTTTTAACATGATGTTTCCCTTTGATCTTCTGCCTGTGTTGTAGTTATTTTGCTTTCTTCTAATTAATACTTCGACACTGTTGTTATATTCTATGTATTTTGTGTGTTGCATTTATGTATGTATATTCTGTTTATTGCGTTTGAAAACTAAACGTTAAGATAATGTAAAGGAAATACTTTGCTCATTCAAGTTTAAGAATTTATGTTAAACTTGTGACTATTTTGTACACGTAAATTTCGATCACTGAATATTCTTTTCAAGTTTTAAATTAAATTTTAGTCTGAGTGCATTTTAAACAAGTATTTTACAAATCTTACTCTTCGAAATAAATATTACATTATAAAATCAAGCCAGTGTTTAAACTCTGCAACCTGCAACAACAGTACATATCATCAGTATATTAATTTCCACAATTTTCTGAAAATAGTCATCGTTATTAAATTTACACTTCTGATAAAATTTTGCATCTGTATTACGTCTTCCATAAAATCAGCATAATCAAATGTATTTTACTGTTGTTAGTGTCGATGATCGCAGAAAGGACATCTTTTTATATTTACTACTATTTGAAAAATTCATGTACCTCTATTTTAATTTAATGAATTTCACCATATGTAATAGTTTCTCTGAATCTGACATTTGTTGCTGAACTATAAATGTAAAACATATATGTATTTCTGTCTGTGTGATATGTCGTACTCTTAACTATGAATGTCAAGCACTTTATTTGATGATAAAGCAGCAGTTATACTGACTGACATATTTTTATTGATTATTAATATAGATTTTTATGTGTTAATAAGCGTCTTTATAAAGAATGAGAAGCTGTCAATATCAATTAACAATTTTATTTTCTATGTCTAAATATATGACATTCATATTGCTTTTAAAAGCTGTACATACATTACCTTTTCTATTCAATAATTATAGTATAATCATAAGTCAGTTAAATTATCTAAATAAAATTAATCTCTGTTTTAAGTGCTAAAAAACCATTGGATGTTATTGTTTTGTAAACAGAAATTCGGCAGAAATGTAACATCAAAATACATTTTACGTGGCATATTTCAATGCATTCTGCTAATTTTAATATATTTTTTTAATTTTCTTTTTACTGAAACTTGTAACCTGACGTGCAGTGTAACCCGAACTTTCATCCATATTTTATCAATTTTTCATGCATATGAATGTTCAGATAATATATTTTAAATTATTATCGGACGAAGATAACATGAAAAGAAATCCGAGACATATATCATTTATATATGGGGTGTGTTGGTGTATTTAATTATGGCAAAGCACACTAGGGCTATCTGCCTTCGTGGAGGACTTTCTAAGGGAAACTGGCTCGTATACACGTTACACATGGGGAAAACCACGAAAACACCCATGCAGCCAGCCCGTTCGCGGGATTCGAACCTCCATTTATATATGAGCAAGATTTTAAAGGTAAATGCTTCAAAAAGATAATCTCTTATTAAAATAAAATTCTTCCTCGGAGATTTCAAATCCTTTGTACAAAATTCTGACATAAAATTTTTAATATATTTTATGTGATGTATAAAATTCAAATTTAATTTTTAGTTTGCAGGCACTCATCGCTTGTTCATTTGTTGGGAACAATATTATTGTCAAAGAACGTATATCATTAATCCTTTTCCTAGCCTTAAAAATCATATTGGCTACTCATAAACGCGAATAATTCACAACCTCACATCCTGTTTCTTAAATACAGTTGAATAAAACTCCACATATATGGAAAAATAAGTAGATAACGTAAGACTTAATGTAAAAACACGACGAAGAAAGTGGGAACATAAAGCTATTCGTCGAAAATGGGAAAAGGTTTAAAATGGTAAGTGTCTATAGAAAGGATTGTAGAAAAGCAGGAAAATCCTGTATTTAAATAAGTAAATCTAAGATTACAGAAGTGTAAACTGCGTAGTTTAATCTATAAAATACAATTGTGCTCGTTTTCCCCTATGAAACAGAATTGAGCGCTTTGTCTTTTATATGATAGTTGTAAATTCTTTTCAACTAACTAAAATTCACGTTACGTTATTTTATCGTGCATTTTCAACACCAATTTATCTATAACGTACATATGCATTGTTTTAATTAAGTATTTCAGGAAATGTTATTAAACATAATATAATTTGAAAAATCAAAATATACAGTGATTTTTAAAAGGCAACATTTTCTGCAATCTTTTTACTTACAATACGATACTATGATAATCATTAGACCGAGAAATGCCAAACAGTTAGCAATAAATCTAATGTTCATGCTTTTCATGCCAACCATTTTTAACAAAAGCTCTGCAAAACAATTGGTTTTATAATTTAGCAACTATGTTTGCAAAATGTAAAATTTAAGATTCAATTAGAATTTTTTCTTGGTTAATTTATAACTGTGGTTTTCATTCCGTTTTCTGATATTTGATACATACATATCGTCCTCTTAAGTGTTCTCTAAAACACTGCTTTTGGAACAATGACGAATGAATCAATAGCTAAAACCACAAGTTTCTCTAAATAATGTGTCTGGCGTAGGTTCAGTTCTTCGTTTCATAAAAATTAAGTGCGTAGTATATTTTAAATTTCGATAATTTCAGAATGGTCGTTGATAAGTGGTGAGTTATATATTTTTATTACTTGGATACATAATTTATATCGAGAACAATAGATATCCAGGATATCGAGTTTCGAAAACATTTTATTTGTATTGAATGTTATTGGCTTGGTGAGAAAATAATGTAAATACATACTTGTTTATATTGCTTTGCTTCTTTTTTTTTATAACTCATTTTTTATTACGTAAGTTCTTTCGTGTCTCAAGTTTTTGCGAAAGTTTGGCAAAAAAGCTAATAATACCAGTGGTAAAACATATTTGAGAAAGAATCAGAAAATTGACTCTCAAATTTTTCGAATGCTTTCTGATTATCAAATCTGCTTTTCAGGAATTCCTTTTTAAACGAGCGACGTAAAAATAATTAAATTGCTGGCACTAGATTGTGTGAAATATGGCGAATAAATTAATAATTCTCAAACAAGAGTGCCAATATACTCGTATTTAATGTGCTTCTTTCGAAAACTGAGATCTAACGTTATCAGGAAGAGAATAAATTTTATTCAATTGTAGATTTTTCTTGATGCGATCTTGATAGCTTCTGAAACATTAGTTAGAGCAGTATTTATTAGTTGTTGCTTTCATATTAGTTAAATAATACCTAGTATATTATTTTGTTTATATCCTGGTATATGGAATTCATAAATTTTGCAGGATGAGTTGAAATTTCATAGTTAGTTCTATCAGTTGATAATGGTGCTAAACATTAGTTCTTTATGGTCCTCTTTTCAGCTTCAGTTATAAGATGCACAGATCGTTGAGTCGTGTACCTTAGTGATGATTCATGCATATGTCCACACACTGAGCTAGTTAATTTGAGGTTAATGAATAGGATACTCAAATGCTAAACTTAAAAATTAATTACTTGTTGTGTAACTGATTCCATAGTATCATGATTGTACCCAAATATCCTGTGTACCAACTAGCAAGTGAGTAAAAATTAGCTTTGAATCTCTGGTAATTAGCTTGCTAAGGAGCTAGTTTATAATATTTAAATGGAATCGACCGTCCAGATTTGGATTTAAAAGCTCTAAGGATTTTGAAGCACTAAAACTTGTAGTACTACACTTGTAGCCAATATAACGTTTCAGTGAATGAAATACCGTGCAATCCATAAAGCATAAAAAATTATGTTTACTGAAGAGTAAAATACTCGAATTTTGGATTTCTTTACTCAAAATGTAAGAAATATAATGTAAGATATAACAAAATACGATGGCTGCACAAAGAAATGATTGGCGATCTCAAAATTAACTATTCTAAATTTGGTATTCTCCCTCCTAAGTTCATCTGTTCTTCCTAATTCGAAATCTTTCCACGTTACATAACAACCCAAAATTAACCAGTCACAGCTTAGCAACACTTTATGCACCTATTTAGTATAAATACTGCTCGCAAGCAACTATGTCATTCTTTTTCCTAGCTTCCCCATGCCAACATCTCCACGCCGCTATGCCCATTTGCCTAAAATGACATCGTATACTTTTTTATCCGTGTGTATAAAAATTATCATATTTAACTATCATCGGATTGAAAAAATAATCTGTCTATAAAATTAAGCTGATGTGAATTATCATGCACTAAAGTTGTGTTTTGAAACGGCCATGTCCGGAAGTTTTTGGTTTATGCATCCATCTATCTAACTACGTAGACTTCAAGCTGTAGCAGATCAAAATATCCACCCTCGGCCACAACGACTGCAAGCTGCTAAAAATACCGGTTTCGTCCCCTCACTGCCCTCACTGAAAATACCATATATAGAAATACTTTTTAATCTATTAATTGTGCAGCGATTTATGCTTCAAAAAAATGTGTAATTCAGTAAGTAGATTTACGTAGTACTTCTTGTTTACCTGTCATGGTTTACAGGCCAAAAGGCAAAAAGATAAAACAAAATCACATTCATATAAATAGGCGGTGTAGAATAAAAGAAGGAGCTATTATGAAAATCTGCACTTTCCTTATTTATGCATATCTGAGAGGTGGAATACTTTTGAATCTTTTTGTAGAATTTTATATTAACTTTCGGAAAAGGTTTTCAGTATTTTTTCGCCAACCTTATAATGATAGAAAATTATTTCATTTTATATATTTAGATATTCTTGTTTTCCCTCTTACTATTTACAGCTTTATTTCATTTTTATTGATATTTTAAGAACATTTTTTCATTATTACATTAATTCTATTACATATTTCATTATTTCTTATGTTTGAACTTAAAGCATCTGATTACTATAAATATTTATGTTTTAATGAGTTTAATCTGTAAAATAGAATCTTTATAGTACAGTTGTCCTGGAGAGGATGAAGTATGAATACACAAAAATATACGCTTAACCAAAATATATATAACTGCATTTAACTTTGTATAAATGTAACTTCTTGAGTTTTTTCCAAGAAAAACCTCGTTGAAGAATCATGTTTTGTTTCTCGTACAGGTGTTATTGTTTATCAGAAATATCTGTAATTCGTCATATCGTATTCAACGAATTTTATAATGTGTGCATTTGCTTCCTTAGATGTCTATAATATTTTGTGGTTTTTCTGATGAAAATGACTGAGTCAGTATGTCTTCTAGAAGATTTATTCATCTTGTTTTCCATATTAGTCAAATGTGATGAAACTCACTGTAGTATGTAAACAACTGCACTCATAGATATTTTAGCATCCGTGTAAAAGTATAAGACATTTTGTCAAAAAGGAAGGAGAATACCTGTGTTATTTTTAAATGCTAAGAGTAAACCATAATTATTTTGCATAAAAGTGATTTAAATTTAGATTTCTGCACATGTTATAAAAATGTCTGTAGAATTTTGTATCAATTTAAAATTTTCCAAGGATTCATACTGTGTATAAATTTTGAATAAATTGGCATTCTAATGAATATGTGTCTTTACTTGTTATCGGTGTTATTGTGGTATTACCCGCATTACACTTTTCTTATAAAAATTAAAGACCAAGTATCTCATTCATCATCATAAAACGATAATAACCATATTCATTTTAAATTTGCAAATTAAAATTTAGTTAAATATACTTAAAATATAAATACTTCATATATATAACTTAATCTGTGTAAATTATAATTAAAGCTATGTTTGGGAAATAGGCATGAATCTTAGGGTATCTAAAGGCGTGAAAGGCTTTTTCGTGTATCTATGCTTTGTAATGTTTTCATGTAAATGAATTAGTCTGTTTTTGATCCCTCATGTCGAATTGCAGAATTTAGAAATGCAATTCATCACCGAATGCCTTTACTAAAGAAACGGTAGTGACTCCAGTAAATCAGTGCGTACAGAACATTGCTCTTAGTATTATAAATGGTTTTAATGGTCTTAACTAATCCATGACTTGAACTCAAACAAATAATTCATAAATTTTTGTGTCAGAATTGCTTTGTATTGACAAGATTGACGAGAAGGCGCTGCGACAAAGATGTAAATGCGCTGTGTCTTTGGCTCTTCTTATAATTATTTATTTACATTTATATTTTATGTTATTCTTTGGATTTTATGATTTTTTTGAAGTGGACCTAAAATCCTTTCTTTGAGTGGACTCCGTTTTCAAAGTATATGCAGCTTTTTATTCTTTGTAAAGGAAAATTGTAAACATTATCGCTAATCCTAGCTTATCGGCGACGCTGCCGGCATGACGGTAGCTGATGAGGATGCTTTTTACAGGATGCTGATTAGTTAACTCTTTGCAAAATTGTGCTTTTCCAAAGATGTTAGATAATATTCTTGTAAAACTGCATAATTTAATTATTTCTGCTGAAGAACACTTCATTGAAGAAATCTCGTTTATATAATGTTCCATGGTGATCAATCCAGATTGGTTGTATAAGCAAACAGTTAAACGCAACTAGAAGGAGGTTTCAAAAAACTAAAAACGCACTTTATTTACGAGAACATTTATTTGCAAATAAAGCTAAAATGTACGTTTAAGTTAGAGGAAAGTAAGCTTAATTCTTTGAAAGAGTTTCTCAGCGATGTTATTATGCATAATGTTTGGGAAAATATTTATTATTTCGATGCTAAAACGAATTTTTCAAAAAATATTCAAATTTCAAAAATTGAGACGTCGTCAGAGCAAGTTACTTCATATTTTGAGGTTACATTATATGCCATTTTATAACGATCATTTCCTCTTCACAGTTTAATTTACGTTGAGAAAATTAAAAAACCTTTCGGCTGTGAAATGACTTCTTCTTATGATGCAGATGATGACTTTGCATTTCCCAAAAGAGAAGTTGATAATGTTATTAAGTCTTTAAAATTAGATAAAACTCGGACAGAATCACACATAAAATGATTTGGAATAATCATAATGTTTGTACATCTATCTTACATAAAATATATAATGCCGTCTATATCAGAAACGTTCTCAAACAGGGTGGAAGAAAGGTAGAATTGAGATTGCTCCTAAATATACTGAATTTTAGGGGTCTAGTATTGAAAATATTAATGTATCATTCTTTTGCCAGCTTAAGTAAATGTCTCAAAAAACTTTGTTTAAATATACTGAATTGGCATTTAACAAGTAAAAATATTTTGGATGAGGATCAGCATTTATTTACGCCTCAGCGTACAGCTGAAGATGCCTCACCACTAAAAATCTTGAGACAAACGCCTCAGTGTGCAGCTTCGTTTATGTGACACAGTAACGGAAAGTAAAAGAAAACCCTATGTTACGATTTTGATGTTTCCGGACATAAAAGGCCCTTTGACAATGCTTGGTGGCCAGGAAGCTTAAATTTATTGAAACATGCTAACATGCCTGGGAGCATCTTCTACATCAAGAGGTTTTTGCATACTCGCACTGTAGCACTTTCTCTAGACAATACTACAAAAGATTAATAGTTTGCAAAAGGGCTGTACTCAAGGACAGTCTCTGGACACTTTTCCTGGAATCTTATATTCAATGATCTTTTGTGTGAATTATCTGCTTTTCAGTACTGTTTTAGAGTTGCTTTTGCGGATGATCTGCTTTAATTGTTCGATACAAAAGTTCCGTTGATGGTTGTCCTTTGTCTCAAGATTTTTAGTGGTCTAAACTTCAAATACAATTCAATTCAAATACAATTCTCTTAAAAGCAAAGTTATTATCGTACATAAAAATATGAATACTGACTGCGTTTATTACGTGGTAACGTTCCTTTAGAAGATGTTACTCAAATAAAGTATTTGAGAGTTATCTTGGATAACAAATTTCAGTGAAAGTATCTTATTTCCCATCTCTTAATGAAAGTACCAAAAGGTATTCTGAGAGTCAATACAGATGTTGTTTTTAAATTGATCTATGAGCAAGGAACAGTGCCGTTTACTTTCTATGCATCAAGTGTTTCGGGCGGTTCTCTGCTGAAAAATGTAGACCGCTAGCTTCTAAGGAGAATTCAAAGAAGATTTCTTTTAAGAATTGTTCCTGGTTACAGAGCCATTAGTTTAGAGGAACATTTTACTGTCGCTGGTATTCCACCTATAATATTGTAGGATCATAACTTACTGTCTAGGAGTATGATGTTTGTTAACTTACTTCTGAGGTGGCTGTCTAGAGGCTAATAAACTAATTCGAATTACAAATAACTTGAATATTTAATGGAAACATGAATAGTTGTTACAAACTACAAAATGATTACATGAGTAGAAGAAAATATATAAGATTATTTACAGATGAAGAGAAGTAACCGTCTTTTACATGCAAACATCTTTTAATCGCGTCATCATCTTATTCCATAATCGTCTGTGATCTCTTCTCGAAAAAAAAAAAAAAAAGATTTATTTCCACAGCTTGCTGCGTCATTCGATTATTTTAGACGATGCCATTATACAATATTAAAATTTTCAGCAATATTGCGATGAAGGAAATCATTTGCATTCAATCCTCATCAAATTTTCTTGACAGCAGTCTTCCAGTTTCTTCTTCGCCGTATCATTTTATAAGAAATACTATGCTAGGTTTCGGATATTCCAGTGCTGTTCTTTGAGAGTATATTTTTTTTTACAGATGGAAGTAAGATGAATCATAAAGGTGGCCTTGCTTTTGTTGTTTATGATGATAAACAAAAAAGAGTTTTCTAACAGTACAGAATTAGTAAAAAGTGCTCTGTTTTTCAGGCTGAGTTACTATGCTTAAACCTTGATGTGAAATAAATTCAGAATTCTAGTAGTGGTTTAAGATCAATGCGCATTTTAATATGTTAGTGATTCTCTTTCTTCGTTACTATTACTATGGAAAATTAGTGTTTCAGAGAAACTTGCTGTTGAAATTCAGGTTACTATTAAAACCTTGCAAAATCCTGATACTGACGTTCATTTCGCTTACGTTCATTGACACTGTGAAATTTTGGAAGTGATAGAGCGAATGCTCTGGCAATAATAGCTACGAAACGCACATTGATTTGAATCTCCGTGTTCTTGTTTCTCATTAGAAGCGGTTTTGTAGACGCGGTGGCATCTGTATTTCGAACAGAGAATATCTGGTTTTATCAAAAGCACAATGAACCAAAATTTTTTTCCTACAATTTTTCACGGAATAAAACTTTTCAGTTTTCAACAGAGTTTAAAGTAACTCAAATTTTGACTGTACGTCGAGATATTTAAAGCGATTTTAAGAACAAGTTAAAGCGATTTGGACTTGCTTCAAGTGCTTTGAGCAGCTGCGGTAGCGGCCGCGAAGATGTAAAGCGTATTCTTCTTGAGTTGGTTCATTATGTCCAGCAGAGGAAGGTATTTCAGCTAACTTTGATACGTCTATCTATATCTTGGCCAAAACGTTTTTATGAAATCTTTTGGACTAAAGAGACAATTTTTGTTTTTTGGGGATTTCACTCTCAATTTAAATTATAGAGGTATCTAAATTTTATTACTTTTTTATTTTATTGTATTTTTTCATTTATTATTTTTTATTTATTAGCCCAAATGAGCATTAGAGCAGAAGAGCTTTTAGTCTCAAAATTGTTGCCATCAAATATTATCGCCCTGCATTTTAAAGAAAATAAACAATGAAAAATCTACATGAATATGTGTGTATATCTCGCAATGGGAAAAAACAATGGTAACTAGAGTCATCAAATTTTGAATAACATAGTCATCCACCTGAATATAGGGCCACATTTTGTAAAACTCTAACAAATCTTTGCGGTTCCAAAATCTCTAGTTTTTAATCTCAACAATTTCAAAGCGAGTAATGGCAACACTGTAAGGAATAAAATATTTTTATCTCCAGCACGCGAGACTATCTATCGGCTATTCTAAAGATATGCTGTATTTAAATATTTTTAACCCAACGTGTCGTTAGCCCAAATGCTTTCGAAAAGTATATTTGTCTGTAAATTAAAAAAACGCCTGTTTAAGCGTAGTATAAAATCTGAAAGCTTTCAAATTTTACTTTTAATAATTATTCCGCATTACAGTGCTATTCCCCATTTGTTTATTTATTTTGCTAGTGGTTTAATTTACTCGAGTAAGCTTCGTGCTATACGTTATGGAACACGAGGAGTTGAAATTAGAGTTAACAAAATAAAATATTGCTTTGATTTCATTGAATCTAAAGTTTGCTGATTATTCATAATATTTTACTGTGTTAGTCATTGGTGATAATTTATTAGAAACATTGTTAGTAAAAGGGGAAAGAAACGTTGACAAAGATGTATTATAAATAAATTGTCGTTAAATAGCACGAAAGACAGTAAGTTTCCACTGTTATTTGAGTTTTATGAACGGAAAGAAATGTTTGAAAAAAATTAACATTTCTTAAATGTTGATTTATTAATTTTACTATAAATTTTGTTTAGCCAAATCCAACATTACCTAAATTATAGGAAAGAATACCATTGAGTTTTCTAATTTAAAACCCAATATTCAGTTTTTAAATTAGCATTTATCTTTGTTTCATTTTCAAGAATTAAATGCGTCACCTTATTGGCATTGTGGTAGGAGCCGCTTGCGGTATCTTTAGGCTTGGAATTCAAATCTCGTAGTAAGCATGGATATTTGTAAGTATGTCTTTGCAACAGAGGAAATTAAAATAATGTTCGGCCAAAAAAACCTCTCGAGAGGTTCGTGGAAGGGGAATAAGGGTGCGACTTGTCCTCCTGGGATTCTCCTCCAAAACTGAAATCGAGTTGGGGACATTCGTACTGTCAGCTACAAAGTGCCCAATGCCTGAGTCAACTACATGCGCAAACCTTGCCTACTGAAAACGATAAAATTCGCCAACTGGATCCGATATTAGTATCAGACAACTTAGAATAACTTATAATGAAAAAGGAATTATATGCATATTTCATTGTATGCAAAACTAGGACTATGAAATCTTTAACCAGGAGATGGCTTGTAAGTACCTACATTCTATATTCGCTCATAAATTACGCCAATTAAAATTTGCTTCGTGCCGGAAAAGGTCCTGACTGTACACTGGTGGGCAAAAATTAAGGACGAAGTCGAAAAATTAGCATATCAGCTGAACGAAGTGGCAGAGCGGACAGAAAGACCAATCAGGAGATTAAGTAAGATGATGTACGGTAGCACATGTGCAGATATGCAGGTAGACGTAATGGGGGATTGTCTTAGTTGTATAAAGCATGATGTCGGTGTAAGATCAGTATTTCTGGCAAAGAGATTGCAAGCCGTATAGCAGTTAAAATCACACCGAGTTGCTACCTCAGCGAGAAATGGCGAATAATCAATCTGTTAGACAACATCTGGATGCTATTACCCGAGGTCGAATCATTGGGAAGTTGGAGGAAGGCCGCAGTGTGACAAGTGTGGCTGCAGAGTTTGGAATTGCTCACAGCATCGTTTCACGACTTTGGAGACAATTTCAAACTACAGGAACAGCTATCCGGGGGTTTAGTATTGGTCGTCCACGAGGAACCACACCCGCAGATGACCGGTATATTTCCTTACAGGCCAGAAGAAACAGGCGGCAGACAGCGGGAGAAATCGCTAGACACACGACACAGGCGACTGGACGACCGATATCGCGTTTTACCGTGGCTAGAAGACGGCACGGTGATGGTCTGGTTGCACGACGCCCTGTACGGTGTGTACCTCTAACGCCTTCCCATCGGAGAAGGCGTTGTCTGTGGTGCCGGGAACACCGGAATTGTAGAGACAATGATTGGGGACGAGTACTCTTTACAGATGAGAGCAGATTCAGTCTGAGTAGTACATCGCGTACTCATCTGGAGAGAGCGGGGAAGCGCAATCATCCCTCGAACATCATTGAAAGGGACAGGTATGTAGGTGGCGGTATTCTCGTTTGGAAAGGCATCATGCTTGGTAGTCGTACAGACCTTCACATCTTCAACGCAGGTTCAGTCAACGATACCCGTTATTGTAACGAGATTCTTCTTCCATATGTGCGTCTTTTTAGAGGCGCTATGGGTCCGCAGTTCCTTTTCATGGACGACAATGCACCATGTCATCGCACAGTAGCTGCCGAACAGCTCTTAGAGAGTGAGGATATTGAACGTATGGATTGGCCGGCACGATCTCCGGATCTCAATCCCATCGAGTATGTATGGGATTTTCTAGGCAGACGCTTGGCAGCTCGTACCTTACCACCAGTAACGATTCTGGATTCTGGAGATTGGCGCTGCAAGACGAATGGGACGAATGCCTCAACAACTCATTGACACCCTCATTCTCAGCATGGGCAGACGCTGTGAAACCTGCCTAGCAGTCAGGGAAGATCATATCCCCTATTAAAGACCGGATGTTTCTTGCTGGACACCCATCACAGGGATGTTTCGGCCTTCAGTCGCATTGCGCTCCATGCTACTTTTTCAACAAAGCTTCTTTTTATTCCTCTGATTTCGCTTTTAGTAAGTGTTGCTTACATTACTCATGTCCTTACGTATTGGGGATCTTACGGTATTAAATGTGTTGATTTGGAAAGCTTTTGTACAAAGTTATATTGAAAAAACCGTCTCGTCCTTAATTTTTGCACACCAGTGTAAATATACTACTAAATAAAAGGAGAATAAAACATGCCGTTAAATTAGTTTTAAAAACAATAATTATGAATTGAAATTTGCTGTTCTATAAGATTTATCAGATGCTGACAGTATTCCAGAAAAGAATTTTTATAACTCAAAGCTTATATTTGTTTATATTCTTTTTAATACTCATTTCAGAATTCTAAAGTAAATTCATTTCATTTACTTTACGAAGTTTCATTTCAACACGGCTTAATTAATCTTTAATATTTATCACATTTTTCAGTTTAAACGACTGACTATAATTTTAATCTGAATAAAAATGTAACTTCTTTTCGTGAGTTCACATTACTTCCTATATATGATTTAAAAGAAAACAAAAAGTGTAAAAATAAAATTCTGATGCTACTAAAAAATGTGAAGTTATTTTATAGCCATAAATAAAAAGCATATAAATAAGCATTTTTCACATTTTATGAAAATTAGCCTTACCATGAGATATCTGAAATAGCTCCACCGCTTTAAATAAAAGATTATAACAGAACCTCATTTCGAAACTAATCCTCAGCTGAGAACAGCCTATAATGCTAACGATTTAGAATAATGACTTAAGTTACCAAATAAAACGAAACTTGAGTTATTATTCAAGAAAATTCAAAGCCAAGAAGAGCCGGGTATGTTTAATGGTAGTTTCTTTGGATTTTCCATTATATTCTATATGTTCTGAATATTTCCATTATATATTATATACTTTATAATACCCTTTTTAACTATATAAACATATTATATGAACAGAATAGTATTCTGATTTCTGCGAAGCAAATTTTCGGAAAAGAGCCTGCTCAAACTGTACCATCTATTGCGCTTATGTATATAATTCAGTAACTAAGGATGTAACAGAACTAATAATGGGATGTTGGACTATGTAGGAATATGACGTCAGATAAGGCTGCAGCATTTTCACTCGGGCCTTATTTTAGAAGCTATTTATATATTTTTAAACTATATCGTTTTAGAACTATTCATATACGCATTTATAGTTTATTCAGAAATCCACTTTAGTTCATTTTAATACATAATGAATTTATTTTGTGAATATAACGCTGATTTTTGTTGTTTGACTCCTGAATTAGTATTATTCTGTTCTATCAAACGGCAGCCGAGATACATAAGCTCCTTCTCTTTTCAATATCTATTAATTTCTATTTTATGAAGAAATACTCTGCACGTTTATTTCCTTAGTTTTCTAATGCATTATAAAATAAATTATATTTACAGTATAAAAGATGTATGAGAATTTTCTGTTGAGATTAAAATATCTTTGTTTGAAACGATTTCTTTGTATATTGTTTTACATGAATTAGAAAATAAATTGTTATTGATAATAAATTGGATTCCTTCAGAAATATAATGTACGAGCAAAATTTACGAAGAATTTTAGACTATATTTATTCTATTTATTCATGAGGAAATGTGCATGTTCTTTGTTTTTCTATACTCATCCTATAATGAACTTAAGAACAAACTACAATTAATACTCATTTAAATACAGCAAGATCATTTTTTCAAACTTTTTTATTTCAGAGCCCAGCTTAGTCTAAACAGTACAGAATAAACAATGTTTAATCTATTAAACCCTAAGTCTTTGCACTTGTTTCAGTCAAATTGTTTTCAAATTGTCAGTCAAATTGATTATTTAAATATAAATGCATCTTTAAAAAGTATGTTGAGAAGTTGAATTTCTTGTAAAGTGCTATAAACAGTGCGATATAACTGATCGTAAGCACCGAGGCAATAATTGCCAAAGAAAATTGTTAATTATTTTAAATGATATGCACGATTTATCGCAAGACATTTTTTCCACAGAGTTACATAACATTTATATCCATCTGTATCTTCTTAAAAATGAACTGACGTCCTCTTCTTATTAATTCAGATATTTATCCAAATATCTGCTGTTAATTAGGTCCTTTTCTCGGATGAAATTAGTGTAAATAATATCCAAGCAGGAAAATGCCTTTCCCAATTAATTACCTTAAATTTTTTAAATAAGTGAAATTTTTTAATGTAATCATATAAGGTATTTCTCCCGCCTTCTTACCATACCTTCGTAGCAGCACGCTCGGTGCGTATTTGAGAGGGCCATGGTTCGAGTCCCGGCGAAGGCGTTGCTTATTTTTCATCTCTCCTGCTTCCAAAAAAACATCTAATATCTCTACAGTGGCGCCAGAACTAAAAGACTGGTGGATGATGATTCTCCATCACCAGGATTTGGCAATTGGGTCTCCTAATACCCAGTCGCCCTTTAAAAGAGGGAATACCCCGTCTTCTTAGCATGCCTTCATAGTGTGGTGGTCAGCACGCTCGGCCCAAATTCGAGAGGCCCGTAGTTTGAGTCCTGGCGAAAGCGTTGCTCATTTTTCATTTCTCCTGCTTCCAAAAAAATATCTAATGTCTCTACAATCATTTTTAAGATGTCCGTTTAACGTGCATGCAATCGAAATGAAATTGAAAAAACAGAACAACATTTCGAGGTGTAAAATGATATTCCTTACTGTTTCCTTTTTAGACTTATTACCAGCTTCCAGTGGAACAGAAAAAGCACACCAAAACTGGTTATCTGGACTTCAGATATCGAAACTTAATATCCGGACAAATTCTTCATCTTTATAATGTTTCTTAGTCAAGTAAATAAGTTTGTTACTAATTTATTTACGTGGTTTTACTTAATTGATAGCTAAAAACACACAAGGGCACCGCTGCTTTATCGTGGGGTGAACAGGATCCTTCGACTACAACTTTCTGGCCGCTTTTTCAGAATGCAAGCTTTACTGCTTAAGCAGTTCTGAGGACGAATAAGTTGTATACTTAGTGGTCTTGAATCTTTGACAACCCAGTGTTTGTGATGAATTCCCCTGATGATTACTCGTCTAAAACATAGATTATAAGGTGGTGTGCTGTGGTGTATTTAATTATGGCAAAGCACGCTAGGGCTATCTGCCTAAGGGGAGGGATGCCTTTCGTGGAGGACTTTCTAAGGGAAACTGGCTCGTATACACGTTACACATGGGGAAAACCACGAAAACGCCCATGCAGCCAGCCCGTTCGCGGGATTCGAACCTCGGACCGAACTACCAGTGTTCAGCGTCTTTACCGCTCGGCCGCTGGTGGGCCATAGATTATAAGGAGTAAGTTTAAGTTATAACGGGGAAGCTGGTGACCTAACATAGTTTATTTATACAGAAAACATGAGGAGAAGATGTGTGAGAAAACTGTGGAACATATTAGAATTTGTTGTCGGGTGGGGCATTTTTCAATAGGGATAGCACAAACCTGTGCCTTTATACTTAGTAAAAGTGGTAAGGTGTTGTGCTGTATGTTGGAATAAGAAACTCTTCAGATAGATAAAATGAACGCTCCCATCTTCTATAATAATACTACAATTTTGCGCACTTTCGTAGCAAAACAGACAACCGTTTTAAATTTATTAAAACCTCAAATAAATTATAGACACTTAAGGGCACAAATTTAATGCATAAACTGTTAAGTGAAAAGTTCACGAATTTGAATAAGAATTTCTTTTCCAGTATAAGTTTCACCAGCCAGTTTTTCTTTATCTCCAAGTATGGTTAATTAATAGTAATGGCCCTAAAAATCATGATATTCTTTCATAACTTAGAGCTTCCAGCTTTAATCTTCTTCATTTCATACCCTTTTAACTTCCTTGTACGAAGTGAAGAGAAAGTACTGTAATCGCGAAAAATTTCGGGTATCATATTTCAACGAAGATATCCATTTTGACGGCTATCAAATGCAATTTAACGATGTTTTTGCGTGATATCTGTGCGTAAGGACAAGAGGATACTTTACCCGCCCCCCCCCAAAAAAAATTATAAAACTGATTTAAAATGAATTCTGAAGAGAATTTTTCGTGGCGCCTATGCGTACGTACGTGTCCCGCATAACTCAAAAATGAGTAGACTCAGAACGTTGCAATTTTGTATGTGGAACTGCTATAACATGTAGATGTGCACCTCGCATTTTGGTTGCAATCGGCCGCACCAAAAGTATATATATATCTGTATATATATATATATATATCCACTCTATTACTCAGCTCAGTGAGCTCAATTTCTTTATTCTTATATGTTTGTAAGCTGTGCAATTTTTTTTTTTTTTTGTTGTTTTGTGCTTTAAAAATGATTGAATTATGTTGTTCTGGTTAAGATTTTTATATCTTTAGTTTGTATAGAATAATTGTGGAATTATCAACAATTTAAAAGTTTTTTAAATGTGGCTAAGCCTAATTTTTGATTAAAATGGCAGCCATGTTTGTTTACATTTGAAACTTAGCAGAATAGTGAATTTGTTGACAATCTAGAGAAACTAAGCTTCCCAACAACAAAGTAACGTCTTCTTTTACCATTCAGAATTAAATTATGCTTAATTCATTCTGAAATTATCATTTAAGTTATTAGCTTGTTTTTGCATAGAAATTAATTTTAATTGTACAAATTGTTTTTATAATTGTTTTGTCTTTGCCTGGGACATCTGCTCCAGTTGAGAGAATTATTTCAAGTATGGTGAACATTTGGCCTGCAGAAAGAGGTAGACTTTCAATATCTGCTGTTAAACATCTGCTAAATTTTAAAAATTAATTCAGAACTTTCTTGTTGTGAATTTTATGGTGTAACTAAATCAAACTACTTCTAAAAAAAGTCATGTTTAGTGAAAAATACAACTGAATATTTGAAACTTATTGTTTCAGTAAACTGTTAAAACGTTTGAGTAATTTTAAAAATATGTCCTGAGTTGTACCCAGAATAATATGATAAGCTTATATGCATTCCTTTTTATCCCGGAATTTTAGTTTTCTAATGTACTATAAAATATTGTAGTAAATGATATTCTTCAACACTGACTTAGCACTTATTGAAGACATTTCGATGTTTTGTTCCTTTATAGTACGTTTCGTGATATCGAAAGATAAACCTAAACCAATGTATATGAAAGATAAATCGAAAAGATATCATCACTACCTGTCAAAAACACTGTTATGAAAAGAAATCGCTTTTCAAATCTAATTCACAGCTCATAACTGCAAGAAATAATTTCAGTATGCTTTTAAACTCGGAGCTACTTCCAGAATTCAAAACGTATTTTCTAAGACGTCATCTGCTAGAGAAAGAAATTTTTATACTCCCTTTGCAAGACTTGATTTTGGATTTTATAGGCTAAGGTGCTTTTGAAGAAGATTTCGCCGAAAGTTGAGCTCTCCCATGAAACGATAAACGAAATTTTATTTGCAAGCCCCTTGCGGAAAAGCTTTTAGTAGGAAAGAACTTATAAAATACTTTTTGTGCGCAAGGTACAGCATCTGAAAAAAAGGGAAAGGAAAACTAAACCGTTCTGACGCATGTCGGACCATGTCAATTTTCTGGACATAAATAAAGATGGCACTTAAACTCTTCATTTCATTACTTTCCTCTGACTTTCGCGAAAAATGTGCAGAAGGTTCTTACATTTGATCCAATTTAAAATAATTTTGCCTTATTACTTTTCTTTTCATACTTACGCTGAAATTTGAAAAAGCTCAGGATTTTGTTGTCATAACAATGTTTTTATTTTTATGATTTAAAGAGCTTTATAAAAATCAACAGTCTATAGTCTAGTTATAAGCCTACTCTGTTAGATGCTATCATGCCTACTCTGTTGGATAGTTTTAATCCTATGTTTCCGAAAATAAGAAATCGTTTTTGGAATAAATAACTGTACCAAAATATTTTAATGGCTATGAAAAACTTACTCTTTTGCTTCATTAAGTATTAATATAAATTCATGTCATTGTTCCTTTCTGTCCTGACATCTTTCGAATAATCTTGGCCCTCAAATAAGAATTGCATGTCTGTATCTTTTTGCATTTTGTTTTATATTCTGTACACTTATATAAACATTTATAGATATACAAACTCTAATTATTGGGAAAGTTTGAAACAGATTGCAAATGACATTGTTTACAGACAGTTAATCAGATATTTCCAATGGTACTCGTGGACGTGTATTTCACTTCATCGTTAGGAGGAGACACTAATGAAAACATATTTGAGTTAAGGTAATTTATAATTCTACAAAAAACGTCTGAAACAAGAAAAGAAAACCAGAAAGGTTTTAAAAATGTTTATGTACGGTATATAGTCTAGAAATATTGTTTCTATACAGATTGAACCTGATATTATGCTCCGTATAATTTGTACAATGTATTTGTATGTAGCAGTATATGTTGTAATACAATGATGTAATATGTGATGTATGTATTATAAACATAGCAGAGAGGCATTTATAAGGTAACAATATTCACAATTTATTGATACGAGGGCAATCCCAAAAAAAAGGTCTCCTATATTTTTAGATATACAAAGAACCGTTTATTTTCTATAATTGCTACATCACTTTAAAGATTAAAGAATGCTTTATTTTTCAACATAATCGCCATTTCGGTCGATGCATTTTTGTAAACGCTATGGCAATTTTACAATGCCCATGTCATACCAGCTTCCCGCCATGCCCTTCAGGAAGCGTTGAATCATCAACAGTTTAATCTTCAGAAGAATCAACCCGTTGCTGTTTGTGTCTTCTGTCAGCATACGTGGCACCCATCTTGCACACACCTTCCGATATTGCAACTTCTCCTTTAAAATCCTGTGGATGGTGCTTCTGGAAACCTGAGGAATCAAAATGCAGAGAGCATCCAGAGTGATCCTCCGATCTTTACGCATGAGTTCCTCAACTTTCGCGATTGTCTCGTCGGCAATTTACGGCCTCCCGCTCCTTTCTTCGTCATGAATTTCAGTACGACCGGCTGTAAACTCTACACCACTTGCGAACGTTTTTGACATCCATGCACGACTGTCCATACACTTCCGTCAATAGGCGGTGAATTTCAACCGGTTTAACGCCTGTTGCGTTCAAAAATCGAATAATTCGCACTTGGCGGTAACGTTTATCGGGAGCTCCATTTCGAATGGCTGCCAAGCCAAGACTGAGCATCCGAGCGAAGCGCCTGCGTGCTTATGTGGTAGCAAAGAAGGCACTACTCACAACAGCGTTGCCAACAACCGTATTAAAACTTTCTCTACGTCCCCAAAAAATTGGAGACCTTTTTTTTGGGATTGCCCTCGTATCTGCTGAATTTGTAACACCTTCTGTGGGTTCCAAATGACTTAACAAAGACAATGCGATAACAATATATTGTTACTTCTGTGGGTTAAATTATCATCACCAGAATAACTAACGAACAAGCAAATAGACACAATTAAAACACTTCAATTTGTTGTACCTTACCACTTGTGAGAGATTAAATTAAAATATATAAACATAAAATTACCAGCCAACCTGGACCTGGTTTCAACGTAAGCTAAGTGGAACTAACCTCAGCCTGCAATATTTACAGCAAGTCCTGCATTAGTATCGCTAACAATATGCTTTGCATTAAAGGGCAAGGCAGCGGATTGGAGGCCAAACTGTCACAAACCTCTTCGTAACTTTGCTATCACTTTATAACAGAACTGCCTGTCACTCAAATCTACATAATCTCTGGAATGTGCGAACTTCATGGTAAAAAAAAAAGCACAAAGTGGCGAAGTAAATTAAGTAACATTTCGTAAGTCAAACATAAACGTCAAACTTTTTTTTTTTTTTTTTCTTCTTTAAATAAACTTCCTCAAACGCTCTTTATGAAAAAGCTTTTAAAAAAAACCTACCATTCTAATTTTAATCTTTCTTTTTTTAATTAAAATCTTACATATTCCATCCTTTCAAGTAAACCGTGAAGGAAAATGATTCCTTATAGTAATTAAGCACTATATTTAGTTGGCTTCTAGACATTCATTTTTGCACACGACATTTGTTTCTTGCAACCTCTTTACATCTCCTCAACAACACCTTACATAACAACGGCTTTACAAAATCTACCCTAATGTCTAAAATTTTATCTTTTACATAAGTAAGCCTGGCTTTTTACATAAATTTAGCAAATTTCGCCCATTATTTATTAAATTCTTCTTATTAAAAAGTTGAAATAAGACCTTTTTTTTTATCTTTACAAGTGCTTTACAATTTCAAACAATTAAATTGGAATCTTTTCAAATTTAACATTTGAACATATATCATGCTTCAAAAAAAAAACCTAGGCTAAAAGCTTTCCAAAGTTAACGTTTCAACATACATAACAGATTAGAAACAAATATGAAATATTTCCAGAAGGTCTTTTGCACTTAAACTATCATATTTAATTTCCGCTAATTCCGCTACTATAAAATTGGAATTATACTTCATTTTGAAATATTAACAATGGATGCATGGATTGACGCATCCACCGACAACCGGTGGCACACCCGCAACCCACTTCTACCTCCAATTTGCAGCATAAGACACCCTGTATGTTCCCATATCAACCACAACCATTTGCCGTCGATTGGTGGCTAGCGATCTGCACTCATGGCGTCCGTTAAGAAGACTTCCATTGACCCCACATTCATAGACGCCAACGTCTGCAATGGTGCCTGGCTTGAGCGATGTTGATGATGGAATGGCACATGGTCGTGTTCTCAGATGAGTCATGCTTCGTTTCCTCCAATGATAGTCGGCGCTTACGACTGTAGCATAGATGTGGAAACAGGTCGGATGCGGCAGCAATTGTGGGGCGCTATTGCATATGATTCCAGGGGACCTCTTGTTTGTATTTAGGGCACTATGACGGCCCAGCGATACGTGGATGATGCGCTACGGCTGGTGACACTCACCTACCTTCAGGGTGCGCCCAGTGACCCTTATCAGCAGGATAACTACAGACCACTGCTCGCATCAACCAACGTGCTCTGCAAGGTATACAGATGCTTCCCTAGCCATCGTTCTCTCCTGATCTCTCTCCAATCGAACACATTTGCGATGTGACTAGATGCCATTTGCAGACCCTGCCATTGTCGCGTTCAGAAGACGAACTGTGGCAAATGGTTGGCAGGGAATGGAGAGCCATTCCTCAGGACACCATCCGTAATCTCACTGACTCTATACCTAGACGTTTTGCTTCGTATATCGCCATGCAAGGTGGTTCTACATCCCACTGAGCCTACGCTGTTTTCGCACTGTATCATATCATTCGAAACAAATATCGCTTATTTTTGTTGCTATCTCTGTCTGCTTGCCGAGTTTCATCACTCTCTGGCCACACGTTCTTGGTGCTGCATTTTCAGTGCCAGATATTTTTACCTACGTTGTCCTTCAGTTTTTCCCAACTTCTTTGCCACTAGCACCTTTACATTGACAGTTTGCTGCACCTTTTCTTATTTTCTACTTTATGGACGACACATTTTTTCTCAAATTCCTTACCAATCCATCTCGCTCAGCCTTCCCTGCCATCTCTGTCTGTCTTCTACGCTACACCTTTGCATGAATTCTCATTTAACTCAACAATGGCATATCCTTTCTCTTGTAATATTTTTAATTTGATCGACATTCGTGCAACCTGCCCCGAATTGGTTTTCAAAAATACTACGTTAGTTGACACGTCTTATGTTCACCACTACATACGGCTAGTCAAATTTGGGATTAAATTTACTTATTTAATTTTTCTGTCTGGATGACAGCGTGTAATTTATTTTCAAAACATTTTCTCCAATATTTATATCTACTTATCTTCATCTTTTATCATAATACAGTTTTTGCCTGCCCCTGTACTTATCCGATCTTTTGAGTTTCTCAAGAATTAACTTTTGTATGCTTTTTATTGAAGTACCTGCACAAAAAGTAACTTATCTAAAAAGGTTATTATTTTTCAGCGCAAACGTAATTCTGTCGGTGACTTTTCCGTTGTTTCATATTTCGCGGACCGCAGTACGGACATAACAATAATGTGTTACTTATGTTCTGTGAGATAAATTATCACTATCAGAATATTTATCCAGCCCACAAATAGATATAGAATTGAAACACTTTGAGTTTATTCAACCTTATCACTTTCGAAGGATTAAATTAAAATATACAAATGTAAAATTATCAGCCAGCCTGTCTGTTTTCAACACATCTGTTTTCAAAAATTTCTATCGATTCAATAATTTTAATCTTATCTGGGCAGAGACTATGCTGCGACAGAAATTCAAACGCATTCACACAAAACCCGCACTTAACTGTTTTTCAAAATGACTAGTTAGTCTCCCAGCCATCATACTTTCTCTGGCAGAAGTTTTGCATAATCTTCATCAACGAGGATTTACCTCCAGTTTATTGATAAACAGCCAATTTAATATTGACACGTTCCTCTATATGAAAAATCTGCAAGATGCGGGCAATAAATCCATTTTTATAGTTGTCGTAATAAACATCTACATATTCTTAGCTTAATATGCAGCAAATGTGGCATGATATTTTTTAAATCTATGAGTGTTTGTTTTTTATTTTAATCTATTCTACAATTTGCATTGTTCATTGACGCTTATTCATATCTTAGCTGCCCTATTCACAAAATAGTAGCTGTATATTGTACAGCATGGTTTATATAGTCTTAACATTCTAATATTATCTTCAGGCCTTATTAGACGGACAAGCATGCATCTGAAAATGTAAAAAAAAAAGTCTTCTAAAATTTGAATTTTTTTAAAGCTTGAACTGGACGTAGAGCACAACTTGTGTGTAATCTCCGTCAATCGCCAATTTTAAAATAAAATAAAGTTGAATTTACAGTTTAAAAAGGTATTGTATCTCAAGATTGCACCAATTTAGTCTAACTAACCTGGTTAAGCCCATAGGTTTAACCCATAGGATACGAAGCGTTGAAAAAATGAATACTTTTCTATAAATTCTTAAATATGTATTTCTCTAAGTCAATGTATACATATAAAATAAAAAAGCTTGCCAAATTTTTATTGATTAATACAGCCTGTCCTAAAAACATTACAATGGTATAATCCACTGCTAATCATTCTTACTTGGGTGGAATGGGAGAAAGCATCTTAAGCATAGTCCAACGTTACATTTTTTTAAGACAGTTGTTCGTTTTGCTGTATAAGGTTTTGGCTGTCACCTTCTTTGTCTATTTTACGGGTTTTTCACAATAGCATGTTCATTTTGAACCTTGAAGAATCTTCATTAACCTGTTGAACACCGAGTTTTCTACAAGATGTTTTTCTTGGAATAGAAAGTCCCAAATAGGCAACTGTTATGTGTCGTCGAAAATCAAGCAGCCTCATCATTAAATAACTGATTTGAGTTTCTATGAAACAACAAATGCTGTTTCAATTAGCAAATAAAGGCCAGTGCCCTTTCTTTCCTTGAATTGTAGTAACATTAGTTGCTGCATGATTATCATATAAGTCAACTCCGCTTTTATATTTATTGTAGGATGAAATGCACATTGGTATCTTTACCTCTTTTCTGACACCTTTTACTCTGCTTTCAATGGCTGATAACATTATTGAAACAACACGACTGCCATACCATCGAACTACTACAACTTTGTTTTTTGAGTCAAAACTGCTATCTGAAGAGCGGCATTCCATTTTTGACATTATTTTAAAGGGTATAAGAGACATTCTGTGTTCTCTAATAGTACCTGTAGCGAAGAAGGTTTTATTTGCAAGAATGGATAATAATTCATGGGAAGGAAAGAAATTATTTATTTAAATCTTATGCATCTCAAGGTTTACAATTATTGACAGCAAATTCTGGACAATTATAAGAGATACGGCCTCATTTACGATTTTCTTAGTAGGTTTCTTCTTTTGCCTCTTTGAATTTTGATTCTTCTCCAAAACTCAAGTATTTGCATACTTAAGTTTTGGTTTTGAAACGAGAGAAATTTAGTCTACTTCGATGAATTTCAGAATACAAGCTGACTTCATGACTCAGTATTTGAAACATTTACTCAAATCCCTCCCCCACATTTCACACACCTGTCTGTCACGTGATGTGCACCTGCCAGCTAGACTAAAGTGTCTGAGTTATTTGCAGAACAGCAATGTTTGGAATGTAACAGAGAAAGGATCCCATTACAAACTGATGAGGATTTGGGAGTAGTGGATTTTACTGTCGTCCTGTTTTTAGGACAGTTAAAAATGCAAGGAAAATTTATCTTTTAGATAAAATTTCATGATAATGTTTTTCACTATTATAAAAGTATGGAATATTATATCGGTAAATTTATATGTAAGTTTTTCTTGCAGCTCAAAATTTTAATAAATTTGTACGTTGAAACCAAAAGGAAAATAAAATCTGCAAAAATTCTCATTTTGAAAAATTAATAAAACATATCTAAATTAATTCTAACTTGCGATAAAGACAAATATATACTTAAATGATTCTTAAGTAATAAATCATCTTTAATTTGAATTTAATTATTTCAAAGATTTTATACAAAAGCCATTTATGTGTGACGTCCTATTTTTAGGACGATGAGGAGATATGGGTTAATAGCACGATTTAACGTCGGCTAGCAAATGGCTAATGACGGGATATTAATTAGCAGAGATTGACGATAGAAAATAAAGCTGAGAATGCCGCTGCCAAAAGCTCTGTATCTAAAACATTCAAAATTCTAGCCTTAAATACTCTTAGCTCATTTGCATGCTATGACGGCTAACGAAATGAAGATCCAATTCCTAAAAATTGGTGATTAGCATAAAATATCTTATAACTTTTAAATAAAATGGATTATTTTGAAACTGCTTCATACAATCTTATACTTTTTGTGCTAGATATTTTGTAAACATACTTTTCAGATTTTCATAGATTGCTTTAACAGTGATAACATGAGCTAATGATAGATATTATTCTATTTTTGAAAACATTATAGCTTACTTCACTCTAACAGTTGATTTAACTCATAAGAAAAAAATGAGAAACAGAAGTAAAATATCAAAAGCAGTTTTAAAAATATTCTTGTAGCTTTAATTTCAGCGTACCTGCAGGGATAACTTCAATATATCAACATGTTCTGTGGACAGATTTACTGTCTATCATGTTACTGTAAGCCTATTATGTTTATTTAGAGGAAGAAGCACGAAAAATCAGCTATGCTTTCTGAAGGATTGGAATCATTGATCTTACGTCTGCTAGTCGAACATGCTACCAGTTTTATAATGAAAGCACACATGTGGGAAGGCGATGATTCTTTATAATGTCAATGACTGATCTCACACAAAAATTGTGGATACTAAAAACTATGCATGAGTGCACGTTTATGGATGAGTTACACACAAAATGCGAATGAGTGCTAGTCTGAAATTAGCATACCCGAATGAGAAAAGAGAACCTGCGAAGAAGCCTTGTTATTAATTTATTCTGAGACTAATCTTTCCTGACCAGGGAATCTGCTGGGAAAGAAGAATGACTTGTAACAATTGTTACAAAAAACGAAACTCGTTAACTTAATAAAGTACCAGCGATTACGCTTTTTGTATTTTTCCCTAACAAGAAACACTCTTCAGAAAGCATGCAAGAGAGCTGCTCTTTTGCGTTGCTGAATGAATAATATTTTTTTTTCCTGCATATTGTAAGATTCTTCTTTAAAAATGCTACTCGAGCCAAATGGCATGTCCGTGACTGTGCTTGGCCGAATCTATATAATAATTAACGAGTTAGCATACAGGACACGAATTTAAAATAATGATAACAACTTGTTTTATTTCCAGACCTTAATTTTGCAGAGTTATATTCAATTTTGGAAGATTATGAATTTAGTCTAACAGTGTAACATTTCTTTTACTTTTACCTATTGTTGTTATTAACTGTATTTACTTAACAATTAATTACAAACTAATTAAAAGCTGAAATACCATATCTTGAGATCGTTTTAACTGCAAAATATTTGTACACCTTTCAAGAAAGTATCTAGAAAATTAGATCATGTTCGATGAGTCTTTTCTCGGCAGGAAAATATACTACTTGTAATATATTTTAGGGTTGTCTTCATATATAAATAAAGCAAGTAACAAAAGTAACATAATAATATACATACTATCCACTTTACTTCTAAAAGATCTGCATGGTTGGTCTTAAGCAATTAGCAAGCATTTCAGTGGCACAACTAATTAACCAATCAAGCAGCTATTTAGTTTTTCCATTCAGAATTTAAATTAGGATTTTTTTTATTATTTTAAGATATTAATTTGGTAAACAACTTCTATCTTTTCCAAAAAAATCTTTGTTTTAAAGTAACAAATTAGAACACAATTTATTCGATGTTTAAAAATTTAAATATACCATAAACGGTTTGAACTCGAGAAACATAGATCTTTAAATCCGAAAATCCACAAACTAATTAAATTTCTAGTACTTTAATTAAATAGAAAAATGAACGCACCTTTTTCTAAATGTTTGCCTTTAAAATACCAGCTTTTTTTAACGCGTGGATTTTGATTAATTCTTATTTTAAGCAGGGCTTGCTTTTTATATGCAAAATATCTGATATTAACAAAAAAAAACTGCATTCGGTAAAAAATATAAAACACCGTTTAAATATTTCTTGAAATAAGAAAATACCAGATGCATAAAATAATTACAAGTAGGATGATTATGCATGCTGCAGCTGAAATGAAAGGAACGCAAATTAGGATTCTCAATTGCTTCATTTTCATTCTAACGGCTGAAATAAATTAATGAAAACACTTCCTATGAACTTCCAAAGCTTTAAGTTTGATTTTCCCAGCAAAAGAACATAGTACATACTACTACAACAGAAGGTAACGTTCGGCACTAATCGAAGATTCAGTAAATCATTGTGTCACCGGATTTATTCTCTTAAGTTTAAGACTGATTCAATTTAAATAAATGATTTTGCCAGATAAATCGAATGAACCTAGAATTTTTCTGCAAACGCATTAGAAAACACGAAATTCGATTAAAAGATGTGTGCCAATAATAGCTGAAGTCTGAAATATTTAAAATTGTGGATTCCAAATACTCAGAAATGTGAATACAAAATAGCATTCAACTGATGTGCACAAGTGAGAAAGTTGGAAAGAAACTACGTACTCGAAACGTATAATATATATATATGTGTGTGTGTGTGTGTGTGTGTGTGTGTGTGTGTGTGTATGATGTACCAGCTTTAGTCGTAGCTTAAATTATCAGACGATAAGTTTAAAAAAACAGGATCCATTTATTATTATTCAGGAGAAAGAGCAGTTACAAAATCAGATATCCGGAGTAAATAAAAAGAATTACTAATATCTTTTTGTATAAGTTTACTACATCATGACATTTAAGAAAAAGCCCCCGATATTCCTTTGCGAGTCCTTTTATAGCCTCTGGAAAGGCGGAGCTTCCAAGAAATGACGTCAGCCTCGTCAGCCAATCCAGTTCGCTTTAAATATTTCCAGAACATTCTATAACTGTACGTGTAGAAAAGGCAGGAAAAACAACTTGACTACGGGGCTGTGCATTTAATTCCACGTACTTTCAAATAAAAGAACGTCGCCATTAAAAATGAAAAGAACATACAGTTAGAATTTTAAGTGTATTCTTAACTATGGAATTTTATTATTACATATGTATACAAGTACATACATATAAACTTAAAGCATCTAAAGTTAAAATTAAATTGGAATCAAAGCAAGGCAATTCCTCAACAATATTAATAATTGCAACCGTCTATAAGAGGTTTAACACAATTTCTAAACATGAGTTCACGATCTGCTCGATAGTTAACCTGTGAAGCCGTTAGAATATTTTTAACTTTGTAGGGTTTATATTTATTTTAACTAACATTTATTTTAAGTTTAAACTATCTTTCCTGTCAAGCCTTACTTTCCCCTGGAACTGCCAATGCCAGAATATGTAAATTTTAGTAGAACGCGCAAGGATTCAAATTATCAGCGGAAGTATTATGATTTAAATAGCAAGGAAACGAGTTCGGTGTGTGATATTCTTACTTAGCGAGCGCGGAGGTAGTTAGCGAGAAATTGAAGAACCCCGCGTTTCGGCCTATGTGCTTGGCGGGAAGTAGTGGTAATCGTTCCAGTGAGCTTCAAGTCTGCTGAATTAGCAGCGGTATTGTAAAACGCGGTGAGTTAGTTATTTTAGAGAGCCTCGTAGTTAGAATCTTGTCTTTACTTTCTTTTCAGGTTATTATTTTTATTTGACTGCCAAGTTGGCACAGTCTGTGAGCGTCAAGAGCACGCAATTGTAATTTATTACGTTGAATAAAAAGGGACTTAAACCCTTCACAAGGCTCTATCTTTTATACAAGTTTTCACAGTCACCTCTTGGTTGCGTGCAAGTTGGAGGCGCGCAACGTTATATTGGCGCCCGAACAATTATCGAACTGAAATGGCCGATTGGATGGAAGCCGCTGGACAACACCAAGAAATGACAACTCAGTTAGAAGGATTTGGATACCTGGTCCAGACGTTGAGAGCATCAATCAAGCCAAACGTCCATTTCGACGGAAAAAATTCGGTGGCGGTATTTTTAGAAGGTCTAGAAAACCACTTTCAGCTCTACCCTGTGCCTGAAAGACAAAAAGTTGCCATCGCCACATCAGCACTAAGAGGACAGGCCGCGCTATGGTGGAAAAACATAGGAAAATTTCTACTAGGTGAATTTGGAAGCCCGACGTATACATTTGAAAATTTCAAAAAATCGTTAGTAAAGGCCTTCCCCATAGTCAAAGATCGCGCACGGCTGGAAGCCGAGCTATATAGTTTCTATCAACGGGATACATCAGAATTGACGGACTTTATTTTACGAAAAATCAAGCTAACGGATATGCTGTATGGAAAGAAACCCGATGCGGAGATAATTGAAATAATATTACCAAGATTGTTACCCGCTGTCCAAGACTACTTTGAAATTAGAAACCCAACCACATTGCAGGAACTTTTCGAATTGGCGGTGAAGTTTCAAAATCGCAGAATAGCGGAAAAAGCGAGAGGGGAAACATATTCTCAAAGTACCCGAAGGAAGGAGGAAACCAGAAATGGAAATCGCTCTTATGGGGGAAAGAACTATCAAGCTAACGCATCGAAACTCGAAGGTCAAGGCCCAAAAAGAAAATTTGAAAATAAACATCCGCGTACCCAGAAGACACAGATTGAAAGGAAAGCTTTAAACGAGTAGAGGGGCCTGTGAAAGGAAGGGTCCAGACCCCGGAAGTTTTAGAAAAACCCTCAAATAGACATTTAAACACGGTCATCGTAAAAAACTCACAGCTACCAATTATACAAGTCCTACCAATTATACCAATTATACAATTATACAAGTTGGCGATGTACCAGTAGAAGCCCTTATAGATACAGGAGCAGAAGGAAATTTTATGAGTGAAAATTTCTTCAAAAAGAATTTTTATAGGATACGACTATTTAAAACCAGAAATACGGAAATTATAGCAGCGCAAGGAAAAACATGTCACTGCATCGGGAAATTATCATTAAACTTACAGGTAAAAGAGGAAAATCTCAAAGTATTAATTTTTGTGGTGAAAGACCTGCAACACTCTCTTATTTTAGGTATGGACTTTCTAAGGGCCGCGAGGGCCAAATTAAGTTTTCAAGATAGTTCCGTGGTGTTGGAGATGGACCAGAGGGTGGTGGAACCTGTGGAGACACCTGAATTGGACCTTAGCCATCTGAATGACCATGAAAGTAAAGCAATACAGCAAGTGGTGAGTAATTTTTCTTATTTGTTTTCAGAAAAAACCAGGAAACTGCCAAATCGTGACTCACAAGATTCAATTAAATGCCGAAAAACCTTGTAGGACTAAACCGTATCGTTATGATAAACAAAAAGACTTAATCATCGAAGAACATATTCAGGAGATGTTAAAGAATAAAATAATAACGCCCATAAATAGTGAGTACGCGAGTCCAGTCGTACTATGTAGAAAAAAGAACGAGTTTCCTCCTTCGGATAAAAGGGCTTGGAGGTTTGCTATTGATTACAGAAAACTAAATAGTATTACCAAATTTCCAGTTTACCCTTTGCCGGTTATAGACGAGATCATTAGACAGATCAAATCGACAAGATATATGTCTACTTTGGACTTAACGTCTGGCTACTATCAAATAGCTATGAGACCCGAAGATATACATAAAACCGCGTTTATAACAAAATCGGGCACTTATGCATTTTTACGCATGCCCTTTGGGTTGTGTGGGGCCCCATCAACATTCCAGAGAGCTATGGACATTGTTCTAAAGCCTGTCCTAGGAAACTTTAATTTATCTAGATGATATAATTATAACGTGGAGTACGTTGGAACAACACATTAATGACCTCGAACAAGTTTTTAAATTATTAAAAGAGGCCGGTCTTACAATTAACGCCTCAAAATGCAAGTTCGCAACTAAGGAACTTAAATATCTCGGTTATAAAATTTCGCAAAAGGGTATAGAAACGCAAGATTCAAAAATAAAAGCTATTAAGAATTTCCCACCGCCCAACACCGCCAAGAAACTTTCTTCCTTCCTTGGATTATGTTCTTACTATCGATCTTTTATAAAAGATTTCGCTAATATTGTTGAACCACTCTTAGTAATCAAAAGAAAAAAGAGTAAATTTACGTGGACAGCGGAAGCTAACACAGCTTTTGAAAGATTAAAAGAAGCGCTTATTAATGCCCCTGTTTTAAAATTCCCTGAGGGGGACGAAAACCTGGAAATTGCAGCAGATGCGTCAGACTATGCGGTGGGTGCGGTTCTTATGCAAAATAACCATCCGCTGGCATTTTTTAGTAAAACATTGAATCAGACACAAAGGAATTATACAGCTACAGAAAGAGAAACATTAGCCGTATTAATGGCTGTACACAAATTTCGAGTTTATTTCGGCAAATCGCCAGTAACAGTCTTTTCGGATCATGCGGCTGTTGGTAGACTTTACTCGGGAAAAAACCTAACGCCCAGGTTAATAAGATGGGCTTTAAAACTCCAAGAATATAATATCACAATAAAATATAAACCGGGTAAGGAAAACAATGTAGCTGACGCACTTTATCGTATAAAACTGGACGATGAAGGAAATGAACTTAAATGCGCTGTGTTGACTTCAAAAATTTTAGATTCTAGAGATACGGTTATTACTGAACTGAAAGCTGATCCTGAATTTGGAAATATCTATGCTTATTTGAAAGACCCCGAAAGCTTTGAGCACACAGATATCGATGCGATAAGAAATAGAGCAAAAATCTATGAAATAATAGATAATTTATTATTCTATACGAAAACAACGAACGAAAATCTTGAGTATAAGCCAGTCATCCCAGCCTCGCTTCGATTAAGCATTTTGAAGGAGTTGCACGAAAAAAAAAACAGCGGGCCACCTCGGGGTCAGAAAGACTTTAAAAAGGGTACGCGAGGCGGTATATTTCCCGCAATTATACAAAATAGTAACGGCGTATGTCAGGTCCTGCAATCAATGTCAGTTAATAAATGATATTAATTACAGCCCGGCCGGGTACTTAAATAGCATTCGCGCTACATTTCCGAATGAAATTTTAGGCATAGATCTCCTTGGTCCCTTCCCCCAGAGCGAGTTAAATAAAAATCGTTTTCTTTTAGTAATAGTAGATCATTTTTCAAAATGGATAGAAATTGTTCCACTTAAACGCGCGTCAGCCAAAACAGTCGCAGATACATTCTTACACAGATACATTTTAAAATACGGTGCACCGATAAAAGTCATTAGCGATAACGGAAAACAATTCATTAGTCAAATATTTGAAAACATATGCAATGGACTTGGCATACGCCATATCAAAATGGTTCCGTATAGACCACAGGCTAACATAGCAGAAAGAGTTAATAAAAACATAGTAAAAATAATTCGCAGTTACGTTAGCACACATCACAAGCGCTGGGATGGCTACATAAATGAATTAGCTTATGCTTTAAGAAGAGCAAATCACGATACTACGGGAAAAACCCCAGCAGAATTATTTTTAGGCAGAAAGTTAATTACGCCTTTAGATAAATTATTCTTTGTGCAACAAAGAGAGCAAGAGTTTAAACAGAAAGATGTGCAAAAACTTATTGATCAGGCGCTTAAAAGCTCGGATACGGCAAGAAATAAGCAAAAAGTGTATTACGATAGAAAACGCCGTGAAGCAGATTTTAAAGTTGGAGATAAAGTATTGAAGCGGAAATTTTCTTTATCAAGTGCCCCAGACAATTTTATGGCAAAGCTAGCTCCAAAGTTTGAAGGCCCCTATGTAATTCAGGAAATCAAATGGGTAGTATTATATCTTAAGAACGAGAGAGGGGAAATCTGTAAAGCAAGTCCCGACCAGGTGAAAAAATACTATAATCCAAATGATTTTGAAATCCTTAAAAGTTTCTTGCAGGACTCAAGTCTAAACGAAATAGAAGGGCCAGAGACAACTATTCCACCACCCAAGAAACAGAGAACTGAAGAGAGACCTAGCACTTCTACAACCCGGACGTCAGTATCAAAAAGAAAAAATAATTTTCAAACTCCAGCGTTTAAGAAAAACAAAAATACAGATGAACCGGGTAAAGAAACCGTGGTAAAGAGAAAAACACCACCTACAAAGGATAGCAGGAGAAATTACACATCAAGGAGAACGCGCACACGGCCACAGAGTCAGGTGCCAGCAAGGCCGCCGTTCCGGAAACTGAAACGCCAACAGGAGGCACAAAAATACGAGGAACAGAAGAAATTCAAGAAGGACTCCAGACCGGAGGACGTCAAGACCAGCCGTCCCAGGGAGAAACGGAAAGGTCAACAACCAGACGATTACTCCGCCAAGAGGCCAGCATGTAGAGGACGCAAAAGAAAAAGCAACGTGGACGATACTCGGAGATCAGTAAGGAGAAGATTAACATCCATGAAACCTCTAACTTGGGACCAATTCTGCCAAAAACGAATGACGGAGTTTCAAGCATCGAAAACTCAAAGATAAGTTAAAATCTTCTATAATTTTTTTTTTCTCTTTTGTTCCGAAATGTTATGCATAAGTACGAAGTTCTATGTTTTGACGAAAGTCAATATGTCTCGGTTGAGACTTAGTTTTGTTTTACTTTATTTAGCTAAGGCAAAAGTATTATTTCCTTTAAGTGTAAAAGCTAAAAACAAGCATTTTCTGTTGGTCGAAACACTAATTCTGTTATGTTAAAGCCAAAATTTGGCCGAAGATAAAAATAACTTCGTATTCTTGTACTAATAAGAATTTTAGTTTCAGTGCCGCCAGCTTGGCGAAGAATGAGTAAAGTAAAAATTTATTTTCTCTTATTCATTTTATGGTAAATTGTAAAAATCATATGTATTAAAATTTTGTAAATGTACGTAAATACTTGAATGTTATATAAAAGTAGATTTTAGTCTAGAAGCATAAAATTGTAGATGCTAAAAGTGAATGCTTAAAAGCAATGAAGTCAAAATTTAAGTAGTAAATTGTAGATAAAGTCATGCTTTAGAGCGAAAGCCTGCATGTTTAAAGATGAATGAGGGGGAAGTTAGAATGAATGTGTTTTGTAGGGTTCTCCACCTACATTTGAATTTTTAAGACTATTAAAGTAGCTCATTGAGTTGTAGAATGTCGAGTAAGGTGTGTCTATTTGGTCGTTGAATTCTAACAAATCATGGTGGTTAGGGGAAGTGTTGTAAGACTAAAACACGAATATTCCCGTTTGACACCACACACGGTGGAGAGCCAAGGTAAAGTTAAATTAATGCTTGAAAAATTGAATGAATGTGAAGTAAGCAATAACTAAGAAAAACGAATCGTTTAAAAACAAAAATTTATTGTGTCAAGAAAGTGTAAATTATAATGTATGTAGAAAGATACTGATACTTATTCCTTCCAGATGCTGGAAGGAAAGACCAAGATTGATTGATGAAGTCCAGGAAAAGTTGCTGTAAGAAGAGAGCTTTATAACAAGCAACAGAATTTAGTATACAAATTGTTACATAAGATTTTTTTTGTGTAAACGAGGTTCTCGCCAGTTAGTTCAGAATTAGAGAAACTTACAACAGGTCGTTTGTAGGACCTGCTTCCAAGTTTTCCAAATTCTGGCAGCGGCAAATGTAGGGTTTATATTTATTTTAACTAACATTTATTTTAAGTTTAAACTATCTTTCCTGTCAAGCCTTACTTTCCCCTGGAACTGCCAATGCCAGAATATGTAAATTTTAGTAGAACGCGCAAGGATTCAAATTATCAGCGGAAGTATTATGATTTAAATAGCAAGGAAACGAGTTCGGTGTGTGATATTCTTACTTAGCGAGCGCGGAGGTAGTTAGCGAGAAATTGAAGAACCCCGCGTTTCGGCCTATGTGCTTGGCGGGAAGTAGTGGTAATCGTTCCAGTGAGCTTCAAGTCTGCTGAATTAGCAGCGGTATTGTAAAACGCGGTGAGTTAGTTATTTTAGAGAGCCTCGTAGTTAGAATCTTGTCTTTACTTTCTTTTCAGGTTATTATTTTTATTTGACTGCCAAGTTGGCACAGTCTGTGAGCGTCAAGAGCACGCAATTGTAATTTATTACGTTGAATAAAAAGGGACTTAAACCCTTCACAAGGCTCTATCTTTTATACAAGTTTTCACAGTCACCTCTTGGTTGCGTGCAAGTTGGAGGCGCGCAACGTTATAACTTTATTAATTTTAAATATTTCATTACCTTTTGTGTTAAGTAAAAAAATGTTGACTTCTAAGCACGAATTGATTCTATCTGTAAACTTAAGTTAATAAGAAGTTCTTTACACCCTTCTCCTGATTTTGTAGTGCTTCAAGAATTAGTTGATTATTCACTAAACAGTCCCCCAACATCGAGCTCAGTTTATGATAGTTCAGCATACAAGACGTTATACGTTATAGATTAATCGATTGAATAAATAATATCGAATGAATCATGTTCAAAGAATAATACAAAAGAATTACTATAGAAAATCATATAAGCAGTTAAAAATCTTACATCATCTATATTTCATAGTTAACAGTTTCTCATTTCATATCATACTTTGCTAAAAGAATATTAAAAATTCTTCATATTTTAAATTAATTTAAAAATAACATCCTCATTAGAATATTTAATATACCTTCGCTTTCGGTGCCTGTAACTGGCATCACATATCAACGCATGATTCTTCAGTACTTATCTTAATTAATATGTTTTGAAGCATCACAAGATAAAATTTTCTTGATCTTAAAACTATTAAAATATCCACAAAGTACTGTAGAGCAATAAATACTTAATTTAAAATGCATGCACTTGATAACTTGTTAACTTAACTTTGAGACAAAAATTTAAATTTATGTATTTATTTATCTCATAACTATCCTTTTTATATATTACCAATATTTTAAGAAGATTTCGTGTTTTTTTAAATACTTTAATATCTTGATAAACACTGTTTGAAGTCTCAATTAGCCATCATCATTAGCGCAAAAATCAACTCCTTCATTTCCTGTGATTTTTAATCCATAAAACCTTTTTTCTCTTCCATGAAATATTTTATTTCAGCAATAATCGCGTAAAACGTATCTATTTATTCGTAGTATCTATTTATTGCCTTCAGAGCGACTTGACTATGAACAGAAATTCTTACTTTATCTTACTTATTACTATTATTATTACAAAATACTGCTTCACATAAAATCTTCGATTGGAAAATTAAAGCATGCGTTGTTAATTTAAATTGACGATCGAGATAACATTTACAGTAAATAAATAACAAAAAAGCAATTTAGGACAAATTTTGGAACATCAGTGAATATATGTTTGGTAATGTCGTGATGCAACAAACATTTTCAAACTTACTTTCTAATTAAAATTAAACAATAATACCATTTCATACCAATTTATTTCTCTACATCTAGATGGCCGATCTGCAAGTATCGAAAGTTAATATGCTTGTCATATTTCATCGAAAGTTAATATGCTTGTCTTATTAACTTTCATATTAACGATTACGTTTTTAAGTTATAAATCTATCAGAAACGAATTTTTCAGTACCATGAAGCATATGCTATATTTTCAGTATTTTTTTTTTTTTTTTTTTTTTTTTTTTTTTCTAATGGCGGACACTAGCCGTTATAGGCATTGACCATTACTAAGGCCAGAAGCTGTGGTCGCTTTATTATGGAGGCACCTAAAAGGCGGGTTAACGTCGTCTCTTATGAATGGACAGACAATTTACATTCATGCCTTCTCTGGGATTCGAACCCGGGCCCTTCGATAAGGCAGACAGAGTCACTAACCAATTTACCGTTTTAGCGGTATTTCCAATAATTTAGTTATCATTTTTTCACATGTATTAAGTCAATATACTTTTAACAGTTTTGCTATGAAGATTTTTAGAACTATATGTGATAATCCTCAGTTATCACCAATCATTGAAATTAATCTATGTAAAGTTTCAATGATATATATATATATATATATATATATATTTTTTTCGAAAATGAGAAATCCGGAGTTTTTTATAATAACTGATCTATGATACCTAAATATTTCATTTCTTTAACTCGTTTTATTTTTTATTTATTACTGTTTTTGCATGTAATTTGATACGAAATATTTCAGTCCTCTAAACAGTTGTTAAACATAAAAATCAATGTTATAACATTCCGCTTTTAAATCGATATATCAAAGGTGCCCAAGAAAGAAATGATGAAAAAGAACGACACATATATCCAAACTCAACGTGTTTACTGCATCGTAGTTTGCTTTAATCAATGTGTTTACTGCATTTGGAAAGAAGAATTTAAAAGGTTTTGTTTCTGAGAAGATTGGCCTGGAGTGGACTTGACATCTTTAAATTTGCGTGGCCGAATTATCGAAAATGTAAATTACATTACTGATGCTTTCGAACTCCTGGAATAAGACAGATTAACGTCTAGAGCAGGAAATCCCAACACAGTCAATGTTAACCCAATGAAAGACGATGAAATTTTAAAACGGGTTAATGATGATCAAGGAATTGACTGGGGTCGATAACCTAGCATTTGCCGGAAAACTAAAATCTCATTGATTCAAAAATGTGCTGAAAAAATTAATAATTAATTGTTTATTGATTTAAAGCGATATCACGTATTAAAGACAAAATCATATAAAATAAATGTAAATAAAAAAAGACACAATAACTATTAATCTGTCTTCGAGAAAATAGCAATTTTTAATATATAGTTTTTACGAAATAAATGCAATATAAAAAAGTGAATAGAAGCACCACAGGAAAACAAACAAAAAAAAATAACGAGGGCAATCCCAAAAAAAAGGTCTCCTATTTTTTGGGGACGTACAGAAAGTTTTAATACGGTTGTTGGCAACACTGTTGTGAGTGGTGGCTTCTCCGCTACCACATAAGCACGCAGGCGCTTCGCTCGGATGCTCAGTCTTGGCTTGGCAGCTGTTCGAAATGGAGCTCCCGATAAACATTGCCGCCAAGTGCAAAGTGCGCGCAGTTATATGATTTTTGAACGCAAAAGGCGTTAAACCGGTTGAAATTCACTGCCTATTGACGAAGTGTATGGACAGTCGTGCATGGATGTCAAAAACGTTCGCAAGTGGTGTAGAGAGTTTACAGCAGATCGTACTGAAATTCATGACGAAGGAAGGAGCGGGAGGCCGTAATTTGCCGACGAGACAATCGCGAAAATTGAGGAACTCATGCGTAAAGATCGGAGGATCGCTCTGGATGCTCTCTGCATTTTGGTTCCTGAGGTTCCCAGAAGCACCATCCACAGGATTTTAACGGAAAAGTTGCAATATTGGAAGGTGTGTGCAAGATGGGTGCCGCGTAGCATGTTCCTAAAGCGTACTCGCCGTACCCCCTGCTGTGACAATGCTTAATCACTATTGGCTGATCGACTTGCTACGTAAAAACGTCACTTGTTTGGTCACGTGACAAGCCAATTGCATGCATTCTGAAGTGTCGCGGAGCCGCTGTAAATTGTAATTTGTAGTTTGCTCTATAAAACGTAATAAATTTTGTATGCATATACAATTCTGAATTAATAATAAACCACTTAAAGGTACAGCTGGTAAAGAATATAGAACACAAACCTCTTCGGACATAACGCTTGAAGTATTTTATTTGGACGGCATAAGATATGTTTACTAGGAAGACAAATTCCGGCAAGCAAAATATATAATTATGTAAAAGAAATTTCGTTACCAGAGCATAAAAGTATCTAATCTTGTACTTTAGATTTTCAAATATCAGAAGTTGTGAAATAATGTAAGAGAATTTTGATTTAACATAAGAGATTCAATTTTGAGGTAGTTGGAGCTTGACATGAAGGGATTTTTAATTTATTTTTAATAAAACAAGATTGGTTTCGTATTTTTGAAAATTTTTGGCAGAAGAACAGTTTAATCTTTTAATATTTCATTGGTATGTTAATATTTTCTGGAACTAAAATTAAAAAAAAATGGAGGACTGTTAATATTTGCAGTAATAACCTATATTCTGAAAAAGAATATTGTTTTCGATTATTTAAAAATATAGAGCAACTTCTGATGATGTCCGTCTTTTAAAAAGGTACAAAAAGGCAAATTAGAACACTACTTTGTCATTGTCACCAGTAATGTATCAAAAAAGCATCGTTTCAGTTTTGGATGTGGGTATTCAGTTGCATACTAAGTTATGTGAATCATAGGAAAAAAATAAGCATTCAAAAACTTGGAAATAGTCATTATGGTATTTCTAGGCACAGTTTCTCATGATGAATTAATAATTTCAAAAAGTTGTGTAGTGGATTTGTCATTCGAAAAGCACTTCATAAGGTTGGAATGTGCTCAGAATATCATGATATGCCTTGAATAATAAGAAGAAATGCTTACCATCAAGGGTCAAAATTCAATAGAGCCAGGATTGTTGCCTATAGAGAGTGTGGATTATCGTTATATATAAGTGGATTATCATTCTATATGAGCCAGGATTGTTGCCTATAGAGAGTGTGGATTATCAACCGTTGCACTATTCGACATCCAACCACTGTTAAGCGAATATGGCATGTATAGAATGCTGAGGATTATACTGAACGGCATGCAGGATCTCAGTGCCATCCCATTATTAATACCCGAGAGGACAGGCATATTGTGAGGTCAGCCCTCCAAATTTACAACCACATCACAGACCATTAGTCAGAAAATGGGCATGTTTGCAGCGTTCCCAGTATCTGCTCGTACGGTGTGTCAACGTTTGCATCAGCATGGACTATCAGCACAGTGTCCATTACTTTAGCTTTCCTTGACAATGCAGCACAGAGCGAAACGGCTACTGTGGTGTGTTCAACAACAAAGCTAGATATAGAAGGGGCACAATGTCGTCTTTTCAGATGAGTTCCGTTTCTGTGTGCATTATTCTGATGATTGTATAAGTGTCTAGAGGCTCCAAGGAGACCGCACATCGCCTGGTTGCAATTAGTATCGGCATAGGAACCCTAATGTGATGGTATGGGCAGCCAATGAGCACATGGCACGCACATCTCTAGTTCGGATCGATGGTAATTTGAATGCCAGATCGGTACATTTCTGACATCTTACGTCCAGTGGTTGTGCCCTATCTTTGAGGCCTGCAATGCAATCTTCCAACAGGATAATACAAGACCATGTTGCACGTTGTGTTCTGACCTTTCTCGATACGCAGTGCATTTGATTGCTGCCCTGGCCTGTACGGTCTCTAGATCTGTCACCCATTGAAAACACCTGTTCATGGTTTGCTGAGGACTGGCCTAGCAACCCTCTCCATCTAATACGATTGATGAAGTGTGGCATAGACTTGAATCAGAATGGAATGAGATGCCGATTTCTGTCATTCAAGCGAAATTCTACTCAGTGCCTAACCAGATAAGGGCCGTTTTACCTGCCAGGTGGAGCAGTTGTTTCGACTGATTTCGCAGCCTTGTAAACCCCCAAACTGCTTACAAATTTAATCATTTTTTCTTCATGCCATACTATTTACGTACAACAAATATTTTTTTATTTGCTTTATTTCATGCTGTAGCAATTTTAATGGCTATTAGTGTATTATTGATTAACAGTTATCTAAGAGACTTCAAGAGTAGGTACTCTAGTCAACATAGTTTATAAAATTATTGCATATTTCTGTATAAAAAATTATTGATTCAGGATAGATAGCGCCTAAAGACTTCATGCAGCCATCAATGGAGTTGACAACACATTCATATTAGATGATTTTCTTTGATACGTTTCCCGCCCACCAAACCCAGTAGATTGCAAATGAAAAACAAAGTGACTTACAATTACAACACAGCCAGACTGTCCTGAAGTAAACATTAACGATATATACAAAGCCAAAATAATTATATTCGCATAATATGTGCATGACACTTTGTTACTAATAAATATCAGAGTGTCTTGGATCAAATTAATATTTTAACAGATGAAAAATTAAGTTTGACACTGTCATAAGTAACTGCAGTTTTTTATTATCATACTGGCAGGGATATCTTTGAAGATATAATTAATGGCATCATTAAAACAAAAGTAAAACCACCCACTACTAGACAGTTACAGGATCGCTATATATGTGTACAGTGGTTCTCTGCTTCGAAATCAGGAACTGTCTATTAATGGGGTATATCTGATAATGTGAAATGTCCATTGCTGGAGGCTCGACTTACATTATCATCATGTTGGGAAAATATTTTGCATCATGACATAATTTATGTGCATGATAAGATGCATAAAACTGTTTTGAGTGATATCAGCTGTAAATTTAGAAAGACACTTGGTACACTCCCTATTAAAGTGGCTTTTCCATAGGTCTCAGGCATTGTTTAAGATTACATAAAGCAGTCAAGTTGATTCGTGATGAATTACTAACTCTATCTCATATTTTATTATACTTATGAAAGCTACAATCTTATTTAATAAAAAGCACCAGAAATAAACACTGTCTTATTGACTAGCCATTTAGTCGCTCTCATACCATTTGCCATTGTGCATAATGATATAAAACTAATACCTTACTAGCATTGCTCAGTCAACATCATGATATTCATGAAATTTTCTAAGGGATAAATCAAACAAAAATGTAAGCAAAAGTCTTCTAAAAGATTATCTTCCCTAGAAAATACCATATATTATAATTTCAAAACAAGATTTACACAACTGATATTCAACTAAGTCTTGCATATCTATTATTTAGCTTCATAAAGTAATATATTGTCTAAAATGAAGTAGTAATATAAAAACATATTAAAAACAATATATTTTTCTTAATGATGATTATTTAAAATTTCTTAATAGAATGGTTTTTCTGAGTAAATGAATTAGAGTTTAAAACGATAAATCTAATAGTGCTATAATAAAGCTTCATAGGACTAAGGCTATATTTCCTGCTAATTTGTACTTTAGATTTTTTTTCTGCTTTGTGGAACTTTTCTCTTCTTCATAACATCATGCTTTTAATGTACCTTTAAAAGCTAATTAATTAATTTTGACAAGTATTTTGCTTGAGAGATGCTCTCATGGAAGCTACTAAATGATATTTGTCTCATAGCTGCTTTTCCGATTAGAAAATACATGATAGACCAAACCAGCCGTGACCTACCTGAGATCAGCGTACAAATGTTTTGTGTCTTTAAATATGAAGTTAGGTTAAGTGATGTGTGTTTAGTGAAACTCTTAATCTTTATAATAAAATATATCATAAATATATTATACCTACGTAAATATGTATCACAGAACATTTGCTTAGATACAGCTAGGATAACTTCTCTTGTTGATGTTATTTTGCACAGATTTTTTAATCAACATTGTCTCTGAAGTAATGTGCTATAGCTCTGTTTTGAGATTTAGAATGATGTCAGACAAAACTGGACAAAATTTATATTTTCCTAGATACAAATTTTCCAACTTAATGGAAATAATGCTTACTCATCACATGAAGTAAAATTCTGAGAAGAAAAAAAAAGTTATGAATGCATTTTAATGAAAAATTAATAACAAACAGCAATACAGTCAAAAGTCGTTAATTCGGACACCCACAATACGGAATGATCTATAATCCGGACCTCAAAGCTAAAAACTTTCTGCGCATGCGCATAGGCGTTTACGCGTAAGACCTTTACGGCTGCGAATATGCATGTGCGCATGCGCATAATACGTTTACGCATGCGCGTTTAACGTATAACGGACGGTATAAGCTAAGCTAAAATTATCTAATTCAGTTAATGTTGCAGATTGCGTTGTTCCTTAATCTTCGAATTGGATCCGGGTTATTATTTTTTGCAAACTGTTGGAGCAGTTTTATAAAAGTAAGCTTGAACTTTCGATTATGTCAAATAGAATTTCCGATATATGTTTACTAATACGTAAAAGATCTACTAAGCGAAAGTATGTTTCGAAATCCCAAATGTGTTTATCAATTTCACGCTGTTCTGCGTGGGGGGGGGAATGCCGCGCACTTAATTGGAAGTTGATCTGTCAGCACTGTCCTTATCTTCAGGGCAGATGTTTTTATTTTATTTGGCTTATAATTCCTTCTTACTAAATGTAGTATTTCATCTTGATGTACTCCATCTTTGATATGATTTAAATCAAGTTCCTCGTCATAATAATTCGCTTCCGATAGTGAAGAAAGTGACAGAGAGGTTATTGAAAATGAAAAAATTTCGATTGACAAATTAGTTGGTATTCTCAACACAGCAATTATAGGACTTGAACAGCGGAACTTTGTAACTAAAAAGAAATTATGTCTGTTTAATAGAATTAAAGAGAAAGTATTATCACATGAAACGAAGCAACTTAAACAACTTACATTGAAAGACATGTTTAATAAAGTAAACAAATAAATATTAAGCTTTTTCTTTTTGTAAATTTTGATACCCTTTAGATCATAATTGTTCTTTATTTCATAAATTACGCTTTCATATTTTTAATTTTGTAATTTCTGCATGCCATCTTATCAGATTTAAACTGATGATCTATAATCCGGAAAAATCGATAATCCGGAATCGCCGAAGTCCCGACGAGTCCGGATTAACGACTTTTGACTGTACCAGTTTCTAGGAAGTGATGATTTAAGTGAAAGAAATATTAATTAGAAAATATGTAAACTGACGTTTAACATGTATGTTACAAAAGTGCATAAACGCTAACAAGTTAGGTAAAATGTATTTCATCAAAAAGTAAAATCTTCTATTAATGATTTACTATGAATAAATTATTAGTAATTATGTGTACATTTGAGAAAGATTATGAAAATCATCAGTGCAGCGAATATGTTCTACTGATATTATCACTTAACACACTTACCATTTGACTGTTAATAGACAAAAATATGAAAATTTCCACAATTTGTTTGCAGAATGAGTGTGGATGAATCTAAACAACATAGGAACATTTCTTTAGATCAGTTCTCAACCGGTGGTATGCAAAGAAGCAAAGTATTTTTAACTTTTAAATTAAAAAATTAAAACCCAACATCCTGATTGAGTTTTCTTTTCGAACACTCGTAAATTTATGTGATTTGAGCTTTGTTCAGGAGTGGTGGTGGTATTAAAGGTTTTCAATTTTTTTTAGATGGTATGCGTTAGTCAAAAGGTTGAGAACCGCTGCTTTAGATTAAATATTAGAAGAAAATGATAATTGCAGTTTGTCTAATTTGTAGATTTCCATAGTGATTAAATTTTTTTGGGTTAACATTAATATAAATAACTGTTGTAATCATAAAACACTGACAGCTATTAGAAGCATAACATTACAGAAGACAGTAGGTAAAATCATATTTATTATGCAGATAACTTTTGATACATGATTTAACTGTACATGTGTAAGCAAATCAGTTAGACTTGAAGTACATGGTTTAAAAAACAGTTAAACTTGGAATATAGCTCCTCGTACAGCCATTGCATGAAGGTAAACAGATACTTAGATGGGAACCTAGAATATGTGAGAAAATGAGATTTCAATTATTACCAGTGTTCAGCTGATGTAGCCATGGGTAGACTGTGGTGCATAATCATAGGCCTGATATATTCAGTAGATAAGAGATCTGATGAAATCATAGATCAAGGGATAAATAGATCAGTAAAAAAATGGTGGGAATTTAAAAGTTGTTTTCTGTTATGTGCCAGACATTCCTTGTTGATCACTAGTTCTAGACAACCTCTAATGTTAGACAGCAGTGAGCTTCGAAAACCTCAGAGTAATACAGTCAAAAGTCGTTAATCCGGACTCGTCGGGACTTCGGCGATTCCGGATTATCGATTTTTCCGGATTATAGATCATCAGTTTAAATCTGGTAAGATGGCATGCAGAAATTACAAAATTAAAAATATGAAACCGTAATTTATGAAATAAAGAACAATTATGATCTAAAGGGTATCAAAATTTACAAAAAGAAAAACCTTAATATTTATTTGTTTACTTTATTAAACATTTCTTTCAATGTAAGTTGCTTCGTTTCATGTGATAATACTTTCTCTTTAATTCTATCAAACAGACATAATTTCTTGTTTAGTTACAAAGTTCCGCTGTTCAAGTCCTATAATTGCTGTGTTGAGAATACCGACTAATTTGTCAATCGAAATGTTTTCGTTTTCAATAACCTCTCTGTCACTTTCTTCACTATCGGAAGCGAATTATAATGACGAGGAACTTGATTTAAATCATATCAAAGACGGAGTACATCGAAATGAAATACTACACTTAGTACGGAATTATAAACCTAAATAAAATAAAAACATCTGCCCTGAAGATAAGGATAGTGCTGACAGATCAACTTCCAATCCGCGGCGTGAAATTGATAAACAGATTTCGGATTTCAAAACATACTTTCGCTTTGTAGATACAAATTACATATTAGTAAATATATATCGGAAATTCTGGAAGCACTTCCGCAGAGAACCCGGTAAATGTAAACATCGCCAACTTTGGCGATAATAGTTCAAACCTGGTAACCCAGCGGATTTATCCTATTCGCTTGTTCGAAGTTTGCAACCATTCCTCTTGCGTTCATTTTGTTGAATTATCACTGTCGTTGTTCGCATTTGAAGATTTATATTATTCTTCTCTTACTTATTATTATTTTTTCTGAATTTTTTAACAACGAATAGATAGAAATATTTTCGTAGATAGATGCCGGTTCTCTGTTCGGGATGAAAGGAAGAAAATACGGGAGGGGTGAAGCTAATTTGTAACACGGCTGTTCACGTTGTGTTCTTAATTATTAATAGCTCTAAGAACCAGCAATTTAAATTACTAAGTAATGCTTTTATTTTTATTATTGGTTATTGTCATCTAAAATTATGAGAATAAATCAATTTTCTGGCGTAAAATTTTAACAAGATAATATATTGTTAATGCTTTTCTAACAATAACCTTTCAGAGGATGGCAAGTGTGACATAAATAGATGATTGAGTTGAAATAAAAAAGATTATTCATTATCTAACATGACAGAATAGTTTGATGCATCACCATGGTCATCAAAATTAGCAAACCACTGCTGGTGTAAGGAATATATTGTTTTCTGTGTTAACTGGAATTTAAGACAATTTTTTTTTTTTTTTTTTTTTTTGTTTTTGTTTTTGTTTATCACGTTTAACAGGTTAATTTCAGTACATTAATACTAATTTATATTTTTCAAATGAATTTTTATTTACGTTATAAATGCTTATATATTGTCTTATACTTAATATATTCTTTTCTGTGCTAAATTGAATTTAATATAATTTTCGTATATCACGTTTAACAGGTTAGTTTTACATCTACATGCTTATTATCTGTGAATTTTTACTACTATATGCTTAATATATTGTTTTGTCTGCTAACTTTAATTTACATGCACTAAAAATCACGTTTACAAAATATCACGTTTGCGGCTCGGCTCATCGCCGATGAACCGCGAGCTTGGCGAATAAGAATGCAACGGCGCCAACGGGTTCTCTGCGGATGAAAACCCGAAATTCTATTTGACATAATCTTTCTAATCTATCATAATCTAATAATGATGTTTCTGCCCCCCCCCTCTGCCGCAGAGCAGCGTGAAATTGATAAACAGATTTCGGATTTCAAAACATACTTTCGCTTTGTAATAAATATATATCGGAAATTCTATTTGACATAATCGAAAGTTCAAGCTTAATTTTATAAAATTGCTCTAACAGTCTGCAAAAAATAATAAGCCGGATCCATTTCGAAGATTAAGGAACAACGCAATCTGCAACATTAACTGAATTAGATAACTTTAGCTTAGCGTATAACTCCGTTACACATTAAACGCGCATGCGCACAAACATATTCGCAGCCGTAAGGGTCTTACGCGCTCTCGTAAACGCCTGTGCGCATGCGTGAATGCGACGCATGCGCAGAAAGTTTGTAGCTTTGAGGTCCGGATTATAGATCATTCCGGATTATGGGTGTCCGAATTAACGACTTTTGACTGTAGTAAATGATTCATCAGATTTTAAAAACATTGCCTTTTCATAAATAGTATACATACAATAATCAATTTATGGAAATGAACTAGAAACTAAAAAATTACCTCGCGTGCTACAGACATTTTATGAACATTGATCACATAGCACACTTCCAAATTGCTATTGATATCACATTTTTTGTACCCCGAGTTTCCATACTGCATCATCTATCACATTTGAAGTCTTCCATTGGGCAAACATTAAGGAGTGCATTTTTTTACATAATGTACTGGTAATACATTATGTACAAAATGTATCTGGTGCTCACATAACATACACAACAAAACATTTGTTGTACGTAAAGAAAATTTGGATAATTTCTCATTCTTTATTTGGATTCAATCATTATAATATGCATAATATTTTCAATATTAGAATTTTTAAATCTGATAAATCATTTCAGTAGCCCTAAACAATGGCACCTGTTCAACTGCGCATTAAACATGGAGGCTGTTTTTTGGGGGGGGGTGTTTAATTTATTTGATTACAGTATAGTGTGGCTAAGGGTAGAGATACTTTCAAAGAGAAATTAGCTTATACATATTTCATATATACGACCACCAAAAGTGGTGACCTTTTGACTGAGCACGCTAATGACAATGGATTTTCAACGACCCTAAGCCACGTGCATCCAAGGCATTCTGAAGAACTGACTAAAAATAACAACGAATATGGACATTAAACGTACGCTACAACGTACCCCTTCAATTATTTCTAGAAGTATTGATATATATTGCTTGTGTTTTTTTCAAAGTCGTGCATATCATCGCAAGGAGCTTCAGCAAATCATCAATGTGATCTGTTCCGTTCCGCTGACTTCGCCAGTCGTGCAATAATTCTTCGATCATTCAACTTTTGTGACAAATGTGATACAATAGTGATTTTCGCTAAATGTGCTACATCAGTAATTTTTCTGCAACGTGCTACGGCAAAATTCTTCCCTCAGTGTTCGAAAGTAGTGAATTTTTTTCCCATGTGCTACAGGAGTGATTTCCTTTTTCCTTCGAAAGTGCCTTAGCAGTGTGAAGTGGTGATATTGTGCGTGCGCAATACAAAATTAACGCATCACTTTTTTTTTCTCAAATAGGGGTTTCTTTTCAAATGCATTTCGGTAAAATATTATTTGTGTGTGTAATTGCTGACCCTGTCTTATTTGTGTGTGTATCGTTACGTAAATTTTTTCTGCATGGTTAAAATATTTATTGTTATCATGGTAAAATATCAATAGTGTATCCTCATGCTACAATATTTGTGGTGTTAAGTGTTTATTAATTAAAGTGAAAATTATCTATCAGTATGCCCGACGATATTCCACCAGAGCCACAAATCACACGCGTTGCGGTGAAGCCACCGCCTTTCTGGGAAAATAATCCTTCATTGTGGTTTGCTCAGATCGAAGCAAAATTTTCTATCGCTCGCATTAGTGAGGATTCTACAAAATTCAACCATGTAGTTGCAGCAATTGAGTCTGATATTCTGAATTCAGTGCATGACTTAATTCTCAAACCACCTGATTGTGATAAATACTCCAAACTGAAACAGCGGCTCATTGAAATCTATTCAGAAAGTGAATCTTCAAAAATACGTACTTTACTACAAGGACTTGAACTTGGAGATCAGCGACCTTCATACTTGCTGTCACGAATGCGTGATCTGGCAGGAAGCCATTTTAGTGACGACTTGTTGAAGTCACTGTGGCTTTTGCGTCTCCCTAATAACATACAAATAATTCTTGCTGCTTCCAATGAAGATCTAACCCGTTTAGCAGCAATGGCTGACAAAATTAATGAACTTGTTACTCCAGCTTATGTCAGTGCTGCTAATGCTGCACCTTCCAGTTCATCCCTCGAACAACAAGTGGCTGAAATGACCAAAAAAGTATCTGAACTCTCTACAAGTCTTCATGCTTCACGGAGATACAATCGATCAAATCAGGGCCCACGTAAAAAATTTCGTGCCCGAAGCAGGAGTCAATCTCGTCGCAATACTCGAACGCAGTACAAAGAACCCACAAGTGGCATATGTTTTTATCATATGAATTTTGGCTCTCAAGCTCGCAAGTGTGTCCCTCCATGCACTTTTGTACAAGCGGGAAACTAAATGGGCGGTCTTCTGCTGGCCAACAGAATGTCCGCCACATCGACAGAATAGTACTGGCTGATCGTTCAACTCAGTTATGTTTTCTAGTAGATACTGGAGCTGACATGTCAGTGCTCCCAAGAACTAAAACAAATGCTCACCAACTTAATAAACTTGTACTGTATGCAGCCAATGGTACCCAAATTGCAACCTACGGCACCAAACTATTGACACTTGATTTAAACTTGCGCCGGACTTTCAACTGGCCTTTTATTATTGCGGATGTAACTCAAGCAATTATTGGTGTCGACTTCTTGACACATTTCCACCTTCTAGTGGATGTCAAGAATAATTGCTTAATTGATGCTACAACCCAGCTGACATCACAGGGCCAAGCTTCTCACATATCGAACGTACCTACCAACATAAGGGTTGTATCGGGCAGCACACGGTTTCATCGGTTATTAGCAGAATTCCCTGACATTTTAAACCCATCCAAATCAGGTCAGCATACTCATCAGCCAGAAGTGTATCATCACATTGATACACATGGCCCACCTGTATTTTCCAAGCCTCGTCGTCTTTCTCCAGAGATGCTAAAAGCTGCTCGCAAAGAATTTGAATTCATGCTAGCACAGGGAACCATTCGCCCATCTAAAAGTCCATGGGCCAGTCCACTTCACATTGTTAAAAAGTCTAATGGTGACTGGCGGCCTTGTGGAGATTATCGTCGACTTAATGCCGTCACAGTCCCTGACAGATATCCAGTCCCACATATCCAAGACTGTACCCATCTTTTTCATGGAACAAACATATTTTCTACCCTCGATCTTGCCAGAGCATATCATCAGATCCCAGTGCATACTGAAGATGTGGTCAAGACCGCAGTGACTACACCATTTGGTCTCTTTGAGTACTTATATATGCCATTTGGCCTTCGCAATGCTGGCCAAACATTTCAGCGTTTCATACACCAAGTACTGTCTGGCCTAGATTTCTGCATCCCATATTTTGATGATATCCTGGTTGCATCTACAGATGCGGAAGAACATTTTCAACATCTGCGTCAGATTTTCACTCGCCTTAAAGATCATGGATTAAAACTAAATCCATCCAAATGTGTACTTGGTCAACCCTCAGTTTCCTTTCTTGGATGTCTTATCACCCAGAATGGAGTCAAACCTTTACCGGAAAGAGTCAAAGCAATTAACGACCTACCTCAGCCCAAAACTATCTTTAAACTGAAGCGTTTTCTAGCAATGTTAAATTTCTACCGACGCTTTCTGCCAAATGCCGCAAAAACACAAGCCTGCCTACATGAGTTTCTGAAGAATAGCAAAAAAAAAACGATCAACGAGCTGTCCCTTGGACTGAATCTGCATCTGCAGCATTCGTGCAATGCAAACACGATCTGGCAAATGAAGCCACACTTTCTTATCACTCACCTAGTGATCAGCTCTCTATAATGGTAGATGCATCTGACACGGCCATAGGAGCAGTGCTTCAAGCCCATACCACTAAAGGACTTTCCCCAATGGCATTCTTCTCCAGAAAACTTACTACTGCAGAAAGGAAATACAGCGCATATGACAGGGAGCTACTTGCTGTGTACTGTGCTGTTAAATACTTCCGGCACAACTTGGAAGGACACGACTTCATCATTTTCACCGATCATCGACCATTAACCTTCGCTTTTAGAAAAAACTCTGACTCATGTTCTCCTCGTCAGCTTCGACATCTGGATTTCATCGCCCAGTTTAGTACAGATATCAGATATGTCTCTGGTACTGATAATTGTGTCGCTGATGCCTTGTCTCGGGTAAACAATATCAACCTCACTACCCCAGATTTCTCTGAAATTGCAAAAGCTCAATTGCATGATGAGGAACTCAAGAACCTAATCTCAAATCCACAAACCTCCCTTCAGTTACAACCGCTGCACATTGATCCAACGCTTAAAATTTACTGTGACATAAAGAACAATAGAATACGTCCCTATATTCCTGTCAATTTTAGACGTGAAGTGTTTAATGCCTTGCACAATTTGACACATCCTGGAATCCGTGCCACCAAAAAGCTGATCGCAGACAGATTTGTCTGGCCAGCAATGAATCAAGACATCACAGAATGGACTCGTTCATGTATTAGATGTCAACGGTGTAAAGTATCCCGTCACACTCACAGCCCCATTCAACAATTTAACCTTCCAGCAAGACGCTTTGATCATGTGCACTTAGACTTGGTTGGCCCATTGCCTCCTTCAAATGGTTACACTTACCTCCTCACTTGTATTGATCGGTACACAAGATGGCCTGAAGCCATTCCTATTGAAAATATATCCGCTGAAACTGTAGCTCGAGCATTCATCTCCCAGTGGCTTTCAAGATTTGGCATGCCTACCACCATCACTACTGACCAAGGCCGACAATTTCAATGTCACTTGTTCGCATCCCTCACCTCTCTTCTTGGCATTCGCCATATTCGCACAACACCATACCATCCATCTGGAAATGGGATGGTGGAACGCTTTCACCGATCTCTCAAACAAGGTCTGAAGTGCCACAGTAGCACACACTGGACAGAAGCCTTACCCCTAGTCTTGCTTGGTCTTCGCGCAGCATTCAAAGAAGACATTGGTAGCACTTGTGCTGAAATGTTATATGGTGCAACCCTCCGTCTGCCAGGTGAATTCTTTCACCCAGAATCTACTCCAGTTATCGACCCTCCAGCATTCCTTCAACGTTTACGTGAGACCATGAGCAATATCTCGCCAACCCCAGCATCTTCGCATAACCAGCCAAGCTATTTTGTACATCCTGCGCTTGAGACATCTTCGCACGTATTCGTGCGCAACGATGCAATTAAGCCAACTTTAACACCTTCATATGATGGTCCATTCAAAGTTGTCAAACCGAAACATTTCACCATCATCTGCAATGGCAAACAATCAGTGATTGGAATCGATCGTCTCAAACCAGCATTTCTAATGCAAGATCCAACAACTTCCTCATCAACATCACTCCCGGAAGAAAGCTTAAATCCCGTTAAAGAGCAACCTAAAACTACCAGATCTGGAAGAAAAGTTAAATTTAACCCAAAGTACTTATAACGTACCGATGGTACTTGGGGGGGAGTACTGTGGCGTTCCGACAGATACTTCAACTTCTATTCATGAGATGGCGCCACGTGTAAAATCCAGTTCTTAATCGGAGCAGCAAAGCGACGTCATTACTCACTCAGACTTCTCGTCAGACAACTGTACGCGACGGTAACATGAATTGTGTTCCGAGCTCTGCGTTGATCTCTGCAATGTAATTTAAATTGTAATTTAGTACTTAATATATTCTTTTTTATAGGAGAGTGTCTACTCTTATTTTCTTTAATTATATCATGCATTAAGCACACACGACCACCAAAAGGAGTGCATTTTTTTACATAATGTACTGGTAATACATTATGTACAAAATGTATCTGGTGCTCACAAAACATACACAACAAAACATTTGTTGTACGTAAAGAAAATTTGGATAATTTTTCATTCTTTATTTGGATTCAATCATTATAATATGCATAATATTTTCAATATTAGAATTTTTAAATCTGATAAATCATTTGCAGTAGCCCTAAACAATGGCACCTGTTCAACTGCACATTAAACATGCAGGCTGTTTTTTTTGGGGGGTGTTTAATTTATTTGATTACAGTATAGTGTGGCTAAGGGTAGAGATACTTTCAAAGAGAAATTAGCTTATACATATTTCATATATGCGGAAAACTATGAAAACACACATGCAGCCAACCTATTCGCCAGAATGTGAACACAGGTTGAATTATCAGTATTCAGCTACTTTACTGCTAGTGAAGCCAGAGCTAGACATTTTATTACCTAATAGAATAACTGCTGCTTGCAAATTATGCTTTCCAGTTCCTGCCAAAATTCTAAAAATTTTGACGCTCCTATGTCTTGCTGTCCATTGCACTCATACAGGTTGCCCTGGCCACCGATGAACATTAAACATGAAGGCAACTGGGATGTAATGGACCATACGATTACACTTGGTTTCAGAACTGTATGGAGATGCATAATGCATGACATAATGTGGCATTTTGTTGATGCAGACCATTGATGTGATCCTTGATGGTGTTGATGTATTAAGATTCATCTGGAAAAAATGAATTTATGTTATTTATCCTTGTATTTGCAAAGTTCTATGCACAACTATAGCTGTAGTCACTTATAATGTTCGAACGAGGGTTTAGTTAGGTTATTTGAATATGGCAAAGCACCTGAGGGCTGCTTATTTTTTCTACCAAAGTTAGCTGAAACAATGGTCACTTTAAAACAACTACTTTAATTTTTTGCTATGTAGCACCTACTTAGTTCTGAACTGAAGAATAATATAACTGAAACAGCCATACATACAGATTATGTTATCTTAATCAATGAGTCAAACTAGTGAGTTCATTGCTTAAGCATTCACCAGCTTTAGGAAAACCAGATCAAGTAGGATATTGCTTTTTTTTTTTTTTTTTTTTTAACATAATTAAGTATCAATGTGCTTTAAAAATGATAATTCAAATTGTGACAAAGGTACCCTTTGATTATTTACTACATCTCAGATTTTTAGAGGTAGTTATTTCCCAGCAATGATGTCTGTGTGTTTTCTTTGGTGGTAAAGTGCCAATAAATAGTATTTAACTGTAACAGTCATGTATAATCATAACTGACTTCTGATAATGGTGTATGTAATTTTATATTTCATTTTTGTTAGCCATTTCGCATTTTATAAATATGGGTCTTTTTGATTTGCTAAAAATAATGAAAACAGAAAACTGTTCGTTTTTTCTAGTTTCAGTCTGCTATGTCATGGGATAGTAAAAATCTCATAGAATGAAATAATAATCATTCCAAAAGCATATTGCAGTACTAGTAAAGTTCTGATATATGCAAATAAATCATTATGTGAAAGAAAGAAAATTGGTTTAAAGGGAAGCATAGCTTATTAATTTTTGTTCATCAGAGTTCACAAAGTGTATAACTTACTCAAAATAATTCTAAAATGGTGAATTTTGGTACTTTCTAATTTTCTGAACCTCACCAGAATGCTGTGAAAAATTATTCATGGTCTAAACCATGTTTCTAAGAAAAATTTATGTGGCTACACATGTCACTAAAAATCATTTATGTGGCAACCCAAGTATACACATAGCATTCTCCCAGACAGCACTTCTCCAGATATTTTCACCAGTGTGGTTGAAGATTATGATCCCTCCTATGGGAATTTCAGTACTTCAGCATTGCGGTGGACCACATACTGCAGTTTCTGTTGTTTCTGGTAAAATCTTTGGCAATGTAGCTTTCTGCATGCATTCAACATAAAAGGCATCACATGCCCCTCTTTCCTTTCTCATTTTAGGATTCTGGTGCCAAAATTTTGCAATTTTCTGATTTTTTTTTTAATTAAAAAGATTTATAGGAAGAACAACGGTGAAAAAAGCCTAGAATTGTGCGTGTCTTGTATTGAAGAATGTAAAACAATAGGTAGTGGTGAATGCATCGTTGAAATAAATTTAAAGATATGCAAACATCCTAACTCACCAACAAGTTTGCAAATGCTCTCCAAAGTTGCCAATGGGTTCATGACTTACCACATCTGTGGTAAGAATGTAAATTCCATATATTTTATGGCTCTTGTTAAAGATCGAATTAAACACAGTAATTTTAATTTAATAACTTATAATATTTAAACACAAAAACTTATTTCTATGTTTCCCTTGAGGGGAGAGCAAACATAAATATTGTTGCAAAATGTAGTTTAAAATATTAATGGTAAATTTAAAATACATTCAAAATGCAATTTGTCACAGTTCTTTAGAATAAGGGAAAAAAAGGTAATGAAGTAGAAATAGATAATGGAAATGACACTGTGTATTTTAAAATATAAATGAAAATTTGGGATAATCCAAGCAATGTTTATGTGTGTAAAAAGTATATTCCTTACTACCTTATGCATACTAAAGGTACCTGATAGATTTAACTGACAACATTTACTTTTAAAAGAATAATAATATTAAGATCAATTCAAAGGTTGTATTTAATTTAAGGGACAGTAGGCAATGTAGGCATATATATTTTGCTGTAAATTGACTGGCAAATGTTATTCAGTAAAGGAAAAGATCCCACATGTGCTTTCTCTATATCACTACTTTAATCTAGTCCATCATTAACAATATTTTTCCTGGGATTCCATCTCAGGGTAAAATTGTAAGCTTTGTAATCTTGTTCTTAAAAATGTAGTTGTATCACGATAAAGCATTAATAAACTATGTTAAATATTGTTTTTCCAACATTCCATTAGCAAAATAGAATAAGGATATAATCCTCTCAAGCAAATAACCCATTTTCCTTCCTTTGTAATGATCCGGTATTTCTCAAGGTGTATTGCATAAAGTAAAAATATATATTAACATATGAATTAATATTAAGTTGTACATAAAATCACCTCTGACTTCTTAACTGATTTTTTTAAAGGATTAAAACATAACCGCTGTACGCCATAAAACGATTTTTAATACACGGGCTCCAGAAGCTTTACCACGTGACAAAACAAATGACGCCGAAAGCTCTATGTTACGTTTGTATTCTTCTAACCAATAGCAGCGAAGCAGCTATCACAGCAGGAGGTACAGCGAGTACGTTTTAGGAACATGCTGCCGCGTATGCTGACAGAAGACCACAAACGGCAACGGGTTGATTCTTCCCGCGAAATTCTTCGCCGCTATGGAGACGAAAAGGAGAACTTCTTGGACTCGATTGACGCTTCCTGAAGGGCATGGTGGCGAGCTGGTATGACATGGGCATTGTAAAACTGCCACAGCGTCTACAAAAATGCATCGACCGAAATGGCGATTATGTTGAAAAATACAGCATGCTTCAATCTTTAAAGTGATGTAGGAATTATAGAAAATAAACGGTTCTTTGTATATCTAAAAATATAGGAGACCTTTTTTTGGGGATCGCCCTCGTACGAAGAACGCAAAACTTTGTTAGAAAATATACTGTTATATATAAGCCACTTTCAAAATTTAAAAGATTTTATTGCTCCCTTCCAAGGCACTGAAAATTTGGATGGACCCGCGTATAAGGGCCCTTCATTGAAAAATGAAAAGTGCTCCGGAAGGGTTGAAAATGGAAATATGGATAAAATACAAGCAACAATTAGCAAATTACAAAAAGAAAATAACTGAAGCAAAATTACGCAGCTGGAAAAATTACTGCTGTAGTAATAAAGATACATACGGCCAGCTGTATAAAATGGCTACAAGTAAAGTTTTTAGTCCCGCACATATCGGTCTTTCGAGAGATCAACTCTCACGTAACAGCCAGCTTGGTAATGTCACTGAAAAGATTCTCAACAATATTCTAGATGATGTCTTCCTAAAAGATAATGCAGAAGACGATGGCCACTCACATTCCGACATTAGATACAATAATACCGCTCCAAATACTCCAGACGATGTGGAATTCCACTCACAAGAAATTTCAAAAATTATTAAGTATCTTCCGAATAATAAAGCTCCGGGACCTGACGGATTAGACAACAGGATTATTAAGATAATTCACCACGCAATGCCTTTTCTGTTCCACAAATTACTAAACCTCTGCCTCAAATTTTATGTCTTCCCGAATTGTCTCAAACAGGGACAAACAATACTATTCAAGAAAAATAATAAAGATCCTACGGATCCGGAAGCCTTCAGACCAATCAACCTCTTACCTGCAATAGGTAAACTTCTGGAACGTGCAATCGCGGGCAGATTACGCCACTACTTAGAGAAAAACGAAACCATAAGCCCCAACCAATACGGCTTCAGACCTCTCAAATCTACATCACATGTGATAGTAGAACTTCAAGAGCAGATCCGTAGGAATAAATCTTCAGCTCTCCATACAGCAGTACTCTGCATGGATCTCAAAAATGCGTTTGACTCCGTGTGGTGGCCTGGTATCCTTGAAGCCTTGCGCAACATTAAATGCCCTCAGAACATATTCAAGCTAATGAATAGTTTCCTAACAAACAGAGCAACGATAATCATCAGCAACAACTGTATAGTAGAAAGAAGAATAACGAGGGGCTGTCCACAGGGCTCTTGTCTAAGTGCAGACCTGTGGAACATCACCTTCAATTATATCACCTCCTACAAGTGGCCGGACCATACAAAGCTCATCGCCTTTGCCGACGATGTGGCCTTTGTAACAAATGGGCATTCAAGAGAAATACTAGAAAAGAATAGTAACGAGACTCTCTCCATATTCCATTCCCTCTGCGTCAATCAAAAACTAATAATTTCAGAGCCCAAATCACATATTATTTTATTTCCAAAATCGGGCAAATCGCTACAAAGGCTACCTTGCATTAAAATCAATAATAGAAGAATCAAGATCTCAAAAGAAATCAAATTTCTTGGATTGAAAATTGACCAAAAGTTTTCTTGGATCCCACACCTCATGGAAATTCGGAAAAGACCCAAACTATTTCTAAAGCCCTCGCAAGGATGCAAGGCACAACGTGGGGCCTCAAGTCGAGGATGCAAAACATTCTCTATAATACCGTGATCGAAAAAATAATCCTCTACGGGGCATCAGCATGGACTCACCCTATGACAGTGAAAAAGAAAAGACTCTTAGCTTCGATCCAACGCCCCTTCCTCTTACAAATAGCAAAAGCATACAGAACTATCTCAACGGCAGCTCTCTGTGTATTAACAGGAATCCCACCCCTCCACCTGAAAGCAAAAGAAGATGCAGACTTAGCCACGTTATTCCACCTCAAGAAAAACATAGAGGTAGAAGATCAAAACCTGTGCCCCCTTGATTTTGAACAGCCACGAAATCCTTACCTAAGACACCCTGCAGTACATGCAAAACTCAGAATATCTACAAAAGAAGACACCCTCAGTGTACCTTCATTTCCAGTCGTGTACACAGATGGGTCAAAGTTAAACGAAGAAGTAGGATGCGCGTTCTTTGCACTCCTCTCAGAACAAGAAACAACAGAATGGAAAGGACACCTAAGGAACAACAACAGCGTTTTACAAGCTGAGCTTTCAGCCATAAAACACGCTATTCTATGGTCTCATCAAAAGCATCTAACATATGTTACCATTTACAGTGATAGCCAAGCGGCAATTAAAGTTGTCGATGATGCAAGAAACAAATCATCAATAGTGCAAGATATCTACGATTTATTATCACAGCGCAAGAGAACATCTATAAAAATAAAGTGGGTAAAAGCGCATGCTGGACAAGCCCAAAATGAAAGGGCAGATGCGCTTGCTAAAAATGCAGCTCAAGACCCATCTCTACCTCCAATCAATATCCCATTCCCTAAATCGTATGTGAAACATATGTTGAAAAAAATTACATTAAAAAAATGGCAAACTGAATGGGAAAATGCAGAAGTAGGTAGAAGGCTTTTCAACTTCTACAAGAAACCCACATATGATCCAATCTCTTATAACTTCTTCATCAACATATTCTTATCTGGACATGGTCCTTTCCCCACGTACTACTTTGCACGAAATTTGAGCGATTCAGACAAGTGCGTATGTGGGGAAAAGGGAGACCCAGAACACTATATTTTCAAGTGACAGCTCACAAAAGAGCTACACTGCAAAGGAAGGTCACAAATTACGCCTGAGTACATTAAATGCATGCTAACGATACCTCAATTACAACAAAAGGTTTCCTTGATTATGAAGAAACTTTTTGCATATAAAAGAGAAGACATATGTCAAGATGCTATCACATCTGTATAAATACCTCTTATTCTACAACTTGCAAAAATAATGCAAGATTTCAGAAATATTGCAAGTGTCTGAAACAGGCTAAATATGGTATAAATAATTTTTATAAAATAGCTACATTAAGAATTTGGACTGTATTAATGTAATAATTAAATCATTAATTAAAAAATAAGATAAATAATATACGACTCTATTAGATATATCAGTGTAAATGTAAGTATTATGTGATTTTCTAATGTATATTTTCTGTTTTTATGATACATTAATTTACAAAAATAATAATGTAAGACTTCAGTGCTGATGCATTTGTGTGTAACAAGTTAAAAAAATGAAAGGAAATGTATTAATAAGAGAATTCGCCTTAGTAATTCAACTAAGTATGATAAAATGCACAAAAAAAAAGAAAAAAAAAAAAAATTCTTCAATTAGCTCCTTAAAATGATGTTTATTTTAATTCGATGTAACTAGATATACTAATGTAAATATATTGTTTGTATGAAGTACAATGTACAATGAAAGTTTGTATGTATGTTCGAAGTAATTATGTTATTTCAATCTGCCATAATCCAACTTTTGTTAATAGGTTAATTTCTTTGCAATAATTGTATACTATGTAATTGTATATTCAATACGTAAGTCTAATATTAATGTAAAATTACTATGTAAATGTCTTGGTAGGCTAGCAACCGATGCGGGCCAACTAAAAGCCCAGCGGGGTACAGTAGTGCGGCGGAGCAACACCTGTAAAAGTCACTGACGAAGTTCTGGTGCTCCGTCCACTTTTCCCTGTCCCTGTCCCTGCATTGGAAGAGGATGTTAAAGCACAAGTCTTATTCAAAAACAGAGGGAAGCTAATTTTTGGAATTTAAAAGTCCTCTGAAGGAAATATTATTAAAATAAAAGTTGTTGCCAAACCAACACTTTTCTCTTTTCTTACCTAATAGAATCAGGCTTTAGTCAAGTCAATAATTTACTTCGAGAAACAAGAAAGAGTTAGAATATTTTCGAATGAGATGCTTTAAAACTAGAGTAATTTTATGATAAATATTAAAACACTTCCGTCAATGCATGAGGTTCAACCATTACATAAATTAAAATCGAGCTTTTCGCAATTATAATCCGTGATTTTATTTCTGAAAGCTTGTTTCTACAGTAGGATCTCACTTACCCAACATTCCGTATTATAGAAAATACCATCGAAGAAAAAAAGGAATAGCATCAATAAGCAACAAATTGTGAATAGTCCTTTTTGTTGTTGCTTTTGTTGTTCCCGAGTCTGCCGCGAGGCGCGTCTACGTACACTATGACTCATATATCTGTTATTCAGAGCAGTACAGATTATCTTTGTATGTGAATCGGTTTATTTTCTGTTACTGTTCCAGGATATGTGTTTGTGTGTGCTGTGCCTGATTTGGCAAACACTGTTGTTTAAAAGCTGAAATTTACGCAAATACAGAAAGAATGGCGACGAGAGGAAGGAACTTTTTTGTATTTGTGGAACAAAAGCTTTAAAAAGTCAAGAGACTGGACAAGGGAGAGAGACAATATAGTAGGTAGCTGACGACTTTGGTGTTGGAAGGAGACTCCAGTGAAGAAGACTGGAAAAGAAAACGAATGGAAATAGAAAAATTATGTGCATCCAAGAGATACCGAATGTGAATTAAAAGAAAGAAAAACTATGAAAAATGTGATTATGAAAACGTGAGTCAAGATTTGCATATTTAGTTTACTCAGTTCAGGAACAAAGATCACTACTCCAGTGCCTGTTTCACATTAGGTGTTGCATTTTCGTAATGGTTTAGATAAAGGGTAACCAGATTTCACAGCGAGTGTCAGTTGGCTCGACCGATAAAAGAAACGCTACGGTATTCCTCAATTAAGAAAAGTGGGGTGAAAAACTATCATCAAAATTTGAAGAAACAGACAAAAGCTTCAGACAAAAAAAAAAAAAAAAAAAAAAAAAAAAAAAACATTAAATTATTAATTAAATGAAAATGAAAATGAAAGCCTAACGGATAACCAGATATTTAACTGTCATGAGTCGGGCCTTAATTACAAAACATAACCTTATACAGTCTTCCTATAGACTGTAAAAGTCTTGCAGCAAGACATGAAGCCGCAGCCCCTGGCTATAAGCATGATAAGGAAAAGCTGATAATTTTAGCATGAAGTAAAGATATAATAAACTTCAAAAAGTCCCAAGATCCTAGACTCTTTAAAACAGTTTTTAAAAACGCTCTTCCTGTAAAAAATTCTAGTCAGAAAAGTGCATGGATGAACAGTGAAATTTTCAAACTCTTTAAGAAATTCATTCTTTCAATACAGAAGTAAATAATTTACCCAGAAAAGTTATCTTTCTGCTAAACAATGCTCCACTACGCTCAATGAAGAGCAACTTTAAGATGGTGATATTAAGGGACTATTTCTGATCGTCCCCCTATTAATGTAACCTCAGTATGCCAACTTACGGAGCAGTGGGTTTTGGAAAAGATAAAAAGGAAACATCTCAGGAAACTATTGTCCACAATAATAGAAGAAGGACATGCTTGAAACATTCAATCGATTTCGAGGGCAGCTAAAGATCCTCCTCATCAGGAGAAAGAAATTTCTAAAAAGGGCAAAAAAGAAGAAAAATAAAGCATTGGCAAAGGAGTCTCAGAAACACGTGATCGTTATCAGCACTGCACCTGGTCGTAACCGGATTTTGAATCAGAGTTACAAAGATTCGAGGTTCAGACTTGGTGCGTGAAGGTGCAGTTGCCCGTCGCTCCCTATTTTTTGCCTTCGCTTATTTTTTTTGCGTTTTAGTCTATGTGTCATATGTTTGATCAGATAGCCTGGCCTTGAAAATGTAGGCGGCCAGTGTAACAAAATCCGGTTACGACCACGTGCTGTGCTGATAACGACCACGTGTTTCTGAGACTCCTTTGCCACAGGGGCGTAGCTAGAGGGGGGCAAGGGGGGATCTGTCACCGGGCGCAGAATCCAAGGGGCGCCAAACTGGTGTTACGACATTTTAGAATTAAATGTTTTCCATCCTTGGCAAGCAGTAGGGGGCGCGAAATCTTCAGTTGTCCCTGGGCTCTGAAAATCCTAGCTACGACTCTGCTTTGCCAATGCTTTATTTTTTTTTTTTTTTTTTTTTTTTTTTTCCTCTTTCTAGTAATTTTGTTCTCCTGATGAGGAGGGACCTTAAGCTGCCGTCGAAATCGATTGAGTGTTTTAATATATGCACGCTAAATACAAGGTTGTTATTGCGATTTTGACGAAGGATGTTGTTGCTTATTAAAGGCTACAATAACTGCAAAATCCTGGAAGAAGCTTCTAGGGAATGATGAATACATGAAAACGAAAAACTCAGGTAAAACCAAGAAACCGTTTTACCTTTGATGCAAAGCATCCCTGAATGTGAAGACGCATTTTACAAGAAATCAAGAGATGAAAGGTGATTAATATAAATTAATTGATAAAAGAGTTGTCGCTTTTGCTAGTCGCGATGAAATTGAAGATCAAGATCAAGCACCAGTATGTTTTTTTTTTTTTTTTTTTTTTTTTTTCAAAACCAGTTTAGTATTCCAGATTGAAAAATCTCTTCTAGTATTATTGAAATGCATCTACTTTTGACAAAGCTTTCATAAAATTGGATATCAAGCAGTAAATCGTATACTTGGCGTTAAAAAGAAAAAAACGACATAAATGTAAGATATCGCTTCACCCTTGAATTCGTATTTTTCCATTTAGGAAACACATCAACCTTTCCAAATCGTAACGCATTTCTGAAGATTCGAGGAATCATCTCTAGGGAAAACATGACTTTCAGCGGCTTAAAGCAAAAATAGATTTCTTACGCCACAGAAGTTTGGATCAGACTTTTCCTACCATCATAGAATATCGCAACAAAGGAACAGAAGCAGAAGTTAAATTGAAAAAGTCGGAAACGATGCGTATCCTGAATTCCCAAGACTTGAAAATTTGTACCCCTTGAGAAACAAGCACGAGAAAACTGGTGTTTACATCACTTCCTGTGATCTCGTAATACTCCAAGGAGAAAGCGCATCTTCGTTTTTAAATCGCAGCTTCTGAGAAAGATTAGATTACATTTTTTTTTTTTCCCCTCTTTTCCACAATTTTTTATGCAGATTCTAGATTAAAACTGAGAAAGTAAAATGTTTTCTTCTGTATAAACTTTTCCAATTGCGTATTTCTCCTCTCCTCCCTCCTCCTTTCATTATGCGCTTCTAATTTTTTTTAAAAAAATTACACATTGTTATCTAAGTATTAATATTCGTCTAACTTTTAAACCTCGTAATCCATTTGAGTTATTGTAGAAAAATGTAATATCCGTTCCCTAAAGCATTTTAAGGAATTTCCTCTAAAATGATCTTAGCCCTTTTCAAAGCCCATTTAAAAGAAAAGAAAAAAATTCTTAGCAACTTTCACAGTTTTTACTCTTTAAGAAACTAATCCCTAGGTTCGGAATAAATTTGAATTTATTGTAAACATTTCATTGTGAAACATGCAACTCAGTTTCCTAGTAGCATGCAAATGAAAGCTTATTGTACTGAACTTGTTTCGCAAGAGAGCATTCATTGTTTTTGCTTACTTGTATTGTATTTTAAGTTTAAAAATTAAGCAAAGATGTAGCATTTCGATATTTTAATGTAAGCAGTGGTCTTTGTGTTACCTTACCTTCAAACTGATTGAAAAGGTGTTTTGAAACAAAACGTTCCTTCTGTGTACCCCATGGCTGCAACATATCTCAAATTGGAGCTCGTACGTACAGAAGTTGGCTGCCATTGTTGAAGTGCCTTTTAATGAAAGAATGTATATTTATCATATCATGTTCCAATGTTAAATGTTCAGGAAATAGATAAAAAAACTAATATTGCTGAATTTCGACGCAATAATGTTAGTCTTACGACTGTATAGAGCTAATAAGAATTTTTGACAGGAAATGAGAAAAATTTAGCTGTGCCCTCACAGGGGTTCGAACTTCAGATCTTCCAATCAAGCCGAATATGTTACTAGTTACCTATACAAATTAAAGAAGATCAGTTCTCTTTGTAAGGTATTTCTTCTACCTTCTTGGTGTGCCTTTCTGGTGTAGTGGTTCTGTACGCTGGGCCGGTATTCCAGAGGTCCGTGGTTCGATTCCCGGTTCAGTTTGTTAATCAAAAATTCTTTGAAGTGTTACAAAATATGAAATCGATAATGAAACAAATTTCAAATTCACATTAGGGCTTCCACATGCTCATATTCCATGGAAGATTCTGTTATTCAAATTTTGATGGCTCTAGGTACCATTGTTTTATCACTATGCGAGAAACATACATACATTCATGCAGACTCTTCGTTATTAATTTCTTTAAATATAATACAGGGCGATAAAATTTGTTGGCAACAGTTTGAAAGGTTTCACGATAAGCCTAGCGAGTTTGGTGGCAACGCTTATCGTGAAACGACGCAAGATGCCAAAGCGAAATTAATAGTCCTTCTGGGCAAATTGCCTCTCTGGACTAACAAAAGTATTTTTGTGAAAAACTTTCTGCGTTACAGAATTTTCTTTTAAAAGAAATATATCCATATATGAAACTTTGACTGTTTGGCTGTAATTTTTTATTTATTTAATTTATTTTTCTTTTTTTTTCTTTCTTTTTTTTTTTTTTTTTAATTTTCAATTATTTATTGGCTTTATTATTAGTTAAGATGTTACTTTTTAGTTTTAAACAAATATACATTACTTTCTAATAAATTACTCATTATATACTGTTATAACTTTTTAAGAAACTAAATATACAATTTTCTTGCTTTTTTTTTGTAGCCCACCAGCGGCCGAGAGGTAAAGTCGCTGAACACTGGTAGTTCGGTCTGAGGTTCGAATCCCGCGAACGGGCTGGCTGCATGGGTGTTTTCGTGGTTTTCCACATGTGTAACGTTGTATACGAGCCAGTTTCCCTCAGAAAGTCCTCCACGAAGGTATCCCTCCCCTTAGGCAGATAGCCCTAGTGTGCTTTGCCATAATTAAATACACCATACCACTTGCTTTTTTATATCATACTTAAAAGTTCGCAACATAAGCTCTACTAAGGCTCACAGATTCGCTCTACGACACTTGAGGAGAATTTTTAAATGTTTAAATTATTACAAATTAAAAACTGAAATTATTGATTGACAAAAAAGTGCGTTGTAGCATGATTTTTGTTTCAAATTAAAATTATATTTAATAAATTGGATTATTACGACGTTTATTATTAACTGCTATTGTTTATTACGACACGAGCGGCATCTAAGTGGTCAAAGAGCTGCATGTGGCTTGAGAACTGCTGTTTAGTCGCATTTGTTATATAATGAACGGAGGCCTTTTCAAGTGAATGTTGAGCATTTTTAAACTGCAGTAGTACTAGTCAGTTAAACCTTTGCCAAATTTTAGATAGAAAAGTTTGTGTTTAGCGAGTTGTGGAACCTTCAGCTTGTATAAAATTAGAATTGAAAATAAAAAAGTAAATAAGGATGAAACAAATGAATTTCAATAAGATATTACAATATTTATGATGCGAAAATGTAAATTATAAATATGGAAGTTAAAGCGTTCTAAGTTTTTATGATTCGTTATAATGTATCGAAATAAATTTTGGTTATTAAAAAGTTTCTATATTTATGACATTTTATAAGAAACGTTAGGAAAATCTTCCTTGAAAAATCATAATCGTTAATTGCACTTTCAAATTAAATTTTTATGCATAAATGTTTAATTATACTTTTTTAAATTACATATATTTTTATTTAAAAACAATTTTATTGTTTAAAATAAGGTATTGTTATCTTATTTCTCTTCTAAATTCTTTTCTATCACTGATAAAAAATATAAATAATAAAACATAAAATTAAAAAAAAAAAAAAAAACGGATTGTGAAATGTGTGTGTGTTTTTTATTTTTTATTTTTTTACACCTAGTCCGCAGGCGTGAGTCTAGCATCTTTAAACGCCGATCCTGTTTGTAACCTTTCTGTGAAAACCTTTCTGAAGTGCCGTATTTACTCGCGTAATAAACGCACTTTTTTCTCCCAATTTTTACTTCCTTGTACGAAGTAAAAAGAAAGCATTGTAATCGCGAAAAGTTTCAGGCAGCATATTTCAAAGAAAATATCCATTTTGACCGCTATCGAATGCAATTTGCGTGATATCTGTACGTAAGGACAATGATGTTTTTGCATGATATCTGTACGTAAGGACAGAATAAAATACTCTTTTCCTTCAAAAAAATTAAAAAACTGCTTTAAAATTAATTCTGAAGAGAATTTTTCGTGGCGTCTGTACGTACGAAAATTTAAAAAAAAATAAATGAAAAATAAATTAAATAAATAAAAAATTACAGCCAAACAGCCAAAGCTTCACATATGGATATATTTTTTTTTAAAAGCAAATTCTGTAACGCAGAAAGTTTTCACAAAAATACTTTTGTTAGTCCAGAGGGGCAATTTCCCCAGAAGGACTATTAATTTCGCTTTGGCATCTTGCGTCGTTTCACGATAAGCGTTGCCACCAAACTCGCTAGGCTTATCGTGAAACTTTTCAAAATGTTGTCACCAAATTTTATCGCCCTGTATTATATTTAAAGAAATTAATAACGAAGAGTCTGCATGAATGTATGTATGTTTCTCGCATAGTGATAAAACAACGGTACCTAGAGCCATCAAAATTAATTCTGAAGGGAATTTTTCGTGGCGTCTGTACGAACGTATGTACATACGTGCGTACGTACGTACGTATCTCGCATAACTCAAAAACGAGTAGCCTCAGAACGTTGAAATTGTGTATATAGGACTGCTATAACATGTAGATGTGCACCTCGTATTTTGGTTGCAGTCGGCCTCACCAAACGTATATAAATATATTTATATATATATCCACTCTGTTACCCGGCTCAGTGATCTCAGTTTCTTTACCCTTATATGTTTGTAAATTGTACATTTTTTGCTTTAAAAATGATTGTATTATGTTGATTTTATCTTCCGGTTAAGGTTTTTATGCCTTTAGTAAATCTGTGTGCAATATTTTTAGAATTATCAACAATTTTAAAGTTGTCTAAGTGCCGCTAAGCCTTTTTTTTATGGCGGCCATTGATGTTTACATTTGAAACAGGAGACTAGTGGATTTGTCGCCAATCTAGAGAAACTTAGCTTCGCAACAACAAAGATAACGCATTCATTTATTATTGCCAATTAAATCATGCTTAATTCTTTCTGGAATTTTTTCGAGGAAATAATGTTTGAGATTTACTTCGTAATTTTTAATATAGATATTTTGAGTTTTTATGTATTTTTGCCTTCTCGCGAAGTGAGAACTGAATTAATTAAATGAGAAATACTCAATCGTCTGTGTGTTTCTTTTTTTGTTTTGTTTGCTTAATTTCTTTTATACATTATTCTAGCTTTATTATAGTATTTGAATAGAACATGTGGCAACGATTAGATAATTCTATTATTTAAATTATATAAATTTTGTGCAATATGAGTTATAATATGAACGAAATATATAAGTTAACTCTTATATAATTATTGGATTATATAACAGTTAACTTAGTTTCCGTTATATAATTATTATATAAGTTAACTGTTAATAATTATTATATGATTATTAATACTGTTAAGTGAATCTAGCGCCGGAGTGTCGCTATAGTAAACAAATACTAGAGTGAATTTTAAAGAATGCATTTATTCTATTGTGGTTTATGCGCTGTCGGCGAAGTAGATTTAATTCAATCCAATAAGTTTAAATGAAATGCAAGAAAAAATACGTATAGTTTAATATTCCGTACAAGGAAGTCATGTGGTGTACACATCAGATTTTTCATTGTGAAAGTTTAGCGGGAAAACCTACCGCACAGTACTGTACACTTTTGACGCCTTTTTCTGCTTCAAAACAGGGGTACGACTATTACGTGGGGGCGTCTATTACGCGAATAAATACGGTATACGCAATTTTCTAAGGGATCGTAAATAAATGTAAAATTACTATTTAATAAAATAATGCTAACAGTTTGAAGTTATCCAGAATTTCTCCACTTTTAATACTAAACAAAACGCTTTTTAAGGGAAAAAAGTATCTTTACTACACTGAAAATATATAACTACATCACGGTTAATTGGAATAAACTAAATTAAAAACCGAGCTTATTTAAACAGACTTTGCTGAGCAAGCTATGTGGCGCCATCTAGGAATTACCTTGGGTGCTAAGTTTGGTGAAATGGAGTGTATGAACTCTTAATTTCAAAGTCGTAAGTTATAGCTCGAGTAAGGACTGACATTTATGTCCGATAAAATGGCGAAGAGGTTAAAGTATTTTCAAATAACTTCCCTAAATGAATTCAATGCGTTCCTTTTATGTTATAAATTTTGAATAACTAAGCAGATGTTGCCCAAATTAATAAGTACTACGTTCTCTACCGTAAACAGAATAGTATTCTTATATGTTATATTATATGTTATATTCTTATATGTTATATGTATGTTAATATTTAACATATTGAATGCTTAATTTTCATACTGAATGCTTTTTTAAAAAAATTTGTTTCTATTTATGCATTGCGCGTAGTTTCATACAATAGACTGAAATAAATCCCCTGAAATTAAGAAAAGAAAACACTTCGATTTATATTTGAAACGGTAAGAACCGTTTATACGAAAGATGTAATAGATGTTTTCTAATTACGATTCATAAAATTTAGATATCATAAATTTTATGAATCGTAATTAGAAAATTATAAAATCTTGGAAGACTTCTCGTAATAAGCATTAATTTTAAACCATTTAAATACATTTAATTTAGTGATGAAATCACACGTTTGTGTTGCTTTTCATTTCGAATGTATTAAAATAAAGATCTTTTTTAGGTAACTATAAAATTTTATGAAGACACACTGATAAAGAAAATGAAGTATTAGCGATTCAGAAGTTATTTTTAATATTTAATTTATTTTTGAATATATTAACTTTGTTCCATATTTTTAACTTTCAGAAGATCAAGCAAACTATAAGAAATAATCTTCCAATTTATTCTCATAACACTAGCCAGTTTCCCTTAGAAAGTCTTTTAAGAAGGCATGCATTTCTTAAGCAGATAGCCCTCAAAAGCTTAGCCGTATTCAAAGGACCTAACCTCATAACACCAGCTAAATGCACATCTTCTTCACCTATCATGTCCATTCCTGAAAACTGCTCTTTCAGATGGCAATACAGTTTATCTAGGCTGTCTAGTATTGCAAACCATCTATCGTAAATAAAAATGAAAGCATTAATATATCTTATTTCTAAAGACTGTATCTTATTTATTAAAACTGCCTTCTTATTAAAGTTTAAAAGTTCTCTTAAAGCAAGTATGTAACTTGCAGTAAGATAACAAGAGATTGTTTATGTAATTTATATTTGTTCGTGCTTAAATCAATTGTTTTGAATACGAGTATGCTACTGGTTCTTCTTAGTATAATTTGAATAAATTAATTTAAATTTAGATTATTCATAAAAATAATTTACCATATCTTAAATTGCAGATAAAAGGAAGCAAATCGACATAACAAATATTAATTATAAATGTATGTATAAGTATTTGAAATATTTTACGTAAATAGGCATGTATTTTTGTTTAACGAGTAACCACGGTGGATAGTAATCAGACATCATAATTTAAAATCACGTATGGCGTTTCATCTATTTTACGAATTACAAATGCCATGCACACGAATTCTCATTTCCAATAGAATTTTTTTAGATGGCTATTGCATCAGGATGTGATTAATTGATTCTATATCTAGACATGTTTATATGATCACGAAATAACTGAAAACAAAAACTCATGAATTTGCAGTATTTTACTACAATCTTACAGCAAAATTAAGAATTATGATTGACGATCAGAATACCTCCAAATTTAGACGTCGTGCACTAACCAGCCACAAGTTTAAAAAGAAACGTGCTATCAGATTTTCGAAGCAAATTTTTCTTAATGTTTTATGAAAATAGATGGCTATGTATGTTACGGCGCAAGGATATCAGATTTAAATAATCAAACAATTGCATCTTTTGTTCATTCTTGGTAGACATAGCAAATTCGAAATATCACGCGTCATTTATAAGCCTCTGAAGCCAATTACGAAGTTAAAGAGTTCCTATTTTTTAACTTTAATTACTGCTAATGCTTAAACTACATTGTGACGTCAATAAACATCAAGTGTCGAATTTGAAAGTATACAAATTATCTAAATCAGTGGCAAGCAACTTCTATATATACGAGCGCAATTTTAAATTTTATGTTTTTGCCTAGGGCGATTGAACAATGTATTTTCTAACATGTAGGAGTAAAGTATTTTGTGGCTTGTGGCACTATTTAGGAATGGTAGAAAGTACCAATATTTCGGAAAAATATTTATTGGACATACAATTAACTGCGCACATAGTAGTCATATTATTAAGCACACAGTAAGTTAGTACATATAGTGAGGTGATGTTCAGTATCGATATTCATTTATTTAAAAAAATACTCATCACATTAAGAGATGCTAAAATGCGAAATCTTTTGAAGATAGTTTTTCTACTTATTTCATATTCTATCTACAAGTAATTTTAAGAGTAAAATAATAAGACGGTATGCATGATAATACACGTAAGGAAATCAGACTTCCGTACTGAATGTTTCTCAAGGGTTGTAACGTTTTCTTGTACACAGACTCTAAGAAAAATCGTTTAATATTAACAAGGTGAACATTTTAGATACTGATCTGTTTTCTGTTTCTGTTAGATTTGCTCTCTGTTAATTTACTTTCTGAAATATCTAAAGGCCGATAGCTTTAGTTATATCTATCTTTCTTCTGCTTCTGTCTGCTATCTGTTCCTCTGTATTACAGGCGGATCTAATTTATCCAAAATAGGACCATTTTAAATAATACGATGATCTGTCATAATTCCAAGTATTTAAATTAAATGATTTATTTTTCTCTCTTAAGTGGTACGTGAGGGTAAATTTCATGTCTTCTAATTCCCTCCTATAATTTATAGGCTTATACTTGATCTGGTAATGTTATTCTAGTCCTATAATCCTAGTAGATGTCAAGCGAATTATATATCTGTCTAAGATAAAAGTCTCAAGAAGATTATAGTAACCTTTTTTATTTAAACAGAACTTCGAATATAAGTGAATGCGCTTGTGTTATAACCAAAATCTGTAGTGATGAAATAGGCAGAACAGTCAAATTTGAATTTAACGTTGAACAGTAGTCAAGGACTACACAATTAAATACTATACTAGAAGTTGACTCAACAACTTTACCGGGGCGTCAGATTTAAACTTGTGGGCAGTGAGAGACAACAAAGCTGTGTAATTACAACAGTTAGAGCAAGCAGGAAATAACAACGTTAAGAAGCGATGCCAGAAACACTCTCTTGCTCAAGTACAAAAATCGCAGCTTAAATCGTCGGAACTAATTTTTCAGCTGCTCACCAGAATGTGGAAAGAAGAAGTTATTTTAAAGTCTGAAATCATAATAACTCGTTAATTAACATAAGATATTCTACAGCTTCTAACACCTCCTAATTAGTAATAGTATCTGCCCTTTTCACTATCTGTATCAGTAAAAGCTGAAATAGAAGCTCATTATCTCAATCAAGTTTAAAATAAATATTCTCGAATTCAAAGAGAAATGAACGAAATGAAGCAAAATCATGATGTGTTTCTTTAATATGCTCTAAATGTGTTCTTATCACAATAAGACAAAATTGTGATATTTTGCAAACGCAAATATAGAAGAGTATACACAGATCAGAGGATTAAAGTACAGTCTTATGTAATAGAAGATGATAAACATCTTCGGTGGGGATCAATTCGTTTGCATAATATACACAATCTGGTTACTCTTAACTCCACTCCTAAATACCTTGCATCAACCACTCATCACTTACCGCTTGACAAACTGAAACTTAGAGTATCTTTAATAGTAGGAGCCGCATGCCTGATAAATATCAATGGGAAGGAGACATCTGGATGTATTTACCCAGCAAGGTAACTGCAATGCATTTCACTTGAGAGATCGATAAAAGTTTTAGTAAATTACACGACACTACGTTTTAAAATTTTCTAAGGGTTCTGTGTTTTACTTTCATTAGAAGTTTAGGAAATTTTCTGCTCTCAAGCTGTCTTTAGATTTGTTTGTACTGCATTTAAAGTGTTTGCTGCTTGTTTAAAGCAGAGGTTACTCAGAAAAATGCTTCGAAGATAAATATCCTTAATGCGCACTTATAAAGCCTTATAATTTTGCAAAAGTATATTTTAATGCAATACATACGTAATTGCAATTAAGTTTTGTATCCTTTCCTGATAGTACTTTACACATTTTTTAGTCAAAATCGCTGAAGTTCGTCCTCTCATATGTGTGTGTATTACAGTATGATATTTAGTGTTCATTCTTTTGCATTTTACCTATTTTTCTCAATATGTCGCCAGATTTTTGTTGAAAATTGAACTCAAGATAAACTTAAATATACCATAACCATGTGAAGGTAAAATACAAGTAGTATTTGGGAAAGAATGGCACGCTGTGTAAAACTGACAGCAAGTGTTATGTCGCGAATTTTAATTATACAAATATGTAATTTAAGTTATCATTATTGTAGAAATTTTATTTGTAGTCATGTATATTTTAATCTGGAAAAAAAAAGAATATTCTTAAATTGTGAAAGTCTTATTTAGCTGGTAGTTCTTGAAACTGTTGGTGTAACAAAGGAAATGTTTACGAAAACACATCTGGTTTATAGCCTTTTACTAACAGAGATAGCAGTTAGGGTGTTGTCGCTTTCTTCGTTGGTAGCCTTTTTATTAATGGCGCTGAAACATAAATCGTCTTTCTCATTTCTCACTTGCTTTCGCTTTGTTACAGTTGCAATTTTTCCTTTAAGACAGTGGGGTTGTTATAAGCTTAGGTAATTGGATTTTTCTTATCGCTAGTTAGCTGGGGGGGCCACTTTACTTTCCCACGATTCTGAGTACAGATGTTTGGCTTCATTGTCAGATTTTTCTTGTTTTTGATTCTTCGTGGGGGTGGAATTTTTTCAGTTAAAGATAAAGTAAAATTCTATTGTAAGGATTATGTTAATTTTATTAACAGTTAAATTTTAACTTAAAGTTCCTTTCCTGTCAAATTCTTAACTTCAACATACTACTTCCGGCCAGAACGTAGTTTTGGAATTTGCTGAATATTTAATGAGCGGTATTTAAATCACGAAGTTACTTACTGAGACAGAGAGAGAATCAGAGTTTCTGAACTACGCGCGTCTGCCTTTTTGGCCGCTCTCTCTCTCAAAGCTGTTTTTTACGCTCGGCCGTACTCAGGCCCTTGCTAAGCTTCGTAGTAAAATAAGTTAAGGGGCCAACTCTAACTGAACCTTGATAGCTTTGGCTATACTTATTTAGTTAATCTTAGTTTTAGTTTAATTTAGTCTTTTAAGTTCAAGTCCAAAGTGCGAGCTTTACTTGTACACACCCAGGCGGAGTTTTGTTAAATCTTATCGAAATAATAAAGGGTTAGTTACCCTTCTCTATTGTTGTTTCCTGTCATCGAACTCTAGCGATTATTCGCTTATCAGTTCTTAAGTTCCTCACTTCCAACATTAACTTAGAATTCCAAAGTGAGGTACGTCACACTAGGATTGGTGAAATTTAATTTTATGATATTTTTGTAAGCCTATGAAATTTTCGGGGGTGGAGAGACGAGTTTACTTAGGTGCTTGCACCTTGTTAGAATTCATTCTAATTCTGATTTTCAAGCTAAAAGGGAAAAGAAGAAAACGAGTGGGGGCTTGACCCCTTGTGGGTCTTGCTCTCACGAGCGGCGTGTACCAGCGCGCTACGGAATGGATTTCTCTCGACTTTCAGCTGATGAGAATGTTACTCGAGCTGAGACAAAGTGCTCTACGTAAAATATAGCTTCGCTACTTTTTCGTTACATTTTTCCGAGAACTTTAATTAGACATTCTCGAGGTGATCTTAATACAGGTGTTCGTCCTGGATATCCCTACTTTTTCCTGACCAGTGTTTTTCCATTTAGTTTGGGTCCTTTCAATGAGTTTTTCCTGGTTTATTGAAGAGTTCCTGATAAAGACTGTTCCTGATTTAAAAGAAGCATCCGGTACCTGTGTTTTCCTTTGGTCTTGATTTTGTTGAAGCGTTAGCGTTCTTGATTAAGAATGTTCCTGATTTAAAAGAAGCTACCTGATACCAGTTTTCCCCTGGGGTTTTGACTTAATTGAATCGTTCCTGATATCAGTGTGTATCATTGACCTGCATCCGGCAAGCAGCACGATTTGGGTTTTGGTGGATTTCTTCGAAGGTCAACGAAATAAGCTGGACGATCGGTTGAACTATTAAATCTCCGTATTTATTCGTCGATGAAGGCACTCCGAAAAAAACAGGATTTTGATGTATTAACTTCATCCTGTGAATGTTTTTTTTTTTGTTTTATATATATATATATATATCTTGTCTATTCTATTTACAAATATTCTCGAATTAAGTAATGTTAAATTATGTACGTACTCAGGCCTTTGCTAAGCTTCGTAGTAAAATAAGTTAAGGGGCCAACTGTAATTGAACCTTGATAGCTTTGGCTATACTTATTTAGTTAATCTTAGTTTTAGTTTAATTCTTAGTCTTTTAAGTTCAAGTCCAAAGTGCGGGCTTTACTTGTACACACCCAGGCGGAGTTTTGTTAAATCTTATCGAAATAATAAAGGGTTAGTTACCCTTCTCTCTTGTTGTTTCCTGTCATCGAACTCTAGCGATTATTTGCTTATCAGTTCTTAGGTTCCTCACTTCCAACATGAACTCAGAATTCCAAAGTGAGGTACCTTACAATTGGCGCCCGAAAAGAATTCTAAACGGACCATGTCGTTAGAATCCGGGAAGTTTACGTTGACCCCTCCGACCTTTCAGGTCCCTACAACATCCACGAATCCAGTAGAAGGGTTTGGATTCCTCGTGGAAACGCTGCATGCAGCCATGAAACCAACAGCCACTTTTGATGGCAAGGGCTCAGTCCTGACGTTTTTGGAGCAACTAGACCTACATTTCACCTTACACCCTGTGAATCAGCTACAAAAAGTGATCATCGCTACGACAGCCTTAAAAGGTCAAGTCCTTAGCTGGCAGAAGAGTATAGGAAAGTTCTTGTTGGGGGACCCAGGATCTGAATCATATAACTGGGAAAATTTCAAATCTGCATTAATAAAAGCATTTCCAGTTGTTAAAGATCGTGCGAAGCTTGAATCAGAATTATATAGCAAATACCAAGGCGGTTTCGAGGATTTGACGGAATTCATTTTAAGAAAAGTTCATACTTTTAATCTATTATACGGGAAAAAGCCCGATAAAGAAATTATTGAAATAATTCTGCCACGTCTTCTACCGTCAGCGCAAGATTTTCTCGAAGTGCGTAATCCGCAAACATTGGAAATTCTATTTCAGATTGCAATGAAATTTCAAAGTAGAAGAAACTCAGAGAAAGCGCGTGCAAGTCCGTTTGGCCAGTACTCAAGATTTACTCCCCAAAAGAAACCACAAGTTCAGTACAAGGCGTATCGGCAGACGGGAAAAAGTGAAATGTTTAATAACAAGAGCGCAGATAAATCTAAGGCGGTGGATATAAAAATCAGCGAAAAGAGGCGGCAGGTAACCAGAATTTAAACGCAAACCGGTGATCGAGAAGGGGCAAGGGTAACCGAGTGGGACAGAAGGCCCCTCAGAAATTTGTTTAAATACATTCGTAGTACAAAATCTTGCTATGCCGGAGGTACATATTTTGGTAAATAATGTACCAACCACTGCACTCCTGGACACAGGGGCACAATGTTCATTCCTGTCGGAAAATTTTTTCAAAAAACATTTTCGTCGTTACAGACTGTTTAAAGCGACGGAACAAAAAGTAATTGCCGCCCAGGGCAAACAGTGCGTATGTTTTCGGAAAACCGCACTGCATGCTCAGATTAAAAACGAGGTCCTAAAAATTAATTTTTTAGTCGTGAAAAATTTACTCACGTCAGTGATATTGGGGGTCGATTTTTTACGCGCATCCGGGGCAAATCTTAATTTTCAGAATTCTACGTTTCAGGTGCACATGGACCCGGTAGAAAAAGATGAAGTTTCCATGCCGGAATTGAATCTACAACATTTGAACCTGGAAGAGAAAAAGAAGATTGAAGGATTGGTAAGGAAATTTAATTCTTTGTTTAACGACAAACCTGGGTTTTGTCAGGTAGTTAGTCATTCCATAGACACTGGGAATTCCTCTCCAGTCCAGTCGAAACCGTACAGATATGACAAAACTAAAGAAAAAATTACAGAGAAGCATATTGAAAAAATGCTACAAAACAAAATAATCGTGCCTAGCACGAGTTCGTACGCAAGTCCGGTGGTCCTTTGTAAAAAAAAGAACGGACTACCTCCTGAACACCCGGACGCGTATAGGTTTGCAGTTGATTATCGTAAATTGAACAGTATAACAAAATATCCCACATTATCCCACATATCCCCTACCAATAATTGACGAAATCATTAGAAACATTCGCTCGACTAAATTCATGACAACCCTAGACCTCACGTCGGGTTACTTTCAAATCGCCGTTAAGCCAGAGGATGTCCAGAAGACCGCGTTTATAACAAAGTCAGGCGTCTATGCCTTTTTAGGAATGCCCTTTGGTTTGAGCGGAGCGCCAGCTACGTTCCAAAAAGCTATGGACATAGTCTTAAAGCCAGTTTTAGGTAAAAGTACAATTATTTATTTTGACGATATCATAGTTACCAGCGAAACATTAGAGGAACATTTGAAACATTTGGAACAAGTTTTTGCCTTACTTAACGAGGCCGGTTTCAAAATAAATGCAAGAAAATGCAAGTTCGCGGCGAAGGAATTACGATACCTCGGGTACAAAATCTCTTATAAGGGAATAGAGACTGATGATTCAAAAATTAAGTCAATTAAAAGTTATCCTCCCCCAAATACGGCTAAGAAATTGTCTTCATTTTTTGGGCTTATGTTCCTATTATAGAATGTTCATAAAAGACTTTGCGAAAATAGTTGAGCCTCTTCTAGTGCTAAAAAGAAAGGAAAGTAGATTTTCTTGGACAACCGAAGCGAACACCGCGTTTGAACAACTAAAGAATGCCCTAATCAATGCCCCAGTCCTTAAATTCCCAGAAGGCGAGCAAGGTCTAGAAATTTCAGCGGATGCATCCGATTATGCAGTTGGAGCGGTGCTCTCCCAAAATGGGCAACCTATAGCTTTCTTTTCGAAAACCTTGAATGCTACTCAAAGGAACTATTCCGCTACTGAGCGAGAAACGCTCGCTCAGTAGCGGAATAGCAGTTCAGAAGTTTCGTGTCTACTTCGGAAGTTCACCGATAACGGTCTACTCAGATCATGCGGCAGTGGGTCGCTTGTATTCAGGAAAAAATTTATCGCCTTGCTTGATACGTTGAACTTTAAAATTACAAGAGTTCAACTTAATTATAAAACACACTCCGGGAAAGGAAAACTTGGTCGCCGATGCCCTTTCGCGAATAAAAATTGATGAAGAGGGAAACACAATCAAGTGTGCCATGCTCACCTCAAGAGTTATTGAGTCCCGTGAAACAATAATCGAAGAATTAAAAAAGGACCCAGAGTTTAAAGATATTTACGCATACCTGGAAGACCCTGAAAAATTTGAACATATAGATTTAACGGCTATTCGCAATAGGGCACAGCATTACGAAATAATCGACAAATTGTTATTTTACGCAAAGATAACTAATGAAAATCAGGAATACCGACTAGTAATCCCAGCGAGTCTGCGTTTAAGTATCTTAGAGGAGTTGCACGATCTACCTTCTCCTGCACATTTCGGGATACGAAAAACACTAAAGAGGGTACGCGAAGCGGTTTATTTTTCGCAGTTACAGAAAGTTGTTACGGCGTATGTTAAGTCGTGCCATATGTGCCAATTAATAAACGATGTTAATTACAGCCCGGCCGGGTATTTAAAAAACATAAAGACCACTTTTCCAAACGAAATAGTTGGAATAGATTTGCTAGGACCCTACCCTAGGACAAAAATAAATAAAAACATTTTATCTTTTAACAATCGATGACCATTTTTCAAAATGGGTAGAAATAGTCCCTCTTAAACGAGCTTCAGCTAAAATAGTCGCAGATTCGTTCTTAAATAAATATATATTAAAATACGGGGCCCCACTAAAAGTAATATCAGACAACGGAAAACAGTTTGTTAGTAGTATATTTAAAAATTTGTGCACAGGACTTGGCATACGCCATCTAAAAATGGTACCATATAGACCGCAGTCGAATATAGCGGAACGCGTAAATAAGAATATTGTAGAAATTATCAAGGGATATGTGAAAAATTTTCATGACCGCTGGGACAGCTGTGTCAATGAGTTAGGTTTTGCCTTGAGAACCGCAAAGCACGATACTACGCAGAAAACCCCCGCGGAGTTATTTTTAGGAAGAAAAATTATAACGCCGTTGGATAAGCTGTTCTTTGTACAACAAAGACAAGAAGAATTCAAGTTAAAAGACGTTAAAAAAATATTGACGAAGCAATTAAAAGTTCTGATATAGCAAGACAAAAACAAAAAGTTTATTATGATAGAAATAGAAGGGAATTGGAATGTAAAGTGGGACAAAAAGTTCTTAAGTTGAAATATTCGTTATCGTCGGCACCAGAAAACAGAGTTGCGAAGTTTGAGCCCAGGTTTGAAGGGCCGTACTTGGTGGAAAGAATAAGAGAAGCAACGTTTTATTTAAAGGCCGAAAATGGCCAACAACTGGTGGCAAATATCGATCAGTTAAAACCTTATTACAGCCGCACTGACTTTAAAATATTGCAGGATTTATTACAGGATCCTGGAAGTAAGGAGAGAAGCCCGCCAGCTCAGGAGTACAGCTCGAGTCCCCCAACACAAAAAAGAAAGCAGAGCCAGCAAATTTCGACCAGGGAAATCCATACTAGTAATGCTACAAGCGCACAAAAAAGGAGAAATTTAGCACCGACAGATCAACGAGTCAGAACCGATGATGCTGCAAAAACTCAAGTGCCAACCACCACAAAAGGGAGGCCTGCTGACAAGGTTCCAGGAAAGGAGAAAATTAAGCGACGAATTAAAACTAGACGTAAAGCACAGTTTCCAGCATCAACAACTACAAGGCAGACCCTAGTCAGGACCAGCGTGGAGATCGAAAAGCCAGAAAAGACCAGTAGACACAACCGTGCCGGAGCAACAAGTTAGAAGGGCCAAGAGAAGATTCAAAGACCCTGAAGGACGGATAGCCCCACAGGAGCAAAAACGGAAGTTGGCATTCTAGAATCCACAACCTGCCCACAAGAGTCCCAGATTCCTACATAAGGAAAAAAAAGAAAAGCACTGAAACTAAACGGAACGGAACATCAAACATCGAGAAGAAGATTGGAGGTCATCAGGTTTTCTACATTTGAACAGTTCTGCAATGACAGGATGCAGGAATTCAGAAAAAGATAAGTGAAAATTTCTTTGCTAATTTTTCTTTGAAGTTCAAATTATATCATCTTGTTATAAGTTGCTAAATATGTTTAGAAAAGTTAAATCGCAGATAGCGAAATTTGGATTGTAAATGTTCGTAAGCATAGATTTTTATGTTAGTAATTTGGCGAGAAGCTACTAAGGTTAAATACTAAGCTACTAAGGTGGCGAGTTAAATACTTTTTGTTAATAACTCGCAAGTTGCGAGAAGTAAATTGTGAATAAGTTTAGTCGGAAAACTATTGGAATACTAAAATCTGTTAACGTAAAGTTAAGATTTCGTGTAAATATTGGTAAAGTGTAATTAAGCAACTATGACTGTTGATGTAAAATGAATTCAAAAGTGATGTGTAAATATTTAAATGTTCATGTTCATGTAGAAATGTTTGATCTTCGTGTTTAAATATCGTAAAGATTAAAATGACATAGAAAATAAATTTTTATTTCTGTGTATCGCAGTTATGGAAGAATGGAATGTTTATATATATGTGTGGTTGATCTTTACATTATGGTAACTTGGCGATTTTTTGCCGAAAATTTGGCGACCAACTCTCCTACAGCAACTCTCTATTTTTTTTTCCCCGCCGCCATTTTGTCTTCACGAAGTAAAGACATGTTTCTTTTCTTTTTGTCTCCTGAACACTTCTTCCAACAATCTACTAGCCGAATTACACTTATGCTAGAAATTTTATCAAACAAAACTGCTTAATCATGACAAATATTCACTGCAAAATTAGGAAAAACTGCACAATACCATTCTCCTTACGCATTTTTCAAAATAACACATACACATAAACCATGTACACGCCGACTTATTTTTACTTAAAAAAACATCCCAGAATTGCACAAAAATGGCATTGCGCACACTCTTCACTATATCCATGTACACTGCTTTTTTCTCATAAATTACAAAAATTTCACGAAAATACATGACAATTTTCTCAATCTTTAAACCCGGTAAAAAGAACATATATGAAATTACCTGATCGCGAAAAAATATTTACCCTTTACAAATATGAACATTTCCACATATAAAATAAATAAAATATCCAAAAACTTTTACCTCTAAATCATCTATTACATTATACACGTCACCAACGAATTCATACCGCAAGCATTACAAATACTTAGTATCAAATATTTAAATTATTTCCATGCACGTTTATTTCAACTTAAACGTATACCAAATTCCTACAAGCATAAAATTCACAAAATAACTATCATTTCATTAAAATATCACTAAACCATGTACACGTCGACTTATTTTTACTTAAAAAAACATCCCAGAATAGCACAAAAATGGCATTGCGCACACTCTTCACTATATCCATGTACACTGCTTTTTTCTCATAAATTACAAAAATTTCACGAAAATACATGACAATTTTCTCAATCTTTAAACCCGGTAAAAAGAACATATATGAAATTACATGATCGCGAAAAAGTATTTACCCTTTACAAATATCAACATTTCCACATATAAAATAAATAGAATATCCAAAAACTTTTACCTCTAAATCATCTATTACATTATACACGTCACCAACGAATTCATACCTCAAGTATTACAAATACTTAATGTCAGATATTTAAATTATTTCCATGCACGTTTACTTCAACTTAAACGTATACCAAATTCCTACAAACATAAAATTCACAAAATAACTATCATTTCATTAAAATATAATTAAATTCAAAAACACTACTTAAAATATAAATGAGCACATACATTAAATTAATAAAAATTACCTTACAATCCTAATTACTTTAAACTAAATCATTGCTAATAACAATTTTCCCAATAATACCAAATTCCTTTCCACCTTACATTTACAACAATGCATAAAAATAATATCCTCAAATAATTAAAAATACTAACTTACCTAATCTTCTTCAGAATCTTGATTACGTGGCGGATACACTTTTCTTACTTCTGTTTCAGAATCTTTAAAATCATACTTATCTTTCAAAGCAAGATACCAGGTAAAATAAATAACATAATAAAACATCTTTATTTCTCTCTCGCACAACCTTAAAAAACATTTATTACTATCCTTTTCAATACCACTAAATACCCATTTCGAATTCACTTTAGTTACGGCCATGGGATCCAAAAATTCACAAACACTATTTCACACAACACAGAATAAAGCCAAATACAAAATTGCCAGATTTTTTCCCGATTAAAGAACAGTAACTCGTCCATTAATATCACATAACATATCCCATGATCTCTCATTTCCCTCACACAAAATAATGCGTAATCAGAACTGAATACTACTCACATTCTTAACAAAGTCTAACTAACCTAATCTTCTTCCGAATCTTCCTTACATGGTGGATACACTTTTATTATGGATTCAATAAAATTACTGAACGATGTTTTTTCCGAATTTGATAGAATTTGATAAAAAAAATTCTCTTTATCACATCTACAATTCACTTTAGACAGCGCCATACAATCCCAAAATTATTCAACCCTACTTCACACAACACACAATGAAGCTTAATACAAAATAATATACATCCACAGATACTTGTCCAAATTCCCCCCTTTTCCGATTAAAGAACCGTAATTCGTCCATTAATATCACATGACATATCCCATGATCTCTCATTTCCCCCACACAAAATAATGCGTAATCGGAAATGAGTACTGCTCACATTATTACCAAAGTCCCAGGTAGTAACCTTTATCGCCTCCAAAATGTCGCCAAACTACCAGTTACCATATTGTAAAGATCAACCATATGTGTTTAATGTTAGGCTCTCCAGTTAACACGTTTAAAAGTAAAATATAAACTTTTGCTTACTACAGTAGGAAACAGTTTTCGTGTAGGGAGTCTTGGCACGTCTAATGTGTCAAATTTAACAAAGTTAGGTGTTGTGTAGCGGTAGTTTGTTCGCGGTCACACAACATAGAAGACCGTAAGTACATTTCAGTACATTTGCTGGAGAGCATGGGTGAAATAAATCTGTAGTATGAATGAAAGTGCATAAGGGCCAAATCATGAATTAAAAGCGTAAAGTTAGGATTTTAAAGAAACGTTTTGTAAAATGCATTACTAATGACATTTTCTTCCAGATATGGAAGAATCAAGACCTGACATAAGTCTAGCAGAATAAAGAGTCTATGTAGGAAGAAGATGTATGTCAAAATATAATGTCCAGAAAGAACACATTGTAAATTTTATTTTTCCTAGCTTTAGTCTAGCTTTTAGAATTGTTGTAAAGTTGGCCCAAAAAACGAGACTTAAAAGTCATTTAGTTAATTTAAAAGTTGGAAGAGTGTAGCTAACGGAAGTTTTCAGACTTTAAAGTCTTAAACAAGGTCGTTTTGAGACCTCATTTTTCGAGTATTTAAAGTCTGGTCGGAAGCTATGTAAGGATTATGTTAATTTTATTAACAGTTAAATTTTAAGTTCCTTTCCTGTCAAATTCTTAACTTCAACTTACTACTTCCGGCCAGAACGTAGTTTTGGAATTTGCTGAATATTTAATGAGCGGTATTTAAACCACGAAGTTACTTACTGAGACAGAGAGTTGAGAGCAGAATCTGGACACCCGTGCGGCTTACTAAGACTATTCGGGACTGAGACATACACACAGAGAGAATCTGAGTTTCTGAACTACGCGCGTCTGCCTTTTTGGCCGCTCTCTCTCTCAAAGCTGTTTTTACGCTCGGCCGTACTCAGGCCCTTGCTAAGCTTCGTAGTAAAATAAGTTAAGGGGCCAACTCTTATTGAACCTTGATAGCTTTGACTATACTTATTTAGTTAATCTTAGTTTTAGTTTAATTTAGTCTTTTAAGTTCAAGTCCAAAGTGCGGGCTTTACTTGTACACACCCAGGCGGAGTTTTGTTAAATCTTATCGAAATAATAAAGGGTTAGTTACCCTTCTCTCTTGTTGTTTCCTGTCATCGAACTCTAGCGATTATTCGCCTATCAGTTCTTAAGTTCCTCACTTCCAACATTAACTTAGAATTCCAAAGTGAGGTACCTTACACTATGATTGGTGAGATTAAATTTTATGATTTTTTTGTAAGCCTATGAAATTTTCGGGGGTTGAGAGACGAGTTTACTTAGGTGCTTGCACCTTGTTAGAACTCATTCTAATTCTGATTTTTAAGCTAAAAGGGAAAAGAAGAAAAAGAGTGGGGGCTTGACCCCTTGTGGGTCTTGCTCTCACGAGCGGCGTGTACCAGCGCGCTACGGAATGGATTTCTCTCGACTTTCAGCTGATGAGAATGTTACTCGAGCTGAGACAAAGTGCTCTACGTAAAATATAGCTTCGCTACTTTTTCGTTACATTTTTCCGAGAACTTTAATTAGACATTCTCGAGGTGATCTTAATACAGGTGTTCGTCCTGGATATCCCTACTTTTTCCTGACCAGTGTTTTTCCATTTAGTTTGGGTCCTTTCAATGAGTTTTTCCTGGTTTATTGAAGAGTTCCTGATAAAGACTGTTCCTGATTTAAAAGAAGCATCCGGTACCTGTGTTTTCCTTTGGTCTTGATTTTGTTGAAGCGTTAGCGTTCTTGATTAAGAATGTTCCTGATTTAAAAGAAGCTACCTGATACCAGTTTTCCCCTGGGGTTTTGACTTAATTGAATCGTTCCTGATATCAGTGTGTATCATTGACCTGCATCCGGCAAGCAGCACGATTTGGGTTTTGGTGGATTTCTTCGAAGGTCAACGAAATAAGCTGGACGATCGGTTGAACTATTAAATCTCCGTATTTATTCGTCGATGAAGGCACTCCGAAAAAAACAGGAATTTGATGTATTAACTTCATCCTGTGAGTGATTTTTTTTTTGTTGTTGTTTTATATATATATATATCTTGTCTATTCTATTTACAAATATTCTCGAATTAAGTAATGTTAAATTATGTAAATATACCGGAAATGAAGTTGTAAACATTTGTTTTATATGTGTAAACTACTAAGTGATTAGTATATTTTTAATAATGACCAGTTAATTTAAAGTCTGTAACTAAAGGGTAAAAGACTTGTTTACCATCTTAAGTTAGTGAACTACTGAATGTCAAAAATAATAAACTTACAAATTTATATGCGTATGTTAATTTTGGAATGAGATAGGTGTTATTTTTATCTCAAAGTTTATTAATTATTGTAAGTTGTAATTTGGTGTGGTATTATGAGCTATTTTGCATAGTATTATTATGATAGGGAACTGATCAGCTTACCCAGTTAACTTATGTTAGAATTATTCAAAAAAATTAATAAATGTGTTGTCTTATAATTTTATTGCATTTATTTATCCCGTGTGTATTTTTGGGTGGTCTGTCATGTCACTCCATTTGTTTGAGCCGGGAGGTTTTTTTAAGAAACATGGAGCTTTTATTGAATTTCGATTATTGTTTTTCCCTAGTGGGCTTCACATCGCGCTCTATTGTACTAACCCATTACCACTATACGATCGTCTTATGGTATATGATTGATTTTTAGTTAGTGTGTTCGACACCACAAATCACTTTAAGTTTAAAGTTTAAAAAGTTAAAACCCCGTAATTTTCAGCTATTTAACACAAGAAAAACAACGTTAATTTATGTAAAGTTTATTTAAGAAAAGAATGCTTTCAACAATTGAGCACTGTTTTTTTCTTCGACTGCAACTAAAGGAAAGGAACGTGTAACAAACAGAAAGAGAGATTAGGGAATTTTCAAGAATTTGCTAACAACGATGCCTTCTGTAATGAGAGGGAAAAGAAAATCAATGCAAAGAAATCATGAATACTTAATTCAGCAGTTGAGGAAATTTTTGAATGATTTTGGGAGAGAAGAAAAAAAAGCTGAATTTGTGATTTGCAATGCTGCGTAACTGAAAATTTATTTGGTTTAGTTTTTCGAATATAAGATTTGATGCTAAATTTGATAGTTCATTTTATTTGTCCAATGTAAGCTATATTTACACTGCCTATAGATTTTCTAAGAATCGAGTATAAAGTCTTTAAAGATAGAATTGTATATTTTATTTCTATGTTATTTGTATATCCAAGATTAAAATTTAAAAAAATATTTACATTGCGAACTGGCAATCAACATTTAATCTCGACAACATTAGGGTATGTATAAATATCATCCATCGTCAGTAAACTGGTTATTTTCATCCTTTTTAGGTGCATAGATTGACAGACATTATATTTTCGTACTGTATACTTTTCCAATACTTCCTGTGTCTGCTTAAAATATTCTTTTTCTTCCCCATCTGAAAAACGTAATAATCACCTTTGTAACTAAAGTAACGCAACAGCATTATTAAAAAATATAATTAAATTTTGAAGCAAAAAAAATTAACTTTTAATGCATTTTAGAAATTATTCTATTATTAAAATATACAGCTAGTAAATCTATGTAGAAAAAATCAGAGCATAAAACACGTAAATGATATTTAAGTATTAGTTGATTTTTACTTTTGGATCGTGGTCTAATTGAGTGAAAACTGAAGATCTGCTTCAACTTGGTCATTTTTTCAGCGCGAAATAATTCTGATCACTAAAGCAATTCCATTAAGACGATTTATATATTTTAAGTAACTATGCCTATTTGAGAAATCCGTAGATTGACAACAGCCTCTAAACATCAGTTTGTTTCATAAAAAAGCATATGTGAAATTTATCAATCAGTTTAAAATTTAATTGTTTTAATTGGCCTATAAGGAAATTTTACAGTTACTTTCATTTGTACTGACAATTTATTCTTGATTGCTCAAATGCAGAAAGCTCTAAATTTACTCTGAAAGTGAGTGAAATTTTTCATTTCTTTAAACAACTACTGATAACGCACATAAATTTCTAAATTTACCCTTACTCCATACGTTTCTTTCTCAGTACCATAAATTGACACGACCAAAAGAAAAACCTTTCATTTGCATCATAAACTGCTGATCAACAAACTTTCTCGCATTACTTAGTTTGAATCTGTTTCGCATTTGTAGACTAATATTTATTAAGCAGCTAGACATTTAAAGCATTTTATAAGCTAGACATTTATTAAGTAGTCTGTTTGAAAAGGGAAAAGTTCTATCATTTTTAAGTAGTTTTTCAGAGAAGGATTAAAAACTAAATATCTATATTGAATTCAGTCTTTCAAATTCAGTTCTGTATCATTTTCTGTCAAGCTTGAAATTTTTAGGAATATTTTTCTACTTATAGATTTAAAATACTATCACCTGGAATTTGAAAAAAAAATCAAAATGAAAACAAACCAATGCTAAACAAAATATATATTATATTTTAGTAACAAATGCCGCATGGAAATCGCTTGGAACTGCATGGAAATCGACGGAAACTCTCTCTTCTTTCGCATATTGTGAAAGGAATGTTGGAAAAGTAAAAAGTTCCCTTGCACTCTAAAATATATCTTTTAACTGATACGCTGCATTCGGCAACATGCACATTCCCTTTGTAAAATGCAGTAGCAGAATAAGGTTAGCAAAACACATTAAGTTTGAACAGGTTGAATGCAAATGCTATTTTTAGTTGTTAAGTGGTGATGCCGGCAGTGTTTTCTTTTACCTGCCATACTCTGGAATTGATACCAACAGCTGTTTCTTTATAAATATACTTTTTCTATAAGTTCCTGTGTCATTCTGTGTTACATTTTTCGATCTTCGCTTTCTGAAGCATCACGTTCTTCATTTTATGAACTATGAATTCATCTTCAAGGCTCTCTTTATTATCATTGTTAAAGAACTGCTATTCCCCCTTGTTGATGCTTCAACTTCAAATTCGTTTGTAGTTTTACGTTTGTTACAGGAAACGTTTTTTAGTTTAGTTCTGGTTGACTACTTATTTAACACTTTACGCAAAAAACTGAGATCACAATTTACGCAAAAAACTGAGCAATACTCATAAACGATATCAGAGTATGGACAGGTACAGTGGATAATACCAGAGAGAGATGCGTCTTGTTTCAAGCGAAAATTCAATGCATAGTTAGTATCAAACGTAGCTAATTATGAGCTTTCGATCCTATTTATGATTTATTACATGATACCAGTGGAAAGTAATATTTGAATTTTCGTACTTTCAAATGTGTATGTATTATGTGTGTAAGATATAACAAAATATTATAGCTGTTTTAAAAAAATAATTGGCGACCTCAAAATTAACATTCTAAATTTGGTGATTTCCCCCTTTGTTTATCTTTTCCTCACAGGTTCCATATTTTCTATGTTACGTAACGTTTTAATGCAGATACCTCTTCTCCAATCAAATTAATTGTAAACCAAAACTCTAAAGTGAAACTTTCCCACTCCCAGCCTTCTTCCTCCGAAGTGCTATGATACTCTCCCCTTTTTCGGATAAGCTCTCCTGCTGGCAAGACGCATTTCATTGATGCTGCTGCCACGCTTACTTGCTTAAGATGACGTCGTACTTCAAAATGGAAGTTATTGTATTCAAATATAATTAGGAAACACCTTGTCTACAAAAGCATGATTTGATATACGTAAAAAAATAAAGATTTGCCATTATTCAAGATCCGTTGTGCTAAATGCGTCATCATGCTTTTCCACTCAGCCACCTTCAAGCCACTACGGTCTTCTCAGTCGTCTACGCAATATCATACGCTGTCAAATTCCAGTAACTTCATCTACGCATTTTTAAAATCATTACATATATATATGCTTCTTATGAAACGCATTAAACAGCACAACGTATTTATTGATAACACGATCCCATTGGTTAAACTTTTGCTGCTATATCAACTTCTCCCGTACAAATACACTATTTAGCTACAACAATATTATTAGGTGGAGCTGTTGAATTTAAAGCAAAACCTTTTTAATTCAAAATTTATAGAATAAAGTAATGAATGAAGCATGTTATGTATGTAATCATGAATTGTCTCGACAGCATTTTAAGTGCACGGAGCTCCCAGTTGTAGGGAATCAAACACGCTCCAGAGTGCTGGTGGGAACATCGGAGGAACGAAAACGGCGCCGCATTCTTCCACGAACGTAGTTTTCTTCGAACCACTGAACGACTTCTTGAGCATCGGGTGGCAAGTGAGGAAGTAAAGTGTCAAATGCTGCTGAAATTTCGTCAGCTGGTATAAACGCTAACGCAAATAAATGACGATGCATTAAACTAAATCTTTCATCTGTGCCGTAGCGAGAAGCCAATCCACTCGATTGGATTTTTCTCGAACCACACTGACACAGATGTAAAAAACAAGCCTTATTAATAACGTCAGGGAACTCTGATTTTGAAGCATTTATAGCTGCCTTTTCTAATCACTAATGATTCTAGATGGCCTCAGTTCAATATTATTTTCTTCAGCGAAATCAGTTAAATCTTGGAATAATATTTTGTAATTTTCTTCAGATTTGCTAGTCATCAAAGCATATACTAGTGGAAGAATTCTAAAATTTTGAGATCCAACAGGTGCGTGAATTATAAATAGCTGGTAAAATATTGTGGGCACCGTTTTAAATGTGCCGTCCATAATCCAATAAGGTGCCTGTGATAAATGTTTAACATTTGCAACTGTTGTAAACATTAGAATTCTCTCATCTCCAACTGCAGAATCTCTCACTAAAAATAATTCACCAATTAAAGTATTTCTTAAAGTAGCTGGAATATCAATTTCATTCAATGTTTTTGGTTCTGGTGGCCTTTCGATTTGCCTGACCCGTTTAATTTTTTTCCGAATAGCATCTTTTGATGGAAGGTATGGGCGAATGTTCTGAGAGGTTTTTTACGACGTTGTTTTGAATTATCTGACACGGTTCACTTCCGGTATGCCGAGCATCTTCTTTCAATTGGCTAATACATTTTGCGATAGCAGCTGCACTCGCTTGTGGAGCATGGTTATGCTGAGTAAATTTACGGAGATGATGTTGTCCATTCAGAAATATTGTTGTTACTCGACCTTTGCACATATCGTATTTTCTTTTTCACAACACCAATAATATAAATCGTTGCGAGTCTTATATTTCACCATTAAGTAAACACATGCATTAATTTCATTGCTTCCTTTTTGAGACGGAACAATTTCACAAATTTCAGACATATTTTGGAACTATTTAATGAGCAAAAAATAAACCGGCAAGTGAACACTGTCTATCTCGAGGCGAACGTAACCCTATAGCATGTAGAAAGCCTAGAGCTGTATCATTCCATCATTGTGAAATAGTTTCCTCTTTCTCCTATTCACATAGATTATTGTGAAATAATTCCCTCTTTCTCCTATTCACATAGATTATTGTGAAATAGTTCCCTCTTTCTTCTATTCACATAGATTATAAAAGGCCTAATGATAAGAAATGAGATCAGCCGACCCTTTGTCATTACGATGTCCTTCCGTAAGCAGCTGTGGAAATATGTTAAGGGGTCATTAGGCCTTATTGGGATTTCGCCCGTGTCGGTATTTTGACCCTGTCGGGATATTGGACAACTGGGATTTCGACCCTGTCGGGATTTCGACCCTTTCGGGATTTTGGTTTGTCGGGATTTCGACCCTGTCGGTATTTTGGCTTGTCGGGATTCCGTCTGTCGGGATTCTGGCTTGTCGGGATTTCGGCTGTCGGGATTATGTCCGGATACCTGGGTTGGGCACTTTGTTGTTTCTACCAGCTGTTTGAAATCCGAATCTCGGCTTAGCACTCTTTCCGCCAAAGTTAAATATCACGCTGGTGTAGGTTTCTGAGTCAAACTTTCGTAGGCTAAATTAATTTATGCAGTCTTGAACTACTACTTATCTTTAAAATTTAGTTTACTTTACCATAATCTTTAGTTTTTATCACCACAAGTGGATGGTGGATTTGTAGGCACAAAGACTGTACCATTTGTAAATAAATGAGTTCAATAATAAGGTCTTTTACATGCGACATGCGACGGAGGACGTGGGCACCACCCCTCTACCAATACGGTTAATCGGTATAGCGCCACGTCCACCTTTATCTAGATAACCATACGTGTTCAGTGTGCTAATATACTACTATATAAACATACATACAAATTTGGTACCTCATACAGTGGTGTTAAAGCTAATTAATGTTAGACACTGGATAATACATTGCCATGTTACAAGGTGTATGCAAAAGCATGGATGCAAAGCTATGAGTTTTTATTAGAGATATGGGTTTTTTTTTTTTTTTTTCTTTATACCCATACAGTTCTACAGGTTTCCATCTACAGGGATTTCGCCTACGGGTATTCATACAGTTGTACGGGTTTCCGTTTATGGGTTTTTACGAGGATTTGGCCTACGGGTACCCTTAGGCCAATTCCCCGTAAAATAATTTTATGGGTTTATACGGGGCATTTTTATATACATAACGTGTGTACTCATATGTTGAGTACACTATAATCCTTTGAAGCATTATCATTAGATTACAGAAGACATGTACATACTGAAATATTAGGTGCGCAATGTTATGCTGGAATAAGTAATTAGTACAGTGAATTAAAATTTAGACCCTAGATTAGTACTGTGTGGTACAGTGTCTTGCTACTGAATTATTTGTACTGTTTCCTAAGTACATTAATCAATGTACAAAGAAAAAGAATCAATGTACAAAGGTCTTTTACATCATCTCTCTGTTGTATTCATTTTCTAAGCTTAGCGATAAATCGCTAAACAGACTTTCAAGCAGGTCTAGTAGCAGTTTATAATGGCCAAAAAAACTAGACTTTGCAAGTTTAAGATTTTAACGAAAAGGTTATTTAAAACTTTCGGAGGACTTTCACAGACAGTCAGATAACTGGCTTGTGAATCAAAGTACGGTTTAAAGACTTAGTTAAATTTAATAGAAAGTTAAATTTATCCAGAGTAGAGAACTTAAAACTAAAGGTTTTAAAATCATGAAACGGCACCTTTTGTGCGTTTCGCTATCAAGCACATTTCACGGGAAAACGTTTATGGAAATTTGATCTAGAGTTTATATTTTTGTATTGTTTTTTATTCTGTGTATGGATATCCGTTCTATGTACGATTCTGTATATGGATACTCCACTACGGTATGATTCTACTGGTTTTGTTTATGAATTTTTGTCTACTGGTTTTTATGGGGATTTGGCCTATGGAATAGAACACCTATTCTATGCTTTTTTAATGGAGATTTGACATATGGCTACGCATAAAGTTCTGGTTTCTGGCTATGGGTTTTTATTAGGGATATGGTTTTATTTTTTTTATTTTTTTATTTTTTTATTTTTATTATTTTTTTTAATACCCATACAGTTCTACAGGTTTCCATCTACAGGGATTTCGCCTACGGCTATTCATACAGTTGTACGGGTTTCCGTTTATGGGTTTTTACGAGAATTTGGCCTCTGTACGGGTTTCTGTCTATGGGTTTTTACGAGGATTTGGCCTACGGGTACCCTTAGGCCAAATCCTCGTAATTATTCCTCGTAATTCCTCGTAAATTCCTCGTAATTAGGGTGATTACTTTTGGCACCAAAAAGTGCCAAAAGTGCCAAAAGTAATCACCCTAATTCGTGTACTTTCAACGCGGATTCGGAGAAAATTTACCCTGACACATTCTGCTTGACAGTTTTCAAGCATATCGTGGCGAGAAAAACAATCAGTCTTCTGTCTTTGTTTTCATACCTGTCACACCTCCCTTAAAAGTTTCCTTCCATACTATTAGCATTTTCATTGCCGCCCAACCGGTATAGCAGTTAGTGACCGAAACGCCGTTGCATGAACCTCTGACCTAAGGTTCTACACCAAATCAGAGATATACCCATGCAACGGAAAAGAATCTACCATCCACCGCCGGCGGCATTCACTGAATCAGTGATAGTAATATTACAATGCTAAATTGACAATGTCATCTATACAATAATTGTCACACAATAATCCGTATGAAAAATAAATATACAATCAATAAATCATTACATTGTCATGGAATTTTGGTTTATTTTGTTGTATTGCTGTTAAATTGAATTTTATGTTTTAAGTGTGGAGAACATGATACTTAATAAGTAAAGGTAACAATGAAAACGTTAAAAAAACGCCCCTTTGAGCATAATATAAAATCTGAAAGCCTTCAGATTTATTTATTTATTTATTTTGTGTGCGTCTGTGTATGGGACAAATAATCAACTAAATACCGATTAAAAGGAAATATAAATTAAGAGAATTTAAATAAAATGAAAAAAAGCATATAACCCATTAGTGGCCAGAACGTGTAAGATTGATGAACGGTACTAGTTCGACATAGGTTAGAATATCAGAGAACGAGCTGAACGAGCGTTTATGGTTTTTCCTTGCGTATAAGGTAAACAAACATGTGCCCCTTTGAAAGAAAATTTGATGTAATTGTAAGATCGACATCGTCGACATCATGCCGAAACTACGAATCAACAATATTCCTTCCCGAGAGAAATATCTTTATTGGCATGGGCTTTGTTTTGCAAAAATCGATGTTCTACACTATACTTTTAACATGTTTATCGAAAACGAATGCACTTTACTTTTTGATCATAATTCAAAACAAAAAATAACATAAAAATTTCAATATTAATATTAAAAAGTATCACTGTCGTCCTCGGCAGGGAATGCGAAAATATTGTTCATTTTTTTCCTGGTTCATTATAATAGTTTAAATTCATGGCCTAAAATTTTAAAATTATATTTATTCATTTTTTAATTCTATAGCGTAGAACAGTCCCGGATCTAGGGGGGGCCAGCCGGGGTCTGTGACCCGGGCGGCAACTTCTGAGGGCGGCAAATTCAAGCGTGGTGCTGGATCGTATTTGGAATGTTGTGAAATTTTGATACAACATTAGTAGTTTTAACCCCAGGTTTAAAACCTCTTTTAAGAATATTTATAATTAATTACTCTTAAACCTTTTAATGGAACAAACAGTTAAAAGTAAGCTAAGTACAGCCGAATACGACTCTAAAAATAAGATCAGAGCGAGGACAATAGAGGGACTCCAGGCATCGCAGACAACGTCAGACGACCTTGTCCTTCTGCTAATCCTACATGTAATTTTATTGCAAAGGTACTCCGTAAACTCCTTGGTCTTTTGTCCCTGTAAATGGCGTCTGAGTCCCTCTGTTATCCACTTTCTGTAGGCGGGGATATTCAAACGAGAAACAGAACGATAGCATAGAGGGTCTTGTTTTCATATCGATACTTGCGAAATAAATGGGGAAGCATTGTAACTCTTTCCTAATTCCCAATACAAATTAACCTTGAACCAATGAAATAATTTAAATTAATGTATGTCTAGAATATACAACAGAAATTGAGTAAGGTATTTTGGTTTTTTGCAGCTAGTCGGCAACATAGGTTTTAAAAATAGATTTATTATTTTTATAATTTTAAAGTTTTTTTTTTTTTTTTTTTTTTTTTTTTTTTAAGTTTGCTGTTTTTTCTGCTTTTTTATTTTCTTTTAATATGCCTGCTTCCAATATTCCTCACCATATTAAGTGAGACGCAACCATTTAGTTAGCGTGCGCGTCCGCGACGCGACCGTAAGACTGCTGGGTGTAATTACATCGATTTTTAGCTTTTCTTATTAAGGTAAGTTTTCTTATTTAAGGTAGACCAAGGAGTTTACGGAGTACCTTTGCAATAAAATTACACGTTGTATATAATTTAGGGTAAAAGAAATCATGGGAGCGTCTAGAAAGAACTCTCAGGGGCAGAATATAGAAAAAGAGCAAAGAATCAGAGAAAAGAAAGAGAATAGAGAAAACAAATTGCAGCTAAAATGAAAAAAAGGCTTCACAGAAAAGACGAACCGTCACACGCTGCCGCAACTTCCGATGGTACCGAGATTCTAAAGGATATTGATATTTCTTGCAATTTGAATGACCAAGATGAATAATCTTCATGTATCATTCTCAGACTACATTTCAGCAACTGAGAGAGTAACCTTCTTCATCGACCTCAAACGAACATCTAGAGGACATAAAATTAGGAGATAAAGTATTTTCTCATTTAGGTGCGTGTGGGCAGCAGAAAGAAGACTTAAAAACTTTTGATTTGTCGGACCCAGGTAGTTGGCCAATTACAGAAAAAAAATTAACGACCAGCAACAATCTTTCTTAAGCAGTCAAGCTGTATTATTAGCCGAAAATCATCCAGAAAACGTAGACCTTAGGCCCACTGAACGTGGTGGAAGACATCTGATATCTTCATTGTGGCACAGCACATTAACAAATAATGAAAAGATTAACACATCTTGACTTATATATTCTAAACTTAGAAATGCAATTTTTGTACACCCTGTGAGATTTACGAGAAACATGCCACTGCCGCTACATCAGCATTGTGTACTACAGGATTAATTAACTGAAAAAAAGCTTCAGAAATGTCAATTGAGTACAAAGCATCTGAAATCCACAGAGGGTGCATGATTCGACATTCGAAGTGGAAAATTCGACTACAACAGATGAAACAGTGTCAAGGCATCGATCATGACATTTTAGCGACTAATTCACACAGAGAAAGAAAAATTGAGAGAGATCCTACAGGTAGCTATGGATGCTGTATTGTATCTTTTAACAAACTGTCTTTCTTTCCGTGGGTGTGATGAAACCCCTAGAAGTCTGTTTACTAAGTGTCCTCGGCCTAGTCAAGGCAATTTTTTGAATTTAATGACTCTGATAGCCAAACGTAACTCACTTCTTAAGTACCAGTTAGAACACCTAAAAAAGGGACAAGTATCATATTTAACAAAGATAATTCAAAATGAAATTACTGATATAATGGCGAAAACAGTTCGCAATAGCATTTTAAATGACATTAAAGAAGCCAAATATTATAAAATAATGTTCGATTGCATTCCAGAAGTGTCGCATACAGAACAAATGAACCAGGTGATTCGATACGTAAAAAATATGTGGTGATGCGTGTGAAATAAAGGGGAGCTTCATTGATTTCATAGAAGTTGGTGGAAAGACAGGAGAATGCATTTCTCAGCGGATTGTGGGAAAAGTGACTCATGATGGTTTGGATATTGGATAATGTGGTGGTCAATCTGACGATAACGGATCTAATATGGCCGGTACTTATAACGGAGTACAAGCCAGGATTACAGAAATGAATCAGCTGGCCAAATATGTGCAATGTTTGGGTTACTCTTTGAGTCTTGTAGGCGTGCATTCTGCCTCATCTTGCCCCAAAGCCTAAATATTTAGCATTTTTGTCGGATCCACTATTCGATGGGATATTACAAAAAGATGTACAAAAACCAACTTAAAAGGAAGCAGCCAGACGAGATGGTCGGCAAAATACGTGGCTGTGAGAGCTCTTCTAACGAATTTACCAGAAGTAGTAAAATCCTTGAAAGAAATTAATTATCTTTCTCTTAGTGCAGAATCAAAGTACTAAAGCAGGACATCTGCTACATGTTGTAAAAAATATTGAATTTATTATCAACCTGATAATTTGGGCTAATAGTCTTCGAGAAATCAATCGAATAAATATTGAAATTCAAAAGGAAGAGACTGTTCTTGCGCGTTCCGTCGCATTAATGGAATGTCTGACCAAAACTTTGAAAAAAATGATTGAAATTCCTATGGCATATTGAATAGAAGAAACTAAAGCAGCAGCCGAAAAAATTGAGATTGAACCTATTTTGACAAATAAACGAATTCTAAAGCGCAAAAAGCAATTTGATGAGTTGTACGAGGACGAATCACGAACTGTTCAGCTATTTTCTAATGCAATGAAAATTGTATTTGATCGAATCTTATCAGAAAATAAAACGAGGATAAACAACGCTACTACACTAAATTCGCATTTCGCATTTCTCATTGGTCGTGAAATCTTGAATGTATCAACTGAAGAATTGCAAAAGAATGGAACAGATTTTGCACGAAAATATGAGCGAGATCTAAACGCATTTGAGTTCTGCCAGGAACTTGCAAAGGCTAGAGTTCTTTTATTTCTTGCGACAGATCTACACCTATAATTTTCAGGATATATTTTACAATATTTGTATTGCTCTGCAGATTTACTCTACGCTTCTAACTACATCCGCAAGTGAGCGAAGTTTTAGCAAATTAAAACTTAATAAAAACTATCTGAAATCATCCATGAACCAGGAGCGTTTATCAAGTCACGCAGTTCTGGCAATCGAAAATCAAACAGTACATCAAGTTAATTATGACGATGCCATAGATTTATTTGCAGAGCAAAAGGCTCGCAGAGTAAAATTTTAATTCCGTAATATTTTAAGAGCATTAGGTAAGAACTTAAAATTATTAATGAAATAAGAATTATGAAAAGAAGTACATATACTAACCTTTTCCTTTCAGCAGTAGCTCGTATTGTTGTTAAGTATAGCTAATGAAAGTTAGTTACGTAATTAATCAGCTCATCGATTGTCCCAACTTATGTTATCTATTGTTTGTAACTAAAGATTATTTTTATTACGAGTGCATATTTGATTGAACGTTAGGACTTACTTATTTAAGTACGTTATTGAAAGAAAGGATTTGATTATTCATTGTATTAGTGATTTGTAAATTGTATATATTCATTTAAGCTATTATTAGTAATGTGACATTTCTATTTTTCGTACTATGCTGAACTGCTTTAGTATTTAGTACTGAATTACTTTCCATTACTATGGCTAATAATTATTGCAAACATTGCAAAACTACATATTTCAAAGGAAACGCAAATTTGATTATTACAGTCAAAAATAGTTTTTTGTATGGATATGTAAATATTTATTATGTTATCGGGCTGTGTGAGGCCGATAGTAGAGTTCTTGAGTAGCCTACATAAAGGCGTTACAGGGAAATGGAATTTTAAAGTGCCAAGTTAAAGTTGTTATTTTAGAGAATTTGGTGTGTTCATTATTGAATATATTTCATTCGTGATTTGTAACTTATATATATTTGTTTAAGATATTAATTAGTAATGTGTCAGTTCTATTTTTTTTTTTTTTTTTTTTTTTTACTATGTTGAACTGCTTTAGTATTTAATACTGAATCATTTTCCATTGGTCTGGCTAGGTATTGTTGCAAATATTGAAAAACTGCGTATTTCAGAGAAAATGTAAATTTGATTATTACAGTACAAAAATAGTCTTTTGTGTGAATATGTAAAATTTTATTGTGTTATCGGGCTTGTGAGGACGATAGTAGAGTTCTCGAGTAGGCTACATGAAGGCGTTATTGTGAAATGAATTTTTAACATGCTGGGTTAAAGTTACTGTTAGTATCGAGAAATTGGTGTAAAATTATTCAATCCATTGCATTAGTGTTTGTAATTTGCTTATATTTGCTTAAATAATATTTGTTATTACTTAGTAGTGTGTGATTCCCCTTTTCGTACTGTGTTGAACTATTTTAGTACTGAATCGTTTTCTATTAGTATCATTTATTAGTATGAGTAGGTATTGTTGCAAATATTGATAAAAATCCCTATTTCAGGGAAAATGTAAATTTGATTATTTCAATGCACCGAAGAAGAAACTGCATTAGGAGGGTTTGCGCGGGTTTTTAATTATGTAACTTTTGGTATGTATGTTGGGCCACCAGCGGCTGAGAGGTAAAGTCTGAACACTAACAATTCGGTCGGGGGTTAGAATCAAGCGAATTAGCGGGCTGTATGGATGTTTCCGTCGTTTCGCTAATGCAGAACTTGCATATGAGCCAATTACTCTTAGAAAGTCCTCAGCGATTTCTCCTCTTAGGCAGGTGCTTTGTCATAAGTAAAGAAATTAAACCATTTGTTATGTATATTTCTTTTATAGCAAAAATGGCACATAAAGAATTTCTTATTATAAAATGGATTTTACATTTTATCTCAAACCCTAAATATTTCTATGTTTATTCAAAGAATTAAAATTTGTTAGAGAAACGTAAAGGAAGCTGGGTGAGGGCGGCAGTTTTAAGTTTTTGCCCCACCTAGAAAAAAAGCTAAATCCGGCGCTGGTGTAGAACACCGATATTTGCAAAATTTTTAAAGCTGCATTCGCCCCCACCCCCAGTTTTAAAGCTTCCCCACATAGAACAAAAACATCCTTGGGATATCCCGATGATGTGCGCACATCCTCAGGACATCCCGGAATATCCCGCAAACCTCCTGAACACCTCCTCCCGAATGCTTAATGTCACATCCCAGTACATCCTCAGGACATACTAACTAAGTCCCATCCAGAGCGTACGGGATGTTATTAGGATATGAACTCCTACTTACTACATCTTCAGGACATCCCGGAATATCACACTAACCTCCTCAACACATCCCATTATATCCTAAGAACATCCTATCTATGTCCCATCGACAGCGTATGGAATGTTATTAGGATTTAAAGGTCCTACTTACTACATCCTCAGGATATCCCGTAATATCCCAGTTCCTTCCTAAATTCATCCTCCTGAGTGCTTAATGTCACATCGCAGTATACCCTTAGGACATCCTATCTAGGTCCCACCGACAGCGTATGGGATGTTATCAGGATTTAAAATTTTTACTAGTTACAATATCACTTTAACCTCTTAAATACATACTCTCAACCGCTTAATACCCAGTATATATAAAGAAACTTCCAGTGAAAGTATGTGAAGGTGTCGTAATGATCTAAAACCTACTTATTTTATACAGATAGTCTCAAATCCTTCTCCTATGGTTACTCTGGAAAAATCAGAAATGTTGAGAATATTTATACAACTTATTTTGTTTTTAAAACTGAATTTGTGAATATATTAAAATTGAGCAAGGAAATTAAAATGAATTGTTAATACAAAATATTATAACAGAAAATTTTGCTTTTATTTTTAAGATATTAAAAATCTTTCGATCATTTTTAAACATCCAATAGTCCCCAAATTAAAGTATTCATAATTAAACTGTTTTACAAAACCAGTTTCTAATTTCAGTTAATTTGTATTAAAAATTCAATAATAAAATTAGCCATTTAATAATCTTTACATAAATGACTCATCTTTCTTTAAAACATGTAAAGAAATTTTAGTGTTTTGATGAGACTGTTGGGAAATTGTTAAAAGGAATAAATTGTATTTTTAAAACTAAATCAATTCCTAGCCATAGAATAAATAAATATGTTTTCGTAACATGAAAAATTCTGCAGGCTGTTTTATATATTTTATATTTAGTTGTAAATATTACGTTCTTGACATTATGTTAACAATTCTTTATATCATTCAAAAGGTAACTCAAAGAGCTCTTCTAAAATTCGTTCTGCTCACACAATTAAAAAAAAAAAAATCTAAATAGGCTCAGATTTTAGCAGTCTCTCAAAAGAGCTCAAAGTTTATGAGTGCATAGATTATCAATACAGATGGGGCAGTGGAAATAGCAAAACATTTTATAAGATACTGACACCAGAAAGTTAAATATCTTCTGTATATTTGAAAAGTAAAGAACTATATCATGTAATTATATAAAAATATTAAATGTTTTCAATTACATATATCATGAATTAAATGCATTTTAAATCAATCAGATTGAAAAGTAAAAAAAATACATTGTTAAGAACTGTGTGTATTGCTTTTAGACTCGTAGCTTGGCTTGTTAATCAATAAGAAATTAAATTTTAATATGTTAAATTTTGCCAAATGACAAGACTTGAATGAAAAGTGAAACAAGTTTACGATTGACGATATGTAGTCACATTTCGAGACTAATAGCCCTTTTGGATTAAAAAAAAAAGTTCTGAAAATAATTTGCACTTGTGTTTTGATATTAGATTATCCAAATTTCAGTAAAATGAAATTTAACAGTTGAAATCAGCACCAAATTAAACTTTATGAATTCTAGCACATGTTAAAAGTTATCTCATCCAGAATTTTATTACTAACCATTCATTTCAGAGCAAAATAACACAGTAATTGCCATTTATATGACAATCAATATCAAAAATTTAAATCTGCATTTTACGCAACACAGAAAAACTCCAAAAGAAGATCTACTGTTTACAATGCATTTAAGGCATTTTATTCTGCAATCAGCTCAACCAATTATTAATTCTTCTAAGTATATTCAGTTTACTCTTTCTGGTTAATATATGCTGTGTAAAAGGTTTCATAAATTTATTAATTCATTTTATTTTGAGGTGAACTGTTATTCAACTCTCAATGTCAATGAAAATGTTTAGTTCATTTTTTATTTGGTCTCAAAAGAGAAATCAATTATCCCACGACTGTAACTCAATATCAATAACAGATCGCGCGATTGAAAAACATTTTCTGTCCTGTAATTAGGGGGGGGGGGGAATTTTCCTCTTATGAGGTATTTCTCCCGCTTTTCTAGCGTGCCTTCGTGGTGTAATGGTTCTGCACGCTGGGCTGGTATTTCAGAGGTCCGTGGTTCGATTCCCGGCGAAGGCGGTTGCTAATTTTTCATCTCTCCGGCTTCTCAAAAAACTTCCTGATGCCTCTACAGTGGCGCCCGAACTAAAAAGGTGTTGGATGAGGTATATCCACACCCAGGATTTAGCGATTGGGTCCCCTTAAAAAAAGTCGCCCTTTAAAAAGGGGAGTAATATAAAGTATTTCTTCCGCTTTCCTAGCGTGTCTTCGTGGTGTAGTGGTTCTACACACTGAGCCGGTATTCCAGATGTCCGTCGTTTGATTCCCGGCGAAGGCAGTTGCTAATTTTTAACCTTTCCTGCTTCCAAAAAAATGCCTAATGTCTGTATACCCAAATTTAAACAAAAATTCGTTTCCGTAATTAAAAAAAATATACATATAATTTTACCTATATTTATAGTAGTGTTTGTAATCTGTAAGTAATTATACATGTAATTTATACATTTTTTATAAAAAAAATATATGTTATTTAGAATTTAGCAAATATTCCAGAAAATGCTAATCCATTGAAAAAAATCTTTTCCATGACTTGATAAATTTTTAAAAACGTGAAAAAAATAGCAGTTAAAATTAATAACAAAATAACAAGAATAAATCATCAATCATATCAATATTTTTAATATACAGCATTTAGAAACAACTTAGTAAAATACGTATGAAAATTAAATAATTTGCAAGTTTCAGATGTGCAATGTCAAAAAATTAAAACTAGTAAATTTGAGAACAAATATCCTCAGAATGTTTGACAACTGAAGTCCTCCAGACAATGCAGAATGAATGTCCTCAGGATGTGAAATTGGACCTTAGGACATCTGAGAATCAACATCTTCAGGACATCCTCTCATATTCCGAGACATAGCGACTTAAATAAGACATCCTCAGGATGTTAAATTACTATCTTCTCAGGACATCTGAGAATCAACATCCTCAGGACATTCTAAGTATATCCCGGGATATTGCGACTTAAATAGCACATCCTGAGGATGTTTTGTGCTATGGGGGTCTGCTCCTTTTTACGGAAGAAAGTAAACAATTGTTGAAGGTATTCGTGGTTCATTTTTGTTCACTGTTACAACATCGCTAAGTCGAGACGAGCAGATGAATAAAACAGAATTAAAGTTCTTACCTTAATAAAGTGTAATCCAAGCTGCCGATGTAAGGAACACGATCATTATATTAGCAAACAGAAAAATAACATATTTATTAGGTATTAGAAGAAAAAAAAATATAGCGATGATTAAAGCGTTGTTTACTGTCCATTGCATAACGCGAGAAGTGAGTTATATAAGGAGAGAATGTTTCTCCTTCTTTTACAATAACAACTATCAAGTATGGAAATACAAACTTGAAATGATCCTGAAAAAGGAAAATTTATGGGATTTAATAGCAGATGATACACCAAAAGAAATAAACGTCGAATGGAGAAAACGAGATGAACAAGCACAAGCTACCATTAGTTTACTCGTAGAAGACAACCAAATCGTACACATAAGAAATAAAAAGACAGCCAAAGAAATATGGAATGAATTAAAGAAAATACATGAAAGAAAGAATCTTTCCAGTAAACTTTACCTTCTGAGAAAGCTGTATACGTTAAAAGCAGAAAACGAATACAAACTCGAAGAACATGTCAACAAAATGATCGAAATCGTAGACGAACTGCGAGGAATCGGTGAAGAAATAAAGGACAGTCACATTGCAGCGCTCTTACTAAGCGGCTTACCAAAAAGCTACGAAAATCTTATTACAGCTTTAGAAGCACGCCCAGAAGAAGAACTAACGCTGGAATACGTAAAAACGAAACTCATCGACGAATGCCTGAGAAGAAAAGAAGGCACGCGAGCAGAAGGAAAGAAACAACTGCCTTCAAAACGAATTTTAACACAAAATTCAAGCATTTCAATCAACGAAGATGCAATTATTGCAAAAAAATAGGACACTCAGAAAAAGAGTGCACATTCTTAAATAACCACAAAGAAAAAGATAAAAACGAAAGTAACTCATTTTTCAAGAATGAAAAGCAAACAAATAAAGGAAATTATGGAAATAAACAGAAAACGAAAGTTACTGTAAACGAGGATACACATGAAGATGAAAACGAAAATAAGAATCATGAGAAGACTGAGAATTACACGTTCGAAGTCACCAGAGAAAGAAAATTTCAAAACTCAAACTGGTCAGTTGACTCAGGTGCTACTTGTCATATGACCGATAACATAAACTTTTTTACCAAATTGGATAGAAGCAAAACTGAGCAGATAACAATTGCTAATGGCACGCAGATGAAGTCCGAAGGTATAGGAGAAGGATACTTATACTGTACAGACGACGAAGATAACGAAATAGAAGTGAGACTCGTAGATGTTCTGTACGTTCCTGACCTAGAAGGAGGATTGATATCCGTAAGAAAAATTATAAAGAAAGGATTTACAGTTGAATTTGAAGAAGATATTTTCAGAATAAAGAAGAAAAATAAAACCATAGGAATTGCTAAAGCAGAAGGAAATTTATATACCGCAGTTGAATCGCAAAGAAGAAAAGCCAAAATTGCAGCTCCAGAAAGAAGAGAAAATGGTATAGATCTTTGGCATAGAATGCTAGGACACAGAAATTATGAAGCAATCAAGAGGCTAAAGAGTGATGACCTGGCAACCGGAATAAGGATTGACGGAGAAGCCAAAAAGGAAAAAGAATGCGAATGCTGTATCAGAGGCAAAATGACTGAATTCCCGTATCCCAAGCTAAACAACTATAGAGCAAAATCAGTTCTAGACTTGATACATTCAGATATTTGTGGACCAATCGGTACAACATCACTAGGAGGAAAAAAATACTTCATAACATTCATCGACGATCATTCGAGATACACAACGATCTATCTGCCAGCTACAAAAGATGAAGCTATCTCCAAATTAAAACAATTTGTAACCATGACGAAGAACAAATTTGGAAAGAAGCCAAAAGTCTTAAGAACAGACAATGGAGGAGAATATACAAGCAAAGAGATTGAAGACTATCTAAAAGAAGAGGTAATCGAACATCAAACCTCCGTAGCATATTCACAGCAACAGAACGGTAGAGCAGAAAGAAAAAATCGATTCTTAATGGAAATGACAAGATGCCTGCTACTCGATTCAGGACTCAAAAGAGAATTTGGGGGTGAAGACGTAATGACAGCCACCTATCTACAAAACAGGCTACCATCAAGATCAGTTGAAAAAATACCGTACGAACTATGGAATAATAAGAAGCCGAATCTAGGCCATATCAGAGTTTTCGGCAGCATAGCTTATTGTCGAGTTCCAAAGCAGAAAAGAAGCAAACTAGACGAAAGAGCAGAAAAAGGAATTCTTGTTGGATATAGTGACTGTACTAAAGGATATAGAATTTACATGCCACATGCGAACAACGTCGTGATCGGAAGAAGCGTAATATTCGATGAAAACAAAAAAGAAGAAATGCCTCGTCAATTAAATGATCAGCATGAGGAAATAGAATGGCCTTCTAAAGAAAATAAATTGACAGAACCACGTCCAAATGCTATTACAGAGGAAGTAATTGAAACAGAAGAAATTTCCCTATTACCGAGAAGATCCCACAGAACGACTAAAGGAATTCCACCAAACAGATTCTCATACATGGCTAAGAATGAAGAAATCAAAGTTCCTAAAGACTGGGAAGAACTGCAAACTTTTCCTACCAAAGAAAAGGAACTGTGGTTAAAAGCTACAAAAGAAGAAATGGAAGCATTGAAGAGGAACAAAACATGGGAACTAGTCGATCTTCCAAAAGGAAAGAAAGCAATTGGAAACAAATGGACATTTAAAACAAAATCCGACACTTCAGGAAATGTTATCAGATACAAAGCTCGTTTAGTAGCTAAAGGATATTGCCAAAAATTTGGGCACGACTACGACGAAACATTCGCACCAGTCGTAAAGTATACCACACTAAGGACTATTTTGGCAATAGGCAGCTCAAAAGAAAATGCACGTAAATCACTTCGATGTAACAACAGCTTTTCTATATGGAGATCTGAAAGAAGATATATATATGAAGCAACCAGAAGGCTAAATCTCTGCTTCAGAAGCAAATAAAGTCTGTAAACTGAATAAAAGTATCTATGGACTAAAACAGGCAGCCAGAAACTGGAATCACAAGATAGCTGAAATCCTGCGCAAACAAGGATGTGTTCAAGGAAAGGCTGATCCATGTTCCTTCACACTAATCGAGAAAAACGCAAGAACTTACATAATCGTTTACGTTGATGACATATTAGTCGCGAGCGACAAGTGTGAATCAATTCAAGAAGTTGAAAGAATTCTCAAAGAATATTTCGACATTCGAAATCTTGGAGAAGTGTCTATATATCTAGGAATTGAAATCGAAAGAGAAAAAGACGGAAGCTTTAAACTTCACCAAGCTAACAAGATTAAGAGTATGATCGAAAAATTCGACGGAGAGTCACCAAAGAAACTAAGCTATACGCCCATGACTACGAATTTTACGAAGAACCAAAACAACCAGGATGACGTTTTCCCGATAATCGGAAGTATAGGGAAGCAGTGGGAGCACTTTTATATTTAGCACAGTATCAAGACCTGACATAGCAAATTCTGTTGGAATACTCAGCAGAAAAGTAGAAAATTCATCAACATTGGACTGGAACGGTATCATTAAAATCATACCATATCTGAGAGCTACAATTAATTACAAATTACATCTAAAATCCAATGGTACACCAGTCATCAAAGCTTACAGTGACGCTGATTGGGCAGGAGATACCTCTGACAGAAAATCCACATCCGGATATATATTTCAAATACGAAACAGTACGGTATCATGGGGAAGCAAGAAACAAAATTGTGTTGCCCTATCTTCGACAGAAGCCGAATTCAAGAAGCCTTAACATTGCAAGAGCTACAATGGGTTAGACAAATGATGGGAGATTTAGGTTTCGCTCAACAGGAAGCGAACATCGTATTCGAGGACAATATATCATGCATAAATCTTTCCAGAAAAGAAAAAGGAAGCAATTACACCAAACACATCGATGTGAAATATCACTACATATGTGATCTACAAAATCAAGGAATTGTTAAATTCATACACTGCAACAGTAAAATGATGTATGCAGACATGTTCACGAAACCTTTGCCCAGACAACAACTGGAATTTTTATTAAAAGGAATCGGCCTTACTTCGGACAGAACAGCTCATCGAGTGGGAGATTGTGGAGCAATTCAGAATGACAGCGATGAAGCTGTACACTCCGACATTAAATTCCCCCTCACCCCCGATAACTGTGATTGTACTTGATCCAAAAAGGAGAAACATTCTCTCCTTGTAATAAAAGAGGAGACTCACTTCCGTGACTTCGAACGTGTAATTCTCAGTCTTCTCATGATTCTTATTTTCGTTTTCATCTTCATGTGTATCCTCGTTTACAGTAACTTTCGTTTTCTGTTTATTTCCATAATTTCCTTTATTTGTTTGCTTTTCATTCTTGAAAAATGAGTTACTTTCGTTTTTATCTTTTTCTTTGTGGTTATTTAAGAATGTGCACTCTTTTTCTGAGTGTCCTATTTTTTTGCAATAATTGCATCTTCGTTGATTGAAATGCTTGAATTTTGTGTTAAAATTCGTTTTGAAGGCAGTTGTTTCTTTCCTTCTGCTCGCGTGCCTTCTTTTCTTCTCAGGCATTCGTCGATGAGTTTCGTTTTTACGTATTCCAGCGTTAGTTCTTCTTCTGGGCGTGCTTCTAAAGCTGTAATAAGATTTTCGTAGCTTTTTGGTAAGCCGCTTAGTAAGAGCGCTGCAATGTGACTGTCCTTTATTTCTTCACCGATTCCTCGCAGTTCGTCTACGATTTCGATCATTTTGTTGACATGTTCTTCGAGTTTGTATTCGTTTTCTGCTTTTAACGTATACAGCTTTCTCAGAAGGTAAAGTTTACTGGAAAGATTCTTTCTTTCATGTATTTTCCTTAATTCATTCCATATTTCTTTGGCTGTCTTTTTATTTCTTATGTGTACGATTTGGTTGTCTTCTACGAGTAAACTAATGGTAGCTTGTGCTTGTTCATCTCGTTTTCTCCATTCGACGTTTATTTCTTTTGGTGTATCATCTGCTATTAAATCCCATAAATTTTCCTTTTTCAGGATCATTTCAAGTTTGTATTTCCATACTTGATAGTTGTTATTGTTTAGTTTCATGATCGAATATTTATTTTCGCAGCTAGTAGCCATTTCTGCTTCTGTATTTCGAATGCGCAGTACACAACTATGCAGTTTTGTTTCGCTTTTGAAGACAGGCTTGGCCATTTTCTTTTTCGGATTATCCAGCGGTAATTTATGGCAAAGTATCTTTTCTGTTTTTTATTCTTGATAGCTTATCTCGATATATTTTATGCGTTTAGTTGAAGTAAACATATTCTCGGCCTCATAATCTATTGTTGAAGGTATTCGTGGTTCATTTTTGTTTACTGTTACAACATCGCTAAGTCGAGACGAGCAGATGAATAAAACAGAATTAAAGTTCTTACCTTAATAAAGTGTAATCCAAGCTGCCGATGTAAGGAATACGATCATTATATTAGCAAACACAAAAATAACATATTTATTAGGTATTAGAAGAAAAAAAATATAGCGATGATTACAAGCGTTGTTTACTGTCCATTGCATAACGCGAGAAGTGAGTCATATAAGGAGAGAATGTTTCTCCTTCTTTTTGGATCAAGTACAATCACAGTTATCGGGGGTGAGGGGGAAATTAACGTCGGAGTGTACAGCTTCATCGCTGTCATTATGCATTGCTCCACAAAAATAACACAAAATGTAGGCACATACTCTTTGCTCTCTTCCTCTGTTTAAGAACAAAGGCATATCGACGAATAGAAGAGGCATTTTAGTTAATTACAGGAATCAATATAGAAGGTCTAATTAGCTCTTAGGGATGAACTAGGAGGGATCAGGCCAATTTGATTGTGAGAAAGTGGAAAGTAATGAATCCGATCTAAAGTCTTCTAAAGTTACTGTTTATGTTTCCTACAAATTTTGCTGTGTGTTGTCTTACTAGAAATAATCATTTAACTTGTATTGGGTTAATGTGAATCACTTAATATGGGACGCGCTCACCAGCGGCCGAGCGGTAAAATCTCTGAACACTGGTAATTCGGTCCGAGGTTCTAATCCCGCGAACAGGCTGGCTGCACGGGCGTTTTCGTGGTTTTCCCCATGTGTAACGTGTATACGAGCCAGTTTCCCTCGGAAAGTCGACCACGAAGGCATCCCTCCATTTAAGCAGATAGCCCTAGTGTACTGTGCCATATTCTCAATAAACCAAACCATAATATGGGAAGCTCTGAAAAAAAAAGCATAAATTAGAAAAAAGTGTAAAAAAAATTTAGGCTCTTTTCTCCAAACAAGTGTAAATTTTCTAACGAAGTGAACTCTACCGGAAGCATTTCTGTTGTGAAAAAAGGCAACCAAATTTTCCCCCTCATTTGAAAATTATGATTATTATATAATTATAGCTATTATAATAATAGGTATAATTATAATAAATAAAATAATTTTAATGCATTCAAAATTCATGCTGTATGTGCTGTTGTGTATTTAAATGTATTTATCTAAACTGAAAATTTTGGTAAGTGGTAAAAATTTTTAAAAATGAAAGATATCCATCCGATTTTGTTGATTATCAAGAAATTCTTACAAAGGATAAGAAAGTATTTATTTTAAATTTTGGCACCATAAGATACCGATTTTCCCCAAAATAAAGACAGCAAATCATTTTCTTCTGTTCATTATGCAAGGATTAATAACTCCGTTTAGAGACAGATTTTGCTTTATTATTCACTTGAATTTAACAAAGACTATTGCGAACAATGCTGGTTAATTTCCCAAATAAGGATAGATGTCGTCAGTAGGAATACAGTACTGACAAACATTACCCATAAGAAAAGAAGGCGATAAGTTCTCATCATATCGCAAGCTGTATCCAAAGAAAATTGGGAAAGAAATAACTGTATTAATCAAATAATGGGAAAATCTGTAAAAGATTAAATTAATTTCAGTAAATTTTAAAGAGATTAAATCCAGACAACTTAGCAATTAAAATTGGTTACATCCATAGCTAATTTTTTTATCTGATGTCAAATTATTGGAAGAATATGACACTGTGATGAATGACGTTATAAAAATTCTCTTAGGCACTGTTAAATATAAGAATTCTGCAACATAACATGAGTTAATTGATTGTTTAAGTAGTAGTTGTTTAAAACCAAAGCTTTTGGATGAATTTAAAAATTCTCTTTTTTATTTCTTTGTATGAAGTAAAGAAAGTATCGTAATTGCGAAAATATTTGATTACCTTATTTCAATGGAAATATCCATTTTGACTGTTCTCGAATCCATCTGGGGCCCACCAGCGGCCGAGCGGTAAAGTCGCTGAACACTGGTAGTTCGGTCCGAGGTTCGAATTCCTCGAACGGCCTGGCTGCATGGGCCTTCGTAGTTTTTCCCATGTGTAACGTGTAATACGACCCACTTTTCCTTAGAAAGATCTACACGAAGGCACCCTTCCCTTAGGAAGATAATCCTCGAGACTTTACAGTAATCGCATAAACCAAACCGAATACATTTGGTTGCTTTTTTTGGGGGGGGGAGATCGTGACGCCTGTACATAACATACAGACAGGGGGAAAGAAAAAAAAATTTTTTTTTCCAAAAACGAATGTGCATCGCATAACTCAAAAACCGATTACCCATAGACCGTTGAAAGTTTGCACATGGGGAATGCTATAATACCCATTTTTGAACTTCTCTTTTTATTGTAATTGCCAGTGTGCACTTACATTATATTCGCCCCCTTGCCCGCCTTTATTTTCGAAATCGTTGGTCGTAGACATATCCTCCAATTACAGAAGTTTTTTAAATGACGAAAAATGTTTTGGCTATGTCAAATTTAAAACAGCATAATTCTCGGCAAATATTAAAATTTAACTTCCCTATTCCTATTCTTATACTTGAGAAAGTTTTGTACTCGTCATAAAAAAAGTAAATTAGAAGAAGTTTGATTTGCGTATGACCGGAATATTTAATTCAAAATCAAAATTTGCAAATTTTTATGTCATTTTCAGCTTTCTTTGAGGAATCGGGTAATAAAGTTAAAATTATTTGAGGAAATAACCTTAAATGAAGTGCAAAAAAATGTGCATAATTTAATAGGAAAGTCATGTGTCATGTGAAAGTCATGGAAGTCATGTGTGTCCATATCAGATTTTTAACTATTAATCCTAATCTGATAAAAATCATTATCAAAATTTGTCTTCTGGAAACCTCGATTTGGGTGAGGGAGTTAGTAAATTTTTTAGGAGGGGGCAAAAATTATTTTTTGCATAGGGGCCCTTAAGTGCTAGGTACGTCAATGACTGCATCATTTCTGTTTTGCATACAACCATAATATGTTGAAGGTGATACATAAAGATGATTTACCCTCTCCGGAATTTCTAAGGGAAGAGACGAAAAGTTGGCGATGGCATTTTAATGTCTATTCCCTGAGCAAAGCTGCCAGACACCCGAATTTTGGCTTTAAAAGCTTCAAATAAAATCTTTTTACCAAATACTGATGTGCTTTTGCACATAGCTGCTTACACTGTCAATAACATCTTGCGAATGTGAACATTCCGTTAGAGCTTTGAAAAGGGTAGACAATTATAATAGAGCTACTATAATGAAAGAGCTCAGAAATTCTTTGGCAATAATGCACATTTATTATAACAAAAAAATAGTAATTGACAAAATTATTCTCAACATCTTGCGAATGTAAACGTTCCACCAGTGTTTCGAAAAGGTTCGAAAATTATAATAGAACTGCTATAACGGAAGAGCACAGAAATTCTTTGGCATTAATGTACATGCATTATACCAAAGAAATAGCAATTGACAAAGCTATTGATATATTTGCCAGTTTACAGCCACGGAAAATGGAATTCGGGAATGTTTTAATTGCCGAACCAAAATTAAAGGCCAGAAAAATATTTGCTTTAAAAAATTTTTTTAAATTATTTGCAGTTTAATTTTATGTCCAAAATAAATTATGTGTTTACAATTTTTATGCATTTAATTCAATATCTTTAATATATAATTATACACAACAGAAATGTGGATTTTATATATTTATTTATCTTTATAATTGTATTATGAAACCAAAGAAAGATGAATTTCAAAATTCTGTTAATATTTTAATAATAATTTTTAATTAATTTAAAAACAAAAATATTGAATTACGCATTTAATATGTTTGTAAGGTAATAATTATAAATACGATAATGAAATGCAATATATCCATAATTGTGTTACATAATTTTACCATTAATAAAATTCATAATATAATTACTATTTATATTAAGATAACTGCCATTAACATAATATATTTGTCACGTAATAATCATATATATACTTGAAAATGCTATAATAGCCATAGGAGTCTTAACGGACACCCCCTCCCGTAATTTGAGCTGGCTACGCCCATGCACTGGTAGACTTAATGAAATAAAAGAAGCCTATCTATTGACAAGATATTTGTATTATTTAGTACACTTGAAGAAATCTTCAATGGGGAAACTTCAGGGAGTTCCATTTAAAATATTACTTCCCTTAATATAGTGACTTCACGTATGCTGAAGTTATTAGTAGTTGGTTGTTTTTGTATCGTATCTGGTAATTTAGTATATGGTGTGTATTTGTATCTAGATTTTGCATTTTGCATTTTGAACCCGTCTATGATTTTTTGTTATTTTAAAATTTGTTATGATGTCCTTAAGAACTCGCACTGCCTTTACATGAGCATTTAAAAGCCCCTATGCTACTTCTCAGTAAATTAGAAATTAACTATTTTCTCGTTGGAGATAGGTCGCCACAGACCTGGTACTCATGTGTTTGCACCACTCGAAAAAGCAAGGAAAGTCTAGTTTGAGGGTTCTTTGTGTAAACCGTAGAAACTAGAACTGGAAATTTACAAACATTAAGTTGATTTTTGTTGCCTCGAAGCCTTCAGTTAGCGCTATTCCGCATATTATCTCAATTCAAATATATTGGTTTTCAATCCACAATTCATTTTGATATTTAACCTTTTAACTGCTTAAGACGTGTTTAAACGTTTTTGGAATTTCTTTAAAAATGCTTAAGACGTCTTTACACGAATTTCAAATCGCACGAAAAATGCTTAAGACGTGTATACACGAAGCCCGAATTTCGCGAAGATTGCTTAAGACGTGTTTAGACGACGCGATCTGGTCTTCCTTCCCCTATCTTTCTGCAGGTGGCTGTCAGTTGACACAAAGGTCTTAATAGGGTGTGAAGTCTCTTTGAAAAGAGCACTTTAGGAAAAAGTCCTTAGAGTGAAGTATCTTTGTCAGACAGCAGGTATGTATTATCTGTGTGCCGACTAAAAATTTGCGAAAGAAGATAAATCGTTTTACAACTGTTTGCCTTGTGGTACTTTATACGAATGAAAGTCAAACAGGATCCGACGTTGTTATAGTGCATTGCCGAATTTTAGTAGAAACAAGAAAAAATAAGAATTGTAACGGAGGACGCCTTTATGCCTATATGTTATAGAATCAAATATTTTATTTTTGTATTGAAAAATGATTACAATTTCTGATTCGTCAGGAAAAAATATAAAATGTTGCAACCAGCTTTCTCGTTTGCCTTCGTATTTCAAATGCGCGTTATTATAATGTTATATTCTTCTTTTTACATTCTTAAATGTTAAAACTGTGCTTTCAGCATGCCTGAGTTTTGTACTTGTATGTGTGGCTCTATGCTCCGTAGAAATGGCGAACTGACATATAAAAATTATATGAATGTTGAAAGGAAGATATTCTACTCGAAACTAGTACCCGTAGGCCGAATACCCGTAAAAACCCATAGAAAGAAACATGCACGGCTGTATAGGTACCTGTAGGAGAAATACTCGTAAAAAACCTGTAAACGGAAACCTGTACGACTGTACGATTACGAGTAGGCCAAATCTATGTAGAACTGTAGGCACTATGAACAAAATCCCAGTAAAAACCCATAGCCAAAAATCAAAACTTTATATGCATATCCATTGGCCAAATTTCCATTAAAAAAATGGATATTCCGTAGGTCTATGCCTTGTAAAAACGAGTAAACAAAAGCATGTACACCTATACAGGCACCCATACGCCAAATCCTGTAAAAACCACTACACAAAAATCCACAGACCAATAAAGGTACCTCTTGGAAAAATCGCTGCACAAAACCCATAAACAGAACCAATAGCATTATACCATAGTGGAGTATCCATACATAGAATCGTACATAGAACGGGTATCCATATACAAAATCCCTATAAAAAACAATACACAAAAATAGAACTGTAAATCAAATTTCCATAAAAACATAAACCAGCAGAAGTACATAATTAGCACTGATTAAATGTACAGAACTAAATTGCGGAGATAGCATGTAAAGTAATTTTAAATAAAACTCAGTGCGAATAAATAAAAAATTTAAAATATCTAGAAGCCTACGAGCCCGTCCTTCTTAATGCACGTCAATATCTATAAACATATTACAAAATATTTGTATAAATTCTCTTTACAAAATTTTAAACTACCTTTATATAATTCTGAAAATAAAATGAATAGAAAGATAATAACCAAAGTCATGATTCACAACCATCGAATGATATATGTACATATATATATGTAAGAAAAATAAGGAATATGCAAAAGATTAAATTAGCAGCGTAAAATTAATTTTCCTTCTCTATTCTAAAAACAGTAATCTTTCTGCACTGCATCATTTGGAGATTAATTCATGTCATGTGACTCTTACATAATTTGATGTTGTAAAAGAAACTAAAACAGCCAATAGTAATTTTACAGCAGTATTAACTATCAAAGACGAGTAAAAATTCATCGAGAACGAAAATTAACTCGGTCTGAATTAAGATTTCACCCTTAATGTAACGCATTTGCTTTTTACGCTTTGTATTAGCTGGATTGCAGTCTGTCTGCTCCTTGTTTCTTACTACACATTTATCAAAAATGTTAATTTTTGGAATAGGCATAAATTGCCAACTTGTTTGTGGCTGCAACATATTTGCTGAAAGAAAAGTTGAATTAAATCTACCTCGACTGCCAAATTTCTTATTCATTGTGGATTGGAGTTTCAACATCTCTAAGCCATCAAAATTCTTGCTGTTCATTACGGATTCAGCTGCTTGTATTTGACTACAGAATCTATTACATATATATATAATATCATTTCATTTGATGGTTGCGAATCATTACTTTGACTGTATATATATTATTGATTTCATTATAAATATATACATATAGTACTGTGCCTCACTGCATATATTTGTATTTCAGTTCTTTAATTGGGAAATTAAACAATTGTATTTAATCACATCAGCTTGTTTAACAATTTGATACCTAATGAGAAATGTATTGCCAAAGGATGGTACTTTCTAGCATCTGCTTAAATTTTAAGTTACCTACAATGCACTAAACCAAATTAAAAAACAAAACTAGAAGAAACCCAAATTTTCAGGAAGAGAAACATTATTAACAAGCAAGCAAAAAGAATACGGGACTTGCAAATTAGAAACTTAACACAGAGTTCAAATTTAGCATACTTGCTATCCCCTTAAAGCTTGCTTACTGATGATAGTAACACCCTGCAGCTTATTATGACATGCATACACATAGATGTTTTGCGTGGAAGAAAGGATGAATCCAAGAATATAATGTAGTAAAGAAATAATAATATACAAATACTGTGTCGACCCCTTATTACAATACTTTGAATGTTACCTGTATCTCTCAAAAGATAAATGAAACATGAAGATAACATATAATAAACTTAATAGTACCCAAAATACAATAAATTATATTGTAACAAAATGAATTTTAAAAAATTTACAAGTTTCAACAAATACCAATTCTCAACACACAGTTCGGGAATTAAGAAAATATCTCATAGCGTAAAATGTTTTATTCCATATCTCACTTTTAGTGCTATATAATCTTCCACAGATTTTATATAAATAAAATCTATAACATAATGGGTATTTATGGTATATGTAGTTCTTGATGTAAAAAAGATAAACTTTCGTACTGTAAAAATTCCATCTATGTGAATAAGTATGAATATACTCATATACACATAATTATACTAAATAACTAATTTAATGAAACTAAATTCCTATAGAAAAATGGAGTGCCCACTGCTTGGCATGTTTTTAAGAATTGCACATACTCAGTATCCATGTACACATCGACCTATTTTCACTTAAAAAAACATCTCAGAATTGCACAAAAATGCCATTGTGCACTCCTTTCACTTTATTCATGTACACATCAACCTATTTTCACTTAAAAAGTCAAAAGAAAATTGACAAAAATCCAATTCCTTTTACTTTTGTATAAAGTGCCAAATAAATAAGTGGGCGATTCTGCACTTTACCCGAAAAAATATATAAAAATACCATTTACCTATATATATTAATAATTTATTATTACACAAGGTTTTTCATATATCATCTCAAAGGAACATAAATTTAATTAAAGCGATGCATTATTGGAATAAATTTGAGTCAGTGTTTTACGTGCAAGTTATTTAGATTTCTATTGTAGAAAGAATACTTGAAATAATGTATAGAAATATTATTTTGAACCATAAAAATTCTCAATAGTAAAATTTAAAGTACTGAAAAGGTAGCTATTGTTTTTGACAGTAGATTATATAATATAAAAATACCTCATGCTGAGCATTTTCTGAAATTACAATGCTAAATGAAATTGATATAGTGCAGTATTTAGCAATAATAACTTTTTGTAAACAAATGTGGCTATATTCGCTTAATTGTAATGACAGTAAGTTTAACTGCATTTGTATAAGGCTGTACAGAAGATTTATTTATATGGGTTTTCATCCGCAGAGAACAACCAGATTCCCAGTGGAAGTGATTCCGAAAATAAATGTTTAAATATTACTCTAACTATATTTGAAAGCAATGCTATAACAGTGCCCTTATAAGACTCATGATCCGAAAAGCTTTGGTTTTAAATGTCTCGTAAAAACTTTCAATTACTTCTGCAAAATTCATACCCACGTAAAAATTACTACACCAATTGATTATACAGCAAAACGTTCCTAAAACAATTAACTCCACAATTCGAGATAATGCGAGTTTCCTGTAGCCTGACAAAACTATGAATGATTTTTAAGTCCTGTTATTTAATTATTGTCCTGACAAATGTGCCATTATCAGAGGTGGTCATTTAAGAAAATAACCACTATATGAGGTTTCAACTAAATGTAATTTTTTTCAAATAAATAATTCACTTTTTATACTCCCAAGACTAGTACATTTAATATTACATAAATCTTATTCACAAATCTACTATTTCAAAAGCAATTTATGAAAAACACATTTGAAATTTTCTTCATCAAACTAATAATAATGAAAATTAAAGTATGCATAAAAATGATTATATGTGTTTTAACAAAATAGCACAAAATATTTAATGTAAAAATGTGGTTCTAGTCTCATACTCGTAAAGAAAAATAGACCAAAAAGAAAAAACAATGTAAGCTACTATGATCATCTAAATTTTCACATAATTTTAGTAGTGGAAAAAAGATTCCTTAAGCTTGTATGTCTTGTCTACCCCATTCAATAAGTAATAAACACATTAAATACTTCAATGTTTATTTCATTAATAAAACTTACCTTTTTTGCTGGCGAAATATAATTAGTACATTTTTTAAAACATAAAAAAACATTCTTTTTGCTCGGCCACATCACATTAGTCGAAAAATTCAAAATTAAATCATGCAAGATCATTTTTAAGTAAGGTATGCTCAAATTTATTAGTACATAATATTCAAATGATAAAGCATCTACATGAACAAGCTTTAAAAAAGTATTTCTAAACTGCAATCAAAAAAATAAATTTTCCAAAATACAGTTTCAGTAGAATGCAAAAACTACATTTCTGCATCTGCACACTGAAACAAATTATCAAGCCTGAAATTATCACTTTTCAGTCTTTAAGCACATTGTTTTTCAGAATAAAAGTAAAGATGGAAAATCAATTTCACGCTCAGAAACTACATTTCACAAATAGTCAGTTATCAGCAACGTTCTCTCAAACATTAGATACGATTACACGTGCATGGCTTTAGTGGTATATTCATAGTCAGTGCTGGTATTTTATTATTTATTACTAATTTCTAAACAGTAAAACATAGTAAAATTTGTAATACAGTAAATCCTAGTAAATAATATATTGCACTACTACAACCACGAAGAAAATAACACCACCATCACACAACAATAACTAGCGCGGCGCCATATTGCTTGTTTGGGAAACTTCTGAGATTGGGAGAGGGAGGGAGAATTTTTTTCTTCACGTCAGCGTTAACAGGGAGAAAAGTTTTGCGATTGTGAATGAACTTGTTCGCGTTAAAGAGATGTTGGTTGATACCGGTGTTTATTTGTAATATCAGAAATGTAAGTGCTTATGTGTGTGTATTCAGAGAACCAACTCGTAGCAAAAACCACCTCCCTAAGACGACCGCCTCTGAAAGAAACCAGTATTTCTGAAAACATAAGTATACTTTGGTATTGAATATTCCCTCTGTAAGGCGACCATTCACAAAGAAAATTCTGCAAGTGTGTCTGGTCGCCTTAGAGAGATTCATTCCGTAGATGTAATCTCCCTAAGACGACCACCTCTAAAAGATAAACGTATCTCTGAGAACGTGAGTATCTATTGGTATTGAGCATCACCTCTCTAAGGCGACCACTTGCAAAGATTTTTATTTGCGGCTGGTCGCCTTGGAGAGACCTCGTTGTGTGTAGTGTATATGATTACTGTTATTGTTTCCGAAAAAAAATTTAAATAAAAAAAATAGCATATTTAGTAAAAACCCTCTCTAAAACGACCACCTGCGTTTACAGGTTACTCTGGTGGTCTTAAAGAGATCATATTTTCATAATTTTGTTTACAAGAAGTATATTAACGTCAGATAAAAAAATAGCGCAAACCCATATAAACCAACAGAAGATTTATTATTATATTGATACCAGTAAGAAAACCAGCAAAAGTCAATATAAACCTATACAAACCAGTACAAAGTTCTGCCATTGAATGTTGGTTGTATGGGTGTCAATTGATACCAGTAAGAAAAACCCACAGAGATCAATAGAAACCAGTAAAAGTCAATAGAGACCATCAAAAATTCTATAGGTACCAGTAGAAAGTTTTACTGGTTTCTATGGGTCATTTTGAAACCAGTAAAAAAACCCCACAGAGACCCACAGAGACCAACAGAAACCAGTAAAAGTCAATAAAAACCCATAAAATCTTATGGGTACCCATAAAAAGTTTTACTGGTTTCTATGGGGCATTTTTAGTAGGGAAGAAATCTATCGATATAAAATCTCTTAAAATTAATGGAGTGTAAATTAATTAAAACAGTTAGTGTACGAAAGGGTTAGATATAATGCGCACAAAAAATTACAGTCAGATCTATTATTTAAAGATATAAATTAATTACATTAAAATAATTTTAAATAAATTAACATCTGTGTAAATGTCAATGCTAACAGCAATAGCACGAATGAAAGTTATTCTTTAAATTCCGAACTTAGTTCATCCGTCGGTACGCAATGATTGTGTCTTTGCGATTACTTTTCTTGTAGATACTACAAAAGGCCGCCAACGAAGTAGCGGTAAAATCGTTGAATACTAATAGTTTGAAGCGGGTTCAAATTCTGATGAATGAATTGCCTGCATACCAGTTTTACCGAATGTTTGTTGCGCATGTTTAATGTGAATATGAGACAATTTTAGTTAGCTTTTCATGATGACGTGCCTTGACTACGAGTCCTCGCTCGGGTTGAGTTGTTAAGAGAAGCGATTCCAAGAATGTTTAATTATTTTATTTAGTTTGTCATAAACTAAATAAAATAATTAAATATTCTTGAAATCTCTTCACATTACTGAAATGGCAATAACTTCGAATTATACTATGCTACCACTTTTCCTCTAATATAAAATTTTAAACTTTTCCGTTATCGGACAGCCCACCAGCGACTGAGCAGAGTCTAACGGAACAACTGGTGGTTCTGTCCGGGGTTCGAAACCCGGCAAACGAGCTGGTTGCCAGGATGATATTCTTAGTTTTCCATATGTGTAACATGTATGCAAGCCAATTTCCGTTAGGCAGTCCTCGAACGAAGGCATCCTTCACCTTAGGCAAATAACCATCGAGTACTTTGTCATAATCAAATAAACCTTTATCCATAACATGCTTCAAATATTTTTATGTTGAAAAGTTCATGCGCCAAAGTTGGCCCCTGTTGAATGAAATATGTTGTTTATTTTTTCTTTGTTTTTTATAACAACAATGTTCTTGTTTTCAGAATCTGAATTATCAATAAAATTCTTTTAATAATATGCGATTCTATTTTGTTTTTTTGTTTAATGAAAAATTAATTTAAGCGACAAATCTCTTACATTTAGAAAAATTTTCGATTTTCGAAACTAGTTGCTGTCAAAAGCGCATCTTCTCGTTGCTGCATATATTTATTTAAAGCAAACTGCTTGGCGCGTGTGCTTTTATGTTTGAAAAGATTCAGAGAATTTTCAACAGGGAAATAAAGTTATTAATTTTACTGAATTTTGTGGATTCTTTGTGTTTTGAGGTAAAAGTCAAACCATCAGATATGTGATAGCCTTAAAATAAGGGTATATATAATCAGGATTCTGCGGCCAGACATTCCCAGCGAAATACATTACGAAAAATTATCTATGTAGAATTAATGTATATTCCGTTTAGTATTTAATTTATCAGTGTTATTACACATCAGTTTATCAGTTTAAGTTATATCGAGTTTTAGTTGTGTTCGATATAAGAATTTTATTTGGTTTATATAAATCCGATTCGTTTAATAATATTATATTTATTAAATACTATTTATTAGGTTTCCAAATCTGTCAAACCCAATCAATGGCCTCCTGGCTAAGATATCTGATTATTGCTATTTCGACTCGTATTCGAACACAAACAAACGAACTGATTGAATTTTGTGATTTTCCCTATGTGTAACATGAACACGAGTACGTTTTACTTAGAAAGTCGTCCATGGAGACATTCATTGCCTTCGGCTGATAGATCTCGTTTCCTTTGCCATACTCAAAAAATCTAAAAATTTTTCAAAAACACTAACAGATGCATATAACAAAATAGAATTAAGTAAATGCATATAAGAAAATAAATTAAGTAAATGCATATAAAAAAAACTGAAGTAAATGTATATAACGAAAAAAAAATGAGGTAAAAACAAATTTTCAATAATTTTTCAATACAGTAGTTTTTAAATTGCTTGATTTCAAATTTTATTTAATTTTTATGTATGTACTAATATACAGTGTATGTGTGCGAAAGTGTGCTTGTTCGGCATATCCATATATATTAATTAAATAAATCTGATTTGAAAATGCATGCACTAACGCGCTATTCTCGTAATTTGAAAAACACTAAAGTATTGTCTGAGAAAAATATTTATAAAGAAAATTAAATTTCGTCTCCTTACTCGGTGCTGTGTAAAAAATTTAAATAAGCTTATTAATTTTTTCTTCTTTATTAAAAACAAATTAGTTTCTTTTCATCTATATATGAAAAATAACAAAATCTTGCTGTCAGAATGGAAATTCTTAAAAATATAAAACTCGTTTTCTTGGAGCAAAAGTTTCTGAGAAATTTCTCTAGGTCAGCGGGTAGTAACAGGACCACTGACTGCTTTGTTTGAAAAACCCGATGAAGTGGATGATTTTACCCCCAAAAGGTTTTCTTTAACAAAGAGGATGCGGTCCAAATGGCTTTGCTGAGAAGCATTCGTATTTGAATAGCTTGAAGCTTGAAAGCTTGAGTTGGAAGACTTATTGTTTCCGAAACAATAAGTCAAACAGCAATAAAATTTGTTATAGATATTTCTCTCTCTCTGTGAGTTCTTGAAATCTTGGAATGGGTGAAAGTTTATTTTGTTTTACATATATAAGGAAATTGCATGTAAAGCAAAATAACTCAAGGCACATATTGTATGTTAATCATTGTACGTCCCGTCAGCTCTTCGGTTGGGTATTAAGAAAAGAAATTCCTATACTGCTTTTGTATTACTTGTATAATGAAAGATTTGAAAAAAAAATAGCTTCATATGAAAAGTTTTTTTCCGATGAACGAATACAGCTGAAACATGTTTCTGTCTTCAAGTATATCCACAAAACATGAAATAGTATTGTACTCTTTTGTATTCTATTGCATTTTTATATTACTTCGTGGTAAATTTTTTGATTCTTAAATTTCTCTCTCTCTTTTCTTATAATACACAAGTACTCTTTCAAATATGGCTGAACTATGAACCTAAATTTTTATACTATAAAATTTTATATAAAAATTAGCCGTAATCATTAGACACAGCTTTGTGTATATTATATTCTTGAATGCATGCCTGCAATTAATACTAAGAATACTATTGATAAAATTCGTGATATAATTAATAATGAAAATACTGTTTAAGCTAAAAACCGATTTGAATCTTTTTTTCATTATAGGGTAACATGATCCAAACAATTTTCGTTAGAAATATACATTTATGCTAACTTGACACATCAGATAGAAAATATTTTATCGTCATCATCGGCTATGATAAAAGATTTTTACGCTTAAGATTTTGGATTATGATAGAGCACACAGGACCAATTTGTCTAAGGGAAAGGAAGTTTTCGGGGTAGATTTTTTTTTTTTTTTTTGTGGGAAACAAACTGTTAATTCACAATCAATTGTACTTATGAAAAACCCCTAAACCCCCCATGCAGCCGCTAGAATTTACCGGTGCTCAGCTATCTTACCGCTTGGAGACTAGTTGGCTATCTGAACTTACGCAATACCTATCTGAATTTGAATATTTGCATAAAAAACGAGCAAAATAAATGACACATTGTAAATAGTACATTTTACTGAAATCAAACTTTCTTTGAAAAAGGAAAATTAATTGTAAGGAATAAGATGGATGCATTTAATTAAACGGCGGGCAATAACAGCGCTGATCATATGTTTCGTATAGGAAATCATTTTCTTCGTGTTATCGTATAACGGAAAATATCCACAAATTATATTTTACAGTTTTTAAGAAGTCATGGGTTATCTGCTTTAAGAGAACACCTTCGTGGGCAATTTTCTAAATAAAATTGGCTTGAATTCACGTTACACATCGAGAAAATCTTAAAGACCACAAGCAGCTAAACTGTTCGGTTGCCAACAACAAAATACCAACATCCAGCAATCTTATTCACTCAACTATAGTGAACTTAAACTAATGTTTGTATATTATTAGTAGTATTAAAATAACGAAAATATTTATTCTAATAAAAAATTTTGTTTGAATATCCTCCCTAGTAAGGTATTTCCTTTGGTTGGAGATTTGTCAACAATAAATGCTATGTTTAAACAAGACATTTATTTAGAGTATAATGCTTCAAAAATGTATGCTGGGATCCCTAGAAATAAAATATCGCCGGAAAATATATCTCCGAAAAAATATTTAATTATTCATATTCTTATGATTAATTATTAAATAATTAATAACATTTATAATTATTAAATGAAATGCTTATTTATACTTTACCAAATGTACAGCAACACTCTTTCTTTACAAAAATACCATATTGAATAAATTATATTGTAAGCTAATAAGTAACAACATTGCTTTGTTTAATTAAGATACAATAACAAGCCGAACAAACATTAAATTGGAAGTCAAACAACAAAAATCAGCGTTATATTTTCAAATTTTCACAATCTAATTTTCATTATATCTTATCTCGTTCATTTGCGCTTTTGCAGCTGAAGATGATGGTTCGGTAAAACCATCGAAACTAGTCCTGTGAAAATTTGAAAATATAACGCTGATTTTTGTTCTTTGACTTCCAAATTAATTGCTTTGTTTGTTATTAATATGTCTCATCTTTCCTATTTCAGATAAAGTTTACTAGTGTTTCTTGGACAGGAAAACAAGAATTTTTAATTTGAATCAATAAATTTATGATACACTGAAAACGGTTTCGTGTTATAATTCCCTTTCTGAATATCTTTAATGTATATGAAAAATTAAAATGCAAATTTAATATTAATATTACCACCCTTAAAAACACCCAAATATTTCGTTTATTACTCTCTTAAAACTACGTAATAATTAAGGAAAAAAGAAATTATTTAAAATAATTATTAGTTGCCTGCAGTTGAAGAATATAGGAAAATGCTGAAGGTTTTAAAGATTTTTAATTAATGACAAAAATACAGAAAATCGGAAATAATACGAAATGTTTCAGCAATATCTCAGAAGGAATGAAAATTGCACCAGATATTTGTCAGAATATAATTTTAGCGATAGCAGTTTAGTCAGTCTGCATTGAAATTCCGGTGATAATCAGTGACATACAGATTTAGGTTACTTAGGTTAAAAATGCGTAATAATTTAAAATTTAACCGGGTAAATTTTAAAACCAATTTATTTGAAAACTATCAGCTTCGCTGCGAGCCTTCGTTTGGCTTTTAAATGTACGGGAAAAATGGCTGAAGGGAACTCCAAACGTTAAATTTAAAAACTGTGTAGGATTTTACTCTGCAGAACACTTTCATAAAAAAAGTTATTACGTATAACAAAAGTACAATGAAATAAGCAATGTCCCTTAATACAAATATTAATTATCCTAATAAATAAATTAACCAAATTCCCTTTGCAAAATCTTAAGAACTCAAATGGTATAAAGGAGGCTAAGAACTTTGTTTCCTAAAAAAATCAGTCAAAACTTTTCAATATCTTAAAAACAGTGAAATGAGCAATAAATAAAATAAAGGAATGCAAAAAACAAAAAATTCTGAAAAGCAAAGTATAATTAATGATATTTTATCTTATGTTTTCAAGGGAAAAAATTACAATGAAATAAACTATATCTCTTAATACAAATATTAATTGTCCTAATTAAAAAATTAACCAACTTTCCGTAGAAGAACAAAAATCATGCAAAACTTTTCAATATCTTATAAACAGTGAAATAAGCAAAAAAAATGACATGAAAGCAACTCAAAAAACATAAAATTCCGCGCAGAATTTTACTCCACAGAACAACTTTATAAAAAAAAAAAATCAATAAAAATATACTATATTTATATAAAAATGACAATGAAATATGCCAATCTCTTAAAAACAGTGACATAGGAAATACGATGAAAAATTGTTGCCAAACCCATATTTCTAAAAGAATGAAACTATTCAAAATGATGCGATTTCATCAAAAATCTATCAACAACAATAAGACAGGAAAATTGTTGCCAAAATCACATTTTTAAAGATGTGAGAAATGTACTCGGAAGCTTCATTTAAAAAATCTTTTAAAAATACAAAATATTATCATTTTTCCAAAATTCTTTTTGTAAAAGCATTCGCAAGGATGAAAGTTTAACGTGTCCAAAAATCAAAAAAAAAAATAAACTGCACATTTTTAAAAATAAACTTTTTTAGAAAAAATCCCATTGAAAAAGTGTTAAGCTCCCTTTGTTAAATAAATTCGTATTTAATCGATTTATTGAAACACGAAATTTATTTTAAGTTCGTAAAATAGCTAAGTGCCTACGTTTCATGACGATGTGAAAATGGAGTGTGTAGAGTAAATTCTCGCTTTCCTATAGCCCATTCATTATGTTTCAAAATGACACGATTTCGTCACAAAACATGAAATAAAAAAAAATTCGAATTCGAATTTCGAAAAAATCGCTTCGAAGTGCACTGGCTCTTGTGTAGATGTACCTATGTACCAAATTTCGTAGCCGTGGGTCTATTAGCTTAGGCGCAGCGCGAACGAAAGGCGCACACACACAGACAGACTCTTTCTTTTATTATATGTAGAGAAGATATGTAGAGATAAGATTGTTTAAGGGAAGGAAACTTTCAAGTTTCGCAGCTGTAGCCTGCGGCATTAAGACGATGATCACGGAGAGTCTAGCCTTTTGCAATTCTCTTGAGAGCTCACAGGTACTGAACAATATATAGCAATCAATCTCACTTAGCGGAATCATTGAAGTAAAATTCTGGGAGGGATGGGAAATAACAAAAGAACTGCTTGACAATTTTCAGAGGTTTAGGGTTATTTTCGCGACATTTTACGGGAAGTTCGGTCCAAAACTAGCGACAGTTTTAAAGAGATTCGCAGATAATCACTCGACAGGCTAAGGGTTAATCGTCTGTTCATTTGAAAAATACTGATTCAGCTCTAATTGTTGGGAAGCAATCAAAGGTATTAGGGCGCACACAAATTGTCCAAAATTCTGTCTTTTTCCTGAAAACAAGTATTTTTTAATGAGCATTTGTTTGTTTGCCTTGAAGTTAGTAACCCTAGCATGACGCAATCGCAGATACTTGCTGAAAAAAAATTATTCTTAAATTGTAAGATTGTTCTTGATGAGATCGTCAAAATCATTAATTTCATAAAATCTCGGCCACTAAATACTCCTTTATTCAAAACACTATGTGAACACATGGAAACTGTACATACATCTTTCTATTTTATAAAATGAAGTCAGATGGTTATCTTGAAAAATATACTAACCTGTATTTTTTATCTAAGAGACGAGAAAAGTGTTTTTTTTTTCTTCCAGAATACAGTTTTGAATGAAAAAGTCAATGACTTAAATTGGCTGTTTAAAAATACCTGTTTAAAGCCACATATTTGCAGAGATCAATGAACGTCTCATTGAAATTTAAAGGGTTAAAATAATTTTTGACTCTAAATTCAATAAGCTGTACAGTCCTATGAATTATACCTTTGCTCCATCGGTACAGATATCAAAGCAGTTACCCCATGGTGTCTATACCTGTAATCATTGAAAAATACATATTTGTCTGTTATTCTGGTTAGATTCTGTGGTGATGGCGATAAAGAGCGCGCCTTGCGCCCTCCCATAAGTGTGGCAACCCTAGAGAAGAAGTTTCTTACGAGTAGCGAGCAGAGCAGGCTGTCGGGGGGAGTATGCGCGATGTTCCTAAATAAAGCTTAATTTTTATTGTGCACTATGTCTCGTTAATATTTATATTAATGCAGTAAGAACATAATCTGTGATATGGAATTCGAGGGTTGGTGGTAAAACATATAGGAAGACACCATAATGGTAACCCGGACTGTGTTAAATCAAGCCGTATGAACAGTTCTCAAGCACTTTCCGTTTTGACAACAAGCCATCACTCAAGATCTCCAAACCAGAAGTAATGGATTACATCGGTTTTCATCCTCCGGATCACAGATGAGTAGTAATTATAGATCATTTTATAATTCTGTTTTCTACTTATCATTTAATTTCATTTTCTTTAGTTAAATATTTGCTTAAAAACCTTGCACAATGTCTGATGTTCATGCCGTCCAAATTCCGGTTTATAACCGATCAGACCCATCTTTATGGTTTATTATGTGCAAAAGTACCTTTGCTCTTGTCATCCCCAAACCTATCACAGAATCCATTACTAAATATAATTATATAGTTGCTCATCTTCCTCCAGATATTGCATCAATAGTACGGGATTTACTTATGAAACCAGACCCTATTGATCCATATACAAAGCTCAAAACTGAGTTAATAAATCGTTCAGGAGAATCTTCTCAGCAAGAAACTCGCCAATTATTATCTGGAGAAGAATTAGGCTCTCGAAAACCTTCCGATTTGCTTAGAAATATGAAACGTCGAGAAGAATCTTTAAATGTTCCTGATAACTTAATGTTAGAATTATTCCTTCAAAGTTTGCCTTCGACTGTTCAGTCTATTTTGGCAGCGGTTTCCAATTTAACTGTAGATAAAGCTGCAGAAATTGCGACAGAATTTTAGAAGTAAATCCAACTCCAGGGACTCGTGCCGTTTCTCGCACAGTCGATCAGTCTCTTGAGGATAAATTATTTAAACAAATAGAAAAATTAAACGTATTGATCGCATTTCTCTTTCTCGTGGTCGCTCGCCAAATCGCGGAGATCGCAATAAGGAAAGAAGCAATTCCAAAAGGAGAGATTATTCTGTTTGCTGGTATCATAGAGGTTTTGGGAAAAAGTGTACAGATGACAAATGTACAAAACCTTGTTCATGGCAGGGAAACGAAACCAGCAAAGAATAGAGGCGACTTATTCTTTGCCTCAAGTTTCACGTCGCCTGTTCGTTCGTGACCGTAGAATAAACCTTTCATTCTTGGTCGATACCGGCTCTGACGTGTCCTTACTTCCAGCAAATAATTCTCAAAAACGGAATTCGTCCCAACAAACACTTTTCGCTGCTAATTCTTCTACTATTCATGTTTATGGTAAAAAAAAAAAACTTTCTTTGGATTTCAAATTAAGACGACAGTTTACATGGACTTTTCTTATAGCAAATGTTAGTACACCCATTCTTGGAGCAGATTTTCTCCATTTCTTTGAATTGGTGCCTAATCTCAGAAACAAATGTCTCAAAGATTTAAAAACACATTTTAAAACCGTCGGTTGCGTGAAAAATGCAAGCATTTATTCAGTAAAAACTGTATTTAGTGATACACCATATCACAAAATTTTAAAAGAATTTCCTTCAGTTACTAGATTACCAGATCCTAACCAACCTGTTAAACATAACACCGTTCATTATATCATAACTAAAGGTCCGCCTATGGTTGTAAAACCTCGTCGGTGAGCTCCAGATCGCTTAAAAATAGCAAAACAAGAATTTCAAACTATGATGCAATTGGGGCATTTGAGACCTTCGAGCAGCAATTATGCATCCCCACTTCACATGGTTCCAAAAAAGGGAAGTCTGGAATGGAGACCTGTAGGAGATTATCGAGCATTGAACGCTCAAACAATAAAAGACAAATATCCTATTCCATGCTTAGCCGATTTTACTGCTGCATTGCACGGTACTAAAATTTTTAGTCATGTTGACCTGATTAAGGCATACTATCAAATACCAATTAACCCAGCCGACATCCACAAAACCGCCATATGCACACCATTCGGTTTATTCGAAAGTACCCGTATGCAATTCGGCTTATGCAATGCATCCGCGACTTTTCAACGTTTTATCAACGTTTAAGTCTCAACGTTTACGTCACGCGGGATTTAGAAGGTGTTTACGCTTTTGTCGATGACTTGCTCATAGCCTCTAAAGATTCTGAGGAACATTGCAGGCATTTGAAAGCTTTATTTTCCAAACTTCAGGAATATGGACTTTGCATAAATGTTTCAAACTTCACCTTTGGTCAAACGTCTATTGATTTCTTAGGTTTTCACCTTAGTGAAAACGGAATTGAACCTCTTCCTGACAAAGTCAAATGTATTTTAGATTCTCCTCAACCTACCACTCTCACTCAGCTTCGCCGATTTTAGGCATGTTTAACTTTTACAAATGTTTCATACCTAAAGCAGCACATATTCTTTCTCCTTTAATAAAATTGTTAGAAGGCTATATGAATAAAAAGAAATCTCGTTCGCGTGTTCAGGATTCATCCCCACAATTAAATTGGAACGAGAATGCTGAACAAGCCTTTATTGCTGCCAAAAATGCCATTGCTCAGGCTACCCTTTTGAGACACCCTATTCCCGGAGCCCAGCTAAGCATCTGAGTAGATGCTTCACACGTCGCAATAGGCGGCACACTTATGCAGTTGTCTCAACAAACATGGGAACCTATAGCATTTTTCTCTATGAAACTCAATAAAAGTCAAAAGAAATGGTCCGCGTACGGTAGAGAATTATTTTCAATTTATTCTGCAATTAAGAAATTCCGACACATGTTAGAATGCAGAAATTTTATAATTTATATGGATCAAAAACCGTTAATATACGCTTTTAAAGAGAACCCTCATAAATGTTCACCTCGACAATTGCGCCATTTAGATTTTATTTCTCAGTACTCTACTGATATTAGGCATGTGCAAGGTTCAAAAAACGTCGTTGCTGACGCTCTTTCAAGAATCGAAATTGATTCCATAACATAATCTCCATTTTTGGATTTTAAAAAATTTTCGGAAGCTCAACGGCATGATCCGGAGGTACAAGACCTTCTCAAAAACAACACATCATCTTTGAAACTGGAATTTAAACCGTGCCAATATTCTGATGGTAATATTCTTTGTGACATATCAATGAACATTCCCCGCCCATTTCTTCCGAATCCTTTCGCAGACTCATCTTTAATCATCTGCATAATCTGTCACATCTAGGAATTGCAGCTACTACGAAGCTTATTTGTTCTCGTTATGTATGGCCCGATATGAAACGTCATATCAAAAATTGGGTGAAATCCTGTGAATCTTGCCAAAAATCGAAAATTACTAGGCATACTAAAGCACCACTGGGCACATTCTCTCTTCCTGATGCACGTTTTTCAGAAATCCATATGGATATCGTCGGACCGTTACCTCCATCAGAAGACAATGTGTACCTTTTAACTCTAATAGATAGATTCTCCAGATGGCCTGAAGCCATTCCCATCCCGGATACGAAAACGGAAACCATTTGCAGAGCCATCTTCAACTGTTGGATATCTCGTTTTGGCTGCCCATCGATCATAACAACAGACCAAGGTTCTCAAATGAGATCCGCACTTTTTGCAGAATTTACGCGCATTTTGGGTACGAACAGAATCACAACAACAGCCTATCATCCAATGTCCAACGGCATTGTTAAACGATTTCATCGACATTTAAAATCTTCTCTCAAGGCTCACGAGACCAATAACTGGACTGAAACACTACCAGTTGTTATGCTTGGTATTCGGACAGCCGTAAAGGAAGATCTACAGTCATCTTGTGCTGAACTGGTGTACGGCACAACTCTCAAGCTGCCTAGTGATATGATAACGTCATCTAAGATATCTCCGTATGACACACAATTTATCACGAATCTTCGGCATAGAATGCAACAATTGAATCCAATAGCAACATCTGCACATTGCCAATGAAAAATGTTACGTAAGTGCTTCCTTAAAGTCGTGTACGCATGTATACTTACGTGTCGATAGAGTAAAGCCACCTCTGTGCCAACCATATACAGGTCCGCATAAAGTCCTTTTTAGAACGGACAAAACTTTCACAATTGATAGTAACGGTTTGAAATCTAGTGTGTCTATAGACAGTGTGAAACCAGCCTATTTGCTTTCGGACTCTAAATTGCCTGAACTGAAAACAAATAAAGACTTAAAGACTGTTAGTAGTAGAATAAATCTGCAAACGAACTCTCTAATACACAAACTGTCACCAGATCGGGAAGACATGTTCACTTCCCTAAGAAACTTGCTTCTTACATAACAATTTAAAACATTTTTTTTAAATTCATATCTTAACATATTTTTTGTTATTTCATGTTTATTATATGTGTCAATACCTTGTTATATATTGAATTGCATTTTGATCTTTTCTAATTTTATATTCTAATTTGTAATCATGTAAAAAATACCCGACAGTCCGGATCCTCTGAGATAATTTCATAACCTATGTCGTTCCTTTGAATAGCCATTAAAGGAACTGGGGGGAAACTCTGTGGTGATGGCGATAAAGAGCGCGCCTTGCGCCCTCCGATAAGTGTGGCAACCCTAGAGAAGAAGTTTCTTACGAGTAGCGAGCAGAACAGGCTGTCGGGGAGTATGCGCGATGTTCCTAAATAAAGCTTAATTTTTATTGTGCACTATGTCTCGTTAATATTTATATTAATGCAGTAAGAACATAATCTGTGATATGGAATTCGAGGATTGGTGGTAAAACATATAGGAAGACACCATAATTCCCTTATAATTTATATTTACGTTTCCGGAATGTTATACTTTTATCTTATCGAAACGAAAGTGTGATGTGATATTATAACCAATAAAGTTTGTCAATAAATAAAAAATTAAAATAGAAAACTTTCAGTAAATTTATATTTTATAAGACATACATCGATAAGTGACTGTTATTTTGCCTACTTGTAGTATCCTTTTATATTCAGATATACAGCATCCCTCTGTACTGTTAAAACTGGGGGATTCTTTATATTTCTAAGTCTAGGAATATTTCGTGCATAGCGATCAATAGGGAAATAAGCTGGGTAATCACCGATAGCGGGATTCCGGTTGATTCCCCAGCGTAGCTGCTATAGAATGCCAAAAATTGTCCCGACCATGGAACGTGGGACTTACATTTACATCATACGACGTCGGATTGTCGCATTTGGATCGACTGTCTAGGTTAAAATGGTAGACGCGACTGTTAGTTCAAAACCTATTTTATTAATTTAGTAGAAGCATTAATTTTTATTGCTCAAATTACTTTTTTGAACGTTATGAAAGAAAAAAAAAACCTAAATTTCTCTGAACTCTTAAATGATTTCCATGGAACCACAAAATAATATTTAATAAACGGTGGTTTACACAATTCTCAGCCCTGCAGGCTGTTGATGTTGCAAGCGATTTTGATGCGCTATCTATCGGCTATTATAATCTTTCATAAAAATTCGCAGTTAGCTTTATTTTTTCCCTGCACATCGGGCCAAAAGATCTGGCATTTGTATGCACAAAATGACAACTGAGTGTTTGTGTACAGTTTGATTAGTGAATCAGAGTGTTAATTTATGTAATGAAATGGAAAATGAAACTGGGGAAAGTAGTGAACAAGCTACGTTAAAAAATAATGAAGATCGGTGGCCAGTGCTTTTGGTTTCCTCTGAGCCTAGGGTAAAGCGCCAATATACTAGTAAGTAAAATCCTTTCGTCTTTTCTTTCACCCACGTAATGTTTTGAACGCTAAAATATTTGCATTTCCTGTAACATGGAAATGATGTGTGTATTTTAATAATTGATTCACTTGCCTTAGTACTGTGTTGTTTTATAACTCTGATATGCTTTTAATATGTAAATAAAGTGCAGATGTTCGAGAAACTGGAGCATATTGTTTCAGTGTTATGAAATAGATGTCTGATGGAAAGGGATAAATTTGCATGAACCTTTCTCACTGAAGATTTTATTTCGTTGTGAATGTTCTGAAACTAATTGTAGTGTTTCAATGGCACTGTATAACGATTGTTTATTTAATATCTTTATTTTTACATTCATTTGTCCAAAAGGAAAAATATAGTATACATTAAGTATTAACGCGTGACATTGTACTGCGCTTTCGATGGAAATGTGTTATTTAAAAATACAGTTTTATAGAATGAAAAGATTAAAACTTAAAGTGCATTTTAAAGTATCTGCAAATAATTAATGACTAACATAATGGGCTAAAGCGAGATATCAGGAGTACATCATATTTGACAGTTTTTGTTAGGCAATGATTTAAATTTGGTAGCCTTATTTACTAATGCTGAATGCCCAGTTTTTGCAGTTTGGTGATTTATTTTGAGCAAAAACTTATTGTTGTGCACATGGGAAGAAAAATACTAATGGATCTTATAATGTTTATTAAGGACAATACTGAATTGTGAAGTTCTTTAATTTTTTTTTTTAAGTGGATTATAATTATCATGTAACATGTAATAGAGTCTTGCAGGCTCGACTCTCAATTACTCGACCTTCCACATAATTAAATGTGAAACTATATAGGTGATATTAGAAATATTATAGTAATTTCTAGGGTTGATCTTTGGATTATGGTAACTTGGCGATTTTTTGGCGAAAATTTGGCGACCAACTCTGCTACAGCGACCCTCTATTTTTTTTCGCCGCTAAAGATATGTTTCTTTTCTTTTTATTTACTGAACACTTTTTCCAACAATCTACTAGCCAAATTACACTTATGCTAGAAATTTTATGTAACAAAACTGCTTAATCATGACAAATATTAACTGCAAAATTGGGAAAAAGTGTACAATCGCAAACTCCTTCCGCGTTTTTCAGAATAGCACATACACATAAACCATTGGTACAACTCTAATATACGCCCTAATTTCACCAAATGTGGCGATATGTGTTCTGCGCTGGTTTTTGGCACGATTGCGTGTTCTATGGCAACCCTGTTGACATTGAAAAATCTTTCGCTGCAGCTCGTTGGTTCGCCTCTGTGTTTGACAAGATGGGAGGGAAAGATAAAATGGTAGTTGTTGAATTGAAGTTCGGCAAAAGGAAATATGATTGTGGCTATCCTGTTGAGGGATAGTGGGTATTTGGAACTGTGGAAAGAGGGTCTGGGAGATTATTTTTAATGGCAGTGCATGATAGAAGTAAGGATTTGTGATTTTATTTATTTGTGAACCATAGTATAAATTTTCTGGATAGTGTGTCTGGCTGTCATGTAAATACGATAGTGGCAGCATGTTAAAGGCGGTATGAAATTTATATTTCTGCTATTCGAAAACGCATTAATTCATGGTAAGTGCATTTTATTTTATCCTTGTTCTTATTTTGTAGAATGTTATGTTCATTGGTTCTTTAGTATGAATTTCTGTCGTTATTGTTGTTTTGGCTGATCTTTAGAATATGGTAACTGGTAGTTTGGCGACATTTTGGAGGCGATAAATTTTACTACCTGGGACTTTGGTAATAATGTGAGCAGTACTCAGTTCCAATTACGCATTATTTTGTGTGAGGGAAATGAGAGATCATGGGATATGTCATGTGATATTAATGGATGAATTACGGTTCTTTAATCGGAAAAGGGGGGAATCGGGGAAAAAATCTGGAAATTTTGTATTTGGCTTTATTCTGTGTTCTGTGAAACAGTGTTCGTTAATTTTTGGATCCCATGGCCCTAACTAAAGTGAATTCGAAATGGGTATTTAGTGGGATTGAAAGGGGTAGTAATAAGTGTTTCTTTAAGGTTGTGCGAGATAGAAGTAAAGATGTTTTATTAAGTTATTTATTTTACCTGGTACCTTGGTGTGAACTATAAGTATGATTTTAAAGATCCTGAAACAGAAATAAGAAAAGTTTATCGGACATGTAATCAAGATTCTGAAGAAGAATAGGTAAGTTAGTATTTTTAATTATTTGAGGATATTATTTTTATGCATTGTTCTAAATGTAAGGTGGAAGTAAAGTAATTTGCGTAAACGTGCATGGAAATAATTTAAATATTTGACACTAAGTATTTGTAACCATTTGTAATGTTTGCGGTATGAATTAGTTAGTGACGTTTGTAATATAATAGATAATGTAGAGGTAAAAGTTTTTGAATATTTTATTTATTTTATACGGGGAAATGTTCATATTTGGAAAGGGTATATACTTTTTCACGATCAGGTAATTTCATATATGTTCTTTTTACCGGGTTTAAAGATTCAGAAAATTGTTATGCATTTTCGTGAAATTTTTCTAATTTATGAGAAAAAAGCAGTGTACATGGATATAGTGAAGAGTGTGCGCAATGCCATTTTTGTGCAATTCTGGGATGTTTTTTTAAGTAAAAATAAGTCAACGTGTACATGGTTTAGTGATATTTTAATTAAATGATAGTTATTTTGTGAATTTTATGTTTGTAGGAATTTGGTATACGTTTAAATTGAAGTAAACGTACATGGAAATAATTTAAATATTTGACACTAAGTATTTGTAATGCTTGCGGTATGAATTCGTTGGTGACGTGTATAATATAATAGATGATTTAAAGGTAAAAGTTTCTGGATATTTTATTTATTTTATATGTGGAAATGTTCATATTTGGAAAGGGTATAAACTTTTTCGCGATCAGGTAATTTCATATATGTTCTTTTTACCAGGTTTAAAGATTGAGAAAATTGTCATGTATTTTCGTGAAATTTTTCTAATTTATGAGAAAAAAGCAGTGTACATGGATATAGTGAAGAGTGTGCACAATGCCATTTTTGTGTAATTCTGGGATGTTTTTTTAAGTAAAAATAAGTCGGCGTGTACATGGTTTATGTGTATGTGTTATTTTGAAAAACGTGTAAGGAGTATGGTATTGTGCACTTTTTCCCAATTTTGCAGTGAATATTTGTCATGATTAAGCAGTTTTGTTAGATAAAATTTCTAGCATAAGTGTAATTCGGCTAGTAGATTGTTGGAAGAAGTGTTCAGTAGATAAAAAGAAAAGAAACATGTCTTTACTTCGTGAAGACAAAATGACAACGGGGAAAAAAAAAATAGAGGGTTGCTGTAGGAGAGTTGGTCGCCAAATTTTCGCAAAAAAAAAACGCCAAGTTACCATAATGTAAAGATCAACCCTTGTTTTTTAAAATTGTTTGAAATTTATTTTAGTTTATTTTGTTGTTTAGTGTCTAGACTCTACAATTCGTAGATGTTTTTTAAAGTTGAAACAGAACGCTGTGTACCTGGTATTATTTGAAATTTATTGTTGTTATGTTATTTTATTAAAGCGAGGAGTGCGTAGATCGTAGATTCCTTCCTTGCCTAAATTGTGCAATTCGTAGAATTTTTTTAAAGTTTAAACAGGATGCTGTGTACATGGTATTCTTTGAAATTTATTGTTGTTATGTTAATTTATTAAAGCGAGGTCTGCGTAGTTTGTAGATTCGTTCGTTGCCTACATTGTGAAATTCGTACATGTTTTTTTAAGTTAAAATATGTCGCTGTGTACATGGATTCTTGTCAAATATTTTTGGTTAGAAACTTTACGTTTTTGCTATCTAAATTTTTTGTTTTTGTTTCGGATTTTTAGCTAAATTGTGTGTTCAAAACGTAGTTTTTGCATGTGCGAAAACCGCGTTTTTTGAGACATTTTAGGCTAAAAGTTCAAAATGTAGACAAAAAATTTAGATAGTAATATGGCAGCGTGAAGTTTCTCGCCAAAAATATTTGGCGAGAAATTTGGCGACTTGAGGGCGCATATCAGAGTAGTTCCAAACCATTTACACGTCGACTTATTTTTACTTAAAAAAACATCCCAGAATTGCACAAAATAGGCATTGCACACACTCGTAACTTTATCCATCTACACTGCTATTTTCTCATAAATTAAAAAAATTTGCACGAAAATGCAAGAAAATTTTCTTAATCTTTAAACTCGGTAAAAAGCACATATATGAAATTACCTGATCGCGAAAAAGTATATACCCTTTTGAAGGATGAACATTTCCACGTATAAAATAAATAAAATATCCAAAAACTTTTACCTCTAAATTATCTATTATATTATAAACGTCACCAACGAATTCATACCGCAAACATTACAAATGGTTACAAATACTTAGTGTCAAATATTTAAATTATTTTCATACACGTTTACTTCAACTGAAAGGTATACCAAATTCCTACAAACATAAAATTCACAAAATAACTATCATTTAATTAAAATATCACTAAACCATGTACACGTCAACTTATTTTTACTTAAAAAAACATCCCAGAATTGCACAAAAATGGCATTGCGCACACTCTTCACTATATCCATGTACACTGCTTTTTTCTCATAAATTAGAAAAATTTCACGAAAATGCATGAAAATACTCAACGTATTCTACTCAAACGTATTCCAAAATACTACAAATATATAACTCACAAAATCACGAATATTAAATTAAAATATAATTAAATTAAAAAACATTACTTAAAATATAAATAAGCACATACATTAAATTAATAAAAATTAGATTACAATCCTAATTACTTTAAACTAAATCATTGCTAATAACAATTTTCCAATAATATCATATTAATTTATTTACTCCTTACATTTAGAACAATGCATAAAAATAATATCCTCAAATGATTAAAAATACTAACTTACCTAATCTTCAGAATCTTCATTACGTGGCACGCACACTTCCACTATTTCACACAACACACAATGAAGCTTAATACAAAATAATATAGTACTACAGTTTTCCAAATTCCTCCCTTTTCCGATTAAAGAACTGTAATTCGTCCATTAATGTCACATGACATATCTCATGATCTCTCATTTCCCTCACAAAAATAATGCGTAATCGGAACTAAGTACTTCTCACATTATTACCAAAGTCCTAGGTAGTAACCTTTATGGCCTCCAAAATGTCGCCAAACTACCAGTTACCATATTCCAAAGATCAGTCATGATAAAAACTTCCTCCAAAGTTAACTTACTACACGAAAACGATGATCCAAATCTTAAACTCCGCTGACAGCCACATACTTTACCAGCAACCATTTGACTGCAAACCCACACAAGTCTATCAGAATCACCATTCTTTGTATGAGTTCTCATATCGGCTCCGCATTTCGGACATGCTAAACTCTGTTTTAAAAATTCCGACTCCCCCAGAAATTCCAAAAATGCACTTCTCATAAACACACCCATGAACAAAAGACTCGTTAACAACTCCAACATCGTAGCTTTTAATACTAAATTTACTTTACACTCAATCTAAAATACACGACTGAAATCTTGCCACCACATCTCTCATTGCAACATTCAAAACACGCACAACACGAACCAACAAGCAATTAAACCACTGCAGTTTAAACATCGAAAGGATTGCCATATGCCATACAGCATCATTCCCCTAACCATCCCACAGCATGCAATCATGCCAAAAACCAGCGCAAAACACATATCGCCACATTTGGTGATCTTAGGACGTATAGAAGAGTAGAGCCTACAAACGCTATACATTTACAAATAAATGTTCTTCTCCAGGATTTGAACTCGGCCCATTTATACGACAGCCAGCACTACTAACTACTATACCGTCTGAGCAGCATATACAACACAATACTTGTAAGTTAAAATATAAACTGAGAAATTCTACTCAGAATGAACTGAACATTTAGCAAACATCAGTACAGTCATAAACCTTCAGTCAAAAGCTGCTAAGGGATAAGAACAGGAAAAGGAACATAAATTGTAATTGAAAGCAGCTACCTTGCTTTCTTCAGCTACTTTACCAAAGAAAAAATTTGAAATGGACTAGGAATTGAGTAAGATATTTTAATAATGATTTTTTAAATGAAAGAAGTGCTTTCTTATCCCGTTTTTCCTTTTCTACATCTTCTGTTCTTTTATTAGAAGGTTAATTTTTTGTGCATGATTATTGACATTGTATTTGTCAGGACTGGTATTTCTTAGGACAGTTTTATGATTAGTGACAGGTCTAATCATAATTTTACAGTTAGCCACAATGTTACAATTAGTGACAATTTTATGACTTATTTCTAGTGTCAATTATTTTTGACTAATTTCTAATGATGATTTTACATCTATTTTATTACCTCCTGTCTGATCATTTTGTCGATAATTCATCCCCAAGAAGAATTTGGATGAAAATCCATGTTTTCTTGAAGTATAGCTATGAGGGGCCCACTAGCGCCCGAGAGGTAATGTCGCTGAACACTGGTAGTTCAGTCCGAGGTTCGGGCGCGAATGGGCTGGCTGCATGGGTGTTTTCGGGGTTTTCCCCATGTGTAACATGTATACGAGCCAGTTTCCCTTAGAAAGTCCTCGACGAAGGCATCCCTCACCTTAGGCAGATATCCCTAGTCTGTTTTGCCATAATTAAATAAACCAAACAAAACCAGTATAGATATGAATTGAATATTATGGTGAATGTTCATATGTTGTTTCCTGTCATATTCATTAGTGGCATTCCTTGCAAATATTCAGTGCCACATTGTGCAGTAATATCTCTGAGATATTCCAAACAGCATGTTAGAATATTCCAGGAAAATACTATAATCTTCCATATATATACTAGAATATACATGGAATATCCCTATGTCCACTTGTTTTCATATGCTAAGAATGTTCCTAGAAATATTCTTTACATTTTCTATATATGTTCCAGAGAGTTAGACTTCAGCAATAAATAGAAAATAAATCTATAACCATACCAATATTTAAAGAATTTTGGTTTCTGTGTAAAAAAAAAAAAAAATCACTACCTTTTTTTAAAAAAATTTATCATACTTTCTAAAAATATATGATGACCACTTTTGCAATATAAAAAATTATTCCTATTTGGAATGTTTCAGATCACTTCCTTCCTATTGGTTTTCTAAATTTCAATATGTTTGAAACATTTTAAGAATATTTCTCAGACATCATAAAATATTCCCAATAGTCTGCAATATTTGGAATCAGTTACAGGTGTTCTGGAATTGTTGTAAGATGATATGCAATGAAAATGGAATATCCCTGGGATACTCCATGCTATATGAGGGAAAGCTGTATAAAAATATGAAACTGTAATTTATGAAATAAAGAGGAATTATGATATAAAGGGTATAAAAAAGGAGCTTAATATTTATTTGTTTACTTTATTGAACATTTCTTTCAATGCGCGCATGCATAAAGCATACATTACGTGCGTGCGTAATGTATGTGCATGCATAATGTATGCGCATGCGTAAAGTTTGTGGCTTTGAGGTCCAGGTTATAAATAATTCCGGATAATGGACGTCCGGATTACGGACTTTGTACTATACATTTTAATTGTCGACATTTCCTTGAAAAGTCGCCATCCTACCTACTGTTCTACTGTATCTAAATTTATGTTACTTTCTCCTTTGGCTATCTTCAAAGTATTTAAACAAGACTTCTAAGAAGGGCAGTAAGTAAGCTGCTTGTATTTATAAGAAGGGAAATTAAATAAATAAAAAGGAATCAAAGATAATTAAATTCTAGTAGCTTGACAACTAAGTTCTATTAATATATAATGAAAATGAAAATTAAATGCAATTAATAACTTGTATTTAATGTGACTTCTACTGCAAAAAAAGGTACAAAGGATAATTCTAAAAAGTTGTGCGCAGGGAGTGATTCTAGAGTTGCACTCATTGGAATTTTAAAATTGTGAAAATTCCAAAGCGAATTTTAATGGCAAATTGTTTCAATAAATTACACTTCATTACTCTTATAAGTAATGTATCATTTTAAATTCCATTTGCAGATTATGTTATTAATTTTAAAAACCTTTTGTTATGTTGTTGATTTGATTTCAGTTGCAGTGTATGCTGCAGTTCTAGCTTCAATTCCAGTTGCAATTTATGCTATTATCTTTAAAAACTGTTTGGTGCAAAATGGAGATGAGCTTTTTGTAACAATTATTATGATTTGACATTACTTTGCAGTGCATTAATTCATCTGTGATGTCGTATTTCTCATACTGTTTGTTAATCACAAAATTTTATGAAATTCTTTTTTCATATCCATTTTTGCCAGTAGAAGGAACTGGCTACCACTTCATTTCCTATGGTGAATGCTTCCACTATCTCGGCATCAGGTTACCAAGCAGAAAATTGTTGTCCTGTTATGTTCATGAGCATATGAGAAGGTCATTTTAAACATTTAAACAGTTTTTCAAAAATAAAATGCATTGTGAAATAATGCTCAGTCATAAGAACTCTTTCTGCCCTGAGGGAACTATTTTCACCATACAAACAATTTTTAAAGCTAACATCATAAACTGTAATTTCGGGAGTGTCTTCCATTAAAACAATTTGTTATTAATATCCATTTTGGAATTTCCACAATGTTTGAAAGTTTCATATGTGCAATATTTGAAGCACTTTGTATTTTATCCTTTTTAGTAGCAGTTAAAAAAAGGAAAAGTGATGTGTTGTTTATAATTTAACCTATTAACTTTTTTAGATGTTTTATTTGTTGCAGTCACTTAAGAATATGCTTACCGACTAAACTTATATTGTTGTTTCAATTCGCTTGCTAAATTAACTCAGCCAATTTATATTTGGCTTATAATGAATGCAGTATCTACTCCTGAGCATCATGATTGGCCCATGCAACAATGGAAAACACTGCCTTGTCAGATGAATCATAATTTTTTTGCATCATGTCTGTGATCATCTTCTAAGTGAACAGAAGACTGAGACATGTACTGTGGGGTGACGATAGACCCCCTAGTGAAGTATTGTGTGTTGGGGGAATATTTTATGGGCATTTCTGGTACCAGTGGTGGTTGTACGCCATATTATATGGTGCAGTCAGCTATACAGACTGTGTAAACACCATTGTTGTATAATTACACTCTTCCATTACCTCGTGTCATCCAAATCATCCAGGAATTCCAGTTGATATCTTAACCTCCACACTCGTTGACTGTTAATCCCGTTGAGCATATCTGGACTGTAATTGAGCATCAGTTTAATGCTCAACAATCATCACATCCAGAATTGTATGAACTCTGATCGCAAATTTGACACAATTTTCCTCCAGTCACTTATTAAGGATTTGTAGAACATATGGTGCAATGAGTTACAGCCATTTCGCGTGCCATAGGAAGAGCAATATTATTAGGAGGGTGATCATAATATTTTAATTGATCAGTGTTTATGTGTTACAAAACTCATTCAGCAGTTGTTGAGTTGTCGATGTATAAATATTTTATGTATATATTTTTTTTGTTTGTTAACTATATTTTCTCAATATTCTCTCTATTCAAAGTTTATCCGAATGGGAAAACTTATACAATTCAAAGGTTTTACATTTTAATTATTTAATATACTATTAATGTTTGCATTTAAATGTAATACTAAGTATTTAATAACTATTGTTATTGATGCAATATATGTGATAGTTAATAGCTACTGTTACTGATAATTGACATGTGAATATTGTTAAATGCATACAGTTCATAATGAATGGAATGCACACAGAACCAATGATAGCTTGGTAAAATTTATTTTCTGAGGGGGGAAAAAAAAAAAAAAACGCTTTGCAGCTATGGAACTTCCCATGAAAGTACTCGTACAACTTGTTTCAGTGTAACAGAACACAGTTGGTAGTTATCACTTCAATATACTAAGGTTTTCTTTTTTTAATTTACTCAGATTATGGCGAAGCACACTGAGACTATTTTCCCAAGGGGAAGAATGCTTTCGTGGAGGACTTTTTATGGAAAAGTGGTTCGTAGGCACGTTGCACATGTGGAAAACCACAAAAATGCCCATGCAGCCAGCTCGTTCCTCTGGAATGGAACCCAGATCGGAACTACCTGTGTTCAACTTATCTGCTTGTAGGCCTCAACCTACTAAGAACATAAAACACAATGCAATGCAAAGCCCATCTAAAGGGTAAAGCTCACATAGAGATCTTTCAGTGCTCCTACTCTGGAAGTACTCTGAACTGAAAAACTGAAAAATTATACTTTCTCCAGGCTTTTATACTTTTTCCCTGGCTGCTTAGAAATCTCTAGAACCTTGGAAGGCATATGTGGTTAAAGTTACAAAAAAGGGTGAATATGGTTACAGTTACATATAGAGATCAATTACAGTACTGATTACAATTATACAGGGATTGACCAAAATATCGCCAAATCGCCAAGTTTGGGAACTTTTGCAATTTATCACCAAATTTGGTGACAAAAATTAGTCGCCCAAACCGTCGTCAGTTTGCGATATCTCGCCAATTTAGCAAAACAGCCATGTTAAATAGACTTTATTTATTTTTCTGGCTGAGCTTCATTTTCTTCGGACTTTTCATGCTGCATTATACAAAAATTCATAACAGTATATTTAATAAATGCTGTTTTTAATGCAGTGGCCCGTGGTAAAGTGGCCGAGTGGTAAAGTTGCGGAACACTGGTATTTCAGTTCGAGGTTCGAATCCTGCAAACGGGCTGGTTGCATCCGGCAGAGCTTCATTCTCTTCAGACTTTTCATGCTACATTATATAAAAATTCATAGCAATATGTTTAATAATTGCTGCTGTTTATGCAGTGGGCCTACCAGTAGCCGAGCAGTAAAATCGCTTAACACTACTAGTTCGGTCGAAGGTTCGAATTTCACGAACGTCTTGGTATGGGGGTTTGCATGATTTTCCTCATATGTAACGTATATACGAGCCAGTTTCCTTTAGAAAGTCCTCTACGAAGGCATCCTTTCCTTTAGACAGATAGCCCTCGAGTGCTTTGCCCTAATGGAATAAATCAAAAGCTACTGATGCAGTGCGCTTAATTTTCAAATGACTTTCCAATTAAATGTTATTGATATTTTTTATAATTTAGGAAGCTTTTACTGCAGGAAATATCTTATGCATTTCTTTCTATCTGTAGAATCGGGAATTTAAAGTAAATGTGGAGTTGTTTCTATTTGAGTTGTTTAAAAGTTTCTAGTTGAGGGCATCGCTGGAGCACATACGGAAATTAACGTGTCGCCGATGCGGGTATATAAGCACCATCTTGGCAAGATATTATTGTGGCAATCGTCTGTTTCCGGAAAGTTGTGGAAAGTGCTCGAAAATTAACAATTTCAACATTATTACCAGATGCTTCCAAAGAAAACCAACGTGCTTTTTTTTTCCTTCTGCCGAAGAATAAAAACCGGTAAACATTCATCGGAGAATAAAGAATGTGTATGGAGAAGCATGCCTGTCGAAAACCACTATTGTGGAATAGTGCTGTATGTTCAGTGCTGGTCGCAATTCGACTCAAGGTGCAAATCGATCTGGGATGCCCTCCGCATCAATTTGAGACAACAAGTGGGCAGCTGATGATGCAGTGAGAACAGAACGTCGCATATCCATTCGTACGCTCTCAAAGGATCTCTACATAAGCTTCGGTAGTGTGCAGGGCATTATTTGATTAGAGTTAGGCTACTGTAAGGTCTGCAGCCAATGGATACCCCGGCATTGGATTCCGAGCAAAAACCAAACCAGAATGGCTGTTTCCCTGAAGCACCTGATGCGTTTCAATGTTGAAGGGAATGCTCTCCTTGACCGCATTGTTGCAGACGACGAAAACTGGTGCCACCACTGGAAACTTGGGTCGAAAGCGTCTACTATGCAGTGGTGTCATCTGTCGTTCCCTCGTCCCAAGAAGTTCAGGAGCCTGTCATCTGCTGGAAAAATGATGTTTAGCCTGTTCTTTGATTTCCAGGGTCCATAGCTTATTGATTTCAAGAATCCAGGTGTCTCCATCACTGGAGGATGATACTGCAAAACATTGAAGAGATGGCAATCAAGGCGAAATGTCCGAGAAAAGTGAGGAATGGGGTAATTCTGCTTCATTAACGCACGTCCCCATATCGCAAATGCCGTAGCATGGAAGTTACATACACTAAAGTGGGGGACACTCGAGCGCCTGTCTTACAGTTCTGATCGCTCTCCATGCGATTCCCACGACGTTGGTGCCTTAAAAAAATCTTTGAAAGATGTACAGCTTCAGTCAGACGGAGAATTGCAGCAGGCAGTGTCGGACTTCTTCAAGCAGCAGAAATGGGAGTTTTAACTAACGAGTATGTATATTCAGGCCGTTAGTGGTGGAACTCCTTGAAGTGATAGGGATTACTGCTTAAATGCTCACGGCTATTTTGCATGATTGGCATGCCAAATCTGGACTGTATAGCCTTCCAACGGAAATTTCTTTATCTTTCCTTTTAGTTTTGGTTCTGATTGTAGTCACGCAGATTTAACCGGGTTACTTTCCAGAACTTTTAAGTTTATCTTAACCGATTCAACTTAAAGGATATTAACACGTTGAGCGCCACGCGTATGTTTTAGGCAATCCCGTTCTGGCCACGCGCTTCGCTTAAAAGCGCTGGTATTGTAGGGCCAGTGATTCGTATCGCGGTGGAAGTTAGCAACAAGTTGTGAAAAAGGAGACATTCCGTCGAACAAAAATGCAAGAATATCTAGAAAACGACAACATAAACTCCGAAGAAAATTGGGAAAAGCCTCTGAAGTACGAAAATATTGTAAATTACGTTATGATAAAAATGCAACAGAAGCTGGTAGAGTAATGGTCAGAAAAAAGACTAAAAGAGTGTTGTCACATTTTGTAATAGCTGTAATGGAGAACCGTTTTTATGTTTACCGTGTCTCAATGAAATCCAATGAATCAAAATCAAATCATGAATCAAAATTAAGTAAATTTTAAATAAATTTTGTGTAATTTCATAAAACAGTGTAAATTTTATAGTTATATATCATGTTACACGCTGTCAGCCAGCGGCGGTCGACGCGGCCTAAACGAAAAGGTCTAGTGTCAGCCACAAATGGTTGACGCGACTTAAACGGAAAGTTTAGTGCAGCCACAGATTATTACTTGGGTAACGGGGACAAAATTTATACAAAGCAGGATGATCTCCACCGCAGTTGCAGCATGTGGCAGGTACATCTAATCCGTACACTCACGTGCCCAATGGGGTCCAGAGCATCTGACACAACGGATTGGAAGGGTGCAGAGTTCCGAAGAATGGAAAAAGCCCTGGCACCGAAAGCATTGAGTAGGGCCCTTGCGGCCGCCGTAACGCTCAATGTGCCCCACATGTCAGTGAAGGCGAACAGATGATCGAGGAAGGGGTGTGGGATGACTTGTAAATATACAAGTGGCATAGGATGTCTGGAGCCAGGCTGAGTAAGCCGAACGATGCGATGCACTTTAAATCCCATCGCCTCAACTTCCTTTTTGATATCCCCGACGTCTGTTTCAACAGGGAGGCCTATGATGACAATTTTGACTGGCCGGTCCTGCTTTAGGTCGAAAGTTTTGAACTGGATGCCGGCTTGTTTCATCCAGCGGGTGACCTCCCTGAACTCCAGCTCTGTTTGTACAAAAATTTTGAGATATGGTCCAGTCAGGATGCTCCGTAAATTTGGGGCAATTTCTCTCATGAATGACACTTGCGTCTTCCAGTTTTTGCTGCTCTTGAGATGAATAGCCGGAATCCTCTCGTCAGTGTCAGCTCAGTGGAGGAATCAAGGGCGTTAACGCGATCTATCGAAAATGTGTCCGCGAGCTACTAGTAGTTCGCGATCGGCGGTTTGGCGATCACTGGACTGCACCAGCATTTTGAAACACTATATAGAACGTCACGAATTCTCTTTCACACATCTTTTTATTCAAAAGATTCACCAAACTATGTTTAGCCTATGTAAATTTTACGTTTTTTATTTACACATTTTCCTTTACATTTAACTTTATAGCTTATTATAATGACTTAACGGTTTTACAGCCAAGTTAGATAGTAAGTGAGTATTTCCTAAAATGTTGCACGTTTCAAAATTTTCGAGCATAAATATAAACATTTTCAATTTTGATGGAATTTATTTGCAAATATGTGCTATGTCATCATGTTTTCGAAAACCACTTTGGGAAGTTCCTTATTGATAACCTTTCTAATACGCTGAATATATTAGTATCTCCTTTTACATTGCTGCCTCTGTATCGAATTTGCTACAAAAGTAAAAGCTTTGAAAAGAATATTGTCGTTGCCACAAAATAAAAACTCATGCATGATGTCATTCAAACACCGTTTGCGTCATTTACGCCTACTGGATAGGGTCGCTTACTACTCATATTAAGTCGTTAACTCGCTTGGTTTTGATTTAAGATTTAATGGGCCATTTTCTAAGTTTAAGTAAGATCGACTGTATTAATCTTAATTAGCGAATAACGAAGCGGAATTTTAGAGGAGCTTGCTTTTTCTCCCAAAGAAATCTTTAAAAAAAAAACTTCAAGTTGCAGCATCTATGACAGAAGACATATTTGCTATAGGTTTTCATCCTTGAACATCTTGTAATAAACTTCCTGAAAAAAGAAATGATAAAATTGGCGAATTTTTCTATAGCTGCTGAGATGAGGGATGCCGTATGCATATTAAGTACATTTATATTAAATTAGATTCTACTGAAATTTTGAAGCATTTTCTCATCGCTTAATGTTATCAAAATAGTCCTGGACAAAAGTAATCACATTAAACGGTGCCTATTGTATTGTCACCTAACATTTTTTATGATTCATATTGAGTATCGGATAAAAAGAAAAAATTGTTTGTTTAACTTTCTCATCATGAAAAAGCAGCTTTCAGTTGAACATTAACAACAGGAAGTCGGAATAGAAACAAAAAGTGCCGGAAATACCGCTTCTGAGTTGTTGCAATACATGAGTGGTGACTGATAATTGTATTTCGGATCGGATTTAAAAAAAAAAAAAAAAAAAAAAAAAAAACCTTGTTTCTGGCCGGCACTAAGTGATTATGCTATAACGAAATAAGCAACGTATGGCGTTGGAAAATCTTATTAATTTAATAGTGAACAGAGCGTAGCTAGGGTCTGGCAAGGGAAAACATCTGTCCCCGGGCGCAGCATCCAAGGGGCGCTAAATTGATGCTACGAAATTTTGTAATGAAATGTTTTCCATTCTTGGCACACAGAAAGGGGCATAAATTCTTCAGTTGTCCTCGGGCGCTGGAAACTCTAGCTACGCCCCTGATAGTGAAGCAGATGTTTATAAATATCATAGATTAAACTCAAATTATGCGAATATCATTATATTTCATATTTTGTGAATTACTTTATTTAAATTTATTAAGTATGAGATAAACTACCTTTTTAATTTTCCCAGTTTCGATATAGTAAATGATAGCGAAACCATATAAGCATCAAATAAAATTGAACAAAAATTGAAACGAAAAGTGTTTTGAAGTGCCACTCTTAATATTTGTTGTCAACAGTCTGTGTCACACTAATATCACATGTTGCTTAGTTATTAATCCTCCTTTGTTAATGTGTTTGAATTGTGATGACAATTGACTGAAATTTGGAGCGCTTTTTTTTTTTTTTTTTTGGTGTATCTGCCAAGAATAATTCTTTATATTCCGAAAGAAATCAATACTTTGTGTTTTATTTTGAAACATTCTTCATTAATAATGCGACCACATTTAAATCTGAATCTTAACTTTCAGAACTCTTTCTTCTTAGAAAATACTGGTGGTAAAGTCACAGCAAGTTTACATGAAACTGAAAAGATAAGTAGGTTAGTACCATTATCACGTGCAATTATTCTGATGATAATAAGTTAACACAAATGTTGCCCCCCCAGAAGTGCTATAGGAAAAATAACCCTATATTTGTTGATATGGAAACACAGTAGTCGTAAAAATTTCCTATAAATGCATAATGATGCGTTTCCCCCCTTCTCTGCGTTACTGATAAATGTGCAGCAGTGCTTTTTTTCTCTCCGCCTCCCAATGGCGAGTTCTAGTCGTTTATAGGCGTTGGCCACTACTAAAGTAAGAAGCCGTGTTCTCTATACTGCGAGGCACCTGATAAGTAGGCTACCCTTGCCTCCTATGAACGGACGGACAAATTACATCCATGCCTTCTACAAGATTCGAACCTGGGCCCTTCAGTATGGCAGTCAGAGTCGCTAACCACTCTCTGGCGGCATGCTTTTTTCTCTGTTTTTGGTTTTCCCCCCTTCCATTCATAATTAATTATTGTATGGAAACTAGAAGAGTCAAAAGCTTCCATTTCTATTGGAATTAAAATTGAAGGAGATGGAAAGTTAAAGAAGTACCCCGATCTTCCGAAATGTGTATGTGTATTCAGTAAATTCTGCAAAAGGTATGATTGTAATGCCTTTTTCGTTGAAAATTGTATTTCGTCAAGACGTGCTTGAAATTAAGGTGATACAAATGTCGGTACTTAGGATGAATTTATTTATTACTGATGAAAAAAATTTGATGTTCTTTAATAACTTAATCTGCTACTTATTAATTAATTAAATAATTAGTTTAGCATATTTAAACAACGTAAGACATCAAAAACTTCTTTTATTAATTTTAAAAATGTGTAAATTAGGGATAGAACGCTCGAAATTCAAAAACTTAAACCTTCGGACGAGTGGGCATTTGTATCTTTCCAATCATAATCGAAAAAATTGTTATCGGAAAGATAAGTTTTAAAGTCAAAGATAGTTCATAAAAAAAAGAAAGAAAAAGGAGAGGTTTTTGCAATTTCTTTGGGCCTAAATCACAAAATCATCCTGTTGTGGCCCTGAATGCTACATTCTGAAGAGAATGAGCTCTAATTTTTACTGTTTATCAGTCTTATCTCTGGAAATAATCGTAATTCTAACCTAAATTCTTAATAAAAAATTTAAAAAAAAAAAAAAAAAATTTTTTTTGCAAGTCGTATTGGTATTCATTATCTATGGAAATTGCTGCAGTTGTGTGTGTTTTATTTATTTAATTTTTTTTAATGAAGACTTGTATTAGATGTCGAATAAAATCGATCTTCCAAAAATTTTGAATTATAACATTTAATGGCCTTTTAAGCTAGGATTCGAATGAAGAAAAAGAACTCGAAGAATTCGAGATTCGTGCATTCGAATGTACGAGGGCTATCCAGAAAGTAGATTACGTTTTGGAATAAAAAAATAAACAAAGTATAGGAAACAAATTTTATTATATACAGATGAAAGCCACACTCAAATACTACTTTTCTACATAGTCACCATACAAATTAAGGCATTTATCGTAGCGATGTACGAGCTTGGAAATTCCTTCGTCGAAAAATTCGGCCGCCTGCGCCTTCAACCACTTCGTTACCTCTTCTTGCAGCTGTGCGTCGTCATCAAAACGCTGCATAGCCAGCCACTTCTTCATTGCTGGGAATAGGTGGAAGTCGCTCGGTGCCAGGTCGGGACTGTACGGCGGATGAGGAAACAACTTCCACTTAAAAGATTCAAGAACTTTACGAGTGACATTTGCCGTGTGGGGCCGGGCGTTGTCGTGAATCAACAAGATCTTAGAGCTCAACATTCCTCTGCGCTTGTTTTGAATTGCTCTTCTGAGTTTTTGGAGAGTTTGGCAATACCTTTGAGAGTTTATTGTAGTGCCTCTTTCCAGGAAGTCCACCAAAATTACACCTTTTCTGTCCCAAAAAACAGTCGCCATCATCTTCCTTGCCGACATTGTTTGCATGCATTTCTTGGGTTTTTGGGGAGAACTTGTGTGCCCCCACTGCATTGATTGCAATTTCGTTTCACAGTTCACATGTTTCACCCATGTTTCGTCACCAGTAACGATGCGATCGAGTAAAGAGTCACCATCCTTATGGTAAGCGTCCAAAAAGTTCAACGCTGCAGCCATTCGCTGATTTTTGTGGTCCTCTGTCAAGATTTTTGGAATCCATCTTGCACAAAACTTGTGGTAACCAAGCTTTTCGCTGATAATTTCGTGCAACAAACTTCGCGAAATTTGTGGAAAACTCAAAGAAAGTTCCGTTATTGTGAAATTTCGATTTTCACGGACTTTAGCATCGACTTTTTCGAGAAGTTCGGCGGTCACTATGCTGGGTCTCCCACTTCGATCTTCGTCGTGAACATTGGTTCGGCCATTTTGAAATCTTATGACCCACTGACGCACTCCACCTTCAGTGATAATGTTGTCCCCATACACTTCACGAAGCTGCCGATAGATTTCTATCGGTTTACAGTTTTTTGCAGTCAGAAACCTTATTACTGAGCGCACCTCGCAGCTCGCGGGATTTTCAATTAACGCAGACATTTCAAACCGTCACAGTATCTGAACGGAGCACAGCGCGAACCTCTCACTAGCACGGCTAGATGCAGACTGAGCTGCGCAACGCTCTGACCCCAAGATGGCCGCGCTAGCCCCGCCCCTAGCGGACACAGACGGAAACGTAATCTACTTCCTGGATGGCCCTCGTACTTACTTTTCGAATTCGGATTTAAAAAAAAATGCTAAGTCCGAAATTTAATGCCTAGTATCCGGAATGTTCTAAAATCCTTAACTCCGGGCCACTAATTTGGTGACTTCCTATATGTTTTACCACCAATCCTCGAATTCCATATCACAGATTATGTTCTTACTACATTAATATAAATATTAACAAGACATAGTGCACAATAAAAATTAAGCTTTATTTAGGAACATCGCGCACACTGCCCCACAGCCTGCCTGTTTCGCTCTGCTCGCTACTCGTAAGAAACTTCTCCTCTAGGGTTGCCACACTTATCGGAGGGCGCAAGGCGCGCTCCTTATCGCCATCACCACAGAGTTTCCCCCCAGTTCCTTTAATGGCTATTCAAAGGAACGACATAGGTTATGAAATTATCTCAGAGGATCCGTACTGTCGGGTATTTTTTACATGATTACAAAATTAGAATATAAAATTAGAAAAGATTAAAATGCAATTCAATATATAACAAGGTATTGACACATATAATAAACATGAAATAACAAGAAATATGTTAAGATATGAATTTTAAAAAAAATGTTTCAAATTGTTATGTAAGAAGCAAGTTTCTTAGGGAAGTGAACATGTCTTCCCGATCTGGTGACAGTTTGTGTATTAGAGAGTTCGTTTGCAGATTTATTCTGCTGAACTGTCTTTTAAGTTTTTATTTGTTTTCAGTTCAGGCAAATTAGAGTCCGAAAGCAAATAGGCTGGTTTCACACGGTCTATAGACACAGTAGATTTCAGACCGTTAATATCAATTGTGAAAGTTTTGTCAGTTCTAGAAAGGACTTTATGCGGACCTGTATATGGTTGGCACAGAGGTGGCTTTACTCGATCGACACGTAAGTATACATGCGTACACGACTTTAAGGTAGCACTTACGTAACATTTTTCTTGGCAATGTACAGATGTTGCTATTGGATTCAATTGTTGCATTCTATGCCGAAGATTCGTGATAAATTGTGTGTCATACGGAGATATCTTAGATGACTAGGCAGCATGAGAGTTGTGCCGTACACCAGTTCAGCACAAGATGACTGTAGATCTTCCTTTACGGCTGTACGAATACCAAGCATAACAACTGGTAGTGTTTCAGTCCAGTTATTGGTCTCGTGAGCCTTGAGAGAAGATTTTAAATGTCGATGAAATCGTTCAACAATGCCGTTGGACATTGGATGATAGGCTGTTGTTGTGATTCTGTTCGTACCCAAAATGCGCGTAAATTCTGCAAAAAGTGCGGATCTCATTTGAGAACCTTGGTCTGTTGTTATGATCGATGAGCAGCCAAAACGAGATATCCAACAGTTGAAAATGGCTCTGCAAATGCTTTCCGTTTTCATATCCGGGATGGGAATGGCTTCAGGCCATCTGGAGAATCTATCTATTAGAGTCAAAAGGTACACGTTGCCTTCTGATGGAGGTAACGGTCCGACGATATCCATATGGATTTCTGAAAAACGTGCATCAGGAAGAGAGAATGTGCCCAGTGGTGCTTTAGTATGCCTAGTAATTTTCGATTTTTGGCAAGATTCACAGGATTTCACCCAATTTTTGATATGACGTTTCATATCGGGCCATACATAACGAGAACAAATAAGCTTCGTAGTAGCTGCAATTCCTGGATGTGACAGATTGTGCAGATGATTAAAGATGAGTCTGCGAAAGGAATTTGGAACAAATGGACGAGGAATGTTCATTGATATGTCACAAAGAATATTACCATCAGAATATTGGCACGGTTTAAATTCCAGTTTCAAGGATGATGTGTTGTTTTTGAGAATGTCTTGTACCTCCGGATCATGCCGTTGAGCTTCCGAAAATTTTTTAAAATCCAAAAATGGAGATTTTGTTATGGAATCAATTTCGATTCTTGAAAGAGCGTCAGCAACGACGTTTTTTGAACCTTGCACATGTCTAATATCAGTAGAGTACTGAGAAATAAAATCTAAATGGCGCAATTGTCGAGGTGAACATTTATGAGGGTTCTCTTTAAAAGCGTATATTAACGGTTTTTGATCCGTATAAATTATAAAATTTCTGCCCTCTAACATGTGTCGGAATTTCTTAATTGCAGAATAAATTGAAAATAATTCCCTATCGTACGCGGACCATTTCTGTTGACTTTTATTGAGTTTCATAGAGAAAAAGGCTATAGGTTCCCATGTTTGTTGAGACAACTGCATAAGTGTGCCGCCTATTGCGACGTCTGAGGCATCTACCCAGATGCTTAGCTGGGCTCCGGGAATAGGGTGTCTCAAAAGGGTAGCCTGAGCAATGGCATTTTCGGCAGCAATAAAGGCTTGTTCAGCATTCTCGTTCCAATTTAATTGTGGGGATGACTCCTGAACACGAGAACGAGATTTCTTTTTATTAATATAGCCTTCTAACAATTTTATTAAAGGAGAAAGAATATGTGCTGCTTTAGGTATGAAACATTTGTAAAAGTTAAACATGCCTAAAATTCGGCGAAGCTGAGTGAGAGTGGTAGGTTGAGGAAATTCTAAAATACATTTGACTTTGTCAGGAAGAGGTTCAATTCCGTTTTCACTAAGGTGAAAACCTAAGAAATCAATAGACGTTTGACCAAAGGTGCATTTTGAAACATTTATGCAAAGTCCATATTCCTGAAGTTTGGAAAATAAAGCTTTCAAATGCCAGCAATGTTCCTCAGAATCTTTAGAGGCTATGAGCAAGTCATCGACAAAAGCGTAAACACCTTCTAAATCCCGCGTGACTTCATCTACAAAGCGTTGAAAAGTCGCGGATGCATTGCATAAGCCGAATTGCATACGGGTACTTTCGAATAAACCGAATGGTGTGCATATGGCGGTTTTGTGGATGTCGGCTGGGTTAATTGGTATTTGATGGTGCGCCTTAATCAGGTCGACATGACTAAAAATTTTAGTACCGTGCAATGCAGCAGTAAAATCGGCTAAGCATGGAATAGGATATTTGTCTTTTATTGTTTGAGCGTTCAATGCTCGATAATCTGCAACAGGTCTCCATTCCAGACTTCCCTTTTTTGGAACCATGTGAAGTGGGGATGCATAATTGCTGCTCGAAGGTCTCAAATGCCCCAATTGCATCATAGTTTGAAATTCTTGTTTTGCTATTTTTAAGCGATCTGGAGCTAACCGACGAGGTTTTGCAACCACAGGTGGACCTTTAGTTATGATATAATGAAGGGTGTTATGTTTAACAGGTTGGTTAGGATCTGGTAATCTAGTAACTGAAGGAAATTCTTTTAAAATTTTGTGATATGGTGTATCACTAAATACAGTTTTTACTGAATAAATGCTTGCATTTTTCACGCAACCGACGGTTTTAAAATGCGTTTTTAAATCTTTGAGACATTTGTTTCTGAGATCAATCACCAATTCAAAGAAATGGAGAAAATCTGCTCCAAGAATGGGTGTACTAACATTTGCTATAAGAAATGTCCATGTAAACTGTCGTCTTAATTTGAAATCCAAAGAAAGTGTTTTTTGACCATAAACATGAATAGTAGAAGAATTAGCAGCGAAAAGTGTTTGTTGGGACGAATTCCGTTTTTGAGAATTATTTGCTGGAAGTAAGGACACGTCAGAGCCGGTATCGACCAAGAATGAAAGGTTTGTTCTACGGTCACGAACGAACAGGCGACGTGAAACTTGAGGCAAAGAATAAGTCGCCTCTATTCTTTGCTGGTTTCGTTTTCCTGCCATGAACAAGGTTTTGTACGTTTGTCATCTCTACACTTTTTCCCAAAACGTCTATGATACCAGGAAACAGAATAATCTCTCCTTTTGGAATTGCTTCTTTCCTTATTGCGATCTCCGCGATTTGGCGAGCGACCACGAGAAAGAGAAATGCGATCAATACGTTTGTTTAATTTTTCTATTTATTTAAATAATTTATCCTCAAGAGACTGATCGACTGTGCGAGAAACGGCACAAGTCCCTGGGGTTGGATTTACTTCTAAAATTCTGTCGGCAATTTCTGCAGCTTTATCTACAGTTAAATTGGAAACCGCTGCCAAAATAGACTGAACAGTCGAAGGCAAATGTTGAAGGAATAATTCTAACATTAAGTTATCAGGAACATTTAAAGATTCTGCTCGACGCTTCATATTTCTAAGCAAATCGGAAGGTTTTCGAGAACCTAATTCTTCTCCAGATAATAATTGGCGAATTTCTTGCTGAGAAGATTCTCCTGAACGATTTATTAACTCAGTTTTGAGCTTTGTATATGGATCAATAGGGTCTGGTTTCATAAGTAAATCCCGTACTAGTGATGCGATATCTGGAGGAAGATGAGAAACTATATAATTATATTTAGTAATGGATTCTGTGATAGGTTTGGGGGTGGCAAGAGCAAAGGTACTTTCACACATAATAAACCATAAAGATGGGTCTGATCGGTTATAAACCGGAATTTGGACGGCATGAACATCAGACATTGTGCAAGGTTTTTAAGCAAAAATTTAACTAAAGAAAATGAAATTAAATGATAAGTAGAAAACAGAATTATAAAATGATCTATAATTACTACTCATCTGTGATCCGGAGGACGAAAACCGATGTAATCCATTACTTCTGGTTTGGAGATCTTGAGTGATGGCTTGTAGTCAAAACCGAAAGTGCTTGAGAACTGTTCATACGATTTAACACAGTCCGGGTTACCATTATGGTGATTTCCTGTTATGTTTTACCACCAATCCTCGAATTCCATATCACAGATTATGTTCTTACTGCATTAATATAAATATTAACAAGACATAGTGCACAATAAAAATTAAGCTTTATTTAGGAACATCGCGCACACTGCCCGACAGCCTGCCTGTTTCGCTCTGCTCGCTACTCGTAAGAAACTTCTCCTCTAGGGTTGCCACACTTATCGGAGGGCGCAAGGCGCGCTCCTTATCGCCATCACCACACTAACAACCTTTATTTTTTGTGCGTGTGTTTTAGGCTTTAGGCATAAGCATTTGATTTCTTTTCCCGTAATAAAAAGTGGGGGGGGGGGGTTCCTGATTCTTAATTTCACTTCGCATTAAATAAAACATCTCTATATTGAAGAAGCTATCATTTGTTAATATAAATCTGAAAGATCAATAATTGGGCTCCACAGCCTCATACATCTCAAAACGAAACATTCTACATTGAATCGTTATTTATTACATTTTCCCTTTTATTACGGCATGACTATTAACCCGATGACAGCTTGAGAAATGATTCATGCAGCGATATCTAAACACTTTTTTTTAAAATGTTAGTAGCTGAATACCAAAGATCAGGTAAACTTCTATGTTAATGTTGCGCTTGGCAACAATTACGGACTTCAGTTAATTTTTCTGCGAAGTGTTGAGTGAATTGACGAAGAGAAATGTACTAGAAATTTCTTTCCATGTGCAAAAAAATAGATTTAGTAAGTGGTACTGATATGCCAAAAAAATAGCATTTAAGGATATTTGAATTAAAAATAATTGATTTGTTATTTAGATAAGCTCAGAACCGTCACTAGAGGTGGTGCGACCATACCAGACGGTAGAATTAGTAGAGTCAAAATTTTTAGAATTTAGAAGAGCACTGAGCAGCAAAATTGAGGAGGCGAAATCTTTAAAATTTAGGGAAGGCAACTTATGCGAAATTTAGGCACGGTGAAATTTTTAGAACTGCACCAAGTGGCAAAATATCTAGCGCCGGCTGTGAATAAGTCTTAATTTATTTATTCGAGACTCAGATGAGCCTTAAGTGTGTGCGAGAAGTAGGCGTAAGAATAATAAATAATTAAGCTAATACAGTTCAGATTTAACTGTCTCAACGCGCGATAGGAGCAAGACAAAATTTAGTGGAACAAAATGTCTTTAGTCGCCAATCTGATGATACATCACCAGTAGTGTATACCGGATACAGGGTTCGTAGCGGTCCTTATAAGTGCTTATAAGTCCTTATATTTGAAAATAAAATATAAAGGCCCTTATAGGTGCTTACTTTTTCTTTAAAGCACTTATTTTTTTTTTTTTTTTTTTTTTTTTTTTTTAGTGCTTATTTTTTGCTTTAAGTGCTTTTTTTTTAATGAACGTGCTATTTTCGCCGTAACAAAGCCGAAATTAAATAAACAACTTTTCTTCCTAATATGGAATGTCAGATGGTGAGTCATACTCCCGGAAATAGCTTTTCCCCCTTTCTCTGCATTAACATAACCTTTGGTGTGCACGAAGAGTACAGACAGGTGCCCGTCGTTCTATTGGTCAAAGAATTGCGAAAGCAGTAGAAAATTCCGCTGTATTCGGCATTCTTTTCCTCCCACCCAAATACTACACACGTTTGAATTTATATCAAGATCTTAAAAAGATTTGCATTCTCGTTCTGCTTGGTCAGTTCATATTCGTGTTTATTATGATCGTTCTGCTTATATTATGAGCATATGTATGAATGTTTATAATAACATAGTTGCAGTAACTGCTGAAGTATAGTAAACTTCCAAAAATGGTTGTGTTTTAACACAGATTAGCTTTCTAAGGAATAATATTCGGAATGGCTTAAATAAAGGGAAAGTAATCGAATAGTCAAAATAGTTTCATTTTTTTTTTTGCCAATACATTAAACAGTACAGAGGTTGGGAGGTCTCCCCTTTCTCCGCAAAATCTTGAATATTGAAACTGTTACAGTTCGCTGCAAAACAAGCAACGGACCTTTCTTTTGGGGAGGGGGGTCACTTTCCAATTTGGATTGAATAGGACTAAAAGTTCTGCAGTCTACCAACCCGAGCGAAGAGTGATTCTATTCCGGAATTTTAACGCCGTCTGTTGAAAATTAGAATGAAAAACACTCCAGTTATTTAGTTCTTTTTTGTCTCAATACCGGCAGTTGTTGATTCCGATTGCGTAATATCACGTAGGGAAGAATTACGGCGCACGTATTGGGCAATAACGTTTGCGATATTTTGCAGAGATAATTAATTTTGATGTTCAGTCCGAGATTTGTTTATGAGCACTTAAAAGAGTTTTACTGTCCTTACTAAACAGAATATTTTTTAGTTTGGCTGGCTTATTTTTATATGATGCACATATTGAAATGTCAAAAGCATTTATTTAGCGGGAAAATCTAAAGAGCGGCTACAGTCTACCCCCCCCTTCCGCTCCTTCAAGTTACGCTCGACTGTCCGAATATTCGCCAAATTTCTGTCTTCTGATTTCAGAAATGTTCCTCTTTTTTACTTAAATTACTTTGCTTGCAATATCTGTTAAGAGAAAACTGATATACAATGAAAATTTAGAAAATGTTCAGAATTTAGATTTAAATTATTTAAATAGCAATATGAGTGGGAAAATAAATTGTATTTAATATTAGGTTCCAAGCGAATACAATAAATATGCTTTATTATTATTTATTTTCTCTATTTTGAACTGAAATTTCATCATTAAATCTTGTAATATAGTTTAGTTCTTCATAATTTTTTTTCTCTCATTGTAAACTAGTTCTGTAAATTGAACTATTATTTAAAATTAAAAACCAAAAAAAGTAATTATTTTCCATGGTTGAGGTAATGCTTATTCTCTCTTAATAAGTACTTCATTTCTCATATTTTAAATTACAAGTCTAATTTTTAAGGTTATGCAGTTGTGTATGATGTAATTAGGCAGGTGCTTATTTTTTTTTTTTTTTTCTTAAAATGTGCTTGAAAAGTGCTTATAGGTGCTTATTTTTTTAACTAAAATGTGGCTATGAACCCTGCGGACGTTAGGACTGATACTGAAGCAGCTGAACTACCCGGGTGGATAAAATTAAGAGATGGAAAACATTTTCCCACATTCCTTCCTAAAATACCAGCCAAGTCTAGACAGTTGGTTGCTATATATTATCACTGTGATGCGGGTGTCGCTGAAATGAGTTTGTGTTCCTATAAGCATCGCTACACCAGCAGGAGGTCTATGTATAAAAGTCCACGCCCAGCTCAGTTCATTTCGGTCTGCAACATAGTAGTGATTTTTATTATCGTTCTTGAATAATCTCGCTGTTTTGGGCGGTTTTTTAGGTGAAATGAGTGCACATCATCGCTTAGACAAAAGTACGAGATGAAGCATCGTGGGTGGACTTCAGGCAGAACAATCCCAAGCTCAGGTTGCAAAAGAACTGGATGTAACACCGAGTGCCATCCGTAATTTGTAAAATCAGTTTAAAATCAGCGAAACAGTGTCCGAAAGACCAGGACAAGGTTGCCGGAGAGCCCCAATGACAAATGACAAACTGGTATTTGGTGTCCGCCGATAACATCGCGGACGAAAACGTCGCGGAGAAAAAAACGTAAGGCGAAAACGTCGTGCTACAAAACATCGTGGAAGAAAACATCGCAAAGAGAAAACATTGCAGTTCTAAAACATCGTGGTACAAAACATCGTCGTCGAAAATAAAAAGGTTCAAAAACTTCGCAATTTAAAAACATCGTCGTCAAAAATATCGTGGTAAAAAATAAAGTATCTACAAATCATCGCATGACGATAACATCGCAGACGCTTTAATAACTGTAAATGGATATTCCCATTATGATTTGTGAGCGCAAGGTGTAAGGGAGGATAATTTTTACTTTCATATTTTTTATTAACTATTAAATTTTGGCAGAGAAAATAAGAAGGAAACTTAAGCATAGAAAATTAATGCAACTTATAGCACTTAATAGAATTTTAAACCGACATGGTTAACAAACAAAGACCATTAATAAATCATTTTTTATAAATTTTTTACTGATAATTTTTCATAAAATGTATAATCTATTAAGTTGCATTTAATTTTCTACAAGTTTCCTTCTTACTTTTTCAGCAAAAATTTATTAGTTAATAAAAAAATGTGAAAGTAAAAATTATCCTTCTTTACGTCTTGCGCTCAGAAATCATAATGGGAATATCCATTTACAGTTATTAAAGCGTCTGCGATGTTATCGTCATGCGATGATTTGTAGATACTTTATTTTTTACCACGATATTTTCGACGACGATGTTTTTAAACTGCGAAGTTTTTGAACCGCTTTATTTTCGACGACGATGTTTTGTACCACGATGTTTTAGAACTGCGATGTTTTCTCTTTGCGATATTTTCTCCCGCGATGTTTTGTAGTACGACGTTTTCGCCTTGCGTTGTTTTCTCCGCGACGTTTTCGTCCGCGATGTTTTCGGCTGTAACCCTGGTATTTGGTTCTTTCAACCAAGCGCCGGAGGATGTCTACAGCCACACAACTGTCTTGTGACCTTAATACTGCCACAGAAACATCAGTTTCAAGGAAGACAGTTGCCAGAAGGCTTCATGAGACAGGACTGTATGCCAGAAAGCCCGCTATTTGCATCCCACTCATTCCCTTCGACAAAAGATAGGGTTTACAATGGTGCAACTCTGGAGACAAATGTTTTCTTCATGAATGAGTCCATATTCAGTCTACAGCCTGATTTTCGGTGATTATTGATATGGAAACCTGGGATCCGATACCATCCCAGCAACACCTGGAAAGCGATTATTATTTTGATGGACCGGGTAGAGATTATGCAAGATACCCGTACAGCGCTCCATATGCTTGACACTGGTTCCATGAATGCCCAGAGGTACAGGCAGGAGATCCTAGAGCTCTATGTGCGAAGTTTCAGGTAACTGTTGGCCTTGAGTTCATTTTTATGGACAACAATGCACGACCACATAGGGACCATGTGGTTGATGATTCTGGAAAGCGAGAATATTCATAGAAAGGTTTGGCTAGCCAAATCTCCGGACCTTAATCCTATTGAACATGTTTGGGATGCTCTTGGGAAACTATTACAATACGCCAACTTCCACCCAGAACAATTCAGGGGTTAAAAACTGCTGTGGTGGAGGAGTGGATTCCACAGGCACTCCCCTGAATCCTCTTGTTAACAGCATGGCTGCTCTTTGTGTATGCTGTATGTCAGAGGTGACCACACACTATACTAGCCACATTTTCACTGCTATCTTTCAGCCTTAAGTTTGGACTGTTGGTCATAAACTCATGCTAATGAACGGTATTTTCATTGTTATTATGTACATATTATTGTCGTAGAATAAGCTATATCCATACCTAATTTCATTTATTTCTATCCGGTATTTCTTGAGATATTTGGGGAAAAGTATTCCATGTCTTAATTTTTTCCACCAGTGTATTTGCAGATGAACTCATTGAACTTATTAATACTGAAAAATTATCTCCGGAACTAATTTACAACGCTTATGAAATTGGTCTTTTCTGGCAATATATACCCCGAAATATAATAGCAACCTCTGCAGAAAAGGCTCCAACTGAGTACAAAGATTCTAAAATGATACTAACAATTTAGCATGTGCAAATGCTGAGGAACGCCCTTTGTGTATATTTTACATAATCGGTAAAAATAAATGACCTCCAGCTTTTAAAGGAGTAAAGATTTTCTCCGTTATCTACTGTGCAAATAAAACAGCATTTATGAGCGATTGGTTTGAAAATCAGTTCATACCGGAGGCTCGGCAACATTTGAAATCGGCTGATTTACTTGAAAATTATCCTGATTATAGGCAACTAATCGTTTGATTTTTCAGCTTAGTGAAAGATAATGCCCTCCGTCTTATTCTTTCTTCCAGAGTGTGCCTCCATCATTTAGTCTATGGATATCGGAATACTGCACGCCCTGAAATGTAAATACGAAGTAGCCTTTTTTAAAATATATGCTAAATTTTCTGAACACTGGCAAAGCCATTCAAGAATTTTTTTAATATTTTAGCATAAAATCTGCTGTGTGCAGCGTTGCAATGTCATGGGTGGATGTTACTGCTGATATTTAAAAAAAAATGCTTGGTATAATTTATGGCCAGATAGTGAAAAGTAGCCATGAATTTGAAGTTATGTAAAAATGAATGTACAGTGAAAATCGTTTAACACGAAACTAATGAGACTGAAATACTTTTTCTCCGTTATCTAATGTGCAAATAAAGAATTTCGTATTAAAGGATATTGGAAAAAAAATAATACAAACAAAATTAAGTTTATTAAAGTACATTTTATTTATATAGATATGTATATATGCATGCTTTTAATAAAATCAATGAAACAAAAACATCCACAAGAACTTCATGAAATTTAATACATAGTTTTTTATTTAATTTTATTTATTTATTATTATTTTTTTAGAAGCAGAACATTGAGTTTTTGGAAAATAATCTGATATTTTCCTTTGCATTGTCTTTTTTAGCATCAAATTGTTAACACATTGTTCAATGTCGTCAATTTGTTATTTATTTCTTCACCATTGGAAATGTGCGTCTAAGTAACTGCGCATACTTTTTATGATGTTCCTCATTTCGGATGACGTGGGAACAGGAGCTGCATTATTCATTTCATTTTCTTCGTCGGAATCTGCATTAATGATATTTTTTGAGCTTAGAACAAACCCCAAAATGCCTTTCTCTACCATAATTGGTGCTATACACACATTATCATCAACTACTGCAGCGAATTCTCCCGATAATACAGTAGGAGAGTCCATTAATCAGAAACTTCCTCAAATATTTCATTACGTGTCGGCTCAGTTTCAATATCCTTTCTTTTGGCGCCAAAGAATCTGATACTTTTGAGAATCCTGCATGACGAAAACAATATTCATTCGTCCTTGGAGTTACTGAACCCCATGTAAAGTAACACAACATATGAAGAGACAAAAACATGCAGAGTGCAACATATGAACTAAACTCACTAATTTTTACTCACACTGCGATGTACTCGTTACTGATTCCAAAGCCAACTAATAAGAGGTGAGATGTTTGTGTAGCGTTTGTAGGGGTGGAAGGTGAATGTAGCTTAGATAAACAAAACTGGCTCGTGTCACAGGCTATTCCGAGCAAGGAGGTTAGAATAGAAGGAGGGAGGGTTCGCGGTTTCCACCACTATCGGGGAATGAAACTCCGCCGAACAAGCGGCGTCCATGTTTGTGACTTCAAAACATTGCATTACGGCAGTGACATGTACGTGTTTCTAACCTGTTCCGTGCATTTATTTTCCAGTAAAAATATGTTAAATTTATAATGAAATCCCTCGCTATTGTTGAATTTTTGTTTTAAAGTAATAAAGATGATATCCATAATTTACTATGAACAGCAAATTATTAAGAAATAGTTCGAAATCTAAATGCATGCGCATAGCATTAAAGCCTTTAAAAAATGATGTTTCTGCATATTTCACGGACTTGCTTAGGTTAGAAAATAAATCTTAATAAAATAAAATAGATTTATGTGAATTCATTGATTTCAGTTTATGCGCATTTCATATTTATTAATCTCAAAGAAACTGCCTTTAATTAAGTTGAATTACAGAAATACACCTATATAAGTTTTTGATACATCTTTTCACATGTTCAATTGTGTAAATATTTTACTTAATTTTATCACTATACTGCCCAGAAATTTGTAAGTTTATGCAAAAAAATTTTAACAACAGAATAGTTTATCTTAAAAAATGAATAATAATTAATATATAAAGAAAAGCATTGCTTTATTTAACACCTTTACAATTAATAAAAATAGTAACAATTGATTTCTTACTTTTCATGAAAGTTATAAAACGAATTAACTAAAACGTTCAAATTATACAATTTAAATCCTACCATATAGCATTATATCTTAAGGAACGAAGATACCAGCTATAAACAGAAACATTAAAATGTATTTAATATATTTTGATTATAGTTATATTAAATAACCTATTTTAAGTCCTTTTTTTTCACATCTGGAAAGAAACACACATGACGTGATATTTTTGACATAGTTGTCATATTACATAAAAAAAGAAAATTAATACTTACGTGTGAAAAATAATGCCCGGAATTTTTTTCGAGAATCTATTTGTGCATCCATATGCAATACAAGCTGACATGCTTCAAAAAGAAAAGAAAAAAATGTTGCAATGACAGACTTCCTTGCACAAGTCACGGTGATAACAGGAAGATGGCCGCCAAGCTTCACCGTTTGAGTTGAACCTTCCCTCCTTCTATTCTAACCTCCTTGATTCCGAGGGTATTTCCAAGTTAGCCTCCTTTTCTAAAGGGAAATAATGTGAAACCACCTCTCTTTTATTTCACACTCCGCTTAAATCTCGCCTGCGGAGCCGGTGTTTTCCGTATTTTGTTCATTTCAGAAAGGATATCTTTTCGTGTTAAGCGATTTTTATTTCGTGTTAAGAGGGAAAAAATCCATAAAAATACATAGTAGTTTGTCGGGACCGTTGTATTATTTCCTGTTAACCGATATTGCGTCTAAAGCGTTTTCGCATTAAACGTATTTCACTGTATATAAAAGTGAAAAGTTGTATGTTTGTTAGGGAAAGACTTTTTTTACTATTCAAGGCATTGACATCATATTTAACCCTAGAAAGCTAATTATTCGTAAATTTTGCGACATCGCTTGGCACGTTTCGTATATTCCCCTTTCCACCTTTGAATACATTTTTCATCTTTTCGTATAACCTTATTTGACCATGAAACTCCTGCATTCCGCGCTACTTCAATCATTTGTTTAAATTTGACGAATCTCCGTAAGTTTCAATTTTGAAATTCATCTCAATTTTTTTTTTTTAATTTAATTTTTTTTTTTTTTATTATTATTATTTACTTGTTTGGCGAGTAATATGTTTGTCGACTATACGATTGACGATATTCTTTAGGTCGGGAAGTCTACAAAGAATATAGCTGAATGCCATTACTTGAATATTATTTAAAAGATTATGTAAATCTATACATGGATCATATCGTAATATAATCATTGTCTGAGCGTCACTGAGCTTTTGGAAAAAGCGTTTTAAACTTACCATGGTTGGAACTTTAAAAAGAACAAACCAGAAATTCCAGATGAATGTCTTAATATAAAATAAGTAGGCAATTCTTTCTTCTCTTGACTTATAACAAAATAACTCTCCTGTCTCACAAGCCCAAGCCAAATATAGTAGTTTTATTTCTTTCACTGACACATAATATTCACAAGTCATAAATGCAGAAAGTAACAAAACGGATATTGTAGACTTTGTATAATTCTACGAAAGGTGGCGTGGACACTTTTGATCAGATGTGCAGCCAGCGTCTTGCAGCCGATAAACAAGGAGATGGCTTTTTCTTCTTTTTCTAATGGAATTTTAAATACTGCTTTAATAAATTCCATTATTTATTGTCGCAACGCTTATCAGAAAAGAGATAGAATGCGATCCCGACTAGAATTTAGGAGAGATGTAAGGGTTGAATTGATCACCTTGGTTAGAAAAGTGTGTTATGATTCCAACTGTTAGCTGCCGTCTACGAGATGATATATGCGGAGTTGTTAATGCGGTCCAAGACGTTTTCAGGTAGAAGAGAAGTCAAATAACAGGACAATTTGTGCATTCTGCTCTTATTCTAAACAACGAATGACCTCAATGTATATTCGTATGTTCTATACGCATGTAGGCAGTTAGGCTTAGCGTTTCCACGTGGTTCGTCCAACCAAGCCTTAAAATGTCATAGGATCAGATGTGGCCATTCCATTGTGGGCGAATATAAAAGAGGCGCGCGCACCGGACAAGAGATATATTTCCCTCCTGATTACTGCCTTTTTGAGCTACCATTGTCGGCGAAACTCTGTGTGAAGTGTCTTCATGACCTTATTTTATTGAGTCAAACACACTGCAATCTTATGTGGTATTCGCGGCGATACTACATCTGTCAGTCAATCAATCACAAGGGATGTATGTTTTCGTAACGTAACTAAGAGCACGCTGGATTCGTATTTTGGAGATCCAGAGTTCGAATCCTGGCGAAGATTGAGCTCGTAAAGCCAAACTCTACCCTTAAATTGCTCGAAACAGCGTTCGAACTGTTGATAATAAGTTACTTATCTATAAATCTATACTGCGTCTCATGTTTTGTTATGCCTCTCCAGTCTGGGCATACTCATGCAAATCCAACAGAAAACAATCCAAACGATGCAAACTGCGAACTTGCCATGGTACATTAGAAATAATACTATTCATGAAGAGCTGAAAATTATTCAACTGAGAACCTTCTACTACCATCTGGCGAAGAGCTTTCATGTAAAAATGAGAAACAATAATAATTCCAAAATTGGAACTTACAATTATAACTACAGTGATATGAATTATAGAAACAAAGACGTATGGACATTTTCAGTCCTGCCGTTGTCACAGAAAATGAATGTATTTTTGTGTGTATCTTATTGTTCATTGTATTTTATGTAACTTTGGTTAGGTTCGTATGCATTTATCCCCTATTGGTTCTGGCAATTGCATTTCCTTGTATGTGTTAGTCACCAGCTCTGCAGCTTTGGTAATTCTTTTACAATGACGACCAGTTCTACTTAACTTTATATATATTTTTAAAAAGTACGATTTTCTTTTAAGTTATGCTTGCAATGATTTAGAAGCTTTAATTTTTTTTTAATATAGATCAATGATAATAGATTTTAATATATAATATAGCAGAAATATAGATCAAGTTCTATATTTCTGCCAAACCATAAAAAATGCTTTTTTTTTATATAACCTTAAACCTACTCATCATACAGTGGCTGCCCTTTTGGACCTCATGAAGGCCTTCAATAGAGTTTGGAAGCACAAACTGATTTTAAAACTACATGCCACTTAACCTTCGAGGAAATACTTTATCATGGATAGCAGATTTTCTGCTGCAAAGACACATTAAGGTAAAAGTTAATAAAACTATCTCAGACTCTTATAAGCTTAGCCAAGGTGTCCCTCAAAGATCGATTCTTAGCCCTACGCTCTTCACCTATGACCCTTCTATGACCGATTTGAAGAGAGTGCCTTCTTCGGATGAAAGAACTGGATTATTTGCAGACGACATTGTCCTCTGGAGATCTAACACCGATATAACTAAAATAGAATTAAAACTCAATAATTATCTGATAGCTTTGTCAAACTTTGCTGCAGAATTGAAACTATGTTTTAATCCAGCCAAATCAAATGTTACTTTCTTTACTACAAATAAGCACATTTACAAATATTAGCCTAAGTTGAGGCTTAATAATGAAGAACTTACCTACGAGAAGTACCCTAAATATCTGGTGATTATCCTAGACCATGAATTCACATGTTGCAAGCATATTGAACATATTGTTCTGAAAAGTAGAAAGCGACTAAACATGCTTAAATACATTGCGTGTAGGGATTGGGGAGCTGACGCGACTACCCTCAGAACTACTTATTTGGCACTCATTCATCCCATACTCGAGTTCGGGTTTCCAATTTATTGTTGTGCTTCTGATTCCAACCTGAAGAAATTTAAAAAAAAAAGTTCATTTAAGTGCTGCCCATATTATACTGAGTTGAGGCACAGCTGCCCTATGGAAATAGCCCTTTTTGAGGCCAATTTACAGACTAGAAGACTAGTTGGTCTTATAACAAACTCTGTCGTTATGGCCTATACAATAAAACTTCAGCGTACGTAAATAAATGTAAAAACCGAGAAAGGCTAAAGAAAAGCATCCTTTCGGCCTTCCTATTAGAGTCTACTATTTTGCAATGTTGAGCCTCATTCACTACAATGCTGTTTAAACCATCGGAGGGACTCTCCAGGGTTCACTTTCGCTGTAACTTTTCCACTCCTATAAATAAGAAAGAGCCTTAGACAATTGGCCTTGAAGGTAATAGACAATATCCCCAAAAATGCTACCAAGATCTTCACAGATGGCAGTAAAATTGCTGACTATGCAGGTAGTGGTATTTATCTTGAGACCTCAGAGGAAAAATGACACTCCGTCAATGTAATCCAGATAACTGTTGAGTTTTCAGAAGTGAACTGATTGCACTCGAGGCTGTACTAACGGAGAAGAATTTTGAAGATCTATGGATCTTATCTGATAGTCGAAGCTCACTCCAACATCTTAGTAACTGTATTTATATGGACGATAAGACTAGTATCTCTGTCCTACAAAAACTACACTTAATGTTTCAGCATCGTGACATCTATTTTCAGTGAATCTAATCCCATGTGTATCTTTATGGCAACGAAATGGCAGACAAACTAGCAAAGGAGGGCGCTGTGGCCTTTTAATTCCCTTCTTTCCCGCCCTTACCTATCTGGAATTATATTCTCTGAAATCATCACAAATCATGGTAGAGTAGTTGGTGCCTCGCACCCATCTCTAGTTACCTGGGCAGCAAGCGTGGTTGGATTCTAATTTTTGAGTGTGACGGGAGCTCACGAACTGCGCTCTCACATATTTCCAACGGTCATACTATGAGCCTCTCTTTCAAAGAGGGCATGAAAATCTTTGCCACATGCACCAAGTGCTGAGAACATCAGGCGTCTGCCGAGCACATATTAGGTTGCTTTGGTCTCTCTAGGTAAGATATTTACTCCAATCCCTTGTGTTAAAGTCAACCGTGTTTTGGACCTTGTTTGACTTTGTTAGAAACCGGAGGAAAAACAACAACAGTGAGTATATATACACGAGTTTAGTTTTATTTTTTTTATCCGCAAATGCATATAAAATGCACTATTTCATCTTTGCCAAAAGTATGTATCAAACATTGATCGTTTCGTCAAAACTGAAAAGCAAGTTCGAGAAGAAATCAACTTTTATCGTACAGGGTGGTCAAGAATTACTGAGTGCATTTCATGTTTGGAAAAAAAGTTAGGTGCGTACATGTTTATTGTTTCCTGGGAAAGACAATTTAAAACAGTTTTACGCAACAAAATTTTACACATTAACTTCCACATGAGCTGTGGCACGCAAAATATCTAGCCGATATTCAATTCCACGCCAAATGTTTTTCAGTATTTCTGCAGGTTTTCCCCGAATGACTTCGGTGATTCGTCTTTTTAGGTCATCGATATCCGAAAATACGTAGCGTATTCGGAAACTAAGTACCGTTTCATTCTAGCGCCGTCGCCGCGCCGTGGTAGGCGTCCCGCGCATGCGCACTAGTCTTTCTTGTTCACTGACTTTCAATTGTCGCCATTTTGGTTGCTCTATGTTGTGTTTTCAGTTTGCTGTGCACATTCAAAATGTTTAAGACAATTAGTTCTCCCGCTGACTGTGAGATTCGTGCCGTGATTAAATTTTTGAACGCGAGGAATGTTAAACCGGCCGAAATTTATCGTCAAGTGACACAGGTTTACGGTGAATACGCGATAAGTGATGAAATGGTGAGAAAGTGGGTAAGAATGTTTAATGCAGGTCGAACAAATGTCCACGCCGAGGCTCGGAGTGGTCGGCCTTCTGTTGTCACCGATGATTTGGTAAGGAAAGTTGATGAAGCAATTCATGAGAACAGACGCTTCACAATGACAACTCTTTCAGAGGCATTTCCACAAATTTCACGTACTGTTTTGTTCGAAATTGTGTCTGACCGCTCGAATTATCGCAAACTGTGTTTCCGATGGGTTCCAAAAATGCTCACTGATGTTCACAAAACAAAGCGACTTGGTAGTGCCCTGACATTTCTCACGCGGTACAGTGATGAGGGAGAAAACTTTTTAAACTAAATTGTGACAGTTGATGAAACTGGGGTGTGTCATTTCACACCAGAATCGAAACAACAATCGATGGAGTGGAGACACACTCATTCACCGAAAAGTGTGGAGTCGTGGTTATCGAAACTGGCGGGAAGTTTCTTTGACGATGGTATACAAAAACTGGTCACCCGCTATGACAAGTGTTTGATCATTGGCGGAAACTATGTTGAAAAATAGTTTAAGACATGTATTTTCATGTAAAAATAAAATTGGATTCGAAAAAATTGTTTTACTATTTTTTTTTTTCAAAACGGTATTTAGTTTTCGAATACGCCTCGTAGAATTGCGTACCGTCGGTCCGTAACATACCCCCAGAAGAAAAAGTTTAGGGGTGTAATGTCGGTATTGGCTCCCCACGATTGATTCAACGATCAGGAAATATTTTGTCCAACTCCTTTCAAACTATGGAACCCCAGTGTGTTGGAGTGCCGTCTTGTTGAAAGATAACTCGATGCTGACGGCTTTCAGCCTGAGGAAAAGAAAATCACACTAGCATGTCCAGATATATAACGCTTCTCACTGTCTGTTCAGTGAAGAAAAATCGTCCGAAGATTTCATCTGCGGCCTGTGCGCACCAAACATTCATGTTCGGGCTACTGTGTGCTTTTTTCTCTGACTGCATAAGGAGCTTCAGTTCCTCAGATCAGACAGTTACAACGTATAACATAACCAGAAATATGGAAAGTTTCTTCACCGGAGAAGATGACGTTTTCTAAGTAAGAGTTGTTTTCGTCGATTGTGTTAAGAAGTTGCCCGGCAAAACCGAAATGTTTGCCGTTTGTTTTCAATTCGTGTGAATTGCAGTTTGTATGGATGAAGTTTGAGATGTTTATGTAAAATTCTCAGAACAGTTGTTTTCTGTATTCCCATATGCAAACTGGCACGACAAGTTGATGTTCTCGGGTCTCTTATAAAAGCTTCCCTCATGCAATCAGCAAATCAATAATATCTCCATTCCAAATGAAAAATGTGTTAAATATTTAGGCGTTTATCTCGATCAAAAACTAAACTTCAGAAACCATATCGAAAATATCTGTAAAAAAGCCAACCAAGCAATAGGCAGTATCTATGCATTCATAGGGAGAAATTCTAAACTTAGTCTCGCTACAAAAAGAGTTATTTATATCTACAAGCTATCCGCCCGATTTTATTGTATGCTTCTTCAGCGTGGGCTGCAACTTCAAAAACTCATCGCGAAAAAATACAAAGAATTCAAAACAATGCCATCCGAATAATTACAAATACGCCTTGGTTCGTACAAAACAGCACTCTTCACAATGACTTAAGGATTAAACCCACAGATTCTGAAATTCTAAAAGCTTCTCATAACTTTTTTATGAAATGTGACAGTCATCCTAAGAATATCATCAAAAAACTAGGAAATTATGATTTCACAATTGCACAACGCCACAAGAGGCCCCGCACTATTCACCATAATAGTCAGTGGTAATGTATATATTTTTGTTTTCTTCTTATTTAGTCAAGATTTTACTTCATTCTCTGTACTTATAGATTTACTTATCAAATTACAAAGCGCTATGAACTTTGTTCCTGCCAAAGCAGGTAGACTTTGTGTGTAAATAGTTTTTAACTCTTGTGAAACGTTTCAATGTACTGCAAATTGTGTTTTTCATCATTTTAATTGCCAATTATTGCTTATCAGAAGAATAATTTTTATGAAATTTTAAAAATGCCTTACAATACATCCTGCAAGAGATGGCGCAACCAGAGCTCCAGTCAACTAAAATGCTTTTGATCCCTACTAATAGATGGCGTCACACGAGCACTTCATTTGTTCAAAGTTTACTTATTCTACGGACGGCGGCACAGGAGCCTCCGTCGCTAGTAATCTATGAGTTCTAGCACAGCATGTGTACAAGTACTTCCATATTATTGGATACAACTTACTTGATTCTTCAAGCATTTAAAAGTCAAGTACAGTCAAAAGTCGTTAATTCGGACACCCATAATCCGGAATGATCTATAATCCGGACCTCAAAGCTAAGAACTTTCTGCGCATGCGCCGCGTTGGGACATGCGCACAAGCGTCTTACGCTTGCGCGTAAGATCTTGACTACTGCGCATATGCGTGTGCGCAAGTGCAGAATACGTTTTCGCCTGTGCGTTTAATGTATAACGGACGGTGTAAGCTAAAATTATCTAATTATCTATTTCAGTTAATGTTAATGATTGCGTTATTCCTTAATCTTCGAATTGGATCCCGCTTATTATTTTTTGCAGACTGTAAGAGCAATTTTATAAAAGTAAACTTGAACTTTCGATTATGTCAAATAGAATTTCCGATGCTGGAACTTCCAAAGGATCTACAAAACGAAAGTATATTTCGATGTCCATCAAACAAAAAGTGGAATTGCTACAAAAATTGGATAGACATGAAGAATATGACAGAGAGGTTAGTGAAAGCGAAAAAATTTCGATTGACAAATTAGTCGGTGTTCTCGACACAGCAATTATAGGACTTGAACAGCGGAACTTTGTAACTGAACAAGAAATTATGTCTGTTTAATAGAATTAAAGAGAAAGTATTATCGCATAAGATGAAGCAACTTAAACAACTTACATTGAGAGAAATGTTTAATAAAGTAAACAAATAAATATAAAGCTTTTTTTTTTTGTAAATTTTGATACCCTTTAGATCATAATTGTTCTTTATTTCATAAATTACGGTTTCATATTTTTAATTTTAGAATTTCTGCATGCCATCTTACGAGATTTAAACTGATGATCTATAATCCGGAAAAATCCATAATCCGGAATCGCGGAAGTCCCGACGAGTCCGGATTAACGACTTTTGACTGTATCATGCACTGGTGTGCAAAAATTAAGGATGAAGTCGAAAAATTAGCATATCAGCTGAACGAAGAGGCAGAGCGGACAGAAAGACCAATCAGGAGATTAAGTAAGGTGATGTACGGTAGCACATGCGCAGATATGCAGGTAGACGTAATGGGGGAGTGTCTGAGTAGTATAAAGCATGTTGTTGGTGTAAGATCAGTATTTCTGGCAAAGAGATTGCACGCCGTATAGCAGTTAAAATCACACCGAGTTGCTGCCTCATCGAGAAATAACGAATAATCAATCTGTTAGACGACATCTGGATGCTTTTACCCGAGGTCGAATCATTGGGAAGTTGGAGGAAGGCCGCAGTGTGACAAGTGTGGCTGCAGAGTACGAAATTACTCACAGCATCGTTTCACGACTTTGGAGACAATTTCAAACTACAGGAACAGCTATCTGGGGTGTTTAATAGTGGTCGTCCATGAGGAACCACACCCGCAGATGACTGGTATATTGCCTTACAGGCCAGAAGAAACAGGCGACAGACAGCGGGAGAAATCGCTAGACGCACGACACAGGCGGCTGGACGACCGATATCGCGTTTTACCGTGGCCAGAAGACTGCACGGTGGTGGTCTGTTTGCACGATGCCCTGTACGGTGTGTACCTCTAACGCCTGCCCATCGGAGAAGGCGTTCTCTGTGGTGCCGGGAATGCCGGAATTGGAGAGACAATGAATGGGGACGAGTACTCTTTACAGATGAGAGCAGATTCAGTCTGAGTAGCGATTCTCATCGCATACTCATCTGGAGAGAGCGGGGAAGCCGCAATCATCCCTCGAACATCATTGAAAGGGACAGGTATGGAGGTGGCGGTGTTTTTGTTTGGGGAGGCATCATGCTTGGTAGTCGTACAGACCTTCACATCTTCGACGCAGGTTCAGTCAACGGGACCCGTTATTGTAACGAGATTCTTCTTCCATATGTGCGTCTTTTTAGAGGCGCTATGGGTCCGAAGATCCTTTTCATGGACGACAATGCACCATGTCATCGCACAGTAGCTGCCGAACAGCTCTTAGAGAGTGAGGAATTGAACGTATGGATTGGCCGGCACGATCTCCGGATCTCAATCCCATCGAGCATGTGTGGAATTTTCTAGGCAGACGCTTGGCAGCTCGTACCTTACCACCAGTAACGATTCCGGAGTTTCGATTGGCGCTGCAAGACGAATGGGCAGCAATGCCTCAACAACTCATTGACACCCTCATTCTCAGCATGGGCAGACGCTGTGAAACCTGCCTAGCAGTCAGGGGAGATCATATCCCCTATTAAAGACCAGATGTTTCTTGCTGGACACCCATCACAGGGATGTTTCGGCCTTCAGTCGCATTGCGCTCCCTGCTACTTTTTCAATAAAGCTTCTTTTTATCCCTCTGATTTCTCTTTTAATAAGTGTTGCTTACATTGCTCATGTCCTTACGTATTGGGGATCTTACGGTATTAAATGTGTTGATTTGGAAAGCTTTTGTACAAAGTTATATTGAAAAAACCGTCTCGTCCTTAATTTTTGCACACCAATGTATATTGGTAAAGGCCGTTAATGGTCGATTGCCTCTTACTAAGTAATAAGACATAGACATAGACATCAGCATCTTCGTTCGATGGCTTACCAGTGCTTTTCCTATGTTCCGCATTTCCTGCGTCCTTAAATTATTGGTACCAGCGTTTAGAAAAGGCCTTACTTGGAGGACGACGATTTGACTATCTAGGAAAGTGTCTCTGAACAGGTACAACGGATTTGCTCTCGTGGAACCACAACACGCACATTACTTTTTTGTGTACAACACCCATTTGCGAACTGATGCAATTAGTAACATTTTCTGGCGAATGCTTACGAAATGCCATGTACTGGCTTATGTGGAAGTTATTTATGTTTAAAATTTCGTTGCGTAAAACTGTTTTAAATTGTATTTCCAAGAAAACAGTAAACAACATGTACATACATCATTTTTCTTTTCAGACGTAAAATGCGTTCAGCAATTTTGGGCCACCCTGTATTAAAGGTGGAGGAAAATGATAACATTAAAAATTTTCTGATTTAAGATGGTGTTGGTGTATTTAATTATGGCAAAGCACACTAGGGCTATCTGCCTAAGGGGAGGGATGCCTTCGTGGAGAACTTTCTAAGGGAAACTGGCTCGTATACACGTTACATATGGGGAAAACCACGAAAACACCCATGCTGCCAGCCCGTTCGCGGGATTCGAACCTCAGACCGAACTACCAGTGTTCAGCGACTTTACCGCTCGGCCGCTGGTGGGCTCTGATTTAAAAAAATACTTTCTATAGCAATGACTCATTCAAATGAGTTACAGTTACTGACCTTTTATTTTTAATTAAGTACGTCGTTTATATTTTTTGTTCACATTAACTAATTTAAAAGAATTTATGTTAATTTTAGAAATTTTTCGTGTATGTAGTACACGTGTATGTTTCGTGTTTGTAGTATATGTGTGTGTATATATACACAAAAATAAATTGTTTACAAATATTATGGAAGTTTATACAATCTTAATCCCATTTTATGTTAAATAAAATCATAATTTATATAAATATTATCAAAGGTATTTAGAATAAAATGAGTCCCCGACTTACGTCAGAATCGACTATTGACTGGATCAGAACAGCACTCGACGTAAGTCGAGGACTGTTTATATTGTTACGAATTTGGTATTTAAAAAGCTAATATTAGTTCAATTACAAATTAAATGGTTTTATTTCTCGCGCAGTGAAGCGCGTGACGAATATTAAAAGAAAGCTAAGCCGGAAAATTGAAAATACAAGAGCGCGTGCATTAAATAAATAAATATCTCTTTTTGATTTCGAGAAAGTACCAGAAAATTCTAGCGCGTGATTTTAAAATCTTATAAAAGGAGGAAAACATCTCAGTTTGTAGTTGTTGCTTAGTTTGTTGTTGTTTAGAAAAACTGCTCTTGTTGATTGTAGCGAATTCGCGGATTAGCGTTCTTTAGCTGTTTTGAATTACGTTCTATTAGACATTTGAGTAGTTAAAAGATAACTACTGTGAGATATTGTAATACTGCATGATAATTTGAGAAAATTTAAGCTTTTTTTGTTGTGATAATAATAAATTTTTGTTCATTTTTCATTGGACTTGTGCATTCATTTCATAACGAACCCGTACGCACGCAACAATTTTTGGTGTCAGAAGTGGGATTTGAATGCCAATAACAAGAGCGATGGAAGAACAATTCAGGGAAATGATGACTGCATTTGCTGCTTTCCAAGAAAATATGGAAGGGGCCGTCAACTCCGTTAAGGAAGAAATGAAATTGGGCCAGGAATCCGTTAAGGAAGGAATGAAATTGGGCCAGGAATCCGTTAAGGACGAAATGAAAGCCGTTCAAGCTGGTCAAGAAGAAATGAAAAGAGAAATTACCTGCATAATAGAAAATAAATTTGAAGCTATAGAAGGCAGAATTGACACAGTTGAAAATAAAGTTGGACAAATTGAAGAAAAAGTTTCTTCCGTAAAAGATCAAATTGAAGAAAGAGTTTCTTCGGTGAAAGAAGAAATAGAAGAAAAAGTTTCTGCTGTGAAAGAACATATAGAAGGGAGAGTTTCTGCTGTGGAGGAACGAATTGAAGGAAGAGTTTGTGCCGTCCAACACCAAATCGAACAACAAATTGATGATAGGGTTTCTGCAGTAGCCAAAGAAGTGGATATTTTAAAGAAATTCGTAGCGACGGCAGGGAATAATAGTGATGGTTTTAAATTCTTACCGATGCCTGCTCGTCCATCTCTGAAGCTATCCACATATGATAGGAAGACATCCTGGCAAGTGTATAAAACACAATTTTCTATAGTTGCGGATGCGAATGGATGGGATTCCCAAGCGAAGGCCTGTCATCTCGCCGCTTCTTTAAGAGCCGACGCAGCGGATATCCTTCAGACTCTTCCCGAAAACAAAAGGTTAGATTTCGAAGCTCTGTCCGGCGCCTTGGAGCTGCGCTTTGGGGAGAAGTGTTTAAAAGACTACAGCAGGCTCCAATTAAAATCTCGTCAACAGAAGCCTACCGAAACACTTCAGGAGCTCGCCACGGATGTTGAAAGGCTGTCCCACCTCGCCTTTTCGGAGTGCCCGACAGAAACAAGAGAAATCCTGTCGCTGCAATATTTCATCGACGGCATCCGGGATCCTGAAATACAGAAAGCTCTTCGAATGGCAGATGTAAAGGACATAAAAAGCGCTCTGTTGTACGCCATGAAGTTCGAGGCAGCCCAGCAAGCAAGTAGTAGAGATCGCTACCCAGTTAGAGCTGTGCGAGTCCATGAGCCAGTGGATCAACTGATGGCTCGTTTAGATGATTTAGCCAGACAAGTCGAAGCTTTGATACAAAGTAGGAGCGAGAAGAAAGTGGCTCCAAAGTGTTGGAGATGTGGTAGTGAAGGTCACCTAAGACGGAATTGCAGAACACCCCAGGGTACGGAATATAAAGCAGATGAATTTACCAGACAAGTCAGTGGCTTGAGACGGAACAGAAGTGAAAAGAAACTAATTCTAAAATGCTGGAACTGCGGAGTTGAAGGCCACATACGAAGAAATTGCAGAACATCCCGAGGTACGGAAAATAAGACCATTTCCCAGCAACGACGCAGTAAACAAATTAGTGACCATATCGAGGAACGGAGGTTGTCAGATAATGAAAAACCTTGTTTTAAAGCGCTTAAGATCTCTATAGTGAGTGGCAACAATAACGGACTGTCCATCAATAGGGATATCGATGGAGTTCCTTGCAATATGATCATTGACACAGGAGCTAATGTTACCATCATTAGGAAAGATTTAGCTGAACAATTTAAAGATAAACTTATTTGGACGCCATCCTGTGTTACCCTTCAGATTGCGTCTGGTGGAAAGATCGACATAACTGGGAAGTTAAACGTAAACATCACGTTTGGAAGTGCCGCCTACCATCACACGGCATATGTGGCGGATATTACAGATCCATGCATACTCGGATTGGACTTTTTAAGGAAATACAATTTTTCCTTAGATTTCAAAAACAATAAGCTGCTTTCAGCATCTGATGGCTTGACTATCCATCCTCAAAAGGGATCCTCGCCTGGAAATGTCGACGCCTTGTCCGAAAGATCGAGCTCGGGAAGCTGCCGAAATTATACCAGGGTCGAAAAGAAACGCAAGACTACCAGCTATTCTCCATCTCAGAAGCTCTTCGGTCAAGACCTTCGTCTGCCTTGTGACCGCTGTTTAGTCGCGTTGTTATTAAATTCTTTAGCTATTATAGTACTCTTTTTCATATAGAATTAAAAATAAAATCATGGAATTCCTTATGATGGCAAATTTAAAATCAAAACTCTTAAGTGAATTTAGTGTGATTAGATTTAGTATGCCCTGCGGATGCGCCTTCATCGCCTGAGGAACACATCCAAGATGCCCAGGCCCGGTTTGAGAGGATGCATCGTTCTGCACGAAAGCGAGTCAACTTGGCGACGGAGAAAATGAAGACCAGATGCGACACAAGAGCTACTAGACATAGATCCAACAAAGGAGACAAGGTGTGGTTGTGGAACCCGATTCAACGAAAAGGACTGAGTCTTAAATTACAGTCACCATCGGATGGTCCATATACAGTGCTGAACACGAATGACGTTGTGGTTCGGATCCGTGAATCTTCGAACTCTTACGACAGGTTAGCTTAATACTATGGCCATAGTACGTAATGTAAATAATTGTAAATAGTATCAGACCATGGTCCTTTATGTTTTTAAATGTGTATTTGATTTGATTTGTATTTAGTATTTGATTTGTATTTGATAGCATTTGATTTGTTTTATTTATTGCATTTATTGTTCATGTTGTTTGATATTGTGATGTAATGTTTATGCCTCAGTTGCATTTATGCCACAGTTGTAAGTTTAGCTTCCTGTCCAGGGATTGTACTGCCCGGGACGTGCAGTCCTTGGGAAGGGGGCAGTGTTACGAATTTGGTATTTAAAAAGCTAATGTTAGTTCAATTACAAATTAAATGGTTTTATTTCTCGCGCAGTGAAGCGCGTGACGAAAAGAAAGCTAAGCCGGAAAATTGAAAATACAAGAGCGCGTGCATTAAATAAATAAATATCTCTTTTTGATTTCGAGAAAGTACCGGAAAATTCTAGCGCGTGATTTTAAAATCTTATAAAAGGAGGAAAACATCTCAGTTTGTAGTTGTTGCTTAGTTTGTTGTTGTTTAGAAAAACTGCTCTTGTTGATTGTAGCGAATTCGCGGATTAGCGTTCTTTATCTGTTTTGAATTACGTTCTATTAGACATTTGAGTAGTTAAAAGATAACTACTGTGAGATATTGTAATACTGCATAATAATTTGAGAAAATTTAAGCTTTTTTTGTTGTGATAATAATAAATTTTTGTTCATTTTTCATCGGACTTGTGCATTCATTTCATAACGAACCCGTACGCACGCAACAATATGTCCCTGTAAGCCTGTAATAGTATGTTGTATTTTTAAGCGGATTTGCCTGTAGTGCAGCCGTATTCAAACTTCCAAATATTTATAGAAATTCATAGCCTTTACTCACAGTTTTAGAAAAAACTCTAAAAATTATTTGTGAGCATGAATTGTAAGCATAATTTGAATTTTGTAACTTCCAGTTTGCTTAATTAGAGAGATTGTTTTTAAACGGATAATTAAGAACTGTTTAACTTTCATCAAGAAAAATTACGAAAGCGTATTTCTCAGCCTAATGTTTTGAAATATTTTCACATGTATGTATATGGATTGGCAAAATAGTAATTTACAGAAATTTTTTCAAAATTCAATATTAGGTTTTTATTTATTTATTTAATGCTAAATGTTCCTCTCTAATACTTGTTTCACTCTCAAATTAATCATTGTAGAATTTGGATCTTTCCATCATCAGATAGACTGGAAAATACTCTTTCAGATGAAATTTTTTGGAATTCATAATGTAATTTGCAGAATTTTTGCAATTAAAAAAAAAATTCAGTTTTTTAGTTGGGGTGCAGCTGCTAACAGTGATGGGCTTTTGAGTTAAAGATTTAATCCTTCACTGTTATCAGGCTCATGATTTTAAGTGAATGGTAATATCAGATATCTAAATCAAACATAAATTTAAATGACTGAATATAATCTTATACCGTATTAGAAGGAATATATAGTATATATTTTTGCTTTTAGAGGCAGTGTTTTTTATTATTATTATTATTTTATTTTATTTCTACTATTCCGAATTCTACGTGTAGACTAGAAGTATACAATAAAATGTGTAAAAAAACTTTTCTAAATTATATGGTTTTAATCAAATGGAATAAAAAAACAATATTAAATTCTTTAGCTATTATAGTACTCTTTTTCATATAGAATTAAAAATAAAATCATGGAATTCCTTATGATGGCAAATTTAAAATCAAAACTCTTAAGTGAATTTAGTGTGATTAGATTTATATATGTCATTTCTGTATCATCATTTCGACAGTTATCCAAATTTTGTTTATATCCCAGTGCAGTTGATAGGTGGACGCCTCACGATTTTATTTTTAATCGCATGGTCAAAAATGTTACAAATAACTTACAAAACTCTTTCTGATATTTCAATGCACATGTTTGAAACTGTAATTTAGAATGGTTTTATTATATATTTTACGAATGAAATTTTTAAATTGCGTCTGAAATTCGTGTGTGGTTTTTATGGGATTTGGTTTTTCGCAAGATGCAGATATTGTGAAGACATAAACGTTCTGAAACATGATAATTTCAGTGGAGGAATGCGATCAGCCTTTTATTTGCCTGTTAAGGATTTAGTTTTAGTTTATGAATAAAAAAACTACTTTTATTCAAGTTTTGGCATTTATCAACTTTTTTTTGTTTAACCTTTTGCGCTACGACTACTAAACTTCACGTTTACGGTGCCGTGCGCTACAATATAACAAGCGGTTAAGTGTCTCATTTACGCCGCTCCGCGTCTGCGAGTGCTATCCGGAGCAGTAACTCGAGAAATAAACACGTGTGCTACGTGTGCACCACGTTATTTTCATTTTTGCGATAAATGCTTATCGACGTGGTGTTCACGTCGCTCGCGGTTTGAGACAAAAGCATCTCGACGTGCGTGGCACGTCTTTTTAGCGCAAGTGGTTAATTTATAAATCACTTTAGAATTTAATCTAAATAAATGCATATGTATTTTTGTAGTTAAAGGATGGCGTAGGAAAATTATAATCTGCAAATGGTGAAAGGGAAGGAGTAATTAATAATTGCTTTCAAATTGGCCGATGTCTAAGAAGGAATTTTTAGTCCTCGCACATTGTATAAATACAGTGTGCGAGGACTAAACATTACACTTTTGCTTCTGTTTTCTATTCCCAAGCAATGTCAGGAGTTGCTCCCATTTTCTTCGATGCGTTTTACACCAGCAGTGTATAAACAGGCGTGCTTGTTGTGCTTCCCGTGTTTCATATCGAAACTTTCCTTGACCTTATTTGGGGCATTTTGCTATGCCACTTTGCTTTTTATTCCATAGATTCATTAATTTCACATAATACTATGTTTACTCATTAGTTAACGATTTATTCTTTTTTGATTTGTTCTAGGCACGGTAGTTAGTTACAGTTTACAGTTTTCCTTAGGCAGCGTAAGTTAATAATGTGAATGGTAATTTTAAGCATTAAGATAAGTCTCAGAAGTCAGTTGTGTGATATTAAACAGGTATATTGTGGATGATTCTGCGTCCTAAATTTAAATGGCCGTTTTATAAGCATGATATTTAATGAAGCCGTTTAATCTGTAGTTAATGAAGGAATATATTTCGAGTAAAACAATCTTGTATATTTCTTTTAATTTCCCCGTCCAAATCAGTCATCGTTTCTGAAGTGTGATGTCTTCCCGTTTAATCTGCGGAAAAAATACGAAGCAAAAAGTATTCCTATATATTTACATATTTTTGAAAATTAGGTTGAAAGTTGAATAACCTCGGCTGTTATAGTAGGCATCGTCTGTTTGCATATCTCTTAACTGGCGAGGCTGATCTTAAATGAGTATTGGATGAACAAACAAGAAAAACTACTCAATGACGCTAGTTAATTATGAAAATAAATTATAAAAGGAAATTAATTATAGAGTTATTTAGTTGAAGATTTCTTTCCATAAGTCTGGTAATATATTTACCTTAAGGAGCAAACGGAATGAGCCAGTTGATCACTTTCCGCCTGAACTTCTAACGAAAATGCAAACAGTAAATGTGAACCGCAGATTTATCTCCCCCCCTTTTTTTTTTTAGTCAGTGGTAGTCTTTTCGTGGTTGTTAGTTGAGTGAGCAAAAGGGCAGAAAATATCTCTTTAGCCCATCAGCGGCCGAGCGGTAAAGTCGCTGAACACTGGTAGTTCGGTCCGAGGTTCGAATCCCGCGAACGGGCTGGCTGCATGGGCGTTTTCGTGGTTTTCCCCATGTGTAACGTGTATACGAGCCAGTCTCCCTTAGAAAGTCCTCCACGAAGGCATCCCTCCCCTTAGGCAGATAGCCCTCGAGGCTTTGCCATAATCACACACTCACACACAAAATATCTCTTTAATAATAGAAAATTATTTGGAAATGGTCAGCAAAAGGGAAGTAGCAGTTGAGAATTCAGTTGAAGTTTCGTTTTCACAGTCTGATAAACCGATTTGCGGGAATAAGAAAGAATGTTGAGAAAGCTGATTACTTTCTTTCAGAAGATTAAATGTACTTGAGACATTGGGTTAATGTTAAATTACCCATCTGCGTTATAAAACCTCCATTTTTATGAAAATTTATGAAAACAAAAGATATACAGTGTGTCCCATAAATAGCTCCCAAACTCTGCACAGCCAGATAAATAGTCCAAGGAACTGCTGGTTGGAGTACATAAAAAATTTCCAAAGAACTGTACCTGTACGATACATAGTTTACGAGAAAATTACGTCACAGCCGGTGCAACGAATAAAACACCTCACTGGACACATCAACAGCAGTATTTGTGTTACGGTGAAACACCAAAATCTGGAGAATGTCGACTTTCACTCGTGAATGTCAACATTTACATAGCCGCTTGGTGTATGTCCGAAATATTTTCCAAATACTCTTATTTCTGACTTACACAGGTAAATATCGACATTGACCATGTATTAATGGTGAATGTTGAACATATAAGAATATTACATTTTTTTCTCTGTAATTCAGTCGCGAAAAAACGCACTTGAGACTTAAAATAAGAACTTCAAAATGAGAAAGAAAAATAATAGGAGTTAAAAACTTACTAAATTATGTGATTCAAATCTTATTTATTGCAACAACTTAAACTATTATGACACTTTATAACCTCTCTTTTCGACGTACACCAGAGCATACCTGTGATTGTCGACATACACCGGTGAGGTCCGAATGTACAAGAATGTAATGCAATATTCGATCTTTCACCGACGTATTTGGTGAATGTTAGCATTCTCCGGTGAAAGTCGACATTCTCCAATTTCGGTTTTTCACGGTAACATTTGCATATCTTTCCAGACAATAACGTTCAAAACGTTCGCTGCGCATATCGCATCACGCATGCTCGTGCTGTTGAACTCGTTTCTTAAAAGACTGCATCTTGCAGCTACTGGTATTTTGCGTATGGCGGTCATGTATTCCATTCGTGAATATTGCGACATGTATTTGATGAACGGCCAGTGTGATGGAAATGCCGTACGAACTGCTAGAGAGTATGCCTGTCGATATCCGTCACGCCATCCTCCGATGCCAAAGTCATCCGCAGGCTGGACGTGGGGGGTCCGTTTCTGTGGCCGCCACGATCGCCAGATCTCACACCTTTGGATTTTTAGCCATGGGACCATCTCAAGGAATTGGTGTATCAAGACGTAGTAACTACACAAACGGACTTCCCATTCCACGCAGCGCTCAAGCCTGTCTTTATATGCACTGCGGACACTTGAACATCTGCCTTTATATATACTGCTGTTGATGTGTCAAATAAAATGTTTTTTCGTTGCATCGGCTGTGACGTATTTTTCTCGTGAAGCATCGTACAGGTATATTGTGTAGATTGTAGATTTAATTAAAAGGAAGTAAATATGGAGTAAAACAGTATTTAATTATTTCAAGTGAATTGAATTTCTTAAACAGGTACTAGTTGTCTATCTAATGCTTTTTGAGTAGTGCGAAAGTTAAAAGCAAATGTAAGAGTTTTTCGTCTTCCTTAATAATTCTCGTCTTATTTAGAGCAGTGTAGATTTAAAAATACTAGAATTTATAAATAGTTAGAAAACGTTTTAATATTTCTTTAGTGGATTGTATAATGGATAGCTATGTAATGTATTCCCCTCCCCCTTCCTTTAAGAAACTGGAATTACTTGAGAAAAATACAATAACCATTCTTTTGATGATGAAATGCATCGGCTTTTCATTTTACCGATGTTAAATTTCATCAGCAATTTTCTTCTGCTGTGTTGCTATGTGCTTAGCATGTACCAGTAGAGAATTTACATCAAGTCGAATGTACGCAAAACAAATATTATGTTAGACAAATATTAACTAATTTTCATTCATCGTATTTCAGAACTTATTACCGAAAACCGAATAGAAAGCGAAAATTTGCATAATTAATCTTTCGGATCTGTAAAAACGCCTTACTGAATATATCTTTTCTACCTTTTTACTTCATCACTCAGTCGGTGAGAAGGAAAGAGCATCTGGAAGTGATGGATTGCACTATTCCTCATCAAAGAAAAAGAAGGAATCAATAGACCAATGCCATTGTTCGCCTGACCGCTCTAATTCGACTTGCTAGGCATGTTAGTAGCTGGAAAGGGTGAGAGTTTTGTAAACAGTAGAAGTTGAAAGCAGCCATTGCTGAGTGTGCGAGATAGAAGAATATTTGGTTGTTTCTTTTTTCTTAGCCTGCCATGTAGAGGAGTATGCATACGCTGTGTAGTGTTACTGACATTTTCTTTCAAGTAATGGAAACATAATCTCATTCGATCTTTGATAAAAGTGGCTATTTAATATATTGTAATTAAACTTTTTCGTTGAGTAGTCTGACAGTAATAAATTTGTGCTGCACTCAAACGAAAAGTTTCAAATTCTGAAGATGGCTTTTTCAACATAGTTAAACCAGTGTTTTTTAAACTTTGTTAGTTCATACCTGCCAACTTTTACGAATTTTTCGTAATTTTTACGAAAATGCGTTTGTCTTTACGATTTTACGATCGTAATCCATTTTTTACGATTTTTTTTTCTTTTTCAAGTGTTTTTAGTGATTTTTGTCGAAATTTTAGAATTTTTCGCCAATTCAGCGATTTTCGCCAATTGCATCGTGTTTTACCGCCAACTACCGACTACTTCGAATCCAGTAACCTGCGGTTTCTCCCAACTCGCCGCTTAACCAGCCAATCCAATGCGCTGAACTTGTTTCTCCCACTCTTTTCTTTGTGGGCGCCAGGTTATTTTTTCAGCGTGGATAGTCGCATTCTTTTTTTTTTTTTTTTTTATGTGTGTGTGTGTGTTTGCACGTGCTACGAATTTTCTTAATACGTCGTTATTACGAAATGAGTTCAAAAAAACCGTATTCTCAATATTTTCGGCCTGCCTACAAAGCCGAATTTCCAACAATTAAAGAATCCTTCAAAGGAAATAACTATGCATTTTGCAACGTGTGCGTGTGTGACTTCATACGCACACGTTGCAAAATGCATAGTTTGGTTGCAAAATGCATGGTTGACTTCATAATAAGTCACGGTGGAAGAAGCGACATTGTGAAGCATGTTAAGTCTAAAAAGCATGAAGTTAATGCTTCGGCTTTAACAACGTCAAAGAAAGTGATTGATTTTTTTTCAAATTCGGCTACGAATTCGGATGCCGATGTAATTTTTGGCAGAATGTTTGTTTACACAGTTTGAAGACTTTGCCAGTTCTGGAGAAGATAGACTTGATGTCCTCGTTGGTACCTTAAAAAGAATAAAAAGAGCTGATGGAACACCAAAATATGATAGACTAGCAAGAGTTTTATGTGGTATTTATTCTCGTAATTCCACACAGTAATGCTGAGTGCGAGAGAGTCTTCAGTGTTGTGAAGAAAAACAAAACTGTGTTTCGTTCTTCAATTTCACCAAAAACTCTAGAAATCATTTTAATTGCTAAATGTTATGAGGAAACTAATTGTTATGACAGGAAATTTTCCAAAGAATTTTTGGCTAAAGCCAAAAAATGCACTCTAAATTCATTGCAAATTTTTTTTTTTTTTTTTTTTTTTTTTTTTTTGTGTGTGTGTGTGTGTGTGTGTAACATTAAGTTCTTGTTTTATGTTTCCTAATAAAGTTTTTAGTTACTACTTAATTGAGATTTACTAATGTAAGTACAATTTTCTTTTTTCTATTTGTATAAATTGTTATTTTTTTTAATATCAAAGCATGATATTATTTCTTCGTGTTCTTCTGAATTTTGGAGAAACCTTCTGAATTTTTATCTTTAGAGGTTGGCAGGTATGTTAGTTCTAAGTTAGTTTATATGATAGTTAGTTCTAAGTTAGTTTATATGATCGTTAGTTCGTTCGTTAGTTTATATGATGTACACTTTACCGGATTCCCAATCATTAATCACCGTGTCTACTTTTATTATATTTTTCAAAGCGAAATCGAAAAACAACTAAAATTTAATTTTGAAAAATCTCTTGCACGCATCCGACTCTTCATTCCCGAGAGTCCGCAAACCAAAATTACAGTAAAACCTCTCATAACAGGCATTTAATTAACCCATAATACCAAAATAATGCCACTTATGAAGGTCTAAATTTAAGTCCGAAATTTAGACCTTCATTTAGACGGTAGAAATTTAAGTCCGACATTTAATTAACCCATAATTCCAAAATAATGGCACTTATGAAGGTCTAAATTTAAGTCTGAAATTTAGACCTATGAGATAAAATGTAGTGGGTTAAAGAACTGAAATGAATGTGAAAAAAACATTTGTGATGTGTATCTGCCACTCACTGTAGCAAGCTGTATCTAACCAATGAATCAATAAATTATCCAGAATATTAAGGTGAACTACCGATTCCCTTTATATATATATATATATATATATGGACTTTGAAGAAAACTTGTAAAGAACATTACCAAGCCGATGTTAGCGTAAATTGGGGCTTCTGACCATGCTTATAGATGATGCGTTCAGTACCAAAGATTCTATATTGACTTTAAAACGCGTTCGGCACTCATGGCCGACATCTTGGATATATGTATATGTGCCAAGAAAATTAGTGGAGATACAAGCTTGGGTGAATGTAGAAAATTCTGTTCATCGTCATAATATCTCAAGATGATAACGGTTTAATGGAATATGTATTAAGAAAGGAGAAAGGTGATGGGGAGAAGGGAAAGCATGAAGATGACGACGACAGAGTAAGAAAGTTTTGTAGAAAGAAGCTAACGAAGAATTGCTGACTTTCGTAAGATTTTCCGAGAAATCTTCATCTATATCCGTTCATGATGCTATGAAGCTTCATTGTACACACAGCGAATTTCTCAAACTTCGGCGACAATTTTGTGAGCAGGCAGACATTGAAGTTATATGCCATTACACTAAGAATTCATAAGGTTTGTGTAATAATGTATGTGGTCATTTTAAAATGTTTAATAGTGCTTTCCTGAAATATAAAATCATGCATATGTGTTTTAATTTTAATAATCTGTACGATTTTCGATATTGATTAGTTGTCTTTCGTCGATATATTTAAGAACACGACCAACGAACTTCGCATGTTACAGTTTCTACCGGTGGCATCACAAAGCATAAACAGATAAGTTCAGTAACTAACTGTATAATCAATTATTTCGAAAAATCTCTTATCCAGAATCGGCGAAGTACCGTTTCTGCTGGTTAAGAGAGTTTCTGCTGTATAGCTGAAGACCATAATCATTAGGCAAAAAGCAACTGCTAATTAAATCGATCCACAATTTTTTTAAAGAAATTTTCTAGGAATAAAAGCAAATTTTTTCCTAATAGTATATCTGTGAACTATGAATCTTATCTGCGAATACGAGAAGAGCAGTGGCATATCTTGAGTTTTCACATAGTGTATGCTGCTGAATACCAAATTTTAAAAAGAAATTTATTTATGAATATAAATTAGAATTACATGTATTCGAAAGTTGCCTTTAATATTTGCACTTTAATATATAGTTAAATATTGCACAGCATTTAAAGTAATGAAATGCACATAATAAAAATTTAAAAATTTTCAGATTAGAATAGCGGTATGGAATTATAGTATTATAGACCGCTATTATTAAAATAGGGGTCTGAAATAGAGGTATGGAAATTTTTTCAGATAAGTTCGCGAACAATTTTATATTCAATATTGAGTCATAATTCATTTTTTTATTAGTGCATATCACGCAATAATTTATTTCCAAGTAAAATCAGTAAATAAATTGCACTAATCAATTACGAATTCATCCTAACAGCAGATAAAAAAGGAATACTGGTACAGTTAATGTTAATATTCCCAAAATCAGCAACTCAGTCTTAAATTTCACTTCCCATGTTACGAATAAGACTGATGTTACATATATTCAATAAAATTTCATATTAACTGAAAATAGAAGGAAAAAAAATTTTTTAACTAATGGAAATATGTAGAAATATTATAGCAGTTCTGTATGATCTCATGCAGCCTGTGAGTGCCGTATTGATGAAGTACGAGGTTTTACGTGAACTGGAACCGTTAATGAATCCAAAACCCTTAAATAGAGGTTCGAATCTCTTAGGCAGATAGCCCTAGTGTGCTTTGCCATAATTAAATACACCACACCACACCACCATAACCCTTAACAGACGGGAAGCAAATGAGAGCTATGTCTGAAAGTAACTACGCAGTCAGAAAAAGGTTTAAATAAACCTTTTTATTTAAGCGGAACTTGACATAAACGCACTTTCTTGTGCACAAAATCAACCACAGCTCATGGTAATGGAACTAAAGGAACAGTCTATTTCAAGTTAAGTTTCATGAAAAGAGCTACACAATTTAAATATACTCCTAAGCTGGTTTAGTGATTCTAGAGACGTATCAATGTGAAATACCGGCAGCGGTCGCAAAGCCGAATAATTACAACTTATCGTAAAGCGATATAACGCAAAGCGAAATAATTATAACTTATCGGAGCCGTCATGAACTCAACATAGCGGTCACGCGTAGACCAGAAACACGTTCTGTCTTAAACTCCAAAGACCTCACTTTAAATAATAGTTAAATTCATTTACATTCTGGTGAGGAAACGGAAAGGAGAAGTTATATTAATGGCTGAAATTTAAACAATAACCTTATAAAGTAATAATAAAAATATTAACTTCAAAGGAGCCTATAGAAACGTAAGGAAAGAGGTGCTCCAATTTCACATTTAAAATCAGCCGAAATTCAACTTTAGATTCATACTGATTTTATAAACCAACTTTCAGTCTTAGGATAAATCCTGCGAACGGGCTGGCTGCATGGGCGTTTTCGTGGTTTTCCCCATGTGTAACGTGTATACGAGCCAGTTTCCCTTAGAAAGTCCTCCACGAAGGCACCCCTCCCCTTAGACAGATAGCCCTCGAGGCTTTGCCATAATTACACACACACAATCTTAGGATAAAATTAATCTGATGTGAAATGTTTTCTGTTTCTGTCTCATCGCATTGAAACTTCTTGTTTTGTTTTCATAAAGCTTATTTCGGTGTTTATTTAATCGAGAAATCGTTATTATGAATGTTATACGGCTAACGGCTTTTAGAATTTTCTCTTTTTTTGTTTTTTCATGTATAAAGGATATGCATATGTGCATGCATATTATATAAAGAGAAACGAAGAGAAAGACTAAATTATATTAATTGCACATGCTAAATACTACAGCAAAGAATATGATTGATCATGAAAGATTAAAAAATTCTTACAAAATTTCTGATTACATATGTATATATAAGTACATTCGTTTTCTTTTTGTGTGTTTGTGTGTGTATATACATACATTAATATGCGCATTTTCCCTTTTGTTAGGGCTATTAAAAAGGGGGCTGGTAATATCGGAAGAGATATTTTCAATCAGGAGAGCTATCATTGCATATTCGTGGCTACGTATACGTGTGAATTCTTTTTCCTATAACGTTTTTCTTCATCTCCTCCTCCTCCTTCCCCCCTTTTTTAAAAATGCTTTTGGGATTATATCTTTTACTTTTGCGGTGCATATGGAGCAAAACCTTCTCCCCCTTTTTTTTATTCCTTTCTTTATCGTTTCCTTTGGGAGAGTCACCTTTTAAAAAAGTGTATATATTATTATTTCCTTGATTTAATAGCAGACAAAATTCCAAGCTGCGAAAAAAATTTGTCTTATACCACTAGGAAAAAATAAATAAAAAGGAGGGGAAATGTTGGTTTGTTCAACACGTAACACGCTTTAAATAACAAATTTATTTACGTGTGTTTTCTTAAGCAGCATATTTAATGAATGCATTATTTATTACGAAATAGTCTTAAAATAAATTTCTTTTTTTATGGGATTTATACGTTTAGTCTGACATCCTTAAAGATTAAGTAACTTCCAACTTCAAAAATTGGACGCTAGTTTAGTTTGTATCCGCTAGGTGGTTGGATCAATATCGATGTCACCATCGATCGTCTAAATTTTGCTTGTGACGTAGTTTGTTAGGTATTCTCCATGTTGTGTCGCGATTGCAGACCACCTTACTGAGAATATTCTGTTATTAATTTCTCTATCAAAGTTCATTCTCTGTATCCTTTGCTGAGAAAAATCTCTCATCTCACTTCTCCCTTTTATTGTAATCGTATACGGAATTGATTCACAAATATGTTTGTGATTGTTGTCATTTTATAATGTAAATGTGTATTTTAATGCCACCGTCTAATTCTTGAGTTACGGTTTGAACTCATTTTTAGAATTCGTAATTATCATGTGTCATCCATATAGTCTGTATTATGCAATTTCCATCCTGAAAATAGCATAGTTACTTTATTCCTCACTGTCGTTCTTCAAATTCTGAGAGCTATTTCGTTTGAACGAAGTGTTTGATTAAATCTCTAGAAATAAATGTTCCTTACATATTTTTTACTACACGTTTATAGTAGTGTGATAATTTTCCTCTCGATCTAACACTCGCTCTACTACCTACTTGTTTTAAACCTGATTATAATATTTGTTGTAATGCTGGAATTTGCAGTGATTTTGCAGGCGTTTGTCTTTATTTTAAGTACGACAGATTTTATATTTGCAATTTTAGTGAAAAGTAGTGTAAAATTCATTTATATACGAAAGGAGAAAAACATGTATATTACATAGAATTGGTAAAATTGTCAAAAATCTTTTCGAAAATACTTTTGTTAGGCTTTGATAAATATTGCTGTAAACACTTGAAATTTTATTTCTAAAAGTATAACGTGGATTGTAATTTTAGTATGAGTCATTAGTTATTACATTCAGTTTTACCTTCGTAATTTTTTTATATTTAGTATTATTAAGGAAAAAATTTATGTTTATCAAAATATTTACATTATATATTACTGTGATATCCCTTGTGATTATATTATATTATATATATATATATTGAACGTAAGGATGCTAATTCTTTAGGAAATTTAAATAGTTCACTCTTCTGTTTAGGAATTGCAGAAACATCTGGTACTTTTTTTGTTTTGTTTTCATGTTCAAATTTATATATATGTGTGTGTGTGTGTGTGTATATATTTTTTCTAAATAATATATGTATATATAAATATAGTTCACACTTTTAAATTGTGAAACTTAAAATTTGTCATTTACACATGAAATGTAATATTTTTGAATAGCCGACTATCACCATCCATTTACCATATGTTCGTTCACACGGTCCGTGGTAGGTGTCTTGGTGCATAATCTGAAAGATCGTGATGCATTAGGAATATTTGATTCATCGTCAGATTATTCGAACGAATAATTATCGCATTTATTTATAATCGTCAGAGTTATTTTGCTATTTTTTGATTTGAATTTATGGCTGAATTTGAGTAGAATTTTAAAAAAATTTAATTCCTGTATCTTAATTCAGCTTCACATTCTCCTTTTAATGCAATAATTAAAAAAAAAACTCTGAATTGCTGATTTATCCCTTATGATTGCCATCTACGCGACCCCCATAAATCCGTCTCTGTTTTTGAGTATATATGTTGCATATGTGTTACTCTTACGTATATCAGTTTTAATGGATGTAGATAGACATGTGAATACTTTATTATGGAAAATCATTCGAAAATTATCTGCCAAGAGGAATACTTTCTTGGCCAAGTATATTATTTCACAAGCTTCATATAGTCACCCCTTTGAATCGCCGGAAATTGAAGCACTTACATTTAATGTACTGGCCATTAGCTAGCCTTCAGGGATGAGTCTTTGATCTAGATAAGGTCAACAGTGAAAAATGTATTTGGATGCTTTGAAATAAATTTCTTCTTAGTGGATTTTTGTCGTGACTTTCAGTACTGTTTTCCCGGTTTTGGAAGTTTTAAAACTGAATCCACCAGTCGGTTACCAATTTCCAAATTTCTAGAACCTGAAAAATTAATAAAATTGCATTTTTATTATTTTAAACACAAATAAATTTTATGTCTAAACTAAGTTAATGATTATTTATAAAAATGTTCATGTGACTTCAAGCTGCTTGTTAAAAATGTTTATTTTTTAACATCCTTAACTAATGTTTAATGCAGTATATTTTCAAAATGGCTAAAGATACAATTTATCTATGCAATTTTCGAGTTTCTGTTGATGGTGAATGGCTTTGCCTTAGGGAACTGACTGATGTCCAGTTTGATTTAACTCAACCACCTCCTCCTGAAAAGCCTTATGAAGTCAAAGAAGGTTGAAGCATTTTTAAGTTTTGAAGTCTTATGTTATAAATCCTTTCTTATTTTTTCAGTTTCTTTTTACTTTTGGGGAAATTTGGTAACATTGTGAATAAGTTAGTAAAATACCTAGGATATAATTTTAGAAATAGCTTTTTTTTTTTTCCTTGTATGTAATATTGAAATTTAATCTTCGAGTTGTTCATAGTTCAATGTTTTATCAACTAAAATGAAACTTTTTGTTTCGGTGAAACTAATTTTTTTTTCGTTAAATGTGAATTATTTTTATAAAAACAAAAATATTATTTTCCATTGTAACATGCAAATTATCTTTTTACTTTCTTGTACGAAGTAAAAAGGAAGTATTGTAATCGCGAAAAGCTTAAGGTAGCATATTTCAACGAAAATATCCACTTTGACCGCTTTCGAATGCAATTTAACGATGTTTTTGCCTAATATCTATACCTAAGGACAGAATAAAAGACTCTTTTCCTCCAAAAAAACTAAAAAACTGCTTTAAAATGAATTCTGAAGAGAATTTTTCGTGGCGTCTGTACGAACGTATGTACGTACGTGCGTACGTATCTCGCATAACTCAAAAACGAGTAGCCTCAGAACGTTGAAATTTTGTATATAAGACTACTATAACATGTAGATGTGCACCTCGTATTTTGGTTTCAATCGGCCGCGCCAAACGTATATAAATATATTTATAAATATATCCACTCTGTTACCCGGCTCAGTGATCTCAGTTTCTTTACTCTTATATGTTTGTAAATTGTACATTTTTTGCTTTAAAAATGATTGAATTATGTTGTTTTTATCTTCCGGTTAAAGTTTTTATACCTTTCGTAATTCTGGAAGCAATATTTGTACAATTATCAACAATTTAAAAGTTGTTTAAGTGCGGTTAAGTTTTAAATAACATGGCGGACATATTTGTTTACATTTGAAACAGCAGAATTGTAGATTTGTTGCCAATCTAGAGACACTAAGCTTCGCAACACAAAAATAACGCCTTCATTTATTATTGCGAATTAAATCATGCTTAATCCTTTCTGGAATTTTTTCGAGGAAATAAGTATTTAAGATTTACTTCGTAATTTTTAATACAGATATTTTGAGTTTTTATGTATTTTTGCCCTGTCGCGAAGTGAAAACTGAATTGAATGAGAAATACTCAATCGTCTGTGAAAAACTGTTTCTTTTGCGTTTTATTTGCTTAATTTCTTTTATACATCGTTCTAGCTTTGTTATAGTATTTGAATAGAACATGTGGCAACGATTAGATAATTCTTTAAATGATATAAATTTTGTGCATTCTGAGTTATAATATACGTACCTGGATCTTCAAAGCTCTGATTATTTATTGCTAGTGTAAAATGTTTTTCACCATTTGCCACTTCGCTCAAATACCGCCGTCCCTATATGTACATAGTGTATAGTTACAGTAACTCATGTGCCTCAGTGTTGTATAAGAACTTTAGTGTTTAATTTCTCAGACCAAGACTTCACTGAATTGTGATATCTACTATTTCAAGATGCATTGGGCTGTGGACAGTTCACGGGAGGGTGACTCCCACGTGACTACCACTGTCCAATCCGTGTTTTACAGAAAGGATGAATTTGAATATTTTGTTTAGCTAATCTGTTGCACTTAGTTGTGCCATTTGTCTTCATTTAGATCGTGATATTAGTTTAATTATTCCAATCTAGATAACCTGTTTCAAAACTTGATAATTATTAATATTTCCAATATTTCTCATTGTACGCGTAAGCTGGTGACCACCCGCGTGACAGGCTCCTGCCTGTCACGCGGCTCCCTTACTCACCTACATTTCACAAAATTTGACAAGTTTCGCCTAGTTGGCGCGGCGTAAATCGCCTTAATTAAAAACTTAAGTACCAACGCCTTAGGGCAATTTACCAACAGAGACGGTTAAAGTAGCGGTTGGCTACTAATTGCCGCCTAGCCATTGACTCGATTTCGATTTCGTTATAATATACTGCATACTTCTGAAGGACTTTGAACTCTTATGCCATTCACAGCTTCAAACTGTCTTCGCGCCATTTTCATGATGTCTCACTATTGCTTATCCTGCACTCTTACTAGCTATATAGAGCTCACCACCTGCATTTGCCATACAACTCACTGAACCTGCCTACATGCTTCAATTTAATGCCATTGCTTACCACTGCACAATTTTTATGATAAACGCCTACTTTCGTAAGTATTAAGATATGCCTGCTCACGCAGCTGAATTTTCTTCGGCCACGGGTGTTGGTACTTCCCTAGTACCATTTATTTGAAAATATCTTTGCCTAGTGCACTTTAATGCGATCTACTGGCAAAAACTCTTTAGTAGTTAATGACCAGAAAAAAGTAAGTCATAAGTCAAGTCATAAATTATAATATGAACGAAATATAATACTGTTAAGTAAACCTAGCGCCAGAGTATCGCTATGGTAAACAAAGTCAATTTTAAAGAATACATTTATTCTGTTGTGGTTTATGCGCTATCGGCGAAAGTAGGTTTAATTCAATCTAATAAGTTAAATGAAATGCAAGAAAAAATGCGTATAATTTAATATTCGGTACAAGGAAGTCATGTGGTGTACACATCAGATTCTTTTAATAACAAAGCGAAGTAATTCGCACTACATTAAAATCTAGATTAGAGATTTGATTAAGATTGTGTGCGTATAAAATCTTACGTCCGGCATTTTGTCTTACAGGCAGTGATTTATAAGAGAAATTCCTCAATATTAATCCTTTTACTGGTTTTACTCAATTATATCCTTTTACTGGTATTTTCGTGTACAAAATTAAGTTTATTGTTCCTTGAAAGCTTGTGAAATCCAGTGCCCTAATCTAAATATGTGTGCTCGAATCTAAACACCAGTCTAACTTGCATAGTTACTAAATATAATTAAATTTGAATTAGCATATTTCTTCGATTTTAAGACGCATCCCATAATACCTGTAACAGAAAAAAGAAAAAACTAATTTTATTTTATTTATAAAATGAAACTTTAAAAGAACCTAGCAAACATTTTTTTAATAATCGACTTTGACTGCAGCGCTGTATCTGTTTAAAAAATTTTAGCTGTACTTTTAAAAAATGTTTTACTTCACTAAATTAGTGGTTGAAATTAGTGGGAGAATTGCTGTATCAATCCAAAGTTTTATGCGAAAAATATTAAGTCTTAATTTCGAAGAAATGCGGCATCTAAATACCATGCTGATTTATTTAAAGTTTCTACATTTCGCATCATAGTTAGACTTATTATAAATTAAAATCTATCAAGATCATTATATATTATCTTTTTTTCAATATTATCTCATAATAATCAACTCAAGATAAAAAATTGTATTTAGTGTTTTTTTTTTTTTTTTTTTAAGTGATTCATTGTAATTAAGGCATAAATATACTTTTTGCTATATTTTGGAAATAGAAAAATAGCTTTAAAATATCCACTTTTTTTTTTGTAAAAACCTTATCTGAATAATGAAATTGGGGAAATTCAGCGGTGCCCAACCTTGTGCTCGCCAGCCTGGTTAGGTACTATGAACAAAAAATATTTTTAAAATAACCATTCATTTATATTTCTTAATTGTTAAAATATGGTAAGCATTTATAGTCATAAGAAATATCTTGCAAGACGTTATTAAATATTGATTGCTGACTGATGAACTTGATAGCGAACATGGAATCTTATTGCTTCATTCCGATGTTAAATGGCTCAGCAGGGGAAAAGTACTTCAACGATTTGTAGAACTTCTCTCGCCAATAAAGCAGTTTTGGGAATCCGGAAATGAAAGTTATAAAGAATTAGACGACAATAATTGGTTATCCGATCTGTATTTTCTCACGCCTAAATTGAAAAGATCTCCAGGGACAAGAATAAACCTTTTTTCAGTTGACTGGGACTGTAACTGCTTTTCAGATAAAGTTAAATTTGTGGATAAATTAGATGAAAGAAACAAATTTCACCCATTTTCAGAGTTTATCAAGCCATGTTAATAACAAGCCAATTGAAACAGAGAAATACTCGGAAAACCTAAATGCACTGAAAAATAATTTTGAACTCTGCTTCTCTGATTTCCATAAAGTTCAACCAATATCATTATTCATTTCAAACTCATTTGCCGAAATTAATATTTCAGATGTGTCATATGAGATTGGAAGTATGTTTAACAAAAATGTTGATGTTTTGGAAATGTGCTCGCCATAGGCCAAAATTTGCTCGCGAGACACCAAAGTTTGGGCACCACTGGGGTAATTTATAAGGTTTCATTGAAATAAAAATTTTTGTAAAAGATAAATTACGATTTAATGTTTTAGTTTATGTAGTGTTCTATTTAATGTGTATGGTAACATTTATTACATTTCATATTTTTTCTGAAAACAATTTATGACGTCCTCAAAGTGAGGTTATGAAAACATGGATTATTTTGTATGAATGGTATTTCAACCTTTTGAAAAGAATAGAGTCTTCTTTTTTTAACGCGGGTAAAAATGACATGCTGAAAATAAGTTGCTACAAGGCTGTACTTTGCAACATTTATTTTGAAAATAGCAACTATTATTAATCAAGAAAATGCAGGAAAAGGGAGTGAGAGAAACATATTTGATACAAGGCCAGCTTCAAGCATAGACGATACTGCCTAGCGTAGTCGCCCAGGGCGCCAATCTGACGGAGGTGTCAGCTAGGTTTTTCTCGCAAACCACAACTGAATGAAAGGATATTTCACCTTTAGTAAGTATAATTTTTGCGGGCTCCAAATATACTAATCGCTTACAGCGCTGTAAAATATACAGCTTCCTAGAAAAATAATGCGTAAATTTGTTATTAAATTGGTCTAGAAACAAACAGCTCAACAACTACACATTACAGATCAGAATAGACGGAATAAGGGCTATTCTGATCTTCTGTAATGTGTAGTTGTTAAGCTGCTTGTTTCTAGACCAATTAAATTGCAAAAATACTCTTTATTTTTCTATATATTCATACCGGTTAATTTTGAAAGCAGAAAGATTAGTGGTCTTGAAAAGCTTAATAGTTGTTTGCGCAGTTACATGGGGTTATATTTTTATTCTTTTTGTATAGGAAGTTGTTCATATTTTTTAAATAAGATATCAATAATATATATTATAAGATATAATAATTTTAATGCATACTAAGAATTTCCTCTTTATACGTATAAAAATTTTATAATGTGTAAGGAGAATGGATATTAAAATTGAATGCTCATTTAGAGAAAGTAATATTTTATATTTGTCTTCAGTATTTTTAAACAGAAATTTAAATTGAAAGAAAACACTTGTAATATTTACCTCGGTAAAATATGTATTTGTTAAGAATAGATGTAAATATTGTTTCATAAATTGACTAAAATTAAGTTGTTCTTGAAAAATGTTTGAAGTTAAATTCAGGTTCAGGCAAAAATTATCATCCATGATCTTAAGTTATGATTCATGTTATAAGTTTTAAAATAAAATGTTAAAATACGTTTTTTTTCTTTCACAAATTAAAAATTTCATTTTTTATTTATTTATTTATTTTTTATTTTCAGAAAGAGATCCTGTTTCAATAGAGAGGTCAAACCTTCTTAATGTGATAAAGCTGGTTATTAAAGAACTCATTGAATCATCTTTAAAATATGGTCGTCAACTTGATTCTGATCATGTTCCTCTTCAGCACTTTTTTATTCTATTAGAACATGCTATGAGGCATGGTTTAAAACGTAAGTTAATTTTTCTTCTGTGAAGCTATTTCTGTATTTTTAAAGACTTTGTGTCCCATTTTGTGGGTCTTGTATAAAAAAAAATTGTCTGCTCCATGTTATTCAAATTTTATTTTCTAAAAAAATAATACTACAATATATTAAAGTAAAAACTCTGACATTTGAACAAAATTATTTGACTCTTGTGAAACCTGTATCTCTTTACAAAGTGCATTTAATTATAAAACTAATTAATAAAATTTGATAAAAAAATAATAAAATAGAAAAATACTGAATTATTATTTATAATTATTTTATATGGAATAGCACTGCATTAAAAGGGGAAATGGAAGTTATAAAGCTATGGTTTTGTTCAGTTAAAAATCTTACTGAAATAGTGTTATAAAAGTAAAATTGTTGACAGATTTGGGCCTCATAAAAACAATCATGGGTGGCTCAAGAGGTATATTGTTACTGTTCAAAGCCCTTGAATAACTAGCCTCATCTCAGTTTTGATCAGCACCAGCCCTAGGTGAGCACTTTATTCTTCTACCACCAACAGCTCAGACTAATAGAATCTAAGTCCCCCATTTCCATGAACTACAATCATAAATATTCTTTTATCCAGGCTGAGCTCATCAGCATGGTAACAAGTTTCATCTAACCACCATACTGAACAAGGCAGCTAATAATTTTGCAGTATTTATTAATGTCTTAACTTCAATAAAATGAAGCAAAAAGTAAGTACCTGTCAATAAAGTTAGTAAAGTAGATAATTAATTTGAATAAATTAGTACCAGAGAAAAGCCTTACTAATGATCATCACTAAGGCATTTAACATTCAATGTTATTTAATTTTTTTTATTCTGAATATATGTTTTATATTTGGCAGTGATATTTTGAAAAATATGTATTTTACATATCAAATTTTAGTATCAATGTACAATTTTAGTACAATATCAAGTGTGTTTAATCAGTTTCACTTTTGTGGCACTGAATGTTTTATCAAGAAATCAGAAATACATAATAATCTTTTTATGCAATTAGAAATTTCTGAAGTATTTACAGTCATTCATCTTCTCTTTCTTAGGAGATTCAATAATATAAGTTCTATGTATATAATTTAAGTGTATTCAAGCACTTGTGAAAAATTTTTAAAATTGCACTTTGGAACTCATAATTACTGTTTATCTTATGAAATACTGCATAAGTATTTCTTCTGATTTTGTATTATGCTATTAAATTGATATATACATTAAATTTTGAATTTTGTCATTTTATATGAATTTCCTTATAATGCAAAAAATGGAATATCCATTTGGAAAGAAAAATTCTTATATTCCATTAGGTATATTATTGAATATAACACTGCTGGCCACCCAAATTGCAACACCAAGAAAGACAAGAGATATCACAACAAAATTTATTTAGTAGATAACATGTTGACCAAGTATCAAATGATTAAATTTATAGACTTCTGTTAAGTGTGGTTCCTTCCAGAATCAGTAGCCAGAGTAGCTGCCATTGTTGGAGATCACCACTGCCATACGCCTCGGCATTGATTCAAAGAGACTTTAGCAGACCAAGCAGCTTCCATACGTTGCCAAAGTTGATCTGGTGTGGCAGCTTGGGATGTAACCTGGGTCAATCGCTCAGCAACCATGGACCACATGTTTTTATCGGCGAAAGATCCGGAGAGAGAGCTGGCCAGGGAAGCAATTCAATCTGGTGATTGACGAAGAACCCTTGGACAATGCGTGCCACACGTGGTCGCGCATTATCCTGTTGAAATATGGCTGTGGGCAAGCCCTGTTGGTAAGGAAGAACAATTGGTTCCAACACCTCGGAGCTGTAGTGCTGGCTGTTTAAAGTACCGTACATATTAGAGGAGTGTGAGAGTGATAGCCAATACCGGTGCAGGAGCAGTGTGGCTGTGCATAACATAGCTGTTCAGCATTCTCTCTCCACAGTGTCTCTAGACTTGAATCCGACCATCGTGGTATTGCAGACAGAAGCGTGACTCGTCAGTAAAGACAATTTCATTCCATTCTGTGGTCTACATCTTTCTTTCGTCGCACCATTGGTGGCGGAGAAGTCTGTGGTTCTGCATCAAGGGTAGACGAAGCAATGGACGTCTTGTGGACAGACCACTCTGCTGTAAACGGCATCGAATGGTACGCGCAGACACTGGATGATGCATTACTGACTGAATGTGCTGTGCTATGGTTCCTGATGTGACTGAACGATCCGTCACTGCCATGCGCACTATGTTCCTGTCATCAAGTGAAGTGGTGTACTAAGGTGAATGCGATCGAACACGTTGCCCTGTTGTACTCTCTTGCATCCAACAGTCACATATCCGCATTACAGTCGTTTGGTTTCATCCAACATGACTACCAATTTTCCTGAAAGATAATCTACACTCTCGGTAGGCCACTATCCTTCCTCTGTCGAAGTCAGATACTTGATCAAACGATGATCGCTGTTTACTATGAGGCATAATTGATCATTTTTTTGAAAAAACCACAAGAAAAACACAATTGCCGAACTTGAAATCGTCGAAAACTCCAAGCCTTAAATAGCGCTTTGAAGTGGCGCCACAGGCGCGCGCTGACGTGCGTCTGCGCTGTAATTCTAATCATTTGCATATCTCACCTCCGCTAATGCATGTTGTAAATTTCATGTTATTTGCATGCTTCCTTCAGGGTGTTGCATTTACGGTGGCCAGCAGTGTACTTTAGATACACTTTTTTTTAATTAAGGCAGAAAATGTGTACCAAATTTGAATGTATTATCTATCTGTTTTGTAATTTATCAGTGAAAAAATGTATAAATAGCATTTTTAATGTAATTAGCTTTTGAGAAATCGGCTAATTATATCATTTATTTTTTAAGAAAATATTTTATATAATATGCAAATACTTGTATTTTTAAAGCTTATTCCAGTTCATTTTAATGCTTGTTTGTATATTTAATTTTACTTATTATTCTGTTCTAAATAAACTTCCTATATAAATATGTTTAATATTTCAGTTAATATTTGTGACTGTGAAGATGTTATCATTGTGTCAAAGATGATACTGCATATGTTTAGGCAGTAAATCTTTAAAATTTTTAAGAATGTTTTAATATTGTATTTGTGTAAACATAGCATATTTAGATGCCTTTCATAAAATAGCTAAAAAAGGTCTGTTGGGTCCAAAAAAAGAATTGTGGAATGTCTTGGAAACTGTAGAAAAATACATGCCTGAAGCTTCTGACATAACATCAAGTGTAAGAGAACTTCCTACTGTAAAGTAAGGGAACTATATATTTTTTCTTTTAATTTTTAATATTTTTCTGTACATTATGTTTATTATTATGAGACTCAAAAAATAAGTAAAAATTTTATTCTAGAATTTTAATTGAAGTAAAACATCTTTAATACTAATGATATTTTTATAGTCATAATATGAAGATCATTTTACCAAGTATAATTAATTCTTTTCATGTATTGGATGTTAAATAAATTAATAAAAATATTATACTTCTGAAATCGTCTATACAAAAAGGAAGTATTCAAAATAAATCTTAAGGTATTCATATATTTTGTAATTAACATCACTTCGTTTTTATAATACTTCATCTACTTTTAAATTAATTTGTTATTACTATGAATTGTCCACCTCTTTTTTTTTTTTTTTTTTTTTTTTTTTTGGAAGCTTTTTTATTTCATATTTTATAAGGACTTCAGTAAGTTAATAATTTGATTTTTGACTTATGAATAGACTTAAATGCACTCGACAGATATTTATTTTTTTTCAAAATCAAGTTTTCCTTTGCTCTTTCTTAGTATTAAATGTATCAGAATTTCCAGATTTCAGATATTTTTATGTTTATTTTTATTTCTATTTTTGTTGCTGTATTTTTAAAATGCAAATATTAATTAAATATGTTTTAAAAGCAAAAATAAAAATAATATTTTATCTTGCATTCAATGAGAATAATATAATACAGTCAAAAGTCTTTAATCCGGACATCCATAATACGGAATGATCTATAATCTGGACCTCAAAGCTACAAACTTTCTGCGCATGCATCAACGCATACGCATAATACCTTTACACATGCGCGTAATACGTTTACGCATGCGTGTTTAATGTATAATGGACGGTATAAGCTAAGCTAAAATTATCTAATTATCTATTTCAGTTAATGTTGCAGATTGTGTTGTTCCGTAATCTTCTAATTGGATCCGGCTTATTATTTTTTTTTTCAGACTGTTAGAGCAATTTTATAAAAGTAAGCTTGAACTTTTGAATGTGTCAAAAAGAATTTCCGATTCTGGAGCCACCAAACGATCTACAAAGCGAAAGCATGTTCCGATGTCTATCAAACAAAAGTGGAATTGCTGCAAAAAATGGATAAAGGCATATCCTTTGATTCTTTAATCATTCCGAAATATGTTTATGAATTTCATGCTGCTCTACGGAGGGGAAGGGGGGAACGACGCAGCACGCAATGAACTGGAAGTTGATCTGTCAGCACTATCCTTATCTTCAGGGCAGATGTTTTTATTTTATTCGGCTTATAATTCCTTGCTAAATGTAGTATTTCATCTCCATGTACTCCGTCTTTGATATGATTAAAATCAAATTCCTCGTCATTATAAATATCACGAATACACATCAAATAGTTTTCTGGTTGCAATTTTCTAATTTCGACTATGCGTAATATATGCTTTACGCATGTGGTCGTTGAAAGAAATGTTTAATAAAGTAAACAAGTAAATATTAAGCTTTTTTTTTTTTTTTTTTTTTTTTTTGTAAATTTTGATACTCTTTAGATCATAATTGCTCTTTATTTCATAAATTATGATTTCATATCTTTAATTTTATAATTTCTGCATGCCATCTCACCAGATTTAAACTGATAATCTATAATCCAGAAAAACGGATAATTCGGAATCGCCAAAGTCCCAACGAGTCCGGATTAAAGACTATTGCCTATATATGCTTAATAAATCTATAACCAACGATTTGTCTCATTTTCTGTAGAACTCATTTGGGAAGAGCAAGAGCATGGTTGAGGTTAGCTTTAATGCAAAAGAAACTTGCAGATTACTTTCGAAGGCTAATTGATAGAAAGGATGAAATTTTAAGGTGATTTTTAATGCTTAAAATAGACATTTTATATTCCTCCTCTTAAGATAAATTGTTAATGAGCCTAGGATCAAATATTAATTATTTATGTTGAAATGTATCTATTTCATTCAATGGTATGAGAACATTATTATTCCATTTTACTTTATTTTATTTCTGGTTTCCTGCATGAGAACTTCTATGTTGTCTTTGCACTACTTTAAAATGTTTGTTGTTTTTCAATTTTTCTCCCCTTCAGTTATTTTTAAGTATTACTTAAAGTTTTGTTTAGAAGTAATCAGAGTACATATGCTTGCTGTAAGTGAGTTATACTAAAGCTTTATTTTGAAACTTCTTGTATCTTCTTATGTCATTATTAAGAAAAAGAAAGACATTATGCATAGTCTTTGCTAATTCTTCGTGTCATATTATAACATGAAGTAATTCAAATGCACGTAAATTTTAATTAAAAAAGTTTTATTTCAGTTTTAAATTTTAATCCTGTGTATATGGGGAGAGTTTGTACAACTCTTAAAAAAATATGATTTTTCAGGACAGTTTTGCTGTTTTTAAAGTTTTGATTAAATTGTTATCTTTTGGGTTTGTAGTTTAACATGTGTGTATGGGTGTCCCTTATTTATTTAATGCTTATTTTGTTATTAAATAGGGACTTTTATGAAAGAGATGCTTTAATGATGTCTGAAGAAGCTGTAATTGTTGGTGGCCTTCTTGTAGGACTAAATGTTATAGACTGTAATTTATGTGTGAAGGAAGAAGATTTAGATTATCAGGTAAATGTTTTATAAGCAATGTTATGTTATACATATAATCACATTGCTGCCTTTACCTCTTGTGTGTTTTATATTGCATTTAGGAAGTATGTTCAAATGTTTTTTCAATGATTGTATAAAAATTCTTATGCATGATTTTGAATAGTATAAAAAATAAAAAAAGACAGAAAAAAATAAGTTGACATGATTAAAAATATACCTATATTGAAATGCTACTCTAAAAGATGTCAACTTTGGATATTAATCAGTAAAACATTTTGTTTTATTGTAAAATTATAGGAATTAATTTGAAAAATTGACTTGAGAGTAATCTCGCCAATAAACAAATGATGAAAAGAGCATTAATATTTAAAGATTAATTTAAAAAATTAGTCTAAATAGATTTAAATGAGCGGAAAAGCTTCCCTCTTCAGAACATTTTTTATATTTTTCTCTCCCTATTTTACATAATTTTTTTTTCTAAGTAAAAAGCTTATTAATAAATGCAGTTGTAAATGTTTATGAATAGGTAATGCTAATATGCCATTAAACTCTCAAAATACCATACATCCCATCATATGACATGCACCTATAATTTCAAATTACATTTGTTAAATTTTAGGTACATTCGCTGTATAATGTGTACCCTTTTCTTTACAAATAAACCTCAAAAATACATGTCTGATACTCTTACTTTAATACTTTAATTGAAATACAATTGATTTAGTATGTCTTTTAGAAGTCAATATGACTCCTGCAAAACAAAACTCAGCGTTGGTTTCAAATGCATAGTCATTCAATTTGCAGGAAGAAAAAAAAAGGAGATTGTGCTGTAGCAAGGATGTTTGGTGTTGGTGAAAGCTCCATATGTGAGTGAAACAAAATTAAATCACAATAATTAATATGCTAAAGAATAAATGTGCTTTCCATAAAGGAGTAATGAAATAGTCTATCCTAGAAGAGTGTTGAGAACCTGGTACTATAAATTTGCCAGAATTGATTAATTGTAACAAGAAACAGCATACATTTTATTTGCCTTAAAGTCGGCAAAATTAATGCAAATGAAAGTGAAAACTTTAAAGCAAGTTTGAGTTGGTGTAGAAGAAACATGATACTGAAATGTAATTTCCCATATGGTGCTTTCATTCTTATTCAAGAGAAAGGATGGATGGATGAAAACAGTGTAAAATTGAGGATAAGAAATGTTTGGCAAAAGCATCATGTTACATTAAAGAATCCAGAAAGTCTCATAGTTTGGGACATGCTCATATCCCATCTAATGAATAATATGAAGAAATTGTTGTTATATAACAAATTTTGTAATAATAATAATAGCCTTTTGGGCACTTTGTGTGTATGTGTGTGTTTGTGTTATATAAAGAAATAAGAGTAATAATAACTATTTTTTGAATATGAAGAAATTGTTGTTATATAACAAATTTTGTAATAATAATAATAATAGCCTTTTGGGCACTTTGTGTGTACGTGTGTGTTTGTGTTATATAAAGAAATAAGAGTAATAATAACTATTTTTTCAAAAACTAGCTTATTTAACATTCTCTGTCACTGGTGCCTGACAAAAATAAAGAAATAAGGTATCAAGCTTAAAAAAGCTGAACTAAATTATACTGTGTTGAGGAACTGTGTAATTGATCTGAACTGAAGTTAAATCAATAAATGTCAATTATATCCACTTCAAACATATGAAATCAATAACCTGAAAAGAAAGGAGACTATGCTGGTGCTTGGTATAATAAGGAATGATACCTATCTTAAAAATACCGCTACTTCAAATCACATAAACTAAATCAATTTCATAACTTTCTATAGAGATAGCAACAACTTCATTTTGTTTAATTTACAACCCCACAAACACCAGGAAAGAAATATTTATACATATCAATCAATCAGTTCCTCATAAAATTAAATTAGTTTAACTAATTTCTTAGCATCTTCAATTAATCAAATAATTTATCAATAATCTTCCATAATAATAAATAATTAGTACATATAATTACATGTTTTCTGCTTGATCATTAAACCCAAGTAAGTTGATCTCCAAATTAAAAAAAAAAAAAAAAACTTCAAACAAATGCAGTGACTGGACAGACCAGCAAATAAAGAACAAAAATAAAGCATACAATATTTATCACTAAACACATTTATTATTTTCTAGTTAAAATGAACTTTCAAATGATTCGGTTAACTGATCAATTGCTTACAATATTTTCAGTAAAATGCATTTAAACACATATATTTAAATTTACTAAATAAAATACCCTCATTCAGAAGTCAAACAACAAAAATCAGCATTATATTTTCAAAATTTTCACAGTGACTGGACTGTGAAAATTTTGAAAATATAACGCTGATTTTTGTTGTTTGACTTATGAATTAGTATTTGTTCAGCGTGTTATTGTGTCTTAATTAAAATACCCTCATCTTAATGTATTATATCTTATTTTAATATTGTTTTTACATTCCATTATTCACAAATTTAGATAGTTAAGCAAATTCTGTAATCTTTTCATTTACATATACATTAAAAATAATTGATCATTGCATAGTTGCTAACTTTCAAGGATCCTTACAGTATTAATTAAAATAGAAGACAAGGTAAAAAATCATCACTGGCAGGTTGAAGACCAAACATCAAACTGCCTTTACGGTGATTGTAGTGATCACCAGAATACTAACGAGATCTCACAGTCCATTAGATCTTCCTGCACTTATTTTGGTTAACAACCTACGAAATGTCCACTAAGTCCAAAACCATGCATTGCTACTGGAGGCAGATCAAGGATATTTAATTGCTCTTGATTCCTCTTTGCGTTCATATCACTTTCGAGGTTTGAAGTGATTAGTAGGTATGGTGATAATAGTCTGTGCTAAATCATCTCGCACTATATTGCATTTTCATTATTCAATCTCCAAAACACTACTTGAAATTCAACACCACAGTAAGCATTAAAAAGAGACTTTTCATCAGGAATACAAAGTTGGGCACTAGTCATTCAATTTAGCTTCATCTCCTTACTTGCAATTGCTTGATAAAATCAGCCAGCTTTTACACAGATTCATGTGGCCCCCAGCCAGTTAGGGCCTGTCGCTAAACAGCGCTGGCTGTGCTCCTTCAGTCCCCTTCCCTCTAAAATTTCAGACAAATCTTTTTTTTTTCCCCTAAACAAAATTTCTGATGAGAAAAGACACAGTTAACTTAACCCCTTCCAAATTCTAAGAATAACATGGAGAATAAGGTTACTCCTGCCCTTTTAATTGCCACCCAAAAGAATCCACTCAATGCCTCTCCATTTGAAAAACCATTTATCCATGACTTGCAACCTTCTCAAAACAAAATTGAAACAAGATTGATTTCCTTTTTTCAGACACAGTAAATGAGGCCTCCCATAACAACAGATACTTTAAACTGCTCTTTCTCATTGTAAACCCGATTCACAAGCTGCCAAGAGAATAAATTTAGGGAACACTGACTAAGTAATTTCACTCCCACTTCTCTCCAAATATTCCGAAAACCCACACCCTGCTTCTTCGTGAGAAATATCTAACTATTGAAAATAAATACAACTAAAGCTTTTAACTGCTAAAAACAAATATCTGCTACACTAGTCACAGTTTCAGTTAAATAAAAAACCTTAATAGCAATTAACTAAATTACGCTAACACAATTGAAATTTAAGACGCAAACTTTTTAAAAGAGTGTAGTATAGACACGGCAGTTATTCCAGGGAGATTAATGCCATTAATTTAGCCTTTAGATGTGTATATCAATAAACCATTCAAAGAAAATTTAAAGTGACAGTGGAATACAAGGATGTTGGAAGGTGAAAAAACGTTAACCCCAAAACAAAAAAGCCAAATGTGTCATGCCAGTTTAGAAATAATGTGAGAGTAAATAATAAAACCATGGAATGAAATTAAACCCGACATAATTCAGAAGTCATTAAAAAAATGTACTATACCTGACAATTTAGGTGAAATGGAAAATGATTATTTATTTATGGATCAGAGTAACAGTGATGGTGAAGATGAAACAAAATTCAGTGAGGTGCCTGAAGATATAATGGAAGACAAATATGGAACTTTTCATATTATCTGGTAATGAAAATGTTAAGATCATAAGGTATTTATGTCATTTCATTTAAATAAGAAGCATTTAAGTACACGTAGAAATCTAATTTTTGTATGCTCATCTTTTCCTTTTTTTTTAAATCTAACATTTTTATTTCTAGCATATAATCGGCTCCTGTAAATTTTGATATTATTTTTTGCATTAAAAGTGTGCATTATATGCCATAATATATGGTATATGCCAAAACCTTCAGCACTTCATCTTTTCATTTATTTTGGTAAGATTTTCTTAAATATTTAGCAGTGTAACTATCAAATTTTAAGACTGAGTTAACTTAATGGTTAAATAAATAAAAAATGTATTTTTAATGAATTACATACTTACAATTATGGTTTAATCCCCCACTCCTCTGTGTTGAAATTGAATCATAAATATTTTCTTAAAAGTATATACTATACCAAGCAGAATATTTGAACAAATTTAAAGAATGGGCATGTAATCATTTTACATATTATTGATTATCCTTGTAGAATGTTAGTTTGCATAACCTAATAATATGTAAACCTGTGCATATTAAAATGATTTAATGTTCATATTTTAGCAAGGTGTCATTGACTTCAGTTTGTATTTGAGGGAATCAAATGGCGAAGTACAAGTACCAGAAGGGTATGTGTTATAATCTTGTCAGTTACGTTATAGTTTTGTTCAGTACTAAATTTTTAACTCTCATATTTTTCTTATTTTGTAAAAATTTGTAATTATTAAAGTATTAGCTGTAAATTGAATATTATTAACTATTCATAACTAAAATTAAAGTATGCCTGATTGCATACACAGTAGGAAATATATAGCAGAGAGTAAGTTATATTAAGCTCATTGTAACCAGTTTTGATGATAAAATTGTAACAGTACAAATATATTGTATATGCTTCTAAGTTTAGGTGACATAAACGTAAGTTTACTGTAAATGCTGATTTCAAAACCATCTTATTAGTTTTCGTGTAATGATTTATTTTTTGTGCGTTCTAATTTATAATTTTGCTGTATAATTTAATGTTCATAACTAAATAAAATTTTGTTAGTTTTGACATTCTATAAGTTAATATGTTTACTAAATTAACATTTTTAAGATTACTTGGTTGTATATTTCCTGCTTAAAATACATTTTGATTAAGAAATCATCATAAATATAATTTAAGTACTTGGAGTGTGTTATATATAATGTGCTTTTAACTCAGTTTTCATTGTCTCATTAATTTCTTTGCATGTAGCCTGCATTGAACTTTTATGCACAGTCCAGTCACATTAATGTGATCACCACCTACTTTCGATGTCAACGTTAAATAACCAATCACAGAAAGCAGGTGACAGCACATAGCAGACATAGCTGTGGAGCATTTATAAAGGGTGTGTGAGAGAATTAGAAAACATTGCAGTTGTTGATGTAATCCAGAAATGGAGCGATTTATCTGACATCCAAAAGGGCATAATCATTGGCATTTGGGCCAAGGGTGGAATCATTTCCAAAATGGCTAATTTTGTAAACTGTACACATGCCAACCTTGGTAAAAGTATGCCATGCATGGCAAAATGGCACGATCAAAATCAGCGACGTAGCAAATGTGGTGCACCATGGGCCTTAGATGACAGAGATGAAGGATGGCTGCAGAGATGCATTTGGGTGAATAGACGTGATAGTGTTGCACAACTGACTGCCCAGATGAACCAAGGGGCTATCAACAGTGTCTCCTCAATGATGATTCAGCGAACCAGGCTGCATATGGGCCTCCATGGCAAATGCCTGATTAAAGCACCTATGCTGACTGCAGTTCATTGGGGGCAAAGGCTAGAATTTGCACACAAGTTTGCACATAAGTACACAACTGGACGTCCTCTGAGTGATGACAAGTGGCCTTTTTTCAATGAATCACATTTTATGTTCCATCAGAGAGATGGACATTGGTAATTTTGTAAACCAAGGAAAGCCTTTCCAGCATGAAACATTGGAAAGCAAACACCCTGCAACATTTTCATGAAGGATCAAGTTGGAGGAAGGAGTATTATGGTCTAAGGAATGTTTTCATGGCATTCTCCGGGTGTAGTCATCATTGTGGATGGCTCAATGGATCAATAGAAATATGCATCTGTCCTTGCGGACCATGTCCACCCTGAGAATGATGCCATCGACCAGCAGGACAATATGAAGTGTCATACAGCTTGCAGTGTATGTGCATGGTTTGAAGAGCACTAGGATGAATTTACCATACTTTCCTTGTCAGCAAACTCCCTGTACTTAGACGCAATCAGAAATCTGTGGGACCACCTCAAAAGGGTTGTTCGCACCATGTAACTTATCATAGCTGGGCACTGCACTGGAATCGGCATGGCTGAACATCTTAAGTGAACACTTTCAAGAACTTAACTAACTCTCTTTCTGAAAGTCTCGCAGCTGTCTGCTCTGCGAAAGGTGGTTATTCTGGCTTTTGACAAATGGTCACATTAATGTGACTGAACTGCGTATTCTTGTGTAATTAATTTTTTGTTTTGATGGGTATTTCTAGAGAACCTCTGGAGGTCTAAAAATTATTAAATTTAAAGTTTATGTGAGAGGAAAAACTTGTAGTAAGAAAATTTTTGCAAACTTGTGAATTTTTAAAACTCTCCTTATAAAGTTTTTTTACCAGCTAGTGGTAATTTCATTTTTAACTGTTCTTGTGTTTTCATATGGGAAAGGGGATCAGATGAATTGAATGACTACTCTCATTTCTTTTGTAGCAGATTTTTGGGCAAGACAAAATATATCCCCCTTCTCAAAAAATGAGGAATAGTAGCATATTTTTTTTAACAAAATATTAAATATTAACAGTTAGGTATTAACGTGATCCTTTAACATTTTTTTTCCCTTAAAGGGTTGATACAAATAATTTTACTGCTGTCTTGGATCAAAAAAATTATATTGAAGAACTGAATCGACACCTTAAGTAAGTAAATTTCAATTTTTTATGTGTGGGAAAATGTTTACGATTTTTTTCATTTTGTGCAGAGATAAATATTTCTGTTTATTCTGTTATATGTTTCATTTTCAACAAAGTAACTCATTTTTTTTTTTTTTTCTTTCAACCATTTTTAATCAAAAAATCAGATCGTTATTTCCTTTCTTGAATATAGATGCAGTTTGTTGGAAATTTCTATGTTCAGTTTGATGCTGCATAATAAGATTGTGGTTAGTGTTATCAGTTTGGATACTGTTATTGAGTTTCTGAAATCCCAGCCATTTGTATTTGGAAAATACATCACTAATTATGATCACTATGAAATCCATCGTAAATTTGTAGCTTATTGTGTTTGTTATGAAATACATCACTACAAAAATATGGAAAATACATTGTGATTCACTATTCAGTTAATAGTATCAAAATATTGTCAAATAATTTTTTAATTTGAAGTAAAGTCACCAAATAAGCTCAAAACAGATTTTAAAAATTTGCTGAGAATCAGAAAAATGTTGCCAAATAGCTTGTTTTCAATTTAGTAATCATTTAAAATTAAGCAAAAAGCAACCTTTATTTTGCTTAGATTGTGAATAACTATCTATTTTAAAGAAAAATTCGTGAAAACATCTATGCCAAACTTTTTTTTTTTCTCTAATTTTAAATTTTGTATGTTTTCTTTCAGTGAATGAGGGATGCTGTGTGAGTATTAAGATTAGGGGTATAGCATTGGTCAAATAATTTCTAGAAATATTATGAACTCTTTGTGTTAAAGAAGTTATGAACACGTCATAAAAAAATTTTTGCATTTTCCTAATTAAAATTCTGTGCAAGTAAATGCTAAAATGTTTCTTTTATTTGTATTAAATTAGTTAAATTCTATTGCTGTTGGGAAGGATAGTTTTCCCGCATCACTTAATGTTCCCATTTGATCAAGGCCCACCATCAAGGCTGATCAAGGCTGCATGGGTGTTTTCATGGTTTTCCTTATTTGTAACATGTATGCGAGCCAATTTCCGTAGAAAGTCCTCCATGAGGGCATCTGTCCCTTAGGCAGATAGCCCTAGTGTGCTTTGCCATATTCTCAATAAACAGAGTCAAACCTATTTGATCAATGTTATCAAACGATCATGGACAAACATGATCACATTAAATGGTGTCTACTGTAATTATAATAAAATTAGTTAAATTGATCAGAAAATAAAACCTTTAAGACATTTTATAGTCTCTGAGGATAATAAGTAATATTATTTGTAAAGGTAAAACTTATAGTTATGTAATTATTCATAAACAAAATAGAATTTTAAAATGCTGTTCTAAATTCATTTTTGTGGATAGTGGTCTTAATTTGCAAACTTTTAATCTACATTATATTTAGAATTAAATAACTAAATAAGTTAATCTATAAATTAAAAGTTGAATTTTTTTCATTGTCAATACTAAAAGTGGATATAAATAGTGTATCTCATAAGTGGGTTTTTTAAATCAATTTAACAAATTATTAAATTCCAGATAATATATTGAATAACTGAATAAATTATTAATTCAGATCAATTCAATGAAATTTTCTGTAAAATGATTTGTGCTACTTTAATTTATGCTTGAACTACTATAGAAAATATATTTTTATAAAAGACAAAAAGGATATTTAAGTTTAGCATTTTAGGTACATGTTGTAATAGCTTAATTTTCAATTATTATAATTATTATTATTTTTTTTTTTTTCAGTTTCTCTCTTTTTAAAACATTAGTATTTTGAAATATTTAAAACAACATTAATGTTTTCTATTTGTAGTGCTACTGTAACAAATTTACAACAAAAAGTAGAACAACTACAGACAACTAATGCCTTGATGAAAGAAGATTTAGCTATATCAAAGAATCAAATAATAACATTACAAGATGAAAATGCTCAGCTTCGTAAACTGTGTGATCAACTAACATTAGAAAATAAAAAGAAACTCGAAGTATGTTTTTATATTTCAAAGTTTCTGCATTTTATGAAACAATTTTCATTAACAACCAATTAAGATTTATTATACAGTCAAAAGTTGTTAATCCGGACTTGTCGGGACTTCGCTGATTCCGGATTATCGATTTTTCTGGATTATAGATCATCAGTTTAAATCTGGTAAGATGGCATGCAGAAATTATAAAATTAAAAGTATGAAACCGTAATTTCTGAAATAAAAAACAATTATGATCTAAAGGGTATCAAAATTTACAAAAAAAAAAAAAAAAAAAAGAAAAAGCTTAATATTTATTTGTTTACTTTATTAAACATTTCTTTCAATGTAAGTTGTTTAAGTTGGTTCGTTTTATGTGATAATACTTTCTCTTTAATTCTATAAATAGACATAATGTGCCGCAGAGTTCCCCCCCCCCCACACACACACACACCCCGCCGCAGAGCAGCATGAAATTGATAAACAGATTTCGGAATGGTTAGAGAAATGAAGGATATGCCTTTATCCATTTTTTGCAGCAATTCCACTATTTGTTTAACGGACTTCGAAACATACTTTCGCTTTGTAGATCCTTTAGTAAATATATATCGGAAATTCTATTTGACATAATCAAAAGTTCAAGCTTACTTTTATAAAATTGCTCTAACAGTCTGCAAAAAATAATAACCCGGATCCAATTCGAAAATTAAGGAACAACGCAATCTGCAACATTAACTGAATTAGATAATTTTAGCTTAGCTTATACCGTCCGTTATAAATTAAACGCGCATGCGTAAATGTATTATGCGCATGAACACACGCATATTCACAGCCGTAAAGGTCTTACGCACATGTGCAGAAAGTTTGTAGATTTGATGTCCGGATTATGGGTGTCCAAATTAACGACTTTTGACTGTAGTATGTCTTTGTTTTTATTTTTTGGAGTTAGTATTCATGTGAGCCATGTGAAAAATGCTCTTAATAATTAATAATAATAAGAGCTAGAGGCATGGGAAAACAAATGTAATGAGAAAAGTATAGAAACTCTACTAATCTATAACATATTAAACTTTAGTTATGATAGGGAGTAAAAAACCCTTAAAACGTATATAAAATCAGTTTTAATTGTTATTTTATTTGTTTAAATTAATATTTGAATGATTTTAAATCAATTGATATAGTATAAATTAGTTTTTTAGCACAGTCAAAAGTCGTTAATCCGGACTCGTCGGGACTTCGGCGATTCCGGATTATGGATCATCAGTTTAAATCTCGTAAGATGGCATGCAGAAATTATAAAATTAAAAATATGAAACCATAATTTATGAAATAAAGAACAATTATGATTTAAAGGGTATCAAAATTTACAAAAAAAAAAGCTTTATATTTATTTGTTTACTTTATTAAACATTTCTTTCAATGTAAGTTTTTTAAGTTGCTTCGTTTTTTATGTGATAATACTTTCTCTTTAATTCAATAAACAGACAAAATTTCTTCTTCAGTTACAAAGTTCCGCTGTTCAAGTCCTATAATTGCCTTGTAGAGAATACTGACTAATTTGTCAATCGAAATTTTTTTGTTTTCAATGACCTCCGTCACTTTCTTCGCTATCAGAAGTGAATTATAATGATGAGGAATTTGATTTAAATCATATCAAAGATGGAGTACATCAATATGAAATACTACATTTAGTAAAGAATTATAAGCCAAATAAAATAAAAACATCTGCCCTGAAGATAAGGATAGTGCTGACAGATCAACTTCCAATTCGTTGCGCACCGACCGCGGCATTAAAGATAAACAAAGTTTAGATAAACAAAGGATATGCCTTTATCCATTTTTTGCAGCAATTCCACTTTTTGTTTAATGGAAACATACTTTCACTTTGTAGATCCTTTACATATTAGTAAATATATATCAGAAATTCTATTTGACATAATCGAAAGTTCAAGCTTACTTTTATAAAGTTGCTCTAACAGTCTGCAAAAAATAATAAGCCGTATCCAATTCGAAGATGAAAGAACAACGCAATCTGCAACATTAACTGAATTAGATAATTTTAGCTTAGCTTATACCGTCCTTTATACATTAAACGCGCATTCGTAAACGTATTTTGCACACACGCACATGCATATTCGCAGCCGTAAAGGTCTTACGCGCATGCGTCTGCGCAGAAAGTTTGTAGCTTTGAGGTCCGGATTATAGATCATTCCGGATTATGGGTGTCCGAAGTAATGACTTTTGACTGTATAATCATTATTATTTCTTAGTTTAAAACTGAATTATTTGAATTCTATAAATCTTATAAAGTGAATTTATTACAGTTTAGGATTGTTAACCATTTTAAGAGTATTTTATTTTAAGTTTTGTGTTTATTCATTCTGTAAATTATGAAGTTTTGTATTTAAAAGAATTTTTGAAGCATTTTAACTGCATTCACTTTTTCTGAATGATTTAGGAAGTTAAAGTAGATATGATTGCAGAGAGGGAAACATACCAGACAACTCAAGTTGGTCTTGATTCTATGTATACAGATATTAAAAATCAGCTTCAAGAGGAAATTTCCAAAAGGCAGGCACGTTCTGTATTTGCAGATTTATAAAGCTATATTAGAAACTTTTTTAATTTATATTAAATTATATATATTTTATTATATTACTTATCATTTATTTATACCAAGAAATACATTATCATCATAGAAATTTACTTGTTTTTTTTGGGGGGGGGTTAGTGTGCATATATTTGATTAAATTTGCTGCTGCTTGTACATCTCAATTCTCTATATGAATTCTAAGTATAATTATTATATTAGCCATTTTTTAAAGAAAGTTACAACTGTTAATTTAAAAAGGTTTAAAAAAGAATCATCTGATTTTAAAAAATCATAACTATTCAGCTTTTCATCCGATTTGATCAAATAATGTGTAGGTAGAAAAAGGAAAATCTCGAGTTCTATGCAGTTGGTGATGATAGCATTAATTCTCTACCTTAAACCACTACTTTAGTGTTTGACTAGATGGTGACTGCATAACAGAAATTGTTTTGTGTTCAACACTTCACAAAACATGAGTCCATAACAACTAGTCAGAATAATTTTTGTCGACAGTACACTAGTGTTCAACGACCTACTGCTCAGAGTGTTAGTTGATAGTATAAACAGTTCCAAGACATGGGTTGTCTGTGTAAAAAGAAATCACCTGGCCATCCCCACATGTCAGATGAAAATGTGGATTGCATCCTACAGAATTTCACATGTAGTTCACATAAATCCTCTCATCGTGCTGATTGGGTACTTGAAATTCCAGCAACATCTATTAAGTTAGATTATGCTTGTCATAAAATAATTGACATATATTTTAATATAAACTGAATAACCTGATAAAGGTATTTTAAACTGAATAACCTGATAAGGTATTTTAGTAATGTTCATTGAAATAACTTGTGTCAGACATGAATTTTGTGAGCAGTACACTTTTTATACTGTTTTTATTATTCAGTATCTATACTAGGGATGGGCAAACTACAGCCCTCCGGAATGTTCTATCCGGCCCGCATGGATAGAATTTTAATTTGCTGGTCCGAGGCAAATTAAAAGACATATATATTATATACAGGAGCAAATTAAAAGACATATATATTATATACAGGGTTCATACGGTCCTTAAGAGTCCTTAAAAGTCCTTAGATTTTTTGGAACCGATTTTCGGTTCTTAAAAGTCCTTAATTTTGGCCAAACTCAGCAGAAGGTCCTTAATTTTAATTATTTGAAATTTTGTCTGTTTTAAGACTGCCATTTTGAGTGTGAATTAGCATTTTGGAGGAACATTTTGGGCGATTCACTGACATGTATCTTTTGAATGGATTCATGGGTTATAATTTGTTTCTATTTCAGATGTAAATGATGGAATACTCGAGTTTCTAAGCAAGGAGTGGAACAAGCATTTCGAAATTCATTTTTTCTATTAAAGAGCTTTTAAACAACATTTCGCTTTTGGGAATGTGAATTCTTTTATTAAACATTTCTAAATTTGGCGACTTATCAATATTTTGGCGATTTTAAGATAAGTTTCTGTAGAATTTTAATTCCAAGATCTGAGAATTTTTCAACGATTTTTTTTTAAAACATCGTAACATTGATAAATTTCATTAAAATAATAGTGTTATATTAAAATTATATTTAAAAAATAACATTACTTTTTTTTTTTTCACTGTCATATTATAAAGTTTCATTTTGGCAACTTATTATTCACTATTTTGAATCTGAAAAATAAACAAGGTATTATGCTCTAAAGTAGAATTTACGAAACATCTCTTAGCAAAAGCAAAATTAGCTATGTAAATAATTAAAAATGTTTTCTTTTTAATTTTTTCATAGTAAGAGTTTTTCCCCATGTAATTGTCTCAGAATATTCAAAATTCTCAGAATATGCTATATAAAATTAATTTTACACTTTTCCCTCCTCCTTTTTTTTTCAAAAATATTTCTGGCTTTTTGCTGTTACAGAATTGGTAGGGCTAATTTTTCTTTAGGATTTGAAGGAGTTGAAGGCAAGATTTATAGACCCACGATTCGGGAAATATGTGACAAAATGAAAAATGTCTCTATGGTATCAACACGTAATGGATATATTTTACAGAAAGTTTGCAATAATTTTTTTACTTTTTGGAGAACGTCTGAAAAACAATGAAAACATAATATTTGAATGTTTTTACTTATGATACTAGAATCTTTTAACATGTTTCTCTTCCCTTTATTTTCTGTACTTTTCATTAGACTCAAATGTGGAAAATATCAAAAAATGATTCTAATCTTATCACATGGGCAGGCATTATAGAAAGAGATTTTTTTTTTATTAATAAAGAAATTGAAAACTCACAATTTAAAAGATTCATCTAATATGTCTTAATGTATCGCACACATAGCTGGCACTAGGCATTTTTCCACCTGATGCAATCTCTGTGGATTCTAAATTCTGTTGCCTAGTGCCTTCCTAATTCTGCTTCCAATGCCTGCTCTAAATTCTAAAAGTTTTGCCATTTCTAGATTTTGTTGTTCGGTCTGTCACTAAATTCTAAAAATTCTGCCACATCAGCTCTGTAACTGGCCTTTATCATATATATTTCATATAAATGTTCATATTACTAAAGAAATAGAATTAGCCACTTTTTCTATACATTCTAAATGCATTTAGTGTTTTTTAGAATAACAGAATCCTTAATTAAATCCAGAAATTCCAAAATGAAAAGGAAACATGCTGAAGAAAGAAACTGAATACATAAAGAAAATTATTCTTCAAAGATATGTGCAGCTATTATTATTATGTAAATTACCTAATTGTTTAAGCCTTTACTATAATTTCCCATTTCTATTTCCTCATTTGATAGAGTTACTGAGCCAGATTAAATTTTAATTAAATTGTATAATCTTTGACCACTACTCCACATTTTTAATTTGAATTTGACGTCACCGTGAGCTGTAATTGATTTTGTTAGCATCAGAACATGCCTTTATGTTCTAAGTTCTTTTTAAATAATCCTAGGGATCCTAAGGGATCTATTTTATTTTTAGAATGGTATTACAAAAGTTAAATTTAGGCATAGAATAATATTTTCAATTGAATTTATTCAATTCTCATTTGCTCATAGGTCCTTAATTTTTTTCATTAAGGGTCCTTAAAAGTCCTTAAAAGTACTTAATTTTCGTGTGCCAAAATGTGTACGAACCCTGTGTATATCCATCTTATTTTCTACTTTGTTTAAATATTATTATTTGTCTTCCCTTTTTTTTCAAAAGACTGATGATCTTTTTACTTTCTCTATTTTTGTTCTACAAAACATAAATTGATGGAAGTAGCAAGCACAGGCAGCTTTCAATTGGTAAAGTGTTAAAAGCGGAAGTTCTTTGTTAGTTATAGCTGTAGAATGGCACGAACAAGCGTTATCTCTTTCTCATGGAGCAGACATAGGGAAATCCAGTATAGGTGAATTAGACCTCACATGTGCCAGACTTCGCATTTTAAGCTCCAGCCAGCGGCTTTTTCTTTTGGCGAAAGTTCTTATATTATTGATTGTGTATGGAAAAATTGCGGACATATAGCATCATTGTGAATAGTTGTAAAATTAATAAAGCGTAGCTAGTGTTTGTTTGGGTTATTCGTAAAACATTTCTACCCTGAAATGGCTACTAAAAAACACAAAGTTGATTCAGAGTGCAGTGCTTTACATGATGAATGGACCTGGAAGTATTTTTTTTTACAGTTGTAAAAGATAAACCAGTGTGTCCCATCTGCAGTGAAGCTGTAGCAGTCTTCAAAGAATATAACATTTCCCGTCATTTCACATCTAAGCATAAGAATTCCAATAACAAAGCAATGTCCGAATATGAAAGAGAACAAACAGCAAAACACTTTTGTAAAAAATTAGCAGCCCAACAAAATTTTTTCAAGAAGGTAAACAGTATCCAAGAAGCAGCTACACATGCAACTTACATTGTAGCATACAATATTGCTAAAAATAATAAAGCTTTCAGTGATGGGGAGTTTGTTAAATTATGTACATTCCAAGTTAGTGATGTTTTACGTCCAGACAAGAAAAATAATTTTGAGACAATAAGCTTATCTCGAAAAACGGTGACTTCTAGAATCAAAGACATCGATAAAAATTTGACATCACAATTAGAGTCAAAGATTGGCCAGTTTAAATTTTGCTCCATACGATGTACTGTTTTACATGAAAATAAGGTGGCTTAGAGCAGGATGTGTTTTCGAGCAAATTTGGCAGTTCAAAGAGAACATTTCATCATTCTTCCATGAGATACAGTGTTCTGCAGAGTGTGAAATGTTAGATGATACAGAAGACTTTCAGACAGCATTTTTTACAGATCTTCTTTGTCATATGAGCAACTTGAATGCCAAGATGCAAGGGAAAAATCAATTTATCGACAATATCTGGGCCCATCTCAAAGCTTTTAAATTAAAACTTAATCTGTTTTATGGGCAGCTAGCTAAGAACGAATTGTCTCATTTCCCGATGTTAAATTCAATATCCTCAGTAAATGAGGAAAAGCTTAAGAATTATGAAGATGGCTTGAAAAAACTGGATTTTGAGTTCAAACGCAGATTTCAAGATTTCAAGCCATTCAAACAGAATTGGATATTTTTACTATACTTTTCAACGTAAAGTGAGGTCAGATTTGCATCTTGAATTAATTGAGTTGCAATCTAACAATCATCTCAAGCAGTTGTTTCTAAATATACCAAAGTTAGAATTTTACAAATCATTGTCGAAAGTAAGTTTCCTAAATTTAATATCTTAGAAAGAATACCTTAGAAACCTTAGAAGGAATTATTTCAGAAGTAGACTAACAGATGAGTATTTAGGCTCATTCTTTAGAATGAGTACAACTCACTTCGAACCTCAATATAAGGAACTTTTAAAAATTAAATCGCAATTTCATTCATCTCATTAACATATATAAAATGTAATACTTGTATATGGTTTTTAAAATTTTAGAAAAAAATTATCTTGGCCCACCAAACATTTTTTTTCGCTTTTTGGCTCGCGACTGAAAAAGTTTGCCCAGCCCTGATCTATACTTATAATTTATCATTGTTAAAAATATAATTTTTCTTAAAAATTTTAGCAGTTAAAATTTGACAATGATCATCGCTAATAAACATTTGTAGAATTAATGCATGAGGAATTATATGTATAATTAAAGTATTTGACCAAAATTAAATGATCAAGTTTGCATTGTTAACTGTAACATTTTAATATCTATATTTTCTAAAAATTGCTGTAGTGCTCTTGATGCAATAGAACACAGGAAACAATATATTAAAAATAATTTATCTCTTATTCAATAGCTTCCAAATTAAAAGGAAAGATATTCTTTGATGTATTTTAAAATACTATATTAAAATCAGTAAATTATCTTTTCCATAAAATACTTTAAATTTCCTGACAAAATATGTTTGAGTACAATTACAGTAAACAATTTCATTTATTGTGGCTTTTTTTTTTTTTTTTTTTTTTTTTAATATGATTCTAGAGTATAATATTTTTTTAAAAAAATTTTTGCTTTTCATGGACTTATAAATATTAATTGTTGATGAAATCTACTTAATGCACATACTTAGCACATCATAATGACAACCATTCATTAATATGTAGTGCATTATAATAACAATTATCTAAATTTGTTATTCAAAACTAAAAACCTCTTGTGTATTGCATGTATCTATTAGTTAGTTGCTTCCCTATTGCATCATTCATTATAGTGATGCTTATTATTGTACCAGTTCCTTATGTATGTTTTATTTAGAGGTGATATATATATTAAAATACATCACTGAATGTAATCAAAATGTGACTTGTAACTTCCCCAGTATAAAATCTATGATTTACAAAATTTACAAATATTTTCATTTACACCTCAGCTGCTGAGGTAAAAGTTTACTTATTTTCAGGTTGGTTTTACATGGAATGATCCAATGCTAACTTCTCTACAGGAGCTAGAAGTTGAATGTGAACTACAAAGGACTTTGAGAGATGAAGCAGAAGTAGCCATGAAACTTCTGGAGAAAGATATACATGAAAAACAGGACACCATTCTGTCAATGAGAAGACAACTAGAGGATATTAAAGCTATAAATCTGCAACTTTATAACAAGTTACAGGTAAATTTTAAGGAGGGAAATCAGATGCATATTAATATAATCCAAATCCATGTAATAGGTACTATTTAATTCTTCTTCTGATTCATCATATTTTAAATTACACTGAAGGGAAATAATAGGTATTCTTTTGGCTTACAGTGCATTTTGATTTTTTTTAATTTATTCAAAATACATATTTCCTTTTAAGAGTGTGATAACTTTAAATTAAGAAGATAACAAATCAAAGAGCATAATTTCATATTACAGATATGTAAAGGAATAAAGATAAAGATTAAACAGATACTTGATTGAAGATTTTTGAGTCATTTATTATCATTATTCAAAATGGAATATTAATTATGAGTAATAAATAAAATGTATAAAATGAGAACCCAGTAAACATTTGACAATTTGGCATGCTGAAGGTTTTAACAGTGGTTTATTACTAGTATAATGCAGTATAAATGATTTTCATGCATTATATAGAAATTATAATTTTTCCTTGCTTATAAATTATTAAACATGTTATAATTCATTAGGGAAAAAATTTAGAATATACATAATTAAACATTTTTTATCAATTTATGTTTTAGAAAAATAGTAACTAATATTACTTAGCATACTGTCAAAGATTTAATGAATGTGATTAATTTATATTCAAAAAAACTTCATTGCAATACCAGTAGCACTGTTTATTTCCATTTATTCAAATACCTTGCTCTTTTTTTCCAGTACATATATATCGGGTTTTAACGAAAGTTTCCACCACTGCAAATATTGTCTGCGCAAACAGTTCATGTTGCCATGGTTAATTATATTTTGTCAAACAATTTTTGGCATTTGAAAGAAAGGGACTTGCTTTAGAACACTCTATTGTAAAACTTTAAAGAAAATATCATTATCATTAAGTACAAGGTGTCTGAAATGGAACTATCATGCTACCTGATTAGAACCATTATTTACTTCCAGTTCTGTTTCAAAACATCAGCTACAGAATGTCACCAAATCATATATACAACTTTAGTACCTAAAGCTGTATCATATGACACTGTGAAGGTTTGGTACCAAAAATTCAAAAACAAGAACTATGACATTCAAGAAGCAGAGTGCTCTGGCCTACTTGTGAGAACTTGTGGAAGAAGATCAGTATGCAGACATTCGAGAGCTTGTTAAATAGTTAGACATTAGTGCCATGTCCATTAGTCATGCTATCCATGCATAAACTTGATGTACAAATTCAATCACTGGGTGCCGCATGAGCTGACTCAAGCAGATAAGGATAGATGTGTTTGGCCCTGCAACTTATCTGCAATTATCAACACAAAGACAAAATTCTGGACTGGATTGTCATTTGTGATGAAAAGTAGATTTAATTAAACAACACAGGCCGAAAAGTGATTTGCTCTGCACCAGGTGAGCCTGTCGGCACCCTCGCAAAGCACCATTTGACTAAGATTATGTTTTATATCTGGTGTGATTGCCATGGTATTATCCACAGAGAGTATCTGGAAAAAGGTAAAACCCTTGATAGTAAGGTGTGCAATGAGATGCTAGTCCATGTTAATGATGCTATTAAAGAAAAACATTGAACTTAATTCCGGCACAAAAAAGTGATGTTCCATCAAGATAATACAAGACCACATGTTTCTGCATTCACAAGTCTGACTCTGTATGCACTTGAATGGAATCTTTTGCCACACCAATGCTCCTTCAGACTTCTACCCTTTTCTACACCTGTAGCTACATTTTTCTGGTGCTGTCTTCCATTCTGCACAGAACGTACGAAATGAGGTTGATCTGTTTTTGGACTCACGGCCACCAAGTTTCTGGGTGAAAGGCTTTGGAAAACTACCAAAGCATTGGCAGAAAATCATGGATTTGGGTGGTACTACCTGCACTAAAGGTACTGCATTCATGTTTTTTCCCCCTAACTTTATTAAGAACTTTTTTGGTGAGAAACTTTCGTTACAACCAAATATTTTATTTTTATACATGAAAATATAAATAAAATCCCATCTCTCACTGTGCATTAAATACATATTTTACAGTCAAAGTTGCAAATTTTTAAAAAAATTTCATATACCCCAGTGGTCTGCAGTCTCAGTTATTCTGGATTTTAGAGTTTTATTATGCTGCCATAGCATGTTTAAATGTTCTCTTGCTTCACGGTATGATTTCATTTTTTTTTTTTTTTTTTTTTTACTTTCTTCTTCAAAGTGAAAAGAAAGTATTGTAATCACGAAAAATTTCGGGTATCACATTTCAACGAAAATATTAATTTTGACCGCTATCGTATGCAATTTAATGATGTTTTTGCATGACATCTGTACGTAAGGACAGAGTAAAGGACTTTTTTCCCAAAAAAAAAATTATAAAACTGATTTTAAATGAATTCTAAAGAGATTTTTTTCATGGCATCTGTACGTATATATCTCACATAACTCAAAAAACGAGTAGCCTCAGAACGTTGAAATTTTGTACATAGGACTACTATAACATGTACATGGGTGCATCCCATTTTGGTTGCAATCTGCTGCACAAAAAATATATAAATATTACTTGGCTCAGTTTCTTTATTCTTATATGTTTGTAAATTGTGCATTTTTTTGCTTTAAAAATGATTGAATTATGTTCTGGTTAAGATTTTTATGCCTTTAGTTAACCTGCATGCAGTAATTGTGGAATTATCAGCAATTTAAAAGTTTTTTTATGTGCGGCTAAGCCTAATTTCTGATTACCATAGCAACCATGTTTTTTTACATTTGAAACTAAGCAAAATAGTGAATTTGTTGCCATGCAACGCCTTCGCCGGGAATCAAACTGCAGACCTCTCAATTATGCGCTGAGTGTGCAGACCACTACACCACGAAGGCTCGCTTAGAAGGCTATGGGCTAATGGGCCTAAATGATAGATAAAATTAAGGAAAATAAAATAATTTCAAGTGTTTTTGAATGACTATTAGAAGTATTCTAAAGGCACATCGCTAAGCTATATGTTAAGTCTTGAGTGAACAAACGTTATTGTAATCTGTAAGAAGTGTCTAAGCTTCCTAACAACAAAGTAACATCTTCTTTTATTATTTCCAGTTAAATTATGCTTAATTCATTCTGGAATTATCATTTAGGTTATTAGCTTGTTTTTGTGTAGAAACACTAATTTGACTTGTAAATTTTTTTAAAAAATTGTTTTAACTGTACTTGGCGTTTTGTGTTTTTAATAAAAATATTTTGAATTTTTATATATTTTTGCCTTTTCGCAAAGTGAGAACTGAATTAATTAGTAGAGCATGCGCATTAGATAAGCGGCGCTGAACTGTCTGCGAAAAACTGTTTCTTTTTTTTATTTGTTTAATTTCTTTTATACATTGTTTTAAATTTATTATAGTATTTTGTATAGAACTTGTAATTCTTCAGAATATATAATTTTTGTGCACTCTTAGTTATAAAATGAATGTTAATGCTGTTAAGTAAATGTAGTGCCGAAGTGTCGCTATGATAAATAAATATAGTGAATTTTAAAGAGTGTATTTATTCTATTGTGATTTATGCACTATTGATGAAGTAGATTTAATTTAAATTTCATTAACTGTTAATTCAATATGTTTAAATGAAATGGAGGAAAATTGCATGTAATTTAATATTCCGTTCAAGGAAGTCATGTGGTATACACATCAGATTTTTTGTCAGTTATTTTGAAGACTAGGCAAATTAATTATTTCTTCAATGTTATAATGACTGTTGTACTTTGCCTATTTCATAAGTATATTTCATTTTTAAGCAGCCATATGTCAGATGGTAGTAGCAATTTACTTTTAATAAAAATAATTATTTTAATGTAAACAAAATTGAGATATATTAACAAACTCATTGAATTTTAAATATTGCAAGCATATAACATTAAATGTGCTAACCAGAATATTTTTGCTCTTCAAGGGAAAGAGAACTGATGCAAATGTTTTCTAAACATATAAAAATTTTCCATAAAACCAGCATCCAATTGAGATTTAATTTTGCTTTATTTTAGCTGTGTGCTCTTTTTTTCTCATGTATCTTTTATCATGGTTTTTATTTTAGGAATGTGAGAAAGCTCTAAAGACAAAATCTGAATATGCCTCTGAATTGGAAGCAAAAGTTGTTGAACTGAACAAATCTCTTCATGAGCTGGAGGATAAGTACGAAGTTTTATGTCAAGCGCAGTCTAGTCTTGGAAATGAGCCCCAAAAGACTTTATTATGACATTGTCAGAATAATGTTTTTCTTAGAGGCTAGATTAATTTTATGTTTTTTACTCTCTCTGTCTATTCTGTTTTGGCAGTGGTGGGTTGAAAATGGTTTTATGAAGTGAGATAAAACTATGTAAATAAAGCATTTTTTTACTGCATGAGGAAGTATGATAGTATTTGAATTGCCCAGAATATTGGTAGGAAAATTCCTGCTAGTAACTGAATGGTGTTTGGCCTTATATTGTCCTTATTTGTTGTATAATATATTGAAAGGGTCTGCATTATTACAGTGATAGAGAAACTGTTCAATTAGAAAGCATAAAAGAAAGGTATAATATATATAACTTACATTAGCAGGAACTGATTGAGTAGTGTAATTTTTAATACTGATATAATTCTAAAGAAAATCATAATAGCCAGCCCACAATTTCCTTTGCTATGTGATAAACAGTTAGTTAAAAATTATTAAATATTGCCTGAAAAAATGTAAGTACAATTTTAAAAACATAATATATATATATATTATGGTTTTTATTTTGTTTTTTGAGTTTTGCTTAATTAATTTAAGTTGCTGTTAAATACTTGAATTTGCTTGCTTTCTGCCTGTGTGCCTGAAACTGAGTTATGAAATGAAGACTGTGCTGTATTGTAAGCTTTCATTCCTTTTGAGAGCTAATTGTGGTTTTATATGTTGAAACTATTTCTATTTGATACATTCATCTGAAGTTTTTATATTGTCAGCTGTTATAACATTTAATCTGAGAATTTTTTAAGTTATTAGATAATTACTATCTAGCAAAAGAGAAAAGGTCAGTTTGGATTCAAACAATTAGTCAAAGTTACAAATTTGTGAATGTCTATATGAGCATTAAACTTTTTTGAAAAGGAATCTAAGTTAGTAAAAACTTTTTTTGATAAAGGAATCTAAAATAAAGTTTGAGAACCTTTTCTGCATTTGTGGCAACATAATAACTGTGATCCTAAAGAAAAACTGAAATTTTAAGTATTCTGTATAGAGCTTTTGAAATGCAAAAATACAACAAAAAATTTGGCAGTTGTTCATCAGAATAATAAAAGAAATTGATAATTATTTACACTTTTTCATTTATTCTGACTTGATTAAAATTAATAAGAAATCACATCAGGTAGTAAAGACACATTTGAATGAATAAGTGCAATCGAAATTGATGTACATGCGAACAAAATTATATTTAATAAAGAAAGCTTTCACACTGTAAATTATTAAAAAAGTGTTTTCAGTACAAACGTGCATACCTATTTTTATTCCAACTTAATTCTATAATATGAACAGAGTTGATTGGCTTTATACTGATTATTATTCATATTATTATCTAACTTATCAAACATTTGAATTATCACTATTGGAATTATCAAACAATTTGAATTTTTGGGGAGAGAACAGTTGTATTTTTCCAATTAAAAAATATTGTATTAAATTAATTTTAAATTGTGGTAACATGATGAAAGTCTGATAATCTTTCATTTTCCTCTTACTTTTACATTTTTAAATGTTTGATCATTGTTATAATTTCCAGTTTCTTTCCAAATTCTTTAAATATGCAATATTTTTCTGAATATATATTTCATCTTTTTTTTTTTTTTTTTTTTTTTTTTTTATAAATGTTTAATTTAAAAATATTTGCTGTAATGTACATTATAAAGAATGGAATATTTTATGACTATTTTGACATGTTTTATCTTATTTTTAATCAAATGCCTTTTTTATATGTGAGGGCATATGCTAGTCTTCCCCAGCTTCAAAGCTGCTTTTTTTTTTTTTTTTTTTTTTTTTTTCTTCGTGTGTGCGTATGTGTGTGCAGTTCTGAATCTTTATGATTTTTTTTAATTAATCAAAATATATCACGGTTCTCAACTTTCTCCCTCTCTTATTTGTTTATTCAAATTAAAATAAATCTTTTAAATATTTAGAAAATTTTATATTAAATCTGAAAGTATCACTTTTAAGAACTAAATTTTTCTAAAAACACTAAATATTTTATATTTTCATAAACTTTTTACAACAGAGCTTAAGAACAAGTTAATTATACTATAGCTTAATTTGCATTTTGATTATATTTGGGCATCCAAACTTTAAAAGCTGTTTAACTCTTTATGTTGTTAAAATTTTTAATTTTTAGCAGTAAATGATTGCTAATTCCCCATACATATAACTATGTGGATGTGTTTTAACTGCATATTAAAATATCTGTTGGCACAAAAGCACATAATAGATTAATCTATATAATGGCACAATATGCACAAAATGGGCATCAAAAGTTTAAGATTTTTAATGTTGGTTTACATATTCGTTTAGTGACCTTTATTTGATTTATTTTTCAAAATATAACTGCTTGACAAACTGGGTGATTTAAGCTGTAAAAGTACCTCTTAATGATTTTTATTTTTACTTTATTTTTGAACATCTAACATATGTAATTTGAAGTGCATAAAATTTACCGTCTATCCAGCTGATAATTTTGAATATATTTGCAACACTATATTAATTAATAAAAGATGTTTTCTAATTCCATGTAATATGTATATATATATATATATATCTTGATACAGAATCATTTGACTTTTTGCAAATATTATTACCATATCATTGGCTATTAGTTTGAAATAATTCAGACACCTTTTTCAGTCTGTAATCAGACCATAAGCATTGGCACCAAAATTTTATTTATTAATGTATTGACATAAATGTATGGAAAAATGAAATACAGGGAAACTATTTTCTGAATTAGATATCCTCTATGCAGATTTATTCCAGTATGTTATATATATCTTTAAAAATAAACTACAATTAAATATCATAATTATTAACTTGATAAAATATGTGAATTATTTTTATTATTATTATTTATTTAAAAAAAGTCTTGCTGGAACCTTAAATCTTAAAAACTATAGAATTTGATTTGATAGAAAGTTAAGATATCTAAGATCGATTAAAAAAAGGGGGGAATAGAAAAGGTTAAATTAGCAGTATTAATGTTAATTATTTCTTAATCAATCTAGCAGTTATTTTAATATTTTGCAAGAATTAAGATATTTTATGCATTTTTGGTTAAGTTTTCTTTAAGTTATGACCTAAAATATCTTGTATGTACTTATAACCTATTTTTAATTTATGGAAAAGGAGGGAAAACTGTTTTTTAATCATTTTTGTTATTATCAAATTAATCCTAATCTAAAAGAAAGATTTTGTATTATTGATCGTAAGCCATTGATGTGCATAAGCTGTTTGTATGCAATTGTGCATTTTCAAAACGTATATATATTTTGTAGTAAATTTTGCTTAAGCTTGAATATTCTGATGGTCATATTATTGGCCTTGTTGAAATGGGTGCTCATTTAGAGACTAAGTATTTTTTCTGTGCAATTTCACAATTTGTAGAAACTGTATGATACATCTTCAAATTTTATTATTGCTCTGTATTACTTTTGTATATGTACTATGAGAATTTACATTGTAAAAACTATTTGCTTGTAATAAAATCTTGCTCCTGTATTAAAATCTAATTTTATATTTCACACTAACGCCTTCACTTTTCATATATGCTTATGGATACAAAAATTTGAATTTGTTATTTTTGTATGTAATGTTTACAAATGAAAATAAAAAAGTCTACTAATTTTTGGTAGTTAAAGTTTACTAACAGTTTTCCCATTTATATAATTTACTTTTTATAATGAATGAATAAGTGTAGCATGATTAAATCAAATAGAGAGATTGAATATTTTCTTAAATAAATGTGGTAGATGTATGGAAAACTCTTACATAATCATAATAAAAATGCATAAAAAATTGAATTAGTGATTTATTTATTGTTGTTAAAAGCTAAAGAAGCATAACTTAAGAAGTATTTTTCACTGCAGTTTTAATTTAAAAGAACCTGGGATGTTTTATAAAAACCATTATTTAAGATGTATTTGTACGAGTTTACTATACTGATTCATTCATTTTAATATATTCTCTTTTAAAAACAAATGAAAAGTATTTGAATTTGGTAGCAATTAAAATTTAATTTTACATTCACAAATGCATTTAGTGCTTTATCCAAGACAGTTCGAAGCTTTGAGAAATGTAGAAGATTTTTTTTCTAGAGGAAAGCTCAAATGACAAAATTATATTAAATAGTTTAATACAAATATGCCAAATAACATATAAAAGTAATTACATAAATTTAAAAACTAGAGTAATATTTAAATGCAAATTAGCATTCTGAAAACTAATTTTTTCTCCCAAATTAATATATAAACATGCATAAAAGACAGAAATTCTAATTAAAATTATTAGCAAAACTTAAACGTCTGCATGTAATTTATTTTTTCCAATAATGATATAATTGAGAATAAGTATTTATTAATACCTTCACAAAATTTTATTTTAATAATTAAACTTTCTTTTTTAAGGAGTTATGATCTGGTGATTCTCAAAAGTAAAAATGAGGAGCTAGTCAGGAAGTTTGGTGCTCAGTTAGCCGAAAAAGATCAAATTAGGTATGCATTTGTTTTTAATGGATTTTGAAAGATATTTCAGGGAAGGAATGGGATTCTAAGAAGTGTGGAAAGTAATCGATGAGTTGTAACAGGACACAATCTTTACTCTGCTTTTCAATGAGGAAAAAAGCCTTCACAATGATTTAAAATATATATAAATATGAGATTATACTGAATTATTAATTTCTAGATTAATGTAAATGTACATGTACATTTCTTATTAAATTATTTTAGGTTTTAATATAAACAGTCTTCTATTTATTTAAGCACAGTTCTGAAAAATTGCAAAGATATATGTGGGGAAAGAAAATATAAATGACAGAGTACTATAACTTTGGAATTTAAAAAGAGGACTTATTTTGAAATTTACAAATATATTTAAATAATTATGAAAATTTTATAACAGAAGTTAGTTTTAAAGCAGTTTTATTTATAAATTCATGATGAGGATATATGAAAATAAAATACATACTATGTGTTGAGGTGGATAATAAATATGCATTCATTTTCCAAAAACATTTTTTGGAGGAGGGTTTGTTTGTTTTCTTCTAATTTAATTTTAATTATCATTGAAACTGAAACATATTTGTTTTTAAAATATGACTTTCTTTAATTTCTCAAATAATTACTAACTATTATGAATACCTCTTTATTTTTGTTTCTGATCATTTTCAACCTTCCCTCCCCAACACCACATTTATTTCTATAATTTTGGCAAAAGAAGTTTCATAAATTTAAATATATCTAGAACTTAAAGGAAGAGTTTTTGATTTTCTATTAATAACTAATCAGAAGGCTCTTTATATAGCTTACATTTTAATCTTTTAAAACATGCTCAAATGTACCTTTCAGCATCTGTACTTTTCCCTGTTTTTTCATGTACAGTCAAAAGTCGTTAATCCGGACTCGTCGGGACTTCCGCGATTCCGGATTATCGATTTTTCTGGATTATACATCATCAGTTTAAATCTCGTAAGATGGCATGCAGAAATTCTAAAATTAAAAATATGAAACCGTAATTTATGAAATAAAGAACAATTATGATCTAAAGGGTATCAAAATTTGCAAAAAGAAAAAGCTTAATATTTATTTGTTTACTTTATTAAACATTTCTTTCAATGTAAGTTGTTTAAGTTTTGCTTCATTTCATGTGATAATACTTTCTCTTTAATTCTATTAAACAGACATAATTTCTTGTTCAGTTACAAAGTTCCGCTGTTCAAGTCCTATAATTGCTGTGTCGAGAACACAGACTAATTTGTCAATCGAAATTTTTTCGTTTTCAATAACCTCTGTCACTTTCTTCGCTTTCGGAAGCGAATTATAATGATGAGGAACTTGTTTTAAATCATATCAAAGACGGAGCATATCGAGATGAAATACTACAGTTGGTAAGGAATTATAAGCCAAATAAAATAAAAACCTCTGCACTGAAGATAAGGATAGTGCTGACAGATCAACTTTCAATTCATTACGTGCCCGCCGAGCAGCGTAAAAATTGATAAACAGATTTCGGATTTCAAAACATACTTTCGCTTTAGATCCTTTACATATTAACAAATATATATGGCAAATTCTATTTGATATAATCGAAAGTTTAAGCTTACTTTTATAAAATTGCTCTTACAGTCCGTCAAAAAATAATAAGCCGGATACAATTCGAAAATTAAGGAACAACGCAATCATCAACATTAACTGAAATAGATAATTAGATAATTTTAGCTTATACATCCATTATACATAAAACGCGCACGCGAAAACATATTCTGCACTTGCTCACACTCATATGCGCAGTCGTAAAAGGTCTTACGCGCATGCATGAACGCCTATGCGCATGTGTCAACGCGGCGCATGCGCAGAAAGTTTTTAGTTTTGAGGTCCGGATTATAGATCATTCCGAATTATGGGTGTCCGAATTAACGACTTTTGACTGTATGGTCATTATTTTGTTCATGTCATTTATAGTGTTGTACAGTTTAAGAAATAACTGTGCATTTTGTATAAGTTGATAAATTGTTTTCCATATTATAGATTTTTCCACCCATTCTTCTTTATATTTTCTTTTTTCAAATAAATAGTTATATCTTAGTAATTAGAATAATAATAGGTTTGCATATCAGTCTGAATTTAAGGAGCTTTGCATTCAACACAGATTAAAATATATTTGAGTATTACCTGACAAGAAGATTTATGCTTTTTCCCATTTTTATTAGTATGTGATTTTAATTCAACTCTTACACACACGCAAATATATTTATGTTTGTGTTTTAATACTTCAACTAATAACTGCATGTAACTCCTTAAAAATAAATAACAATTAATGTAATATTTATTCTCATATTTCTCTCCATTGCAAAATTCTTCCTCTAGCAGTTTTAGAATATTATTTAAAGACTTCAGATTTATTCACATAATTTTCTCCTTACTGTTAAAATTCAAGGTATAAGCTTCTGCACAATAATGACCAAGCTTGTAGAATTTCTTAAATTGCTATTCTTTTCACGTGCATTCAAACATCTTGGCCAGTGCTATGCATCCTTCTCTTCCTTGAAGATTATGAAAGAAGAAAATGGACGTAGATTATAAAGGCCTTGTAATCTAACATCAAGTCTAATCTATTGAGACTTGATGTTAATAAAATCACAAAATTATACTTGTTATGAATACTCTTTTTTAATCTCAGAAAAGGCACATTTATTGCAGCTTTCAGTATCACCTGGCATCAAAATAAGCTGTGTAATTTTATACTTTCTTAGATTCTTATAAAGGTTATTGTTGTAGATCTTTTATTGTTAATGGATATCATCAGATGTAAATTAAGAAGCTTATAATGAAAATTCATCTAAAAAATAGGTACTGTAAGTATAAATTCTTCTTCTTGAATTCCTTCTCTCAGAACTGACATATACTACATAATTTCCCGCTTATGGTTTTCAAAGGTGAAATTATGCAAGTGAATTTAGTAATTGAAAAAAAAAAAAAAGAAAAAGAGTGAGGAATTTACTGTATACAATCTTAATATTTTCATAGAAGGAAATCTGAGGAAATCAGTATAAATATTTTTCTTCATAAGAACAAAATTGATTTTATAAGGAAATGAATTAACTTTTATTTCTTCCACAATATTTTTAATCTTTTAATACAAAGCAAAAATATTTAGTTTAATGTATGTCTAGAATATTGCTATAAATAGATATTTTCTACCAAAGTCTTTTGTTGTTTCTCACATTTTATATTATTTGAACCTATTATTTACTTGCTTAATATTCTTTAAATAAAATTTCCATTATCTCAGCAAATATTATAATTGGTTTAGTTTTATCTTTAGCAAATAATGAATAATTTACATGTATAATATTTATTTTAAAAGCGTAGACAAAAAATTGGAATAAAGTGTACTGAAGTTCGATCTTCCTGATATGCATAAATATCTGCATTTTTAAAAACATTGCAAGTTTATTAAATTTGCATCACACATTCAAAACATTTGGGAAGAACTATTGCTTATGAATAACTCAATTTTTCTACTTTGTCACAATATAAAACAGCCAGTCACCATGGATCACTCAAATTATTATGTAAATAGGAAATTAATTCTACATTATAAATATTGGTTGATGATGGGAAATTCGATACTGATAGCAGATCGGTTGTTGAAAACAAACAACTTTTCTTTTTTTTTTTTTTTTTTTTTTCGCCAAAAGAAAGGAAAAAATCATGCATCTTTCTTTCAGTGGTGAAGCGGGTAGTAAAATTGTTTGAAACAATTGTTTGTTCAAAACAAATAAATGTATGATAGCAGACTTAAAAAAAAAGAAGAAAGGAAGAAAAAGAAACTAGGTTCACTCGAATTATCCTCCCAGCCATGACAAAAATCACCACAGAAAATGTTACTTCACTAAAGTAGGCAACCCAGAATTTTATGAAAATGTATTATCTGGCAGCCCACTAATGATTGCATGCACATTATGCAAGCATGTAATGTGAGCAGTTTGGGAATTTAAGGGTTATGTTTATGGTTTCAGCTTATGTGTGTAGTTTTCCCCCCGGGATGGGTAATGAATCATAATGCCTCTATTCCTATTAATGAAAAAGAAAGTATTGCATCTTTTCCAGAAATATGGTATGTTGGCTAGTAGTAGAATGCAGGAATTTTCATTCTATTAAGTTAATTTGTGCAATTCTTGGATGACTTTTTAAGTTAAGAAAGGTTGATGTGTGCTTAGAGAACAGTGCCAAGTTGCTCAATAATGCCAAGAATTTTGCAATTCTGTTTTTTTCAGGGGGGGGAGTTAAAACAGGTCAGTGTGTACAGGCAGAGCAGTTGTCAGGTTGCTCTGTGATATGGAGAATTCATCAATTCTCTAATGTTTTTTTTTCAGTTAAAACAGATTGCTGTGCACATGAGCAGAAATCTGGGGAGGAAGTTAAGTGTTTTATTATGTTGCTTTCTTAATTTAGTTGAGTTTTTGTTGTGTCATGTAATATTCTGTGTTGTGTTATGGATGCTTTGTACGTTTTTAATTTTTTTTAGTTTGTTGCTGTTTTTCAGCATGCCAACATTTTTTAAATGTCTACTGTTTTTCATGAGTTAGATTGGCAAAAATTAGTTGCTAATGATTAGCATCTTTGCGGGAAGGGTTGGGCAGAAAAGTACCAAAAACGGTTACTATTGTTAATAGCTATGTTAAGAGTAAGCATTGCTAGTCAGTAATTGCATAAAAGTACTGAATTGAAAATTTGAAATTAATTGCAAATTTAGTAAACTATCTTGAGAATGAAAAAGATAATTAGAAACTGATTAATATAATTCCTATGTTTTCATACATTGAAGTAACAGTTTATCCCACATTTTTATCCAGCTTAGGAAAGCATAGTTATGTATAATTTCTCGTGGGTCATGGTTTTGTTTCTTTTCAGAATTAACATGTGCTAAAACTGATCAAAATTTATATTTGTTATTATTGCTTATATGTGTGTCATGATATGTAACAACCAAACCACTAAGTCTGCTCATCTTAACCAAGCTTTTGGGCCTGCGTGATCAAAAAGATTCTAACTTTGATCAAAAATACTCTGGGTGACTGAGACTCTTGTTTTATTTTTCTTAAATTTATATATCTTTTTCATAATTAAACCTGAGACCAGAGGTGTGGCAGATAACCTTCATTAATCAGTATGCAAATTGCTTCACAATTAATCACTTGCTTATGCAAATTTATCATGATCTTTCATTGAGAATTTTTTAAATTAATGTGTAAAGGTCTGTAAATGTAATAGTTATTCTTTTTTTTTTTTTTTTTTTTTTTTTGATTATAAGAGAATTAATTCCAAACACTTTTAAGAGAAATTAGTTGCAAAATATTTTTAACATTTTATGTTGTTGCATCAACATTTTGTAAAATCTAGCTTTTAGAAAACCGACTTATTTGATCGATGGGTACTTCTTTTGGCTCAGGTATTTGTGGAAATGTGAGGGAAAAAAATTGTTTTGGAGAATTCTTGGATGACCATAATGTTTAAATAAAAGTTCAAAAATCATCAACTAGCTTATTTTAAAGTGTTCTTGTTCAGTTTCCCCCCCCCCCCCATCGAATCTACCTTTTTATATAATATCTTTTGATCAGTATTTAAATATGGAAAAAATGTATTAAATCTTTGCCCATGGTATTTAAATGTTATATATCTTTTGTGAAAACAAATTCAATCCATTATTTTTCTTATTAATGCATGAAAGAATTTAAAAGCATGCTTTAAAATTTTAGGTCAGGCTTGGAGTCAGATCTAAGAATCGAAAGAGAACTACGTACATCTTTGCAGTCTACTGTTGATGGGTATGAAAAACAGATAACTAATCTCAAAGATACTGTAAAGAAACTACAAATCATGGCACAAGTAACTAATTAACCTTCTTTCTCATATGGAAAAAAAATATATTCTGTAGTTTATATACATGCATTTAAATTAATAATTAAAGAATATTAAAAAAATTCTAAAATGTCCAAAAAATTATTAAAGTGTATGTAGTATATGCAGTTTTAAGGCTATAACATCAAGAAATTTATTAAACATCTCAATTTTTTAATGCTATATTAAATAATTTTGCCAAAAAATGTAACGTCAGTTTATTTGAAACAGCAGATGAGAATAATTTGTAAATTATATAATTCAAATTTATTTTACTAAAATCAGATCACTCTTTAATATTAAAAAGCTACTATTTGGATAAGCTTATTCATTATGTATATATGTAAGTCAAAAAACTATCCATATTTTTCATTCTACAATTTATTTACATGAAACTAGGGTTTCACTTTGCACATAATGTTTCTATATACTTTGCCCAATGTTCAATAAGCTTATGTATTCCTTGAAATAAAACATTTTCAGTTGGTCACGAAAGCTCTTTTGCGCTGCATTTTTCACGTCTTAAGTCAGGTAAATTGGCGACCTCGTAAAGTATCCTTGAGCGGTTCAAGCAAGTTAAGGTCAGATAGAGTCTGGACTGTAGGGAGGTCTTCCAATAACTCATATTTTATCTTATTGATGTTTTCAATAATGTGACAAGCCATGTGTAACCATGCATTGTCATACAACAACAACATTTTCTTTGACAGCAGACCTCAATGTTGCAAATTGCTTGCTTCAACTTCTTTTTCAACATTTCTGTGTAACTTGCACAAAAATTATAGTTATGAAAGTAAAAAATCATAGTTACAATAATAGAAATTATTAAATTAAGTATAGTTCATGTTCCATGAACTCTCTCATTAGTGCCCTTTTGTGTATCAAAAAACAGATAACATAACCTTTTCTGCCTCTGGGCCAGTCTTGGATTTTTTCTTCGTTGGAGATCATGGGTGTTTCTACTCCATAGTCTGCATTTTGATTCTGGCCTATAGGGATAAACCCATGTTTCATTGCTCAAAATGCGTCACTTTCATTGTTGAAATGATCGAGTTAGTGTTAACAGACCCTAATGTAAGTAAGCTTGTGTTCTGTAACACCCAGTTTGTGCACACTTTACGAAATCTGAGCTCATCATGGATGCAGAAGATTGATGTTCAAAGGAGATACTATCTCACTGATAGTAATTCACTTATTCACCAGAACTATCTTGAACTCTCTCATTAGTGTATCAAAAAACAAATAACGTAACCTTTCCTGCCTATGGGCCAGTCTTGAATTTTTTCTGCATTGGAGATCCTGTGTATTTCTACTCCATATTCCGTATTTTGATTCTGGCCTATATTGATAAACCCATGTTTCATTGCTCAAAATGCATCACTTTCATTGTTGAAACGATTGAGTTAGAGTTAACAGACCCTAACACAAGTAAGCTTGTGTTCTGCGGGACCCAGTTTGTGCAGACTTTATGAAAGCTGAGCTCATCATGGATGCAGATGATTGATGTTCAAAGGAGATACTATCTCACTATAATACTGATAGTAATTCGCCTATTTGCTGGAACTATCTCTCAAGCTTGCCGCATGTTTTTCAATATGTAGCGGAAATACATGGCTGTCTTGCTCCCTCTTCATGCATTATGCTTTGTTTGGCCACTTTTAAACTTCTCAATCTACAAAGGCACTGTTTTACATGATAGTGCATTTCTTCAATATTGCGATGATAGTCTATGATGAATTTCTGAACCTTTAGCACCTGCCGACCAGAGGATGGAGTCACTGTTCGTTATTTATCTTTGGTGCAAACTTCTAATAGAATGGCCATGATTTATTTGCAACAGGAAGAAGGAAATTGTTGAGATTAGGATCCATCTTTCAGAGCATCACCACACTAGTATAATATAATAAGCAAGGACAGAAATCTGTGTGCACATGCAAGAAAAGTTATGTCAAAAGTGTAGACAATTTTTACCTTCCCTCATATTTACACACTCATTTATATAATACTTATACACAAGATGTTCATTAAAGTGCAAATATTTCAGAATAGAGATAACTGCAACTATCCAAAGCTATATCCTAATCCAATTAACCATCCAAAGTTGTATAAGTGAACTCAATAATTATTTATGTTGTGTTATTATTCAAAGTTATATAGGTTTATCAAAGCAAGGCATTTGCGTAATCAAATTACCAAACAGTACAAAACGAAAATGGCAATAGTGGGAGGAGTATTTGAAATTAATATCATTGTTTCAAAAATCGGAAGAAACTCAATATAATTCAAATTTAAAAGTTGTACAGCATTATCATCAAATTAAAAGCTGGCATTTTACTGAAATGAATAATGGAAATAGAAAGCTGAGAGCATTTTGCTTTTATAATCATGACTTTTATCGCTTGCATATGCAAATATTATAGCTGCAGTTTGACATCACTCTTGAAGATAAAACTGAATCAACTAAAAAGTACATTACAGATCATCAACTATCCGGCATTCTTGTAATGAATGTTATCTAAAAGTAGCACTAGGCTATGAAGGATATGGCAAGAGTATAGTGTTTTGAATGAACGTAGGAAAACTGTCTGCCAATTGCTTTTATATTTTGAATGTTCTGACCAACGTTAAACTGAAAGTAAGGTAAATAATTGTGCATTAAATTATATTTTTAACAGTCGACTCGACTCGTACAACTTTTTGTTTACACCATTCGTTTCTTAAAATGTTGCTTCTTGCTAATCAGTGATAAATTTTGTTTGTCAGTTATATATCTTTTTTTTCTCCTTATGTGTCTCATAATTTCTGAGAAAGCAGTGCTAATTTTCATATTCGCCTATTAAAAAAAGTGTTTTCAGTTTCATGAATTAATACTTGAGTTAGTTTACTGTACCAGTATCTAATTTCCAGAACTGTGCCCTGCCTTAGAGAAAAAGTTATTTGATTGTCTTAGAACTTTAAATGGGCACTCTGTATGGATGTTTGCAGAGTCAGTGTATGCAGTGTTTTATATTATTGCTGACACCAATTAGTAAGCAAATGAATATTTGAATACAAGTTGAGCAAGAATTTATGTGTTTATGTGTTATCATAATGTAGCATCTATATAATTCTTATAAAAAATTATATTATTAAATTCCAAAACATTTTAATCTCTTAATGTAATTTGTGTTCCTATAAAATAATTTTAGACATTGTATTACACTTATTTACAAAATATTATAAATATTTATTGTTCTGTGTTGTTTGCAATTATTTTTATAAAGGGGCAATGAGATTTCAGTATCAGCATATTCATTATTATAGCATTAATTATATTGTTGCTTGTACATAATAATCCACATAGCTGTTTGTCATGTATCTGTTCACAGTTAGCTAATCAGCTGGCTTTTTATTGTAGTGAAGAGCCAGCAAAGAAGACAAACCGTTAATTGAAGATTGCAGTTGTCTGCAAGGACTTTGGTAGGGTGTTCGCACTCGTGTTTGAGTTTGGTTTTTAGCCAGCTTGAGTGGTAAAATTTTGTAGGGTGTTGAGAACACCTGAGTTAAAAGACTAAAACACATGGTTGTTTCTCTAACTACATTTTATTTACTTCTATAAATATTCTTGTACATAAAAGTTGTGTTTATAGATAACAAAAAAATGTTTAAATTAGATCTGTGTGAGATATAATGTCATCGTCATCCCGACAAGCATGGCACTTTTGCTTGTATTTAATGGCAAGTGAGAAGTAATTTGAGTCATTTAAATTTAATGAAAGTAATAAATATTTCCAAAGATGTTGAATATAGACATATTAATAAGAACTTAATTAATTATAATATTTGCATTTTATAACTTAACCATTTAATTATAATATGTAATTTAGTTCAACTTTAACAATGTTCTAAATTTTCATTATATACATGCAATTTATAATTGTGTTATATGCATTTTATAACTAAAATAAACTGAAAATATAATGTCTGCTTTCAAAATACATAAGAAAGATTGTTTTAAAAATTATATGTACAATTTGTAATTCAGTAACATTTGCCATTTTCTATCTTGAAAAAAGAATAAAACTGTACATTACTTAATTTTTTATCAACTTGTATGTGACAGTTTGATTATATTACTATTTGTAATTTGATATGTATGATAAATAATACTTATATACATTTTTGTAAAGTTTTTAAATTTTGATTTCAGATAATTTCCACATGTTCATAATAGGTAACATTTATTTACAAATGAAAAGGTTATATTTTGATCTTGGTAAAATCAGTCACATAAATTGGAGAAAATGATTATGTTTTATAAATGCGATTTTATTTATGTCTCTATATGCACACATTTTCTCTTAACTATGGTTAAGTTAGGTAAAGATTTTTTTAGGGACAAGCTTTGAAGGTTTGCCTTCACAAAGAATATATTATATTAAGGGAAATAAGCTGATATTCATGGTACACATGTGGTAAAGTATGTAATCCCATACCACTAGTCTAATCATATGTTTGGAACCAATTGTGATATGAACTGTTATTATTGTTCAGGAATCCTATTTACTTAATCATTGATTAACCCTTTGACACACGCGATATTATTTTTATAATTTTTTTACTAAAACTCTAGAAATTGAATATTATGATCCTAGAGACAAATAACATATGCATTAAAAAAAATCTACTCTTGCCCATTTTTCTGTGGGTAGTGGTCACACTGTGAAACCACCGCGCGTCTAGAACTTTGAAACTTACTGAGGTAGTAGAAAAATAAACTTACCTTTTTCCATGCACGTTTCCAATAAATGATGAAATTTACGAATTTTTAAAAAAGTGTATGTAAGAATTGCATTATATATAATTTTTTACATTATTTTACAAAGTAAATCGTTAGAAAAAATTAAAAAAAGACATTTATGCAATTTTTCTATAGCAGTGAAATTTTCTATAGCAGTACCTACATAATAAGGACGTTCGGATAAATGGATTAAAAAACTCAGCAAAATAAGGATTAAAAAAAACTCAGTTTTTTTAAAATTTGAAATTTAATATATATTTTTTGTATACTTACGTTAAATTTAAATCACACGAAATAATTTATAAAATCACAATACTAGCTTGGGGAGCAAGTGTGTTAAGGTCAGAGAAAAGTCTCTGGAAAAGAAAGACCTTTTTAGTAGGCAGGGGCATGTATTGTTTAGTAATAAAATAACTCAGTGGTTTCAAAGCCCCTTATCTATATCTGGTAAAAATAAACATTCCTATTTGAAAAGCAAGCAAATGCCATTGTGAAGAGCAGTGGTTTCAAGGTGCGACCGAGCCTCTAGAGGATTGTGAGCAATTGTGACACAATGCTCTAGTGACTTGGTCACTCTCTGAAACCACAAAGCAAATGCCATACATATAGAGGATTTTTTTTTTATATATGCAGTTTAATTATTGCATTTTTTTATTGTTTATGATAGAAATCATGATGTGCGATGAATAATTTTTGAAATTTAAAGTTGTTTATATTAATAAAAGGAAGTTATTTTTTCTCATTGAAAACAAATTTTAAAAGGCATCCGATTTGAAGTACTAAGACCTAAAACATGCATGATTCTGCAGTCATTTTGCGTTATTTAGAGGTAAAAGATCAGTAATCAATTGATCTTCAATCAAAAATTTTGGAAAGAAGAGGAGAAAAAAATTTGAAAATTGGTGGTTTCAAGGTGCGACCACCACGCGTCAAAGGGTTAAGTGACTATGGTAATTCAATTTTTAAATCAAAATTTGAAAAATGTTGGAAATGAAGATTATCATTAGAAAAAATTCAATAGTTACTCTTTTCTGTGCATTAAAAGTAACTGGAATCAGATATTAAGGCTTGTGAGAAAATTCACAAATAACAGTTTAGTAAAATTAGTTTTGAAAAATGTATTCATAGTTTTTGTCCTATGTTAGTAAGTGTTTTCCAGGAATTTCGTGTATTAACTGCTCTTAATGTTTTCAATAAGTACTCTTAATATCTTTTTATTAAATTTTATTTTCCTTTTTGCACAAGGTTAAAATGCATTAGTTTATCATTATTCATTTTTATCTTTATAATTAAAAAATGTAATTTCTGATATCTATGCTATAGTCCAAATTAAATATTTAATTTCAATAGTTATTTAATTTTTAATATATTAAAGTTTCATTATTAAAAAATTAACTTGTTTATTTCCCTGAGATAGAAATTAATTTTATGAAATAATATATATATATATATTTTTTTTTTTTACAGGAATATGAAAAGTTGAAAATTAATCATTCACAACTGCAGAAGTTACACGATGAACACGAAAGAACATTAGAAGAAATGGGAACTCAGTTAAAAGAGTTAGTACAAAATATAAATCCATTTAAACATTTGAATTTCTGCAATAATATTTCTTAAATTCTTCTTAATGTGTAGCTTTTTATTTGCTGTAGTTTTGTTTTAAACTTTGAATTAGAAGCAATTCTTTTCAGCAATGATATCTATCTAAATGATGTAGAACAAAATCTATTTCTTAAAAAAACAGTCTGAATTCCTTTTGTATTGTTGTAATAATAACAACAATACAAAAGTTTGTAAAGTTTATTCCATCATTTTAATAAGTAAACTTGTTATAAAGAGAAATTTCCTTTAGTTTTCAAATAATATTACAGTTCTAAAATTAGCACTTTATTTAGATTACACAAAATTGATTGGCAAAACCAACCTAAATTGCCATTATGAAGAAAAAGGCAAAATTTGTTCCAATTGCATGCTGACAAGAAAGGAAGAATTTGTGGTTAAAAATGTGAAGAATTTTAAATTTTCTGTTTCTTGAGCCTCAAATCTCTAGAATCTGTCAGAGAAGAATGATTTGAAGAAGGAGAAAGAAATAAAGTCTTTTTTAATATTAAAATCTTTTAATTAAAGCAGACTTATGTGTTTAATGAAAAATAAATTTAAGAGTATAGTTTTTAAAATGCAGCCATATTTTTTTTAATAATATACAAATGAAATGTATAAAATAAAAAGCGCAGTTAAAGTTCTTGAACCATGAGGTGCATTTCCTCAATGTAATTTGATAAAAAGTATTTGAGTAATTTTTATTCACAATGTAAATCAAAGGAAGTGTAGAGGGAAGGAAAATATTTTAAGAATTAATGCAGTTAAACATGGACTTCAGAAAATAAGAATATGGCATTTGAGATTGCCACAAGGTACTGGTTGTTTTACTGGCCACTAGTCTAAATGGCACCAAAAAATAACTGCAAAATCTCATTTAATTACGACTTTAATAAATTTAGTCTACTTCTATTAAATATAATCCAATCAATATATAATCTGCTTAAAAGTACATATGAAAACAGTTGTTGGTTAGCTACATTTTAAAATTCATGGCAAGTATAGTGCTATATCATAGTGCTAATGAGACCACCTGGCATGAGAGTAAACATTCAATGCTATATCATGTTGCTAACATGGCCAGCAGGCATGAGAGTAAACACTGGTGATGAAACATTAAATTGCAGTGATTGCAACCTCTTTTTAATGAACATTTATACTGAGCATCAATAAAAATAATCTTTTTAAAATTTCAAGTTAAAACATTTATGGGTGTTTAGGTAAGGAGTCAAAAATTTCAAGTTGTGAAAAAAGCATAGAAAAATTCATCCTTTTTTTTATTTGTGAGATTAAATGATTTGGATTTGCTATTCCTATTTATAATAAGATTTAACTTAATATTAAATTTTGTAAATTAAATGCAAATACTTTTTCTTATCAGAAAATTTATAATTCTGTCAGTAAACATTGCTTCTGTTTTTTATATTACTATTGCTGTACTAATTTCTTTAATACACTGCTCGACATTGAAAATGCAATACCAAGAAGGAGTGGTCAGAAAGTGATGAAATTTGGAGAAAAGACAGAGACAACAAGCAGCAATAAGTGATATTTATTTCAAAATGATAGTCAGAATACAGAGCGAGAATGGCGTCGGCTCAGTAGGATTTAGAACCACCGTGGACAGCAATGTACGAAGAAACACATTTAGGCATAGAGTCAATAAGAGTGCGGATGGTGTCCTGAGGGATGGCTCTCCATTCCCTTTCAACCATTTGCCACAGTTCGTCTTCTGAATGAGGCAGGGGCAGAGTCTCCAAACGGCATCCAATCACATCCCACACATGTTCGAGTAGTGAAAGATCAGGAGAGTATGGTGGCCAGAGAAGCCGCTGTATACCTTGCAGAGCATGTTAGCAGATGCAAGCACTGTGTGGTCGGGCGTTATCCTGCTGAAAACTTGCATTAGGGAGCCCTGAAGGTAGGGGATTGCCACCAGCTGCAGTACATTATCCAAGTATCGTTGGGCATAGTGCCCTAAATACGAACTAGAGGTGACCTGGAATCATAGGCAATAGTGCCCCAAACCATTACGCCACGTTGTCGCGTGATGGGGCGTTCCAAAGTTACTGCCGGATTAGATCTGTCTCCACGTCGACACCACATGCATATGCGACGACTGTCACTGGATAAATAGAAGCGTGACTCATCTGAGAACACGACTTTTCGCCATTCTGTCATCCACATCACTCCAGTCCGGCACCATTCTAAACGTTGGCATCTATGCTGTGGTGTCAATAGCAGTCTTCTTAACGGATGCCGTGAGTGCAGTCCGCGTTCAACCAATCGACGGGAAATGGTTCTGGTTGACACGAGAATATCCAGGGTATCTTGCACATGTTGCAGAATCATGGTACAAGTTACTTGCAGGATTGCCACAGCTTGTCGGCGGATGCGTCGACCCACGCATGCTGACATCAGTTGGGCTGCGCCTGCACCCCTCCTTCTTGCCGCATTTCCTTGTTCCAACCATATTCTCCATAGCTGATGCACCTTGCTCCCATCCATATGGGTATCAGCTGCAATTTGACATAAGGACCAACCCCCCCTTCTCAGTCCGATCACCATACCCCTCGTAAAATCATTTATCTGCCGGAAGTGCCTTTGTTGATGGCGGTTTGGCATTCTCTCCTATTACACGTATCCTCCGGGACAAAAACCAACTTTCTTCGATAATTCTTCTGGCAGAAATAATGACACAAATATTGCCCATTCTGCACATTCCTTCCCTTATATCTTACTTCACATGCATCGGAGAGCTGCACATTTCGCATCATTCGCATAACTCAGTGACGTGCGTCTACTCCAAAATTTGCGTAAATTTCTGACCCTTCCTTCTTGGTGTTGCATTTTCAATGTCGAGCAGTGTATAAATGATAAATTTAGGAGAATGAAACATTTGAGTCACAGATGATGTATTGAATAATAATCCCTCCCTGATGCCTCACGAAATTTCAGAAAGAGATTGTTATAAAAACAGAATCAAATTCACACTTTTTAAAATTTTAATAAGGTCTAATTTTGATCAAGGTTATTTTTTTCCAAAATAATTTGATTTTAATATTTATATTTACTGATACTTTTAATTAAAAACTGTTAACTTATAAGGTATTGCCCCCGCCTTCTTAGCATACCTTCGTGGTGTAATGGTCAGCACACTCGGCGCGTATCGAGAGATCTGTGGTTTGAGTCCCGGCGAGGTCATTACTCGTTTTCCATCTTTTGTACTTAAAAAAAATCCTAATGTCTCTACAGTGGCCCCCGAACTAAAAACGGTGGTGGATGATAATTCTCCACCGCCAGGATTTGGTGATCGGGTCCCCTAATCTCAGTCTCCCTTTAAAAGCGGGAGTATATAAGGTATTTCTCCAGCCTTCTTAGCATGTCTTCGTGGTGGAATAGTGACCACACTGGGTGCATATCGAGAGTTGCGTGGTTCGAGTCCCGGCAAAGACATTGCTCATTTTTCACATCTCTGAGCATCAAAAATAACCTAATGTCTCTACAAATTGACTTATTTCACAGTAAAGTTTTAGTTAGTTTAATTATGATTCTTTATATATTTTCAATTTCAAAGTTTTAAATTTGCGTATTTTTAATTTACCTATTTTTAAATTGCATTTTGAACTGCCAATAAGATGTATTACTGCCAAATGATCCAAACACATACATAACTTTGAGTTTGATTTAATATTGTTACCAATTTTGTATTTAGTTTTCTATTTTTAGTAGAATCAGTTAAAATTGTTTTATGTCCCCGTACAATGCAGCACGTGATTTATTTGAAGAGAAAGCTACGTAGGAAAATTTAAAATACAGGAGCACGCGCATTTAACATTTAATAAATAGATATCTCTTAATTGTACTCGTTTGATAGCCAAAAAATCGGAAAAATACCAGAATGTTCTCCTGCAGGATTGAAAAGCTTACAAAAGCCGAAGAAAAACATCTCAATTCAGTTGTTTATTAGTTGTTTACTTAGTGCTGTTATTGATTGTAGCGAGTTCGCTGTGAGATCGGATTAGCTTTTTCAGTGTTTTGAATTGAGTTCTATTCAACGTTTTAGTAGTTCAAAATATAACTAACGGCGAGAAATTGCGATATTGTGCGAATATCTCTGAGGACATTTCAGTGTTTTGCTTATATTTCTTTTGATAATAATAAATTTTATTAATTTTTTTTTTTTTTTTTTTTTTTTATCGACGTGTGCATTCAATCCATTACGAACCCGTACGCACGCAACAATATCTAAAATGGAACTTTGGTATAGTTATTTTCAGCAAAATTATTATTATGTAATACTGTATTCTGAGCGAAATTGGCAATTAGTATTATTAGTTCTTGCTTATAATTTACAGTCATTTTGCATACATTTTCAAATGAGTATTATTAATTTTTTATGTATCTGTTACCGTGAAGTAGTTTATAATCTCTTGACAGCAACTTTCCTGTCACTATTAAATTTACTCAAGTCAATCTCTCTTTTAAAAAAAGTTTAATTTTAACTATTTTTTACTTATATATATGTATACATATATACAGTACAAAGTCCAGAATCCGGACTCGTCGGGATTTCAGCGGTTCCAGATTTGGGATTTTTCCGCATATTAGACCATTAATTTGAATCTGGTAAGATGGCATGAAGAAATTATGCAATTAAAATATGAAATCATAATTTATGAAATAAAGAGCAATTATGATCTAAAGGGTATCAAAATTTACAAAAAAATCTTAATATTTATTTGTTTGAATACCAATTGCCAGTCGAACTTGTCAATCGAAATTTTTTCGTTTTCAATAACCTCTCTGTCATTTTCTTCACTGTCAGTAGCAGTATTTTCTGGATCTAGAACCACACTACAGATTTCGCCGTTTGTTAATTGATTGATGATTGAGGCATTGTCATCACAATGAAAAACTTCTGTTATATCATCTTCATTTGTTATCATTTGTTAGTTTGCGATATCAGAAAAAAACCTTCAAATTCGTGGCTATCAGCTTCATCGTCCTCACCATGAAATATGGTAGCTGGTGATAAATTATGCCAAGCATTTTTTAACATATCTGGAAGACACATCCTCCAATGATCTTGTGATGCTCCACACAGATTTTATGCTAAAATATTTAAAAAATTCTTGAATAGTCTTGCTATTGTTCAAGAAATATAACATGGATTTTAAAGATGCTACTTTATATTTGCGTTTCAGCATGCGCACTATTCTGGTATCCGTAGGCTGAATGACAGATGTACAATTGGGAGAGAAGAATAATACAAATACATTATCTTTCAACTTAAACTTTAAGTATGAGCCAAACAGTTGTCTACAATCAGGACTATTTTTGAGTCATCAGGTAAACCAACCGAATTCAAATGTTGCTGATCCTCAGGTATAAAATGATTTTCAAACCAATCATTCATTAACGCTTGTGTCATCCATGCTCTTTTATTTGCAAGATATATAACGGGGGAAACATTACTCCTTTAAATGCTCAAGGTCATGTATTTTTCCGATTAAGAAAAGTTTGTCTTAATTTTGCGACTCGGTGCTTCCCCAAATTCCAAAAATTTTGTCTTCCCTAAATTCTGCTATTCGGTGCTGACATATTCTGCCTCCACTTCTGGATTTATGGTGAATATCATATCAGTTATTCTTAATTAAATACCACTAAATGTAATCTTTTGGCTTATGAGTTTTATTCACAAAATTTATTTTTAGCATATGAAAAAAATTTTGTTGAATTTTTCCTCATCAACATTTCTTAAAGCATTTAAAAATCTGTAATCATCACCAAGCGTAATGTTAGCTAAAATGTTAGTTAAAAGGTTGCCAAACTCTTGTTATTCAATTACTAATATAAAAAAAATGTTTAGACATTACTGCATGAGTTATTACTGAAGCTGTCATGTATTGATAAACATGCGGTGATGAAAGCAAAATATAATAAATGTGGAGGTTGATTCTTCGACTACCTTCACTTCTACTTCAACTCAGCAAGCCATGACGTAGCGCAGCTTGCAGAGCAGCAGACGACCACTGGAAGTACTGAAATTAAGATGTAATTGAAGCACAGAGCGGATAACTTCGAGTTGAAAGATGGAATGGAATAAGCGGGCAGACAGTCCGCAGATCCTCCAAGATGCTTGTCTATATAGCTAGCCATATTAGGGCAGACAGGCCCATGAATGTATTTATTGAGGACTGTGTGTTAGTCATGAATCCTGTAGAACTGTTGGACTTGCTTTCACCATGAGATCGCCATCTGAATTATTAACTTTATCTTTTATTTCATTTATTTAATATTAGTAAAAATAAAGCAGTAATTATGCTTAAGTCATGCTCTACCATGTTCTTTGAAAGTAAATCCTACATAAATAATGACTCGCCAAGTCGCTGTCAGGGATATAAAATAGGTGAATGTTTCAGCTTGAGATATATGCCAAGCAGACACTCAGCTACGGAGCCAAATTATTAATCTCATAAATTTTTCCTTACATGATTGTTTTTCCATAATTATGTATTTTATTTAGTGCCTAAGTGAAATTAAGAATTGGAACTTTTAAGTGAAAATCTCCGCATGTTTTATTATGGAAGGAAAAATCAAATGTGCATGCGTAAAGCATTAAAAAAAATGTTTGTGGCTTTGAGGTTCAGATTTTAGATCATTCCGGATAATGGATATCCAGATTTCGGACTTTGTACTACATATATGTATATATATATATATGAAATGTAATTTCTCATACATTATTTGTTTTCTGCAGCCGGGGCAACAGGAATGAGACAAATTTTGGAATATAAAGTGCTAGGTTTATTTTAGCATCCATCTCACAAGCGTTCTTTTTCGTACCTTGAGCAGAAGCCCTATTTATACCTATGTGTGCGTCACGAGGCTCATCCAATCAGTGATATTAATTGAAATCACGAGGTGACGCTATCTTCTCATCAGGAGTGTTCTTAAGTACTTTATGTAATATGACAGATTTATGAGTTTGGCGATTTGGTTGGTGCCAACAGGTTAATATATTTTATACTAAAGAAAGGATTTCGCCAAAATTTAGGAGCAGGGATGCAATTTTGGTAGAGAATCGCCAACACATTATTAAGCAATATTAATAGAATTTAATTTAATCAATTGATTTAAAAATAGCATTACATATATATATATATATAGGGGGGATGGTTACTCGAGCATTATCGAAATTTACTGCAGAAATTGCTTTTCACTCAAAATTGAATTGGCTAAAATGCTTAATAGGAATAAGTTCTTTGAATATCAGCATGGGTTCATAATCCCTTCTACTCACGGAAATATTTGGCCTGACTTGAATTGCCGGTTTGGCTTCTTAGCCTTATTGCTCGAGTAAAGACGAAACACCTTCGTATTTATTTATTAATTATTGTTCATTGAACGGGAGTTGGTTTGTTCCCCTTGAAAAGTCAAGTAATTTCCGATCAATGACAATGATTACATGCATTTAATTTAATCGTTTTACAATTGAAATTTTGTTATTCATGATTTAATTCCAGTCCCCATTAAAATACTTTTAACATTTAACTTCCAAGTTACTTCAAAACATCTTTCAAATATAACTTACTAGTATGGGATTCTCTCTTTTAGGAGATAATATGATCAATTAATAAATATTATTAAGTAAATAGTGTGTGTGTGTGCGCGTGCGTGCGCGTGTGTGTGTGCGTGCGTGTGCGCGTGCGTGTAAACATAAGGTTACTGTTTTGTCTAATTTTAAGTAAATGTAATCATTTATTTTTTTAAATAGCATTTACTGAAGTGCTGATATTAATAATCATCACAATTGTAATTTACTCATAAGAAAATCTTCAAAATCTATAGTCCAAATGTGAGCTAATATATAAATTTAATTTTGTATTTATTGATCTTTCAAGATTCATATAACATTACATGTTTCAATGGGAAAAAAAAAAAAAAAAAGCTTGTTCATCCTTAAGTAATGGGACCTTGTTGTTTGTAATATTTCAAATATTGCTATAATCATCCATTTGTTTATTAAACATATTTTAAATTTAAATTTGTTTATTAAACATATATGATCTTATGTTAAAATTTTTACTAAAAAAATTCTCCTAATATTATATAGTTTCTGTATTTGAAATTGTCATCATTTTTTATTGTAATTTAGATCAAAACTAAAAATAGAAGATATGAAGGAAAATCAAATGGCTCTGAAGGAAGCAGTCTGGACTCATGATAAACAAGCAACAATATGTAGACAATGTAATAAAGCTTTTTCAGTAGCAAGGCGAAAGGTGCATACTGATTTTATATAATGTCTTTCTATGATTTCTAAGTATTTTCAAGTAATTCAACGTTAAAAATACCATTTTTATCAAAATTTATTTTTTTTACATGTGTAACAAATTTTAGAATTTTTATCATTATTGATTTTGTAATTGAGTTACATGAGAGTATTGACTATAATTTTGCATATTTACTGCTAATTAGCTAACCCGATTTTAAAGATATTATGGTATTTTTCTGTTATTAAGACCGGATTCAGAAACATACCTATGTACCAGAGTCGTAGCTAGGGTTTTCAGCGCCCAGGGACAACTGAAGATTTCGCGCCCTCTACTACTTGCCAAGGATGGAAAACATTTAATTCTAAAATGTCGTAACATCAGTTTGGCGCCCCTTGGATTCTGCACCCGGGGACAGATGCCCCCCTTGCCCCCCTCTAGCTACGCCCCTGCTATGTACACATCTATGTGTGGGTATACATGCCAGAATCAGAAACACTTATACGTGTATACACTTTGTTTGTAATCAATTGTATACACACCAAATAGAAAAGTGCCTATATTTATGTTCAGATATGAATGTGTTTTTGATACATGCATGAAATTAAACTTATTTGTTTATTTTAATGTACAGTTAGAAATCCGCAAAGCTTGGGACCAGAGGTTGTGCGGATTTTAGGACAGAAAAGATAAATCATAATATTCAGACTCAAAGTGCAAAATAAATAAGGTGTATTAGATACATTTAACTAAATTATTATATACATTATTGCAATAATTTATTATATGCATTAAATTATTATTACATATATAAATTGATTATATTATTCATTGTATTATATGTACACAGCATCCAGGTTTGTTGATTTCACCTCATGCAAAGATTTCCGGTTTCGGATTCCAGTGTTAGATTGCTGTAAAATTTCAACAGCTTTTCTTTATTTTTCCATATATCATACATAATCGTGTCACAATTCCATACGAGTCTGTTATAAACCAAGGAGTGGAAACTGCCTCCATCTTTAGCAGAATTTGCCCTTTTTGCATTACCGTCAATGCAACGTGTTTACGTTTTTCAACGTAGCAAGCAGTAAAATTGTGAATGCGTTTCTTATTTGTCATTGTGTTAAAAAGGACTGAAATTTAAAATATTCTTAATTTATCCACAAAATATCCAGATAAAAAAAAAAAGCAGCACTAAATAGTCTCGTGAAATAGCAAAACTCAGAAAATACAGCAACGTGAATCGTGAACTTGAAAGAAGAGTTGAGTGAATCGTCTGCTTTTTCTTACCTTGATGTAGATTAGAGGGAAAAACAACTTTTATTATGATGTCAATAATTTAGTATTTCCGTTATGACTCATTATTATTTGGTAATTATGACGTCATTATTTGTTAGTACTTTTTCTTTGATATTTCGTTCTCAATGTTGTGGTTTCCGGAAACTATAAGCTGAATGTTTATATTTTGAGAGGCAACGCGGATTTCAGGAGTTGGCGGATTTTCGGTATTTGACTGTATATGTTATTGGTAAAGTATGAAACGCCACCATTCTATAGAATATAGAACATAAAACATGCCAATATATTGCATGAATCACCTCCCCCTTTTTGACCTCAGGAGTAGGAACTTGCAGAGTAATTCCCAAAGAAGTGGGAAATTGTTTTTCCAAATTCATTTTAATTTTTTTGGCTTGTATTTCCAGATTGATTTTAGAACAGTAGCATTTTCAGTTTTGAAACAAAGGGTGCACAAAACATCCATTTCATCATCTTTACTAGCATGGCCACAGATGGTGTGCATTTTTTATAACATTTTTTGCATGCAAGTACATCATTCGTTTCCTTTAAATACACACAAAAGGTATCATAAACGGGATTTTTTCATACATTGCTGGCTAGTTTTAAGCTTTATGTACAATGCCTAGGCATTCTATAGAATGCCATATTTCAAACTTTTCTAGTAACATATATATTTATATTCCACTATAAGTGACAAAAAATAAATTATTCTGTCTGTAGTTTTATGAAAGTAATGTACAAGTATCTCAAAGGCTGTGATTTAAAACTGGAAACTGAAACTGAAAATTTTATATGTACACTAAAGATATGTATTAAATCTATAATAAATCAGACTGGACCAAATTTAAAGTAATAAACAGAGAGCATTATTACCTACCATACTCATTCTACTACAAGCTCACTCACTTTAACACCATGTGTGATTTTAATGGCAGGATTGTCTGATGCAGGACAATGATACCACATAGTCAATGATGTTTTAGCTTGAATTTCTGATATGCGATTTTGTATGAATGTTTTCCATCACCATGATGAGTTCTTTATCTGGTGAAGCACAATAAGAGAATCAGTCCATAAATAAATCTTCACTTGAAAAAAAATGCACACAGACTGTAGTTATAAAATTTGTACTTAACATTGCTACGAGTTCGAGTCTTGGTTAAGATAATTTCTTGAGATGAACTAAACTTGCTCCAGAACATTTTAACTTACGGAATTTCATATACAATGCAGATCCATGAGCAGTATGAGATGAATCACAAAAAAAAAAAAATGTAGTTCCAACACTTTAGGCATTTCATCAACATCATGAAAATACCAACGAGATGTTTGAGTATTTGGTTGATCACATAGTTGCCTACACCATTTGTTTGATTTGTCTTGCAATTCTGGTTTGATGATTTCATCTCAATCAATACCATTAAGCCATAAATCTTGTAATAGAACTTTTCTTGAATCTAATATGGAGCAAGAAACCCAACAGATATTTGAAGTGGCTTTCAAAACTCAGTGCTTTGTTTGATCATGTAACAAGATAAAATCTATAATATCTTGAACATTGAAACAGAAGATATCCTTATTAGTGTTCTATTGAAGCCCAAAAATCTTTGAGGGGTTCACAGTCGGCAGTTTAAAACTGACGATGTTGTTATTTGATTAATACTGGTTCTTTAAAGTATCGGAATTAGAATTTCATTTGGTCAGAGTCATTGATGCCTTTTTTATTATATCATTAACTTCACGATATATTTGTACAGCTTCCTTCTCAATATCTGATCCACAAATAAAGTTATCAATATACACAAAGTTTTCTAACATTTATACAATTCTGGGATAGATATTTTCAAATTTCTTTAAATGATGCTTAATGTAAACATTCAGTGCTATCTTTCCGTGGAAGTCTTAACTTCATATCTTTCACCCTTTTGTGTTGTTTTCAAATATTTATAAAGCCATTTCATTTTGTTCTTGATCAGAAACATTTTTTATTCCTATAGATTGAATTTCACAACATGATTCCATGCTTTTTAAAGGCTTCTCTTCAACACTTATGTTTAAATATACATTGTGCATTTGAAAATCTGAAGAAGAAACTCTGCCTTCTATATATTAACTGAACTAGGTTTTCATCACCCTGGCATTACTGTTTATTCTCTTTATTTCTTCACTTGCTATTTTCCATATAATAACCATGCTGATTAAAATGGAAATCTCATGGTTCATTCTGTTGGTGCCACTGGAGTATGTTAACCCCTTCATGCCGACTGTCACATCTACGTGCCAGCAATGAACATACTCACCTACCAGCCGACACGCAGGCGTGCCAGAGCATTTTCCCGTTTACTAACGACTGTCACGTATTCGTGCCAGTACCCTGGAACGTTTTAGAAACTATAATTTCAGCTACAAGATGGCACTGTATGTCCATATGGTTTCAGATACATGTACATTAGACCTTCTACTCGAAATGAGAGAAGCATGACTCACATACACGTGTTTTTGATTATATAAACAAACAGGGAACTAAATGTTTCCGAATGGCGTGATTTATGACGTCTCTTTAAATCGTACTTTATTCGCACGTGGTAGTTGTTTATTGTAAGTAGAAGTTTTATATGCGCTAAAGCGTTGAGTATTTCGGTTTACAGTTCAGTTTTTAGAAAATAATTAGATCTTGTTAGACGTGAATTCTTTCTGTTTTTACCGTTGCAATGTCGAAGCGTCGAAAATGTTTAACAGAGCATGAAATAGCAGAAATGATGCAAAATATTTCAGATATTGATTCTGAAATTCTGATATTCTGATATTGATTCTGAAAGATTAACTGAAAGACATTTTCCAAAACTTTGTTCAGAAGAGACTGATAAGAAAATGAGACGACGATGCTTCGTTTGTTCACATTCCCGGAAAAATCCTCCAAAACGGCAAATGAGTTATTACGAGTTCAAGGAATGTAACGTAAGACTGTGTGTAGATCCCTGTTTTCAAATTTTTCATACGAAAAGAGAATTTTAAGTAATATATTTAGTTTTCAGATTTATAATTTTAAAAGTCATAAAATTGTGATTAATTAAAATGAAATGTGTAAAATATGCATTTAAACAAGAAATAAGGTAATTAAAGTATATATATAAAAATATCTATAAAGCATAAGCTTTTTAAATACTCTATAGAGCATTATTAAACAATGTTTTGATACTTGCAAAAAAGCCCCCCGGCCCTGGAGAGACGCTCGCGGAAGACACTGCCGGCCTCCGTGATAAACACGCATTTTTGCTACCCGGCTCGAAGGGGTTAAAGTGATGCCGAATATTTGGAGTTTTAACTGATTTTTATATCTGGTACCCATATGTCCGCATTTATTAATGAATGGTACTTTGATGATTTCAAGATTTATGTATTTTGCAGGGTCATTAGTATTTTTTAGAATAAGTTCAGTTTTGTTTCAATGGCAATGTTTTCTGTTCTTTTCACGGAAAGTATGCAGATTTAAAATAGTTTCCTCTCTCACTGCTAATTTTAATTCTCTTTATAAATCTTCTCTAATTGCAGAGATTTGACTATTGTTGTCAAGAAGACACCTCACAATACAATGTTATTTCTATCCTCAGCCATAGCGTACACCATTTGAAGCATACAAGTAATATTAGATCCAGGTTTAGCAAAAGGATTTGAACAATTTCCGACGATGTTTCGGTTTCCTTATTTTTTACAGTGGATACAGCTCATGTGGGATTTATACAAACACTTTCATGATGTTTACCATGATAATTTTTGCAGGTAAAGTGTTTATTTTTACAATTGATTGCTCCAAAACACAGAAGACACCTCCTGGTTTGTTTCAAAATGTTGTTTTCTCTTTGGAATTCACTTCAGTGCATTTGTATTTCGTAGGGTCTTCTTTATCATAAAATATACATTTGTATCCAATTGTTGACAAAGCTGAAGCAGTCAGAATTTTTGGTTTATAATTTGGATAAGCTTTCGTATGTTGTTCATTTTGACGAATGCATAGTTTCTGATTGGTTTTTGCAGAATTTATCAAACTTAAAACTTCTCAGCAATTAACTTCTTTTTTAAGAATTCTGTAAGTTTCCTTACATCAAATATTGCTTCTATTTTTCAACGTCAATTAAATTCTAAATTTAATACCTTTGGAATTAAATTTAGTCTTGCAAAATTATAGGACAAAGGATATTTCCATAACTTCCAGGAGTAATGTTTAATGATTCTAAACTTTGGATGTTGACTTCACATTCATCATACAGTTTATGCAGGGCTTTAACATTTGAAATGTTCCCCACTGTTTCAAGAGGTAATGATGATTTTGTATGCCAAGTGATGACTAACTACATCTTGTCTTCTGAAACATTTACAGTATTTCTAATGTGGAATCATAATTCTGCCCACTTAAAGGGAAACTGGAAATGGCAGCTAAAGCAAGCACTAAGTAAAATTTTAGGTATGCAAATTTATAAATTTTTCCAGTCCACTGTTATTGTAAATTGTATTTTTGAACTGGTTCCAAAGTCCAACCATTTACATGAATCTCTATTATAAGTTCCGATTTGCAGACATGATACCTTCACTACTTTCATTTCTTCTGTAAGTGTAACATTCGCCATTTCATTCTAATGTACTGCAGCTTTAGAACATTCTGAATTCTTTTTCAAAAATATCTTCTATCCCCCTCCCACATAGCAGTTTTATCCCAGTATTCTTGACTTACTATAACTTCATTTTCAGTCTCCTCCAAAGTTACTTTCGTTTCGATTTCTAAATCTAAACATTTCAGCTTGTTGATTTTCTCTATGAGCTATCATAAAAATCATTAATTATTTCAATTTTTCATTTAGTGGACTATTGTTTGCTAAATTCATTTCGACTTTGGTTAACAGTTTTGTAGTTAACTGCCTCACAACAGATAATTTATTTTTCAAATTTTCAAGAATGCCCTCCATTTTTGAAATGTTCAGTCTGTCAATTATTCCAATTTGTAATAATCTGAGTAAGGAGGCACCATTAAAAAAATGTATACATCTACAATAAATCAGACTGGATCAAATTTAAAGTAATAAACAGAGAGAGTGTTACTCTACACAATGTTTATTCATGAACATCAAAGATGAACTACTACATATACACAATTATAACATCACAAATAAACACTACCACCATCTATTGGTAAGCTGAGAATACATAATCACAAATTTATATTTAACAACATGCACGCCACACACACACATATATATGTAGTATGTTTGTATATATATCTATAGATGTATTCAAATTTCAAGAAAAAATATGAATACAATTTGGTAAAAATAGATATTTAGTGCAAAAACAGCTTTAATACTTTATACTAGAAGTAAATTAATAGTGCCCTCCTAAGACCAAAATAATTAATTTCAAAATTCAAGATATAAAACCAGTATTTTGGAAAAAAAACTGAATACAGTTCTTTTTAATTTAGTATTTAAATTTTAAATATGGAATCATGATAATTATTTCCCTGAGTTTAGAGCTCATCAGGGAAATGGCCATATCCAAAGGCATTCTACTACATTGTGAGTGGTTTTGAAAAATTTTTATTGAATTTTATAATAATACAAAAATGCTCACAAACCCATTCCCCTGTGTTTGGATTTCTATACTGGAGGGGAAAAAATGCAAACAATAAAATCCATATTTTAAAATGTATTTTCAAAAATGGTTTTATAAATAAATTGAATTGATAGAATCAAAAATAGTTAAAAAATTTTATAACGGATAATCAAAATTTACAAAAAATTTAATTAAAATACCTTCAGTTAATGTCAAATATACAGAAAAAAAATTTACTGATTGCTTTCAGTATCCTATTGCGCTAAATGCCAAGTAACAACTTAAAACAGTGGGGAAAATGAAGGGTTGCCATTTGGCATCAATTTTAAAGAAAACAGTGATTGGTATGGAAATTGTATCAAAAAAATGGTTATTTGGTATGCAGAGCTTATTGCAGAGATTTTTTTTATGTAAAATTGGGAAACTGAATTTTCAAATAAATTATTAAAAAATAATATTCTGTGGAAGCTGTAAGTATAGAAGAAACAGACAAATATACAGTTTTCATGTTTTTGACAGTAATGCCACTTGAAGAGAAATTAGGCTGTTAATAACAGATTTTTGCTTCAGGGAAAAATACAGTACAAAGTCTTTAATCCAGACTCGTCGGGATTTCGGCAATTCCGGATCAGGGTTTTTTCCGGATTATAGATCATCAATTTAAATCTGGTAAGATGGCATGCAGAAATTATAAAATTAAAAATATGAAATCGTAATTTATGAAATAAAGAGCAGTTATGATCTAAAGAGTATCAAGGAAAAATAAAAGAGCTTAATATTTATTTTTTTAATTTATTAAACATTTCTTTCAATGCAGAGGCGTAGCTAGGATTTTCAGCGCCCGAGGACAACTGGAGATTTTGCACCCCTTTCTGTTTGCCACGAATGGAAAACACTTTATTCTAAAATTTCGTACCATCAATTTGGCACCCCCTGGATGCTGCGCCCGGGAACAGATGCCTCCCTTGCCTCACCCTAGCTATGCCACTGTTTCAATGTAAGTTGTTTAAGATGCTTCCACAAAAAATTCAAAAAGTTCCTTTTTCTTTTTTCTTGTGTCATCCAATGCCATACTCCTCACATAATTTTGAGACAGATATGCCTTTATCCATTTTTTGCAGCAATTCCACTTTTTGTTTGATGGACATCGAGACATGCTTTCGCTTTGTAGATCTTTTGGCAGCTCCAGAATCGGAAACTCTTTTTGACATAATCGAAAGTTCAAGCTTACCTTTTATAAAATTGCTCTAACAGTCTGAAAAAAATAATAAGCCGGATCCAATTAGAAGATTAAGGAGCAACGCAATCTGCAACATTAACTGAAATAGATGATTAGATAATTTTAGCCTAGCTTATACCATCCGTTATACATTAACCGCACATGCATAAATGTATTACGCACATGCATAAACATATTATGCACATGGGTTATGCATATGCACATGCGTAAAGGTACTACGCATGGGCAGAAAGTTTGTAGCTTTGAGGTTCAGATTATAGATCATTCCTGATTATGGACGTCCAGATTAAAGACTTTGTACTGTAGTTACATTTTTAACTTAAAGTACTCTTGTGCAAATAACATCCTTCAGTTTAAGTTAAAGCTTCATATATAACTAAAAGTTTTATTGTGTAATTAAAGCCAAGTTTGTGTAACTAGAAGTTTTATTATGTGTAATTAAAGCCAAGTTTATGAAAGTATTTTAATAAAATAAAATGGAACTTGGTTTGCAAGGAGTGTTTTGGAAAGTAAATAAGGCTCATTTTTAAAATATAAATGTGCATGCAAATATTTTTAATCCTCAGAAATTGGTTGATGATGTTGTTAGTCAAAACCTTTCGGGAAATGTTAGAGTGCCAGTGTATAAGTTTGTTGGTATTAAATTCAAAATATCCTTTATCAGAAATGGTGATATGTTGGTAGTAAATCATGTTAAGATCCAAATAAGTTAAAGTCCAAATAAGTAAAGTTAAAAGGGTGTTTGTCCTTTATTAGTTTCATGAAGCTTAAAGCTAGTTGGCTAGATGAGGTGTTTTCTAATAGTCCATCATTATTAATGGTAATAATAGTTTTCTCTCTTTTTTTCTGAAAAATATTGTTTTTATATGTTGCATGAAATTAAATTTTATGGTCCTTTGATGTGAGTTATTTATTTCTAGTTTAAATATATATCTGTATATATTATTTAAGTTTAAAATATTCCTAGAAATTAAACCTTTTTTTTTTTTTTTTTTTTTTTTTTTTAGCATCATTGTAGGCATTGTGGTGACATATTTTGCAATGCATGTTCAGATAACACTATGCCTCTACCATCTTCAGCAAAACCAGTCAGAGTTTGTGACGTATGTTATACCCTTCTACTGCAGCGATATTCTGCTTCAGCCGAATGGATGATGGAGTGAAATGTAGCATTATATTAAACAACCAAAGTGTTTTTGTATAAATATACACATATATATTTAAAATTGTTGAACGTCTAGGTTTTATACTACAAGAGATACAGCATTTTGTATTATATAAAATGTTTTCCCTTTAGTTGTGATTAAAGGGATTAAAATGTATATTTAATTGTATAATTAAATTTTTTATTGAGGTGTAAAACAAAATTTTGTGAGATCTAATTAAGAGTTTTTACTTGAAATGTTGCTCATCTTGAGATAATATGAATAATTCAGTGAAATGTATAGAAAATATATTTTTACATTGATGTCTATTAATATAAAATAAGTTAAAAAGAGGATTTATAAATTAAAAGTATAATGAGGTATTTTGCCTTTATGTGAATATGTATTAACTGAACATGAGCATCAGTTGTTAGTGTTTTGCCTTGATTTACACAGAAGTAACATTTATTTCTAAGTAGTATAGTATTTAATGAATTAATATATTAATGTTTTGTAATAAATAATCAGAAGCAGGAAGTTTAATTACAAATATTTATATATGAGTAAGAAACAGAAAAACTATGAGTATTTAATTACATAATTATGTATATTTATTATGAAAAATACTAATATGGCAGCTTTTATCAATTTGCATGTTAATAAAAAATTACATTTTCTGAGTAATAATAACAACAGAAAAAAAATATGCTTTTAAAAAAAAATTTAGAAAGCTGATGATGAAGATCTGAAATTCTGTATAGCAACCAAATCTATTGGTTCCTATACAGAATTTCTGATCTTCTGTTCACCATGATAAGGATAAAATTAAAAATAGGTAGAAAAGTATTTGTTACAATGGGAAAGGAGGATATGCTTTATAATGGCTGTTTTATTGTATGCATAAAATAACTAGGTGTAAAAATTAAAGCTGTATGAAAGAGCAATCCTTTATCTGTTCTGACTAACTTTTCTTATATTAGGTTGAGTAATAAATAACTTCTTTTTTTCAACAGACATTTATTTTGCTTTCAGTAAATAATACAATTTATTTATTATGTATGGCCTTCTCCTATCGTCATGGCAGTTTATCAATTTCCTTTTTGTAAAATTTGGTTGGTTTGGACTGAAAGAAATTTTTGACAGCCTGACTGACTTATTCTTCAGAATTGAAGGTGTCTGTATTAAAAAAGTTTTGTAAAAAACAGGAAAAGTAATAATCTGTCAGGGCAAGATCTGTGGAGTAGGGTGGATATAATAAAATAGACCTTCCAAACTTCAGAATTTTTGGGGGGTCATCATTGCTGTATGTGGCCATGCACGTTTCTCGTGCATACTTTTCAGCTGCTGAATGTATCTGTAGTAATCATTAAATTTGACTTCAACAACTCATGATGAATTACACTTCGGCAATCCGTTTATTCATATAATAAAATCATTTTGCTGTGCATGTTTGCTTTCGAATCTGTGAGGAGTGGTTGATCCTTATCAAGCCACTGTCTTTTGTGGATGATAATATCATTGACAATCCAATTTTCATCACCTATTGTAATCCCATCTTAAAAAAAGTCTCGATTTTGACACTTGAGAGCAGACTTGTGGCAATTGACATGTGATCTTAATATTCACCGAGTTTGTCAATTACCTAACTTGCTGAATTTCTCTAATTCCTCCAGCTTGTGACAAGCAGTTGGTTGTAATATATTAAGCCTTTCTGCTATACCTCTTGTTAATTGATGTAGATTTTGTTCCAGTATTGCCTTTAAAAGGTCATTGTCAAAGTCAAAATGATATTCCACCCTAAGTTTATCTTTTAAGGTTGTATCTCCAGAACAAAATTTGACTAACCAATTTCTAAGTGCTTGTTTGGTTATTAGTTCTTCATCATACACACTGCATATTTTTTTAGCTGTTGTGTAACATCGTTGAATTTTTTAAATTCTCTAGGTATCACATGACAAATATGCACTTTTCCACTGTCTGTTTAAGTGTGTCCATTGTCTGTTGCATATAACATTTACAAAAAGTAATCAGAATACTAAATGAATCCTTATCAAGTGAAAGCAAAAGTTTGTTTTCCCATCACTCATAGTGGGCAAATACAAATTCTGCCTGCCTGCATTGGAAGTTATTTATGACTCAACCTGATTTAATAAATTTTAGCATAAAACATTATTCAGAACATTTTCAGAAAGTGGTTATAATAAATAACATGTCTATATATAGTCAATAACATGTATATTCAGTCTGTTTGTAAGATATATGAATCCCTCAAAAAGGTTTTTGCAGTATTTCTGTCTTGTAATAAACTATCAGGATTGATTTTTCTATTATTTCAATAATTTTAATGGGTCTTAATGAATGTGATTAACCATATCAATAATAATTTACTTTCTCTAATAACAACTGAAGTTAATAGCAAAAGTAGTAAGTTTAAAAAATTAATTTTAGAGTTTTTCAAGAAATAAATAAATCTAATTTATAGAATTTTATTTAAAAAACATTATTTAAAAATTAACTATTAGGCTTCTTGATGATTTAGTTCTTATTGAGCTGTGGTTAATAAATATTATGTAATAAAGTAACTGCTTAAATGTGAAAAAAATGAAGTGTAAAGAATTTTTAAAAATTGAGCCATTTTTGCATGTTGCTTAAATATCAAACTACCCTTTTTATAATTCCAATATAAAGTATATCTCATATTTAGAAAATTTACCACAGAATCTTTTACCCACATCTCATGGAAGAAACACCTTTATTATTGTCTGGACCATTAAATAACTAAAGTTTTAAGTGAAAAGAACTTGATGATAACACATGTTGTAGTGTATGAAAGATACCTGACATTTCATAGCTTGAATTATTCAAATAACATGTAATAGGAAGCGAACTATATTGCACATTGTTTTACTGTAACAAACTCTTCTTGCTAGTAAAATTGTCATCAGTTTTGAATTGTTTACTGTAATTTCTTAAATGCTTCACAGTATGATTTAGTACTGATAATTACAGTATTCAATACAAAATACATGAAATATAATTTGCATAAAATTAGTACATGTATAAATTGATTTCTAATTTGCAATTAGATTTTCTCCACTGAATGTTTCTTTGAATATTTCTTTTTCCAAGGGATGACTATACCACTTAAGTTAAAACTTTTTTTAGCAAGTTTAAGTTAGGTTATTTACCTGTTGCAAAGCATTGAATGCTACCTTGTCTTAGAAGGGATCCTTGATGGAGAATATAAGAGAAATGTGCTTATATTTATCCTATACCTGAAAAAAGTTACATGCAGCCAAACCATTCATTCATCATGAATTGTCAGTGTTCAGTAGCTTATCTATTCAGCTATTTTGGGCTTTTCTGGAATTATCAAGAATACATGTATCTCATTAATAGTGATAATATGCTCAAAAAAACAACTTTGATAATGATGCACTAAAAATCAATGCAGTTTTGTTTTATACTTAACTGTTTTTGCAGCTGGAACAGTTTTTTTTTTTTTTAAGAAGTTTTTATAGTTTAGCAATGTAAACATATATAAATTTTATTTCTGTACTGAAAATACTGTTAAATTGTTTGTTGTGTCAGATTTTATCAGTGATATCTGCCTCATTTTTCATCATGCTCGTTATGGTTATTACTAAGCATCCCTATTTTTCTTTACTTTTTTTAGTCTGTTACAATTTTAGAGTACAGTGATTTGCCCCTTAGTTTCTTCTCCTCTCCCAGGTATTTTTAAATATTAAGTGTAAGGATTTTTGATAATTTTGAATTCAATTAAATAGGGTTTTATTGTTAAAATTAAACTGAAACCTATTTATTTGGGAATCAAAAAGATAAACTTGAATTGTGGGTAATGCAGTATATCCTCATTCTATGCAAAAATTACAGTATTAAGATCATACTGTGTATGAATAGATTTGTCCATCTTCATTCGTCTTCTGGTGCTGTATTTTTATTTAGGAGTAGCATATTCAGATTAGATTGAGTTTATTATAATATATCTATAGTGATGTTTCTATATAAGAAAAGTGCTCTTCCTCCTGCTTTATTTTATTTATTTATTTATTATTTTAATTCTGAAAGGTTTCAGATTTTAGTGGTTGCCAAAAAGGGTTAGTTTTTAACACTCTTGCTGAGTCTGCTGTTACACTCACTCCTGCTAACCTATTTCCTTTTGTCTTATAGCTTTATTATTAAACATCCTTTTCTTCACGCTTACACCATACAATTGAACATCAAAATTGCAAAAATTTTAAAAGCAGTATAGTTTAGGATTCCCAATGCAGTGTTAAGTATTGGCATACAATTTTCTATTTTTTCTGTCTTTTCTAAGTTTATCATTTGAATTTTCTTAGTAAGTTGGTTTACAAAACTTTTTTTAGTCTTTTTATTATTAACATTTTGTGTGTTAATTGTATTTATTAAATATCATGTTTTTCACACTTACACCACATAAAATTCAACTGAACAAAAAAAATCACAAAATATTTAAAAACAGCACATCTTCAAAATTTCCAACAAATAATCTTGTGCTCTGGATTTACACACACATGCATGTTTCGAGAGCATTTGGGCTATATTTCCAATACACACTCGTGCTGATGATAAAGATGTTACATTCTGTACGGTGTTGCCACTACTCACTCTCAAATCATTGAGTTTGTTAATCAAAAATTCATTAAAGATTTACAAACTATGAAATATATAGTGAAGCAAATTCAAAACTAAAAATTTGGGTTTGCAAGTGCATGTTTAGGTGGAGGACTATGATATTTGGAATTAGATGGCTGTATGAATCACCTTTTTTTTTTCACGATGTGAGAAAAGTACATACATTCGTGCAGATTCTTCAGATTTTAATTTCTTTAAAAATCATAAAGAGCAATGGCAACAATTTGAAAAGTGATTCTCCGCTTATAGTGAACTGACACAAAATACCATTTCAAGATTAATAGCCCCTTTTGGGCTAAAACAGCTATTGCATTGCTTAACTTGAGACTAATGCTACAGTGTGTCGTAAGACGAGCTTTGCTTGTCAAGCAGGCCAGACTGTGACCTAAATAAATACTGTAGTATAGCTGTATTGTTCATTTACATAATAAACAGATAATCTCTGTGAAAAAAGATACGAAATTCAACAGCACTAAAATAAGTAAGTGTTAAAATTTCACAACAGACTAAACTTTAATAAATTAAAGCTCTTAAACATCTTTATAACCATGTCTTATTAGTGAGTATATTATTTATTACAAATATTTGTTTTTAACAAATAATTTTATACATTATATTCTTGTATGAATTTATGGACATTTACTAAAATTATAAGGAGTTATATTTTATTTTTCTCAAATATTTATTGTTAATAATTAATCTTATATGCATTGTATTTTGTTATGTAAATGTATTCAGTCATTTTTAAAAGCTTTTATTTGTTCATATAACATATTTAACTCACTTCTCAATATATATATATATATTATGATAAGTGCGTGTAAAGTTTAAATAAATATAATTATATGAAATGTGCATGTAGAATATAATTATATAAAATGTTCTTTGTATCATGTAAATAATTTCATTTATATTTTTCATTTTTCACACGAATGGTTAAAGGTTTTTATGTTAATAATAAATATTTGTTACTTTGCCAATTTTTTGTCTTAAATTTACTAATTTGGAGTAAATAAAAAGAGTATAGTCATGCTCGCACATATACAAAAAAAAGTACAATACTGTTGCATGCATACGGGTTCATAATGGATTGAATGCACAAGTCGATAAAAAGTTAATAAAATTTATTCTTAGTTCAAGAAATTAAACAAAATGCTGAAATTTCCTCAGAGATATTCGTATAATATCGCAATATCTCACAGTAGTTATATTTTAAACTAATAAAATATAAATAGAACTCAATTCAAAACACAGAGAAAGATAATCTGACCTCACCGTAAATTTGCTACAATCAACAACAAGAACTAAGTAAACAACTCATAAAACAACTGAATTGAGATGTTTCAGTCTGGCGTTTTAAAGCTTTTTAATCATGCACAAGAACATTATGGTAATTTTTATTTCTCAAGTTTTCTAGAATGCAAAAGCAATTATGAGATATCTATTTATTAAATGTTAAGTGCATGCTCCTGTATTTTTACTTTATCATCGTAGCTTTCTCTTAAAACTCGCCACGCGTTGCATGGGGAAATAAAACAATTTTAATTTAAATTCTACTAAAAAAGCAAACTAAATACAAAAACGTAACAATAATTTATTCTTTTATATTATTAATTACTGAGAATGGATTAAATATTATTTTCATTTATTATAACTTCTGTGCATATAATAATAATATATATGTCAAATGAATAATTTTTTAACATCAACTTTGACTTGTTGATGTTATTTATTAGTAATAAATAAACCAAACACAAGAGATGTTATTTATTACTAATAAATAAACCAAAATTTATTGAGGATTATTTTGCATAGAGAAACAAACATCATATCAATAAAAAAAAATACCAATTACAACTATAATGTAATGAAAATCCATTTAATACCAATTCAGTGCATGTAATAATCAGTTAGTATTACTGTATGAAAAAATATTGTTTCCTAGTTTAATATGGTTGACTAATTTGTGCGATTTTTTGTCATGTAATGTGAAATTTTTCACTATCAGTCAAGTTTACAGTGTCATGTAATTTATTAGTAAATTTAAGTAAGCATCACAAGATTTTAATAAATGGTAAATATTCCTTTTCTGTAATAATTTCAATAAAATTGTAAGCCAGCATGTTAGGAAATGAGAATGCCATTTTTGTAAAAGCAAAATTATTCTGATTCATATCACAAACAATAATTTTGTATTAAGTCAGCAATTTCCCACTGGGAAAAGAGTTAATTCTTATGTAGCTTTTATTTTCATAACCATGTTCCTTTCACATTTGCATTAATTTTTGTGAAATTATGGTTGCATACAATATCTTAAACTCATATTTAATCAGTCTTATTGTTTCAATACCCATATCTTAGTTCCTTTCTAAAATTTCTTTGGAAGAAAAGTTTTTTAAAATGTTCATCTGTCTGCTTTAAACAATAAAATGAAATAATTTGTGCAGTTATTGAAACAAAAAGAAACTAATTTTTTGTTACAGTATTTACTGTTAACTTCTTCATAAAATAGTATGAGTGCAGGATAAATTCAGTAAATGTTTTTGCTTTCTGTTACTCTTTTTTTTTTTTTTTTTTCCCCAGTCATGTTAGCCTCTTTAGAATGTCTTTGCATATATCATCTAAAATTATACGAAAATTACAAATTTTTGCAACTGTACTCTGTCTGATACTCAGCTTTGATGTGCTATAAATCATAATGGGCTAAGAAATGCATTTTTAGATTGTTTAGAAACAATTTAAGCAACATGCCTGATGACATACTATAATCCAAAGGCCTAGGTCCCCATGTCTTAAAGAATCCAAAAATCGTGCTTCAATCTCCATGCTGCTGATTTTCTCTACAAAAAATATGAAAAGAGTGCACTGTGGTCCCTTAAAGGAATGCTGTACCCAGGGCCCATTTACAGAGTACTATGCCCTATCGAACAGTAATCAACGTTTGTTCTGAAGGTGACTCTAGACAACACTCATCTGATGTTACTGGCTCAAGTCAAAGCTAGTAAGTAATAAGTTAAATAAATTTGCCTTCAAAATTTTTTCTTATCATTTACGATACAAAAAATCAGTAATTTTACAAAACTTTTGTAAGTCACAATTTAAAGTTGCTTTAGATTGACAAACTAAAGACTGAAAAACAGAAATAAAGAGCATTAAATTAAGTTTGTATGATATTTTTATATAGGTTTGCGTGATAAAATGGACAAGACTAGTGGAATATATGATAAAAACATACCGAAGGTAAATACAAACATAAAGGCAGATGAATGACTTGCATGGCAAATATTAAGATTTCTTTCTTTCTTTTATTATTATTCTGAATGATTGATGAAACCTTTTGAAGTCTCTACAATTGGTTGAGGTTGCAAACTATTTCCTTTCATTTTCTTGTTATCCAAAGAAATAGATGAGATTTTCAAGGGGCATTGTCATTACTTTTTCACAAAGAAGCTTTGCTTTAGGACTGGTTAAATCTATGAGTCTAGGAGTTGAATAAGTGCAATGGACGCTACTATAGTTCCCAAGGACATTCATGAAAAAATGCTCGTTTTGTTAATTGATAGGATAAACAGACAATGAATGCTGACTAGAGGAAACTTCTGGAATTAACAAAATTACTCATTACATACAAATATACACACATAAGGATAATTTTTTATGATTTGATACGGGAATCACAGTTTCTGTGGATCATTTTTTTGATCTAGCCATCATAGAATCCATGAATCACGTTTAGCATGATGCATGGATCATCTGTTTTGGTATCACGTTCACATAATCCGAAAATAGCAAGATTCGTGATCAGTTCTGATCCTTGTATCACATCGTTCGCAAATCATGTTTTTATTTAAAAATCACAGTACGGATCCTGTGATTCTTGGATTGCACTTTAAAATACTTTTTCTTTTTAGTGTTCCTTAATTTCATAAGCCTTAGCAGAAATGCTAAAATGTAGTGGTAGTGGTAGCGGATTTCTTGGCGTCAACGGTTATATGCGCCGGAACTCATGTCAAAAATTCTTTAGCGCAAATAGACATATAAACAAACAGACAAAAAAAAAAAAAAAAAAAAAAAAAAAACACAAGAATACCATCATTGTATTATGAAATACAATGATGAAGTTACCTACAACGCTAATGAATACAGTGATAAGATACTTGAAATAAACTTCTACACACGGTGGCTTTGCAAATGCGGTCAAGAGCAAGAGACTCACGTTAATTACGGAAGGGGAAAGTAAACGGCTGTGTCACGGATCATAAGGGGAGATATGTTTTAAAAGAAAAGTGTTTTTAGGTCTCATTCAGTATAAGTATATCAGGAATATATATTGCGCGCTGGAGATAAAAATGTATTTTTCGTATAGTGTTGCCATTGCTCGCTTTGAAATCGCCGAGTTTGTTAATCAAAAATTTGTTGAAGTGTTATAAAATATGAAATCGATAATAAACAAATTTTAAATTCAAATTAGGGCTTCCACACGCCGATATTCTATGGAAGATTACGTTATTAAAATTTTGATGGCACTAGGTACCGTCGTTTATCATAAGCGAGAAACATACATACATTCATGCAGAGTCTTCATTATTTAATTTCTTTAACTGTAATACAGGGAGATAATATTTGGTGGCAACAATTTGAAAAGTGATTCACCATTTATAGTTTTCAACGCAAAATGACAAAATGAAATTAATAATCCTTCTGGGCAAATTGCCCCTTTGGACTAATAATGTATTCTAAGAGCGATGGACTGATGCCTAGCAGTAAGGGTTTGGAATCAAGAATATATTTCGCTGAATCCATTATATTACTTGCAAGTATTTCATTAACTGATATCGTTAAATTTTGAAATTTCATATAAACTAGAAAAGGGATATAAAAATTAGGAAATATTTTATTTTTAAACGGGGAAGTAGGAAATTCCACTGGTTAAGTAATGGAAAATCGAGAAATTTATGCGATCGAGGAGCAAAACGCTTTATTCTGAGAGGAGGGGGGGGTCTATACCAGAAGCGAAGCAAACACACAGATAACTAGCATGTAACTAAATAAAATATTATGACTTCTTTAAAATTACAAATTTACATTTATTAATCAATTCAAGAAATACATACAAAAGCATTGAAGTCAAGATTACTGTTTAATTTGACGGTATTTTTAGACATTATGTTGTACATAAAACGGCTTTTCTACGTTTGTTTTTAAAAAGGTACCATTTTTCATCGAAATTGTCGGCACTGATACGAAATGAAGGACGATTTATACTATACCTCAATTTCCTGGTCTGTAAGACGCGCAGTGATTTATCAAGTTAAAACTTGGGAAAAATACTTACACAGAAAAGGATTAAGTACCTATTTTAATGATAACACTTTATACAACGAAAACGGAACTGTTGCATTAAAAAATTAGCAAATACATCAGCGTTTCTTAGAATCCCAGAAATTCATCATCACTGTTGCTAAAATGATAGTTATTTTCACTTAGGTTGTCACTGTAACTAGATTTGCAACTTTCCTAAAACACAATGTCATCCTTATTTCCAACTAGTGCACTGTTAATTCCACACTTTTTAAAAGATTTATTGTAGGATAAAATTGGATAATAGGATAAATGTATTTTTCAGTATTAACTTCATTCTGAAGAATTTTCTGCAGTCTAATTTGCGTTATTTTATTCATAAGTCTCAAATTAAAAACAATTTAATGTTTATATGTCATTAGAAAATTAACCAAAAAGCAGCGACCACAATGTAATTGAAAAACAGTCCTCAAACATGAAAAGGTTGAAGGCCATTTGGGTTAAGACTATTTTCTCAGATACTCAGCTATACTTCGCATACATGGAACATAGCATTCGAAATGAAAAATTCAATATTTACTACAAATTCATTGATGTAGCAAATATCTGTCTTTCTACTCCTACTTTAAAAAAAGATGTTATTTGCCGTACAGTTTATAGTTCAATAATACATTTTCATTGTACAAAATTGCATTTATTCGAAGAATTCAATTTGTATTTTCCTCTGTATAAAAATTGAATGTACAGAAATTAGATGTTTAAACGACCCCCACATTTTCTCAAGACCACGAGCAAGATTATCCCCTCCTTTTCAGCACCCCCCGTGAAAAGGGGGTTCTAAATTTACGACCTGACCGCATATAGGATGATTTCCTACACACACACCACATAATAATCTCAATTACAAAACAAGACTAAAATAATCAAACATGAGATATATTAAAAACTTCTTATTAAAACAATAAGGTAACACAACAAAATCAAATTTCTTTCGGGTACTAAAACAAGTTTGGATTGACCTCTTTTCCAATGATATGGTCAAGAGGCAAGTCACATTTCTTAAAATGTTTCAAACGAAGATTTTTAAAATTTGGAAACTCTAGTAAGAAATGACAAACTGACATTACAGCAAAACAATTTGGGCACGCCGGTTCACTCTCACCTTTTAACAGATAACTATAAGTAATATAAGAGTGACTGATTCTCAAGACGGGTCAGCAAAACTTCCTCCTTCGGTTCCTAGTTGGCTCCCAACATTCAATTTTTGGTTTGATTCTTTTCAGCTTATTTTCTAGCTGAATATCCCAGATTTCCTGCCATTTAATCAACACTTTGTCCTTGATGACTTTATTAAAGGGGACGAGGCGATCTGCAAGATGAACTGCAGATTTGGATGTGATGTCTGCTAGCTCGTTCCCTTTAATACCCACATGTCCTGGAACCCAACAGTAAAGAATATCATACACACGGCTTCTTAATTTGAGATTAAGGCTTAAAATATCAACATTGGGATTCTGAACATTATAACTTGAACCTAAGGATTTCAAAGCACTAAACGAATCTGTATATACAGGGTGCGGCAGCGTTCATAGTAGGCTATTGGGCTAAAGTGCAGAACCGCCCACTTATTTGTCTGGCGCTTTTTACAAGAGTAAGAAGAATTGGATTTTTGTCAGTTTTCTTTGACTTTTTAAGTGAAAATAGGTCGATGGGTACATGAATAAAGTCAAGGGAGTGCGCAATACCATTTCTGTGCAATTCTGGGATTTTTTTTTTTTTTTTTTTTTTTTTTTTAAGTGAAAATAGGTCGATGTGTACATGGATACCGAGTTCGTGCAATTCTTAAAAACGCGCCAAGCAGTGGGTGATTCTGCACTTTCCCCGGATAGTGTTGCGTGCGTAAGGTTCGTTATGAAATAAATGCACAAGTCCGATGAAAAATGAATAAAATTTATTATTATCACAACAAAAGTGATTAAATTTCCTCAGATATTCGTGCAGTATTACTATATCTCACAGTAGTTATCTTTTAACTACTCAAACATTCAAGAAGAGAACTTAATTCAAAACAAAACAGCTAAAAAAAGATAATCCGCGAATCCGCTACAATCAACAAGAGCAGTTTTCTAAACAAACTCTGAAAACAACTACAAACTATCTAACTGAATTGAGAGGTTTTCCTCCTCTTTATAAGATTTTAAATCACGCCCGAGAAATTTCTCAAAATAATAATAATAATAATAATAATAATAAAAAAAAAAGAATATTTATTTATTAAATGCTAAATGCTCGTGCTCTTGAATTTTTAATTTTCCGGCTTAGCTTTCCTTTAATATTCGTCATGCGCTGCACTGCACGGGGAATAAAACAATTTAATTTATAATTCAACTAACATTAGCTATTTAAATACCAAATCCGTAACACTGTCCCCTTCGCAAGGACTGCACGTCCCGGGCAGTACAACCCCCGGAGAGGAAGCCAAACTTACAACTATGGCATAAATGCAATAATAAACAACATAAACAATAAATGCAATAACTAACTTAAACAAATTAAATGCTATCAAATACTAAATACAAGTCTCGCTCAGACTGGGTAGCGATCTCTACGAGTTGCTTGCTGGGCTGCCTCGAACTTCACGGCGTACAACAAACAGTGGCGTAACTAGAAATCTTGGGCCCCTAAGCAAAAATATTTTTGGGGCCACCCGTAATTTAGAGTACTCAAAATAAATAAATAAATAAATAAATAAATAAAAAACTGAATGCTTTCGGACTTTACATTACGCCCAAAGGGGCCTTTTTTTAACGTTTTGTGTGTCACCTTTATTTATTAAATATCATGTTCTTCGCACTTAACCAATAAAATTAAATTCAACAGCAATATCCCAAAATATTTAAAAAGAGCACATCTTTAGAATTTCTGATGCACAGCCCCGCGGCGTTGGAGATAATTTTCTTTTTTTCCCCGTTCAGTGTTGCGCTTGCTCCCTTTCAAATCGTCGAGTTTCTTAATAAAAATTTCGTTAAGATTTACAAAATATGAAATAGATAATAAAATATAAGCTTTCCTCTAGAGGAGAGTCAGAACAAAAGCATACAGCTTCATTGTTATGTATTCAGTGCAACACTGAATTCATCTGTTTTATGTGTTTGCAAGGGCCTCCTATCTGCGTCTATATATGGCAGGTACTAGACCTTTAAAAACTTAGAGAAGACGAATTCTATTACATATATCTGTTTTCATTTAAATATAAACCTGTAAATGTAGTTCAACAGGACATTCAAAGCCCCCTAAACATTTGGGCCCCTATGCGACGGCATTCCTTGCATACCCTTATTTACGCCACTGACAACAGAGCGCTTTTTATGTCCTTCACATCCGCCTTGCGCAGAGTTTTCTGTATTTCGGGATCCCGAATGCCGTCGATGAAATATTGCAGGGACATGATTTCCCTTGTTTCTGTCGGGCACTCCGGAAAGGCGAAATGGGACAGCCTTTCAACATCCGTGGCGAGCTCCTGAAGTGTTTCTGTGGGCTTCTGTTGACGGGATTTTAACTGAAGCCTGCTGTAATCTTTTAAACACTTCTCCCCAAAGCGCAGCTCAAACGCGCCGGACAGAGCTTCGAAATCTAATCTCTGGTTTTCGGGAAGAGTGTGCAGGATTTCAATTTTCAATTTATATACGAAGAAACACTAATAATTGCGATAATTTATCAGAATAGGAAATTTTATATTTGCTCAGCACAGGAAGCCAAGTTCCAAGCATTTCTTCGTGTATGCAAGATTCAACGAGGGAAATATTAAAGTTTGAAAATTAAAATGAGGTTAATAATGACGTAAAATAGTAGAATTAGTCATGGTAAGAATACTGCAGAATGATTAAAAATATGAATTGTAGAATTGACAAATTAAAATAGTAGTACAAAATATAGACTAAGTAAGGGCTATTCAACGCATTGGATATAAATAATAGTTATCGGTTGTAAAATAAAATGCTTAATTGTAAACTGTTTCTATGTTTAAGACATTTAAGTATGTAAATTTAGCTGAAATAGTAAAATCAAATGCGTGAATACAATCGAAAATTATAAAAAGGAGTTAAAATTTAGAGTATGTTGAAAGCTGGAAAGAAAAAAGTGTCAGAAAAGAATTAAAATTACATCTAAAATTAACTAAAGTTCATGTATATGGTAGGAAAATGTAATAAACAAGTTCAAAATTAGGGTACTTTAAAAATTACGAAGGTTTGAAATGTATGAAACAGTTAAAAATAGCTTCTAAAATCAAATAAAGCCCATATGTATGTAAGAAAATAAAGGAAATGAGCTAAACTTAGGAGCCTGTTTGAAATTACGAAGGTTAAGACGTGTGAAAGTAGTGAAAAATTAAATGAAAGTCGTACATATTTGTAAAAATATAGCAAATTAGTAGTTGTGAGCTCCATGATTTATATTGTAACGTTCCCCTTCTCTAAAGGAACACTTGGTCACCCGCCCTAAAAGAAGGAAGAGAACCCTCTTCTCGCCTCGGCCGTAAGAGGGGAGTGGACTTCCCCCCTGGTCGCAGGCGGGAGTGAGGAGATTGAGATGTGAAAGAGAAAGGAGAGGACGCTAGTTTGCGCGCTCTACTGTAATGAGAATGTATTTTAAAGTATTTCTAAATTGTAATCTGTACATAGTTGTATATAAAGATAAATATTTAGCCTAGAACAGGTTTTGTTTATTTGGAGGAGATACGACTATGGTACAATATTTGTTAACGATATTCAACAGACGTTGTGTTCCTTTTTAGACAGCGTTTTGTTTTTGTAGTTTGGCAACAGTAAGAAAGATTAGAATAATGTTTTGATTTCGTTAAGTGATTTGTGTTTTTGTGTGTGTCCTTAAGTGTTTGATTTTCTTAAGTGCAAATAAAGTTTTCGCTTTCTTAAGCAAAATGCAAATGTTTATTTAAAATATTTCTTTTCAAGTGTTATAGAATGGAGTCAGATTTAATTTAATGGCGAGAACGACTAAATGAAATAATACAGTCAAAAGTCTTTAATCCGGACTCTTCGGGACTTCGGCGATTCCGGATTATCGGTTTTTCTGGATTATAGATCATCAGTTTAAATCTGGTAAGATGGCATGCAGAAATGATAAAATTAAAAATATGAAATCGTAATTTATGAAATAAAGAGCAATTATGATCTAAAGGGTATCAAAATTTACAAAAAAAAAAGCTTAATATTTACTTGTTTACTTTATTAAACATTTCTTTCAACGCGCGCATGCGTAAAGCATATATTACGCATAGTCGAAATTAGAAAATTGCAACCAGAAAACTATTTGATGTGTATTCATGATATTTATAATGACGAGGAATTTGATTTTAATCATATCAAAGACGGAGTACATGGAGATGAAATACTACATTTAGCAAGGAATTATAAGCCGAATAAAATAAAAACATCTGCCCTGAAGATAAGGATAGTGCTGACAGATCACCTTCCAGTTCATTGCGCGCCGCAACGTCCCCCCCCCCGCAGAACAGCGTGAAATTGATAAACAGATTTCGGAATGGTTAGAGAAACAAATCACCTCTCTGTCACTTTCTTCATGCCTTTATCCATTTTTTGCAGCAATTCCATTTTTTGTTTAATGGACATCGAAACATGCTTTCGCTTTACTCCTTTGGCAACTCCAGAATCGGAAATTCTCTTTGACATAATTGAAAGCTTACTTTTATAAAATTGCTCTAACAGTCTGCAAAAAATAGTAAGCCGGATCCAATTAGAAGATTAAGGAACAACTCAATCTACAACATTAACTGAAGTAGGTAATTAGATAATTTTAGCTCAGCTTATACCGTCCGTTATACATTAAACGCGCATGCGTAAACGTATTATGCGTTTACGCATGCGCAGACAGTTTGTAGCTTTGAGGTCCAGGTTATAGATCATTCCGGATTATGGACGTCCGGATTAAAGACTTTTGACTGTGTTCAGGTAGATTCAACGCAGCATTAGTTAAATTCAGAGTATGTTGGAAACTAAAAACGTTAAAAAATAGAAAAGAAGTTAAAATTTATATCTAAAATTAAGTAAAAGTTAGGTATATGGTAAGAAAATATGATGAATAAGTTTGAAACTAAAGTACTTTCAAAATTATGAAGGTTCAAAATATACGAAACAAGTTAAAAATAACATCTAAAATTACATAAAGCTCATATATATGGTCAGAAAATAGAGGAATTAAGCTAAAATTAAGAACATGTTTGAAATTACGAATTTTAAAACGTGTGAAAATCAGTTAAAAACTAAATGTACTGTGAAAATATAGCAAATTAGTTATCATTCAGAGTATGTTGGAAACTAAAAACGTTAAAAAGTAGAAAAGAAGTTAAAATTTACATCTAAAATTAAATAAAAGTCAGGTATGTGATCTGAAAATATAGGAATTGTGTTAAAATTAAGATTATATTGGAAATTGTGAAGGTTAAAATGTATGAAAGAAATCAAATAAAATTCATGTATATAGTGTAAAAATATAATAAATTAGTTAAAAATTAGAGTATATTAAATGTTATGAAGGTTAAAATCTGCAACACAAGCTAAAAATGTTACACCTAAACTTAAGTAAAGGTCATCTATACGATCCGAAAATACAGGAAATAAGTTAAAATACAGAATATGTTGAAGATCACTAAAGGTTAAAAAGAATGAAAAAACTTAAAAATTACATCTAACATTGAATAATACAGGGTGTTTATAAAGTCCCGGACCTATTTTGATGTTTAATGACTCATAAAATAATAAAGATAGGTTAAACTTTGTGTTGTTGCATGGCCCCAACTTGTCCGCAACAGTAGTAGTGACTGCTATGAACTGGAAGTTACACAAACTCGTAAGAAGGGTTTAATCCCTTTTTATTTCACTTTAGAAATTACAGTTGCATTCACTTGACGCTCACAAACTACGCCGACCCGGCGGTGTAACAAAAATAGAAAAGTACAACTAAAAATAAATAACAGGATGCATAACTAACGAAGTCACTATCTACGAGGCTCTATAATTGTAACTATCTTAACCGCGTTCTAAGATACAGCTGAGATTCAACAAACTTTCGGATTGAGAAGTTGAAAGATTCAACTAACTGCCGAAGTAGACACACAGGCCGAAACGCGCGGTTCTTAAATTTCTACCAAGCAACCTTCACGCTCGTGAATCAAGAAGCACACTTACAAATCTCGTTTTCCTTCTATTTAACTCATATTACTTCTGCTAAAAATTTGAATACTCTGCGCGTTCTACTAAATTTTACATACTCTGGCATTGGCAATTCTAGGGGAAAGTAAAGGCTTGACAGGAAAGATAGCTTAAACTTAAAATAAATGTTAGTTAAAATAAATATAAACCCTACAACTTAATAACATAAATGGTTAGATAGACTCAAAAAGTTTTATGGCCCTTGTCAATGAACTTTCACGTGTGCCCCCTTCGTTCGCTCGGAGAATATCAAGTCGATATTCAATTTCACGCCAGCTACCAGCAAGCATGTAGGCATCTACAGAGGCTATTGCGGTTGTAATTCTGGCTTTTAGGACATCAATGTTCGACACTCTCCTCCTGTAAACGTTGTCCTTTACAAATCCCCAAAGGAAAAAGTCCAGCGGCGTTATATCAGGTGATCAGGGTGGCTAAGGAATTCGACCTCCTCGCCCACCTTCCTGTAAAATGGTCGTTCAAAGAACTACGAACGATGGTACTCCAATGAGGTGGTGCACCATCTTGTTGCAAAAAGACATGTGGCTGAAGCTCTTCTAGTGGAAATACGAAGTTTTCCAACAGGTCTAAGTATACGACTGAGACCGTCTTTACTGTAAAAAAAGAAAGGCCCAATGACTCGGTCATTAGTCCACACTACACATTAACCTTTGGGGAATCCCTTTGTGCCTCACGGTATTCATGGGGGTTTTCAGATCCCCATATGCGCACATTATGGCGATTAACAATGCCAGAAAGATGAAAGGATGCTTCGCCGGAGAACATTATGCGCTTCAGAAATTCAGCATCATCTTCTATCCTCCTTAGCATATCTGTTGCAAAGGCCATCCTCCTAGGCCTATCGTCCGGTTCCGAAAGTTGAACAATTTGAACTTTGTATGCATGCAGTCTTAATTTTTTCTTAATAACCTTGTACGCCGTCGAAATTGGCATATCTAATTCTCTTGCCGCTGATCTCACAGATCTTCTAGGATTGTGTAAAAATGTCTCTCTGGCACGTCAACATCAAAATCACTTGTGCAGGGACGTCCGGAACGTTTCTTATCTGCTATACTTCCAGTTTCTAGAAAATTCTTTTTCCGCCGCAAAATGCTGCTTTTGGATGGAGGGTCTTTTTGGTAAATTCTGCAATTTCTCTGTGTTTGCATTATGGATTTCGTTTCTATGAACCACCATAAAACCTGTGTTTTCTTTTGTGGTGTATGCATTCTCCTTAATATCCGGTCGAATAAAACATAACACACAAAAGTACTAAAGAACAAGCACATCAAAGGTAAACATAACATTGCAATAGTTGCCGAAAACAAAAGAGAGAAAAATGCAATCAATAAGCAGACGATATTTAGAAAAGTACAGATATTTAGACTGGAAAATGAAATTATCCGAAATTAGTCACACGCGCAGACGATATTTACAAAAGTCGATATTCAAACCTGAAAAGGAAAATATATAAGTTATTCCATCAATAAATGCCATAAGTTTGTTTATATCTTCATTATTTTATGAGTTATTAAAAATCAAAATGGGTCCGGAACTTTATAAACACCCTGTATAATAAACAAAACAGCTTATTTTAGTAATTATACTGGTAAAATATAACAAGTAAGTTAAGAGTATTGGTTAAAACGAATGAAAATAATTTTGGGTAGAATGAGTTTAATACTAAAAATGAGTAATGCAATTAAGATTACGGAGAGTAAATCTGGTATCATGAACAAACGATTTAGGAAATAAGATAACGTTCTGAGTATATAGGGAATTAAAAATGTATGGAAACAAAAAAAATTACATCTAAAATTAAGGCCTTCTAAATCAATGATTAAATTCGAAAAAAAAGCACCGTTAGTGTACCTAGGAAATAATCATCATATAGTAAAATAGCTGGAATACGAAGAAAATACGTGGCTAGAAATTCGTTAACAAAAACCTTCGGAAAATCAATAAAAGATAATCTCTTATCAAAGTGTCACGTCATCTTATCAACTAAATGAGGAATCATAACACACTCCTTTTTATTTATTAGCCTCCACCTCCCCAATCCGTCTGCGAGTTTGAGATCCTGGTGGTGAACTTGTAGAGACATTAGGATTTTTTGGAAGCCAGAGAGATGAAAAATATGCAACCGCCTTCGCCTGGAATCAAACCACGGACCTCTGGAATACCGGCCCAGCTTGCTACCGTTACATCACGAAGGCACGCTAGAGGAGTGGGAGAAATATCTTATAAACTCTCCCTTTCACACTAATAATCTGCCAAATTAACGATTTGCATTTCTATTTACTTCAGGATAATGTTTCTCTAGTTTAGTAATTAAAATAACCAATTACATCCTTTCCTTTATAGTAAGTTGTACCATGAACGGCACAAAATGTTTTTTCGAACTGTATTTGAACCGTAAACTCTATTCATCGATGAATGGAAAGGTACAGTGTGAAAAAAAAAAAAAAAAAAAAAAAAAAAAAGAGAGAGAGAGAGAGAGAGACATTTGTATATTTCCCGTTCTACTAAGCCGATTGACGAAATTCAAACTATATATTATATTTATATATATCAATAGGTATTTTGACACAAAATCGAACATTTCTGATATTACATTCCAATTTTTTTTTCCATATTTCGATTTTACGATTCAAATTATGCCTAAATATTGCATTTTGTCAAATTTGGTGCGAAATTTACAGAGAAATTCAAAAAAGTATCTTGAAAATTTTTTGCGCCAAGAATAATTTATTTGGCGAACTTGTTAATAGCAATCTATCTTCCTTTTTTTTTTTTTTTTTTTTTTTTTTTCCATTGTAGACGAGCGGGAAAAAAAATCATGGTTTATACTTTCAAATAATTTTAGCAAAGTGCGTAAACCACATTTGGCGTTATTATCGCTCAAAAAACCAATGCCAAATTTCAAAACGCGCCAATATGTAAATTCATGTACTAAGGTAGAGGGACCAAAAGTTGACCATGCACTAATAGTTGACCATTTCAGGGAAAAAGCTTCAAAATAAGGGATACTTTGGTTTGGCGTTCGTGCAAACCTGCTTATTAGACGTGACTGCCATCTAGTATCACATTTTATCAACTCCCAGTTGATATGCCTATCAGTTAAGTAATGGCTGACAGTGAACCTTGTGCTCTCCCAGATCCTGCTAATTCTTGCCGCCTGATTACCATTTTCGGATAGGGATTGACTTCGGTTTTTGTGTTAGTAGAGTTATTTATTTGTATTATTCAATTCAGCAATCAAATATTTATTAAGTGCATGTATTATTGAACAAAATGACCGGTGAGTTATGTGGTTTACTCGTCCCTTTATCTATTTTTTGTTGTGGTCAACTACTGGACCTACTAATTGTTGATATTCAGAAGTTGTCCATGGTGGTCAACTACTAACGTTTTAAAAAAAAACTTTTTCTCAACATAGGAACGAGTGTAATGCTACACGAAAATGTGTTTACCTTAACATCACAAATTAGCAAGTCCTTATCACTGCTTTTTCCAGTGGTTGACCACAATGGTCAAGTTCTGATATAACCCATGGTCAACTTCTGAATTACCTTACTTTTTTGACTTTTTAGGCTATTCGAATTTCATGATGCCTCCTGCGAAAGATAATTTTCGAAATTATACAGAAGAGACATTACTAAAAGCGGTGAATGACGTTTTACTACATAAAACCACCAATAAGAGAAGCTGCTAAGAAGTTCGGTGTTCCTCGTACAACTTTCAAATACAAAGTGGAAGGGGAAAGTACCGATGGAAAGTTATCTATACTTTCTTAAGTACTTACTTGAGTATTACTAGGTTTAGTAAGTATCTCTTTAAATGAACTTACTTGCATTTTCAGTCTTTTGATGTAAGTAGGCACCTACCAACTTGAGGACTGAACAATGCTATGCATATATCTGCGTTATTGTTTTTCCAGGAAGATGAGACCATCTTCCATTTTAACCAAAGCAGAAAAGGAAACAATTTGCCAATGTATCATAAAAATGGCTGCAGCCAGTTTCCCAGTCACAGTTGAGCAATTAGTGTGTGCGTGTGTATGTGATTATGGCAAAGCCTCGAGGGCTATCTACCTAAGGAGAGAGATGCCTTCGTGGAGGACTTTCTAAGGAAAACTGGCTCGTATACACGTTACACATGGAGAAAACCACGAAAACGCCCATGCAGCCAGCCAGTTCGCGAGATTTGAACCTCGGACCGAATTACCAGCGTTCAGCGACTTTACCGCTCGGCCGCTGGTGGGTAGTTGAGAAATTAGTGACAAGTGTAAAAAAAAAAATTATTAAAGAAATGCAGCGTCCGAATCCCTTCAAGGATGATACTCCAGGCAAGACCTGGTAAAATCTTTTATGAAGAGAAACACAAATATATCTCGACGAGTATCCCAAGACCTTACTTCATCAAGAGCAGCAGTAACCAGTTCTAATATACGTAATTGGTTTTCTGAAGTACATCAATATTTAAAAGACAACGAACTCGACATGATCATTAATGACCCTTCAAGAGTTTTTAACTACGATTAAACAGCCTTTTTTCTTAATTCCAAGGGAAAAAGAGTGCTGGCTAAAAAGGGGGGAAAACGGTTTATCAGCAAGTTAATGCAGATGTTTTGTATTAGCTGAGAAACACATTCCGAGGTGGGACAGCGTTCGAGATAGACGTCTTACCGCTTCGCTCTCCGTTTCCTTGCGTTGCTACCACCCCCGCTACTGTACCGAGTTCATCGACCTCGCCTCACGGGCTCTGGGTTGTTTCTTCTTTGGCTTTCGCCTCGCAAAAGCGTCGCCTTAACTCCACTGCTGCACCCTTCGCTGGATAAAACAGGTCGTATTTTATTCTTTCTTCTGATTTTCTTTATTCACCGTGCTGATAAGGGTACCTTCGGGTACGGCCTCTAGTTAGGCCTTTTTCCAACTTATTTGCCTCACATGATTAATCAATATGACACAACAAACATAACTGTAACTAATAATAACATAAACATGGAAAATTCACCTCCAAACTCAGAAAATCCTCACATGAGACATCTCAATGATGAACCCAACGTTCTCCAAATATTAAGTCACAAAATTACTTTATCCAATGACGTCGAAACTACCAGATCCTTGGTGGAAGATATCCAAGATATCCGTAACGACACAAATGTGATTTTGTCCGCTAGTGATCAAAAAGAACTAAACTTTCTCCTTGTTAAAGCCATTAATCAACTGCGTGTGCAGGAAAACGAGATGGCCAATGCAAAAATAAACGAATTACAAACCTCTAACGAAAAGCTCGCTAAGCAATTTGAAGAGATTAAAAACTTCTGCGACATACTTCAATCCACTAGTGGTTTCAAAGAAAAAGAAAATTGCGCCATAGACAAACGGATTCTGACTCCGATGAGGAGCCTTCCCTCAAAACCAGCAATCGATATAAACAATTAGAGAACCAAATAGACGACATGCATTTGGACAACGAAGATGAATCAGCCACTCAGCTCACTACCACCCCAAAAGACCAACCAAACAAAAGTGACACCATTCCCGCAAATAGAAAACCAAACTCCAGCCCCAAAACAAGCAGATGTCGTACCAATTGTATTATTATGTCGTACCAATTATTGTCGTAGATGACGTACCAAAAGCGGATGAATTCTTAAAAAACTTAAACAAGCAAACCGGAAAAGAGATAACTGGCACCTTAAAAGGACGCCGCCTTGAAATACAGCCTGCAGACTCTGACTCACATCGATTCATTCGCAAAATAGTCGAAGAAACTAAGCTTAAAGCCCACACCTACTTACTGCCCGAAGATAAAGTTTTAAAAGTCATAATAAGAGGCTTACCCATCACCACAGATCCCCAAACCATCACTCAAGAACTTCTTGACAAAGGATTTAAGGTTAACTTTATTACACTATTAAGAAACAGAAAAGAAAACAAACCAATGCCGCTTTTCTTAGTACATATACCAAAATAAGAAGAAAATAAGAAAGTATTCAAAATCAAAAGCATAGGTTATATGAACGTAAAAATAGAATCATTACGCAAGAAACCTGGCCCTCCACAATGCTATAGATGCCAGGGATTTTTTCACAGTTCCCTGCTCTGCACCAGAGACTGGGTTTGTGTCCGTTGCGGAGGCAATCACAAACCTATAGAATGCACCTGTAGTCGCGACCAGCCAGCCATATGTGATCACTGCAAAGGTCCTCACCCAGGCAACTTTTCAAATTGCCCAGCCAGACCAAAAAACAAACAAGTTCAGTTCCAACCCAGTCCTCCACCAGCAACCAATCCCTGGACTAACAGAAAACAAGACTTTCCTCCGCTGACATCAAACAGTAACGAAAATATCGCTCAAACCTCCATTCAAAACGAAATTCTAACAGAAGAAAATACCAGCACCGCAGAGTCCTCCCTGTCAGACCTCTTTGACTTCTCTACGCTAATAACAATCTGGAAAATAGTGATACAAGGACGCAAAAACATTAAAACCAAGAAATCACCTCTTGATAAAATAATCGCAGTAGTCGAAATCATTGAAAAAATAGGAAATCATCTTTAATGCTAATAAATTCAAGAACAGATGCAACATAAAAATCCTCTCTTGGAACGCTAACGGTCTTTACCATAAAAAAGATGAATTATCGAACCTCATTATTGAAATTGAACCTGACGTAATACTCATACAAGAGACTCACCTTAAACCAGCATTCAAAGTATTTTATGCTAATTATAACACCTACCGTACGGATCGTGAGACAGGAAGAGGCGGTGGCATCATCACATTTGTTAAAAGGAGCATATAACACGCTCAAATTCCTAATTCCAGTACCACTTTCGAAAGTAACACAATAGAAATTGTAATAGAACATAAAAAATTCAAAATTTCGAATATATACATCCCACCAAATAAGAACCCAGCGCACAAGAATTGATTCACCTCCTTAATTCTAATACTTCTACCATTGTCGGAGGGGACTTCATCGCCAAACACCCCTGTTGGAACCGAGGACCTGCTAACGAAAAAGGAAATGACATATTTAAGCTCATTCAATCAAATAATTATAACATTCATGCTCCAGACGAGCGCACCCATTACGGGTACAATAGCGCCACCACAATTGACTTCTTCATCTCAAATAACATTACTAACAGATGCAATATCTCTGTAATTTCAGCCCTGTCTTCCGACCGCAACCCCATTGTATTTGAAATCCCCCATTAATAAATACCTCCCCTCACTTGACAGAAGTATAGGAGTTACAAATTGGATCAAATACTCTGAAATTCTGAATAACTCCATACAAGGTAACCCATGCATCAACAATACAGAAGATTTAGAACACGAAGTCTCTAAATTTACCAGCAGCATCAATTCTGCTTTAAAGGAAGCCACCAATACTTTTTATGTGAACAAGCCTTTCCTTTCCCTGCCTGCCGATATAAGAAATAGGATTAAAGAGAAAAACCGGATCCGTAAAAGATGGCAAACCACCAGGGATCCACAACTCAAACACGAACTAAACTCTATGCAAAAAGAAATCAACAGAAGAATCAAGAACTTCAAAAACCAAAAATGGAACAATTTCCTAAATAACCTAGCTATAGAGGACAATTCCCTATTTGACATTTCCCGCAAATTCAAGAAACCTTATAAACCTATTCCACCTATCCATGGACCTAGTGGAACTTCATATACAGAAGAAGATAAAGCTAAATCTTTTGCGGACTATATGGAAGATACATTCACTCTTAATCCCACTCCGTACGACAATAACCATATTGAACGGGTCAACCAGGTGGTCAATAACTTCCTTAACACCCCTGCTCCGTACAACTGCACTTTCCTGACTACCCCAACCATCGTTGCCAACACCATCAGCGCCTTACAAACGAAGAAAGCCCCAGGGCACGATGGCATCTCGACCAAAGCACTGAAGCATCTTCCGATCAACGCTCTTACCTGCCTAACCAAAATAATTAACAACATTATCAAATTCGCTCATTTTCCTAACTCATGGAAGCAAGCTATAATAATTGTTTTTGCTAAACCGCAACAAAATCCAACTCTCCCGCAGAACTATCGCCCTATCAGTTTACTTAGCCACCTGTCTAAAGTTACTGAGAAAATCCTACTTTTCCACATCCAAAAAATTCACCCTTCCATGAATTTTCTCCCAGAAGAACAATTCGGTTTTCGTAATCATCATAGCACTTGCCACCAACTTCTTAGTTATCAACATTATCACTGAAGGCTACAATTGCAAGCTTCCGACCGGTGCTATATTTCTCGATATCGCGAAAGCTTTTGACAGGGTATGGCATCCAGGACTTATTTACAAACTAATCACTCTCAATTTTCCAGATCATTTTATTCGTTTAATAGCCTCTTTTCTCAGCAAAGAACATTCAGAATCAAAATCAGTACTGCTTACTCTACCAACAGAGTAATCAATGCTGGTGTCCCACAGGGGTCGGCACTTTCGCCGTACCTTTTTAATATTTATACACAAGATATCCCTAAAGACCCTTCTGTTCATCTTGCACTCTTTGCCGATGACAACGCCATACTTACTAAAGCCTGCACTGTTATCGCCATAAGAAACCAACTCCAAAGCTATCTCATAAAACTGGAAAAATGGCTTACCCTCTGGAGGATTAAAATTAACACTGATAAAACTAAGGCAATAATTTTCCGTAAAGGAAACATGAAATACTATCCTCCACCCCCTGAAATATTTAATGAAGAAATAGACTGGATTAATGAAACCAAATACCTTGGAGTCACCCTTGACCAAAAACTTACCTTCAGAACCCATTTCCAGTCCGTAGTACAAAAATTTAAAATCACCACAGCTACTATGCGACCTCTTCTTGGTAGAAAAAGCAACTTATCTACTACAAACAAATTAATTCTTTATCGCTCCATACTGCGCTCAGCTCTTCTTTATGCAGCACCGATCTGGGGACATGCAGCTAAAACCAATATTAAAGAATTACAAATTCTACAAAATAAAATTCTACGAGAAATTATCAATGCTCCTTGGTATATTCCCAACATCTATATTCACAGAGACCTTCGAATCGAACTTATTCAAGAGTATATTAAACTATTAGCGGTCAACTTCTTTTATTCTGTACAAACCCACAGTAATAGCCTTATTAGCACTCTCAGACACTCCCCGCGTCCCAGAGGAAAACATCGTTACCTTTGTGACATCCTTCCCACACAAGAATCACAACCTTAATTGACTCATTCACTCAAAACTGACTCTGCGGTTTTACCACCCGCAGCTACATTTTATAACGACACTGAACTTGACACCCCTCTTTTCTCGCCGCCGCTAGTGCGGACCTCACTCTCTTTCATCCGCCTCCCACACTCCTTTCACCCTTCTCTTTCTCCCCCCACCCGATCTTTATCAGAAGTCGAATAAAAAGATGTTTCTACACCTTGACACTCGAGAATAAAATACGATCTGTTTGTGTGTGTGTGTGTGTAGAAACACTTGGCGACAGAGGAGAATCTTGTCTAATAGCGCATGCGCCACCAGAATTGGCGCTGAAATATATTCTGTGAGAAACTTGACTTTTGCTGTGCATTCGAAGTTGCGAATCATATGTTACGATGTAAGAAAGAAACCTAGCGCCAGAGTGTCGCTATGGAAAATAAATGTATTGAAAGTTAGAGTGTGTTATTTTCTGTAATCTGTGTGGTGTTATTTTATTGTGATATATAGCTATCGACGGGAAATAGAATAAGTCAATTCAAGTTTTTTGATCCGTCGAGCCGGAGCAACGAATGAAGTTTATGAGAATGTGATATTACTTTCGGTTTTGTTAAATAAAGAATTACATAGGATACTTAAAGATTGAAGTTCTGTAGAAACAAAAGGGGGTTGATCTTTACATTATGGTAACTTGGCGTTTTTTTGGCGAAAATTTGGCGACCAACTCCCCTACAGCAACCCTCTATTTTTTTCCCGCCGCCATTTTGTCTTCACGAAATAAAAGACATGTTTCTTTTCTTTTTATCTACTGAACACTTCTTCCAACAATCTACTAGCCGAATTACACTTATGCTAGAAATTTTATCTAACAAAACTGCTTAATCATGACAAATATTCACTGCAAAATTGGGGAAAAGGGCACAATACCATACTCCTTACGCGTTTTTCAAAATAACACATACACATAAACCATGTACACGCCGACTTATTTTTACTTAAAAAAACATCCCAGAATTGCACAAAAATGGCATTGCGCACACTCTTCACTATATCCATGTACACTGCTTTTTTCTCATAAATTAGAAAAATTTCACGAAAATACATGACAATTTTCTCAATCTTTAAACCCGGTAAAAAGAACATTTATGAAATTACCTGATCGCGAAAAAGTATTTACTCTTTCCAAATATGAACATTTCCACATATAAAATAAATAAAATATCCAAAAACTTTTACCTCTAAATCATCTATTACATTATACACGTCACCGACGAATTCATACCGCAAGCATTACAAATACTTAGTATCAAATATTTAAATTATTTCCATGCACGTTTACTTCAACTTAAACGTGTACCAAATTCCTACAAACATAAAATTCACAAAATAACTATCATTTAATTAAAATATCACTAAACCATGTACACGTCAACTTATTTTTACTTAAAAAAAACATCCCAGAATTGCACAAAAAATGGCATTGCGCACACTCTTCACTATATCCATGTACACTGCTTTTTTCTCATAAATTAGAAAAATTTCACGAAAATACATGACAATTTTCTCAATCTTTAAACCCGGTAAAGAACATATATAGTTCAGTTCAGTTCAGTTCAGTCATCTGATTTAGACAGCATTTAGCAGCCCACTGCTTTAACTGCCTGTCATGGTATTGCCCTAAGGCTTGGAAAAATGAGAATAAGGCGGTAACCGCCGCGCCTCTATAGGCGGAGCTAGAATAGTACATGAGTACACAATGAAATTTAGAATTTAGAAGTGCATCTGGGAAACTGTTAGAGCTGGCAACAAAATATGAAAATATATTAAGTTATGTAGTAAACTAGTGATGAAGAATCATAATTAAATCACTAATACTTTGAATTTCATAATTTAAATCAAATGGCACTTGCTAGGCTGAATTGCAATGAGTTCTACCCAGTGGGTGTGGCTTGAAACGTCGTAGGTCGGCTGCAGTTACGACAGGAGTCACCCTCCCGTAAACTGACCTCGGCCAATGTTTCTTGAAAGTTCACACTCCGGTGGAAAAAGAAATCAGTACTTGCAGGTAAGCACAGTCAAATAATAAAGTAAAAATGAAGAATTCACACTTGAAGACACACAATAATTGTAAAGCATAGTAAATTAAATGTGTACACAATAAAACAGCAAGAGAACACTTGATCAACCAACAGACAGTGTTTTTAGTCTTGTACTCTGTAGCTGTTATTCTCAAAACGCGAAGTGGTGAATTTCTCTATATACACAATATGTACACAAAAGCAGATACCTATGAGCTAAGCCATTACCCATTTGGGTGTCGCAAAGTCAATCATAAGTAGTAGAAAACAAATTGAACATGAAAAATATAAAAAGCTACCAAAGAGCAATGCCATTATCCATTAGGATCTCGCAATGTTCATCTGAGGTAGTTGAAAATACGAAGAATAAGTGAGCTTTAATCCAAAGTCCGATGCTGTGGGATATTGTAGTCTCATATAATAAAATTGTTTATATACACTATTTACAATCCACCACTTCACATTATGGAAGATGCTTCTGGGCCTTTTTGCAGCACATTCCAGGGAAGGATCATAATTAATTAGCTAGCTATTTTTTGAAAGAAATTGTGGCTTGTAGTGAGTATCTCATCAGGAACGGGCCGGATCTTCAATTCTTTATGAATCTGTAAGTTTCTGACAAACCACGGCGCATTGATGATATCGCGTAGAATTTTATTTTGAAAAATTTGTAGTCTTCTTCTGTAGGTTTTATAAACGGTGGCCCAAACAGGGATAGCGTACAGAAGTATCGGACGAATAAGTGTAATATATATTTTCTTTTTAATTCTCACATTTAACTTGGATTTTCTGCCAATCAAGGGTTGAAGAGCAATTTTTGCGACAGTCGCTTTTCTGAGTGCATATTCGGAATGTTCTTTAAAGAGCAATTGTGAATCAAAATAGATACCTAAATATTTAGTGCTGTTAACCACAGGAACTTCTTGATTATTAATTTTAATGTTCACTTCAACTGGGGTGAATTTTCGATGTCGGCGAAAAAGTAGAATGTTGCTTTTAGAGGGATTAATGCTGAGTCTCCATGATTTAAGGTAATGCACAACGTGATTCACTGCAATTTCAAGCTTATCAACAGCAAGTTGTGGTTTCATTGATCTGGTCAATATCGCTGTATCATCAGCAAACTTAACTATTTTTGAATTATGTGGGACGGGCATGTCATTTGTATAAATGCAAAAAAGACTGGGTCCAAGAACACTTCCTTGTGGAATTCCGCTTTTGATATATTTCTTCGTAGAATAAGTGTTGTTAATTTTTACTTGAAAGGTACGGTTTCTCAGATAACTTTTTAGAAGTTTAATGAAGTTAATTGGCAGATGAGCAAGGTGTAGCTTGTAAATTAAACCATCATGCCACACCTTGTCAAATGCTTTTTCTAAGTCCAAAAAACAACTTGCAATTGTATTCTTTTTAACGAATGAACCAGCGATATATTCTGTTACATTAAGCAGTTGATGAACAGTACTGTGTCCAGTTCTGAAGCCGAATTGTTCACTATTTATGATATTTTTATCTTGAAGGTGCTTTATAAGTCTTCTTTGTATGACCCTTTCGAAAACTTTGCCCAGCCCAGGAAGCAGACTAATTGGACGGTATGAGTTAAACTCTCTTGGTTTTCCCCCGGTTTAAGGAAAGTAATAATATTTGCATGTTTCCACTGCTGTGGAAAATAGTTTAACCTGAGACACGCATTTATGATATTAGTTGTTAGGACAATGTAGCTTTTAGGCAGAATTTTTAGAATTTTATTTGAAATCCCGTCGAAACCCGGAGCTTTTCTGATTTTTAGATTTTTGATTATGTCATAAATTTCATCACCTTCCAGTGGAGCGGTGTTTGAGACACCAGGGTGCCTGTGCCTGAGGCACTACCCCTTGTAGATCATATTAGACGTTTCGATTCACAATACAGTTAGCCAAAAATAAAGAGTATCGAACTTTACTTTATAATTTTTAATTTTAAGATTGTTTTGTTATTTTTTTTTTTATTATTACATAATATTTTATTATTTTTAAATTTTTTTTCTTTTTAATATTTTTTCCTTTTTTTTTAAAAATTGAGCCTGAACTCATTTTTTCTTTTAGAATAAACAAAGCCAGAAAGCAGTCGAGCTGGTGAATAATCCTGGAAAGGAATGTGTTAATACATGGACAGAGAAGTGTGAAGATTTTGGTGCCGAAGAATAGATAAGCAGTAAAACAACATTGAAGCTACTGGTAAGTATAAAAGCAGTACAAGTACACCATATAAAGAAAACAGTATAATATAAATAAGACAGGTGGGATTAATATGCTCATTACCAATACGGTCCGAGAGGGGAATATTAAAATTATAAACATCCTCTTCTATTTCCTCATTGTAATAATTGTTGTTAGTAAAAGTATTTTCCAGATGGGCGGCAAAAGCTTCTGCAATATCTTTTTCAGAGTAGGCGATGCCATAATTAGTGTCAATAGGACTAATATTATAGTCTTGATTTTTACGGAGTGTTTTTGCAATTTTCCAGACAGTTCCTGGGTTAAAGTCCATGGAATCAAGGAGATCATCCCAAGAATTTGACCTATATTCAGAGATAGCTTCTTGAATTTCACGGATTTTTCTATTTAATTCGTTTTTAATAGTAGGATCAGCCGTCCTTCTCCATTGCTTGGCAGTCCTATTTTTGTCTTTAATTTTATCAATTAAGTAGTCAGGTAATTTGGGCTTCTGATATTCTTTAAAAGTAGTAGAATTGATAATAGCAGTGTTAATTCTTCTGTTGATTTTAGTGATTTGTTCTTCGATGTGTGAAATATCAGCTAAAACCGGATGTGCAGGTAGTGTTTCAAGGATTTCCTTAAATTTAGTCCAGTTAGTGATGCTTTTGAGAGGGAGTGACCTTTCATATCCATAAAATGTGAAATTGACTGGAAGGTGATCTGAACTCATTTCATTATTCACTTTAAGATATGGAATTTGAAGAATATTTTTCGTAATGACAATGTCAAGAACATCAGCTGTACCTGTATGGTGGTAACGGGTAGGGTCAGTAGGGCCATAAATTCTGAGATCGTTATTTAGTGCGAAATTATAGAGTATGTTACCATTAGTGTTCCTGATTCTTGAGTTCCATGAATTATGTTTGGCATTAAGGTCGCCGGTTATGACAACCGGAAAAGCGATGTTGCTAAAGCTGATGAGATCGTGACCACTGATGGTGTTCCTTGGTGGATTGTAGGCAGAGATAAAAACCACTGGTTCGTTGGTACGAGAGTGCACAATGATAGCTGTGTGTTCGATGCTGGTATTGCCGCTGAGGCTAAATGGAGTGGAGCGAAGATAATTTTTAACAAGAATCAAAGTCCCGCCTCCTCTATTATGAGAGCGGTCAGAACGATAAGTTCTAAATCCTTGTATTTTAAATTTGTCACATGCTCTGAGATGAGTTTCGTTAGCGAGAAAAATATCAATATCATGACGATTAATGTAATTAAGTATCTCGGTATTTTTATTTTTTATACCATTTGCGTTAAAATATGCGACATTTAAACTACTCGAGGCAGTGATATGATAACTAGTAACATTAATATAAGGATTAGAATTCATAGTTCATATTGCTTAAGAGTTCAAATGCTTCAAATCCGATTTGGATTTTGTCAATTAGTGATTTTGCTGTCATAAATTTTTGGAAAAGTAATTTGCCTTGGTTGAATAAGTTTTTTAGCCATAATATGAATCCGGGGGCGGAGTTTTGTGCTTCTCCTGAGCTTTCTGTGTTCCGATTGGTTTGACTTGTATTATTTTCGTTGTTATTATTTTCAACATTTTGGGTTTGATTTTGAGTAGGAAGCGGCGGAAAATTTTTTTAGTCCCTTGGAGGTGGGGGTGGGTTATTTCTTCTGGTATTACGATTTTCTTCTCTTGATTTCTGCTGGGCTATCTTCTCTTTTATATTATCAGGGTGCATTTCACACCCACGATAAGAACTTATATGCGGACCTCCGCAAAGGGCACAGGTACCAGGTAGATTTTTATCTTTAGTACAAGTATACGTAGCATGATTTTGGCCACATTTTAGGCAGCGCGTTTTATGCTTGCAGTGCATTTTACTATGACCGTACCTTTGACAGTTGTGACACTGTGTCGGACCTGGCGTAGTTTTGAAGCTAACAACTTTAATTCCTAAATCTAGGATATGTGTAATTTTATAAATATTTTTCCCTTCGATGCTTCTTTTTACTTCCACTAAGAAGGTGGGCATTTTGACAATTTCGCCATTAATTTTCTTGGTGAACTGCTTAACAGCTTTAACTGGGATTCCTTTTTCAGTTAACTCTTCAAAGATGTCTTCTGTTTTAGTGTGTGCTGGGAGTTTTTTAATCACAGCGCGTATGGGTTTTTCAGTTGGCAGAGGAAATGTGTGATACGAGATAGTTTTATCATCTAAGAATTTAGTGATTAATCTGTAATCATCTGAACTTTTAACTTTGATGTGTATATCGGTGCCTTTAAAGTTGCATTCCATTTGGGAAGTTAGTTTCTTAATTTCATCGCGGAGTTTTTTCCAATCGTTTACGTCCGAAATGATTATAGGAGGTATTCTATTAGCGGTTTTTCTGGGTTTAACGAATCCTTCGCTATCTTGAGAATTCTGAGAACTGATGACTTGAACATCCATATCGTCTTCGTTAGGGAGAGCAGAATATTTATTTTTAACAGATGTGGTTGAATGATTGCTATCTTCGCTAAGATTGCGTTTGTGGGTTTTTTTGGGATAGATCCATTCCTCTTTCTGTTTATATAATTCATTCCTCTTTCTGTTTTCCGCATATAAGTATCAGCAGTAGCCTTCTGAATATTATCGGGAGGTATTATTATGCTTTGCATATTTTGAGAATCAGTTGGTTTACTAGTACTAGGCTTACTAACAGAAGATTCATTATCAATGGGAAAATTTTCATTAAGTTCATCAAGGTTTTTGAACATTTTCATGCCTAAGTTAAGGACTTCAGTGAGTTTACAAATTTCATCAAGAATATCAGGAGCAACAGTAACCTTTCCATTTAGAATTTGATTACTATGCGTATTTAAGTTAATCCATAACTTATACTTATCTTCCGGAGTGCCATTATCAATAATATCATGAATTAAATCCCTATTTCTAAGAAAATCTAAATCCATAACAAAACCTAAACTTTACGAGATCCTTAACGTAACTCGAAGTAAGGCATTTTTCATCAAAAGAAAACAATCGCTAAGAACAAAGCTTGAAAATGCTTACCAAGAATCCGGATGCGTGAAAGACAACCAGCTCGAAGCAAATCCAAACCAAAAGTCAATGGGGTTTTTTTTGGGAACATATATAAATTACCTGATCGCGAAAAAGTAATGAACATTTCCACATATAAAATAAATAAAATATCCAAAAACTTTTACCTCTAAATCATCTATTACATTATACACGTCACCAACGAATTCATACCGCAAGCATTACAAATACTTAGTATCAAATATTTAAATTATTTCCATGCACGTTTACTTCAACTTAAACGTGTACCAAATTCCTACAAACATAAAATTCACAAAATAACTATCATTTAATTAAAATATCACTAAACCATGTACACGTCGACTTATTTTTACTTAAAAAAAACATCCCAGAATTGCACAAAAAATGGCATTGCGCACACTCTTCACTATATCCATGTACACTGCTTTTTTCTCATAAATTAGAAAAATTTCACGAAAATACATGACAATTTTCTCAATCTTTAAACCCGGTAAAAAGAACATATATAAATTACCTGATCGCGAAAAAGTAATGAACATTTCCACATATAAAATAAATAAAATATCCAAAAACTTTTACCTCTAAATCATCTATTACATTATACACGTCACCAACGAATTCATACCGCAACCATTACAAATACTTAATGTCAGATATTTAAATTATTTCCATGCACGTTTACTTCAACTAAAACGTATACCAAATTTCTACAAACATAAAATTCACAAAATAACTATCATTTAATTAAAATATAATTAAATTCAAAAACACTACTTAAAATATAAATGAGCACATACATTAAATTAATACATACATAAATACCCATTTCGAATTCACTTTAGTTACGGCCATGGGATCCAAAAATTCACGAACACTGTTTCACACAACACAGAATAAAGCCAAATACAAAATTTCCAGATTTTTTCCCGATTTCCCCCCCTTTTCCGATTAAAGAACCGTAATTCGTCCATTAATATCACATGACATATCCCATGATCTCTCATTTCCCTCACACAAAATAATGCGTAATCGGAACTGAGTACTGCTCACATTATTACCAAAGTGCCAGGTAGTAACCTTTATCGCCTCCAAAATGTCGCCAAACTACCAGTTACCATATTGTAAAGATCAACCCAAAAGGGTAAGTACCCTCCCCCTTTTTGAAACTCATTGTACATTTTGAAGCTCTTTATTTGTTTATTGACTTTTGCTAATTAAAATGTCACTAAAGGAGATATTAGCGAAAAAACATACATTGAAAACACAGTTAACAAAGTTAAAACAAAAGGTTGCGGACGAAAATGTCCAAAGAAGTGACTTGGAAGGACTGAAGAATAAATTTAAAGTGCTTGAGACAGAGATAAATTCCAATTTCGATTCTTTGTTCGGGTTATGTACGGAAGAAAGTATTGATGCTTATGTAAAAGAGAGAGAAGAGATTGACGATATTCCCTTAGATGTAGAAGTCGAATTAAATCGTAAATTAGTTAAACTTTCCAAAGAAAATAAATCGGAGCCTTCGGTTTGCATGAATACTGAGAACAATGTTAAATTACCCAAAATTAGTTTGCCAGCGTTTTCGGGTAACTTACATGAGTGGCTTTCATTTAAAGATATCTTTTTAGCCAGTATTGATTCAAATCCTAATTTAACAGATGCAGTCAAATTACAGTACTTAAAATCTGCGCTAAGAGGAGATGCATATCGTATTGTGCGGTCAATATCCATAGCTGACTCTAATTATAAATTAGCCTTTTCATTACTAGAAGAAAGGTTCTCTAATCACCGCCCTATGCAAATTGAGTTTGCGTCAGCAATATTAAACTTAATTGACATTACAAATGAATGCGTGAGATCATTAGAAGTTTTAAATCAGAGTGTTGAAGGATTTTCTTCAAGTGTATTTGCATACAGTTTAGGGCAAAAATTAGATCCCAACACCAAAATATATTGGTAAAAAAAAATTAGAGAAAGAGAATTTGCCTAATTTAACAGATGTTATAGAATTTCTTAAAGATCATGCAGGAACTCTCAATGCTTCAAAGAGTGTGACTAATACAAAAAAAGTTACACATAGAGTTACTACTGTCGTTTCTAATGGAAATGAAAAACATATACAGAATTCGTGTAGGTTATGTAATTTGAGCAGTCACAAGTTTTTTAATTGTCCTAAATTTCAGAAAGGGTCGATTTTTTTAAAAAACAGAATTTATGTTTTTGTTGTTTTAATTTGCACAGTGTGAGAAATTGCCGTTCTAATTACTTGTGCAAGAAGTGTAAGAAAAAACATAGCTTTCTTTTATGTTATCAAAACGAAAATAATTGCGTTGGTACCACAGTAGAAGGAGCAGACACTTCAGATCAGGAGTTGGGTGATCAAAACAGCAATGCGTTAAATGTATATGTACACTGCTTTAAAAAAAAAAAAAAAAAAAAAAAAAAAAAAAAAAAAAAGGACAGGGCTATATCTCCTCCTGTTTTACTGGACCGATGATTGACAAAATTCAAACTGCGTTTTTCCTGTCTCGAAAGCGCGACATAGGATATATATCAGATTTATATATAGCACTATTCTAACATAGGTATTTTGACACAAAATCGGACCTTTTTCCAAAATAACATACCAATTTTTTCCATATTTAGATTCTACGACTCAAATAATGCCAGAATACCAAGTTTTGTAAAAATCGTACCAGTAGTTTTTAAAATATTAGCTCTCAAAATTTTAGCTTCTCAATGTTAATTGAATTTGGCAAATATTTATTAATATCTCTTTTTTTTTTATTAAACTTCTATTATTTTTTCTTTCACATTTCGAAATTTAGGTTCATTCCAAATAAAATTTACCCATTTTTTGTGTTGTATTTTTTAAATTTCTATTTTTAAATAATTTTTATGAATTTTTCGAAAAACATTTTGAATTATAACCTATAAAAGTTTTACCATCATCTTGAAGCATGTGTATTATAAGCATACCTGCAAAAAATTAGACTTTTTTATTCAAATTTTCTAAGATATACACGAATTTACATGTTTTCGCGTTTTGAAATTTGGCATCTTTTTTTTGAGCGATAAAAACGCCAAATGTGGTTTATGGATTTTTGTTACAGTGAATTGCCACAGCTATTTTTAACCTTAAATTTCAAGTAAAATTTTACGGAGAATTAATTATATGAAATTTTTCCCTCAATGATACGTAATAAATATTTATTAATACTATATGAAAAGCTATTATTTTTTAAATTATAGATGATATTATTCAAAATTTTTAACTATTTTTTTTTAAATTTCCTCTTTCTTCCTAAAAAAAAAAAAAAAAAAAAAAAACATTTGTAAGAGTAAATGTTTATCGTTTATCCTCGACGTTTTATCGTCTGCTATACTTTAACTTCTTTTATCGTTTTATCGTCTGCTATACTTCTTTTATCGTTTCATCGTCTGCTATTTTGTCTAAAACTGAGAACTTTCGTTTGATGTTTATTTGAATTTTACGAAAATATTTTATGACATTAACTGCATAATTTCTTTCTAAACAAGCTGTTGCTTATGAAGTGGCTGAAGGAGCGACTGATACTATCATCCATATTTTTAAAACACAGTATATTTTTATAGAAACATAAGATTAAGAATAATCATTTTTATAAAAGTCAAATTATGATATAAACATACAACCCTCTTAGAGACCGAATTAATGGAAGTTCAATGGTTATGTAGAAATGATCTGCAGCTACTTAATGGGTGGATAAGTCAGCAGGTTCTGTGGACAAGTAAGAATAATTATATAAACGACACCCAAATTCTGGATTCAATTAACAACGAAGGTACAATGGTTATTAAACGAATTTAAGAAGTTTTTAAACATAAAAAATCAACTCATTTTTTATCCTAAAATGTATTTTTACGCATAGCGTATTTTCATTACATCCTTAAAATTCTAATTTAGAATGTAATTGTCAAGAACTGAATTCTAATCATCAGTAATATAATAAGTAATTATTACGGTTATTAATAAATCCTTCTTATAAAGTAATTGCATATATTTCCAAAAACTTTCTGAATGCAAATATTTCTAATTTTATATTAATCAAGATTGCACACGATATTATTTATTTGCACTTCAATTCTTACCGTCAGCTCTAGTAGAAGTTACAAATCAATTATATTTAATTAAGGAATGACTAAGTTTAGGAACAGCGTACCGTAACAGCAATTCAATTATTGGCGCCGTATCTTTCATGTTACTCCCGATTGGCAAGCTACATGATTTTTAATGAGTATTCGGGTTTTGCTAGTAACTTCACTTGGAAATGCGCTTAAACTAGGTTAGTTGGTTATTTGATCATAAAAAGAACATGGGAGCTATTTGGTAAAGATGCTTTCATAGAAGACCTTTGTAAAGAGAACCTAGAAAACTACAAAAACCAACCATGCAAAGCCTGGGTTAGACTTCGCAACAAACAATTAGTATTTAACAATCTTCAAATGCTAGGCAACTGGTGAGGCTCCAATTAAATCTCCAATTTAATATTTTATTTGTAAATATTTAAAATATTGTTGCATTCTTAGACACAAAAAGCATAATTTTTGTTAACTCGTTAGTAAACTACCAAGCCGTAGTGCAAATGAATATTTAATTTCTTTTGCAATAATTGTATTCACTTAATATTCTTGGTGGCGTGGTGGTGTATTTAATTATGGTAAAGCACACTACGGCTATCTGCCTAAGGGGGGAGGGATGCTTTCATGGAGAACTTTCTAAAGGAAACTGGCTCATATACACGTCACACATGGGGAAAACCATGAAAACACCCATGCAGCCAGCCCGTTCGCGGGATAATATTCTTTGGAATATAAGCTAAAGAAGGCATGTTCTCGGAAGATTAAAGAAGTACTTAAATCCAGTGATATTAGGTTTGTCTTACATGCTCAAAATCAAAACGATTCTGCAATTGCCCGAGTAGTTGACTTGTAAATGGCTGTGAATTAAGCAGATGACTTTTAATCTTACGTTATTGAGTCAGAAAACGTATTCCAAATGTTTTGTATTGCATGACAATGCATCTTTTCATTATTCAATAACCAATCGGAGAACCGCTTGTATTCCGAAAATAAGTATGTGTACTCAATCGTCCTGCATGTTCTTCAAATTTGTCTTTTTGCGATTTTTTTCCCCAAAAAACTAAAGTTGCCTCTCAAAGGAAAGTTTTTTGACATTGAAGAGACAAGAGTATGACATCTACTTTTAGAGGCATGTCAAAAACAGATCTCTACAAGCCTTCTCTTCCATTACATGTTGTGCATTCAGACAAAAAGTTGGATCAGCGTAAATTCTATAATCTATTTTTGTTACACTCTGATTACTTTATTAACATACAGTGAATATATACTAAACCTTTTACTTCAGCTTCAGTAAATCGGAATTTTTGACGGAATTCTTATCGGAAGTAGGTCTTTGAAGATAAGTCAAATTGAATATTTCAATAATCCAATAAATTCAAGGTCGAAGTTTCAATATTTTATTTTCGGAGGGAGGGCAATTTTTTTTCAGTTTTGGTCCATTATCCTAAGTATATTTGCTTCGATTATTTATTTTTTCCATAAAAGAGAAAATCTTACGCATGATATTATAACGCATAGCTTAAAATTAGAATTTAATAATATACAGGGTGGTTATAATTAAAGTTCCACTTTAAAACGGTCATAAAAGGAAAACTACTGGATCAACTGTTATCAAACTTGGTAACCGTGTAAAGGAGGTCATGGGAATTTATTTTCCGCAAAAAAAAAGAAAGTTCGAAACCTCACCACCAGGGAGAAATGGCGCTGTATGCAAGCAATATTGTTAAAAAAAATATGGGTCGAAATCTAACTCAACCTTTTGTTACACGGATTTAATATGTTGTATACCCTTAAGAAACTTTGAAGTAAGCAAATTACCATTTAAAAGCGTTAAATTCGATAAAAGTCGAGTGCGCCATCCGTGTAAGGGAGAAATTCGTCCGTGAAAACCACGAATTAGCGATTAGAAAATGTGAGATCGCAAATCACTTGCACAAGTGCGTACAATCTGGAAATCGTATTCTTACAGATCGCTAATTTGTAATTGTTGAACCTGAATTCGGCCCTAAAACATGAAGATACTGATTAAAACGCTTTTAATTGATTTGGGCCAAAGAAATCCCTCATGTTATCTACCTAGTTCCATTGCATTCGATTGCATAGCAGTCATTCCACACCGTTTAGTCATTCCACACCATTTGGTGTGGAATGAACCATTTTTCTCTGAATAGCAGTCGACAGCTGGACCACTGTGATTGCAACACGCTTAGAATCAATGTTAAAATGTTTCGTAATACATGGACTGCAGTAACGTGGCATTTTAGATACTACGATTTTTATGCAGGGCTGAGCCCCACCTCACATGCGTCGCACAGTTACTTCGGCAACATTTCACGAATGAACCTCTTATAGGCCGACACTTCCCAGGGATAAGGTTCGGGTTAGGTCATTCCTTTCTTCGACTACTCGCCGACGCCAGCCTTATGGAGGGGGTTAACTGGAAGTAATCTGACATGTCTGTGTTACGGATTTGGTATTTAAATAGCTTATGTTAGTTGAATTGTAAATTTAATGATTTTATTTCCCGCGCAGTGCAGCGCGTGACGAATATTAAAAGAAAGCTAAGCCGAAAAATTGAAAATACAAGAGCGCGTGCATGTAACATTTAATAAATATCTCTTTTTGATTTCGAGAAAGTACTAGAAAATTCTCGCGCGCGATTTTAAAATCTTATAAAAGGAGGAAAACCTCTCAGTTCGTAGTAGTTACTTAGTTTGTTGTTGTTTTAAGAGTTTGTTTAGAAAACTGCTCTTGTAGCGAATTCGCGAATTAGCTTTCTCTAGCTGTTTTGAGTTAAGTTCTCTTGAACGTTTGAGTAGTTAAAAGATAACTACTGTGAGATACTGTAATACTGCACGAATATTTTAGGAAATTTAAGCATATTTGTTGTGATAATAATAAATTTTATTCATTTATCATCGGACTTGTGCATTCATTTCGCTTTGATTTCGCGCTTTTAAAACTGTAGTTTCATTCAGTTGTGAGACGATTTTCTGGAGGTCGCATATCCCAACTTAATTTTAATCGTACATATTTGTTTTCTAAAAATGCAAATATTTTAAATAATTTGTGTATATAAATATATAGTTTTAGTCAGTTTTCCTTTTAAATACTGTATTTAAAGTATCCTTTATGTGATATGGATTCATGTGCTTTAGCAACGTGCCGTAACACTTATAGAAATACGAAAGAAGAGATATTGTATTTCATGCTTTCCCAAAGGACAATTTGCTTTTGACGAAAGAATAGATACATAAACTTCGAAGACAGGATTCTATTGTTGCGTGCGTACGGGTTCGTTACGAAATGAATGCTCTCCGATGATAAATGAATAAAATTTATTATTATCACAACAAATATGCTTAAATTTCCTAAAATATTCGTGCAGTATTACAATATCTCACAGTAGTTATCTTTTAACTACTCAAACGTTCAAGAGAACTTAACTCAAAACAGCTAGAGAAAGCTAATCCGCGAATTCGCTACAAGAGCAGTTTTCTAAACAAACTCTTAAAACAACAACAAACTAAGTAACTACTACGAACTGAGAGGTTTTCCTCCTTTTATAAGACTTTAAAATCGCGCGCGAGAATTTTCTAGTACTTTCTCGAAATCAAAAAGAGATATTTATTAAATGTTACATGCACGCGCTCTTGTATTTTCAATTTTTCGGCTTAGCTTTCTTTTAATATTCGTCACGCGCTGCACTGCGCGGGAAATAAAATCATTTAAGTTACAATTCAACTAACATAAGCTATTTAAATACCAAATCCGTAACACAAAAATCAATGAATTTGTTCTATTTGTCTATCAAGGTGTATATTAACCCAGGAAAGATAACGCATGCCACAAAGAAAGAAGCCACAATCAGTTCAATGAAAAGGTGTGGGAGATTATGGCAGTGGCCAGAAAAAGCCTGATATTTTGACATACGAGTGGAAGGATGTTGTTTCCCATATTGGTGAGCCATGAAAAACGAGCAAGACTTTGAATGTGTATAGTGTGCCTGAGTTTGACTTTTTGTGGGATTGATCGTTTTTGTGAACACTTAAGTATGAGCTCTTAAAATCTTGAATTTCCTTGAATATTCCTTGAATTTCCTTGAACAGTGACCTCATATTACTTCTAGTTAACTTTCACTATGAGGGTCGCGTCGGCGAGGAGTCTCTCAAAGGAATGAACTAGCCCTTCTGTTTAACCTTGGGTTACAAAGGCTTTCGATATCGTATAGTATGTGATTTGAATGTATTGAGGTGTTTGTGAAGTATTTTTTTAAGACTAGTGCAATATATTTATAAACTATGGTATGCTGGAAACCATATGTATGTGTGTACATAAAACGTGTTGAAAATTATGACAGAGCCATTTAGTAAAACACCTTATACTAAAGCAAAACAAACAAAAAAGAGCATTAGAACAATAAATGCGATTTGAGAGTTTTTGTGAGAATTTCTTGTGTATGAAACTCAGTACTTTTACATAATTATTTCAATATTGAAATCTGTATATATGTTACTTAATCTTTTCTAAAGCATTTTGATATATATCTAGTAGTAAGTTTCAGATCACAATTTTTAACACCAAAATAAAATTATAAGTTAAAAATTAAAGTCTTATATGACTGCAAATTGCCAGCTGTAAATTGTGCTGATGTTTTCACATTTATTGCAGTCTTTAAATATACGGACATTTTAAATTCAGCACAAGGAGAGGGGAGAAAAAAATTCCATGCTTTAGGTCAGGGATGGGCAAACTTTTCTGTCGCTGGCGAAAAATCTATTTTAAAAAAAAGTTTGGCGGGCCAAGATAAATTTTTCTAAAATTTTAAAAACAATATACAAGTATTAAAAATTAAATGTGTTAATGAGATGAATGAAATTGCGATTTCATTTTTAAAAGTTCCTTATATTAAGGTTTGAAGTTAGAGGTACTAATTCTAAGGAACGAGGCTAAATGCTCATCTGTCAGTCTACTTCTGAAATAATTCTTTTTAAGGTTGAGAGTTGAAAACACTTTTTCACATATATAAGATGAAGCAAATGTAACACTGATTTTCTGGGGGTGAAATATTAAATTTGGGAAACTTACTTTCGATAATGATTTGTAAAATCTAAGTTTGGCACATTTAGAAACAACTGCTTGGGATGATTATTAGATTGCAACTCAATTAATTCAATCTGCAAATCTGACTTCACTTCTTCACAATTTATGTTAAAAGGCATGGTAAAAATATTCCATTCTGTTTGAATGGCACAGAAATCTTGAAATCTGCGTTCGAACTCAAAATGCAGTTATTTTCATGCCATCTTCATATCTGTTAAGCTTCTCTTCACTGAATTTAACCTCAGGAAATGAGACAAGTCGTTCTTAGTTAGCTGCCCAGCAAACAGTTGTAAGTTTTAATTTAAAAGTTTTGAGATGGGCACGGATATCGTCGATAAATTGATTTTCCCCTTGGATCTTGACATTCAAGTTGCTCATATGACAAAGATCTGTGACAAATGCAAAGTCCAAAAGCCATTCTGTATCTTCTAACACTTCGCACCCCGCAGAACACTGTTTCTTTCTTTCAGCTGCCAAACTCGCTCGAAAACACATCCTTCTCTAAGCCACCTTATTTTCGTGTAATACAGTACATCAGAGTATTCAGATTGCACGGACGGAAGAAAATCTTGAAATTGCCTGTGAGTAAGTCCACGAGATCGAATAGTATTTACAAGTTTCATGACTGCATGAAGCATGGGTTTCATAATCAATGCAGATTCACATAGAGCATCTTGATGTATAACACAATGTAGAAAAACGACATTGTTCCCTGGATAGTTTTGATTAAAAAGTCCAAGAAATCCAGATTTTTTCCTGTGATATTTGGTGCTCCATCGGTCGTAATATTACATATATTTGTTATAGGCACTTCAAAGTTCAAAGCCCTTCCTGAAATACACGAAAAATATCCCTCCCCGTTGTAGTTTCTTCTAAAGAACGCATGCACGCCAGTTCAACGGTAATTTCAAAGTTCTCATCAACACCTCTTATAAATAATACTATTTGAACAGTATCATTTATATCAGTGCTTTCATCCATAGCTATGGAGCAAAATTTAAACTGGCTAATCTTTGACTCTAATTGTGATGTCAAATTTGTATAAATGTCTTCGATTCTAGAAGTCACTGTTTTTTGAGATAAGCTTATAGTCTCAAAATTACTTATCTTATTTATACACAAAAAATCACAAACTTGGAGCATGCGCTGTTTAACGAACTCCCCATCACTGAGAGCTTAATTATTTTTAGCAATATTGTTTGCTACAATGTAACTTGTTTAGATGCTTCTTGGATACTGTTTACCTTCTTGAAAAAAAATTGTCGGCCTGATAATTTTTTACAAAGACTTTCTGCATTTTGTTTTCTTCCACATTCGGACATTGCTTCGTAATTGGAATTCTTATGCTTAGATGTGAAATGACGAGAAATGTTTATTCTTTGAAGACAGGACAGCTACAGCTTCACTGCAAATGAGACACACTGGTTTATATTTTACAACTGTAAAAAAATATTTTCAGGTCCACATTCATCATTAAAAGCACGGTACTCTAAATAAACTTTAGGTTTTTTAGCAGCCATTTTGGGGTTGATATATTTTATGAATAAACCAAACAAGCACTAGCTACGCTTTACTTTTAACAATTTTACCACTATTCACAATGATGCTGTATATCTGCAATCTTTCCATACGCAATCAATAATATTAGAAGTCGCACCAAAAGAAAAAGCCACTGGCTGGAGGTTGTTGGCTCCAATCTACAGCTATAACTGACAAAGAACTTCCGCTTTTAACACTTTACCGATTGAAAGATGTCTGTGCTTGCTATTTCCATCGATTTATGTTTTGTAGAATAAAAATAGAAAAAAGTAAAAAGATCATCAGCCCTTCGAAAAAAAGGAAGAAAAAAATATTTAAACAAAGTGGAGATAGATATATAATATATAAATATATATTTCTTTTAATTTGCCTTGGACCGGCAAATTAAAATTCTATCCGCGGGCCGGATAGAACTTTCCGATGGGCCGTAGTTTGCCCATCCCTGCTTTAGGTGTATCTGATATTCATTTAAACTTCTAAGAGTCTAACTCTAATTATACATCTGACAGCCATCTCACAGCAACAATGGCATGCTATGCACAGTTCCAACTGGAAAAATTGTGCTGGAATCTCAATAACAACATTTGTTCACATTTTCAAAGTAAGATCCAATTAGTTAAGACACCAGGAAAAATTAAAAAATGGTAAGCTGAACAACTAACAAAATATAATAGCAGAGAAAGCTTGCTTACTAATTTCTTGTATACAATATTGTGAAAATTAGGTTCATGAGAATAAAATCCAAGAAATCACAATCTAAATGGTACAAAGTCAAGAAGGATTTTTATTCAGAAAGAAGTAACAATTTTTCGGAATTTCCTTGCTCATAAAGCCATTGTAAAAATCAAGAGCTGTGATTTTGCCTCTTTTTGGTATTTTCACAACTGTTATTCCAAACCATCCATCCTAAAAAACAAATTTTTATATTTTTTAACATCTTATTATAAAATAATTTTCTTTAAATTAAAAAATAAATTATTGGTTCTTCTCTTGGAATTTAAGATGAGAAAAATAACATACTAAAAGGTTTTCTATTCAGAATTATAAAATAAAAAATTCCAAATAATGTTTCATTGCTTTTTATGAAAACACTACAAAATATAACTACAAAATTGTGCCTTTTTTTAACGGCCCAGTTCCATGTACTTAAAAAACCTTTTTCCTCAAACTTAATAAAACTAGAAGGAAAATAGATTAATAAAATAAATTACACTCATCACAACAAATATACTTCAATCCTAAAATTATAAGCATTAGAAAAATTAAAATTATGTTACACATCAATCCAGTGGCATAGCGAGGGAGGCGCAAGGAGGTGTATGATGCCCAGGGCGCCGCTCGCAGAGGATAGCCAAATGGTCTCCAAACAAGATTTTTATCATATCACTGTGGTTTTTTTTTTTTTTTTTTTTTTTTTTTTCAGGGAAGAGGGGCCGCCAAAAAGGTATTTTGCCCCGGGCACCAGTTATGCTCGCTACTCCACTGCATCAATCAGAAGCTTACTTCATAGAAAAGTTATAATAATGTTAAAGAGAAACTTAAAACCTGTAATAATAAGAAACATTTCATCTAGATTGAATATTATTTGAGTGAAAAAACAAACTTATTTTTTATAATAATCACAACCAAGATAAAATACAAAACTTGTTTCTTGAAATATATATAAATCAAGGTTGAATTTTGATTACTTTTTAAATTGGTGTGCACCTCTTACCTATGAGGGGCAGTCAAATGAAAACCAGGCAGTTTAGTAATGCAGGTAGGTTTGTGTATAGAAGAGCCCTCTTTTGGGAAGCAGGAAAAAAATCCAAAGTTGTACATGCCAGCTCTCTTTTTCTTTTACTGCAAATGCTCACTGTTCTGTTATTTGTCTATTAGATGTGCACAAAGTGAAGTCAGCAAGTCACGTGTGCATCTGCTCTCACTATGGAGACAGGGAAAGAGGAACAGCATGCTATAATGCATTTTTTTATTGTGGAAGGAATGTTAGGAAGTGAAATTCATGCCCGAATGTCTGCTGTGTATGGCCAATACAGTATGTCATGTATGCATGCGTTTGAATCAAATAAACAATATCGAGATGGTCAAGTGTAATTTGAAAGACCAGGAGAGGCTCATTGTGTCATTAACTCCTCTGTCATTGCTGCGGTGGATGCTGCCATCAGGGAAGACTGACAGCATATGATGGAAGACATTCAGCTCATACTAGGTACTAGTCATGGTACCACCTACACCATCCTGACAGAGCATCTGAAGTTCCAGAAAATCTGTGCACAGTGGCTTCCCCACAGCCTGATGGAGGAGCAGAAGTTGGACAGAATGTTAACATCACTGTAGCAATCGGAATGGTATCACAATGAAGAATATCATTTCCTGTCTCATATTGGTATGGAAGATAAAATATGGTGTTATCATTTTGAGCTGAAAATCAAGTGTCAAAGCCAACAATGGAAGCAAATGGATTAACCCCCAATCAAACAAAATCCAAAGCTGTACATGCCAGCTCTCTCTCTTTTACTGCAAGGACCGAATACTCAATGACTTTCTCGAACATGGCACCAAAATTTATGCACAGCAGTGCGTGAAAACTTTGCAAAAATTGAAGTGCACCATCAAGTCCAAACATCCAGAAATGTTGGCAGATGGAATCAATCTGTTGCAGGATAATGCCCGCCTCCATGTTGCCATGGTTGTTAAGGCTACATTTCAAAAGTTTTGCTAGGAAGTGCTAATCCATCCTCCATACAGTCCGATTTCTCCCATTAAGATTTCTGTATTTTTGGAGCCCTGAAGAAAGACATGGCTATCAATTTGCTTCGGATAAAGAGGTGCATACCTGGGTACAATCACGATTCTGTAGACAACCAAAAACATTTTTCCATTATGGTACTGACCACCCTGTCTCACAGTGGAAGTGAAATAAATGTATTAACAGTTATGGGGCTTACTTTTGAAATAATGAACAGTTTACTTACTTTTTTTCTATCTGTCTCATTTTCATCCGACAGTCCTTTATATGTCACATTAAATTTAAGTCTTCAGAATTGTTACTACTTTATGAAAAGAGCTAAGAGATTTCACCTATTTCTTTTGGCGACATTTTTTTTTTCTGCAAACAGGTTTGTTGTAACATGACTAAGCAATTTCATCAGACAAGAACTCATTTCAGTTTAAATTTGTCTGATAAGAGATAAGAGGAATATTATGTTTGGTTATTCTTCCACTGCAGAAATTTTCATTGGCTGAGATGCTTAACTTTTGATTTAACTGTACCAGCTTATAAATAGTGGGAATTTGTAAAGCCTGTGGCTTTTTTGGTTTTTGCTGCTACTACTCTTCCTGCTGTCCTTTTCACAGTTGGCTTTTCTTCCCCCTTTTCTACAGTCTGATGAGTAACTGCTGTTTGGCATTACTACTGCATGCAAAGGCTGTGGTAACGGTTGCTGTTATTATTCATACCTTCATTTAATAATAGTCTCTTCCCTTTTGTTCTAGATTTTGTTTGGCTTTTCGTCCACACTTACTATACTTGAGTTAGTGGCTGCAATTACGAAGGCTGTAGAGCTACATTTGGAACAAAGGAATACTTCTTCAGTGTAAGAAATAGGAGAAAGGATTCTACTGTGGTGGACCTCGAACAGTGGAGCAAAGTCTAGCATGGAGTAATGAATAAACAGTCTTTATAAATGTAACTGGCCTGCTTAATTTTGTAGCAACTGGACAGGTCACCATGATATGGCAAAAACCAGATCCTACTTTGGATAAGCATAGCCACTAAACTGTTAAAGTTATTGAACATCTTCACGTCTAACACATCACCACCATGATAACATGAAGCAATGTTGTCTGATGGACACACAGTATGGTAATGGACTTATAAATGAAATTGGAAAATGATAACATATTTACAATAATATTCCCAATATATTTTTGACAGATTTTTAATACTTTTAAAATTATCATGCAGCCCTTAATAGTTTTCCAGCAGTGATGATGCATATCAAAAAACACCATTAATGAATGAGCATTACTAAAAACATTCTAAACGACATAAAATATTTATATATATATGTTTTTTCAAATGTTTATTATTTCACTATTTGACATATTATCATACTTAAAATATAATTTTATTCATAACTTTTCCTATTAAAACATCTAAATATTTATTCTAAAATATTCTCTCTGCATTTATTAATTAGTGCCACCCGATATGCAAAGTTTAATATCCTTTTGTATTACAACATCCCATCTAATGAAGTCATTTTAGATTAGAGAGAGGATAATATATAACAAGACAAAATATTATTGCTAATTTCTACAATATTAAATAAGATCTTTTTCATGTTTCAAAAAATTTATGTGAAATAATTCAGCACATTTAAAAATGTGAATACTATATAATGAAAACAAAAGAAAAATACTAATCATATTTTTTAAGTTGGATATAACCTGAAGTTCCAAACCAACCTATTTAAATCTGAAATTATAGTTAATTTAAAACCTTATGTTTTCACTAGAATATCAGTGACTTTGATGGAAAGTGGAAGCCAATAGTGATCTTACCTGACATTTAACAAACAGAACTTTTCTTTTTTTATGGAAATGACAAAATCCTGGAGAAACAGGATCACAGACTAATTTGGACACATTTGCCTCAACAACATCATTCATGCTAGTGATTTCAATAACAACAACTTTCATGGACTTCCAGAATGTAAAAACCTCAAACTAAAAATAATAAATTATTCATGAACACATCAGACATGTAAATTAAAAAAAATTACTCCACATATTACATATTTTATCATTTTAAATATTTCATTAATGTAAAATAATTCCAGCAAATAAATAGCAAACTAATGACAATTTCTAAAGACAATCCAAAAAATAAATAAAAGTTGAAAGAAAAGGTTGAGGTAAATTATCTGGCACCACTTAATTCTGCTACCATGTCATCCCAGAAAGGGATAGAGCTTTCCTTAGAATTTTTTCCCGTTTGGCTACAGCCCTCTTTCTCCAAGTGGTAATTTTAGTAACATTACAGTTACTATTGATATAGTCCAACCATCCAAGACCTTCCTCTAACTCATTTTCTCATTGGTTTATAGTACAAAAATTTTAAATGATAAAGAATTCATTCAGAAATGTGACCCAGCAAATGTCATGCGATTAATAATCTCATTTTCTTTACATGACTTATACACTGTGTCCATGAAAGTCTTTACCCAGTTTTTATTTTCACATTCTTTGGTTGTAGACATACACTTCCAGTTACAAAAAAATTTTTCACTCTCTCTCAGGCATATTTGATCTGCTAGGCACACTTCAAGCAATTTTATTTGCCCTGCCTCTGTGAAACGTTGTCACTCCTTCTTCATCTAATTAGTTTCCCATCTTCTACTGCCACTGGCAGTCATAAGGTCAGTCAGTGAATATACTATTTATTCATTTCCAGTTGACAGGTGAAATGATCTAATAGGTTCATTGCACCCGATTATGTTGCAGTTTGACAAGTAATTTTCTGGGATGTTTTAATACTGCATGATATTTTTTAGTAAGCAATTTCATATAATGTTGATGCCAGAGGTGCCATCTGTGAAAAATATGTAATATTTGTGTTCGCTGATGATTTTATAGCTCCACCTGGCGGGCACTTGTATTGAGTTTAAGTGTGTTCTGAGACGCTGCCGAGAGATGTGAAGTAACTATGAGGCTTTTTCAGTAATTAATAAATTTTAGTATACAGTCCATTTTTGAGTTTTTGTGTAAAGTGATTTATTTAATTATGAGTTTTACTGAGTTATTGATGGGCCCATTGTTGGTCCTTACTGAGCTGGAGTTGAAATTGTGTGTCAAAGTCGGAAGACAACTGTCGTGTAAGGAAAACTAGTGGATTACTCTTAAATAGAAGGTACGTGGCGTTAATTGTAAAAACTGTGTAATTGAAAAAGTTGATTCAAAATGTTTAAAAGTGAAAAAAAAAAAAAAAAAAAAAAAAAAAAGATTATCAGCGTATTGCTGTAGAACTGAATTTAGACATTTCAGAAGCGAAAACTATATCAGATTTAACTGATATAATTAAAAACAGTGAAAGCTATAAGAAGGATCCTGTAGTAGTTGAAGGTATAGCTAATAATATTATCAACGAAAGGAAAAGTGACAAGAGCCGATTGCTCAAACTTGAGAAATTGAAAACGGAACGAGCAAAATTGGAACTAGAACTCGCGAAGTTGCGAGCAGAATCAAAGAGTGAAAACCACATATAATATGAGAAAAGAGAAAATGTAGAATCTCTTGACTCTCTTATTAAAAGAATACGCACATTAACAACTAAAATTCCAATTAGACCGGAAGGTTGGGGTTATTTCTTTTCATCGTTAGAAAGGGCGTTCATTTCAAAAAGTGTTCCAGAGAAATTTAAATCAGAAATTCTTCTAAATTTGTTGGGAGAAAAAGCCACAAATGTTATTACATACATTAAAGACGACGAATTAGGAGATTATTCGAAGGTTAAAGAAATTGTGCTCAGAGAATTTGAACCATCCCCCCAAATTTGTTTAGAAAATTTTAGGAAGACACAACGAATGACGAATGAAACTTATGTGTAGTTCGCGTTTAGATTAATTATGAGTTGGGATTATTATTTGAAACTGAGAAAGGTAAATGACTTTGAAACATTAAAACAATTAATGGTTTCTGATAAAATATCTCAAACACTTGATAAAGAGGTTATGTGTTTTATAAATGTAAGGCAAGGAAATTCTTGGTTTAAACCTGTAGAATTGGTGAAGGAGATATATTTATTTTATTTATCAAAGGGAAAACCTGTAGTGGATATTTTCTAGGTTGACTAATAAAAACAGTTATCCTAAAAATATGTCACAGGTTTTCTAACTGATGTAAAAAACTCGAAATGTATTTTATCATGCAATGAAATTCATCCTTTGTACTGTCTGTCTACGGTAAGAACACCTCCCGCCACGGTGTCTGGCGGGTGGCGGTCGCTATAGCAACAGGGCTAGTATATTTCAAATAGGGACGAACCAAGGGTTGCTTTATTGTTATTTTGTTTTTGGCAACTGTTGGCTGAAGGGAAAAGAGTTTATCATTCGTCTTCTTGGTTTCATTCCAGCTGCACGCATCTTTTCTTAAGCCTTATATTATTACTATTAGCTATTTTTATTCTCGTTGTTATATCTGTACTGGTATTTGTTCAAATTTGCTTCTATTTAGCTTGATTTTCGTAGTGCTTTGTTAATCGCCAATTTTTTAAAATGCCCTTCCAGTTTAAGAAAGGTCAACCTTTAAAGTCTCAGGCACGTCAAATAGTGTACAATGTCGCAGAATTTTGCGCTTCTGAAGCTTCGGCGAACTCTTTAGTAGTTCCTCTTCCTCAAGTTTTGAAGAGAACATCGCAAGCTACTGGAGTATTGGAGTATACAATTAAAAACATTAAGCGCGAAGTATCAACAATGGGGGAAGATCAACTTCTAAACACGCCTGGAAAGAAACGTAAAAGCCCTGCTAATCATAAGTGCGAAATTGACGATTTTGACAAATGCGTTATACGGCAGACTATACAAGACTTTTACATCAAAGAAAAGAAAGTGCCATCTGTGCGGAAATTATTGCCTGTCTTGAGGCAAAAAATAGACTTCCCGTGGCAAAAAGACTCATTGTGCAAAGTTTGGCGTTCGATGAATTTTCGCTGCAAGAAATGTGTTAACAAAAGAAAAATTCTTATCGAAAGACTCCACATTGTATTTTGGAGGAACAATTATTTACGCGAAATGAGGAAACTCAGAGCAAGTGGATGCCACATCGTTTACATCGATGAAACATGGATTGACAGCAATTTAACTTTTAAGAAATGTTGGCAGCATGATACGGTTTTGGGCGCACAGATAAATGTCAGTTCCAAAAATAGACTGATTGTTGTCCATGCTGGCTCTTCCGCAGGATTTATTCCAAGTGCCCAACTTATATATAAAGCATCAGCTCAAAGCGGGGATTACCATGGGCAAATGAACTATGGAAATTTTGAAAAATGGGTGTAGGAAAAGCTTCTTCCAAATTTACGACCTCAAAGTGTGGTATGCATGGATAATGCCCCGTATCACACAAAAATTGAAGATCCGACACCCACGAAATATGCTACAAGGCAAACAATGGTAAATTGGCTGATGAAGAAGACGATATGCTGCGATCCCAAAATGCGAAAAGCGGAACCGTTCAGCTTAATAGAATGCAATCATCCTAAAAAAGTAATATATAAAATTTACAACATCATAAAGGAAAATGGGCATCATGTTGTACGTCTCCCTCCTTACCACTGTGATCTAAACGCAATTGAATACGTTTGGTCATCAGTTAAAAGACTGATCAGGGAAAGGAATGTGACTGGGGACTTAAGCTTGGAAAATTTGAAAAATTTAACACAAAAAGCTTTGCATGAAGTCACTTCTCAAGAATGGCAGGCGCACTGCAACCACGTAGAAAAACTTGAAAATTATTATTGGGACAAGGACGAACTTTTAGAAGAGATAGTGGATGGATTACTAATTCAAACTGGCAGCAGCGATTCTGATTCTGATTCAGAAGAAACGGAATCTTGCGACAGTGACTCAGATGACTTTTCAGATGTTATACCTCTATAAAAGTCCTCCACGAAGGCATTCCTCTTCTTCATCTGATAGCTTTGTCAAGTTGTAAGGATATTTCTAGGTTCAATATTTTCTTTGCCACTATGTAAATGAAAGATTACCAAAAGTGGGCAACAATGAGCCTTCGGCAGAGGCAAAACCCCCCCGTGGATAATAAAGAACACTGAATGGTTGCTTCATTTCCCATTACTGTGTTCTTGGGGACCCACAAGCCATGGTATAATTTGCTTAAAAAATAATTTTTAATCTTTAATTGAAATTAAATAAGTTTTGTTTTATTATGAAAATATTAATACAAAATTATATTAATGGAACAATGCTCACTGCAGTTATAAAAGCCAAATTTTGTATAATTATATAAATTTCGTATAATTTTAAATATAAAATAGGTAACTGAATAATTTAAGAGACCTTAATTTTGTTCTGATTTTAACATTTTATTATGTTACAAGCTATTACAGTGTCTATAAAAAGCATCATGATGCATAAATGGGCGCTGGTAATTAAGAGGCCCAGCAGCGGCCGATCGGTAAAGTCACTGAACACTTGTAGTTCGGTCCGAGGTTTGAATCCCGTGAACGGGCTGGCTGCATGGGTGTTTTCCCCATGTGTAACGTGTATACGAGGCAGTTTTCCTTAGCAAGCCCTCCACGAATGCATCCCTCCTCTTAGGCATTTAACCCTGGAGGCTTTTCGTAATCATATAAACCAACCCAAACCACTGGTAATTAAGTAAAAACAGTTTTGATTTTAATTTACCTTCGCTTCCTTTCGTCATTCAATTGACCAGCTTTTGGTTTAGTTTGAAGGTATGGGAAAAGAAGAAATGTTCGCAAAAAGTATTTATTGAGAGCATTTTTCTTCAAAAATAAGCACGGATTTTTAAATGCATTTCCCTACAAGTTATTTTGATATATTTTTACTCATTGTACATCTAGAAAGATGGCAAATTCAGCGACTTGCACCTCACTCGGCAAAATCAAAGACCGTTCCTTAACTGCAAAAACTTTATTTACGCCATCAATTTTCATTTTCGGAAATTTAATGTCGGGGTCGACGCAAAGGGTCAACAAGCATTTTACTTGAAACTAAAACAAAATGTGAATATCGCCAAATCATCTTTAAATATGCCAAGGTGGCAAACTGAGAAGTAAATCTTCAAGACACCCCTACGAAAAATGGGTCACGGCTCGTTTCTATGGCAACAGACAGCCGCAGACAAACTGGCGAGAGCTGTTCTTACCGTAGACAGACAGTACAAATGCCCTGTTTATAAAAACATGACAATTAGCGATAGAGTTGGGCTAGTGAAATCGAAACAGCTATGTTTCAACTGTTTAGGAAATCATAAGGTGATTAATTGCAGCAATAAATTCTCTTGCGGTATCTGTAAAAAGAAACATCAAATGACTCTTCATTTTCCTCGAGAACAAAAAGTAAACAAAGACATAGTTGCGCAGGTGGTGAGTCATGAAAATAAAAATATTCCTTCGAATTTGTGTGCTTCGTCTCCATCATTTGAACCTCTGCTAGCTAAAATGAGTTATGATCAAAATTTATTATCAGCAACGTGCAATCTCACAAATGAATTGAAAATTGTCTTACTCAGCACTTTTGTTTGTTTAATTATAGATGCATCGGGTAACTTTTTTAGGGTTAGAGGTTTGTTAGATGTCGGCGCTAATTCAAATTTTATGAGCAAAAGGTTAGCAGATTTGCTTCAATTAAAGGGAGAAAAGACTAACATTTCTGTTTCAGGAATAAATAATTTGTCTTTGAATATAAAATCTAGAGTTAGTGCAACTATTTTAAATAGAGACAAGAGTTTCAATTTAAGTTTAAATTTTTTGGTGGTTCCTAAAATAACAGAATATACGCCCTCTATGCCTCTCGAAATTAATGTTTCATCTTTAGATAATGTCAATTTAGCAGATGACAAATTTTTTGAGCCAGTCCCAATTGAATTTCTGATAGGTGCAGAATATTTCTATGAACTTTTAAAACCAGTTCAAATTTCCCATCAGGATTCAAATTTAAGATTACAAAATAGTGTTTTCGGCTATGTTGTAAGTGGGACTCTTCATGCTAAAGGGAAAAGTAAATTACATTGTGGGCTTATTACAGATAATTTGGAGTTAGAAAGAGCAGTAAGAGAGTTTTGGGAAATCGAAAACGTAGAAAGAGAGTCTGAGATTTCTAAGAGTAAAGAAGCAGAAATTTGTGAACAGCATTTTCTCAAAAACTATTACAGGACTGAAACCAGAAAATATGTAGTCAAGATACCGTTTAAGGAAGATCCAATGTGTTTAGGGAATTCGAAACAAATCGCGCTTAAGAGGTTGAACTCATTGTGGAATCGTTTAAGTAAGGATGAAAATTACTTATTATTGTACTCTGATTTTCTACATGAATATAGTGAACTAGGTCACATGACTGAAGTGAAAGATGAAGATGAGCAAAAGGGGAAATATTATATTCCACACCTTGGTATTTATCGCCCTGAGAAAAATTCGACACCTTTGACAGTAGTGTTCAATGCTTCGACTGCAATGTCAAAAGGTAATAAATTCACTGAATTCAATTCAGTATAATGGTGGTTTAATTCAAGAGGACTTGTTTTCAATTATGGTACGTTTCCGTAAACATATTTACAGCAGATATCAAAAAGATGTACCGAATGATATCAATTCATCCTAATCAATGGCAGCTACAGAGAATTTTGTGGAAAGAGTCAATTAATGGTCTAGTTAAAACTTTTCAGTTGAACACGGTCACCTATGGCACAGTAAGTGCACCCTTTTTAGCTATGAGAACATTATGTCAACTTGCTATAGATGAGTTCACAAATTTTCTATTAGCAGCTGCATTTCTACAGAGTGATTTTTACATGGATGATGTTCTAAGAGGGTCCAGTTCATTGAGTTTGGCAAAAGAGCTACAGCATGAATTAATCAAGATTTTAAAAAGTGCAACTATGACTCTGCACAAATGGTGTAGCAACAATCCGGAGCTTGCAGTTAACGTTGATGATGAATACACATTTCAGTGCGTGAAGTGGTAACCAGTAAATCAAAAGTTTTTCCTATAAAGCAAGTTACCATAACAAGATTGGAGTTGTGCGCAGCTGTATTGCATGCAAAGTTAATGACTCTAATATCTGCTCTGAAACTTAATGTGAATAATGTATTTTTCTGGAGTGACTCTTCAATAGTCTTGGCTTGGCCTTGTTGTATGAAAACGTTTGTTGCTAATCGAGTTGCGGTGGTTCAAGAAATGACGGAGGTGCGACAGTGGCATCACGTCCCATCTAAACAGAACCCTGCGGATCTCATTCAAGAGGTGTTGATCCAGCCAAACTTCAACTGTGTGAACTGTGGTGGTGTGGTACCTCACTTCTCCTTCAACCTGTGATGACTAAGTGCCAAGATGATATCCCTGAGGAGTCCGAAGAACTGTATCTTTGCAAATTAAAACCAGCAGTAATAAGTGAAATATGTGCACTTATTAACACTTATGAGCCATTAAATGTCATCAATAATTGTTCATCTTACAACAAATTGCTAAGAGTAGTGGCTTGGTGCAAGAGATTCTTGCATAACACCAGGCATCTATTGAATGCTACACGTGGACCATTGACAACCAATGAACTTTCTAGTGCGTTATTGTGTATTGTGAAAAACGTTCAAAGGACTTCATTTGTGACAGAAATCCAGTGCTTAGAAAAGGGTGCTCCTATTCCTAATAATAGTAAACTATTGAATTTGTGTCCATTTTTAGATCATGATGGAGTACTCAGAGTGGGTGGCAGACTGAAAAACAGTGACTTAAGTGAAATGAGAAAACATCCTATGATTCTGCCAATCAAACATAATTTTACTGTTATTGTGATTAAAAAATTTTCATGTTCTTTATTTTTATGCAGGTGCTGAAACAATCCTATCACTTATAAGGAATAAATTTTGGATTTTTTTCTGCAAGAAATGTAATTAGAAAAATTATACTTAATTATATGACTTGTAAAAAGGTAAATTCTAGGTCTGTGCAGCAACAGATGAATGATGTACCAGCTGTGAAAGTGACCATATCAAGAGTTTTTGCTAGAACAGGACTCCATTTCTATCGTCCATTTATGGTAAAAAATTTTGTAGGTAGAAGTAAACAGGTAAAAAAAGTATTCGTATGTATTTTTGTATGTTTCACTATGAAGGCCTTGCACTTTGAAATTGTAAATGATTTAACAAGTGCAGCATTTATAGCAACACGTTTTATTGCCAGGCGAGGTAAACCCTCAGATATTTTCAGTGATAATGGCAGAAATTTTATAGGTAGAGAATTAAGAGCAATTTTAAAATCTTTATTTAAGGATAAAAGTGAGGAAGAAATCAAAGGTTATTTGGCTACTGAAGGCATAAATTGGCATCTTAATCCTCTCTCTACTCCTCACTTTGGAGGTTTATGGAAAGCTGATGTCAAATCCCTTAAATATCACTTGAAACATATGGTGGGAAAAACAGTTCTAACTTATGAAGAATTTTTTACTCTAATTGTTCAAATTGAATCTGTACTTAATTCTCGCCCTCTTTATCCCACATCAAACGATTCAAATGATGTAGAGGCATTGACACCTGCTCACTTTTTTATTGGTTCATCTTTAATTGCATTGCCTGAACCTAATTTTACAGAGATTCCTATAAATCGGATAACTAGATGGCAAATGGTTTAGAAATTAAATCAAAATTTTTGGAAAAAATGGTCATCTGAATATTTAAACAAACTTTTAAATAGACCTAAATGGTATAAAGGAAAAGTAGAAATGAAGGAAGGAGATTTAGTTTTAGTAAAAGATTCAGATAATTACTCTCCTTTAAAGTGGCATTTAGCACGAATTATTAAAACCCATCCAGGTCAAGATAATATTATTCAAGTTGTGACACTTAAAGATAAAAATGGAACCTATAAAATGCCAATGACAAAAATTGTACCTTTGCCTTTTGTTAATGAAAAAGTTTGTTACTTAAATTTTATTTGTAGTTAATTATTGAGTTTGTATAATTGTATAACCATCATTATTATTATCTTGGAGTGTTGTGTTTGTATTTTATAACTTGTGTTTTAAATTTATTGTTGAACGTAACATTCAAGGCCGGGCTGGATGTTGACGCCAGAGGCACCATCTGTGAAAAATATGCAATATTTGTATTCTAAAACGATGACGCTGATGTTTTTATAGCACCACCTGGCGGCCACTTGTATTGAGTTTGAGTGTGTTCTGAGATGCTGCCGAGAGATGTGAAGTAACTATGCGGCTTTTTGAGTAATTAATAAATTTTAGTATACAGTCCATTTTTGAGTTTTTGTGTAAAGTGATTTATTTAATTATGAGTTTTACTGAGCTATTGACGAGCCCATATAATAAAATATATTATGATTGTCTACAAAATTGAGTATGTTTATGGACTCTGGCTTTTAAGTGCATTATGCCTGATCATGTCATGAATTGTAAAATTTAAAATATTGCTTATTACAAGTCATTTTCATAATGACAATATAAATACTTGCTTGATACTCTCTCTTGATTGAAAAATAATCTGCATTTGAAGATATCCTTCTCTGGATAATGGCATGATGACAAAAAAGAACAAAAGCAAAGTATGGCTGGTGGCAAATTTGAATGAGAAAGGGATGTAAATATTTGTGTTAGCTTTATTAATGTAGGGATTATATAGGAAAGTACTTTGAAGGGATGAGAACATATTAAAAATAAATATTTTTTCACTTTGGTTTTTTAGATTGATAGAATGTTGACGGATTTTATCTCTCTTAAATATATAGGGTCAAGGCATACTAATGTGACCACTTCTTACATTTGATACCCATGTTAAATAACCACTGACAATTAAGGGATGCACCAGCAGAATATTTGTTGGCTACAAAATGTGATTTGTATCATATGTACAAACTTATGAGAGAGCTACCCTATTCAAATTTTAATCAGGATCAGGTTGGAAATGGAATCATAACACAATAAAGGAAGTTGGTAAGGAATTAATAAAATGTCTGCATGGAAAAATCATCATTTGGCCATTGCCTACAGGTGTAGAAAGATGGAAAGTTTCAAAAATGCGGTGCTAACAGATGAACATCTAAGCATACTGAGACTGTTACGAGAAAGTTATTGTGTGGCCTTACTGGATTCTGAACCACTGGATGTTTGCATCACTGCATCAAAGATTATGTGAAATGGGTTCTTCTGAGTGACGTGCTATGAATTGCAGAATATGGCATGGGCCCCTGAAATCAAAGCAAGATTTGTCATGAAGAACACATTCCAAGTGCTTAGCACACAAGCAATCACTACTTGCTTTGGTCTTTTCCAAACAACAATCTGGAGGATTCTGAACTTGAGCTACATATCTAGAACCATGAGCAGTGTGTACAGCTACTGCAGCTTGATGATTACCTACAGAAAACTGCTTTTGTTTACTGTTATTTACAGAAGAGTAAGGCAGAACCTATTTTTTCACTTCCACCTATTCACAAATGAGGCATACTTCGCCAGGGAAGGTTGCTACAAAAACATGAGCAGCACAGCACTGATTTGCTTTAAGCGTTTAATCCTGTACTGAGGGAGATCACTTAAATCCATATTTTCTGCTGGTTTATTTAGACAGATAATGTTATAAGATTTTTTTTATCATCTGACTGGACCAAAACATCCACAATTTCATGTGGCACATGTCAGGCTTGTGTTGTAGCTGGTTGCTAAACCTTTGAAAACCTTCTGTAACCTCTCTTAATATAGTAACTGTTATATATTTTCAGAAATAAAATAATGTTTTTATGCATTATGTGTTGTTTTTTCATTCCTCGAGTTCTCTGCAAAATTACACATGATGATAGCATTTCTGACCCTGCATTGCTATTTTATTCCAATTTGTCTTTAACCTACCTATTTTAGAAGTTTGTAGTAGCTAATCATCCTATACAAAGTGTTACAAAGTGCCTTCAGGAAATAGTTGTTTTATAAATGAGGAAATGAGGTGATTTATCAGACTTTCAAAAAGGATGATTATTGGTTTTTGGGTCAATTTCAGAAACTTCACAGTTTATGAACTACTCATATGCTGCTATGATAAAAGTGTACCATGAATGGCAAATACCATGAAAATACCATGAAAGAGGTGGTAGCAGATATGCATTCCATCCTTTTTCTGCCAAGAGATCAACATGCCACACTAATGTACTAAAAAAATGATTCAAGGGATTGTGCCCAAAATTGCAATTGTGTCCAAAATGACAGTTCAGTGAACCTTGCTGAATATGGGCTTCTGTAGCAAATGGATATTAGCACCTATGTTAATAACTGTTTAACAGCATGGCAGCTGGAATTTGCATGGCAGTACCAATGTAGATCTTTATGGATTTGCAAAAGGTCACCTTCTATAATGAATCACATCATTTGTTTTATCAGATGGATGGATGTTGGCACATATGGTAAGAAAAATCGAAGAACAAACACTCCCCAACTATCTGCAGACAAACTGTACAAGCCTTCAAAAGTTACATTATCATCTGGGGAATGTTTTAATTGCATTCTCTGAAACTACTAACCATTGTGAATGGCACTATAGATCACATTAAGAATGAATCAATTCTTACAAACAAAGTATTCCCCCCACACACCCACACAGATTTTTGTTCCCTGTGAATGATGTCACCTTCCAGCATGACAATTTAACAAGGTCACACAGCTAGGATTGTACAGAAGTAGTTGGAAGATCACAAGGAATACTTGCATTTAGATGGCTCAAAATTCCTCAGACTTAAAACCAACCAAGATCACCTTGATGGGGTTGTTTGTTCCATGGATCCTTCACCACATATCCTACAGCAGATATCAACTGCACTGCAGTTAGCATGGTTCCATATCTCTGTGAATACCTGTCAGCACCTTTCTAACCACTCCTAGTCTTGTCTAGCTGATGCCCAAATTGCACATCATGCTTATTCTGCATATTAGCAGGTGGTCGCATTAATGTGACTTGACTGTCTGCATTATCTGGGTATGTTGTGTGTACACATCTTCACAAAAACATTCAACATCTTTTTCATTAATATTACTGAAATAGTACAAAATAAATACAAAAGTGGTTTTATGATTTCATACTTACAAATCCATCAAATGCTTTAAATTTTCTATAGATACTCAATACAGGATGTTCCCAGTTTATGCAGCCAAGTTCAGGTTTTATTTTGCGAGCTATTGGTAAAGAGAAAGTAAATTGAAATTAATTTAACAAGAGAGGTCAACTGAATTAATTTTAATCATAAAATATAAAATAATGGATTTCTTTATACACATTACACTCAAATGCGTTTCGTATTGACCTTTATCTTGTATTGTATGTTCCAAAGACTAGTACTAAATAGTCAGTTATCTAAAAACAAATTTTATGCATTCCAGTTCACATATAATATCTAGCCACTGCCTTGTATCAATGGTTTTGCAAATATTTAGTCAGACATAGTTTAGCTTGAAATATAAAAAACAAAATCCACCTTTCAGTGACTAATAAATACTTTACTGTGTTTGCTTTTTATAACATATGAATGGACAGGAGAAGAAATATAAATATTATTCAAAATTATCATTCTTTGAATTGAATGCTGACTGAAAAGCTTATTCCAATAAAGATAAGTGTTATCAACATATCAAACACATGTTGAATGCAGCCGTTTCCCCTTCCAAGCTTCCATCAAAAAGTCAATTACAAAATTTTTCTCTCCTAAGGCATATGGTCATTATAATACATGGTCATTTGCACATTTTGCCACAAATAATTAATCATAATCAGTTGAACATTTTGTCATAATTGACAGAGGTTGACTACAGAAGAAAGTTAGTGTATTTCCTGCTGCAGCTGACTTTAGCTTATTTAATATTTAAATAGCAGGCAGAGAAAGAAATAAATTTAACTTGTTTAAATTTAACATCATAAAATTTAACTTGTTTGATCAATTTTCTCTCTCTCTCTCTCTCTCTTTTTTTTTTTTTTTTTTTTTTTTTTTGTATTTTATTTTGTATGTGCATTTTCTAAGAATACACAGAACATATAGAGAGTACTACATTTTAAATTTAATTATGCTGCGCTTGTCTATTTTTCATTAGAATTATCAGTTCTTTACAAAATATTACTCTAAATAAACTAAACATTATTATCATTATATAAAAATACATCAATTAATAAAATACAAACATACCATAAGTGACACCTTCCGATGGCTGAGGGTAACTTAATTCTAAATAATGTGGCAAATTTTCCAAAGTTTTCAAGACCTGTAATATTAGTAAGCACTTTTAGTTCTGAATATGATATAAAGGAAACATAATACAGAAATTTACTGCCACTTATATTATTATGATGATAATAACTAAACAAATGTATTTTATAAAATGTGACAAAAACATGCATTCTAACAAGAATTTTAGACCTTTCCTTTATTTCATACTAAACTTAAATTTTAAAATTACTGTCTGAGAATCCTTAAAATCCAAAAAACTAGATAGACTGTCTCAAGCAGTTCACATTTTTGGACTTGTACTGTATATTCAAATCTATTGTTTTTTATTAATAGTTTAAATTCTAAGGCAAGCTATCCATTAGTCTAAATTTTGATTTGGTATGTTTCTGTTAAGCTCCTGCCATACGTTTTGGCACCTAAAAAGTACCTATAAAGTAGGAGCCAAACACATGCCCCAACAATAGCACCATCTGGAGAATGTGTGCATGGATGTACATGTGTAAGTAAAAATAATTAAATACACAATAACAACCCCAAAATACATGGCAGATGCATAACAGAAAAGCAATTTGATTCAAATGAAATAGATATAAAAACTATGCACTAACATTTCTGTGCCATGAAATTCTACAGAAAGAAATTCTTTTTAAATGACGTTTTTTTTAAAAATAATATCAGAACTAAAACTTAATTACTAAACCATTTCTGATGAAATTTTGATTTAATAATATTTAATAATACATATACAGCATGATTGAAAACATTAACAATCTAAAATATTAGAATGAGTGCATGTTACATTTTATTTTTAAAAAACATACATTAAATGTTGTGAATTTTCATTTCTACACCACGAAATTTCATTGAAGAATGAAACTCTAATTAACTAAATCATTTGTTTTCCTTTTACGTCAAATAACACTAAGACTGCAATTTTTGTACTTTTATTTAATTATTTAAATAAAACAAGACAATAATACAGTACTGTACCCATTTCTTAAGAATGTATTAAATTATTAACTTTAATGCCATTACATATAGTTAACCTATCACATTTAGTAGCAGCTATGAATTGTTCACAGAAATGTTATTTTTATTGCTTGCTGTCATTGTCTAAGCATAATAAATGCTCTTTTTCTACACATAGACTAATGAAACATGATAACATTATGCCAATTCCCTATCTTAACAAGAAATTTTGTTTTTTAATATAAATCTCTTCATTCTTTCAAAACTTAAAAATAATAAAATAATTTTCAACTTTTTCTGAAATCCCAAAGCTGAAATAACCATCTATTCTATTTCATGAATTGGGTAATAACTCAATGAAATGAAAGCTTTTACAATGTATTTTATGATGATTATGATTAGTTTATGTATTTTATGGTGATTATATTATATGTTGTATTTTATGAAGGAAAATGATTTTTTGTGAATTATATGATTGTTATGATTTTAGTATTTTAGTATGCATTGCATTTTGTTTTACAGAAACCATATAAAAATCTTTGTTAAAATAAAATGTGAGAGAAACAAAATAAATTAATTAAAGTTCCTTCAATAAATATGTAAATACATATTTGGCCTATAAGAAAAAGGGCAATTCAATTATCCAGATGAATAACAGTTGCAGTTAACATGGACATTCAGAATTCTATACTATTTGTTACTCAATATTTGCACTGAATAGCGCATAAGCCTTTGTACTGAAATGTTGATTTATATTAAACCCAATATGCAAGGTATGGGGTAATTATGTCAAACATAGTTTTAAATGTACAAGAAACTAAGCATAGAAAATATATGAACATGTTTAGAAAATGAAAAGAACTAATAGCTCAAAAGTTCAATAAAACAGTTTAAATATTTCAACTTTTCACTGAACAAGTTATATATTAATATAAAAATAAAAGACTTAATTTTTAGCCTTTTTATATATATATATATATATGCATAATACAAAATTTGTTTTTAGAAAAAACATGTTTTAATTACATTGTTGACAAAATGCTTCAAGATGATTAGTACTAATCATATGTGTACTGAGGTGTACACATACGATTAGTACTGAGGTCTTGTAGAAATTTCATAAAGGTAAGCATGCTATTTTATTTTAATTATTTTGAACTATAATTTAAAGGTTGCCAAAAATATTTCTTAATTCAAACCATATAAAATATTGAAGAAAATGAGAAATACAATATAACACACTAGACCAGCAGTTCTTAATCTTTTGACTAATGCGTACCATCTAAAAAAATTTGAAAAACTTAAGTATATTTCACTATATTTCACAATGATTATTTTTCAATAGATATATTTAAAAAATATATTTTGCCATTTGCACAACCTATTGGTTATCTGTATTAAATATGCACACCAAAATATTAAATTAAAATTTAGCATTTAAATTATCAAAAATTAAGTTAAAATACTTTAATTACAAAATTTAGTGTGAAATTTGGGCCTGCTTAAGAGATACCAATTTCTTTATGTCTGCTCTCATTTCACTTGGTTTTTGACCACTTTTAATTTTGTTCTGTATTTATTTTTCAAATACACCATGAAAGAAAAATCCTTGTTCACACAACCTAGTTGTGACCTAGTTGAACAACCTAGTTGAACAGGGCAATAAAATTTTAAAACTTTATTTGAAATGCCTTTAAATTCTTTGTTTCAATTTGAGCCAAAAGTTAATAAGTGTGTTATTTTTAAAATCTTCAATGACAGTTTGACCACAAGAAATTTCTATCAAATGTTCTTTTTCTTTGCGAGACAAAATTTCAAGACAAAATTTCAGGTACATTTGAACAAAATGGATTTCTAATCCAATTTTCTTTTTCATAATTCCCCACAAAATACATGTTGAAATTATTTATCAATGAAAAACAATGATTTTTAATGTTGAATGCCAATTCTTCTTTTATTTAAAAATTATTTTCGGTTAGAAAACTTTCTAGATGTGGTAAAAAGCTTAAAATATTGTACAATTCTTTGATTATTAGTTTAAGTTCTTTTAGCATTGCATTTATTTTATCTCTAATGGTAAACAAATTAATGCTTTGTTCTTGTAATCCTAAATCTAATTCATTTAACTTTCCAAAAATATCAGCTAAATATGCTAAACACGCCAACCATAATTCATTACATAAACATTTTTCCAATTCAAATTTTGAATCACAGAGGAAAGTTTGAATTTCTGATGGAAGTTCAAAACGATTTAAAACTTTGAATTTGGATAGACAACCACCCTACTTTGGAATGTAACAAAAGCATTTCATGTAATAAATTGCCCATTTCTTGGCATAATATCGTAAATATTCTTGAATTTAAAGCTTGGCTTTTAATAAAAATTAACAATTTTCACAGCTTGATTAAAAACAATTTTCAAGTTTTTGGGGAATGTTACTAAAGCTTCAGTATGAATGGAGCAGTGTGTAAATTTAGTTTAATGTGCAACTTTCTTTATTTGAGAAATAACAGCAGAATGTTTTCTTGTTAAAGCCTAAGCTCCGTCACTGCATACGGCAAAAAACTTATTCCAAGGAATATCAATCTCTGACATAAAATTGTCAGTTATTCTTTTCTGAAAATTCCATTTGCATTTGCCTAATCATGAAGAGATTCACAAAATTAGTGTATTCACAAATTAGTATATTCTTCAACAATTAGTTTATCTTCTTTGAAACGCATGTACATTAATAATTGAACAAAATTCATTATATCAGTACTTTCATCCTATTGTAATGCGAAATATTCACTGTGTTTAATTTTTGGAATTAGTGTCTCTTTTATGGAATTTGCCGTTTTATAAATTTGTCGACCTACTCTATCATTTGATAATGGAATATTATTAAGCTCATTATCCACTTTTTCGTTCAATAACGTCAAAATGATATCTTTAGCTGCTAGTAATATAAGATTTTCTCCAACAGTGTGAGCCTGCTCAGACGTTGCAATTCTTAGGTTTTCTAAGTAACTAGTTTCCAAACTTTTTTTCTCTTGAAGTAACAAAAACCTTTCATTACGTGTATATTATTTTTGAACTCCGATAAATTTCTCTTAAAATATTCTTCAGATTTATCCTTTAAACTGACATGTTTAGATTCAGGATGTTGGGGTATTTAATTTTTGTATTTAATAGTTATAAATACTTTGTTTCTTTGCATACTACCAATTTTTTCTTGCGTACCACCGGTTGAGAACCCCTGCACTAGACTATACAAACAACAGAAAAAATATGGATTGGAACTAAATGCTTAAGCATTCTGAAGGAAAGACTAGAGAACATTATGCTAATTAAAAAAGTAACATACTAGTTTTGCAGCTATTTTGCTAAGTTCATCAGTTAGAAGTTTTGATGAACATTCTTCAGGTACATCAAATTTTTCCTGCATTATTATCTTTCCAATATCAAACCTATAAGAAACAGGATTAGTTATTGAATATTTTTTCCATGAAGAACAAATAGAAATAAATGCTATACAGGGGAAAAAAAAAAAAAAAGAATACACTTCATCATTTTACTTATTTATTTATTTTCCAAATTTCTTTATACTTAAATAAAGCAAATGAAAATAAGAATATTCTGAATAAGTTAACAGAAGTAATTTCTACATTTAAGCAATGGTGAAACCTGAACATAAATTTTAAAATACAGACAAGCAAAATGCAAAAATACTTATAAAATTAATAATAGACAATTAATCATCAAATATAAAAGCACATTAGGATCATTAAGCAAAAAATTCGCAATAACACTCAAATGTAATAATGCTCAAATAAAAAAGTTCTCTACAGTAAAAAAAATTGGAATCCTTAAAATTATAGTACTATGGATTAAACTGCAGATAATGATAGTATTAATCAGTAGATAACTGTTTTTAGACAAGAATAAATAACATAAGAAAGCATGTCAGTTTAAATTCTGAAATGAAATAAAATTCGATTAAATAAATTTTTGATCTGGGGGGAAGGGATAGAGCTGCATGCATTTTGAGAGATTCTCTCAAAACCTGAGTCAGATTTTATCTCTTTCCTTCACAGAGCAAAGTTGTCAGACCCATTAATTTCACCATCTTCAGTTAACAACATAGCGTTAATTATTGACAACTCAAAATCGATGGTATTGGCAAAACAGCATCAAAATTCAATTTATTTTAATCGGCGATTTGACAATTTGTAAAAATATTAATTTAAATGGTATTTGACTCAATCCTCACCTCCAGGACATTATCTGCTCGTGTACTTTCCTAGGACTGCAGCCCCCAAATTAATATATATATATTTGACTCAATCCTCACCTCCAGGACATTATCTGCTCGTGTACTTTCCTAGGACTGCAGCCCCCAAATTAATATATATATATTTGACTCAATCATCACCTCCAGGACATTATCTGCTCGTGTACTTTCCTAGGACTGCAGCCCCCAAATTAATATATATATATATAATGTCCTGGAGGTGGGGATTGAGTCAAATACCATTTAAATTAATATTTTTACAAATTGTCAAATCGCCGATTAAAATAAATTGAATTTTGATGCTGTTTTGCCAATACCATCGATTTTGAGTTGTCAATAATTAACGCTATGTTAATCATTGAGTATATATATATATACTCAATGATTAATAAAATTAAGAACTTACATATGACAAATGGTATAAAAAGTACATACATATGACAAATACTTACAATGAATTTAAAATATTTATCCTGGTATCGCGAGAGTTCGGCCACTCCTGATTTTCACCGCCCGCGTACTTTTATGAGCTGCACCCCCGCTAGGAACGGCTCTGGACCGCAATAAACTACAAATAATCTTATCAGAAATAATCGGTTTCATAGAGATCTCAAACTGGATGACCTTATTACCTATATATAAACAAACTTAACAGTAATTTTTACGCCAAGGCAATTTAACGTGAAGAGGTTAAATATGCAGATAATTTCAATATGATGAACTGATCGACATGGGCATCAATCTACAGACATATACTACTCTTGTTCTCGGGAATATTGCTCAGAAAAGATAACCCTTCACAAATTAACGACACTAGTTTTTACATTCATCTCATCTCTCTCTAATTTACATTCTGCATTGTATTCATCCTATCTTCTATCTGACGGAACCAACTTCTCCCAACTCCGAAACGCAATACAACATCTCTGGACGCAGGTATTTCTGATTCGCCGATTTACACCATGTGATAACACAACACTTTTGATCCATCTATTTGAATCATATGAGGCTAAAACTTACGTTCGCTTTTGCAAGACTCATCTTGCTACAATTCCAAGACTATAGTTTCCCTTTGTTTTTAAATTTTCGGACTTTCCTCCTGGAAAGTTTCTCGAGGTTATTAATGTAAGGTAACCCCACCCGGGAACATCTGAGGTGCTGAAAACAGCATGACATCTTTCATTCTAAAGCCAGCAAACAGAAAGTATCAAAGTATCAACACACTGCTCTTCACTACGGATGTTAACGTTTCCAAACTGGCCTCCTGGATTCTCGCATTTTCTAGATTAAACATTTCGGAGATGAAATGTTTAATCTAGAAAATTCTGCAGTTCCTCTCCAAGGTCTTACCTTAGCCAGATACAACCAACACAACGCTGAAAAAATGAAGCATACTGATTCTCTTTCAAAATGCTACATTTGTTCCTAACGAAGATGCTGCAAATTCGCACCCACTGCTATAACGAGTGTCACTACCAGTGTAAATGTTCCCAGTATTACTTTTAAACTTAAGACCAAGCACACAACACAGACTGATGCAGAGGATTTTTAAAGAAAAGTGCATTACAAATAAACATAAATTCTCAATCACCGATTATGAGGAAACCCCTCAATAACAAGTTTAATGATCTAAATCCAGATGATAATAATGGAACAAGATAGTGTCTTTGACGAAAGTGTATAAGTCGCTCCAAGAAAAACTTCTCGCCATATCCCGACGATCATCATTTCCAATTTTAATCTCGACTGGGAGAGTATGATACTACAATTGAAAGTGGAAGGTGTCAGGGAAATCCTAGAAAATTTGAAAGCAGATTCTCTGAAAAAAAAAAAGATGACAACAACGACTAATTATTAAAACTCGTACAATTACGAAAATCTTTTAAGAAGGAGGAAATCCTTTCCATAACTTTAAATTGAATTCGGCTGAACTAAGAAGCTTCTACATAATTGCAACATTGAACTAATTCAGCATGAACTTTTCGATCTGGGAATTTCAGTTTTAAAAATACAACAGCTCCGCAGATACAACGATGTGCTGGGGGGGGGGGAGAACGACTTTTGAATTTGTTATCCCTTGAAATGGTGCATAATGCGTATAATCAAGACTCAAATTCAGAAGGAGATCGGTTGAGCTGCTTCTTAGTTTCTGAGTGAAATTGCAGGTCCAGCTGAAACCCCAAATAACACGAGGCCCGAAAATTAATTCTTTATTTAACTACTGAGAATTAATAATTTATTAGATTTCTCCTTATTTCTTTGCTTTTAATTAAAATTTAATCATTCAATTAATTTTTAGTTATTTTATTTATTTATTTTTTCTTTTGTTCCTCACAGTCATCCCCATGGCTCTGACACTTGCACCCTGTTTTTCATACAGACTTTTCTTCTTCCTGTTACTGCTGCAGTTTTCTAGTCCACATCGACCCACATATGGTGACGCCTATACACGAACTATGAAAATACTATCATCCTTTGCTAGGTTTTGTTTACCAAGTACTTGTCATCTCCATCTCTGGATGTACTACTGTAAGATAGCACTTCACCTCCCCTAAACGCCTGTGAGTGCCTTCTAAGGACATTTTCATGATGCTAGTAAAAACTTCTAAGAAGTTAAGGTTAGAAGAATGAAACAGTTCCAAGTGCCCACCGCCTGCTGCAGCTTGAATAAATCACGTCTCTCGCTTCGCCTGCTTTCTTTATTATCTGAAATGTGAGCTATGTATATCGAAATGATGGGGCGCGTTTAGAACCCATAATGTTGTACCAGTTTTAAGCAAAAATGTATTTCTGAATAATTATTTCTGCGCAAAATAAAAAAAAAATGATGTTTTAACCATCAAGCCAGTTGTCATCTACACAACACTCTTTTCGGCCATGACTAAACAGAGAACTGATTTCATCTTCTTCCACAAAAATTCCATCCATCCCCCAACACACTGAAGTATCACTGAATTATAACTTAGCACTTATTATTATTATTATTATTATTATTAGAATTATTATTTCCGTAATCTGCTCTAAGGCACTATACAGAAGGGAGGTATGCCTTCGTTGAGGACTTTCTAAGGGGAACTGGTTTGTATTAACATGTTACACATGAGGAAAACCTCGAAAACGCACATGCAGCCAGCCCAACTTCCCAGCCCAGGCTTCGAACCTCAGACCAAACTACCAGCGTTAAGGGACATTACCGCTCAGCCGCTGGTAGGTTGCCACTGAATTAGGGACACATATGGCTATGCAAATTTTGTAGCACTGCGCCGCATTTATGCTCAGGTGAGTGCATAGTGGTAAGTGCATATATAGCTAGTACTACGGTTGTTGTTAATCAGTCGTTTCAATTGCCAGTATGGGTAAAGCTTCTGATTTAGACACCTTCAATCATGGACAGATAGTAAACGCTCGACACATGGACATTCAATTTTCGAAATCGGCAGAGGGCTAGGATTTTCAAGGTCAACAATGTCAAGAGTATATCAAGAATACACTGATGGCGGGAGAAAAACTAGAGATCGGGCAATTGCAAAGATGAGCGTGATGTGAGACAGCACTATACATAGCCAGCGAAGCCAAATTAACTCAAATTACCACCCAGCTGAATCACGTGTAAAGTTTCACATACCCAGCTGAAATCATATAGTCAGTAACTCTCTGCCAGTCATATAGTCAGTAAATGGATCGTGCAACGCTCACTTCACCATACACGCTTAGACCCATGAGAGTACCAATGCTCAATGCATACCACCAAGCTGCCCAGGCAAGATGTGCAGCTATTCTCGCTCTTTCAAATGCTTTCAAATTTTTAATAGCTTTACGTTTCATTACTATTTTACACATCACATCATGTAACATTCTTTCCCTTACAAAATGGTTTGGCTCCTCCCACTAATGAAATTTCCTTTTCCTGTCACGAAAAATCTGAATAATGCAATAAAAATTATTGTTATTCTTGAATTATACTTTCAATGGAAACATATGGTGGTGAGGGTTAGTTTAGCAAATATATTTTATTTTGTTATTAAAAACAATTTTAAAAAGTGAATTTTTAAGACAAGCAAAGGTATAAATTATTTGTGACCTCTATAATTTGCAGTTCATGCCACCATTCTTGAGATAGAAATTCTGTAACATTTTATTGACCAATCCTCTTGCTTAAAATATTTGCTTAGGTTAATGTTTATAGCCCTAAACTAGTGCATAATGTTTAATTTAGAAGTAAAATATTCTTTAAGGTTTTGTTTTATTCATTTTCGAGAAATTTCAGCGCTTTTTCAATTTGACCAATGTACACCAAACAGCACGATGCATATCAAACAATGCTAAAATAACACAATAATTAATAGCACATATGATATCTTTAAGAATCAAAAAATGAATTTTACTGATTAGGTGAAAAAATGACTTAAATATTGATCATATGGAATAGTCAAGAAATTTTGTAATTGATAGTTTAAATAATTTTTGGGTACGTGTCAGTTAAACATCACTGTCAGCTTAGTAACCTGTTGACTAAATGTCTTGACAGGTAAGTGTCCCGTAACTAAATGTTTTGATGGCTAACTCTCTGTGTCGGTCAAATGTCCTGTCGGCTAACTGTCCGTGTTGGCTAAATGTCCTGTCGGCTAAGTTCCTTGTCAGCTAAATGTCGGCTAAATGACCTGTCGGCTAAGTGTCCATGTCGAATGACATGGACACACTGAATGTCCTGTAGGCTAAGTGTCCGTGTCAACTAAATGTCCTGACTGCTAACTCTCTGTGTCAGCCAAATGTCCTGTCGGTTAACTGTCCGTGTTGGCTAAATGTCCTGTCCGCTAAGTGTCCTTGTCGGCTAAATGTCCTGTCCTCTAACTGTCCATGTCGGCTAACTGTCCGTGTCGGCTAAATGTCCTTGTCGGCTAAATGACCTGTCGGCTAAGTGTCCATGTCGGCTAAATGTCCTGTAGGCTAAGTGTCCGTGTCGACTAAATGTCCTGTCGGCTAACTGGTGTCGGTTAAGTGTCTCGTCAGCTAAGTATCACGGACCCGTTGTCAACAGATACTGCAATACACCAAACAGTAGTGCTGCCAATGGTTTGTAATCTGCCTTCCTCCACTTGTGTCGCTACATCATTCACTACCTGTGCTGCAACACACACATCGTCCCCTTCCTGGCCGAAACCCCAATATTCCCATTGCTTCAAATTCCCTAATCATGTTTCTTAGTCCTTGACTAGTAAGTGGACCTTTTTGTAACTGCGTCAAAGACCGAAATTTTGGTGAAGTATTGATAGCAGAGTCTCCGTTTTGGTAAAACAATTTCACCAGTAAAGCATGCTCCTAGAGAGTTAATGTCATCTGCCTTGACTTGGAAACGAGTATGACTGTTTCAATACTTCGATACAGAGGTGTTATATATGGTTTCTACTGCTAAGTGCAGTACTTCCCTGTAACCTGAAAGGGGTCGCATAACGGGCCTTTTTTTAAAAATAGCCTGGGTGGATCTTCAGATGAGAAAAATGACAGTTTTTATAGGGTTTCTGTGTACACACAGGATTACTATTGTTATGACATTTGCATATGACAATAGTTTACATTGCATAATGCTTTCTAGCGGGGGTTTTTGAAACTCGTTGTTTTTCCCCCTCGATAAAATTCCCATTATTTCATTCTGCAGTTACCCAATTTTCATGCAATTCTGCTGCATAGTTTTTGTTACAGAATGCTTGCAAATTTTAGGTTTAATTATGGACACACTGTATATGTAGGTATGAATGAAAACAAGAAAAAGATGGAGCAGTGTTGATGCGTAGTATGTAGATCCATATTGAAGAGGTAGATCCATATTGAAGAGGAAGAATTCTGATTGTGTAGTATGCTGAAATGTCGAGTCCACAGTATTTGACAGCCGAATAATATTAAATATTCATTTTTATTTCACTTGTAGCCACAATTTACTTAGCACTCTAATCACACCTACTTCCAGAACATTTACATTTTTGATACTATTGCGATAGGGAGACAGCATAGTAAAACTGCCTCAATGCAGCACAGAAGTTGAAGCTAAAGTGAGCATTTATTCAATACGGCAGTCTAAAAGAAAAGTTTTGGCTTAGGTTAGAAACGTTTCAGTTCTCAGAGTTTAGGTTCCGAATTAACTACATCATTAGCATTATGCAAGCGCTGTGACACAGATTAATCTAAAAAGGTCGCAGTGCAGAAATAATGTTATTCTTTTTAGAATAGAGAGAGGAAGTAGCCAAATTAAAAACCTATTGCTAAATTGAATTAAAAAGTTAATTTACATATTTTTATCTTACATATATATACATACATACACACACATGTTTTAAAAATCCTTGATGTTATACAGCAGTTTATCATTTGGTGAAAATAAATTTTAGTTTATTGAAATACCCGACTCCTTTTCCATAAAGCACAACCTGAAAAATTGTTTTGATTGATGAAAATTTTGGCACTCACAGGTTCACAGGATTTGGATCAATTTGTACTCCAGCATTATCACACAGATGCAGGCACCTTTATGCCAATTTGCTACTTTTTATAAAGACACCAACAGCTGTAAAACAATTCAGCATTTTTTATAAAAATGCTACAGCTTTCCCTGCTTAATAAATTAATCAGTAACTGAATACGAAAGCTGGACTTGTAAAATGGTGCATGCACCTTTATGAAAAATGCCAGACTGGCATAAGAGTGCCAATGATCAGTTTCAAAGGAGAAACTGGTTTACAGTCTCTGCATGCTCCTAATGCCATGGCACTATTATGAAGATTTCTGTCTTTTTGAACAGCGGTTGACTTCCATAACAATGCAGCTCTTATAAAAGGTATCCTGGTACACTGTACACCCTACCTTAGTTTGGAAAACTACTGTCCAGAGTAAAAAAGTTAATAAAAACTGTGTAGGATATCTTATTACTAACAAAAATAGTTCAAAATATGTTTAATAATATAACATAATTTAATAATATAATAAATGACGTCAAGATTATTAAGCATATAAAGTATTAAGATAATATTACTCAAAACATACTTCTTGGCTGATACTTCAGTAATGGTGACTCCAGTTTCTGCATCACCATTGAGAATTGTATGAAAAATTGGAGCTGCACCTCTCCAGCGTGGTAACAAACTAGGATGAGCATTGATGATTCCACTGGAGTGGAAAAAACAACAACAATATATAAATAAAAACATATACCGGGTGATAAAAAAGTCAGTATAAATTTGAAAACTTAATAAATCATGGAATAATGTAGATAGAGAGGTAAAAATTGACACACATACATAGAATGACATGGGGTTTTATTAGAACCAAAAAAAAAAAAAAAAAAGTTCAAAGGTACTGTTATCGGGCCTTTTTTTCTTCGAGGAAATGCGTGATTCTGGTTTTGTAACTGCTACCGTGACGGGTGAGAAGTACGCCGATATGTTACAGAATCGCATCGTCCCCAGCCTGGCTGATAAACACCTGCTGGAACGTATGATTTTTACGTAGGATGGCACTCCACCCCATATTGCTAGACGTGTGAAAGATCTCTTGCGAAGGTGATGATCGTGTGCTCAGCCGCCACTTTCATCATGCTTGGCCTCCCAGGTCTCCAGACCTCAGTCCGTGCGATTACTGGCTTTGGGGTTACCTGAAGTCGCAAGCGTATCGTGATCGACCGACATCTCTAGGGATGCTGAAAGACAACATCCGATGCCAATGCCTCACCATAACTCTGGATATGCTTTACAATGCTGTTCACAACATTATTCCTCAACTACAGCTATTGTTAAGGAATGATGGTGAACATATTGAGCATTTCCTGTAAAGAACATCATCTTTGCTTTGCCTTAATTTGTTATGCTAATTATTGCTTTTCTGATCAGATTATTGCTTTTCTAATAAAACCCCATGTCATTATAAGCATGTGTGTCAATTTTTACCTCTCTATCTACATTATTCCGTGATTTATCAAGTTTTCAAATTTATACTGACTTTTTGATCACCCAGTATTATTGACCTGAATGTAAAATGCAGGAGTAGAAAATCAAAAATTTTAATAATAGTTGTAAAATAACTGCTTTAAAAGCAACTATCCCATTAAACTATTAAGTATATTACAGATACAAAATAAACATGCTTAATATCAAATTGTCAAAAAAAAAAAAATACTTAACACATAGAACTTTCCCCCCTAGTTATGACAGAAACAATATTTGTATTTTAAAAAATAATCTATTACATAAAAAAGTCCCCATAATTTACATAGGAAACTAAATATAAACTAATATCATAACAAGAATACTGTCAACCCTTTATCTCCTAATCGGCATGCACTGATTTTATGGCAAAGCACATGAGGATTATCTGCCTAAGGGAAGTATGCCTTCCTGGATGACTTTCTGAGGGAAATTGGCTCGTATTCATGTTACATATGGGAAAACCGCAAAAACCACCTGCAACCAGTCCATTTGCCTGTGTTCAAAAAACAGGTTTAACTACCAGTGTTCAGCAGTCTTAGCCATTCAGACACTGGTGGATTCCTGTGTCCAGAGAATTAATTTATTAATATTTTTTTATTTTTTAAAATTCATGTATTTTGTTTTTAATCTTATTTAAAAGTCTAAGATATTAGCTGAGTTCCCTATTATCTTTATGTTATCAATTTGCAATCAAATGAAAATTTCTAAAAAGATCTTTTTTATCTAAATGATCAATTTGCTTTTGTTTGGAATCTAAATGTTATGCAGTTTCATCATAATAATTAAATTTTATTTTGGATGCAGGCAACAGTTAGGAAGTTTATAATACATACAATAGGATATTAGAAATCCATTTTATTTATGACATTCAGAATATAAAACATCATTTCTAGCAAATTACTGTTAAGGATTAGATAAAATGACTTTTTACATAATTATTTTATGCTGTACACAGAAACATACTTTTATATTATCAAAGATAAACAAAAAAAACTTTATTCATCATTCATCGGCAAAACAATTATTTACAGTTAATGAACAGGATTGTATTGCAAATTGAACTGAAGCCTTAAAAAATTGCCAAAAATAAATGATACAGAGACAAGCAAATAATTAATTTGAATTAAATAAAATAGTGCCTTAAAACTTTATCTCGGAAATTATTTTGTGCCACTTTTCTAACACACCAGTGTCTGAGTGAATTACAAATTTTCAAAAAGTATATATAAATTCGAAATAAAATTTGATACCTTCTATTAATATAGAATGAGAATTTATTTTGCTCATCAGTTGTTTATTGACAAGTAATAACCTACTCTATGAAACAGAATATAAGCATTTCCTCCACCAAGAAAATTTATGCTGACATTCCACGAAAATCGATTTTAAAATCTGTACATTTACGATTTTCTAGCCACGGAAGGTAATACCTATCTGCTTTTTATGCTGATGATTGTCTCATTTTTTAGAATTCAGATGTCTAAATCATGAGATTCAACATCTCGAGATTAAAATGCTTTATAAAGAATCATTATGTCAAAAATGAAAGGTAAATATCAATGCTGAAAAGTCTAAGTTTCTTTCATCAGAAAATAGCACTGATCTGACCCAATCACTACTTATTAACTTGTTAAATCTATTGCCAGAGTACATAATACTAACAAAATAGTTTTCATGGTCAAGATTTACCAACCAAATGACGGAAAAGCTTAGATGCCTATTTTCAAATTTACATTAATTTTATTTAGAGTTCTCCCTTGGATCTGAAAATAAGAGACATATTAGTGATCATATTTACATAGCGATAATCCAACTGATTATTATCTGTACGGGCTAACTCCTGCAATCAAAATACAAAACTACTTCAGGGAATTCAATTTCCTCCATCTAATTCTAGGTCCTCCCTATTACTTAAGAAATATTTTTTTATATAAATTCCTGAAACTTTCCATGACTCAAGAATACCTGAACTAAATAAATCAAAATTTTCTGAAATGGCATGGAATAATAATGCTACACATTTCATTGACAATCTAGCTCAATCTTGAAGAAGACGTTTTAGAGTGGCTTCATGCTATACACATCATCAGAATTTCATATTTTCTGTAATAAGTTAATTTTTGTATATACGTTAGCTGGCGCTTATTAACTCATTGGTTAATAAACTTTGTAGCTTATTACATTCAAATTTCTAGGCAGCAAAACAGACACATCGTGATCAATAGAAAAACTGCCATTGAATAGAAAATCAACTCATCTCTGCTGCTTATTAAAATCAGATTAGCAAAAGATTGACTTTTCAGTGCCAGAATATCTTATCTGTACCTATCAAAGCTCCAAGTAGTTCTTTCATTTAATATTATGGACTGTTGCTTTGTCACTCAGGTATGCAATACTACTTAAATAAAGCAGGTTTAATCAAAAATTCCGTAGCTATGGTCCCTGTGCTATGGAATTCAATTTCCTCCATCTAATTCTAGGTCCTCCCTATTACTTAAGAAATATTTTTTTACATCAATTGAGCTGGGACATAACTGGGGACATAGGTGTTGTATTTTTTAATATTATAGTGCTCCATTTTATTGCTAGCTATTTCTTTTCTCTCTTCTCACATATAATAGTATATATACAGAAAACATTGTAGCTACTTATGTAAAATCATATTAAATCACAGAGAAGTTTTAAGATAAACTGGTTCTTATTCACAACACACATGGAAAAAGCAAAGAAAAATTCCATGCAGCAGCCCTTTGCCAACTTTTGGTACTCTTCTGTTATCAGGGCCAGATTCAAAAATGTATGGATGGATGGATGTGTTCATGTACACATGTATATATATATGTTGTATGAACTTAAATCCATTTAGTGCGAATACAAGTTATTATTACTTGTGCAATTGCTGCAAAGTTAGTTAATAATAATTTATTTCCTAAACAGTATTGATTAATTGATTATATTATCTCCTAAGTTTAATTAAAGTAGAATTATTTTAAAAGTGTGCATCCATACTGGTAAGTTATACAGTCAAAAGTCGTTAATCCGGACTCGTCGGGACTTCGGCGATTCCGGATTATCGATTTTTCCGGATTATAGATCATCAGTTTAAATCTCGTAAGATGGCATGCAGAAATTCTAAAATTAAAAATATGAAACCGTAATTTATGAAATAAAGAACAATTATGATCTAAAGGGTATCAAAATTTGCAAAAAGAAAAAGCTTAATATTTATTTGTTTACTTTATTAAACATTTCTTTCAATGTAAGTTGTTTAAGTTTTGCTTCGTTTCATGTGATAATACTTCCTCTTTAATTCTATTAAACAGACATAATTTCTTGTTCAGTTACAAAGTTCCGCCGTTCAAGTCCTATAATTGCTGTGTCAAGAACACCGACTAATTTGTCAATCAAAATTTTTTTGTTTTCAATAACCTCTGTCACTTTTCTTCGCTATCGGAAGCGAATTATAATGACGAGGAACTTGTTTTAAATCATATCAAAGACGGAGCATATCGAGATGAAATACTACATTTGGTAAGGAATTATAAGCCAAATAAAATAAAAACATCTGCGCTGAAGATAAGGATAGTGCTGACAAATCAACTTCCAATTCATTACGCGCCCGCCGCCGAGCAGCGTGAAATTGATAAACAGATTTCGGATTTCAAAACACACTTTGCTTTAGATCCTTTACATATTAACAAATATATATCGGAAATTCTATTTGATATAATCGAAAGTTTAAGCTTACTTTTATAAAATTGCTCTTACAGTCTGCAAAAAATAATAAGCCGGATGCAATTCGAAAATTAAGGAACAACGCAATCATCAACATTAACTGAAATAGATAATTAGATAATTTTAGCTTATACATAAAATGCGCACGCGAAAACGTATTCTGCACTTGCGCACACTCATATGCGCAGTCGTAAAAGGTCTTACGCGCACGCGTGAACGCCTCTGCGCATGTGTCAACGCGGCGCATGCGCAGAAAGTTTTTAGTTTTTATGTCCGGATTATAGATCATTCCAAATTATGGGTGTCCGAATTAACGACTTTTAACTGTATTATTTGTAGAAATTAAACATTGGAAATTGTCATCATGAAATCGAATTCAAAGTAAAGTTGAAATAAACATAGAAGATTATAACAAAGATAAATAATGCAAACTTTGTAAAAACAAATCAAAGAAAACATAAAAATAATATAAAAATAATATAGAAAATAATATAAATAAGATCAGTGAATGTACATGAAGATATAAAGGCCAGAAAGGTATTAAGTAACTTACATTCTTTCTAGTGGGGGAGTTGGCAAAGTGTTCTCTTCGTGTCTGACTCAGAAGTGTAGGGTGTCCGAAAATTCTTAGCGGCAGTAGGGGCTCTGAATAATATCAGTCGGTAAGACTTGGGTGAAGTAATTTATGGTAGTGGGTGGGACTTGGAATTCTTGAGGGATGTATTTTGTGGAGTTCTTATCTGAGAGAGACCGTCTGTTAAGATTTTTTGAAAATACTAGTGAATGGAAATTAATTAATTTTTGGCTAATTGTCGTGTCGCAATGATTAAGAATTTAAGAAAGGAAAAAGGCATTTTCGCTGTCCTTTGTGGCCTTTATATCTTCATGTACATTCACTGATCTTATTTATATTATTTTCTATATTATTTTTATGTTTTCTTTGATTTGTTTTTACAAAGTTTGCATTATTTATCTTTGTTATAATCTTCTATGTTTATTTCAACTTTACTTTGAATTCGATTTCATGATGACAATTTCCAATGTTTAATTTCTACAAATAATATAGTTTTCAAATACATAAAGATGATAGTGTCGGGGACGGTTACTCGAGTTTTACAGGATTTCTCTACAGTAATTGATTTTTACTCCAAATTGAATTGACTAAAATGCTTCATGAGAATAAGTTCTTTGAGTAGCAACTATTCGCGGAAATATTTGGCCTGACTAGAATTGCCGGTTTGGCTTTAACTTATAACTCGAGTAAAGACGAAACACTTTCATATTTACGTATTTTTATCAATTATTGTTCATTGAACGGGAGTTGGTTTGTTCCCCTTGAAAAGTCAACTAATTTCCGATCAATGACAATAATTACATGTTTTAATTTTTCCTTTTACAATTGAAATATTATTCTTCGTGATGATTTAACTCCAGTCCCCGTTAAAACATTATTAACATTTTGCTTTCAAATTACTTCAAAACATCTTTCAAAATATAACTTACCAGTATGGATGCACACTTTTAAAATAATTCTACTTTAATTAAACTTAGGAGATAATATAATCAATTAATCAATACTGTATATATATATGTATATACATACATGTGTGTATATACCAGGGCTGTGAAGTCAGAGTCATAGAGTCGGAATCGGAGTTGGGCAGATTTTAGAGTAAAAAGATTCAGAGCTGGAGTCGCTAAAAACACGTTGACCCTGAGTCTAGTTTTTGTGGGACAGTTTGAATTTGAAATGAAATTAAAATGAATTGAAAAAAATTAATCACAAGCTGAGTTATTATTTTTATTTATGCACTGTATACATTAATAAATAGTTATTTTCTATTTTATTGACATATTACTAATAAATAGAAGGGAAGAGGATGGATGTGATATTTGCCATTAGTGATTAAACTGATTCATTTAGTTACAAATCTCATTGGTAAATTTAGGTAAGCAGCAATAGCTGCAAGAACTTCCAAAATTGATGACAATCTTAGGAAGCGAGCAGGAAAAGGAGCAATTATTGATCAAGCAACACAATAAGGAAGTACATATTTGATGATAAAGAGGTTTTTAGAATTAAGAACATTTTTAGAAGATGTAGATAACCCTAATGTTTCAGTAACAGAAAGACTATGGAATGATCTTGCAGAATTGAAAACTCTTCTTTCTATACTGTATATAGCCACAAAAATGTTGCAATCTGCATAATTGATAGGAGGCGAGAATGGAAGAATGGGATGTTTGTTCTTTCTGAAATGGAGGGTTTATTGCAGAAGGAATTATTTCTTCAATGAAGAAAAGAGAAACTAGTTTGCTAGACAATGAGATCTTGCTGGGTTCAATATATGTAGATCCGAAATACTGAATTTTCTTGGATGATGAACAAATTAAAAAGGCAAAGAAAGCCATCTATGAACTTTCACTAAGAATGAAATTATTCTCAGAAAAATTGGAGAATTCGAATCAGAACAGTCAAACTGCAGACATTGCAATTGAGTCTCTATCATCCTCTTCCACTTATGAATTAGATTTTGAGACATATTTTTGGATAATATAGAAAAGGCTAATGCAAAGCAAATGAGAATAAAGAACCAAGAGCCTTTACATATAAAAATGAAAAAATACAAACAAGATTTCTACACGGCCTTTGAAGAAATAGAGAAATATGATTGCACTTGCAAGACACCTCTTTTACTTATAAAAATATATCCTGAAAAGTTAAAAGAAGTAGCCCTAACAGTAGCAGTTCTTCCTCCTATTCAAGTTAGTGTGGAAAGACTCTTCTCAGCTCTGAAGTTTATCAAATGGGATCTATGGCCCTCCAACAAAGAAGCCCTTGCCGAAGCTATACTGTTTCTTAGAAGTAACTAATGCCAGTTTTTCCATTTCATAATAAATGCTAATTAATATAAATAATTTGCTATGCCATCAATTTTTTTTTCTGTAGCATATATTACTTCTTTTATATTAAAAAATGAGCTGTAATCCATGTGTAATGTTTACATTATATATATATATATATATTTATACTTATATATACATGAGGAAATCGGAGTCGAGTCGGAGTCTTTAAAATTCCAGGAGTCGGAGTCGGCCATTTCCCCTACCGACTTCACAGCCCTGGTCTAGCACACATGCACATATACACATGCATACATAAATTCATTTCTGAATCTGGTCCTGATAAAAGAAGAGACCCAGCTTTTAAACCTGGACCAAACTATCAGTGTTTATAAATTTAACCATTCAGCTACTAGTAGACTCAATTAAACTAATACCTGCAATTAAAGTTAATAAAATCTATTAACATACTTACTATTTGCAAGCAAGAATACTTTCACTTGGAATCAGATGTCCAAATGATACAACAATCCCAACATCATAAACACCCACTGGAACATCATATGGCCATGTATGTACAGTTAAATTATGCAACTCTGCATATCTTCTTACCCTGCAATCTGTCTTAGGAATTAAATTGAATTGTTAAAATATGAAATCATACTGCTTAATACAGCCTTAATATGTTCATTTTTAATATCTGTTAATATAATAGCATGATATTTTCATAATAGTCAGCACAAACATGAAAGACCATTAAAAATATACTTAGGTGTTTAAAACTGACAGATATCAAGGGTTGGGAGGTATGTTTTCTGAAATATATATAAATTTATATATTTAAATAAAAAATTATAAAATCACTCATGATAAAAATCATTTATAGTTAAACTTTAGCCCAAAAATAAATCAGCGGACATAATAAAATTTTAATTTACGAAGTTTTGCATTTTCAAAGCCAAAAGCACAATTCATACTTATATAAAACCATACAAAGCATTTAATTCTTACTTTTATTGCAAACACATACACATCCATATCTATCTGTATATATAATTACAATGAAATTTAATTTTTAGTAGAATTGTGGATATAAATAATATTTACATATAATTATATACCACAGAGTGAAATCAGTCCATAAGGAACAAAACACTGACTTTAATTGAAATTTTATTGATGCAATTACAGAAATGAATGAATATGCATGATTGTAAAAACACAGTAGAAGAACATTAATAAAGGGATCTCTGCTTAGCAGTCCATTCATCTTCTGCACAGACTCTTAATGCTTCAGACTACAATTTAGTGAAGCAGGGAGTCAAACATTTGATGCTCTCTACTGGATGTTGGTTCAATTTCCTATGCAATAGGATCCAGATCCCTGATACTGCAGCATGATTATAGCTGGCATATCAAATGATTCTATACAAGCTTGACAGAAAACAGATCAGATTAGTGGGCAGATTATGGAGATGTCTAGACATGAAGCCAGTCAAAGAAAAAAAAAACGCTATTTGTGGCATATAAATTCTAGCTGACAATGAGAGCACATGAAGCTACCGTACCTCATATAGATACAGTTTTAACAAATTTTAAAACCAATGAGCAAGCCTATAAACAACAAGAAGGATTCTTTATGAGAGTTACAGAGCCTCCTGTTTTGGTTGTAATTTATGTGCAATATGTCAAAAATTTTCTTAAAAGTTCTCCCAAAAGCTCATTTTAGGAATAGGTATATCAATGATATTTTTGCCCAATAGAAATATTCAGTAAATTCAAAGCACTTTTTTCTTCATTTAGCTCAGAAATTTTTTCTAAATTACAGTTTACAGTTAATAAAGAAATCAGTAGGATCATTCAGTTCTGCTTCAACATTCTGAAGAAAGCTTGTCATGGTAAGCTATGGTTCACTAGACATTAATGTATACAGTGATGGGAATACTTCACTTGATAGGCACTACTCTATTATTTACCAGACCTCCATACCCACACAAATGATCATCTGGTCCCAAAATAAACTGGAAAGCATCACTAAGCAAATCAATATTATTAGTATATGATGTTTTAGATTTCTCTGAATCGATACCATTGCAAATGGAGCCACTGAGGTTTCCTTGTCAAAGGAAGCTCTCATAAGAGGTGCTGGATCAAAGACTCACTTTGAAAAACAAAAATGTCTTGGTTTACACATTAAAACACTGCTTAGGTTAGAGCCATCACAGATAACCCATCTGCTACATTAGCTAGAATAATGAATGGCTTGAACAAGATCACCTCTTTTTGTTCCTGTCATACAAGTTGCAGTGCTATTTGAGAATTGATATTCACATATATGGAAGACTTGAAGAAAGGACTATATTGCAACATAATCTTATGGGGATTCTGATAGCATCACTAATTTTAAAGTGATCTTCATGATGGGATTGTTGATGTTCTAACAATTATTTTACAAAGGATGAGTAATTTTCATTGTTATATATACTGACAGAGAATTTATAACTATCTAGCTTATGCCAAGATATTCTTCTTGATAATTTTCTACATGTCAAACCAATATACTGAGTTTTAGTATTTGTTTCTTTGTTATGGACAGGAATAATAAAAATACCTGATGTGTTAGTTGTACTGGCATCTGATCTATCCAACCTTAACAATTTCCAAATGGATAGAGCAAGAATTATGGTTAATTTACAGGTAAATCTTTTGAAAACTAAGCTGATGTATATTTGTGGGGTAATAGGATAGCAAGGCAATATTCAAATGAATTTACTTCAGTTTGGCTGTTGTATCTATAGCAATTTTATTTTTTTCTGAAGTAAATGCAGAAATTTGTCTTTTTATTTTATTGTTAAGTTTATGAACAAAGTTGAGTGCATATTTATTGTGTGCTGCTAAATGTAAAATGTAAAACTCTATAGTAATGCTAAATGCAAAATTGTAAAATGTTCTTATATCTATTTTTAAAAAGTTTAGGTGTAGAAGAGAATTCCTCAGCATATAATTAGTATAAAATTTAGTTCTAAAGATAAAGGCACCTAAGAACTGAATGATCCTACTGATTTCTTTATTAACTGTAAACTGTAATTTAGGAAAATTTTCTGAGCTAAATGAAAAAAAAAGTGCTTTGAATTTACTGAATATTTTTATTGGGCAAAAATATCATTGATATACCTATTCCTAAAATGAGCTTTTAGGAGAACTTTTAAGAAAATTTTCGACATGTTGCACATAAATTACAACCAAAACAGGAGGCACTGGAACTTTCATAAAGAATCCTTCTTGTTATTTATAGGCTTGCTCATTGGCTTTAAAATTTGTAAAAACTGTGGATGAAATGAAAGGTTTCATGGCTTTTCATTCATAATAATTTCATGACCATGGTTAGGCAAATTTGAATGTAATTTTTAGCTGTTCAATCAAGGTTTTTACCAAAAGCATGTGAGATTCAAACCATCCCATTTGAGACAAAAAACAGATATAATATCTCCATGCATGACACAAAAACATATACTACTACTTAAATTCAGTATTCTGGTTTAAATCTACAGAATTATCAGTACGAACTGCCAAGGACAAGAAAGTTATTTATAAAATTTCATCAATTAATACAGAAATAAAAATATCACACCTTGGTAAAACACAGCCCTACCATGTTAAAGCAAATTTCAAAAGACCAAAAGTTTATTTACTCTAGTAAAAAAAATGGATTATCTCACAAAAATATGAAAAAATTCACTGATAAATCACAAAAAGACTAATTAGCATTGTAACATCTGGCAAAAGAAATGAATAAATTCTAATAAAAATTATGTTAAGGATTAAAAACAATTGCTATATGTGTAATTATTAAATTTGCTTTTTACTCTTTTTGAGTTTTACTGCATGTCAATAATTTTACATAAATTATCAGCATTAAGATCATTGCAACTTCTCCCTGAAATATATATTGTCCTCTAAAATACATATTTATAATTATGAATAATCATTTTCAAGACACAATATGATCCTCTAAGACAGGGATTCCCAACAGGGTCGGTAAAGACCCTTGGAGTTGATGAAATTTTAAAAGGGATTGACAACTAAATATGTATCGGCAACTGAATGACATAATCAAGATCACATTAATTATAAAAAATGCATTAAAATTGATAATTAATTGTTTATTGATATTAGAAATTGCTTACTGGAAAAAAAAAGGAAAACTAATGACACAGTTATCTGCATCTACTCTTTCACCCATGCTGGCCAGTGAAACTTATTAACAGAAGTTATGCTCAAATGCAAATTATATCATCAATATATAAGTATACCCTTAACATTTCACTAGAAAACACTAAGCTAACTGCTGCTTTTTATATACATGCTACATAATTTACTTTTACACTGAGAAAAATAATAATCAGACAGTACCTTGATACAAACAATATCTAAGCTTTTCACAACTTTTGAAGGACTTGGTGACAATCTAAAAAACATAAATTTTATCATCACAATATTATTAAAGTAATACTGTTTACTACTAACTTTACATACGAAATTTATAATCTTAATTAGAAAATGCATGTCCTTTCCACAGAAATATAATTAAATTAAAAAAAATATTTTATTAAAAACAATGAATTAGAAATTAGTAGCCAAAAGGGGCATTAGCCCAGCAGGGCTATTAGTCTTGAAACAGCTTTTTGCATTGAATCACTTAATTACAATGTATCACTTTTAAAATTGTTGCCACCAAATATTATCACCCTGTATTATATTTAAAGAAACTAAATAATGAAGATTCTGCCTGAATGTATGTTTCTAATATTGTGAAAAAACAACAGTACCTAGAACCATCAAATTTTGAATAATGTAGTTCTCCACTCGAATTTAAGCACCTGGAAGCTCGAATTTGGAATTTGTTTTAGTTTTTTTTTTCTTTATATTTTGTAAAACTTTAATGAATTTTTGACTAAAAAAGTCAACAATTTCAAAGACAGCAGTGACAACACTGTAGGGAAGAAATATTTTTATCTCCAGCACATGAGACTGTCTAACGGAAATTCTAAAGATATGCTATTTTACAAATGCTCTCGAAATGTGTATATGTCTGTAAGTCTGTAAATAATAATAATAATAAAAAAATACTAGATGTATTTTTTTATTATTATTACAATTTAAATTGTTTTTAACCACTGCAAAGACTAAGAAATACATGGAATGCACATGCTAATAAATGTGCATGTTTTGTTTATCAAGTCTCATTAATGACCAGCCAGTAAATTACTTGGCCATGAATTTAATTCATAATGTATACAAGTATTCGATCTTTAAATACTGTTGTGTGGATATATATAAGTAAAAATATTTATTTAATAATTAATGTATTAAGTTCAATACTATCAGAACCATTAAACTGTACCTAAAATTAACAACAATATATTTATTTAACAATTGATTTTGCTCAGATAATTTAACATCATTACAGAAATGAAAATTACATAAAGCAATATAATATTCAAAATAAATACAAATAAGTGAATACCTCAGATGCAATAAGAGGCAATTTGGTACTTACGTATTAACGCAACCAGGCGAAAATTCGCATAAATCGCCAAATTTGGCAACCCTACTTACGGCAACCCTACGTGTGTAGAAATAGACGAAAGTTTATTTGTAAAAAGAAAAAATAACACTGGGCGTGTACTACCACAGCGTTTTCGGCGGAATTTGCCGAGAAAAGAAAGAGACGTTTTTGGGTTACTGTACCTAACAGAAGCGCCGTTACCCTCATGGAAACAATTTGCGAAAATATCAAGGAAGGAAGCATCATTTATTCGGATTGCTGGAAAGAATACAATACAAGTGAGTTCAAAAATGCTGAATTTCTGCATGGAACTGTTAATCACAAATATAACTTTGTGGATCCCAACACGGGCATTCACACACAACATGTAGAGCGCATAAGGGGCTCAGCCAAATGGCGCAACAAAAAACAGAGAGGAACAGCCTGTCATCATCTTGATTCATACCTTATCGAATTTATATGGTGCCAAGCTCAAGCTGTTAATGGCGAAGATGGTTTTCAATCAGTGCTAAAAGCAATAGCGAAAAGATTTCCGCCGAAAAAATAATTCTGCAACTTATTCAAATTTGAAACCGGAAGGGTTTAATTGCTATTTTATATTTTAAAACAAAATAATATAAAAAACTGTATTAAAAATTATCTGTAATTAATAAATGTATATTTTCTTTCTATTCATACTTTTTTACTCAAACTTACATATTGCGCCAACCTGGTTGCGATAATACGTAAGTACCGATAATTTTAACTTAAAACAAAACATTATACAGGAAATATATTGTCAAAATTCTTATTAGTACTATGATAATGAAACTTGAATGCGTGTGAGGAATCGGGAGAAATTTTCTGGGTATTTATCGCAGCCACCGTAATAGAAGTCGCTAAATTTTTAGAATATGCCAAATTCTGGCAACCATGCAGGTAACCATTCCTCAGGCAACTGGGTGCATAACAATTCTTCAGTCAAGCAATGCCGACATTCTTGCATACATGCTTTTTGTTGCAGTTCAAGTTCCAACAGTTTTTATACACAAATTGCCAGAATGCTTTTAATTTAAAATAAGCACTTGTATAATATGGCAGCAAAGAAAGAAACTGCACCAAAATTTCTGCAGGGATACAGCATTTCATCTCAAAAATGGCTAAAGAGAGCAATGATGAGATAGGCTGGCATACAGCCAATGCACAATGGCAAGGTAATGCCTTGTTTCTGCAATTTTCTGATGCTTTTTAAGTGAAAACAGATTGTTGTATACACAGGGAGAACAAGGAAAACAATACAGAGGATATCTCAAAAGCTGTGATTCTTCTTAAATTGTAAAATTTTATTCTTTTAAATGTACCACATAAATTTTATTTAATAATTAAAATTTCTATTTTGGTATGTCGGTAATGTTTACTGAGTATAAATATCAATGGTTTGTGAATCCTTTTTGAAAATAACACAAAAATCGGCAACTTGCTCCCAGTAAGTAGCTTTTCTTCTGAAAAACTCACCAAAGTGGTTGTAATAATATATAAGTACCCTCTTCTGTTTAGGGTGCTGCATCTTTTCTTTTTAAGAAGCAGAGTGATGAAATTTCTCTAAATATAAGACTTTCGTGGCTAGCTATTTCAATAAAATTACAGCTAAAAAAAGAATAACACACTTTAAAAACTCTCGATTCATAATACTTACTTTGAAAACAAGAAAATTTTTACCTCATCCAACAGGTTTTGAGCCTGTGAAGCTCCTCTATGCCCCTAATTCCCCAAAGTAGCATTCTCTCAATTGACAATAAGTTACAAAACCATATTCCCTCCTATGTTCTATTATGCCTGTCATGTGTGAACATATTCTTGCTGAATTAATAGGAATGCTCTTAAACCTTCTAAAATAGTCTGCTAAGATTCAGACAGTCCCTAATATGTCACAATTTTTTTTTTAATAGCGGGAACTAGTCATTTTAGACTTTAACCCCTACTTAGGACTACTCTTACTTTTGGAGAGAAGTGGTGGTCATTTTATTATGGAGGCACCTAACAAGTGGCCACTATTACCTTCTGTGAAGGGACAGGCAGTTTACATTCATGCCTTCTCCAGGATTCGAACCCAAGCTGGTACAGTAGTAAGAGTCACTAACCACTTCTCCATATGGGCGGTTAACAGGAATATTAAAATGCATGAACAGTTCAATATAGCACAGTTATGAGCCTATTACTGCAACTGGCATACCAGTTTCATATAAAACTCAGACAGAGCAAAAATAGCATAATCCCAACTTAAAGTCCCCTTGTAACATAAGTATCCCATGATCATACTAAGTACTCACCCATAAATGGTGTTATCTACATATATTTCTTATTTTATTTTACATTCTTTGTACTGAAACTGCAATTTTGTATTAAGATTGTAAATATATTTTATGTTTTAATGTATTTCTTTTGTACCGGCATCTATGTTTTATGATTAGCCCTAACGGAACAGGTGTATCACATTTCAGCCCCCAACTGTGTCAAACAGTTGGGTGTGTCATATATGAATCACCATTTAAATCCAATGTTAGGATGGATGTACAACATATGAAGTTTTAAACAGAATGTTCATATCTTTTTTGTCACTAAATTTAGTCCTATGTCTGTTATGGTGGTTTTCATCGAGAATGGAGAATACTGACCTACATTTCACCACAGTATTTTTTATTTTTGGCGTTTTGTTTCAAAATCAGAGCAGAAATCTTAGGTTGAGTAACATAAATAAAAAGAGCTGGCTATTAACTGCATCAGCTGATATAAACACATGGGGATGTCTTCGATGTTTCTGAATACTTTTGTCTTATTTTTGGCATTATGGGGATATACAGTACAAAGTCCGTAATCTGCGAAGCAGGTCGTTTCGACGCCGACGGTTCGACGCCATAATTTTTTTTTTCATATTTTTATTTATTTTTAGAATAAATATGAAGTAATATAACTGATTTTTATTTATTGAATTAGCGATTGTTTGCATGCATATTTGAAATAAATACATGTGTGAAAGTGTTCTAGATTTTTGTTTGTGTCCCAGATTAGTGAGAAGCCCCCTCGCCAACGTCAAGGCCCCCGGACATGAGGGAGGTTTTTTTTTTTATTTATTTATTTAACAAAACAGCATCAAAAAGGCAAAATACACAAATGGTAAATAAACATATGGTTACAAAGTAGTTATATAATATTGCAGACAAATATAATTACAGATAAATAAGATTACATCACAGAACTGTTATTATACTAATCCATTGCAAAATTATGCACCACACCTTTCAGGTATTCCATTATTTCTTGATTTTCAAAATCTTCAACTATTACTTTAATTCTTATATCAGCTCGCAGATACCTATTCCGCTTGTACGGCGGTTCATCTTCACGTACAAATTGTTCGTAACATTGATCAACTGATTTTTGAACATGCCTGAGACCATCTATGAATTCCCATAATGTGGGGTGTGAAACACCAAATGATGATGACACCAAATTTATTTGAATGATGAAGCAAACTTATTCTAAAAATAAATAAAAATACGAAAAGTATGGTGTCTAACAAAAGCAAAAAAAGTATGGCGTCGAAACGACCTCGTGTCGAATTGACCACACATCAAAACGCTGGCGACGAACCGTTGGCATCAAACTGACCTGTATAGCGTAATCCAGATGTCCATTATCCGGAATGATCTATAATCCGGACCTCAAAGCCACAAACTTTTTTTTTGTATGCTTTATGAATGCGCATACATTACACGCCCTATACTTCCACAATTATAATACCTTGGTTCGTTACTCTTATTAAGTATAGCGCATGCTTTATTTTGTGTGTTAGTTAGTACTTGAATAACCCTTATTCTTCGTATCTGGAACGTGGATTTTCTCATAAATTTTTAATTTCTCTTAGAATTCAGAAATAGTTTTACACCCATACAAAATATTTTTTTTACTACTCTGATTGGGTATCCCATTGATTACATAATCAAGAATTGATGAATCATCAACAGAATCGCCACTGGCTATTTCACTCATGGCAATTAAATATTTGGAAAGGGATTCACCAGGTTTTAAGTGTTGTTTAAGTCCAAACATAGTCTAAATGAACCACATTTTTTTCTACTTAGCACGATATTATTTGCGTAATCAAAACAGCTTGGCTTAATAATTTGTTTCTCTAACAATTTCATGTTGCTCTGTGGGGGGGGGGGGGGGGGAATGTCGCGATGCGCAATGAACTGGAAGTTGATCTGTCAGCACTATCCTCATCTTCAGGACAGATTTTTTTTTTTTTTTGCTTATAATTCCTTACTAAGTGTAGTATTTCATCTCGATGTACTTTGATATATTAATCAATTTCCTCGTCATTATAAATATCAGGAATACACATCAAATCATTTTCTGGTTGCAATTTTCTAATTTTGACTATGCATAATGTATGCTTTACCCATGCATGCGTTAAAAGAAATGTTTAATAAAGTAAAAAAATAAATATTAAGCTTTTTTTTTTTTTTTTTTTTTGAAATTTGATACCTTTTAGATCATAATTGCTCTTTATTTCATAAATTACGATTTCATATTTTTAATTGTATAATTTCTGCATGCCATCTTACCAGATTTAAATTCATGACAAATAATTCGGAAAAACCCCTAATCCGAAACCGCCAAAGTCCCAGCGAGTCCGGATTACGGACTTCGCACTGTATATCCTATTGTTTTAGAGATTTTATTCATTCCTCTTTGAGTTTGGCTAGCAATGAGGAAAATATTTTGTGTATCGTTTAGCAAAACATTTTTTATACTTCATACGGCAAAGAAAATATGATGATAAAGATTTCAAATTAATTCCAGAGACTACCTAAGTGTTACTCTCATTACCATTCAAGCAATCCAAAAGAATTGCTTGAATGGTGTATGAGTGTAGGATTAATTGCGGATAAGTATGAATGTCCAACATGTGGGAATGAAATGAGATTGTGTGAAAGGAAAGATATTACAGATAAGTTTGAATGGCGGTGCAAATCTGGTGAAAATGGACATTTTGTGAAACGGTGTGTAAGGAAGGGTATGTGGTTTGCTGAAAGTCGTTTGAGTATGGGTGAAATTTTATTAATTTTTTATTAGTGGGTGAATAGACTGCGAGTTGACTACTGGATTATTGAATCTATAAGAAAAGTTTATCGCCATGCAATCAAGATTGTGAAGAAGATTAGATAAGTTAGTATTTTTAATCATTTGAGGATATTATTTTTATGCATGTAAGGAATAAATGTAAGGAATAAATAAATTAATGTGGTATTATTGGAAAATTGTTATTCGCAATGAATTAGTTTAAAGTAATTAGGATTGTAAGCTAATTTTTATCAATTTAATGTATGTGCTTATTTATATTTTGAGTAGTGTTTTTTAATTAATTATATTTTAATTTTATGATCGTGCTTTTGTGAGTTATATGTTTGTAGTATTTTGGAATATGTTTGAGTAGAATACGTTGAGTATTTTTATGCATTTTCGTGAAATTTTTCTAATTTATGAGAAAAAAGCAGTGTACATGGATATAGTGAAGAGTGTGCGCAATGCCATTTTTGTGCAATTCTGGGATGTTTTTTTAAGTAAAAATAAGTTGACGTGTACATTGTTTAGTGATATTTTAATTAAATGATAGTTATTTTGTGAATTTTATGTTTATAGCAATTTGGTATACGTTTCAGTTGAAGTAAACGTGCATGGAAATAATTTAAATATTTGACACTAAGTATTTGTAACCATTTGTAATGTTTGCGGTATGAATTCGTTGGTGACATTTATAATATAATAGATAATTTAGAGGTAAGGTACTATTACGTTTTGAGGACTGTAAAAAATTGCAGCAAAAATGTATGCACAAAAGCACCAAATCTAGCAAACGCGTCCATTCAACAGTGCTCCAAATCTAGCGTACGCGCTGATTTCAGATTGCGTAAGTTTATATAGTTCTATATTTCTTAAGACGCCATTGAAATATACTAGTTTAATTTTTAAATCCTTTTTTAATATCCTATGGATTTAACAATTTGTGAATTGCCCATGACAAAAAGTCGGCAATAGAATTTTAGGTAAAATGCAAAATCACCCACTGCTTGACGCGTTTTTAAGAATTGCACATACTCGGCATCCATGTGCACATCGACTTATTTTCACTTAAAAAAAAATCCCAGAATTGCACAAAAATGGCACTGCACACACCCTTGGCTTTATTTATGTACACATCGACCTATTTTCACTTAAAAAGTGAAAGAAAATTGACAAAAATCAAATTGATTTTAACCCTTGTAAAAAGCGGCAAACAAATAAGTGATCGATTCTGCACTTTACCGAGAATATTTTCAAAGAAAAGGCATCATTCATTATAGAAAATTACGAATGAACAACCAACGAGATGAAATTATGCTTGGCTGATCTTTAGAATATGGTAACTGGTAACTTGGCGACATTTTGGAGGCGATAAAGGTTACTACCTGGGACTTTAGTAATAATGTGAGCAGTACTCAGTTCCGATTACGCATTATTTTGTATGAGGGAAATGAGAGATCATGGGATATGTCATGTGATATTAATGGACGAATTACGGTTCTTTAATCAGAAAAGGGGGCAAATCGGAAAAAAATCTGGAAATTTTGTATTTGGCTTTATTCTGTGTTGTGTGAAACAGTGTTCGTTAATTTTTGGATCCCATGGCCCTAACTAAAGTGAATTCGAAATGGGTATTTAGTGGGATTGAAAGGGGTAGTAATAAGTGTTTCTTTAAGGTTGTGCGAGATAGAAGTAAAGACGTTTTATTAAGTTATTTATTTTACCTGGTACCTTGGTGTGAACTATAAGTATGATTTTAAAGATCCTGAAACAGAAATAAGAAAAGTTTATCGGACACGTAATCAAGATTCTGAAGAAGAATAGGTAAGTTAGTATTTTTAATTATTTGAGGATATTATTTTTATGCATTGTTCTAAATGTAAGGTGGAAGTAAAGTAATTTGCGTAAATGTGCATGGAAATAATTTAAATATTTGACACTAAGTATTAGTAACCATTTGTAATGTTTGTGGTATGAATTAATTAGTTAGGTATGAATTAGTTAGAGCGGTATGAATTAGTTTGTAATCTAATAGATAATGTAGAGATAAAAATTTTTGGATATTTTATTTATTTTATATGGGGAAATGTTCATATTTGGAAAGGGTATATACTTTTTCGCGATCAGGTAATTTCATATATGTTCTTTTTGCCGAGTTTAAAGATTCAGAAAATTGTTATGCATTTTCGTGAAATTTTTCTAATTTATGAGAAAAAAGCAGTGTACGTGGATATAGTGAAGAGTGTGCGTAATGCCATTTTTGTGCAATTCTGGGATGTTTTTTTAAGTAAAAATAAGTCGATGTGTACATGGTTTAGTGATATTTTAATTAAATGATACTTATTTTGTGAATTTTATGTTTGTAGGAATTTGGTGTACGTTTAAGTTGAAGTAAACGTGCATGGAAATAATTTAAATATTTGACACTAAGTAATTGTAATGCTTGCAATATGAATTCATTGGTGACGTGTATAATATAATAGATGATTTAGAGGTAAAAGTTTTTGGATATTTTATTTATTTTATATGTGGAAATGTTCATATTTGGAAAGGGTATATACTTTTTCGCGATCAGGTAATTTTATATATGTTCTTTTTACCGGGTTTAAAATTCAGAAAATTGTCATGTATTTTCGTGAAATTTTTCTAATTTATGAGAAAAAAGCAGTGTACATGGATATAGTGAAGAGTGTGCGCAATGCCATTTTTGTGTAATTCTGGGATGTTTTTTTAAGTAAAAATAAGTCGGCGTGTACATGGTTTATGTGTATGTGTTATTTTGAAAAACGTGTAAGGAGTATGGTATTGTGCACTTTTTCCCAATTTTGCAGTGAATATTTGTCATGATTAAACAGTTTTGTTCCATAAAATTTCTAGCATAAGTGTAATTCAGCTAGCAGATTGTTGGAAAAAGTGTTGAGTAAATAAAAAGAAAAGAAACATGTCTTTACTTCGTGAAGACAAAATGGCGACGAAGAAAAAAATAGAGGGTTGCTGTAGCAGAGTTGGTCGCCAAATTTTCGCCAAGTTACCATAATCCAAAGATCAACCTATGTTTTTTTGAGTGAAAATATGTCATGTGTACATGGATACAGAGTTTGCGCATTTCTCTGTCTTTTTATTTTGGCTTTGTGTAGCGGCGATTTAGACTAGTTTGTGCAATTCTCTGATATTTTTTTTAAGTGAAAATAGGTCGATGTGTACACGGGTACAGTCAAAGGAGTCCACAATGCCATTTTTGTGCAATCGTGGGATGTTTTTTTATGTGACAATAGGTCGAAGTGTACATGGATACCGAGTTTGTGCAGTTCTTTGTCTTATTATTTTGATTTGCGTAGCGGCGATTTTTGGCACAAAAAATCACGCTACGCAAGCCAAAATAACGTAAAATTTGTAAACGCCAAATACTTAAAATTTAAAGGTGACCAAGTGGTAACAATGGAAGCCAAAAATCTGTGCAAATGGGTTTCACTTATTACAATAAAATATATTACTCATATACGATGGAAATTATATAGAAGAAAATAATGGCAAAAAATAATATACCTGTTATTGTTTAAAGCATTCAAAGTTACTTCAGATAGTGCATCAGTACCGTAAAATAAAACTTTATACGCTTTCAAAGAATTTAAATTAGTACAAAACAATCTAAATAATGGTTGGTAGATTTTTAACCTAACTTTTTTAATTAATTTAGCTCTATGAAATCCCCCTACTGCTATCATTTTCATGGCAGTAATACGCATAACATATCGAAATACAGGTCTGCAACGAAAACATCAACAAACGAGAACATTTGTAAACAAAACTGACGGTATTGCCAATAGGTAAAACGAAATTATTTGCCAGATGGAGAATGCGGTTTATTAAAAAATAATAGAAAAAAAATAAAGAAAAATAAATTGGAAATAAATGCAGTTTAATCTTGATTCAGAATTTTCCTTTAAAACTGTGAAGTTGTGAGTGTGACAACTGTGAGCTGAGGCTTATCTTTAATTCAAAGAAAACAGAGGAGACGAGGGCGCTGTGATCACGTACGATGGAGGCAGGATTTTAGAAGAGCTCCTAAATTTTCAAAGATTTCTTTCAGAAAACGTTCATTTATTTAAGAAAAATTTTCGCGAATATCCTCTACATTGTCTCGTTCTCAAAACCGAAAGTTTTCGTGTACCTAAAGGTCTTATCTTCCTTGCAATCTTTACAACACCAAGACGGAACATTCAGATAAGTAGAACTTCTTTTCTTTAAGCTAAATCAAATATCTGTCACTAAAGTACTTTTGAATTCATGTATTTATTATGATTGTTCATGCGATGCGTGTGTTGTTATACAACAATTTCAAATTAACTAGAAGTGGACTGTACTAAATATTTTATTCGACAACTTTAATCAAATGCGTGCCATCTTTCAAGCGATGACTTACTACTAACAACAACAGCAATAAAAAAAAAAAAAAAAACTGAGTAAGCGTTTACAGGGTTGCTGTAATGAACATCTGCGCCATGCAAGGCGCCAAGAAGAGAAAAAATGACGTAATCTTACAGTTAAATAGTCTTAATGACTTAACATACCCCCCGGCATTGAAGGGTTACTTCAATAATTTCGTACGATAATACTCATAATAACCTACAAAATTGTACAATTACTGCCTTATACAATAATGCAATACGAATAACATCTCTTAATTCAATATAATAATATTCAATTTTCAATACAAAATTTTGTGCACAATACAATGTAAAATACAAGTTTTATAATAATAAGCTAACACTTAACTAACTTAGGAAGCTTCTTCTTGGGGTAAAATTGCAATTTTTGTAATTCCACGCTTAATGATGCCCTTTGCTGTCTGTATTTCTACTACTCTAACCTTACCGTCAACTCCAGGAAAAATTCTTGTAATGCGCCCTAACACCCATCTACAAACAGGAAGCTCATCCTCCTTAACTAGTACTAGCATACCTATTTTAATATTCGTTTTTTCTACCTTCCATTTTGAACGCTGTTGTAGTGTGTTTAAATAGTCCCTATGCCAACGATTCCATGTCAACTGGACAAATCTGGTAGTACAAAACATGTCGGCACCGATTTTTCATCTTGAGAGTCTGTTTTCAGGTATATCAATTAATTCGGGTTCTACTATAGCATTCAAGGGTCTTCCAATGAGAAAATGACCTGGTGTTAATGCCTCTAAATCATTTACATCGGAAGATAAGGGAGTAATAGGGCGAGAATTTAAAACAGACTCTATCTGAGTTACTACAGTTAATAACTCCTCGAAAGTCAACCTTGCATTACCTACAATCCGCTTTAAGTGATATTTCACGGATTTTATTCCAGATTCCCATAGTCCACCAAAATTAGGTGTCCGTGGGGGAATAAACTTCCATACTATTCCTTCTTCACCTAAATAATCTGCTAATTTTTTGTCAGGATTTCTAATTAAATTGTTAATTCTTTGCAATTCGGCATTTGCGCCAACGAAGTTTTTTGCGTTGTCTGAGAAAATGATTGAGCATTTTCCGCGCCTAGCAATAAATCTCTTTAAGGTGGCAATAAATGCGTCAGTGGTGAGATCACTCACTAGTTCGAGATGCACTGCCTTTGTTATAAGGCAAATGAAAAGAGCTAAATATACCTTATGAAGTGTTCCTTTTCTCTGTCCCTTGTACCTAATAAGAAATGGACCGCAAAAATCGGTGCCGACATGATTAAAGGGTGAGCTTGGATTTACGCGCTCTGCAGGTAATGACCCCATAATTTGTTCGATAGTGACTGGTTTATTTTTACTACAAATTATACATTCATGGGTAATCTTTCTAGTTAAATTCCTACCTTGTAATGGCCAAAATTTCTGTCTCATAAAACACAATAATGCTTGCGAACCTATGTGTAAATATTTCCGATGATAATGCTCAGCAATCAGCTTAGTTAGTTTGCATTTAACAGGCAAAATTATTTGATGTTTTTGTGAAAAGATTACATTAGCCCCTTGTAATCGGCCTCCTACTCTCATTACATTATTTGCATCCAAAAAAGGGTTCAAAGAAAGTAAATTACTTTTATTATTAATGGGTTTACCTTGTGCGAGGGAGTTGTAATCTGAATAAAAACTACATTTTTGAACCTCTCTTACTAAAAAGGATTCTGCCTCATTTAACTCCTTTGAACTTACTCCTCCTGTTCTTCTCTGTGCTCCTTTCTGTTTTGCACACCTAGAGTTCCAAATGAACCTGAAAATATAACTAACAATACGTAATAATTTTAAATAATTGTTAGTGATATCTAGGACATTATCAATAAATTTTGAAGGCAAAGTGTATAAACAAGCAATGTCAGTTCTTTTTCTCAGTTCATTAGAAAATGTCTCTGTTTTTTCTAATTGTTCAAAGTCAATGTTCTTGTTAGGTATGACACCCTCACTCAAGAATGGAGGACCTTTCCACCACAGATCAGCATCATGCAGCTTGTCAAAATTCAGTCCTCGGGAAATAAGGTCTGCTGGGTTCTCCTCTGAACGCACATAATTCCACTGGCATGTATGTGTTAGCTCTTGGATCTGCAACACTCGATTAGCAACAAAAGTTTTTAGTACATGCGGGGGATTCTGAAGCCATGCTAACACTATGGTTGAGTCACACCACAGACATATTTTACTGATGTCCAATTTCAATAAAGGCACCACATTTGCAACAAGCTGTGCTAGCAGTACAGCTGCGCAGAGTTCCAGTCGAGGTACTGTCAGCGGTTTTAGTGGATCTACTCTGGACTTGCTGCAAAGCAAATGTGAAGATAAATTATTGTCACTTCTACAGCGTAAATAGATGGCTACTCCGTATGCGTGTTCTGATGCATCTGAAAATCCATGAATTTGTATATCAGAAAAACTATCCTGTAAAACATATCTACTGACTTTCAAATTGTTCATAGATTGCATTGAATCAATAAAATGTTGCCAATCCTTAATTATCCTTTCGGGTAGCGGATCGTTCCAATCAAGCTTCAATAACCAAAGTCTTTGGATGAAGATTTTTGCTTTTGTTATCCCTGGACCAAGCAGTCCTAATGGATCATAAATGCGAGCAATATCAGACAACACTGTTCTCTTTGTGTAAGTAGTTGGTTTCTTGATCGTTGATTTGTATGAAAAACAATCTATCTTTGGATTCCATAATAATCCTAAAGTTTTGATGCTCTGATCGTCATCGAAATTACTGAAAGAATATTCCTCTTGTCCATCCGGAAACTGCAAAAGATCAGGATGATTAGCACACCATCTGTGCAGACGCATTCCTCCACGTGATAATAGGTTAATCAATTGCGACTGTAATTCTTTAGCCTCTATTAGAGTATGGGCTCCTGTGAGTACGTCATCGACGTAAAAATCCCTTTGTACTATTGGCGCTGCTAACGAAAAATTATTTTTCTCGTCTTCTGCTAATTGATTAAGTGTGCGTGTTGCTAGATATGGTGCGTTGGAAGTACCGTAAGTTATAGTCTTCAGTCTATAGACCTTAACTGGTTCTTCTTCACTACTCTTCCATAAGATGCGTAATAAATCTCTTTGATGTTCTTTAATCAAAATCTGACGATACATTTTTACAATGTCTGCTGTGAAGGCAATTTTATGCGTTCGAAATCTGCAAATAATATCAAATAGTTCGTCTTGAACTAACCCTCCATTCAGTAGAATATCGTTTAACGAAATTCCAGTAGTCGTAGGAGCAGTGGCATCGAACACTACCCTAAGTTTAGTGCTAGGTTTCTCGGGCCTGAAAACCCCATGGTGAGGAAGATAATATGAGAAACTAGAGCTATCCCCTTCATCAATTTCTTCGGAATGGCCTAATTCATTATATTCCTTAATGAAATCTTCGTATAAGTGTTTCATTGCGGGATTGCGAGTGAAGCGTTTAAGTAGATAATTCAGTCTTTTGCTAAGGCTAAGTCCTTCCTCCTTAATTGGCATTTCCACTACATATCTGCCATCATCTTGCCTCGTGTGTGTACGAAGAAAGTGCTGTTCACAAAATTCCTCTTCCTGACTTTTCACTTTTTTTGCTTCATTAATACCTTCAATCTCCCAAAATCTTCTCATGTTGTCAGATAAATTATCCCCATTTTCCACAAACCCACAAAAATTATCAACACTGCCTTGCTGCGGCATGCGTACTGACGCGCTAACGATGTGTCCAAAAACTGACTGATGGAGAATCAGGTCTTGCATATTTATTCTATTTGTCCCCAGTAAATCAAAAAATATTTCGTTAGATAATAAAACATGTATTTGACCAGGTTTATAAAACTCTGGATCAGCTAATCCAATGAGTTGCAACCGCTTAACATCAGGAATGTTTATATATCTAGCAGGCGTTACGCGAGTTATTTTTGGAACAACAAAAAATTGTAAGGTACGAATAAAATCTCTAGTAGCGTTAGCGATGGTTGCTATAGCTTTTTCCTTAACACCCATAACTGTACCATTGATACCTGAAATAAAAGCGTTTATTTTTCTTTTCTTCAAATTCAATAACTCAGCACCTTCTTTAGTAATGAAATTATTTTGAGAACCGGAATCCAGCAAAGCTCTCAGCGAGATAAATTTTCCATCATTACCCTTAACGAAAATAATTGCAGTTGAAAGTAGAACTTGTTTATTAGGAGAACTGCAAATATTCAACGCAGTGCCGTTAATGGACTTTGCTTGGTTGGTTTCATTAGTGTTACTAACCTTTTGGCTGCTTGCCATTGGAGTAAATGTATCAGCATTTGGAGAAAGATTACTGCTTAATTTATTAGTCTTGTTTGTGATTTAATTCGATGTGCCATTTGCTTTATCGAAATTTTCTTCATTTCGATCAAAATGTAAGAGCGAATTGTGAAATTTCTGACATTTTCTGCATGTATTAGAACTTTTACAGTCATTGATTCTGTGGACCGAAGATAAACAATTGAAACATAGTTTTTTTTTCTTTACAAATTCCAATCGTTTCTTGACTGTTAGATTTAAGAATTGCGCACATTTCAACAATAAATGATCAGCTTTACAATAAGGACAACTTTTTGAATTTTCCGAAAGTGATGTAAGAGCTTTGGTATTAAATGAGCGTTTCGATTCCCCATGCGGAGGTTTGTAATGTGATAGGGTGCGAGCGTGTTCCTTCAAAAAACATGTCAGTTGTTTAACCGTTCCTATCTCGTCTTTTTTAAGTGACCTTTCCCACCAACACCGAGTATTTCTATCCAATTTTTCAACTAATAAATAAACAATTAACGTGTCTGAAAATTCTTCCACCTTTTGCTCCAATGCTTCCAAGGATCATAAACATTCATGCACCTTATCGATAAATTTTAAAAGCGACGAAGTAGAATCACTCGTTTGAGGTATAGAAATTAATTTCTTTATGATAGAATTGATCAAATCTTTTTTGTTGCAATAGCGATCAACCAACAGATTCCATGCTATGTCATAATTCGAATCTGAAATTGGAATGGACTGAATAAGATTTAAAGCGTCTGCCTTACACGAACTCTTTAAATATTGCAATTTTTGCGCATTAGTTAATTTGCTATTTTTATGCACAGCTGCGGAAAATAAATCCTCAAATTCAATCCATTCTTCGATTTTCCCACTAAATATTGGAAGAGACAATTTAGGCAATTTTATGTCCGAAACAATTATGTCTTTACTCGAACCGTTTTCATTTGAGCAGCTATTCCTTTGAGAACTGATCTCAGAAATTTTTCTTTTAATTTTCAAATGAATTTCGTCGAGATTATCTACTACATTTTCCTTTTCCTTAATGAATTCGTCAGTGTCCTTTTCTTCACAATGTGCAAATAAATAATCGAAAATGTTACTTAATTCCTTTTTAAATTCTAATATTTTTGATTCGTATAACTCCAATAAGGAAATATCTGCTTCATCCACTGTAGAATTTACCTTATTTTCAAACTTTCTGATACTGCATTTTAAACTTTTTTTGTTAGCTTTAATTGCTTTCAATTCACTCATCATGAACAAATAAATAATTTATCACTTACCGTGATTGCAGATTTCTCGACAGCAACACCGGAAATGAACGATGACACAGTATCAAATCTTAATTGCGTAATCCACACGAAAACGAAAGCATTCCAAACACTCTATATGAAGTTATGCGTAATACAACCAAACGAAAGTGTTCCAAATGTTCTAAAAGGTTAATTTTAGCAACGATGTCTTTTACCTCCGGCTCGACGGACCATAAAGTGTTCATGCGATGCGTGTGTTGTTATACAACAATTTCAAATTAACTAGAAGTGGACTGTACTAAATATTTTATTCGACAACTTTAATCAAATGCATGCCATCTTTCAAGCGATGACTTACTACTAACAACAACAGCAATAAAAAAAACTGAGTAAGCGTTTACAGGGTTGCTGTAATGAACATCTGCGCCATGCAAGGCGCCAAGAAGAGAAAAAATGACGTAATCTTACAGTTAAATAGTCTTAATGACTTAACAATGATCATTATTATTATGCTCATTTTATTAATTTCTGGCATTAAATACTTAGTAATTGCTTTAAATCATGTGGTTCCTTTTTTGTTTTTGTTTTTTGGTTACCATCTCGTAGGGACGCTATCCTTATTAGTAGCCCTTAACAGTAGTGTAGTCTGTTAGCGATACCCATTGGGGCCCCTTGAGGAATTTCTCGAGAGGGAAAAAACACGATAATGGGCCTCAATGAATGTATAGATTTGTAGTTTTTGCTCCTTTAATCTATATTTCCTATCTATTTAAATTAAAAGCATATATTAATACAGTGTGACTCAAATTGATAAAATAGTACACATATAATAAATTATGACCATTAACTTAATAAATAAATAAAATGCTTATTTTTTAAAAAAATAATTAATATTAAAATAAAAATAAAACTTTGTAATTTATTTACTTATTTATTTTTGCTGATGTGGTCTCGCCTTTTTTTAGATTTATGATTTTATCTGATGGTGTTTTCTGAGTATATGAATATGTTGGAAACCGCAATAGATGATGTTACTTAAGTTAATGTATAATTTTGCATGATATTTTATGTATCTTGATCTTATGTGTCTTCTGTTACTGTGTCTCAAGGTAGAGGCTAACATATTGTTTTCCATGTTAAAAAAATAAAAGTCTAATTTAAAAATTTTTAAATTTTAGTTTCCCTGTTATAGTAAAAGTTAACTTCTAAACTAGACTTATACTGTTATGTGACTGTACCCCCAATATTTATTTTTTATTATTAATTTTCCCCCATCCTTACATCTATTCAGCTTTACAAAACAATTTATGTAAATGATAACAACTTCCTTTGACTACACTCATGGACAAAATCAAGGGTTTTTTTTTCTATTTTTTAACATAATTCTCTTACTTCCTTTCCTTTTCTTTCTATAGGCCCTTTTTTTTAATTATAAATATAATTCTTTTTCCTCTTCATTATTTTTTGGGCCATTTATTTTTTACTTTATTTTGTCCCATCTTTTCTTCCCGGCCTTTCGAACTCGTATAAAATATACGAAGTTCCTTTTTACTCTCCTCTGAAATACGAAATTGCCCCCCTTTCCATATACCTTTCCTTCGCACCTATGCTTGATTTTTCGCCCATCGGTGCAGAAAGACTTAGCGGGTGCAACAAAAGACATCTGTCTACTTTGTCTGTCTGTCTGTCTGAAAACAGAGGATTTATCACACTGCAATTTGACCAAAATGTTCCGTGAAAAGAGTATCAAGGTCTCTATATTCGATTTTAACTTACCTAATTACACATTTGAGATATTCTTCGGAGAACAGTCTTGGTGGCAACAATTTGGCTCCTTTAAGGATGTGCGCGACGTTCCATTTTATTATGTCAACGGAAGTAAATATCGTGAGGGAAATAACAGCTAGGGAGAAGAGGAAACTATATAGAGAAAAGTGGGATTGTACTATGATTCTAAACTAATAAGTGGACTGTATAGCAAAAGAACTAACTAATTTATTTACAGTAATTAACTATTCAGATCTAATACATTGGCATGTTGCTTAGCCGAATCCAGATGGCCAAGTGAGAGTTTCTCTACTTATCCAATAGGTGGCGCTGTATTCTAAATTAACATGCCGCCGCCCGTTGAAATTACAAATTTCAACATGTAAATTACAAACAAACATACAATTTAACAATTCAAGAAAAACTAATTCTACAATACAATATGAAAGATGATAGATAATTTCATCATGAATATAATATAAAATAATGCAACATTTTAAAAACATAAACATTCACTATGCTACAATCGAACTTATTCTTAAACAGTTACATTTTAATATAAAGCACAATTTTCAATAAGAACATAATGTAAACTAAGCATTATTATCCTGTAATAATAAATTTTATAAGGTCTATTAGGTAATAAACAAATTTTACTAATACATCGACTATACACACCATCTGATGTTTTCACTTTAACAACTCTGGCCTTATTATCTTTACCAGGTAAAACTTCTAGAATTCTAGCTAAAGACCATTTAAATGGCGGAAGATTATCTTCCTTTAACACAACTAACATACCTGCTTTTAAATTTTCTTTATTAATTCATTTGGTGCGTTGTTGTAGATGATTTAAATAATCAGTTTGCCAACGTTTCCAAATAACTTGAATGAACTTGGTAATAACTTGCCATTTAGAAAGTCTATTATCTGTAAGATGAGACAAATCTGGTTCAGGATATGAAGTAATGGAACGTCCAATTAAAAAATGACCTGGCGTTAAGGCTTCAAAGTCATTTGCATCTGTTGATAAAGGTAAAATTGGACGAGAATTGAGAATACCTTCAATCTGTGTGAAAACAGTCCAAAATTCTTCTAAAGTTAATTTATAACTGCTAATTGTACGCTGAAGATGGTATTTAAATGACTTAATACCAGCTTCCCATAAACCACCGAAATTTGGTGCTCTAGGTGGAATTAGTTTCCAATTTATACCTTCAGATGTTAAGAAATCTGCTATATCAGAATTAAATTTAAGGACTAAACTATGCAATTTTTTCAGTTCTCATTTTGCACCAACCATATTAGTACCGTTATCTGACATTATGGTATTACATTTTCCACGTCTAGCAATAAATCTTTTAATAGTAGCAAGTAATGAATCTGTGGTTAAATCAGTTACTACCTCTAAATGTATTGCTTTAGTAGCTAAACAAATGAATATAGCAACGTACACTTTTGCATAATTACACTTTCTCTGATTTTTATACTTGATGAGGAATGGACCAGAAAAATCGAGTCCACAAGTATTAAATACAAACCCTGGCTTAACTCTCTCACTAGGTAAATTTCCCATAAGTTGTTCACATACAGTTGGTTTAACCTTAAAACATGTTACACATTCATGTACAACCTTTTGAGCTACATCTCGACCATTAATAACCCAAAATTTACTACGAACCTGATGCAATAGTGCTTGAGCACCTAGATGTAAATATTTAACATGGTAATACTGAAAAATTAATCTAGTAAATACATGATCTTTTGGCATTACATAAGGAAACTTCTGGTTGTAATTAAGATTACTATTGGCAAGTCTGCCTCCTACTCTCAGAAGAGAATCATTATCTAGAAATGGACATAAAAATTTTAACTTACTTTTGGAACAAACACAATTCTTATTTTTTAAAGACAGAATATCCTTGCTAAAATGCTGTAACTGTACATACCTGACAATGATTTTCTCAGTGTCATCCAATTCTTTAACAGTTAGAGAACCTATTAAATGTTTTCCCTTACAATTGGCTATAAATCTACAAACAAAACTTAATACACGAATAATACGAATATAGTTATTACTAATGTTAAGAATATGATCTAAAACAAGGGAATTAGAGTTCACATTTAGATTAACTAAGTCATTATCCTTAAGTTTGAGTTCTTTGACGTATTCCACATCATCCATATCAGATGAAATTAATTCACAAGGATTAGTCAAAAACCTCTCCTTAGTCAAGAAAGTTGGTCCATACCACCATAAATCATTATGAAGAAGATCTTTAGGTTCAGCTCCATGTGATATTAAATCAGCTGGATTATTGTGAGTGCTAACATGGTACCACTCATGAACCGCAGTTATGCTTCGAATAACAGATACTCTATTAGCAACAAATGTCTTTAGTTGATAAGGTTCCTTCTTAATCCATGCTAATACTATTGACGAATCAGTGAAGTAATACACCTTGACAATAGGTAGCTGAATGGCCTCTAATATTTTTTTCATTAGTTTTACCAACAGAACTGCACCACAAAGTTCCAAACGAGGAATGGTAATTGACTTCAGAGGTGACACACGAGACTTGCTGCACAGAAGTCTTGATGAACATTCATTTGAAGATGACATACATTTCACATAAATTGTAGCACCATAGGCTTTCTGACTAGCATCACAGAATCCTATAATTTCTATTTGTTGTAATCCATTGGTTAGAACAAATCTAGGGATGCGATAATCGTTGACTATTTTTAGACTATGCAGAAATTCCTCCCATTCTTCAAAGTAATTTTTAGGAAGAGGTGTATTCCAATTTAGTTTTAGAAGCCAAAGTTTTTGTAGAAATATTTTAGCTTTTGTAGTAACAGGTCCAATTAAACCTAACGGATCAAACAGGCGACCTATCGTTGATAAGACATCTCTTTTCGTGCCTGTTTCTTCAAAGTCAGGTACCTTTAGATCGTAAGAAAAACAGTCTGTAGACGTATTCCATGACATTCCTAAGGCTTTTGTAATCTGAGGCTTATCCGTAACTTGAAAGGAGTAATCCTGAGTAGCACTTTCTTTATTCTTCAATAGTTCTGGATTGTTTGAACACCATTTGTGTAACTGCATTCCACCACGTTCTAGAAGACAGGTTAACTGTGCCTGCAACTCCTTGGCTCCTTGCATCGTATTAGCTCCAGTAATAATGTCGTCCACGTAACAGTCCTACAGTATGGCTCTTGAGGCATGAGGAAAGTCTGTCGCTTCATCCATTGCTAACTGCTTCAGGACCCTTGTTGCAAGGAATGGTGCACTTGCTGTTCCGCATGTTACAGTTCTTAGACGGTAAGTCTGCACAGGACTACCAACTGATTCCTTTCACAAGATCAACTGCAGGTTTCGTTGAGATGGTTCAATAAGTATTTGTCTGTACATCTTCTGAACATCAGCTCCTAATGCATAGTTGTACTTTCGAAATCTAATAATAATAGAAAATAAATCTTCTTGAGGTATTCTCCCTTTCATTAATATTGAGTTCAGTGACTTTCCATTGCTAGTAGCCGCGGATGCATTAAACACAACGCGAAGGTTGGTAGAGGCTTTCTCTGGCCGATAAACTCCATGATGACTAAGATAATTGCAAGTCGATGTTTCAATTTCTTGAACTTCTTCCATGTGATTTAGATCCTTATATTTTTTAATAAAATTCTTATATAATGTTTTCATATTCGAATCACTTTCTAGTCGATTCCACACTTGATGCAATCTTTTCTCAGCCAGCGTTTTCGATTCTCCTAATTCTACGTCTTCCCTTATGGGTAACTGAACTACGTATCTTCCATCATTTTGTCTATAGTGAGTACGCTTGAAATGTTCTTCACAGTATTTTTCTTCTTCACTCAAAGCATCCTCGATATTTTCAATGGATTCAACTTCCCAAAATCTTTGCAAAATTTCTTCAACTCTTTCTTCACTATTTAGAACTAAACCACAATAATTTACTTCTGAGTTACTCTTGCATGCACCAGACGCGATATATCCAAAAACTGTTTCTTGAAATATCAACGGTTGATTTTCTAATTGAAATTTTCCTTCTTTTAAAATCTCAAAGAACAATTCGGCCCCTAGTAACATATCTACCGTATTTATGCGAATCTAATGCGCCATCGAATCTAATGCGCATCCCCATTTTAAAACTTTAAATAATAAAACAATTTTTTGTCGGCGAATGTAATGCGCATCAATGGTATGAGGAATTTATTGAATCTTATTTTATACAACAATGGATTTGTATATAAACTATCAATCAATGGTATGATAATTTTATTTAAATTTAGATACCATATTTTATACAACAATGGATTTATACATAAAGTAGCAGAACATAGAATTAACCTATTAGTGGGCTATTGTTATGTGAAACAATCATTGTTAATTACCACTACCATATATACGGTACATATCGTAAAGTATGAACATGAAATAAATCGTAACATTTCTATCTAGCTAACAGTTTCTACAATCAGTGATTAATAGTAAACGTCTTTATTCACTATTTTGATGATAACTTCCTTAGTCCCCTTCTACGTAATGGTGTAGTTAGGAGGCATATCAAACCAAATTGGCGTCTCATCAGCATTGCCAATTTGCTCCATTGAAAAATTCTTTTCCTTCCGAAGTGTGATGACATACCGCTAAAATGTTAGTCGTTTTCCCTCAAAATCTGCAGGAAGCTTTTGGCATATTGTTGTACGGCGTCTTAGAGATAAGTCCATCCGCTTCATCAACCGATCCACCCATCCACGGCTAGCTTTAAACTCTGGTTTCGGTATTCCAAGAACTTCAACCTCCTCTTTTGCTTTATTTCTTATAGTGTCACTAGTCACAGGTTGTCCATTCTTCCTCCTTTCACGTACAAATTCCAAAACCTTTTCTTCAATTTTAGGGTGTCTTCCTTTGCGAGGGCCAGTGAAGTTCTTTCTACTAGTTTTAGTTGCAAACAGTGCCAATTTCTGTTGCCGCCACAAGCGAACATTGCTCTCAGCTACGTTTAACTCTCTCTCAGCCTTTCTATTGCCATTTCTTTCAGGATAAAAAATTACTTTACGTTTGAAAGTAGCGTCATATGACATTCTTCTCTGCTTGCCCTCCATTTCGTGACTACGTACTCTGCAGTTTGTATCCTCTATGCAATAATGTGTCAACCATAAATGTAACGGTAAATGTAGTCGAGAAATATAGTAATACATTGTTACGATTTAAATTTGGTTGACGTCATCGGCGAACTGCTGACGTCATCGGCGAACTTTGCACTCGAATCTAATGCGCCATCGAATCTAATGCGCACCCCAATTTTGAGTACTACATTTGGCCAAAAACGATGCGCATTAGATTCGCGTAAATACGGTATTTTGTTAGGTGTTCCAAATTGCGGATCCGCTAATTCAATATCAATGGGAATATTTAATGACTGCACAGCTAAACACTTTGATGGAGTTACATTGGTTATTTTAGAAATAACTAAACAATTAACTGATCTTACATATGTTAAATCCTTATTCGAAATCTGTACATCTAGTTGATAATTAATATTTATAACGTTCTCATTAATTCCGGATACAGATGCAAAAATTCTTTCTTTCTTTAAATTTAACAAATCAGCAACTCCTTCACACAGGAAACAACTCATGCTGCCGTTATCAAGTATTGCGCGAACTGGGATTCTTTTTCCTTCGGAATTGCAAATATATATTATTTCAGTCGCCAATAAGACGTTTTTTTTGCGTGTCAAAAGACAACTTGATTAATTTTTATTAGAGACATCTGCATTCTTGTTTATAATTTCATCACTCGTTGCTTCCGTTTTTGTTTTGTCTAACTTATGTTGAATGGCGCAATTTCTGAGCAGGCGATGTATTAATGAATGGTGTTTTTTATGGCATTCCGAACATCTGAACTTAGAATTGCATTTTGCGATTAAATGCTCGTTACTGAGACAGTTTAGACACAATTTATGGGTTTTAACTATTTCATATCTTTGATTTGGATTTAATTTCAAAAATGAATCACATTTAATATGCGTGTTAATAATGTTTAATTGCGTGTTATTCGCTATGATGTTTTCGAATTGAAGCTTAAAATTATTCCATTCGGTATATTTACCAGAAAACTTAGGAATTGGTAATTCTGGCAAACGTATTTGTACTTTAGGATCAAATTTACTACAATCATTTTCATTTTCAGAATGTGCTATAGATGATAGAATTTCCATAATTCTTACCTCTAGAACTTCCGTTCTTTCTTCCATTTCGGCGATGTCTTCATCGATGTCTGTGACATCTTTTTCATCAACGCTTTCGAAATATCTAATCCTCAAGTTTCTAATATCCATTTGAATGCTTTGTAGCGATCTATACTTTATTTGAATTTCATTCTTATTCGAACTATCATCATATTCCTTCACTACATTTTCTAACCTAGTTAGTTTCGCTTTTAACGAAGTTTTGTTTCTATCTAATGCCAGCATTTTGTTCACTTCTCCGGCTCTGCTGACCATGTACTATGATTCTAAACTAATAAGTGGACTGTATAGCAAAAGAACTAACTAATTTATTTACAGTAATTAACTATTCAGATCTAATACATGCTCTGGCATGTTGCTTAGCCGAATCCAGATGGCCAAGTGAGAGTTTCTCTACTTATCCAATAGGTGGCGCTGTATTCTAACTTAACAGGGATTAAGAGCTAAAATTTGGTTTTGTTATCTAGCTAAATTAGCATTAAAAACTAAGTAATGTGCATTTATGACCTGCAGGGTAATTTACTTTTGGATCCGGTTTCATATATGTATTAATCTATCTCATTCCCGCTTATGTGGTCTGCATATGTATCAAATAACTTGCTACTTTTGACACTTATTTCTGGATGTGTATTAATTTACAACTTTTTCTGCTTTGAAAAACCCAAGTATTGAAACATTATGCGTATGCTTGTGAAATTATTATTTCAGATCAAAATTCTCGTACAACTACGATAGAAGAATGCTTCTATTATTTATTTAAAAACAGTATTTGATAGCCCTCCACGTATCAGCCATTTTAGAGTGGGTTTGTAACGTTATGTAATGTTTATTAACTTGTCTCATCATAACTTTGCCTAATTATTCATTTTCCTACAGAATATATAATCAATATAGAGATACTATTAGATGAAAACATTACTACTAGATTTACTAGATGAAAATAAGCATTTATATTAAAAACTGCATATTTATAAAGCGAAATAAAAATGAAAATTTTTTACAGGGTTCGTAGCGGTCCTTACAAGTGCTTATAAGTCCTTATATTTGAAAATAAAATATAAAGGCCCTTATAGGTGCTTGCTTTTTCTTTAAAGCCCTTATTTTTTTTTTTTTTGTTTTTAGTGCTTATTTTTTGCTTTTAGTGCCTTTTTTTAATCCTTTTTTTTTTTTTTTTTTTTTTTAATGAACGTGCGTTTTTTTCCCGTACTGAAGCCGAAACTAAATAAACAACTTTTCTTCCTTATATGCAATGTCAGATAGTGAATCATACTCTCGGAAATTGCTTTTCCCCCCTTTCTCTGCATTACCGTAACTTATGGTGCGCGCGAGAGTACAGACAGGTGCACATTGTTCTATTGGTCAAAGAATTGCGAAAATGGTAGAAAATTCCGTTATATTCGGTATTCTTTTCCTCCCACCCAAATACTACACACGTTTGAATTTCTATCAAGATTTTAATAATTTGCATTCTCGTTCCGCGTGGTCAGTTCATATTCGTGTTTATTATGATCGTTATGCTTATGTTATGAGTATATGCATGAATATTTATAATAATATAGTTGCAGTAACTGCTGAAGTATAGATAAACTTCCAAAAATGGGTGTGTTTTTACACAGATTAGCTTTCTAGGGAATAATATTTGGAATGGCTTAAATAAAAGGAAGGTAATCGAATAGTCAAAATAAATTCTTTCCCCCCCTAATACATTGTACAGTACGGAGGTTGGTAGGTTAATCTCTAATATTGAAGCAGCGGATTTCCCTCCACACACACTGTCCAATCTGGATTGAATAGGACTAAAAGTTTTTGCGGTATACCCAACCTAAGCGAAGATTGATTCTATTCCGGAAATTTAACGCAGTCTGTTGAAAATTAGAATCAGAAACACCCCAAATTAGTAAGTCTCTTTCTTTTCCTTTATTTAGTTCTTTATTCTCCGAATACCGGCAGCTGTTGATTCCGATTGCGTAATATCACATGTGGAAGAATTACGCTGCACGTATTGCGCAATAACATTTGCGGTATTTTGTAGAGATAATTTTGATGTTTCGTCTGAGATTTGTTTATGAACACTTAAAAGAGTTTTTCTGTGCTTTCTAAGTAGAATATTTCTCAGTTCCGTTGGTCTGTTTTTATATGATGCACATATCGAAATGTCAAAATCATTTATTTAGCTGAGAAATCTAAAGAACGGCACTATCTCCCCCCACTCCTCTTTTTCTAGTTACTATCCGGAATATTTGGCTATTTCCGAGTATGCGGGTTAGTTAAGTTTTTACTGTTAAAGGAGACTGCACGAAGCAATTTCCCGTCTTCTGATTTCAGAAATTGCCTCTTTTTTACTTAAATTACTTTGCCTGGAATATATGTTAAGGGAAAACTGTTATGCAATGAAAATTTAGAAATTGTTCAGAATTTTGATTTAAGTTAAATTATTTAAATATTAATATGAGTGGAAAAATAAATTGTATTTTTTATTAGGTGCCAAACGAATACAATTGATATGGCTTATTATTATGTATTTTCTATATTTTGAACTGAAATTTCATCATTAAATCTTGTAATATAGTTTAGTTCTGCATAGTTTTTTTTTCTTCTCATTGTAAACTATTTCTGTAAATTGAACTGTCATTTAAAATTTTAAAAAAAAAGTTAATTGTTTTCCATGGTTGAGGTAATGCTCATTTTCTTAATAAATATTGCATTGCTTATATTTTAAATTACAAGTCTAATTTTTCTTTTAAGGTTATGCAGTTGTGTATAATATAATTAGACAAGTGCTTATTTTTTCCTTAAAATGTGCTTGAAAAGTGCTTATAGGTGCTTATTGTTTTAACTAAAATGTGGCTATGAACCCTGTTTTTAAACCTTTTTTTCACCCTTAAAATTTATATCAAATAATATTTTACGAAATTGAATTGTAGTAACATTTTAATACCACTGCTAAAACCCTTTTAAAAAAGTTTTGTTCCTTGCCGTCAAAACGAAAACGAGGAAGCTGCACCAGTCTAGTGTTTGATGATATTTATAAGCACAGTTTTAAGACCAAAAGTACTGAAAAATTGATTCCTCAGTTTTGATTTCTCTGTAGTTATAATTTATCAGTCTTTGGTTGTAAGAAAGATTATTTAATAAATAACTGCCTATTACGAATTCCATTAATCAGCCATTCAGGTCTCCCTTAACAATGAATTTCTTATTTTCCTTTCTTTTACCAACGTTCTAAAAAGTGCGATAAATAAATTTAAATAAAACAACATGTAAAGTCCATTAATGTAAAAATAGATACATCTAAATTAAAAGGAGCGACTTCTCTTCGGACCTTTATGAGCAGTTAATATTTTGTATAAAATATTCAGATATTGTTAAATTATAAAACGGCATTTATATCATGCTTCATTTATATTTTATATCTATTTTAATTTTTATATCCCTCTTCACTAATTTTTACTTGACGAAGATCTCAAGCTGTTGCAGAGCTTCATTTTGTATTGGGAAGATGTACGGCAAATTGCTACACCATGATAATTTTATGCATTGTTTCGCGGGAATAAATGCCAGTGAATTTCTGACACAAATTGGCATTTTACATCTCTACATACTGAGAATTAATAAATTAATAAACTATGTCTTCCACATCCTCACAGAATAGAAGTGAAATTTACATAATCATAAGAAGGTATACTTGATTTAAACTGATTTTTTTAAACAGTCACTTATGCTCTGGTGACGAAAACTAAATCGCAGAGAAACATAATATTCCTATGAAGTCTGTCTGTTATGACATTAATGAATGCAAATTTAAAATTGTGACATCGCCTCCGAAAAACCTATCACATTAAGACAAAATTTTTTGAATCTTCTCAGAGTACCACTGGGAAGGATTAACTCCACGATCAAAAGTTTATCCAAAAAAATTCGGAATGTATCTCTAGCATCCTGTTACGCATAGCTCAACCGCCCACCAGCGGCCGAGCGGTAAAGTCGCTGAACACTGGTAGTTCGGTCCGAGTTTCGAATCCCGCGAACGGGCTGGCTGCATGGGTGTTTTCGTGGTTTTCCCCATGTGTAACGTGTATACGAGCCAGTTTCCCTTAGAAAGTCCTCCACGAAGGCATCCCTCCCCTTAGGCAGATAGCCCTAGTGTGCTTTGCCATAATTAAATACACACACACACACACACGCATAGCTCAACCAGAGAAAAAGTGGAACACGGTAGAAACTCTTTTATGCCAGAGCGAACGATAGCAAATTTAAACCTGGTGTTCTAGCGAATTCACGAACAGAAGGCGAAAACCTGACCATATAATTAAAATCCTTAGACAAGTTACACCACAGTTTGAGTTGCTTAACCTGTAGCGCACTTTGGATATATTTTTTTTTTTCTTCAAAATTTGTCTTTTACTTTACACTTATTTTCAGGTTGTCTTGAGCAAAGGTTCCGAACAGTATCGGTACTGACTCCCTGGGGGTCGACGAAATTTTAAAGACGGTTGATAATGATAAAGGGCTCGACTGGGGAACAACAGCCGAATTGCCTCCGTTAGGTATAATAAAGATCTCATTGATTACAATATATGTATTAATAAAATTGATAATTATTGGTATATAGCTATATCATGTAGTAAGGAAGAAATCATATAAAATAAGGGACAAATACACTAAAATTTTTTAATATATTTTAAAATTAGTAACATTTTTAAAGCATAATTTTTATCCAACAAATGCAATATTTAATTATAGAGCGGAAGCACACAAGAAAACGCCATCAAAAAATTTCGAAGAACGCAAAATAAGAAAGAGCTTAACATCTTTGAGCTAGGTGATTTAAATTTAAAAATTAGATTTATAAGGTTCTTATTTTAAACTAGCCAGTTATGATTTTGATCTTTACTTTATCTGTATTCGTCACTATTTCAGTGCAGATTAGTTTACAGTTCATTTAAGCTGAGGTTTCTGGAAGAAAGAGAATTTCTGGCATTCACGTTCCATCCTTAGATTTCTGCCAGTTTAAGCCAAATGCAATTATCTCGGCTTTACACACTCTAGCAGCCGATACTTTAAATTTAAGCGCCGTTCGATTATTGATCCAGCTTGTGGTTTAATATTTAATTGTGTTCTCCTAAATTTGCAATCATCCACGTTTTAAATTTATTCACATAGTTCTTATTTGATTTGCATCGCAACAAACAGTGGTTATCTATAGTGCTGTGCTTTGTAAAAGTTCAGTTCAATAAAAGTCAAATAAAGTTTAAACCTTTGTAAGTATGTTGTATCAGACATATTGGTAACACGCTACCTGTCTAGTAAGGTTATAGCTTTAAAGTTCCAGTGATAGGCAAAATATAACCCTACAAGGGATGCTCAATTTCAAAGGTGGTGGTCGATAATTCGTCACCACCACGATTTGACGACTGGGTCACCTCATCCATTGTTATTCTTTCAAAGAAAACGTATATAAGGCATTTTCTCCATTCTTTTCGCATGCCTTCGGGATATAACTGAAAATATGTCCGAAGCGTAATAGAGAGATCCAGAGTTACGAATCCGGGTGAGGGCATGCACATTTTTCACGTTTCCTGCATCGATAAATCTAATGACTCTACAGATTAAGCAATTTTATACCATTAAACCAATATTAAAATAAGTGCATAAAAACTTCAAGCGCAGCCATCATTTTAATCGAAATTGAACTTCTGAGCAATCAGAAACTGTGATTTTGTTTCTGAAACTTGCTTATATTTGCAAAATTAAAAAAAAATAAACATAAATCTAATAAACGATTTTTTTCTGAACTTTTGTTCGTTTCAAAATCGTAAAAACAACCTTGTATTTAGCGTAAGTATATTGAAACACTCAATCGAGTTTGAGGGCAGCTAAAGGTCCCTCCTCATCAGAAGAAAGAAATACATAGAAAGAAGAAAACTAAAGGGGAAGGAGTCTCAGAAACACGTGGTCCTTATCAGCACTGCACGTGGTTATAACCTGAATTTTAATCAGAGTTACATTGGCCGCCTAATTTTACTCAGCCAGCTATCTGATCAAACAAGTAACACAAAGGACAAATAATTAGCGAAGTTAAAAATAGGGAGCGAGGGGCAACTGCACCTTCACGCTCAAAATCTGAACTTCGAATAATGGAAAGCAATCACTGAACGGATTTTTATACTCTCTGGTAGTACCAAACGCGAGGAGATTACGCCATCTATCGGCAAAAATAATAACTGAATTAAGAATTTTAAAGGCATTAGGAAGGATTTTAAAGGCATTAGGAAGGACTGGATTGGACTTAAAATCATTAACTAAACATGCTAAATCTTTGTGAATATGAAAAGCCTCAAAAAAATCCAATTCACCTATGGAAGAAGCCTTTCGGATAATTTTTGCAGACCCAAAGTCAAAATTATGGTTAAATGTCCAACTATGATATGCTATTGAAGACTTGTTAATTTCGCCTTTTCTGACATAAGATTCATGTTCCTTGATACGAAACTTCAACGCTCTTTTTGTTTGGCCAATATATCCCAAACCACACTGACACGATATACTATAAATTCCCCAAGAATCAGTGGCGTAGCAAGCATAACTGGCGCCCGTGGCAAAATGCCTTTTTGGCGCCCTCCTTCAAAAAAAACTTTCAGTTATATAATGTATAGAATATATTCGTAATAAGAAAATAATGTAAATAATAATAAAATGCTGAATCTGCCATAAAATACTCAAAAATATATTAAGAATAGTCACTACCTAACTACACTAGCCTTGGATTCGGAAATGCATCTGTGCCGGCGGAAAAATCAGACATGCGATGATCTAGAATTAGTTAAAAAGGTGTTTTTTATTTTACATATTTATTTAAGTGTTATTAAAAAGTAAAGTTTTTAAACAATTAAAAATTTAATATACATTATAGATAAATAGATATGTGGCAACTTGCCTACTACAACTCAACTCTGCCAGTCTGGTAACCCATAGCAAACAAAAACAAAATAATGTTTATTCTATTCAATTGTTATAATTATTTAATTATTTGTTTCAAAAAATTGTACTACCATAATTGGTAACCCGTATTTATTACGAATAGCAATCTTCAATGTTGCACGAATATGGAATTTATATGTCAAAATTCTGAGCAACAATAAGTTATCCAGTGCGATGAGACGCAAGTAAGACATTTCACCTGTCGTCTCAAGCGTTTTGCCGCATTCCGGTGAGTCAACATATTTCTGCCATAATTTCAGCGGATCTATGTATCTATCTGCTGCATTTGAGCAGCAATTTCTCCGATTTCAAGTACCAAGAAACTGTGTCACTATATACATATTGATTATTTTTCTATACATATTATTACTGTGCATATTCTATACATATTATTATTGTGCTTATTTGATTGATAATGCTGCTGCTTCACAATTGGTGCGACCGGCAGTTAAGCCACCGCCTTTTTGTCACCGGGAACCCATCGTTATGGTTCATTCAATTGGATGCGCAGTTTAAATTGAATCACATTACTGCCGACGAAACTCAATTTTATACAGCGATTGCTGCATTAGAATCAGAGGTACTACAATCAGCTCGTGAAATAATTTTGAGTCCACCGGCGACTGACAAATACAAATCTTTAAAAAAATTTAATTTCTGTTTACGAAGAATCCGAGACAGTTAAAATCAAGCAGCTGTTACAAGATTTACAGTTGTGTGATATGAGACCTTCTCAGTTGATGTCTAAAATGTCAGAATTAACTGCCAGTAACCTAATGGATAACATTCTTAAACCATTATGGATGAATAGACTATAACATGCAAGCCATTTTAGCAACCAGTAGAGAGCCACTACCTGAAATCGCTGATAAAATTCACGAGCTTGCAAATACAGGCAGTGCAGGCTCCTGGTCCAGGTACTGTGGCATTACAGGCTCAAATCAATGATTTGTCCAAACAGGTTGCTCAGCTAGTAGCCATCCAAGCTGAGCCTTTTCAGTGCAACCGCTCCACTTCACGTGGTCGAAATCCACGTTGGTAGCCCAGTAAGAAAACGTTATAAAAGACCTCTTTCAGGTATTTGTTTTTACTACCACAAATTTGGAAACAAGGCAAACAAACGCAGCCCACCGTGTAGTTATAATGATCAGGGAAACGAGAAGGGCCGTCGCTCAAAGTCAGGAACGACAGCGGCCGAAATTTTGCACGCCGAAATTTTGTCATCGATAAGAATTCAGGCTTAAGGTTTCTTGTAGACACCAGGACTGAAGTTTCTGTCGTTTCACCACATTTTCACGAACAAAAGCGCCTTACCAAGTTACAACTTTATGCAGCAAATGGAACTCGTACTCAAACTTTTGGTGAATGCCTGATATCTGTTGATTTAGGATTGCGCCGCAACTTCCAATGGCCATTCATTATTGCTACAGTTGTTACTGTTTATTATTATTGGCGCTGACGTTTTTCAAAAATTTTCTTTGTTTGTCGTTCTTAAGAATCACCGTTTGATAGATTCCACAACCAACTTAACTTATCCCGGAGTAATTCGCAATAGTCAAAATTTGAGCATTAAACTGATTTCGGGTAACTCCCCATAGCATCAACTTCTCAGAGAATTCCCCACAAACACGCGCCCAGTTATGGGTATTTCCGAACCCAAGCACGATGTAGTACATTATATTGAAACTACTGGACCTCCAACTGTCGCTAAACCAAGACGCTTACCCCGACAAGCTTAAAGCCGCCAAAGAAAAATTTCAATACATGATGGAACAGGGAAATTGCCGTCCTTCAAAAAGTTCCTGGGCCAGTCCGCTCCATCTAGTTCGGAAACGAAATGGTAAGTGGCGATTATCGCTGGTCAAATGCAGCTACAATTCCTGATCGTTACCCAGTCCCGCACATTCAAGACTGTATGCAAGTTTTAGAGGGAAAAGCTATTTTTACAACCCTTGATCTTGAGCGGGCGTTTCACCAAGTACCCGTTAACCCAACTTATATTCCAAAAACTGCGGTTATTATGCCTTTTGGACTATTTGAGTTTCCGGTCATGACTTTCGGCGTATGAACTGTTGCTCAAATGTTCCAAGGCTTCATGAATCAGCTGTTAAACGGCCTCAACTTTTGTGTACCTTATTTTGATGACGTCTTAATCGCCTCCTCTTCAGAGCAAGAACGCCTATCACAGAGAATAGTTTTTGAACGTTTTCAAAGGTACGGTGTCAGTCTTAATCCTTCCACATGCGATTTTGGCCTACCAAAAGAGTATCCTTTTTTGGTCATGAAATTTCCGATGATGGCGTTCAACCTTTCCAGATAGAGTCACTGCTATCCGCGATATGCCCAAACCATCTACAGTAAAGGACTTAAGAAGATTTCTTGATGCTTGATTTTTATCGACGTTTCTCATGCAGAAACCACACAAGAACCTCTAAATTCTTTTTTGGTTGGAAACAAGAAAAACGATAAACGTGTTATAACCTGGACCACAGAATCTCGCGAAGCTTTCCAAAAATGCAAAAATGATTTAATTTCGGCAACAAATTTGCAGTATCCTTCCGCATCTAAACCATTATCACTCTACGTTTATAAGCTATTTCTCCCGCTTTCATAGCGCGCCTTTGTGGTGTAGTGGTTCAGCACGCTGAGCCGGTAATCCAAAGGTCCGCGGTTCGATTTCCGATGAAGGCGGTTGATAATTTTTCAATCTCTCTTGCTTCAAAATATCCTAATGTCTTTACAGTGGCGCCCGAAATAAAAGGGGTGTTAGAAGAGGATTCTTCACACCTAGGATTTGGCGATTGGGTCCCCTAAAACCCCAGTCGCCCTTTAAAAAGGGGAGTATATAAGGTATTTCTCCCGCTTTCCTAGCGTGCCTTCGTGGTGTAGTGGTTCTGCACACTGGGCCGGTATTCCAGAGGTCCGCGTTCGATTCCCGGCGAAGACGTTGCATATTTTTCATCTTTTCTGCTTCCAAAAAATAACCTAATGTCTTTACACGTTGACGCATCAACAACAGGTATAGGAGCAGTTTTACAACAGAAAGGTCAAGAATTATGGAGACCACTTTCATATTTTTCTAAAACTCTCACCAGCGCAAACCACACAAGCTACCATACAAACTGATACAGCACTTACGATCGCGAATTATTAGGAATTTATGAAGCTGTCAAATATTTTCGACATATGCTAGAGGGACGCATTTTCATGATCTTCACAGATCACAAACCCTTAACCTATGCTTTTCAACAGCGTTCGGATAAAGCTTCTCCTCGTCAAATGAGACAAACTTTGCTGCCCTTGAGGATTAACAACACCGGGATTCAGAACTTGAATTTGCTTTTCAAGAGGGTTTAAAAAACCCTCTTGAAAAGCAAATCTTCTACCAATCTCAACTTGCAGCCTATGCAGCTATCACCTGGAAAATCACTTTATTGTGATGTTCAGGATTCAAGATTTTGACCTTATGTTCCCTGCTGGTTTCGCCATGCCATTTTTAAACACTTACATCGTCTGTCACATCCTGGCATCAAGGCTTCGAGGAAACTGATCAGCAATGTTACGTATGGCCTAGCATGCAAAAGGACATAGCCAACTGGACACGTTCGTGCTTGGAGTGCCTATGATTTAAAATTGTCAGACATACCACCAGCCAACTTAAAAATTTTAATTTGCCCTCATCTCGCTTCAATCACGTGCACCTCGACTTGGTCGGGCACTTGCATTTATTAATATTAATATAATACATGAATACAATTAAGTACTATGTATACATTTTTCTTACCTTGTATGAAGCAGATTTATCATTTACTTCATCAAAGTCGATCCTTTCAAATTTTTCTCTTTCCACACTTAAAAATGCTAGATGACTTAGGGGATCTTGTCCCATCGTTGATTGAAAATATATTTTAATTTAATAAATTTATTTTAATTTGCTGAACGAAAGTTCATTTGATAATGAAATAGTAAGTAGTATTTGAAGTGCGACTCTTAGGTTTGGAAAAACATTTTCTCAACTGATCTGTAGTGGAGTTTTAGGTTCCGTTTCTTTTCTACTGCTGAGTTACGTCATGCAGTCACATTCACTGCTCAAAATAATTAGGAGATATTGTGGGTTCGGTATGAAATAACCATATAATCGATAACTTTTTGGAACAAAAGGAAATAGAAGAGATTATAAAGGAAAATTATAACGTTTACAAAGTTGAGAATACGCAAATTACGTCGAAAACTATGCGTTTTAGATAAGGTGTAAGGAGCGACCTGCAGTATTCCTTTTGTAATAGGAGATTAAAAACAATTGACATGATTTGAATGCTTCGTAGCAGCGAATATAGGATGTCTCAGCGAGATGACTTAGTTGAATCGGCAGCCAGGAAGGCAATCAGTCGTTTACATGAGAGTCAAACGCAATCCATTGTAGCGGAAGCGTTAGGATTTTCCCAAAATGTCACTTCCAGATTATGGAATCGGATTGTGGAAACTGGATATGTTTGAGAAATTCGGGACAAGTTCGTACTATCGTTTTAAAATAAAAAGCGGGAGATATACGTGCATTTCGTTTAAAAAAATAAAAATATATCTCTAGTTTGGAGAAATAAAGCGGTCACAAAGAACGTCTTGGATGATGCACTGCAAACATTTTATTACACATTTTATCGGACAAATCAAGAAAATAAATAATTAATTATATTAAAATAGTTATTAATTTTAAATATATTTTCCAAAAATCGTTCAAAATAAAAACTGAAATTTTCCGAAAAATCTTGTTTGGAGACCATTTGGCGCCCCTCTACGCACGGGAGAAAATCCACGATCAATCGCAAGTGCTCTCAATATACTTACACTAAATACAAGGTTGTTTTTACGATTTTGATTGTCACATTAGCGTGTTTCTCTTCTAGTCTAGTTTTGTTCGTTTCCCTAATTTAATTGTTAACTTTAAGAAACGTAAGAGGGTCGATAAAGGAACCTCATTTAAAAGGGGTCGATACAAGAAAAGATTGAGAATACTTGATCTAGAGCGATGAAGACGAACCTACGAAATGTGTATTAGTGGCTCCACGTCATGTATTATTGGTGATCTATCAATGTTAACAACATTCCACACTTCTTTCTTTTCGGTTCAGTTCAGTAATTTGCATTAATTGGAATAAGAATAATTTTATTATTATTTTAAATTGGTGTAAAAAAGAAATTATTACGTTAAATTATTTTATTTATTTATTTTTTAAGATTCTGTGTACAGTTTGGTAACTTTTAACACTTTTAAATATCTATTTAAAATATTTTCATCGAGTAATTTTGAAAGTGAACATACGGTTTTGAAAGATAAACAGTACTAAAGGGAGAAAAAGAAAGGGACAGAACAAACTAAAATTAATTTTGTTACTCAGAGTTGGAATATACAGAGTATATAACTTCCATTTTAAATTCAGTCACTGCAACTCAGTAACAAATCATATAAGCCAAATCATGCATCGGGATCAATTTATACTGTTGTGTCGGCTAATTTAACTTCTCTGAGCTAATCCTAGCCAAGGAGTACAAGATTACGTCTAATCGTTGGCAAGAGCCTTAGGCATCATATAGGTTGGGCATCATCATTCGAAACCAGGCGCTTAGGTACCGTAGTCAGACTCACTAACAACTATCCCGTTGGGCTGCAATCAAAATTATAATTATCAAAATCAAAATTATAAATAAAATGAGTAGGAGAATATTTAATGATCTGTTTTAAGTCCAGAGAGCATTATTGTCTCTGCGGGTTCGTAGGATATTTTAAATAACTACGTCATACTAAAAGAAAAAAATTACAGTTTATTGAAATAAAAAAGAAAGAAGAGAAGGCAAATAGTTTTAAATAACTCGAGGAGGTAAATTGAGATAAGAAAATTTTTCTTAAAATGCTTTGCGAGCAGAATTTTCTTTTATTTTTCTTTTGTTCTTTTTTACGTAATTGAAGTTTTTCCTCTTGGTTAATTTGGAGAAAATGGCCAGCGTATTCTAGATCACAATTAACTACATTGCTGAGAACCAATATATTTATAGCTAATAAAGGATTATCAGCAACATAATTAACTATGATGCTAAATTTTAGTTAGCATGTAAGCAAGTAATAAGATTAAAAAAAATTAAGAACGGCTTAGCTGCCTAAATAAGTGTTAAATTTATTGTTGAATAGCGATCAATTTTACAATTGATTGGCCGAAATGAAAATATTAATGTAAAATTAATTTTGCCAAACTAATGAATGTCTGAATCTACCACTTCTGAAGGCAATTAAGGTACAATGTTCTTCAATGATTTATGTCAATGCAGAGGGCAATTTTTTCAATTTATGGATTCTGAGCAATCTGCCTTAGGTTTTATATGAAACTTGCTGAAATGAACTTAAAAGATTCACTCAATTTTTCATCACCAGTTTAGCTCCGATGGTTTAGTGCAGCAATTTCTAGATTGACGACACCAGAGACTTGATGAAATTATTAATGATCTGAGAATTTTCGAAGAAATTTAACTCCAGTGTTGACAGAAGAGCAAAAGCTGTTGATGTAATCTGACATCCCGCTTAAAATTATGAGCTTTGCAATTCTAATTAGGACATTGCAACAAAAATTATTGTTTCTATAACGTCAGAACATGTCATCTGGCATTTCCTGTTAACATCAGAATCAGAACTGGAATACTATGTCGAAGTTCACTTGAAGATCCGTATTTTCTTATCATAGTTGTATATTTCTTATTTGGCATCACAGTAATGGCGAGTAAATACAATGAAATGCTAATGTCTGCCGAGATGAGTTCGACGAATATCGTGGTTGCCGTTTATTAAAATCAACCAAAAGGTCTTACATTCTTTTTTGAAAAAGGCATTTTCTTTAAGATCTAGTTGATTTCTTCCAAATGGATGCGAAAAGAAAAATTCTAAATAAAAGGGTTAATAAAACCATTATATATATATATATATATATATATATATATATATATATATATATATTCTTAAATATTCAAATATATATATATATATATATAGGCATTAAAGATTTGAATCTTCTTCAAATTAGTCCTTTCAAAATTCTCTACGGCAGAGTTTCTCAAACTTTTGGTTTTCGTGACCGGAAGAAATTAATTTATTCTATTCTTCAAAAGTTGAAAGAAATTTTTTTATAATGGATAATGAAAATCCTTGAAATAAAATAGAAAATTCTTTATTGGAAGATATTATGAATTCCTAAATACAAGTAAGAACGAAAAGCATTTAATATTTTGAAGAGCTTTTAACGAAGATTTTAAAACATACATCATTGTTTCGATTTATAATCAAACTGTTTTGGCTAAGAGTTAGAGTGAGCTTAGCTGTTAACACTAGGTAATATACGTATTTTTTTAACACATTATTTTCAGAGAAGTTTGAAAAGGATAAGAAGCAATTCGAGATATAACCACATCAATTCAAATAAGGTAATGTAGTACGTATAGCCTAAGTTTGTTTGCAGTGCAACCTCAGTGGTTTGCAAAAATTAGTAGAACACCGTGGTTTTGTTTGCTGATTTCGTAAGAAACCACATTTTCCTCCTCACGTTTTCATTATTGGGGATATTCCTAACCACGATCATGAGAACTAATGTTGTAAGTTATATCCAAGCAGATGTGATGTGACGAAATTATAACACACGGATATGCGAAAGGAAATGCAAATAAAAAAATGCTGCACATAAGTTCAAAGCAAAGGCTAGCTAAGAACTAGATATGAGCTTTAAAGGCAGCATTCCTTCCCTTGTAACTGCATTGTTTTTAAATTAACCTACAGAAAGTAAATTAAGTGTAGTTTCAAGTAACTTCATTATCATTGTCTATAACAGTGGTGCGCAACATTTTTTCGACTGCGACCCCTTTTGTAGAGAGAAATTTTTGGCGACCCCTAGAGATAAATGTTCACAAATACGATGTATATTTCGCGCATTTCTTTCGTTTCGCATAAAAACATCATCATATCTGACTCATATTAATTTTATTTATAATTTTAAGAAAATACTTTTTGTATAACACAAAAATCAGTAAATTGCCCTTTAATGAGACGTATGTGGCTGCAAATTTCTAATCATCTCATCGATGTTTGGATGTACATGTTTCTAATTGCAATTCGCATATCATCTTCAGGGTTTAAACGCAAGCGGTATTTAGTTTTTATTGAAACTAGTTTGCTAAATCCAGTTTCACATAAATACGTTGATGCAAATTGTATTAACACTCGGATGGCATTCTTGCATGAAACGGGATATTGTTTTTCCACGGATAGCCAACATTTTTGGCAAGGCTGAGTCTTAAATTGATTTCGAAGAGTATAATCACTAATTAGATCTATCAATTGCTCTTTCTCACTAATTTGAAGAGTTGAACTGCATATGTCAAAGGAAAATGGATCACGAATACAACCAAGATCGTTTTCAGGAAAATCCTCGAAAAGTTTTCCTTTAACTTTTCAATGTGATTGGAAATAACGTTTTTAAATGTAAATATATCTATATTATTTTCCTTGATAAAATCGTTAAAGAAAGGGAACATGTCGGTGTTGTTTTTATTCAGTTCAGTTTGCCAGAGACTAAGCTTATTCTTAAAAGCTTGAATTTTACTGGCTTAAGTTATGATAGTTGAATTCTCACCCTGCAAGCTCAAATTTAAGTCGTTAAGTTTTTCGAAAATATCAACTAAATATCTCAGCTTCGCTAGCCAAACTTCATTGATATAATAACTTGCCAATCTATGTTTCTTTTCGATTAAAAACATATACACTTCATTTCTCAAATATCCGTCGTAGTATTTTCCCACGTGAAAGCCATCTGACTTCGGTGTGTAACAGTAATCTCTCATACATTGAGCTCATCTCATTGCAAAGTATTGAAAAGAGACGGCTGTTGTGGCTGTTGCATTTAATGTTGTTAATTGAACTAACAGCGTCTTATTATATGTTGTGCAACTCTTCATCCATATCTTTTGCAACAAGAGCTTGCCGATGAATCATACAGTGATTAAGCCTCTGAGCCCTTTATTCGAACTTGTTAATGATGCAGCACCATCAGTACAAACCGCAAGACAGTTTGCCCAGGTAAGGGACTTTGTTTCAAAATATTCATTTATTACTTCGAATATTTTTTCTCCAGTTGTTTTTCCCTTCCAAACTTTTGCAACATAAAAACGTTTCTGTTATATCTTCATTAAAAATAAACTTAACGTAAATAATTAGTTGTGACATGACATTTTAGTAATATCGGTAGTCTCGTCCAGTTGTAAATCAAATACAGATGAATTTTGCATGCGTTTTATGACTTCTGAGTCGTTATTTCGTGACATTTCGGAAATCCGCCGAGACACGGTATCTCTTGATAATGGTATTGTTTTTAGTTCATTTCCATATTTATTGCCATGCATAATTGATGTCATCTTAGTTGCTGCAGGAAGGATAAGGGATTCTCCAATTGTATGGGGTTTCATTGTTTTTCCTATTAGATAAGAAACTTCTAAAGAAGCTCGTAATGCTTTCTGAGGTATTGTTGTAAATTTCTTTAAATGTGCACTTTGAATTTTCAGATTTTCAGCTCGTCTTTGAAAAAAAATCGGCATGTTTATTTTGAAATTCTTTATGTTTAATTTCCAGGTGCCTTTTTAATTTAGCTGGTTTCATGCTCTTATTTGTTAATTTTTCGTTGCAAATGACACACAACAAATAATATATAAAATTTTATAAATTTTTTTCGGGAAATTCAATAAAATTAACAGAGATCTTTCTCTAATCATAGTACATACCTGATAACAAAGAGTAGCAAAGCCCGATAAGAATATAAGAAATCATAATTACACAACGTCACACGGTAAAACTTGAGGATAAACTAAAAAAATTGCAGGCCAACAGCTACATGCTACAACTTCATGCGAACACTTCACGTCTTCACTCTGACTATCAGATACACTGCGTACCTCGCCATCTGATTGGTTGATCACGGAAGCGAATTTTTCCTCTTTCCCTGCGGTTAACGTCTAGTCAAATAGGCGCTTTACAGTAAAACTGGCAAATTATCGCGAAGAGGGCGCTATCTACCGGAGTGAAAAACTTGCGTCTTCACACTTTACATACATTACGCATTACGGTCAAAGAAAGAGCGGACAGCATGAAATTGCAATTAAACAGTGAGTGACGGCGCTTCACTCTTTATATGTACACTGTATGGTATGCAGCATGCAGGCATAATGCATTTCATAAAAATTTGGCGACCCCTAGTTTGCGCACCACTGGTCTATAATTTCTTTAAAGGAGAATGAAGCAGTTTCACAACAGTCCTAACGAGAGACAAATGGTGATTTGATAGTAGAGGCTCTCGGTAAACGATACCAGATGGAATAAGGTAATATGTTCAAAACTGCACTCAGATTCACCAAACGTTTCTCTGTGTTCATTGAGAATATGTTGAGAGCACTCGGGCAGTCGTGTAGCTAAAGAGGAGCAGAAGGGAGGTCCGCCGCACGCGGCATATTTTATGAAGTGGCATTTTTCACATGAAATATTATTTTATAGGGATTAGTCATGTGTATCATCGTAGCAAGTGAAGAATAACGAGAATCTAAACTGGCAAACAGAATCAAATTGGGAATAATAATAGTTTTTGCTGTAGATGAAGTATCAAAGAAATTACCACATACTTTTGTTACACCTTTCTTATTCTGTCAAAACTTTTGGGCGAAAATTACGAATATCTACTAAATTATGATCACGGCGACATTAGTAAAGAAAACTTCTCCGTTAAGGGAAGTATTTCGGAGTTTTATTTCCTTTACTACAGGAGAAAACGAAAAGGAACTTGGTAGGGCAGACCTTATGAAATTTTACAGTTTATTCTAAAATACAATCTTCAGAACTACGTTCCAAATGTTACAGCGAAACTCTTATGCGAGCTTTCCTCACAATTACTGTAAGTGCTGCTAAAGAGTCTATTGTTATTCTAAAACTTTGCCGATATTTTAATAGATTTTTCAAGAAACAAAGTTTCACTTAATATACCAAGAAACGTAATACAATAGATTTTTCACTTTCCAGGAAGTATTGATTGGATAAAGTGAAAAAAAATTAAATAAAAATTTGAATGACGCGATGAAAATAAGGTATGAAGAATATTAATATAAAACCCGTAGACTTATAACTGTAGAGTCCACTTGATTCACTTCGTGTTTGATAACTGTAAGAGTAGTAACTGCACAGAAGAAGGGTTAAAAGTACTTTTTATTAACTCTTTAAAATTTACAATGCGTCAACTCGACGCTAACAAACTACGCATCTGCTTAGGGAATAAGCGAAATCAAATAACTAACTAAAGATCTGAAGATATGTACAAGTCGTTAACTAAACTAGAGGGCTCAGAATAATTCCTGTTTCTTAAACCCCCGTCTAAAACTAGTGGCAGCAAGTAAATGCAATTAAGCCACGCGAACCAGCAATAACTCTGGAAGCAGACACTTAAGCAACAGACACTTAAGCAATAGTCTAACTCCTCCTCTTTCCTACTGAACTTCGGTTTTTATCTTCTTTCTTCAAGGTAGAATTTTAATTCCTTTACGCTCTCTATCAAATTTAAATATTCTGGCATTGTCAATAAGGGAAATGAAGGCTTATAGGAAAGAATAACAAATTAAATAAAATTGGTTATTTAAAATAAATATGAATCCCTCGAACTTCTACTACGTTTTTTACCCTCGAAACCACACACGAACATTCATTTTCTGCATTTTTCACTCGTTTAAACCTCTTGCGCGAAATGTTTCTTTTTGTAATTGAGGAAGTTAATTATTGATGGACTTATTTGTCTGTGTGAAGGCAAGAGTCAGGAGTTTGAAAGTGTCAGGAAACGTAACTCTTTGATTTTGTACCTTCATTCAGATGGACATCAGAGTGTATGTCTTGATGTGCTAAATATGTGTTTCACATCTAATAAGTTTTTAACACTTTAGTTTTTAAAAAAGCAAAACGTAAATATATAATATTTAGGTCTTTATGTTATTATTACTGCATTTCTTCCAATAAAATTTTAATATTCACCTCATAGCCTTAATGAATAAAGTACTTTTTTGAGTTAGATTCTCAGATTTGTGAATAATATACTTATCTTATGAATTTGCTAAATGCATGAAAATAAATTTGCTGTAAATTTTAAAACTGGATAAACAAAAGCAAAAGACGAAAACATTTTTGATTGATTGGGCATTTCAAATTACTTCCTTGCAATAGCATAAACTAGAAAATAAAGCTACAATAACTTTTTCTTTGCCTACAGATTTCATAATTGCAAGGAGAAGGTGCAGATTAATGGGTTACAGATTGACCACACGAAAAGACCAACGTATTTCTTCCATTTCCGTCAAGGTTCGGTGATTCCGCTAAGATACGATGACCTAAAAATTACAACAATTTGGTCGGCTATTTAATCTTCCGTTCTAAAACTAATAAGGAAAAATTATTATGTTGCAAAACATTGGTTTTAACTAGGTATAACATACTTATTGAGAAAAAAATACTACTGTTTACAATGTATTTACAAATAATAAGCATTATTAGAGAAAGAAATTAATGAAAAATCACATCACATAACATGTACAATAACGTAAAGTCTATACTCTAACAATGTTACTTTTGCATACGAAATCCATGTTTAATTGAAAATAAATTTTACATAGTTAGTTAATTGGATAATATGAGCAAGAATCCAAAATTATAGCATGTAATATATAGGCTTTTAATCACTGAATATCTTTTATTACAATGTATCTAATAGTTTAGTTAGAGAAATTAATATTTTCGTGATGTAATCTTTCAACTTTAAATAATCCATAAAGAAACCTTCGTAATCTTCCTAGAAGATTATTTTCTGTAAGCCAACCATACCTAAACATTTGCTGTCAGTTTTTTCCCTTTAATAGTTCATCATCCTTTCGTACTTTGACTAGAAAGTTTAGCATTTTAAGGAAAGTTTTCCATTTTGCATCAGCAATTGATAATTAATGCAAACAGGGCAAGCTAAATCCGATTATAAAATAAAAACTGATTTGAAATTAAAATGGCAATCTTCTGCGTTATTTTATAGTACTTCGCCCTATTCCGTAAGGTGTACACATACTATGCCATTCTTTTCTATAAACATATCTAAATAAATTCTGCATCAAAGTGCCTTTCTTCCAAAAATATTCTAGCTATGGTTGAGAACATCACGATTCTGTTCTTCCTCATCTTCTGATATTTGAAGATTTCAAAAACGTACCAGCGGTCTCTCTCCTTCCCAACTGAAGAAAAAAGTAACTGAAAAAATTTTCATACTGACTTTAGCTTTCATCTCGATAATTATATTTGTGCGAGATTGCTGATGAGAGGCCACTTACACTGCTTCTTTTTGTAGACTGACTGGCACTCACGGTGGTCGGAAAAAAAAAATCACGTATATGGTGTTGTAAAGAAAGAAGTAGAGGGCGCTGCTTGGCAGTAGCGTAATGCATGTAAGTAGAAACGAAATGTCGTTTGATTAGGCAACATGATTTCTGTGAAGGTAGTCCACCTAACAATAGGACAGTTGTAAATATGTAAATATAACGAATAATAAATAGCATTAGAAAACTGAACCATCGGATGTTTTGTGATTGCTCTACGGGCCGCCATGGATAAATGCAGGTTCGTCACAGTGGTGCATCTTACGGAAATGTTTGGATTTGTTAAAGTGAACTTCACGAGGAAGTATGTGTCCAGACCATGCCCTAGGTAAGAGCATGATTATTATTAAATTTTGAACGTGTTTGATTTGAATTTTGATAATTTGCAGTCTTGGGTACATTTGTGTATTAACGCGAAATAATGGCAGAACTAGATAGATTAAAACGAAAGAGAACCGCATTGAGAACGGTAGTATCTAAACTACTAAAGAAAGTCGAGGATAGCTTAGCAAAGAAAGATACAGATGAATTATGCGAAGTGCATGAATTATTAATAGAAAAGAAAAGTAATTTGAAAGAATTAGACGAGGCAATTCATTCCGTAATTGAGATAGATTCTCTAGAAGCGGATGTAGTTAGTTCTGAGGAATATCAGGAAAAATGTTCTCGAGCTATTAAACGAATTAATCGAATGTTGGAAGAGGATAAAATAAGTATTAAAGATCCTGAACAAAACTTGGTTAGACTGCAAAATGTACAAAGTATGGTAAAACTTCCAAAACTAGTTTTAGAGAAATATTCAGGTGATCCTGAAAAATTTACGGAGTTTTGGAACAGTTACGAAAGCACTATAGACAAAAACGAAAGTCTTAGTAAGATAGAAAAATTCGCATACTTGAAAACATTACTTACAGGTGCCGCGAGTAATGTAGTATCTTCATTAGAATTAAATGCAAAAAATTACGATGAGAGTATAAAATCTTTAAAGGATAGATTCGGGAAAAAAGAAATAATAATTAGTCAATTCATGAACAAACTGTTAAATTTAGAACCAGTAAGGAATTCAAATAATATTAAAGCTTTACGTAGGTTATATGATGAAATCGAAATTGCAGTTCGGAATTTGGAAGCTCAAGGAGTTACGAAAGGTTCATTTGGTCAGTTATTAATACCTGTTTTGTTAAAAGCTATTCCAGAAGAGTTCGTTCTGGAATTTAATCGAAGGAAAAACCCAAATGAAGAAATTAATGTTTCAGACTTGTTGGACTTCATAAAGCGGGAAATTGAATGTCGTGAAGCGTCGAGTTTATTGACGCGAGATAAAAGAAATACCTTGCCTCCACGTTTCGAACATGCTAAGTCTGATTATAAAAAAATTCACAGAAATGTACCTACGGCTGCCAGTTTCAATGCTGTTGATAATCGTGCATGCATCTTCTGCGAAAAGTCCCATAACTCATTTTCTTGTGACAAAAGCATTAAAGAAAAATTGTGTAAGTTACGTACTGAAAATAGATGCTTTATTTGTTTTCGAAAATATCACATTTGGAAATCGTGCAGAAATAAAACTAACTGCTTAAGATGCGGGTTTAAGTCGCATCATGAGTCACTATGTACGAGTAGTTCAAATCGTAACAAAGCGCGAATGGCTTCAGATCAAAACATAAAAGAATTGTGCGAAAGTTCGCGAGATAATTCAGTAGATGAAACACAAAACTCCCCAAAAGAACACACGCTTTCTGTTGTTCCTTGTGATAAATCATTGAATAAAAAAGCTTTATTGCAAACCTGTTCAGTGTTAGCTCATTATGACGGAAAGTCAGAGTTAACTAATTTAATTTTCGATTGTGGTGCTACACGAAGTTTTGTTCATATTAGTGTAGTTAAGAAATTAAACTTAAAATTTGTTGGAGAAGAAACATTGTCTATTTATTCTCTCGGAATGAAATACGCAGTACCTAAAACATATAAGGTTGTCGAATTCTGTGTTTCGGATGCGAAGCAAAAGAACAAAATAAAAATCAGCTGTCTCGTCACTGACGCCATAACGGCTGCGCATATGACCACGCCGTCAAAACAAACACTAAAAATGATGAATGAGTGCGGATTGCGAATCGCTTGTTTATGTTAAGGAACGGTTGGAATTCTAATAGGTGTGGATTATTACTGGAAGATGGTAAGGGGGGGAAAAGATTCAATTAGGAAAGGAAATTTATGCTATTTCTACTATGTTTGGATGGGTCCCAGTTGGCCTTCAAGTTAAAGAGAGCGAAATAGTATCTCAAAACACGGCAATAGTAAACCTTTCTTCTTGCGTAACTGATTCATTGCGATCGTTATGGACTTTAGATTTGATGGGCCTTACCGATGACTCAGCGGTTTCTAACGAGGTGAGGGAAAGGATTCAAAGCTTTGAAAAGGAAATACGGGTAGAAAGTAATAGATACTATGTCAGTTTATTATGGAAATCGGAAGCAGGGCAGTTAGAAAATAATTTAGGAGTAGCATTAAGACGATTTGAAAGTCTTAAAAATAGACTTATTAGAAATCCTGAGATTTATCAGCAGTATAAATCCGTAATTGAAGAGCAAATGAAGGAGGGTATAGTTGAGAAGTGTTCACAGGAAATAACGGAGGCATCGTATTTTATGCCGCACAGGGAAATAATAAAACCTAAGGAAACCACAAGGTGTAGGATTGTTTACGACGCGAGCTCTTCTAGAACTAAAGGTGTAAAGTCCTTAAATTATTTTTTAGACATTGGACCTAGTTTGATCCCCGTGGTTTTGGACATAATTTTAAAATTTCGGAAATATGAAATTGCTTTCAGCGGAGATTTAGCTAAGGCCTTTTTAATGATAGGAATCTTAGAAAAGGATAGGGAATATTTAAAATTTCTTTGGTTCGGGAATAGTGAGGAAAAATATAAAGTTTTAAGGTTTAAACGTCTTCCATTCGAACTTTGCTGTAGTCCAGCAATTTTAGCGATGACTATAAAATTCCACACTAAAAAATATAAAAGCACAAATCCAGAAAGTTATGAAATGTTAGATTCCTCGTTATATGTAGACGATTTATACTACGGTGCAGACACTATTGAAGATGCATGTCGATTATCCTCAGACGCGGTTAAGATTTTTAAAGACGCTGAGATGAATTTGAGAAAATTAAGGTCAAATTCCGAGAAACTTAATTCCTGGTGGATTGAAAAAGGTTATAACATAGAACCAGCTAAAGAGTCAAAATTTTTGGGCATGATCTGGAACTCTGAAGCAGATAAGATCATGTTGAATTGCGAATTTTTAGGAAATTTATCCCATGACAGTGCTGAGGCCACAAAAAGGACTATTCTCCAAAGAGTGGCCAAAGTTTAGAATCCAATTGGTGTGTTTCAAACCCTTTGTGATGAAAATGAAAATTCTGTTACAAAAAATTTGGACATTAGGTGTGGACTGGGATGATACCCTTCCATTAGAAATAGTTAAGGACTGGAGTCGCTGGCAAGCTGAATTACAGGTGTTGGAGGATTTTTCTCTTCCGAGAAAATATTTTGGTAGTAGTGAAAAATCTAATGTTAGTCTTCATGTATTTGCTGACGCTAGCCCTAAAGCGTACGGCACAGTAGCATACTTTAGATACCTTGATTCAGAAAACATTATTTGCACCAGTTTCATTACCGCAAAGGGTCGCGTAGCTCCACTCAAGACTATGACTTTACCTCGTTTGGAGTTGATGGCTGCTTTAGTAGCCGCCAAATTGTCTATGTATTTGACAAAGCTGTTTCCTGAACTGTGTCATCAAAAGTTTCTTTGGAGTGATAGCCAAATAACTATCTACTGAATAAAGGGATGTGCAAGAAATTGGAAACCCTTTGTATCAAATCGAGTTTCTGATATTCAGTCACTCACGGATCCTGAATGCTGGTTTCACTGCAGTGGGAGTGAAAACCCTTCTGACCTTTTATCTCGAGGAGAAAATGCCTTTAATCTTGTGAGAAGTTCCCTTTGGTTACAGGGACCTAGCTGGCTGTCTCACCCTGAAAGTGTTTGGCCAGTAAATCAACAGACCAACATCGACGAGGAGAGCGTTCAGAACGAAGCAAGGGTGCAAACATCTCTTCATGTTTCTGTTCAAGACGTAGAATCTTCGGCATTACTACAGTTAACGCGATTCAGCAGGCTGCTGAAGGTGTATCGAATTACGGCTTATGTTATGCGGTTTGCCAACAATATAAAACGAAATTCAGTGAAAGTCAAAGGTCCATTAAGCTCTGTTGAAAGTTCGCGAGCTGAGCTCTATTGGGTAAAAGTTACACAGCGAAAATACTTTGCGAAAGAGATTCTACATCTATCAAGTGGAAAATGCTTAGAAAACACATCGTCGATTTATTCACTTAACCCAGAATTGGATACCCATGGTCTTCTGCGTTTAAAGGGCAGACTTCAATTCTCAGACTTTGCTTTCGAAGAAAAACACCCATGGCTGTAACCTTATAAAGATAGATACAGTGAGCTAGTCATTTTTGAGTCTCATAACAAATTGTTTCATGCTGGAGTCGAAGCTACCTTAGCCGATATTAGAGAAAAGTTTTGGATCATAAAAGGACGCCAATTCGTCAAGTCCACGTTAAGTAAGTGCTTTTTGTGTAAACGATACAAGGTGCGTGCCGGTAAACAGGAAACCGCTCCTTTACCACCTGATCGTGTTCTTCAATCATCTCCATTTTCTGTAACAGGGCTGGATTATGCTGGTCCCTTTTTTACAAAGGACAGCAAGAATAAACAGTATCTGATTTTGTTTACATGTGCTACAACTCGAGCTTTACATCTAGAACTTGTCTCTTCTATGAGCGTGGAGAATTTCATGCTTGCGTTTCGCAGGTTTATTTCTCGTCGTGGATTGTGCTCAACGATATATTCTGACAATGCCAAGACATTCAAATGTGCTGATCTCGAGTTGCGAAAAATTTGGAAGTGTATTCAACATCCATCTGTAGAAAATTTGTTTTCTTCCGACGGTATAACATGGAAGTTTATTGTGGAAAAAGGAGCATGGTGGGGAGGGTTCTGGGAAAGGCATTTTAGAACGATCAAAACTTGTTTAAGGAAAATAGTTGGACGTTCTAGTCTCTGTTTGAATGAGCTAGAAACAGTCTTCGTAGAAATCGAAGCCATAATTAATTCAAGACCCATAACGTATGTGTACAATGACCCTTCAGAACCCTCACCGCTAACTCCTGCTCATTTTTTAATTGGTAAACGTTTACTTTCTCTTCCAGTTACAAGAGTGTGCAGAGAAGACTTGATTGGGTCTAGACATTCCTTGATCAAAAGGTATAAACATCAACAAACCTTGTTAAACCACTTTTGGAATAGGTGGAGGAAGGATTACTTGCTTTCTTTAAGATCTGTGAATTTATGTCCACCTACTAAAGTGTCTGGTCACTTTAATGTTAATGATGTAGTCCTTGTACATGACGACCGTTTACCTAGGAATTGTGGACACTAGGTAAGATAATAGAAACTTATCCTGGCAGAGATGGTCAGGTTCGCTCTTGTCTAATAAAAACTCAAACAGGTAATCTAAAGAGACCAGTACAATTGCTGTACAACCTTGAAGTGCATAATTAGTAGTAAAGAGTTAGAATGTAATAATCTAATTTGTTGTTTGCACTTATATCATCTTCTGAATATCTTTATTGATTTTTGCTAAATGTAGTTTAGTTTATATAATTATTGCGAATTTTGATTTAGTATAATGTTTTTTTATTTAGTAATTACTTTATAAGTTGATTTAACGTGTTTAAACATTACTTAATTGTTATTTGTAATTTGATGTAGTTTATATAGTATTCAAATGTTGTGTTTGATTTAGAAATTATGGTTTATTTTGTATTCGGTTTGTGTGAACTTAAAGAGTTCACAGGTGGGGAGTGTTGTAAAGAAAGAAGTAGAGGGCGCTGCTTGGCAGTAGCGTAATGCATGTAAGTAGAAACGAAATGTCGTTTGATTAGGCAACATGATTTCTGTGAAGGTAGTCCACCTAACAATAGGACAGTTGTAAATATGTAAATATAACGAATAATAAATAGCATTAGAAAACTGAACCATCGGATGTTTTGTGATTGCTCTACGGGCCGCCATGGATAAATGCAGGTTCGTCACATATGGTATTACTTTGCTCCATATCTACTCACCGGATGCTACCCTCTGTAGTTCCCTGATTTTAGAGAGAATACTTTTTAAATGGTTATTCCATTTATCGATATGTAGTATTTTAATAGACCTTGTTGGTCAGTGAGTGCTGGAGAAAAATTATTTATTTTTCAAACTTTAGTTTATATTTTCTTCTTACACAATAAATGCTTAAATCATACATTTTTTTAGTATTTTTCAATATATATGCACTGCATGTGTAATTTTATTTTTCTGTATTTTTTTTTTTTTTTCAATTACTGGTTTTTAGTTAATTCAATAAAAGTAAAAAGAAAAAGTTAAGGCAAGTTTAAACGAATTGATTCCATCTTCTATACATCATTTCTACGGCTTAGTGCCGATTCAGTCTAATTTAGTCTATAGAATAGTTTCTTTGAATTAGTTTTATTATCAGTTCAGTGTTAGAGGGGAGGGGGATATTCTGTAATTTTATTTCCAATTCAACTCGATCGAGAATTATCCTCTCATTTCATTTAAGTCTGTATGTGTACATCTCCGTTTAATAAACAAAAAGTACGTAAAGTCAGTGCTTTAAACAACATAACACTTTTATTGCGGTTTATCTTGTTAGGATATGATTATATATGAAAACAATGTTGTAATAATAATTCTTTCTTAGTCTTATTCTGCGTTATTTTTAGTCGAAACTTTAAACGTCATTGCAAGTGTTTGCAAGGTATGCCACAAGAAGCCAGTTTGTTCTTGTTGTTCTTCTTCTTTTTTTTTTTTTTTTTTTCAAAATTTAGGCTCTGGTTATATTTGAAAACAATATTCCACGGAATTTTATTTGTGTTATTTAAGTAGAAGCTTTTAACCTAATTTTACGCGTTTCCAAGATATGCCATAAGAAAATAGACTTGTTATTGTCTGTCAAAACTTTTAGCTACTAGTAACATTTTGTCATAATTTTGAAGCTACGAGTATAAAAGTGTTTTATTTAATTTTTAGCTTTTTCAGAATTAAAATGTCAGATTGTAAGAATATTTCATATTAGAAGTTTGCACTGAATACAGTGTTAAAAAGACCACTTTTAAAAACCATCAAACATATGCACATCTCAATGTACATTATTAAAAAAAAAAAAAGAAAAAAAAACACTTTTGATTACTATGCACTAACTAACCTTCATAAAAGAAAAGATTTTAAACAAAATATTGATGACATTAAGACCAATAAATGCATAATTTAATTTAAGAAACCAATGGCATTAAGTTTGCATTTTTAAGCATATCCCTTTAAAAAAATAAAATATTGAAAAATAAAAAAATATACAAATATTTCAGCAGCAGAACTTTGACTAATTCAGAAGTCTGTGTAACTCTACAAGTTGATATTTTTCTATGCGAAATAAGATAGTCATTTGGGCGATATAAAAAGAGAATATGTGCATTTTTCAGTAATACACTCATGTCCATAAATTAAGAGTAATTCAGAATCATATGGAAATAGGACTCTAAAGTAAAACTTTCACCTGTAGAATTGTTGCACGCATCTTCAAAAATAATATGCAAATTACAGGAAGCCATCAAATGACGCCGATAGTACGTCACAATGATGAGCATGTAAGAGAAGTGTAAAGCGAAGACCTGTCTCACGTTTGAGACGTTTGAGACAGGTAGCGAAGACGTAAAATTGGTTACAAGCGTTTTGTGAGCCACTAGTGCCACAAGAGAATAGTTATGACACAGAGGACGCATGTAGATGATTTTTTACGTGGTAGAATTATCGGTCGCCTGGAATGTGGGCGTACTCAAATGGAAGTATCCGAGGAACTTAGAATAGCCCAAAGTATCATCTCTAGGCTTTGGCAACGATTCCAGAATGATGGAAATGTCAGTAGACGTTACAGTGCAGGTCGCCTCCCCCCCTCCGAGTTACACGCAGAATGACGACCGGTGTTTAGCAGTAACTGCCAAAAGAAGCAGACGGAGCACAGCATCAGACCTGTCTCGTCAGCTGTCTTCAGCCACGGGTACAATAGTTTCAAGGCAAACCGTGTACAGACGTTTGAGACAGGTTAGTCTACTAAAATGATATGTAGCAGAATTTAGTATATGCTCGCAGGCCTGTCAGATGTGTGCCGCTCCCCGCAACTCACTGTCGCCAGCAGTTAGCCTAGAGCAGAGAACATGCACTGTGGACATCGTCACAGTGGACTCATGTGATGTTTTCCGAAGAGTCCAGGTTTAGCTAGCAGTATGATTCACGTCCGACTTTCATATGGAGAACTCCAGATACCGCCAAAATAATTGAACGCTCATTGAACGACACCGTTACAGTGATGCAAGATTGATCGGGGTGGAATTATATTGGACTTCAGAACAGGTCTGCATGTTCAAATTAGAACCACGACAGGCCAAATTTATCGAGGCATCATTCTGGTACAACATGTATGTTTCTTTCGGGGTGCCACGGGCGCAGATTTCGTGCTTACGGATGACAACGTCCTTCCTCACCGTGCAAACATTGCAAAGGAATGCCTTCAATCTGAGGATATTACCCGTACGGAATAGCCAGCATTTTCACCTGACTTCAGTCCGATGGAGTATGTGTGGAGACATGTTTGGCCGACGAATTGCAGCTAGTCAACCTCCTCCTACATGTCTACCAGAACTTCGGAGAGCATTGCTTTTTGAGTGGTGTAATATCCCCCAAGATCAGATCGATAATTTGATACTCAGCATGCCTAGGCGTTGTACGGACTGTATTGCATCGTCTAGGAGACATACAATGTATTAACAATCATACCAACCAGGTAACATTAGTTTTTTGTAAATAGTTTTTTTTTTTTTTTTTTTTTTGTAATTTGCTCCAGGGAGAAAAAATTGCTAATTTTTTTAATAATATCAAACATACAGCATCTTCTTTTGCTCTTTACCTTTTGTTTAATAAATAAGCTTTACAAATAAGTCAAATTTGTTTTGCTTTTAACTCTTCCTTTGCCTGATTTTGCATTATCCTTAATTTATGGACATGAGTGTATTTCGGCTTCAGTCTCTTACTAGCTGACGTTTTAAATACGCGCCGGTAATATCTGAGCCACCTCAAGTAGTCTATTTTATGCGTAATCCCCGATTACGTTACCTGTACTTGAATTCAACTTTCTATTATTAATAATCGCAAGATATCGGAAGTTCGCTGTAGTACAAGCTGTGCTATTTCTGTTTAGTTTAAGACTGAATAAAAAGGGAAAAATTTTAGTATTTCAGTATTTGCGATTTATTTAAGATTTAGCGATAATTCGTTATCAGTTTAGTTGAGTCTGCAGGACATAAAGTTTCTACATATAGTATAACCATAGATATTAATTAATGTTTAATAATGTTTGTCCATGAAACATTGTGTATAGTGATGCTTTTGATTAATTTCATGAATTGATTTATTTTGTTGACTTTGCTCGTCTCCTACATGTAGTATCTCCTACATGTAAACTGGAACTTCAGAGAGCATTGCTTGCTGAGTAGAGTAATCTTCCCCAAGGCAAGCTCGATAATTTGATACTCAGCATGCTTAGATGTTGTAAGAACTGTATCGTCTGGGAGACATACCATGTACTAACCATCATACCAGCCATGTAATCTTAAGTTTTTGCAACAGGAAGATAATTTTTGTAATTACTCTCAGGAGCAAAAAGCGTAGTTTTTATGAATGGTATCATACATACACCATCTTTTTTGTTCTTTATCTTTTATTTAATAAATGGGCTTTATTATTAAGTCACGTTTGTTTTGTTTCTGAACCTTTGTTTGCCAGAACTGGCATTTTTCCTAATTTATGGACATGAGTGTGTTATTAAAGCTTACCAATAGTACAAATTTAACCATTGGCGTAATTCATTCTTGGATGTGCAGAACTACACTTTTATTACTTTCATTATAGAAATGCCCCTTTTTAAGTGGCATTAAGAGGCTTAAACTACTACATATCAATTGGAGGAGATTTTGTAGCAATTTCTTAACCGGAAATGACTACTATTTTCATGCTATTCGATATCGCATTGGTTCAACGTTCCCTTAGATATTTGAATTACTGGTTTTAGTACAGTTAATAAATAATGCCAGAACCATATGTTATTTCTTTCGATACAAAAGTTTCTTAAATGGAATTCGGTTCATTAAGATATGAAACGAAATTCAAATTTGGCCGAACTTTTCGGAACACTTGCTTAACGTCCTGAAATTATTATTGTTTTTTCATTTTATCTGAGAGAGCTTCGGTCTACATTTCCCCGAATAGTAGAGATTATTTTATAAGTGGCTAGTAAGAAAAAGTTTGAATAAAGAAAACGATAAAAAAAAATTAAAAAAAAAAAAACTAACAACTCAACTATTAGTTCGAGATTCGCCAGATGTTTTCGTGGACATTTTCCCTCTTGTCCCAGTTTAAGTTGCTTTTTAGTAATTTTGGCATGTAATTCTTTTACGTGGTGTTTTCGTTTTAATTACATTTATTTTATTAAGCGTACAGAGTTTATTTCCAAATTTAAATTTTGTCAGTTTCCTACAATTTTCGGCTAGCCGGTGAATTACCGCTAGAATATGATAAAATACTAATCAGGTTTTGGAAGTTCACATAAATTATAATAAAACAATAGATAAACATTATTTCAAAGTTTCTGCGCTTCAGTGTATTCATTTGACTCATATTTAATTCAATATGAATTTATTTAGTGCTAATATAATACAGAGCAGTTTCTAAGTGTTTTAGAAAGAATTTTGGGAAAATAAATAAAAAAGTAAGTAATTATTTCAATAAATCAAATTAACTCAATACTTATTTAAAAATGCAATAAAAGGAATTCTTTCTTAATATTTATTATACTGAAGTTGGTTATTCAGTTTTTAAAATATTATAACATAACATAATATTTCTATATACTTTTCAAAGGGAATTTTCTTATTTCTGAATATCGGACTGTCCGTTTCAGTGTTTTGGCTACAGCACAGTATTTTTAAATTTTCATTGGAGGCAAAGAAAATCGAATAAACTATGGAGAAAATCTTAATATGCTGCGTTTTCCCATAAATGTAGATTATTTTATGGTTTTTATGTGATTATGGCAAAGTCTCGAGTGATATCTGCCTAAGGGGAAGGGCGTCTTCGTGTAGGACTTTCTAGGGGAAGCTGGCTCGTTATATATACATGTTAAGGTGAAACACAAATCTGGAGAATGTCGACTTTCACCGGTGAATGTCAACATTCACATAGTCGCTTGGTGTATGTCCGAAATATTTTCCAAATACTCTTATTTCTGACTTACACCGATGAATGTCGACATTCACCATATACTAATGGTGAATGTTGAACATATAAGAATATTATATTTCCTTCTCCGTAATTCATTCGCGAAAAACGCACTTGAAACTCAGAATAAGAACTTAAGAATATAAGAACTTAAAACACGCAGTACATTCAAAATGAGAAAGGAAAATAATAGAAGTTATAAACTTACCAAATTATGTGATTCAAATCTTATTTATTGCAACAACTTAAACTATTATGACACTTTGAATTGCACAAGAGGCCCTTGCTTTTACAACTGCATTTATATGTGGAACACTTCCTTTTGGAATGGCAGCATGTACATATACTCTTCTCTTTTCGACCTACACCAGAGCATATCTGTGATTGTCGACATACACCGGTGAGGGTCCGAATGTACAAGAATGTAAAGAAATATTCGATCTTTCACCGACGTATTTGGTGAATGTTGACATTCTCCGGTGAAAGTCGACATTCTCCAATTTCGGTCTTTCACGGTAACATAGTACATATTGCACATGGAGAAAGCCACGGAAGCGCCCATGCAGCCGGCTTGTTTGCGGGATTTGAACCTTGGATCGAACTACTAGTATTCAGCGACTTTACCGCTTGGCCGCTGGTAGCATTCATTAGGACATTAGTTCCATATATAAAAAATAATGTTCATTTTCTGATTTTCGTGCAATGTTCTGTAAATTTATATTTCTTCTTAGAGGGGGGGGAGACCTTTCTAATATTTTAAATCAGTTTTATTTATAATCTACACTAAAATAAGGTTGCTTTTTTGCCTAAATAAAGGGCTTATTAAATTTGAAAGATAAAGTTCTTATGCTTTTCCGAATGCTTACCCTAAGAACTGTCTGTATGAGAAGATGTAACGAAGAAAATGAAAGGTGACTTTCGATTTTATTTTGGCTGCGTCGGTTGTATAATTCTATATCTATATGTTATATGAAAATTCTCTTTCGAGAATATAAAAATCGAAAAATATCTCTTTCGAGATTCACTGTTCAAAGTAGAATTACATTTGAAAAATCTCCTAAAATCTCATAAGTTATGGGGAAATTTCTGAAAGACTTCATTTAGAAGCTGTGCTTTAATCTAGCCAGTGGTGCAAAGATCGGAATTCTGGGATAATTAGCAATGATTAAGCAATGATTAAATAAGGCAATGATTTGTGAAAAAAATGTAACTAACACACAGACACTCACGCCCGCAGACAAAAAAAGATTCGCATCAAAATTTGAGAAAATTCCAGTGGTATACTCTATTGTTGTTGGAATTACATATGCGTAAAATATTTCGAGTAAATCAGCTTTGTTTGAAAGAATTCAAAAATCAATTTCAAAATTTGACAAAAGGAGAAATAAACAAACAATCAAAAAACAAATAAACAAATGCAGAAACAAAGTTAAATTAAAATTTGTAAAAAAACACAAGTTCTGTTGAGACTCCTACTGCTTTGTTAATTTTATAATTCTATATCAGTTACCACGATTTGTTAAGGATTTTAAATATTACCGTAGATTCCTATAAACTGGAGTAATGAATGTTGGCAGTTAAAAATGCGAAGCCTTGAGACGATCATAATGAGTTATGACTTTAGACCAAATATATGCTAGTCAAATCAATTGCTAAAACATGGTATAATAATTTATTGTTCTAAAATTACACGTTGAATTGTTGTTGCTATGAATGTAGGATGCAAGTTTAATTGTTAGCAGGAAAGAAAAGAGGAACTCGAGAGCTTGTGAACTCTTTGTGGGAAACTATAAATATTTCTCTGCTATAAAAATAAGGATTGGTTCATATTATGACAATATATTGGTTCATATTAAAATTATATGAAATTTCCATAACCTTTGTAACTTTGAACATTCATTTCGCACTTTTAAAATTTATGAATTTGCCTTTATCGTATTGATAAGTAGTAATTATAAAGCAGCATTCAATGCTAACACTGCATGCCACATTTTATCAGTCAGTGTTAATTATTAATAAACATTGGTTTTAAGTACAAGGAAATAAAGAGAAAGAGGAAATCAGAAATGATGATTAAATATGGCTTACCTTCGCTTCATTTAAATAATGAGATGTGAAACTGCATAGGGAAGCCATCTCTTAAGCAACAAAAATCTATTTGAATAATATGAACAATTTCTTAAATGATGTTACATAGTAGTCTTTGTAAGATAAAAAGCAAAAAATAACTAAGTACCTTATTTCTCATTACGGTTTTCTGAAATTCATGGTAAAAGCGACTTCTGTGTATTACGAAACAATTATCATTTCATAGAGCTGTAAGATGTTTTTTAAATTAAAGACAAACTCTACTCATTAAAATTTATTATATATAACTGCCTGTTTGAAACTTATAAAATTCTATTCTTATTGTTTTCCACTCACCTTATTGTTTCTTTTCTTTTCTTATTGTTTTTCCACTCATATACAAACAGAAAAAAAAAAATTCTTACAAACGAATGGTTATAAACAATTCTAATCTATATTTAACTCATTTAACTATCTATATTTAACTCAATTAACTCTTTGTATTTAACCAAACTATATCAAAATATCAATGATAGTTTTTAATATCTTTTTTTGTAGCATTTGCAGAGCTCAATCAGATAAATTACTCTAATATAATTGCACACGCAGTTTTACATCAAAACGTCTGACTATATGAGCTCAGCAATAACTGCTAAATATGTTCTCTTTCTTTTGTAGTTCATATATACCCGAGTATATTCGCAAAAATTTACACGAATATAACTGTTTAAAAGTAAGTTTTTAATAATGCTATTAAAGGTTAAATACTCGAATATCATTTGATATTTTCTGATTAACGTATCGTAATTCAATGTTTCACATAAATACAAAACTGCACAAAATGATAAAAATAATAAGATTTCATATATGAGAAACAATTAACGCATTATGGATCGATATATGACAATGTCGAGACAAAGTTGATGAAGTTTTTTGTTTTGGAATCAATTGGTGTTAAAGATGATCTCAATTCTTACAATGAAAATAAAGCACTGGAGATATTCAATAAAACTAAAAGAATAAAAATTCTAGTGAGAAAAATGGGGCATTTAAAATACAAAGAAAACTTAAATGAGTACCTAGATCTATAAGGTATTTCTCCCGCTTTCTTGGCATGCCTTCGTGGTGTGGTGGTCTGCACACTGGGCGCGTATTCCAGAGATAAAAGAAAGACTGTTAGATACTACGAAACCAGCAAACAAGCAGATCTTTTTATATGTCACATCAGGAGGTGTATAAAGAAGAATGACTACTAAAATGTGTATTGCACTTTGATGTGAGCTCACATGAAATAGGTAATTTGTTCCCGAAAGATTGCTTGAGGCCTGTTAATTTGAATCCAAATATATATTTTACTTTTAACATTTTAGATTTAATAGAGTTGCAATCTTAGGAAATGCTAAAAAGGCATTTTCAAAGATCATCTTAACTGAGATAGACATGGATGCAGTTAGATATTTGTTTGTTAAGAATACTAGTACACCACTTTCGCAGAATATTGATGATCAGCTAGAAGTGCATAGATTTAAGCGCGTACTTTTTGGTGTCAGTTCAAGTCCATTTTTGTTGGCGGCAACTATAAGGCCGCATATCCAAAAGTATAGACATGGGAATCCAGATACTTTTCAAATTTTTTATACGTGTATGATCTTGTTACTAGAAGAGATGATGTATAAGAAGCTTTAGAAGTTTCAAGTGAAGCAAAGAAAATTATGCGTAGAGCAGGGATAAATCTAGACGAATGAGTGAGAAACAATGCGCGTTTAGTTCAGATATGGAAGAAAAGCATTTTGACATTCATTCATTAAGATATTCATTCATCAAATGAAAAGCTAGCTACTCAAAGTGTTAAGAATTTAGTGGGACGTTCAGGAAGATAGTTTGAGTGCAAAGACTTCTTGTTTGATTGAAATTTCGAGACGAAAGAAAACTACCAAGCGCTTCATTCTTCAAGCAGCTGGAAAGATATATGATCCCCGTGGTCTGATTACACCATTCACTGTTAGACTAAAATGTTTGTTACAAAAGCTAAGGTTACATAAACTTCCATGTGATGCTGAAGCATCCTTCTGACTTGAATGAAGAGGTTCGAATCCCGCGAACGGGCTGGCTGCATGTGTGTTTTCATGGTTTTCCCCATGTGTAACTTGTATACGAGCCAGTTTCCCTTAGAAAGTCCTCCACGAAGGCATCCCTCCTCTTAGGCAGATAGACCTCGAGGCTTTTCCGTAATTAAATAATCTAACCTAACCTAACCTGACTTGAATGACGAGTGGCCTCAATGGTACAGTGAACTTTTACAACTAAGTGTGACATTAGTGTTCCAAGATTTGTTTTGGATTCCTGTGATGAAAACGTAGAGATTAATGTTTTTTCTGATGCAAGCCAAAAATCGTATGGTGCAACCATTTATGTAAAAGTGAAGAATCGAGAACGAATTTCTGTAAATTTGCTAGCATTGAACAGCAGAGTTTCAACTGTGAAAAAAATGCTTTCCTGCCTCGACTAGAATTACTGGGTGCATTGACTGCTACAAGATTGGGAACAGAAGTCAAAAAGTTTCTAGATCGTAAAAGTCCATCTAAGATCTTTTCTGGAGTGATTCCGAAGTCACACTGTATTGAATTAAAGGATCTAGCAGCAGATAGAAGAAATAGGAGAGGTAAGAGAGGCTGAGAAAATGCTTATTAAAGATAAGATGAAAGCCCTGTCTTGTAAAAAGGGCACAACAGGTAACTTTAAAAATTTACATCCTGTTGTTGATCGTGAAGATATTCGTGTTGGTACCTGTTCTGGAAATGCGCCTTTACCATTTTCTCAGAAATATTCTGCAATCCTGCCAAGAAATTCTAAGCTAAATAAGATATTTTTTTATACTATACAGATACGATTGTTGCATGCTGAAGCTTAAGGAATATTGAATACAGTATGTTTAGAATTTTGGCGATTAGGTAGCAGACATTTGACGCGAAAAATAGTACAGCCTTTTGTTACGTGCTTTAAATAGAAGCCAAATATGTGTTCACGTATTATGTATGAGAGAGATAATAGATCACCCCCCATTTATTGTTTCAGGTTTAGATCTATACGATCATTTTATGAAGCTTACAAGAACCAGAGAAAGGACGTGATAAATAAAATTTACATTTAAATGTGTATATGCTCCGTAATACGAGCTATCTATCTTCAGCCTTTGTCAGATTTTTGGCTTATAATGCTTTAATTGCCACTCTTAAGCGTTTCATGGCTTGAAGTGGACATGTGAGAGAATATCCATTGATAATGCCCCAAAGTTTGTGGGAGTTAATTCTCTATTAAAGAAATTTTACAGTGTAATTAATTTTCCTGACATGTATAATGGATGGTATAGATGGCGCATGCATGGTTATGCATGGGAATATTTCATGGATGAATAATTCTTAAATAATATAGCTCTTCCCGCAGATTTAGAGCCGTTTTTAAGGAAAGTCAATAATGCAGAGATTTATAAATTGACCAAGATAGGTTCGAAAAATATACTTTTAATTCGAAACTTAAAATTATATCCACTTTACTTAAAAATGAATTGACTTTATTTGTCAGCATTGGTGAGCTTCTTTAATTCTTTCACAAAGCCAAAGCCCATCCATCTAAACGTCGAATAATCGCCCGACTGCCCAGGCTTAATAATTCCCCCCCCCGCATATTAACGCATGGTTCATTGTTTTATTGGAGTTGTTGAAAGAATTGTCAAACATACTTTTGGTGTTGACTAAGTATTTGATTTATCTGAGTAGACATTTTCCTGCCTTTTGTTTAGCTCCAGCGGTTCTGTTATTTCTGCTTTCTGCATTGATGCCTTACGGTTGTTGACATCCAATAATACAGTCCGCCTAACAGACGGAACTGGAAATTAGCAATGCATGAATAAGATTTAGTTTGGTTTATGTAATTAGAGCAAAGCCTGGAGGGCTATCTGCCTGAGAAGAGGGACGCCTTTGTGAATTGCTTCGTGGAGGGATGCCTTCGTGGATGGAAACTGGCTCGTTTTTATTTTTTATACACGTTATATATGGGGAAAAGCACCAAATCGCCCATGCAGCCAATCCGTTCACGGGATTCGAACCTCGGACCGAGCTACCAGCGTTAAGCGACTTTACCACTCGGCCGCTGGTTGGCACAAATGACTAAGGATCTAATGGAAAAATAATCACTTCAGTTAAGAAAGCAAGTGGGAATTTTCTGGCAATTCACTTTGGGGTTTTATTTTAATTTTATTAATAGTTAATTTAATTTTTGAAGTAAGCTTCCTTATATCTCTTATTTTTTAACACACACTTTCTTGCTAGAATGAGATTTTAATTTCGTGCATTATGCAAAATAGGGTTCAAAGCTAATACTTAAGCCGTTGTCTGAGTTGCATCAGACAGATCGTGTTGACAGCGTGTTCTGCCTTTCGGCCACGTTAGATTTCTGTTACTTAAGCATTCTATTTTACGGCTGTGCATATTAATTGCAGGTTAGTCTACATCGGTGGTATTAGCCAAGAGCTAACTATCCGTTAAATTATCTCCGTGGAGCTTTGGCTGATTAATCAAATTAGGATTAGTTTTAATTTTATGTTTTCTGTTTTGAATAGCCGCCAAAATTGTTGGGGACGCGTTGTACGCACCCGGAGTGTCACCTGTTCATTTTCTTCTTAAGTTGAATAAAAGGATCTTTTCGCACTTCTTATGCATAGTTACTGATACAAGTTGAACTTAGCGAATAGTCGCTTCACAGTTCAAGCAAAGATCTAGCCTAGCAAATAATTTTTAGCTAGAGTCTTACACTCTTTGGAGGAAGAATTTTTTTCGAACAGAAATTCGCAATTTCGAAGTTTCAGATTTTAGAAAGAACAAATTTTTAAATCGATTTACGTGAAAGAGTTAAAAGTAATTTTCGTTCTGACAGCGAATAGAAATACGAGTTGTAGTCAAGTATAGTTATATAGTTATGTTAATTACACTTTCAGAATTTTTGTTACATTACACAAGTTTCTTGACTATAGATATAATAGCTTAAAGAGGACCTAAGCCATAGCAAGTAAACATTAATCTGATATGTGAGGACAAACATTTAGCGGTTTTTACTTCCTTGTACGAAGTAAAGGAAGTATTGTAATCATGAAAAATTCCGGTTATCATATTTCAAAGAAAATATCCATTTTTACGGCTATCGAATGCAATTTAACGATGTTTTTGCGTTATATCTGTACGTAAGGACAGAATAAAGGTCTCTTTTTCCTCAAACGAATTATAAAACTCATTTAAAATGGATTCAAAAGAGATTATTTTCGTGGCGTCTGTACATACGTACGTATGTATCTATGTATCTCGCATAACTCAAAAATGAGTAGCCTCAGAAAGTTAAAATTTTGTATGTAGGACAGCTATAACATGTAGTTGTGCACCTCCCTTTTTGGTTGCAATCGGCCGTACCAAAAGTATATATATATATATATATATATATATATATATATATATTTACTAAATAATATCGATTAATTGATTATATTATCTCCTAAATTTAATTACAGTAGGATTATCTTAAAAGAGTGAATCCATACTAACAAGTTATATTTTGAAAGATGTTTTGAAGTAACTTGAAAGTAAAATGTTAAAACTGTTTTAACGGGGACTGGAATTAAATCCTGAATAACAAAATTTCAATTGTGAAAGGAATAAATTAAAGGCAAGAATTAAATTAAATGCATGTAATCATTGTCATTGATCGGAAATTAGTTAACTTTTCAAGGGTAACAAACCAACTCCCGTTCAATGAACAATAATTAATAAATAAATAAGAAGATGTTTCGTCTTTACTCGAGCAATAAGGCTAAGCCAAACCGGCAATTCAAGTCAGGTCAAATATTTCTGTGAATAGAAGGGATTATGAACCAATGCTGATATTCAAAGAACTTATTCCTATTAAGCATTTTAGCCAATTCAATTTTGAGTGAAAAGCAATTTCTGCAGTAAATTTCGAAAATGCTCGAGTAACCGTCCCCCGACACCCTCGTGTTTATGCATTTGAGTTCAATATTATTTGCAAAAATTAAACATTGGAAATTGTCATTATGAAATAGAATTCAAAGTAGTTGAAATAAACATTAGAAAATTACAAAATATAAGATAAATAATGCAAACTTTGTAAAAACAAATAAAAAATAATATAAAAATAAAAAATATAATTAGAAAAGTGAATGTACATGAAGATATAAAGGCCAGAAAAAGTATTAATTAACTTACGTTCTTTCTAGTGGGGAGTGTGCAAAGTGTTCTCTTCGCGTCTGACTCAGAAGTGTAGTGTTTCCGAAACTTCTTAGCGGCAGCGACTGATATTTTGAATAATATCAGTCGGTAAGACTTGGGTGAAGTAATTTATGGTAGTGGGTGGTACTCGGAATTCTTGAGGGATGTATTCTGTGGAGTTCTTATTTGAGTGAAACCGTCTGTTAAAAATTTTTTTTGAAAATACTAGTGAATGGAAATTAATTAGTTTCTGGTTAATTGTCGTGTCGAAACGATTAAGAATTTAAGAAAGGAAAACACTGTCAAAGAGCTACTTGACAGACTAAAGATTATGAAATAGGCCCATTTTTTTTAGTAACAGCATAAGTCTGAAGAGAATTAGCTTTATACAATATATACAACTGAGTAATTACACTATATACAAATCCTTCAACTGATAGTCATCCAACTTATACCGCCTTCTCAGGTTTAGGAACAAATTATCATATCCCTATCAGTTAAATGATTTAGAGAGAGTATTTAACGCCTGCTCTTTTAAGGCAATGGTTAATAAATTGATTGGGTATTAGAATATACACACACACACACACACTCTATTATTCGGCTCAGTGAGCTTATTTTTTCCTTCTTATATGTTGGTTAATTGAGCATTTTTTGCTTTAAAAATTATTGAATCATGTTGTTTTTATCTCCCGGTTAAGGTTTTTATGCCTGTAGTTAATCTGCATGCAATATTTGTAGCATTATCAACAATTAAACGTTGTTTACGTGAGGCTAAGCTTAATTTTTTTTTTTTTTTACTATAGCAGCCGTATTTGTTTACATTATTATACAATTCTTTACGAGCTTCCCTGATTAAATTTTCAATATAGGTTAGCCTCTTTTCCTCAAAAGAAGATCCTTAGAACTCCTCATCATATTTTTTAAGTATATATTTTAGCCTGAAGGATCAGCGCATGGTTTATAGTTTTCTTATGTCACTGCGTCTGATGTGGTTAAGAAAGAAGATTATACTGACATCTCTTTCCGGGATAGATAAAAGTAAATGTGTGCTAGTTTAATAAAAATAACAATTTACTCCATAATAAATATGTTTGTAATGCATGTTTATCTATTACATCTTTAAAATGCTTACATTCCCAAGAAAAATAAGGAATTTTTTCCTCACGTGTTAATGCTCGTTAGAAAAATAAGAATATGATTCTTAGATGAAGGTATTCAAACGAATAAAAATCATGTAACTCGCTAAAGAAACGTGCTCTATAAAACTGTATCAATAAAAAGACTGTATTAATTATTTGAGATCATTATGGGACAGAGAGAACATTGCACCTCATAAAACAAGGGAAAACCTTTGTCACCAAAGCTATAAGTAGCAGTGAAAGAGAACAAAAAACCGTAACCGGAAAAAGAGAACGTCATCCTGTAGAAAACGATAATAACAAAAAAGAAAACACGTTGAAATAAAATTCTAAAACTAATTAACTTCCTATCGAGCACAAATAAAAAAGAGCTTGAAGAGAACCTGTTGTTGGGGGGCGGGATTGCAAACAGGAGGGGAGACTATCGTCCTAAAAACGGAACGTGAAATGTGGATCACCTATATTAAGGGGATGGCAATGGCCGACCGTTAGCAGACGATCTTTTCACTGCTTGGGATAAGAACATTTTGTCGTTGCCATAGAGACAGGTTCGCCTGAAGACGCTGAAGTTGGATATTCATTCAACCATTTTCACTCTTGAAAAGTTTTAGAGGTGCGTATTGTTTTATTATTTATTTATTTATTCCTTTGTTTTCATTTTGATTCCCGTTATCCTTTCGATTTCACTTGGATTAACGAAATATTTTTTCAAATAATGTTTATCTCATGATTATAGATCAAGTATAATCACATTACCAGTTTTTCTGTAATATATAAAATCACACATCTTTTTTAAACGAGGTACTATTAGAAATAACTTTTCTCTCTAATTTTTTTAAAAAGCGGTAGTAGTTTTAATTTCAGAGTTTGACGTAACTGCAAAAAATAAATGATTTACAAAAGTAATAATTTAACGTACATTAATTTATAGAAGTTTTACATTTTTAAAAGCTTAAGAGATTAACATTCCTTAATTTGTTAGGATTGTTTTAAGTAACCGCAAAAAAGCCACTTGTCGATGTTGTCATTTAGAAGAAATGAAAACTTGAATACGTAGTCTTGTTTACTATTTACATTACTATTAGATATTACATTACTCGTTTAATTTAGCATTTAATGAATAAAAAAAGTAAAATAATTAAAAGAAATAATTTAAAACGATATTAAATCATAATAAGAATAATGCCAGCGTAACATATACTCTTTTCTTAATTCCACCGTATATCTTAATGCATCTGTAAGATTCCTGTCTTTTAATTTACAGATAAAGTTGAGGAATCTTAGGAACAGGTAAGCGCTTTAGTTCAGTAGACAAAGAACATAACTCGAGAAGGGTTAATTACCCTTTATTATTCCAGAGTACACAGTTAAGTTCCACTCCAGAGTTAAGTTCACAGACGACTTCTTCTGGGAGTTTTACAATAAAGCCTCCACACGGACTTGAACTCAGGAAACTAAGAAATAAAACTTAACTAATCTTAACTAAAAAGATATAGCCGAAGCTATCAAGATTCTAACAGAGTTGGCCCCTTAACACTAACTAACGGCGAAGCTATCAAGGGCTTAAAGTGCGGCCGATCGTAAAAATAGCTTTAGAGAGAGTATAGCCAAAAGGCTAACACGCGCTGTATAGAATCTCTGGCTCTATCACGAAGTTAGTAGAACTTCACAGTTAAATACTTCTTCTCCTCATATGCATTCAACCGCGATTCTGAAAATACGTTCTGGCCGGAAGTTGTAAGCTGAAATTAAGGAAAGACAGGAAAGTATCTTTTAATTAAAAATTAACTGTTAAGAAATTAAGATAAACCTTACAGATCAATTAATAATTTGACTAGCTTTCTTTATAAACGTCCTTACTGAAGATTTTCGGTCAGTTTTTAAGCGCTATATATAAATATATAAATTTATCAAGATAATAATTTAAGAAAACTTTAAAAGAGAAATATTAATTAAAATTAATAAAAAGTCCAGAAGAGTCTTGGATCAACATATTCCTTCCAAAGAAATTAAGACTTGCAAAAGTTGTTTATTATACATTTTTATTGTGATATTATGACAATAATTTAATATGCAAATAAAATTTAGTTCAGCGCATCGTGTAGCCCAGAACCATAAAAACGTTTAGTGGGGTTAGAAATCTATTCTTTTCATTTCACTTTTTCAGGCTCATGAAAGTACGCCAGGTTAATTGTTAAAAATATTTGAATTTGCCACACTCTTCTATATGTAATACTTGTAAAGCTATTAAAAGAACAAAATCGAATTCGGAATTCAGGGAAAAAGCAGTCTTCAGTCAAAGTTTACTTTTCGAGACCTGCATTGTCTACTTTGAAAAATCTCAATATATTCATGTTTTAAAACTGCACTGTAAAACTTTCTGATTATTTTAAAGTAAAGTTTAGACCATCAGGATCTTCTGCAGCTGACAAATTGTTACATCGGCTGGATATTACAGTCATTCAGCAAGATAAATATTTTTTGGAAGTAAGGAAAACAAAAGCCTTTGGAATTCATTTACAAAATCAGTGAGAGATAGGCCTTTATTATACTGGGTTCAAGCGAACTTCTGAATGAGAGTAATTTTAATATATTTCTTCTCGGATAGTCGCCATGTTGGTTAATGAAAAACATTAAAAAGTAAATTCGAAGAATTTGGTACCTGAAGTAAAATATGGTGGAGGAAGTATCCGAGTATGGAATTGCATATTTTGGAAATAAAAACTATACAATTTAATAATTTTAATTGATACTTCAATTTAGCATGAAAATTATTTGAACACTTTAAAACAGATTTCGAATGCATGAGGGCAAAAATTAATAATCAGAAAGAATTTTGCATTGCATCAAGCCAATGATCCTAAACGACACTTTAAATGGTCACTTTTGATTGTTGTACAACTACCCAGAAGTGATCAAATATCTTCCCAGTTTCCTGGTTCAAATCTAGCAGAATATATATAGACTGAATAGGAGAGGCAAATTAGAAAGCATATATTTTCAGTAAAAGCTGAATTATTGCAAAATGAATGAAGAAATAAACATGAAGTAATATTACTATAGAAGAAACAGAAAACATACTTCCTTTAATGGTAAAACGTTTGCAATGTGTAAAAACAACAAAAGAATAGAGAAATAAGTATACTTAGAATTTAAACATTTTCTGTACTTTTGTCTTTTGCATGCATATGTGTGTGTCTTGAAATTTTTATGAAGCCTTCTTTTTGGCATCGTTGATTAATTTTTTTAAAACTCTTAAATTATTATTTGGTTAAATTTCATTTAAATGCAATTAGGAATGTAAAAAATATTATGTAAAAGTAATTATTAAAACATTCTAATTTAGCTTCCATATTGGATAATTGCACACTTTAGCTTCAGGTCTTTTGCCGTCGAGACGCTACTCCGCTCCTTTTGCTTTGTAGTGTTGTTACCTATGCCGCATCTAAATTGTGATATTCTGTATAAAATTGTGAGGTGCGTATTGTACCCACGATCATGTGTCACGAAAAATATCCATGTTTTCGATAATTAGTTCGTATTCACTAATAAAAATTATTTTCAATCCGGCCACGTCTGTCTACAAGTCTCTCTTTCGAGTGTCATGTTTATTATAATACGGACTTGAAGAAAAGCTGCAACAGATTGACAATGGTTCTCTGCGTTATATCCTGGGAAGATTTTTCTGTGCAATTAGAAAGATGACACTTGAAGGAGAGACTTGTAGACAAACGTGGCCGGATTGAATATAATTTTTATTGGTGGATATGAAATAATTATCGAAAACATATTTTCACGTCGATAAGACCAATGAACATTGGTATCTCGATTCGATTTAAAATTCTGATGAATGGGTTAACAGCATGGGAGTTTTGGGGTTTTCTTCCCTCGTGTGTAATATAAATACACAGCAGTTTCCTTCAAACTTCCTTTACAAAGGCATCTCTTCCGTTAGGCAGAAAGCCCTCGCGTGCTTAATCAATAAACGATGGCACAGATTTCAGAATTTATAAAGCTTTTTTTGCTACTGAAGATGAGGGATCTGTGTTTGATCACCCTAGAAACCGACAGTCCTTTATTCAAAATCTGCGCTAAACTAAGATTGGCTTCTCGTAAAATTTCAAATTTTACAATAGCTTAATTCTCTTTCAATTTGCAAGCATGGATATTCAAAATTTGAGCCAGCAAAACATTTTATCTGTAATTCATGTTCATTGTAAAAAACTGAACAAAAATTGGTTCTTTTTATTTTGGATAATGTTAGACTAAGCTTAACTTGATCACTGTAATCTATAAAATTCCATTCTGTTTAACAATATTGATCTATAATTGACGCTTTTTCCTTTAATGCTTTTTAAGTTGATTATAACTGATGAGTGATGTTAAATGACACAGCTTTAGCATTACGTCATAAGAAGATAACACTAATTCCAGATCAGTGACCTTCTTAGGATGCTTTTGAGGGTAAAAACGCTGTTTCGCACTGCATAGAAAGTAACACGAAAGAAGAACATCAGAAAGGAACATCTTTTTACAATTTAAAGCTGTAATAGGTCAGTAGACCATAGTTAACAAGGTCTTGACGTAAGTAACAGTCAGCTGCCAGCATTCACCCGGAGAAGTTTTTGGAAAGTAAAAAATCATAAAAATATATCACTGAGTATCACTATTTTCTTTAAAACTGCTAACTTGTATGAAGTAATTAAAATAAATTTAATGGTTAGAAATAGAATATAAAGAAATGCAAATGCCTAGAAGTAAAATTTGTCTATAAAATTAAATAAATGCAGTCTTCTTCGTTATAGAATAATATTCGTCAAAAAAAATTTCTCTCGACAAATATATGCGTAGAATTAATATTTCCAATAAAGTGTTTTTTGGACAACAGTTCAACTATTATAATTTCTAAACATAATATAACCTTCATAGGATCATCACTTAAGATAATTATTTAAGTAAAGAATGAAACATAAAGTCCCATTTTAAAGGGATTTTATTCGATAGTACTTATGTTAAAAACTAGAACAGTATTATGCGATTTTAAAACAGTACGTTTTATTCAATAAGTAAATGTTGTCAGCTTACGTAACTTTCTGTAAAAAAAGCAACTGGCACATGTTATACAGAAAAGTAACTGAAAGGATCCAATAAATATTCTAATGTGTATTCTTGGAAAAAAATTATAAAAGTTTTACATTTTGTATATATTTTAACGTCTAATAATACACGAAATACAGATTGTGTGTATATTTATTACTCAAAGATGCACACAAAATTTGATGGATCGTTTTGAAATTTCGCATGTAGTATGTAATGGATTAGACTGCAATAAGTTCTTCAAGTAATCTGAATTTTAGCTGCTTCAGCAAAATAGAGCTCAGCTGAATTCAGAGATAAAACTGCAAATCTGAAGAGATAGATTAAACATAAAAATTAATCGATCTGCAAACATCGATGGATTTTTATCAATAAGAAAAACTGCAGCAGGTTTTGTATGGAAACACGGATTTCAACACCGGGGAATTCCGAGATGATGTTGCTATGGGAAGAAGTAAGAAATGCGTAAAAAAGTGAGCACGTTACTCTGAATTAAATTTCCGAAAAATTAAATTTTATGTTGATACTGGTTTCACAAAAAATTCTATGCATTTTGAATGAAACTCAAAAGGAGTTCCTCTTTTTAGAATTATAAACTTATGCTTTTTCCCTTCTCAGCATTTCTGCTTTTTGAGAGACACCATGCTTGTCTACCTGGAAAAGCATTTTTTTATTACACTCAAGTCAACATATTTCAATTTTATGGAAATATAGCTGAAAACAAGTTTTGCGTTTTTTTGCTCTAAAGGGGATTTGAAAGAAGTCTTATAAGGAGAAGGAAGGAAATGAAATCTTCACAAAACAGCAACCATCAGGGTCACTATTTGAGTGGATGACGCCTGATTCTAAACCTAAGTATCATGCCAGAACTCTGTTAATCTACAAGAACTTGTTAGCATATAATTGCTCTCGTCTCTGGATGACAATGCTTTTGAACTTAATTTTTTTATAAACTCAAAAAGCCTAACAGCATAAATCTGAAAGATATGGATTTAAACTTAGAAGAAAGAAAATTCGAGATTGGAAATCTGGAAATAGTATATATTCAAAAATTAAGTTGCAGTATTTTAGTTTCTAGCTAGTTTTTATTTAAGTTACATTTATCTTAACCTTTACTGCGTCTGTTTGTTCTTTCCAGATGATATAAAGTTTAGTAGTAAATATTTAAGGTGTTACATTTGAGCTTGATACAGAGTGATTAAAGTTTTAAAGCCACTCGGCATTGTTTCTTCCTGACTGCTCCCAAAGATTCGTCTAATGCTAAAACTGTTAGTTCGTCCTAATGTCTGTTAGCTTCGGATTTTAGTGACGGTGTTATTCGAGATTGAGAAAGCTTTTCAGTTAGTTTGTGTGAAAACGAGGAAGCACTTTCAATTCTCCTGCATGCAACCGTAACAAAACTAAAAATTCTTTTAATAACTTAATAGCCAATACTATCCAATAGACACTTTTATTTTATTGTTAAACTCTGAATAGTTATTTTCAACTAAGTTGATACAAATTAGAAAAAAGTGATAACATACCAGAATCTTAAAGTTCAGTTTTGTTAAAAGTAAGTTTAAGAGGTAGCCAAACAAAGTTATAGACCAGTAGCAGTTACAACGAAAAAAATAATTCTAGGTATTTTGATTTCATTGCAGCTGTCGAAATTATGAATAGCAGTTTTCAATTTGTTTTAGAGATTACTATCGGCCCAATGGGGCAATTTGCCCAGAAGAGCTATTAATTTCGTTATGATATTTTGCGCTGTTCACTATAAATGGCGTTTCACTTTTCAAATTGTAGCTACCAGATATTAGAGCCTTGCATTACATTAAAAAAATAAATAATGAAGTATCTGCATGAATTCATGGGTGTTTCTCGCACTGTGAAAAAACAACGGCACATAGAGACATCGAATTTTGACTAACATATGTCTCCACCGAATATGGACATCTGGAAGCCCACATTTGGAGTTTGGAATTTGCTTTGTTATTTATTCGTATTTTGTCAGACATTAAAGAATTTTTGACTAACAAACTCAACGATTTCAATTCGAGCAATGACAACACTGTACGAAAAAAAAGTATTTTTATCTCCAAGCATGCGAGACTGCGAGACTGTGCATCGAAAATTCTAAAGATATGCTCATTTTAAAATTATTTTGCGATATTGCTGTTGAATTGAATTTTATGGTTTAAATGTGAAGAAGATGATATTTAATAAATAACGGTAACATATAAAACGTTAAAAAAACGCCCCCCTTTGGACGTAATATAAAATTTGAAGGCTTTCAAATTTTATTATTATTAGAATCAGATAACACGAAAATCTGATATATTTATACATTTTTATATCAGCCCAAAAGTTCGATATAGAGCATAAGAAAGCTTTTATAAAATGCATTCAAGATTCTAATACTATTAATAAAATGTGAAGTAGGGAGATATTTGTGTGTAATTCCTACGCAATACATATATTACATAAATCTATTTGTGTTGATAATATAGATGGGAAATCAGAAACCTATTTTATACTTTTGGTAGACAAATAGGGTCTTGGTTCGCCAACAAATAAAAGGAATGAGATCAGATAGAAATTATAGCATGAATCCAATATTTATGCAAATAAATATGATGATAAGCAATTATTGTGGGAAACAGCGAAAGGTACAGATCAACTTTTGATGATCATATAATTATGAAGGCAGAAAAATCAGTTAAATATAAATGAGGTAGGATTTTTTTATGCTCATTGGTTTCGAAATCCGAGAATGTGACTGGTAAATGGATATAAAGATTTAGAAGATTATTGCTAAAAATGAATTAGGACTATCGGCAAACATCTATTTTCCTTCTCCAATACTTTCGTAACTATTCAGAGAAGTTGATATTGTTAATTTTCAAAATTGGTGTTAAGGCTAATACTTCAGCGCAAGAGTAATTAAGGCGCTGTTATCACTTTAAATTTCTAGGCGTGAGGGTCTAGTAATAAATGTAATACAAAGTTATTAATTCGGAAAAGCTTACACTATAATTCATATTATAAACGGCATGGAATATTCTAAATATTCAAATATGGTACACTCAAACCTCATTTATATTACCACTATAAGAAAGAGTTCACTTCGAAGCATATTTAAAGCGTTTTAAAATTAACTTTAAGATATTTTCATTGCATTCAAAACCTGTACTGTTCCTTTCAGGGGCGGTAGTAAATTTCGGTATGAATTGTAACATAACAATCCTAAGAATATGAGGAAAAATATAAAATTGAAGCTTAAAAAACCTAGGATGAAATCCTGAATTATGAGGATCGGTATATATTTTATACCACTGCCACTGTGATACGTCTGTTCCCGTGTAGCTGACAACTATGAATTGTTTTTAATATATTTTGGAATACTTTTAATATGCATTCATAGAAATGGGTACTTGAATGTAATTACTTAGGTTTAGAGTCCAAAAATTCTAAAATTTTTCAGAAATTTAAAATTTAGAAATAAAATTTAGATTTTTTGGGTACTTGGATGATTGAACGTATTAACGTATCTATGTAAAAACTCGTAACTATTTACGTAACGTATTTATGTAAACGTATTTATGTAAAGTATTTATGTAAAGTTCGAACGTATTTATGTAAAGTACGTGAGAAAAAGCTTTTGAAAAGGATTTAAATTTAATAATATTATTTTATGAAAAAATTTAATAAATGTAACACTGCAGGTGTAAACTGTATCATGCTGTAACTGTAACAGTATAATGTTATAAGGAAGTGTAACTCAGCTGAAAAATTCAAATTAACTTTTATGAAATTATTATATAATCTATAAAAAGAACAATACTCTTGCTATGATCCCGAGTTCTCAGAACTCCTCCCCCCACACTTTAGGTTATTGATTCTCGTAAGGGCCCTATTTTTTTAATTTTTTGTAAATTTATGATGCAATGTTTCATAGTGTTCAAGAAAAGAGTAGTTAGACAATTTTATATCTAATACACCTTAAAGCTTTTTTTTTTTTTCCTATTTTCAGCTCACTAGGGGCCCCTTTTAATTTTTCCATAAATAAGGTAGTAATATATAATTTTGTTCATAAAGAATACATCTTAACAAGAGGGTAAAATCATGACACAGCTGGAAGACCTTTATTTCTATTTTCGGGTTTTTGGCTCTGTAGAAGCATTTTTCATATACAAATAATGTAAATAAACGACTGTAATATAAATAAACACTCTCACTTCCGCAGAGTACAGAAAAAGACAAACTTGGTGTTAATAATGGCGCGCCTCATACGAGGACCAAAATAATTTAAATACCAGTCTTAATAATCGATACATAATCTACTTTTAATCATCAGTTTTGATTGAAATGCAATAAATATATAAAATTCAACCTGTGTACGTCACATTTTGAATTTTTTTCTTTCAGTATAATTTATGAATCTTGAAACTTGGGGCTCTTGAACGAGATACATTAATTTAATAGCTGAAAAATAAATATTGACTACTGATAAAGAAGTTCTACCATTTAGTATCGACAAAAATAAATAAAATAAAAATAAAAAAATCACAAAAATAAAAATAAAAAAAAATATTTGAACGTTTTCAAATTTTATATTACCTCCAAAGGAACTTTTTTTAACGTTAACACAGGGCAATAATATTTAGTGTCAACAATTTGAAAAGTGAACCGACATTTATACTGAACCAACGCAAAATGCTTAAACGAAATTAATAGCCCTTATGGGCTAACGCCCTTTGGGCTATAAAACACTAGAAACTCAAGATAACATTTTTGGGCGGGTAAAAATATTAGCATTTTTAGGGGCTTAAAAATTGACAAATTACTGTATATTTAATAAACCAGTGCCCTTCATACGGCAAATAAAGAAAGAAGAAGAGTTTTGCTTACACATAGTTTTTTTTCCGCTTTAAAAATAGTGATCGGTTCGGTTTTAGTAATATATATAGAGTTAGAAATCAAAAATCACCAAATCTTTTCTTAAGTTTTGTAATGCAATGTAAATTTATAATGCAAAGCCTATTTCTAAACTGATCTGATTAGTAGCAATATAACTTAAGTAACAAAATATTAAAACATCTACACTCATGTCCATAAATTAAGGATAATGCAAAATCAGGCAAAGGAAGAGTTAGAAGCAAAACAAATTTGACTTATTTGTAAAGCTTATTTATTAAACAAAAGGTAAAGAGAAAAAAAGATGCTATATGTTTGATATTATTAAAAAAATTAGCGATTTTTTCTACCTGGAGCAAATTCCAAAAAATCCTATTTACAAAAAACCAATATTACATGGTTGGTATGATTGTTAACACATTGCATGTCTCCCAGACGATGCAATACAGTCCGTACAACGCCTAGGCATGCTGAGTATCAAATTATCGATCTGATCTTGGCGGATATTACACCACTCAAAAAGCAATGCTCTCCGAAGTTCCGGTAGACGTGTAGGAGGAGGTTGACGGGCTGCAACTCGTCGGCCAAGCATGTCCCACACATGCTGTACTGGATTCAAGTCCGGTGAGAATGCTGGCCAGTCCATACGGGTGATATCCTCCGATTGAAGGCTTACGATGTTTGCACGGTGAGGACGGGCGTTGTCATCCATAAACACAAATTGTGCGCCCATGGCGCCCCGAAACAAACGTACATGTTCCAGAATGACGTCCCGATAGATTTGGCTTGTCATGGTTCCAATTTGAACATGCAGGTCAGTTCTGGAACCCAGATTACTTCCACCCCAAACGAGCACTACTGCACCCCCGTAACGGTGTCTTTCAATGATGTTTTCTTGGTGGTAACGGGTAGCTGGAGCTCTCCATATGAAAGTCCGGCGAGAATCAGACTGCAAGCTGAACCTGGACTCGTCGGAAAACATCACACAAGGCCACTGTTGCGGTGTCCGCAATGCATGCTCTCTACTCCAGGCTAACCGCAGGCGACAGTGAGTTGCAGTAAGTGGAACGCATCTGACAGGTCTACGAGCATATGGACCAATCTGCCCTAAGCGTCTATACACGGTCTGCCTTGAAATTGTCGTACCAGTGGCTGCAGAGAGCAGACGAGACAGGTCTGAGGCTGTGTTCCGCCTGTTTCTTTTGGCAGTAATTGCCAAATACCGGTCCTCATTCGGCGTTGTAACTCTGGGGCGACCTGTGCTGTAACGTCTACTCACATTACCATCATCTTGGAATCGTTGCCAAAGCCTGGTGATGACAATCTGGGCAATTCCAAGTTCGTCTGATACTTACAGTTGGGTACGCCTATATTCCAGACGGCCGATAATTCTACCACATAAAAACCCATCCAAATGCGTCCTTTGTGTCATAACTATTCGGTTTATTGCACTGAAATGCTTATAAAGCGCCTGCGAACAATTTTACTTATATATTTTACTTACTGTATTCCTTATATATTACTCTCTTACACTCTCGTCATTGTGACGTACCATCGGTGTCATCTGGTTACTTCCTGAAATTTGCATATGATTCTTGAAGATGTGTGTAATGATTTTACAGGTGATATATTTATTTTAGAGTTCGATTTCCGCGTGACTTCGAATTATCCTTAATTTATGGACATGAGTGTAGATGACCAATTTTTAAGAATTTCAAGAACAGATAAGAATTCATCAAAGATAGATTATAATTAAAGTTCATATTCCACAACTGTCTGAAACAAGAATTATTGGGTAAAATGACTTGGAATTTTGCTAAAATACTCATGAAGTAACAGAATTTTGTTTGGAAAAAGAAAATAAGTAATAATAATAATAATAATAATAATAATAAAAGCCACTAGTGGATAATAGCTCGCTATTGTGGTGGAAAGCAACGCAAAAGTAATATACATTTTCGAATGATATAAGAAATGTTATGTATGATAACTCACTTTCTGATACAAACCGAAATTGTAGCCGGCTCACACGACATAACTGAGTATTTGTGCAAAGATATTATGTTTGCGATATGCATTGCTAGAATTCACTTTTTTCAGGGTTAAACAAAGCTCAGTTTTTCAAGGTTAAACAAAGCTTTAAACAGAACTTTCTTTAGATATCTATAAAAGCGGAAATCTTAGGATTTTAGATCTTGTGAATGTTTTGGCCGTGTTACATGAAAATTGGGGCTGAGTATTCTTTCATTTCCAAACGGAAGCTGAAGTAGCTGCCTCATTTTTATTGCGAAAATGCAGTGGAGCTTCATTTTGTGCAACAATAATAGTGGTATGTAGATGCTGACGTTGCTGCAGTTTTGCTATAACGTATTTTCGCGAAAGATATTCATATCAATAGTCACTGATAAAAAAGTGATACAGCTTTCAAGATCAACTTCGTCAAAGAAGAAGCTGATAATAAATGCTGCTGTATATGTGCACCACAGAATGATCGTTTGGAAATGAAGAGGGAAGGGAAACGTAGTGCACTTGGATTTGTCCAGGTTCTGCTGTTTTGGAATTAACAGTACTGAAGGTGGTTAAAGGTCTCCAAAATGGTTCAGACTCATTCTACTTTCAACTTGCATCCGAGTGAGAAATTGGACAGCGAGCATTTTGTTTGAATGAAACACTTCTTGAACATGGATAGTTTTGTATGGAGAGCATTTTAGGGTATATTCAGAACTTTACACACCATACTCGACGGTATGATCTTTGGCGATGCTATGTGCATTTGCAGATCCATGAGCACTCATACGAGAGTTATACAAGGGACTGTCAATATAATTCACACAAGTAATTTCCATTGCTTTTTGTAACTGCTATCTGACTGTTGAATGGTTTACGTGCAGAACCAGTCTTTTCAAATATTAAAATAATTTTTTATAAAATGTTTGAAGTTATTTGACCAGAAATTTTACTTTCTAGCAGCTTTTTAATAAAAACTATCATTTTGATTAATCAATTTTAGGAGAAAAGCGCGATTTTTTTAATGATAGCAACATTGCGACAGAACAGCCCACACTTTTATAAGGAATGTATAAAACACGTTCTGTGTTTCCTTTTATATCAAAAAATGTTTTTGAAACGAGCAGATCACTTGAAAGCAGTTTTTATCTTTTGATACCTTTAGCTTATCTTTCTTAGCTTATCTTACCTTTTGATACCTTTTGATACCATCAGAGCGTCAATTAGCAGACTTTTTAAATTCAAATTTTTTATTCGCAAAAAATTCCACTGCTTCACGATAACATTTACTCAAAACTTCCGATCATTCTTAAGCGAGAACTATAATATTCACGCTATACATTTTATTTTTTAGAATACTACCTTTATACTAAGATATGCAGAAGATGCTGATTATATCGGGATAAAACGATCAAAATAAGCTAGTGGGACCGATTCACTGTTCGTTTCATGTATTTCTTCGTGCTGAGCATTGTTTTAAAACACACTGCACACAATTTGGATATTTATTACTATTTTATTCGCTTCAAAGTGAAACTACCAATGCAGTTTGCTTGTTGTTTTACATTTATCTGCCATTTTCCATGTGCATGTAGCTGAAAAATTATCAGATGCAATCTGTATGAAGTATTAGTTTTAAGTTTTCGCTTTACTTCAGCTTTGGACAGACTAAAAGTAAACAAGAAATTCACAAGGTCTGGATTAAACAACTAGTGGCAACACATCAATAGCACTGAAAAGACTTTTTTCAATATATACGGATATTTATATTTCTCCATAATCGCCTAGTATGTCTAACACATTCTGCCGAATTACTAGAAGGCATCATACAATATCAGAATTTCCGCTTCTGCTGATGCTGCTCAGCGACAACCCTAACGCATAGATAGTTTCTCTATACTGTAATGGATCTTTCGCAGTGACTATTTTATTTTAACCAAATGATCCTAATCACACTGACTCATATCGGATATCTGAGGCTGGAAGTCCAGTAGACGAGTGTATCTGGGGAATATAAGTCTTTGTACCTATAGTAGCAAAGAAATTGCGACATGTTGCCATTATTTTTTGTTTAACTCTCATAACAACTTAGTTAGCCATTTAAAATTTTCAAGTATTAAGATTTGAATTCTTCTTGTAGGGGAAAAAGACTTTTTATAACAAATCACCCACCAAATGAGTCAAGTAAGTAAATTGCGTAATTGTAAAAGCTAACAATTTATTTGTTCATCATTTCCATACAGTATTAATAGTTTATTGAATGATTTTTAATGCCGGAAGCTTTTTTGCCAAAATTTATTTACGAAATGTGGTATTTGGCCAATTATAGCACTCTCTTTTCCCAGTTGTTTTACGGTTAGTTTTGCTAAGAGCATAGATTGCTTAAAAGGGGATATAGATATGAGAATTCATGTTATTGGTTTTACTTCACATCTTGTTTCTTTTTGAAACTTATTGGAGGAATTAGTTTTAGAAATTGGTAAATAGCTATATTAAAAATCAAAATCTTAACAATATAACATGCGAGTTCAGAATGATGTAACAAGCAGAGTTTTGTTTTAAACAGAGGGAATTAGTTGTAAAGTAACAAAGTAAAATTAGTTGTAAATGTAGTAGAAATATTCTTATATACTAAAACTGTAAAACTATCAGGTTTATGTCATAAGCGGAGTGACGTGCCACATAACAATTATAGCGGCATGTTATGACATAACAATCTGAGCGGCATGTTATGTTTCTTAAATAATATGCCATGTTTGTTATAACTTAAATAATACCTGCGTCTTAGTTAAAAATGTGCCAGTATCTAAAAGATTAAAATATTTACTCCCCTCGCATCAGAATTATAAATTCTTATCGCAGATAAAAATATTAATATCTTTTTGATATTACCTTTTTTTAAATCCATTTTTCAGACACAGATATGTACACTAATATACAAGAGAGTTGCTAGAATAATAATATTAATGACATACAGATTAAGATTAAAAGTAACTACATGCCTTTTAAGTTATAAGGAAATATTTGGGAAATTATTTCTTTGAATTCCATGCGTATGATTTAGAAAGTTTTAGAAATTAAAACGGCCTTTTTGTATAAGTTTGAAATAAGACACCAGCCATTATTTTTCTGGTACATCCGATGTGCCACAGTGCATTCGTGCTCTAAGTGCAATTATATATTTTACTTATAACTTAAATAATACAGCTTGTTTCATATAAGGGTCTTCTTATTTTATAAATTAAGGATCTAAGCATTGCTCAAAACTGAAATTCGTATGCGAATCCGATCCTTTTTACATTAAAAATGCATTTCAACAGTTCACAGAAGTAAGTAACACATTTGCGATTGCTAAATGCAACACTCCATCTATATACGAAAGTAACAGTACAGCAAATACGAGCTTAAACTCAAATGACGCCCATCCCTAGAGGGATTCTACAACAATTACACTCATGCTGTGGAAAAGTTTTGCCATTTAAATTTCAAGAGAGAATAGCCACAGGAAGACTTGCCAGATTTAATTTGGCTGATTAAAATATGCATAATATCAGGAATCAGCACTAGGTCTGCTTTATGAATCGAATGTACCAGTTTGAGTTATAAATGGCGAGAAATGAAAAAGCAGATTATCAAAAAGTATTATCAAAATGCTAAAGCAGTTAGAAAAAAGAAAATAATTTAAAAGATGAACTTATGAGAATTTCTGACATTTTTATAGCTAAGAGGAAAGAAAGGAGGTGTCAAAATGAGATTAGTGATTACATTTAGAGAAGAATATCATCTATTAAGATTAAGAAAAGCTTAAAACTTAATGAAAAAGAAGAGGTATTTTGCTATTAAAAACCACCACATTCTGCAGTCTGATTTTATTCAAAAATCAATTCATTTTTGATAAGAAGACTGTGAAGAACAAGTATGAAATGCCTTAAAACAAAAGAGTATAAAACGGTTTTATTTTATTTCGTTAAATACGTTTTGACCCAAAAAGAAAGTAAACAAAAATTTCCTCCAAAAGCATTGGTATTGGTAAATGGATTTATGAACGGCTATCAAAACACTGCTGAATGGGGAAGAATTTGAAAACGTGGGTAGGATTGAATTCTGAGAATGAATTGAACAGACAAATTAATCGAAATCAGTTTTTATGAGCTTCAATATATAAACTTTTTCACCACATTCTTCAGCAGATGCTGTTTATTAATTTTTGTCAAAATATATGTTTCAGATAATTCTCTAACAGCTTAGCATTAAAGGAAAAACTTAGTACAGATAAATTATTTTTGTTAGAGTTAATTATATCAGCAGCATTATTCTAGAATATTTCTTATCTTTTAATGACATGCAGTTTCGATTGCAGATTTAATGCTACATTATTGCTGATGCTAAAGTACGTCATATAACCAGCTTCGATTCAATGCAAATAAAATTATTAATTCTTGATTCAATGCAATAAAAATTTGAATATTTCAGTATTTAAACTTCCACACTGCTGGGATTTATTGAAATTAATCACTACAAATAATCTTTAAACTTTTTGTTTGAGGAGGGCAGGATATTTTTGGCACTGTTAATTTGAAGATGTAAGTTTATTTTCGCATGAGACAAAGTTTTTCTAGTTTTCTTAGTATCTTCAATTAATAATTACAATTAAATATTTGGATTAATTAGTTTCTAGGATTTGAGTAAAAGCAAAGCATAAAAGAAACTTCTCCCAATCCTAGAAAGGGATATATTCACGGAGGCCCACTGGTTGGTTTCCGCTCATTACACATGTGGGGAAACCACGAAAGAGAGTTATAAGTATTATCTGGCAGTAATGGGAAAGGTATAGGAAACACTGGCTTATATTTATGCAGCGATACTGCTCATATCAGAGGAAAATTGGATATATATCCCAAATCAAATATTTTCTGCACTATATCACTATAGTTTATTTTCTTACAATACTGTCTTTTTAAATTGTTTTTACTTCTTTCTACAAAATAAAGGAAGCAATGCAATCGCGAAAAATTTCGGGTATCATATTTCAACAAAAATATACATTTCAACCGCTCTCGAAACCATTTGAACGATAGTTTTTGCGTGACATCTGTACCTATAGGCTAAATAAAGGACTGATTTTGCCAAAAAGAATTATAAAATGGATTCAGAAGAGTTTTTTCCCCTTGACGTCTGTACGTATCTCGTATAATTCAAGAACGACTAGCCGTTGAAATTTTGTATATGGGACTGCTATAACATGTATTTGTGCACCTCCTTTTTTTTGTTGCAATCGGCTGTACTAGTGGTATATATGTATATATATTCGCACTCTGTTACCTCGTTCTATGAGCTTAGTTTTTTTATTCTTATATGCCCGTAACTTGTGCATTTTCTTATTTAAAAATTATTGAATTATGTGGTTTTTATGTCTTTAGTTAATCTACATGCAATAATTGTAGAATTATCAACAATTTAGAAACTTTAAGTAGCGAGTTAAGCCTAACAAATCGCCATTTGTTTACATTTGAAACTCAGATGAGTAGTGAATTAAGTCAGTTTCTGCCCCTACAGTGTCTTTTTGCCAACTGGGACCAAAAGTAATCTTTCAGTTTTGTGCACTGAAAAATATGCCTATTTACCTCCTGGCCGAATTTCTTATATTTGCGTAGAAACTCTAATTTCAGCTGTGAAAATTGCTTTTTTAACTGTTTTAAATTTAAGTGATTTCTTATGGAATTTGGAATACGAATATACACTGGTGCGCAAAAATTAAGGACGAAGTCGAAAAATTAGCATATCAGCTGAACGAAGAGGCAGAGCGGACAGAAAGACCAATCAGGAGATTAAGTAAGGTGATGTACGGTAGCACATGCACAGATATGCAGGTAGACGTAATGGGGGAGTGTCTGAGTAGTATAAAGCATGTTGTCGGTGTAAGATCAGTATTTCTGGCAAAGAGATTGCACGCCGTATAGCAGTTAAAATCACACTGAGTTGCTGCCTCAGCGAGAAATGGCGAATAATCAATCTGTTAGACGACACCTGGATGCTTTTACCCGAGGTCGAATCATTGGGAAGTTGGAGGAAGGCCGCAGTGTGACAAGTGCGGTTGCAGAGTTCGGAATTGCTCACAGCATCGTTTCACGACTTTGGAGACAATTTCAAACTACAGGAACAGCTATCCGGGGGTTTAGTAGTGGTCGTCCACGAGGAACCACACCCGCAGATGATCGGTATATTGCTTTACAGGCCAGAAGAAACAGGCGGCAGACAGCGGGAGAAATCGCTAGACACACGACACAGGCGACTGGACGACCGATATCGCGTTTTACCGTGGCCAGAAGACTGCACGGTGGTGGTCTGTTTGCACGATGCACTGTACGGTGTGTACCTCTAACGCCTGCCCATCGGAGAAGGCGTTCTCTGTGGGCCGGGAACATCGGAATTGGAGAGACAATGAATGGGGACGAGTACTCTTTACAGATGAGAGCAGATTCAGTATGAGTAGCGATTCTCATCGCATACTCATCGGGAGAGAGCGGGGAAGCCGCAATCATTCCTCGACATCATTGAAAGGGACAGGTATGGAGGTGGCGGTGTTCTCGTTTGGGGAGGCATCATGCTTGGTAGTCGTACAGACCTTCACATCTTCGACGCAGGTTCAGTCAACGGGACCCGTTATTGTAACGAGATTCTTCTTCCATATGTGCGTCTTTTTAGAGGCGCTATGGGTCCACAGTTCCTTTTCATGGACGACAATGCACCATGTCATCGCACATTAGCTGCCGAACAGCTCTTAGAGAGTGAGGATATTGAACGTATGGATTGGCCGGCACGATCTCCGGATCTCAATCCCATCGAGCATGTATGGGATTTTCTAGGCAGACGCTTGGCAGCTCGTACCTTACCACCAGTAACGATTCCGGAGCTTCGATTGGCGCTGCAAGACGAATGGGCAGCAATGCCTCAACAACTCATGGACACCCTCATTCTCAGCATGGGCAGACGCTGTGAAACCTGCCTAACAGTCAGGGAAGATCATATCCCCTATTAAAGACCGGATGTTTCTTGCTGGACACCCATCACAGGGATGTTTCGGCTTTCAGTCGCATTGCGCTCCATGCTACTTTTTCAATAAAGCTTCTTTTTATCCCTCTGATTTCTGTTTTAATAAGTGTTGCTTACATTACTCATGTCCTTACGTATTGGGGATCTTACGGTATTAAATGTGTTGATTTGGAAAGCTTTTGTACAAAGTTATATTGAAAAAACCGTCTCGTCCTTAATTTTTGCACACCAGTGTAGGTTAGAGAATTTGTTTCAGTCAGGTGGAGAAGAAATTTTAAGTTTGCGGTGAAAGGCGACTACTAGTTTGTTGATGATGGAAGCTTCTTTTACATCTGTGTTTTGGTAGGTAATAAGTTGGTGAAATTCAGTTTCAATTATTTGGCTATAAAATTGTTTTCTGTGATACTGAAGTTGCTTGCTTTGTCTATTTTGGCAACACAAAAATTCTACTTTTTTTTCCAGTATTTAAGTGCACGCCAGTTTAAATTTCTTGTAAATTTAATTTCACTTGGTCTATTCTTCTTTCTATCACTTAAAATACAATACAAAGTGAACAAAATTTATAATATCTATATGGTTGATAACTCTGAACATTTTCAGTAAGTCCCAGTAAGTCTCATGCAACCTATACCGCACATTTAAAAAAAGGGAGGGGAAGGGAATTAAAACCTGATTTCTTTTTTAAAATATTAAGTCAAAGCATATCGAAAGATAATCTTTGCCAGAAGGTTCCTTATGCATAATAAATCATGAAAACACTAGTTTCGAACTCTTTAAAATTCTCATCTGCCTTTCATCATTAGCAATGTCATTCCAACTCAAGAAACAAAAGAGTAACCAAGCGTAAGCGGATTTCAGATTTATCTGGTACTTCTGCTGAAGGGCGAGAGATGTTAAACAAATTTCATGTCATTCGGTCGACTGGGCCAAATCGGAAAGTTTCCCTTCACCTTTCCCTTTCAAATTGCTATTTTTCCATTTCTGCTATTAAGTACGGGTTTTGCAACTTATTTTGTCCTGCTTCCTTATTCAGTATCCTGCTACGACCCTTGCGCATTAGGTAACTCGGTGACCCCTCTTTTGGGGAGTTCCAGACAGCTTTCCTGCTATTTGAAAAGGAATAGTTCACTTTTATTTTTTCACCTTTATTCAGGCAGGGTATGCCATACTTAGCGCAACCTGCAAAACCACTAGTTCCTCATCTTCTTTGAGAATTTTGTTCTCCTTTTAGGCGTCTGTTCTGCAGTTTTAAATAAGTCTTCCTATTTGATGCTTTCTACATTAAGTAAGTAAATTTTCTTTGTCTTCTATATATACTGGATATTGAATTCTTTTATTCTTACTTTGCTATATTGTCTCTGTTTATGATTAGGTATTTAAAATTGAGAAAAAGGTTGGATTTTTGACTTTTTGACTTTTGGGCAGGTCTCAATGTACAAAACTGGAAACTCAGGGTAAAATGTCTTACGTTGAGTCCTCCTCCTATAATTCTTTTTAATATAATAGCTATTACTGATGAGCATCATATAAAATAATTCATGAAATAATCTTAATATTATTAAGTCTTAATATTATTTTCATCTAAAGTTATTTAAACTAAAGATGTATTTAACTTATATGTTTTATCTTCTGGTTTCAGTTGATTAGTTGTTGTATAAAGCTTGGGCATTTTTAACCAGGGTCTTGTTTTTATACAAAAGAAGGGGGGGAAACCTAGAATAAGAAGCAAAAGAATTTATTCTGATTATAATATATTTTGATATATTATATTTATTCTGATATATATATATATATATATATATATATATATATTCTGATTATATTAGCAACTTGAATTAATTCAAGTACTCAGAAAAGATGAAAGTAATGCAAATATTTTTAACAGTTTTTATAATATTATCAATTTTATCTCTTTTATAATTTTATCTATTTTATAATGTTACTTAGAATATGACCGACCACGCCTACCATAATCATGATTTTCACATCAATGTGACATCACGTGCGCTTCAAGCATGGTGGACTTAAAATAATAGAGACAATAACTGTGCAGTTTAGCAATAGTTTACAAATAGAAGTTTCGTTAACTTCACCAATGAGAGTGCAATAAATGATCCAGTATCTGGTTTTTCAAGAAAGGCATATAAAACAAAAATATGAATTTTTTTTTCTGCTTGTAATTTTACATTTTTTAAACGTAGAAATTAAAAAAATATGTATATATAAAAGTTTACATACTTTAAATATTTTTGAAGGTTTCCTCCGGAGCCACCACTAAAAGTGAAGCATATGTCCTGTTTGTCGTTACTTAAATTAGATTCTGCTCTCGCTCAAATCTGGATAAGGCTAACTAGGTAGCCCTCATATCCATTGCTTTAAATAAATAATCGGTACTTACGTATTAATGCAACTTCCTTGGCACACTTTGGGATTATTTTATAAATGGAAAGGTGAGAGTTACTTATCAGGTACAAGTTGGTGGTTTTCGCTCCTTCTTCTTGGGAAGATTTCCAGACTATCGATATTTATCGCAAGTCGGTAAACATTATCAACACATACAAAGAAAACATACTTTCGCATTGAAAAATAAATCCCATTCTTCTTCAGATCTTTTTGTAATTTTTTTGTTTTTTTCTTCTCCCAAAGTACACAGCGATCTGTCTTTGTTTGAAAATGCATTACAGAACTGCGAAGACTCGGCTTCGGGCAACCTTCGGCAATAGAGGCTATCTAGTGAAACACATTACCTCGTTGTTCCTTTTAGAAAATCTTCAGCAAAATTCTGTATTCCGCAGAAATTTTACGGCAGTTTCTCCCATTTCTAAGAAATTCCACAAGCTCATATTTTGAAACTAAGTTTAAGGTAAAAAATATCACGATTTGTAGATAAAAACCTTTGGAACTTGGAATGCAGCAAAAAAGAATACATACAGAAACGGTGGCGTTGCTTGACTGAACGACTGTTATGAGCTTGGTTCCGGAAGAATGGTTATACGCACGGTTTCCAGAGTTTGGTACACTCTAAAAATTTGGAGACCTCTCCTGAGATGGTTGCGTTAACACGTAAGTACCAAATAATTTAATATAATGCCTCCTGGCTATACTTCTACTCTGCAGTTTCTCAAAAAATAAAATAAAATAAAATGAAATAAAAAATTAATAAATAAAATAAACAAAAATAAATATAGAGTAAAATATGATAAAACTAAAGTAAAAAAATCGATTTTCCTTTATTTTCATAAATTTATTACTAATTGTCATTAACTATGCTTAAAATTAATATAAAAATACAGAATTTGCTTTTTCATCAAATGCAGATTCTTTGTGTTACAGTCATTTGCATACTTTTTACTCTGATGGCAACTTTTTAAATTCTTTTTAATAATTATTTGAAATATATTATGCTTTACATTCTACCGTCTTATTAGGTAAAAGGCATACTGGAGCCCATTTTCAAAATATTTTTAGTTCCGTAAAGGCCACTGCTAAACATATTATAAAAAGTGACTCTATTTTATCAGAACATCCTTGAACAGTCATAATATTTTTTAGATTTCGGGTAATCAACAAAATGAAGTTTTCTTAATTATCCAAAATAAAGTTTTCTTAAACTATTTTTTATCGATCTAAAAATGGCTTATCCATTCTCCTTCTCTCACCACATGCAGTTTTGGGTAATGTTAACATATAGTCTGTCATGTTGCTTTTACAAGGCGAGGAAAAGCTTAATTGAATTTGTGACGCATGCGCTTTTTCTACCTAAGAATGTGAATTTGTAAAATTTTTCCTTTCTCATTTTTGTTTAAAATTATTTTGGGCAAGTAAGTACTACTTGTGCGAAATTTTCCGTCATGTAGAGTGAAGAACTGAGGTGTAGAATCCAATTACATGCTCCTAGCATTCATTACAGAATTTTTTAAAGCTTTCTCCTACCAGTTTATATCTTTATGGAAATTTTGTCCTTGGTCTTATTGCGGTGCATTTGTTTTACTGAGAAATGTGAGATTCGAATGCAAATATAATGAATTATGGCATTCCTTCCGTCCTTACTCTTGAAGTACAGTGATTAGCATATGCATCTAGCAACTAGAAAATACTTTTTCTAATTTGTGGCGAAAACACTGGAATTTTCGTATCTTTGTCCTATATCTTACAAATTACTAAATTAATGGTATATCAGAAATTTTATATGTAAGCCATTTTTAAATAACTATTAGCAGCACTGGATATTCTAACATTAGTACTCCCAACCCTATTTAAGATTACTACCGAAACTGTTAGGTGATTCTGGTCTTATGCCAAAGAGATTGTCTTACAAATGTGATACTTAATAACGTTATTTGTTTCTGCTCTTAGGAATACCGATAAATTAGTGACTTTTTATACGGGAGTGCTCATTGAGGAAGAGTCCTTAGTTCATACAGAAGAAAGATATCTTATGCTTTTAGAATATTTAAAGCTCATAGAATATTTAAAGCTCATTTTCAAAATATTGAATTTTCATGAAACATTTCAAAAATTATAATAACGTTAATTAATTTTCTTAAATTTTCTAATACAAGCATAAATATTTAAAACCTTCTCATTGTCATCATATGAAATTATTAGCTAACTGTAATCTATTTTTGCTGGTATTATTTAACTCTCTTTGATGTGTTTCACATTATAAGGTATTTCTCCTGTCTTCTTAGTATGCCTTTGTGGTGTAATGGTCAGCACGCTCGACGCGTATTCGAGAGGTCCGAGTCCCGCGAAGGCATTGCTCATTTTTCATCTCCTGTTTCCAAAATAAACCTATTGTCTCTACAGTGGCGCCCGAACTAAACATATCTTTCACTGTCGGGAATTCCAGGAAGTAAGTCGATTCCAGTGAATTATTTTAATGTAGTGGGGAAACATAATTTTGCTTTCTAGAACAAATCCGTGGAGTAATAGTGAACACGCTCGACACGTTTTCGAGAGGTCCAAGGTTCGAGTCCCGGCGACGGCATTGCTCACTTCTCCAGCATTAAAAAAAAAAAAAAAAAAAAAAAAAAAAAAAAAAAAAAAAAAACCTAATGACTCTACAACCTTAAAAGCGATTCTGTCGGATAAGGAAAATTAATAATACTATTCATCTAAGTTTTGCTACAATTAGTTAGTAAAATAAAATTAAAATTAAAAATACTTTTGGAAAGATTTTTGAGACATATATAATTTTCAGCATCTTTAGGTCAACATCAGAAGAAAAATAAAAACTCATCATCACGAAGCAATGGTTTCCTCTTCCTTAGAATATCTAAGAAACCATTATCCACAGATTCTAAAAATATTACATTTAAAACTTATCATTAAAGGAAGTTTCATATGTTACAATGTCTAGAGTTTTTTAGAATTATTTTTGTTCAAAAGAAAGTGAAAGTGAAAGGAAGCAATAAAACAAATATAACCACATCAGTAAAACATCTGTTGATAAAATCGAGCTTCCTTATATAACATATATTTTTTGACTCTCTGACATCCCAAGAATATCAATTACTTCTTCATCCCATTTTAGAGTAGGTGGTCAGTTCACTTCCTGCTCCCAATATAAAGTGAGGGCAATAATCATATCACGAATTCATTTTCTGAACAGCTTGGTGCTCATTTTGTTGTCTTTAAACATTGTTGATTAGTAGGTCACTCCTTAAAAATATCTTTCTCTATCCGGAATTCCAGGAAGTAAGTCGATTCCAGTGAATTATTTTAATGTAGTGAGGAAACATAATTTTGCTTTCTAGAACAAATCAATTAATTATTTGAAGATTCCATAGCTGATGGTCTAGACTCTAATTCTGCGAATGTATTAAGCTTATTCACAGGAAATAAATAATCCTGCTAATAACAGGCAAAGGGTATCATTAATACTTGCATTTTTAAAGATAATCATAGGCATATGTTAATTAGACATTAAAATTATACTAGTATAATAGTTTAATTGCCAATAAAAAACTTACTGAAACACAAATAATTAACGAAAATACCAATTTTCAAAAAACTTTTAGAAAAGAGATCGAAATTTTTTAATAGAATACGCAATGCTTGATTGATGACTCTTTAGTATTAAAATCAGCTGTTAATAAAAGTTCACAAAGTTATATTCGAATTCAATTTATTAATCATAAATAACTATTATTTTCTCAGTTAAACACCATTATTAATAAAACAACAGTCTTATTAACAGAAGATTAAATAGCGTTGTTATAAAAAGTAGCCTTGATATAGGAGATACATGACCTCAATAGAAAAATTCATAATTACATTAATAAAACTTTATTAATAAAAAGAGTGTACTTTATTTATATTAATAATATAATTTCGCTAATGAATTTTAATTTCACAAATGAGACCGAAAATTTTATTAATTTGAAGTTTTGATATTGGGTGCAGGAATGATCTTTAGAATTAATTAATTAACGTGAATTATGTATGAGGGCTGTCTGCCTAAGAGAATGCATACTTGTGAAAAGTTTTTTTAAAAGTAAACTGGTTTTTATTCGCCTTACACACGGGAAAAGCTATGAAAGCTTTAAACAGTCACCTTATTCATCTACCAGAAACAGAACCTGAGATATGCTATAAGGTACTGGTAGGCTGACGAGAACGTTCAAGAGAGAATTAGATAGATTAATAGAACAGAAATACACTTCATAAAAAGGCCTCCTAATCTTATACGCAAAGGGAAATTACTGTGATTAATTAAATGTATTAGATATGCTAATTAAAACTAATTAACGTTAGTAATAGGAAATTAATAGTTTTCCTATTTAAAACCTCTAATGTTATAAATAACATAGAAGTAAATTAGTTATTGGAAAGTTTATACATTTAATAAGAGCTGCTACCTATAACCTGGAAATGTGTTAATTCAATTAGGCCTTTAAAATCGTTCCGTACGGTCAATGTAAGATACAAGTTTTTCTGTTATATTTACAACTGCTCGGGAATTCTTTGAATTCTTGTAAAAAGGTAAAATATTTTTAAAGTATTTCAGAATATTTTACAGGTGTTCTTAGATTTAAAGGACCCATTAAAGAACTTAATCTGTGAAAATACAAAGCAAATGTGTTGACGTAATAATATTGGGAAGATAATATAATATCATAATTTTAGCTAACATTTTACAACTAAAATAATCAGAGTTTATTCATATTTTAAACAGCTCAAAGAAAATTTTAGGTTTCATTAATTTTTTTGTTTTCATTATTGCTTTCATTCATTGCGAATTAATCTAGACGTTCTAAATTAATTTTAAAACCTTGAAAAAATTTTTATGCAATACAGAATGTGACATTTTATACTATACCAAACTGTTAAAAATAATGGACATTGATTTTATTCATTATTCAGTTTCTATTGCTTTTGAAATTTTATTCCCCCAAACATTTTACTTTTTAAAGTATGATAATTAAAGAATATCTTCACGCGCGACAAAGTTTATTTTCTTATTTCTTTATAAAATCGTTTAGATATCCTAACATAATATGATAATTTTTTACAAAAATTAACATATTTAGAACATATTTAAATTCTTAAATGTACAGAAATTAAAATTTAAACATCAAAAATCAATATTTCAAGCCTATGAGTTTCTTTCAGATAATAAGCCTTAATGTTCAGTATTAGATAACTTTTTAATTCGTTACTTTACAATGAAATGTATAAATTTTATATTAAACGCAATTTTATGATTTTTTTTAAAGTAAAAATGCAAAAGAAAGGATAAAAATCAGAAAAAAAAAAAAAAAAAAAAAAAGCCCAAAACTTTTTATTATTATCAGTGCTAAAGAATAATCGCAAGCATTTTCTTTTACCGCTAATGCCATTAAACGTAGAATGTACGCCGTTAATTCTCTTAAAATGATAAAAAAAATTAATTGGGTATCTTTCCTTTAAAGACGCTGAGCATTGTGTAAGAGCCAACTGCATCTTTTAAACTTGCATTAAAAAAAGAGTGAGAGCTATAAGACGAAAGAAGTGAAATGCGTTTACTTCTGGGGAACTAGAGCTGTAATCAACGAAAGGCGAGTAAATATTCAGCATGCTCTATTTTAAGCAATTATTATATAAGTGTGACTGTATAATATCGCGTGCTACTTTTAAAATAACGGGCATCTTACCTAGTCCATCTTCCATGCATGACGGAAACGTCAATGGTGCTGTCACGTATGAACGCACATATGTTTATTCCTGTTTATGGTCACAGATAACATCTTCCTGAAATATAAAACGCTGAGAATTTATTTTTGTATTGAGAAGGGAGGTATTTCTCAGTTATCTCATAAATTTCTACACAAATGTTGAGAAGTCTAAGACATTTGTAGAAAATATGCATCAACTTTACAGCATGTTTTAATAAGCACTGCAAATATGTCTACTCCAGTTGAATTTTGTATTTTTTCTTAACTTTCTTGTTTTTCTTAACTTTCCTGATTAATTTTGCCGCGCAAAGAGTGATAGCAAAATTTTATTCTAATTAAAGAACTAATAAAATCTCAAATATAAAAAATACTCAGTTACCTAGAAAGGACATGATAAACGTAAAAGAAAAATAAATTAACAAGTATGAAAATCTGTCTCGAAATAACAATACAGAAATAAAAATTGAATAATACAGAACAATACAAAATTATTATAATCTGAAGAACTTAAAATTATAAACTAGCATCTCAAAGATTTATCTTTAAAACTTCAAAAAGTTATGAAAAAATTAAAAACTAAGGAATGTAAAACCCAGAATATTAAAAAGAATTTGCATTCTGACATTTTATATTTGTTCAGCCAGAAACGATAAGCGTTCCTTTAATTTTCATCCTGTAAGTAATATTCCACGGTGTAATGAACAAGCAATTTGTGTAGAATTAAGGAACATAGAAAAAGATTAGAATTTTTTAATGAAATATAGAGATTAAAGAATCCTACTTCATGCGTAATTTCTTCAATTTTATCATTTTGAAATTTCATCTACAATTTGAAATAATATTAATCGCGTATGAAAATAAATAAAATAATTAAATCTGATTTTGAAATGCGACTTTCTTGTATCTACACCCTAATTTATTCGCGCACTTAAATGAACTGATTAAAAATTCTTGAATTGTAAGAATTTAAAAATACCTAAGTAACAATTCTCTTATTAGGGAGGACTGAAAAATTTAATAGCTCATGTTTAAAACTTAACTCATATGAAGTAAATAAATATTTGAGAGCAAATTCAGGCAATAGTATTCTGACCGATAAAATTTTCTTATTTCTTCGTCCGATAAAATTTTCCTCCATTATTCATTATCAAAGTAGTGAATAATCATATTGGTGCAAAAATGACACTAACGTGAATATAACGTGTATAATCTTACATTAATAAAGATAGAACATTTACAGTAATGGAAATATAATACTTAAATCAGCTTATCTTAAAGTGTGGGCCACGACCAAAGAAGGAGTCGCAAAGCGAAATATTGATGTTACAAAAATTTAATTCACATACATGAATTTAAAGAAACATTTGTTGTAATCTTTCCATTGTCTTTAATTTAATATAGTAATATCTTTTCTTTACAGCGCAAACCTAAAATCGTAATACTGCTTTATGTTGAGTTGTAAGTTATATTTACATATTGAAAAATACCACTAAGTATATCATAATAGAGATGTGACACAGCAATTTTGACATATATTTCAGAACCAAAATATAGTTGAAATTCATAGTACGTAACGTTCTGCAACGCGCAGCATGTCGAAAATACGTTGGGAGTCTGAGACTAGTGTAGTTATAAAGCTTTGCCATTATAGTTCTTTTTTCAGTTATTTTTGTTTTATTGCAATAAATGTGTACATAGAAAAAACAATACAATAATGTGTGTTACTTGACTAAGGTTGGTATCTATTTGAATAATTATTACGAGAAATGCTTTCACTTATATTTTAGGTACCCATAGGTAAATAATTGAATTTCGAGTGACAAATTGCTGACGCAGATGGCTATCTATAAAATCTCTTCAAGCAAAATCTAATTATCAGAAAGAGGCATCTTAGATGTGAAAATTAAAATAGAATGAGACATTTCTTTACTTTCCTTTATTTTCACTAACTGTGATAGTAATAAACAATCTATTTGTTTAATTTACAATAACCTGTTAGTTACAGAAGTTATGAAACCATCAAAATGAAAAAGGCATCTTGAATCGTATCCTTCGTATCAGTAAATCAAAAGAACATTTCGAATGAATGTTAAAATCTTCAAATAAAGGAAAACAATATTTTGAGAAATTTAAGTTTATAATTCTTTTCTTGCGTCATACATTCAAGTCTCAAGTTTCATGGACTGCTAAAAATAAAAAGCCATAGACCATTGGAGAAGGTCTTGTTTAAAAAAGAGCTATATAAAAGTGCTTGTATATAAATTGCATAAGTATTTCACGGAAGTAAATATGGCGATGAGTCTGGAAAATTTCTTTGTTAAACGACATTGACGCCAATAGAATTTCTGGAAATTAGCAACTTATTACTAGATTTGAAGAGTACCCAAAATTTACAATTCACTTTAAGGGAACAAATGATATTTTAAACACAGCTTAGTTGTTGGGCACATGTCAGATTAAAGAAAAAATTGATGAAGGATTGTTATTTTGTCGTCTTTTGGAAAAAATGCAAGAGAAGATGTATATAGATATGTTACGGTGAAACACCGAAATCTGGAGAAAGTCGACTTTCACCGGTGAATGTCAACATTCACATAGTCACTTGGTGTATGTCCGAAATATTTTCCAAATACTCTTATTTCTGACTTACAGCGGTAAATATCGACACCCTGTACTAATGGTGAATCTTGAACATATAAAAATATTATAGTTTCTTTTCCGTAATTTAGTCGCGAAAAAACGCACTTGAGACTTAAAATAAGAACTTAACATAAGAACTTAAAACACACAGTACATTAAAAATGAGAAAGGAAAATAATAGTACTGTATAATTAAGTAAGTTAAAAACTTATTTAACTATACAGTACGTTCTAAATGAGAAAATGAAATAATAGTAATAAAAAACTTACTAAATTATGTGATTCAAATCTTATTTATTGCAACAACTTAAACTATTATGACACTTTATGACCTCTCTTTTCGACCTACACCATAGCATATCTGTTGATTGTCGACATACACACGGTGAGGATCCGAATGTACAAGAATGTAATGCAATATTCTATCTTTCACCGATGTATTTGGTGAATGTTGACATTCTCCGGTGAAAGTGGACATTCTCCAATTTCGGTCTTTCACGGTAACATATGTTTATATAGTAAAGCTCAGATTTTTCAAACTAAAGGTTTAGAATGGAAAAATTGCGTTGGAATATACGCAGATGATGCCAAAGTAATAGCGGACGAAAGTAGTGGTTTTAAATAATTTGTTAAAGCTGCTAGTAATGATCATTATTATTTTTAATCACTATCTGATATATCAAAGATGTCTTGTAGAATACAAAAAAGGGCTATATAATTCAATGATGTGCTTACAGGATACTGTCAAAATTATAAAGTTTTAGTAAAATACCAAAAGCGGTGTTCTACAAAGCAGCTAATTTTCAAATCTCTATAAAGACGTAAACTCCGAATAAAAAAAATTATAATTACACGCAAAAGTAAGATGGATGTCAAAAGAAAAAAGTGTGAGAGGATTCTAGCTATTAAAAGGCTAAATTGTTAAAATTTTCTCTGAATAAAAATTTGAGCTTGCTTCTCTTTTCCAAAATAATGTTTGGCTATCAATGCTGTGATATTTGTCAGACATTTTTTTAAGAAATTAAACGATATCAACTTCTTCTTTCAAAGAAAAATAGCAATATATTTGTTATATTCATGTTAATATTACTTGATAAATAAATAAATAAGTGTCATTACTACAGGATAACATAACACATTTATTATTACAAACCAACATCAAGTGGCGATTACTTCAGTTCAGTTCAACAAGCAACTAGTGTGTTGCCACATATATATAACATCTCCCCTCTTTAGGGAGAGTCATAGTAATCACTGCATTACATAATTATCACATTTTACATTACGTGGATTTACATTACGACCACTTCTTGTTTTATATACACAATCACGATTAATATTATTGCTATTATCTTGATGGTGAGGATCATTATGTATTTTTGGATGTTCGCTACTTCTATTTTCCTCATTCTCATTACATAGATAATAATAGTCTAATGTCACTAAATTCTGAATTTAGTTTTTCTTAAATGGAATTTATTCCGTCTAATTAACCTATTATCTTTTGTTCTAATCCAATATGATCTAGGAGTTGAATGCTTTTTTAAAACTATAGCGGGCTCCCCTTTTTTTTCCCACCTCAACATTACCTTTTCCACAGGAATAAATTCAGGTCTTTCCCTTGCATGCTTATCATAATAGATTTTAGCCTGTTTCTGCTTGCTCCTCATCTTTTCTCTATATTGATCTTTTAAGTTGGTTTCAATTATGTTTGTGCAATTGGTAACCGTGTTCTTAAATTCATATTTAATAGCATTTGACTTGGGGATAAATTTATACCTGAAATTGGAGTATTTCTATATTCCAGTAAAGCTTCATTTAATTTCTCCAATCCTGCTTTTCTAAATAAACTCTTAGTTATTACCAATTACGCGATGTTATATTTACACGCGATGTTATATTCATACGCGATTCGATATCGAATATAAATTCGATGTTTATTCATGTTAATATTACTTGATCAATGAATAAGTGTCATTACTACAGAATCACAGAATACATTGTTTATTACAAACCAACATCAACTGGCGATTACTTCAGTTCAGTTCAACAAGCAACTAGTGTGTTGCCACATATATATAACAATATTTACCTCAAATGATGAAATGTTGAAATTGGAGGTTTTATTAAAAGAACCAACATTTGGAAGAATAGGGTAGAAAATATTTCATTCGAAATGTTTTCGACTGTCAAGACTTTTACAGTTGAAAAAAAATAATTGTGAAATTTTAATTGCAAATAAAATTAATAATAACAATAATAAAGATTTCAGATTTTATATTACGCCCAAAGGCGCGTTTTTTAACGTTTCATGTGTTACCTTTATATATTATACTTGTGCCGTTATGCACCATATACTTACGTGAAACGAATTTTACAGATTTAAAATTTATTAAATCAAAATATTGCTGAAGGCTGAAAAATGATGTGTATGTTTTATGTCCAGCAGCGTCAAATATTGTACCAAGATTAAATTTTTTATGCAGCACATCTGTCTCATTAAAATGCGATTTCCTTTCGTTAATTTTTGTACGCTTGAAACAAATGCTAAAACTTCAACTTTCACAAGTATATTGTTAGCCAAAGAAACAAATTATTTATGAGAAAATATTTATTTTTAGTCCAAAGGGGCAATTTGCCCTGAAGGACTATTAATTTCGCTTTGGCATTTTGCGTTGAAAACTTTAAAAGGCTGTATCAATTTTCAAATCGTTGCCACCATATATTATCACCTTGTCTTATATTTAAAGAAATTAAATGATGAAGAATCTGCATAAATATATGTACATTTCTCGCATTGTGATAAAACAACGGTACCTAGAGCCAACCAATTTTAAATAATGTAATCTTCCATAGAATATGGACATGTGGAAGACCTAATTTTAATTTGAAATTTGTTTTATTATCGATTTCAGATTTTGTAACACTTGAACAAATTTTTGATTAAAAAACTAAACGATGTCAAGGCGAGCAATGGCAACACTGTACGAAAAAAAATATTTTTATCTCCAGCGCGCGAGACTGTGTATCAGAAATTCTAAAGATATGCTCATTTTAAAATTATTTTGAGGTATTGATGTTGAACTGAATTATATCGTTTGAGTACGTAGAACATGATATTTAATAAATTAAAGTAACACACAAAAAATTAAGAAAACGCTGCTTTGGACGTAATTTAAAATCTGAAACCTTTCAGATTTTTGTCCTTTTTTGTTTAATTATATCTTTATTTTATATTTAGCATTTGGGGTTGAGAAGAAATCTCGATGATAAAAAGAGACGTGAATGAAAAGTTTTAGCAGCTCAGATTTAGATAAATCAATTCAAAATATTCTGTAATACCTGAAACAGATTTCGAATTCATTGTGTGTTTCCCTTCTAATTAGATCTCATACACATAAGTTAACCTAATAAAGGATGATCAAAGAGTTCATAGGATTTGACTAAAACCTAATCATACCTAATGGTTTTAATTTGAAATTCAAGTTATTTAAATTTACGCTTGGATTGATTTATACGCTTAAATGGACTGATGTTCATGATCGGCTTTGCTTTGTTTAGATGCAAAAAGATTCACTGTAATTTTTAACTGTCTGAAAATACTTAAACTAAGAATATTTCAAGGAAAACTTAGATTACACTTCTTCCATAGCAGAAAAAGGGAAAGTTCGCTCGGGATTAAAGAACAGATTATGTGAAAGAACTACTTCTTCGAAAGCAAATAAGGGTAATAGTATTTTGATCATTGGTCCGATGAGTTTTATGAACACGTTGAGCTAAATTTAATATAAACGTTTTAATCTCATAATAATGATTAGTTAATATTATTCTAAGACAAAAGTATTAGAAATTACTATTGAAATGAAAATGGATTTCATTACTGAAATAAAAATGGAAAACATTTCGAAATATGCAAAATGGAGGGCTTGTCATGCGTAAGTTTACCTGTCGTAGGACTTCTGAACTGAGCATCTTCTGGAACTTCACAATTATAATCATCGAATGCGTTTACAGTGAAACACCTTGTTATTCTTAATTATTTTGTTTATGTACTGATTAGATTATTAATTTTTAGAACGTAATATGTATGATAATTTAAGTAAGTATGATAATTTAAGTAACATGGCAATTTAGGTGTAATATTCCTTAAACCAGAAGTTCTCAAAGTTATGTTTGCAATATTCCATTTTCTGGGAGGGTGGAGAAAAGAAAATCTGAAGGGATTCAGGTTTTAACGTCGCAATAGAGGTCTTGTTAAGAATTTTTTATGCTTCACTGAAATCTCATTTTATAAATCTGCTATTGGACTCAGTTCTACTAGCATAACTTTTTTGTGTTTTTTACTTTATTATGAAACAATGTTTTCTTCGCACATTCGTCACATTAAAATCCAACGATAAAATTTCAAAATTTTTAAAAGCATCATATTTATAGAATTTTCGATAGATGTTTTCAGTCTTTCTCAGTTTATCATATCAATACTCAATTTTCTTAAAAACACGACCTACACAACTTTTTCTTGTCTTTTTAATTTTATTGTTAAACATCATTTTCTTCATAGTTACACCACATAAAATTCAACAACAGAATCACTAAATTTTTGAAAGCAGCATATGTTTAGAAATTCTGATATAATATTATGGGTTTCTATTAATTTTTTTAGTCTTTTCTAGACTCATTATATCAATGTTAAATTTTCTTGGTAAGATGACTTATACAAGTTTTTTTGCTTTTTTTGTTATTAACTTCTTGTCATTTTTACTTTACCTACTTTTTTTTACTTTACATCACTTTCTTTGCACTTAAACCACATATAATTCGCCAGCAAAATATTTAAACAGCATGTCTTCAGAATTCCCGGTAGATCGTTAATTAATATTTGCTAGATGATTTCTTTAAACGTAATGCATGACGATGACATTTGGTGGCAACATTCTTTTATTTAAAAAGTGATACAGACAGAAAATGAGGATCCATACTAATATCATGCTGGTGTTAAAAGTATTCAAGAGCTTAAATTGCGTTTATTTTACGCATATTGGCTTATGGTAAAGGATGTGACTTATAAGTGAGAAAATCTGCAACGGAGTAAAGAAAATCACTTTCAAGTACTTCAAACATTGTATGTTGATAGGAATGAGAAACTCATAATTTCTGACTCAAGAATTCAGTTCATGGAGGAATGGAAAACAAGCACACTTTTTTCTGTTCAATTTTAAGAAAACACATTCGTTTCTCGTGTCTTTTATGTTTGCTAGTAATGATGAAAAACTTAGCTTGCTATAGTTGCTTGAAGGTTGTTGAAAAGAGTAGCATAATAATGGTTTCCCTTATCATTTTTAGGTACTCTTCTTTCAAAAGTTTAGGAGTGGTAGTTCACTAGAATTCATTTAAAGTTCTGAATTCTTGAAGTCTGTTTGTTCTGGGGACAATGTTCCTCCTTCCAGAGAAAGTTGAGAGCGGATTTTGAGGATGAAAGTTTTGTGTACCAAACCATACTGGATGTATGTTCGGAGTGAAAATAATATGCAATAATTATCCTCAAGAACTAGGACATGATTGAAATCCATTCAGATGTCATGACACGTCACCATTTGAATTTACCTAGAAAGTTAGAGGAAATATATAATGATTTTATTTTTATTTGTAATTTTATTACGTTTTCTTAAAACCCGACGAGTGAAATGATTTAAATCAGCACATTTATGTCGTATCTTTGTATTTTAGATAATTTAAATTCTTGAAATTACAATGCAATTTGGTTACATACACATACCTTTCTTTACAGTATAAATGAGGAGCAAAAATTAGCTTTTCTTTAACAATTTCGTTTTTCGCTCGAAAAATCTCACAAAAACTTTGCAGTTTTTCAAGGAGTGTCTATTTATTATGATGAGATTTCACTTCACAGAACGCTTGAGAACTAAAATTACATCTTCAGGAGCAATATAAAGCTACATTTTTGTTTTAGTAATTTTACAATAAACCACATGTGCTTTATAAAAAATAGATGTTTCCTGTAACACAGTTTTCGCTTGCTTATTTCCGATAACAAATGTCATCTAAAATATTTCTTATATGTTTCAGATAAATGAGTATGCTTGACAATTGAATGCCTATAACATAAGCTCGTTGTTTGGCTTTCCTTCACAGGTGACACAATCATGCACAATAAGTTTTCAAATTTACTGAAGTTAAGATAAATATTACTTGACACAAGCCTCGATTGAAAACTCTTAAAACTGCTTTTTATCTTGTAGGCTGTTAGATGTAAAAAAATACTCTGATTTTGAGATATATCTTAACTTTGAAAAGCTATCACCTCCATTCAACTTGGAAAGAGCAACAGTGAAGTCCTGTAAACCTTGCAACATAAATTAGTGTCCAAAATTTAAGCGAATTTTCTCAGTTTGGTCATAATTCCGCAAAAAATCAACTGGTGAACAATAAATTAATACTACAGAGGCACATTGTAGTACTGAAAAGATGAGAAATGCATAACAGAAAAAAAAATTAATAGGACGCATACAGAACGGAACAAATAGAAAAAGGTATCATTAACAGATGCCATTGGTACAAGAAACTGTCTGGTCAAGAGGAAGAACATTAAAGCAAAGAGCTTAATAAGGGATATGATATGACCTCCCCTAACTGCAGTGGTTGCTTTGTACTGTTTGTCGATATTCAACACCAGATTATTTAATAAATCTTGTGTAAAAGTTTCCATTTTTTAAGGCGTATGTTTTTCAGTTGTTTGATATTCTTCGGAGAGTAAGATCTTGCCACCAGGCGTCTCTCCAATATATCTCATTCATGTGCAATGGGTTTCAAATCAGGGAAGCACTCTGGCCAATCCATTCTGTGGATATCTTCACTTTCCGGGAGCTCCTCAACAGCATGAGGCCTGTCTGGCAGTACATTGTCACCCATCAAAACAATGTCGGGACTAATGTCAACCAAGAAAAGATGCTCGTGGGTGTGGATAACTTTATAGTAACTTTCTCAGGTACGCAAATCTCTGTTCTAAAATATGGTGCTCCGTCCTTCTGTTCATCAAAATGCCTGACCATAGAAGTACGGCAAGACCAACCCAACGTTCTTTTTCCATGATGTTAGTGGGATAAAAGCATGTCTCCACTTCTCTCCATATCGGCTGACGATGAGATTCGTTTGTCAGATTGAAATGATTCTTATCGGTAAACAAGACAAAATTGATGAGATGTCCAGTTTTTGTGTTCTCTACACCAATTTAAACGGTCCGCCGATGGGCTACATCAATCTTATACAGTGTTTAGGACGTCGGGCGTATAGGCTAACTTTATGAATTTGTCTGTCCGTAGTAAACCGTGATATCTGTCCCTCGGTTGTCATGCACAACTGTAGACCAACCGTGACCATAGTCTGATTTCTGTCTCTTTCACCCACAGGACTATATATCGGTTATGAGCCACCGTTTCTGCCTTGGCTGATCACCAGCAACTTTTCTTACAGCTGTACTTGTCATTTAGAAGACTTTCCACGCTCGTGAAACAACACTTTTATCAGTTTCAAATTCTTGGGTGATAAACGTCAAACTGCACTTTTTTTTTTCAAGCTTATCAATTACTTTACCACGTATAAAGGCGTTCTGATGTTTTCTGGTAGCCATACTGCACTTTCACTTGCAGAGCAATGCTTGGAAATGGGCTTTTCGTTCTTCTTCTTAAGTTGTCTTGCACTTCATGCGCTGACTTCACGCGTTTTCAATGCCCTGACGTACCCTCGGATATTTGCACACGCATCAGCTTTTTAACGAGTTGCCTTTTGTACTGCTCGAAAAAGGTCTTTTTCATCAGTTTCATGGTCATTTGTTGAAAGATGAATTTGCTGCTTAAGTTTTGCACATTAGTGTATATACTAGTAAAATATTTAGTCATATTTCAGTTGTGGAGGCATTTAATACGCGGTAACATGCGAATAATTAGAAAATCATGATCTGACAACTCAGCCGTTCGATTATTGATGTCAAAATTGTCAACTTAAGAGCAGATAATGAACACTGTCTATTATGCCGACATCCTATAAACTTATTTTATGGAGCTTGATTGGGGGGGGGACCATATTTGCTCAAGGAACAATAACTTTTGTCCGTGGACAATGATCAGCCCAATGTTGTTAATGCAGAATTGGCAGCACTCTCTGAAACTGATGAAACAGGATAAGAAAATATATGAGATGAAGAGATAAGGATGAAAGAAACCGTGAAATTATAATATCGTTCGTATAGCATGAACTTAGTCCCAAATGATTTCTGAGCATCCGAGACACTGAAAAGACAATTTCACGGAAAGAGATTCTTCCACCAGATGAGGAAAGGAAAAATATCCCAATTATAAACCTAACATTAATATCATAAAATGGTTAATTTCACATTGTGAGTTGTTTAGGAAGCATGTACTTGGACAGTTATACAGCACGACGTTAATTACAGCATCAGATTCAGAATGAAAGAAGCTGTCTCAAAAATGTTCATTCAGCTTATGGAGCCTTTCAGCCTATACCCAATTCAGAAACTAATTTCACATAGACTGTCTCAAAGACATGCACCTTCGAAATGAATTTTTTCTTATTTATATTATTTTTATATTCTGCTAGTGATTCAGTTTTAGTCTTTCTCTTGACAGTTAAAGAGGATCTATACTGAATTTAAACAATTTAGAAAAACAAATTTAAACAATAGTGCATACAACCCCCGTGAAATCAAAGCTACCGAACTAGCTACCAGAGGCAAAGTTAAAATGCGCAGGAAGAGCGAATCTTCCGGACTGTTGCCATTTCGTACGCTAGAGTACGACGTGTGCTCATTATAAAGGAGGGAATAAAAAAAATAACCTCCGTAATCTCCAAAAATGATTGAAAATCGTTCTATTAAATTATGCCTCCCACTGAGTATAGTGGTTAGAGACGCTGACTGCCGTACTGATAGGCCCGGGTTCGAATCACGGTGAATGCATGGATGTTTGTAAGCGTACGATGCCTTTGCGGCAAAAGGGCACTTGAATACATAAAATACATAAAGTCCTCTTGAGGCTGAAAGGCGTCTTGAGAGGTTAGTGGCGGGGGGGAGAGGGATAGAAGACACTCGTATATCCCCCGGGTGTTCTGCTTCAAAATTGTGGCCATCGAGGTGTTCTCCCTCAAAACTGCATTGTTAGAACGGCAGGACTATACATGTACGACCAATGTTAAAATTTCGGTGTTTCGCCTACTTATAGCTGTATCTGTAATTAAACTAATATAGTAGAGTTCCACAAACTCGACTCTTAATTACTTGACATTTCGTATAACTCGATGATCACTTCTTCTTTTTTTTTTTTTTTTTTTTTTTTTTTTTAATGCCAAATGATTTCTCCTGGACAAGCAAACATTATCTTTGAAATAATGTGATGGCTTATTAACAGCCAAACTGTAATAATTTCTAACATTGCCTATACGGTGCAAACAATATAAGTACATTTTAATGACTGTATTATTGCAATTACAATACATGTTTTATGTGTATAAATGTCCGCATATTACTCTGTTAAAAGATTTGTTATGGTATTCTAATTTTAAAATTTTTTGTCTGTTTCCCTTTGTGACACTATTTCGTGGAACCGTGTAACCGAATTCGGTGACAGGTTTTGTTCTTTTCGTGAAAATTCCAATCTACCTTATTCTTCCACTTATTAACGAATAGGCCGAATAAAGTTAAAGAGATGCTGTCGATTACCACTCAATACCTTTTCCTATTTGAATTGAATTTATTGTAATCTAAGCTTTCAATTCATTTTCGGGTCAATTTCTCAGTTTACATCAATGCTTACAAGTATTGTGTTTTGTCCCTATGCAAGTGAGAAATATTATGAGCTATGAACGATCCTTCTCTTCTTCAATAAAACACAAATTTTGGATAACTCGTCATTCTGTCAGAACACATTAAGTAGAGTTTACGGGACTCTGCGGTACCAGACCTTGAACTTTTCGAAAGTAAAGAAGTGTCCTCTTTAGAAAAATATGTTTGTTCACTGACATTATTTTGATCATGCTTTGAAAACAGAAAAAAAAAAAAAAAAAAAAAAAAAAAAAAAAAGCTGATGTCACCAGGGATTACAATACATCTATAGTAAAAAGGAAAGCTTTTCAAGAAACATCTAGATTATTTTTACTCTTAAATTATCTTAGATACATTGTTTATGGAAAATTGATAAAGTCATATAATTTGAATAAATAAATTTGAATTGAAACTTTCTGAAACTAAAACTTGAACTGGAGGAGAGAGGGAATTGTCATTAAATTTCATAACAGAAATATATTCTTTTTATTTAATGTATTGTAGCTTCGGAATAAAAGATTGATTTTCTGTTTATTATACCATTCCATATTACCTGAACAACTTCTGGAAAGTACTTTACACAACTTGTAGGCAAGAGCAATTTTGTAAATCTGTATTACACAAAAATTAGAATAGAAATCTTACTAAAATTAGTGGTCATATGATTTCTGAATTCTTTCGATTGTCGATACACGTAAACTAGAACTCCGGCTGTTGAGACACAACTATAAAAATTTAATTATACCTAGTCTTATGAATATTGCATTAATATCCATAAAAATAATAATATTGATATAATATTTGAAAATAACAATTCAATATAGAATATAGTTCACTGCATTTGCTTGCATTTGTTTGCGTTGAAAATTGCATTTATTTGCGTTGAAAATTGCATTTGTTTGTTGAGTTTAATTATTCATTCGAAACTTTATTATCGAGGTATTAATAAATATTGTTGCAGGTGATAACTACTTAAAAACTTTCTCTTAATCTGCTGGTTGAGAGAGAGTTAATCTATTGCAGCAATTCTGCAGGTCTGACACTTTGTCAATCTTAGAATTGCACGTGTAAATGACTTTGTAATAAATATGCAACAGACAATGTCTTAATGCGCATATATCTGTATTTTTGAATTCCATAAAATACCTCTTGGAGTTGTACGGTAGACTAATAATTCGTGAAATACTGCAGTAACCCTTAGTATTAGCAGTTATTGAAATACTCAGTTACTTCGCAAGCTTAACTTTGAGATTTATTCCGGATAGACTGTTATTCTACAGTTGATTCCAGTTCATCCGTACGATATTTACAATGAATATTTTTAGAAGGAAATAGCGAAATGCAATTAAGTAACTTATTATTACTACAAAATGCAAAAAGGCCATTTATTATGAAAAGAATGCTTTTGTGTTTGGCCACATTTGAGAAAATGGTAGTTCGGTCCGAGGTTCGAATCCCGCGAACGGGCTGGCTGCATGGGCGTTTTCGTGGTTTTCCCCATGTGTAACGTGTATACGAGCCAGTTTCCCTTAGAAAGTCCTCCACGAAGGCATCCCTCCTCTTAGGCAGATAGCCCTCGAGGCTTTGCCATAATCACACACACACACACACACATTTGAGAAAAAACAACTAAAACATTATGCCACCAGTCTGCCTAATTACTCGACCAGAAAGAAGCTACCAGTATCTATCAGTTTTTGTTCTAAGTTACTATACTACAAGGTTTGCTTTTGTATTGACGTCAATCACTCCTAATCTGGTCGAAAGCACTTTCCCTCCCTACTTTTTTTTTTTTCATCTTCATTGCTCCCATTTCTATAAGTAAGTTACGTTAGCGTTGGGAAAAACCAAACTTTGTTTGTCTGTTGATCTTACTTTCATCGCTCAGTTAAAATAACAAGAAATATAGTTTCAGATTTTTCCATTGGAAATAATTTTGCAATTATTGTACTTCTTGTTTCCATAGTTTACATTTATTTTAAGTTGGTGAGTAAGTAGGGTCATAAATCGTTTTGAATTCCTAACTACTACTTTTGCTTCGTAATTACTTTAAAAACTGTCTACTACTAAAAATTTTTTAAATATTCCAAAAAATGGAATTACGCTATCTCAACTAAAGGATAACATGCGAATTAGGAAAGCTATAAATAATTTAATTTATTTTCCCTTAATTTTCTTCTTTTTAAGTTAGAAAACATTCGCTTCTCTCATTATTTTGATCAATTTCTTACAAGCATGTCTTTGAACACTTTTACGAAGTTTCTCAATATCCTCTGACCTACTAAAGCGTTAAACTGAAATTTATAAACAACAAGATAAATTCGATGTTCAGAATTTATAGGATGCTCAAATAAATGTTTAAATAAAGCCACGTAATGTTTGAGTATTTTAATGAAGATATATAGCTTAATTATCTTCACCTAATAATTATTTATTTCACTGGGCAATCTAAAAAATATTTCTTTCACACTCCTTCGTTTTTTACTTGAGAAAAGGCTAAAATTTCGAATATGATTTGCAATGACTGATCTCAGTTAAAATCTTCAATCAATATTTCTATTTTTTTTTTTTTTTTTCAAATTTTTATAAGAGAAAAATGTGGTGCGCAAAGAAGCAAAGAATTTTTAACTATTAAATAAAAAAATTAAAACCCCAACATCCTGATTGAGGTTTTTCTCTAACACTCGTAAATTTATGCGATCTGAGCTTTGTTCAAGAGGGGTGGTGGTAGTACTTTGTAGTGGTGGTACTAAATGTTTTCGATTTTTGTTTAAATGGTACGCGTTAGTCAAAATGTTGAGTCACATTGAGGCTTTATAAGATAAGCAGGCATAAGATGGATAGATGCTATAAATGGTAACTGAAATACATGTTAAATACATGCTAAATATCATGCATGGTACTCAGGATTAATTTTGCATATATTAATAACAATTTATTAAGCAAAAATTATTATTGTGCACACATAAATTCAAAATATCTATCTCCATTGGCGCAATAATTTTATTTAAGGCAAAGCACACAAAGACCTAGGCTCTAGTCCTATTTTGCTTGAAAGCGATCCAGAAGTTGGAATCACATGATCTGTTACCCTTTTCTGTAACCATCATCTGGCGCTGGTACCACTTATCAAAGAAGATCTGTGAAACGAAAGGATTAAGCACGAATATTAATTTTCGAACGAAACTAATGTTCGACACTTGCTTGAAATAGCTTTAACAATTTCATTTCTTTTTCTGATCTTCCTGAGATCTGCTAAGTTCAACTACTAAGTAGATTCGGTAAGATTTTCAGTAATAAGGAAAAAAATAAGACTTCAAAGACAGATTAAAAATCATTCAATTGGTTTCGATAACTGTAATTTTGCATGTAACAACGCTCATAAACTGATCAGCTTTGTTGCCAGAGAAAAATCTTGAAAGATGTACTTGCGTAAAAGATGCTCTTAAGAAGATTATAAAAAATCTTAGGACAAGACATACACATCTCTAAGATAAACGTATTACTTAGATTTCTAGTTTTGATAGTACAGGAAAAGAAAGAAATATCTGAATAAATAAATATAGAAATGAGCATAATTTGATTTATTTAGTACTCATTCTTTCCCTGTTGTATTGTAGAGATGCTGTTAGAGTTCTGAATAATAAATTGCATTAAAATGAACGCTTTGTGATCTCATTCGAAAATAATGTCTTTCTTCTTTCTTGAAGCGGAGATATAATCAAAATTATTCAGCTCAAGAACTCAGAATGCTTATTCATTATATATTTGATTATTTGCTTTAAAAATTAAGAAATAAAACGAGATAAGATAAAACGGCAATAAAATTTATGACAAATCATTAACATAGGAAATAAAATGATACTTTCCTAATCTGTGCATTTATTTATGCTTAAAAAACATATTTCTTTCAGTCAGAAAATTTTTAAAAAAGCTTTTCTATCACACAAAAAGAAATATACGAGTACTCAAAATATTTGCTGTTAAATTTTATATATATTGCTATTTTGTCCATTGTCCATAGCATCTGCAGAAAGTAAAACTCATTTTTCTTCCAAATATTTTATGAAGATTACAAAATTAATTTTACTGAAATTAACTCCTGGTCTATGTTAAGTTGAGATATTCACAAATTACTCAAAGTGCTCATAAAAGATTATAAGGTATTTCTCCCGCCTTCTTAGCATGCCTCCGTGGTGTAATAATGGTCAGCACGCTCGCCGTGTGTTCGAGAGGTTCGAGTCCCGACGAGGGCATTGCATATTTTTCATGTCTCTTGCTTCGAAATAACCTAATGTCTCTACAAGGTAAAGTCTATATTTCTTTAAATAATGATACTATACATATATTTACTGTTTCAAAATTTGACAAAATAAAATATAAAATACTTTCAGGGTTATAAATGCATGAAATCTGATCGTTTATTTGGGTCCCAGCAGCAAGTAATAGAGTTAATAAATCAATAGTGTCCTTTAAAAGTTAAATATAAAATATTCCATAGTTTTATACCCGAAATTAACTAAGATATTCGGTAACGCGTTAACTGACTTGAGCCACTTTTTAATGACATAAGGAATTAAAAGAATTAAAGCTTGTAGCGACAGTTTACATGTGACCTATATAGATGGCTTAATTCAGATTTCTTATCTAACGACGCGCTAGAAATTAATTAATGCATCACTATTTGATACGTTTGCTTTCATAGTATCTGTTTTCATCTAGCTTATTTTTTCCTGTTTTTAAAGCAGATGAAAATAGAATTGCCTTCCATTATCTGCAGTTTATTTTAAGTTGGCAAAAAATAACACTCAAGGCAATGGAGTAGAATGACTAAACGCTTGGAACGGTATTCTGTAAGCATATTAACAAATGGGATACCTGTAATTTTGTCAATATTAGATAACACTGATGTTGATAGAATTCGATTGTTACCTTCTGCATGAATAAATAGAAATAGATTTCGCTACACTTTCTCGCGTAAATTTGTGTAATTACGTTTCTCTCATAAAAAAGCAGTTCGATTTGCCATTTTTGCTACTTTTCATGACTGCATTTTAATGCCAGGAAACACTGAATAAGAAATGTCCACATTGTGAATGGAGCTTTTTCTATAATTGAATTTCCTTTGTTGTCCACTTCTGTATGACACTTGAAAATAAATATAAGACACATACTTTTCAAATATTGGTTTTGCGTATTTTCTGACAAAATGAGGCTGATTTATCCCACTTTTATCCCTCCTTTCTTCGTAAACATAGTTTTTAGTTGTAGTTATGTCATTAATATCTTATATTGCAATGTAGTGAAATAATGAGGTTCAGTCGGATGCTTAATCATAAGAGAAAATTCTTTGGATTCGCTTTCTTGCGGGAAAAAATAAAGTAGTTTTATTTTTTGATTTCTGAATATTAAAGAGTTTACATTTTGTGAGATACAATATAAGTTGTATTTTCTGGTATTATTATCTGGATAGTTTTTCGGACATACTTCAGGGATAGTACTGGCCTGTGTCTGGATAGGACATATTGCTTAGCTATGTGCAGTATTTCGGTTTGATAAATTAGGTGGCTTTTGCATTAAATCTATGCAGATATACTTAGATTTAGACGTGATTCCCGAATCAAATAACATTCTACAGACAACATTACCTGAATAGGAGCATATTTCATGGATGCTGCTGCAGACCACCAGGAGATCGCATGATATGAGGGACACTTTTATTCTACAATCCTTTATACATCTTATACAATGGAGAATGGAGACGGACTCCCAGTTCTAATATAAGTATGATGGAGGATTCTTCAGACAAATAATGCGTCCCTGTGACATATTTAGGAACATTTTGACAAAAAGTTGGATGATGCTTATTTATTATTATATTGGCTATTTCTTTATTTTTGCGTATACATACTTTCTTTCAACTCTTTTATTATTTTTATCGTAAGAAATCTTACATTTTTAAATGCAGCGAAGTGTCATGATTTTTTTTTTTTTTTAATGAGTAAGCGAATTTACTAGATACTTACATCACCTGAAAGAGTCTTCTTAAACTAGTAGTAGACAGCTGAAAATGACTTGAAAGGTCTTTGTGGAGCTGAACATGTTTTGTTCATCAAATGTTCAAGATACAAAAAATATTTATATAGAAATGCATTACATTATTATTGCATAGCATGATTTAAAATAAAGTGAACTAAATGCTTGAGCCTATACAGATATTTACGTGCAGAATAATGAGCAGGAACATATATATTTTAACATAACGCTAACTGAAGCGGGCTAACATCAAAATTCAAGTGGGCAAAAATTTAAAAACCAAAATTTGTGTCAAATTTTTTATCTGGATCATTAATAGATTTCATGTCTAATTAAAAAAGCATATCATAAGAAATACTTCTTAAACTCAAATATCAAGTTATTTTTTGACAAGTATAACGGTTAATTGTCTGTAAATATCATGAAATAGATGTCAACATGGATTAGCGAAGCTGTCAACTTTAAAAGAATTCAATTCAACTATTAGATCAATTCATCATGTTCGATTCATACATAGTTATTCAGGGGGAAAATCCCTATGTGCCTCTTTTCGCGGAAGTAGCTTACTCGCTCTTTTGTTGCAATTGTTTCATTACCATAAGCCTTCAGTGGGCTACACAAATCCATCACGGTTACGGTCAGTGCCCTTAAAAACGACTTTCCTTTCTTACCCTAATTTTCTTCATGTTTGCCTCCAGGTCTGAAGATGAAATTCGTTGCATGGGTTTCTCTGACCACAATAAAAAGTAAAAACAAGGTTAACGAAAAGTAATTCAGGAGAAGAAATAGGTCGCCGACTCTACCCCCTGCAGGCGAGAACATTCGATGTAGAAATAGAATGCTTCCCTTTATCGATCAAAATAAATAGATCTCTATCTCCTTTTGTCATTTCGACAACATAGTGGTTAATTTATTTTCACTCATTCTCCAAATTGTATAATTTAGGATTCTAACAGTAGACGTTGAATCTTGTCACAGCTTTGTTTTAATGGGTATTCTGCACTACAAGCGGTTAAATGTTAATGCTGTTTTCTTTTTGACGCATACAAAGATTGCGTTACTCCAATTTGTATGCTAGGGTTTTCTTACCCCCCCCCCCCCCACGTTTACTTATTTTTAGCTCCTGAGCTACTGCTCTAATACTTTTTTTAAATAAAAATGAAACAAAATCTTTTAAAATCACAACGATTTAAATTAATCATAATGCATTACATGTCATTGAACGTCATTCTCATTTTTCTTCCTATGAAAGGTTATTTTACTAATAAATAAAATGTTAATACTTGATCAAAAAATGTATGAAAGTTTCTTCCTGTGTTCGGAAAAAAAGGACGCAGCTGCATTTAATATAAGACGGGGAAAGCAATCAGATTAAGCCTCTTTTTTTAACTCAAAGAAGTTAATGGTCCTTCTTAGCTAAGAAATAAGATATTATTCAATGAAAAAAATAGTTATTACTTGTTTGATTTTTCAATTGAATTACGATTTGCTAATTTCAAAAACTATTTCCATATTCGTCTTTGTTTTGTGCTTTAAGAGTAGCTGCCAAAATACAAGGTTAATTAAAAATGAAAGTATTGTACGTAAATATTCGTTTGAATATTTTGTATTGCAACTTTTGTTTTATTCCATCGCGAACACTCAGAAAACCGAGAACTTCTAAACTTTCTCGTCTAAGCCTATTTCCTTATATTCATCAAATTAAATTTTCATTATAATTTTTTAGTGTTAGCTTCTCTCTTGACATTTTAATGACCAACTTCAAAAGCATAAATAAATGGTAACAGTACAATGTATGAAAATCGGGGTAACACTACAATGTACTCGTATGAACGCAAAAAAAGTTTCACTTCTTCTCACATTCGAAAAATGGAAAATTATTTTTCCAGAAATTTCTTCTCATGATTAAGAAAGATTAGTTCAAAATGAGTCAGAATATCTCAGTTTCCGTATTTTTTTAGAAGTAAATTCTTTGAATATTGTAAATAAACTAAAACATATAAGCTATGCAAAACTTTTTTTTTTTTTTTTAATTTGTAAATTTTCAACTTTGAAAATTTTCAACTTTGAATTAATTTAGTCCTAGATTTGGCTAGTCCAGCCAAAAAAATGTATACAATTTAGTAAGCCGTACAAGAAAGTTATGTGGTGTCCCAATCAGATATTTTCTTATTGGAAAAGTTTGTTTGGTTTACGTCTAAGAATCTGGAACAGATTAATGACATATACTGATGTATCACTGTATTTTTTAGCTTTCCAATTTATATAAATGTCTGTATATGCATTTATGTATAAATATGTGCATATGAGCGGCATGTACAATAATATAAAATTGCAAATGTTATGTTACTGACATCCTGATGGAGCCAAAACTAAGGACTAAAATTCATATTTCATTAAACTTATTATGCTGCTTATTTTCGTTCATAAATAAAATAATTTAAAAATGAAAGGAAACATACAGTACTAAAATTATTAAGTTGATTGTTAAGATCACAGTCAGATCATAGAACCTGACTCTTGTTGATGAACTCTTGACAAACCTAATCTTCAACCTTCGACACGAGCTCGACAATTATTGCGCGTACAAAAAAGTTATTAACCCTGCAAAGTAAACTTGGAGTATATTTCCCCCTCCGCAATGTGATGGAGCCACTCATGCTTTTGCGAAACTTTCGTTAACATACATGTTCTTTGCACTTAAGCTCCGTATATTAATACAATGCTTAAAGAACATATATGTTACCTTAAGGAAAATTTCATAGATTAATGTTGTTGATTTATATACGCTCGTTGTTTATGTGCATATATTTTTAGAAATGTAATTTTACAATTGTTTACAGGAAACCCTTCGACGTGAAAGATGAAAGCATCCCAAGCTCTAGTATCATATCTGTTGACATTTTTCGTGCTGGTGGCTAATATTGAACAGATTGTTTGTGGAGAGTATCATTCGGAATATCCACATTATGAGGGAAAGTAAGTTTAACTTAGCCATTCATTTGTTTTCATTATTTCCAAAGTTGTTTCATATTTTAGGAATTACATTTAAAAGCAAATAGAATCTTTTTTTATACTTTAACGATATTTATCACTTCCCAGTGATCAATAAAAAATTGTCTCTAAAATTTGTTGCAATCAGTGTAGCTGTTGGACAGAAAACAAGTCAACGAAATTTTGTTAAATACATTCAAATAAATAAACTATAGTTTTTATCGAGATGTGCATTTTACTATAATACGAAAAGATTAAAGCCATCAAAAATGCAAACCTTATATTCGAAGAGGAGGAAACAGCAAATCTTCGATAGCTAATCACATAGCTGGCTATTTACAAATTATTCTGACGTTAGTTCTGAAAAACTTATTCAGCTCCATGTTTTTATTATATAATGAAAAATTCTAACAATTTTCCATTTTGGATTGTTTCTTATTGACCGCTATGGGCTTAGTTATCAAGAAAAATGCTTACAAAACGGAAAAATTGTAAGTAATTCATCACATCGAATAAATATTCTATTGAAAGTTTTATTCAAAATAACGTGCTCGAGTTTCCAATTCGATACTGCTTTTGTGAAACATTAGCTAATAGGAATCTTAAAATGACGGATAATGTCAAAATTCAAGCTTATGCAGTTGGCTTTTTAAACTTTGCTTCGGCCAATAGTTATTAAACTACAGAGGGAAAATGGATGAATGTGTAGAAGATTTAGACAACTTGTCGCAAAATATAAAACTTGACGTTGAACTAAAAAAATGATGATTCCAAAGAAAGGCGAGAGGGAACGTTCTCAAGGATGTATGATAAAAAATAAAGTGACAAAACAAAATGTAAAATTTAATATTTGATTGTTGTCTTGGATAAAAAATTTACGTTTGTTTCACATTTAGATCATGTGAAACAAAGCTGTCGTTTAATCTTATATCGCTTCTATAAAATGAAAGGAATCAAAGATAAAATTTTAAAGTTAATTCATAAAAGAGGCATTGAGGAATAAATTGAATATGAGTGAGGAGCATGATGGAAAGACGTGCAGATTTTGAGTACGCAGTTACTGCAAATCCAAAAAATAGCTTTTTCTAAATTCAAATTCCTTTTGGATCATTTCTAAACTTCTTAGATGGCAGACTGCTTTTTTTATCTCAGCTGGCAACGTTCAAAGCAAATGGCAGGCAACATTCCGTTTATCATTATAACAGAAAAAGTGTATTTGTTATTTCAATTTTAAAAGCAAAATAAACTACTGTATTTAATTTTGGGAAAAAATTCCCCTTTGCAGCTACAAAACAACACTCAAATGCAGATGTCTAAAAACAATCCTGTCTGAGATGCTTCCCTTTACTTGGGATAAAATACTATCACTAATAAGAGTCCCATAATCTACCAAATTGGTTTATAAATAGAAAATACGTAGGTGCGGCTTTCTCTACCCATGCAAACAGCCGTATTAATGTAACTAGACTTTTACACTGTCAGGTAATTCTACAGTGTTTCGAATTGAGTTTAGCATTCAGAGAATATTTGAAGTGGTTGTTATTTAGTTAAGGTGACACGAAATCTGATACGTATTCGGATAGTCAAGGCCTTTTTAAAAACCTATTTTAAGTTCAGAAGAAGTATATCAGCCGAAAAATAAATAACCTGATCGTTAGAAAGGAAGCTCTATTTCCATTGGGCCGGGTGTCTTAGGGTAGAAAAGCTGATATGTTAATAAGAAAGCTTAAAGATATCGCAATATTGGCTGACTCTCAATTAGAACAATGAAATCGAATCGCAGAATAAAAGCGACGATTATTCTCATAAAGAAATATTCACACATAACCAAAAGCTTTTACCAGAAGATGTATTTTTAATAGATAATTTAAATGAATATTTCATCACTCATTTCCATTTTCCAGTGTATTTTAAGGGGTTTAATATAGCGCTTTGTGCGTAACTATGTGGCGGGTCAAATGGTTATATTTCACAGTATCATGCATGTCCATATGACAGCACGGATTGTGATGTTTTCTCAAATTATTCCTAAGTACAGTATGTTTCAAAACGTTTGGAGAATATATCTTCCTGCGCTAGTATCAGCTAATGATCTCAAGAAAATTTTAAATGTAGACTACAGAAGAGGGTTTGCTAGTATAATTAGACATCTGCAATTAACGAATGTAACGTATACATAATGAGTATATTTTTTTTTGTTTCTCCATATTCCTCTTTTATGCAATAGCCATTTATTTTGTCATACCTTTCGATATAAGACTTTTAATATTCAATAAGTTAGATTCCATGGAATGGCACCACAAGAAATCTTAAATCTTCTAATCAGTTTAGGTAGACGCCCTTAGCTTTAATTAGAAGAAATCTTATTAATTCTTGGCAAATACTAAATGGTGAAATGATTGCATACATTTATATATTTGCATGGATTTTCTGAATGAAGCAAAAGTTGGGTTGGGTCAACTGCTAGAAATGCAGACAGCACTAGAATTATTTTGACATTTTTCATTTTTCTTGATTTTTCTAACTTTTAAATTGCTTGAATAAGCCTGACTTTCCTTCAGTTACGAAATTGTGTGAAGGTTTATCAAATGATAGCGAAACAAGAATTTACTTCTGATTATTCATTGTTTACATGCTTACCAGCAGCATAACAACAGCAGCAGCAAGATACTAGCAATTTAAAGCAGCAGCTTAAGCTGGTAGTTTAACTAAAAAGGTGTTAAAAATTATTATACAGTGGTACCTCTGGATACAAGTTTACCTAAATACAAATATTTCGAAGTACGAAACGGCATCTGAACAAATTTTTGTATCTGGATACGAGCAAAATTTGGCACACGAGCTCAAACGAGAGATTCACTTCGCCACCATTACTTGGCGTTGTAAACAAAGCGATGAGCACGTTCTCTCGAGCGATTCCCGTGGTTTCCCTTATCCAGACGCGTCTTTGTTATATTTTGTGCTCGCATTCACTTGTGTCTGTGCAGTTATTTCGCTGTTATCATTAATATATATTTGTAGTTAATACACATATCTATATATATATATTTATATTTAATTATAATTAAGGTATATTTATGACAACGGGTCGTAAGAAAGTGAGTAATGGAACGAAACAAATGATATCCCTAAAATAACGTTAGAAAATTATTGATAAACATGAGCAAGGTGTGCGTAGTGACGCAGCTGTACTTCTAACACAACTAAGTGTGCTGGGGATTTCCCAAGGCTCTTCAAACGATGAGACTGAAAGGGCGTTCGAGGTACGCCGTAACGGGTTTGAAAAGTTTAAAATTCGAAATAGAATTCACTCCGTCGTCAGTCATGGTAAAACAGGAAGTTAAAGGCAACGGAGCAGTTCTTCGAAACTTTTGCGGTATTAAAAGCAGATGGGTACATCCACCAGCAAATCTTCAACTGTGACGGGACAGGGCTGTTCTGGAAGAAGATAGCAAGGATGACTTATATAACGGTAGAGGACACAAAGATACCAGTATAGATACCAGATGACAGAAATGTTGAAGCTTAAATTGTATGAAAATCCGAGAGGCAACTTAGCAATAGAGCCGCTGTTCGTATACCATTCAGAAAACTCCAAAGCGTTTAAGGCCGATAAAATTATAAAAGAAAAACTCCAGGTTAAGTGAAAGGTAAATCTGAAGGCGTATGTGCCTCCAAGTATTTCCTTGCAGAATGAATCAGCCTAGACTTGAGTGATTTTGTTAAAAAGTACCCGGAACAAAATAACCCACAAGCAGGTTTCGAACTTGACAATGCTTCTGAATACTTACTGAATACCGAAGATGATATCCTTGACGAGTTTAAGTTCATATAATTTCTGTATCTCCCACTCAAGCCCATCTCTATCCCACAGCCAACAGACCAGTAAGTGATTTGAAATTTTAAACCATTCTTTACCAAATACCTACTTTAATGCTTTTTGACGCCACAAACAGCCCCAACCTCACAATTCGCAAGTTCAAAAAGGATCATCATAATAAGCCTAGGAATTAGCGATATGACATGGCTGTTTCTTTTCAGGAGAACCTTGAACTCTGCGTGGAAGGAGCTCTAGCCTAAGGCTGTAGCCGAAAGGAATTTTGAAGGATTTTATTCCTAAATGAGTAAATGAAGGCTGAAGGAGATTGTGTCCCTTAGAAAGGCTATAGGTCTAGATGTGGGCGAGAGAGATGTAAACCAATTTCTCGGAGGATATTACAAACGAGGTCTTAAATAAAATACAGCCAAGAAGCATAAAAACACTTTAGGGGAAATTAATAACGATGAGGAGGTAGGGATAGAGAAGTCTATCTCGTCAACTAAAATTAAAGGCATTCTAGAATTGTGGGAGGCAATTCCCGAATTCATTGAAAAATTCACAGAAACAATTGCGACATTTCGCTCAACAGCGTTGTTCGGTGACAACTGTTTAACACATTTCAGAAATATTCTTAAAAGAAATATGAAACAAACGTCCTTGGGCAAATCTGTATTGAAATGCTCTTCAGAAGCATATAAGCGCGGAAACAGTGCAGAAAAAGTAGCAAAAACCAGTAAATTATGAAAGTACAATCTACGTAAGTATGTGGGATTTAGTCCCTTTGGCTATTATGCAGTGTAACTAGATTGTTGTAAAACATTTTATAGCCTCCAAATTTCACAACAAATTAATAAAAATAGAGAGCAAAATGATTCTTCTTACCTTGTATCCAGCGCAGCATCAAGCGAGATCATACCTAATTAACTTGTAATCCAAAATAGGTGTAGACGGAAATTGTAAGATCACAAAACACATTCTTTATTAATACATGAAAAATAGATAAACATTCGTTAGTATTCCAAATATGTATATTTAGAAAAAAGGAGTTATATTATAGAGTGTCATATCACTGTCCTTTCCTGAAGGAGTGAGAAAAGTAAGTGTAAAGAATAAGAGAGTTACACAACTCTTTTGCAGGGTTTCCAGTTCATACAGTTTATCGCGCTATTGGCGACAGTCCATCACTATATGCCATATGAACATAGATCTACATAGATAGTGTTAATCCTTGAGACTTCTCGCAAAGACTTGAAGATGAACACAAGCAGGGGTAGGGCGTAAAAGACCTTTTTATTGAACACAATATTTTACAGACGGCACAGATTAGTGCTTGCAGTTAAAATGTGCGGTCGCCTGCAATGACTGACCACTTTCGGTGAGAAACTTAAAAGGATAATATAACACTAAACTTAAAGGTAAAGAGTAGTGCAAGACTTGAAAATTCAGTTTAATCTAGCAGGCTAACTAAGAGCCAATACCAACAGGATAATAATTCGGCGGGAAGAATGCGATACCGATACTCAGAGGTAATAGCTGGAAGAAACAATAACGTGCGCTTACAATAGCGAAACCACGCTCTAACGAAACTTTTTGCTACATCAGTTAAACATTCTGTTAACCTAGCTAATTTACATCCTGGCGAAGAAACACGAGGGAAATAAGAGTAGACAGAAAAGGCTATCGAATTAAAATAATTACTAATAAAAATAAATGAAATCTTACATATAGAATACAGTAATTAAATGTTATAAAACCCGTTTATTTTTATACATTCTCTTTTATATACTTGTATTACTATGTTTATAAAGGTTTTTATTAGTCTTCTATGCAATATATTGCAATTATTTTTTATTTAAAAACACATGACAAAAAAAATGAGTCTTATTTGGGGGCCTGAAATGGATTAATGATATTTAAATATAGTTCAGGACACGAGTAAATACATTTCCAAATGCGATTTTCAGCGTACAAATGTTTCATAATACGAGTTAATAGGCTTGCAACTCCGTCACGGAATGAATTAAACTCATATGCTGAGGCACAACTGTGCAGAATATTGTCTTGTTTTTCTGCACAAACATGTTACAGAGAAAAAGATGCGAAGAGAAAACATTGTCAAACAAAACACTGTGACAGTGAAACAAAGCTGGGAGAAAACATAACATTTCTAAAACATCGTGGGATAAAACATAATGGTAAAAGTGACCAAACTTTGCAGTTTTAAAACTTTGACGTACTGAAATCGCCATAAATGAATAGATCGTTTTACAAAACATTGTATAACCATAACACTGGCAGGCATTTGTTTTCAATAAGCAATAATTTATGAGCGCGAGAAGAAATGAAGAATGTTTTTACCCATACACTTTCCGAATTTTTGAATTAAAAGCTTTAGTAATTTTAAAGTAAAAATTCTGTCTTCTTTATTTTCGATCACGGTATTTTATTCTGCGCTTCTTCTTGTTTCCTCTTCTCACCCCAAAGTTTTATGTGACAATATTTTTCTCTCGCGTTGTTTTCTCGTCAACGGTTTCGCTAACGATGGCTTTGAAGAATATTCTTCAAGGAAATCTAACTCACCACCGTATATTATCAAGCAATATATATTATCAAGCAATAATGGTTAATTAATATGCGATATTATGTGGCATAAGTACAATCGCATAAGTAAACCCATCTGTAAATTTTTTATAATCAGGTAAACTTGGAAAATATATGAAAAACATGATATCTGAATTTCGAAAAGTTTTTTCAGTGTCACCTCAAACGTATAACCTGTAGGAGTAACTAAGCACTTTTGCAACTTGCTTCTGCCATATATGCAGGGACAGGGAAAAGTGGACGGATCACCAGAACTTCGTCAGTAACTTTTACAGGTATTGCTCTGCCGCCCTACTGCACCCGCTGGGCTTTCGGTTGGCCCTGCATATATGGCATTTATATGAAGTACAATGTACAATGTCCGATGTACAATGAAAGTTTGTATGATGTATGTTAAGTAATTATGTTATATTAATTTGCCATAATCCAACTTTTGTTAATAGGTTAGTTTCTTTGTAATAATTGTATACTGTGTTTTTGTAATTGTATATTCAATACGTAAGTCTAGTGTTAATGTAAAGTTTCGATGTAAATATCTTGTTAGGCTGGCATCCGATGCGGGCCAACCGAAAGCCCAGCGGGTGCAGTAGGGCGGCAGAGCAATACCTGTAAAAGTTACTGACGAAGTTCTGGTGATCCGTCCACTTTTCCCTGTCCCTGCATATATGGCAGAAGCAAGTTGCAAAAGTGCTTAGTTACTCCTACAGGTTATACGTTTGAGGTGACACTGAAAAAACTTTTCGAAATTCAGATATCATGTTTTTCATATATTTTCCAAGTTTACCTGATTATAAAAAATTTACAGATGGGTTTACTTATGCGATTGTATTTATGCCACATAATATCGCATATTAATTAACCATTAAGTTACTCTTTTAAAGCTTTCATAATAATTTATATGTGTGCTTGAATTTAAATTCTAATCTTATTTATAACTCGATATGTTATTCATTTCTCTTTCAGACAATATGAATATCATCATCATGAGTACCATCCACCACCGAAGAAGAGCGCTAATGTTGACATCAACATCCCTCTCGACCTCGGTACCATCGCTAAACTAGGAGTAATAGGATTGACGCAGCTTAAACTTTTACTAGCTTTGGGAAAAGTGGCTGGAGCTGGACTTGGTGTTGGTGCTTTGGGCTTGGGAACACTTGGGAAGATAGCTTTGAGTGTCAGTCCAGTTCATAAAGGATCAGGTATTGCTATAGATCTTACGCCCCATCATCATGAAGCAAAGTCGTCACACTCCCATCACGAGTATGTGCACATTCCTTCAGAAAAGCATTATTAACGGAAGAATTAAACTTAGTTGATTAAATTTCAGTTCAGGTTGTACTTCTGAAGACAGCTAAAGTGGATGCTGGAACTTAAAATTTCACTTGTTTTTTCTTTTTGTTTTCATTATTTTTATTTTATTTTTGACAATTTAATTTTAATTTATCTGATACGAGAAGACAACATTATGTAAAAACTCAGTAAGTCTGAAATAGGAATTTAAGAAAAAATATATATGAAATATCACTTGCTTGAAATATCATTCGATTGTTAAAATAATGATGCGATTTTCAATCCTGAGGTATTTTCGATATCTAAGCATTAATTTATATGATAAATCGAAATATATGCAGTAAAAATGGTTTACTTTAAAAAGCATATCTTTTGGTCCAAATGAAAAAGCAGATTTCGCTGAGGTTAATACTTCTGATTTGAAATAATATAATTCTATTTACTATTTCATAATTTACTTTTAATATTCGTATTTTTTCATTCTTTTAAATGAGTTTTACTTACACTTTGGAAAAAATAGATTTTTTCTCTCTTTATTTTTAATACTAAATCGTTTTACATACACAAACATTTTCAAAGAAAGCTAAAAGAAAATTACTTGTTATGCTCTTTCCTGAAACTAAAACTTTCTTGAGAAGCTTTTGTTCAAATCAAAGCTTTAAAACAAGTAAATCTATTCAGCCGGGCATTAAAGTTCATTTTCCTTTCGCCTGTGTTCGTTAAAGGGTATGAGCTTTATTTCTTTAAATTCGGTTATGTTGTGGTGATTGGTATAAAATTTTGGAGTTTATAATAGCATCGTCTTTATTTAACACTATATTTTCTTAAAATTAAGAGCTTTTCGTAATATCAAGGCTTCAGAAGCTTTAAATGAATTCAAGATTAAGGAAAAAAGACGGGAAGTTTCAGGTAGAAAAATCAATGGCCAAGTAATGCAAAAATAAAATTATTTGAAACTAAAAATTTTAACTAATATCTTAAAATTAAATTTAATTTTCATTATTAAAAAACCTTTTCCTCCTTTTTAATACTTAAAATGGTAGCAATTTAATCCTCTGATTTTATTTCAAGACAAGTAATTCACTTCTTTTCATTTCTGAATTAATTAAATACGATGAAAATGAAGATATAAAGGTTAGTTAGCTAAATAATTATATATAAATAACTCGCATTTTTTTCAAAGCTTTTGGAAAATAGAGTTTTCTTCTGTAAATATTTAAAGTTTTCTTCATTTATATTATTAAATATTTCATTAGTTTTTCCAGAAAATGTCTACGATGACGTACAATTTTAACACCTAAACGTTTGTTCTCATATCATAGCATTTATAGTTATTTATTTTTATACATAAAATAATAATACCTCAATTGACAACACACCAATGAATAGCCTTGCTTTCTTATTTGATTGGAGAAAAATCATTCATTTTTATTTTCAACCCAAAAGTAAAGTATTGAAGAATTTTAAATAAGTGTTAAACAGTTGCATAGCAAATCTCTCAATTTCATAAATTTTGTGATTAGTGTAATTTTTTTTCAGTATTGATAAAGCCAGCAGTAAAATTTTAATTAATTAATTAATTAACTTAAAATTTATAAATTAAAAAAACAGATAACACTATTGTGAAAAAAATGCTATAAATTGAAATAAATGTACCCTTAAATTTATAATAATAAAGTAAAATGCAAATTGCTGAGATTTTTAAAAAATTGAAAACGTTTTTGTAAATTATTAGGTAAATTTTTTTAAATAAATTTTAGCAAAATTATTAAAAGAACAAGAGAATAAAATCTATTTATACCCAATCTAGTATATGTACATATATAATTCAATAATTCACAATTTTACCCATGTTTTCTTTAATAACAGAGTTGTTTGTAGATTGTTATTATAAAAATTTGGAGAATTTATATCTTTAGTTCTATTTTCTTGCTAAGAATAAGAGCAACAGTGTATGGTAGTTTTAAAGCTGCATATGATACAAAGGGAAAAACTTGAATAATATCAATACTTAGGTCTCGCTATGTGATCAGTAAATTTATGTAGAAATATAAGGTATGGTCTTTATTAATGATGTGTTTTAATCCTTCGAGCACTCTGCTACGTTAAGAAGAGATGAAAAGTGATAATAGTGTAAAACAAAATTAATAGACAGAAATAAAAGCAATAGATTCATGAAACAGGTTTTGATTTATTCTCCATGCTATAAATACGTTAAAAACTGATGTGATGGGATTGTAATAAGTCGTTTCATGTTAAATTTATTGTTTTTATGAATGTCTTACTTCATACCCAGATAAATTTGTGAAATTTAATAATTTTTTTAATTTAGAAAACTTTTGGATTTATTAGCAAAAAGCGACTTTTGTATAGTATCTGTAAAAAGTGTAAATATTCCTTTGAACTCAAACTGAAATATGTATACAATGTGTATTTATAGAACGAATAAAGCTATTTTTGTAAAAAAAAAAAAAAAAAAAAATATTCATTTTTATTCTTTATTTATTTTAGAGAAATTTTATTATAATGAGACTAAGAACTCTGTAGAATATCTCTAAACACATAAAATAGGTTTCCATACTCTATTCGTCTCCACATAAATGAAAAGGATCACAGGAAGATGAAATTTCATTGCAGAATATTGATTCATTCAACTGAAACAGTTAAAAGAAACATGCGCTCAAGAAACTTAGAAAATTCATTGCATCACTTTGACCTTTCTTCCACTATGTGATAATAGCTAAACTCTAATAATTATCTCTCTAGTGGCCGAAAAGTTTAGTTTTTAGGGTTTTTTTTAATTAACACAATGTTTCTTATATTAAATCTTTTCTTCATATCTGCTGTTTCGTGTGCTTCACCAGGAGATATGCATGAAATGAATTCAAATAATGGAAAAGAGTCTAAGTTTAGAAAAGAGCTTTGGCAACATTGGCTTGAAACTCGGTGACCTTGTTTTCTACTGACTGCTGTGGTTCTTCAGATTATTCAATCAGTGAATAAAAATGAGTAAAATTTGTGCTTTTACAGGTTTGGTTCTCATTAATACGACCACTTCTTACGTTTGACATCTGTATTAAATTAACAATATTTTAAGGCATGTTTCAGAAGTATATTTGGTGAGTATATAAAGTATGTTGTAGGCACTCGGAAAACTTTTCAATTTACTGTTGTCATAAATAAACTGAAGGATGCATGTCAAGGACAGTAGCATTTCAGAAATTGTACAGTCTATGAACTGTGTTCGCGCTGCTAAAGTGAGAATGCGTTAAGAATAATATAATGGCATATTGTACAGAATAAGCGAGGCGGAATTTGCGGTTAGAGCCATAGTTATAGAACTTGCGGATAGAACCACGAGCCATAGATTAAAGGAGTGAACCGCAGCTCTGGGGGTGCTTTTAGCTAATCGATATGCTATAGTGCGGTAATTTACTGCCCAAATGAGCTGAGGGCTGCCATATTGGATCCAAAACAACAGTTCAGCGAACCTTGTTGCGTGTAGGCTTCGATAGAGCGTGTAGGCTTAGATGGTCATTGGGCAGAACCTGTGCTAAAGACAACACAGGAACAAGCTGAAATTTACTCTTCAGCAGCAATAGTAAATCTTCCCTGATTAAAAGAAGGTTATTGTTTTCTGTGATGACTGACATTTTCTGCTTAATCGGACTCTTTGACGTTGGCGCAAACGGCGAGAAACAAAAAAAAAAAAAAAAAAAAAAAAAAAAGCCTCTGAAACAACAAAATGTCTCTCAAGCTTTTCTCGACGAATAGAAGCTGGTGGAAGTAGCATTATCTGAAAATTGTTTTCCTGACATTATGTGGATCACTCTTTATCATAGATGGTATAATGGATTCCACTAAGTTTGCATCGATCCTTGCAGACTCATACCAAGCAGATGTTTTACTCTAGGAATGATGGTATCTAACACTACTACAGTGCAATTTAATACGCAGCGAAGGAATATAAAAAAGTGGCTGGAAGCAGACGAGGAAGATTTTAGTGTTTTTTCACGGAACCCCCCCCCAAACGCCCTCAGCTTTAAATCTTTAGGACTTAAAGAATCTTTAGGACAATTTCGACTCCTGAATTGTTTGCTCAATGCATTCCAATATACACTGTCATGCATTCAAAGGTATTCGCCATATGCTTTATATCCTGTTACATAATGGGGTTTCATTCACAGACTCGCAGAAGTTTGGTTTGAAGTTTGTTGGCCTCATTGACCATCTGTACCTGGAACAGTGGACAGAAACATAGTTTGTAAATCTGATCATTGGGCAGATTCTTATGGCAATGAATATTTCCTCAATAAGCTCCTCTTTCATCTCCTCCGAAAGAATGTTTGAAGGTATACATGACTTAAACTTCCTTCATAGGCTATGTTTGAAAGTATGTCACTTAAACTTCCTTCATAAGGTATACCACTTATTTCCTTCATAAGTTCAATGTCGTTATGAACAACGTAATTCCGAATATGATTTAATGGGAAGTAACGTGTAATTTTGTTGTGACAATCAATGAAGGGGAAAATTTTTAAGAAATTCACCTTGAATTCTTGCAGTAAAGACAGCGTTAGTGTGGTCTCTGATTTTTTTGACAAACTCACTAAACTTAAAAAAAATGAACCTAATGGGCTTCCTTTTAGGGTTCTTGGGTGCATCCATATCAGTGGTTTCATCATTTACCAGATTATTATTTTCAGCAACATTTCCAGAATCACTGCTATTATTTTCAATTATTATTCAATTTTTATGTGGATTATTTCCAATTTTTCCATCAAAAACAGAAATTCTTTTGCTAGCATTTACATCTGTATCATTCTTCATGATTTTAGGGGAGTGGACAATATTACATGGGGAGTAAAAGCCATTACCAGCGTGAAGTTTTTTACCCTTGGGTTAACCGCGCTGAATATAAGAGTTTTTTTACTCATAATCAGAAATGTACTTTTTCACAATACTGGAATTCAAAGCATTATTACCTAGACACTAAACTTCTCAGTATTAATTACAGTATCAGAATTATTACCAGTATGTAAAATATCGGCCTTAAGCATGCTAAGACATGGATCTACAACAAAGTTACTTTTGTCCTCAAGAAATCATAACTTGCATCCTGTCCTGAACTGAAGTGATCCGCAGTTCCATCATCGCACGATGCTGGTTGTTCTCTTATGCAATCTCCTTCAGAAATGTTTCACAAGCATTGCGAATTTCCTCAGTATAGTTCCGCAGATTAGTCAAATAATTCAATGTATAGTCTCCGCTGCTTATTATCTTCAGATTTCCAGGAACCAAAACAAGTACATATTAATCAATATGAAACCTCTGTATATTAAACTCATCTCCACATTTCGTTAAACTCAGAATGACAAAAGACTGACCCTTCACTGCCATAATATCGTACTTGTATCTAGCAAAGTTCTTCGTGGTTTATTCATTTAACATATTGCGAACCCTGGCTTGATTATTTAGGTATGCAGTATTTAAATGGGTTTTAACCGAAAAGTTTCTACCCTGGGTCTCTGTTTCTGTAAGACACTGTTTTCAGAGTTCTTTGTCCGCCCTAGATTTCAAAGAGGCAAAATTGTCTTATCTTATTAATTGTCTTATAAATTGTCTTAGGTTCACAAAAACAATCCTTTAGAGACACTGTACATGAATTATTATTTCCTCTCGAATACCAGATGAAAGGAAATGAAAAGTGCAACTTCTAGATCCCTTCTCTTTAAAGGTTTCCATATTCAGTCTTCTTTTGAAGAAGACATATTATTTTCATACAGGGTTATAATAAAAATTCATGAAATGCTTCTAAACATTACCATAGATTAAGAGTCTTTGAATAGAAAGGAAGTGGTAAATGTAGATTGAAGTAAAAAGAATGAATTGGTCATGCTAATCATGAAGCACTGGTCACGCTTGTAATCGTGAAGAGGCAGATCCATTAAACAGACGAATGGTTTTATTTCTACAGGCTAGAAAGGTAAACTTTGAAATTTAAATAAATCATTGGGAGAAGCATTTTTTAATCTGTTGATGCGCAAGCAACTAAAAACCACATTTAAACTGAAAATTTACCAAATAACGCTGTGCAGATTACTAAAATAAATTATAATTAATGAAGTACTAATAAAAATGCAAATGTCTCAAGTAAGAGCAAAAAAGACAGGAAATCGAAAGACGTTGGAATTATTTTTCTAGATTGTTTTCAAGCTGTAAAGGTAAAAAAAGATTCTTTTTCTAGACCTTTTCTTGTCACTAGTTCGTTAAATGGTAGGATAGAATTTTAAAACGACTGACATATGGCTCACAAGTTGCAGAAAGTGAAATCTGACATTGTTCATGAGAAATTGCATGGTGAGAAGGAAAAGGGTATCATCATGCAGCTAATAAGTAAATACAAGACTTTTTACTTGGAGTGCTAGATAAATACAAGCCGCTCGAAGTTTAGAAAATACATACCCCGAGGACGGTCCGAGTGTCTCTCTTCTTCTACCATTAACGACTAAAGAGGACTTTCGGCCCGCAGTGTATTCTGTGTGCTCCCTTGACAAACAGACGATAAGCGCTTATAAACGTCCCTGCCTTCTCTGGGATTCCAACTTGCATCCATACGAACGGTAGTCGCTATCACTAATCACAATATATTTATCTCAGGAGGAAGGTCCAAGCCGTGAGCAGGCCTAAGAAATTATGGGAGGCAAGAGGTTTTCCTATGTAAGTAACTTGTTGTCAAGAGATAAAACGGTGTTCTGGCCAATTAAGGGAGCTTCGATATACGTACCCCAAACTTCTGAATAATAAAGTGTACTTATGGAAAACATGAAAGATTACGGTCGAAGATTTTCCCGAGATAAGTGACTCGTTTATCCCTGGGTAATGTGGTTTCATATGTGCTAAGAATTTCAGTGATTATCTTTTCTTTGGCATAGATAATTGGTGTGGATTTGTCCACCTTAATTTTCCACCTCACAAGGTACGTTTCTAATGCATGGATGTGACTCCAAAATGCTTGTAATGTTGGACGAAGAAAAGCATTTTGTGGGATGGTCGCAGTATTATCAGCATAGAGTTACTAGAGTGGTGTCAGGTGCTCGTGCGGATACGAGATGCCAAGATTTTCATTGCAGGAGCTCCACAACTGTATGAGAATATTTAATTTCAGCAATCAATGGAGATATTTCATGAGAAGCTTAATTTTCTGAGAAAGTGTCCTGTGAAAATTTCGAAGACATTCAAAGGTAGTCTATTTGCTAGCTGTTAGTTTTCTCTTCTTAATTATCTATTTGCTTTTATTGTAATTAATTTGCTTTTATTGTAATTAATGAATAATTTTATTGTAATTAATTAACTCGAATGTTTTAATTCCGAGTTCCTCTTTGAAGGTCTCATGGATTCCTCTGATGAGGCCGTATAACAAATAACACACAATGGGTTTCATCAGCAAATTTCATGTAACCAAATTTTATATAATCGTCAGAACGTTAGAACATTGTCGAATTTCGAATCTTTTCTTCTATTTTGTATGTGTATCAGGGGTGAAGCTAAGCTTTCTGCTGCCCGATGCAACTCTAAGATTCCTAAATTCTGCCGCCCGGCTTCTGACGAAATTTAAGGCATGTGCCTACATACGAAGCACTTTTTTTTAAATACATAAAATTTTAATTAAACACACATGTTTTTGAGTAAGATGGGATATAAAACTATGAATTTAAATGGGATTTTATGGAACGTTTCATTAACTTTTTAAATATAGGCAATATTTAGTAAAATTTTAGTGAAAATTTTCATTTACGCCAGATCTCCTGTAATAGATTCTAATGAATATACTTCAATAATCTTTACACAGTATATAAATAACATAATTACCTGTGTTCTGTAGCAAAAAGATTTCCTGTACTTATAAAAGTTTTTGAAATATTCAAAACTTCGTACAAAACCTCAAAATTAAAACAAAAAAAAAAATCATCTTTTCTTCAAAATACTGTCAATAAGATCAATAAATAAATATAAAGAGGTCAGATTTTGCTACAGAACACAGCTAAAGATGAATAAAACATTTTAGAAAAATTTATTTCAATATTCTAAACACATTTTGAGAAATTAAATCGCAATCAAAAGTATAGAAATACACAATTTCTCAGAAAATGCATTTAAAGATTTTAATACAGCACAAAAATTTTTGTAGCCACTTTAGACCTTTAACACTCGCCGTATTTGTATGTTAGGCCCTCTTTTACTTCGTTATTAACTAATTTTGACTTTCTTTTAGCATTTTTCTGGATAACTTGGATAACTTTGTTGCTTGTAGTGATTGGTGTTTTGATTTCTGAATTCGCTGTTTGGCTATTCCCATGTAGCTTTCAAGCATAATGGGATTAATTTCTATTTCTACATACCTGAAAATATGTAAATATTTAGGGATATTTCTATATACCTAAATATCTTGAATTAAATAATAATACAGCAATATGTGCACCTAAAAGCAATGTTTTTAGTTGGACAAAAGTTTTAGGTAAAATAGTCCTCAAAATCTTATTAAAACACTCATTATTGTTTTGAGTCTTCCCATGTAGGCATTTTATCAGAAACGTGTCACAAAGTGAAAGATGTGTTGCTTTTACAGCTTTTATATTGTTTAATAATTAGAAAATAGTTGTTTAATCTTATTGCTTACATTTTTGCGACCATTTAAATGCCAACTTCCGGCATCCAAAAATTCACTTCCGGTTTATATTTTATACTATAACTTTGCTTCTAGTTATCGTAAAAAAAAAAAAAATAAAGCATTTTTGGAAACCTAAATGTGTAGCCTATAAAATGAATAAATAAAAAAAATTTCGAAACTTTTCACCAAAAAGACGAATTTAGGGTAGGCACATACCTTAAGAAATTTTGCCGCACCGCTTGCGCAGACTCTGTGTAATGGACGGCTTCATGCTGCCGTTTGTTAGTGTCATTCTCGAGTCAGTTAATAACTGGCATATTCTTTTTATTATTTCATTAGCTATTTATTCATTGCTAATTAGAACTGATATTATATTACAATTAATAGTGAATAAGTACAAAAAATGTATGGAATATCTGAAGTGATAACTAACAAATAATCGCTCAGAGTGCGAATAAGTTGTTTCGCCGCCCAAAGTTGACTGAAATATAACATTAAACATGGGGCATATGGCTCCTAGCGTGATGGAAGGAATGGGAAAACATTGCTATAGTTTTGACTTGTTATCGTCGCTCTCATCCAAAAACGATAGCTGGATCTTTTGCCGTATTCCAACCGGCTAATCAACGCTTCAGGTGACATTAGTAAGAAATAAATTACCAAGCGGTAAATTTCAAGATCGTGTGTCATCTAAAAAGTCATTAAGTTTCCAAGTTTTCTATTCACAGACTATACAGTTTAATGTTATTGAAATGTATAAGGTAATAATTTCGTAAAATTTATCTGCTACCTGGCGTTTTGCTTTTGTGACCTTTTGGCTTGTCACAATTTTGGGTGTATTGAAAAATATCTACTGAACGGCCCTGCTTATAAAGACCGATGGAGGCAACATTTTAGAGGAGCTCCGAAATTTTTAAATGTGTTTTTCAGTAAATTCTCCGCTCCCTAAATAAGTGTTTTTCCCTTTTTCTCATCAATGGCTCGCCCATCAAACAAAAGCTTTCCTTATCTCAAATACAAAAAATGTAATCTTCTTCGCTGTTAATTTTCTGCAACGCGTACTCTAGATAATGTCTGGGAGAGACATTCGAATAAGTATTCTTCTATTATCTAAACATCAAATCTCTATTATTAAAGTGCGTTTAAATTCCTTTATTTATTATTTTCATAAGTTTCTATCCTTAAGAGTCCATATGAAGTAAAAATTTTCAAATTTTCAATTTTGGGCTAGCAACCCAAGACGATTCCAAAAATGTACAATTTATCCATGTTTAGAAATTTTAAGGCCGAAATCTTTCATTAACCCTTTAACTGCTTAAGACGTGTTTAAATGTTTTTGGAATTTCTTTAAAAATGCTTAAGACGTCTTTACACGAATTTCAAATCGCACGAAAATGCTTAAGACGTGTATACACGAAGCCCGAATTTCGCGAAGATTGCTTAAGACGTGTTTAGACGACGCGATCTGGTCTTCCTTCCCCTACCTTTCTGCAGGCGGCTGTCAGTTGACACAAAGGTCTTAATAGGGTGTGAAGTCTCTTTGAAAAGAGCACTTTAGGAAAAAGTCCTTAGAGTGAAGTATCTTTGTCAGACAGCAGATATGTATTATCTGTGTGCCGACTAAAAGTTTGCGAAAGAAGATAAATCGTTTTACAACTGTTTGCCTTGTGGTACTTGTGGTAAATGAAAGTCAAACAGGATCCGACGTTGTTATAGTACATTGCCGAATTTTAGTAGAAACAAGAAAAAATAAGAATTGTAACGGAGGACGCCTTTATGCCTATATGTTATAGAATCAAATATTTTATTTTTGTATTGAAAAATGATTACAATTTCTGATTCGTCAGGAAAAAATATAAAATGTTGCAACCAGCTTTCTTGTTTGCCTTCGTATTTCAAATGCGCGTTATTATAATGTTATATTCTTCTTTTTACATTCTTAAATGTTAAAAGTGTGCTTTCAGCATGCCTGAGTTTTGTACTCGTATGTGTGGCTCTATGCTCCGTAGAAATGGCGAACTGACATATAAAAATTATATGAAAGTTGAAAGGAAGATATTCTACTCGAAACTTCAACTAAATGGAATAAATGAATACGCCGAAGGAATTTCTAGAAATATTTGTTTTAAAAATTTTATTATTAAGATTTTAAATACAAAATGTTTTGAAATCTAAATAAAAAAATATGTAATCCTTGAAACATTTTGGAAAGAAATCTATCGATATAAAATCTCTTAAAATTAATGGAGTGTAAATTAATTAAAACAGTTAGTGTACAGAAGGGTTAGATATACTGCGCACAAAAAATTATAGTCAGAAGATCAATTATTTAAAGGTATAAATTAATTACATTAAAAGAATTTAAAATAAATTAACATCTGTCCAAATGTCAATGCTAACAGCAATAGCACGAATGAAAGTTATTCTTTAAATTCCGAACTTAGTTCATCCGTCGGTACGCAATGATTGTCTCTTTGCGATTACCTTTCTTATAGATACTATAAAAGGCCGCCAACGAAGTAGCGGTAAAATCGTTGAATACTAATAGTTTGAAGCGGGTTCAAATCCTGATGAATGGATTACCTGCATACCAGTTTTAGCGAATGTTTGTTGCGCATGTTTAATGTGAATATGAGACAATTTTAGTTAGCTTTTCATGATGACGTGCCTTGACTACGAGTCCTCGCTCGGGTTGTGTTTGGTTTGGCTTGTTAGATTATTAAGAAGTGAAGGCGATCTGTCTAAGGGGAGGTATGTTTTCGTGACAGATTTTCTAAGGGAAACAATCTCGCACTACAAAAAGTTAAAACCATAAAAACGCCCATGCAATCAGCTTGTTCACGGGGGTTTGAATGCAGGTCAAACTACCAGTATGTTAAGAGAAGCGATTTCAAGAATGTTTAATTATTTTATTTAGTTTCTCATAACCTAAATAAAATAATTAAACATTCTTGAAATCTCTTCACATTACTAAAATGGCAATAACTTCGAATTATACTATGCTACCACTTTTCCTCTCATATAAAATTTTGAACTTTTCCGTTATCGGACAGCCCACTAGCGACTGAGCGGAGTCTAACGGAATAACTGGTGGTTCTGTCCGGGGTTCGAATCCCGGCAAACGAGCTGGTTGCCAGGATGATATTCTTAGTTTTCCATATGCGTAACATGTATGCAAGCCAATTTCCGTTAGGCAGTCCTCGAACGAAGGCATCCTTCACCTTAAGCAAATAACCATTGAGTACTTTGCCATAATCAAATAAACCTTTATCCATAACATGCTTCAAATATTTTTATGTTGAAAAGTTCATGCGCCAAAGTTGGCCCCCGTTGAATGAAATATGTTGTTTATTTTTCTTTGTTTTTTATAACAACAATGTTCTTGTTTTCAGAATCTGAATTATCAATAAAATTCTTTTAATAATATGCGATTCTATTTTTTTTTTTTTTTTTTTTTTTTGTTTAATGAAAAATTAATTTAAGCGACAAATCTCTTACATTTAGAAAAATTTTCGATTTTCGAAACGAGTTGCTGTCAAAAGCGCATCTTCTCGTTGCTGCATATATTTATTTAAAGCAAACTGCTTGGCGCGTGTGCTTTTATATTTGAACAGATTCAGAGAATTTTCAACAGGGAAATAAAATTATTAATTTTACTGAATTTTGTGGATTCTTTGTGCTTTGAGGTAAAAGTCAAACCATCAGATATGTGATAACCTTAAAATAAGGGTATATATATAATCAGGATTTTGCGGCCAGACATTCCCAGCGAAATACATTACAAAAAATTATCTATGTAGAATTAATGTATATTCCGTTTAGTATTTTAATTTATCAGTGTTATTACACATCAGTTTATCAGTGTAAGTTATATCGAGTTTTAGTTGTGTTCGATATAAGAATTTTATTTGGTTTATATAAATCCGATTCGTTTAATAATATTATATTTATTAAATACTATTTATTAGGTTTCCAAATCTGTCAAACCCAATCAATGGCCTCCTGGCTAAGATATCTGATTATTGCTATTTCGACTCGTATTCGAACTCAAACAAACGAACTGATTGAATTTTGTGATTTCCCCTATGTGTAACATGAACACGAGTACGTTTTACTTAGAAAGTCGTCCATGGAGACATTCATTGCCTTCGGCTGATAGATCTCGTTTCCTTTGCCATACTCAAAAAATCTAAAAATTTTTCAAAAACACTAACAGATGCACATAACAAAATAGAATTAAGTAAATGCATATAAGAAAATAAATTAAGTAAATGCATATAAAAAAAACTGAAGTAAATGTATATAACGAAAAAAAAATGAGGTAAAAACAAATTTTCAATAATTTTTCAATACAGTAGTTTTTAAATTGCTTGATTTCAAATTTTATTTAATTTTTATGTATGTACTAATATACAGTGTATGTGTGCGAAAGTGTGCTTGTTCGGCATATCCATATATATTAATTAAATAAATCTGATTTGAAAATGCATGCACTAACGCGCTATTCTCGTAATTTGAAAAACACTAAAGTATTGTCTGAGAAAAATATTTATAAAGAAAATTAAATTTCGTCTCCTTACTCGGTGCTGTGTAAAAAATTTAAATAAGCTTATTAATTTTTTCTTCTTTATTAAAAACAAATTAGTTTCTTTTCATCTATATATGAAAAATAACAAAATCTTGCTGTCAGAATGGAAATTCTTAAAAATATAAAACTCGTTTTCTTGGAGCAAAAGTTTCTGAGAAATTTCTCTAGGTCAGCGGGTAGTAACAGGACCACTGACTGCTTTGTTTGAAAAACCCGATGAAGTGGATGATTTTACCCCCAAAAGGTTTTCTTTAACAAAGAGGATGCGGTCCAAATGGCTTTGCTGAGAAGCATTCGTATTTGAATAGCTTGAAGCTTGAAAGCTTGAGTTGGAAGACTTATTGTTTCCGAAACAATAAGTCAAACAGCAATAAAATTTGTTATAGATATTTCTCTCTCTCTGTGAGTTCTTGAAATCTTGGAATGGGTGAAAGTTTATTTTGTTTTACATATATAAGGAAATTGCATGTAAAGCAAAATAACTCAAGGCACATATTGTATGTTAATCATTGTACGTCCCGTCAGCTCTTCGGTTGGGTATTAAGAAAAGAAATTCCTATACTGCTTTTGTATTACTTGTATAATGAAAGATTTGAAAAAAAAAAAGCTTCATATGAAAAGTTTTTCTCCGATGAACGAATACAGCTGAAACATGTTTCTGTCTTCAAGTATATCCACAAAACATGAAATAGTATTGTACTCTTTTGTATTCTATTGCATTTTTATATTACTTCGTGGTAAATTTTTTGATTCTTAAATTTCTCTCTCTCTTTTCTTATAATACACAAGTACTCTTTCAAATATGGCTGAACTATGAACCTAAATTTTTATACTATAAAATTTTATATAAAAATTAGCCGTAATCATTAGACACAGCTTTGTGTATATTATATTCTTGAATGCATGCCTGCAATTAATAATAAGAATACTATTGATAAAATTCGTGATATAATTAATAATGAAAATACTGTTTAAGCTAAAAACCGATTTGAATCTTTTTTTCATTATAGGGTAACATGAACCAAACAATTTTCGTTAGAAATATACAATTATGCTAACTTGACACATCAGATAGAAAATATTTTATCGTCATCATCGGCTATGATAAAAGATTTTTACACTTAAGATTTTGGATTATGATAAAGCACACAGGACCTATTTGTCTAAGGGAAAGGAAGTCTTCGGGGTAGATTTTTTTTGTGGGAAACAAACTGTTAATTCACAATCAATTGTACTTATGAAAAACCCCTAAACCCCCCATGCAGCCGCTAGAATTTACCGGTGCTCAGCTATCTTACCGCTTGGAGACTAGTTGGCTATCTGAACTTACGCAATACCTATCTGAATTTGAATATTTGCATAAAAAACGAGCAAAATAAAATGACACATTGTAAATAGTACATTTTACTGAAATCAAACTTTCTTTGAAAAAGTAAAATTAATTGTAAGGAATAAGATGGATGCATTTAATTAAACGGCGGCCAATAACAGCGCTGATCATATGTTTCGTATAGGAAATCATTTTCTTCGTGTTATCGTATAACGGAAAATATCCACAGATTATATTTTACAGTTTTTAAGAAGTCATGGGTTATCTGCTTTAAGAGAACACCTTCGTGGGCAATTTTCTAAATAAAATTGGCTTGAATTCACGTTACGCATCGAGAAAATCATAAATACCACAAGCAGCTAAACTGTTCGGTTGCCAACAACAAAATACCAACATCCAGCAATCTTATTCACTCAACTATAGTGAACTTAAACTAATGTTTGTATATTATTAGTAGTATTAAAATAACGAAAATATTTATTCTAATAAAAATTTTTGTTTGAATATCCTCCCTAGTAAGGTATTTCCTTTGGTTGGAGATTTGTCAACAATAAATGTTATGTTTAAACAAGACATTTATTTAGAGCATAATGCTTCAAAAATGTATGCTGGGATCCCTAGAAAAAAAATATCGCCGGAAAATATATCTGCGAAAAAATATTTAATTATTCATATTCTTATGATTAATTATTAAATAATTAATAACTTTTATAATTATTAAATGAAATGCTTATTTATACTTTACCAAATGTACAGCAACACTCTTTCTTTACAAAAATACCATATTGAATAAATTATATTGTAAGCTAATAAGTAACAACATTGCTTTGTTTAATTAAGATACAATAACAAGCCGAACAAACATTAAATTGGAAGTCAAACAACAAAAATCAGCGTTATATTTTCAAATTTTCACAATCTAATTTTCATTATATCTTATCTCGTTCATTTGCGCTTTTGCAGCTGAAGATGATGGTTCGGTAAAACCATCAAAACTAGTCCTGTGAAAATTTGAAAATATAACGCTGATTTTTGTTCTTTGACTTCCAAATTAATTGCTTTGTTTGTTATTAATATGTCTCATCTTTCCTATTTCAGATAAAATTTACTAGTGTTTCGTGGACAGGAAAGCAAAAATTTTTAATTTGAATCCATAAATTTATGATACACTGAAAACGGTTTCATGTTATAATTCCCTTTCTGAATATCTTGAATGTATATGAAAAAGTAAAATGCAAATTTAATATTAAAATTATTACCCTTAAAAACACCCAAATATTTCGTTTATTACTCTCTTAAAACTACGTAATAATTAAGGAGAAAGAAATTATTTAAAATAATTATTAGTTGCCTGCAGTTGAAGAATATAGGAAAATGCTGAAGGTTTTAAAGATTTTTAATTAATGACAAAAATACAGAAAATCGGAAATAATACGAAATGTTTCAGCAATATCTCAGAAGGAATGAAAATTGCACCAGATATTTGTCAGAATATAATTTTAGTGATAGCAGTTTAATCAGTCTGCATTGAAATTCCGGTGATAATCAGTGACATACAGATTTAGGTTACTTAGGTTAAAAATGCGTAATAATTTAAAATTTAACCGGGTAAATTTTAAAACCAATTTATTTGAAAACTATCAGCTTCGCTGTGAGCCTTCGTCTGGCTTTTAAATGTACCGGAAAAATGGCTGAAGGGAACTCCAAATGTTAAATTTAAAAACTGCGTAGGATTTTACTCTGCAGAACAACTTCATATAAAAAGTTATTACGTATAACAAAATTACAATGAAATAAGCAATGTCCCTTAATACAAATATTAATTATCCTAATAAATAAATTAACCAAATTCCCTTTGCAAAATCTTAAGAACTCAAATGGTACAAAGGAGGTTAATAACTTTGTTTCCTAAAAAAATCAGTCAAAACTTTTCAATATCTTAAAAACAGTGAAATGAGCAATAAATAAAATAAAGGAATGCAAAAAACAAAAAATTCTGAAAAGCAAAGTATAATTAATGATATTTTATCTTATGTTTTCAAGGGAAAAAATTACAATGAAATAAGCTATATCTCTTAATACAAATATTAATTATCCTAATTAAAAAATTAACCAACTTTCCGTAGAAGAACAAAAATAATGCAAAACTTTTCAATATCTTATAAACAGTGAAATAAGCAAAAAAATGACATGAAAGCAACTCAAAAAACATAAATTCCGAGCAGAATTTTACTCCACAGAACAACTTTATCAAAAAAAAATCAATAAAAATATATTATATTTATATAAAAATGACAATGAAATATGCCAATCTCTTAAAAACAGTGACATAAGAAATACGATGAAAAATTGCTGCCAAACCCATATTTCTAAATGAATGAAACTATTCAAAATGATGCGATTTCATCAAAAATCTATCAACAACAATAAGACAGGAAAATTGTTGCCAAAATCACATTTTTAAAGATGTGAGATGTGAGAAATGTACTCGGAAGCTTCATTTAAAAAATCTTTTAAAAATACAAAATATTATCATTTTTCCAAAATTCTTTTTGTAAAAGCATTCGCAAGGATGAAAGTTTAACGTGTCCAAAAATAAAAGAAAAATAAACTGTACATTTTTTAAAATAAACTTTTTTAGAAAAAATCCCATTGAAAAAGTGTTAAGCTCCCTTTGTTAAATAAATTCGTATTTAATCGATTTATTGAAACACGAAATTTATTTTAAGTTCGTAAAATAGCTAAGTGCCTACGTTTCATGACGATATGAAAATGGAGTGTGTAGAGTAAAATCTCGCTTTCCTATAGCCCATTATATTTCAAAATGACACGGTTTCGTCACAAAACATGAAATAAAAAAAAATCGAGTTCGAATTTCGAAAAAATCGCTTCGAAGTGCACTGGCTCTTGTGTAGATGTACCTATGTACCAAATTTCGTAGCCGTGGGTCTATTAGCTTACGCGCAGCGCGAACGAAAGGCACACACACACAGACAGACTCTTTCTTTTATTATATGTAGAGAAGATATGTAGAGATAAGATTGTTTAAGGGAAGGAAACTTTCAAGTTTCGCAGCTGTAGCCTGCGGCATTAAGACGATCATCACGGAGAGTCTAGCCTTTTGCAATTCTCTTGAGAGCTCACAGCTACCGAACAATATATAGCAAGCAATCTCACTTAGCGGAATCATTGAAGTAAAATTCTGGGAGGGATGGGAAATAACAAAAGAACTGCTTGACAATTTTCAGAGGTTTAGGGTTATTTTCGCGACATTTTACGGGAAGTTCGGTCCAAAACTAACGACAGTTTTAAAGAGATTCGTAGATAATCACTCGACAGGCTAAGGGTTAAAAAATGTAAACAAGCACTAGCAAGCCTACCAGTTGAGAAGGGACAGATATCTGGTGGGGCAACAATAAAGCCATATTAGCCGGTAAAAGGTCTGTTCATAAACATTCTTTTTTAGAACCTGTTTTATTGCCTGAGAGGAAGTCTTTAGAAGTCTCTCTGACCAAAAATTTAGAAGTCTTTCAAATTGCATTCATGGAAGAAGTCAAAACCATCTGCTCAACCGGTATAGCGGTTACCCACGTCGAAGGGCTCGGGTTTGAATCTCGGAAAAGGCACTGATGTTTCTAAATGTATAGTGTTCGTGCGGCATGGAAGCACCCAAAATATGCGGTGAGCCGAAAGTCCTCTCGAGAGGTGAGTGGTAGGGGAAGAAGCGTGGGAGACTTCCAACCCGTTCCCCCCCTGGGGTGCATTGAACTAACATAAAGAAGTTAGTGCATTGGACTAACAGTTTTATAGAATCGATTCGAGAGCGTTTTTCACGGGAAAGAGATGCAAAGGAACTAATGAGGCTGAAATTAAAACATTTATTGGATTGCTTTATCTCATTGGTTTGCATAAATCATCACATGTGCATATACGAGATCTTTGGGCAACAGACGGCACTGGAATAGAAATATTCCGTACAACCATGTCATCAACACGTTTTTATTTTTTATTGAGATGCATCCGATTTGATGATATACAAACTCGCCAGAGCAGAAAAGAATTAGACAAATTGGCCCCGATACGTGAATTCTTCGAAAATTTTGTAGAAAACTGCCAAAAATCGTACAACGTTGGAGAGTACGTAATCATAGACGAGAAATTAGAATCTTTTAGAGGGCGATGTCCATTTCGCCAATACATGCCAAAGAAACCATCGAAGTATGGAATAAAAGTTTTTGCGCTCGTCGATTCGAGAGTGTTCTATACTTGGAAAATGGAAATATATGCCGGTAAACAGCCGAAAGTTCCATTTCAAGTAGATAATTCTCCCAGTAGTGTCGTAAAAAGATTGATGGAACCGCTGTATAATTCAGGAAGAAATCTAACAGTGGATAACTGGTACACTTCTTATCCACTTTCACAAGAACTTTTGAAAAAAAATATAACAATTGTTGGAACATTGAGAAAAAATAAGAAAGAAATTCCTCCAATATTCTTGAGTAAAAAAAAAAAAAAAGGGGGGGGACGCTTACTCTTCCATGTTTGGATTTCAGAGAGAAACGACTATTGTTTCGTATGTACCAAAGAAGAGTAAAAATGTTCTTCTGCTCTCAACAATGCATAACGATAATGCAATAGACATCACTACTGGAGAATCAAGGAAGGAAACCCGAAATAATAACTTTCTATAATATGACGAAAGGAGCTGTCGATGTCGTCGACGAAATGTCTGCGACATATTCAACATCTAAAAAAACAAATCGATGGCCTATGACGATATTTTATGCAATGTTGAATGTAGCTGCTATATGTTGAATGCCGCGTTATTTTGCTATCCACTAAGGAACCACCGACTCAGAATCGAACACGACGTTCTTTTCTGAAAAGTTTGGGATTTAAACTAATCGAAGACTACAAAAAGCTCAGAAGCCAGCAAACAATGCTTCCGCAAAGTTTGAAAGTAAAACTGGTAAAGAATGAGGACTCTCAACCATCTGCTAAGAAGGCAAAAGTAATAATTAAAAGATGTGCTGAATGTGGATCTAAAAAGGACAGAAAAACAAAATATATTTGTGAAAAATGTCAAAAACATGTGTGTATGGAACACATGGGGTGTATTTGCAGGAAATGTACAGAATAATTGTAAGTAATATTTTAAATATATGTTTAAAACTGTTTCAACTTTTATCTTTTTCTTCTGTTTTATGTTTTGTGTAAATTTTATAGTAGAAAATAGGAAGAAACCACCCTGGGTATGACACACCCAGCGCGTGTAATGCCGTTCGTTTTTCTCGCGCGTGTAATGCCGGGTTAATGATGGTGTACAAAGTCGCAATAAATAATGGAATTATTGGGAATACAATCAGGGCTCGCCCATCAAAAAGAAGAATGGTAACGTTTTTGCGAAAATAGATTGCGATAGAACTCGTGAGGCCGATCTCGCTTACCAGCTTTCTAAATTAAAGCTTTCTAAAATGGCCATAAAGAAACATAATTTAATAAAACGAAAGAAACTAGATGCAAGAAATTCCAGTTCAAAATGATTATAGTGCAGGGAAGTGTTAAAATGATTTTTTTTTATAAATTATTAGTGTTTAAATTGTTTTTTCGGTTTTCCTCAAAACTTTTTTTTTTTTTTTTTACTTTTGGTACACTTTTCTTGAAAATTATTGAGCCTAAAAGGTTTAAATTTTTCACAGTTGTTTATTTTAACTATTTCTTTGAAACTACGCAGGATATGAAATTTATGATCATTAATTGGGTATATATTTAAAATTTAATATAATTTTTTCTATGATTTTCAAAACATTTGACATTTATTTACTTTTAATATTTTTTCTTGTAAGTAAAATTTAAAATACTGCTCATTATTCTTAAATGATATGTTTTTAACCATCATGCAAAATTTGAAGGAGTTTGATGCAGTATTTTTTTAGAAAAGTGTACCAAACTAGCACACTGTCACGAAAGATTAGTCAGAGGTAAGAGAAATTAAACAACTGGTTTTCAAAAACATTAAGCTTTCAATTTACATTTTATGTGTTTTTTATAATCCACAATCTGTCTATTTTAAATGAGAAAAAGAATTTAGAGTATATATTTATTTTGAGAAAAGTTATATCGTAATAACCTCTCTCTGAAATAGTTGTATTTCGCATTTCGCCAGTCGATATGTCACATGTCCCCTTAATAGTTAGCAATTGTTCATAATTATGTGATTCCTTTCTTGTAACTACAAACTGATGCTACTTCCTTTATCAGTTCTCGTCAATCATCATTTACCCTACTGGCCCCCATTTCTTGCTTTGAGGAATTTCTTTTCTTGAGAGGGAAAATGTAGGTCTTGGGCATCGACGGATCAAATCACTGTATTAGATTGCGCGATTTTTATCAATTTTTATCAGGAGAAATTTTTTTTCGCCTTTAATATACCTTATCGAATATTTTTTAATATCACCTTCTACGCTTTTAACCTTATCTTTTCCTCATAATTAAAAAGAAGCTTAATTAATATTTTAATTAATAAACTTTGTAGTTTAATTTTTGTGGTCATGTAGTCTTGCATTGTTTTGCACTCCCATCTCTTTTATTCCTTTTTTTTTTTCTGGTTTTTGTCGATGTTTTGCCGGCCAACTAGCCCAAGCACGCTTATAGTTTCAAAACACCACACTCCTCATCAGATATTTTTTTTTCTTCCTCTGAGAGATCCAAATGTTCTAGGCTAGATTTTTAAACACCTCACTCAACATACCACAACAGCGCATTGGGACCTTCATTATAAGGTGACAGGTTACATGGACTTCTCCGTAACATTAGTGTACATTCATGATTAGTGCTTCACGCTTCTCTTTGCTATTCTTTGTCTTACTTGGGCCCATAAGTTTTTTTTTTTCTCCTGTGTAGTCTGCGCCTTTTTTTTTTTCTTTTTAAACCCATTTTTGTACCTAGGGGTCTAGTCTGGACACCGGTCGAGATCGATATCGGAAAGCCAGTCGGGATTCTCTTTCCACTCGACAGCGGAAGGGAGAGCGAGTCTGGCCCCTTCAAATTCCGTCGGCGGAAAGTGAAGTAAAATTCCGTGCGGAAGTGACGTTTATTGCATAGCAACCAGTCTATCTCACCTCTACATTGCTCCCAAGGTTCTTTAAGGTGGTCTACTACAGCAGCATTACAATACTAAAAATTTTTTTACACGCAGAATCGCTAATTAAGAAACTATGTTGCGTGCAATTTGGCAGAAATATAAAGCAATAGGTCAGTTTTCGAATCACAATGTTAGAATCAGGTTTGAAATGAAATTTACTTAAATATTATATTTTAAAAAAATTAGTTTGAAATACGTAATTTTAATGTGTAGTTTGGAAAGCCATCAATAGATGGCGCTACGAGTTAAAATTTAACATTGTAATCTTATTTCTGCAAAAATTCACGAAGTAATTGATTTTGATATCAGTTATAAATCATATTTTTTTCTAAATAATATTTAGAAGCGTTTCATATATTCCTTTATACACAGTTTTCACTAAACATTGTCAGCTGTCAGCAGAATGACATTTACGGCAACCCTATTGCATTGCTATTCCGCACTCGTTTTGTTTACATTTATTTGTACTGTGGTCAGTTTGCAAAAAATATGCGAAAATATCAAGGACGACCGAAAAAACATCCTGGTTTTAATAAAAGATCCAGAATTCAGCGTAAACGTCGAGCTCAAGAAAAAAATATGAAATTAAATTCCCGAGATGTGGAAGATTCCGAACAAGCGGATGTTTTCGAAAGGTGAGAAATAATTTATTCTTTATATCGACTACCCCGTGTTTATGATTTCGTAGTAAGTTAATTCCGAAGTAAAATATGCGTATTTTTTTTATTGAAGGTCAGAAATTATTGATACAACTGCATCTGTGTCAAAGGAGAATCATTGCCCGGATGATTTTTTTACAAAGTAAGTTTTTTTTTTTTTTTTTTTTTTTTTTTTTTTGTATATGTGTGTATGAGGGGATGCTAATAATTGTTCAATTCTGTTATAAGAATTTATTCCTTATTTCACACTAAATTGTTGGGAAATATTGAAAGGGTAAATTCCAATTCACAAGGAATTGCTGAAATAATTGAATCTTTTCAAAAGTATGAGCATGTTCTTGCGATCTAAATTGAATTCACCATCATTACATGTATTATTGGAAATTTTATAGTCATATGTTTGCTACGAAATGCTTTGTCAGTTACCTATGGTATATTTTAACAGGTGTATGCACATTTATTCATGTGCTCGCTGTTCAACTTGCTTTTTTTTATTATGTCATTTACTTGGATGTTAAAACTTTCTTTTAGCGTTGGAACATTTTATGATCATTTAGTAAAATTTATATATAAATATATATTATTGCTTGTTTATTTATGGTTCTGTGTATTTGTCATGTATGCATGTTGTGAAGTGTAGTTTTTGAAAAATATGTCACAAATGTTAAATTCCACCAAAAGCTGAATTGAATTGATATTGGGATGCAGGTAATTAGAAAATATCTGCTGTGTATTTTGAGCGTAAACCAAACTAGTGCCAAGAATGGGACCAATACGCTCAGGCTTGCTTAGCCTTTTTGCCATTGTCCAAATTGAATTATCTCCAGTATAAAGGGAGTGAATGCTTTCTCTGTATAACATTAAAATATCCGTCTGATCAAAAATCTACCAATAAGAAACTTTTCATATGTTATGTGACAGACTTTCTGCAAACAGAAGTCCTCAGCTCTGTTCTTGTACATGTTTTTTAATTGTGGTTCAGATGTGTACTTCTCAAAGGAATTCTTCTCATAGGAAGATTATCTGAACATTTAAAAACTATATTCTGCTTTTAGGGGCCTAATATTTTATGCCCCTAAAATTAATATTGAAATTTCTAAAATGTTGAAAAATATGTCATCTGGATTCTGTACAAAAAATATAATCCCCTTTTTCATTTCTGCATTTGCAATTCCTGCATTTTCTTTATTCCTACATTTTTTAATTGGAAGGAATTTCATTCGCAGAGCCCTCTAATTTATTCTTACAAATCATGTAGTAATGTACCATTTTAGATAGATATAAATAACACATTTTGTAATTTTTCTAAACTGTGGTTATACAGCATGATATAATAGCTACACAGGGTATGGCGAAACAGTATACAGCAATATCTGTCGCACTGTCTGAGATGGGTGGTAGTCATACATAGCTTAATGCTTAAATTTGTTATGTGTTATTTATTTATTCATGTTTTTTTTTTTTTTTTTTTTTAATTATGTTATAGCAGTTTATTTCTTTCATTCTTAGGTCCGGAAGTGAAAAATTTGACTTTTCTATGCCAGAAGTTACAGCTAATGTTCCTAAGACAAACCAGGCTTTCCTGAGGTAAGTTGGTTTATTTTTAAAATAGATATTAGCTGTGCATGATATTACAGTTACTTAATTATGGTTAACTAATTATGTATTAATTTAGAAGTCAAGCAACCAAAATCAGCGTTATATTTTCAAATAGTGAATATTTCAAAATATGATGCTGATTTTTGTTGCTTGACTCTCAAATTAATACTTGGTCGGTGTGTTATTGTATCTTAATTAAACTAATTATGGTTCTTTTCTTCTCAGTTCTGATCTGGACATTTCAGTTATTGACTCTGACGTAGAAGGTAGAAATACAAGCTCTCTTTTGGGGTAAATATGTATTTCTCTATGCCAAAATTAAAATGTCATCATTTATGTTTTTCTTTTATGGTGTTACATTATGTTGTTTACATACTGATAGCTATTAAAACTGTTAAATATAATATTGTAGCTATCAAAAAGAGGGGGATGAATTTGATTTGTACCAAATTTGGACGTTTTGCATGAAAGAACTTGAAAATAAAAGATTTTTTTAAAAATATATTCATTGAAATCAGTGAAATTTTCAGTCGGGACACTGAAGCAAATGAAAATATTTTGGGGTTTGATTCTTTTGATGGGAGCCTCATCAATAAGCCTACTATCTTTTTTAAATATTGCTTCTTTTTCATTGTTTTCATGATGTTTTATGTTCCCTTCATGAAAGAGATTTTTAATAATTTAAATTTTGTTAATAAAATATAACAAAATGAAATCTGTGATTATGTGGCTGTTATTTTTTCCATATATATATTTATTTGAGGAAAACCACAAATTTTATTATTTTACAGAATTTTTAAGAAAAATATAAGGATAAAATTTTTTAAATAATTCTGATTACTACCTTTGCTTTCCTCTCATAATGTGCCTCAAATTAGAGCAATTAGACAACAAATTTAAGTCGTGATCTTTTTTTTCCAAGTTTTTTTTTTTAGGCTTAGGAGTATAAATTGCTTATCCCCACAAGACAGTGCATCTTCTTAGTATGCAATCCTAAGGCTCCGTTCACATGATGGTATAAATGTCATAGACGCATAATCATAAGGCACAAAATGTGGGAGTTCCATTCACACCTGCGAGAGAGGGTCTAAGCCATAGCCAATTAGAGAAGCTAAATTTGTGCATGCATGTATGTGTCTACAGCTTTCTCTCTCAATAGGTTTTATGTATATGCTCTGATTGGCCGACTCTTATATCAAGTCGGCACAAAGTTGAAAACTTCAAGCTTAATGCCCAAACTAGTTTTTGTGACATAGTAAGGTCTGACTACAAAGCGTTGTTAGTTGGGAATTATGACATTTATACAACGGCTTGAATAGAGCCTTAGAAAGCCATTTGGTAACTGAGTTATCCACCATGAAAGAGTTATTCTTGCCCCTCTGAATTCAGTGTTTACTGGAACACGAACATTTTATACTCAGGTGTAGAGGCCCTTCATGTGAAACCTCCGGCACACAAAGTAGTGACTGATATTGCACGAGCAAATGACACTGCGAGCATGGAAGCAGCAGTTGTGAAGATGACTCATCTTCTTGTAGTAATATACTGGTAATCCAGTGTATTATTATTGTTAATTTATTTGCTATCTGTTGCCTAAATTTCCTAAACCTAATTGCGAATGGTCTGCCTGCATGGGCGTTTTCATGGTTTTCCCCGTGTATATGAGCCATTTCCCTTAGAAAGTCCTCCATGAAAGCATTCCTCCTCTTAGGAAGATCAAGTGCTTTGCTGTCATCAAATAAGCCAAATTTAAACCTAATTTGTAATATTTATATATATTAATTATATATATGTATATATATTGTATATATATATATTTTAGCTTGGAGTCTGAGCCTCTTCAGGAGAACCTTAATGATGAATTTCTGTGTCCTGATTCACCTTTAATTATCGAAAGGGAAGATCGACGAAAGGCAAATCCATTACCATCTGGCAGAACAATTTGCAATATGTCTTTTGTAATAGTGCAGGCTAGGACATTAGAGCAACATTCCCTAAATTGTAAATTTGGAGGATCATTTATTTTTAACAAAGTGATTCGACGTGGTCTTGTCACTACATATAACTATGTATGTGATAAAATTTTATGTGGGGAAATGGCAACAATTTGTTCTGATATGGAGAAAAGCAGCCTAAATCAGCTTGCAGTATTAGGTGCGTTATCTACTGACAGTGGATTTTCACAAGAGGAGGAAAAGTTTAGCATCATGGAAATTCCGTATATGAGCAACTCGACCTTTGCTTCTTGTGAGCGAACTACTGGCAAAATAATACAGGGATGTGCACAGGAAACTATGTGTGCTGCTATAGAAGAGGAGAAAAGGCAGGCAGAACTTCGCAATGATAAAGATAATGATGGTTATCACTGTATAACTGTCATTGTTGATGGAGGTTGGTGTAAAAGAAGCTATGGGCATGGTTACAATGCTTCAAGTGGCATATCTGTTATTATAGGCATGGTCACCCAGAAAATTTTGTTTGTTGGAATTCGCAACAAAGTGTGCCTTATATGCAGTGCTATTGAAGATGGCAAGATGCCAAATAAAGTGCACCTTTGTTGGCGAAATTGGAATGGGCCTTCTACAGGTATGGAAAGCAGTGCCATTGTGGAAGGTCTGAATTATCTCCAGTGTGTTCACAAAATACGTTGTACTCGACTTGTTGGAGATGGAGATGCTAACACAATGGCCAAAGTGAAAGAAAGCGTTTCATATGGAGGACGGGTGATCAAAGTAGAATGTGCTAACCATGCTGTTCGAAGATATCGCAGAGCTCTTGAGAAACTTCAGCAAAATACTGCGCGCTTCCCAGGGGCTAAAGGAATTGCTGCCCGTAAATTGCTGAAAATTAAAATGCCACTGTTAGTCAGAGGTGCTAGAGTAGCTATAAAAGCTCATGCTTTACCTAGCCATTATCAGCACACACAAGAAGCTATTGATGCATTAGTATCTGCTTGAGAAATGAGCCACATCATATATTTGGCAAGCATGATGCTTGTAGTGCTTTTTGTGCAAAGAAAGGTGCAGAGTTGGACAGCACATACAATGAAATTTTTTCCTCGGGTATGTTGCAAGCTATTGAAGCAGAAGTGGGAAGAGTACTGATATCGTGTATGCCATATGGTTTTATTGAATTTTTTACTGATTTCTGCATTATTAATGAGCAATTTTTTCCAGTTTATTGTTTCTGAGATCACAAACTTGGAATATATATTCGAAAGTAGTGGTTCCTCTCACTGCTGCTGAAGAATGTGACCTTGATTTCTTCAAACACCTTAAAATGCTTGCTCATAACGATTTCCTGCAGAAGCAAAAATGAGCATCCAGAGATGAAAGTTTCCAAACTCTTCAAAGCAAGCGGATAGCATTGAACAGCAACCTGGGGATGATGAAAGTCATAAAATCTGGTGACCCGACAGGCAAGAAAATTTAAATGATGATAGCTGCTATAAGCCGATCGGCGGAAGTTCAGATTCCGGCAATGAGCCAAGAAGAAATAAAACTATTTGTCACCAGCCAGAAAGAGTAAGGAAAGTGTCTGCTAACATGAGAATGAAGGTTTTTGATGCTGCAAAAAAGCTGATGGAAATAGAAATGCCAGTACCCAGCCTGACATTCCCCCCCCCCCCCCCGGGGTTGACGTAGAGAACTCTGCGAAGCTACTGGCTAGGATCTGTATCTAGGCAGTCTCGGATTCTGCTACACCAAACAAGTGGCTTGCATTAATCCTATCACAATTCAGGACTCCTGATTCAGCTGGAAGGACATCCATACAATGATATTTGAGAAGAAGACATACAAAATTGAGTATTGTGGAAAGATGATTGCTTATATCTTGAACGTGGATGATCCACTTGTCTACAAAACTCATAACCATTCTAAAAAATAAGGACATCAAATTTCAGTGCATCCTGCTCTCACAAGAGAGAAAGGTGATCATTAGAAGCCTTCCCAGCTCCACATGTTAATGCTGCCTCATGTTGCATAATATAATAATACACACACTGGCCAATCAATAAGAAACCTTTCAGATTTTCATCTGAATGCATGCTAGGGATGAAATATCCAAATTTTTTCTATGATGTGGATTATACTTGGTTAAAATGCCAGTATAAGTAAGGTGTAAGAGTGCTTTTCATGATGAATGAAGTAAAATGGGGAAAAAAGGCGGCAGATCGTTCACCATTTGAAAAAGGGGCTTATTGTTGGTGCACATTTAGTGGGGGCATCGATTTCGAATCCTTCTCTAAAAAATGTAACTGCAGTTCGAGCATAGTTTTCAAAGACAGTGATCGGCGGTATCTCCGATGAATTGTACGGCAGAACACGGATTCAACTATCACAAATCGTCAACCAAGGCTCTTCCCAACAAATTTCAGCTAGAACTATGCGCAGCGAATTGCAGAGGGATAGGAATGCATAGTTTTGGTGCCTGTAAGAAAATCACTCAGTTCTGCCGACATGCAAGACTTCATTTTCAGTGGTGTCGAGAAAAGACACTGGACATCTGAGGATTGGAAATGGGTAATGTGGTGGGATATTACATTATGTATTACATATTAAACATAAGTTATGGGTTACCTCATAACTACAGAAGGTTCCTGTTCGCTGCCAGAAAAGGTTGAAGTAATCTGCAATGTAAATTACCGACAATACATGAGCTTTGTTCATTTATGGGCATGATAAAATTTTATCGATGCTTTTTGAAAAATGCTGCAGAAACTCAAGGAGTCATACACGAAATGTTAAAGGGTGATAAAAAAAGATCATTGTAAAGTTCCATGCACAGATGAAGGTGTTTAGTGTATTTAATTATGGCAAAGCACACTAGGGCTATCTGCCTAAGAGAAGGGATGCCTTCGTGGAGGACTTTCTAAGGGAAACTGGCTCATATACACGTTACACATGGGGAAAACCACGAAAACGCCCATGCAGCCAGTACGTTCGCGGGATTCGAACCTCGGACCGAACTACCAGTGTTCAGCGATTTTACCGCTCTGCCGCTGGTAGGCCTGCACAGATGAAGGAATTCACCAGTTTGAGAAGTGCAAATCTGATTTAGTCAATGGTGCCCTTTTGTGTTTCCCAATGGATTACCCTTTGTGTGCAGATACATCAGACTTTCCTATAGGATCAGTATTGCAGCAATTGGAAGAACAAGAACAAGACTGAAAACCTATTGTGTTCTACTCTAAAACATTAAATAATGCACAGAAGGTTTATAGTACCTATGACAGAGAATTCTTAGGAATATATCTTTCTGTCAAGCATTTTAAACATGTATCGGAAGGACGCAAATTCATCATACTTACTGATCACAAGCCACTGTCATATGCATAGAAGCAAAAGAATGGGAAGGCATAACCCAGACAACAACACCAACTTCAGTATATATCGGAATTTTCAACTGATATTCAGCATATTGATGCCAAAGAAAATTTAGTTGCAGTTGAAGTAGTCTCAGTTACTGGCTATGAAGCAGTAGCAGATGCTCAAGAATATAATGAAGAATTGCAACATTTAATGACAGGTAGTGCTTCACTGAAATTTAAATCATCTACATTAGCATTTTGGAAAACATTAAGATGTGACAGCTCAACAACCAGTATCAGGCCTTTTATTTCAAAGCAATTTAGACAACAAATGTTTCATCAAATTCATAATTTTGCTCCTCTGGTATCAGGACAACTGTCAACGAGATGACTGAAAAATTTATCTTTCCAAATATAAAGAAAGAAATTCACGAATAGACTTAAAGTCCTGTTAATTGTCAAAGGAGCAAAGTCAACAGGCATACAAAATCTAAAATAGCCGAGTTCCAAGCACCTCATGCTAGATTAAGTATTGTGCAAGTTGACCTGATTGGGCCATTACCACCATCTGCTGGTAGGACGTATTATCTGACATTTATTGACCATTTTTCCTGTTAGGGAGAAGTAGTTTCTTTACCAGATATCACAAGAGAAATGGTTGTCAAAGCATTTTACAATCATTGGATTAGCAGATTTGTTGTGCCTAGTTCCATAATCTCAGATCAAGGAAGACAGTTTGAGTCGCAGCCTTTCAAGAGCCTTGCAAAAGTATGTGGTGCTAAAGTTTTACGTTCCACTCCATACCACCCACATTGCAGTGGGAAAATTGAGCAGTTTCTCAGAACTTAAAAAAATGCAATAAAGGCTCACAGCAACATCAGATGGACAGAAATCCTTCTAGGATTCAGAGTTGCAATATGTCCTGATACTAATCACTCTGTAGCTCAAATGGTATATTTTATGCAAATAAGGTTACCATGTGAGTTTTTCGACTACCTACCACTAAAACTAAACCTGAACCATTTGTAACAAATTTACTGTCTTTTATGGATCAGCACCAGTTTATCAACTGCTAACAAACATAAAATATTTATGCATAAAGACTTGAGATCATGTTCTCATGTGTTTGTGAGAACTGATCGTGTGAAAAAGGCACTTGAATTTGCTTATTGAGGGACCATTTTTTTTGTGGTGAAAAAATATGATAAATATTTCCGAGTCTTAATTAAGGACAGACAAGTTAACATTTCATTGACAGATTGAAACCAGCTTATTTGTTACTTTCGAACAAATTACTAGAAACGGTGACTAAAAATAAAAAACCATTTCACATTTCATGTACCCAAAATTCTGATATTGTACCTAACGTCAAATCTATTATTCTAGATGGTATGAAAATCAGAAAATGTGTTAGATTTAAGGACTAATGTTTTGTATATTTTGCTATACTTCATCATCTTCTAAATATTAGTAAATATATATCTGCATTAGTGATAATCAGCTGTGAGCACATAGTGCACCATCTGCGACTCATTTGGGTATAAACTATGCTAGTGATTATAATGTCCTTGCTTTTTCCCATATGCCATATGTTGCATGAAATTTTGTTATATGAATCTAGCTTCCTGTGAGGAATTTCTGTGATCTTTCTAGTATGTATGGTCAAGAATTAGGCTTGTGATATACTGTCATGATTTTGCCCACATGTTCCCTGAATATACTACCATTTCCTTAGGAAGACTTCCAAGAAGAATACTGTTGTGAGTTCTAAGCCTAACTATGGTTTGGAACTGTTTATAATGAATTATTGGGATTCTGCACATGTAATGTGGATGCAATTCTATTTCCATTTAGAAGATTTTCTGCAAAGGCAATGCTTTAGCTGTGAGATAATTCTGTTTTGGAAATAAAACTGATATTTATTTAGATTTGTGGTATTTATAAGGCAGTTTATCAATAGCAGGTAGCATCTTGCCTCTTTGCTTTGATCAGGGCCTGTGCAACCAGTGGTAGTCAAAGTTTTATAATTTAGCAGAGGGCACTGAGCAGCAAAATTTAGAGGCAAAAAAATGTTCAGAACTTACGAAGACATCAGCCAGCAGAATTTAGGATATGCAGAGATTGCACTGAGTGGCAATAGTGCCATATGTTACATTTGCTATCTGCATTATTAATTTGTGAAACAATTTCAGCTGCTTGAAAATGCATTTTTCTGTTAGAAATTTGTATTTCTTGCAATTTCTTTTTTTTTTGGGGGGGTCGAGAATATGGTGTTAAAAATATTTTATCATTTTCTTTTTTTTTTTCTTTTCAGGTGAAAATTTTGTGCATGATTTGGCTTTCATTGAGACGTCTCTGGGTCAGGAGTTACTAAGGAAGAGAAACTTACATGCAGGTTGAAGGATGCAGTGTCAAATGTATAAGGAATATAAAAGATGCTGTATATTAGTATAAGTTTGAATAACCATAATAAAAAAATTTCTTGAAAATTGTGTTTTTTCTGCGAGTTATTAAAATTGGAAATAATTAATTACAATATTTATGAAAATTTTCGAAAATAAAAATACAAGTAGTATTTAAAAAGTACTGCAAAACTCATTTTTAAGTAGAAAAATTATTCTCAGATGAAATTCTTTATGCAAAAGGATTCGATTATGCAAAAGGACTTTTTTAGTATTTGAAAGGTTCATTTGAACCCAACAACTGAAACTAACGTATCCCCAGTTTATTGATACCAACCATTTTGTTGGTATCAATGAACCCACTACTTTCTAAAAGCATTTCTGTCAATTACTAAGGGCTAATGAACAAGTGTTGAATTCTCAAGATGAATGTTGCCGAAACAGAAAAAAGTGTACTTCAGAACATTCTGCAGTAGCTCAAACAAAGTCACGGACCTCATCTATACTGTAGTCAGAGAGAAATTATTCCCCTTCCTTTTCTTTCAAAAGCTGAGTTTCCAAGCGCACAACGGGAGGCCGTTGCTAAAAGCTGTGGAACCAGTTTTATAGCTATTTTTAGCAACTTGTGAGCTGTTTTTCAGATAACACAGTAAATCTCGGGGAGGGGGAATTTGAAATCATGATCACTGCCGGTACGGCAGAATTTACGTACAGCAAAATTGTAAAATTCAGCGAAGCATCAAGCAATAAAATTTTAGAATTTTGTGGGAAGGGCACTTGACAACAGAATTTATTGCGTACAAAATCAGCAAAATGCATAGCGCCGTACCTGATTCATGATACAGCAGTATTCATTACCAATAGCAAACTTGTTTGAGGATAAGTTCGAAAAAATGTTTTCTAGTTGTTACCTAAAATCGGTAAACAATAATCTTTGAAAGATTATTCGATTATATCGTTACTAATATGGTAAAAATTTGAAAAGCAATCAGAAGCCGTATCTCTAGGGTCTTCAAGTCACGATTTGTTTTTATTTGTTCGAATATGATATATCTCTCTTCCTACAAGTATGTATCTTCGTACGTATAAAGTATCAAAAATAATAAAAGTAATTAATAAATTTTCTCTAGTTGCCCTGAAAACTACATCTGAATATAAAGATAAGAAAGACATCAGTAAATTGCTGTTGTTATTTGCTGATCATAATGGTAATCAACCGAACATGATCACATATACCGTCTTCAAAACTTTGATTTTTATCAAGCTTCATATAAATACTAGGTTTTTGTTAGTCACGTAATTTGACATCCTAAATTTAAGATGACAGATGAAATAATGACTAGTTCTGAATTAGCTCACTCAGGAAGTAAAATTTTCTCCTTCCCGTCAATATAGCATATTTATAGCTCCCAATGATGGCGATCACTAACTAAATATGTTATGGATTAGAACCCTATTGCACTCCATAAGTTTTTCTTTATTCGCTTTATGTGCATGCATGCATGCTTGGTTGTGGAAGAAATTAAAAAGCCCCCCCCCCTTTTTTTTTTACTTAGGTTATTCGAATGTATACGCCAGACATTTATTTGTTGAACTGTAGTTATAATTTGGAACGTGGTGCTAGAGCCGTTGGAGCCGAACCGAACGTCAGTTTGTTTAGAATTATAGAGTTTGATTACGCCAAAGCAGGTGAATTTGGAAAACACCAAAATCGGTCATGCATCCAACTCGTTATCGAGGCTTGAACTCCGGATGAACTACCAGTGTTCGGCGGCTCGCTTGCTAGAACTGCGTTAGGCTCTTTGAATGTAGCAAAGCCACGAGGGTTACCTTCTTAAGATGGCAGGCCTTCGTGGAGTCATTTTCTGAAGGCTTAGATTAGGTTATTATGGCAAAGCACAGTAGGATGCCTTCATGTTGAACTTTCTTAGAGAAATTGACAACCCATACACGTTACACATACAGAAAATTATGAAAACGTCCATGCAGCCGGCCCGTTAGCCTTTATTCGAATCCAGGTCGAAACTACCAGTGTTCAGCGATTTAATTCCTCTACCGCGGGAGGGCCTAATTGCTGAAGGGAACTGGCTTGTATTCATGTTACACACGGTGAAAACAAACAATGCAACCAGCTGATTCGTCTGGCATCGAACCCAAACCAGTTCGAACTTCCAGTATTCAGTAGTTTTAACCACTCGGCCACTGGTGGCGTGTGGTAGGAGCCACAGATAATGTACTGAGTAGCAAAAATCCCTAATAGTGGCCCTGGTTACTAGTAGGATTGTAAGTATATTGGTAATCATCCAATCTACAGCAAGGAAATTTCGGAGCTTAATTGTAAAGTCAAATGCGACATTCCGATAAACGTGGTATATGTAGAGATGGAAAAATTTATTATTTAAAATACTTGTATTTATTAGTAAACATTTTATAAAATTTATTCTTAATTTAGCGTTTAAGAATTCTAAGAGAGTTATCTGAGTATTTTTTCCTCCTTTGGTAATCCAATAAAATTGAGTAAATTTATGTTCTGTAATATCTTTGCGTGTTATATACATAGTTTTTTTTTTTTTTTTTTTTTTTTTTTTTTCTTTCAAAGTTAGACAAGTTTACACAAACAATATAGGTCAAAAAGGGAGCTGGTCTGCGCCCGGTGAGCCTGTCGGCAGCGTCGCAAAGCGTAATTTGACTAACGAAAAGATCATGCTTTGGATCTGGTGATCTGGATAGTCACTTGTGTTGAAAAATAAATTTATTTCAACAACATAGGCCAAAAATTTAGTTGATCTGCGCCCGTGAGTCCGTCGGCAGCATCGTAAAGCGTAATTTGACTAACAAAAAGATCATTCTTTTGTATTTGGTGGGATTGCCGTGGTATTAATCACAAATAGTATATGGAAAAAGGTAAAACCCTTGACAGTAAAGGATACAACGAGATGCTAGTGCATGTTGACGCTGCTATCAAGGAAAAGAGTCGAATTGAGTTCCGGCGCAGAAAGGTAACGTTCCATCAAGATAATACCATACGTGTCTGCATTCACCGGCTAGCCTCTGTACGGACTCGAAAGGGATCTTTCACCACATCCACCATATAACCCCGACATCGCACGTTCGGACTTTCAGCTACATCTTGCTGGTCCTATCTTCACTTCTGCACAAGACGTCCGAAATGAGGTTGACCTGTGTTTGGACTCGGGCCACCAAGTTTCCGAGCCGAAGGTTTTGAAAAACTACCAAAAAATTGGCAGAAAAGCATAGATTTTTGGTAGTGATTACTATCCGCACTAAAGGTACTGACTGCTTTTTTTTCATAACTTTATGAAGAACTTTCGTGCTTAAAATTTTCGTTACAACCATTAAATTCTGTAATTTATGAATTCCTTCCCACTTCTCATGTATTTATCAACTGTTCTTTATGAACCTGATATTCCTACAATTATCAGCTGTACTTTATAAATCTGATATGTAGAAACGCAATTTGATTTTATGCATTTCAGTATCAAGTGAAATCTTTAAACTAATCGTTCATTATAACACTTTATGTTGTTTTCATTCAAAGCTGAACTCAGATAATGTGCCGAGGTTGAACTACCAGTAATAGGCGACTTTAGCGCTCGCCCGCTAGAATTTAGAGAGGAACTGAGTGCTAGAATTAGGTTAGGCTCTTTGAATATAGCAAAGCCACGAGGTGGCAGATAGCAGATGCTTTCGTGGAGGAAGTTTCTGAAGGCTTAGTTTAGTTTATAGCAAAGCTCCCCATACACGTTACACACGGGGAAGATTATGAAAACGCCCATGTAGCCAGCCCGTTCGCCTTGATTCGAACCCAGGTCGGAACTACCAGTGTTCAGCGATTTAACCGCTCGGCCGCGGGTGAGCCTAATTGCTGAAGGAAACTGGGTCGTATTCATGTTGCACAACAGGAAAACAAACCATGCAGCCAGCTGGTTCGCCTGGGATCGAACCGAAACCAGGTCGAACTTCCAGTAATCAATATTCTTAATCACTCAGCCACTGGCGGCGCGTGGCAGAAGTAAGAGCCACAGATATTGTAGTGAGCAGCAAAAACCTCTAATACTGGCTCTGGTTACTAGTAGAATTATATATTGGTAATAATCCAATCTACAGCAATGAAATTTCGGAGCATAATTGTGAAGTTAAATACGACACTCCGATAAACGTGATAAAGATGAAAAATTTTTTAAAAAAGGAAACTTACTATGCAAATACATGTATTCATTAGTAAACATTTTATAAAATTTATTCTTAATTTAGCGTTTATGAATTCTCAGAGAATTATCTCATCGAATTATTTTTTTCTCCTCTGGTAATCCAATATAATTGATTAAATTTATGTGCTGTTAATATCTTTGCCTGTTATGTACATAGTTTTTTTTTTTTTTTTTTTTTTTTTTTTTCCGTTCAAAGTTAGATAAAACTGAACGTACGTTACACTGAAATTACTTTGTCTAGAAAGTAAGCGCTTGAGTAGAAACAGATGTTGGGTTTTATTCTTAGAAGACATGAGATCGCTTTCTGTAAAGTAATGTTATAAAATTTTGAATTTGAAATAATCGTACTTCGTTTTTAGTAGCGCAGAATGATAAAGATTTAATGAGAATATAGCAAAGCATCTTTTTAGAGACGCTGTTATAATTTTGCTATTTTATTTTTTTATGGTAGGTCAAGGAAAAAGGCAGGCTGCTAAATACGGTAACAGCACATTACTCTGTTTCATATATAGCGAATCCGCTCTGAAATGAGGCACGAAGCGGTAAAGTAGCTGAACACCAGTATTTCGGTCCGAGTTTCGAATCCCGCGAAGGGACTGGTTGCGCTTTCGTGGTTTTACCCTGTGTAACGTGTCCAGGAGCCAATTTCCCTTAGAAAGTCTTCCACGAAGGCATCCTTTCCCTTAGGCAGATAGATCGTACCGGTGTTTATTTTATCAACAGTACTGGTTATTTTTAAAAATGATCATCCTAGAAAGGTGATTGCCAAAAAGTATTCACTTCGCATATTTATACGTTATGCATGAATATACTCTTTTTAGTCAATCTAATATATATAAATTACTAATGCTTTAAAAAAATTCAATTTTCAATATTCTGTTTCCTATTTGTTCCTGTTCAATGAAACAGATTCATACACAGCAAATCCAAATGCATCGCTACAGGAAGATGATAAACCAGCACAGTACGTAATTACAGTTACATCCGGAAAAGAGTAGATATACATATAAATACATAATATATATATACGGTATACAACGATATACAATATATATATATATTATCGTTTTTTAGGATGTATCTATAATATGTATCATTTTACTTTATTAAAATATAATATTCAATTTTGTAATTTAGGAATTTCTTCTCCCTTATCATGTATTATCAGCTTGTACTTTATAAACCTGATACCCCTTCAATTATCAGCTGTATTTTATAAACCTGAAACATAGAAACGCAATTTGATTTTATGCATTTCAGTATCAAGTGAAATATTAAAACTGATTGTTCATTATAACACTTTATGTATTCATTCAAAGCGGATCTCAGATAATGTGCCGCAAATTATTTCCACACTAAGTTTTTTGTGCAAATAATACGTCCTGCTAGTGTTTTTGTAATAAAATGCATGTTATTAATTGATTTCGAATTTTCGTTGCATCTTGATATTGCTGCCAAAAGATATTCAATCAACAATAGTATCTTTTACTACGTTTATGTGTGTGGATACATAGACCATTTCTCCGTGTACTAGAAAAATTTGATAATGATTTATCCACTTTTGAAGTAAAAAAATAATAGTTAGGAGTGTTATACGATTTTATAATACAAGTAAAAAATATATATAAAGCTCTGAAAAGTGCTAACACATATTTATGGAATATTATGGATGGTAATTTATGAAATATTATGGATGGATGAGTAAATGGAATATTATGTGCGTGCTATATATGTATACACATATCATCAAGTATAAAATCATTTATATATAATTTTTATGTCGCGATGAAATTTGTTTTCTTCCGCAAAATAACGGCAAATTATGAAACATTACGCAACATTGAAAAGCGTGATGAACAAATTTTGCGAAAAGAAATAGCGACTGCTGCACGTATCTCACAGATATCTTTCATTCAACACAAAGGTGAAAAAGTTCTATTCCTGTTCAAAACATACCCTGCAGTCTGAGTCACAGACGGAAGAAATGACAGCAGGTCTTTTGTTCAACTGAGGGGATGTGTTTTATGGCTTACTCACTTTCCCGCCAAACAAGTACAGAGGAAGGAAGCGTCGTTGCCATAGTAACCAGGCTGTAGGTAGTCTTACAGATTTGAGTCTTTATCGCTCAACGTTCGTAGCGCCATCTGTTATTAAAAATCGACATGAGAAAGGGGTATTAAACGCTCTTAATATACTAAGGTTAGGCCAGGAACGGAAAAAGCGTGCCATTGGTTGCTGGTAGTGACGTCACCCGGGAGACAAGACGCATCGGCCGACGCGTCTGCTACATGATTTTCGTAATGGAAGTAATGTAAACTAAAGCAAAATAATCATTTTAAATGTGGTAGATACACCGGAAATACCGGGTATATACTTTCCGATAAAGTATTTTGTTAAAGCAATGTTTATTTTATGCACAGAATTCGTACGAATGCTGAAAATAATTGTAAACATTAAATTCTTATCATAAAGGAAAGCATTAGGAAATGAAAAACGATATTTAAGTTAATTGAGGGAAATAAATATTGTAAAACAAGCTATTTTTCAATATTTTTCGTAGTATTGTTTGCACTAAAGAAATTTTGTTGAACAGAACACATGATGGCATAATTCCTAAGACCATGGTAAATACATAATCAAAAAGTATTATTCTATTTAATTTCATTGCTCATGCATTTTTTTTAATACAAATGAACTTTGACATTCCATGAGAAATATATGATCGTGATTTTCAGTTTAATTTACATATCTCAAGCAAAAATATATATAAAAAGATTTGACATAATTCATATTTAAATACCATAAAATTCTACAAATTTCTTAATATTCGTCATTTATACTTTTAAATAGTATACTTATCACATTATTTTTAAAGTCACTTCATACTGATTCACTTCAGATTTTAGCAGAAGTGCATATATTTTCAGTATAATCTAAAAGTACTCTTATAATCCCTTACACTCCCAAGATTTCTATATAACATTTATCCTGACCGTGATTATTTGCTATGGTAAATAATCTTCGATATTGGCATCCTATTCTTCCTTCCATACAATAAAAATGGAACAATTAAAATACATTTTCTTACACATATACGCACAATAATAAACTTGCCCTACACCTTAGTGTGTATACGAGCCAGTTTCCCTGAGAAAGTCCTCCACGAAGGCATCACACCTATTACGCAGATAGCCCTAGTGTGCTTTGCCATAATTAAATACACCACCACATGTTAGTTTTAATTCAGCCTGTACACAAATTAAATATTTTTAATGACTAATGTATTTTTAACAGGTTGTTTCTTAAAATACTTTTGTTATACTCAAAATATGTGTTCAATATTGAATTATTTTTCTTTCTCTTATAATTAAAAACTAGTTATATGGAATCAAAATTAAAACATATGCAGCAGTTAAATAACACTGAACAGAATATCTTACTTACTCTTTCGCTATTTGTATTCCAGCATTATACACAGATTTGTTTTCCTTCAGGGTCAGGTATGTGTAAGTTCACTTAGTTATATCAATTAAATTACATCAGGCATATGCATCAGTTAAACAACATTGAAGGAAATATGTCGCTCGCTCATCGATGTTTGCATCATAGTGTGGCCAATAAATTGTTCTTTCTTCTGAAGCATGTATCAGTTTACTATGTCTCAATGCTTAACCCAGACATTGCTTCAATACATAGAATTACTTTTGGGATGTAAAGAAAGTAACCAAAGCATGTGAATTAACTTAGATAAGCAAATTTATCAACTAATCATTCAGGTAGTCACTATTGGTAAACACGACATTAAGATTAAATATCTCGCTATAAGTCTACTTCATAAAAGGAAAATTATGACAAAAAATTAAAATAGAAGTAAAATGAAAAATAAATGTAAAATTACATAAAAGTTATGTATGAAAACTACATAAATTCATTTAAAAAATAGTCAGTTATTTTATCTGGTTGTAAAGAAAGTTTTCCACCAAAAACGTTCTTCATAAAACTAGAAAAAAACAACATGAAGGTAGTATATATAGCACGGGTACAAATCACCAGACAAATCTATGATTTTCTGTCAACATTTTGGTAGTTTTTCAAAATCATCGACACATAAACTTGGTGGCCACGAGTTCAAAAGCAGATCAACTACATTTTGGACATCCTGCGCAGAATGGAAGATAGCACCAGCAAGATGTGGCTGCAGGTGTGATTAAGTAATCTCATGCAGTACCCAGTAATTGAACTTGTGCGTCAAATCTACGAGATACTCAGCGCAACTAATGGACATGGCACTAATGTCTAACTCTTCAGCTTTCACTCTCTCGAGACCATACGCAAGCCCTTGAGTGGTTACATATTGATATTCAACAAGTTCTCGTAGGTGGGCCTCATCAACATCAGTAGGTTGGCCAGAGTGATCTGCTTCTTCAGTATCATAAGCCTTGTTTTTGAACTTTAGGTACCAAACCTTCAGTGTCATTTGATATAACATTAGCACATAAAGTTGTACACATGATTTGGCGAAATTTTGTAGCTGACTTTTTGCAAAAGAACTGGAAGAAAATTATAGTTCTAATCTGGTAGTGTGATAGTTCCATTTCACACACCTTGTACTTAATGGTATTTTTTTATAAATTTAAGAGCACACCGTTCTAAAGCAAGTCTCTCTTTTTCAAATACATTTTGCAATACAGTGTTCTAAAGCACGTTTCTTTCTTTAAAATGCATAATCTTTAATCATATATACAAAATATGATTCGAATTTCAAATCTTTCTTTAATCCTATATACGGAATATGATTAAATATGCCAATGTGAAATTTCGCGAAGAGGATATTTGAAGTGGCAGGATACTTTCATTAAAACTCGAAAGCTTACTTTAATTGTTGGGAAAGACATTTCATGTCATAAGAAAACACACATCTTTTTAATACATGAAAAATATTTTCTGGTTCTCTGCTCCTTGAATGTCATAATCCTTGTTTTTGCATTTTCGGTACTAAACCTTCACACTTTCATATGACATTACATTAATACCTAAAGTTTTACACGCGATTTGGTGACATTCTGTAACTGACTTTTTGCAACACAAATGGAAGTAAATGATGATTCTATTCTGTAGTAGTTAAAATAGATGTAGTAGTTAAGTAAATGATTCTATTTTGGAGTAGTTAAGTAGATGATTCTAATCTGTAGTAGAAATAGTTTCATTTCAGACACCTTGTATTCGATAACATATTTGTTTTATACATTTCACAATACAAAACTCTCACAGTTTCATATGACATAACAGTAGTACCTAAAGTTGTACACATGATTTGGTGACATACTGTAGCTGACTTTTTGTAACACAACTATAGTAGAAATAGTTTCATTTCAGACACCTTGTACTCAATGATAAATGATATTTCTTTTACACATTTCACAACACAGTGTTTTAAAGCAAGTTTCTTTCAAACACCAAAATTGTTTGACAAAATATGATTAAATATGTCAATGTGACATGTTTGCGAAGAAGATTTTTGCAGTGGTAGGATACTTTCATTAAAACACGAAAGCTTGTTTTGATTGTTGGGAAAGACATTTCATGTCGTAAGAAGTCTCACATCTTTGTAATGCATAGAAAATGTTTTTTGGTACACTATTTTCTAGTACTATGCTTCTTGAGTGTAATAGTCCTTATTTTTGAATTTTCGGTACCAAACCTTCACAGTGTCATATGATATAACATTAGTACCTAAAGCTGTACATATGATTTGTTGACATTCTGTAGCTTACTTTTTGCTACATATCTGGAAGTAAGTGGTGGTTCTAATCCGGTAGTGTGATAGTTCTCTTTCTGATACCTTGTACACAATGATATTTTAATACAATTCACAACACACTGTTCTAAAGCAAATCTCTTTCTTTGCCAAAAATTGTTTGAGAAAATATTAGTAATCCTTGTTTTGAGTCCTTGTTTGAGCCATAGCCCTTGTTTTTGAACTTTCAATATCAAACATTCACAGTCTCATATGATGCAACATTAGTACCTTAAGTTGTATGCATGTTTTGTTGACATTCTGTAGCTCCCTTTTTGTAACATATCTGGAAGTAAATGATGGTTCTAATCTGGTAGCATTACAGTTCCATTTCAGACATCTTGTACTTAATGTTAATGGTATTCACTTATAAATTTTACAACACAGTCTTCTAAAGCAAGTTTCTTTCTTTAAAATGCCAAAAATCGTTTGACAAAATATTATTAAATTTGCCAATGTGAAATGTTTGCGAAGAGGATATTTGCAGTGGCAGAATACTTTCCCTAAAACACGAAAGCTTGTTTTGATTGTTGGGATCATGTCATAAGAAGCCTCACATCTTTGTAAATGCATGGGAAATGTTTTCTGGTACACTATCTTCAAACTCGACACTGTGTAGTAAAGAATCATATGCATTTGACTTAACTGGCAATGATTTTTACACTCATTTTCATTAACATTTTGAACTTCTTCATCATCATCAATCGCTGTCCTGGCTGCTATTGAAAAGTATCTTCATATATGAGTAGGATGTAATATGAGGAGGAGTTATAAAGATGATGCAATCCACTTCTGTGCCTTTTTCATATCAGCCTTATTTCTTTTCTTCTTTTTCATTTCTGTATTCAAATACCTCAAGCATATAAATGTTCCTGTCTTAACATATATTTTAATGATTTCATTATGCACATCAGGAAACTTTTGTGCAATTTTTTTACACATAGTTTGCATAATGTTATTATTTCTTGAAAGACCATCTTTCCCATGTTCACTTACAAACACTACTTCAAATTGACTTATTTTTTTTAACCATTCCTCAGATGGAACAAGTAAACCACCACGAGAAAGCGTTTCTATCCAACCAACGTGTTCATCTGAAGGCAGATGGAGCAATTGTTCTGTAGGTGTTCTCAAAGAATGGTCATATTTTCTTCCACGGTAGGCTATGTAGCCTTCAAGGTACCGAAAACCCTCTACAGAGCAGTCAGCTGCAGGTTCACTTGCAAGGGTCAATCTAGAATTATCAAAAACAATATCCCTCATCTCAGTTTCACCGTCTAACATCTTCAGAGCTTCAGTCATGTCGGGTAAAATATTACCAAAAAAGTTGGAAGTAATGTATGCATCTTCCTCCTCATCAGGAGCAACAGAAGATGTGTTAGAAAGTGAAATCTGGTAGGAATTATTAGTTAACAATAAAAGACGCATTCGATACTTCACGTCTACGGGCAGTGGATGATCATAGAAATGGCCAAGACCGCGGATTCGGGAAAAAAAATTTTTCAGGCAATCTTGATTTAGTCTGGAAGTTAAAAGATATTTAACTCCTAATTGTTTCAAATCAGAAAATAACCCCAGCAGTGATGTAATCGACATCATAAATCCTTTCTGAAATGGTAATAGGTGCTTTGCCTTGCCCACTCTCATGTCTTCACAAAAAGCATAAAATTTCTTTAAGGTTCTCTCCTGGATTTCTTCATGTATCCCATACGCACAAGATAACACTGTATCAGAGACAGGTTTCCTGGAGTTAAGAATATCAAATGAATTATTCACTAATTCAAAAAAAATTGCAGTTTCCTCTTCTTCTGGTATAAGATAGCGGATACCTTGTGCAGTATGGTTTGAAAATAACTGCGCAGCTAAATGCACACGCTGGCGTTCATTACCTTTAACAGAAATGTGACTTACGGACAACTTTGGGCAAATTTTCACTTCTTTGCAATCCATCGATATCAATCTTTCGATAGGTTCTTTTGTAATTAATTTATTTCCCGGAAGCATTAATCCGTCATCCAAAAAGTGATTACGAAGAAGTTTCAAAAGGTGTGGCACATCAGCAAACACCCACACACGTTTACTAGAGTCCTGGGGATGTGAAAAGCTGCTGTTCAGATGAGTAATCTGAAGTTTTGTCCACACAGCACGATTTCTACCACCCAAGTCAGCTACAGCTGCAACTACATAATATCCAATTTCTGCTAATGTTATTATTATATCTTTCAATATTTCTGCCGTCATTTGCGTATCAAAGTCGAAATATATTGGCTGCTTCCAGCTTGCAAGAAGTCCTCGCACCATTACTACTTGAACATTTCTATGTGGGCCAACAATCTTATCTTCTGCTTGGTCATAACAGATTCTACTATCCACGTTCATTTCATCGAATGAAAGAACACACATACATTCTTTGTCTGTCATCTGTAATGCCCCAGCACGCATAACATGAATTACATCGTGTAGCAAACCAGGAGAACAGCGAAATGAACAAAATACCCATCTCTTCAAAGTCGAAATGCTAGGAAATGGAAATCCCATTTTTTGTCTGAGATAGTTATAGCATCTTTTGGATACTGCCCTAAGTGTTGCAGATTTGCAAATGTCATCTGCATTCCACTTAACATATTTTTTATTTGACATGAGAAAGCGAATTTGATTGTCCGTAAAAATTGTCCCTAAAATTTTTTTAACTGCACTATGTACTTGTTTGCTTGTTACTTTCCTGCTCATTTTCTGATAGCTACGCAATTTTCTACGAGAAGCAGTAAGTTCAGTAAAAATAATTTTCTTTTGCATTTTCAATTGACTGCACAACACATTTAATCTCTTATTTTCCTTTTCTAAGATTTGCACACGCTCAACTAAATGAGATGTGTCACTGGATGTAAACTGAGTTGCACAGTCTATCTTATCAGCTTGTAGTTTTTTCTTTTTGGGGGAAAGGGAAGCTAAATTTTCCAATGCTCGTTTCCTTGTTCCCCGAGCCTGACACCTGCTTGCTCTATCCCTTTTTAGCATAAATTTAGATGACTCATTCCTGTTAGAAAACGTTCTCTCCAGATTAGGTTCAGTTTTTGAAGCACAACATATATACTTTATTGATGAGTTATTTTCACATGATGATGACGGAAGATGTAAAGTGGGAACAGCATTGGCTTTCAGCACCCTTTTAGGAGTTGAACCAAGCAATTCTGCCTTTAGATCTCGTACGTAGTCATCAGGTGTAAAATGAAGAGCACATACTCTGGCATTTTCGATGTTGAAATTATCTGCTCTTTTGCAGCGATTAGTCCATAACTTACGAAGTTCTGGATCACTTGGAAAACGATGGTATGTGATGCCTTGACTTTTAGTTTTCCTTCTATAATTATGACACAACGCTATAGCACAACTTGCCATTTCCGACTACTTATAAAAGCAAATTAACAACACAAATCAAATGTATCACAGATCAAATGCAACGAATGTAAACAAACGCCGAGAACTAACGACTGTCACCCACATGACGTCATGCGCAGGTGGCAAAATTTTCTCCCTGCACTACGCATCGCTCGTGGGCCCCCCCCTGCATTGCTCCAGGCTCAGGGGAATCGGGTAGTTTGTTGTCAAAATGGCTGTTTCGCACGTGCTTATTACTGAGGATGGCGGTAGAAAAAAAAATCGAGTTCGAGTAAATGGCGAAATTTTTCGAAAAAATACGCTGCTGGATTTAGTAAAGAGTATGGAAAAATGAAATGGGGAACGTTAATGGATATTTTAAACGCAGAAAGAAATGGCCTTTTCAAAACTTCAGGTATGTGAAAAAACGTAAACATAATTTTACGTATGATCTATTGTAAAATGAAAATTTTCTAAAAGGTTACATGTTTGTAAACTATTTGTTAACAGGAATTTTATGATTAAAATACATTATTTTGTCTGAAAAGGTTATGCAACAACGTCATAAGTCAAATCATTGAAATATAGCACCGCGTACGCGTGTTTAATATTCCTAATGAATTTGAATCAAAAAACATTTTAATTTTTAACAATCCATGACTATATCAATAATTTTATTTATTCAGGAATTATATCTATCACGTAGCTACAAATATACTATGTATCGTAGATACCAATAAGGATTGAGTAAAAATATAACAAACTTTTAAAAAAAGTAATAGGAAGAAAAATAAAAAAAAATTAAATAACTATAGGTTAAATCAATAAGCTACAAATATACTATGTATCGTAGATACCAATAAGCAGTGAATAAAAATATAACAAACTTTTAACAAAAGTAATAGGAAGAAAAATTAAAAAAAATTAAATAACTATAGTTTAAATCATAAAACATATTATCTTGCACACACACACACACGCATATATATATATATATTAACATATGCAGTGAAAGGAAATTCCAATACATATTCCTATTTATACCCTTTTTAAATCGATCCCACCAGTGACCGTGTGGTAAAATCGCTGAACACTGGTAGTTCGGTCCGAGGTCCAAATACTGCGAACGGGTTTGTTGCATTACCAACATATCTCTGATAACCAATATATCTGTCATTACCAACATATTTCTGGTAATTTCCAAAAGCATAAAAAATTAAGGCATACAAAACCTGTTTTAAATAAATAACTATATGTATATATAAATGTATTATAAATATATTAATATATGCAGTGAAAGGAAATTGCAGTACATATTCCTATTTATGCCCTTTTTAAGTCGATCCCACTAGTGGCCGAGCGGTAAAATCTCCAAACACTGGTAGTGCGGTCCGAGGTTCGAATCCCGCGAACGAGCTGGACGCATGCGCGTCATTACCAATGTATCTGTCATTACCGCTATATCATTGGTAATGACAGATATATCATTGGTAACTTCCAGAAGCATCGAAATTTAAGGCACAGAAAATTTGTTTTAAATATAAATATATATATATAACAGTATAAATATATCAACAGATGCAGTGAAAGAAATTACAGTACATATATATGTATACCCTTTTTAAATCGATCCCACCAACAGCCGGTAAAATCGCTGAACACTAGAAGTTCGGTCCAAGGTTGGAATCCCACGAACGGGCTGGTTGCATGGACGTTTTCGTGGTTTTTCCCATGTGTTACGTGTATACGAGCTAGTTTTCCTTAGAATGTTCATCACGAAGGCAACCCTCACTTTAGGCAGATAGCCCTCGAGGCTTTGCCGTAATTACATAAAACCAAAACTAAGGACTTTTTTTTTATCTGAATAAATATACACAAAACTGATGTAATATCTAAAAACAGACCTCATTAAAAAATCTGATAACTAATTATAAATCTTGCGTTATAATATTGACAAGAATTTAACCGAAAATTATACAGGAAATTCTAGAAGCTATTGGAAATTGACATTGATATCGATACAGTTAAAACTACTTAAATAAATTTTTTAACTCGAAGCAATTTAATGTAAATGTTGAATTTAGGATGTGCATAGTTTGAATTATATACTGCATATTCTTTAATGCATGTCTAATGTATTACATTTTTATACACTACAAATTCAAATAAAAGTAGAGGGAAATGCATTATAATTTAAAACATAAAATTTGCCCACTAATGTTTCTTGGTTAAAATAACTTCCAGAATTTTGACATTGACATCTGAAGTCAATAGAATAAATTGAATAGTATGAGACAAAATATATATAATCTGACTTCAATAATTGCAAGTACCATATATTTATAATCACAGTATTATACAATTTGGCAATGGAGTAAAGATTTAGAAATGAATGCAGAATATTCAAATAAGCACAGAAAACTTGTGAAACTGCATGTGTATTTTTCAAAAATAATTGTAGTGTTTTTAATGCATGTGTAGTGTTTAATGCATGCATAACAATCAAATAAATCTGCCTATAATGATGAATTTCAAAGGCCAAGCCAAAATCCTTTCATGAATTTGATACTTCTAAAGAATGTGATCTCATCAAATTAAATCCTCATGACATTGATAAACAGTTATTACTGATATGTGTTACAAAGCAGATTTTTATACATGATAAATAATATTTTCTGAAGCGTTATTTTGTGTTGTCATCTCTAAATAAGAAATTGCCTACAAATTCAGAAAGCTACTGAACTACGTTCTAGAGTTTTTAATAACTTTAATTGGATATGTCTGTGGGGATGTAATTTAAAAAATTGTCGTTTAAACTGGCCTTGATGCTTTTTAAAATGCATGTTGGCACTGTGCTTCGAAATTAGGCCTATGTTTTGAATGATTAGAGAATTAAAAATTAAATATTTCAATTAAAGCAATAAACATTACTACAATTATAACAAGAATCATAGTCTGCTCTAATTATAAATGTATTTATCGGCCTAGTATCTTAAAAGTTGGGTGAAGTGAACTCATATTTTCTTATCTATTGTAAGAGCACTATAGCAAGAAATATAAAGTTTTATTTTAGTTGTTTTTAATTTTATAGCAAAACACTACTTCATTTAATTTTTGGATAATGTTCTAAAGAACACTTTAAATTATAGGCAAAAAATAAATATTGGATAATTAAATTCTGCCCAAGCTTACAAGATGCTGCTGCTGATATGTTAGACATGGTTTGTTTATTGTTTCAGTTTTTTATAATACTGGGCCTAATTTAATTACCTGCATATTTATTTATTGCCTATACTTACTTACAGTTCATGCTTGCTGCCTTTGGCACAACCTCACTTTTCTCACATTTCTTTCGTGTGGTTTGTTTTTTGTACTTTTATTTATTTTGTATACTTTTTTTTATTACTTTATGTATTTACAGGATCATTTTGAGGAATCTCAATTTGAGTCACTATGCAAAGATAGTTAAAAACTAAGAAAAACTGCAGTACCAACACTCTTTAGCATTCCAAATCCACCACCATCTGTAACTGACAAGAGGATAAGAGAAGTAAGATGTCCTAAGCCAAATACTGAAGTGGTAAATTATTTAATATTCTCCAAAAAAATTGTTGAAAAAATCATTATTATTACAAATATATTAATTCAGTCAACCATTGTTTAAAAAAATAATCACAGCATAACATGTTTACTATTTCTTTTTGAATTTAGGAAACTCTACCTGCTTCAAATGAAGAGTTGTTAAAAAAAAATAGAATTCCTTGAGCAACAGCTTCAAGAAAAAGATGCAAAATTGACATCATTTTTGTCCGATGAGCAAGTAGGAACCCTTGCTGTGCAGTCAAAAAGGAACTGGTCAGAAAAGTCCATTATAAAAGGACTGAAGATGCGATTTGCTTTGAGCAAACATGGATATAATTACCTCAGAAGTACTGGATATCCAGCACCATCGTACAGTACCTTGAACAGGAGGATTAGGGACATAAAAATTAATTTCGGCATTTTAGAAAATTTGTTTTTTTTCCTCAAGACAAAAGTTCATTCATTGGATGCTCTTGATAGGAACTGCTGCCTTTTAGTTGACGAAATGGAAATAGCTTCATATCAAGATTTTGATACATCATCTAAGTCATTTATTGGAAATGTTACGTTAGGAAGCTAAGCATTACACTATTGTAATGCTTAGAGGCCTTAAAACATCATGGAAACAGATTGTTGCCAATGAATTAACAGGGCCTTCAACATCAGGTTCTGACATGAAAGATCTAATTCATAGAACTGTAGTAGCAGCTACAGAAATAGGTTTAACTGTAAGAGCCTCTGTTTCAGATATGGGAAGCAATAACAGAGCAATGTGGTCGTCATTGGATGTGTCTGTCTCTAGGAGAGATAGGAAGACAAATTACAACATTGGAGGACCTGATGTTTTCATTCACAGTATTGCAGATGTACCACATCTCATTAAAAATATGAGAAATACATTTCTTTCAAGTATTATAATATTACCAGAGGAATTTCGCCACCAGCATGCCTTGCCATCGAGGATAGTATCTTCAGTGTATGTGAAACGACTCTGGTCAAGTGAGATAGAAGCAGATGCTGCCCTGAGATCTCTACATCACTTGAACAGAGTTCATCTCTTCCCAACACACTTTTCCTCGATGAATGGGGCATCTGCTGTGCAATTGTTTTCTGTAAAAACAGCTGCTGCTATTGAAAAAGCAGGTATTTTACACCAAGTTGCAAAAGAAGCATTAACTTCTGCATGGTGGCTGAGACTTGTAGCAGAATGGTTTACAATTATGACTACAAGGCATCCAAAAAAAGGCATCACTATCAAAAATCAAGATGAGAAATTTAATATTTTATTGAAATTCATTCATGTGACTGAAACTGTTCAGTTTGGGAAAGCATGGAAGCCATTTCAAACTGGCATTATTATGAGCACATTGAGTGTTGTGAAACTCTCAAAAGAATTATTTTCCGAGGGGTTTACATTTTTCTTACCAGGCAGGTTGACACAAGATGCGCTGGAAAATGCCTTTTCACAGATTAGACGAAAGTTGGGTGCAAAGCCTACTGCTTTGCAAGCCAAGAGAGCACTGAAATTAGTGTGCCTATCACAGTTCATTTCAGATATCAATAATCCAAATTATTGTTCTGAAAGTGACCACAGCCTCTTTGATGCTTCTGAATTAGAGGTTGCTATCAGAAAGGAGGTCTTGCATCCTATCTCCAATTCTGTAGTGCCATCTACCTCTTCTGCAGTGGCAGTGAAACGTCGCTTGCCCCCAGCTGTGGAAGAAAATGATATACATTACATCGCAGGAGCCATATATAATAAGTTGTTGAAAAAAAAAAAAGCATATGTGAAAATTGTAAAACAGCTATGACCATTTCAGAGGACATGCTGGAACCTGACATACCCGAGCATCGCACAATTCTTACAAAACATAGCAATAAAGGTGGACTGAAGGTCATCTCTTCAGGAATGTATCAAATATGTAGGGAAGCTGAACGAGAATTTCAAAAATGTAAAGATGTACTCCTTCGTTTACAATCAGCCATCACAAAAGAATTAGTTGAAAGAATAATTGATAAATGTACGCATGTGGCCATGCCAGAATGCTGTAATCTTAAGAAAGTAATTATTGATAATTTTTTTATTACTAGATGCAAAGGCCTTACACAGCATCTTATCAACAAAAGAGCCCATAACGTTTCATATTCATCAGCATCGGCCAATAAGAAACAAAAAGTAAAATAATTTTAGAAGGTATGTATGTTTTATATTAAATAATTTATGTGTTTTATGTAATATGTATTACTTTTTCCTAGGCTACGAGTATATAAATTTCTGTGTTTGATGTTATATATGTTACTTTCTGCTAGGCTATGAGTATATTATTATGGTATTATTTTCTTGTTTCTAATATATAGAAATATAGCATATTTTCCAGTATAAAATTTCAGTTCAGTTTTACTTAAAAGTGTGGGAAAGCAGATTTGTTTCATGCATGATCTTTATAATACTGGTATGAAATGAATGAATTTTAATCTGTAAACAATTTTTTGTTAATATTGAAATGCGTTTCTTTGGGTACATTTTTAGGCACTTGTGGATCATGTCAGACAACATGCAATAGAAAAAAGATGTCCGTGTGCATAAATTTTCCCATTGTGTTACTTCATTTTATCTAAATTTCAAGGATAATTCTTTTCATTTTTATATGGCATGTTATCAGTATAAAGGCTAGTGAAAATAAATTGGTATGTGTATCTGTTTTTGAAGTGTAATGCTTAAATAAAAAGATGGTGTGTGTTTCTTCACTTAAACAAAATTTCAAGGATAGTATTTTTCAGTGTTGTACAGTTTGTTATTTCTCAATGTAAAGGGTAACAAGGGAAAAAAAAACTGGTATGGTATATCTGTTTTTTAAGCATGATAATTTTATTTATTTCTTTAGTGATGCATATATATATAGAGAGAGAAGGTATTTGGTCCAACTGAAGTTATAATAAATCTAATTTTACTAGATCTCTCCCTCCCCTCAGGTGTAGAAAATTTTCAAATGCAGAAAGTTTATTTGCAGAATTAATTCATTTCTGATAAACTTATTATCATTAATTTTTTATATACCATGTTATTAAGTTACACGTATGACTACTGTGTAATAAACTTGTATTTAGGGCAAAAAATTAACTGTTTTGCAGCTGGTGACTAATATCATATGCTTCTAAGAATATTACTTTAACTTTTTTCATAACTTTTGTATTTCAGGAACATGAAACTGTTATTTTGATATACTTAAATAATAAAAGTGTGTATCTGAATCAATTAATGGATACAAATATTTTACAGTTATTTTTAGAAGATATTTGCCATATCGCTTCTAATAATTCATAAAGTATATTAAAATATAGGTAAATAATTTGGTGCAGAATTCAAATTTAGGGTTTGAAATATAGTGAATCATGAGACTAAATGATTTTTATTGTCATGATTTGCCTGGGCTTAAGAATGTACTTTTCGCCCGGTGGAAATTGTCATCAAACTGTCCTGAACAGGCTTTTTGTTGATAATAACTTCCAGGCTTATCAGTACCTCCTTTTGAGTGGAGGGTATACAAATATAGTACCCAATTTAAATTACATTGTGATTGTAATAATATTGTGGTATTAAATAAGTGATTATAATTACAATTTAGATAATTGCTTTGTAATTATATTACATTGTATCAGTGAACTCTTAATTTCATTACTTTATGCAATTATGTTGTAAGTGCATAATCTAATTGCAATAATATAATCTATTCACAATTACAAAATAATTATAAATGCAGTTACATCTTAAATAGAGGCCATTTTAATACTTTTAAATTTTTGCAAGATAACTTCCCATTAAGGTTCATTTGGAGGAAACTATGCAAATACTAAAAAAGAAGTTATGTTAAATTTACATATTTTGTACAGTAGTTTCTTGTTATAATGCTGTTCAATATATCTTCAATACTTTTGTAAATTTAACGACATTCTTTGCAATTACTGTGGGGCTTTAAAAAGAAGTTTCTTAGTTATGCTTTCTAATAAGAATGTGTTAAAAATTAAGTATTATGTATAATAACTAACAATTAAAAAAACTTGACTGCATGAAAATGCTGTTGCTGTGTAAAATAAAAAATAAGCTTTCTTTTATGCTTTGAAATGAATTACATGTGGTTAAGTCGTCCTTTTACAATTTAAGAATGTGGTTAACACACATTCTTAAATTGGACAGGTTTTATCTAAATTATTAGTATAAAATATATAAACTATGAATTATTTTGTAACATAACTCAAATTACAAAATTCATTCTATATACGTTCAAATTTATTATCTTTTATGGAATAACTGTTTTTTAATTTAGGTAAAAATTGGATTTTTAGAAGTATTACAAATACAATGCAACACAAAGGTGATCTGATTGGAGAGGAAGGACTTTTTATTACGGTTTCTAGTTCGTATTTATATTACATTTGGTGAAAGTCATCCAAAACACAGAATGCTGTACTTTCTTCTTCCATATATGTTATGAAATATTTCACACATTTAAAAGAAAGTGTTTCTTCAGAGTCTTGCACAATTATTTCCATATACCTCAGACTAAAATGACAACATATTCTTAAGTTATTTTTTTAGTATGAATTTACAGTGTTTTTATGGAAATTTTTGTTAAAATGTCATTAAGATAAATTTATTTGCACACTCTACGCTTTAACTATTTCCCCATTTGACACTATTGAAAGTTTTTATTCATATCTTATTTATTTTAGTCTGCTAACGAAACTGAAACATCTAAAGAATAAGTTATTTTGAATATGTTTACAAAATATACGCGAAATTTTTATTTAAGTGAAAACGTCTATATACTATTCGAGAATTAATTAATTATCCGAAAAGTTTTATGTGCGCTGAATGCCGCGCGTCTATAAAATAAATCTTTAAAAAAAAAAACAGCAGACATTCAGCCAGCGTGTGCGATAAACGCGCCAAAATTGGTAGCGCGTTCTCTCCCTCGCCAAGAGAGAAAAGTTGGTGATTCAGCCTGGTTTAGAGGAGCCTTAGTCCAGCTGACGGAAAAATTTCCGACGCGTCGATCTCTGTAATGATCGAGACGATAACACCAGACTCGCTCTCTGTCGAGTAGATCGCAAAAAGCGACCCGTTCTTCTATCTCGACGGTGTCCAGACTAGGGCCCCTAGTAAGGCTCCTCTAAACCAGGCTGAATCACCAACGTTGGCGATGGCCATATTGGCGATGTTTGGCGACGGGTACATTAACCCTAGACTAATTTAATTATAGCTATTATTACAGAAATTAGCAGATACTCAGGTTGTTGTACACAAGAATTTCACTTTACTTGCACATTATAAACATCAGAGAAGATATAAACTCTAAATGAAGGCGTAATTAACATTATACTTACTAAGCAAAGTTCAGCGCCTGGACCAGGTTTCCAATTGTCTCTTCGGCAATTATTTACCCATATTTTTCTTCTTTCTTCATTTTTAGGAAATTTTACCAATGTATGACCTTTCCGTGAATGATTTGAACAATTAATAGCTGTACATCCGCCCATTTTACACAAAAAAAACACAAAAAATTGTTGCACCTTAACCATTCAGCCGCCATTAAATCTCCCACTTGGGAGCGCGAATGCCTGATGATTGAACCTGGTTTATAGGAGCCTTAGCCCCTAGTTAAAAAAAAAAAAATTCATATGAAATGCTACGAAATAATTTTTCTATCATTATCAATCAAGGACGGACTAAAAATGAATACTATGAAATCACCTTAAAGTAATCTTTTGTAGAATGGCAACAATATTTTTTATTTACTTTTGGATTGTCAACCACAGTTCTATTTCAAATAACTTAAGACTATTGTATGTAAAACCGGCGAAAGCGAATTTTATTATTTTTTGCTTTTATTTTAAATTTTCTCTGACAGTTTATCCAAATATTCAATAAGTTTTTTTTTTAAATAGTACATAATATGAAGATTTAACCATGTAGAATATCGCAGTTGAAGACAGAATATAGCAAATCAAGCAAGAAACAACAATCGATCACCTAGCAGATACACGGAAGATTTGACACATCTAATATTATCTGCAGATAGTTGCATACTCATTTTGAACTGTCGTAACTAAATTTTGGGAATGGAAATTGATCCTGTGGAGCCTTATGTGTATTCTAAACATACACATAGAGACACACATAAAATAAATAAATAAATAAACTAAGTTTTCAGATTTTACATTACTCCCAAAGGGGCGTTTTCTTAACGTTTTATGTGTTACCTGTATTTATTAAATTTCATGTTCTTCGCACTAAACCATAAAATTCAATTCAACAGAAATATTGCAAAATAATTTTAAAATGAGCATATCTTTAGAATTTCTGTTACACGATCTCGCGCGCTGGAGATAATTATTTTTTTTTTTTCATTCAGAGTAGCCATAGCTCGCTTTGAAGTCAATGAGTTTGTTAATCAAAAATTTGTTAAAATGTTACCAGCCGAAATCGCTAATAAAGTAAATTCCAAATTAGGGCTTACAGATGCCCATGTTCAGTGGACGATTACGTTATTCAAAATTTGATGGCTCTAGGTACTCTTGTTTTATCACAATAGGAGAAACATACATACATTTGTGCAGATTGTTCATTATTTAATTTCTTTAAATATAATACAGGGCTCTAATATTTGGCGGCAAAAAAAAGTTTAAAAAATGTTTTGCCATTTATAGTGAATGAATGCAAAATGCCAAAACAAAATTAATAGCCCTTCTTTGCAAACTGCCGCTTTGGACTAAAAAAAGAAAGGGGAGAAGAAAAGAAAAACCTCAGAGTTTACACTCCATATTGATAATTATAAATATGCTGGTAAGGAATCTCAATTGTCATGTCTCAGAAAACATTTGAATTTTCTTCATTCCTGTAGCTATACATCAAAAAATTTTTTTCCGTTGTTGCTCATAGCGCTCAATGTATTCTTATAAATAATTTGTTATCACAGCTGCCCTGCTCTTAAATCGCTTATTTGCTGTAAATTTTATTTTACTGTTTTTAATTTATTATACATTTTATTGTTCCAAAAACATATAGTATAAATTGATGCTACAAATGATAGCAAACTAGTAGTGTACTATTACTGCATTAGTACTTATTAAATGAAGTGATTTTTATAACTATCATTTATGCTGTGTTGTAAAAAAAGCTGTTATACATTAGTACATTTAATGGTAGAGGGCTTTGTTATTATGTGGTTTTACTGCGGGTAATATCCTACTTGCATAATTTATCAGTTAAATTGAAATGCAGCTCGGCTCACCAGCAGCTGAGGGGTAATTTCACTGAATGCTGATAGTTTAACTTGGGTTTAAATCCCTGTGAACAAGCTGGGTGCATGGGCATTCTCATCATTTTCTCCATATGTAGCAAGGATATGAGCCATTTTAACTTAGAAAGTCCTCCATGAAGGCATCCCTTCTTTTGATAGACATTCTTTTATGTAATCAAACAAACCAAATAGAAAATGCACAAATGGTATTTGCACATTTTTAAAATGATTCTGAAGCCATTTAAGTAATGTTTGAAATGTAAAGGGCATTTTTTTTTTTTAAATGTTTGATCTTGTAGCCTTTTTCCTGGACTGTAAGTCTCCATCATGATTTCCATGATAAAAGGGCTTTTGGTAAAATTTTTAGGGGTATTGATTTCCATTCCTCTTCTCCTAATTTCCAGAATACATCAGTCGTTGTGTGTTTTCTAATAGAAACAGCTGTTTTTAAAAGACCAAAGGCAAAATAGTGGATATGTGAAATGTTAGAGACTTTACAGGAATACATTGAAAGGTATATATGCAATACTTATATCAGTCTTCATTTTTCAAGGAATGCAGTGGTACTTTTTTAAGTATCACTTTTCTTAATGATGAAGTTTTGCTCTTTGAAAATCATTGGGATAAAGAAATGGAATTTCTTCTGTAAATATCAAATGTAAAACTTTCTCTTGATAGTACATAGAGTTGATTTTAACATTTTATTTCACACTTCTTGTTTCTAATTTCCCATTGTAAGAGAATAACTTATAATAATGTAACTCCTTACTGATACTTCATAAACCCCTTACTTTATATACCCCTCCCTTATAACTTCATAAATTATAAATTATCTTATTACTCACAAACCTCTACTGAAATTTTCTTTGTATTGATGGAAACAGATTTGTGCATTTTTTCCCTGTGTTTTCAATAATAAACATGCCCCTCTTTTTTTTGTTGCTATTTTTTAAGTAAATCCATGCTTCATCAAAGGTCACAATATATTTCCATTTATCTCTTGCTAAAGAGTTTCCATACAAGGTTTTAAAATTGTTTTGAGTTGAGCAATACGGCATGTCAAAAGTTGGTGAATATTATGTTTTTTTTATTTTTCTAAGTTGTAAATCTCAGTTTATTACTTTATTTATTGTTGTAAGAGATGTTTCAGAAACTCTGCATTTGAGTTTTGCATCAGTGGATTTTCTCTTGTTACCAATGATTTAACTTTAAGAACATTAGAAAGTACATGTATCTTTTTCATGTATTCGTTTTGAGTTTTCGTTCTGTGCAGAAGTAATGATGGGCAGTTTTTCTCTTTCTGATTTATAATACAGTACAAAGTCTGTAATCCGGATGTCCAGTAACCGGAATGATCTGTAATCCGCACCTCAAAGCCATAAACTTTTTTTTTTTGTATGGTTTAAGCATGCGAGTAATGCATTTAGCACAAAAAACGAAGCAACATAAACAACTTACATTGAAAGAAATATTTAATAAAGTAAACAAATAAATATTAAGCTTTTTTTTTTTGATACCCTTTAGATCATAATTGCTCTTTATTTCATAAATTACGGTTTCATATTTTTAATTGTATGATTTTTGCATGCCATCTTACCAGATTTAAATTGGTGATCTATTATCCGGAAAAACCTCTAATCTGGAATCACTGAAGTCCCGACGAGTCTGGATTACGGATTTTGTACTGTATTGCTTATTTTTCACATAGAAATTTTAATACTGTGTATTTACAGTGTTTATGAATTTATAATGGTTCTACAAATTTTTCATCTCCTGAATTTTTTATTTAAAAAAAAATCAAAAGTATTCTGGTTACTTCAGCCTTTTGGTTAATTGAATACCAGATACTCTAGTTTTTAATGTATTGGATTTCTATATTTGTAGTTCTATCTGAATTATTTAGGTATACAATGCTTGGGAAGTAGCTATGTGTTCTTGCTGTCTTATACATATAGGCTGGTTAATCATTAGCCCAAAAGGGACGTTAGTTCCGAATGGAATATTAGTCTCGAAATAGAATTCTGCATTGAATCACTAAAAATTATGCATCACTTTTCAAATTGTTGCTACCAAATATTACTGCTATGTGTTTTATTTAAAGAAATTAAATAATGAAGAATCTGCATGTATGTATGTGTGTTTCTTATACTGTGAAAAAAAATAGGGTATTTAGAGCCATCAAATTATAAAATATAAAAGTGAGCAGCTGAATTCATTTAATGCTCTGTCTAAATGCATTTCTAGCAACCTATTAGGATTTTAAGGGTGAGAATCTCTTTAATCCCTCTCTATCTGTAGGAAGTATGTTGAAGCATTTAATTGTGATCATGATTCATTTTCTAATGTTATAAATTCATGATGTCTTTTTAGGCACTTCATTTGTCATGTAAATTTTACTTGAAGCTTATTTCCAATTTAATTTTTACTGTAACTGTTGTTTTTGCTCAAGGATATATATTTAAATTCATTTATTTAATTCCATAAGAATGCCACATTTATTTAAAAAGTTAATTTTTCAAATTTTCTCTATTTTATAGGCCAGTTTCCATCTTTTCCTATTTTATCATTAAGAAGATTTTCTCTCTTTTCCAATGTGATCATTAGGAAGATTGCTCTTCAAGAAAAACTTGCTAGGTCACAAGGAATATCGTAAGCTCAGGTGTCACACTTTCAATAAAATATCTGCTGTATCATCTCTTCTTAAGGTATGGAATTATTTATTCCAATGAGTAATTTTTCATTTGTCAAATGTAACAGAAGTTTTAATTGGTAATTAGAGATATAGCTACAATAATTAAAGTGTTAAAATATCACTCTTGCCGTGGTGTTGCTAAAAGAAACTGGGATCTTAAAAAAACATGCTTGTTAATGCTCAGTTTCATGGTTTATTCTTAAAATTGTTAAATTCCTCAAAGCTCATTTTTGACTCAAAGCAGCATGTGTGCTTTTTGTGCTCTCAAAGCAGTGTTTTTGACTGAAGGTTTCATTCGAAAAAGCAGTTGTACATTTTTTAAGCATCTAACAAAAATTTTGATAAAAAAAAGTCATAAGGATTCATTGTATACAGTTGTTCTGAGTAATTTGTGAGATGTATAAGAATGTGTTTATTGAAATGGTGAATCTTCATGACTATCCATTTCAGGGTTCTAGTTAGGGCAAAAATTTAAACATTAACAGAGCAAAATATGGCACTCATGTGAATCAATGATGCTTTTCTTCAAGATCATGTTGTTTCAAGATATATTTCGGAAAATAAGAATTACACAAGGTTTTTACATATTTTTATAACAACTTTGACAAAGAATTTTAAACAAGCACATGTTTTTGAAGAAGATTTCTGGAGACAGCTTATTATGTGAAATATCATTTGATGCTTTTAAATATATTTTCTTTTAAAATATTGCATGTAAACAAGCTGTGGATTGAAGAATATGCTTTAGTTTTCCAGAGAGAAATATTCCTATTCCATAATTAAAAAATATTGTGAAATCATTAAAATGAAAAATAACCAAAAGAAACTGTCAGTCGATATTTCTGCAAAGAAGACTCCAAATGAATATGAAAAACAGATATGTACTGTTTCTAAAGTTAAATCATTGGTAACAAGAGAAAATTCGCCAATGCAGCAATCAATTGCAAAGTCTTTAAATACTGTAGCAACAATAAATAAAATAATAAACCAAGGTATACAAATTGAAAAAGCTAAAAAATAGTGTTCACCAAGTTTTGCTGAGGCATATGACTGAATGCAAAACAACCTGTACCTGTATAAAAACCTTTTTAGCAGAAGATAATGAAAATACATTCTGACCCTTAATGAAGAATAGGTTTACCTTAATCTGCAACAGTAAAAGGTCTAATCATTGTTGAAAATGAAGGAGAAAAAGTGTACAAAACTGGTTGCATCACTGTTGTTTCGTCCCATCCTATCCTATAACATTCATCTCACTAGGGTGTGCTGCGATGCCCCCCCCCCCAAAAAAAACCCAGCATATCGTCTGTAGACCACGAGCAGAGTGGTTGTCTCCTTTAACTACAGCCCCATGTTTTGTGATAGCTATCAGTACTAACAAGATTGTGTGGCTGGCATCCTTATGGCCCCTGTGCCTTTCCATTCTTGAATAAACTTTGATACTTGATTGCAGTTCCCTCTCTTTTCAATGGATCTCATTATCTAACAATTGCAAAGAAAGTTTCTGCAAGGAGTGTATGATTGTTCCAAGATTCTTTGAAAGTGGAAAATTAAAGATAAGAAGAGTAGATAAAATGTTAAAATCAGGATTTAATCTCTAACATTTGGTCCTTAACGAGACGAGGATCGAATTAAAATGACATTAACATACCTTTTTAAGCTTTTTACGCAGAAAACTTCTGTGAATTTTCAAGCTATCAAGAAGTTTTTTTTAAATTTTTATTTGCATGCATCTTTAAATGACAAAGCAAAGCAAATGGAAACAACAAATGACACGAATTATTGATCAGCACTGGAGGAAAGATACAAAAGCAAAAGAATTTTAGTAGATATTCAGATTCAGAGTATTATGAGTTATCCAAAGTTAAAATGAGAACCAGCAAAAGAATTATGTGATTTATTAGACTGTTTGAAAAAGAATTTGTATGCATTGAAACTAGTGAGTTATGAACACAATAAATTATCAGACATTTTATTAATAAACATACTTCTCCAAAAATTTGACCTTGAGTCATTCAAAGAATTTGAGATGTCAGCTATTTCAAATGAAGTTCCAGAGTTAGGTGTCTTCATTTCCTTCTTATAAAAATGAAGTCAGCTCTTAGAAAACTTCTCCACAATAGAAAAATACCGCAAACTAACAAGCTTTTGAATAAGTCGCATAATTCCACAAATTCTGCATATAATTGTTCCAAAAGTCTTCTAGTTAAATCTAACTATGGAAAGGAAGAATGCAGAATATGTCATTTTTATGCACTTGATATATAAATGTGAAGCAGTCAAAAATGCTGCTATTAATGAAGAATTTCATCTTGTTAGGAAATAATATGCTTAGTTCCAGTTGCTTGCAACCCTCTCACAAGGCAATTGACTGCAAATGTGAGACCAGCTGCTTTGCTTGTGGAAGTAGGAATCACTCATTATTTCACAATAGAACCAAGCAAGAGCTTCCCCAAGGACATACAGCCATGTCCCTTTTGGCTGAACCATGGACCCAGCCAATGATGACTGTTTCTTCCTCCCTGTGGAAGGTGGTGGAGGTGACAGGAGAAACAGAGGGAGAAAGATATGCATCCTCCCGGTTTCCAAGTGCTCCCTGTCAAAGCTCTTTGATTGTTTCTACTGAAATCAAAACTGTCTTACTAAATACACTGTAATTTACGTTTGCAATACAGTCAAAAGTCTTGAATCCGGACTCGTCAGGACTTCAGCAATTCCGGATTATTGTTTTTTCCGGATTATAGATTATAAACTTAAATCTGGTAAGATGGCATGCAGAAATTATAAAATTAAAAACATGAAACTGTAATTTATGAAATAAAGAACAATTATGATCTAAAGGGTATCAAAATTTACAAAAAAAAAAAAAAAAGCTTAATATTTATTTGTTTAATTTATTAAACATTTCTTTCAACGCGTGCATGCGTAAAGCATACATTACGCATAGTCAAAATTAGAAAATTGCAACTAGAAAACTATTTGATGTGTATGCGTGATATTTATAATGACGAATTATAATTAGAATAATTAAATCATATCAAAGACGGAGTACATCGAGATAAAATATTACATTTAGTAAGGAATTATAAGCCAAATAAAATAAAAACATCTGCCCTGAAGATATTCAAGCTTACTTTTATAAAATTGCTCTAACAGTCTGCAAAAAAATAATAAGCCGGATCCAATTTGAAGATTAAGGAACAACGCAATCTGCAACATTAACTGAAATACATAATTAGATCATTTTAGCTTAGCTTATACCGCATTATGCGTTTACACATGCACAGAAAGTTTGTAGCTTTGAGGTCCGGATTATAGATCATTAAGAATTATGGATGTCCCCCCCCAAATTATGGATATCACTTCTTGAAAACCCCTAATGATTTTGATTAATGTTATTCTGAAAAACATAAAATTGGCTGATCCTCAATGTTTTAAACCTAAAAAAATAGATTTATTAATAGGAGTGAGCTATTTTTTTCAATCTTTAAAGATGGGGAAAAATTAGGTCTGAAGATAACAGATTGCTTTTTTATGAAAAAGTATTCGGATACATAATCTGAGGTGCATTAGAAGCTAAAGGTATGATACCATCAAAGCAATACTGTTATCTGACAACCAATTTGGAATCATTAAATGAAACAATTTTGGGAAATGGTTAAGCATAGAAGATAATAAACCCTCGCCTAGTGAGGAACTGCAATTCTGTGAGGAAAATTACATAAGAACCCATAGCAGAAAATCAGATAGACCTTACGTAGTAAAGATGCCTGTAAAAACTGATGATGAATAACTGTTGGAAGTTTGAGGGAAATAACGTCTAAATGCTTAGATCACCTATGGAATCGTTTGGAACACCAAATAACAAATTTATATAACACAGTTATGAAAGAATATGAACAGTTAAATCATGTAATGGAAATTAACCTGAAACTGAGGAGCCTATTTTTCACCTCACCATGGGGTTTATAAACCGGAAAAAAGTAGCACTAAACTAAGTACTAAAAAAGTAGTACTAAAGTCTGCGTACAGATTAAATTTTAAATTAAAAAAAACACTTAAAGCATAGACAAATATATTTTAATCATTGCATTTTTTTTCTTCTATTAGCTAAAATTGTAAGCTTAAATAAAAAGTAAATAATATCAGTGTAATACTTTTAACATTTTTTCAAAAATATATTTTGTCAAAAATAACTCAGAAATTCCCTCCAATATGTCTGTGTACACTTTAAAAAAAAGCAAAATATAAGTTTTTTACATTACTTCAATACTTTGTAGGATATCCTTTATTCTTCAAAACATTTGCAGACGTCTGGGAATTGACTGAACTAGTTTTTTAGTGTCATCCGACGTAAATTTTGCCCATTCTTCCTGCAATTTACTAATTAGCTCATTTCGCGTCGTAATATTGTGTTTTCGAATTCGTTTCTCCAATTTTGCCCACAAATGTTCGATTGGATTGAGGTCTGGTGACTGTGGAGGAGAACGCAACTGTCTTGAAGTGTGATAGAGGAGATATTCCTTCACAATTTTAGCTGTATGTTTCGGGTCCTTGTCTTTGTGGAAAATAAAGGTATTAGAAAGGTTTAAATTTCAGGCACTGTCTAGTAGATTTTTCTTCAGAATATCCAGATAAACATAACTTATCCATGACTTTATCAATAATGTGAAAATTTCCAACTCCTTTCGACGACATACAATCCCATACCATCACACCGCCAGCTCCATGTTTGACAGTTGGATTTAAATTTCTCAGATTCAGTTTTGTTCCTGGCTTTCTCCATACAATAGGGTGGCCATTAACTTTAAATATTGTAAATTTACTTTCATCTGACCAAATTACATTGTTCCAGAAGCCCTGCGAAGAGTTTAAATATGTTTTGGCAAAAGCAATTTTTTTCTTTCTATTTGTCTCGGAAATGTATGGCTTAGACCTAGGTTTGCATCCATGATAATCGGCCTTTTGCAGCACTTTTCGTACAGTTTCAGGAGAAATTTCCTTGTTGCTAGTTAAAAAAATATCTTTTGTAATGCTTGCAGCAGAAAGTTTAGGATTTTGTTTGATTCATAAAAGAATTTTTCCTTCTTCTCTCTGCGTTAGCTTCTTTGGTCTCCCACATCTTGGTTTTACAGCAAGACTACCAGTGTCAAGATAGTTTTGAATAACTCTTTGCACACTAGAAAATGGTTTTCCAATGGGTTTACCAATATAACGAAGAGTTTTACCTTCATCTCTCAATTTCATAATTAGTTGTCTCGTAACTAAAGGAATTTCTTTATTGGTTGTCATTTTCGTCAAAGAAAATAGAAATAACAACTTCCAATCAACGTGAAATTTGCTTCGGAAGTCAATGACCTTGAAAGCGTAACCTTCTTTCCATTCTCAAGTTTGAAGTTTAAAAGTTAGATAAGAAATCCCCTGCCTTCTTCGCGTTGTACACAAACTTTATTGGCTTTGATTTCTGGCTACTTATCTTTTAAAAATTAGTGTGCATAAATTATTAGATATGAAAATATTACAGTTAAATAATTTCAAAGTCCCTTATTGAAACTAAATATTTAAAAAATAAATCTTTAAGAAACTACCCTTTTCACCCCTTAAAATTTGGATTTGATATTACTTTTCTTGATGTATACAGACTTTATTGACTAACTATAAAACAACAAATGGACGATCATTGAGTGACATTTTATTAAAAGGGGGCAAAGTGATTTATTTTCAATTATGCTGCACTTTAGAAAGCATGTATATGCATTTACTATGGACATTAAAAATATTTATCATCAAATTGAAATCGATTCTTCTGAACTTCATCTTCAAAGAATTTAGTGGAAGACAAGTGTAAATGAACCTATCAAATGTTATGCATGTAAGACTATAATGTACAGAACTGCGTATGCTCCCTATTTGGCAACCAGAATCTTAGATCAACTAGCATGAGATGAGACGGAAAACTTCCCCTTGCGTCTTCTGTTACTTTAATTGACTTTTACATAGATGACATCCTCTTTGGGGGATCAAAACTAGATCAAGTAATAAAATTGTGTTCTGATTTGAAAAAGATGTTACAACAAGGAAAAATGAATTTATACTAGTGATGTTTTAATAAACCAGAAATCTATGCTGATAACTGTATGAAGCAGAATTGTGCTTTTTATTTCCAGGATGATAAAAGAACTGTCAAGGCTTTAGGTATAGAATGGAATACCGCAAATGATTCTTTTTCCTACAGAGTCATCAGCAGTTCCTGTCTCACTTATACGAAAAGGAAAGTCTTATCAGATATTGCCAGTGGAGTAGCGAGCATAAGTGGTGCCCGGGGCAAAATACCTTTTTGGTGCCCCCTTCTCCCCAAAAAAATACAGTGATATGATGAAAATCTTGTTTGGAGACCATTTGGCACCCCTCTGCGAGCAGCGCCTGGGACATCATACACCCCCTTGCCCCACCTCACTACGCCACTGGATATTGCCCACATATACAGTTTTTTGGGCTTAGTTGTCCCAGTGATCACAAGAGCAAAAACCATTATGCAGTCATTATGGTTTTTTAACATAGATTGCCATGTCTTCTCGAATCTTTATCTAAGAAATAGACACTTTTTGTTTCTATACTTACAGAAATTGAGAAGAGCAGAGAATTACAGAATTCCTAGACATGTTGTGAACCCAAATGCTACAATTGTACTCCATGGGTTTGCTGACGCTTCTGAAGCAGCATCTGGAGTGGTTTTGTGCCTTCATGCAATATCTAGTAAACAGTGCTGTAGCCAACTGTTGCGTAGAAATCGAGAGTGTTACCATTAAAGCAAATCTCTGCACGGAGACTCGAACTGTGTGGTGTCTCCTTCTAGCATAACTGGTGAAGAAGGCTCTCTCAGCCCTGAAATTAGCTATCAGTGAGGTATTTCTGTGGTCAGACTCAATGATTACATTAGTCTCGATTGCCACATCTCCTCATTGACTCAAAACATTTGTAGGTAATAGAGTAACCAAAATACAAGACCGTATGGAAAACATTATATGGAGACATGTTTCATCAAAGGACAATGCAGCTGATTTTATTTCCTGAGGTCTAAATCCAGAAGAATAGCATCAAATAACATGTGGTGGCATGAGCCATCATTTATACTTAAGAAAGTACGTGTACCTACGACCAAGACATTTATCAGCGCTGCAGATAACCAGTATCTAACTGAACTAAAAACTCCTGTGTCTACAACTTCAACTGTGTCAACAATTATATGATACATGAACATATAAACTGGACAAATAATTATATGAAACTGATTAGAATTTTAAGCTTTATTTTTAGATTTATTTACAATGCCAGAAATTCCAAACATAAATGCCAGGATCTCCCAGACTTAGAAAAATATGACGAGGCTCGAGACACCCTCATTTAAGACTCGTAGATACAGTATTTTCCTGAAGAACTCTTGACTTTAAAAAGAGGCCTACCAATCTCCAACAAGAGTAAGTTAAAATCTCTTAATCCCTTCTTAGATAAGAAAGGTTTAATGTATGTAAGAGGCTGCTTAAGTAAATCCAACTTGAGTTACAATCCAAACTTGAGTTACCATCATCCTCCAACCAGACAGTAAATTAACTAATGGAATATTTCCACAAAAGAGATTTACATGTAGGGCCACAGTTTCTTTTACATAGTGTACATCAACAATTTTCAACAGCCTATCAATGGCTGCAACTTAGCACGAAATGTTGTTCATGAATACCCATCTTGCTTTAAAATACATCCTACTGTAGTGAGTCAATTAATGGGTAATCTTACATCTGGAAGAGTATTACCAAGCTCACCATTTACCAATATGAGCATTGACCTTTCTGATCCTTTTCAAATAAATACAAGGAGCAGACAAAGAGCATTTTTCAAAGGATTTATATTGGTATTTTTTATATTTGGCTACTAAGACTGTTCATTTTGAATTTCTGATGGACTTTACTTCTGAGACTTTGATTGGCCACTCAAAAAGATTTTTCGCCCATTGGAGTAAGTGTTCAACCATTTTCTCAGATAATGCAACAAATTTTGTAGGTGCATGTTCGGAATTACAACGGTTGGAAAGTTAGTAAAACAATTTGAATTTGAAATAACTAGCTAGTTAACTTTAGAAGGTATTGTTTGTAAGTTTCTTCTACCTAGAGCCCCTAATTTTGGAGGACTTTGGGAGGCAGGCATTAAATCGTTTAAACAACATCTGAAACAAACTGTAGGCAATGCTAAGTTTACACTAGAAGAGTTTCTGACCGTTTCTATTCAAATTGAAATAATTTTGAATTTGTGTCCATTAACTGCCTTATTATATGAAGTTACAGATTTTGAAGTCCTCACTCCTTGCATTTTCTGATTGGATGCTCATTAAATATCATTGTGAAACTTGCACTATTAAATCTAAAAGAAAACAGGTTGGCTCCTTGGTTAAAAAGCTGCTAAGATGGTTCAGTCAATTTGGAAAAAGTGGCATTGAGATTACCTTAACCATTTGTTGCATCATGTCTACTCTAGTAAACAAAAGTTTAAATTTGTTTATTCTTCTGTAAGTGCCTTAACAGATTAACATTCCTGTGTTTATTCATTCCATATTATTAGAATTTTCAACTGTCGATCTTAGATGGCTGTATAGCATCACTAAGTAAAGCATTGCTATTTGGAAAATGGCTGCTACTTCTATTTCCAAGTTAGTACAATTTCTCATAGTAAACATTATATAATACTGCTTACATTTTCTTATACAGTCAAAAGTCGTTAATCCGGACTCGTCGGGACTTCGGCGATTCCGGATTATCGATTTTTCCGGATTATAGATCATCAGTTTAAATCTCGTAAGATGGCATGCAGAAATTCTAAAATTAAAAATATGAAACCGTAATTTATGAAATAAAGAACAATTATGATCTAAAGGGTATCAAAATTTACAAAAAAAAAAAAAAAAGCTTAATATTTATTTGTTTACTTTATTAAACATTTCTTTCAATGTAAGTTGTTTAAGTTGCTTCTTTTTATGTGATAATACTTTCTCCTTAATTTTATAAACAGACATAATTTCTTGTTCAGTTACAAAGTTCCGCTGTTCAAGTCCCGTTAATTGCTGTGCCGAGAATACTGACTAACTTATCAATCGAAATTTTTTCGTTTTCACTAACCTCTCTGTCACATTCTTCATGTCTTTATCCATTTTTTGGAGCAATTCCACTTTTTATTTGTTGGACATCAAAACATACTTTCGTTTTGTAGATCCTTTGGAAGTTCCAGCATCGGAAATTCTATTTGACATAATCGAAATTTCAAGTTTACTTTTATAAAATTGCTCTTACAGTCTGCAAAAAATAATAAGCAGGATCCAATTCAAAGATTAAGGAATAACGCAATCATTAACATTAACTGAAATAGATAATTAGATAATTTTAGCTTACACCGTCCGTTATACATTAAACGCGCAGGCGAAAACGTATTCTGCACTTGCGCACACGCATATGCGCAGTAGTCAAGGTCTTACGCGCATGCGTAAAACGCCTGTGCGCATGTGCCAACGCGGCGCATGCGCAGAAAGTTTTTAGCTTTGAGGTTCGGATTATAGATCATTCCGGATTATGGGTGTCCGAATTAACGACTTTTGACTGTACTGCCATTTTTTATTCATTATTAGTAATTTTAGACATTTTATTTTAAATATCAGTTTGAGAAAATTGTGGAATGGGTAGATAAAGATGTACCGAAAAGAGTGAATTGAAACCCAAATGTACTGCTTCTCAAGCCAAAACACCACTGGAAATGTTTATGTTTGGCAAGGAATTTCTAGAACATTTGAATCCAATACGTACAGGTTACAAAATCGTAGCAAAATGAATTCAATCACAATTGACAAGATGAAGGTATTTTGGGGGATCTCTATGTACATGTCTGTTTTAGATTTACCATTTAGAAGATAGTAATGATCACTGCAAACAAGGCAGGAAATGATTTTCAAATGCAATGACTGTAAATCATTGGGAAGAGATTTGTATGCATGTATGTATATGCATGTTGTCCACTGTAGTGAACAAACTGTAGCAATTATTCCCAGTGTAAACCCTGGTGCCCTTGCTTTACTCAAGGAAGATGATCTGCCTCCTTCTAAATGAGCTACATGTTCTATAAAGGAAGTTATAACCGGGCCTTGTGGAAAGGTTGAGTAGTTATGGTTAGAACTCCTACTGGCACATTTAAAAGATGTATATAAAAAGTATATCTGCTACCTATTGAATATTAATACTCATGTTTATTTGATGAACCTAATGAATGTAGAATTATATTATATTAGATATTATAAATTTTGTAACTGTATGGATGTCCATTATTATGTTACGTGTATTATTATGTAACTGTATGGATATCCATTATCCATTATGCCATAATGGATATTCGCATTTTAGTATTATGTTATTCTTTATTATATTACCAATGTTATATTCATGTAATTATGGTGTATTGAAATATAAATATTTCTATGGGAGGCAGGATATGTCATCTCATCCTATCTTGTAACATTCATCTCACTAGAGGGCGCTGTGAAACCCCACAAAAAACCGGCAGAACACCCATAGACTGCGAGCAGAACCATTCTCCTTTGGTTCGAGCACCATGTTTTGTAATAGCCATCAGTGCCAGCAAGAGCATGTGGCTCTGATCCTTATGGCCCCTGTGACTTTCCATTGATGAATAAACTTTTATAATTGATTCCAGTCCACTCTCTTTTTGATGGATCTCATTATCTAACAATTGCAAAGAAAGTTTCTGCAAGGAGTGTGTGATTGTCCCAAGATTCTCTTACAGTGGAAATTAAAAATAAGAAGAGTAGAAAAAATGTTAAAATCAGCTCTGTATTATCTAGAGAACGTTTTATGTCCAATATTTACAGAAGAAATTCCATTTCATTATCCCAATGACTTTCTAAGTGTAGAAATCCATCAAGAAAAAGCAACAAATCATACTTGCATTCCTTGAAACAATGAAGATAGGTACAGGTATTGCGTATATGCCTTTTCAATGTGTTCCTGTGAAGACCATTGATCTGTGGACTATTGTGCCTCTGGTCTGTTGAAAAGAACTTCTTAGCACAAATTCACCACGTTAGATGACCTCTGTAAAGTAGTGGATGAGGAATGGAAATCAGTACCCATGGAAATTTTAGGAAACGCCCAGCTATCATGGAAATCACAATGCAGACACAGTCCAGAAAAAAGGCTATCAGATCAGACATTTAAAAAATGCTCTTTATGTTTTAAACATTAATTAAATGGCTTCAAACTTGTTCTAAGAATGCGTAAACAGCTTCAGTATCATGAACACCCTTGAAGATTATTGTGCTTTGGAGATAAAATAAGACTTTCACCATTCTTTAAGTTCTTTATATGACTGAAAATTTATTGTTTAATTAAATTTGGAATTTCTTCATTCACAGAGATATTTAATTTCTTATAACATTGATTTATATGAACAGTAATCCAATTACAGAATTATTTAAATTAAGTCAGTGATCTGGGGATCAAAAGCAGCAGTAATTTTACTACCGAGTTCATAACCATGTTGTAATTTAGGTTTATTGAAGAGTTTTGGGCATTGTAGCATAGTTTGCTGTTATTTGTTTCACTCTTGTGAGGAGCATTAAGCAGGAAGTCATTAAAGAAACATGCGTGCTAAGGGTCAAGATAATAAGATAGTTCAACTTAAGTAGATTGGCCTAACTTAAATCCTTGTATGTTTTGCTGTAATCAGTTTAAGAGAACCAAACCTTTAAAAATAGGAAGTAATTTGGGAAGTTCAGATTGTTCATAAACTGAGGAATGTAGAACTAAAAAGGTCATCTAGACATCATAAAAGGAGTTTCTGAATCCCTGTAAAAGAGTTATTCAAAGCTGACATATTACTATTTGCTCAAAAATTCTCAAAACTTGTTATAGATTATTAACTGTATTTAATATTATGTATGATTAATTTCTTTGTAAAACATTTTTAAGAGAACCAAACCTTTAAAAATAGGAAGTAATTTGGGAAGTTCAGATTGTTCATAAACTGAGGAATGTAGAACTAAAAAGGTCATCTAGACATCATAAAAGGAGTTTCTGAATCCCTGTAAAAGAGTTATTCAAAGCTGACATATTACTATTTGCTCAAAAATTCTCAAAACTTGTTATAGATTATTAACTGTATTTAATATTATGTATGATAAATTTCTTTGTAAAAGATTTTTAATTCATATGTATTGCATTATATGACTATGACATGGGAGGAACTGTATCTTATAAAATCAAAATGTTCAGTTTTAATTTTTATAATTTTAGTGAACATGTTATTTTAATATATGATTATTGTCTGAGTATGGTATACTAAATCATTTTACATATTATAGTTTTATTTGTTAATGTAATTATCAGTATGCAAATACATATTATACATTTATTTTTGTTTTCATTTTTTGATGTCTAATTTATATTCTCATTTATCCCTTGTGAATCTCTAGCTTATATATTCTTGTACTTACTTTTGAACTTTTGGGCTTTTAGATAAGTATTTTCAGTTATTGCGATGTATACTGCTTTTACTATTTGAGCATGTCATTGCTATGTTGTTTTATGTTTTATCTGCATTTAATATCTCAGAATCTCAGATATGTTTCATTGTCACTGAAAAATACATGCAGGTGTTCTTTGATAAAGTTTTAACTATCCAATCTATCAGCTGTCTAAGTACACGAACTTGCCAGTTTATTGTTTGGAAAGTTTACTTGCCAGTTTATTACTGTGAGTTATACATTTTGAAAAATAAATTAATGGAATGAGTTAAATCCATTCACTGCATCATTGTAAATAGATTTGTTGTAATTTTGTAGGGTTTCAAAAATGAAAATTTTGTTTCCTTTTTATGTTTTTTAATTATATTTAAGCATTTGTTGATCTGCTATTCTTGGTTAGTGACTGCTATTATTGTTACATCTTCGGTGCCTAGTTCTCATATGGATTATTCATGTACTTGTGTGTATTTTATTTAAATGTTAGTTTATTTGTTTGTTACACTTATTAACATTGCATAAAGGAATATTTTTAAATTCATATTTGTTAATCATGCCACTGTTTCTTTCATAAAATATTTATTACTAAAATTTATTTTATTTTATAGGTAGATCTATTTACCTAACTCAAGTTAAAAGTGAGCTTTTTGGATTTTCTCTATGCTGATGGGAACTTGTCTACCAAAAACGTTTGCTAGCTGAGAAAAGGAATATTTTCCTTTCATTTTTGCTTTTGGGGATGGGGACAGAACACATAAACTCAATGATGATTTAGTAATTTAAGAATTGTTATATTTATTGCAAAATATATTTTAGAATTATTTATAATTCTTGTAACCAACTGTTTCTGTATATTTTAAAATTCCCTAAATGTTCCTTTTTTAACTAACTAATAATAATGAACTCTGCAATAATTTCAAAGATGCTCATTTGCAGGAAATAAAAGCAAAGAAATTTTGAAGTATTACATTTGGTTTTGCTATTAATTTTTGTACGTTCTTATATTAGAAAAATGCTTTTTCTTGTGAGTCTTCTGTGAGTGGGGCACGACAAACTTATTTTATTTGTCAAATATAATCATATTTGTAGTTTTTTGATAGCAAGTGACACAGAATAAATATTTCTTTCAGAATTTAAATCTCTGTTTCATATTTTAGCAACATTTCTACTTTTTCTAAGTGATTTAATATTTCTACTTTTTCTAAATGATTTTTAAATGCATTTAATTTGTAATGCATCTCGTTGGTCATGCATCTCATTATTGCACTGTTCAGCAGTAAATATTTTTCAGTAAAGTATGGTAATGTCTAATAGTATGGAAAAATTGAAATGAATTTTAAAATTTTCTGAGGCGTCTTTTATAGTCCTGTATATGGTACTTCACGGATAAACATGTTTTATTCTCTTTCATACTTTTAGAAAAATGATATTTAGAAATTTACCACCAGATTTTGAGAAGTACTAACTTTTACAAACTTTTGAATGATAAAAAAAAAAACTCTTCAGATCTTTTCTAATGAGATGGAGATTTTTCTATAACAATTTGTATGCTAAGTGTGTGTGATTCTTCATAATTTTGCTTACAATATTTACACCAGGATTATAAGAGGGACAGTTATAAATAAATAAGATTTTTAAAATTAAATTGTCAAACTTCTCATTCATCGAAAGTGCTTATGAACTTTACATAATTCAGTGCATCAGAAATACTGAAAAATAACTGGTCCATTTTGATATTTAGTAATTTTTCATGGATTATAATAAAATTGGTAAATGTATTCACATGTAGACTGAAATTTTAAGAAATATTAATGAAATTCTGTGATATTTTAATCTTAATTCTAATAAACAAACATAATTGGAATAATATAACATTAATTTTGCTTTCAGTTAGGTTTAATCCAGAATAGTTCCAAAAAGTATTTAGACCTTTTTAATATTAGCAGCATTTTGACATTGTAACCATTTCTGAAGTATAAAGATACCAGTTAACTGCTCAAATTTCCAAATGATTGTGATCCTCTGTGCAAGTAATCATCTTAGAGAGGTGATGTTCTGTACTGATGCTTATTTAGAGTCTCATTAATATTTTAGATCCTTATTATAGATGTCTACTAGAGGATTCATTTGTTCACACACATTTATTCTAACTTCACAAATAATGTGATCTCATTTGCGAAATAAAGAGAAGCTTTCTTTTTTGTGATATTTGAATACAAATAAAATATTATGCCATTTTTAATGAAATTTAAAGATAATTTCTACATTTTTTTAAAGCTAACTTACCATCATCATTATCAAAAAAATTATTTAAAGTGTCTATAGAGACTATTCATTTTCATCTGATAAAATATAAATAGTATAATTGTTCAATAACAGACTACCAATAATTTTTATAAATTTAATTTAAGTTCAACTGTGTTGAATAAATCGCATAATTATCAGATTGGAGCATTTTTAGGTTGCTATATTTTTAATCCTTTTTAATATACATGGCTCTTGTTTTATGTTCTGCATTACAGACATGGCAGATAACATTATTCACATTACAGAAATAAAAATCATCTCTGATAATTCATATCATGTTGTAATGAATTATTACATTCTCTCTGGCATGCTGTCATAGTTAGCACATGCAACTAGCAACTGAATGTTCCATGGTTCAAATCCCATTGAGAGTACAATTGATTTATCTGATTTCCTGGCTCAAAATGTAATAATTTATGGAAACTGAAGATAGATTTTAATGCATAATCAAAGGAGCTTTCTGTCATTTTAATTGACCAAACATTCTAGTAAGCCAACTTAAATAACTGGGCCCTATAGTGCTAGTTTTGGGAGAATTTTATCGGTACCATTACATTTTAAATTATAATTTTGAAGAAAGCAACAGCATCAGATGCTGGTTGATAGAGATAAAAGCAAGTGCGCCATCCAAGGCCTGGTTTCATTTCGGGAAAAAAGAAAGGTTATTTTCTGAACTTTGAAATTCTTAAAAATATAGAAACAATATGCGATATTGATTACAATCAAATAATTACTGAGCACAGGCACTTCCCAGCATGCCCGAAAAATCTTAACTTGCAAAATAATAATCTTTGTAATTTTTGTAATGCTGAAGACATACCACAACATTTTGTTGAAGACTATTTTTATGACATGTTAGGGGAAACATGGCAACATAAAGGAATTCTATTGCCTCAAGGGAGAATTTAAATTTGCAAAGGAGTTGATGACTTGTATAAATGGTAATAGAACAGTATTGGGAATATTAATATAATGTTTTCAACTGTATATATTTGATTTTATTCTAATTATTTTTATTAATTATATGTTTTTGAGTATTTTTTTGTTCCAGTTGGGTGCACAGCTTTAACCATGAAGCCAGTTAATTTTGGCTAGGAGGTTGCAACTCAGTCATATCTCATTATATTACAGAGGCCTGGTTCAAAAGTAGAAAGATTTTAGTTTGCTATACTCATATTGCCTATTAAAAATTTTAACATTGGTTGACTCTCAGTTTGCAATGTGTATATGATAGAAAGGGGAAACATTTAAATTAAAATGAAGAGTGAAGAGGATGTTTTAAATTTAAGTTAGAACATTTATTTAGTTATTTTTATCTTACACATACACACATACATAAAACCTTCTCTTAGTAAACTAAACCAAAACCTTCTCTTGGTGAGCCTCCATATTTGCACAAATGCACTTTCTCGCTTCAGCTCATCTGCAGTCAAGATGCTATTTTGCTTCGTTTGCTTTGCCATGCCACTAACTATGCCATTATCTAAAATGTTATACTATGAGTATATATAAAATTATTGGGGAAGTATTGCACCCATGATCATGTGCGGTGATATTTTTGATAATTAGTTTTTGTCCACCAATAAAAGTTATATTCAATTCGCCCCATCTATCTACAAGTCTTTCCTTTGAGTGCCATCTTTTTAACTATGCAGTAAAATCTCCTCAGCCAGAGAACCATCATCAGTCTGTTTGAGCTTTCTCCAAGTCATCTTATTACATATATATAATGACTTTACAGTAGCGTCCCAATTAATATGTGGTGAATAATAATTCATCATCACATGTATTTGGTTGAGTAGGTGTCATTCATCTCTCTAGTCTTTTATGAAATAAGAGAGAATCTAATGACTTGCCGAATTTCCCTGGATGAGCTTTTTTTTTGAGCAGTTAGTATGCTCAGCTGGCAATTGAAAAATTCGTTAGAGTATAATTGATTTCTTACATCTCCTTGCTTCAGAAAAATATGAAACAATCCCTACTGTATGTTTAAATATGCTAAAATATTCAGACTTGCTTTCCAGTGTGTAACAGAAGAAATCTAATCAATTATCCAGCTTGTTGTGTCATAAGAATTTTTTTGCAGCCTAAAATCTTGCAAAATCAGTTGTGCTTTCTGCTTAATTCAGCTCAAGGTAGCTGGATATGCTGATGCTGCACTGCAAGGTAGAAATGTTTTTTAACTCCTTACAAGTTATCTATCCCCCCCCCCCCACCAGGTTCCTACTAAGTCATGTAATCTATGCATTAATGCTTTATATTATGAATTAAGCACTGCATGAAAATTTATCGTTTTCAGCAGTACCAAATTAAGAGTTTTAAGGAAGGCTATTCATGGGCATTAGATTTAATGTGATTCAAATAAGTCAAAAGTTAATTTAAATCAGGTATATCATGGAGTTAAAAGGTGGATGCCCTCTGTTGAGATGCGAAAATATCTTCACTGATTTAATGACTGAAGTGGTCTCCAGATCAGGTTTAGGTAGATAGCTCTCATGGGCTTTGCCATACTCAATGAATCTAACCTAATCTGATCAAGCACCTTTGTCTGAGCACAGCTTGGAACAATTTTAAGGGGTGGCCTTGTGTCTATGTTTCGCGTCATATCTATTATAAAATGAGCGGTAATCTGACACTGAAATTTGTAATTGACCAATTTCTTTCAAGAATATCAAAATAATCATTCCTCCAAGACGACCAAGAATATTGCGATGTACTAATTATATATAATAAGTGAGGTGTGTGAAAACAAGAATACAATGGTAGGAGTCTTCCAGAGAGAAATAGATCACGCAGAAATAAATGCTGGATTAGTTGCTGATTAATTACTCTAGGTTGATGTATGAGTACTAACATTATGTTTGAAGAGTCGTGCTTCTAAAAGATTAATGAAAGCTATTTTAATTCAACATTTTGTTTTTTTTTAAAAAAAAGCTGAAAAGGGCTATTAATCTCGAAATGCAATTTTGTGTTTTGCACTTTTCATTCAAGTCTGTTGCCATTCAATAAAATGTAAGATATTCATCTTTCAAATTTAATCTGCTTTTTATTGATGAACAAACTAAACTATTTAAAAGGAACGTATGCTGAATCTGATTCAGTTAAATAAAAATATATTTAATTCATAATATATCTAATTAAAAACATTAAATATTTTTATAGAATTACATTATATGTTTTCTCACTTTTCAAGTATATTTTTTCACATTTTTTATTCGACTCTGTTGCCATTCGAAAAAGACATAAGATATTATTCTTTCATATTTAATATGTCTGTTATTAATTAACAAACTAAACTATTTAAAAGCAATAGATACAGTTCTTAAAAGTATTGTTATTTTTTTTACTTTTAATCTGATTGATTAAAATAAAAGTTCATTTAATTCACGATCTATCTAATTAAAAACGTTAAACATTTTTCTTGAATTACATTACATATCTTTCAATTTTTAAATATACAGAAGGTGTATTATGTTCCAGTGTTAGTCTAAATGCATATTTATTTAATTTCCTATAAAATGCTTTCCTATTCCACATGTCTATTGGTAATTTACAGATAAACCATATTAAACTATAAAATAGTTCTTTTGGTCAGTTGTTAAAATCTGAATCTTTTCTTTTTTTTAATTAAAAAAGAAAACAGATTATAGTAAGTGGTGACAAAATTAGTTTTAATTATTATGTTTTCAAAATGTATATTGTCATCCTTATATACTATTCATTTATGATAAAGGTATTTTTTATTATAATTTTCATGGTCTACCATGTGATTGTAGATATTTCTGTTAATTTTGTCTAAGCTGCACAAGCATTTATGAATATGTCATTGTATGTTCTTCCTATTTTCTATTGTTATTTTCCACTAATTTTTAAATTGACATATTTATCTTAAATTCTTTAGTATGAAATTATCAAGATTTCGTTTGAATGTCATTGATCACTGTATACTCTTCTTAATATTTTTATTGCAATGAATAGGTGCTTAGCCCCAATAGATACTCTGTTTTTATTTTAATTGTTAAAATTTAACAGTAATATGAAATGTCTGTATTTAGTTGTACTTTTTATCTAATATATTTTTAGTAAAATAAAAATATTATTGAATGAGATGGGATAAAAGTATAGTTGAAAAAAATAGGAAAAAATTCCATTTTGTATCCACTTATTTTATCCAAGATACATTTAAATGGTGCTTAATCATAATCATACTAATACTGAGACTTGTAGGGGAAAAGTAAAAGGTGATCAGCAACCAGTCATTAAGAATTGATGTCCAGAATTTCACCTGTAGGTGTTTTCGGTGTCAAAAGTTGTGAAGAGTGTTTGACTGCAGTGAAAAAAAAAAAAAAAAAATATTGCATCACGCCTTTGTATCAGAACTTGAATATTTATGCAAAAAAATTGTGTCAGTATCATAAGCTTAACTAGCACCATAACAACTACATTGTTCAATTTTTTATCACTCATTCAGTATCATAATGCTAACCTAATTTTAGCTGCCCACTTTCAGTGTATATGCTTTGCTAAATGGAAAGAAACATTTGTTGTTTGACTTCTGAATTAAACATTTACATTTGCTTTCCCCCTATACAAGTTGATTAGATGCTTATACTTGCTATTTATTGAGTTACACTTTCTGGAAAATAAAAGCAAGGAGAAATAAATTCTTTTTGCTTAAATTTTCAGAATATAATTTGTTTAATTTCTCATTACATAACTTTTTGGTTATTTTAATTGTTCAGTTTTGTATCAGAAAATATATTTTGGTTTATAATACTCAGTTATAAGAGAATACTGTAGATAATTCAGTAAAATATCAGTTTTTGAAATTTTCTTTGTTATGTAGGTAGATTTAGCCGCATAAATCAGGTTACAAAGGAATTCTTCATGTGTTCTGTTTGCTCCCATATTACTATAAGAAACACTGATTTTTCAAGAACATTTGCAAGTTCATTAAAAAGGTTATCAATTCCATGCAGCAAAACTTCTGTCACCTAAACTGAAATGACATTCACTAATTCATTCGTGAGAGCGGCCTTATGTTTACCAAATGTGTAACAAAGCTTTTAATCAAAAAGAAAGTCTGGTTATCCAATTCAAGGGTTCATTTTAAATTCATTCTAAAGAATTCTTATCAAAATGCACATCTGTATAGACATTTAAGAGCAGATTTTGGAGAGTAGCCTAATGTTTGTGAAATTTGTAATTGAAGGATTCATATTAAACAGTCCACCAGATTACTTAATAATTGATATTAGTGAATATCCATATCAGCACACTATTGTCGCAATAAAAACAGATAAAAAACTGAATTGAAGGAACATTTATGTATACATCTTGTCGATCAGCAGTATTATTCTTCAAAACTGTGACATTTATTATATAGTATGATGATTATGAAATGTCACTCTTTTATTTTGAAAACAGTAGAGAAAATATATTTAAATATTTACCACTGAATGGAGGTAGAACAGAATTATAATTGAATTTACATGAATTCATTTATGTATGAATTTCCTTATCTCCAATAATGAATTTCGTTAGTTTATATTTCATTTATTATTATCGTACACACAATCTTTCAAGTGATAAGACTACCTGCCGAACATGGGCAGTTCAATACGATTTCAAATTTGCTAGTAGCTTCAGAATTCTAGTGGTTTTCTTATGTAATACGAAGACACGCGAAAATCCTTTAAAATACAGTCAAAAGTCGTTAATCCGGACTCGTCGGGACTTCGGCGATTCCGGATTATCGATTTTTCCGGATTATAGATCATCAGTTTAAATCTCGTAAGATGGCATGCAGAAATTCTAAAATTAAAAATATGAAACCGTAATTTATGAAATAAAGAACAATTATGATCTAAAGGGTATCAAAATTTACAAAAAAAAAAAAGCTTAATATTTATTTGTTTACTTTATTAAACATTTCTTTCAATGTAAGTTGTTTAAGTTGCTTCTTTTTATGTGATAATACTTTTTCTTTAATTCTATAAACAGACATAATTTCTTGTTTAGTTACAAAGTTCCGCTGTTCAAAGTCCCGTAATTGTTGTGCCGAGAATACCGACTAACTTGTCAATCGAAATTTTTTCGTTTTCACTAACCTTTCTGTCACCTTCTTCATGTCTTTATCCATTTTTTTTGCAGCAATTCCACTTTTTGTTTGATGGCCATCGAATCATACTTTCGTTTTGTAGATCCTTTGGGAACTCCAGCATCGGAAATTCTATTTGACATAATCAAAAGTTCAAGTTTACTTTTATAAAATTGCTCTTACATTCTGAAAAAAGTAATAAGCCGGATCCAGTTCGAAGATTAAGGAAGAACGCAATCATCAACATTAACTGAAATAGATAATTTTAGCTTATACCATCCGTTATACATTAAACGCGCACGCGAAAACGTATTCTGCACTTGCGCACACGCATTATGCGCAGTCGTAAAGGTCTTACGCGCACGCGTAAACGCCTATGCGCATGTGTCAACGCGGCGCATGCGCAGAAAGTTTTTAGCTTTGAGGTCCGGATTATAGATCATTCCGGATTATGGGTGTCCGAATTAACGACTTTTGACTGTATATTCTACAAAGGCATACCTTTATTCAGGCAGATAATCCTCATTTGGTTTGCATAATTCCAATAATACAATTCATTCATTATGGTTAACCAGATTATTTTTTTCAGTCAGTGTTTGTGCACGCTTGTACAATAACATGTACAACAAGGTATGGATTGTTTTTGTCAGTGGGAAATTTATATCGCCCAAAAAATAAATAAAGTAAAATGAAACAAAAGAAATTATGGTTTGAAACAAACGGCCTAGAATTCGGTGAAATTAAAGAAATCGTTTTTAGGAAGGCCATCGTGCTGTATGTTCATGCTATTTTTCATACCAAATACAATCAACACTAGCAGCTTTCTGTTTTTATTAAAGAAGCAATCATTTAGTTAATAATATTTGGTATTACTTTAAAGTACTAAGTACGAATCTGTACAGATCGCCATCAAAAAGTATATATAGACTAAAATATTACCTCAATATTAATTTTCTTTTCTGTTCTTTTTATTACATTAAAATATTCTTTCATAAAAATAAAAATGAGCAAATGAAATCATGCAATAGTGTTGGTGATCTAATTTTTTTTTTTTTTTTTTTTTTTTTTTTTTTTTTAATGGATGAAAATTTATTTACTTCCTTGTTAAGCATCTAAATCTAAAAGTGGTATGTGATTTGTTTCCCGACGCTATCTGTTGGATTACATCTTCAGTACTCGATTGATGGGTATATATTTAGATCGTACAGAAGTGAATGATACAAATGCTGCCACAGAGTGGAATACAATTTATTTACAAAAAAACTGATAGTGCATCAGGTTAGAAATAATCCCCGCTCATGCCAATACACTTCTGCTATCCGGCTGGAAGGTCTCGAAGGGCTTTGGTAAACCAGTCTGTGGGAGTGTTGGTGCACCACCTATGAACAATTGCATGCAGTTCGACAGAAGATTGAACATGTTGGCCTCTGACTGCATCCTTCATCTTGTCAAGCAAGGTCTAGTCCGAGGTCCACCCACTTTGCACACACATTTGTTATCTCCAAATCACCATGCACAATCGCCTGCAATGTTCCTTGCTCAAGCCCTGTTTCTTCCTGCATCTTGTTGAACGTTATGCGCCTGTTCGCCATGGCTGACACGGCTGCCACACTTGCTGCTGGTCGTCCACTGCTGAACTTGGCCAACCAACGGGATACGGTACGCCTTGAGGGTGCTTTGTTCCCGCACACCGACACCATGCGAAGATGGATCTCCCTACCCTGTATCCTTTCCTTCCATATGAACCACGCTGTCTAACGCCGATCGTGATAATTACTTTCCATTATTGCTATCCACGCTTTCAATGACGACGGCGAAAGGGACGGGCGCCGACTCGTACTGTTCGCTTGCAGCCAGCTCCATCTATGCATTCTGAGCAACTCACGCCTCCTTGTGTCTATTTCACTTGTTTTCACTTCGCATAGAGTAATAGTTTCGTTTTGAGAACTGTTGTGTAAATCATTTCTGTACGAATCAAGTATTTGCTAAATTTTACGTCTAATGTATTTCTCTTTTGTAGACAGGATGCATGACATTGTTCTTTTTGCGTAAGAAAATGTATTTAAAATGAGTTTATTCACTTATATGAGAATGTTGTATATATTTTCGTAAAACATCAGTATAGAAATTTTCTTTATTTTGTAGGTAAAGTAAGCCACCTAAGTCAGGTTGAAACGGAAATCTTCAGATGTTCTGTTTGCTGCTATGTTGCTACAAGAATTATTGATCTTGAAGAACATTTGTTAGTTCACAGGAAAGGTCATCAGTTCATTTGTAATACATGCAGCAAAACGTTTGCTACATCACATAAACTTAAGAGGCATGCAATAATTCATTCTGGAGAGCGGCCATATGTTTGTCAAATGTGTAACAAAGGTTTTAATCGAAAAGAAAGTTTGGTTATTCATTCAAGAGTTCATTCTGGAGAACGGCCTTATGCTTGCGGAACATGTAATAAAACTTTTAAGCAAAGAGCAGCTCTGTTTTCTCATTTGAGAACTCATTCCACAGAGCGGCCGTATGTTTGTGAGGTGTGTAAAGGAAGTTTTCGTCATAAACAATCACTTACAGAGCATTTCAAAATTCATAGTAATGAATATTGGCATCAATGCACTATTTGCAGAAAAAAGTATAGAAGAAAAACTGAACTACGGAAACATTTGTGTACAGGTTATATGGATCAATAATTTTGTTCGTCAAAAATGTCATGTTTCGCGATACATTATAATGATTATGAAACATCGCCATTTATTTTGTAAATCAAAAAGAAAATATATTAAAAAGTGTAACATTGTCTTTTTTTTTTGTTTTTTTTTTGTTTTTATGTTATTCTCTTTTATATAACAGTGGTATATTTTTTACTCAAAAATGTAATTTGCAGCTATATTAATTTTGCTCAAAATATATTGACAAAAACGGAAATAGACGCATATTGTTATTTTTGTTAGAGACCATTTGCTAGAATTCGTAGAAGCTTTATAAAACATCCACAGGGGTCACAGAGTGAAGAACAGATAGTATTTGCTTATAAAATTGATATTTTAAGTTATAGTGCATAACTCACCCTTTATCGGCAAAGTACCGAAGATAAAATACCCCCATATGCGGTCAGGTCGTAAATTTACAATCCCTTTTTTCAGGGGGAGAGCTGACAAGGAGGGGACAGTTTTGCTCCAGATCTTTTGAAAATGTGGGGGTTGTTTAAACATCTAACTTCTCTACATTCAGTTTTATACAGAGGAAAATACAAATTGAATTCTTCGAATGAATGCTATTTTGTACAATGAAAATGTATTACTTAACAATAAACTGTAAGATAAATAACATCTTTTTTTTAAAGCCATAGGTGTAGAAAGACAGATATTTGTTACACGAATGAATTTGTAGTAAATATTGAGTTTTTCATTTCGAATGCTATGTTCCATGTATGCGAAGTAACTGAGTATGTGAGATAATAGTCATAACCGAATGGCTTTCAACCTTTTCACGGCTAAGGACTGTTTCTCAAATACATTGTGGTCGCTGCTTTTTGGTTAATTTTCTAATGACATATAACCAATAATTGTTTTTATTTGAGACTTATGAATAAAATAACGCAAACTAGACTGCAGAAAATTCTTAAGAATGAAGTTAAATAATACTGAAAAGTACATTATTGATGCACTTTAAGGTTTTATATGTAGTAGTATTAACTACTACTATAATCCTTAAATGGAATCCTTAAATTATATATATCTATGTATAGGTATATATAAATGGAACCAAATATAGAACAAGGTATAAAATATCTTTATTATACAATGTTCATTACCATACCTATATTTACGTAATATCAATATAAATAGTTAGTTAGGTTTCGTACATATATAATTTATTTTTATATTTTGTATTTTTTTGTATTAGATTCAGTATTGAAGTTTAATTTTACTTGTTCTCTTTTTGGGTTACGACTTTAAGTGAGAAAGAATTGTTAGGGCCGTCATAGGGATTACATTATATACAATCAGTTAGGATCCGAATTTTCCTTTCTTTTAATCGTTATATGTATTTAAATACTACTTGATAAGTATAAATAAAATATAGCAGTTTTATAAGCTACTTATATATATATCTATTGTTTGGTCTTGTTTGTTTGATTATGGCAAAGCATTCGACGGTTATTTGCCTAAGGGTAAGGGTGCCTCTTGGAGAACTTTCGAAGCAAAACTGACTCTTATGCAAGTTACACGTAGGAAAAACCTCGAAAATGCCAATAGAGCCATCCCCGTCGATCCGGATTCGAACCCCGGATCGACCTGCCAGAGTTCAACGACTTTACAGCTCAGCCGCTAGTGAGCCACACACACACACACACACACACATCCACATATATACATTAAATAGTATTTACATGTCGTTTATAAAATATAGTTGAGGGCAATTTAATCATAAAGAGTTAGAAAATATTCTACGAAATTACTTCACTTTGTAGACTTTTTGTTAAGCTTCACCATATTTCTTAAAGAGAATCTCAATGCTAGTTCCATTTCCAAGCTGTTTATGTACCTTATTTTTCATGCTTTGAATTATATTTAGAAAATTATTTCACATGGTTATAGCTGAAAATGCAGAAGAGAATTATGCCCTTTTCTAATTATTCTTGAAGCATTTAAATTTTTTTTAAAAAAGCGCACATTAATACGGATCACTGCATTAAAGTGCTCGATACAGGACAGATTAATTAGCTACTAAATTTTGATTTTCATTGAGTAAAAATGAATTCATCTGCATTCTATAAGAAAGTAAATATTAAAAAAATGTTTTCTTTTTCCCCTATTCTCGCAGTCATAATATTTTTCTTAAATATTCAGCTAATTCATATTCAAATATTCCAATCCATTACAATTAGTAATAAATCGATACAGTAAATAAATAATTAAAATCAATTAAATGGAATTTTAATTGATTTTAATTGCCATTTTCCCTCTGATAAACCCCTCTTTAGAGTTCCATAGCAGTCGATCAGCTTTTGTTGGGGGTTCATTTTTCTTTATGGTATGCTTACGTTATATATGTATGTATTATGCATTGCTCATACTCGTCAATTGCAGCTTTTAATATCTTTTGGAAAAAAATCAATATTGTAACAGACCTATTTAAGGGTAATTGAACTATTTTATTCACGCCATGAACTCATGAACTGTAACCGAACTATTTTATTTAAACGCCATCTCGTGGCGATATGAAAAAACGTCAGTCGACCTCCAGCCGCCATGATGATAGCTTACTATGTTATGTTATTCTCAATGTTTGATGTTCCATTTGGTATATGTTTCATTTTTATGTATATTTCTTTTGTTTGTAACCGTTCCTGTGTGCTCTGTTAATAAATCCTTTTAAAGCTAGCCGGCATTTGTGTCTATTGAGGAACGGCTACATCACATTGGCGCCCAACTAAATTTGAATCCAAAATGGCGCAACAAAATGTTTAGAATTTCTGTTTGGCTTTAACAAGCTCTTACTCCCGAATTTAACTTTTAGTTGCTGGAGATCGGCTCAGTTTCTTTTCAGGTGTGGACTACTGGTCAAATATTCTGGAAACCAATTCTGGAATTAAAATTGTCATACCGTGCTGCTAGCACATCGAATCATCAACTGGACAATTTCAACGGAAAAGATAAGTTTCGTTTACATTATCGTTTAATCTGAGTTTAAAGTTCTTTTAAACTGATTATTTATTATAAGCTGCTTCTTAAAGCAAATGTAAATTCTTTACTGAAATCTCATTTATTGATACTACATAAGAGTATTAAACGAAAGCAAACAGCTTTCTGTTAACCAAACGTTATTTCTTGAATTGTAATTTGTTATTTTAAAATTTTAATGCGCATAGTAAATTAATTTGTGAATAATATTGTTTCACTGAATACATGTTTTGATGTTAAAGTTTGAATATATTCATGGACGTTTGTTCATTAGAATTTATTAGTTTCGATTCTGACATACAGCAGCAGATGTTTTCCCCCCGCGGAAATGTTTAGACTAGCGATGATTTATGATGTATTTACGTCAAATCTTTTATTATTTTTATTTCCTTTGAGTGCTGTTGTTCCTTATTAAATGTTTTATTCTACATAAAGTAAAATATTGTACTTGTTGATTTATCTTTCGACGAACATTTTGAGAAAATGATTATAGTATAATACTTTAAGAAAATACGATTGTTTTCCTTTAATGAATGCATGTCTTGAAAATATTTCTTGAAGCGAAAGAAAATAATTATGAATAAAATCGAATGACTATTTAAATAAAGTAAAAGAGTTACTAAGTGTGTGTTGCTTAATCAGCTTAATATTTTGTTAAGATTAAGATTTCGAAGAATTCAGCTTAAATATAAAAGCTTATGGTAAGACATTTATCTATGTTTTTGTATGTTTTGCTAAGTAGTAAACAATTTTTGAGCAATTTATTATATGTTATTTTCTTGATACAAGTTGAATTTATGAGGGCATTTTATGATATTTTTACGACTTCGAAATAATAAACTTTGTGAGTATTATTGTTTACATTTATAAATACTGTTTGATAGTGGTATATAAATGTACGAGTAACATTGTTTACATTCATACATGCTGTTTATTAGAGGTATATACATTTTACTTAAAGGTATAATTATTAATTCTAAAATACTGTATTGTGAATAAAATCGAAATAACAACAAATTCAACTGCATTTTTTCCCTCCCCCCTGACCTCTCATATAATTATGGCTTACCTTGCCAAAGCACGAAAAGAGGATTTAAAAACTCTCGCTGCAGAACTGGGTTTCACTGTAAACGACACTATGCGAGTAATAGATCTTAAAGATCTTATTGTCAATTCTGACACTTATGATGAGGCTTTTACCAGGAATCTTCTGGAAACTTTAATCGAAACTAGACAACAAAAACAACGTGAAAGCAACGATCTGGAGACACGTCAAAGAAAAGAACAAGAACTTTTATTAGAATTGGAACGTTTAAAATTAAACCTGGCAGCTGCTAGCTCAAACCCTAACTATGCCGCCTTTGCTTCAAATGCAGCTATTGGAACAAATATTCAACACCTAATCCCTAAATTTACAGGAACTTCTGACATTGCAACCTACCTGCAAATTTTTGAAAGACAATGTGAGAAAGTTAATATAAAACAAATAGATTACATCACTCATCTCCTACCTCTTCTGCCTATAGACATTTCGCAAATTATTTTAAGAGAACCAAAAGACAAATTAGAAGATTATTCTTACATCAAGAAGATTCTGCTACAAAGATTCAAATTAAATGCTGAATCATTTCGCATTAAACTTACTACACACCAAAAACACCCTGGGTCTTTATGGAAAGATTTTACTTACGAATTAAACAATTATCTCGAAGAGTGGCTCCGTAGTCTCGAAGTTACAGACTTTGAATCACTCAAAGACTTGGTCCTGACGGATCAGCTTAAAAGAAGAGTCAGTAGTGACGTTAAGGAGCATTTTATTGATACTTGGGGAAAAATAAAGAGTTCATCTGAATTAGTACAGAAATTGGATGATTATGAAGCTGTACGTGTTAAAAATACGAACTATAAAACTGAACTTCCTGGCAGGCGGAACTATTCTTACAAACCGACTAATCCATCCAAACACAAAGTAGAAAATCGAACAAGTGACATACAGGGAACTCATAAAACCTTTTCAAATCGTGTTCAGCAACAAACAGAGGAAAAGCGACCTCCTTTAACATGCTATGGGTGAGGAAAAACTGGTTTTATCAAGTCTAAATGTCCAGACTGTAACCCCCCAAAGACTTCAAATTCATCAAATTTTGGCACTATCCAAATCCAATCCAATTTATCTTCCACTCGGACTGCTGTATTTCCAATTAGTATTGGTGGTGTTTCCGGTACAGCTTTCGCCGACACTGGTGCTAGTCACTCAATTGCAAGTGAATCCCTCTATCATATTCTGCAGAAACAAGATGCAGTATTTGAAAAGACAACACTAGAGGTGTCTTTCGCTGATGGTTTGGTATCTGAAAAAGAGGTACTTCGCACCGAACAAATTATTCTTCTCGAAGGCAGAGAGTTCAAAACTCCGCTCCTTGTATTGCCTGATGCCAAAAATAGCTCGACTCTGTTAGGAATTGACTTTCTTCAAAAAGCTAAAATTGTTTTAAATCTTGCTGAAAATAAGTGGAACTTTTCTGATGAACCTCGAAGAAAATATAGCTTCGTGAAACCTCATCAATCCCAAGTACTGGAAGAAACCCCAGTTGTTGTAAACAACTGCGAACTACGAGAAAATGAAGGACAACAATTAACTACAGCCCAACGGCTTGCAACTGATGCATTGCTTAACAAACATCACACTGTCTTCAAAGTAGGGGGAGAAACCACTAATCAAAAGCCATCTGGCTTACTTCAAATTCCAGTCTATGCTCAACGTTTTGAAACCTTGTCAATTGATCTTTTCGGTCCCCTTCCTGAAACACCGTCTGGTGAAAAATGGATATTTATTGTGCAGGACTGTGCTACGAAGTGGACAGAACTATTTGCTTTAAAGGAAGCCACGGCCAGAGAATGTGCCACTATTCTTTTGGAGGAAGTCGCCCTTCGATTCGGGTTACCCAGGAAAATAATAAGTGATAATGGTACCCAGTTTACTAGTGCTGTTATGCAACAACTATGCTATATCTTGAACATTGATCAAAGTCTTACTCCTGTCTATCACCCACAATCTAACCCAGTTGAAAGGAAGAATAGAGATCTGAAACCACGTTTAGCAATACTTGTTGGTAACGACCATCAGTCATGGAAGGATAAACTGCCATTAATAAGGTTTGCTTTGAATACAGCCAAATGTGATTCAACTGGACATTCTGCTTCTTTTCTTCAATTTGCACGAGAGTTACGAACCTTAGATGATGTAAAGCATGATATAAAAGCCGTAATTGAGAACGATAATTTTGTTCCCGAAATTACTCCATATTTGAAACGTTTTGCAAGAAATGTACAACAGGTACGAGAAAGAGTCGAATTGCATCAAGATAAACAGAAACGATATGCTGACAAAAAACGAAGAGAAACACCGAAATTTGTTCCTGGAGATAAAGTTTGGGTCACCCTCCACCCAATCAGCAAAGGTCCACTGAAGAAAACTGCTAAATTCATGCCCAAGAGAGATGGTCCTTATGTAATAGTGACTACAAGATCTCCAACCACTTATGATATTGCCGATTCTCATGAACCAGACAAAATTCTCGGCAAGTATCATGTTTCAGCCTTGAAACCATATCAAGATCGAAATAAGCAAAACTCAGCTCGTGTAATTTCAGTGGTTCCCTTAAAGAAAAGAGGACGCCCGAAACGTGTAATACCGCCCGAATCTGCACCTGTTGCAGAAGGTGCTGGTGACGCAAAATCTACTGCTTGTCAAACTGGAGCCCATTCATCTGATTCTCCGCCCGCTGCACAAAGTAGACAAAGGTCAGTTCCTGACTTCTTGCCGAGACGTCTACGAAGTCAGAGGGGGAGGATGTAACAGACCTATTTAAGGGTAATTGAACTATTTTATTCACGCCATGAACTCATGAACTGTAACCGAACTATTTTATTTAAACGCCATCTCGTGGCGATATGAAAAAACGTCAGTCGACCTCCAGCCGCCATGATGATAGCTTACTATGTTATGTTATTCTCAATGTTTGATGTTCCATTTGGTATATGTTTCATTTTTATGTATATTTCTTTTGTTTGTAACCGTTCCTGTGTGCTCTGTTAATAAATCCTTTTAAAGCTAGCCGGCATTTGTGTCTATTGAGGAACGGCTACATCACATTGGCGCCCAACTAAATTTGAATCCAAAATGGCGCAACAAAATGTTTATAATTTCTGTTTGGCTTTAACAAGCTCTTACTCCCGAATTTAACTTTTAGTTGCTGGAGATCGGCTCAGTTTCTTTTCAGGTGTGGACTACTGGTCAAATATTCTGGAAACCAATTCTGGAATTAAAATTGTCATACCGTGCTGCTAGCACATCGAATCATCAACTGGACAATTTCAACGGAAAAGATAAGTTTCGTTTACATTATCGTTTAATCTGAGTTTAAAGTTCTTTTAAACTGATTATTTATTATAAGCTGCTTCTTAAAGCAAATGTAAATTCTTTACTGAAATCTCATTTATTGATACTACATAAGAGTATTAAACGAAAGCAAACAGCTTTCTGTTAACCAAACGTTATTTCTTGAATTGTAATTTGTTATTTTAAAATTTTAATGCGCATAGTAAATTAATTTGTGAATAATATTGTTTCACTGAATACATGTTTTGATGTTAAAGTTTGAATATATTCATGGACGTTTGTTCATTAGAATTTATTAGTTTCGATTCTGACATACAGCAGCAGATGTTTTCCCCCCGCGGAAATGTTTAGACTAGCGATGATTTATGATGTATTTACGTCAAATCTTTTATTATTTTTATTTCCTTTGAGTGCTGTTGTTCCTTATTAAATGTTTTATTCTACATAAAGTAAAATATTGTACTTGTTGATTTATCTTTCGACGAACATTTTGAGAAAATGATTATAGTATAATACTTTAAGAAAATACGATTGTTTTCCTTTAATGAATGCATGTCTTGAAAATATTTCTTGAAGCGAAAGAAAATAATTATGAATAAAATCGAATGACTATTTAAATAAAGTAAAAGAGTTACTAAGTGTGTGTTGCTTAATCAGCTTAATATTTTGTTAAGATTAAGATTTCGAAGAATTCAGCTTAAATATAAAAGCTTATGGTAAGACATTTATCTATGTTTTTGTATGTTTTGCTAAGTAGTAAACAATTTTTGAGCAATTTATTATATGTTATTTTCTTGATACAAGTTGAATTTATGAGGGCATTTTATGATATTTTTACGACTTCGAAATAATAAACTTTGTGAGTATTATTGTTTACATTTATAAATACTGTTTGATAGTGGTATATAAATGTACGAGTAACATTGTTTACATTCATACATGCTGTTTATTAGAGGTATATACATTTTACTTAAAGGTATAATTATTAATTCTAAAATACTGTATTGTGAATAAAATCGAAATAACAACAAATTCAACTGCATTTTTTCCCTCCCCCCTGACCTCTCATATAATTATGGCTTACCTTGCCAAAGCACGAAAAGAGGATTTAAAAACTCTCGCTGCAGAACTGGGTTTCACTGTAAACGACACTATGCGAGTAATAGATCTTAAAGATCTTATTGTCAATTCTGACACTTATGATGAGGCTTTTACCAGGAATCTTCTGGAAACTTTAATCGAAACTAGACAACAAAAACAACGTGAAAGCAACGATCTGGAGACACGTCAAAGAAAAGAACAAGAACTTTTATTAGAATTGGAACGTTTAAAATTAAACCTGGCAGCTGCTAGCTCAAACCCTAACTATGCCGCCTTTGCTTCAAATGCAGCTATTGGAACAAATATTCAACACCTAATCCCTAAATTTACAGGAACTTCTGACATTGCAACCTACCTGCAAATTTTTGAAAGACAATGTGAGAAAGTTAATATAAAACAAATAGATTACATCACTCATCTCCTACCTCTTCTGCCTATAGACATTTCGCAAATTATTTTAAGAGAACCAAAAGACAAATTAGAAGATTATTCTTACATCAAGAAGATTCTGCTACAAAGATTCAAATTAAATGCTGAATCACTTCGCATTAAACTTACTACACACCAAAAACACCCTGGGTCTTTATGGAAAGATTTTACTTACGAATTAAACAATTATCTCGAAGAGTGGCTCCATAGTCTCGATGTTACAGACTTTGAATCACTCAAAGACTTGGTCCTGACGGATCAGCTTAAAAGAAGAGTCAGTAGTGACGTTAAGGAGCATTTTATTGATACTTGGGGAAAAATAAAGAGTTCATCTGAATTAGTACAGAAATTGGATGATTATGAAGCTGTACGTGTTAAAAATACGAACTATAAAACTGAACTTCCTGGCAGGCGGAACTATTCTTACAAACCGACTAATCCATCCAAACACAAAGTAGAAAATCGAACAAGTGACATACAGGGAACTCAAAAAACCTTTTCAAATCGTGTTCAGCAACAAACAGAGGAAAAGCGACCTCCTTTAACATGCTATGGGTGAGGAAAAACTGGTTTTATCAAGTCTAAATGTCCAGACTGTAACCCCCCAAAGACTTCAAATTCATCAAATTTTGGCACTATCCAAATCCAATCCAGTTTATCTTTCACTCGGACTGCTGTATTTCCAATTAGTATTGGTGGTGTTTCCGGTACAGCTTTCGCCGACACTGGTGCTAGTCACTCAATTGCAAGTGAATCCCTCTATCATATTCTGCAGAAACAAGATGCAGTATTTGAAAAGACAACACTAGAGGTGTCTTTCGCTGATGGTTTGGTATCTGAAAAAGAGGTACTTCGCACCGAACAAATTATTCTTCTCGAAGGCAGAGAGTTCAAAACTCCGCTCCTTGTATTGCCTGATGCCAAAAATAGCTCGACTCTGTTAGGAATTGACTTTCTTCAAAAAGCTAAAATTGTTTTAAATCTTGCTGAAAATAAGTGGAACTTTTCTGATGAACCTCGAAGAAAATATAGCTTCGTGAAACCTCATCAATCCCAAGTACTGGAAGAAACCCCAGTTGTTGTAAACAACTGCGAACTACGAGAAAATGAAGGACAACAATTAACTACAGCCCAACGGCTTGCAACTGATGCATTGCTTAACAAACATCACACTGTCTTCAAAGTAGGGGGAGAAACCACTAATCAAAAGCCATCTGGCTTACTTCAAATTCCAGTCTATGCTCAACGTTTTGAAACCTTGTCAATTGATCTTTTCGGTCCCCTTCCTGAAACACCGTCTGGTGAAAAATGGATATTTATTGTGCAGGACTGTGCTACGAAGTGGACAGAACTATTTGCTTTAAAGGAAGCCACGGCCAGAGAATGTGCCACTATTCTTTTGGAGGAAGTCGCCCTTCGATTCGGGTTACCCAGGAAAATAATAAGTGATAATGGTACCCAGTTTACTAGTGCTGTTATGCAACAACTATGCTATATCTTGAACATTGATCAAAGTCTTACTCCTGTCTATCACCCACAATCTAACCCAGTTGAAAGGAAGAATAGAGATCTGAAACCACGTTTAGCAATACTTGTTGGTAACGACCATCAGTCATGGAAGGATAAACTGCCATTAATAAGGTTTGCTTTGAATACAGCCAAATGTGATTCAACTGGACATTCTGCTTCTTTTCTTCAATTTGCACGAGAGTTACGAACCTTAGATGATGTAAAGCATGATATAAAAGCCGTAATTGAGAACGATAATTTTGTTCCCGAAATTACTCCATATTTGAAACGTTTTGCAAGAAATGTACAACAGGTACGAGAAAGAGTCGAATTGCATCAAGATAAACAGAAACGATATGCTGACAAAAAACGAAGAGAAACACCGAAATTTGTTCCTGGAGATAAAGTTTGGGTCACCCTCCACCCAATCAGCAAAGGTCCACTGAAGAAAACTGCTAAATTCATGCCCAAGAGAGATGGTCCTTATGTAATAGTGACTACAAGATCTCCAACCACTTATGATATTGCCGATTCTCATGAACCAGACAAAATTCTCGGCAAGTATCATGTTTCAGCCTTGAAACCATATCAAGATCGAAATAAGCAAAACTCAGCTCGTGTAATTTCAGTGGTTCCCTTAAAGAAAAGAGGACGCCCGAAACGTGTAATACCGCCCGAATCTGCACCTGTTGCAGAAGGTGCTGGTGACGCAAAATCTACTGCTTGTCAAACTGGAGCCCATTCATCTGATTCTCCGCCCGCTGCACAAAGTAGACAAAGGTCAGTTCCTGACTTCTTGCCGAGACGTCTACGAAGTCAGAGGGGGAGGATGTAACAGACCTATTTAAGGGTAATTGAACTATTTTATTCACGCCATGAACTCATGAACTGTAACCGAACTATTTTATTTAAACGCCATCTCGTGGCGATATGAAAAAACGTCAGTCGACCTCCAGCCGCCATGATGATAGCTTACTATGTTATGTTATTCTCAATGTTTGATGTTCCATTTGGTATATGTTTCATTTTTATGTATATTTCTTTTGTTTGTAACCGTTCCTGTGTGCTCTGTTAATAAATCCTTTTAAAGCTAGCCGGCATTTGTGTCTATTGAGGAACGGCTACATCACAATATGAGAATCCAGAAAATGATTCTTAGTGACGCTAAAACTATTATTACTAGGCACTGTCATGCCACAGTGTTAAAAAAAAAAATCTCATTGTTTAAAGGTAGATTCTATGCTCATATCCTAGTCTAAAATTAAAAGCTGCGAGTCAAAATTAAGGGGGTTGCTCTTAGAAAGCCTCGATTAGAAGTAGTTATATGAAATGTTAATCAATACTTATAATCTTACGGATTAAACAATTATTCCCTATTTGATCACGTGTATGGCAAACAGATATTCGTCATTCATAAAGAAAAGAAAGGTGAATCAAAATGAGTTTTCAAGCCCTATTGCATACATTAGCAATACTTATTTTCGTAATAACAGATACGTATGTGTTATTCTCTTCGTAATTTTCAGTACATATATTTATATTTATAATTAAGAAATCTTTTGAAAGCAGCGTCAAACAGCTGTGAAAATTATATTTTAAAATTATTATTTAGAAATGCGCTTATAACGGTTTTTATATTTACGAGAGATACTTCCCGTTTACTCAGGCTCACTGTATTCAAGTCGATAGGACCAATTGAATGGAAAGATCGATTTGTTAATTCATTTCCAAGTTTCAAATCGGATGAATGGACTCGCGAATAAAATGGCACATTAAAATACGGTCACTGAACTACAGTAAGCAATGAAAATTTTAACAAAGGTTTCGTACTTTATCTTATGAAAACAAAATATCATAATCTAATTAAATGTTTCACTTATTAGAAAAATAGAAAATATAAATATTTGTGAATAAAAAGAAATTATCTTTAAAAAAATAAAATTTAAATGAAAAAAAATAAAAGAATTACAAAATATTGCAGAAATTACATAAAATAGCGAATAAACTTATTCGGCACAAGCTCGCTAAATGTAAAACAGATTGTACAATCAGAAAGCTCGCCTTGTCACACAAATGTACTGTTCATCGGGTTTAAAGGTTATTCAGACTAATGTGCGAAGTTCAGTGAGTAACTTGTATTTTCCTTTGAATGTATAAACTAGCCAAAAAACACTTTTTTAAAAAAATATATCTCCCCTTATGATCCCTGACACAGCCGTTTCTTTCCCCTTCCGTAATTAACGTCAGTCTCCTGCTCTTGACCGCATTTGCCAAGCCACCCCGAAGATAAATATGTATTACTGTTTGATTTACGTGCCTCATACCTGTTATCCTTTATTCTTTTTCCTGTCGGTTTCGAGGTTCGAAGGATTTCCTATCAGTGTGTGGGCGATCCCTACTTCAAAACTTGAACTCTTAGTACATTTGAGAAAAAAAGAAATATATATATATATATATATATATATATATATGTGTGTAAATTTGTTCATCTAAAAATACATCGTGACCGAAACATAACTGTTAAAACTATGAAAAGCAAATCAAAATATGTAACCCATAACGATATTTGTCAAAGTAATGCTATTTTGCTGTTTCCGAGAATTTCGTAATGCAATTTACCGAATAGTTACGAAACTGATTCAGTAAACAAAAGTAAGTATAATTAAGAAGTAGAGAATATCTTAATTTGCGTGCATTTAATTTCTATACGAGTGTAATTTGTATACGAGTTACATTAGCTTGTATTTCATTTCTTATTGGACGCACAAGTGGCTGAGCTGTTAGATCGCTGAACGCAGATAATTCGACGATTGGGGTCTACGTAGGCATCCCTTTGCTTAGGCAGGTAGTCTTCGCTTGCATTCCCCGAATTTCAAAAATCCAGACGTATCCATTTATTATGACTTCCTACATATTCATATCCCGTTCGTGTTTGCACATATATTTAGAATAATTTATGCAACAAGATAGGAATTCTTTTTGTCCGTTTTTATGTATATATACATATAATCAAAGAAGCCAGAAATAAATTTTTATGTTTTGCATCATGCTGCCAGAACCGAACGAGATCATGAAATATTTCATCAGGAAAAGGCTTCGTGATGCTATATTTGTTTAGTGACAGTCAGTTTGCTGATTAAAATTCTAACTGTATGTTCTTTTCATTTTTAATGGCGACGGTATCTTATTTGAAAGTACGTGGAATTAAATCCGCAGCCCCGCAGTCAAGTTGTTTTTCCCGCCTTTTCTACACGTACAGTTATAGATTGTTCTGGAGATATTTAAAGCGAACTGGCTGACATCATTTCTTGGAAGCTTCGCCTTTCTAGAGGCTATAAAAGGACTCGCAAAGGAATATCGGGGTCTTTTCTTTAATGTAACGATTCAGTAAACTTAATACAAAAAGTTATTAGTAGTTCTTTTTTATTTACTCCGGAGATCTTAATTTTTGTAACTGCTATTTTCTCCTGAAATATAATAAATGGATCCTGTTTTTTAAACTTATCGTGTGATAACTTAAGCTACATCTATGATTCTTCACCAATCTATTTATTCCGGACAAAAGCTGGTACATCACACACATATATATAACCAAAGATTATTATTATTAAAATGAAAATTATGGGAAACATATTTTTCAATTCAAAAAATACTTTCAAAACTTGATGTTTTCCTGGTTTTATCAGCACACAAAATCATGTTTACCGTACACTCTCATGGAAAGCGTTTCTTCTACCTTTGGCTGGGTGAAAATGAAGTTAAATATAAACACAATACAAAATATATAAAAGTGTTTTTAATTCTTTAATAGGCACCTATTTAAGATAAAATCAACTGATTAGCGTAAAATTAACTTACGTTATATTATTAGTGGGAATGTATTCATGCCTAGGAAGGCCTTTAAATGATAAGTTCAACAATATGCTTCCATACAAAACCATCAAAAGAGACAACATTCTGGCATCATACCAGGCGACGACATTTCATAGGGCCATCATTACAAACATTCTGAACATGGAAAACTGAGTGATTAGAACATAACATTTCAATTCTCTACATTCCTCGATAATAAGATATAATAATTTGAGTCAGCAATGAGTGTTCAGAACGCCTACCTTACTAAGGAATTCAGCGAATGGATTTAAGTTAGATCGTGCGATGGTTACTTTCTCGTCCAACAGATTATGACTAGAAAGTGGAAGGGAGGAAGTGATTTATATTTCATCTTCGGTGCACGAACAGAGCTAAATTATGCGCCTGCTGTTGGCTGAATATCATTCTAACACTTATACACATGTCTGAAAAAATTCATGAGACTTAGATGGAAATCTTTATTATCTTCACTGCTTATTGGGTCACAATTACAGAGTTAAGGGAATAGGGAGTTTAATTAAACTTTTCTGTCTTTTCGTTAAAATCAGTGCATTGTTTTAAGAATATTATATTTGATATAAAAAGTCTCACATCGCTTTTCCTCCTACTCAAACCCTTTGATTCTTATTACTATATATAATAATAAACACTTTCTGTCACTACTTATCTAACATGAACGTATATGTAATTTAGGCCAACAAAATATCTGATGTCGACACCACACGACTTCCCCGTAGCAAAAATCAATGAAGATTCAAAACATCTTCATTGAAAACTGTAAAATATATGAAAATCGAAGCATTAAATGCAGTTAAAAAAATTTTTACAATTAAAATTAGAGTTTCTGCGCTCAAACAAGCAAATCAACCAACAGGCAGACCAAAATTTTGGGTATACAATATTGAAAGTTAATGTTTAGTCTCATGTTTAGCAAAAAGACATGGAAGTTGGCGCACCAAATGATTTAATTCACTGTTCTAACAACAGTGTCTGGCCTCGTTACGCCTACCGTCACTTTTACATTGCTCATAATTCGACAGCAATCGCATGTACTAAAGGTGTAAAATCTTTAACCGAAACATAAGAACAACTTAATTCGACCTTTTAAAGGGTTAAAAGGCAAAAATACAAAATTTATTAATATATAAGAACAAAAATACATAGCTGAACGAGCCGGTGTAACAAGACAGGAATATATATATATATGTTAAAGTGACCGATTGCAAGGAAAAAGCGAGGAGGAGAGCGAGTGTTATAGCACTCCCATATACTAAAGCATTCTACGGCTACTCATTCTCGAGTTATTCGAGATACGTATCTCACGAAACGAAAATACTTGAAAATACCGAAAAATCTCTTTACTGAATCCATTTTACAATCCGTTATTGGAAAAAAGAGCCCCATATATTTTCTGTCCAGATACTATGCCAAAAAAGTCGTTCCAATTGATTTAAAGCGGTCAAAGTGAATACTTTCCTTGAAATCTGCTACCCTAAATTTTTCGCAACTATAGTTCTTCCTTCAATTCGTACAAGGAACTAGAAGGTGACAGTTTTGTATTTTCCATTCTGCAGAGCCGATTAACGAAATTTAGCTTGCATGTTTCATACCGGAAAAGCGCTTCTTAGGATGTATCTTATGTATATATATATATAGAGAGAGAGAGATATAGAAGACAGATAAACTTGAAGCATCTAAACGGTAATCGGTAGAAACGGTAAAAAAATCGGTAAAAACGATAAGATCGTCTACATAAACGATTCTAATAGTTTTACTGTTAGACGTCTTTTTAATATAAACACAATTATCTGAATTAACCCATTAACCGCCAAAACTACAAGGAATGTTTCTTTTCTCATGAAAATAATAACAAATATTATATTAAGCATTTATAACATAAATTTACATTGAAAAAAAAAAAAAAAATGCTCTTACTTGTGGAAAAAGCGAGTGTTGCGTTCGCGCAACGTCAGCGGAATAAGACTACGGATGTTTAGTGAGTAGGATTGTACTCGTGTGACGTTTCTTTTGAGTGGAGCGCAGGATTACTTTTCAGCTGTATAACGTTTTATAAATCTACAAATCACTTTACTTGTAATTAATTTAATATTAAAATATACATTGTATTTCTTTTACAAATGCAGATTATTTCATTTGAAAGATTCAAGCATGAAAAGCTTCATTACAATCATGATGTAAAGCTACATTACATACTTTGCATCTATAAACAATCTGGCTATGGTACTCTTTACAACAAAGTCTTTTGTTATGAACGGACTTTACGATAAAATGTCTACCATCTCCATGCAAAGGTTTTTGAATGCTGAATTTACTAGGTCTTCCTGTTGCTGATATATTTCTGGCTAATTCTACACTCTCAATAGGAGTTTGCAAAAGAAATAATGCATTCTCGCGTCTGAAATCTAAAACAGACTTTATATTTCCAGTAGTAAAAAATGGTGATATTTGGTAAGTTTAGATACGGTCTCACCTCATGTAATAATTTATCAGTATTGTCAATTTGACTATTGTCAAATGTAAATTCTGCTTAATATTCCTGTACTGCAAACGTGATATTAATTCTCATACAACAGGAGCAGAAATGTCCTTATCTAAAGACCAATGCATTTTTTCTTGAGGTAAAGAATGATATCCTTTAAGCAATAATATTCCAATAAATTTTCTCTTATAGGCTTCAGATGCAATAAATTCTGGGCATTTTTTTCCTGAGCTTATATATTTGTCTGTTCAACGAGAAGAGAGTAAATGTCTAAACCAAAAAGAAAATCGAAAATATGTGCACTAGTTTTACCTTGTGTTTTGTCTTTTATAATTTCTCTTCTATCTCTTTCTTCATGTTCTTCCTGAGACATAACTAACAGTTTCTTTTTTATCCACTGCAAGATTTCAGTCTTCTGCTTTTTAAACTTTTTAGTATGACTATAACTGCTTTTAGAAGGCTGAAACTTACTTTTTACATGAATTTCAACTTCCCCAGCAGTATCGTTTGGTAAAATATCATTGTCATTATTTAAAACATTGCCATTCTTTTCTTCTTCGTCAGTAGCCTCTGCAATTTCTGGGGGAACAACAGCAATATCAGTTTCATTCTGCTCATTATTAACATTATCATCACCTGTTTCTTCATCAAGAAATCTTTGAAGGACTTCTTCTAATGTAAGATACCTAGTTCTAGGCATTTTTAAACAACCAGAACATGAAACAGAACATCGAAAGGAATGAGTGAAAAAGGAGATTGACTACCCGTTTCCTGCTGACGTTGCGTCAGCGCAACACCTGTTTTCCCTTTCTTCGCAACACAAATATAAACATCTGACTGATTTAATGTTCTGATAAAGTGACCTTGACTAAAAATAGATCACTCATAAAGACGGTGATTCTTTCGTTAAATATTTTCAGCAAAAATACCCGGTCGAAAATTTTGCTTAAAGTATGAGATTAATTATTATACACAAAATGATTGTTCAAGGCAAATATTTTTTTACAGAAATAATCTTCATAATATTCCCTACACAAAATCATCTGCTGGTATAAAATATCTTAGGTAGTTATATTTATATAAGCATTTATTTTGACCGTTGCGTCAACGCAACACCAGCGGCTAATGGGTTAAGAGATTTAAATTTCATAGATTTTAGTTTTTCATCCAATTTTTTTGTACCACTGACGTCCTGACTGTTTAAGACCGTATAATGATCTCTTTAAAAGACACACTTTATCTGAATTAGTTTCATCGCGAAAACCTTCGGGAATTTCCATGTAGATTTCTTCATCTAAAATTCCATTTACATAGGCCATTACAAAATCGAATTGGTAACCTTTGAGACTGTGTTCTACTGCGTAGGCTAAGACCGTTCTTATGGAACTTAATCTAGTAACAGCGGAAAAGTTTTCAGTGAAATCGAGACCAGGGATTTTGAGCGCACCCTTTAGCAACTAGCCTATCTTTGTATTTTTCGGTAGTGCCGTCGTGATTATATTTTAATTTAAGAACCCATTTACTACCAATAACTTTCTTGTTTTCAGGTCTTTTCACTAATTCCCAAGTCTTTTCCTGAACAAGCGAGTTATATTCTAACAGCATGGCATTATGCCAATTTTCAGCCATATGGTCCATTTAATGCTTCTTGCACCGTAGGATTAATGCTTTCCTCAACAACATTTTGAGTTTGTTCATTTTTATTTACAACTGTACAATGATATTCCTTTTTAGACCTTCCTGGCAAACCTGTTTTTATTTTCTTGGGTCGACCAGTCTCCCTTTTAATCAGTATAGGAAGCATTGATCCGCTATCTAAATCACTTCAGCTTTCCTTTTCAGATTCAGAGTCAAGTGGCGACTCGCTGCCATCCAGAGGTGATGACTCATCACAACATGTTTTATTTATAGTTTTTTACTCCGGAGCGAAAGGCAGATTTATTTTTTGCTCTGAGTCATAACTGCAACAGTTTTCAAACTCATTAATAAATTAAATGCTTATTATCACTTTACGTGCCTCGGGATCCCAAAGTCTATACGCTTTTGATTCATCAGTAAAATATTCTTTAGATCGAATATGAAATTTGCCTATTCCTGGCTTTTTATTTAGAGAAAATGCTTTTTGGCCAAAGGTTCTGAAGTAAAAGACAGCTGGTACTCTGCCAAACATCACTTCGTAAGGTGTTTTTATTTCGTTTTTTAAACCTCGCGTTGGGCAGCGATTTCGAATGTAAGCAGCCGTATTGACGGCTTCCGCCCAGAATTTCTGAGGCAGATTGGATTGCAATAACAAACATCGCGCCATTGAAACTAAAGTGCGATTTAATCTTTCCGCGACGCCATTCTGGTTAGCACGAAAGTATAAGTATATAAAGATAGATTACCATTCAGTTCGCTAAATTTCCTTTCAAGCACTTTTTTTTAAATCCATCTTTGCTAACTGTTCTAAAACTTTACTTTTAGACATATGTGATGGAATATATTATGCTAACATCAACCTTTATTCATAGTTTAGAGCATTGATGTAAAAGATTGCAAATTAAAAAGTTTTTATATGCACACATTTCATTCCCCTTTTTAATATTTACTTTTTTCTTAGTATACTTCTGTGAACATTTGTAATACCTTAAGATTCGCACGAAAAGAGCTTTTTTCCCCCTCCGTACGAAAAACGTGTAAATTGCAGAAAAGTTACGCAAATAAAATGTTAAGTATGAGAACCGGGAGGATTTAAGTTCAAACAATTCTGTTCTAGAGCATAGCGTATGCTATCCCAGACGTGTTTTATTAGTTAAATAAATGCAAAGGTTAATAAAATTTGTTTCGTCTGGATATATTATGAATCATTTATGTTTAAAGGTGCATTACGAGTATTTAGATACGTAATTAAAGTAAAAATTATAAGTACATGATGTTCGTTAAAGGCGCCGGTAGATTGAAGCTCTATTGTTCATGGAAATAACTGCATAGCGGCAGCGCAATAAATTTCAGTTGAATTTTAAATTAATGTTAACTAAACGCATACCGGAGGTTTTTGGTCAGTGTTGGTATACAGAATGACTGTGAGTGTAGAATAGCCTATATGCTGTTAGTGTGGGTCGAATAAATCGCAGGACACCGATGCCCATCAAAGCTTTTATTTACTGGTAAACATTCCATTGCTCATTGGCTCAATCCATAAAATCGCGCCCACCAGCGGCCGAGCGGTAAAGTCGCTGAACGCTGGTAGTTCGGTCCGAGGTTCGAATCCCGCGAACGGGCTGGCTGCATGAGTGTTTTCGTGGTTTTCCTCATGTGTAACGTGTATACGAGCCAGTTTCCCTTAGAAAGTCCTCCACGAAGGCATCCATCCTCTTAGGCAGATAGCCCTCGAGGCTTTGCCGTAATTAAATAACCTAACCTAACCTAACCAATCCATAAAATCGCTGGTGTGAGGCAGTGCATTAAATTTACATAGATACATTGTTAAAAATTAAATGAAACCGAAAAGCATTGTTGAGATTAACTGAATAACACTTTTAATTGTCAAACGCATTTTTACGATTAACTGTCCAGGCTGTTATCCAGTGATGACGAGAGGGTATTCAGTCATCAGTGTATTCCAGAATCTATGAATATTATACCTAAAAAAATAAAATGGAAACAAGGTTTGTTACACAATATTATTGGTCATCGAACCACAAATTTAGCTTTTTACTGCCAAAATCATGCTGAAAGCTTCCTCAGTTGTTGAACTATAATTTTTTCGAGGCTTTTCATAGCAATACAAATCTCTTTACTTTAGCAAATGACTAAACTCTAACTCGTTTTGTTTACCTATTTAACACAGATCAGTTCTGATTCCATTTTCCATACCTAAATTACACCATTTGTTTTTGCAATTTTCATTACTTGTCTTTTCTCTTTATTATAAAGGGCATTACTACTAGCTACTAGGACGTTCTTTTTCGTAAATTCGTTAAATTTTTTCTGTTTATTTTACTTGTCTTTCATTAGCTGCAGTTAAATTATGTGAAGCACGAGTGGTGCAACACCGAAGAAAACGGGGAACCTACCTCAAACGAAAAATTAGTTCATTGCGAATATATCACTCGAATTCAGCAAGATATTGCAAATAGCATTATATAAATAAGAATGGTGTTATTAGAGAATTGAGGTAACAGGATTATAAACATGATGTTCACCGAATTTCTCAGGAAATAATCATCTATAACAAATAACTGACAAGCTGGTGACATAATTAGCAAAAATCACTTATAATAACAAATAAAGAGTGAGCAAAATATATTAAAACATGTAGTATAAATATTAACCAAAAAGAAACGGGTACAAATTACAATACTAAAACCTCTTATTATAACATATCACCAAACATTACTGATTACAGATTGCAATACTAAAAATACTAATACAAAGTTCCTAAATATATCGTTACCCAATACAAAATACAAAACAAAACTACTACTACAGTTATCCTGAATAGAACATAAAAAATAGCAAGCATTACACTAAGAAATATAAAAATTATTCATAGGATACTAAAGCGTTACCCCGAAAATGACACTTAGCAAGTGATAGTACAGAAAATATGTAAGGAAGTTCACTAAGCTATCAGTTCCTCATGAATACGAAATATTTTAGCAAAAATATAATGCAACCTAGACATGAAAAAAGTGATTAATTCTTTCTGTTAGTGGAAGAGTTAAGTTATGCGATAGTGTCAATCGGTTATGTATCAGTGTTCACATTATGCAATAGTTGCTTGTAGGAGTTTCTGCTAAAAACAACTGTATCAATTAACATTGATTTTCTTACACTAAGTGAAGTAGGATTTTATTCAGCTTTTGAACATATTTTAAAACTTAGATTTGAGAAATTATAGCAAAAAATTTGGAATTGCATAATACTTTTAATACCATGACGAGTTATTAAAACATGATTGTTCAATAACGAATATAAACTTGAACACTGTATGTATGTATGCTTACGAAAGTGAATTAAAAAAGAATTCTTTATTACATATTAATGCAATAATTTTTTAAAGCCTGCAGTGAACAAAAATAAGCGCTTTGAAGAATTTCGTTTTTCGCTTTAATTATTAAACTAAATGCATTTACCTAAAGATAAATTTGAAGCACTTTTCTTCAACTTTCGAAATTTACATTTTTAAATGAAAATCTGAATAGTTATTTGATTGCTTTCAGGAAAAGTGCTTTTAAGAGCCATTAAATGTAATAGAATTGAGGTAAAAAAGACACGACGTGGAAATTTCCCGTAAAATCTTTATTACACTTTGTGAAAGGTTTTTAAGACTTAGATCTCTGAATTTTTAAAAATAATTTAAAGTGATATCTTATTACTTTTCATTAAATGCGAATCCATCGCATGCGTCCTATTTTTAGAAAAAATTATCAAAATGGAAATTAGCAGCAAAGATTTAACTTAAAGAGTGCTATTAGTAGTTTTATTTCATGAATATTCTCGGTCATGGTTTTCTTTTCTTGTATAGCAGATAATCATTTCTTTGGAAATTCAGAAATTCACTTTATACGCGGTTCAGAATAATATGAAGTGATGGAAGTTTCTCTACTCTCATATTTTTCGAATTTTCTTTTATCCAGAGCCTAATTACAGAAGAGTGCATAAAAAATTAAATAGTTACATAACTATAAACTTAATTATCTGAGAACTACTCCTGTCAAAGAATAGTTTAAGGAAGAATATTCCATCTGTAAATTCTCCTATTCGTAATTTTATTTATTCTATTTGATCTTTCCCACTTTTTGTTACCAACTTTGTAGATAATTCGATACATCCTTAAAATGTTATGTTACTATGCAATATTTTATTATCCAAGTGGTTTGGAAAAAGTTTCTACTTTTGACATGAAATACTGCATCAGTAATTCGAAAGTAACTGTAAACTCATAAAGAATGGATCTGAAGGTCACCGATGAACAATAACATTGACAGTCAGAGGAGTCTTTCAGTTTAATTTAATAATCTTTTCCAATTTATTGCACCTTCTCATAATGATGACATATAATTTGATTATTAACTTCTAGATCAATGATTACCGTTTACACTTCTGATTGTGGGACGACTGCCAGTAACTTGTATGCTATAAGTAACAAATGATCACTAGTTTAACTTTATTTTGCTATCAACCCACAGATCACTTGTTACCGTTTACACTTCTGATTGTGGGACGACTGCCAGTAACTTGTATGCTATAAGTAACAAATGATCACTAGTTTAACTTTATTTTGCTATCAACCCACAGATCACTTGTTAGCACAAGGTCAGCTGTCAAAGGCAATATTCAACTTAATTTTATTCTAATAATGAATCTAACTTTATAATGTCGCTTTTAACTTCATTTATTTTTATTGCGCCACACGGGTTATCCGTCAGTCAGTAAGTAACCGGTGTTCGGCGCCATTGATAATTTCAATAATTATCTTCGGTTTTGTTTAATTTTAATAACCCACTTAATGACTAAGACTATGTATGAAAATGTTACTTTAAAAGGCGAAAGATGATTTTTAAGGGTCCATCTGATAATCTGAACCTGGTTTTTGACATTTAAAAGGATGGCCCCAAGGCTCTTGTAGCGCTCCCTCTGTTCTGGGGCCTCTTCGTAAATGATTTACTGAGAAAGTCAATATTTTGAATTGTGAGATTATCTGTTATGCCGACGATATATTGGTTATGGTGGAGGGAGACTCTCTGGAAAAAATAGAGAAAGTATTTAAAAAAGTAGAAAATGATTTGAAAGAATGGACTGACAGAGAAAAATATATTTTAATAATGAAAAAACTTGTGGACTTTTTCTCCTTCAGATTGGGAGAAAGAGTAGACTCCCACAATTGAAATTTAAAGGTAATCGTATCAAATTTGGTGAAAATATGAAATATCTCGGAATTATTATTGACAGCAAATTAAATTTTTGGAACATTTTCAGAATATACATAGAATCACAAATAACAATTTAAAATAAGTATAATTTTAGTGTTGATACTTTGATTAAAAAGAGTTTCACCCTCAGAGAGATATTTAGAAATGTGTTCATCCCTAAAATATTGTATGGAATTGGAGCATAGGGCTGCCGGGTAGAGGAGGTATTTAGGATTAGAATGAAGCTGGTCACCCTGCAGAGAGGATGGATGCTTACCATTACAAGAGCCTTCAGAACCTTTTCGACTGAAGTTGCCTGCGTCCTTGCGAGTGTTCCGCCCCTCTGGATTTTATACAAATTATACTACAAAAAGTTTCTATTATCTAATAAAATTATTATAGATATTGAAATTGGACAAAAAGGACTCACGAGTAAAGCCTTTCAACAAGAGAATGAGGATATTATTCAAAAATGACACAATTTGGATTATTTTATGATCTCGATTTTCCTTCTGGTGGCGAAATAGAAGTTTTTTCAGATGGTTCTGGAATTTATGGGGGAGTGTGTAATGCTGTGGTAATTTATTTTCATGGAGTGGAGATAGACAATGTGAGAATAAAGCTAAAACCAATGAATTCGGTTTATCAAGTAGAACTGACAGGGTCTTTAAATTGGATTAATAAAAAAATAACAGTTCGATGTTTTATAAATATTTATACTGATGCCCTATTTGCGCAACAGCCACTCGCCCAACTAGATCATACAAATCGACTGATTAACGAAATTTAGCTTACATTTTTCATACCAGAAAAGCGCGTCTTAGGATGCATCTTATATATATAGTATATATAGAGAGAGATAACAAGACAGATAAACTTAAAGCATCTAAAACCAATATTAATTTGGAATTAATGCAAGGCAATTCCTCAACAATATTAATAATTGCAACCTCGTATAAGAGTTTTAACATAATATCAAACATAATCCAAATTAAAATAAGAATTCATAATTGAACAAATTCGAAAAATAAAAATGCGAAAGGGAAAATATACAAATTGTTAACATATATGAATTAATCTCCTTTTAAAGAGGTCGGTTACCCACAGAAAGTTTTCTGAGTTACATGAAATTCGAATTCAAATTACAAGAATTTATTAAGTAAATTGTTCTTTATTTAAAATCATTCTCTGGGATCTGGATTCGAATTCAAATTACAAGAATTTATTAAATAAATTGTTCTTTATTTAAAATCATTCTCTGGGATCTGGATATACTTATGGATTACGAGGAAATGGAAAACCTTAGGGCGGAGTCGAAGTCTCGTAGTTTTGCCTGAATGGCCAATATTTTATGATTCATGCAATTTTTCAAGAATAAAGCTTTGAATATTATAATAAATCATAAATAAATAATAATAAACGAAAGTCCTTGATACAAATGAGATGAAAAGATGAATGATTAAAATTTTATTGGAGAGCCAAAAGTGTTAATTTTACATTTAATTTTTAAGATGAAATGAGCAGTTCTGAGAGGAAGTGCTTTGAAAAAATGCTGTGGCAACGTAGTACTTTAACACGGCTGTTGTTTAATCAAACTAAATAGAAGTATCAGTCTGAGAAAAAAATTCAGTTTGAAAAACAAATACAAGTCAACAATATTAGCTTTGTGCTTTTCTAGCTAATAAGCAGTCACTAACTTAAAAATGGAATTTTTTTTTTTTTTTTTTCTAAAAACGTACATCATGCTCTGACATCAGTAGGCCGGCCTTTCTAGTTTTTTGCTTTATGTTTTGCTATTTTATCACCGTGTATTTTATCCTAGTACTCTGCCAAACTGCATGTTCTACAGGATGTTGCCAAATGTTATGACATAAGGCATAAGCATTTTAGTTTTCATCAGCATTGTTGGTTATCAGTTGAACAAACCAAGTGATAAACCCTTTCACGCAGTAATTATTTTTTATACTTTATGGACATTATGTTAGAATATATTCTGTAATATTAATTGGAAGAAGTCTTAAAATAATCTGTAGAGACATTAGGATTTTTGGAAGTAGGAGAATTGAAAAATTAGCAACCGCCTTTGCCGGGAATCGAACAGAGGACCTCTGAATTATCGACTCAGTGTGTTGACCACTACACCACGAATGCACGCTAGGAAAGTGGGAGAAATACCTTATAAATTCATGAATCTTTTCAAAGCTCAGTAGGAAGTATATTATTAAAGGGGAAAATAAAAACTGTAACGTAAACTATAAACTGTAATATTCATTGATAAATTTTGCAAAACAAAAATATTTCATTTGGCAAACAAACAAAAATTGCTATGTATATTAATGAAATTTGTTTGTTTTAATTTCAGAGTTTCCACTTAAAAATTTATTTCATTATAATACGTTTTAAAATATTCTGGAGTGCCTAAAGCCATTACAATCCTCGCATACCAAAGATGTTTGACTTCTCTGTGTGTTTTCTGAAAATAAGATATTTTTTATTGCTTAAATGGGATATGCTGGTAGATTTTAAGCATTCATAGCTACAAAAAGATGTTATAATATACCTTCTACGGTTTCGTTTCCTCGAATATATAATAAATGTTATATAATAAATAAGCAGTCACTAACTTAAAAATGGAATTTTTTTTTTTTTTTTTCTAAAAACGTACATCATGCTCTGACATCAGTAGGCCGGCCTTTCTAGTTTTTTGCTTTATGTTTTGCTATTTTATCACCGTGTATTTTATCCTAGTACTCTGCCAAACTGCATGTTCTACAGGATGTTGCCAAATGTTATGACATAAGGCATAAGCATTTTAGTTTTCATCAGCATTGTTGGTTATTTCCTTACGTGGAACATTTGAAGTTATTATTTGACTTGCTCTTACTAATGCACAAAGAAATTACTTCATAAATATATAGAACCGTTCGCTGTGCACAGAGTACAAATGAAGTTGGCTGATCATGCATGCTAAGTATGCAAGCGCAAATCTTAATTCTTTATTGCGGATTTTGGCTTCAATAATGTATCGTGATTTCTGGGCAAGTGTTTAATTTATAATCCGCTACATAGTATGCCTGAACAGGGACAAATAAACAAAGCAAAAAAAAAAAAAAAGTATCAAGTTCGACTAGCCATTTTGGTGTTTTTCAATTACGAAAACAGTTTCAGGAATAAATAATTTCGAGAACAAAGATAGCAGAAAAGCTGAAGGAATCGATTGACTCATTTTTTATGGTTAGCATTGTTTTTAAAACCGCTGTGTCACCGTTTAAATACTTGTCGCTGTCTTCCCCGTCCCCTCTTTATCGGACAAGAAGGTCATCTAACTCTGAGCTTCCAATTTTTCTGAGAAATATTATGCATGAATCTGCTCATCTAGCATTGCACAATAATGAAAAATTTAACTGCTAATATGCTAAAGGTAGACAAACAAATAGTAAAAATTAAAGCGATTTAACGATACTGCACTACTTAGTTTCTTGCCAAAATTTCTAATTGGCTTTTGGAAAACGAACGTCGCCAAGCTGATCGATGTGCACAATCCTTATCTTTACTAATATTATAAATGCGAATGTGAGTTTGTGTGTTTGTTTGTTTGTTATGCTTTTACGCCTTAATTACTTAATCGATCATCATGAAATTTTCAAGAAATATTTTTGATATATTAGAAAAGGTTATAGGCCTTTAGTCTTTTGATATACTAGAAAAGGTTATAGGCCTTTAGAAAAGGTTATAGGGTTTAGTCTTCGTACGACTTTAATTAGCCGAGACATTAATTAAAAACCACATTTCCCCTACAATTTTCACTTACTTTGTTGGTTTTTTCCCCTACTAAAGGGATTTGGCTACGCGTCAATTAATTTTTTCACAAATTTCTATGGAACGGCGGTTAATTGAATTTCAAGACACATGCTCCCTGATTCCAAAAATTCGTCGGAATCCATCGATACCATTCTCATCTTCGTACGACTTTACTTATCGCTTTCAAGACATCTTCTTCAGTACGCAGCTTCCCTCCACCTCCTCTAAAAACAGAAACAATCTTAATTTTCCAGTACTATCACCATCATTATTTTCTTTTTGATGTTAGATTACATTCTCACTTCACATTCGCTTTGTTAAAACTCAGATGTTCAATTATCTTAGAAAACTTAAAGGTCAATCAAAATTTTGTTAAATTTTTAAGATTTTTAATATTCTTAATAAAGTTTTTGATATTTTCATAAATTCTACTGGATAATAATTACTGCTACACATCTAATTTTTAGTTCGTATATATTTTAAGAGCTTTCCTTCACTTGATGTACATATTCCTAGCTAGGTCTTTTGTGAAATACTTCGAAACATTTCAGTTGTCATTTCATATATCGATCTTTAATTTCATTATCTGTAGATTCTGTTGTAATTTGCGTGGCCATAAAACTTCAAATGTAAAATTACTTTCCATTTTCGAACATTTTCTCTTATTCATGAGTGGTCTTTCGAAACTGCATCAACCTTCCCCACTGAAGATTGTTTGCTGTGAAGAATTTGCTTTTCTAATTATTATGCTGCTAGATCCAATTCATCTCACACTAAGGAAATTTTTAAATTTCAGTAGCCAGTCCAATGAGATATGGTATGTGAATGGCATGAATTTAAGGGATAGAAATATTGTGTATATATTTTGAAAAGCTGTGACTAAAATAGCAGTTATTAAAAATTGCCTTTCTGAGCTCAGTATTTGCATTTAGTTTTGTAGGATTTACTGAAATAAACTATAATATGCGGCTGGGCATTTTTTGTTGGATGAAAGAACTGAACTAATTCCAACATTGCTGACATCAAAATGGAGAATAATTCATAGCCCAGTTTAAGGTTGGGTTAGGTTAATTGATTAAGGGAAAGGAACTCGAGGGCTCCCTGCCTAGGGGGAAAGATGCCTTCGTGTAAAGGAAACCGATTCGTGTCTCGTAAGTCATGGGGAAAATCATGGAAATCAACCATGCAGCCTGCACGTTTGCCAGGATTCGATCCTAGTTTTAATTATCAGTGTTCAACGACTTTACCGCTCCGACAAAGATATCGGACGCTGGTGGGACATGTCCAGGTTAAATGTAAACTAAAATGGAGTCGTTAGCCATTGAGAACTTTTGTTTCCATTTGATTAATAAATATATAATATGTTATATATGATATCCGCTATATGGGCAACAAATGATGGTACAACGCAATATAGATCTACAAAACTTCTGAAAATTTTCACAATGACTTAAATCACGAAGTGCTTTGATCTCAACATGGCAAAGCACTCTTTATGCTAGACGTGGCTAAAGCTTTCGACCGCGTTTGGCAATAAGCTATAAGGTATTTCTCCCGTTTTCCCAGCGTGCCTTCGTGGTGTAGTGGTTCTGCACATTGGGCCGGTATTCCAGAGGTCCGTGGTTCGATTCCCGGCGAAGACGATTGCTAATTTTTCATCTCTCCGGCTTTTCCCGTTAACCTAATTTATCTACAAAGTGCCTGATCTGCAAGATGAGCTTTAGTTGGAAAATTATAATTCTCTTCAATTCCTTTCTTACCAATCAAACGTTTAAGTGTTAGTCAAGAAAATGCCCACTCAGCCTTCAAATATATCATTGGGTGTTTCAGGGTTTTTTATCTTGTGTCCATTCCTTACCTTCTTTACGTAATCAGTTTTTCCCAGAGACAAACTAGATCAACTCTGTGTTAGCTTGTTACGCCGATGATACGGTAGCAGGCGTCAGCTCCATCCAACCCAATAATGCTGTCTCGAAATTCCAGGAACTTGATTTGAAGACTGATGCAGAAAATGAAGGATCAGTATAAATGCTTCCCAGTGGACTTATCATATTAAGAGCGTCATATGAAAAGCAAGTGGTATTGTTAACCAACTCTCTGTACTACACTAGACTCTCTCTCAAAACAGGTGTTGAATATCAACATGCAGAGTTAACGTAATCCACCAATTTAAATATTTATTATATGTTTATTTACAGAAGTTTACGTACAGTAGTAAAAATAAGATACGTATATAAGACAGCTTAGATAGTTTTAACTTAGAAACGTGTTTTTAGTTGCCAAATTCTAATGATTAAGCATTTCAATTTGAAGTGAAATAATAAATACGGAAAACGATTCTTAACATTCTCCCACCTTTTGTCTTGAAATATATACGTTTGAAAGGCAAACTTATTAAACAAAATCACTAAATTTACTTTAAAGAAGAAACAAAGTTTGACGATGTATAAAGAGTGTTTATGACTAAAGAATTCTTAAATTAATGTTTATGAAAACAAATCATTTCCGATGACCCTAAACCATGAACTAAAAAAGTAATAAATTATGAGAAAATTAACAATTATGGGTAGCTTAGAAAATGTATCCAATTTTACAGCTTAGAAAATGTATCCAATTTTGCATATGAGATGAAAAGTAAATAGGGCAGAACTTCTAGGTCTGATAGTAGGTCTGCCTTTTATAGAAAATTTCCATTTCTCTGCATCTTTGTTACAGTCCATATCGGCCGTAGGTTGTTCAGTATTACCTTCCGGTTAAGATTCTTTACTTTTTGTGGGCATAATAACATCCTTCGAATTGATTTATAAAGGATGTAATCTCTGAAGTGGACGTATAATTTCACATTTTCCTAATTTCAGACTAATTGCACGTTGTTTTCTATCTCTTTCTATAAACAATTCCTCTCCTAAGTGGCAGTTGATCCTTTTAAGATTTTCTGATCCTACAAGTACTATATCTTGTATATGTACTATATAAAAAATGAGCAACGCTTTTGCCGGGACTTGAACCACGGGCCTTTCGAATAGGCGCCGAGTGCGCTGATCGCTACACCACAAAGGCATGCTAAGAAGGCGGGAGAACTATATATGAAGTAAGAAGGAGAATCATATATGAAGTAAGCAGGTATTAATGGCAATGGCTGGTTTGGAACTAAACATACATATGTCAATGTATGTTTGTTAATTGTGTCTTCACAGTGACATAAAACTGTTTACATCTCTTCGAAACTTAAACAAGTTTTCCCAACATTTCTTTATAGCTGTTCTTTGATTATGCGAACCATTTGCTCCCACCATCCGCCATATCACAGTGCACTTGGAGGATTGAAGTTCCACTTCATTTATTGATTAATAGCTGGACGTGGTCACAATACATTAAAAATTTTTATAAATAATTTTCTTTCCATTTAACATCATTTGAAACAGTTTTATTGATGTTATACTTTTTATTACTATTAAGATATTTCAAATTAAAATTAGAAGACCCCTTTCCCCACAGCTTTCTCTATTATTAACTTACCCATCGTATGGCCAAAAGGCCTCCATTTCTGGCTTAAAGGCAACTGGTCTTTTTAAACTACGCTAAAACATTCATTTATAAAAAAATTAAAAAATCAGAATTCAAATTAAAAAAAAAAATCTCATTCTTAAAACAAAATTATTCTTAAAAATTCTTTAAAAAAAATTCTAATTTTTAAAACAGTAATTCAAAACATAATTATTTATCTTAGTAAACTTTTCTAAAAACAATTTAAATAAATATCTTAAAATTCGTTGCTTAATTACGTCAAACGTAATCATGAAAAGTTAAATCTTTTGATAACTTAAAATTTTAATTTTATATTTGCATCAGACCTTAAAAAAAATCAGTGTAGCTATAAAACAAGGTTATATGTTAAAATTTCAGAATAGAATCAATTGATGAACAAATTATTTGTAATAACAATTATATTTCAAGAAAGCAGAGATTAAAATAACTTTCTAGCAAACACTTGAAGCATAATTTTTAGCCTTATACCAATGAAGAATAATTTAATTAATTATTGGCATATGAGCCAAAGAAAGCAAACACGCATTTCGCTGACCTTCAAAATACTTTCGAACATATCAGAAGATTACTTTCATTCTATAAGCACTACATGTAATTAATTTTTTAATCACTCATAAAACACCAGAGCACTACGGCGAAAACATTTTCCCCCCTTTTCACATCTAAATATTGAACAAGTCGCCAAACTGAATTCGAAACCGATCCACCTATGAACCGCTGTAGCAATTCCACATTACATTTTACTGGACGCTAGAATTTCCGAACTTTCGGACTTACAGATAAAGACTCACATTTATTCGAATTTCGTAGAACATTTACTGAAATCCAATTGGGGTGAACATAAGAACTTTGAGATCCTGTGGACTAAATTATAACTGTAATAATACGATGGTGTTGATGGCTTGCTCATTCCCAAACTCCACACAAAAACTGACAGATTCGTGTAGATTGAAATGATGGATTTGAAGACACACGCGGCCGAATTCAACGTAATTTTATCATTGAATAAAGTACTTTTGAAGCCAAACTATTTACTTCTCACAGAATATGGGCGCAGTATGCAACCCACAGCCCATCTTTAAGCAATGGACGATACAGCGACTCGAGCGGAGGTTGTAAGCTAGAGCAGCAAAGAAGGGCGAGAAAGAGAGCTGTTGGATTGAAGTGATATTTAATGTAAAATTTTTCATTAATCTCTTTGTAAGAATATACGTAATGCAAAAGGTTAAGATAACACAATGTGTAATTAGTTTTAAGATATGTTGCAGTTTCCAAAAAGTTATGAAACTATTATAAAATAGAAAGGGGGAAGCGCCCCATTTAAAAAGCGGTATGAAGGGGCTATTGCTAATTTATTGCATAATTCATAGTTGCTTATTTTTTAATTTACATATATGTATGTAAAGAAGGAAACACGCATTGTAATGATATTGTACAAATACTGATGACGTGGAATGTCGATCCATAATGAAGAACAACTTGGCAGCCGTGGCAGACTAAATATTCATCTCCATTTTAAAAAACATTTTGCGGTCACAAGCAACTTGGCACACTACTCGTACCTATTTCAAAACTTTTACACTTTTGATAGCTTTGCAGTAAGTAACAAGAGAGCAGCAATCAGCAGTCCCTGTAGGCCAACGTGTAAAAAACAGGCAAGTTATATTCATGATAAAATCTTAATCCAGAACGAGTTAGGTTCGGTTCTTGATACATTTGATTGGACAATGAAGTTTGTTTGTTTGACTGATCCTAATTCAAGTTAGAATGAAATAAGTTATAAATTGAGGTCAAAACATTCAGCAGTATCTATACAAATCATTAGCATAGGTGTATGCATAATATTGGGCTAAAACTTAGGCAAGCAGCTAAGTGATTGTTATTGATTTACTGTTATAGATGCTCCTATTAAAAACACATATAATTAAATCTTTTCTTACTGAAAACATTAACTCAATTCCTAGGCAGTTTCAAATTTTATAACTAGGACATTTCTTTTCTGCACTTCAAGCTTATTACAGTTTGAACAACATACATATACGCATGCAAACTTTATGTTAGTAGAGTTTGCATCATAATCATTAGTTATTACTTTTAAAAAGATGAGTGCACAAATGAAACAGAGTTAAAAATTTCGCCGAGGACAGGTTTATCATAACGTGTTAAAAGTGTATTCTATTTATGATACTTTTGCCATAAAATGACATTTTTTGCCAAATGTTGCTAAGACGTTTAGATAAAAAGCGTTTTAAATGATTAACAAAATGCAGTTATTTCTATATGACATCGAAAATTTTTATTTTCTTTTATGAATCCGTTTACAATTAATAGTTGAAAATGGCATTACCAGTTTAGCAAAGATAAAATTTATGCATTTATCGTAACATCTGTAGTTTCTGAGGAAGTTTCTGAGGAAGTCATCTGTAGTTTCGAAGGTTCTTTTCAGCAACGGATAGTATACAAATTAATATTTCATTACATAGTGCAATTAAGTCAAATAACTCTGTAACCTACAGCAAGCATCTGACTTTTTCGTGCAAATTGCAGAATAACAAGCAAAATCAAAATAAACGAACAAACACTCAATATTTTTGTTTTCTAAAAAGGAGTAGGTTTTTAAAAATGAAATAGTCTGGTAAAATATAAAAAAAATTTCCAGTTTTGTGAATTCGTAAAAACAAAGAATAAAGTCTGCGCTTAGTAACAGAAATGCCTGAAAAGTAAATCCCGCCTCTATTTGTCCCCATGACGATCAGTGTGATGTAAAAACAAAAATAAATTGCGTGATAATGTAGAATGAGATCTGAGCAGATGTGATTGATCGTTTTATGAGCAAAAATAAACAAGTAAAATCATTTTAGCGGGAGGAAGGGTGGTGGTGGTAGTAGAGTTAATGGCGCAATAACCAGAAGGGTTACATGCACCAAATACACGGTAGTTTATAAAGATAGCTTTCGCCCCAACTAAAGTTTACATGAAACACAAATTTTAAACAACAAATAGTGAAGTTATAAAATCTACATGAAATAATAAAATAATGTGCACTAAAATGAATAAGTATTAAAACTCAGCAAATGATATGCAACAAGCGATGAAACGAAACACATTAAAATTACACTATAATAAAAGCTAAATCAAATTAACTAATACAAAACCTGTTTCTTTCAGGCATACACTTCTTAGCTTATTATTTAACTGTGCATCCCAGATTTCTTGCCATTTGTTTAAATTTTCTGCTTGATTATCTTGCTAATATCTCTGAGAGGAATGAGTTGATTAGTTTCCTCAACAGCAGCTTTAGCTATGATATCTGCCAACTCGTTACCTTTTATTCTTACGTGTCCGGTAACCCAGCAATAAAGAATTTCGTATCCACAGCTACTTTTGTTCTTTCACTTTATTATATTCTACTGTTATTATTGAACGTTTCGGTTTCGCTGATGTATTTGGTTAAAGAGTTTGGACTGGCTGCTTATTTTGTGCGTTTATTGTCCGGGTGCCTATGGATTTGGCTGATTTTGCTGTGTTTGCCTATAATACAGTTTTTCGAGACTGCGAGTCTGCCACTAGTTTTCTTGCTTCTGCATACAGAATATTTCTAATTATTTTAATATTTTGCAGCTTCTTCTCAGACTTCCATTTTGGACACAGTTGAGAGAACGCCGTGTGCTCTCCTTTGCAATTTGCACATAGTAGGCTGGCACTGCAATTTTCCCTGCCATGGCCTTCCATAGAGCAGCGTACACATATGAGTTTGCCAGGACAGGACATTATTGAGTTGCCGAATCGCTGGCATTGAAAACATGGTGTCACATTAACGTCGACTTGCCCAAGTTTTCCGATTTTGAGAAAGGTAGAAGATTGAGCCGGGAAACTGTTTCTATTAGAAGATCACCACAGTGCAGTCGTTTTATTGTCTTTGTCTCACCAATAGTGGCTTGTATATGTTTTTATATCAGGAATGGTGACATTTTTTGAAGTTCGCCTTTAGAGTATAACAAGGTACCTGGGTAGAGTATTTTAGAGTTTGCATTCACATTTATTTTTTACTTTTTTGAAGGAGCAGAAGATTCGTTTTTTTCATTAAGAGAAGCCATATTGATGAAGAAATATGATTCTGACTCGGCGGCCCCACCCAACACAGAGCCCAACAAGGAGTTGCACATTCTTGCGCCAGGGCTAGGCGGGTCTATGCGCAAATTGAAGCAAGTACTCCCGAGAGCTTATCCCCAAACCACTGACACAAGGACTAGTGAAGGAAACGCCGTCACATGGACCTCCGACCTAAGATTCTACACCAAAGTTATGTCCATGCGACGGAAAGAATCTACCATCCACCGCCGGCGGCATTCACTGAATCAATGATAGTAATATTACAATGCTAAATTGACAATATCATCTATACAATAATTGTTACATAATAATCTGTATGAAAAATAAATATACAGTCAATTAATTAATCATTACGTTGTCATGGCTACTATCTACGTTGTGGAGAATGGAACTTACATATTAACCAGTTTCTAAACCTGTGTCTTCTTCAATACGTCATAATTTTATGTTCTTATCAGTTACACACCTAATGATGCGTCTCCGTATTATTGTTGCAGTTATCCACAGAGTAGGCCAGTCACATTAGTTCAGACTGTTGATAATTCCATAGCCCAAAGTATATGATGTTGTGTAAACTATTCTATGTTCATACAAACTGGATTCTAAGTTAACTTTCGATAAATTCAAAGTACACTTTTGTTAAGTTCATTGTTCACGTAAACACTATTTGTCTACTTCGATACATCATACCTTTGTGTCCTTAACACCCAGTCTGTACACCTCATTATGTGTGTCCATAGCAATTTGCACACTGTGTCGCAGTTATCCACAAAGCAATCATGAAATTGCAGTTGATAAGTTCATTGTAATATGTACACTAATTTACTATTATCCACAGAAGCAAATGTTTTGTAAATAATAACTTGGTTCCCAGATGATTAAAAAAAGGAGGGAAAGAAAACTAATTCTTAAATTTTTTCAATACAGTTCTAAATTGTGCAAAATTACAGATTTGTTATACTATTCCAGTCTATACAAATTGACTGGTATTCCAACAATATAAAGCACATATTCTAAAAAATGCTATTATTTATTCCATTACATGTATCTAATTCTGTTTATAAAAAGGCTACAATAATACACAATTTCTTCAAGTAATTAAAATGTCTACTGGAAAACAAGAACTAATTCCCGATTATAATAGACATAAAATACATAATTAATTCAGTGCATATTATTTACCAATCATCATACCATAAAAATACACATGTTTCAAATGCTGCAACTAATTTTTCATTATAATTAGAATATTTACTAATCATTCATATTACAAATGTACATGTTAAAAAACAACTGCAACTAATTTTTCATTACAGTTAAAATAATAAATTTTTACTATACAATTATAAAAAGCACAATTAAACAATTTCAATCTATACAAATTGACAAGTATTCCTACAATATAACAGCACATATTCAAATATAGCTAATCATTCCTGCAAAATGGCTATAATACTGCCAATTTCTTCAAATAATTAAAAACATCTACAGGAAAACGGGAACCAATTCCCAATCGTAACAAACATGAAATACAAAAACATTATTCGGTACATATTATAAACCAATCAATTATACCATATAAATGCACATGTTTCAAAATGCTGCAACTAATTTTTTCATTACAGTTGGTATAGTTACCTTGAATCTTATCTTTACAGCTGGCATTAACTACAAAGAGTTCAAACCAGTATCCTGAAAATTATAACCATTTAAACATTTGCTTGGTTTTAAAAGAAATCAAAGATAAACTTCTAGTACATAGTCGCACGAGGCGAAAGTTCAAAATGCGAGTTCATGAGTATGTAAAATAAGAACGAAAGATGTTCTTCGTCTTGTGCTACCGTGGCGTGGAGGCAGTCAGAGGAGAAGTCATGTGATTTTGAGAAGGCACATGGTTGATCGAAATCAGTAAAGTTTATTAAAAGTTCTTAATTCAACGATAAAAACACTTAATATGTAATAAATTTATGTATATTCCTTTAAAACATAGTCCATAGCGATGAGATTGACACTATTTACACAATGACACAGATGAAACAAGATGCACTATTTACACAATAATATTTAAATGAAAAATGAAAAACTTGAACTTGTAGGCGGGGCTTCTGAGAACCAAATCGGTACTCAGAGTACGAAACAGAAAAGCACTAAGTCCAGGATGGAAAATTCTTGAGTAAATAAAGTATGTACTAACTACAAGTTGTAGTGCGCTATATACAAGATGATGATTAAATGAGTGAAACTATAAAGTTGCAGTTGCGGAATTGTAGTTAATCATACTAGAATTCCAAATCAATATTCGTAACATAGTCAAAAGCGGCTATGCCTACTTCGATTTTACTCATCAATGATTTTGCTGTTTTTAATATCTGTATGAATTCTTTAGCCTTATTTATGTGAGTTTTAATCCATGAAAAGACTGAAGTTTCGTTTTCACTATTAGTGTTTAAGTTATTTGTTGTCCAAGCTGATTTAGTTTGTTCATTTGAAAGTGTGGGGAAGTCAGTAGCTTTATATTGAAATCTATTGCGTTCTTCTGCTACTATTTAGTATAGTTACCTTGGATCTTGGATCGTATCTTTACTGCTGGCTTTAGCTACTAGGAGCTCTTATCAGTATATTACCATTATACCATAGGCCATAAAGTTAAAAATTTAAGAGGTGTATTTAAAAATACACCGCGCCCGAAGGCGAGATCAATAAATGAGAGAACTCATAAAATAAGTTTTGCTAAATTGCATATCATGGGTGGTTATATCAATGGCGGTGAGAGGCGAAATGAAAGTCTAAGCTTCTGGGTGAGTCTAGAAGAGCAGAAATACGTCAGCAGCGTCCGGCATTAAGATTGGTCGAGGAGTCAAGAGTTCAAAAAATGAAGCTTTTTGTAGTTTTTGGAAATAAATAAAGTTCGAACATAGTAAAAGCAACATCCATCTGTGAATTTAAGAGTCCTATGTCTTTTGAAACACAGAAAGAAATGATTAGGCATCTTATCGCTCATAATGTGAAATTCAATAATAAACCTTTGAAACCAAATCTAACTGCGAGAAAAAGAGCTACAATGCGCGAGATTCATTCTAACCCGGATATTGTCATTTCAAAGGCCGACAAAGGTGGCCAGATAGTCGTCATGGATAAGAACACTTACATCGATGGTGTCACTAAACTCTTAAACGAAGGACCATATAATCCGATCCCTAAAGATCCTTCACCTTCGGACTTATCCAAAATAAAAACTGCGATCAAATCTTCGCAAATCATTTCAAGCAACTTAAAACATTCGCTTATCCCATCTGTTGCGAATTGTGCCAGATTATATGCTCTTCCCAAAATTCATAAAAGTGGTATTCCTTTCCGCCCTATTGTATCAAATTTAGGTACTGCCTCGTATCCATTAGCTAAATATTTAGTTTCTAGATTTTCCACTCTATTAGACAATAACATTTACACCATAAAAAATTCAATAGAGTTTGTAAAAAAGGTTAAAAACATTTCTCCTCGTAATTTACTCATGGTTTCTTTTGATGTAAAATCATTATTCACCAATGTCCCAGTGGAGGGTGCATTAAGATGTCTAGAAACCAGACTTCGCGAATTTCATTTCTCTTGCATCGAAATTGATGAGCTAATTTCTCTGACTCAACTCTGTTTGAAACAAACACATTTTGTTTTCCAAAATAAATATTACAAGCAAACTGAGGGATTAGCCATGGGAAGCCCCCTCTATCCCATCCTGGCTGATATCTACATGCATTATTATGAATCAAAATTGTTTGAAACTTTAAACTTCCCGGCATGGTTCCGCTACGTAGACGATACTTTTACCCTGTTTGAAGGTAATAAAGATGATTTAAATAGAGTTCTTTCAACAATGAATTCTATTGATCCTGCTATTCAGTTCACTTTTGAACTTGAGACTTGCAATTCTCTTCCGTTTCTCGACATTCTGGTCACACGTAACATATCCAACTTCAGTACTACAGTTTAACGTGAACCTTCATCGGTTTGCCTTCCACCACACTTTAAATCATGTCATCCGACTAAACAAAAGTTAGCTTCATTTTATTCCTATGTTTTCCGTGCTCTTCAAGTTTGCTCCTCCAAACTAGCCCTTTATGAAGAACTAAATTATTTAAAAGCAATAGCTATTGACAGGGGCTTTTCACCCAACATTATTAATCAAGCAGTTAAAAAATTCTCATCTCAACACACTAAAAGCCACACTCTTATTTTAGGAGATTATAAAAATTCTGTTGTCATTCCCTTCTTTCCATCAATTAGCTATAAAGTTGCACATATTTTGCAGAAATTTAACTTTCGGGTTGTTTACTCTCCCATCAATAAAATTCCAACTTCTATACTCAAGGACCCCATTCCGGATATGAATTCCTGGGGTATTTATAGGATTCCTTGCCAGTGCAGTTTAATTTACATTGGCCAAACTAAGAGAGCCTTAAAATTTCGCGTCAAAGAACATGAGGCATATGTTAGAAAAAAGGAAACACAGAAGTCTTCTGTTGCTCAACATTGTTGGTCCGAAAATCACACTTTCAATTTTTCTGCTGCCAAAATTATTCAAAAAACATCTTCCATTGGAGAACTGGATTTTCTAGAGGCATTTCACATTCATAAAAATCTTTCTGTTCTAGTTAACGATCCTAATTCCAATCCAAATTTGCCTTGGCTTTTAGAGAAATTATGTTTTAGTTCTGGTTTCGCCAACAGATGGCGCCACTTGCTTATTCTTGTCCAGGCTTTCTTGTCTTATCTGAACATTGTTTCCTGTCTTGTTCATTTGCGGTTTTGCAGCTGAAGATGATGGTTTGGTAAAACCATTGAAACTAGTCCTGTGAAAATTTTGTAAATTAATGCTGATTTTTGTTGTTTGACTTCTGAATTAGTACTTGAAAATCATCTAAACTGGCGATATAATCATTAAATGAATAGGAAACTGTAAAAGGCGAAAATGAGGTCATTTGCTCACTAGGGCTAATGAATGAGAGTAAGCACTTGGTTGACCACGAACTTTGATTTTAAAACACACGATACGAAATAGTAAAAATAAAAAGTAAAAGTAAAAACTTTGGTTAAATAAATAGTAAAACGAAGAATTCATCGATGTAAAATAAAGTCCTAACTTTGCAAAGTTCATCTTTCTTGAATAGTAACTGCAGAGGAATTGTAATTTTTTTTTTTTTACATTATATACACTACCACCACTTAGAATTGTGGTGGATCGTTCGAGGTCTTTTCACTACGTGCTCAATAGTAGGGTCATAGTCTGTAAGCGATTTAATAGCTTCATAGGGAGAATTTCTCATATCTTCAAAGAAGTTGTGTGCAGAAATTAGGATTTGGTCGTGAATTGGGATGATATCCAGATCTTTGTGAATTTGAAAATTTCGCACGAACCAGGGTGCGTTCACTATGCTACGTAAGGTTTTGTTTTGAAGAACATTTTATTTTTGTCTGTATATTTTTCGGGCAGTAGCCAGGCTGGAACTGCATAAAGGATTATTGGGCGAATAAGTGAGATGTAGATATTTTTCTTGGTACAGAGGTTTAACTTAGAGTTTCTTCCAATTAATGAGTAGAGAGCAATGAAAGCAGCGTTAACCTTATTTGTAACATATTGAACATGATCTTTGAAATTTAGGGTTTTGTCAATATAGACACCTAAGTACTTATAGGAGTTGGCAACAGGAATATCTTGGTTATTGAGTCGGATATTTATATTCACGGGGATATTTTTCCTGTATCTGCGGAAGAGAACTACGCAGCATTTATCAGTATTTAGTTTGATATTCCAGTATTGACAAAATTTGTTAATAACTTTGACTTGGAGCTCAAGTTTATCTAAAGCATTATTTGGGCTTCGTGAACTGGTGAGGATGACTGTGTCGTCAGCATATTTGAGTATATTAGAATGAAAAGGTAGAGACATATCATTTATGAATATTGTAAAAGGCTTCGGTCCTAAAACACTGCCCTGAGCTACTTTACTGTAAATCACTTTTTTTGAAGAGATTGCTTCACCACAGCGCACTTGAAAAGTACAATGTTTACAATAAGAATGCATAAGCTTGATAAAGCTGTTTGGTAAAAGGAAGTTAGATAGCTTATGAAGTGAGCCAGCATGCCACACTCGATCGAAAGCGTTTTCGAAATCGAGGAAGCATGCCGCTACTCCGTTCTTTTTTGTAAATTCTTGGGCAATAAATTCAACTAAATTTAGTATTTGATGTGTGGTACTGTGGACTTTTCGGAATCCAAATTGATGCTTGTCTATTTTTATTCTTGACTGTATAGGTAGCATTATTGATAGCGTTTTGAATTTTGGAATTTAATCTGGTGATTTCCAGCTTAATATCGCAGTCATAATGAAGTGTGGCTCTTCTGTTTACAGAATTTAGCTATTCGGTAACCATATACCAATTAACTTTTGTATGAGCTTTAGGGAGATGGGGATAAAATCCATAGAAGTTGAAGACTATAGGGAGATGGTCAGACGAAAGTTCTGGGAGAACATCAAGATTAAGAATATTAGGAAAGTTTTTCATCAAAACTATATCTAAAATATCTCCGAGTCCGTTGTGCGTATAGTGCGTTGGGTGATGGGAGGTTGGGTGATTGACGTTACTATTGTGGATGAAGTTGTTTAAATTTTCTCCATTTCTATTTGTGACTCTACAATTCCAAAAGGAATGTTTAGCATTTAAATCACCTGCTATTAAGGTGGGGTAGTTATTTTCAGTAAGTAGTTTCAGATTTTTGAGATCAAGAGTGCTTGAGGGGGGACTGTAGACGGAGATAAAAAGAAAAGGTTCTCTAAAACCACTATAGATATGTACTGCAGCATTTTCTATAGTAAAGCGGGATTTAAATCATATTTGGCTGTTTTGATATGGTTTTTAATGAGAATTGCGTTTCCTCCTCCTCTATTATGTCCTCTGTCTTTTCTGTAGATGCGGTGGCCTTGTATTTTAAATTTGTCTCAAGAGCGGAGATGCGTTTCATTTACTAGCATAACATCAATTTTATGTCTAGTAAGAAAATTTGAAATTTTCACTTGTTGGTATCTGATGCGGCTTGCATTATAGTAACAAATCTTTAAGAAGCTATTTGTAGCTGAGATAAAATTTATTTGACTGTAAGTTTGATTAAAATTCATGGTTTAGATTTGCGAAATATTCGAAGGCCGCCATACCGACCTCTAGTTTGTCAAATATTGTTTTTGCTGTTTTAAATTTCTGGAAGAATTCTTTAACTCGAGTGAATCGGATTTTTATCCAGTTAAAAAAGCCAAATGGGTTTGAGTTTATGTCTTCTGTTTTATTATTGTTTTCATTTTCCTTTGAAGTATTCCATGCATTTTTTGGTTTGAGCTCAGGGAGTGAAGGAAAATCTTTTTTGTTAAATTTAAATTGTTCTTTTTTCTTTTCTTCTTTTAAAGCTTTAAATTCTTCGATTTGCTTCTGAACATTATAAGGATGTTTACTGCAACCTTTGAAGGAAGAGAAACGTGATTTTGCCCACAGAGGTCACAGACAGGGGGTTTGTTGTCATTTTTTGTTTGTTTACAAGTGACTGTTTCATGAGGCTCTGCACATTTTAAACAGCGAGGTTTATAGTGACATTTGTTCCGTGTGTGCCCGTACCTTTGGCACTTATAGCACTGCACGGGTCCAGGGCGAGCTTTAAAAGGCTCGATAAAGACATCCAGACTTCTGAGTTTCTTTAGATCATATATTCTTTTACGTTCTTTATTTCTAGTACATTCTGCTATAAAAACAGGAAGATGAACTTGCTTTCCTTCAATAGTGTGAATTGCTTGTCGAATTTTTTGAATTGGGATACCTTTTTGGGAAATTTCTTTTTTGATTAGTTCCATATTAGCTGTTTTTGGAAGTTTTTTTAATTATTGCCTTGATAGGCTTTTCATTGTTGAGTTTAAAATTATGAAAAGGAATATGTAGTTTAGTTAGGTATTCAGTAACTGTGCGGTAGTGGTCTGAATCATAAACTCTTATGGTCAGTGTACCTTCACTTAGGTTTCCACGATATTTTTTTATATTTAATTGCTCTTCAAAATCTTCTTTCATCTTATCCCAATCCCCCGTGAAGTCTAGTATAGTTACCAATCCATCATCTCTCTATATATAAGCGGCTAAAGTGTGTGTCGCCGATAGTTTATTGTTGCCACTCGGAAAAATGAGCGCGGAAATTCATTTCCGCAGTTTTTAATTAATATCCCGGCCTGTTAAAGTCGTACGAAGATGAGAACGGTATCGATGGATCCGGAGAATTTTTTGGAATCCGAGGATACGCGTCTCGAATTTCAACTCGGCGCCGTTCCGTACATATTCGAGAAAAAAGAATTTGGCACGTAGCCAAATCCCTCTAGTAGGGAAAACCCAAGAAAGAAAGTGGAAAATGTAGATAAAACATAGGGGAAAATTAGTTTTTAATTAATATCTCGGCTAATTAAAGTCCCACAAAGATGAGAATGGTTTCGGAGGAGATAATGTTACTTCACCCCATATATATATAAGCGGCTTAAGTGTCTGTATGTCGCCGATAGTTTATTGGTTGCTTGCGTAACTGTACTAGCCAATGGGGTGAAGTTGCCACGGTACAGGGTTGCCGTTTCAATTGAGACGTAGACAATTTCCTGTAAAACTTGCCCTTGCTATGACCATCAATACGTCTCAAGGCCAAACGCGTAAGCGTGTTGGCATTTTTTAGATGAGTATGCATTTGGACACGATTAACTTTATGTTGCCTGCTCAAGAGTTCGTGAAAGAACGGACGTAAAACTAAAAATAATGGATGGTCCTCTGCAAGGCGAGCTTAGAAATAATGGAAAGATCTACACAAGAAATGTTGTGTACAAAGAGATCTTTGACATGTGAATTAACATTTTATTACTTAAATCACCTTTATTTATTGAGCTAACGGTGGCTCCTAAGAAATGTACCGCCAGTGGTTTCCTTCATTGCTCTCTACTTTAAGCAATTAAGCAAGGGGGAAACCCCGTGAGGCAGTAAGCAAAGGGGCGTCCTCGCTGCCTGCCCTGGGTAATTCAGTTTGAATTAGCAGACACCTTTGCACAAATCATTTTAATTACAATTTATAATATCTAGAACAGCGGCCTTTTCGTATGACCGACGGGCTTTCTAGTACTATATAAATACACATGTTTCAAATACTACAACCAATTTTTCATTACAGTTAGTATATTCCAATTTCCAGCTAATAAAATGAATCAGCTCTAAGTTGAATTGCTGTAATAGTTCACAATGCTTAAAATAGTTAAGAACAGCTACTGGAAAACAGGAACTTATACACAATTATGATGGATATGATATACAGAAGTTATTATGTACAAGGCTGTTATAATTCCAGAACCTATAAAAAGCTACAAGACATCCTGGGATGTTTATTCTTATGTGCAAATACAAAACACTAAACCTCAAATATAGAAAAGACATTTACCAAATCTATCAAAACTCAATACACTTAAATATTTCATACATTTAATTATAACTCTAATAACAAGGAAGCATTATAATTAGATAAATAATTAGATAATAAAATAATTAGATAAAGTTCTAAACTCCTGTTCTTACTTAAAATGCACATATTCCAAGAACTGTAATGAACGCTTTTTCACAATCAGAATATTCCAGTTCACCAGCAAATAATAATTGTAATTGACTTACAATAATGCAAAAATAATGTCATAATAACAAAATGGCAAAAATAATAATAAAAAGAACAAAATAATAATTATAAAATAACAAAAATATTTATAATTAAAGGCATATTAACAAACAAAGAGACAATTCCCAAATGCCTCAATAAGTTATAAATACCTACAGAACTTATTCCCATGTGAAAGTGGAAATCACATCCAGTACTTAATAGTCCTAAATAGTCTATGCATTAAAGTTAAACACACAGATATAATTACAACAGGTCAAATGGAAAAAAAATTAAAAAGCTACCCATAGTGCGAATATTATGCGAAGGTTGTTGGAAAAGTATACATCTCATTGCAAATGTTAAAAATTCAAGTTAATCTGTGCTGAAGAATTTGTCGTTAATAGTGTTTTAGTCCATTCACTCCAGTATAAGTCTGATGGTCTTTGCAGATGAAATTCAGCGGTGAGTGGGCAAGAAAAAGCAAAATGGTCTGGAGACCCAATACTTTCACAGTGAAATTTGTCATCTTCCTTGAGATGAAATCGAAAAGAAAAGAAAAAAAAAAAAAAAAAAAAAAAAAAACGATGGAAAGGGTCCGTGTCATGTGAGAAAAGTTGACTGAGTTGTAGATGAAACCAAAAATGTTTCCGAAACCTTTGGCAAAACTTTAAAAGTTCTCCTGACCGTTGTGGAGTGTTCCCATTTTTTTGCCATTGCTGGAGTAAGTTCACTTTTGTATACCTCTTAATATAAGAAAATGGTAAAGGCAATGAATATTGAGAAAGATTATTCCCTCTTAGCGCTTCTTTTGCCAACTGGTCTGCCAACTCAATGCCATAAATCCCCTTATGAGCGGGAACCCAGCTTAATAAGGGTCTAGAAGGAGTGGGAAGGTTAAGAAGGATTTTTATCTTTATTACTATTGTATTTCTTGAATTTTCCCCCTTTATGGCCTCCAGACTAGAAAGTGAATCACTGTAAATTTCCACTTGTGATGGAAATTGACTTGAAAGATGTCCTTAATTTTTTAATGAAAGTAGTTCAACTTGAAAAATAGAGTTGGCTGGTCTCAGGTCAGGTCATAACATTAGACATCAAGTTTCGTACAAATAAAAGTACATTACTGATAATATCCATTTAAGGCTTTAAATAATGTTGTAGTGCTTGTCCCGAATGGGTGCATGTTAGTAGAGAATGAGATTCATGAATTACAGCAGTATTTCGAAGATGTTGATTACAACGGTGGCTCCATCTAGTGCCGAGGGGCCCACCAGCGGCCGAGCGGGAAAGACACTGAACACTGGTAGTTCGGTCGGAGGTTCGAATCCCGCGAACGGGCTGGCTGCATGGGCGTTTCCGTGGTTTTCCCCATGTGTAACGTGTATACGAGCCAGTTCCCATTAGGAAGTCCTCCACGAAGGCATCCCTCCCTTAGGCAGATAGCCCTCGAGGCTTTTCCATAATCACACACACACCATCTAGTGCTGTAATTTATCGTCGTAATATCAGTGAAGTGCTGGTTACATGTGCAAATTCCATGATGTTGATTGGCTGAGGCGAAACGAACTTTACATATTTTGCTTTATATTAAAAGAAGGAAAAGTCTATATACAAAACTAATGTAAGAACTGTTGTCTAACATTGTCTTAGAAAAATATCACTGTAATAACACTGGCGCATGATAATTGTAGATAAATAAAATTTGAGTATAAGAGTCTCAGTCTTCGACGCCATGAATGCCTTGGTTTGCCATTGCGAATTACATCTAATCCGAATGAGATCCAGGACTACTGACCAGAAGATTGACACCCGTGAGGACGACAAGGTGCCACCAGTTTAGCTGAAGCAGAGGCCAAAGCAGTGCGTTGGGTTCAATACCTCGCTCCTCAACGACCAGAATCGTCCTTTCCAGCGACACGGGTCTCCACGCACGGCAAAAACGGGGGCAGTTTTCTGGCCACTCAACTAGGAACAAGGGCTGTTCAGTTCCTCATGACGAGCCTCAACTCCGAAGAGGAAAATGGCAAGGGAGAATGGAAGGAAAAGAGATTTAGCTCAGAGGAGAGGAAACAATGGGCTTCAGGATCGGGATCCCGTCTCAACAAGATGATGATCTCCTGAAGGGCTAGAGTACCTTTGGATTCCCACACCCGTACTAACAAGAAGTGAACCCCTGAGGGAGCGGGAGAAAGGGAAGCACATAGTATAAAAGCAATTAAGAAAGCAATTTCTCATATGAAAAAAAAAAGTTTATTTGACAGTGCCCTATGAAAATCGTAATATCGTAATAAGCTAATTTATTTGGATATGTGAAATAAATATTTTAAATCTAAAAATAACAATTTTTCTTCTGATATTTAAACCAATTTCCTTTTTCAGCTTCAAAATTAATCATAATTTTAGATAATGTAATTCATTTTGTTTAAAATTAAGTACAGAAATTATTAAATATATACAACCCAAACTGTAAAGAAAATATCGTTTAAAATAAAGAGTTTATACAACCCTTCCGTAAGAAAAAACTAAACTATATAATGCTTAAATCAATTTTCACTGGAGATTTTTGCGAGATATCAAGAAATCATTTTTTGTAGGTATAAAGAAGCAAATTTACCATTTGACAATCGGCTTAGGAAAGCTGGTCTTAATATATTCTATTTCGTTTAATAAAATAACTCCATTCATAAAAAAATTCCATTTAAGCTCAGATTTCGTTCGGTCTTTTAAAAGTTCTTAGGTTTTTTTTTTAAATGATTGCGGGTTCTTAAATGTCTTACATTTAGTGAAAATATATAAACAGTCCTTGGTTTTTCTCATTTGAAATTTCCATTTTTTTCTGTGACTGCACTTTGGTTGGGATTGGGTAAAATCAAGTCATACGATACGTAACAAAGGCATCGCAAACTGATGCTGTACACTATGAGAAACAGTTGCCCCCTCCCAAAATGAATGTTTAGAAATCTGATTGCTTTTCGTGCTGTCTTTCAAAATAGGTGTAATCAACAAAATAACATTTTATTAACAAAGAAGAATTTCTTGGACTTCGATCTTAACTTTACAGCCATGCTTCGGCCTACTCTAACGAAAACGTCGCCATCGGAATGATTCAAAGTACGAACACAATTATTTGGAAATTCGTCATGGATAATGACCAAAGACATGACCAGGGCATTTGATAAAGGGAGAGAATATTCTGAAGAAACTCTTCTGGACTAATTAAAATAAACTAAATCTGGAGAAAGCTACTTATTTATATAGAGAGTGCACTACGTCAACTCTAGTAGTAACAATGGAGACAACCTCAAGCAGGAGTTCTCAGTCGGGAGGGGGATGTCAGCTTTTTATTTAAATGTTAAGTACCAATCTTAAAAACAAAAGAGATTTTTCAGAGGAATCCTGCAGGGTTTCATGTTGTGCAACGATACCATTTCAAAGGAACTGCAAATTGACTTTAATTCGCTTTATAATGCATTATTCATGCATATCCAATTTATTAAGAAAAAATATCAGTTCCCAATGGAGATTTAATTACGCAAAAACAGAAGCGAATATAATTTTCTGATACCTACTTCAAGTGTAAATTTAATCCTATAACTGCAAAAGAACAACCTAATTTATTCGCATAAAAGCCATATTAAGATATGCAGTTTGATGACCTTGAAAGAACTGGAATGATTTGAAACGTCAGCACCAGGAATCATTCGTCATTTTACTATAAACAAACCCTGGATTAATTTTGAAAGGCTGACACTAGATTTCATTTTTAAGCACTCGCAGCAAATCTATGATTCGAATATTTTTTCACATTTTCATCTTACGACGCTTACGATGCTCACTTACGACGGCTCACTTATTAAATCACCTGACTTAAACCATTTAAAACTTTTAACACGACTCGCTGATTCCAGGTTGCGCACATAGATTGACGGAGCCGAAGATATCTTGAAGATTATAACATGAAGGCATTAATTAACTAATTCGCTGTCACAGTCATGGCCACAATTTGGATGATAACACTTCTGTGAAGAATCGGCAGACTTTGATGATTTAAAACACTTTTTTTTCCTTTTAAACATTTAAGAGATGGTTGCACACTTCGTTTTCACTGACGTTAGCACTTTTGGACTTGCAGATACTCGATATACATTATAAATGTCCGTTATACATGGAAGTTTGAAGAGATGGTTGGTTATTGCAGACATTCCCACTGGAATTTCAACGCACAAGATATGTGTCCTGTCCACTCAGTTGTAATATATTCAGGTGAAGGAAATTTTGACGACGTAGAAGTGCTAATCCCATAATGACTAGGAAATTGGAGGCGAAGGCAGATTAAATCTTCAGTTTTATTTTCAGCAACATGTTGCGGCTACACACAAGTCGGCACATTAAATGTGCCCGTTTCAAAAGCTTACATTTTTAATAACTTTTTAGCAAGAAATCAGCAGAGACTGACAGCAGTGTAGCTAGGCAAAAGCGTGGAAAGCAAGTGCGTAATGTTCAGGATGAAATCTCAAGTCAGACTGAGTTAGTTTTGGTTCTCAAAGCATTTTGATTGGATAGTTAATATTGCTGTGATATTGCTATATTGTGATAGTAATGTTGCTTTGAGTTTTAGTTCCATTTACATCATCATAATTACGTAAGAATTGTATGACATAGAATAGTCTCGAAATGACGCAGTGCAGAGAGGAGTTACTATTTTTAGAATTGAGAAGGGAAATTAATTTACGCTGCTAATTTAATCTTTAACATATATATATATATATATATATATATATATATATCACTATGTGTATTACTTTGTGCTATGTATATATATATATATATATATCACTATGTGTATTACTTTGTGCTATGTGTAGATCTTCAAATCATTAACTACAAAAAAATTTTACTTTTTGACAAAACAAGAAACTTCAATTTCAATACTAACAAATTAATAAATTGGAACTCCAACATATCCAAAAACGTAATTAACAATACTATAATTAATCAAATACAACGAATTAAAACTATATGCACAGATACAATAGATTTACAACGCGAAATTTTGATCCTTATCAAAATACTCAAAAATAATCTAATTCCCATTCAATTTATCAAACATTGCCTTAAAAGAGCAGGCGTTAAATACTCATTCTAAATCATTTAACTGATAGGGATATGATAATTCGTTCCTAAACCTGAGAAGGCGGTATAAGTTGGATGATTGTCAGTTGGAAGATTTGTATATAGTGTAATTACTCAATTGTATATATTGTAAAGACATATACTGTTACTTACTTCAGACATATACTGTTACTAAAAAAATGGGCCTATTTCATGCCTTTAGTCTATCTATCAGCTCTTGGACAGTGAAAATTCCTTTTTCCTTTCTTAAATTCTTAATCATTGCGACACGACAATTAGCCAGAAATTAACTAATTTCCATTCACTAGTATTTTCAAAAAAATCTTAACAGACAGTCTCTCTCAGATAAGAACTCCACAAAATACATCCCTCAAGAATTCCAAGTCCCACCCACTACCATAAATTACTTCACCCAAGTCTTACCGACTGACATTATTCAAAGCCCCTACTGCCGCTAAGAATTTTCGGACACCCTACACTTCTGAGTTAGACACGAAGAGAACAGTTTGCCAACTCCCCCACTAGAAAGAATGTAAGTTACTTAATACCATTTCTGGACTTTATATCTTCATGTACATTCACTGATCTTATTTATATTATTTTCTATATAATTTTTATATTATTTTTATATTTTTATATTGTCTTTGATTTGTTTCTACAAAGTTTGCATTATTTATCTTATTTTGTAATCTTCTATGTTTATTTCAACTTTACTTTGAATTCGATTTCATAATGATAATTTCCAATGTTTAATTTCTACAAAGAATATAGTACTCAAATGCATAAACATGAAAGTGTCGGGGACGGTTACTCGAGTTAAATAGGATTTCTCTACAGTAATTGATTTTTACTCCAAATTGAATTGACTAAAATGCTTCATAAGAATAAGTTCTTTGAGTATCAGCATTGGTTCATAATTCCTTCTATTCGCGGAAATATTTGGCCTGACTAGAATTGCCGGTTTGGCTTTAACTTATAACTCGAGTAAAGACGAAACACTTTCGTATTTACGTATTTTTATCAATTATTGTTCATTGAACGGGAGTTGGTTTGTTCCCCTTAAAAAGTCAACTGATTTCCGATCAATGACAATGATTACATGTTTTAATTTTTCCTTTTACAATTGAAATTTTATTCTTCATGATGATTTAACTTCAGTCCCCGTTAAAACATTATTAACTTTTTACTTTCAAATTACTTCAAAACATCTTTCAAAATATAACTTACCAGTATGGATTCACACTTTTAAAATAATTCTACTTTAATTAAACTTAGGAGATAATATAATCAATTAATTAATACTGTTTAGGAAATAAATTATTATTAACTAACTTTGCAGCAATTGCGCAAGTAGTAATAACTTGTATTCACACTAAATGGATTTAAGATCATACAACATTATATATATATATAAATTTAAACAAATTTAAATTCTTAACAAATACGTATAAAAGTAAAAAGGTAAAAAAGCAAATTTAAATTCTAAAAAAAGGAAAAAAGCCAAAATAATTTAAAATAATTTAAAAATAGGCAAACATGTAAAAGATTTAATTCTCGAACTAATCTACAATATCATTTAAATTCAGAAGCATAAGCAAATCAAGTGCAAAATCTATCCATGAAAATAAATCTACAAATTAAAATTAAATTAAACAATTTTTTTAAAAAATGCATATGTGAATGATCGTAGAGTAGGCAGGAGACAGACTTATCAAGGGGAAGTTGCCTCCAAACCTAACTCTCCAATCATTCAATTCGTGTTTCGTCATTCATGCAGGCAAGGGTAAAAGTCAAAACCAAAAGTAATTCCAATAAAGTGGTACCCTTAGAAATTAACATTTAAGTATTAACATTTAAGAATTAAAGTTCAAAAAGGAAAATACTAATTAAGTCTTTTGAGAAACAAGCAAGTATCGTTAAAAATTAAACTTTTTCTTAAAAAATTAAATTTTTAAAAAAAATTAATTTTTTATAAAATAATTAAAAAGTCTAGAAACCAATGTATTTTAGAAATCCTTGTCATTTTCATAGTCAATAGTCATAGTCATAGTCATAAAGGTTTTCAAATCACCACTCAAATTTAGATTTATTGCTGATGGTACAAATAATTATAAAAAGAATATAGATTACATATTTGAAATTATACTTAAAAAATCTGTAATTTAATCCAGATTTAATCTGTAATTTAAATCTGTAATTAAACTTTTACCCTTGCCTGCATGAATGACGAAACACGAATTGAATGATTGGAGAGTTAGGTTTGGAGGCAACTTCCCCTTGATAAGTCTGTCTCCTGCCTACTCTACGATCATTCACATATGCATTTTTTAAAAAAATTGTTTAATTTAATTTTAATTTGTAGATTTATTTTCATGGATAGATTTTGCACTTGATTTGCTTATGCTTCTGAATTTAAATGATATTGTAGATTAGTTCGAGAATTAAATCTTTTACATGTTTGCATATTTTAAAATTATTTTAAATTATTTTGGCTTTTTTCCTTTTTTTTAGAATTTAAATTTGCTTTTATACCTTTTTACTTTTATACGTATTTGTTAAGAATTTAAACTTGTTTAAATTTAAATTTTATTCCTTGCAGCAGTGGCGCAAAGAATATTTAATTAAATATGTATTTAAATTAAAATTTTTTTAAATTAAACTCAATTTATTCTTATGAAACATATATATATATATATATATCACTATGTGTATTACTTCGTGCGTCCTCTCTTTAGAGAGGAAGTAAGAAGTGATAGCACACGCTCGACGTCCCACTAGGTAATACTCCTAACATCCCCTCAAAATTTTCATCTTTTCATTTTTAAATTTTGTTAGGAGAATCAGCTATGGTCATGAAACTGGTTTGGGTTTTTGTATACAATTTTCCTACCAGCCACGATCCTCTGACCATAGTTTAGCACAGAAGTACTACGACACAACACATAAACACATATTTTTCACATAATCTTAGATTATTTGGTAACCAAAATTTTTTTTTCCTTGCTGTAAGGTAATACTTATTTCTAGTTCACAAAAATTCTAAAAAAGTAACTGAGACTAACTATTTGCCTTAGATTTTAATTTTGTAGAATTTTGTATTTTTTATAAAAACTCTTTGATGTAATGTACAGTGCCAAAAATTAGTTACGTTTCATTAGGCAAGGAGATTTCTTGATATTTTGTACCTAGCACCCCCGAACCATCAGCAAGCTCGTCATGCTGATCTGTTGGCGAATACATTCCAAAATTTTGATTCAAAGTGTTAATGTCTTATTTTATCATATCATTATTTATATTGAATTTTATCGTAATGTTTTGTATTGAATTTAATAATTATTTTAAAATGTGTCAATGTATTGTTAATTACCTACGATGAGAAAAATAAATGCGCATAATACATTATTTATAAATGGTATAAATTGTATATCTTCTAAGTTTTATATGAAAAGAAAAATATTAAATATCTTGCATTCACAAATTATTATTGAATCATATTTATTGGAAAAGTGCATAATATTTGTGAACTTATTAGTCTACATGATGAAAATAAACTGACGTACTGGCCTCAAGAGACTTTAGAAAAGTATTTCATTCAATTTCAACTATTTTTATGAAGGGACTGTTTAATGGATATTTTGAGAAAATTTCGGGACTTTTATGATTTTAATTTATTATTATTCTTCCATATAAAATGTAGTTATATGTTTATTTATAAATCATTGTAAAGTTGTATAATTCAAAAACTTTATACTTATATGAGAAAATATCATGATTTATGATGGGACATAGTTAAAGTCTGTAAGCTATGTTCTAGATGTTTCTTCATGTCTTTTCTCACAACACTTCTTGCTTCACTAAACTACTAATGCTTTACTCACCCGGCGTCTTGTTTATTAGGGGAGGGGAGATGCAAAATATATATATATATAAAAGAAAAAAAAATACGAGGGCTTTGCTCTACACGAACACGCAATCTTTAATCAACTTTCTGCAATTCAGGATCTTTCCCCTAGACCAGTGCCTTCTAGAATTTGCTAGCCTATTACGTAACCGCTACTACAAATACTGAGTACGCGCCATTGTGCCGTATACACGGGATCGCTGCAAATACAAAGCACGCTGTTTAAAATGTGCAAAACCTCACGAGACCTATACTTGCTCCCAAACAAAAAGTGATAAAGATAAACCTCCTGTTTGTGCCCTCTGCGGAGCAGATCGTATTTCTTCCTTTAAAGGTTGCCCTAAGTACCCATTTAACATCCAGAAAGAAATCGAAGAAATGAAATCCAAAAAAGAAGCGGCGAAGAAACAGTTCCATTACGACAAAAATGAATTCCCGGCGCTCAATCCGAAGGAGATCCCTAAACGCGCCTAGCAACAGCCAACCAGCGATGAAAACCAGCCTAAAGGATCAAAACCTAGCCAATTAGTATTTTTCGAGTGGCTAAAGCTACAAATGTTGCAAATTAAAGATTTCTCTCAGAAATTTAAAAATGCTAAAGGAATATTTGAAAACTTAGAGGTCGGTATGGCCGTTTTTGATTATCTGTCAAATATCGATTATGACTTTTAAGCCAATTCATAATATAACTCATCCTATTTCAGCTACCAAGAGCTTTTTAAAAATTAGTTTCTTCAATGCAAATGGAATCCGTAAGCAACAACTCCAGCTAAATCTCTTACCTCCAAAAACCTGGCATTGATGTCATGTTAGTCAATGAGACACATCTTCGAGGATGTGGCAGATTCAGAATTCATGGTTATAAGATAATCTGTGAGGATAGACCCCACAACAGAGGAAGTGGAAATTCTATCATAATTAAAAGCCATATAAAAGCCACTAAATTTAACATCGATACTTTTTGCTCCATCGAAAATGCAGCCGCCCTGATTTACGGTGGATTCAGTGAACCATATCTTTTCATCTCAGTTTATAATGCTCCTTCTAATATGCTCACTACTCAAGATCTTAATATTCTCCCTAATAACAATTATCCTACCAGCATAGCAAGAGATTTCAATGCTAAAAATAATGCTTGGCACTGCAGGAACACCAACAGAAATGGAATTGTCCTTAATAATTTCATTCTCAATAGCGACATTAGACTCATAGCTCCTAACAATCCAACCCATTATATTGCCAATGGACTTGGAGATATTTTGGATATTGTCCAGATGAAAAACCTGCCCAATACCCCTCAACTTGAAGTCTTACACGTATTAGCTTCTGATAATCTGCCTATCTTTTTTAATTTTATGGGTTTTATCCCCCACTTCTCAAAACCTGTACTAAGGTTAACTGGAATTTCGTAACAGATGAACTTCAGAACATTCCTAGCAGAGCAACGTTTGAACAACATATCTGTGAAATTGAGCACGAAATTACCAAATTTAATTTTAAAATTCAGAATGCAATTAACAACTCCACAGAATGCTTCCTAATCTCGCTGCTACAAGACTATGCGCTGTTCTGTCCATTTTTCCTTCCTTTGTTAGAATTAGTTATGACGCATAAAGTTTAAATTCAGTCATACTTAGTTAAATAAAATCACTATAGATATGTAATTAAAGAGTTTCATCTAAAAGGAAAATGATCTGCTAAATAGATTAAATAAAAATGTGCAGTTAAAAGCTAAACCATCTTGTCTCATTATCTGGATTTTTGCCTTGTCACACTGCAAAAGCCATGCCTGAACTTTGATGCCAAGCTTCATCACGACTGCTAAAATATTACATATATACCGGCTCTATTCAACGATGTAGGGCGGAAGGAGCAGTTGGTTCTCCTTCCATAAGTGTGGCGGCAATGCCGTATGATGCCAGTACAAGTGCGATGTGTTGTCTAGCACGTATTTGTGACAGCAATAGATTTATTGGGAACGTTTTCCCGGTACCACTTGGTGCGTCCAAGTAAATAATTCCGCCACTGTTGTTGTTGATGCAGTCCATGGTAGCATTGTATTCTTTTCTTTTCTTTTTTTTGATCGTCATTGAGGAGTGGTTTGTTATAATCAATGTATTGAAGTAATTGTTGAACGTTCGAACCCACGACGGATATTGCTTTATATACCCTACCAATGGGTAGTCTCTCTCGTGCAAAAAAAGCTTCAAATCTTCCGCAATATTTCAGAACATTCCACAACATTTGAGAATGTTCTGGAATGTTCCATAATTATCTAGGATGTTCCCGAACGTTTCAGAATATTCCCGACATTCCGGAATGTTCCGGTATGTTCTGGAATGTTGGGGAATGTTCTCGAATGTTCTGGACTGTCTGCAAATTTCTAGAGGGCGAAACTTAGAGCCCTTGTATCTTCAAAAGCACACCCTTCAGATAAAAACGGGAACCTTCTTCATGGATGGAGCATAGAGGGCTACCACATGATAAACTCCTTTGATCGTACTTAGGACTCGTTTCTGAGTTTTAGAGGCACACGCACTGTACACTTACATTTATAATTTATATATATATATATATATATACATTGAATATTACATGTTTTTGCCAATGCTGGGTTTTTCAGTAACTAGTCTCTTCAGTCATATTTTATTCTTCTATACACTTTTAGACAAAAAAAAAAACGACGCATCACGACGCACCGAGAAGATATAAAGCAAATTGGACACAAATTGATATGCATAGGTTTCGACGGAAAATGCAAAATTTTACATTTTGGCTGCCAATGAATGAACGGTTGTCGCTACAGCGCATTTGATCTGCGCAACTGGCAGGATATTTAAGAGGAGAAATTACGATTCCAGGTCATAAATTCTTCACGAATTTCATTCCGTGTACTCTGGTAGAAAGTAACTATGCCTCGCATACAGGTGTGCGAACGGTATGCGCAGATGTCAGAATTTGAGAGAGGTTGTGCAGTTGGGCTCAAAGAAGCCTGTTAGTCTTATCGCCGAATAGCTCGACATTTGAGCAGGAGCGATGCCACTATTAGACGATGTTGGCAGGAATGGGTGAATCATGGCCGTACACAGCGTCAAGAAGGAAACGGTAGGCCTAGAGAAACGACAGAACGTGAAGACCGAGAAATCGTCGGAGCGGCACTCACAGCCCAGGATCAGTGGCGTAGCTAGGGTGGGGCAAGCAGGGACATTTATCCCCGGGCGCAGCTTTCAGGGGGCGCCAAATTGATGTTACGAAATTTTAGAATGAAATGTTTTCCATTCTTGGCACAGAGAAAGATGCGCAAAATCTTGAGTTGTTCCCTGGCGCTGAAAAACTTAGCTACGCCTCTGACCCAGATGCATCATTATCATCGATTGTACGTGCAACTAGTGCTTCAGTTACCGCAAGGACCATTCATAGACGGCTCGCAGAAAGGGGGCTAAGGTCACGGCGCCCCTTGCGCCGACTGCCATTGACCTCTGTACAACATCAAGCCCGTTTGCAGTGGCGTCGGGCGCATTCGCACTGGAATGTCACTTACTGGAGTAGAATAGTCTTCAGTTATGAGTCCCGCTTTGAATTGAGCTCCGATGACCAGCGAAGGCGAGTCTGGAGACACTCCGGACACTCTGGATGCCAACCCGACTGTCTTCCGGGACAGGCCGACAACCAGGAGGGATCGTCGGGGCTGCCATTTCATTTCATAGTAGGACCCCTTTGGTTGGCATTCGTCGCAACCTTACAGCAAAGCGGTACGTCGATGAAGTTCCAAGGCTCGTTGTGTAGTCCTTCATGTCACGCTCCCTGGTCTTACATTTCAGCAAGATAATGCCCGTCCCCACACTGCACATGTTTCTACTGCTTGCCTTAGTGCTTGCCGAACATTACGTTAGCCAACAAGGTTACCGGATCTCTCTCCTATTGAGCACGTTTGGAGCATTATGGCCAGAGCCTTCCAACCGGCTTGGGATGTTGAAAATCTAACGCGCCAGTTGGACAGAATTTGGCACAATATCCCTCAGGAGGACATCTGCAACCTCTATCAGTCGATGCCAACGCGAATAACTGCTTGCATAAGGGCCAGAGGTAAACAAACGTGTTGCTGGTTTTTTTCACTTTGTGAAGCTCTATCACTTCATTAAATCATTCACTTTTTCTCAAACTATAATCATTTGTTTTTCTGTACCGTTCCATTCGGATAACTCCTTCTTGGTGCATCTTTTTTTTTTTTTTTCTTCTTTTTCTCGTCTAAGAGTGTGATTTCAAGAGTGAAGAAAATGAAAACATTATCTATTCTAGAAAGTGTGCTCATCAAAATACTGTCTTTCCTAATCGTATGTATACTTAAAAAAAAATCTTAAAATCTTTCAATTTATTATACTGCTTGCAACTTACTACATTTGTTATTTTAAACACATATTTAAGATGTTCTGCGAAACTATTTTAAAAATCTAGTAGTATCAAGAAGTTACCTGGCCATGTATACAACCGTAAATTTCATAATGTGAAGTGACGCTAACGAAAAAATTAAAAATTATAACTTTCAGTTGTTAGCATTTATGTTAAGAGTTTCAAGTACTTACGAGTAAAGTTAAAATATTAGACTTCAATTTAAAACTTCTTAAAAATTTCCTTTTAAATTCTTTTTTAGATTATTCCTAAAGATAAAATTTGAATATTTTCATAATTAGCATACATAAGAATATTTTGTCCATGATCCTCCGATTACTTGAAAACGCAGAAAATGATTTTGTAACAGAGAAGATGATGATAAGGAAAAAATTAAAAGAGCAAAATAAATAATAGGAAAAGCGTTCAAATGTCTACTAGTGCGGAAGATCCTATCATTCCAAACCATTAGATGAATTTTGCAAAGGAGTATCTTCGTTGCACTTTCTATTTCTTACTGGTTTTATTATCTCAGCGTTCAACAAATATGCGATTATTGATTTACTGTTCAATAAATTCATTTAAAACATTACTAGGAAACAAGCCTTATCTGATGGTCGTTAAATAGACTGAGGAAATGTAAAGAAAAAATGTACTTCTATCATATCATTTTCTCCTAATCCAAATTTGTTCATCTCTCACCAAAAATGTTGCACCAGATGCGATCAGCATTATTGAGTGACGGGAAATCACACAAATCTGCTTTATAAAATATTCGAAGTGAAACAAAGATATATTTCCCCAAGGAATTTTCATTTATTCTTAAACAAAAATACATAAAATTTGCATCGGGTCTCATCTAAATATTTCGCAGTACTTCTATTATGATTATATTTTATTACTGCGTTTAGCAGAACTGCTTTTCTCATACTCGAAACTTACTTACGAAGTATAAAAATATGAACTGAAATGTATACGAAAACGAGATCAGGCAGACACGTATAAAATACTCAGAAATCGAGTTTTAATGTTTAATATCAAACACGAAATAGCGCCGTTGCGTATTATTCTAGAATTTTTGGACCAAGAAATTACAGTTGGTTTCGCGTCTTTCGATAATATCAAACAGCAAATATATTTTAGAACAAAACAGAAAAATATAGCTTCAAATTTTTCATTATTTCGTCGAGAAGGAAAAGGAATTTGCATACTGTATTTCGGTAATTGCGCAATTTCATACAATGCCTATTGTGTATTTCCGATTAATGTTTTTAATCCAAATATGATAAACTAGAAAGCCCGGAATATACGAAAGGACCGCTGTTTCAGATATTATAAACTGTAATTAAAATGGTTTGTGCAAAGTTGTTTGCTAATTCAAACTGAATTACCCAGGGCAGGCGGCGAGGACACCCCTTTGCTTACTGCCCCACGGGGTTTCCCCCCTTCTACTTGCTTACTCCTTAAAGTAGAGTGCAATGAAGGAAACCACTGGAATTTCTTAAGAGCGACCGTTAACTCAATAAATAAAGGCGATTTAAATAACAAAATGTTAATTCACATGTCAGAGATCATTTTGTACACAATATTTCTTTCATGTTTAAGCTCGCCTTGCACAGGACCATCAATTATTTTCACGTCTGTTCTTTCACGAACTCTTGAACAGGCAACATAAAGTTGACCCTGTCCAAATGCAGGCTCAGGTAAAAAATGCCAACACGCTTAATCGTTTGGCCTTGAGACTTATTGATGATCATAGCAAAGACAAGTTTTACAGGAAATTGTCTACGTCTCAATTGAAACGGCAATCATGTGCCGTGGAAACTTCACCCCATTGGCTAGTACAGTTAGCAAGCAACCAATAAACTATCGGCTACAAACAGGCACTTAAGCCGCACATAATAAAGATATTTATTTATTTCATTTTATTTGCTTTTCCATCGTTGCCGATTTTTGCGGGTTGCATATTTCCGAATTCTATTATATATGTTAAATTTATTTATTAAATATTAAATGCACGTGCTCTTGTATTTTTAATTTTTCCGGCTTAGCTTTCTCGTAATATTCGTCACGCGCTGCACTGAACGGGGAATAAAACAATTTACAATTACGCAAGCAACCAATAAACTATCGGCGACAAATACTTAAGCCGCATATATGTAAGAAGATGTTTGCACGTAATTTGAAAAGTGCCTGATTACAAATATCTACCTTTCATGAATAGTAACAAAACTGCATCGTAATTCTATATTTTACTGTAGGTTTTCACGCTTTTTTTGGACAAGAAAGAAATTGTTTGTAATTTCTTCAGTAAAAATGGAGATAAACATAGTAAGAAACCTTCAAGCTTACAAATTATTTTTTTTATTGAAATTCTAAAAGCATAGCTTTGCGATGACGAAAACTTCTGAAATGGATAGCGCAGGCATAAATTGTAAAGACACTTACGTAGTTAGTAACTAAACCAAATTTAAGTTTGCATAGCTTCCAATGCGAAAATCAATTCTAATTAATTTTAAAAACGAGATAAAATAGTTAAAACTTTGGATCAAAATTTCTTCTTGACGCTTAAATTTTGAAAAATGAGTAATTGAAACTTTTGATTATTTGAATGATACAAAAGAATGGCATTGTGTTTAATATTTTTCTTTAATTTCAAGATTAAAACAAGTAGCTTGTGGTGATAAACACCTAATCATAGATCTTTAACAGAAAGTTGATGAACTCGATTATTTATCGGGGTAATATCGGCTGCAACATCCATGTATAATTGAAACTCATAAGAAAAATGCGAAACCCATATTTAGATTTCATTACGCCTAAGTACTCCAAGATTCCTGGAACAGATACCTTCATCAAAGATGTTGTGGAAAAATGGCTCTTATTCACGTTATACATGTAGGAAACCGTGAAAAGGACTAAGTAGTCGATCCTTTCTCCGAAATTTGAAATCAGATTAAGTCACCAGTGTTCAGCTGATCTCATCCAATTTGCCACTGATGGATTTCTACTTCTAAGTAAGTAACTAAGTATATAAGGTATTTTTTACGCCTTTCTTGGCATGCCTTTGTTGTGTGTGCTGGGCGCGTATTCCAGAGGTCCGCGGTTCAATTCATGGTGAAGGCGTTTACTCATTTTTCGCCTTGCCTGCTTCCAATAATAAAAAAAAAAAAAAAAAAAAAAAAAAAAAAAAAAAAAAATCCTACTGTCTCTACAAGTTTGTATGTGGTAAGTCAAACAACAACATATAAAAAATAAATGTAACTCATTAAGAGCATACTCGCATAAAGACTCAATAAAAACACTTTATCTATTTTTAGAATTGAGCAGGTAAACTTTAAACGATAGTTGTGTATATGTTCTGAATTACGCATGCTTTTTAATTACCTACTCTTTTGTGGATAAAAGCACTCCCATACAGCAGGGTATTGTTACGTTCTACAAGTTCGTGGATTTGGACTGACTGACAAGAACACTTGATGAAGAATTAAAACAGAATTTATTTGTCCGTATTACAGAGAATAATTCCAAAGACGCGTTATAGTCAAAAAACTACGACAAACACGCTGAAACAATCAGCAGCACAGCCTTCAGACTATCAGGCTAGAAGGGTAAAGACAACTTGACGGCGAAGCACTGAAGTACAGCCCGACTCGGTCGATCGCTCTCGGAGCTCAAGCATCTGCTATTGAAATCAATGTACTCTAGATACTCTACACTATAACTCAAGACAGACTGCTACTCCTCGTACAGGCAGGGTTTATATAACTTTTGACCTGCCTTCGAGAACATTCTTCGGCAAACTGGTAAAGGTAAAGGTAAAGGTAAAGGTAAAAGTATGGGGGACACCAGCGATGTACCATAGGTCAACTGGTAATGCCTTCCCATACTAACTCTTTGAGAAAAAAAAAAAAAAAAAAAAAAGGGGGGGTAATTGCAAGTTTTATAAGAATTTGCATAAACTGAAGTTTTTCAAAAGGTCTAAAGTTTGCCTATTATGGTACATCGTGCAATTCCACAGTACGCCCCGCATCCAGTATTTATTAAAAATAATGGTGTAGGGCATAAGTAGATTACAAAATAGTAGGAATACAATTTGAGATTCACAAGATAAATTGAACATCTGATTTGGTGCAACAAAAATAGGAGATAAACATAATTAATAAACAAATAAACATAATGAGATAATTATAATTAGTACTGGCAACACAATGTTAAATGAATTGTTATAATAATGCTAAAGAGGTGGGTGTCCATGGGTTATTTCAGATGTATTGGTTTATTGCAGTTTATAAAGTTCAGTTCACGAGCGGATCCATTTTGTCCATAATTACAGCATGTAAAAGTTCACCAAGTTTAAACTGTATGTGGATTTACACTTGACAGAGGTCTAGGCCGTAGGAAGAGAGTCGCTGCATAATTTTCTGAAACTTTGGATATTGATGTTTATCTTTAATTAAAAATCTTTGGAATGCCAGGAGGTCAGTTCTTGGGAATTTTATGTGAAGAATGTTCTCGTTCCGTTAGCCAGTTTTGTCGCCAAATGGATGATTTCACTCCAAATCTGACAATCCTAAACGCGCTTTGCGAGGAAGCTAGTTTACCGCTTCTGGGCAACGCTACCGTTGCTGATTTTCCATTCCGTCTATTACATATTTCCAGCGTCATTCTGACTAGAGGGCGCTGCGTTCGTCCTAATAGTCAGTGGCAGGCAGGATACTAAAGGTGTAAGACGTGGAAGGCCGAGATGCCTAATAATATATCTCTAATTGATTGAAATTTTCGTATATTTTCCTGTAAATAAATGTTGTTATTGTTAACAAAACCTCTTATTATCTCTTGGATGCACCTTTAGTCTCACAGAACCATTAGATGCAAAATTGGTGCATCTTGTCCGCGAATGTGGAATACCGGAAGTAATTAGTCATCATTACTGGATTATATTTCTGAGAAGTTTGGGTACTTTACGTACGCTTTTGGATACAACATTGCATACTGGACTGTGGAGGTAAGACCTTTTAAACTCACAAATTCGGAGTTAATATGGATAAGCTTTCGAAAATAATTGAAAAAAGAAGTAACGTTTGCGCTAGTGTTACTAAACTAGTTAAAAGCTCAGAACAACTGGAACTATTAGAAACGAAAGAGCAGATCTTGAAAAGCCATTATTTAGAGGTGGAAGCACTCATAGACGATCCGGAAAAATTTAAAGGTGAATTAAAAGCTTCGGAAGAATACGATGACAAAATATTGTTAGCTAAGATTAAACTAAAAAGCAAAATTAAAGAATTAGCAGCAGAAAATGTTCAGCGGACTTCTTCAGTTCTTAACACATCTAGTGTTTCGGAAAACACTGTTACGGCTTTAAAATTACCAAAGTTAGAAATTTCGCGATTCTATGGTGATTCTGGCAAATTTATGGAATTCTTAAACTGTTTTGATAGCGCAATCGGTTCAAACAATTCACTTACGAAAATTGAAAAATTCCAATATTTAAAATCTCTTCTTTCTGGTCCTGCATATAACGTTGTTTCGGGTTTTGAATTAAATGAGAAAAACTATGACTCATGTCTTGAGCTTTTAAAACAAAGATATGGTAGAACTGATTCTATTATAAATTCTTACATGACTAAATTATTAAGCTTAGAACCCGTGAGAAGTTCGTCTAATGTTAAGGGTTTGCGTAAATTATACGATGAAATAGACGTTAATATAAGAAATTTGCGTTCATTAAATGTAACGGAGGGTTCATATGGGCATTTATTGAATCCAATATTATTGAAGTGGGATCCGATTGAGGATAAAATTAAATTAGATTTAAGAGATGTTAGGGATTCCATTGATGCTAGAATCACCAAGCGTCACGTTTTGAAAGTTATTTCAAAGATATTTGATCCATGTGGACTGATTAGTCCCTTTGTAATCACTGTGAAAATTCTTCTGCAAGAGATGTGGGAACGTAGTCTACAATGGGATGAAGATTTGCCAAGTGACCTACAAAATAAATGGAGAACCTGGTGTTCTGAACTTTGTGAACTTGAATCAGTATCTATCGAAAGAAGGTTTTTTGAAAGTGTAGAAATAAGTGAAGTTTCTCTTCATGTGTTTTGCGACGCCAGTACCAAGGCATATGGGGCTGTTGCGTTCCTAAGGTATGTGAATTACAATGGCCAAATCAAAGTGAGCTTTATAATGTCAAAAAGTAAGGTTGCTCCTTTAAAAACTTTGACTCTTGCAAGATTAGAGTTAATGGCAGCACTCCTCGCTGCACGTTTAGGAAATTATTTACAAGGTCTATTTCCTAATTTCGCGACACAAATTTTCTTTTGGAGCGACTCTGAAATCGTCCTTCATTGGTTGAAACGATCTTCTAAACAATGGAAACCATTTGTCGCCAACAGAGTAGTTCAAGTGCAGTCGCTGACTCTACCAGAGTGTTGGAACCATTGCAGTGGCTCCGACAATCCCGCAGACCTTACTACTAGAGGAGAATCGGCTAGGAGGATTCTTACAAGTTCTCTGTGGTGGTCAGGCCCTGTTTGGTTGTCTAAACCGCTTCACTCATGGCCTCTTCAAGAATCGCTACAACATTTTAATGACATCTGTGATGAACGCGTGAAAGAGCGACGGACTGCACTGGTTAATTCCATGGTAACCAGTTCAGCTAATGGAAACTTACCTATGTCGTCGTTACTGGACGTTAATGACTTCAGCGAATTAAGTAGATTACTGCGTGTTACTGCTTGGATTAAAAGGCTTGTGCACAATTCTAAACCTAATTCTACAAAATTAAATGGACCTATATGTGCTCCAGAACTCGAGCAAGCTTTGCGTTTTTGGATCAAAGCTACACAATTCAAGCATTATAGTACAGAAGTTACCCAACTTCTTTCTAAAGGAACTATCGATAAGAGTTCACGCATATTTAATTTGAATCCTGAACTTGATGATAATAACTTACTTTGTTTAAAGGGACGTTTACAGTTTTCAAGTAACGATATGCGAGCCAAACATCCATGGCTTCTTCCATCTAATGATAAATTTGTTGAACTACTTATCTGTGATTTTCATACTAAAATGTGCCATTTAGGTGTTGATGCAACTTTAACACATTTACGAGAAAAATTCTGGATTGTTAAAGGTCGTCAATTTGTGAAAAAAGTGTTAAATAACTGTCTGATTTGTAGACGATTCAAAGTGAAATCTGGAATGCAGGTGGTTGCCCCTTTACCGCCTGATAGAATTCAAGAGCATCCACCATTTGATGTATGCGGTGCGGATTTTGCCGGACCATTTTTTGTTCGTGATTTTAATTCAAAGTGTTATTTACTTATATTCAGCTGTGCAGTGACAAGAGCTATCCACTTAGAAGTAGTTCTTAACATAAGTGCTGATTCTTTTTTGTTAGGATTTCGACGATTTGTTTCTCGTCGAGGATTATGTTACATTATATATTCTGATAACGCCAAAGCTTTTAAAAAAGCAAATAGTGAATTGAAAAAATGGTGGAATAAGATAGATAATGATCAAGTTAAAAATTTGTTTGCTTCTAAAGGTATAGTTTGGAATTTTATAGTTGAAAAAAGTCCATGGTGGGGAGGTTTCTGGGAGAGACAGATACGGACGGTTAAAACCTGCTTAAAGAAAATTGTTGGACGATCCTCTCTATCTTTGAAGGAATTGGAAACTGTTTTTTCGGAAATTGAAGCTCTGGTTAATTCCAGGCCTATCACGTATCTGTACAACGAACCCTCAGAACCCTCTCCACTCACCCCATCTCATTTTCTTATTGGTAAAAGGTTGGTGTCTTTACCTGTAATAAAACATAAAAATGAAAATTTAAATGTTAATAAGAATTCTTTGGTAAAGAAATATAAATATCAGCAAACACTTTTGAATCACTTCTGGAACAGGTGGAGAAAGGAATATTTACTTAATCTAAGATCAGCTTTTATTTCTCCACAACCAGGTAATATAGTTTCATTTAAAGTGAATGATATTGTTTTGATTAATGATGAGCGTTATCCCAGAAATATGTGGATGATGGGAAAAATTTTAGAGCTATATCCAGGAAGAGATGGAAAAGTTCGTTCTCTTCTTATTCAGACTCCTAAAGGACAAATAAAACGCTCAGTACAACTTGTGTATAATTTGGAAATTAATCCTTAATTGTGTTAGTTTTATTGAGTTGCAACTTGTTAATGTTCTATCTGTGTATTAATGATAGTTTAAGTGTGCTTATATTTTAAGGTATTATATTTGAACAATTTTCTTTGGAAGTTAAAAGTGTAATTGGTTTTTGTATGTTAAGTCACTGAATAATTTTGAAGCTTTGTATTTGATATAATATGCTACTTATATTTTTATTCTTGTAATTTTAAATGGTTCCTGAATGTAAATTTAGTTGAAATTCAATAGTAAGTGAACTCAAGTGAGTTCAGGTGGGGAGTATTACATATTTCCAGCGTCATTCTGACTAGAGGGCGCTGCGTTCGTCCTAATAGTCAGTGGCAGGCAGGATACTAAAGGTGTAAGACGTGGAAGGCAGAGATGCCTAATAATATATCTCTAATTGATTGAAATTTTCGTATATTTTCCTGTAAATAAATGTTGTTATTGTTAACAAAACCTCTTATTATCTCTTGGATGCACCTTTAGTCTCACAGAACCATTAGATGCAAAACCGTCTTCGTATGCTCCATATACACCGTTTTAACGCCGTTACTGCTGATATTAATTTTTCAAATCCTTTTTAAAAATGATATGTTTGACTATCATCTGAATTAAATGCGTTCAAAAAAACGAGGTCATAAAGAACTGGCATATGTCAAAGAGTCGAAAAGTGCCTCTCGATTTGCTAGGTATAAGACGAAATCATATGAAAACGGACTTCTGTTTAGGAGGACAGCTATGCAACTCATCCAGTCAAAACATCCCCTTAATACTTTCGGAAAAGCTTTGCTTTACTACCTATTAAGTATACCACATCAAAATGCGTTGGGATCCGGCATTCTGATACGCTCGTTCGAATTCAGGACCGCTAATGGGTAATAAAAAGTTCTCAAAGTATAAAATGCGTACTGAATAATTGTGACAAACGCAAAAGGATCAGCGCACGCGAAGCTCAAGTAAAAGCTCCACTACCTATTGGCAGAATTAGACAAAAATACGCAATTTGTAGGAAACATCGTATCTAGTCAAATCTACATGCAGTTACTCGCGGCATGCATTTTTATTTATTTATTTATTTATTACTACGTGCTCCACCATTTGGCACAACACTGAAAAGATGTGGAGGACTTTTTAAGGGAAACTGTCTCGTATTCACATTACACATGCATTGCAAGGTAAGAAATCTCAGCATATTTTTCATTATCAATAGAATATTTCCATTTTAAAGCTTAGTTATAAGCTACAGTTTTACTAAGCGAGAAAAACAGATATGCAGAATCAAATTCAGTAAAGACTTTGATTGCCACTAGAGTATTTTATTAATGATTTTTCTTATCGTTTTAGGCACATGATACTCCATTTACCTAACATTACGTATTCTCGAAATCGTCTCAAATTATCATGCAACATTAGAAAAAAATCTATCCAAAACAATAAAGCGCAAATATGATTTCCAAATTGATACATACTTAAGTTTTGGTACTCTACCGCTTATTGATAATCAATAACACTTATTCTTAGTTACCATTTTTCGAAGTTATTTAGAACGATAAAGCATATTTGATTTGTCCGAAAGCCAATACTTTCTTGTATAATAAGAAGACAGGCATTCAGTTAGTATATTCATCCAAAAACGAAATCAATATCAGAACAATTTGTTTTTTCCAATTTTCTAAAAAAAACGTATCTGCGATTCATTCAAACTACTAGCTGTTATTATTGCAAAAATAGATAATTTTTTATTTCCTTTCCATTCATTCAAATTGCTTGCTACTGTTATCATAAAAATAACCATTTTTTTTATTTTATAATGATGTTTCCAAAAAAAAAAAAAAAAAAAAAAAAATGTTGCTGAAAAATTACTCACAAAAATGTCGTGCGTGAAAGAAATTCTCAATAAATATTGCATTTTATGAGATTCTGCTTTAATCTCCATAATATCTTTTATCATAAAGTATTAAATTGGGTAATATTTATGAAGCGTAAAACTGAATATTTAGAAGGCAAAGTAAAGCTGGATCCATATTTATATCTTTCATCAGACATTGTATTTTTATGATAATATACAAGGACATATCACGAAAGAGTTTCTTGGTAATTAATTCGCTTCTCCAATTTACAGAATACAATTATATTATTACAATTTTATATTTCGACAACTGTTTCAAGAGTTTTAAGAAAATATTTTAACGTAATTAACTCTTTCACTAATTTGTTTTGTTGTCTTTCATAATCTGATAATAAAACGGCTCATAGGAAAAAACGTTAGTTGGTTTAATTGGTTATGGCAAAGTGCATTAGAAGAATCTGCCTGAGGAGAGGGATGCTTACATGAAGGACTGTCTAAGAGAAAGTGGCTCATATTTTTTTCATATTATACATAAGTGAAACCACATAGCCACATGTGTACGTTTGTACGTGTAATCAACCCAAACTTCCGAACTTGCATATTCAACTATCGAATCCATTCGGCCATTCTTCAACTCCGAAGAGAGAGAAACAATTATATTATTTATATAAAAACCGAGATATAATCATTATTCGTCCGAACTGTTGGAAGGGTTGATGAAGACCGATTACTAAGTTGCAGGATTTGGGTTCGATTGCCGGTTAAGGCAATGACGTTTGCCACTTTAATGCTTTCACAAAATATGAGGTATTTTAATATAACGACTGAGGACTGAAGAAAGACTGAGGTCGCTGGCGGCAAAAGATGGGTACAAGACCCTGGTATTCATTCTACTATTCGAAGGATGGCGAAAGCGCTAACTCATAAAAGGTTAATTACATGCTTGCATCTATAGTGTACCTGTGTTATCATTTTAATTTATGCTTCCTTTGCATTTTAACACTTTATTTCTTCATTATACGAAGTAAAGGAAGTATTGTAGTCGCAAAAAAATTCCGCTATCATATTTCAGTGAAAATATCCCTTTTGACCGCTCTCGAATCCATTTTAATGATGTTCTTGCGTGACATCTGTAAGTACGGACAGAATAAAGAACTTTTTTTTCCCAAAACGGATTGTAAAATGGATTTGAAATCATTCAGAAGAGATTTGTTTCATAAAATGTAATAGTTTACGTAAGTACGTTTGTATCTCTCTTACTCAAAAACCAATAACCGTAGAACGCTGAAATTTTATACGTGGGACTGCTATAATATGCAACTGTGCTTCTCCATTTCTTGTTGCAATCGGCTGCACCCAAACGTATATATATTGCCCCTCTATTACCCGGCTCGATGAATCCAGTTTTTTTCTTCTTCTGTGTTGGTAAAGTGTGCATTTTTTGCTTTAAAGGTGATTGAATTATGTTATTTCTACGTTTTGGGTTAAGGTTTTTATGCCTTTAGTTGATCTACATGAAATAGTTGTAGAGACTTCAAGTTTAAAATTTTAAGTGCCGCTAAGCCTAACGAGGCCGCAGTTTGTTTTCATTTGAAATTCTTAACAGAATAATGAATTAAGTCAGTTGGTTCACCAAATTCAATGTGGTTTATTTATTTATTTATATTTTTTTTTAAGTCCAAAGGGGCTTTGTCTCTTTTCGTTTTGCGATTTTACGTTGGTTCACTATAAATGTCCGTTTTACTTTTCAAACTGTTGCCACCGAATGTTAGAGTCCTGCATTATGTTTTCAGAAATTAAAGAATGAAAATATGCATAAATGTATGCAGATTTTTCGCATTGTGATAAAACAACGGTACATAGAGTCATCAAATTTTTAATGACGTAATCCTACTGCGAATATGGGCATGTGGAAGATCAAATTTGAAATTTGGAATTTGCTTTATTATTGATTTTATATTTTGTAAAAAATTAACGAATTTTTGATTAAAAAACTCAAGGATTTCAAAGCGAGCAGTGGCAATGTTGTACAAAAAAACATTTTTATCTCAAGCGCAATGAACTCTGTATCAGAAATTCTAAAGATATGCTCAAATAGAAACTATTTTGCGATATTGTTCTTGAACTGAATTTTATGGTTTAAGTGCGAAGAAAGTGATATTTAATAAATAAAGGTAACAGACAAAATGTTAAAAAAACGCCCCTTTGGACGTAATTTGAAATTTGAAACCTTTCAGATTATTTTTTTCCCCAGACCAAAAGTTAAATTTAAATTTTGTGCCCCGTAAATTTTGTCTTACTGTCCGCTGACCTAATTTCTTGTTTTTCCTTAGAAACTCTAATTTTAATACTAAAAGTTTTTAACTGTATTTGATGCTTTAGTTTTTTTTTATTTTACAATTTTTAATAAAGTCTGAGTTTTATGAATTTTTGCCTTGTCTTGAAGTGAGACCTCAATGGAGAGAATTAGAAATATATCTCTAATGGAATTCGATAAAATAAGTTTAAAGGACGTGCAGAAAAATATGTGTATAATTTAATAGGCCGTACAGGAAGTCATGTGATGCCCAAATCAGATATTTTTTTTTTTTTTTTTTTTTTTCCCCGTCATATACAGACATTCCAGTTTGGGGACAGGAAAGTTCAGCAAAAAGTACAGTTACTGTAGAAGTGTTAATATCATACTCCGATCTATTTACATTTTGTTATTCAGTTATCGGTTAATAAAAGGAATCTTATCATTAACAATCGTAATTTTTTTATTCACCAAAGTTGATTTAGTTCTTTATAACCTTCTCTAATTCGTTAACAAATTTTTGTTTTGGACCAATAATTTCTTTTTCTCAGTATATAATATCCTGCTTTAGTGCATTGATTCTTGTTACCCTTCTTATTTTATTTCGCAAATAATAAATGCTAGTGATATTCCTTTTCGCTTCCGTTGTTCAGCAATTGACCTTTCATACCAAAAATTGAATCTTTTTCAAAAGTCTTCCGTCGGTTAGTTAGTTGCGATAATATCCGTAATCTTTTTACCCTAAGAGAATAAATTTCTTAAAAGTGGCGTTCACATTGTTTTCATCTCCAGTATAAAAATAAATCAGATCTTTCGCAAGGCACTAGAGTGGCAGAAGTTCAGGTTTATTCATTAATAAGCAGTTCTTTGGTAAGGAATAAGCAAATAATTATATTTAATATTGTGAAATGATTATATTCATTATTATAAGGTGAAACACACTAAACTATTGTTCTTATATACGAAGATAAGGTTGAATAATTTTCAATAAACAGGAACAAATGCCCTTATTTTAGTTCCAAAATAAGTAAAAATCTTCAGAAGACTGAGAACAAAAATACTGTAAAAAGCATTATGAGAATATTCAGTATCGAACAACAAAAATCTCGCTAAAATCACGTAATTTAAGGAGCAAACATTTTTGTTTTGTTGTCAGTAGCAGTTAGCTTTGTATTCGTGAGGAATAAAATGAATTCACAGAGGTGAAGTTCTGAAAATTTTTCCTGTTTTCATACATAAATACTAGGGAAGCTCCAGTTTTAAAATTTCAGAAACTTCAACAAAGCACCAAATTGGCTGATGAACAGCAATATATTGTTACGAAATGTACGGGCGGGGTAAGATGGCTTCCCCGCAAAGCAGTTTTAGGGTTGCCACATTTGGCGAGAAATCGCACATTTGGCGACAAAATTGGTGATACGCCATGAACGGATGGAGAACCTTCTGGAACGAATTCTTACTGGTTTAGCCCAGAATGTCCTCGAACACAAGCCGAAAGCTATATAAACCCTGCTGGTCCGCAGTCAGTTAGTACGATACGGCATTAGCCGTGAAGTCCGCAAACGCACACCATGCAATCAAGAAATTACAGGAGCTTCTACCAGTGGTAGAAAAGTGGTGTACGACTTGGAGAATTGCTATTAATGCCAGCAAGTCGCAATTATTACTGATAAGGAGGAAAAATACACAGTTGACTATTAATAGAAGCTCCTCTTATTCTCTGAAGAGATTCCTAGGGTTAGTAAGGCGAAATATTTAGGAGTAATGCTAAATGAAAGATTAAAATGGGGAGATCATATAACAGAGGTCAGAAGAAAAATTTTCACTGTTGTAAATAGTCTCATCCCTTTATTGGGTAATCATTCTAGCTTAGACCTCAAGAAAAAGAGGCTAGTTTATATCACGGCAATTAGGCCATTGATGACTTATGCGTCGCCGGCCTGGTGCACGGCTACCAAGGAGGATATAAAAATGCTTGCAAAACAAAGTTTTAAGGCTTATCACCCATGCTCACTTTTTTGTGAGCAATGCTACACTGCATTGTGACTTAAAACTGGACACTATAGAAGAGCACCTGAATAAGATCAACAGGAAGTTCTTCACGAAAGCTCTGAACTGTGACCATATGAGAAATTTTGATATCTTTACCTACGAAATATTGAATGAGGACGCCAAACTGCGCCCACTTGCGGCCCACCTTAGCAGGGACCCGAACTTTCCCACCTAGTGCCCACCTGTAAATAATGTACCCAATGTGTTTATTAGCATTCTTAATTTTGTATCTTACTCATTTATTGTATTGTGTATTTCTTAAATTCACTAGTTTTATTCACATTCTACACTCATTTTATGACTCCCACTTAGTCACGCCTTTACCGGGCCGGTTACTTGCTAGTGAGCTCTTGCGTTGCTGGTCTTTCTATTCTTTATCCGTCTTTCTCCTCCTTACTGCGGACATTATGTGAAGATAGTTCTATGTTATTGTGCCCATCCGGCATAAATTTGATTGAGCCAGATAAACTACTGATCTCAGTGGTATTCTGGCTATAAGATATCAGTCAGTCAGTCAGTCAGTTAGTATCGAGTGTGTGCCTTGTCTAGCGAGCTGATAGTAAGTAATTAACGAGTTTCTCGAAGTCTAGCGCCGAGTTGGTGGTCGAATGCATCGAAAGAGTCTTGTAATGTATCGCGAGCGAATTAGTGCATCGTTGAAACTGTGTATCGTCGAGTGCATCGCGAGTTGTAGCGTGGAGAGTCTCGTCTCGAGAGTACGTGGAGTTCCGAGAACGACCAAGCAGAGTCGGAAGCAGTACTCTACTGCTTTGCAGTGAAGCTGCCTCCACCGTTATTACCTGACAGTGTGAAGGCTGTGTCGCTGAACGTGTCAGCGTGTTTATAACAGTTCGATGACTGTAAAAGTGATTTAGGAGCTATCTGATTAAATATTGGTAAATAAAGTGTGTTTCGATATTTCATCAAGTGTCGTCGTTATTCACTCCAAATCCATACGAACCCCTTACGAACATGAAGGAAGAAAATAACGTAACAATATCTATTTTGCCAAATCATGGCAGATTCAGTACCTTTAGTTTCATTAAAACGCTTCCTAATCTGTAAAATTTTATATTCTGGTATTTATTTTCCATAAAAATACTCGCACAGCTCTTTATTGCATCACAGAGCACAACCCGTAGTTACGGTTCAAGCTACTAGGAACGTTAAACACAACAAAATGCAAAGCGCGTCTAAAAGGCGAAGCTTTCACGGACATATCAAACCTTCGAAAACGTTCTGAACTGAGATGACTGGGAAACTGGTGTTCTCTTCAGTCTTATATAGCTTTTTGTAAGCCGCTGAGAAATTTCTAGTGCTTTTGGATATTACTGGAAGGTATATGAGGGCCTGGTAGCGTTACAGTTGCATAGAGGATCAATTGTAGCTATTCAATTACGATACCCATTACAGTTATACGGGGACCGCAACAGAATGTCGCCAAATATAGCCGAAGACAAAAGTTAGTCGCCAAAACCGTTGCCAGCTTGGCGATATCTCGCCAATTTAGCGACATAGCCATTTACTCAATGTTAAATAGACTTTGCCCCTGCGTTTTGATTTTTCCGGCAGAGCATTGTTTCTTTCAAGTAGTTCATATTATATTATACAAAAAAAAAAAAAAAAAAAAAAAAAAAAACATATAATTTCACTAAAATTGTTTACTTTGATACAAAATTCGTAATAATATGTATATATAATATATAATCCATCCTTTTACCCGGCTTAAAAGTCCTTACTCGGCCTTTATTTCCGCAATCGTTGGTCGTAGTCATATATTTCCAGTTACAGAAGTGTTTTTAAATGACGAAAATATTCATGTTTTGTCAATTGTAAATTTAAAAAAGAATTGGTTTTTCGACAAATAACGAAATATAACTTTCAATGTGGTCTTCGTTTCCTTTACTTATATTTGGAAAGTTTTATACTCGTTATGAAAATATAAAATTATAAGAACTTCCATATGATAAAAATTGACCGAGATATTTAATCTCAAAATTTTCAAATTTCGGATGTCATTTTGAAACCTCGAGGGATCGGTTAATTCGATAAAATAACTTTATGCAACAAAAATATGTGTAATTTAATAAACGGTGTGAAGGAGTCATGAGGTGGTCCGTATCGGATATTTTTAAATAAGAAAGGCTACTTTTTATCTCTTCTTAGTAAATATATGAATATCAGTCAGAATCTATAACATAAATACTTGTTATTTACACCATGAACTAGAAAATTGCATTTTTGCTATCGTTTTGGTGGAACTCCTCAAAATTATTTTCAAAAATCTTTGGATTTGCAGTTTTTCAAATGTGTAAGGCCATGTAATCAAAACTGGATTTTCATACCAAAGACAAACATTTTCTTAATTCCGAACACAGAAAATGCTGACAATGGGTAAATTGACAGAAACTGGTAGAACATGTCGTAATGCAAGAATTATACGAAAGATTATTTGAGATTAATATTCATTGAATTTTCAACTAGTAACTCACTTTTAACTCATTCCGAAATTGCGCCAGATGGTAAATACATAAGATCTTACTTTTACGTTTTAAATTTATACTTTTGTATATGAAAAATATCCTGTTTGATGAACCAGATGAAGAACTCTTCTGCAACATCACAGATGTTGGCTCTTGTATCCTTATAAAGAATGGGCCTGACAAGTGCAGAAATGCGCTTCTTCTAAATGAGCCCTACCAATAGACGAGAGGTTAAGCCCGTCGAATAATATTAATCCGACGTAGGTTCAAACCCAAGCGAAAGGATTGGCTGCATGGTTGGTTTTCGTGGTTTTCTTCATGTGTAATTGCCTAAGAGTCGATTTTCTTTAGAAAGTCCTCCACGAATACATCTTTCCCTGTAGGCAGATAGCCTTCGTGCGCTTTGTCATATTCAAATAGCCTAACCTAATAATAGAAAACTGCTCAAAAATTAGAACTTGAATTTGAAGAAATTAAAGTTTACCTCATTCGTCTTACAGTCTCGAGCTTACTCCTTTTTATTATTACAAGTTGTAGTCTTCAGTGTTATGTTTTCATGCGTGTTTTTTTTTTTTTTTTTTTTTTTTTTCTGTTTGATAATTTGAAAGCTTGGCGTAATACCCTAAAGTATAATATTGCCAAGCAACTGAACTTTTTGAAAAATATGGAAACAAGCCATTTAACATTGATATTTCTTTCCGATAACTTAAGCTTTCATGCAGTCTCACAAAAAACCATTTCTGAGAGTGCTGCCATTCGGCAAAGCACAAAATCTTTAACTGACTTTTAACTTTAATCAATCCGTAATTATTTAATCAACTGAGCGATTTAAAAGTAGAAACCACTCCTCTTGATAATTTAAAACCTATTTTGTATCAGAAATAAATCTTTTAAAAATATATATTTCAATATATTCAGTTTATGATAGATATAATAAAATACTTTTATGAATATTTTACTAATATATTAAGTCATACAAAATATTTATGCTACCTCATAATACGCACTTGAAAACAGAATTTTCGTGTATTTCTTTTCTTTTCGCTCGATATATTTTATTATATATTTTACTGATATAATTTATTATATATTTAAATTATATAATTAATACACCCAAATGATAAATATATAAATAATTATAATATATGTCATTATTGATAAAAGGATGTTTTTAAGACCAAATATCATTTACATCGGAACATGAAATTGTTTCATTTTTATAAAATAAAAAAAAAGAAACCTGTGTTATCTGAACGAACCTGTGTTAACTTCGCCCAAGTTAATTCCCATAAACTATGTTCTACTGTATTTAAATTAAATCCGTGTAGTTATTTTATCCATAAGAAACTCACTAATCTACTTTTAGAAAATACTTATCGAATTTACATTTTATCGAGTTACGTTTGTTGAACTTCCTCGAAACATTGCGAGAGGGCGCTTTTTCCAAAATAAAGCCGATGGCAGATAGTCCTTCTGACAATGCAATGGTGATACTTTAGTAACGAAATGGGCAACAATTTCTTTCTCTGTTCCTTTTATTTCTTTTGTTTAAACCTTATGTTTTCAAGTACCTTCTTATGTGAATCTCAGTAAGACTTTATGATTATTCTTATGTTCTATAGAATGTTTAATTTACATGCATATAAATGTAATTTTATGCTAATTATATTAATTTAATAATTTTCAAAATAATGCTGTTAATTCAGGGCTAATAATCTCGAATTCCACTGTTCCTTTTATTTATTTTATTTAATCTTTATGTTTTCAAGTACCTTCTTACGTGAAGCTCAGTAAGATTTTATGATTTTTCTTATGATTTTCTTCCCATTCTTTCTTATGAGTTTTTTCTGAGATTTCTTATGATTTTATGATTTTTTTCTTTCTTTTATGATTTAAAATGTTTAATTTACATGTGTATAAATAGAATTTTATTCTAATTACGTTAATTTAATATTTTACAAAATAATGCTATTATAAGATAATCCTCCTTTTGACCCCAAAAAGGCTATTTGTCTCGAAATGCGATTATGCGTTGTTTCACTTAATTGAGTTATTTTACCTTTTAAAGGTACAGAAGATATATAATGTTCCAATATTAGTCTAAATGCATATTCATCTAATATCCTTTAAAATGTTTCGCTGTTCCACCTGGGACATCTCTATCGATTGTCTCTAATGATAAACCACATTAAATTTTTAAAGAGCCCTTTTCGCCGCTCGTTAAATGAGATTTTTTCAGTCTTTTCTTAGTTATGAAACCAGTGTTCTGTTTTCTCAATAGCATCATTAATTTTTATTTTATTTTTCTTTACTTTCTTTGTTTCCGTTGTAAGGAACGCGCGGAAATTATTTCAGTAGCTTATGAAAATTATAAGTGATTATTATATTGAATAATAATTAAGCAATATTTAAAACTCTTGTCTAAGCCAGATATCAGCTTTTTATTTTTTATTTCTATTTTCATTTCTGCGTTGTATTTCAGCATTAAAAAACCGGAAATTACGATAAGATTAAAAGAGACCCAAGTTTAATAAATTTTTGAATTGATGTATCTCATTAGTTTTCGGCTCCAAAAATTTACTGAATAAAAGTAATAACGTTATTAACCCAAAGGAGCGTAAGCTCAGAAGGGCTGTTCGTTTTGAAACGGGATTTTGCGTTGAATTACTGCAAAAGGCTGAATCACTTTTCAAATTGTTGCTATCAAATATTATTGCCCTGTATTATTTTAAGAGAAATTAAGTAAAGGAGAATGTGCATGAATGCAGGTATGTTTCTCGCACTGTGAAAAAACGACGGTACTTAGAGCCATCAAATTTTAAATAATGTAACCCTCCGTTGGAACATGGGCAACTGGAAGCCCGAATTAGCAAGCGAGCATAGCTATAATTTCCGATATACAGCGCGGCGAGCAATGGCAACACTGTGCGGAATATATATATATATATATATCCAGCACGGGAGACTGTGTATCGGAAATTCTTAAGGTATGCATGCTGCTTTTAAATATTTTGTGATATTGCTGTTGAATTGAATTTTATGATGTTAAGTAGGAAGAACATGATATTTAATCAAAAAACGTAACACACAAAACATTCAAAAAACGCCCGTTTGGGCGTAATATAAGATCTGAAAGCTTTCGTATTTTATATTTTTTTATATATATAATTTTAAATCAAACGCTTTCTTGATATGCATAGGTTTCTCATTCCTTAGCGTATTTTATGACATTTTAGAATGGTAATAGGTTATAACAAATTGTATATACTTATTAAATAATTCAAATCATTTTTCAAAGCATATTATAGATAAAATGTTTTCAAAGAACTTCACAATCGTATTCTGAATTGTATAAATTTAACTTCTTTAAAGTAATAAGCAATACAAAACAGAAAACTCTGTTTATATTCTTCAATTTAACATTCCAATAAAATATTTATATTATGCCTATGAAAATTGTACAGTTCAGGATCTTCCTTCCAAATTTTCAGGAAAGATTTAATAATATATTAATAGTATTTTGTTTCAAAACTTGATATTTTCAGATTTATTTTCAGGATAAAACAGCATTTTTAAATGAAATAAACATATTTCCTTACATCATAAAATCTAATATCAAATATAATGGTTAATTCTTACTTTATAGTAAACTCACTCCGAAATATTCTCATTTTTTAGAAGCGAGGAGCATTACAGATTTTCGTTTCGTGCGCGTGCTCACTTTCAAACATGATATTCAAAATTGAGTCACAGAGAAGAAACTGGAACCAAACGGCAATATGAATTTCTGAAAATATATGTGTATTTTGTAAAATACTGTTTTTTTAATTTTAGAACGAATGTAAACATTTACTGACTTTTAAAAAATGGAGTCGTAGGGTATTATATAAAAAGTTAGATTACATAGTTTTTACAAAACCGAATTATTTAATTTCAAAATGCCAAACGATGAACGGATGTTTGATTTAAAATAACTTTGTAACTGAAAATATATGTCTACAACTAACAATCAAAAATATACGCCTCACAAAGTCTTATATAATATATATATATATATATATTTTATGTATATATATATATATATATATATATATATTATATTATATATATTATAGAAAAAATTAATAAAATTGATTTCAGAATAGTGAAATGATACAACGGAATTGCAGAAAATGAAAATCAGAGAAATTCTTGAAAACCTTTTACCCTGCATATCAAAAACGCAATACAAATATTAGAAACTAAACGCTGTATTAATAGATGATTAATATACGACTTATAAAAATTTATCACAGAAGAAATTGCATCATTTTCGATAACTAGTAATTCTAGATTTAAGATGTCTCTGAAATTCTATGATAAAATTGTATGATAGTAAATAGTTCAAATTAATTCAAATGTATCATGGTAATTTAGAAGGAAAGGTTAAAGTACCTTTCACATCGCATGAATTAACAAATAAGGAATTTAAAACTACGAAAAGTTGAACCGCAGATATCATAAAGAACCTTAGACTAATGTTTAAGAAAATTTTCGTTTACCGGGAACTGTCTAGAACCGGGAAACTTTCGTTAAAAAATCTAAACTCTCGTGCTATTTACTATTTTTACCTTATGTATTTAACCTTAACAAATAATAATATCCTCAAGCGATAAAATCCGACAGGTAAATTATTTTTTTCATATTAGACTATAAAAATTGTACGTAGGTTTATTAAATTTTTCAAGAAATGGAACTCGGAGCAATTTAGGTATGAAACATCCTGGAGTATTAGTTAACTTGTTCGTATGTTTTTGATTTAAATAAGTTACTTAGTTTATTTGCTATCGCGAAACACCTCAGGTTTAGCTTTCTTTGGGAGGGATATCTTCATAGAGAATTTGATAAAGTATTCATATTACATACAGAAAATCCTCGGAAATCCCACATAGCGTTCATCAGGAATCTTGCACTTCTAGAAATGCACCTTTTTATCAGAAATCTAGAACAACCCGGTAATATAAAAAGTTATAATTTATTATAAATGCTATAAAAGTTATAATTTATTGCCTGCAGACATCATATATAAAGTGATTCCCATTATGCCGTCTTTTCAAAGTTTTTACAAGAAGCATCCATGGCTGGATATTCGCCATCAGTGAACTCAGTTAATTTCGAAAAGCGCAATGGTAATTGGTAGTTGGTTATCGGGATGAGCATGCTACTATTTCATAAGCAGAGAACGTTTCGACGTACTTACCTGATGCAGAAGTGAGCTGCAATAATAGACCCGAAAAAAACAATTACATTAACGAAAAACAATTAATTACTCTGGCTACATTACAGTGCAAATGTTTAGGCCGAGTCTAAAAGTAAAGTCGACTGAGATAGCTTGTCAGATCTGACCAACGAGCTTCTGCATTTAATATACTGCAGTTAAAACTTTTCAAAATAGTCACTGAGCCCTGTTCGGTTACGGGGTTGGAGCAGATAGTTAGCTGCAACGCATATGTTGACGGCTGCTAATAGGAAATAGTTTGCACAACATTACCGAAATAATATTTTGATCGTTTGGCAAAAAGTGGCATTATGCGATGAGAAGAGAATTTTCTTGCATAAAAGGGAAGAACGAAAGTGTATAAAAACGAAATTTCTGAGAATAGATACCAAGGCAGGATTACAGCAAGCAGGCATGCTAATGTCTGCTTACTGTAACCCTGCCTTGGTGAAATCTTGCTGTAATCATGCTAGGACCTGAAGCATACGTTTCGTGTATGCCTTGCGCCTGATGTAGTAAGGGTATCATCAGGATTATACGCTGTGGTACAGTGTAAAAATTATGCCCGATTTGTTTGAGATGTATGAAGGAAACTTTGAATTAACGTCTTTTTTCTAAGTTATCAATAATTTAACTCAATTAAAATGGCTAATGAAGTCATAGCTTCCGTGTTCATTCTGATATTTTTATAAGGAATTCAAAGGATGCAAAGCAATTTCAAGAACATCTGAGAAGCACTATAGTCAGCATGATGGCAGAAATGTGTTGCAGCTGTACGGAAAATATTTTGAATATGTCACAGATGTGCTAGCTGAAAGTGGTGCATATTTTGAATAGTAAGTTGGTGATTATAATAATGTGATCAGACCATGGTTCAACGCAGTCAGTTTCGACTATTTTAGTTCTGCTCCTAAGCATGTTCTTACAAAAGAGAAGCTAAAAGAACCTGGAAAGATCTGTACCAGATGGATAGAATTGTATTCATCTTAGCTCAATCATTGCTATTCTGAAGGCTATACTTTGAGTGATTCCTTTTTCCTTATTTTAATTTGTTCTCAAATTATATAAATTATTACATTAATATTAGTTATTATTAAATAAAAATTAAAAGAAAATACTTAAAATTTTTTATTATAGCTCACAAATGTTTTTACTGTTTATTTAAAAAACTTCCCTTTTCGCATAATTTTGTATTACATACGGCGGCTGTATGTAACTAGATGGTACGAATCATACTTTAGTAAATCTAAACTGGAAATTCCATATAAGAGAATATGGAAAGTCATAACCCGCGGTTTTTTTCCTGGAGTAGATCTCGCTTTTATTTTGGTAAATAACAGCTGTATAAATACGAGTATCATTGCATTTAATAAAGAAGAATTTTTACTTTGCATGCCGTTATTTATTACATTAGAATATTATAAAATCGAAGTTCGAAGATTATGAAATGCTTTATAGTAAAATAGAATAAAGTTTTACTAACTGCATTACGTTTTCGTATACGAAAGGCAGAAGGTACTAAATAAGTTTAGCAGCAGATTGTTTCTTTCCCATTTGTCAGTCGAAACTACATATTTAAGAATTCAAACAATAGCTAATTTCAAGTATAGAAAATGATATGTTTGTTTTTAATTCTTTGTTTTTACAAAAAATTCAGATAAATGCTTGAAAAAGAAAATTAATTTCCTTATTAGCTTTTGAAATAAATATTATTTTCAGACTTCAAGAAGACGACGATCCGTGTTCTATTTTGATACCAAAAGGATACGAAAAATACAGAGCTCCTTCTAACAAAGGTATGTGAAAAACGATCAAGTACCTTATACATATAGAGGAATAACTATTCATTTTTCTTACAAAAAATTTAATTCTGTTCCAAAATATAACAATTTATAAATTTTCTCATACATAGGTTATTATTTTCTTAAGATTTCATAATTTAGAAAGCGTGACATCTCAACTCTTATTAAAGCCAGTTAAAACTAGTTGTTTTATCGTCTGCATATCAAAACGCTGAAGTCGTTTTCATTTACTGAGGGGACATTGTACAAAGAAAGTTGCTTCGAGGTGGGACAACGTTTTAACATTTAAATTGTTAAAGTTAGGTAAGTTTGCTAGCGAAATGTTAGAGATGATTTGAATAGTATATGGTGATGCATGGTTATGGAGAACACAAATGCGTGTGTAACCACTTTAAATGTGGGCGTGAAATGTTACTTTAAATGTGGAAGTTAAAGATCAACCAAAGATAGGGTAACTTTTTTTTCAACTTCGAAAATGAGGTTATGTGAAGAAAAATCGATGGCTAATTTTAATTAAAAATCTGAAAATAGGAAAGTTTGTACTCCAAATTTGCTTCGGGTTTTGGCAGAATTGCTGATAGAAAAGCTTGCTGTGATGAATAGCTGACTACTGCGATACAGGAAAACAATTTCTTAAAGTGTAATCGGAGATAAGATCTAATATCTACAATGGTATCACTGGTATCTACAGTGCAACCAAGAAAATAAAATACACAGTGCACAACTGAAAGGGCCGTCCGTCAGTTCCTCCATACAAAAATAAAAGCACGGCTGTTGAAATAAAAGATTAATATAATGCTGACTGCATTTTTGTATTACAAAAGACATGAATGTGTCCCTAAGTATCAATCAATTAATCAGTGTTCTTACAACGATGTGCAAGAAAGAGGTAAGACAAGTTAGAAGCGAACGTTTTGACGCTGAGCAATGGTTCCTTTTTGCATGGTAATGCCACTATATTTTACAGCACCGTGCGACAGTTTTGTAAGCATGCTTATGAGATGACATTATCAACTATTTTTTTCCTTTTGCAGGTCAGCCCATAAATGTTTATATTCAGCTCGACATTCTTGACATCGATGAAGTCAATGAAGAAACAATGGTAAGAAATCAATGCTTGTTTTCAATAGAGAAATAATGTGTTTAGCAAAATTGAATTTAGCATTTTTAAATAACTATTTACTTTAACTATTAGTTAAATGTATGCTAAAATATTCTAAAAAATAGCTCAAGTGATGAGCATTTAAACAAATAACCACTTTAATCCATGGAGGTAAGAATCATTGCTTCCTTTCCCCATACCTGAAGTAATTATTCCAGAACATACATTTTGAATATTATGGGACAAACCTTCTGGCAACTTAAAATGCAATTACAGAGCCTTTTCGTTTTTCCTCAATACCACTGAGTTGGCTCCGTAGTTATTATCAACACTCACCAACACGTTAAAATCAGACTTCGCAATTTCTTGCTTTAATTTCAAAAAACATAAAACATCGTTGGATGGACTATCACAGAACTTGTTGTTGGCGATATAGTAGAACGCAGTGCATTGAAACGCGCGGCTTATGAGGTTTTGAAAACTAAATTATTACCAAAATATTTTAAAACTGAAACGCTACTTATCAAATATAAGCAATAAGCCAATGTTTTTCTCAAAAATAAACCCTCTGGTTTATTGCCCCAAAACAGATTTTTCAAACAGAACATGCAATCGAGATGTCAGTCAATTTCTGTTTCAGCTACAAAAGCTGAAGCGTGGAACACTGCTGAAGAAGCACACAGTATTAATCAAGGCACCTTCAATCAAGACGATCCTGTCCGCTGTACGCTGTATTCAAGTTAATTTACACACACTGGCCAATGAATTAGAAATCTTTGAGATTTCTTTTTGACTGTGTGCTAGGGATGAAGTATGCACATTTTTTTTTTTACGTGGCTTACACGTGGTTGGAAATAAGTATAAGTAAGTGTAAGCGTGCTTTTCACGATGAATGAAGTAAAATGGGGAAAACTACAGATTTTTAACTATTTGAAAAAGGGCTTTTTGTTGGTGTCCTTTTAGCTGGAGCCTCGATTTCGAAGACAGTAAATCTCACTGCGTTCTCAAAAGCAGCCATATCAGAGGTTTACAAAAGTTGGAATCAGAATACACAGTCTTCTATAGAAAACATAACTGCGGTTGGAGCACAGTTTCCCAAGCGAGTGAACGCCGTCGTCTCCAACAAATTGTATGGCAGAATAGACACTCTACTATGCTTCATCTAACACAGATCGTCAACCAAGGCTCTTCCCAACAGATTTCAGCTCGAAGCATGCACAAAGAATTGCAGAGGATAGGAATGCATTGTGGGGTTCCTGTGAGAAAATCACTTATTTCTGTCCGACATGCAAGAATGCGTTTGCAGTGGTGTCGAGAAAGAAGACACTGGACATCTGGAGGATTGAAAATGGGTAAAGTGGTCGGATGATTCACGCTAAACCTCATTTTGCACTGATGGAAGACGTCGAATTTGGCAAGAACCCCATGAAGGCATGAATCCATCTTGCCTTATTCGCACTGTGCAAGGGTCTGTTGGGAGTATCATAATATGGAGCATGTTCTGTTGGCATGGGAGTGGTGCACTAGTGTTTCTCCAGGGTAAACAAATGATGGCGATGGATACTTCCTAGAAGATAATGCAACTATGCATCGTGCCAGAAGTATTCAAAATTGGTTCGCTGAGCATCAGTCTGACTTCCAACACCTTTCCTGGCTACCGCATAGCCCGGATCTCAACCCCATAGAAAATGTGTGAGACATGGTAGAAAGACGCATCCGACAGCACTTTACATCTAATTTACAAGATCTAAAATCTTACATAGCCAATGCATGGTATTCTCGTGACGTAAATGCACCCCAGAAGCATGTAGACTCAATGCTAAAACGAATCAGAGCAGTTATCCGTGCAAATGGTGGTATAATAAAATATTGATTTGAAGTTTCTCATTCATTGTCCAGAGTGTGTAAAACGCACAGACGTACAAGCTACACAGCTAGTTGTGCATGCAATTCAACAAAATGCAGACTGTTTTCTAATTCAGAAACCTTAATGTAGAGAAAATCAAACCCCTAGCTTTCGTCACTTTTGTCAAAAAGTACACTGTACATTAATTAACGAACACGCACCAAAAGTCGCTATCATCTGCTGCAATCCTTTCTTGTAACCTATTACTATCATCACTAAAATAGATTTCGTTGCCGTCTTACTGCAATTAAATTCTTCTCATCTCACTCTCAGCTCTATCTGTTCTTTCACCTACGAATGACATCATCATAACTTTAACAGAAATATTAGATAGACCTTTCTCTAGATATCCTGATATCCCACAAATTCTTAGTGGAGAATTTAATGCCCACTAGTGCTATATTAGTGCCCACTGGTGCTATACTGCCACAAAACGTTCTGGGCGGCTATCCAGAAAGTAGAAGGACGAATTATTTTTTAAAAATTTATTCACAATTTTGACACATCGACTTAAAAGTTTTCAAAATATGCCCTTCTGGATCAGCACAGCGTTTCAGTGACTCTGCCAATCACTGAAGGCTCACTAGAACGCAGAAATTGGAATGTTCTTCAGCTCCCTCATTACTAGGAAAATAGCTCACCCCGTAGAATAATAACAGGACTGTAAGAGCAAAACTATTGTAATGTAAGCATATTACTATCCAGTTTGTATGTACTTGATAAAAATACTATTGTAAAGCAGTTTAAATGATATTGAAAATCCAGTCAATGTGTAAATGAATTACAAGTTTAATTTGATTATCTCAGTAAAAGTATTGTAAATATGAATTCATATAATGTTTAAATGTACACATAGCTGTCATGATTTTATGTATCTATCATATGTAAATTGTACAAGACAATGATTGTAATCAACATATCTATGCTTATACACAGGCCTTGTATGCCCATGTATTATTTATATGTATATTTTTACACGGAGAAAATTTTCCCTTCTGCCAGGATGACTATTAACACTGTAAGACTTTTACAACAAAGTCAGGTCAGTGGTTATCTCAGGCGGCGCTCAGCTCCCTCATTACGGCCTCTTGAATGGCTTGAATTGAGCCGTGGTGCCGTCCTTTCATAACCCTTTTCAGTCGGGGGGGGGGAGGAAGAGGAAGAAGTCTGAAGCATGCCGTATATATACAGCTTTTGGGGGGGGCGATCAGAGGTTTTCAAACATAGTAGTAATTAAAACTTTACCTTAGGTTATAATAATTATAACTTTAAAACATAATTTTAAACATTTAGGTGTAATTTTACTTGTAAATGTATAAGCGAAAGACCAGTTTAAATTGAAAATTTTAAATGGATTTGTATTTAGTCTAAGCACTTGCCTTATATTTTAATTTAAGTGATTGTAAATTTATAATTTGTGTATACTTTGATGTTTAATTAAGTTTAAGCGTTTAATTTAGTTTTATTATCTTAACTTTGTTATGTTCTAAATGATATATTTAGTTATGTTTCAAATATTATATTAAATTTCATTATTATGTTTATTTACTTATGTTTTAAGTGTATTCTGTTTGTATATATATTTATGTTATGTACTGTATACATTGTATACACATCTTATTCTCATATGTATGATATTGAACATTAAACTGTAAGTCCGCCGGTTGACGTAGGAGAAGCTCTTACTGAACTTGGATATCAAGTTGAGAACGTGATACAACTCACACGATGCAGAGGCCCGGACATAGTTAAAATGCCCTTGTACTTGATCTTTCTTCCTCGTAACGACAAAAGCAGGACAATTCATCAGCTTGAATATTTAATGCGTCTCAGAGTGAGTGTTGAGACATACAAAGGAAGAAGAGGCCCTACGCAGTGCTATCGCTGCCAGGGTTTTTATCATGCACAAGATACATGCAAATTCCCGCCTCGCTGTGTAAAATGCGGTGCCGATCATGAATCCAGGGAATGCGCAAAACCCAGAGACGCATCCCCCACTTGTGCAAATTGTGGACTAGATCTCGTCGCGAGCTAATAGAGCTTGCAGTGCCTTTCCTAAATCTAAGCCGCAAAATAACAGACTTTTCTCAGAGTGGGTTATAACTAACAGCTCCCAGATGCAAAGTGCCAGAAATTCCGCGGATATTTCGGAACTTAATAAAAAACTCCCCAGCCAAAGCGGTGATTTCTAAGGTCACCGCTGCTCTAAATATGCTTAAGGACTTACAACTAACTAAATTGGTTGAAAATGTAGTCAGGCCTCAATCCAGCCAAAATGAATAATTTTTCTCGCAACTCGTATACACCGGTCAAAATCATGCTGTGGAATGCACAAAATGTAACTACGAAACTTCATGAATTCCAGGACTTTGTCAGAAGAGAGGATGTATTAGATATATGTTTAATCACGGAAGCTCATGCTATTCAGAATAAAAATCTTCGTACAGCAAACTTTACTTCCTTTAGATGCGATAGATGGCGCCACCGGGGTGAGTGTTGAGACGTGTTATCATTTACGTGAAAAGGTCGTATGAGGCGTGTTTGATTAAAACAGACAACTCTAAGGCGTTTGAAACGGTGAAGGTTCAAGTAAAGCTTCCCAGGCTTGGAAAAATTAACTTTTGTGCAATATATAACCCTCCAGACAATCAATTGACGGATAATATCCTTGATGAATTGCTTCTCAGCCAAGAAACCTGTATAATAGGGGGTGATTGGAACTCAAAACACGTGGAATGGGGCTGTCACAGCACAAACAGAAATGGCAAGGTAATTCATAACTATGTGTATAATCACCCAGTTTATTTATTCATCCCTGAAGAAGCCACCTTCTGGCCGAGCATCCCAGGCCGGCGTCACGATATTCTAGACTTATTCCTCTCAACGGATAACATCCCTATTTCCCTTGAGGTGCTTGCTGATCTTTCATCAGATCACGTTCCTGTTATAGCTAGAATAGGTGGAGCTCCCAAGACAAATCCAACTCCAAAGAAAATAGTGGACTGGAACCTATTTCACAATATCACTAGCACATCGAAATTCAGTTTAGGTTCTCTTAAGACTAAACCATACATTGTCGCTGCAGTAAAAAATTTTACCAATAAACTTCAGGAGTTCCTACAAAATGCAACTACAGAAATGGGGAACAATTACCTAGACAGCACACTTCCGGAACAGACTTCGCAAACAGTACAGTAAAGATTGGAATCCGGCTATTAAGACGGATATAAATAGGCTCACAAGGCAGATTAAAGCTCTCATCAGTGAGCACCGAAACGAAGTATGGAGTCACAAAATAGACAACTTAAATCTGGATGACGGTTCATTTTGGAACTTCGCTCGGAAGCTGAAAAGAGTCTATCATCATTCTCAGCCAATCAAAACAACACACGGTTTTGCATATGCGGATCAGGAAAAAGCGGACACTTTCGCAAAGCATCTGAGCGAGCAGTTCACTCCGAATGTAATGCCGAATAATAATAACTCTGATATTGACAACTTTGTTCAAGAATGGCTTGAGATTAGCACACCGATAAACACGATTAAGCTCACTACTCCTTTAGAAATAAAAGATATCATCAAGCACACCAACTCAAAAAAGGCGCCTGGAAGTGACAAAATAACGAACAGAATGATGAAGAACCTGCCTCACTGTCTAATTACAAAGCTGACTAGCATCTACAATGCTTGTTTGACGCATTCCTATTTTCCAACCCCGTGGAGGCATGCAAGCATTTTTCTGATACAGAAACCAGGCAAGTCTCCCGATGAACCGGCCAGTTACAGACCAATTAGCCTCCTGTCGACACTGGGAAAGATTCTTGAAAGAATAATTTACAATAGAATTAAACCTTTCCTCGATATTCTGGCGGATGAACAACATGGTTTCCGAAGAGGACTATCCACTTCTCATCAGTTAGTCAGAATCACTGAATATATTGGAGCGGCTTTACATAACAAAAATAGTGCAGCTATCCTTATGCTAGACGTGGCAAAAGCATTTGACCGCGTCTGGCATAGAGGACCGTCTGGCATAGAAGCTCATCAATTTGAATTTTCCTCGGGAAATTATCCTCATCCTCAGCTCATTTCTGAATTCCCGGACTTTTTCAGTACGACAAGGAGATTCCAGTTCAAACCCACATCAAATTTACGCTGGTGTCCCACAAGGAAGTATCCTTGGACCAATATTTTATATTTTGTATGTAAATGACTTCCCAAAATTCAAACAAGACCATAATATTATGTTAGCATGCTACCCGGATGACACCGCCATCATCGCGAAGTCCAGACGACCAAACTACGCCTTGGAAAAGATTCAGCAGATTATTCCCGATATTGAAGCATGGTGTCAACGATGGAAAATTCAGATGAACCCGAAGAAGTCAAAAGTTTTAGTTATCAGAAAATTCAAGACCACAGACCCCCCTCACCTGTAATCTTACGCTCTTCGGCAAAACAGTCCCTACTGTAAGCACGGCAAAATACCTAGGAGTCATTTTAAATCGATCGTTTACCTGGAATGCACACATAAGCAGTGTTTGTGGAAAAGCGTACGGCATTGTGAAAAAGCTTTACCCACTACTTTCTAAGGACTCTGGATTAAACCTTGCACGCAATAGAAGGCTTTACACTGCAATTGTCAGACCTGTTATCACATATGCCTCCTCGGCCTGGGCAAGTGCTAAGGCAAGTGAAATTCACCGGCTGCAAGTTATGCAAAATAAGATCCTGAGAACTATCACGAACGCCCCTTACTATATTAGAAATGAAGATTTACATCGCGACCTTCACATTGATTATATCAAAGACTACTTATCTAAGATAAATGGGAACTTTTTCAGGAAAGCAAAGACTAACAGTACAGCTAACTTTGAGTATATTCTGAGATACGAAGTAATCCCGGACGATTTGCTCATCCGGCCTTATGCTGCACACTTAATTAGGCAAGCCAATAATTAAGTGTTCTCGTCAGTACTCCGTGCTGACGCTCCGTGTGCATCTTTTCACTTCATCTCTTCTGACAAGGATTCCGATCTAGATTTAGACCAATATCAGTGAAGTGCCAGCAGGCTACGAGTATCTTACGGACTTTTGGAGTAATTACTTTGGACTTGTTCTTGTTTGGACCAGTGTTGCAAATAGCTCGCGTCAGCTCCTGAGCCCAGGCGTAAATTCCGCCCTATCACCTTTTCTCCCTGTTATTTCTCCTCTCAGAGGAAACTCAATCAGAAATTTTGGGGCCCACCAGCGGCCGAGCGGTAAAGACGCTGAACACTGGTAGTTCGGTCCGAGGTTCGAATCCCGCGAACGGGCTGGCTGCATGGGCGTTTTCGTGGTTTTCCCCATGTGTAACGTGTATACGAGCCAGTTTCCCTTAGAAAGTCCTCCACGAAAGGCATCCCTCCCTTTAGGCAGATAGCCCTCGTGTGCTTTGCCATAATTAAATACACCAACACCACCAATCAGAAATTTTCTAATACTAGGCTCCGCATGGAACTCTTTGCATGACTGGGAAGTATTGCTCCGTCAATAGAAACCCAATACAATAAAGAATATCGCAGTATCGCAGACATAGTTATAGGTTCGAAACATTCCTCTTTACGTGGGAAAGAAAGGGTCTGTCATCTTGCTGTGAGTTCTGAATTTTCTTGGAAATTTCGTAATGGTTTATCACCAGTTTGTAGTTGGCCAAAGAGGGTCCAAGTTTCTTTAAAATTGGTTAAATTTTTAATTTTAGTGTGGTTTGCGCAATAGTGAATTAGAGGCGTTTCTTTGTGAGTGTCAACCGAGTTTTCTTAAGCCGTTGCACGAGAGGCAGAAGCAGATTTTAGACTGAAAGATACTTTTTAGCAGATTTTTTCAGAGACTTAGCGGGTTTGCTTCTTTGACGGCGGCCCCTTGAAGCCGGCCGCGGTCAGTGATGTGCTGCTGCACCGATCAGTAGACGATAGCGGAGATTTTGTACGAGTTCTGACCAATTCTTCTAAGTAGGAGCGGAGAAAAAAGAGGACCGTGGGTTATAGTTAAGGGATATTACCGCGTCCGCTTGATTCTGACTGCGGAGGCCTGTCTGAGCCCGTGCGGACTCTCTTCGTGGCGAAGTGTTTTTCCTGTCCGGCTGCACAATGGTCTTCGTTTCGTCCTAGTGTTTTCAATAGAAAGAGACATATTTTCTGGTGGAATGGAATATGAAATAAGGGCGTGTCTTCTTTGCCTGTTTGTCTCGGCCTTTTTTGTTTCGACGAAATGGGACGGGAACGGCACATACGAGTGCTTTGTCTAAATAGAGGGATTGAATTGATTGTTTTTTAATATTTAATGGTCTTGTTTATTTAATTTCGATATGTTTTAAAATAAATACTTCTGAAAAGAAATTTTCACTGAAGTAATTGTGATTTCAGTATTATATCAAGGAATTTTTGTTTTAATGTTTAAGTGCTATGTTCGTGTAATTTCAATTGACCGAGGATGAATATGCTGATGTGTCACAGTTGAAAGAAATATGATTTATTCTAAATTAGCTTTTATAAATGAGTTTAAACTTCTTGAGTTCCTGTTTAAAAGGATTAAAAACTGTGATGTGTTTCAATACGATTTAGTATAATTTGAATAACGTTAACTATGAAATTAAAATAATAAGTTGTAAGAGTATGTTTTGTAGGGGTAATAAGTTGAACTGAATATTATAATTTATTTTAAATTATAATGTGTGGAAATGTTCAATAAATGTGTTTATTATTTTTATTATTGTATGTTTCTTTGAGTTTAATTGTTGTCTACTGTAGGTCACCCATGTGATCCTTACGGAACATGGTTATTCTATCGAACCTGGGTAACCATATTGCGGAAGTAGAAAAAAAATCAGTTTTAAGTGTTGGTGACACTACGATCGGACTAATTAATTTATCTTGATTTGTTGAGTAGACTTCTTAAATGTGAGATGTATCTTTCCCTGGTGTTTTGAAGAGATCTGTGTGGTATTTTAAATGTTAAGGTTTTAAGGCTATCTCTAGATTTTGTATTGAAATTTATGTGTTTTCAGGTTCGTTAATAAATGGTGTGATGATTGGAAGATAAATTTAAAATCAAGCAAATGTTGTGTTGTTCTTTTTAGACGATACAGAAAAAGTGTAGGTGCTACTTTGGTAGACGGTTGCACGGATTTTGGCGATTTACGTTGGCGCAATTTTTGGAGCGGTGTTTTCAGTCGTCAGCCATCTTGAAAAACGCTGTTTTTATGCATAGTAAAGTATTCGAAACATAAAAAAAAATAATATTGTTAAAAGTAATGGATTAATTTTTTGTTAAAATGTTGTTTTTTAAGATGGCAGGCAAGTGTAAATAAACACATTTACTATGAGTATAAAATACTAAAGTAAGGTTATCATTACTTTCATATAGCAAAGAAGAGAATAAAATCACTGCTATAAAAACATTGTGCCAACGTTTAATTAGATTAAAATATTACTTAAATTGAAAATCGAATTAAAAACATTATACTAACATTTAAAAGAATTAACATATTACTAAATCCAAATACTTTAAAATACGTTATATAGAATATAATTAACATTAAACTGTATGTGGCAATAATTATCTCTGCAATTTTTGAAAATAGTGTATTAATTTTTTTAACAAAAATTGAAGCATACAAGTATAAAATAAAAGAAAAATATGTACAAGGGGTGATCAAATGAAAAGGTACGAAACGGTGTAGAAACGTAACAGTTAAATATTTGCATACTCCGCCATGGGAGAACGTAGCGAGACATCTCGGGATGCGATTGGAGACTCCAATTGCAATTGGAGATTGATCGGAGCATGCGCGGGGGCCCGCATGCGCAGGAGAGAGCAGAGGCTCTTATCAATAGCGGCGTCGAAATGATGCGGCAGTCCGTATGAGGGCAGAATGGCGTTCGCGTTGCAAAATTCGACTACTGAGGAGCAGCGAGGTGTTATTCGATTTCTGACAGCCGAAGGTGAGAAACCGGCAGCTATTCATTCTCGGATTGAAACAGTTTACGGGGAGAAATGTATCTCTGACAGTTCTGTCAGAAAATGGAGTGCCCGTTTTCGTGCAGCCCGTGAGAGTATGGGTGATGACCCGAGACCAGGCCAGTTGACAGTTGAGAGCAGAATCTGGACAACCGTGCGGCTTACTTAGACTATTCGGGTCTAGTCCAGGATCCGCAACTATCCGGGGAAACACCTCATGGGCTCTATAAGGGCATACATTGATCCTGTATAGATGCGCACATAGTTCATAATATATGCTTATAGTTCATAATACATGCTTACATACTTCATAGTTGCTTACATAGTTACTTGCTTACATAATTCATAATATATTGAGCCTGTTACATAATACATACATAGTTCCTAATAATTTATTTTCATTGGCCATAATGCATACATGTTTCATAATATATACAGTACAAAAAGAGATAGAGAGAAGAGAGATTGGCAGGGAACTATTCCACACTGCACAAATCTGTTCCCAATTCCTCCAGTTTCTGCATTATCTTGCATATTTTGATGCGAAATGCTGGCTGTTTGATCAGATAACGCTTATGAGAAATTGCCTGTTCCGGAAGCTGCACATGCCACTGTGCGGTTAGAGGGCATTGGGTCAAGTAATGGTCTGGTTTACCAATGCCTCCACAGACACAATTTTCGGTATTTGCAATTCCTCGCTCATAGTAATAGGAGGGAAAAGGCCCGTGCCCCGTCACAAATCTCGTTATTTGTGGGGATAACTCGAGACGATCGAGCGAAACTTTATGGTAATATTCATAGGTCTTCCAGCTTTGTTCGGTAGTGTCCCATTCCATTGCCACTGGTGCTCAGCTGCTGTCCTTGTCGCTTTTTTTAAGATGAGACCAAGGGAGTTTGGTAATAACGCATCGACATTGTTAGCTGCTTCTTTTGCTAGACTGTCGGTTTCCTCATTACCTTGAATGTCGACATGCGCCTTTATCCAAGATATGAGGATATTTATTGTCGGCGAACGCTCCTTCAGCGTGTCCTGAATCTTCGCTATGATAGGAGAAGGATGTCTGGTATTTCGTAAGGCATATATGACCGAAAGGCTGTCTGTAAGAATATTAATAGTGGATCCTGCTGGGGGGCTTGTTAACTGGATAACTTTGCGAATCGCAATTGCTTCAGCCTGGAAAACTGAATTATTCTGTCCCATATGACCTTTCCATGTTATCAGCGTAAGGCCACAGCCTACTTGTCCGTCAACGTTTGAACCATCGGTATAAACATAATATTGATCCTTTATGTCAGAGTCATGTTTCCATGATGTGTGGGCCGTGACTTCTTTTCCGTAGTTAGACGAATGGATGACATTTACTGGCCTTATTTCTTCATGGGGGCTGTGCTGAGAGGTGGTATGTGCTATAATCCCTTTTCCATTGTGTGAAGGATGGGTTGCATTTATGAGACGTTTTGTTTCATACTCCTCTGGATCACAGCATAGCGGTCCGAAAGTAGTGCAGAGATGTAATTGGAGAACAGTCGTTACTGCTGCTTCTTGTGCTGCTCCAATATGTAATGGCAAAAGTCCCGCCAGTATTGTGGCTGCAGCTGTCGCTGTTGTACGGTATCCTTTTGTAATAGCCAGAGCAAAAGGGCGTTGTATACTACTGAGCAATATCCTTTTCCTTTCATTCATTGGAGTTGCTCAGATTGCCGCTCCATAGAGGGCCATTTTTTTCACGACGGACTGATAGAGGATTTTTAGGATATGTGGTCTAAGGCCCCAGTCTGATCCTTGAAGGCCCCTTAAAGTATTTGCCATTGCATGTTTTCTCGCGCGGACTGCTCTGAGGTGAGGCAGCCAGGAGAGCTCTTCATCAATTATAAGCCCCAGCAGTTTTAGTTCCCGAGTTCGTTTGATTGTACGGCCCTTTAGTTTCAAAACTGGATTTCTTGCAAGAGTTTGACCTGGTTTGTGTACGATCAAATACTTTGACTTTTGCTCCGAGATGGTGAGTTTCTTGCCTTCACAGAGCTGTACAAATTGTGCTATGGTCTCATTACTGTTTCTTTTCAGCTGGTCTCTCGATTTGCCTCTGATGATGAATGTCGCGTCATCAGCAAAAGCAATCACCTTTGTGTGGATGGCCACAGTGCTTTGAGAATGGAATTAAAAGTTGCATTCCATAGGTCAGGACCTGCACATGAACCCTGAGGGCAGCCCCTGGTCTGCTTTCCCTCAACAACTCCTCCGTCATGCACTGCTACGAGAGTGCGATCAAAAAGATAACTTGTGCACACCTGCAGCAGATTATCAGGGATCTGAGCCTCGCGAAGTGCCTCCAGGATTGCTGGCCACCACATGGAATCGAACGCACTTTTCAGATCCAGACTGAGTACGGCTAATTGGTTGTTGGAGTCATAAGCGTCATAGATTCCCTTTCGCATGGCGGTAAGACTTGGATAGTTGAGCGCTGCTCTCGAAAACCATACTGAGAGTCCGTGATCTCACCCTTAATCTCCAAGTAGTGCTTTATTCTCTGAAGTAAAAGTTTCTCATAATTTTCTCTATGGCGGGCAGAAGACAGATGGGCCGGAATGAGGCCGGATCGTGGGGTCCTTTTCTTTCTTTTGGAAGAGAATAACTTGCCCTGTCTTAAACAGCTTGGGAAAATAACGCAGTTGCAGCAATTTATTTAAATTTTTTTAAGAAACGTTGGTTTTGCCTGATGCATCGCCTTGACAATGTTGAAGGCCAACGAATCGGGCCCTGGGGCTTTGTTCCTCGGTAGATTTCGTAAAACAGCGCAGACTTCAGGCTGCGTGAATGACACGTCATCATCTGTTGTGGAGTATAGAAGATAAGCTGGATGTTGTGGATTGGAAGCGTCCAATGTATTGTCATCTTGAAAGACTGCATCAAGAATCTTGGTGAGTGTTGCCGCAGTAGTGCTCCTGTGCTCCTCTGTCGGTTGCGCATTATTGGTGCCGTCTACGTAGACCTTGTGAATTGGAGGGCCAAAGATCTTATTCTTTGCGATTTTATGCAATACCCCATAGGGATTTTTATTGTTTATGCAAAACGCCCTCCAGCTGTACAGCTTGGCTTCTAGAATGGCCTTTTTATACTGGGCTTGTGCTTTTTTGTAGGTAATACTTATTTCTTCTCGGCGTTCTGAATTATGCTCCGACTTCATCTTTCTGCGAAGAGCTCGGATCTTACTCCTTTGTATCCTGAAGCTTTTAGTCTACCAGTTGGCAACATAGTATACCTTTGGAGATTTGATCTGGCAAGTCAAATCACAAATGGCCTGAAGCTCTTTAATTAGGATACTAGTGAAGCTATCAACGTCATCTGTATTGTGGCAGTGTTCTAAATCTCGTTCTGCACGTGTGAGTGTACTGCGGGCCTTTTGGCTGAAGAGCTTTAGCGTCCTTCGCTTGAGTTAGTACCTCTTGATTGAGAATTTTTTATTATGATGTTCTATGCTGTACGTTATGTATTTATGGTCCGAGTTAACACGGGGTATCATCAGCCATCCAGGAATGCAATTTTGATGCAAAGGCTGCTGTTGTTAAAGTTAAATCTGGCCAACCCTGTCCGTCAATGGTTTCATATGTGGATTGACTGCCTGAGACATTATGCAGGACGAGATCGTCACAGGCAATGAAGTCCTCTACCTGTCGTCCTCGAGCGTCAGTATCTAAGTAACCCCACAGTTCCGAGTGGGCATTGAAATCGCCTGCTAGTAGATGGTGTGCTTTTGGATACGCTTTCAGTAATCTAGGCAAACACTGTCACCACAAGCGATCTCATCGACAAGGTGGACGACCTTGTGAGAAGTGATCGGCGTGTCATATTGCGAATGTTGGCGGTGAAGGTGGATGTCAGCCATGGAACCGTGTGGACAATTGTTCACGACAGGTTGCGATATCGGAAGGTGTGTGCCACTTGGGTTCCGAAGCAGCTCACCGACCAGCAAAAGGAAATGCGTATGGGGCCTAGCATTGCAACATCTGTTTCGGTATCAGGAAGGCCCCGCTTTCATGGAGCGGATCGTCACAGGTGATGAGACCTGATGCTATCACTACGAGCCAGAGACAAAGGGGGACAGCATGCAGTGGAAGCATGCGTAGTCACCTCCCCTAAAAAGTTCAAAGCCGTGCCGTCAGCAGGCAAGGTGTTGCTCACCGTCTTTTTCGACGTTCAAGGTCCACTACTTGTGGAATTCCTCGAGCACAGAAATACCATTAACTCCGATGTGTACTGTGAGACACTCCGACGCTTACGCAGTCCATCAAGAACAAAAGACCGGGGACGCTCATGGAGGGTGTAGTTCTGCTCCATGATAACGCATGTCCACACGTCTCCAGTGTCACACACATGGAACTGGCCAATTTCAAGTGGGAGACGTTGGACCATCCGCCCTACAGTCCGGACATGTCGCCCTGCGATTTCCATGTGTTTGGTCCACTGAAGAAACACCTGAAAGAGAAGCGCTTCAACTCGGACGACGTACTCAAGGACGCTGTGAAGGACTGTGTCTCGTCACGGCCACAGGAATTATGAGAACAAGAAATCCTGCGGTTTGTTTATCAGAGGGATCTTTGTGTTCAGGCCTATGCTGTATATTTTGAATAAAGTCTACATTTGTACCCACCGTGTCGTTTCATATCTTTTCATTTGATCACCCCTTAACATATTTTAGAGTCATTTAATCGGTCGTTTATTGATAAGTACCACACAAAAAAAATCGGAATAATAATTTAGATATCAATGAAAAAAATTTGAAAAATGTAATATCAAGGGCAGGAATAAAAAAATTAAAAAAAAATAGATAAAGCAATTTAGAGCCAAATTAATGGATTATGAAGATTAAAAATAACAAAAAAATTTGAAAAAAAAAAAAAAAAAAAAAAAAAAAAACCCTCCAATAATAAGTATTGTTTTTAAGATTTCGAAGATCCTTTAACCGCCCCTCCCTGAAGTACAAAGGACAATTTTTTGATTCCGATACCAATAATTCTTGGTACTTACCAATAACAACATTCATCTTTAAAACAGACATCTTTGATGGAATTCGAAGATATGAATTAAATTTTAAAATGGCGCGGTAATGCTCAAATTTTCAGTAACCAATTAGGGAGCTGATTTCAGCTCGTTAAGGCACAAATATTCTATAACCAATCAGAGAGCTGATTACGTCACGTCTAGAATTAAAATTATTCAAATAATCATACATAATGAAATCATTTTTTAAAATATGCAAAATTAAATTGTATTTTAATATTTAACAGCCATAAATAATGTTTAAAACATTAGATTAAATTTATAGATATTAAAACTAATTACTTTTAAAGTAAGGTGACAACCTTGATTACATCATCCACAACATAAAATTTCATAAAATATCATAAACAATAAAATTTTTAAGACACAATTACACGCCGAATAAATACTAATTCAGAAGACAAACAACAAAAATCAGCGTTATATTTACAAAATTTCCACAGGACTAGTTTCGATGGTTTTACCGAACCACCATCCTCAGCTGCAAAATCGCAAACCATCGAAACTAGTCTGTGGGAATTTTGTAAATATAACGCTGATTTTTGTTGTTTGTCTTCTGAATTAATAAAATTTTTATTTCAAATAAAAATGCAAAATTAAATTAATTCTTAATATTTAGAAGCCATAAATAATATTTAAAGCACGGAATTTATGCATAATAAAACGCATTATTTTTTAAATAAAATTGGAACAAAGTATCGGTTACCATAAATAACTTATCCAGGAATGGGTATACCTTACTCGCCAAAAGAAAAATAGCCCAAAAAATTCGCCAAAATCCGTGCAATCGTCTACCAAAGTAGCACCAAAGTGTAATTATCAATAATGAGATCAAAATTAAGAGTGATATTGTTCCGCGTGAAAGCGCTTACAAATATTTAGTAGTTATTATTGATAAGCGGATTACCTTCACCTATCATGTGAAAGCAGTGGCAGATAAAGCAAATGCGGCTTTTTGTGCACTTTACAGCCTAATAGGCAAGAACTCTAAATTATCACTCAAAATCAAAAGAACTCTCTATATCACCTTAATAAGGCCTATCATGCTTTATGCCGTGCCGGCTTGAGCAACCGCCATTAAAACATTGCGTGCTAAACTTGATATTCTCCAGAATAAAATTCTACAATCCATAATGAAAGCTCCTTGGTATGTGAGAAATGCGGATATTCACCACGACCTATACGTGAAAGCCATGCACCAACAGATATTAATCTCGTCTCATAGTTTCTTCGAAAGTTTAAGTAACTCAGAATACGCCTCCCTCCGAAGTTTGTGTGACTGCGATCCTACAATTGAAAGCGTAGTAAAATGACCCCGTACAATACATCACAACTCATCTTGGTAACTGTAAATATGTAAATAGTTCATTTTTATTCGTATTTAATCAAGTATTTTGTATTCATGACTGTAAATTTAATGTTTAATTCCAAGATTTGAAGTGGAAATTGCGCTACTTTTTTCGTTGACACGCCCACATGGGCGTATCTGAGAATAAAGTTTTAACGTGTCTTCATATGATGTGACTTTTGAAGTGATTGCAAATTCTACAAAATTTAATGAACTGTGTGTTTTTGACCAAAGTCTGATTGAACTTTGACGTTTTGGTGCATGTTAAGGACATTACTGATTAATTGAACGCAGACTTAAACTGTTTTCCTATCCTGTGACAAAGTGCTCTCAATTCAGAATGCTTCTTCTTAAATAACTCCGCATTGATATCCAGCACAGACTGGATGCGACCATTTGTAAAAGATTGCTTTACAACTTAAGATCTATGGAAACTTTTGCTTCCCCACGACCAGATTACTCCAAACCTTACAGTTTTTGAATGCATTATACGCCTCTGGGTGATTAGATGTACCAATAGTACATCTTCTTTTTGATACAAACATGAAAGGCCTGAGGCATACTGCCCACCAGCGGTCGAGCGGTAAAGACGCTGAACACTGGTAGTTCGGTCCGAGGTTCGAATCCCGTGAACGGGCTGGCTGCATGGGCGTTTTCGTTGTTTTCCCCATGTGTAACGTGTATACGAGCCAGTTTCCCTTAGAAAGTCCTCCACGAAGGCATCCCTCCCTTTAGGCATATAGCCCTCGTGTGCTTTGCCATAATTAAAATAATCCAAATCCAAATCCTGAGGCATACTTGATCTATTGGTGATAACTCACAGTAGTTGGTACCAAATGCGAGTGAAGGTAAAGGTAAAGGTTATAAATATGAACGAAATATTAAGTGAACCTAGCGCCAGAGTGTTGCTATGCTTAAGAAATATAGAGAATTTTAAAGAGAGCCTTTATTATATTGTGGTTTATGCGCTTTCGACGAAGTAGATTTAATTCAATCCAATAAGTTTAAATGGAATGCAAGAAAAAATGCGTATAATTTAATATTCCGTACCAGGAAGTCATATGGTGCACACATCAGATTTTTTGCATTGGGAATAATGCTATGACCAATAGTTGAAGAAATAAAAGTCGTATAAGGACATTCGTGAATAAGGTGCATATCAAGCACTGTGCCCTGATTTTCTTTCAACTGCATTGAGGACCTATGTGTACACAAACAGTTTTTACAGAGTTTTATCGTTTTTCATATTTTATGCATGAAGTATTCTTATTTTAGCTAATAAAATCAGCGTTAATTATTTTGTATTGAATTATTTGTTTAAATCTATATTTATCGCGTGTTGCCGCCCAGACAGTATTGTGGTTATGGGAGCCGACTGCAATATCGAAGGGTACGGGTTTGAAATCCGCAGAAGGCATGGATGTAAATTGTCTGCCCTCTTATACGAGGTAACGGTGGCCGCCTGTTGTGTGCCTCCACAGTAAAATAGTAATCACTTCTGGCCTTAGGAGTGGCCAGTGCTGAAAAAAATGTCAGTGTCCGCTATTCGAAAAAGAAGAAAAAAAAGTAATCTCGTGTTACACAGTGATATTTCAAGAATCGACTGTTTCGTCCTAATCTTCTCTGGAAAAGCGTATTTGCTCTGAAATAACACAAAACAGAATACGGTGTCATTTTCTTCCCGCTTTAAAGCGAGATATTATGTTCTCATCCAATAAATGTTTTTAAGATTTCTCTAATTACACCAGTCTTGTTCATTTTGCATGTAAATAACATATCTTCTGGTCTTGTAAACCTGGTGAGCAGACAAATTATTACCCGGTGAGCAACGTTTTAGAAACTTTTCACTGGAATAAGGGAATAGAAATGTTTCAGAAACTACATTAATTCTTAATTATTTCATGAAATTCTTTTCATTATACACAATTAATTATTATAATGGCGTTGTGTTCGCAGGATTTTCGGCTACACGCTTATGTAAGTTCAGCATGGAATGACTCCAGACTTGACCAGGTGGAAAATAAGCAGGTTTATCATCAATGTTTGAACAGCATTTGGACACCAGATCTTATATTTGAAACTGCAAAGCAAACAAATTTGCTAAGCGCTGGCAAAAGTTACTTTCGAATTGAAGCCGATGGCTCCTTGTATCTGAGCCACAGGTTAGTAGTAAATCTTTATGTAATAAATAAAATTGAAATTCTGCGATATTTGCTTGACCCTAACTGTATAATCAATATCTATATAACGCACGCATTTAATTAATCTTTAGTGAAAAGGTGAAAATATACTATTATAAAAATAATTACTTATAAATTTAGAAGAATTGAATGCACACAGAACCGATGGTAATTCATACAACTCTTCTCAGTATGGCAGAGAAAAATCAGTAGTTACCACTTCAAACTACTAAGAACGTTAAACACAACTAATGCAAAGTGCATCTAAAGAGCGAAACTTGCAAAGAGATCTCTCAGTAAACTAAGAACCAATCCTCTCTTATATAGTTTTCTTCAATCTCAATTTCTCGAAAGTTCTGAAAAACATACACAGTTACAATTAAATAGAGGCCGTAATAGTTAAATAGTAATAAAGAAAGTTACAGAGTGATCGGACCAAAAAATGTCACCGAATTCTCGTCATTTCGTGATTTTTCGTTAAATATAGTGACAAAAATTAGTCTCGAAAACCATCGCCAGTGGCTAGTTACCTCAATGTTAAATAGACTTACCTCTGTAACCTTATTTTTCTATCGAAATTTCAACCTCTTGAGGTATTTTATGTTACATCAGCTTTACATATAATTTCATAATATAGTAAGTAGAAATAAAATGTCAGTATTTCACCTTTCAATGTTTGCATATTCACTAAATGATTTAAACCTCAACGTATGAATGCCATAAAATATTGTTGCGTGTATACGAGTTCGTAATGGATTGAATGCGCAAGTCCGATGAAAAGTGAATAAAATTTATTCTTATTCCAAGAAATTAAACAAAATGCTGAAATTTCTTCAGAGATATTCTTTCAATATCACAATATCTCACAGTAGTTATATTTTAAACTATTAAAACTTTAAACAGAATCCAATTCAAAGCAGAGAAAGCTAACCCGAGCTCACCGCGAATTCGCTACAATCCACAACAAGAACTAAGTAAACAACTGAAGTGAGATGTTTTCCTCTCACTTTTTAAAGCTTTATAATCATGCACGAGAACATTCTGAATATTCTATTTTCTCGATTTTTCTGGATAGTAAAAGAGTACAATTACGAGATATCTATTTATTAAATGTTAAATGCGCGTGCTCCTGTATTTTAACTTTTCCGGCGTAGCTTTCTCTTCGAATAAGTCTCGTGAAGCATTGCACGGGGATATAAAACAATTTTAATTTCAATTCTACCAAAAAATAGCTAACTAAATACAAAAACCATAACAATATGATAGAATACCAGATAATATTTATTATTTATTAATTGTTCTGAAATATTTTACTATCAAGAAAATAAATGTCAGCGTATCAAATAATGTTTGATAGTTTGCTAAGTGGCTCTGAATTTTTAATTATAAATGCTACCTAAAAATTTATTTTGACAGCTTAATTCCCAGTGACGTTTCTTGTCACCCGCATCGTGATACTGCTGAAATTTCCTTCATTGCAATGTATAAAAATGCATGTTCTTTCTCTTTTTCTTTTCTAGCAAGGCGAAAGCCGATTCAAGTAATTCAGAAGCCGTAGAACTAAACCTTGCAACTTATCTACAAATCGAAAATTTTATTGTCGAGCCGATTAAGAAGTTGGAATATTAAACGTAAGAAGACAAGCATGAAATTTTGGGATGTCACCGTAAGAAACAAAAAGGATTTGACGTATCTGGAATTGAAGAGATTTCAGGAGGTGTTCACGGAGAAGGAATACAAAGCTGATATAATATCTAACCAAAAAATTCATTTGGAATATGTTCAGAGGAACTGAAAAAACAGTAATGTTTTAATTCTAGAGCCGAAAGGTTTACTAAAATATCTACAGCTGTATAAAAAGTTAATATATTTATGAATATAAGAAATTAATAGATAGGTTTAAACATCCCTTGGTGAGTATTTTAAGAACTAAAGCAGATCACAATGGTAAAAACCGAAAACAATATTCAGTGCCTGCTATCTCTAGCATAGCTTACATGAATATTCATATTTAGTGTTCCTCAGGCCGCAGTTCTAGGACGAACTGCATCTTTATCACCATCCTTTACCTAAAGGTATTTATCTTTATTATTACTGTGCTATATATATATCAAATATTGTTCAAAGTTGAGCGTACTGCTGAGGGAAAATTCGATTTTTACAAACTTCAGGAACCTAATGTTTTCACAAGCAGAATACTATTTATAGTTCTAAAAGGTCTGTCAGTATTAATTAAAACAGAGAAAGTAAAAGGGAGATATTAGTAATTGACAGTGAAAATAATAGCAAACTATTAATTGATCAAGTTAAATTTATTTAAGCTTGCTATTTTATGGCCACGCATTCTATTTCCTGTTGATCTATGCATGTGATGGGGCTAAGACCAGTTTGCCTTAAGAGCCTGTTTGCGTTTCAATCTTATAGTTCTATTTTGAGTTACGACCAAAAGTATTGGCTGTGTTGTGAGCATCAGCAATATCGACTGTAAATCCTTTCTTGAGTTAAATAAAAGGATCTTTTCACACTTCATGCATATTATCATTGATACAGTGTAAACTTAGGGAATAGTCATTCATAATTCAAGTAAAGATCTAGCTAAAAAAGTAACTTTAATTTAGTTAGAATCTTAACATTTGGCGCCCGAAAAATTTACAAGCCATGTCACATGAGAGGCGAAAATTTACTTTGGCTCCTCGACGTCGAGACAGTGCCGGCTGCTATAAAATCCTTCATATTATATAATGTTCTGGAAATGCAAAATCTTACAATTGCTACGACAAATTTTAAAGGCCAAGCTTTAAGCTGGTATAAAGGAATAGACAACTGCCTGCTAAGCAAACCAGAAAGTGGCACCTGCACCTGGAAAATGCTTAAAAATGCATTCATAAAAGCATTCCCAATGGTAAAGGACCGAGCTAAATTAGAGACTGAACTTTTCAGCAAATATCAGAATTATGTCCAGGAGTTGGCCGAATTTATTTTGATGTGGTGTAGTGTTAATGATTCAACGGTGTGGTGTGGTACTCCAATGAAAACTCTAATGATGGAACACCACATGAAAATTTTATTGAACGCCCAAAAAATGGCTACATACAATCAACAAGAGAAAAACCTAAATCTCTTTCTTAAAATCAAATTCTATACATTTTACGTGCGAGAACAATACGTGGCTCCCGAGCCTGCATTATTGCAAACATTTGCAACATTGCAAACAATTTAATTATTTTAATAACAACTATTTTAACAACTATTAAAAACGTATTCGGAAGTTAAATAATAATAATTTTCATCTTATGCTCACGAGACATCCTTGTCCATATTAATCTTCAGTTTCTTCTTCCTTTATGCGACCTTATCACATTGAGAAAAATTCAGATATTCAGTATGTTGTACGGCAAGAAATCAGTCGCCGGGGTGATTGAACTCATTGTACTGCTGCTGCTTTCTCCAATTCAGTACATTTTTAAGGTGAGAAACCCTACAACGCTCGAAAATTTATTTCAGTTAGCAGTTAAGTTCAATAGCGAGTGACGGAAAGTATGCTTACGGTGGGATATGCGCAGAGGGCCGCCTGGACTTTTTTCAGATCTCCACACCAGAAAAAACGACAGATTAACCAGAATAGACAATATCCTTACCGTCAAACAGATGCAACCGCAAGGTCGCTGGTAAAAGTAGTGGTTAGAAAAGGAAACGATTAGGCGATTGCCAGAGGAAGTCTGAAGGGAACAAAAACAAGGGGCAGAGAAACAGAATTTAAACTAATTCGGAGGATCGATGTTAAAAGAGTACGGTTAACCTGAGGCAATCTACAATTAAATTAAATACAGTGCTATATCGCTCTGCCGGAAATGTAAATTTTGTTAAATAACATGCCAGCTACTGCTTTGTTAGACTCTGAGGCCCAGTGCAGCTTTTGGTCGTAAGACTTCTTTAAGAGAAATTTTAAGAGATATTGCGTGTTTAAAATGAGGGGACAGAAGAAGGAGAAGCAATGAATACGCCATCTGGCTGTGCAAATTGAAAAAGCGAGTTAAAAACGCAAAAATCACAAAACGAAAATTAAAAACGAAGAACGAGGAAGTATGCTTACTACGAGGAAGAGAGTTACTTCCTCGTAGTAAAATATTTATTAGGCATGTAATATTAAGAATTGTTTTTTCACGCGCAGCGGGAAGCATTTTCAGGATGCGACATTGCAGGAAATCTAAGTGCCAGAAGTAGAACTCGGCCATCTGCCGAAAGAAGAGAAAGCTAAACTTGGAAGCTTTGGCAACAACATTGTTACAACTATTCGATTCCAAGTCGGGCTACACTCAAATTGTGAGCCATAAAATAGATACAAGAAACACTCTCCTTTATAAGAGCTAAGCCCTATAGATATGATAAAATTAAGGAGGGAATAATCGAAAAACATGTTAAGGAAATGTTAGGAAATAAAATTATAATCCCCACAAACAGTCTATATGGGAGTCGTGTAGTATTTATGCCTTCGGACCATAAATTATGACGATTTGCTGGCGGATGATCGTAAATTCAATAGTATTACTAAATATCTAATATACCCGTTGTCAATAACAGAAGAAATTATACGGAAAATAAAATGCATAAAAACTTTAGATTTAACTTTTTCAAATAGGTGTAAAGCCCGAGAACATCCAGAAAACGTCTTTCATCACTAAATCAGGCGTAAATGTCTTAAGGATGCCATTTGGACTACGCGGATCTCTGGCAACATTCCAAAGGAATTATCTTTTAAGGCCCGTTTATATACTTTTACTTAAGGCCATATTTACTTAAGGCCAAGCATTTATATACTTGGCCGATACAATTATTTCTAGTGAAACAATTGACGAATATATAGAACACTTAAGTATTTTCATCGTTATATGAAGCTGGACTCACAATAAGCATTTAGAAGGGTAAATTCGCCACAAAAGAATTTCATTACGTAGGGTATAAAATTTCCCAAAAAAGGTATTGAAACAAAGAATTAAAAAATAGTAGTCATTAAAAATTATTAAAATAAGCGTTTAGAAGTGTAAATTCGCCGGAAATGAACTTCATTACGTAGGGTATAAAATTTCCCACAAAAGATATTGAAACAAAGAATTGAAAAATAGTAGCCATTAAAAATTATCAAAATAATCGTCTAGAAGTGTAAATTCGCCCCAAAAGAACTTCATTACCTAAGATATAAAGTATCCCACAAACGGTATTGAAACAAAGAATTCAAAAATACTAGCGATTAAAAATTATCTGCCACCAAACACTACAAAGACATTGTCATCGTTTAGTGGCAAGTTCTCTTATTAAGATCGTTTATAAAGGGCTTCACCAAAATAATTGAACCCTTACTTGTTTTGGAAAGAAAAACACGAGATTTACGTGGACTTTAGAAGCCAATACGGCATTTGAACAACTTAGACAAGCGTTAATTTAGGTTCCTGTGTTGAAATTTTCGGAGTGGGATCACAATTTGTAAATCACTGCAGATGCTTCCAATTAAGAAAGCTAAGCCGTAGGAAAAGTCGAGAAACATTAGCTGTTTTACTAGCAGTTCAGAAGTTTCGAATTTATACTTTGAAAACGCGCCAGTAACAGTGCCCTTAAGCCATGCTGCCGTCAGTCGGTTATATTCAAACAAGAACTTATCCCCGAAGACTTAGTCAGGTGGCTCTTAAGTTCCAAGAGCATAATTTAATTATTAAGCATACACTTGGAAAAGAATATGTTGTCTCTGATGCGTTATCTAGGATAAAGCTTGATGAAGAGGAGAAGAACACAATTAAAGGTGCTACGTTGACCTCAGAGATAATTGACTCAATGCAATCATTGCTGAATTGAAAGCAGATCGAGAGTTTAAAAATATATAAGCCTATCTCGAAGACTCTGGTAATTCTGAGCATATGGATATTGATACAATTAGAAATAGAGCGGCACTCTACGAACTCATCGATAAATTTTAGTTCTATATTGAAACAATTAATGAAAACTATGATTTAAGACAAGTTATTCTAGCTAGTTTAGGATTACTTATTTTGCAAGAATAGGATGATTCGCCTATTTCAGGCCATTGTTTCATAAGAAAGACAAAGAGTTTGTGAGGCTGTATATTTCCGCAGGTGCAGAAATTTGTAAGTGTGTATGGCAAGTCATGTCATATACGTATCAGTTAGTTAGCCCGGCGGAGTACTTAAATAGCATTGAGACCAACTTGTCTAATGAATTGGTCGGAATCGGCTTATTGGGCTCAAACTCACGCGATCAAATTAATAAAAATCGATACTTGCTTGTTATCATGGACCATTTTTCTAAGTGAGTAGAGACAGTTTCCCTCAAAAGAGTTTCCGCAAAAGTTGTCTGTGCTTCGTTTTTCAATAAGTGTTAAAATATCGGTCCCCACTAAAAGTAATTTCAAATAATGGTAAGCACTCCGCAAGGCAAATTTTTGAAAACTTATGCTCTGGGCTTGACATACGGTATTTAAAGATGGTCCCGTATTGTCCGCAGTCTAATACAATGGAACAAGTAAATACAAATATAGTCAAAATTATTCGTAGTTATGTAAAAGAATACCATAGTCGCTGGGATGACTGTGTCAATGAGCTAGCGTTTGCGCTCAAAACAGCAAAACATGATATTATTGGCAAAGCGTCTGAACTATTTCTCGGAAGAAAAGCGTTAACTCCCTTATACAAGTTATTCTTCGTAGAACAGAGAGGGGCAGAATTCAAAATGCAGGATATTCAGAAAAGTATTAACGAGGCTATAAAATGTTCGGATATGGCAAAAGAGAAGTAGAAGTATTAGTATGATTATAAAAGAAGGCAGATGAAATATAAGGTAAGAGATAAGATTCTCAAAGAAGAACATGTATTACCGTGTGCTCAACAAAGCAAAGTAGCTAGATTTGTGCCGAAATTCAAAGACTCGTTCATGATAGATAAACGGCGGTCAATCTCAGAGATGAAAATAGCCGACAAAATGTAGCAAATATGGATCAGGTCAAGCTCTATTTTGATCGTAAACCTAGGAGAATATTTAAAATTTTTTGCAGGAAACCAGTAGTGAAGCTACTTGTGCTGCAAAAACTTCAGAAATTTACGTCTAGAAAAAAAGAAGGGATACTTCAACTGGAGAGCAGCTTCAAATGAAAGCGAAGATGGCTGCAACCGGGGAGAGAAGGGAAGAAAGTCAAAATTAACTAGAGACAGCAATAAGAAATCAACGAAAGAGTAGAAAGTCCGGAAAGTTCGGCAAGAAATCAGCAAAGCGGCTCCCATGCAGAGATCCAAAAAGTCAAACGCTGGGGCCAAGGGCAATACGGGGGTATTATACATTTAATAGAATAGTTTTTGAATGTGGCCGCATGGTAGTGTTACAGTCTACTAGCAACTTAGAGGCCACTATTTACAATGGTCCTTTATCCCCAGTTCTTTGTAAAGGGAATTTACCATTACTGTGCAACCAGATATAGAGGCATATATCCCTTCGTCACGAAACTTCTCGGAAGCACTTACTGAGCTATAACTAACCTTCTCACACATTAGCAAACTTTAACGTCATAGAGATCAACTTTAATAAAGTAAGTACACTCTGGAGTGCACCAGAAGATAATATACGTGCTACCACTGTATTTCACTTTATCACATTAGCAATAATGAACAGCTGTGACAAATTCACGCTCAGACGGCTGACTAGACATTACCTTGTTCATAAACTGAATACCCCCTATTAAATAACATTAGGAAGTAAATGACATGCCTTCCTTAAGCGATCACAGCTTAGTATTCACATTAAAGATATTCCACAAATATACTGCCAAAAATTGATTTTAAATTTAGCACATCAGTTTGAATCAATTTCGAGATAACATTTACCCTCATGTACGTCACTTGTCATTACCTGTGACAACAGTGCGAGTTTGAAATCATCTCTCAGTATGCAAGATCATTTTGAATGAAAAATGTATATTGCACCAAGCAGAAGCTCCTAGTATACAAGCATACTAGCCATCGATAGATGCAAAGTGAGAACTTTGAGAAGAGTAAAAAATGCCACGACCGTTAAGAGCGATAACCTCTTAAAATTTTTCTCAGAACCCAGAGAGCTGCCTACAAGACAGCCATCAGCAGAGCCAAACTGGAATCATAAAAACATTTTGTTAAGTGATAGCAGTAACAAATTCGGTGCTGATTTCGAAGTTACACACGATAAAGGTGAGTCTCTCTCCATGCTTTTAGTATTGATACCATCCTAGTTCAAACATCGCCAATGAACAACAAGCTACTAATATCATCGTGGAGCAGTATCAAAACACACATATCCAAGATATGAAATCATTGTCGACGGCCAAAAAACTAAGTGATTTTTTTAAAGGTTTCTTAACCCAAATAAGGTGCCGGAGCCGGATGGGGTAGAGAATAGTATTTTACGTGCAGTATTTATGTACGTATCTAGCCATCCTCATGTCATACGTCACAACTTACTGGAAGAATAGGCATTTCCTGGCAGCTACAAAGAAGACAGAGGTAGAATACGTTTTGAAAATTGGGGAAACTCTCAAAGAGACTGCATCTTATCATCCCATCTGCCTTTTCTCTGCCTTAGGAGAAGTGCTTGAAAGGGTTATTCTCCAAGGTCTCAATCATTTCAGTAAGTTAGGGGAATCGAAATATTCATCAGGATGGTTTCAGAGCCGGCTCAGTTGTTGATGATGACAAACTAAAAACCGTTTCTGTGAGTAATACGTCTGCTAACTTACATATTATTTCTATCGAGATTCAGGGTGCTTTTGGTTCGTTATGGCGACCTGATATACTATACAGACTTATGGACATGCATTGTCCAAAAGCCCTCTTTGATCTGGCTTTCAGCCATCTGAAAAATAGGCACATGCCAGCTACAACGGACGAAGGCATTTTTGCGACACCCATTAATAGAGGCTGCACTTTGGAATCCTGCCTTGGGCCTGTGCTGTAGAATATAGTGGCAGACTCATCTTTGGAACACTTCGCTGGAAATAACATTATGAACATACTTGCTTATGCTGATGATTTTCTGTGAGTGGTCAAAGAACGTTCGAGGAAAAAATATGAGACTATTCCACAATAGGCATTTAATCTTTTTACTAAGCGGGTAATAAATCAAAAGCATACCATTTCTGTGTCCAAGACACAAAGAATGCTTATCAGTCCACAATGAAGGTACACTTGCACTCCCTGTGTTGCCCTCGACAGAAAAAGCAATTAAAGACGAAGATACGTGAAACATATTTGGGTGTGATAACTGATGATCAGCTAATTTGGCATGATCATATACTGCGTATCAATCAAAGCCTTTGCAAACTCTCACACTCACTAAATAGAACCACGGCTACCAAATGGGGGACTATTTTAGCAGATACCTAGAATTTAGACTGAAGCAGAACGTGTAGCACTGCATAGAGCTTCTGTGTAGGGTTCACATATTACCCTCATAACAACTTAGTTCTACCCAATGTCTCCTTTTTCCTGAGCATCTTTCGGGGATCAATCAAATTTTTCCCCCCACTCCTGCAACTTAATCCAACTGTAGGAAACCTCACTCCGTATTAGGCGGGAAGAATATGTTAGAGCGCAATGGTCGTTATGACTAAGGTGGTTTTTGAATACACTTGGACACATGGCTTGTCTCACTCCTTATTGGGGGAGAAGAAGATCTGCTATTGCGTTAGGTCTGCGGCTTAAATGCCTTAAGACTATACACTTGGACAGAAAGCTATGCGGCTAAGTCTCTTTCAGAAACACGTCCGTACTACGATCCTTCCGACTAGAAGACCTGCCTGCGAGTATGTCTTTACTAACAAATCCTTTTATTTTGGGATTTCATTCATGATCCAGTTAACTTTACTTTTACTTAAATACTTAAATGCACAAAAATGGAACAAAAAATATTTAATATACAAAAATAGTGAAGAGGGGCATTCATTTTGCCAAGTCCTTACATGAATCTGACATTTTGGGAAAATTAATAAACTTTTACAAATTCTGCTCTTCTTCGGCTACCTTTTTCCATTAACAATTTGATTCCTTTGATCCCTGTTGCCAACGGCAGGCGTAATCTTGAGCTCCTTCCCCTGAGGAATTTCGTAGGCTTGAGCTGATATTGCTGTCAGACAAGTGAGTCTAGGTAACAACTATAAACATCTTTAGAAGTTCTGTTCGAATTTGATCTTCAATGTAAATTCTACATACCAGAACTAACATATGTGCAATAGCTTTGTAAAATCAATGCATTAATATAGGAATATAACAGTGTGATATAGTAATGCACAAATAATAGTTTCCTATTGCTGCCCCAGTATTTTAGTGTTGCAGAAGTGCAGTTTTTGTAACGTTGTTTATGACGGTTTTTGTAACGGTGTTTTGATGAATGTAGCACAATATTATTGCGTTTGTATATGTATAACAAACAACTGCGAGACAAATCCATTTTAAAATAATGCACATCAATATGCTTGTAACTGCATTGTAACGTTTTATTTTATATATATCTGTTTCGAACAATTGTGAAATTTCGAGAACCCGGTAAACGATAGATTCATTTTAATTCAGTAGAACAGCACATGGATAGTGTTCCCTTCTTGTCTCTTTCAGCTTAAGCTGAAGAATCAAAACAGAGTACTTTTAGCCGCATGGTTGACATCATGCCTTGCATCGTACTTTCGTTGCCCTTTCCAATAAATAAAGCTCCCGGAAGACATGTCTCCGACGGATGACTTGGAATCACTGGAAGGGCTTAAACAGGCAGATAAACACCATAAGTTCACCGGCTGCTCTTCGGCGTAAAGAAAAGTAAAAGCGCTTTAGATTGCAGTTAGGAGAAAATTAGAGAATATAGACAATAATGAGCTCGAAGTTAAGTACCAGCAACACTTACGCGGCTCTACAAAGTATTAAAATTGTTTAAACGGATCTTATTGGAATAAGTTGAAAACGTTCTCCAATAGTTATTACTATGTTAGAAAGTAATAAAACATGAATACGTAAAACAACTTATCTGAAACATCTCTAACAGGGGATCTTCAGTTCAAGAGTATTAAAATCAAAACTTTTGAGAGCCAGTATTATTATAATGCAATGAAAGCACTCTTTGGAGAAGAAATTTTAATTTACTAATTGCTGTTCTCTGACTTCATTTGTTCTGTGCTCCCACCCAGAAAACTGGTCACTTTCTGATTTATATGAATAATTGTCTTCAATGCTACATGTATCTGGACCTCAGAAAAAATACAATACTTAATTTATCGTGTGAAATTTGATTTTATGAGGCTAGATTTTTGTAAATAAATTCTTCTATAAAAAGCATTCTCCTTCTCTTAATACTGCGAATTCCTCTTTACTACAGTTTTGCCTTTTACGTATACTATCTATTTTCTTATTTATACTTTCTTATTTATACAAAAATTCTAATTTTACAAATATTAATGAAATGATGCTACAAGATCGCAATTGTCGCAATCTGAACTTTTTCTTTTCTTATATTATTTGATTTATTTGGCCTTTCTTTTTAACATTAAATTTACTAGTGATTCAAGAGGTATTTCGTAGTGCACTTTTTGACACACCCTTTGTATATTAAAAAAGTCTTAATTTTAATTGTTTTACTTCAACCTAAATAAAATGCTTGTGCAATAATTATATTTTCTCTTTTTTTTTTTCAGATATTCTTTTCGAGTTACATGTTTAATGCACTTTGGAGCTTATCCATTTGACATTCAGACTTGTTTATTCACTGTGACTTTCAGTAAGTAATCAATCCTCCTTTCATTCTAATTTAAAAGTATTAATGAAATTCATCCAAACATTGTTCCATTTATAATTTTAAATCGAAAATATGCAGTTCAAACTGCCCAACTGCACATTCAAAACTAGCTTTTTGTCGAACCTAATTTACACTCTCATCAAACTGATGATCAAAAGGATATATAATAGTGTTATTTAACTATAAAATAAATTTTGAAGGACTTCTATAAATTTCATCCCCCAAGACATTTGGCGATCAAAGAGTATGTCTCATTCTTTTAGGAAGCTTCTTTTATTCTTCGTTTTACAGAATTTCTGGAATTAAAAGTAAAAGTAAATAATAATTATAGGTGATATCCATGGCAATTTCTTTACCATTTTCAAAATAATTTTAGTCCTTTAAAAAAATTATAAACAAATACTAAATATATATAAATAAATTAAATTAAATTAAAACAATTTTGAATATATTTATCTAATTATATGGGTATGAGTTGATTATTTGGCATTCGACTTAGTGACGATCTAGTTAAAAAACAGTCGGTAGATATAATAACACAAATTTAATGAGTTAGTCAATATTACCCAGTTCAATGACCACGAGGCGTTAAATTATAAGATCTCTATTTTTGAAATTAATTGATAAAATATACAATACTTTATAATTAGAATACATTAAAAATGCAATTCCTTGAAAATACAATTGACTCCAAATGCAATGTTTTAAATGTATTATAAGATTATTTTCTCCATTCTTTCCGACCTTCGTGATGTAAGTTGAAGCATACTTTATGCTATTCGAGATGTCCAGGATTCAAGGCGAGGGCATTGCACATTTTTCACGTCTCTTGCTTCAAAAAAAAATCTAATGACTTCACAAGTGGTGATAGTCACCACCAGGATTTGGCGATGGGGTCCCTAATCCCCAGTCACCCTTTGAAATTTTCCTTTCCGCATGCCTTCGTGGTGTAAGTTAAAGCATAAGCGACAGGGATTCGACAGGTCCAGGTGCCGACGAGGGGCACTGCATATTTTTCACGTCTTCTGCTTCCCATCCCCCTAAAAAAAACAAAAAACTAATGAATATATATTATAATAAAGCAAATAATGATAAAGTAAGAGTAAAGAAAACTATAAAATGAAAATTTGGTGTAATGCACCATATCTTCCAGGTTGGGGGGGAAGGAGAGTATTAAGTAATCTTCTATATTTGGCATTTAAGTTCTTTATTCTTTCCTTACGCAACCCCCAATCACACTTCTGAAAAAAGATTAGATTTCTAAGTAAAACTGTTTTGAAACAGCGAACAGCAAGAGATTTTAGTTTTTAATAAGCTTCTTTCCTTCAATCAAAAATAAAAGCCTGAGGAGATCACACACAGGTGTACTCCAATGTCAGTCTATCGTCTTTCCTATGCAACGATTCAATTTTACCTTGTGTTCGAGGATTATCGCCTAATACATAACGTAAAAACTGTAGGATTAAAATATCTGCAATAAATAACACAATCAGCAATCTGGAAAGTACAGTAAACAACCAGACATGGGAGTAGAAAAGATCTGAGCAAGGAGGGGTGTGCAAACGACTTGAGACTGAGAAAACTAAATCAGATATGACAATTAGTGGCCGAGTGGAAAGCCTACTAGTCCGTTTCGAGATTTTAAATTCTTACAAACCGGCTGATTGTACGAATGTTTGCATGGTGTGTGTATGTATAGCATAAATATAATCCAGTTAATTATACAAAAGTCCTAGGCAAAGATACAACTCTCCTTACGCAGATAGCCTGACTCTCTTTGCTGTAAACTAATAAAGGAGTAAATAAATACTGCACTCGAATACATGAGGTGGAAGGCTGAAATTTGGAGAACAAAACGAAAATAATTCTGGGCTTGTTTAACTTAAATTTTAACTCGAACTGTAAAAAATTACCTTCTACCTGTGCTAAATATTTTTTTTTTGGCTTTTTTTTTTTTTTTTTGCTAAACTCTTCGTGTGGCATCTCTAAGATAACCGCATGCTGCAGTAACAGAGAAGAAAATACTGATAAATTGTCGCTGGAAATGTGTTGCCCCATTGATGGTATTAAAGAATCTAGATAAGACATTGTTAAAGCTCTTTTATAAAATTCGTCAAATTCAAGATTTTTTTCCAAGGGCGGACATTAGCCATTATAGGCGTTGGCCACTACTAAGGCCGGAAGAGATGGTCACTTTATTATGGAGCCTCCTAATAAATGGAACTTCATTGCGTTCTATGAGGGGACAGATAATTTACACCCGTACTTTCTCCTGGATTCGAACCCGGGCCCTTTCGGTGGGGCATTCAGAGTCACTAAACACTTTCCAGTCTAGGCGGCTCAATTTTAGATAATGAACAATTTAATAGATGTTGCCGTCTTACACTGACTGACTGATAACTTATAGCCAGAATACCACTGAGATCAGTAGTTTATCTGGCTCAATCAAATTTATGCCGGATGAGCACAATAACATAGAACTATCTTCACATAATGTCCGCAGTAAGGAGGAGAAAGACGGATAAAGAATAGGAAGACCAGCAACGCAAGAGCTCACTAGCAAGTAACCGGCCAGGTAAAGGCGTGTCTAAGTGGGAGTCATAAAATGAGTGTAGTTGTCTTACAATACCTGCATTTTCAGCTTAATACTTAAGTTTTAAAATAATGTACTGGTGGACAATAGAATATATCGGCAGAAAACACCTGTTGCTTTCAGATGTTCATAAAAATGTGAGCTAAAAATTTGTTTATGCATGATATGAGGATGAAGAATGCAAGCTTCGTGCAATGAAGGTTCGTCTCCTTGGTATCTTCTCAAAAGATACGGCCAACATGAATCTTTTTAACGAAAGAGATTCGTCATATAAGATATCGGGTCATTACATTGCTGAATGCACTATTATAGTTCTCTAATACCTATGCCTATAGTATCAAAGGAAGCCAAAGTAATGGTAGTCCTTTCGACAGTCCTTTTCACACATCGTCGCCCCGTTCAACATGAAAAATTTCTTAAACTAGAACATATGGTGTAGCTGTACTATTCCTAACAGCGACGCGGACAATATGATTGTCATCTCGGGTATTGACGAGTATTTGGATTGAGATCCCGAATGCCAATTTGTATGATCCTCTTGGGACCATCGAAAGTAATTTCTCATACCAATAATTGGATCTCGACCAAAACAAGCAGAAATTGTGCTCAAGGATAATCCGCAATCTCAACAAGATTGAGTTTGCCTTTTTAAGTTTTTTCAGCTTTTATTATGTGTATGTCATGTAATTCTAATAATTTGCATATCCCGTATGTTTATCTTTCATTCAAATTTCAGATTTCTTGTACGCTTGTTACAGTTTTAATGTCCTGTAGCGTTTTTCAACGTTGCGTTATCACGCATACATCAATAAAACATGTTGTGGTTAGACACTCATTAGTTAGTTCTTAATTTGGAACTAAAAAACGAAAATTCGATCAGAAAAGATGCGGAATGTCAGTTTCAATAAACTTTTAATAAAACTTTAAATAATGTTTTATTTAAATTTAAAGTTTTATTTAATAATGTTTAAGAGCATAATGGTTTATCCATTTTAAAGTTTGATCATTTATAAATATTTATCAAATTGAGAAAACGTTTTTAGGATTTGTGTTTCACAAATATATGAAACAAGCTGAATAATATAAATGAAATGCAATTTGATTTCGTCTAGTGTAATAAATTCTGTTTTTTTATACGCTTTAGTGGGTACATCAGATGAAGAAGCAGTCTTGAAGTGGTATCAAGACGAAAATTCTGCTTACTCCTCGAACCGAAGCTCTATTGTTTTCGTGAAGCATATTGAGCCACTGCAATTCAGTCTAGGAAAAACTGTCACTTACTCAGTTATACTAAAAGAATATGTTGGTGAGTCCATGAAAATACGCTAGCAGTATACAGAAGCTGTTCGCACAATTTTAGACGATTTTCATTGCAATTACAGAAATATTTGAATTCGAATTTTTATGCTTTAAATGTATCTATTTGATAACCCTTATTCTTCACCATCTTTAAACATCGTAATTTCCAAGACAATAAAGCCTTTTGCAGTATCGGAAGAGGTATTTTATCCTATTGTTCTCGAACTGCTTTCCAAAGTGAGAGGAGGTTGCATGTCGACGTTTGGAAAACCCCGCTTTATAAAAGTCCCAAAGCGCAAAAATACATTGGTGATAGATCAGGAGAATTAGTAGGCATATAAGGGAAGAGTATGACCTTGACACCCGTTTCTTGTTCTATTTTTTCCAAGAAATTGACAGTAGATTTTGATGTGTCGCTGCTTGCTTTGTCTTTAGGCAATTCTACTGATTTATCACACTATGTGTAAAGAGAAGGTATTTCATATTTGAAAATTGAGTACAAAATATGTTTTTGATAATATGTGGAGTCGATCTTAATACTTATTTTCACTCTCTTTATTTTCAATTTGCCATTATATAAAAAATCAGGAACAATCATAAAACCTTTAGAAAAACTTATTTGAATTAACTTGAACCATTTTTCAAGATTTTTTTTCCTCCTTTCTAGATGATTATAAATGCATTTCATTTTATTGCAGTCATTTACTTACACCTAAGTGACACTCTATAGTGACAATGTTTTTTCATTTTTGTCCCTATTGTCTTATGTTGCTGTGGCAGTTAATGTTTCTCATAACGAATTATGCAGCGCGTTCTGCATTCAGCGATATGTCGCGGAGAAAGACGATGCGCCTTATGTTTTTTCGCTTTTTAAGATTCAGATCAGCCCTAATCATTTTGTTTACAGTTGACACTGAACATTTTAATGATTTGTTTGCAACTGTCCTTTGAATTGGCGGAATTATTTTTGACATAATAGATCTGTTATACACTGACTACCAATAACTATTTGGACACCTATGCAAATGACGATATCTGCGGTCCTAAGGTACGTCACGGACTCCGCCGGTATATATCGTGTAGGAAACAGCATCGGCTTTAGTCGCATGCAAGATGTCTCGTAGTTCGGAGCTCTCTGATTTCGTGAAAGGTATAATTATCGGGCATCACAAATGTGGCCGATCCTTAAGGGACATATCTAGAGATCTTAAGTACCCAAAATCGACAGTGGCCTATGTGATTAAGAAGTTGAAGGTGAGCGGTGATTATCAGAATGGGCCCCGAGTCGGCAGACCAACGAAACTGGGAGATATAGAGACCGACGAATGCTGTCCAGAGAAATTCGGAAGAACCGCACCCAACCGATGGCCCTCATCCGCAAGGAGTTTCAACAGGCATCCGGGAGTATTGTTTCAATGAATATCATCCGTAAGGAAGCACATATGCTTGGTTTTCATGGTCGTACTGCTGCCCATAAGCATTTGGTCACCAAGTCCAACCGCGCTGCTTGGTTAATGTGGTGCAAAGCACATCGAAATTGGACCGTAGATCATTGGAAACGGGTTCTTTGGAGTGACGAATCAAAGTTCACCTTTTACCGTTCGGATGGCAGGGTCTGGGTCTGCCGTCTACCTGGAGAACGTCTCCTTCCAGAATGCATTGCGCCAACAGTCAAGTTCGGCGGAGGTGGAATTATGGTCTGGGGGTGTTTCTCCTGGTATGGGCTGGGACCCTTGGTCCCCATTCATGGTAAGCTCAAATCCGATGCCTAATGCACTATTTTGGATGACAATGTGCTTCGTACGTTGTGGCAGTTTTACGGGTTGGACCCCTGTTACTTTCAGGACGACAATGCCAGTTGTCATGTTTCGACGTTAACCACGGCTTGGTATGATGCCAATGGAGTTCATCGAAAGGACTGGCCTGCCCAGATTTCATACCTGAACCCTATCGAGAACCTCTGGGACGAGTTGCATCGCCGAATTCAGGGGTGCACTACCCGTGCAAAATCGGTGAAGGAACTTCTATGTCTTCTGCAAGCCGAGTGGAAGAAAATAACACTAGCTGTCATACAAAGACTTGTGGAAAGTATGCCCCGGAGGGTCCACGCTGTAATTACCTCTGGTGGAGGCTCTACCAACTATTGATTTTGAATAAAGTTAGTTTTTCTTTTCTATCTCAGGTGTCCAAATACTTATTGGTAGTCAGTGTATAGTGAAACTGGAGAATTTGCTGAGGAGAGAATTTAATATCTTAATTGTAATTATTAGGAAACTAAAATTATTCTACTGTAATTTTGTTTCTTTATTTAATAGGGCTTTTACGAGTATTTCACTAAATTCTTACCTGAAAACAAGTGCTTTAATGTTACTTTTGTTAATTTCTAATTGAAAAATAGGAACAAAAAGAAATATTTTTGTGTGTAAAAGAAATCTGGAGAGCTCAGCAATTTTCTGAACCATTCCGTGCTCTCGAAATCTTAAAATGTTCCAGAATATTCCCTATTGTCTTATGTTGCTGTGGCAGTACCTCCTACATACAGTATGTATGTAGTAGGTACTGGCTGTGGGGGGATTGAGTACCTGTTCTCCTTGATTAATGGTCAAGGGTTAATATTAGGTTACGCGGGAAGGTCAATGAGGTTGGACTTGGCTCTGTCCAGCTTTGGCTCTCTGGTTTACTGGCCGAGCCTGCGCAAGGATTGTTTTTGACTGATTTGGCGGAAAAGTGGTATCAGTCGTGTTTAGGGGATTTCGGTATGCTCGTTGTTTTTTGTGAGCGCGCGAAGGAGTTCGTGCCCTAGTCACGCTTTACTAGTTTTCCGTGAGGTTAAGATCTAAAATAATGCTTCCTAATCAGTCTTACTATTGGGGATTCTGAAGAACCGAAAATTTTTTTGCTCATTCCCAATTTTAAAAGGATCTAGAAAATGCTTCATAATCGTCTAGATTTTCTAGGAAGTTAAATGAACTGACATTAAAAGACTTTTTCGATGTGTCTTAAAAGAGTGCGTAATCTCGAGCCTTTTTGCTTGTCTGCCATAGGGAGATGATCTAAAACTACGTCAGGATCAGATTTTTCCACTGAGGATTCTAGAAGACTGAAGGACCCTTGCTTATTCCCAGTTTTAGTAGAATCTATAAAAATGCTTCAAAATTGTAAAATATTCAGGAAGGTCAGTGAACAAAAATTAAGAAAATAACTTCTCTCATCCATGACAAAGAGTTTGTGATTTTGTCGCTTTTGAGCCTGTTTCTACAGATGACCAAAAAGTACTTCCTGCTAGTTGAGCTACCTGATAATGCTTTCGATGCGTGTAAACTATGCTTGTATCCCGTTGACTAGATTGATGTCGATGACTACTCTGCCTGCCGGCGGTGTCAATAAGCTTGACTACTATTTCCTAATTTCGACAGCTGTCGAGATCCGGACACCTTTGAATGTTGTGTTGTTGTTAACCCCCATGGGTTCACACAGTTTTATCGACGTCTTCTATGAAGTTTCCATCAAACTCTTCCTGTGGTAGAGTAGACATTAACGCCTTCCTTTTTCCCCCTGAGTATGGAGTCTACCCGAAGGAAGGATTCTCTTTCCGTACCTGTTTCATGCTACCCACTTTGGGAAGTGTCTACCAAGCTAAGTACTTCCTTATTAATATATTTCCTGTCTGATTTTGAGTCCGCCTAACAGCTTAATGTTTGATGAATGGCTAATTTGTTGAGTTCTGATTTATGAATGTAACCTACTAAACTTTCCTAAAGTCTAATTTGAATTAACGTTGATATGTCAAAAGTATAACGCCTCTTTCGCCTGGATGGCTGAGGAACAAAAAATTTAGTTTTCAAAGTAAAAATTTTAAATTCTTTTCTCCCTCGAAAATGTGTGTTAAGATACGAAATGTTTTCTGTAATAATTCATTCTAATTATGCTCTTAATACTATAATTATTTAATTTGGTACCGGCCTAGCAATAAGATTTTCTTAATGAAATGCTTTTGTGTAAAAGTGTTAACCATGATTTAAACTTTGTATAATAAATCGGAATATCAAGAGGAAAGTTGAGGCTCTCAATTGTTTATTTTCTTTTTATTTGTTATATATCCTCATGATTGCAACTGGTTCATTTATTTAATGGTTACATGATATGCTTCAGTATATTTAGTTTAACGTCTGAGTATTATACTTTAATTAAGTGTATGGGAGTTCAATCGGCGAGAACCCAGAAAAACCAGTCACAACGCAATATCCCACATACTCGGTTTATTTAATGTTGTATTTTAGATTTTGTTATATTATTTAGAACTATTAGTATTAGTACTTGTCTTAAGCACGGTACCCTCACGTTTCCAATGGTATCTTTGTTATTTAATACATTTAACCAATTTCTTGACCAGTTACTTTAACGTTATTGGTGCCATTATGTTACAATTCAGCAAAATGTTACATATCTTACTTTTGCAACATTCGAAACATTCCGTTTTTTTATCCTTGGATACGTATTTGGAATAATTTTTCCACTTGAAGCTAAATTTTGGCATTTTTTCCCCTTTGTTGCTGACAACATTACCTATCTTAGCTTTAGATGTCGAAAAACCATGGCTGGCTTTCACAACTCCACTTATTACCAAAAAGATATTTTACACCCAATTTTAAAACATGAAATACCTTCTCTTTATACACAATGCCCTTTTAATATAGAGATATGAATACTTTTTTTCGGAAAGAACAGAAACATAGCCTTTCATACATTGCTTCTTTAAAAGCGACATTTTGCATAAAAACAGAACTGTCAAGCAGCAGACGATAATTTTATACTTTCAAAAATATACTTACACTTAAAACAAAATTTCAAGCAGACGATTCTTTTTTACGGCAAAGCAAAATCGTCTAAAAAATGTGCGAACAGCCTCTGTAGTCTATTAATTTAAAGATATTTAGACTGTGCATTAATATAAAATTTTATCTAATGAAAACTCAAATTAAAAAAAATGAGATAAAAGTTGCGAAACTTGTAGATCTTGCTATGGAAAACTAACAGGAATGTTTATTTGTCAGCTTTATTTATAAGTTTTTATTGAAACTTCAACCCCGTTTAGTCCGCAACTAATTTACACTATAGTCAATATCAAATGCATTTCTAGAAATAAAACTAATTTATTGCCTGCATGGAAAGATAAAAAAATTTGCAATGTGTTTCAAAGCTACATGTCATTGTCAAGTACATTATCAGATTTTTGCCACCTGTGACGTAAAGCTCCTATATGACAAGTACGCAGTTAATGAAGCTAATCTCGGTCTGCAGAATAATACTCATGTGGATTAGTTTATATGCCAGATTCCATAATACTGAGCATGAAAGTTCTCTTCACTTTTTACGATGCAAATTAAAGTAAAAACTTATTTTCGTGATAAAATAATCTGCGGACTGTATTGGTCAAAGAACAGGTTTTCCACGTGATCTTTGACAACTGCAGGGCATCACCATCATTGTTCACTATCCTAAAATTGGAGTAATACCAATTGCGCCATGGTAGCTCATGTAAAATAAATTAGGCATGGATTAACAAGCATCATTTCAAGAATGTATCCTTCATCCGTTCGACAAAGCCAAAAACTCGTCTGAAGCATACTTCATGCTCATCAGAAGTTTTGAAAAATCTTATTCTAGCTGTACTGTTGTACGGCTAAATTGAGATTTTGAAAATTGAATTGTTAATCAATTATCAAAAATTTTTTTTGGTACAAATGAAGCAATAAAAGGATAGATCTAGTACAGGAAAAAATATAAATATTGGTCTCGCTCATGTGAAAACTGTAGGAAACCTATCTTGTTCAATGACATCAGATGCCAAATTATTACACACCTATCTGGAGTGGTGAATTTCATGCATGCAGTTTTTTCCAACACTTAGAAAGACTGAAGGAAAATATTAAATTTATCATCTAGGATTGATTAATTAAAAATCGGTCATCGTTAAGCAAGACACTATAAGATCTCATACAGTTTTTCATTCATCAAGTTTACCTATATTGTATAGGAAGTTATATTTTATAGACCTAATATTTATAGATTATCCATTATATTATAGATTACCAATAATATTTATAGAAAGTATCATCAAATAGCGAATTCTCATTCGAAAAGATTGTTAAAATAATTTAACTTTAAAATAGCTTATTACTACAGGAAATTTGAAAGATATGCTATGAGGTAATCCCCTTAATCCAGTACAAGCTAACGTATGTGCACGGGTTTTGAGGTCAAGTCATCTGAAAACTGTGTAGAGACATTAGGTATTTTTTTGAAGCAGGAAAGAGGAAAAATTAGCAACGCCTTCGCCGAGAATCGAAATGCGGACCTCTGGAATAGCGGCCCAGCGTGCAGAACCATTACACCACGAAGGCAAGCTAGAAAGGCGGTAGAAATACCTTATATACTCCCCCTTTTAAAGGGCGACTGGGTTTTTAGAGAACGCAATCGCCAAATCCTGGGTGGGGAGAAATCCTCATCAACCACCCTTTTAGTTCGGGCGCCATTGTAGAGGCGAAGTTTGTTACGTCGAGTTGACGCAGTGCAAATTTTAAAGAGTTAATAAAGGGTTTTAACCCTTCTTCTGTGTAGTTTCCTGCTACTCCTGTATTCATACAGAAGTGAACCCACCTGGACCCTACAACTGTCTTTTGGCAAACAGTACATTAGAATATAAACTCAATATTCTGAAAGGCACTCACGTTTTTGATGGTCATCTTCTTATGTTCATCATTAACATCACACATAAGAATCTTTCCAAGCCTTTATCACCTTCACCTTTAGCTCTTAAAATTTATTTATAATTTCTTTCTTTTTGTCTGCCATTTATCCTAAAGGATTAAAGTTTCTAACAATATGCTTTTCGGAAATCTTTTAAGCCTGTCAATAAAATTCAAATTCTAGTTCGTAAAAGACCGAGTACCAAACATTCAAATAAACTCGCAGATCTTTAAAATTCAGGATAAATCTTTGCATACGATCTGTTAAACAAAAGGAAGCTTCCCTTCGATAGCTTCCCATTATTGGCGGGAAAAACAAATTTCAATATTCGAAAGCCAAAATTATTGCTCATACTGCTTCGCCCATTAGTTTGGATTTCTTAGAAGCTCCTGAAATTGTCCTACGTCATCAGTCTTTGTAAGAACGAAATTTGCCCTCCGTTTCATTTCCACGGCTTAAAAAAAATGTTTTCCGAGTCCTACCTCTGCTCTTTCAAATAAGCTCTAATATTAAGTGTTATTATTCACTATTAAATATTTCAACTTGGATTGCACCATACGTGACTTCGATTTGGTTGACTTACGCGTCTTGGGATTAGACTTCGACCTTATTCTATCATCACCATCGCTGCAATGTCATAAATGAAGACATGGTTTGGAATTGTGCGTAGTTCTATGCGAGATTGGGTTTTCGCCTAAGTGCCTGAATTCAGTGATTCGTTCATTTGAGTTACACTCCTACTGCTCACATAATACCACTTATGCTGCATTAAGATGTAATGAAACTGTAGTCATAGAAAAAAATATTTTATTACATTTGCTAATTATTACGTTGAACGTATTCATTTTTATACAAAAATTGTAGATACTCATATCTACAACTGTACTCGCACATGACTTCTTGGCAGAGCATCTCCATCGCATTGGGATCTTTTCGAACTCTGGTGGACCTCTCTCTGATTCCGCAGATCCAATGAATAGAGACCACCTCCGTCGATGTACGCCACTTCTTAATGACTCTAAAACTTCGCTTTATTGGCGTGCTAGAGAACTTCTGAGGCAATGACTTCGGTCAATTTTATATATTTTATGTACACTTTTTATTGTTAGTTTATATTTTTGCATTTGCCTCGTCGCTGGAATTTAAAAAAAAATACTTTGCTGAGAATTGAAACAGTTGCGTGATTTTGCTTCGTCTTAACATCACACATGGAAGAAGCCACGTAAAGATCAGTAAATCCTAGATGAAATAACTATGTTAAATGATCTGAATTATTTCATTGTTGGTAAATAAGGGTAAAAAGTTTCGTATTTTAGTTTGATAAATATTCGCTAGTTGCCAGACCTTCAAGTTCTGTTCGAATTTAAAGTTTTAAAATGTTTATATCGACTCGTCAATTTATATGCCTTGAAAAGTGCTAGTGTTAACACATTTATACATACATATGCTTTATACATTAAAAGAGCTTATGCCAGTACAAAAAACGTAACTAGTGACAGAATGGCAAAATGTCTTCAAAGTACGAACACCAACGTTAAAGCGTTATTGCCTTAACTGCTGCCACTAATATTGTGAAATCAATGAGCATCTCTAACCACCGGAGATCACTGGTTTCAGTTGAGTAAGAACTGACTCCTTGTATATCTTATACTTTACTTAGAACGTAAATCAAATTATAATTAATAATCCGCAGAAAATCTTAACCAAGACTAAATTCGTCTATAGTTTACATAACTCTTTACAGAACTTAATTGACCTAATCAGAAGTTGGGGGGGGGATAAACTGATACATATTACGAAAAATTGCAGATTGAATTCATATTCGTTGTGAATTTCTTAAGTTAACCCACGTCTGCCTTCTAAAAATTCTCCTCGAATTCTATTTTGCAGAGGAGTTTTTTTTATTTCATTTTTATTTTATTTTTTTTTTTTAAAATTTTTACTAGTTAAATAATTTGTATTCCTTGGATAATGAACTTTCATTCAATAAGAGAATAACAAACGTATTTCTATAAATTATGAAACTAAAAATGCGTTTTATTTTTCAGAAAACTTTACTTGTTTGATGCTTAAACTCCCTTTCGTGCGCCATATCACTGGCAGCATAATCAATTGTTATATTCCTTCAACCTTGATAGTTATCGTGAGTTGCGTGACTTTCTGGCTGAGACCAGAGGCTGCACCAGCACGAGTGACCCTTAGCATCACTTGCCTTCTCACGTTGTGCACTCAGGTATTGAAAATAAAAATTTTATTTGTTGTTTAATTTTTTAACATATTTTGTAAATATGAATTTTAATTTTGGAAATTTTATGCATTCATAAAATCACAAGTAAATTAGTATTTAATCATCCTAATAATTTAAGCTAGTTGTATACACAAGCATATCATAAACAAAAAATTTTAATGCAATGAGCATCAGCTAAAATTTCTCTCGCTTTGAATATGCTACATGAATTGCAATATACGGTAGGAATATGCCATAAGTATATCCCTATAATTATATCTCGAATCCAGTTGAAACATTAAGTATATATATATATCGACATATCGAAATCTAAACACAGCCTGATAAATCTAAAAATAGCCAAGTATTTCTGTGCAATTAAATTTATATTGTATACGTGCCATTTATAAAATTGTGTAAGAATTATTTGTATAAGAAACATAAACTGGGTTCAACATTGAACACACATTGAAACATTAAAATACACAAGCATGTTACAAAAAATCTTCATCTAATACGCCAATGAGCTTTAAAAAATCTACTACTAATCAAAAATGTGTTGTGAGAAAGCATGAGAAAGCAAACCATTTGTCAAAAACACCTGCCTACTTTAGCAAAACAATATGAACACAATCAATTATACTCCGAAATAATAAAGAACTTCTGTTTTTAATTAATGTTTTATATTTCCTTAATCTATTTATTTATCAGCTCAAAAGAGCTATTAGTCTCGAAACAAGATTTTACGTTTAGTCAGTTTAAATGCCGCTTATTGTAAATGTCTAATTTCACTTTTCATTCAAGTCTTTTCCATTCGGAAAAATGTAAAATATTTACGTTTTAAATTTATTCTGTCTGTTATTGATTGACAAAGTAAGTTGTTTAAAACCAATATAAACTGCTAAGAATATTATTTGGTAAAATCCTAGGAGAGCCCACACCCTTGACGACGAACTGGGAAAGGACGACAACTGCTTCACGCGTTTCTCAAAATAACCAACTTAAAAATAACAAGTCAAAGAATTGTACAAACTCGTATCCATGTACGCATCGACCTATTTTCACTTAAAAAAAGTATCAGAGAATTTCACAAATTTGGAATTGCACACTCCCTTTACTTTGTCCATGTACACATCCATATGCGCCATAACCAAAATCATTCGCTCCCAGGGTGTGGGCTCTGCTAGGATCCAATCTATTATTTTTTTTTCAATCTAATTGATTTAGCACTTAATTGATGATATAGCTAATTAAAAGCATTATATGTTTTTATAGGATATAACTTCACCATGTGAATCTAAATGTATATTCCTCCAATATTCTGTGAAATGTTTTACTATTCTCGATGGGATTTCTATTGGCAATCTTTTCTGATAAATCATCTTAAACTTTAAAAGAGTATTTCTGGGTAGCCATTAAAATCTGATTCTTTAAGACTTTTTAAAATTTTTAATTCTTTTCTTTCGTTTTTTTATTATTATATTTTTGTTTTTAATTATACTTAAGCATTTATAACTAACTAAATGCCTGGTAAACAATATTTTCTGGGAAGTAGATGATGAATCGTCGTTTCCATAAAAGTAATCGTATTCAAACTTCTTAAAAAAATCCATCTTATACGATGCTTTTAACGGAAAAATTTCGGAGTGTTTCAAAATGAAAGAAATTTTTGATTTTTGCAATAGAAACATACGTCATGTATTATTTCATCGAAAAAAAAGGAACATTGTATGTTTTGCAGCTCAATTTCTCTCACTGTGGTAATATAAAGGTAAGTTCTCCTCAGCGCTGGATCAGTTGAGTGCATGAAATGGCGTCAGTAGCGTTTAGAGTCATCTCTATACTCTCAGAAATGAACCACTAGTGCCATTTATCTCTGGAGATTCTCAAAGAGAACGTGCATGTGCCAATTCTAGTATCGCTTTACAAGAATTTCTACAAATATTTATAACTGCTTTGCATTTCATGCATGTTACTTAACTAGAATGCGCCCGGCACGAAATTAATTATTGCTTTTGTTTCATGCCGACGCTCAGGTAGTGCTCGTGTATACTTTACTATCTTACTATGTTATATTACCATGTATGTTATCTTACTGTTTTTTTTAACTGTTTTACTATGATGCAGAAATCATAAACCTATTTTGCATTAAAACAGTCGCTTATGATAGTTAGAAAATCTTCACCATAACCGTTTCTTCCAGTTCAAAAGGATTTTTCAGTTAGATTTTTCTTTCTCAGTTATATTATCTCAGAAGATTATTGAAAATCGCAAAAAAACTTTGTAGTATATTTATATTTTGCATGCCTGATTCACTGTGGAATAATATCCATTGAAACCAAGAAGGAACAATGTCCCATAAATTTAAATACCAGTTAAGTTTACGGTATGATTGGAGACATTCAGGTTATAAGTCATTTTCACCCAAGTTCAGAAATTTACTTGAAACAAATGAAATCAAGAAATAAATATTCACCCAATGGCGAAAATGTAAACATTCTAGAGAAATATGCGACCTATTGTGCAACAGAGGATGTTTACACAATTTTAGAATGATTTCGATAAAAAAATTGTTTTTAATTAATATTTTGGAATAAAAATTTCTGGTTGCAGCCTATTGTTTGAAATGAGAAATAATCTGTGCTACTTTTAAATTTATTCTTTTTTCAAAATGTTGCATGTAAACAGTTTGTAGATTGAAGGATATGTTTCTGCGCTTTCCGAAGAAGAATATTCCAATTCCATAATACCAAAAACGTTGTGAAATGCACGGTATTAAAATATCTAAATGTAAAACAAACAACATTATTAATCAGAAAAGGAAAACGGTCAGTCATGACTTCTGAATGGAAACAAGTCTCCAAATGAATACTCGAAAAAAGGTAAGCACTATTTAATGTGTTTCTAAAGTTAATTAGTTGGTAACAAGAGAAAATCAGCCTACGCAGAAGTAAATGTAAATTGCGTATGCATCTGTAGCAAGCCTCGGTAGCGCAGTAGGCAGCGCGTCAGTCTCATAATCCCTTGAAAGAGATGCATCTGTAGCAACAATATGTAGCAACAATAACTAAAATAATAAGCCAAGATTTAGATCTTAAAAAAGTTAAAACATAATGTTCACCAGCTTTTGCCGAGGCATGTGGCTAAAGAAAAACAATTTGTAGAACTTCGTACAACTATTTATCAGGACATGAATGAAAATCTAGATTCATCACAGAAAACAATGCAATTGCCCGAAGGCACTCTTTTCTGTGATGCGAAGTTTTAGGTTGAAATTCTGCCTGTTTGTCTGCAGAAGGTATTTTATTTCCCATCTACTATGCCCCCCTCAAAAAAAAAAAAAAAAAAAAAAAAAAAGAAAAAGAAAAAAACAGTGGGCCCTAACCGCCATCTGGGTATGCGCTCTCTAGGAGTTACAGGCTTCCCCGAGAGTTTCCCTTTCGGACGCAAATGCCATGCCAAATACAGATTGAAGGAACTTTCAGTTGCATACAGCATCAATAAATCGACATATAACTAAATCCATTGTCAGACTTAGAACTCGCATTAAAGAGGATTGAAAATTGACAGAGTAGGAAAATCTATAAGAACTGTGATATATGCCTGGACAGAGAACTGACAACTACACACATTTTTGATTGTCCATCCATCCTTTCTGAATTGCTAGAAATTGGAATCTTGTTTAATGATGTCTCTATGATAACATTTTGAAGATTGCTAGGGCTGTCATCTCCGCCCATGGCACTATCTGAATAATCATTATCATAGACATTACAATAGCAACATAAATAGAAATACATTGTGATCATTGATGAAGCATGTATTTACCTAAATGACTGCAACAAGTCTATTAACAGTCTATTAAACGTCTAATATTTAAAACGAAGAGAAAAAATGCATAAACCTGGTTTCGTCAATGCACAAAAGGTTTCAGAAAGGAGTTTATAAGTGTCACAAGATCCTCTTACGGTGGAAAATCTAAAAAAAGAGGGAAAAAACTGTTTAAATCAACGTACTAACAAGAGAAAAGTTTACATCCGATATTTACAGAAAAAATTTCATTTCTTCACCCAAGCGATTTTCAAAGAATGAAACTTCCTCAAGAAAAAGCAACAAGTTATACTTCGAAAAGTACTATTGCATTCCTTAACAAAATGAAGACTGATACAGGTATTGCATTTATGCCTTTTTAACGTATTCTTGTGAATTTCCCTGACCTTCCACCTTTGGACTTACTGTACCTTTGATCCCTTGAAAAAAGCACTTTATAAACGCATACCACGACGATTGATAGGCTCTGGAAAGTAATGGGAGAAGAATGGAAATCAATATCCCTGGAAATTTTAAGAAAGCCCTTCTATCATGAAACTCATAGTGCAGACTTATAAACGAAAAAATTAGATCACACTATCAGGTTCAATGTTTCTTCTAACTTTCTTCGGAAACATACAATGACCTGACTAGAACAGAGAGCTTACTAAAGCTATGTTCACTAATTGTAGTAAGTGGACAGGATACAGACGAAGGGTATACAAAACCCTTTATTTTTTTCTTTATATACAATGACTTCCGTACTTCGGAATACAATGACCCTCCACTCGGGGTCTAACTTAAAAGATATCAAAATAAAACTAAACTCTAATTTAACTTTAGAATAAGATTGGCCTTATAATAACAGAAAGCGTATGTAGCACAGAGACTGTGAACACTACAATACGTTTAATTTATCAAGAGGATTAAAACCTCTGGCCTGGAAGGCAAAGTAGCAACTGCGTAACTTCTAAGGTAAGCGGCCTGCTTCGAACTCACGGCTTCCTCTCTTCTGCTTGGCAAAAAGGCCACACTTAAATACTTGGCGTTCGCCAGACAACTTTGCATAAACTCCTTCACGCTTATAATTCTGGCCGGAAGTAGAAAATAAGAAGTGATAGTAAAGATTTAAAATAAAATAAACGTTAGTAAAACTTAAGATCCTTACATACTTCCCGCCAGAGTTAATTAGTTTGAAACTGAGGTCTAAAACGACCTTGTTGAAAACTTTTAGCTCTAGAAACTAACGCGAGGCCAAACTTTTACAAACATAACTTAGCTAGAAACTAGAAAATTTTAAAAGAAAGAAATTTGTTACAATAGCAGCTCCCGGAATATACAACAATCTTTTTTCTTTTTCATCTGTACTGCATCAAAACAGGAGCTTTATTCAATTCTGGTTCCTTCCAGAGATCTGGAAGGAAAACTAGTTTAATGAAATGTTACAGAATGACATTGCAAATAACATATAGAATATACTTTTCTTAACATTCTTATTTCATTCATGACTATTTTAATTATCTCTCCCCGTGCTCTCTGACATGTGTTGTAAAAACACCAAACACGAATGTGTTTCTGTCTATGTGTTCAACACTTCCTCCTATAATCAAAACACTAACGTGTTAAAATTCAACATACGAGACCTCTTAACACACCCTAATTTCAACTCTAGACCCTGAGGTACTATTCTGAAAGTGGCTAACTCTAAAGTGTAGCGTCAGAGAGCCTAACTACATCATTCAACCTTTAACACATATTCACCATGATTTAATCTTTACAGTCACACGAATAACAAATTTTTTAACATTACTTTCACTTTTACCATATCACGGTATTTCTAAACATTCAAAATAACAGTTCACATGTATACAAGAACATATCAAGATGCCGTTAATTTTACACATTTGAAAACATACATTAGTAGTACATTGTTAACTTCTATTCTTTTCAAAGCAAGTGCCAATTCTTTCTACATTGAAATAATACTACATTTCAAAAAGTCTTTCAGACTAAAACTTCTTTCTTGTTAGAATGTTTTAAATAAAATTTATACAATTTAAGTCTTTATACAACGCTATTATACATCAACTTTAGTTTTACGCGCGAGTAATTGAAAAACATAATAAGAAAATCGGTCACAACTCATTTCTCGCCCTTTTGGCGATAAAGGTAGACCTCGCATGAGGTAAAACTTCTTCAAATCTGCCACTTGCAGTAAGAATGAAAGATTAACTTAAGTTTGTAAAGTAACACAAAATTTTACTTATCTTTGTAATATTCAGACATCCTTTTCTGGGCCCAGTCTTTAAAGGTGCCGCAGACCGTTGCTTGGTTGATCCTCCTTCTTGTACGGGCTCGCCCTTCAGTGCTTTCCTCTGGAAGCTTCCGTTTTTCACCACTACGGCCACCCTTGAACATCTTCCTTCTGTCCTCTGCTTGTGGTCTTGGCCGCTTGAAGGCAGCTGGTCTTGGTGGAACCGGGAAACTTCTGTCGTGATCCTGCTTGGACCTCGTTGTTGGCCGTTCAAATTTTTCTTGTACTTTTTCCTCCGCCGCTGATTGCCCTTCCGCAGTTCGGCGACTTTTGCTGCGGAGAGTTCTGTCGGATGAGTCAATCTTCCGTTTCACAGCCGGGTTATAGTTGCCGTCCTTTCTCCCGGTCTTTTCCACATACGTCGTCCTTCTCCCTTCTTCATTCTGGGGGTGTTCGTGAACTCTGTTTTTTGGACGGTGGAACGACTTCTTTTTCTTTGTACCTTCAATTTTTCCGCGGGGCAATTTTCTTTTCACTTGCTTCTGTCTCTCATTGGCTTGCCCTTGTACTTGTCGTTTTCCCACCTCTGGAACTTGTACCTGCGGTGTCTGCCGTACCGGATCCTGCAAAAGATCTGAAAAGATTTGCATTTTATTACGGTCATAGAATGGTTTTATCTGGTCAATGTTTGCGGAACAGGTTTCGCCATTTCTTGCCTTTAATACTACAACAGCGTGAGTTATTTTTTCTATAACATATGGTCCTTCAAAGCGTGGGAAAAATTTGGCAGTTTTATCTTCTGGTGCTGAAGAAAGTGAATGCTTAATTTTTAGTACTTCATCCCCTACTTTATAAGTTACTCCCCGTCGTTTCAAATCATAATAGAGCTTCTGTTTTCTTTGTGCTACTTCCGTATTCTTCTTTGCTTCCTTAATTAGTTTTTCTATATCACCCATTTTAAATTCTGGGGCTCTTTGTTGCACATAAAATAATTTATCTAACGGTGTTATAATCTTTCTGCCTAGAAATAACTCAGCAGGAGTTTTGCCCGTTGTATCATGTTTTGCGGTCCTAAGGGCGAAAGCAAATTCATTGACATAGTTATCCCAGCTTTTATGAAAATTTTTAACATAACTACGGATAATTTTCACTATATTTCTGTTGACCCGTTCCGCTATATTTGATTGCGGCCGATACGGGACCATTTTTAAATGACGTATGCCCAGTTTTTGGCACATGTCTTCAAATATATTACTTACAAATTGAGGACCATTATCCGATATAACTTTTAGGGGCGCCCCGTATTTTAAAATATATTTATTTAAAATAGAATCGGTAACTAATTTCGCGGAGGCTCGTTTTAAGGGAACAATTTCGGTCCATTTACTAAAATGATCAACTATAACAAGGAGATAGCGACTTTTGTTTAACTGACTTTTTGGGAAAGGGCCCAATAAATCGATACCGATTATTTCATTTGGAAATTCGGATTTAATACTATTTAGAAACCCGGCCGGGCGGAAATTAATATAATTAACGGCTTGACATGTTGGGCAGGACTGGACATACGCCCTTGTTAACTTTTGCAGTTCAGGAAAGTAGACTGCCTCGCGTACGCGTTGAGTAGTTTTTCGAATACCAGCATGAGAAGCTAAAGGGCTGTCATGGAGCTCTTGCAGGATATTTAATCTAAGACTAGCTGGGATAACAGGTCGAAATTCGTTGTTGGAATTCGTAGCTTTTGTATAAAATAATAGACCATCTATTAGTTCGTAATGGGCCGCCCTATTTCTTATCGCCACAATATCTTGGTGGCTAAAATTTTCAGGATCCTTCAAATACTCATAAATACTTCCAAACTCAGGATCCTTACCCAGTTCGGTTATTACAGTTTCTCGGGAATTTATTGTACACGCTGTCAGCATTGCAACTTTTACGGTATTACCCTGTTCGTCTAATTTAATTCGTGACAGGGCATCTGCTACGATATTTTCCTTTCCGGGGGTATGCTTGATTACCAGATTATATTCTTGCAGCTTGAGTGCCCATCTTATTAACCTTGGGGATAAATTTTTTCCAGAGTACAATCTAGTTACCGCCGCATGATCAGAATATACTGTTATCGGCGCCTTTCCAAAATAGACTCGGAACTTTTGCACTGCTAACAGAACTGCAAGTGCCTCTCTCTCGGTCGCGGAATAGTTTCTTTGTGTTTGATTTAAAGTTCGGCTAAAAAATGCTACTGGCTGCTGATTTTGCGAAAGTACCGCTCCTACCGCATAATCCGAAGAATCCGCTGAAATTTCTAAATTTTCATCCTTTTCAGGAAATTTCAACACAGGGGCTTGCGTTAATGCTTGTTTTAATTTTTCGAAAGCACTATTGGCTTCGGCCGTCCACGAGAATCTTGCCTTTTTCCTTTTTAATTTTAACAATGGCTCAGCGATAGCCGCAAAATCTTTTATAAAGGACCTATAATATGAACAAAGTCCTAGAAAAGAAGAGAGCTTCTTTGCCGTGTTTGGAGTGGGATACTTTTGTACCGCGATTATTTTTGATTCATCTGTCTCGATCCCTTTTTGCGATATTTTGTAACCTAAATATTTTAATTCAGGGGCTGCAAATTTGCATTTTTCGACATTAACTTTTAGACCGGCCTCATTTAATAAAGAAAACACCTGTCTTAAATCCTGTACATGTTGGTCTAGATTATCACTAGTAATAATGATATCGTCTAAATAGATAAATGTGGACTTTCCGAGAACAGGTCTTAACACAATGTCCATGCATCGCTGAAATGTTGCTGGGGCGCCTGAAAGGCCAAACGGCATTCGCAAAAATGCATAAGTGCCAGACTTGGTTATAAAAGCAGTCTTAGGCACGTCCTCAGGCCTGATCCCTATTTGAAAATAACCATTCGTTAAGTCTAAAGTTGTCATAAATTTGGTTGATTTTATGTTCCTTAAAATTTCTTCTATAATCGGTAACGGATATACCGGATATTTCGTTATGGAATTTAATTTACGGTAATCAATAGCGAATCTCCACCTTTTTGGATGCTCCAAAGGATAATCATTATTTTTCTTACATAAAACCACCGGACTAGCATAACTACTTGAGATAGGCGTTACGATCTTTTTACGTAGCATATCGGTAATATGCCATTCTATAATTTTTTCCTTATTCTTATCATACCGGTATGGTTTTTGACGAACCGGCAATGCATCTCCGGTGTCAATACTATGGTTAGTAACCTGGGTAAATCCTGGAATATCACTAAATAAGGAAGCAAATTCACTTACCACTTGTCGGATTCTATCTTGCTCGTCATTAGGCAGGTGGTCGAGATTTACCCTTGGCGGTTCAACCTTTTCTACACGCACTGGCTTCATCGTCAGCTTAAGAGACGCTTCATTAAAATCCAGTGTAGCTTGTGCGTCTGAAAGAAAGTCTATTCCTAGTATTAAGTGTGCTTGCAAATTCTTTACTATAAAAAACATCACCTTTACTTGTTCGTCCTTGATACGGATGTACAAAGGTACTTTACCTACGCACTTACATTGTTCTCCTTGCGCCGCTAATACTGTTGTATTATCCGCATTATATATGCGGTATTTGCGAAAATACTTTCTAAAAAAGACTTCTGCCACACAGGAACACTGCGCGCCGGTATCCAGGAGTGCGGTGGCCGGGATATTATTTACCAAGACTTCAATCTTCGGAAGAGTTAAATTTTTCACCATTACTGTATTTAACTTGTAGGAAGAGGGGTTTTCGTGGCCTTCGGATTTCCGCACCCTCTCGTCAGCAGAAATCCGTTTTAGTTTAAATTATTTTTTCTTTCGGTGCTTTCCTTCTTTCTCCACTGGCCTTGAGACTTTTTTCCTGGGTTGCTATTGAACTGTCGACGTTCGCCGGCTGTTTTTGAATGCTCGGGTTTCCTTGCCCACTGATTCGCTTTTTCTCCGTAGCCATGTGCTTGAGTTTGCTGTAGTCTTGGCGTACCAAATTGGTTTCGCTGTTGATATTGGCGTCTTCTTTCGACGTCCGCCGTTCTTCTACTTTCAAACTGGATTGCTAGCTCAAATAATTTTTCCAGTGTAGTCGGATTTCTCAATTCAATAAAGTCTTGCACTTGGGGTAGTAACCTCGGCAAAATCACTTGAATTATTTCAGGATCCGGACGGTTTCCATACAAGAGCTTGAAAACGTGAATTTTTCTTAAAATAAACCTGGAGAGCTTTTCCATTCTTTGTTGATATATACTGAAAAGTTCTGTTTCTAATTTCGCACGATCCCTTACAACAGGGAAGGCTTTTAGTAGGGCAGTCTTGAAATTTTCGTAGGTATAGGTGGGACTTCCTGCTTGACCCAAGAGACTTCTGCCGATACATTTGAACCAGTTAAGCGCTTGGCCCCTCAAAGCGCTGGTAGCTAAGGTAACTTTTTGAAACTCGTGCACGGGGTAGAGCATGAAGTGGTCATCCAATTTTTCCAAAAAACTGGTTACCTGTGAGTGTCCATTAAACGTTGCTTCTGGTTTCATCGAAGCGCGCATGGTCTGGACAATATACCCAAATCCTTCCAGGGCGGCAGCTGGCATTTCTGGATTCTGAGCTGTTTCTGCAGGCAGCACAGGTTCTTCTTGAAACTCGGCCATGGTTATTCTTCGTCGGGCGCCACTATCAGGTTCAATGTTTCTTCTAACTTTCTTCGGAAACATACAATGACCTGACTAGAACAGAGAGCTTACTAAAGCTATGTTCACTAATTGTAGTAAGTGGACAGGATACAGACGAAGGGTATACAAAACCCTTTATTTTTTTCTTTATATACAATGACTTCCGTACTTCGGAATACAATGACCCTCCACTCGGGGTCTAACTTAAAAGATATCAAAATAAAACTAAACTCTAATTTAACTTTAGAATAAGATTGGCCTTATAATAACAGAAAGCGTATGTAGCACAGAGACTGTGAACACTACAATACGTTTAATTTATCAAGAGGATTAAAACCTCTGGCCTGGAAGGCAAAGTAGCAACTGCGTAACTTCTAAGGTAAGCGGCCTGCTTCGAACTCACGGCTTCCTCTCTTCTGCTTGGCAAAAAGGCCACACTTAAATACTTGGCGTTCGCCAGACAACTTTGCATAAACTCCTTCACGCTTATAATTCTGGCCGGAAGTAGAAAATAAGAAGTGATAGTAAAGATTTAAAATAAAATAAACGTTAGTAAAACTTAAGATCCTTACAACACATTTAAGACATTTACATTTTAAGCATTAATTAAATGGCCTCGAAATATTTCTATAAATGTGAAACAGCTTCTGTGCATTAGCATCGGACAACATGAATAAAATACATCCATAATATATAAAGAAAGTAAATCCATACGATACAAAGAAAGAGTGCATTAAAATACAAGCAAAGAAAAAATTAGTGGCAGAAATGCAAATGGAGAAATTTTGCGAAAACTTCCTTAAGATAGATGAAATCTCAATATTATATAGAATAATGAGTCAAAGTCTTACTTTACTTTTTACCTATTAGGCTTCAAATCGATAGGGTATTTAAGTATCTCTTCTTTTTCAGTCGATCCACAAACTCATTACATTTTTATTTAACGTTTTAATTAAAAAACGCAAGTACATGTAGTGTTACAATCATTAGGCTCTGTAAAAAGTAACAATTATGCTCTGTAAACTGTAATACAAACCAACAATATTGAGAAAATTTAATTTAATGTAATGAAAATTGCCTCTTATATTGCTTTCTTAAATTTTATGCAGATTCAGCAATATAAATCTCACCTCCCTCCAATAAGCTACGTGACGGCTTTGGATATCTGGTTCTTTGCATGCATTATTACTGTATTCTCAACTCTGATAGTTTTCGCTGCTTCATACGAAGCATACTATGCTAGAGAAGTAAGTTAAGTTTGTTGTTATACCTTACTTCAAGGGAACAGAAATGCTATTAGAATTACTTAAGTTATCTTAACACTTTTTATATAAACTGTGTAATTAGCATCCCAAAAAAGCTAATCTTCTAATCTAATATGCTTATTCAGTTATGCTCTTCTAAAACGTAATATTTTGTTTAAAAATGGTATGTAAAATATTTTGTAAAGTATTTCTCATGTTTACGAAAACATTGCTAACGCAAAAGCATAAGTTATAAGCTGAAGATATATCTCTCTTATATTCTATACTAGAAACTTAACAAATCGTTGTACAGATAGAAATTCATTTGGTTTCCTTTTACAACATTGAGCATAGAGCTTTTCTATACAGCATGCTTTAGAGCAAGGGTTCATAAAATTTTCTAAATTTACCGAATGAGCTAAATAAAGTACTTCTAGCAAAGTTTCAGTTTCTGGAATAGATTACGTATTCGTTGTAAATGTCTTATGCATAAGTCTTGTCAGGATATTTTAGACTAAGTGTTTTATGGACTTTCATTCAGATCCTCCATGAAATTTAAACAGAATTTTAGATTCAATAAAACTTTTTTAATTTCGAGAGTGATCAATCAAATGTCCTTTTCTTCAGGAGCGAAGCATACTTTTTAATAAGAGAATCGCTTGAAAATATTTTCTTGATTTCAGTTTCAAAAAGGAATTTAAAATTTTCTACGCTTTTTATACATTTTTTCCTGATCTGTTACATAAGGCCTAATCGTATAATTTAGCATTCTGAGCTCTAAAATACAGTGTCAAAGCAATTGAAAATTAATTGCATAAAAATTCCTGTGTAATTTAAGCGCTTGAATAAAAGAACTTCCTGTTCACAGAATGAAAGTTGATAATTCTATGTGCATCCAGTTTTACCTCTGTTACGATTAATTTAAATGCATAAAATATTATGCGACTTTAACCACGTATACCCTTAAATCACTAATGCAAAAAAAAAAAACTTAGAGACTACCAGCAGAGGAAATTTAATAAACGAAAGCAATTATTGATAATCGAACTTCACTTTTATAATATCATTCTAAGAATTTTAAGAATAAAATAAATGTGTAAGTAGGATACATCATTGCTAAATATAGTCTAATTTTTAACATTTTCATGCAAGGAATTTATGACATTGATTCTGAAACGATATAAGTACACATAACAAACTACCTAACATATGTTTCGTAGCAACAACTCACAACAGAATATTTATGCCTTTTTTTAATTTGAACATTTTCCGGATATTTAGCTGATTCCGGATATTTAGCATAATTTTTTTCTTTAGTATTTTTTCTAAATTTATCTGTTTCAATAAACAAAGTAATTCTCTCACTAGTTTCTGCTTCACAACCTAATTTGAATTTACCTTTGAACAATAATTTTCTTCATGTAATCTCATTAAGTTTCCTCTTCATTAAAATTTTAGATTTAAATGAAAATTTTTTGCTCTAAAGAAGTGCACATATTTAGAATGTATAGAAAAAACTGCTAATTTTATTTCTCTTATGATATGAATATTGAGAATAAAGGTAAAAAGATATAAAGTCAGGACTGGCCCTAGAGCTATTGAGGCAGAATTTTAGAAATTAGTGAAGCACTGAGCAACAAAATTAAAAGATTACAGATTAGGTTGGCATAATTTTCTTTCTTTTTAATAGAAAAATTCCCTTCTACAGATACCTGTCCATGGGACAAGATTAGAACTTCTTTTGTAATTTCCCACCTTGTATCTAGTGAAAAGTCGAGGAAATAAAGTGAAAATAAACATGTTAAGGAAGAGACTTTTTAGGATCAAAAGTAGAAAATTTAAATAACTTTGTTTTCACTGTTCTTTAATTCCAAAAGAAAAGAAATTCATTACAAATATCCTGTAAAACCTATCCATTTTCATTTTAATGACATGTCGAAATTTTTTATTTTGTCACATTTATCTATAAATCTTGTTTTCAAATCCTTCCGAGGTGCTAGGTCTAAAAATTATCCCACTCTGTAAGAGCAAAGAGTCAGAAGATTTTTGAATAAAAAATTTAGAAAACAAGAGACTAAATTGAATTTTTAAGAGAAACCTGACACACATTTGAACAGTTTGAAACAACTAGACTGGGGAGGGAGAGAAACTTCTGTAAAAATATAAAAGAAAACAGATAAATTAGTATTTCAATAATTAAGTACCTTTTTTGCTTTTTTTAAGAGGTGCTTCAGAAATGGTGTTTTATCGTATGAATTATCTTCTTTATTTTTTCAAATCAAAATATTTTTAAAACATCAAAGTGGAAAGTAATGTCACTTTAAAATCTGACATGAGAAAATAAAAATGTTTTATTTTAATGCTATTTCCTAATTACAATTTTAATAGATTATCGTTATTTTAATGATATATTATAATTTTTTATGTTTGTAAAATATGAAAATAAATATCGAAAAGTTCGCAAATCTCCGGATCAAAACTTTTGTATACAAATTGATCTTGAATTCGGTAAAATGTTGAAAAGTCGCTAAATTTAGCACCGCATAATAAAAGAAATCATATACCAAACAGGAAACGTTATTTTGATGTGATATTTTATGAACTCTTCATTCTAAAAAAGAAATAATTTTGAAATGCTTCAAGAGAAGCAGGGTTTCGTGCCCAAAAACTCGAAAATCGCACCGTTTATATTAGAAGCAGGAAAAAATTCAAATGATAACCCATAAAATACATATTTGTCAAAGAGTCACAAAAATTATTTCTCAAAAATGTTAATTAACATTCAAAATTAATCGTAAAAAACAAATAGAAATGTCAGATAAGTGAAATTAAGGACTTTTAAGAACCAAAAGTCGTTTCCACAAAACAAAACAAAAACAAAACAAAAAAAAAACCCTAAGCACTTTTAAGTTCTTTTAAAGGCCATACAAATTTTGGTTTCCCATCACAACAAAGGGAGCCACCTGTTAATTTATCTGATGCTTGTAGTAATATATTGATTATATACAAAATATACAAAATATTTTGATTTGAAAATGTGGCAAATGGTGTATTACGTTTGAAGTGATGAAGATGCAGCCGTAACAGTTTCCTTAAAATAAAATGGTAGTCCATCTTCTGCATTCAAATGGCCATTACAATATTTTACTCTGTATCTATGGAAAGTTTGCCTATAAATCCTCCTACATGTGGCCCATGTAACAGGTGTGTCGCAAAGGCAAGTGATGGAAAAGCTCATCAAGGTAAAATTGTTAAATAAGAGTATGCCACTTGATTTTCACGGCCCCTGCGATAAACCGTGCAGTTTTGTAACAAAAAAAAAAAAAAAAAAAAAAAAAAAAGAACGTACTTTTACGTATTTGACGAACCGTGTGATATCATAATAATCGTTTTTGCAGTTTAAACATTATAGAAAAACGTGTTCAACTTTTAACTTACCGAGTAGTGCGGAAGATTCCGTATAGTTTTCCCAGGAAAAAGATATATTACCTCGCAAACGAATATGTACAAATGGCCACGAAATGAAACTATATGTAAACGAAAAAAATGTAGCGAAACATGAAAATTTATAAAAGAAAAGAGCCCATTCGATTCAACAACTGGTTCAGTGGTTCCAAACACCATTCCTAACCACTCTGCTTTTCTCTAGTGTTGGGCAGAGGAACTAATGCCACTTAAGTGGTGCGATACAACTCAACATCTGTCAAAATACGACGATTGACTGGAAATATTATTATAAGAGAGATTGTCCGATAGATTTACTTCGACAACCTAAAGAACGAATAAGTGGCTCTGGAAAACTAGTCCAGCTTGAGGATAATTTGTTCGTGGGAAAAAAAAAAAAAAAAAAACGCTGGCAGGCTACTTCCACAGCAGTATATATTCGGCGGATTAAGTCGTGAAAGTGGCGAGTGCTTGCTTTTTCAAGTACCAAATCGAAAAGCAGGCACACCTATATCAACGACGGTATAACACAGAAGGATCAAAGATATATTCAGATTGTTGGCGACAGACGAGCCAACAATCAATAAAACAGACGAGCTTACAGCAATTTAACTGTGAATCACACATTTAATTTTGTTGATCCAACAATGGGTGCTGACACCCAAAATATGGGAAGATTGCGAGGTTCTGTTAAGTGGCGAAACAAAAAGCAAATATGCCTCTACATCATCAGAGTCGTATCTTTCCAAATTCATGTAGCGGAAATGTTTTGGGAAAGAAAAACCTTTTAATGCCGCACTAAAATCAATCGCAGACACAAACTACATGGTACGTAGTTTAAACTTGGCAATAATCTTAGCGCTTTGATAACGTGGGCCGGAAAAATCAAGTAGCACCGATAAAAGCATATATATATATATATATATATATATATATATATGTAATGATATCTTTAAATCGATTGATTAAATTAAATTCTACTCATATTGCTTAATAATGTGTTGGCGATTCTCTACCTAAATTGCATCCCTGTTCCTAAATTTTGGCGAAATCCTTTCTTTATTATAAATTATATTAACCTGTTGGCGCCCGCCAAATCATGAAACTCATAAATCTGTCATATTACATAAAAAGTCCTTAAGAACACTCCTGATGAGGAGATAGCGTCACCTCGTGATTTCAATTAATATCGCTGACTGGATAAGCCATGGACCTTATAAGAAATAGACTAACCCTGTAGGCGAGGCGCGCGTCACTGACATGTCGGCAAGAAAGAGTAGGGACGATCTGGTTTACTTTAACATTGAAACCTATGGCGTTTGTATCACATAACTCTTTTTAATTATTAAATGTGATACGTTGTATAGTGATGAGATTATGAAACCCACAGTTTTTTCCAAATAGAATTTAATATATCTCATTAAAGCACTTTTTACTGCATTTCGCGCATTTATTCCACGCGTAATTCTTGTACAAACATCTTTACTTTGGTAAAACGGTAAAAACACTAAGCACAAAATTTATGAACTTAATTTTGTGTAAAAATAAAATAAAATTAAATAAGATTGATAGTACGTGATGCTTTGAAATAAATAAGGTAAAATTAAACAAGATCTGATATTTTTTTTTTTCTTTTTAAATTTAATGAAAATTTTCAGACAGTGATTTTCCAAAGTATAATAACATTACAAAACGATCATATTTATTTGATTATATGATCATTAAATTATTAACATTAAAGTGGATTAGTTATTTTAATAATTCATAAAATTCGGAGCATAAAATTTTCTAAGCGTAATGAAGGAAAAAAAAGATAAAATAAAATCTAGAAGCACTAAAATTTTATATTATAGGAAACTTTTTTTAAAGTTTTGTGCGTTACCTATATTTATTGATTATCATGTTCTTCGCCCGTAAACCACATACATTTGAAAACAGTATATCCTTAGAATTTTCGCATTGGAGGTAAAACTGTTATTTTCCGTACAGTGGTCGCTCTGAACTCGTTGAGTTTGTTAATCAAAAATTTGTTATAAAGTTTTACAAAATATGAAATAGATTAAAATAAATTCGAAATTCGGCCATCCAGATGCCCACGTTCGGTTGGAGGATTACATTATTCAAAATTTGATGGCTCTAGATACTGTCGTTTTTGTCACAGTGCAAGAAACATACATGTATTCATGCATATTTCTTCATTATTTAATTTCTTTACATATAATACAGGGCGATAATATTTGGTAACAACAATTTGCAAGGAGACATGGACACTTATAGTAAAACAGCGCAAAATTCCGCTTTGAAACTAACAGCCTTTCTGGGCGACCGCCGCAGAACTAAAATAAATTTAAAAAAATCTTCACTATAAAATACAAGCAAAATTAATTATTACGGTTAAATACAATTTTAATATTAGAATTAAACGCATAAAAATTTTTAAGGCGCAAAAGTCTTTAGCACTATGATGTATTATGGAAGATAATTGAAATAAAATTCCTTTATAGAAATTGTGCTATAATACTCATCTATAATTTTAAAAAAGCAGCACAATTTAGAATTTTAAGCAAAACTTTCAAAAATTCGTTTTTAAATATTTTAGTACTTTTCACTTATTTACACCCATAAAAAGCATAAAAATTGCAAGAGAAAATTGCTTATTTGAAATTTTCTATTAGTTCAGATTTAAAATATTATTTTCTAAAAGAATTAGTTACAAATTTCGTTACAGCATAGGAAAAGCTAAAAAAATATCCAGCCCTGAAAGCATGGAATAGCTTTATAATTATTTGGAACGTTAATTATGCTTGATAAATATGCTAAAGTTTTAAAAATTAATCTCAATTTCAAAAATAAAAATATATAGAAATTCTAATTTGTCAAATGAGGCGCTACATACAGCTTTTTCTTGATAATTATACACGCTGCAATAGCCAACCAATGTTAAATTTCTGCAAGTCGTCCCTACACCTCCGGATGTGATCAAGGTGACAGCCGTCAACGCCTCAGACGAGGGAGAAAACTTGTTTGGGTTAGTCTATTTCTTATAAGCTCTATGGGATGAGCAGTATGATGTACACATATCTATAAATAGGGCTTCTCCTAAAGGTACAGGAGGAACGCTTGCGAGATGGATGCCAAAATAAACGTATCACTTTATAATTCCAAAATTTGTCTCATTCCTGTTGCCCTGGCTGCACAACAAAAATAATGTATGAGATTCTATATTTCATATATATATATATATTTAACGCTGTTACGTATTTATATGCTTTAATTGAAAAGTTGCAACCTGAAAATAGCATTATGGGACATATAGTTTTAAACTGCGAAAAGCGCTGAATAATTTACAGTTTCTTTCTGTATGTCAAGACAGCTGTCTGTCCGTACCAACTAATGGCTGTTAACAAGGATTAATATAGTAAATAATTCATCTGATTAAAACTAACAATCCAATAATAAAACATTTCGTACTGCAGAGTTTCGTGGTAGACATGCTTGATCATGCTCCCGATCAATGATTAATTAAGCTAATTAAGATCATCTAAAGACAATAATTACATTTTATTATAATTGAATATGAATAATTTATAAAATAATTTACTTTCGATCTCAGTAATTAGCACCGCCTTAGCGATAATGTTTAGAACTACTACCTCTCTCCATGTTTTAAATCTCTTCAACATTTCTGAAAAGTATACACAGAATCTGAAAGCTTTTCTGTTTATTGCGCATAAAAAAGATTTTGATTAGAACAACTTATTTAACTTGAAACAAACGTTATATCAGGGATTAAATTAGATTAAATTACGAATTATTATTTTATCATTTCTTTTAAATGTAAAACTTTTACATATTTCTGCAAATGCATTTATGAGTTAAGAATTCGGCTCGTCATTTTGATAAAACTATTATGAATTAGAAGCGACAGCCTTCTATCGTAACCAAATGAAAGATAAATTATGCAATATAATTAATTTTATTGACTTTGTCTGTAGTTTACGTCCCAATATTTTAAATCAGTTTCATATTAAAAATAATACAATTTCTAAATCTTGAAAAGATTTTCATTATTAAACAGATATTTTAGAAAAATTTTATTGTCTAGCTTGATATAATTGAATTGACATGTTCGTAGACCTTTGTTAAAATTTTAAAATTTTCTGCGAAATAATTTTTAAATGTGCAAAAGTATTAAATACATATGATGTTATCTAAAAATTTTAAATTCACTTATTTCATTTATTTAATTATGAAATGCTAGGACAAAATATTTATGTGTCAGTACTGAAGAGTGTGAATAGAACTAAAAAGCAAAAGCCTTTCGTTTTAAAAAATTTTATATACGAACCTTCCTAATACATCTGCGGCTGTCATCAGATTGGCTACATAATCTAAGGATGGTCATAAAGGTGCAAGAGATCTAAGTTTTCGAAAGAAAGAGAAAGATTAATGCTTTTAATTTTATTTAAATGCTTACATATTCAGTTTCATAATTTAAACGTCTTTATGATGTAAATGCAGTTGCATTTTATATTGATATTTTTGCTATTATTTTCCATTAATACTCTATCACTGCAATGAAAATTTTTTATTTTTACTAAATTATGTTACAGAAGGAAAAATCAGTGAAATCTTTTCCAGCTGTTATTTGTTCTGTTCGTGGAAAACACAATTCCTTGAGTAGGAATAATAAAGTGGATAGGACTGAACTGAATGAGACTAAGAAAGAAGTGAAGTACCTCTCGGTCTCAAGATATTGCGATTCATATTCAATTGATAAAGCTTGCAGAAAACTGTTTCCTTTTTCTTTCACTGTGTTTGCTATTTGTTATTGGGTCTATTATCTCAGCAGTTTTTATTATCATTAATCACCTAATCGATGTACTTAAAGTATCATTAACCAAAGAACTCAAATCAAACCAAGTGTTTCCATATTTGCTGTAATGAGTTAACACTGTCACAATTGTGAATATGCCATATCATAGTCATTTTCTGAATTTCTAATTCATACGTACCTAACAGGGTTAAACAATTGCCGAATTTTTTGTATTACTACATATAATATCCAGGCCAATTGTTTTCTTATTTGATGTTACAGGAATTTACACTGCTACAACTGAGAATGTATACTGCCATAATCTAATCATTTGCTAAATTTCTAATTCACGCAGAGCTAAGAAGATCAAGAAAACTAGTGCCGAATCTTTTGTATTACTACTATATAAAATATTCAAACTAATTTCTTTCTTATCTGATGTTACATGAATTTACACTGCCACAACTGAGAATTTATACTACCATATTATAGTCATTTGCTGAATTTCTAATTCACGATTAGCTAATAAGATCAAAAAACAAGTGCCGAATCGAATCTTTTGTATTACTATTAGATAAAATATTGAAACCAATTGTTTTCTTATCTGATGTTACGTGAATTTACACTGCCACAATTGAGAATTTATACTGCCATATTCTAGTCATTTACTGAATTTCTAATTCATTCGCAACTAAATAAGATCAAACAAGCGTCGACTTTTTTGTACTGATAAGTATATATTTCAAATAAGTCATTATAATAACGACTCTTTGAACTTTTATAAAAGCCTAACTAAATAAATAAAATATTAATGTATTATTTTTAACTAATAACTATTAGCATAGCAGGAAAAAAATTTACCTTGTCAAACTCAAACATCTAAATAACCTAACAAACTAAATCTCATTTTCTGAATATTAAGTGGATGGACTCTACTATTGGCTTAATACGGCCTTTACCTAAATACAATAAATTAATGCAGCAGGTTTTAGTTATAACTATTTTCCAAAATGTCCAAATTTACCAGCAGTAAAATGTTATATTTAATTAATTAGCTTCGACTAACTAACGTCGAACTTGCACAATTTGTGTAGGCAAAACAAAATTACGTGAAATGTTTTTGACATTGTTAACGATTGAGAGCTGGTGGATAAAAACACACTTAATCATACGTTTAATAATACGTAGTCAATCATTTTACGTTTCTATTTTCATTGACAAAAGCTTTTATGCATCACTGGCAAATTGGCGCTTTGAGCCCCTGTTCTTGAATATATTTTATAGTTTTAAGACGTTGTGGTAAGAAAAGCAGCGAGAGCAATCTATTTAGCAAGAGAAGCAGAGAGCAAATGCGGCATGTTCATGATAAAATACTCATTCAGAATGATTTAATTCAGTCCACATTTCTCTTATTGGTTGTTATGTAAGATAAAAAAAATGAGTAAATCAAAAATTCTAGTTTTAATTTACTGTAGTTTCTTAACTTTCCGTTTTAATTTGCATATTCCCCCCGCTATCCTAAAAATAGACATTGCTCATAATAAATCGCTTTTAAATGCATTATTACAAAATTGATTAATGTCGTATAATGAACGCTGTACAACGAACGCTAATGACATAATAATAATTTTACACAAAAGCTTCATCCAATAATGAGTTCGATTTCAGCACTTTCTCAATCTACACCATACTTCTTTGCTCAATTGTTGCAATCTGAGAATTACACCATTTACTTTAAAACATTGTTTTTTAATTTTCTTTTCCTAACCCAATAGACGAAAAGCACTCAACTTCTTTTGTTCTCTCTTTATTAAATTTTTATTCCGAACACAAATTTAGTTCTTGTCAGAGACTAAACTAGACACCTTTTTAAATTTTCCACTAGACATGGTCGCTTTAGCTTTTGCAAATAACAGTCGTTTGTAGATTTCATTTATTCATTGCATAATTATAATACTAAATTCCCAGAATTTTATGTTACTTTTTTATGCACATTTCACTTTTCAATTATATTGCCTAAAATCAGTTTTATTTTAGCTATTTATTTTCTTAAATCAGTTTTATTTAGTATTTTATACTCATTTGCAACAATTTACAGTGTCACAACGCTTAACATTTTTTCTATTAATTTTCAAAACCACATTTTTATTATCATTTTAAATACTAATATTCGAAACTATTTCTTTGTTAGTCATATTAACATTTCTCTAAAAATAATAAAGGAAATTTAACAACTATTTCATTTTCAGACTACTAAAAATGTTAATAATTATCCAAAGATTTTTAATTTCAGTTTAAACTTTCCCAAACAAAAACGGTTGAAAATATTTCTTAAATTCATTTCTAAATGTATTCAACATAAATACTGAAATCTAGTTTAGAAATGTTTTAATGCCATACAATTTTAATTTGCTATTTTCATAAAAATAGCATTTCAAATCTAAATTCAAAAGAATAGCAATAATAGTTTCTTTACTGATGATTATAAAAACATTTCCAGCTGCAATAACTTATGAAAGACTTGCTCCATAGTTATGAAATTTTAACACACATTATTAACAAGATAGCAACATTAAATGTCTTCACAAAACCTATAAATTCAAAATAATTCAAATGCACTTTCTGTTTTTTAACAATAACTTAAATGTTTTCTCAAAACAGCGATATCAAAATAATTTTTAACAGAAATACTCGATGTAAAAAGTAAAGCCCTTAACACATTTATTGAATAAGGAGCAGAGGTAATTCGTTCAATGACGTCTGCTAAAGCATAAATGGAAACTTTAAAATCAAAAGTAAAGGAATAAATAGCGCAAGCACTTAAAAGCACATTTCTATTTACAATGCAATTGCTATCAGAACTACTATACACTGCATCTTTCAAAAGATGTAGAAATTAAGTGATTTTTTATGCCACGATCTCAAAAGAGTTTCTAACTTCTATCGATGCATTTGATTTGTGAATATTTCATTTACATAATGATGAATACATTAAGAAATCGTGATTTCGCTTTGAAGCCTTGGAACTCTGCATTTCAAATACACGCTTAGTAAGAGAAATTAAACTGCTGATGCATCAGTGAAAATTCTTGACTTTTGTTGATATATTTGAGGCAAAATTGTTAGTGAAGCGCGAATCTCCCCATAGGCTGTCTATAATGAAATTCTTCAGTAAAATACAAATTTTGTGTAAATATAAATAAAATATTTTTCAGATTTTAGTTTCATTTTGTAATGAATACTATTTTAAAAGGATTTGTAGAATATTATCTAATATAATTTAGATCTTTTCTGCTAATAGTACAAATAAATTATGGTCACACAGTTGTTAAGACTTAAAACGTTTCTAAAAACTAATGTCTTTTTCTGATGTACAATAACTTTTATATAGGACATCAAAAAAATATGAAATGGTTATGTTAGTACAACAGTTGTAGAATTATTTTCGCATATATTGTACATTATGTATGCAATTTTTACGTTAAAAACGTTGTATCAACCTATGTATGTATTTTTATATATTTTTGTATAAGTGAAAAATATTTCTTAAATTTTTTCTTCAAACATTTGAAATATTGTACTTATTGTTAATCGCACAAATTATGCCATTTCCTTCTGCATCTGTAAATTTGCTTCCGTCAGCATTGTACGAATTTTTTTTAATTTAAAAATTTCTTTGAAATGAGGTAAAATATGTTATTCTCTAGAACATGCATCCTATAGCAACTAGTTTTGATTCTGTTTAAAGCTGAAATTTGTTTTGAATATCACTGATTGTTCATCCAAATGACATTTACATACGAGGTGTGACGCAAAGAAAAAAAAAAAAAAAAAAAACTAGACTAAGTGCGTAGCTTGAAAACAGAGTTGGTAACAACTGCTTTGGTGACGTCATGCAACACATCTCCTCTTCGTGTGGCCAGTTCCGACTTAACCAACCACGCCAGTGGGAGTACTGCATCATTGAATGAACACGTGCAACTGCATTCTGCGGAAAAAATGTCTAATGTAAAAACACATCAACATCACGTTTCTTATAAAACTTCAGAAATCAGCCACGGAGAAAACATTTCAAATGCTAACCGAGGTTTATAGAGATAAAACTTTGTCTCATGCACGTGTGTTTGAATGGCATAAGCGGTTTTCAGGGAGCGAAAGAAAATTTGTAAGAGGACGGGGCGTCCAGCACGTTCACCGGGATTAAATGGGTTCCCAGTGGTCAGACTGTTAAACAACACTAGTACAACATTACTACATTGAAGTACTAAAAAGACTTCGTGTAAAAATTAAGGAAAAAAAGGCCATAGTTGTGGAGTGATGGATGGCTGTTGCACCAGGACAATGCCCTGCTCACACGGCCCTACCTGTCAAGCAGTTTCTGGCCAGAAAAATCATTACTTTGATGGGGCATCCTCTTTATTCACCTGATTTGACTCCATGCGACTTTTTTTTTATTTCCTAAAGTTAAATGTTACTTAAAGGGAACCCATTTTACCTCAGCTGAAGAGGTTCAGATAAAAACGGAGAATTTCCTGAAGTGCCTTCCAAAAACCTGGTTCCAGAATTACCAGCAATGGCAGCACGGAATGCAGAAGTGTGTAAAGGCTGAAGGGAACTACTTTGAACGTGATAATGTCTCGGGGAACTGATTCTGTAAGTGCAATTATTTATTGGTCCAGTCTCTTTTTTTGTGTGTGTATGTGTGTGTGTGTGTGTCACACCTTGCACCATTAAATCTTACTTTTATTGTGTATTATTTGTTTCTAAGTTTTTATATGTAAACTATCTTCTCTTAGATATATATGCGAGAAACAGCAAAACGTAATCTTAATACCGAAAAATAAAAATAAAATCATGCAACAGCCAAGTGAACTACATATATATTATTTTAACAGTTTCAGCTATCGGTGCGCATAGACTCATTAACTTGCTGTTAAATATGATCCTGAAGGGGGTAAAAAAGTCTGGAACTTCGAAGCATACACATAGGTCAGAGCTGAGCAGTTAACTGAGTTTTAAATATCTGAGAACAATATGCAGCAAGCATTCTTTAGACAATGAGAAAAGGATTTTGATACCTACATATGTCGCTTCAGCAGATTTGAGAGATGGATCCATTAGAAGGTAGCCGCTGGCAAGGAACCAAGCTTTAGAGGTGTAGTGAAACCAGGAACTACCAATTATGTTGACAGTAACAGAAGTTTTCCTTGTAGAATTCAGGTGTTACTAACACACCAACATATTTTCATTTAAAAAGTGAGAGTTATATTAAAACTGTATGAAGCATTTCAATATCTATGTATGTTCGTACTGTATAAAAAAGTATTAAGTTGATGTTGTGGCTGTTTCTCCTATGCTAGTAAAACAACGCGGAAAATAAAAATAAAGAATCAATGTACCAAAAATAAAATTGTTTATTATTAATCAGATGTGCGTAATCCTTTGGTGGATTACTAATATTTTAAGAACCAGCGGTTATGTAAATTCATAAAACCTTACGAATTATAATCTGGCGAAAGATTTAGTGACGGAAAATTCTTATGTGCAGGAAATGGGATTGTGATTTTAATGCCACAAAGTTTCCTTATAAGTATGTTTCAAATTGCAGGTATCTGATGATTCATAAATTACAAAATTTCATTTTAACATTTAATATTCACAATTTCACTTAAATATGTTTCCCATGAATCAGTTTTACGTGAAATTTCTAATATGTGACTGTACCTCACTTTTTCATAAACGTGTCATTCGGAAATCGTGTTTCGGAGTTACAAGGAGTTTTTACAAATTCTTAACACGAAAAGCTATATATTTCCTCATAGTAATATGAAAATATAAAAATGAAATTTCCATGCAGATATTTATGCTCTTTGTGGATTACTAATTTAATTAAAAGCTTTACATGAACTTTTTGGGAGTTTCGGTTTTACACTCAATGACTTATATGTTGGAAATAAGACAAATAACAGCGAATGCAACAAAGGACCTTCAAAAATATTTTGCAAATTTCCCAACGCTGGATAAAACAAATTCTTACTTCTAAACATTACAAAATTTCAGTTTCACTTATTATGTTCATAGTTAGCGAAACTCTTCTAGATTAGCATAACACTATAAACTCCTATTAGCACAACTCCTTCTAGATTTGCCATAATTCAGAGACGTACAGCAGCACCAACTTTTCTCAATCCCAGTTTATATAGCGTACGGTCAAGCGTATAACAGCGTACATAACAGCGTAAGCTCAAGTGCACATTAAAATCAATAACAGAAATTAAATTTTGCTACCTTTTTTCTAACAACGTAATATTAGAAATATCAAATTTTAATTAACATTTACACCTATGCCGCTCTGCTCAGTACTGTCGATGCTGATTGCCATCTGGTTAGGCACGGGCACAAATCCTGAAGACTATTTGTAAACATAAGGCATCTGTGCGGCATCAGTGCTGCCAGATGGTGCGATTTTGCGCAAATTTGCGATTTTTGACAAACTTGTGCTGTTAAAATTTTAGTATTTGCGATTTTGTGAAATTTTGCGACATCCATCATTTTCGTATGCTGCTTTTTTCGACTTCAAAGATATTTTAATGTATCGTAAAATGCTTTTATTTTTAAATAATTTATCAATTAAATATAATATATATTAAAAAATATTTTATTTAGGCTTAAGTAGAAATTGACTTCTGGCAATCTTATTTACATGTGGGCTTTCCTTTTTCAAGGCTGCACATCTTGATGCCGATATAACTATGAGAAAGGGGTAAGGGAACTGGAAAAATGTAAAAAAAAAAGAAAAAAAATGCTTCGGGGCCTCTCCCCACCCTCCCTCGCTCCCCTTGCATTTTGTTTTTAAGTCAGTTCCGCCCCCTCCCAGTTTTATGGTGATAATGAATCGAACCAAAGAACTGAACTTGTAGCTTGCGCCTCATTCATACTCCTGGTTGTAATATTGCTAAGAACTAAGTAACGGAAAGGACTTAAAAATCAGTGCACGGCATTTTTCTAAATAGCAACAAAAATAAATTTAACAGTGAAAGAACAAGGCTTTCTTAAGTAATCAGAATCTGAAACAGATCCACCACACAGAACGGAAAACTCAGTGAAAAGCATTCCTCAATTAAAATGTTCACAATTAAGCAAAAAAAAAAAAAAAAAAAAAAAAAAAAAAAAAAAAAAAAAGAATTAAAAACATTAACTGCTTACTCAAAAAAAAAAAAAAAAAAAAAAAAAAAAGAGAGAGAGATGACTGTCTAAACGCGAGCAATCTCTTAAGGATGGATTTTTACAAATTCATTTAAAAATTGAAACCTAAATTAAATGAGAATTAATTTAAAAAGAAATGGATATTAAAGAATTGAAATTGAACAATAGAGTTTTAAAATTTTCGTTAAAGCTAAGATACGTCATAAAAAAGACTAAGAATTGAATACAGTCTATAACTTACAGACCAATAGACGGTAAATTTGTCATGATGTCAGAGGTCACGTGAGCATGCGGAACTATGACGTCAGAAAAATCACGTGATGTCTGTCGTCATTTGCGACCTTTTTGTGTCTCTTTTGCTACTTTAGTTGAAAACGTTTTGGTAACACTGTGCGGCATGTAGGCAGTTAAAATGATGGCGACACGAGAGGGTTGATGGAAAACTGTCACCAAGATAATCTCCAGCAAAACTGAAATAAACTATATTTTTTCTCACGGGTGTATTTCGATCGTTTCTTGTGTCCCTCTTCCTTGAGCCACACTCTCACTAGATAGTGATGAGTATTCGCCATTGCTAATGAACACAGTAAGCTGCAAGAGTCCGACCATTTGTAACAATAGCAAAAACTTACTAATGTACTTTACATATCCTTCAAACGCAAAGAGTAAGATAATACAGCAAGTGCTAGTGATATATCAAGGAAAATAATGAGTTAATATTTTCGTTAAATTTATCTCCAAATCAAACCTTTTGTATAGGTACTTCTAAAAAAAACAGTATAGTTGAACCAGGGGCGTCCCGTGGTTTTTGCAGAAGAGGACTGGGTATGAATAGAATTATAATCCTCTCTAAGATGAATAGCGTTAATATCAAAAGTATTGGTCCTTTTTAGAAGTTAGGGGGGATGGCCGTCACGAAAAGATATACTGTATTTTGAATGAGAAGACTAATGAGTACATTAATGCACAATACGTTGAGATAAATTTATGAAAATCGGATGAAGAGCGGAAATCAAAATGATCAGAACAAAGGGTGAAATGGTTTTTACCTAATCTTTCTATTTCTTTTCTTTAAAAAAATATGAAATGAATATAGACCACAAATTTAATAAAAATATCAAATACTAAATCTATCAAATCAGTTCTTCATACGTTCTATCCAATCCTTTTAATATCCTATCGGGTTTTCTTTCAGCTATTAATGCACATGTTGATTTGAAGTATATATGAAAAATTTACTATTAGTAATAGAATGCTTCGAATCGTCACGAATATTTAATATCTTCTTTTTTCTAGTGTTTTCCAAATTTTTCAACTTCACGACCATATTCTTTAGTAAAATGAAATTTGATTTCTAGAAATATCTACATGAAAGAGAAGTAAGGACTCTAAAGTTTGAAATTCATTCATTGAAAGCTAAATTATGAAATTAGTTCATAATTTAAATAAATATATGTAACTGTAAAACAAAAAAAAAATATTAAAACAGAAGAAAAGTCCACCAAAGTAAAACATAAAATTAGACAAAGAACAACCTTATGTTTGGCTTAGATTTTAATCAAGACCTTATCGATTTCGAGGGCAAACAGGTACATATCCCTCTTCATCAGGGACAAAGAAAGCTACCCGAAGGAAAATATAAAAAAAAAGAGAAACTCGCCAAATTTCGAAAATGATAGAATTCAGCAAACACGTGGAATTGCGAAGCAAAAACTAAAATGGTGCAGGTGAGCAAACGATCCAAACTGGAAGATCTTTCTCGAAAATGCTGGTTGGCAGCAAAAATCAAGAGAATGGCGTTAAAGTAAAATATAAAATTAGGCAGAGCAACAACCTTATGTTTGGCGTAGATTTTAGTCAAGATTGCAGATTTTGAGGGCAAACAGGTACAGATCCGTCTTGATCAGGAGCAAAGAAATCTGCTGACAGATTTCTCAGATTCCTATGCTCCTGATGAAGAGGACCCTTAATTGCTTTGTTATGCAGCTTTGTCAAATTTTATGAAAACAAAAAATGTTAAACTAAATTTTTACTCCTCAACGCAATTAAGTTCGTGTCGCAAACCATGTTGTTCTAGCTTATTCAGTGTTTGAAATCTGCGTTTCCAGAAAGCAGGTCGGGCTATTCCTATAGAAGCAGATGGCCACTTCATGAAAATCGCCGGATTGCCATAAGGTGACAACGATCAATTTCAAATGAGAAACTGATCAGTTTGCGTACTTATGCTCACGCACCGTTATGACCGTTAGTCTTGTTTGTCTGACATTCATCAAAACGTGAGACTGACTAGTGCCATGATGGAAAACCAAACATCTCGACGATTCAAGTCTGGTTGCGCTGTTTCGATTTTTTTGCTTTTAAAACTTCCATTTGGGACCAGTATTTTCCCATTTTATTGGCTGCTCTATTGATAATTCATAATATATAGTCCTCTGTAGTCCAACATTCGTAAGGGATTATTTTTCCGAGTTGCGATTGCCCTCTCGATGTTACTAAAGATGGTTAATTGGATTTACCCCAAAATGTTTTTCTTGTAACAATATTATATAAGTATCCACTTGTCATTGCAAGTAAACAGCTTTTCCAGGGAAAAGAAAGCCTTTTTATTTCTTTTAACAAAGAATCATTTGCCGAAACTCGAAAAGCATATTCTGCTGTGTTAAAGCATGGGGTACTCATACTTCGTAGTAGTTTACTTACCCGATATTCATCAAATGAGCATGTACTTCAATATTTAGAATAGTTATTCTATCTTATAATTCCTGAAATGTATAACATGGATTTTCAATAACAGCTTTTGTTCATAGAGAATGGTCATCCAGAGCGAGCGTCATCTTCATAGCTAAAATTTCCATGCTTAAACTTCTCAAACTGTCCTTGAATTGTGTCAACAGAAAAAGCATTTTGTCCACACATAGCACTCATTTTACGAGCAGTTTGATTAATATCTTCCTTTTTTAAAATAAAAGAGCATAATATGATTAAATTAACTTTTGGGTTCTTCATTATTAGCGTGAGATTGAAACAAAATCGTATGGATTTTGACGACTATGGATACCAGAACACGCGCTATAATTGCTCAGTTTGAGCAGCAAAGACCGTATTTAAACATTCGCTTGGATCAATGGCACTCCTTATCGGAAAAAAAAAATCTGATGTGTACACCACAAGACTTCCCTGTACGGAATATTAAATTATATGCATTTTTCTTGCATTTCATTTAAACGTATTGGATTTGAATTAAATCTACTTCGTCAATAGCGCACAAACCACAATAGAATAAATGCACTCTTTAAAATTCACTATATTTGTTTACCATAGCGACACTTTGGCGCTGGGTTCACTTAACAGCGTTATATTTCGTTCATATTATAACTCAGAATGCACAAAATTTATATCATTTGAAGAACTATCTGATCGTTGCCACATGTTCTATTCAAATACTATAATAAATCTAGAACAATGTATAAAAGAAATTAAGCAAACAAAACAAAAAAGAAACGGTTTTTCACAGACGATTCAGTATTTCTCATTCAATTAATTCAGTTCTCCTTTCGCGACAAGGCAAAAATACATAAAACTCAAAATATCTATATTAAAAATTACGAAGTAAATTTTAAACACTTATTTCCTCTAAAAAATTTTAGAATGGATTAAGCATGATTTAATTCGCAATACAGTCAATTCTGATTAATTGGACTTCCGGATAATCGCACCAGTCGCTTTTTCGGACCGACCAAATCCTAAAGAACCGAAACAAATCCTATGTACATAAGCCTAATGTTATTCGTTTATTTGGAACAAAATTCCGTTTAATCAGACCAGAAAACGTGAGAGCGAATAAGAAACAGAAGCCACAAGTCGGCCGCGTACAGCGGATGTACAGATGTTTTGCGACATATGGGAGGATCTGTAATTGCTGCTGCCCAGGAAAATGCTTTATCAAAGGTCAGGAATTCCTTGAAGTAGTACATGACAAAAGCAAAACCGGTGGGAGGTGAACATGCTCACCATTTTCTTTGACCTTTCTTTGATCTGCGCCCCCGAGTTTCCAGGACATTAACAATAGAGTGTCCTGCTCCACCTGAAAGGAATTCCTGCCTGTCAATCATGATTAAAGTTTACACGAGAAAGCTATCATTTCATCACCTTTTTGGGATGATTTTAGTGCCAAAGCTTTGAATGGCGAGCATTTTATCTCCCTCTTGACCTCAACATCTTAAACCTGAAACACCAAGGTTTCTTCAGACCGCTTTAGTCAGTGAACTGTGCGCGTGGTAAGTTGTTGCGAGTGACAACACAGGATACGAGGAAAGGCATTGAAACTTTATGTCGGTATTTCATGCAGGAGAGAAATGCAGGCAGTCCCACTGCTGCGTAAAACCCTTATCACATACGATATTTGTTGCCGGAACAAAACGTTTGCAGCAACAGTTCTGAGAAACGCACTTTGGCGAAATAGGGTTACCATCTTCATTTGGTAAATAGGCTGAAAGCCAAGCAAGAATCAGTTATCTCTCAGATTGGCGAAAGTGACGTTTCCTTTCAAGTGACATTCGCTTCTTCGTGTTGTTTTGTATCGCTCACACGCTTTTCGTTTTAAACTTTATTGTTAGTAATGGAAGATAATAGAAAGGTGACTGCTATCAAGTTAATCACTTTGATCTCCACTCTGGCACTTCAAGTAACAGATAAACACACTTCTGGTTATAATAATCAATTACATCAGTAATAGCCAAATTCTGTATACACTAAAAATAGTTTAAAATGTGTGCTGGATAAATAGGTGATAATCAGTTGTGCACTGTTTTAAGTAATCAAATGTTATAAATGCACAGCTGTTACATTTCTTATTATTTATTAGTCACTTTTTTATTACGTAGATCATACATATGATATAATTATGAATTAACCCAATAATAAAATGTGTACACTCTTTAGTACTCAAATACTTATCAATTATTTTTCAACTGATTATTACATACCCATAATAATTTGCAAAGAACTGATAACTATAGTTGCTGCCAATTACATAATCGCTATCTCAATTAAAAGCAACTTCAAATAAACTTCTTGGCAATGTTTATTTTTGTATTCATACATGCATATATATACACATACATACATTCATACATGCATATATATACACATCTAATAAGTCATATATTTACATACAGATAGAGAGATGCGATGGTTTAGAAGTTGTTAATATATATTTATTAGTATTAATGTAATGAATAAGATTTATATTAATGAATGTATATACAAATGTTTTTCATCATGCATAATAATAAATCCATAAATTTCCAATGTTTCAATATGTAGCATTTACAATAAAAGTATAGTTTCTAATGTATTTATAATCCGAAAAGTAGTTCATTAATAACATGAAGATAATAGACAAATTTAATGAGTATTCTCATTATTACATAAGCTATGCTTTTCTTTTTTTATGCATCTTTTATGCTGTTTAAAATGTGTCACTGATTATGCAATTAACAATTTAAAAGATAAGTAATTAGGAGAAAAGCCGCGCATATACAAACGGATTTAAAAAAATTATTCAACTTAAATTTAAGAAATAAAATTCTATTATATAACAGTGATAATACACGACAGCACGAAATACGACAAATTTGGCGAACTTTTGGCGACGAACAATTTTTAAACAAATCCGAACTGCAAGAACGTCGTAAAATACTGTCAACTCTGAAATTTCCACGATTATATATTTAATGAATATATACACATTTAAAAAATGACTCAGGCAGTTGTATTACAACAAAACAGCAATAAATAATCGACCTCTATTTCCACCGCCCATCACTTCACAGTGAGAGCCATCGCCATATTGAAAGTTACCCGTGACCCTTCAGAAGCAGAACTTTCGTTTGATTGGTTGAACGTTCGAGGAACACGTCTCCAGCCGGAACATTTTCGGACAAATTTTAAAATGTTGCTCGTAGCCGGGACAGGTTCCTCCTAGCTAGACGAAACATTTCTCGGAAGCCTGCCGCTTAAAGCCGTGCTACTAGAATCTCGTTTCTCGGAATTGTCCCGGGTAAGCGCGCGCGTCCATAGAAGTGATAGGGTTATTTAGATGTTTGCAGCGATTTCGTTCACGTGCAATCCGTCAAGAGAACGCGTCACATAACATTGGATAAGTTCTTCAAATGTTGACTGGAACTGGTAAGAAATTGTATGTATTGTGCTTCGTATGTTGAGTATCGTGGAGATTGTTTCTTAGAATTTGATTCTAAATTAATTTTCTCAATGAAAAAAAGTTCGACTGTATTTCTTGTATATACATGTATGTTCGCCATAGTGTGTACCGCACAATAAAGTTCATAATTACATTTTAATACATGATTTACATGTACATTTACTGTTTGCTATATATAGCACGTCCCGTCTTACAACATAGGACATTAAGACACAATAACACGCCAAACAAATATTATTCAGAAGTAAAAAAAAAAAAAAATCAGCGCTCTATTTTTCAAAATTTTCATTGGACTAGTTCCGATGGTTTTACCGAACCATCATCCTCAGCTGTAAAACCGCAAATGAATTAGATAGGAAATAATGATTAGATAAGATAAGAAAGCCTGGACAAGAATAAGCAAGTGGCGCCATCTGTTGATGAACCCAGAACTAAAACATAATTTCTTTAAAGACCAAAGGCAAAGATGGATTGGAATTAGGATCGTTAACTAGAACAAAAAGGTTTTTTGAATGTGAAATGCCTCTAGAAAATCCAGTTCTCCAATGGAAAATGTTTTTTGAATAATTTTGGCAGCAGAAAAATTGAAAGTGTGATTTTCGGACCAACAATGTTGAGCAACAGAAGACTTCTGTGTTTCCTTTTTTTTAGCATATGCCTCATGTTCCTTGACGCGAAATTTTAAGGCTCTGTTAGTTTGGCCAATGTAAATTAAACCACACTGGCAAGGAATCCTATAAATACCCCAGGAATTCATATCCGGAATGGGGTCCTTGAGTATGGAACTTGGAATTTCATTGATGGGAGAATAAACAACCCGAAAGTTAAATTTCTGCAAAAGATATGCAACTTTATAGCTAATTGATCGAAAGAAGGGAATGACAACAGAATTTTTATAATCTCCTAAAACAAGAGTGTGCCTTTTAGTGTATTCAGATGAGAATTTTTTAACTGCTTGATTAATAATGTAGGGTGGAAAGCCCCTGTCAATAGCTATTGCTTTTAAATAATTTAGTTCTTCATCAAAGGGATGGTTTGGAGGAGCAAACTTGAAGAGCACGGAAAACATAGGAATAAAATGAAGCTAACTTTTTTTTAGTCGGATGAAATGATTTAAAGTGTGGTAGAATGCAAACGGATGAAGGTTTATAGTAAACCGTAGAACTGAAGTTGGATGTGTTACGTGTGACCAGAATGTCGAGAAACGGAAGAGAATTGCAATTCTCAAGTTCAAAAGTGAACTGAATAGCAGGATCAATAGAATTCATTGTTGAAAGAACTTTATTTAAATCATCTTTATTACCTTCAAACATCGTCTTCAAGCATCGTCTACGTAGAGGAACCATGCCGGGAAGTTTAAAGTTTCAAACAATTTTGATTCATTATTATGCATGTAGATATCAGAGAGGATGGGACTGAGGGGGCTTCCATGGCTAATCCCTCAGTTCGCTTGTAATATTTATTTTGGAAAACAAAATGTGTTTGTTTCAAACAGAGTGAGAGAAATTAGCTCATCAATTTCGATGCAAGAGAAATGAAATTCGCGAAGTCTGGTTTCTAGACATCTTAATGCACCCTCCACTGGAACATTGGTAAATAATGATTTTACATAAAAAAAAATGAGTAAATTTCTAAGAGAAATGTTTTTAACCTTTTTTACTAACTCTATTGAATTTTTTATGGTGTAAATGTTATTGTCTTATAGAGTTGTAAATCTAGAAACTAAATATTTAGCTAAAGGATACGAGGCAGTACTTAAATTTGATACAATAGGGCGGAAAGGAATACTACTTTTATGAATCTTGGAAAGAGCATATACTCTGGCACAATTCGCAACAGATGGGATAAGCGAATGTTTTAAGTTGCTTGAAATGATTTGTGAAGATTTGATCGCAGTTTTTATTTTTGACAGTTCCGAAGGTGGCTTCATTCCTGGCAGATCGGTGGATCACTTGCTGCAGCACCTACGAAAATTAATAACAAATAACAGAAGAAATAACCAACATAGTCTCTTTATCTCTGTGGACATACAGGGCGCTTTCGACTCGTTGTGGTGGCCCGATGTACTGAAGAGGTTACAGGACATGGGTAGCCCTAAGATTCTCTTTGAGCTTATTTACAGCTACCTAAGTGATCGCCGCTTACAAGCCACTACAGACGCAGGAGTGCACTCACGTTCCATCAATAGAGGCTGACCTCAAGGATCCTGTCTGGGTCCACTACTCTGGAATCTTGTAGCGGACACAGCGCTGACGCTCTTTAACACAGATCCTCACACGGAAATACTGGCTTATGCCGATGACTTTTTGCTGATAACCAAAAGGGCACAGCCGCAAGGCATATGAGACTAGGGCGCAACAAGCAATGGACAAGATGACCAAATGGGCCAATGATCATAAGTTAATTATTGCCAACTCAAAAACCCAAGGTATGCTTATTTGCCCAGGTAAAGCGCCATCGAAGAACCCCGTGCATCAACCTTCATGGGAAAAATATTAAAATAGTCAGAAACTTGAGGTACCTTTGAGTTATAATTGACGACACATTGACTTGGATGCCACATTTAAAGGAGGTCAAGGCACGACTTCACATGATATTTCATTCCATGCTCAGAACAGCAGCACCAACATTAGGAGTTCCTTCGAGTATGCTTAAGACGTGGTACTCTGTACTTGCTGAATATATTGCACTGTATGGGGCCTCCATGTGGGGCATAACGATCACTACTAAAATGGAGAATCTGCTACGCTCAGCACAAAGACCATTCCTCCTGAGCATTACCCGAGGATATAAAACCTCGCCCACTAATGCTCTAAACGTGATTTCAGGACTACCGCTTCTGCATCTCTTAGCTCAGCGCGAGAGTGCAATAGTGCGAGTGCTCCGACTGAAAGAGACAATAAGTTTATGGGACAAGATTTATGTTTATACTGACTATGAGCAAAGCATTCCCGAGCCACCTTGCCACCCGGCCGAATTCAATATCTCGATTAACTGCAGGTCACCAACGTGGTTCAACGCCACTGCAATCTACACCGATGGTTCCAAAGGAGAATGTGGCACCGGTAGCGGATACTGTGTTCTACTTGGGAACCAAATCTTAAAGATCTGGGAAAGAAGCTTAAGCACCACTACTCAGTTTTTCAGGCTGAACTGATTGCATTAAAAGCTGCACTTGTCTACGCACTGGAAAATAACTATTTCAGTATATATTCAGACTCAGCCTCTAGCCTCCAGGCAATCCAGAGCACATGTAGTAAAAATCCACTCGTCAGGGCCATACAAAAGCTCTTACTAATAACACCTAAATACTATAGAACTCCAGTGGGTACCTGCCCACACTGGAATACTGGGTAATGAAATTGCAGATGCAATAGCCAAAAGAGCAGCAACTGACCCCCACGTTCGCACACTTGACGTGCCTCTCCCGGGTTCGTTCTTAAAAGCTGAGCTCGAGAGAGAATTACTCAAACGTTGGCAACATCTGTGGGAGACAGAAACCACCGGCAGAAGAGTTTACAGATTTTTTCCAAAAGTCTGCCGGCTTCTAAAATCTGGCTCGTCTCACTTCACTCAGTATCTAACAGGACATGGTCCCTTCATGACTTACCTGCATCGCTTCAGACGACGCGAAAACGAGCATTGCTCTTGCGGAATGGTAGGAGATCCGGACCACTATCTGTTCGCTTGCAGAGAGACCGCCAAATATCATCTTAGGCAACCAGTAGCAAATCATATCCATGCATGGGCCGAAGCTACTTCAAAAAATCGCAATGCATTGAAACGCATATGCGAATGCACAAACATTGCACGCAAAATCTCAGACAGGCTGGAGTAATTCTCAGCCACCATCCTCGTCACCAGCACAGCCCCTGTATGCTCTGTACCTGTAGTGAACTAATTTTATCTTAAGTTAGCTTATTCGGCTTTTCTTATTCCCTGTATATATTTATCTCCTTGAACTGTAAACCTTGAATTATGAACCTTGAACTATGTATTTTGCCTTATTTTATGTATTGTTTCCACTGTTTTGCCTTTTTTTTATTTTATCAATTGTTTTACTTTCTTGTATTTTACTTCTTATTACTTTTAGTATTTGTAACCACCTATCCATAACTCTGTAAATATGTAACTGAAATTGTTCTTCACACCCGCAATGCACCCTTCTTCCATCATGCACTATCGTCTTCATCCAGCATTTGTTTGCACTGCCCCCAGCAGTCGTCTTGAGCACAATATGTATTTATAAGTGTTTTTTTTTTTTTGTTCAAGTTATTTCCGTCAGTGGGGCTACCTGGCCGATATGCTAACTACCATGTGAACCGGCTGCCTCGCTGTCGGTGGAAAGAAAGAAAGTTCCGAAGGTGAAGGATCTTTAGGGATCGGATTATATGGTCCTTCGTTTAAAAGTTTAGTGACACCATCGATGTAAGTGTTCTTACCCATGACGACTATCTGGCCACCTTTGTCGGCCTTTGAAATGATAATATCCGGGTTAGAATGAATTTCGCGCACTGTAGCTCTTTCTCTCGCAGTTAGATTTGGTTTCAAAGGTTTATTATTGAATTTCACATTATGAGCGATAAGATGCTTAATCATTTCTTTCTGTAAATCTGAAACTTCATTGAACTTGAAAGCTTTTTCAATAGGAGCCAAAATCTTTGGAATCGAGGGTTTACAGGTTTGTGAGAAGGTAAAATTATATTTTAGAATTCTCGCTTGTTCTTCTGAAAGACTAACATTAGAAATATTAACTATTTGCTTGATGTTTACGATGGGAAGATTTTTTGAACTACTTGAACTGGAAGACTGTAAAAGAAGATTTTCGAATTTAACTGCAAGAGTGTTTTTATGACGGTTAACTGCATTCTTCGTTCTAGACCAAGACTTTTGTTCAAGGGCAGTGAATTTTGGATATGAATTAGCGAGTTCCAGATGAAGCCTATAGAGTTCATGTTCAATTTTGGACAATTGTTGACGTGTATCCCTTATGATGGACCGAAGTAAGGCAAGCTTGCAATTTAACAGAATTCTTGAAACGCGACTGGAAGGTTTTTGATTAGAATAAAATTGGGGATCATTTTTTTACATTTACATTTAAGTAAAAGGTCAAGATGATTCAGGAATTTTTGCCGTTTCGGGCGTAATTTAGTGAAACGATTAACGGATGAAGGCATGATAAACAATGCAGAAAATCAAACTAAATTAACTAAGCAGTAATAAATCACACACAAAACAGCAGAAAAATCCCTCACTGAAACGAATAGAAAACAAAACGTTTGTAATCAAAATGCATGAAATCAGACAAGCAAAGCACAATATCCATATATGCGAAACATAAACAGAACTTCAAAATTGCAGAAATGTACTTACGGAAACCCATGCAATCACAAAATGGCGGCCACACCACGTGCAAAAAAGGAAGCAAAAATAAGCCGTTTTCGTCTCCGAAACACATACAAACGGCAACACGACGAAAACCACGTGGAAAAAATAAAGCAAAAAATAAGCCTGTTTGGGGCTTCTATAATTAAGACACAATAACACGCAAACAAATACTAATTCAGAAGTCAAGCAAGAAAAATCAGCGTTATATTTTCAAAATTTCACACGACTAGTTTCGATGGTTTTACCGAAACATCATCCTCAACTGTAAAATCGCAAATGAACAAGATAGGAAATAATGATTAGATAAGATAAGAAATGCCTGGAGAAGAATAAGCAAGTGGCGCCATCTGTTAATGAAACCAAAACTCTCTCACTCAACTCTATTTGAAACAAACACATTTTGTTTTCCAAAAAAAATATTACAAGCAAACTGAGGGATTAGGCATGGGAAGCCCCCTCAGTCCCATTCTGGCTGATATCTACATGCATTATTATTAATCAAAATTGTTTGAAACTTTAAAATTCCCGGCATGGTTCCGCTACGTAGACGTGTGTGTGTGATTATGGCAAAGCCTCGAGGGCTATCTGCCTAAGGGGAGGGATGCCTTCGTGGAGGACTTTCTAAGGGAAACTGGCTCGTATACACGTTACACATGGGGAAAACCACGAAAACGCCCATGCAGCCAGCCCGTTCGCGGGATTCGAACCTCGGACCGAACTACCAGTGTTCAGCGACTTTACCGCTCGGCCACTGGTGTGCCCCTCTACGTAGACGATACTTTTACCCTGTTTGAAGGTAATAAAGATGATTTAAATAAAGTTCTTTCAACAATGAATTCTATTGATCCTACTATTCAGTTCACTTTTGAACTTGAGACTTGCAATTCTCTTCCGTTTCTCGACATTTTGGTCGCACGTAACACATCAGGGGCGTAGCTAGAGGGGGCAAGGGGGCTTCTGTCCTTGGGCGCAGAATCCAAGGGGCGCCAAACTGATGATAAGACATTTTAGAATTAAATGTTTTCCATCCTTGGCAAGCAGTAGGGGCGCAAAATCTTCAGTTGTCCCTGGGCGCTGAAAACCCTAGCTACGACTCTGTAAAACATCCAACTTCAGTTCTACGGTTTACCGTAAACCTTCATCGGTTTCCCTTCCACCACACTTTAAATCATGTCATCCGACTAAACAAAAGTTAGCTTCATTTTATCCCTATTTTTCCGTGTTCTTCAAGTTTGCTCCTCCAAACCATCCCTTGATAAAGAACTAAATTATTTAAAAGCAATAGCTATTGACAGGGGCTTTTCACCCTACATTATTAATCAAGCAGTTAAAAAATTCTCATCTGAACACACTAAAAGGCACACTCTTGTTTTAGGAGATTATAAAAATTCTGTTGTCATTCCCTTCTTTCCATCAATTAGCTATAAAGTTGCATATATTTTTGCAGAAATTTAACTTTCGGGTTGTTTATTCTCCCATCAATAAAATTCCGAGTTCCATACTCAAGGACCCCATTTCGGATATGAATTCCTGGGGTATTTATAGGATTCCTTGCCAGTGTGGTTTAATTTACATTTGCCAAACAAAGAGAGCCTTAAATTTCGCGTCAAGGAACATGAGGCATATGTTAGAAAGAAGGAAACACAGAAGTCTTCTGTTGCTCAACATTGTTGTTCCGAAAATCACGCTTTCAATTTTTTCTGCTGCCAAATTATTCAAGAAACATCTTCCATTAGAGAACTAGATTTTCTAGAGGCATTTCATATCCAAAAAAATCTTTCTGTTGTAGTTAACGATCCTAACTCCAATCCATCTTTGCCTTCGGCCTTTAAAGAAATTATGTTTTAGTTCTGGTTTTATCAACAGATGGCGCCACTTGCTTATTCTTGTCCAGGCTTTCTTATCTTATCTAATCATTATTTCCTATCTTGTTCATTTGTGGTTTTACAGCTGAGGATGATGGTTCGGTACAACCATCGAAACTAGTCCTGTGAAAATTTTGAAAATATAAAGCTGATTTTTGTTGTTTGACTTCTGAATTAACATAGGACATGTTCGTCTAATCCGACCCGCCGGTTATTAAGACTCAAACGATCGCTTCCCGGTGTGGTCCGATTAACCGGTATCGACTGTAATAAAGATGTAATAAGGCGTTATCTTTGTTGTTGCGAGCCTTTGTCACTCTAGATTGGCAACAAATCTACTATTCTACTGTTTCAAATGTAAACAAACATTTCCGCCATGTTATTTAAAAATTAGGCTTAAACGCACTTAAACAGCTTTTAAATTGTTTATAATTCTACAAACATTGCTTGCAGATTTCCTAAAGGTATAAAAACCTTAACTGGAAGATAAGAACAGCATAATTCAATCATTTTTAAAGCAACAAATGCACAATTTGCAAACATATAAAAGTAAATAAACTGAGATCACTGAGCCGGGTAACAGAGTGGATATATATATAAATATATTTATATACGTTTGGTGCGGCCGATTGCAACCAAAATACGAGGTGCACATCTAAATGTTATAGCAGTTCTATATACAAAATTTCAACGTTCTGAGGCTACTCGTTTTTGAGTTATGCGGGATACATAAGTACGTACAGACGCCACGAAAAATTCTGTTCAGAATTCATTTTGAAGCATCTTTATAATGTTTTTGGAGGAAAAGAGTATTTTATTCTGTCCTTACGTACAGATGTCACGCAAAAACATCATTAAATTTCATTCGATAGCTGCCAAAATGAATATTTTCGTTGAAATATGCTGCCTGAACTCTTTGAAAACCAGATCCTTCGCTAACCTGTATCCTCAAAATTCCGAACCGCCCGAAATACTTTTCCTGTTTCACAGCAATTTCCTCCCCTCCCCGTCCATTAACGCAGAAAATAAGTGTGTAGATTTCGTATCACATCCTTTTTTCACATTGCTCTTGATTGCCGCTACTCTGATAACTGCTCGCGTAACTCTGCACTCGTTGGCACATATAGAAGGTTTGTTCCCGTTGAACCTTTTGTTCTGGGGACTGTAAAAAGTCCTTGCGTGCCCTACTTCTTGCCTAGCTTCTAAGTTTCTATACTTGGACTTTATCTGAAAAATGTGAATTATTCAGCATATAGTGAATCGCTTTCATGCACTGACTTCCATGAATGATAGTGAATGATAGCCTGACGACCTGTGAGTAAGTTGAATTGGCATTCCTGAACAGATTTATGGATATAATACATAACACGGAACGAGAATTGGCCGGACAAGCTTGCGTCCTAGCAAGCCTAACCACCCCTTCATCTTGCCAGCCGAGCGCCTCTCAAAGCTGAGTCGACCCATTCTAACCATGTGGAATCAAGCATGAAATGTATTACCTCCAGCCATAGTGTTAAACGGCCGCTCAGTCCTGAAAAATTGAATTGGAGCTGAATTGGAGTTGAAAAACCAACACCATGCGCTAACTCAGCTTTCTGCCGATAAAGCTCATACCCATCGCACTGAACTGATTACTCACTCCAGTACTAAAGGCGATGTTGCAGTAAAACGTAGGATGAAACCGAGAGCTGCAAAAGCTGATGATTCACAAAAAAATCGAATAAAATCCACTCTACAAACCCATCTAAAGTAGCGGCCAGTAGCCACGCTAATGTGGTGAAACCCCCGAGAAGCCGGCTACATACACGTCTCAGACGGAAAGCATAGTACGGCCTATCAGTACTACAGATGAGGTCACGCGCCCGGTTGGGCTAATATGTGATGCTCATGTACTGAAGCTAGTGGGCCTAATGACGCTCATACTCCCCAGGCTGGCGCAACTCAAACTAGTACAGACGGGCACTTTACATTTCCCAAATTCCCCGCTGAAATGCCCCCAATTTGCATTGAAGGATGTAAATTTAATTGGAAAGATTTTAATGAGATGCTGGAAAAAGAGGAATTAACCGATTTCACAGGAAAACGGAAAGCACAAGGACAATATGAGATACATACAAAAAACCCTGAAACACACAAAAAGATCACTATACTTTTCAAAGCACACGAGCTTTCATATCACTCCTGTCAGTTGCCAGATGAGAAAAACTTGAAGGTGTAATTCGGAATCTCGATATTGACAATGACCCGGCATACATACAAGAAAGCTTGAAGAGAAAGACAAGAAAAGCTTGAAGAGAAAGTTCTAAAAGTCGAGCAATTATTGCAGCGACGAGGAACAGAACGCGAAAACCTACCCTTATTTTTGGTCGCTTAACCCCAAAATGAGCAGAACAAGCGCATACACCAATTGAAATTTCTCATGAGGCTGCACATCAAAGTTGAGAGATATAGGGGACGCCGAGGCCTCTTACAATGCTACAGATGTCAGCGATATCATCATGCACAAGCGGCATGTAATCACCCACCACGCTGCTGCAAAGCTGAAGCCGAGATTGCCCCAAACCCAAGAACTCTGAACCAAGTGTTGCAACTTCCTTGGAAAACATACTAGCAACTGGAGAGCTGTGATGCATTTCCCACACAGAAATCCAAAGCTGACGCCATCCCTAAAAATGAGGACAGATTTGTGGTAAACATATCCTACGCTCAGGCTGTTAAGTCTGACATATTTACTGAAAAATTACTCAGTTTTAGAGGCGCAAAAAGTTATGCAAAACTTACAGGACTCATTTCTCTGTTACATAACTCTCAGCACATGATTTCTGAACCAAACTTAGTGAGGCCCCGAATCTACTAGTTATGAACCTTAGGCCGCAATTAATAATAAATCCAGTGACGGTCTTAACCTGGAATGCTCATAACCTCACAAACAAACTGGGTGAACTACAAGATTTCATTCATACACGTAACATTGACATTGCCCTCATACTGAAACACACGCCACGCCCGCAAACTCACTAAGCATCTCAAACTATCGCAGTTACAGATGTGATAGAATTCGGCACAAAGGAGGAGGCGCCCTTATTTAAGTAAAGAGCAGTTTTAACTCAGGCTATCATTTTTCGGATAACAGTAATGGATTTGAAGAAATAAAGGGTACTGTTCCCATTCCTAACTGGGAAGGAATCACAATATGCTTCTTTACAACCCCCTAATTCAATCTCCAAGATCAGCTCCTTCTCAATCTTTTAAATAATCCATTTCCCACTTTATTAGGCGGTGACCTAAATGCCAAACACACCCGCTTGAAGATGCCGTAGGACCAACAAAAACGGCAAAATTCTTTATAATTTCCTTTTCAGCAACCCATTCTACATTCATCCCCCAAATGAGTTCACCTTCCGACCGACTAAAACTACACAGTACCCAGATATTCTGGACTTATTTTTTATCATCTACGAATTTTCTACTAGCCACGGAAGTGATAGAGGATTTATCATCGGACCATATTCCAGTATTGGCGCACTTGAGAATCTACAAGGTGGAGAAGGAGCACATTTCTAAAAGCACAGACTGAAATAAGATCAAAAATTTGGTAAACATTCATATCCCAAGCACGTATCCACTAAGCAAAACATAGAATGTTGATAACATCATACAAAATATTACTGAACATTTATATGATGCCTTCAAGAATGCCACTATGAAAATAAAAACAAATAAAGATTATTTAAAACTCCCCTCCAACATAAAAAACATGATCCGAGAAAGGAACAGACTCCGGAGCGCTACATCTATTCATGTGACTCAGCTGTGAAGTCGCTGGTCAATAAAAGAAACAGACAGATTAAAAACCTCATTGACGAGCACCGTGGCATTACCTGGAACCACACGATCGACAAATGGTGCATTTTGGAAAAACACCAGAAGGCAAAAAGCAAGCAAAACTAAAAATATGCCACTCAAAAACAACACTAAGCACTTATATACGGATGAAGAAAAACTGATCTAGCAGAATGGTATACAAACACAGGGGTACCTGGGTTCAAAGACCCTACCCCCTGTAGAACAACAATACTTTCGAATCATGACTGGAAAGAAAAATATTCATATATGAAGTATTACAACATACATAACTATACTAGTAACTATTTTTTTTTTCTTTCTCTTTTTTTTTCTTCTTTTTCTTTCAAGTAATTTTCTTTTTCTCTTTTTTTTTTTAAATTTAATTAATTTTTAAAAAACTTTTTTTTGCATTATATATATATATAATGATAGAGTTCATTGAGAACAAACTATACAAGCAGCTATCGGTAAAAGGGTCAGTGCAAATCTCTCAGTGCCCTAGTGAGATACATACAATTACATTAATTACATTTACATAAGCAAAAATACACACAGCCATTTACATTAAAAATACATTTACAGAATTATTTTTCATTATTGAGGGAACCAAATATACCTTCGAATACTTCAAACAGTATAAACAGCTTATCAACAGCATTGTCAGTAGACTGTATCTCAGGCATTTTACTAGCAATTTTTTTTCAAAATACTCATTATTGACAATCCTTTAAAAACATTTGCAATTTCTTTAACCAATTTAATTATATCACTTAAAACATTAAGATAATTCTCAGTTTGTGGCTTACTATCTTGTTTAGGGATACCTTTACCATATTTTAACCAATTTACATACGAATTTGAATTACTATCACCTTCAATTTTATCATTATTTACAACATTTTTTAAGGGTGACTTAGAATTATAATCAACATTATGTTTATCGCTTTTAACATTTTTGTTAGGCACCGGGAATTTCGGGCAACCGCGATAATTTGAAGTATGTCCTTGCTGTAAACAGTTCCAGCACTTTAGAATATCTAGCCTTTTAGCCGAACAATTCTCTGTACGATGAGAGCCAGCGCACTTAACACAGCGCGGCTGTAATTTACCTACATCTGATGAGTGGTGGAAGTGTTGGCAGTTGTGACACTGCACAGCACCTCCTTTTGTCTCATAGGAATGAATTTTAACATAGGAACCCATAAACAAGTTAATTTCATAAAGTTTATCCACACCTGGGAAATTCTCCACCTGGGCCTGGAAAAGGGGCATGGGGGCTCGTGTTTCTAATCGATGCATCTGCGCTACCTTTTTTGTTTTGAAACCTAGTGCATTAAGTTCCTCTCTTATTTCTTACGACGGGCAGTCAATTGGAAGGCCTCATATGATCACCTTTACTGGCCTTTCGAATTTGGCAGTTATTATATAATAATCAACTTTATGTTCATTCATATAACTAGTTATAATACGGTGATCATCCTCCGTTTTCAGAAAAACCTTTAAGAATTCACCACTAATTTTGCTTGCAAATTCACATTTCCTATCTTTTTTGAGCACTTTGACAAAGTCCGTAAATTTGGCTTCTGGTTTTACAATTAACGGTTTAATTCTCGGTGGTTTGATTGCCTCAGTTCCAGACTCAGTGGAGATTTCCTTTGCATTTTATTATCAATATTAACATCATTATTGTCAATAGACAGTTTCTCGAATTTATTACTAGTAACAACATTGCTTTAACTAATTTTGAGGGGCGAGCCGTGTTTTCGGCTGAACGAAGCCATCCTCGTCTCTGCAGGCGTTAATCGACCTTTTTGCAATTTTTTTAAAAGGCCGTTTTGGCTTAAGAGATTTGCTATTACCAATATCAACATTATCATTCAAGCATACAACATCACAATCATTAACTTTACTACTAATATTAGTTGTGCGATTTTGCTTAGCAGCACAAAAAACAGTATTAAGGATATTAGACAAAACTCAAACTTACCTTGAATTATTTTGTAGAGTCCTTCCGCAACGGCACGAGGAATGTCGAAATCTTCTTGGATTTCTCTCTCGAGATCAGCATTTTTCACCTTTTTACTTCCTTGTACGAAGTAAAAAGGAAGTATTCTAATCTCGAAAAGTTTCAGGCAGCATATTTCAACGAAAATATCCATTTTGACCGCTATCGAATGCAATTTAACGATGTTTTTGCGTGATATCTGTACGTAAGGACAGAATAAAATACTCTTTTCTTTCAAAAAAATTATAAAACTTCTTTAAAATTAATTCTGAAGAGAATTTTTCGTGGCGTCTGTACGAACGTATGTACGTACGTGCGTATGTACGTACGTATCTCGCATAAATCAAAAACGAGTAGCCTCAGAACGTTGAAATTTTGTATATAGGACTGCTATAACATGCCCATGTGCAACTCGTATTTTGGTTGCAATCGGCCGTACCAAACGTATATAAATATATTTATATATATATCCACTCTGTTACCCGGCTCAGTAATCTCAGTTTCTTTACTCTTATATGTTTGTAAATTGTACATTTTTTGCTTTAAAAATGATTGTATTATGTTGTTTTTATCTTCCGGTTAAGGTTTTTATGCCTTTAGTAAATCTCTATGCAATATTTTTAGAATTATCAACAATTTTAAAGTTGTTTAAGTGCCGCTAAGCCTAATACTTCTCTTGATGGCGGCCATTGATGTTTACATTTGAAACAGGAGACTAGTGAATTTGTTGCCAATCTAGAGAAACTTAGCTTCGCAACAACACAGATAACGCATTCATTTATTATTGCCAATTAAATCATGCTTAATTCTTTCTGGAATTTTTTCGAAGAAATAAGTGTTTAAGATTTACTTCGTAATTTTTAATATAGATATTTTGAGTTTTTATGTATTTTTGCCTTCTCGCGAAGTGAGAACTGAATTTATTAAATGAGAAATACTCAATCGTCTGTGAAAAACTGTTTCTTTTTTCTTTTGTTTGCTTAATATCTTTTATACATCATTCTAGCTTTATTATAGTATTTGAATAGAATATGTGGCAACGATTAGATAATTCTATTCTTTTAATGATATAAATTTTGTGCATTATGAGTTATAATATGAACGAAATATATAAGTTAATTGTTATATAATTATTGGATTATATAATAGTTAACTTAGTTTCCGTTATACAATTATTATATAAGTTAACTGTTATATAATTATTAATACTGTTAAGTGAATCTAGCGCCAGACTGTCGCTATGGTAAACAAATACTACAGTGAATTTTAAAGAATGCATTTATTCTATTGTGGTTTATGCGCTGTCGGCGAAGTAGATTTAATTCAATCCATTAAGTTTAAATGAAATGCAAGAAAAATACATATAATTTAATATTCTGTACAAGGAAGTCGTGTGGTGTACACATCAGATTTTTTATCATGCGAACAAGATTAGCTCCTGCAGCTTTAACTTCAGCTTCTATAGAGGCCTTAACATAAAGAGCTCGAACTATCTGGAGTGAAGCTATCCTTACCAAGCAGAGATTCCAAGTCGCAATCAAATGAGAAATGTCCGTATTCGATCATAGCAGCTGTTAATCCATGCACATGGCAGCGATCCGCCGCCTTCATAAATCCGTTATTTGTAGAATTGGATGGGGGAAACGTATTTCCCTCCATTGCAAATACACACCGTAGACAGTGGAATCACTAAACACTATAACATAAGAGTATAGCAAAACACAAACACTTCCGAAAAGAAACACCGTGAGAATGAGAATCGGATGAAGAAAAAGGAAATGCTTTCGCAAACCACTTCACTGAACAATTGAAGCCAAACACAAACCTTTCTGATCCTACTTTTATGGAACATGTAAATAACACTATCGAAAGATGGCTAATCCAACCTACCGCTCGAAACATCCCAAATTTCACTGTCCCCGCTGAAGTAAACACCATTACTTCAAAATTCCATAATCGCAAAGCACCCGGCAAGGGCAATATCTCAAATAGAATGATTAACAATTTACCGAGTCGCTACATCTCCAAATTATGCGAGATTTTTAACGCCTGCCTGTATTTGAGGTACTTCCTGGCTGCATGGAAACATGCAACAATTATTCTTATCCCTAAACCCGAGAAAGATCTTACGCGAGTAGAAAGCACCGTCCGATTATCCTGTTACCAACACTAGGAAGAATTTTCGAAAGAATTATTTATAAACGTCTGGATTCTGTACTGAGCTCACCGCCTGATCAATAGTTCGGATTTAGAAGATTACTCTCCACCACCATGCAGCTGGTTAGGATAGTGGAGTTTATTAGTCCATAAACATCAGATGACGGCGTTTCTTATGCTAGACGTGGCCAAAGCTTTTGACTGCGTCTGGCATAATGGGCTTATTTATAAAATGCTTATTTATAAAATTTTCGAAAGAATTATTTATAAACGTCTGGATTCTGTACTGAGCTCACCGCCTGATCAATAGTTCGGATTTAGAAGATTACTCTCCACCACCATGCAGCTGGTTAGGATAGTGGAGTTTATTAGTCCATAAACATCAGATGACGGCGTTTCTTATGCCAAAGCTTTTGACTGCGTCTGGCATAATGGGCTTATTTATAAAATGCTTCCTCTTAATGTCACCAGGGAGGTGATTCTATTAATTTATTCTTTTATCACCAATCGCACATTTGCCATCAGATACGGTAATTTCTACTCCCCCCTCCAGACAAATTAAGGCCAGAGTCGCCCAGGGCTCAAGTTTAGGTCCTCTCTTGTACCTGATTTATGCAATGGATTTCCCGTTTTTTGACGATAACATTAACTGCATTACAGCATATTATGCTGATGATATAGCCATTCTGTCCTGTTTCTTGAATCCCGACAATGCAATTAAACGCTTACAGGAGCATATGCGAGAAATTGAGAAATGGTGTAGTACCTGGAGAACCTGTATCAACGCCACCAAATCACAGCTTTTTCTTATCGGACGACATAGAAGGTAAAACACACACACTGAACTCACACTATTTAATGATAAAATTCCGAAAGTTAGCAAAGCAACCTATTTAGGTGTGCGATTTAATACAACACTCACCTGGAACCCTCATATATCAACTTCTGTCGGCAGAGCAACTAGCATTGCTCACAAACTCAACCCGATCATCAATGCATCCTCAAAACTTGATCTCGCACGGAAAAAGCGTATTAATACATCAATTCTTTGCCCTGTACTTACGTATGCTTCACCGGCCTGGTGTACCGCTTCTAAGTCTAATTTCCAAAAATTCCAAACGTTACAAAATATCTTCCTTCGAAAAATCTTTCTTCGAAAAACCACGGGAGCGCCCTGTTTCATCCGTAACGAGAATTTACACAAAAATCTTGAAATCGAAGATATCAAAACGCACATCGGACATATTAACAATAACTTTTTCAACAAAGCGATCAGCAACGACACAGCTCATTTTGCCGATAACTTTAAGTAAGGACTATTAGAAGATAATTTCAACCTCCGCCCATATGACACCCATCTATTAACATTTGGTATCTGATTCCTATCCTTTGCACAGTCACTTTTTATTTCTCCTCTTTTTATATTCAGAAAGGCCCTAAGGGACAATGTTTGTTTCGCGTAGTAATTTCACATACAAGCATCATACATAGGACATATTATGACACCCTCACATCTCTGTGTTCTTGCAAGACAATAATTACAGACAAAGAGCATAATATGGTTAAATAACTTTTGGGTTCTTCATTATTAGCGCGATATTGAAACAAAAATTATACCACAACACGCGCTATAATTACTCAGTTTGAGCAGCAAAGACCGTATTTAAACATTCGCTTTGATCAATCTTATCGGCAGTAAAAAAAAAAAAAAGCATGCTTCAATTTAGAAACAACAAAAATTTCACAATGGCTCAGTATTACTTCTCAGAGACATATAGACATAATGATATTACAAATGAGCCTAGGACTGGTCGTGTAGTAAGTTTACTGAACACTCGTAGTTGGGTCCGGGATTCGCATCCCGGCGAAAGGGCTCGTTGCATGTGCGTTGGCGTAGTTTTTCCTATGTGTAACATTTATACAGGTCAATTTTCCTTAGAAAGTCTTCCACGAATGCATCCCTCTTCTCAGGCAGATAGCCCTGAAGTGCTTTGCCGTAATCAAAATAACCAAACCAATCATATTACGAATCAATTCAGAGTTGCCCACAACCAGTTGAAAATTCTTATGTAAGACTTACATAGAATTAGAAAACATAAAAAGATTCATTTCGATACCAGTTAGGAATATAAAATACTCATGAAATAAATGACGTAGGGCAATAATTAAATCTTATGAATACATAAAAATAAAATGAAGCACAAAAAAATAATTCAAACGTAATTCAAAAAGAATAAAAGTAAGGATTTATTAACTTAATAACTCTCATATGCAGGTGTTCTATGCACTACAGGTAATTAAATACATACTTTTATTTATGTTCAGTGTTATTCTCTGATTTTATTAAATTATGTTTCAGAACGCAAAACTTTTTTAAAGCAATTAAGTTCTGTCTTGGCAAATGCGGTCAAGAGTAAGAGACTGACGTTAATTACGGAAGGGGCTGTGTCGGGGATCCTAATGGGACATATATTTTAAAAGAAAAGTGCTTTTAGGTCTCATTCAGTATCAGTAGATCAGGAATAAAATCTTGAATGGAGCTCTCCTCTGTTTTTCACTGCAAGTCAGTAACGCGTACAAGGATGCACACGGTACCGGAATGGAGACAAATTACATAGGATACGAAAAGTTTTGAAGTGCTCCTTTACGTATTTATTAAACAGCTTAATAATATTAGTATGCACTTTTTTGGTTTATTAATAAATAAATAATTAATATTAATAAATTATAATAAATTTATTAATAAATAAATAATTAATATTAATAAATTATAATAAATTTATTAATAAATTAATAAATACGTTTTTTAATAAAATAGTACATAAACATATCAGTAATAAAGTATTTACAACTATTTTAGTAATAGTAATAATTAGTAAATATCCATATCATTAATGTAGTTAATGAAAGGCATTTGAAACCAAAATAAGATTTGCATTAATAAATTATAGTTAAGAATAATGGCTCCCATTGTTCTGATTATTATTGGAATAATTTAAAGATTAAATCCGATAGTAGCTTAAGATGGTTTTGCAGTTGGAAAAACAAGAATATAACTCATTTTGATTCACCTTTCTTTTCTTTATGATTGACGAATATCCGTTTGCCATACACGTGATCAAATAGGAAGTAAGTGTTTAATCCATAAGATAATAAGTATTGATTAACATTTCCTATAACTACTTCTAATTAAGGCTTCCTAAGAGCAACCCCCTTAATTTTGACTCGCAGCTTTTAATTGTAGACTACCTTTAAAAAATAGCATAGGATCTACCATTAAAAAATGGTTTTTTTTTTAAACACTGTGCAATGACAATGCCTAGTAATAATAGTTTTAGAGTCACTAAGAATCATTTTCTGGGTTCCCATACTGATTTTTTTTCCAAGAGATATTAAAAGTTGCAATTGACGAGTATTAGCAATGCATAATACATACATATATAACGTAAGCATACCATAAAGAAAAATGAACCCCAACAAAAGCTCATCGAATGTTATTGAACTCTAAAGAGGGGTTTATCAGAGGGAAAATGGCAATTAAAATTCCATTTAATTGATTTTAATTATTTATTTACTGTATCGATTTATTACTAATTGTAATGGATTGGAGTATTTGAATATGAATTAGCTGAATATTTAAGAAAAATATTATTACTGCGAGAATAGAAAAAATATTTTTTGAATATCTGTTTTCTTATAGAATGCAGATGAATTCATTTTCACTCAATGAAAATCAAAATTTAGTAGCTGATTAATCTCTCCTGTGTCGAGTACCTTAGTTCAGTGACCCGTACTAATGTGCCCTTTTAAAAAATTAATGCTTCAACAATAATTAGAAAAGGACATAATTCTCTTCTTACCCTTAAATTCTTCAATAAAAAAACTGCATTTTCAGCTATAACCAGGTGAAATAATTCTCTAAATATAATTCAAAGCATAAAAAATAAGGTACATAAATGGCTTGGAAATGGAACTAGCACTGAGATTCTCTTTAAGAAATATGGTGAAGTTTACAAAAAGTCTACGAAGTGAAGTAATTCCGTAGAATATTTTGTAACTCTTTATGATTAAATTGCATTCAGTTATACTTAATAAACGATATGTAAATATAATTTAATGTATATGTGTGGATGTGTGTGTGTGGATTACTAGCGGCTGAGCGGTAAAGTCGTTGAACTCTGGCAGGTCGATCCGGGGTTCCAATCCCGGTGAACGGGATGGCCGTATTGGCGTTTTCGTGGTTTTCCCCACGTGTAAAGTGCGTAAGAGTCCGTTTTGCTCAGAAAGTTCTCCGCGAGGCACCCTTAGGCAAATAGCCGTCGAATGCTTTGCTATAATCAAACAAACTAGACCAAACAATAGATATATAAATAAGTAGCTTAAAAAACTGCTATATTTTATGTATACTTATGAAGTAGTATTTAAATATATATAATGATTAAAAGAAAGGAAAAGTCGGATCTTAACTGATTGCATATAATGTAATCCCTATAAATGCCCTAACAATTCTTTCTCAGTCGTAACCCAAAAGGAGAACAAGTAAAATTAAACTTCAGATATGTATAATACAAAAAATACAAAATATAAAAATAAATTATATGTTTACGAAACCTAACTAACCATTTATATTGATATTACGTAAACATACGTATGGTAATGAACATTGTATAATAAAGGTATTTTTCTTTGATATTTTATACCTTGTTCTATATTTTGTTCCGTTTATATATACCTATACATAGATATATATAATTTAAGGATTCCATATTAACTACTACATATAAAACCCAAAAGTGCACCAATAATGTATTTTTAGGTATTATTTAACTTCATTCTGAAGAATTTTTTGAAGTCTAGTTTGCGTTATTTTATTCATAAGTCTCAAATAAAAAAAAATATTGTTTATATGTTAGAAAATTAACCAAAAAGCAGCGATCACAATGTAATTGAAAAACAGTCCTTAGACGTGAAAAGGTTGAAAGCCATTTGTGTTAAGACTATTTTCTCACATACTCAGCTACTTCGCATACATGGAACATAGCATTCGAAATGAAAAACTCAATATTTACTACAAATTCATTCCTGTAACAAATATCTGTCTTTCTACTCCTATGGCTTTAAAAAAAGATGTTATTTGCCTTACAGCTTATCGTTCAATAATAAATTTTCATTGTACAAAATTCCATTCATTAGAAAAATTCAATTTGTATTTTCCTCTGTATAAAACTGAATGTAGAGAAATTACATGTTTAAACGGCCCCCCGCACATTTTCTCAAGACCCCGAGCAAGATTATCCCCTCCTCGTCAGCTCTCCCCCTGAAAAAAGGGATTGTAAATTTACGACCTGACCGCATATCAGGTGATTTCTTGCGCGAATCAAAGAATATCTAAGGGGAAGAAGTAAAGGTTCCCCGCGGCAAATGTGGCTCCGTCAGACCGAAGAGACACATTATGTATATCCTTGAAGCTTATTTTAAAGGGGCAATCCATCCACCCTCCGTACCGTACTGCGCATGTGCGAAGTAACATCCAGCATGTCGTCGGCCATATTAGCAATCTTTTACCGCGTTGTTCGAAAAGGTTCTTTGTTCTTGTAGTCAGAGGTACTTGGTTCTAGTTATGTGAAATTCTTTAAAAGATTTTTTAAATGTAATGCTGTAAGTGAAATGGTTTTGGCTATTGGGTGCAAACTTTGCTCTTGGTTTCATAATGGTCATTCCAAATAATTGTCTAAAAGTTTTCATGGTAATTTTTTTTAAAGTTGTTGTCGGATAATTATAATATATTTCAGTGTTTTCAATTTATTTTGGGGTGCTTTTACTTGCCTTTAATTATTTTTTCTGTTTCAGTTAGTTATATGCAAATTTTGTTTTTAAAATTTTACTGTAAAATTTTCACTATGGGTTCATGAAAATTTATTACGTATTGTATGGCATGTGTTTTTCCCATCTTTTTAAGTTTACAGAATTAAATGCACTCATTTCTTGAATAATTTTGGATTAGATAGATTTTTTGCAAAATTAAAATTATGAAAAATCCAAGCATACAACAATTTTACAATTATTAGTTGTATAGCGAAGGTGGAAAATAGTCATTTTTGTAATTTTTATTTAAAAAAAATTATTCCTAATTTTATAATTTGAAATAATTTTTGTCCCAATGGCTACAATATTTGTTTGATATAACAATATTTATTTGGTTCAGTAAATTATTTACAAAATTACTTCCTAGGTTTTAATAATACCTATAGGTTGGATTTTCAAGTTAAGTATTTAATCTTATATAAATAAATGTAAGAAGTATTGCATATTTTACGAAAAAAGAATGAAATCAGTTATTTTAATAATTTATGTGAAATTCTTTAAAAGACCTTTTAAGTGTAATTATGAATTTGTTAATTTAAGTGATATACTTTTGGCTCTTGGCAGCAAACACTGCTCATGGTTTTCATAATGGTCATTCCAAATAATTGTCTAAAAAGTTCCTTGGTATTTGTGAAGATGCTTAAAATTATTTTGCATACCTATATTCTGAAACTTGAGCAATGTCAATAAATATCATTGTTTTACTTAAAATGTGTTATTCTTTATTTTAATATTTAATAATATGCTTGATATGAAAAGAATTACAAAATAACGTTATTTATGTAATTAATTGCAGATTTGTTAGAAATTTAGCATCACAGCCGTAGTTAATTTTGTTTTCCAGTAATTCTGATGTTAGTTATAAATTAATGCTGGGTATTATATCAAATGAAAAACAATTATGTGGATTTACAGATGGAAGGGTTAAAAGGGAAAATAAGGTATAAAAATATAAAATTTATTATTATTCCTTTTAAATTCATTTTGCAATTGAATTTTAGGATGTTCCTTGCGAAACAATTAAATATAAGAACATAAAAGATCAACTTCACAATTTATCTAAAACAAAAGTCTCTGAATCCTGTTAAGTATTAAGAAATTTATTTCATTTAAATTTTTTCTTCGTATCGCTCGCTGTTTAAATTGAAAGTAAAAATTGGATAGGATTTCTATAATTCGCCCAAAATTCCAACTAACATCATTTTGCTCATAAAACGCAGAAATGTATGAAAATAAAACATTTTGAGTTATTTCAAAGTAAAAAATTTACTATCTCCTCGGACTGCGCTATTTAAATCCCACCCTGCGCTGGTGTTTCACTGCATAGCCGTGGCTCTTCGGTACGCATATAAGCAAAATGTACACTGCTAGGACAACGGCTTGAATTTGGCCAATGACAGTCCAGATGAGGGTTTCATTAACTCCGCCCACATGAGTGACGTCATATTTCTGACGTTTGTTTACATTCTACTGTTCAGAGTTACGATGTGCGTTTTTTGAATGTACATTTAGTTTTTCGGAATAAAAGTGTATATATATGAGTATATATCTGTATATAACCGTTTTTATGTTTGTTTCGGAATATTAAGGATTATTCTACTGTTCCAATACAAAATTAGGTCTAGTCAGATAGAAGTTACTGATGGCTGGAAGATGCATGTAAAGTGTGGTTTACAAATTATTCTGCATATTGATAATCAGAAACTTTTAAGTGATAATGACTTAAATCATCTACTATATAAAATGTACCTGCGGGAATTAAACCAAGTGAAGTTAATGTTAAGTTAGTGAATCCAAGTGCTGTTTTGTGTCAGTAATTAATGCAGTAAATATTTTGAATCAAAATGCCACCAGTAACTATTGCAATGAATTGACATAGTGTGTGTCAAGAAATCTTTAAAATACATTTCACATATATCTATCTGAATATTTACAACATTAATTGTGCTTTGATTAAGAAATCAATATGCTTTACAGGATTCAATATACTTTCTTAGAAATAAACTTCATTTCATTATTAGAATGTAAAGAGTATAAAAGATGAAAAAGTGTGTCCACTCTAATGAACATATTGGAATGTAATTTAGCTGTGAAACTACTGAAGTTAAATGATGAACATGTTATTTAATAAGAACTGAATATATTTAAGATATGCTACCAGCTCTGATATTTCAAGACTGTTGGATATGCTTATCTATGAAGATTAAATCACTATTAACTGACAAATTATGGTTCTGGTAAAGCATATATCATATTTGGAATCGTAGAAAGGAAGTTCATTGTTTTTCTGAAATGTAAAGAAAATAATACTGAATAACTATAAGTGCTTAGTGTAATAGACCTACTGAAATCTAATTTAGCTATAAAACTGCAAATGCTAAATGATGCTGAACAAAATTTAGTAAGATATACTACCAGTAATGATATTTCAAGACTATCGAAAATGCCTAACAATGAGGTATCATTACCTGTTCTAAGGTGTAACGCTGAATTGAATAAGTATACTTTTAATTCCAGGAAACACACCTTCAAGTGAATTGCTTCAATTAATCAAATTCAATTTAAAAAAATCACTATTAACTGACATTATAGTTCTGATAAAGCATATATAATATTTGGAATTTTCATTGTTCAGTATGCATTCTTAGAAATGAATTAACAAGAACTGAATTTATAAAGATATGTTATGCTATTTCAAGAGTATCGAAAATGCCTAACAATGAGGTATCATTACGTGTTCTAAGGTGTAATGTTGAATTGATTCCAATAAGTATACAGTAAGACCCCGCTTAACGCAGGGGATACGTTCCATCGAAGTAGAGCGTAATGCGAAACAGCGCTAAGCGAGGCTATCTTAACATGTAAATAATGGGGTTAGGGGAAGACGGATAAAAAATGGTTAGGCATTAAATTTAATAATGTTTTTTTAATAAAAATAAAATCAAACATTTATTTCTTACAAAAATAAAAACAATATAAACGCATATACTTTTAAAAACAAATAAAATTCTCAGTCAGATCATTCAGTCTATTCTGGATTTCCAATTTTCTTCCTTTTTGTTAAGAAGGCATTATGATAGATTGGCTTAATGGCATATTGCGTTCAATTTCGTCGTCAATCCATATAGACAGTCGTTTTTCCATTTCCTCAATAATGTTATTTCTAGAACGGGTAATTCTAGTTGCAGAGCTTGACGTAGTTGCAGTTGCCGATGACAGTATTTTTTCTTTATTCTTAAGAATTGTCCTTATCGTTGAAGTTGCCAAAATCAATGCAGCGCTAATTTGAGATTGACGTTCACCAGAATCTAATCTTCTAATAACTTGCATTTGAGTTTCCAGTGAAATGCTTTTTCTGGTTGCTTTCTTTTCTTGTTTTTTATTATCACCCATGATAAAAACTAAAGATCATAATATTTGTCACTGTATTAATCGTTATAGTATTATACAAATTTAAACTTACAATAATATCAACAAATGTTTCAAATGATAAAAATGCGTCCACCAAGCAAGAAACACAACTACATTGTTTCGGATATGTTATTTGGAAACCTAGCGCTGCGCACAATTTCGGAGAATCCCCGGGTTGAAATAAAAGAGCGCTAAACCGAAACAGCGCTAAACGAAACAGCGTTAAGCGGGGTCTTGCTTTACTTTTATTTCCTGGAAACATACCTTCAAGTGAATTGTGTGAATGTGTGTTTACAGTTCTTTACATCTAGTTAAATACAGTGAAACTTACATAAGCCAAAACTGAATGGATTAAAAAAAATAACTTAAAGTTGTATTTCAAATTTTACATTTTGTCATATTAAAGACTGATTACCTGGGTTTCCACTAATGGTTGGACTTGATAAAATATGTCTTGAACAGGCAAAATTTTTTTTTCTCTTGAGAAAAAGCATTTAATATTGATTTTCTTGCATTAGTATGTATTTTTAACTGTGAAGTTTGTGCATTTAAAAATTGTAATGACATGCAGATTATTATATTTTCATTTATTTCCAATTTCATTAAAAGTATTTTTTTACAATTTATTGCCTGATTTTATACATTACATGTATGAGTAATAAATAATTATTGTAAATATGCTATGTAACTTATATTGTGATCTTGATATTGAAACAACTTATATATTATATATGTACGAGTCATGCATTAACTCATGGCAATTGAAATTGAATTGTTAGTAAGAAATTAATGATAATAAGATGCATTGATGTATCTAATAAGATGTATTATTGATGACAGTACATAAAATTAATTAAAACTGTAAGATATATGGTTAAAAGGTACTATTATATTTTCGGAACCAGATTTTGTATGTATGGATGGATGTGTTCATGTTACGTGTGTGTATGCACACACACTTATACACACGTGCATAGGCCCACCAGTGGCAGAGTGGTAAAATCTTTGAACACTGAATTCGAACCCAGGCAAATTCTTTGGCTTCATGCGCGTTTTCGTGGTTTCTCCATTTGTAAAGTGTATACCAGCCAGTTTCCTTTAGAAAGTCCTCCACAAAGGTATCCCTTCCCACAGGCAGATAGACCTAGTGTAATTTGCCATACTAAACTAAAATGAAACCCAAACCACTCATGGATACATACATTACATGTCTGAATCCTGTCCCGATAACAGAAAAGTACCGGTTAAAATTGGGCTTTTAAAGATTGTGAAAAGAGTTTTGAATTAAAATCGAGACTATAATTTCATTATCTTGTAATAAATACATTGGACTTAAGATTGCACTGTAACTATTTAATATGAGTTCCACTAAGCTGTCAATAATGCTTTACATTAAGTACTGAAATCAAGATCAGAATGTTATGAATTAGTATTATTGTTCGCATAAGTGCTTCACATTTATAAGTCCATTCTATTATCAATAATTTAATATCCATTCTTAATAAATAAGAACAATATGATACTAATTATTACATTTATTCATTTACAAGTTCTATGAATTGCAATAATTTCCTTTTCCAATATCTTCTTTTACAAAATACTTTCAGTCTATAATTCCTTTTTTAAATGTTAATTTCTCTTCATCATAAGTAAAATATATGCACACATTATTGATGAAAAATTATTTAATTAAAATGTTCAAAGTATATGTTACAAAAAACAAACATATTGACGTCTATAACACATTTATTAAAACTTATTTATTTACTACACTGAAATAATCAAATTCTCAGATTAATAGATAAAGTTTGAAAAGCAGGGGTCTAAGAAATCATGTAACATTTATTTTACATAAGAATGACTGTATATATGTTACGGTGAAACACCGAAATCTGGAGAATGTCGACATTCACCGGTGGATGTCAACATTCACATAGTCGCTTGGTGTATGTCCGAAATATTTTGCAAATACTCTTATTTCTGACTTACACCGGTAAATGTCGACATTCACCATGTGCCAATGGTGAATGTTGAACATATAAGAATATTATATTTTCTTCCGTAATTCAGTCTTGAAAAAACGCACTTGAGACTTAAAATAAGAACTTAAAACACACAGTACATTCAAAATGAGAAAGGAAAATAATAGAAGTTAAAAACTTTTAAATTATGTGATTCCAATCTTATTTATTGCAACAACATAAACTATTATTACCCTTTGAATTGCACAAGAGGTCCTTGCTTTTACAACTGCATTTATTTATGGAACACTTCCTTTTGCAATGACAGCATGTACATATACTCCTCTCTTTTTGACCTACACCAGAGCATATCTGTGATTGTCGACATACACCGGTGAGGGTCTGAAAGTACAAGAATGTAGTGCAATATTCGATCTTTCACCAACGCATTTGGTGAATGTTGGCATTCTCCAATTTCGATCTTTCACGGTAACATATACATAATGATAACAAGTTATCTTTTATTCAGACATTTCATGCTAACCTGTTTTTATTGCATTCGAGTTTTAAAACTAAGTATTTTTAATGATTTTTCTACTACTGTTTCAAAATTCTGATTTTTATGCCAGTCAGAAATGATTTTCTTCTAGTATATAGAATTAAATTATTTATTTCTGGATTAGTCATCGAGTAATTTAAGATATAATACTTAGTACTATTACAAAATTTAAGAACTCCAACTTTTAACATGCTGCTTTTTATCACATAAAAAATTAACCAAAATGTAAACTTGTAATATTGAAAAATTTCTCTCTTAAGTAAAATTATTGCCACTACATAATTTCAGCACGAACTAAATATTACAGTATATAAAAGAATACAGCCTGTAAAATTAATGATACTTACAGATTAACACAACCACCTTAGCTCAATTTGGATTTAACACATGAAAATGTAAAAATTATTCATTGGGTGCAAGTTGATGGTTTTCACAACTTTTCTTAAATAGATACCCAAATTATTGATATCTATCATAAGTTGGCTAAGATTATCAAATTATGAAAAGAAAACATACTTTAGAATTTGAAATATAAATTTGAATTATTAAATTAAGAAATAAAGCACGTTCATCTCCAAATCTTTCTGTAATTGGTTTGCCCTATTCTTTTCCCCAAGCGGTTTGTTTTTGCTTGGAAAAAAAATTAAATAATTTCTGAGACTCGGCATTACACAAACTTCAGCAGCATCGGCTATCTACCAAATGCATATCCTTTTTCTTTCTTTTAGAAATTTTGTATTCCTGTAGAGTTTCCACTGTAGTTTCTTCCATTGTTGATAAATTCCAAAGAGCATATTTTAAAATTAAGGCAAAAAATATCACAATTTGTTCATAAAAAATGTTGAAACTTGAAATACAACACAAAGAATGTATACAAAAATGGCAACATTGTTCTATTAAAGGATTGTTATGAGCATGGTTGCTAGAGTTTGGCACATTTAAAAAATTTGACGAGTTCTACTGAGGTGGTTGCAAGTAATAAATTAATTGCATTGTAATATGTGCATTTTTACTGTTAAGAATATAAAATTTTTGCTTATAATAAATATCTGAATATGCTAATTATTTATTTGCCCTCTTATGTAATTTTGATAAATTAGACACTATTCATTTTACATCAGTAATCTTCAGACTAATTTTAAATTTAGTTTCAGTGTGAATTTCTTTTCTTCTCTACTTTCTTATGTTTAAATTGACGTCATGTAAAGCAACATAAAAAATAAAACTATTAAAAAATATATGAAAAGCAAATAAATGAACAGATATGAAAATTTATCAGTTCAGTTTCATAGATATTCCGTACAATAAATACCTAAGTTAATTAATAGGTGAAACTAATGAAACGTACAACTTCACATACAGGATCTGTCAGAAAAATACATAGAAACTTTAATAGATGATATCTATATATTGGTTTCTAGGTTGAATTATCTTTATAATATATAATATGATATTTCCTTAACATGTTCGTACTCTCGCATATATGTAATACATGGCAGTGAATCAAAATGGATTTGGAGGACTCTGAGGGATGTTGTGTAGTACAAGAAATCGGTTAGGCTAGAGGTCCTTCATCAAAAAATTATGGCAGAATGTGCAGCAGTCGCCTCAGACACATCGACTAAACATTGTTCAAATAGCTGCTCAGTATTGTGCTATAACTCTAGCTGTTAATGGCTACCGCTGTGACTGAGCAATCTAAGTAACTGTACAGGTACATATTCATAAATATTTTTATTAAACCTAGCATAGCCTCTGATATGTATGATTTAATTATAATTAGGTTCAATACTAAAGCACAAGAATTTTTGGCTAATCTTTGGAATATGGTAACAGGTAGTTTGGCGACATTTTGGTAAGGTGATAAATGTTACTAGCTAGGACTTTAGCAGTGTACATGGATAAAGTCAATGCCATTTTTGTGTAATTCTGGGATGTTTTTTTAAGTGAAAATAGGTCGACGTGTACATGGATACCGTGTATGTGCAAATCTTAAAAACGCGGCAAGCGATTCTGCACTTTTTCCCAATTTCGCAACTAATCTTCGTCATGATTAAGCACTTTTGTTCCATAAAAGTTCTAGCATAAGCGTAATTCGGCTAGCAGATTGTTGGAAAAAAATGTTGAGTTAAAAAAAATAAATAAATAAATAAATAAAAAATAATAATAAAAAAAAAAAAAAGCATTTACTTTGTGAAAACAAAATTGCGTCCAAAAAAAAAACTAGCAGGTTGCTGTAGCAGAGTTGGTCGCCAAATTTTCACCAAGTTACCATAATCCGAAGATTAACCGAATTTTCTTTTATTATTAAAGTGTGTGTATTTTTTTGATAGGCCGTTTATAAATATAGATGAATTTTAGCTTAATAGAACCGAGGCCAGACCACCAGCACCTGAGTGGTAAAGTCACTGAATACTAGATATTTAGCCCAGGGTTCCAATTTTGCCGAATGCATGGGTGCTTTCATGGTTTTCCTCAAGTGTAATGTGTTTAAGAGCCAGTTTCCCTTTGAAAGTCTTCCATACAAGCATCCCTCCTGTTAAGCAGATAGCACTCGAGTGCTTTGCATAATTAAATAAACCAAACCAAACCGAGGGCAAAAAAATCACTAAATCAAGGGCACTAAATCATGCTACTTGGCCGGTCAAAGGGATAATGTAAGAACCTAAAACAGTATTAAAATTAATACACTGCAATTTTGTGGATGCCAATTGCCTCATATTTAGCACGCATTTCTAATTAGCATCTATGTTCCCCAAAGCCTTTTATCATTTGAGCAAAGGATCTTTTGTCAAACTTGTGACTATCATACATTTTTCTGTAAACTTTAATTTAAAACTGTGTAACTTCATGTTCCCTTAAGTCAAGGATGAATATTCCATAACATGTGAAGAAAACATATATTTATTTTCTCATATGTCGAACCTTTTTCAGTATTATACTCAAATATAAGACTTCATACTATATTTAAAGTTTATATATATATATATCAATAAACCAGAGCCTGATCTTTACATTAAAAAAAAAATCACATCACAGGAAACGAAATTTGAAATTAACACTACATGATATTCAAATTTATATAATTTTAATTTCAGCTTCAACATTATTCATTTCCTAGATTAAATCTTTACATGGACTATTTAGATATGTTATGTCCTACACTTCCTTCCCTACAAAAAAAGGGGCCCACCAGCGTCAAGCGGTTAAGTCGCTGAACACTGGTAGTTCGGTCTGAGGTTCGAATCCCGCGAACAGGCTGGCTGCATGGATGTTTTCATGGTTTTCCCAATGTGTAATGTGTATACAAGCCAGTTTCCCTTAGAAAGTCCTTCATGAAGGCATCCCTCTGCTTAGGCAGATAGCCCTCAAGCTATAAATTGCTATAAATCACATGAACCAAATCAAACCCTGAAAAAAGTTAGGAACAGATTATCATTTTAACACAATAAACTTTTTCTTTGTGATCACTTCTGAAACACTACTTCTCCTCAATATACAAATTCTGGTACTGAACATCTTCTTTTTGAAATGACAAGATTTACACAAAATTAAAATCATGTAGAACTGCTGGTGGTCATCGTAGAGAGGGTTCACTGTATTTATTAAAGGTCAGAAATTTATTCAACTATTTCTAAAAATGCAAAGTAATCAACAAAATCTGGTATTAAGTACTTTGTAAGCATAATTAATAACAACTTCCAAGTTTGATTTAGTATGTATGATTACAGTTTATTACATTAACGAATGTCATTTGCTTGACAGATATGAAGAATTTCTTTTGAGGATCTGTTTTTCTTGGAGGGTTGGTTTAGTTTGTTTGATTATGGAAAGCATACAAGGTCTATGTGGGAGGGATGTCTTTGTGGAGGATTTTCTAAGGGAAAACTCTCATATCCATGTTACGCATAGGAAAACCAGGTAAGTGCTCATGTAGCCAGCCTGTCCAACTGAAATCAAACTCAGATCAAACTATCAGCGTTCCAGTCACTTTACCACTCAGCCGCTGTTGGGCTGTGTGGGGAGGGCCATGAAGGTTAGGTTATTTAATTACGGGAAAGCCTCGAAGGCTAACTGCCAAAGGGGAGGGATGCCTTCGTGGAGGACTTTCTAAGGGAAACTGGCTCGTATACATGTTACACACGGGAAAAACCACGAAAACGCCCATGCTGCCAGCCCACTCACGGGATTCAAACCTCGGACCGAACTACCAATTTTCAGCGACTTTACCGCTCGCGCTGTTGGGCTCGAGGGCCATGAAGGAAAATAATTACATGCACTGAAAACTGAATTTTAAACTAAATGTATAAAGAAAGCAATGGAAATTCACTTATCAACAGTAGTTCTTATTAAATTAAAATACTGCTTAAAATAAATTTATAAAGCTATTGAATGAAAATTTTCTGTTAACATATATCAGACATGTGTAAGGAGTAACAGATTAATTATTTCTAATATTATTAAGTAATTTTCTTATAAAGGAATTAAAAAATAAAAACAAACAAAAGCTTCTTTAGAGAAATTATTCTACTATTAAAACCCATATACTACTGGAATTAACATCTCACTTTATCGAAAATTAAATAAATGCATTTTTGATTGATAAATCAAGTTGTGAATTATTGTATTACAAGAATTGTATATTAAATATGAATACATTAATCTTAATTATTAAAAAAAAACTGAATGTGAAGATGGGAAAAATTAAGAGAAAAAAGCTTTGTAGACTATTTGCTAAGAAATCTGACATTCTGAAAAATGAATACACGCATACACACACACACATTGATAGATATAATTCACATATGATTAATTATATATTGAAAATATATGTATGTGAGCATGCGTGTGTATACACACTCACGCATATAGTGAGAAATTTTGTAATGTTTGAGACATAAATTTATATTCTTTCTGGAACAGTAAGGAAATAATACTTTAAAGAAAATTTTAAAAATAGTGTCACTAGAACAAATTTACGTTGCAAAGTAAAAATGTTTTTCATTCAAACAACGCACTTCGTAACGCCGAATAACAGAATGTAAACAAACGTCAGAAATGTGACATCACTCATGTGGGAGTTAATGGTGACCCTTATCTGGATTGTCATTGGCCAAACTTAAGCTGTTGTCCTAGCAGTGTACATTTTGCTTATATGCCTTCGGTACAACGGCGCAGAGGCGAAACAGGTTTACATTGCGTCTATGGAAGCTTTCATTCTTCTCCTTAGAGATTCTTTGCTCTGGTGGGGCCAAATAGGTTGAATCACTTTAGCATGGGTCCTACCTGTGTTTTATACTTATAACATTAAGCATATAAAATAATTAGCTATATTTCGCAAACGCATATATACTGTTAACTCATAATATACCAAACAGCATACAGTCTGCTTACAAAACCCCCAGTAGTATGCAGATAGGTGCAAAAGGAGGCAGAACAAATCACCGGAGCCCAGTTCTCGAAAAGAGCCCCACTTCAACTCCCCTTTTTTAAAATAAAATCGCATAAAACTGAAGTATGGTGTCCTTTCTCTTTTATACATAAAGTTAAATTAATTAATAAGAAAACTGGAACATCAAGTTAAAGTTATTAATATGTAGAAAAAAAAAAAAACTTTCGCAAAACGTTTTTGCAGTCTATACCTAATTATGGAGCTTTTATATCTATATATAGTTTATATCTATTTATCTTTGCCAGTTATTATTATTTTTTTTTGTTAAAATAAAGTTTTTTAAGCAAATATGCATTGCTTTCTAATAAAATAATTACTACTAAGGGATGATTTTCTTACATTATAGTTAAGAATTGGCCCCACAATCACCACCAAGCCCTGCAGATTCCCTCTAAACTGGCATAATGGTTTTCCCCAGGCGAAACATTACAGTAACTCTACCATTATGTTCCACGCATGAGCAACTGAAAATAACACTACTAATAGCTTGCAAAATGTATTGAAATTGAAATTTTCGATTTGTAAAAAGAAAATTCCTCATATTTATCACCTTGTTGGACATATTTCCCTTTTTAATGCAAGAAAAACCTCTATAAGGGCTAATTTTAAGAATCTATTTATTTTTGCTGCCAATGTAAGCAAGCTTGTTCATTGTGCGGAATGTAAAACAAACCAGTTGCAAAGCGCATTTAAGATGAAATTAAATGTCTCAAAAACTATTGATATACAAATTGTTAATTTGTATATCAATAGTTTCCATGTAAATAGTCTCGAATCCATGTAAATAGTTTTAGTGAAATTATAGTATCTTGTATAATATATAATGTATAATGAACGTTTGAAAAACGAAGCTGTGATGGAAAAATAGTGCTACAGGGGCAAGACCATTCAATATTGAGGTAAATTGCTATCTCGCTAAATTGGAGAGATGTCACCGAGCTGGCGATAGTTTTGGCGATTACTTTTTTTTCACCAAATTTGGAAAGAAATTGCCAAAAGTCGTCAAACTTTGGGTCATATGGCAAAGTTTTACTCCATACTCTGTATAACTATTATTGGTTCTGTAACTGAATAACTGTACGAGACACCTATAAGTAACTGTAACCGTATATGTTCCTTACATGTAACTTATATTCCTTCTCTTATAACTGTATATGCCTTACCTTAATTAGCCTTTCAGATGGGCTTTGCATTTCGTTGTCTACGTTCTTACTAGTTTGAAGTGTAAATACTGATTGTGCTCTGTGATACTGAGAAGAGCTATGCGAATGCTTCTGTGGAAAGTTCCCAAACTGTAAAGTATTTCTTTTTGGAAAATAAATTTTATCAAGCTATTGTCGGTTTTGCGTGCATTCAATCCATTATGAGCCCGTCGGCTTGCAACAAAGTTTAGTGTTAAGAGTGGGGCTGAATGCCGGTGACAAGAGTGATAGAGGAGCGACTCAGATAGCTGCCGACTTCTTTTGCTGCATTCCAAGAAACGAGGAAGACGCCGTCAGTTTCGTTAAAGAAAAAATGCTCTCGGGCTAACAAAAGATGGAACGAGCCGTCGAGTCCGTTAAAGCGGGCCAAGACACGTTAAGAGAGAGACGAAAGCTGTTCAAAAAAAATATGAAAGACATCGTCAAAAATCAGTTCAAGAAAAGCTTGAATTAAATCAAGAGGAAATTAAAAGAGAAATTATCTCCACGGCAGAAAACAAATTTGATGCTATGGAATGACAGAATAGACACAGTTGAAATAAAGTTAGAGAAATTGGACAAAAAGTTTCTCCTGCCGAGCAACAATTTTCAGAAAGAGTTTCTTCAAACAACAAATCGAAGAGAAAGTTTCTGCTGTCAAACAACAAGTCGATTATAGAAGTTTCTGCTCTCGCTAAGGAAGTAACAGCTTAAAGGCATTCATAACGACAGTAAGAAGGAATTATAAATGTCTTAAAGTTTTACCCATTCCTTCTCGATCATGTCTAAAGCTTTCCACTTATGACGAAAAGACTTTCTGTTGAGTGTATAAGACTCAGTTCTCTATAGTGGCGGACGCAAATGCATAGGATTCCCTAGATTAGGCCTGTCATCATAAGGCTTCTTTGAGACTATATACAATGTATATCCTTCAAATTCTGCCCGAAAAACAGTAGCTAGACTTTGAAGATCTATCCGGCGCATTGGAGCTGAGCTTTGGGGAGAAGTGTTTAAAACACTATAGAAGGTTTCAGTAAAATTCTCACCATCAGAAGCCCACGTAAACACTCCAGAACAGCGCCACGAATGTTCAAAGGCTGTCTCATCTCATTTTCGGACTGCTGGACATAAGCAAGAAAAAAAATCTTGTGTTTACAGTACTTCATCAGTGGCATGTGGGACGCGGGGAGATACATAAAGCGTTGCAAATGGCGGATGTCAAGGATCTAAAAAACACTTTTTATGCCATGAAATTCGAGACAGCCCAGTAAGCAACCCGTTGAGACTACCACCCAATTAAAGCTGCTCGTGTCCAGGAGTCAGTAAATCAAGTGATTGTTCGTCTAAACAATTTAACCAGGCAAGTCTATGCCTTGAGGCCGAATATGAGTGGCAAGAAGCCGACGATAATATGCCAGAACTGCACTGGTGAAAGCCAAGTAATAAGGTGTGTATTTAATTTAATTATGGCAAAGCATACTAGGGCTATCTGCCTAAGGGGAGGGATGCCTTCGTGGAGGACTTTCTAAGGGAACTGGCTCGTATACACGTTACACATGGGGAAAACCACGAAAACACCCATGCAGCCAGCCCGTTTGCGGATTTCGAACCTCGGACCGAATTACTAGTGTTCAGCGACGTTACCGCTCGGCCGCTGTTGAGCCCCAAGTAAGAAGGAACTTCAGAATACGCCAATGTATGAGAGCTAAGACCACACCCCAGCAACGAGGCAGGAAACAAATTGGAAGCCATCTCGTGGAGCAGAACTTGCCAGATATTGAGAAGCCGCATTTTAAAACAGATTTCTGCAATAAGGGGCAGCAATAATAGACCTTTCATCCTGGAACATATCATTGGATTTCCTTCCAATATGACCCTCGATTCGGAAGCCAATGGTGCCTTTATCCGACAAGATTTGGCTCAATGATTGGAAGATAAGCACTTCTGGACGCCGTCTTACGTTACCCTCTAGACTGTATCCGGGAATAAAATCGACATCGATGGAAAATTAAACAATAACATCACGTTTGGAACTGCTGCGTATCACCATCACACGGCATATGTAGCAAACGTTACCCACCATTGCATAATCGGATGACACTTTCTACGGAAAGACAATTTTTTCTTAGACTTTAAAAATATCGAGTTTCATTCTGCCTCTGAGGACATAACCCTATTCGGAATTAATAATGAAAAAGTTCAATCTGTCTACTGCATGCAACGAATTTGCTAGCAATAAAGCCGAACATAATTCTAGACGTGGCAGAGATTGGGTTGGACTGCCAGAGATGTGAAACCTTTCTTTTAGAGGTAAGAAATGTTTGTTTCTAAACTTTCTGAAATACGTCTCACGTAAATCACGCTGCAATAAGCCCTTTCAGAAGCATCACAGAATGCATGAATTTCTACACTTTGTGTTTAAATACACATCTAAGTATTTTTAGTTTTGGGATTCGAGGAAGTTCATTGCGAAAGGATATCCATCTCCTTGTCTTGTCTTCTTGGATGGACTGATACAAATTTAAGTTTTCTCCCATAGTTCCTGAAGTGAGGTTTTCATAAATATCATGCAAGGGGATATGAATCCCAAGGGATCGAAAATACGCGAAACTTCTGAAAAAAAGTATCTTTTTGAAAATGCCAATTTGTCTTTGATTGGTGGAACTGTGAAATGAAAAGAGTCATCTTGTGTATTCCATTTAATACCAAGGACATTAACTTCTTCATCTGAATCGACGTGCATCAGATCTTTTTCCCCCTCACTCGATGGTTCTTTAAATACTGATGAAACATTAGAGAATGCCATTTTCGAAGTTTGAATAAACATCTCTTCATCATATTATTTAATTCATTCACTAGCTGTAGAGCTTCTTTCTCTGATGAAGCTCCACTTAGATCATCAACATAGAAATCGTTAAGGGTAGCATTTGAGGTCAAAGGAAAATTGTTTTTCTCATCTATCCCCAATTGCTGCATAGGTCTTGTGTACAAGAATGGTCCTGATGTTGTGCCATAGGTGACTGTGAGTAATCTATATTTTCTAAATGCCTGTTCAGGACTTTCTCTCCAAAGAATTCTTTTCCAATCAGTATCATCAGAATTAACCTTCATTTGTCTAAGCGATTTTTCTATATTGACGCTCACCGTATTTTGAAAACTTCTAGAACGAATAAGGATAGTGAATAACTCATCCGGTATTCGCGGGCCTATCATTAGAAGGTCATTCAACGATTGTCCAGATGATGACTTGGAAGAACCATCGAAGACAACTCTCAGCCTTGTTAGAGTGGTCGAATCACGAAGAAAAGCGAAATGAGGAAGGTAGTATGCATTTGTTTTCGTATATTCAGATCGTGGAATCAATTCTACATGTCCTAATGATAGATATTCACGCATAAAATCTTTATATTGTTCGTATTTTTTACTATTGAAAGATAAGGAATTCTCCAAGTATTTCAATATGCGGAGGGCAGCTCTCTTGGAATCACCGAGTTGAGAAGATGAGGTATGGAAGCGTAACCTCACGACATATCTTCCATCAGTATCTCTAGAGTACGTAGATTTAAAGTGCTCTTCACAAGCTTTTCCATCAGGACTTAAGGAGCTTACGGCAGGTACGATGTCTAGTTCCCAAAATTTATTTAACAATTTATCACTGACTAATTGAATGTTATTAACCTGAACAGCTGAATTTTTCTCACATGAGGGAATCTTTCCCGCAATTAACCATCCTAATTGAGACCGAACTGCAAATAGCTTTCAATCTCCCAATGAAAGTGTCTGGTTTTTAAGCATTGGAAGTGCTATATCCACACCAAGAAGAATATCAACGCTTCTAGCCTTGTAAAAGTTTGGATCCGGTAAGGTAAGATCAGTGAACTGTTCGGAACAAGAAAAGATTTGACGAAAAATGAGGAGTAAACATGATTTGAGAAACACCATTTGATGCACCCAAACATCAAATTATTAAATTTGCTTTCTTTTTTGACAAACTCAATCTTTCTAGGCAATCACTTGCTATTAAAGAAGCTTGGCTGTCTGGATCCAAAAGAGCACGACAAGTAGAAATTCTACCAGCGGAATCCTTTACATTCACTAGAGCCGTGCCTAGTAGCACCTGGGAATCAGAGCCCAAATCCAAGCAATAAGAAGTAATACAATTTGAAATAATTTCACAATTTGTATTAAAGTAACTAGTAGTAGTTTTAGAATTTGAAGGTGCAAAAACTTTAATGTCCACAGAAAAACCTTTTGGATTAGTTGTATTACTTGTTCCTCGTCAAATTGCCATAACGTGTGATGGGCTTTCTGACATTTGCGACATCTATAAGAACTCCTGCAGGTTGATTTAAGCTGAAATTGTGTTAAACAACTGAAGCAAATATTTTTCGATTTTACAAAACTAAGTCTTTTTTAGACGGCGATCTTCAGAAATGCATCACATCTAGTCAATACATCACTTCTCTGGTAGAAAACACATTGTGATTGAAAACCCAAAGCGACTACTGTAAGCCGCTTGGAAAAAGTTTTTTTTTTTTTTTTTTTTTTTTTTTTTTTTTAAATCTGGATTTAGCAATTAAAGATCTAGCATGTTTTGACAGAAATTTCACTAGTTCACTCAGAGAAGGTATTTTATCATGTTATCAGGAAAGGAGTTTTATCATGTTTATCATTTTATTATGTTCTCTAATGGACCGCACATTTACTACGATATCTGAAGCCCATACATTCGGTCGCTGGACGCTGTGATAGAACTGTCACGCTCCGGATTTTGCCTTGCGTTTGAGAGTTCTCTATGCAGGTTAATCTGCAAATGCTTCCGCTAGTTGTTGTCGATCTGTCTTGAGCATGGAGGTAGGAAGTAAGATGGAGTCGCCCTAAACAAGTTTCTCCCGTACCCTGCTCTGAAGCACCGGCGATCCCTACGTGGTGACCAAAACATTGGGTCATTTACCATTGTGTTCTATGGGATTTGACGCGTTCGGGTGTAAATATTTTGTAATTACGTCGTAAATATACATATAAATGTATATATTTTCTTTTTCTACAACACAGAGTCCTAAGTATGTGAAAACAACATATTTTTAAACAACATTTCATTCTGAACGGAATTAAATGCTATACTTTTCACAGGACAGTTTTCTCAGAATGGTTTAATTTGAATGAAATATTTTCATAAGTTTTCGTTAATTACATTAGAAAAAAAATTAAGGTAATTCGATTTTATTCGGTTAAGGTACAAAAATTAGGATCAAAGTTTATTGTATCATTAATATTAAAATTATGCATTATTTCTTTTCTATTTATAGAGCTTCTTCCTAAAATACTTTCCTAAATATGACATGATTTTTTGGCTTCTGAGGCATCTTTTAAATCGAAAAATGTAAGTCAATTTATAATTAATGCTGTATTCGGTTCATTTTAAATTAGAGAATTATTAGGAATTAGCGAAATACTTTAAATAAGTATTTCGCTAATTCCTAATAATTAAATAGTACTTGACTTTCTCTGAACATTTCTAAAAGGAAATAAAAAACGTTTTTATTTTTTATTTTTATTTATTTATTTATTTATTTTTAGTATTATTTAAAACTTGTAACTGAGTTATTATAAAATGTAAGGGGAATAATTCTTTTAATTATACTTATCAGACTTTTTTTTACTCTTCATTTCAACAATACATATTCCAAAACTCTTTATTACATTCTTAAGTGCGCATCTCATAGCATTTGCTTTACAATACCTTTTAACAGATTGCTTTCCAATACGAACAATTCTTGCTTAAATAGTTTTATAACGTATTTGTCAACAGGATTTCAATTTATGTTTACAATTCAATATTAAGGTTATTATATATTTAGATAACATTTATAATCATTATAAATTAGATACATTTAATAATTAGATTTCTTCACAGTACTTTCACAGTTGTTTATAAGTGAATAAATTCTTCATTTCAAATACATTTATAAATAATTTAATGAATATTTAAGTACTTTGTCAAAGGCAGATACATGCTTTTTGGAAGCACATGCATAAATACCCATACATATTTCCTAGTTTTCATTTCCGGCATGTGCAAATCTTTAATTTCTGTGCATTCACTATGTTTTTCGTGTAAAGTAATTTACACTAATTTAGCATACACCCGAAAGTTTTACATAAAAATATATATGAATATAATTTGAATGAAAATTATAAGTATTATTTTTAATACCCACTCAAAGTTCAGTTTTTCTTCGAAATTCCTCCACGATGGCATCTCTCTCTTTAGGCAGATATAGCCCATTGCATGCGTTACTCTATTTAATATAAACTTAATCTGGCCTATGTGCCTAATTACAAATATTTTAACATACATAATTTTATATTTATAAAACGTGTAAGCCCAAAGTGATTATTTTTCAGATATATAAAATTAAAACGACGGGTTTAAAATGAGTAGCAGTAAAGCCTCTCCTCTAAAAAATTTTAAAAGGTACATGTTACAATAATATATGGATGTGAAAAAAATTTGTTTTATTTAAAACATTTTGACGTTTGGAAAATAAAATAAAGGTAGCGAATACTCTATCAAGGGTATCGAAAGACGTATACGATTTTAAATGTACCGTAAGGTATTTTTCATTCTTTAAGCATAACATTTTTCTTAAAATCTATATTTTTGTAGTGCAACAGCTTATAATTTTATAAAACAAATTCATAATCAAAATCGCTGTTGTTAGTTATCGAAAAATAACCAAGATGTAATTTTTGCGTAAATGTCACTAAACTATAGAAATTGCTATTATCCATCACACTATGAATGATTCTTTCATGCGAAAGTGTCCCTTTTTCGATTTCTATGGAACTGTCGTGTGTCGAAATACTATCAGAAACTTGTCAAGCGAGCTTCTGAATGTAAACAAAGAACACGCCATCTGGTGACCCAAGCTTCAAAGCAGTGGTTCACTTTTAGCGCGGGTTGGCCCCTCGTCCCTTTCCTACCTCCATGGTCTCGAGCTATATCATAGGAAGAACATTATGCATTAGGCCTTGAGCAGATTCTTATATCTAATATCACAAACCCTTCAACCAATGAGGAAAATTTAAAACATAAACCAGCACTATGCTTATTCGTCCTTTCAAGACAAAGATGCTTGAAACTTTCGAATGATACAAATACCATACCTGTGGTTTTTATATATAATAATGTAAATAGTATTATCATTAGGTATGATACATTTACTTCAAACTTTGCTCATTCTACAGGTGTGTTAATTAGTTATTTTAGGAATTACTAAATACAGAGCACAATTGTAAACTGGATGCAACTTGGAAGCGGCAAGACCTAGATGGTGCTAAGGAAAAAGACAAGCTAGGCTCCTTTATCAGGACTATTCTGTTTGCTGATATATTTTAATACAGGAAACATTACAAACATTTTAAGGCATTAGAGTACTTTTTTTTTTTTTTTTTTTTTTTTTTTTTTTTACATTTCGTAAAATCAGTATGTTGTACCCTGAAAGACAAAACTATTTTTTTCTAGACGATTTGGTTTAATTAATTTTATGACACTTCTCGCGCAGTGAATATATAAAAGTATTGTAATGACAGTGGTTTAAATATTACAGAAGCATTATATTATATAAATGTTTGTTATCGTGACATTCTTAATCTACAACTATTTTATATTTCAATAAAAGTAAATTAATAAATCCAAACCCCAAAATTTATATCTATGTTAAATATCGATTAATATTTGAAACCAACAAACAAAATGTTGTATACTCTCTAGTACATTGTATTATATATACTTAGTTAGTAAGACCAGTAAATGGTGATAAAACAGCAACAAAATTGAGAAAATCTTTCTGCAATGAATGTCAAATTGGATACTGTAAGTTGAGAGATGCATACATTCATTTCGTTCATGAAATGTTTTTTCTTTCATTTCTGATCAAGCCGTTAGCTCGTTTTTCTTTGGTTTCATATACTTATACCTTTCATCTATCTGAAAGAAAAGAAAGATTTATTATTTAACCATAACTCTAAGTTTAAAAACACGCTTCTAATAAGTATTCGCAAGAAGATGAAATAATTTTTTATGCGAATTCTTATGGAACATTTTCTACAATATTATTTCTTAAAAACAAAGTACTTTGAATCTTCGTTATTAGACGTCCCTCAATCAGTTTAAATGGCAATACCTAGTTAAACTCACAAATGTAGGATCCTATGCTCAAAAGGGTTTTGGGCTATTTTAGGTACTCTGATGTTTTACATCACTTACTTTATTATAATATTAATTACACCACGATCGAAATTCTTCACTCAGCACTTTCTTTCCTTCTCTAAAATGTCAGTCGTTTTTTGTGAATTTTTATTTTAAAACTTATATTTAACTTTAAATAGGCTAGCCTTAAAATTTGTAATGAAATATGTTCCATTTTATTATGAATGTTTCGTCTTCTCATGAGGTTCACTTGTGGATTATTTACCACTGTTTAAAATTCTTCTAGCGATTTATGATTTATATAGTTCCGGTTATACTTTTCCGGACATGTACCCGACTGACATGCACTATAAGAGCACCTCTAACCCCAAAAGCGAATGATGAAAGCCGGATGACCCTTAATCAGCCAGTCCTAATCGGCAACAAATTAGTATTGCACTTTTAATTTGGACATTGAGTTTGAGACAAGAGGGAGAAATCTTAAAAATTCGTTGCGCCGTCTCCAGAAATCGAATACGGGATCTTAAGTCTGGCAGACTAACATGGTCGTCTTTAGGGTTTTCCCCATGTGTAACGTGTATACAAGCCAGTTTCCCTTAGAAAGTCCTCCACGAAGGCATCCCTCCCTTTAGGCAGATAGCCCTCGTGTGCTTTGCCATAATTAAATAATCCAATCTAATCCAATCCATGGTTGTCTTTACCACCAGCGTTTATAAAAAGAACGTGTCTTGCTAAAATATCCATCCCAATTCGTTTCTTTTCCATTGTACAAAAGTTATGCAATGCACTGTGCATTGTAATACACCTATCTTCAATTTAGATGAAAATGTTTTAGCATCCATAGCCATACCATGTTTTATTTTCGCGTGATGTGTTTACAAAATATGTAAGGCTTTAAAAGGTAACATTTAGATCCCTGACTAAAACTTACCTTGAAACTTACTTTGAAAAGTGTCGTTGCATTCCTTAAAACAATGAAGATAGATACAGGTCTTGCATATATGCCTTTTCAACGTGTTCCTGTGAAGACAACTGATCTGTGGACTATTGTGCGTCTGGTCTCTTGAAAAGAACTTTAGCACAAACCCACCACATTAGATGAAATCTGGAAAGTAGTGGAGGAGGAATGGAAATCAGTACTCGTGGAAATTTTAGGAAATGCCCAGCTAATCACGGAAATCACAATGCAGACGGCCCACCACCGGCCGAGTGGTAAAGTCGCTGAACGCTGGTAGTTCGGTCTGAGGTTCGAAATCCCACGAACGGGCTGGCTGCATGGGCGTTTTTGTGGTTTTCCCCATGTATAACGTGTATACGAGCCAGTTTCCTTTAGAAAGTCCTCCACGAAGGCATCCTTCCCCTTAGGCAAATAGCCCTAGTGTGCTTTGCCATAATTAAATAAACCAAACCAAACCACAATGCAGACTTATAGTCCAGAAAAAAAAGGCTATCAGATCAGACATTTAAAAAATACTCTTTGTGTTTTAAACATTAATTAAATGGCTCCAAACTTGTTCTAAGAATGTGTAAGCAGTTTCAGTATCATGAACACCCTCAGTATCATTGTGCTTTGGAGACAAAATATTAAGTACATAAGACTTTCACCATTCTTTAAGTTCTTTATGAGATTGAAAATTTGTTCTTTAATTAAATTTGGAATTTCTTCATTTACAGAGATATTTAATTTCGTTTCTTTTGGAATCGCTTTCCGAAAGGCTCTCTTACCTTTTGAACATAACGTAATTGTTTCCTCAAATGATTTCCATCATTTATATCCAAATAAATTGTTTTCAAGACTGTAGGATTTCGTACATCATGTAAAGACATTAGGTTATTTTTAAAGGCAGGAGAAATGAAAAATGAGCAACGCCTTCGCTGGTACTCGAACCATGGGCCTCTCGAACACGCGCCGATTGTGCTGACTACTATAACACGAAGGCATGCTATGAAGGCGGGAGAAATGCTTTATATACTTCCCCTTCTTATGGGCGACTGGGGAGTAGGGGACACCATTGCCACATCCTGTTGGTGGAGAATCATCATGCACCACCTTTTTTAGTTTGGGCGCCACTGTAGATACATTAGGTATTTTTTTAAAGCAAGAGAGATGAAAAATGACCAACGCCTTCGTCGGGACTTGAACCACGGACCTCTCGAATACGCGCCGAGTGTACTGATCACTATACCATGAAGGCATGCTAAGAAGGCGGGAGAACTACCTTATAATCATATATGAAGTAAGCAGGTATTAATGGCAATGGCTGGTTTGGATCTAAACTGTACATATGTCAATATACGTTTATTAATGGTGTCTTCACAGTGACATAAAACTGTTTACATCTCTTCGAAATTTAAACAAGTTCTCCCAACATTTTCTTTTAGCAGGTCTTTGATTATGCGAACTATTCGCTCCCACAATCCGCCATACCACAGTGCATTTGAAGGATTGAAGTGTTACGTAGAAAAAAAAAAATAATTTACACTTAACTTTTAACTTTTAAAACTGACAATAGTGCCGCGACAAAAAAAAAAAAAAAAAAAAAAAAAAAAAAAAAAAACTAACTACTAAAATAATCTAGAACTTTTAAATCTAAGAGACATCAAAGAAAGATATCCTCCCTGGTGTTTTGGTGGAATCACGATTATTTGACAAAAACAAAATTCGAAAATGCACTTCCACAACAAAATCTTTAACACGCTATCTCTCACTAAATTAAAACTAATTTATATCTCCAACCTGAAAACACAAAAATTTCAATGCAAAATCTAGAGATAGCCATAAAACCCTTAACATTTCAAATACCACACAGATCTCTTCAAAACACCAGGGAAAGATACAATCTCACAATTAAGAAGTCTACTTAACAAAATCAAATAAATTCAGTAAACAGATCGTATAGCCACCTACACTAAAACTGATTTTTTTTTCTACTACCGCAATATAATTACCCAGGTTCGGTTGAAGAACCATGTTTCCGTAAGGATCAGATGGGTGACCTACAGTAGACCACAATTACTACGCAAAAGAAACATACAATTATAAAAATAATAAACACATTTATTGACAATTCCCACACATTATAATTTAAGATAGCTAGCCAGATTACCCCTACAAAATCTTTTAAATGTTACTCATAGTTTTTTTTTTTTTTGTCATAACAATCTCAATTTAAACATTATTCCATTAACACAAAAATCATAGTGAAACACGTCACAGTTCTTAATCATTTTAAACAGGAACTCAAGAAGATTAAACTCATATAAAAAGGCTAATTTAGAATAAATCATATTGAACATAGTACTTAAACATTAAAACAAAGATTCATTTCCTCCAATTAGTTCAATTATCTTCTGGGAAATCCGCGTACGCCTGAGAGACTCAGGGAGCTGCCCGGATCCAGTCACGAAACGTCGAAAACATAACAGCCAAATCTTCTTCGTTGTTTTCAGGAACCGGACCTTTTTCATACTTCCAGTACTAACCTCCGTCAAGCAGCATTTTAACTCAACAAAAAATAATAATTATCAGCCTTCCCTTTTATTTCGAAGACCCTCAGAAGATAACGGAAGGAGATTAACAACAGGAGATGACGACTTCCCTCTTTTTTTCATATTTTCCCAAAGCAAACGGGAACTTCAGAGAGAGCAGTCTCTTTCCACCCATGGAAAACGTCAGAGACATGATTCAGACACTGGACCTAGCTCCAAATCCTTTGCCAATTACGCCGAAATTTAACCGCAAGGAGCCCGCGACCAGCTGGGACCGGTCACCGCTGTCAGTGGCACGGAAATCAGCAATATTAACCGTAACCGCGGTCGCCGGGTTACGCTCCTCTCAAAGACTATCAAACTGCACCAAAACTCGCAAAATCTCTTAAAATCTCCTCTTCTTCTCCCTTGCAACGGCTTAAGAAAGCTCGGTTTACACTCACCAAGAAACGCCTCAAAAAACCTATTGGCTCAAACAACACTAAAAATTAAAAATTTAACCAATCTTAAAGGAAACATTTACTCCCTTTCGCCAACTAGAAGAAAAGTAATAAATAGCCTTTAAAATTCTCAGAAATTCAGAACTTTCTTCAAGATGACAGACCCTTTCTTTCCCACGCAACAGAAGAATGTTTCCAACCTATAACGCTGTCAAAAAATCACCGCCCCTTAGAACTATTCGCCTCTGAAGAGCAAAACACGTGTTTTCAACTCCCGCGAAAAGAGTAAAATGTAGCTGGACAGTGACCTCTAACCTCCAAAGAAGCCGACTCGTGAGAAATGGAAATACACCCGCGCCCTTTTAACTGTAACACATATTCTGCCAAACTTAAGGGAGCTTTGCCGTAAAGTTTAACAATATTAAATATTATACATTAATTTAAAATAAGCTCAATACAAATTCATTAAACACAGAAAAATAATATAATAACTAAGAATACCTTATGCACATTAAAATGAAACGAAATAATTATACACAACAAAAAATACATAAGAATTTTCCATAACAAAAGTTCCATTTGATTTATTCATTAATAGCTGGATGTGGTAACAACACATTTAAAAATTTTATAATTAATTTTCTTTTTATTTAACATCATTTGAAACAGTTTCAGTGACGTTATACTTTATATTATTATTAAGATATTTCAAATTAAAATTGGAAGACCCCCCCACAACTTTCTCTATTATTAACTTACCCACCGTACGGCCAAAAGGCCTCCATTCCTGGTTTAAAGGCAACTGGTCTTTTTAAACTACGCTAAAACATTCATTTATAAAAAAATTAAAAAATTAGATTTCAAATTTTAAAAAATCTCATTCTTAAAACAATTAAAAATTCTTTTAAAAAAATTCTAATTTTTAAAACAGTAATTCAAACTTAGTAAACTTTTCTAAAAATAATTTAAATAAATATCTTAAAAATCGTTGCTTAATTAAAACATCAAACGTAATCATGAAAAGTTAATCTTTTGATACCGTAAAATTTTTATTTTATATTTGCATCAAACACATCAAACAAAATTAGTTGTATTAGCAATTATAATTCAAGAAAGCAGAGAGGAAAATAACCTTCTAGCAGACACTTCAAGTATCATTTTTAGTCTTATACCAATGAAGAATAAACTAATTAATTATTGGCATATGAGTCAAAGAAAGCAAACACGCATTTCGCTGACCTTCAAAGTACTTTCGAACATATCAGAAGATTACTTTCATTCTATAAACACTACATGTAATTAAATTTTAATCACTGATAAAACACCAAAGCACTACGGCAAAAAACATTTTGCCCCTTTTCACTTCTAAATATTGAAGAAGTAGCCAAACTGAATTTGAAACCGATCCACCGATGAACCGCTGTAGCAATTCCACATTACATTTTGCTGGACGCTAGAAATTCCGAACTTTCGGACTTACAGATAAAAACGCACATTTATTGAAATTTCGTAGAACATTTACTGAAATCCAATTGGGGTCAATATAAGAGCTTTGAGATCCTGTGGACTAAATTATAACTGTAATGATTCGATGGTGTTGATGGCTTGCTGATTCGCAAACTCCGCACAAAAACTGACAGAGCCGTGTAGATTGAAATGATGGGTTTGAAGATACACGCGGCGAATTTAACGTAATTTTATTAATGAATAAAGTACAGGATGTGGCAGCGTTAATAGCGTAATTTGACTTGCATAGTACAATGACGTACTGCATGAATGCGCGCCAGCTCGTGCCGCATTCGTGTACTAATGAGCTGTCATTTCCAGTGTGACAGTGATATGGATCAGTGGAGTGCACAGCATCGTGCCTTTGCTGTTGAGAGTTAATTCAAGAATAACTACTCTGTTATTGCTACCCAGCTTCTATTTCGGCAACATTTCAACTTGGGACGTCATGGAAAAGTTCCAGATGGACAGACCATTGCAACAGACACTTCCAGGTAGAGTAATTTCCCGTTTTGGTGACATTTCCTAGCCGCCTCGCTCACCTGATCTTTCGTGTCCAGACGTTTTCCTTCTTGGCCACCTGAAGCAAGAAGTTTTCCGAACACGTCGTGCCACCATTCCTGAGTTGAAGGATCGCATCAGAACTGCCGTCGGCAGTGTCCAAGGAAATACGTTACACCGAATTATAGCAAGCTTCCAACGCCGCCTAAATGAATGTGTTGTGCACAGGGGCCATCATTTAACAGGCATCGTATTCAAAAAGTAATCCACGCAATGGACAATGACTTACACATTAGTAAATGGCATACCTTTAACTATTAATTGACATAAGTAGGTAATAAATAAATTACAGTTACTACCCTATGGAGTGTTTTTAATATCCTACTATGAACGCTGCCGCACCCTGTTCTTTTGGAGCCAAACTATTTACTTCTCACAGAATATGGGCGCAGTATGCAACCCACTGCCCATCCTTAAGCAATGGACATCTTTCAGCAATAGATGATACAGCGACTCGAGCAGAGCGTGTGACCTAGAGCAGCAAAGAAGGGCGAGACAAACAGCTTAGTTGGATAGAAGCGATATTTAGTGTAAAATTTTTCTTTAATCTCTTTGTCTAAGAATATACGCAATGCAAAAGGTTAAGATAACACAATGTGTAATTAGTTTTAAGATATTGTGCACTTTCCAAAAAGTTATGAAACTATTTTAGAATAGAAAGGGGGAAGCGCCCCATTTAAAAAGCGGTAGGAAGGGGCTATTGCTAATTTATTGCATAATTCATAGTTGTTTATTTTTTAATTTACATATATGTATGTAATGAAGGAAACACGCATTCTAATGATATCGTAGAAACGCTGATACTGATGACGTCGAATGTCGATCCATAATGAAGAACTACTTGGCAGCCGTGGCAGACTAAATATTCAGCTCTATTTTAAAAACATTTGCGGTCACAAGCAACTTGGCACACTACTCGTGCCTATTTCAAAACTTTTACTCTTTCGATAGCTGTGCAGTAACAAGAGAGCAGCAATCAGCAGTCCCCGTAGGCCAAAGTGTAGAAAACAGGTAAGTTATATTCATGATAAAATCTTAATCCAGGACGAGTTAGGTTCGGTTCTTGATACATTTGATTAGACCATCACGTTTGTTTATTTGAGTGATCCTAATTCAGGTTCGAATGATGTTATCATAAATTGAGGTCAAAACATTCAGCAGTATCTATACAAATCATTAGCATAGGTGTATGCATAATATTGGTCTAAAACTTAGGCAAGTAGCTAAGTGATTGTTATTATTCGTAGAAGATGGTTGCATCTGCAAAGGGAAACGCACGGGACGTCCACGCACATCGAACGAGAATGTCGAGCGTATTCGTACACTTTACGAAAGGAGCCCAAAGAAATCCACATCGCGAGCAAGCAAAGAACTTAAAATTCCTCAACCAACGGTATGGCGAGTTCTAAAACATCTTCTGCACATGAAGCCATACAAACTGCAGTTATTGAATGCATACCATAATTGTAAACTTTTCTCTATCCATTAACGTTAGAATCATGTTTCTATCTTTTGAAGTTTGGAAGAAATAAATGTTTGAAATCTGCTCTTTTTTTTAATAACTCTGTATATGTATTATACATATATATACTATATATATATCTATATGCTGCGGAAGGAGCAGTTCGTTCTCCTTCTATAAGTGGGGCGGCAATGGCGTATGATGAAAATGCTAGTGCGATGTGTTGTTTAGCACGTATTTTTGACAGCAATAGATTTATTGCAAACGTTTTTCCGGTGCCGCTTGGTGCGTCCAAGTAAATAATTCCGCCAGCGTTGTTGTTGACGCAGTCTATTACAACATTGTATTTTTTTATTGTCATTGAGAAGTGGTTTGTTGGGAGCACTACTGCACTTCACTGAAAAGAAACTGACGTTCGAACCCACGACCGATATTGCTTTATATACCCTACCAATGGGTAGTCTCTCTCGTACAAAAACGGCTTCAAATGTTCCGCAATATTTCAGAGCATTCCACAATATTCGAGAGGATTCTGGAATGTTCCATAATGATCTGGGATGTTCCCGAATGTTTTAGACTATTGTCGAACTTTCCAGAATGTTCCGGTATGTTCTATAATGTTGGGGAATGCCCTCGAATGTTCTGGACTATTCTACAAATTTCTAGAGGGCGAAACTTACAGCCCTTGTATCTTCAAAAGCACGATCTTCAGATAAAAACGGGAACCTTCTTCATAGAGGGCTACCACATGATAAACTCCCTTAATCGTACTTGGGACTCGTTTCTGAGTTTTAGCGGCACACACACTGTACACTTACTTTTATAATATATATATATATATATATATTGAATATTACATGTTTTTGTCGATGCTGGGGTTTCCAGTAAGTGGCATCTTCAGTAATAGTTTATTTTCTAATATTTCAAGAGTGAAGAAAATGAAATATTATCTATTCTAGAAAGTGTGCTCGTCAAAATACTGACTTTCCTAATCATGTGTATATATTTTTTTTAATCTTTCAATTTATTATACTGCTTGCAACGTACTACATTGCTATTTTAAACACATGTTTAAGATGTTCGGTGAAACTATTTTTAAAATCTAGTAGAGTCAAGAAGTTGTTTGACAATGTACATAACCGTGAATTTCATAATGTAAAGTGACGCTAACGTAAGAAATTAAAAATTGTAACTTTCAGTTGTTAGCATTTATGTTATGAATTTCAAGTACGTGCGAGTAAAGTTAAAATATTAAACTTCTAATTAAACTTCTTAAAAATTTTATTTTAAATTCTTTCTTAGATTATTCCTAAAGAAAAAATTTGAATATTTTCATAATTAGCATACATAAGAATATTTCGTCCGTGATCCTCCGATTACTTGAAAACGCAGAAACGGATTTACGGCAAAGCACTCGAGGTCTATCTGCCTTAACGGAGGGATGTCTTCGTGGAGGACTTTTTAAGGGAAACTGGCTCGTATACACGTTACACATGGGGAAAACCACGAAAACACCCATGCAGCCAGCCCGTTCGCGGGATTCGAATCTCGGACCGTTTTGTAATAAAGAAAATGATGATAAAGAAAAAATGAAAAGAACAAAATAAATAATGAGAAAAGAGTTCAAATGTGTACTAGTGCGCAAGATCCTATCATTCCAAACCATCAGATGAAATTTGCAAAGGAGTATCTTCCTTGCACTTTCTATTTCTTACTGGTTTTATTATCTCAGCGTTCAACAAATATGCGATTATTGATTTACTGTTCAATAAATTCATTTAAAATATTACTAGGAAACAAACCGATCTGATGGTCTTTAAATAGACTGAGGAAATATAAAGAAAAAATATACTTCTATCATATCATTTTCTCCTAATCCACATCTGCTCATCTGTCACCAAAAATGTCGCACCAGATGCGATCAGCATTATTGAGTAACGGGAAATCGCACAAATCTGCTTTATAAAATATTCTAAATGAAACAAAGATCCATTTCCCTAAGTAATTTTTATTTATTCTCAAACAAAAATACATAAAATTTTCATCGCGTCTCATCTAAATATTTCGCGGAACTTATATTATGATTATACTTTATTACTGTGTTTAGCAGAACTGCTTTTTTCATACTCGAAGCTTACTTACGAAGTATGAAAATATGAACTGAAATGTATACGAAAACGAGATCAGGCAGACATGTATAAAATACACAGAAATCGAGTTTTAATGTTTAATATCAAACACGAAATAGCGCCTTTGCGTGTTATTCTTGAATTTTTGGACCAAGAAATTACAGGTGATTTCGCTTCTTTCGACAATATCAAACAGCAAATATACTCGTATTTTAGAACAAAACAGAAAAATATATCTTCAAATTTCTCATTATTTCGACGAAAAGAAAAAGGAATTTGCACACTGTATTTCGGTAATTTCGCAATTACATACAATGCTTCTTGTATATTTCCGATCAATGTTTTTATTACAAATATCATAAATGTTTACACATAATTTGGAAAGTGTCTGACTACAAATATTTACCTTTTATGAATAATAACAAAACTGCGTCGTAATTATGTATTTTACTGTAGGTTTTCACGCTTTTTTTGGACAAGAGGGAAATTGTCTGTGATTTCTTCAGTAAAACTGGAGATAAACATAGTAAGAAACCTTAAAGCTTACAAATTTTTTTTTTATTGAAATTATAAAAGCATAGCTTTGCGATGACGAAAACTTCTGAAATGGATAGCGCAGGCATAAATTGTAAAGACCCTTAAATAGTTAGTAACTAAATCAAATTTAAGTTTGCATAGCTTCCAATGCTAAAATGAATTGTAATTAATTTTAAAAACGAGCTAAAATAGTTAAAATTTGCATAAAAATTTATTCTTGACGTTTAAATTTTGAAAAATAAGTCATTGAAACTTTTGATTAGAAACATACACAAAGAAGGGCATTGTGTTTAATATTTTTCTTTAATTTCAAGATTAAAACAAGTAGCTTGTGGTGATAAACACCTAATCATAGATCTTTAACAGAAAGTTGATGAACTCGATTATTTATCGGGGTAATATCGGCTGCAACATCCATGTATAATTGAAACTCACAAGAAAAATGCGTAACCCATATTTAGATTTCATTACGCCTAAGTACTCCAAGATTCCTGGAACAGATACCTTCATCAAAGATGTTTTGGAAAAATGGCTCTTATTCACGTTATACATGTAGAAAAAGTGTGAAAATCACTAAGTAGTCGATCCTTTCTCCGAAATTTGAAATCAGATTAAGTCACCAGTGTTCAGCTGATCTCGTCCAATTTGCAACGGATGGATTTCTACTTTTAAGTAAGTTTATAAGGTATTTTTCCAGCCTTCCTTGAGATGCCTTCGTGGTGTGGTGGTCTACACGCTGGGCGCGTATTCCAAATGTCCACGGTTCGATTCCTGGTGAAGGCGTTTCCTCATTTTTCATCTTCCTGCTTCCAAAAAAAAAGAAAAAAATCCTACTGTCTCTATAAGTTGTATGTGGGAAGTCAAACCACAACATATAAAAAATAAATTTAATTCATTAAGAACATACTCGCATAAAGACTCAATAAAAACACTTTATCTATTTTTAGAATTGAGCAGCTAAACTTTAAACGGTAGTTGTGTATATGTTCTGGATTACGCACGCTTTTAAATTACCTACACTTTTGTGTCAAAAACTACGACAAACACGCTGAAACAATCAGCAGCACAGCCTTCAGACTATCAGGCTAGAAGGGTAAAGACAGCTTCACGGCGAAGCACTGAAGTACAGCCCGACTCGGTCGATCGCTCTCGGAGCTCAAGACACTGCTACTGAACTCAATGTAATACACATACTCTTCACGATAACTCAAGATAGACTGATACTTCTCGTACAGGCAGTGTTTATATAGCTTTCCACCTGCCTTCGAGAACATTCTACGACAAACTGGTAAGAATTTGTTCTAGAATGTTCTCGTTCCGTGTATGGCGTATCGCCAGTGTTGTCGCCAAATGGATGATTTCACTCCGAATCTGACAACCCTAAATGCGCTTTGCGAGGAAGCTATCTTACCGCTGCTGGGCAACGCTATCGTTGCTGATTTTCCATTCCTTCTTCGTATGCTCCATAAACACCGTTTTAACGACGTTACTGCTGATGTTAATTTTTCTAATCATTTTTAAACATGATATGATTGAGATGCAACTATCATCCGAATTAAATGCGTTAAAAAAACGAGGTCATAAAGAACTGACATATGTCAAAGCGTTGGAAAGTTCCTGTCGATTTGTTAGGTATAAGATGAAATCATATGAAAATGGGCTTATGTTTAGGATTACAGCTATGTAATTCATCCAGTCAAAACGCACCCATAATTATTATTGTAAATTATTGTCAAGCATACTTCTCAAAGCATACTGAATTATTTTTATTTAAGAAAGGAACAAATGATAAGCTTTTATTATACGGTTTGCAAGATGGATTTGATGTGGATTCAAAAGGGATTTTTTTGTGATGTCAGTACACGTACGTACGTAAGTTTGCATGTATCTCATATAACTCAAAAACGATCATCTGCCGTGGGAGTTGAAATTTTCTAAACGGGACTGCATGTATCTACTTGTGCACCTCCAGGTACTTCCGTATTATCTCGTCAACGGCCAAGTAGCGTGATTTAGAGCCACTTATGGATGACTTTATCCTTTAGAATTCCGCAGTACCGATCGGGAACTTTTTTGCAAACAGTCGATGCCGAAATTTTCACAAACAATCGATGTATAATACCGAACTACATATATCCGTTGTTAATTGCAATCGCAGTATCAAAAGTGTATATGTATATATTGTTGCGTGGATACGGGTTCGTAATAGATTGAATGCACACAGAACAAATGATAGCTTGATAAAATTTATTTTATCCAAAGAAACACTTCGCAATTCTGGAGCGTTCCATAAAAATACTCGCACAGCTCTTTACTGCATCACAGACTACAACCGGTAGTTACGCTTCAAACTACTAGGAACGTTTAGCACAACAAAATGCAAAGCGCGTCTAAAAGGCGAAGCTTTGATGGACATATCAATCCTCGAAGTCGTTCTGAACTAATGATTGAGAAACTGGCTCTCTTTCCAGTCTTATATAGTTTGTTGCAAGCCGCAGAGAAATTTCTAGTGCTTTTTGATATTACTGGAAGGCATACGAGGGCCTGATAGGGTTACAGTTGCATAGAGGATCAATTGCAGCTATTGAAATACGATACCCATTGCAGTTATACGGGAACCGCAAAAGAATGTCACCAGATATAGCCGGAGACAAAAGTTAGTCGCCAAAAATGTTGCCAGCTTGGCGATATCTCGCCAATTTACCGAGATAGCCGTTTACTCAATGTTAAATAGACTTGCCCCTGCGTTTTGATTTTTCCATAAGAGCATCGTTTCTTTCAAGTATTTCATATTACATTTTACCCCCTCCCCCAAAAAAAACCCACAATTTTACATATAATTTCACTAAAATTATTTACTCTGATACAAAATTCGTAACAATATGTATGTTAATTAAAATTCGTAACAATATACAAAATTCGTAACAATATGCATGAATATCAGTCAGAATCTATAACATATATTCTTGTTATTTACACCATGAACTAGAAAATTGCATTTTTGCTATCGTTTTGATGGAACTCCTCAAAATTATTTTCAAAAATCTTTGGATTTGCAGTTTTTCAAATGTGTAAGGACATGTAATCAAAACTGGATTTTCATACGAAATACAAACAATTTTTTCATTCCGAACACAGAAAATGCTGAAAATGGGTAAATTGTCAGAAACTGGTAGAACATGTCGTAATGCAAGAATTATACGAAAAATTATTTGAGATTAATATTCATTGAATTCTCAACTAGTAACTCACTTTTAACTCATTCCGAAACTGCGCCAGATGGTAAATACATAAGATCTTACTTTTACTTTTAAATTTATACTTTTGTATATGAAAAATATCCTGTTTGATGAACCAGATGAAGAACTCTTCTGCAACATCACATATGTTGCCTCTTGTATCCTTATAAAGAATGGGCCTGACAAGTGCAGAAATGCGCTTCTTCTAAATGAGCCCTACCAATAGCCGACAGATTAAGCCCGCTGAATAATATTAGTCCAACATAGGTTCAAACCCAAGCGAAAGGATTGGCTGCATGGTTGGTTTTCGTGGTTTTTTTCATGTGTAATATGACTAAGAGTCGATTTTCTTTTGAACGTCCTCCACGAAGAAATCTTTCCCTGTAGGCAGATAGCCTTCGTGGGCTTTGTCATACTCAAATAATTTAACCTAATAATAGAAAACTGCTGAAAAATTAGAACTTGAATTGGAAGAAATTAAAGTTTACCTCATTCGTCTTAAAGTCTCGAGCTTGCTCCTTTTTATTATTACAAGCTGTAGTCTTCAGTGTTATGTTTTCATGCGTGGTGTTTTTTTTTTTTTTTTTTTTTTTTTCTGTTTGATAATCTGGAAGCAGCACACTCTGAAGTTTTGGCGTAATCAACTAAAGTGTAATATTGCCAAGCAACTGAACTTCTTGAAAAATATGGAAGCAAGCCATTTAACATTGAAATTTCTTTCCGATAACTTAAGCTTTCATGCAGTCTCACAAAAAATCATTTCTCAGAGAGCTGCCATTCGGCAAAGCACAAAATCTTTAAGTGAAATTTTAACTTTAATCAATCCGTAATTGTTTAACCAAGTGAGTGATTTGAAACTAGTAACCACTCCTCTTGATCATTTAAAACCGATTTTGCGTCAGAAATAACTCCTTTTAAAATATATTTCAATATATTCAGTTTATGATAGATCTAAGGAAATACTTGTAGGAATATTTTAGTAATATATTAAGTTATACAAAAATCTTTCTCATACCATATAATACGCACTTGCAAACAGAATTTTCGTGTATTTCTTTTCTTTTCGTTCGATGTATTTTATTATATATTTTACTGATATATATTATTATATATTTAAATGATATAATTAATACGCCCGAGTGATAAATATATAAATAATTATACTATATATTATTATTGATAAAAAGATGTTTTTAAGACCAAAAATCATTTACATCGGAACATGAAATTGTTTCATTTTTATAAAATAAAAAAAAAGAAACCTGTGTTATCTGAACGAGCCTGTGTTAACTTCGCCCAAGTTAATTCCCATAAACTATGTTCTACTGTATTTAAATTAAATCCGTGTAGTTATTTTATCCATAAGAAACTCACTAATCTACTTTTAGGAAATATTTATCGAATTTACATTTTATCGAGTTACGTTTGTTGAACTTCCTCGAAACATTGCGAGAGGGCGCTTTTCCCAAAATAAAGCCGATGACAGATAGTCCTTCTGACAATTGCAATGGTGATACTTTAGTAACGAAATGGGCAACAATTTCTTCTTCTGCTCCTTTTATTTCTTTTGTTTAAACCTTATGTTTTCAAGTATCTTCTTATGTGAATCTCAGTAAGACTTTATGATTATTCTTATGTTTTATAGAATGTTTAATTTACATGTGTATAAATGCAATTTTATTTTAATTATATTAATTTAATAATTTTCAAAATAATGCTGTTATAAGATATTCAGGGCTTATAGTCTCGGATTTCACTGTTCCTTTTATTTATTTTATTTAATCTTTATGTTTTCAAGTACCTTCTTACGTGGATTTTATGATTTTTCTTATGATTTTCTTCCGAGTCTTTCTTATGATTTTCTTCTGAGATTTCTTATGATTTTATGATTTTCTTTATTTTATGATTTAAAATGTTTAATTTATATGTGTATACATGGAATTTTATTCTAATTACGTTAATTTAATAGTTTACAAAATAATGCTATTATAAGTAATCTTCCTTTTTATCCCAAAATGGCTCTTTGTCTCGAAATGCAATTATGCGTTGTTTCACTTAAGTGAGTTATTTTACCTTTTAAAGATACAGAAGATATATAATGTTCCCATATTAGTCTAAATGCATATTCATCTAATATCCTTTAAAATGTTTCGCTGTTCCACCTGGGACATCTCTATCGATTCTCTCTATTGATAAACCACATTAAATTTTAAAAGAGCCCTTTTCGCCGCTCCTTAAAATCTAAATCCCTTTCAGATTTCAGTTTTTTCTCAGTTATGACACTAGTGTTCTGTTTTCTCAATAGCATAATTAATTTTAATTTTATTTTTCTTTACTTTGTTTGTTTGCTTTGTAAGGAACGCGCGGAAATGATTTCAGTAGCTTATGAAAATTATTAGAAAGCTCGGCGGTCATACGAAATGACCGCTATTCTAGATATTATAAATTGTAATTAAAATTATTTGTGCAAAGGTATCTGCTAATAGAAACTGAATTACCCAGGGCTGGCGGCGAGGACGCAACTTTTTTTTACTGCCCCACGTCGTTTCCCCCTTCTACTTGCTTAATTCCTTAATGTAATGTACAATGAATGAAACGACTGGCGGTATATTTCTTAAGAGCCACCGCTAGCTCAATAAATAAAGGTGATTTAAATAATAAAAAGTTAATTCACATGTCAAAGATCTCTTTGTACCCAAAATTTCTTGTGTAAATCTTACCATCATTTTTAAGCTAGCCTTGCAGAGGACCATCCATAATTTTTAATTTTACGCCCGTTCTTTCACGAACTCTTGAACAGGCAACATAAAGTTGACCGTGTCCAAATGCAGGTTCAGGTAAAAAATGCCAACACGCTTAAGCATTTGGCCCTGAGACTTATTGATGGTCATAGCAAAGGCAAGTTTTACAGGAAATTGTCTACGTCTCGATTGAAACGGCAACCCTGTGCCGTGGCAACTTCAACCCATTGGCTAGTACAGTTACGCAAGCAACGAATAAGCTATCGGCGACAAACAGACACTTAAACCGCATATAATAAAGATATTTATTTATTTTATTTTATTCCTTTTTTCATCGTTGCCGATTTTTGCCGGTTGCATATTTCCGAATTCTATTATATATAGATGTTAAATTTATTTATTAAATGTTAAATGCACTTGCTCTTGTATTTTTAATTTTTCCTTCTAAGCTTTCTCATAATATTCATCACGTGCTGCACTTCACGGGGAATAAAACAATTTATAGTTACGCAAGCAACCAATAAACTATCGGCGACAAACACTTAAGCCGCATATATATAAGAGATAAGTGATTATTATGTTGAATAATAGTAAAGCAATATTTAAAACTCTTGTCTAAGCCAGATGTCAACTTTTTATTTTTTATTTCTATTTTCATTTCTGCGTTCTATTTCAGCATTAAAAAACCGGAAATAACGATAAGATTAAAAGAGACCCAAGTTTAATAAATTTTTGAATTGATTTATGACATTAGTTTGCGGTACTAGACATTTACTGAATAAAAGTAATAACGTTATTAACCCAAAGGAGCGTAAGCTCAGAAGGGCTGTTCGTTTTGAAACGGGATTTTGCGTTGAATTACTGCAAAAGGCTGAATCACTTTTCAAATTGTTGCTATCAAATATTATTGCCCTGTATTATTTTAAGAGAAATTAAATAAAGGAAAATGTGCATGAATGCAGGTATGTTTCTCGCATTGTGAAAAAACGACGGTACTTAGAGCCATCAAATTTTGAATAACGTAACCCTCCGTTCGAACATGGACAACTGGAAACCCGAATTAGCAAGCGAGCATAGCTATAATCTCCGATATACAGCGCGGCGAGCAATGGTAACACTGTACGGAAAATATATATATGTATCTCCAGCACGCGAGACTGTGTATCGGAAATTCTTAAAGTATGCATGCTGCTTTTAAATATTTTGTGATATTGCTGTTGAATTGAATTTTATGTTGTCAAATGAAAAGAACATAATATTTAATGAAAAAAAGTAACACACAAAGCATTACAAAACGCCCCTTTGGGCGTAATATAAGATCTGAAAGCTTTCGGAATTTTTATTTATTATTTTTTTTTATAATATATAATTTTAAATCAAATGCTTTTTTGGTGTGCATAGGTTTCTCATTTCTTAGCGTATTTTATGACATTTTAGAATGGTAATAGGTTATAACAAATTTTGTATACTTATTAAATAATTCAAACTATTTTTAAAGCATATTATAGATAAAATGTTTTCAAAGAACTTCACAATCGTATTCTGAATTGTATAAATTTAACTTCTTTAAAGTAATAAGCAATACAAAACAAAAAACTCTGTTTATATTCTTCAATTTAACATTCCAATAAAACATTTATATTATGCCTATAAAAACTGTACAGTTCAGGATCTTCCTTCCAAATTTTCAAGATAGATTTAGTAATATAGTAATAGTATTTTGTTTCAAAATTTGATATTTTCAAATTTATTTTCAGGAAAAAACAGCATTTTCAAATTAAATAAAAATATTTCCTTACATCTAATATCAAATATAATGGTTAATTGTTACTTTATGGTAAACTCACTCCGAAATATTCTCATTTTTTAGAAGCGAGGAGCATTACAGATTTCGTTTTGTACTCGTGCTCACTTTCAAACATGATATTCAAAATTGAGTCTCAGAGGAGAAACTGGAACCAAAGGGCAATATGAATTTCTGAAAATATATGTGTATTTTGTAAAATACGATTTTTTTATTTTTTAGAACGAATGTAAGCATTTACTGACTTTAAAAATGGAGTCGTAGGGCATTATGTAAAAAGTTAGATTACATAATTTTTACAAAACCGAATTATTTAATTTCAAAATGCCAAACAATGAACGGATGTTTCATTTAAAATAACTTTGTAACTGAAAATATATATCTACCACTAACGGCTAAAAATATACGCCTCACAAAGACTTGAATATATATATTATATAATAATTTAATAAAATTGATTTCGGAATAGTGAAATGATACAACGGAATTGCAGAAAATGAAAATCAGAAAAATTCTTAAAAACCTTTTACCCTGCATATCAAAAACGCAATACAAATATTAGAAACTAAACGCTGTATTAATAGATGATTAATATACGACTTATGAAGGCTTATCACAGAATAAACTGTATCATTGTCGATAACTAGTAATTCTAGATTTAAGATGTCTCTGAAATTCTGTGATAAAATTGTATGATACTAAATAGTTCAAATTAATTCAAATGTATCCTGGTAATTTAGAAGGAAAAGAAGTACCTTTTACATCGCATAAATTAACAAATAATGAATTTAAAACTACGAAAAGTTGAACCGCAGATATCATAAAGAACCTTAGACGAATGTTTCAGAAAAGTTTCGTTTACCGGGAACTGTCCGGAACCGGAAAACTTTCGTTAAAACCCGGTAAATCTAAACTCTCGTGCTATTTACTATTTTTACCTTATGTATTTAACCTTAATAAATAATAATATCCTCAAGCGATGAAATCCGACAGGTAAATTATTTTTTTCATATTAGGCTATAAAAATTGTACCTAGGTTTATTAAATTTTTCAAGAAATGGAACTCGGAGCAATTTAGGTATGAAACATCCTGGAGTATTAGTTAACTTGTTCGTATGTTTTTGATTTAAATAAGTTACTTAGTTTATTTGCTATCGCGAAACACCTCAGGTTTAGCTTTCTTTGGGAGGGATATCTTCATAGAGAATTTGATAAAGTATTCATATTACATACAGAAAATTCTCGGAAATCCCACATAGCGTTCATCAGGAATCTTGCACTTCTAGAAATGCACCTTTTTATCAGAAATCTTGAGAAAGAGAACAACCCGGTAATATAAAAAGTTATAATTTATTATAAATGCTATAAAAGTTATAATTTATTCCTGCAGACATCATATATAAAGTGATTCCCATTATGCCGTCTTTTCAAAGTTTTTTACAAGAAGCATCCATGGCTGGATATTCGCCATCAGTGAACTCAGTTAATTTCGAAAAGCGCAATGGTAATTGGTAATTGGTTATCGGGATGAGCGTGCTACTATTTCATAAGCAGAGAACGTTTCGACGTACTTACCTGATGCAGAAGTGAGCTGCAATAATAGACCCGAAAAAAACAATTACATTAACGAAAAACAATTAATTACTCTGGCTACATTACAGTGCAAATGTTTAGGCCGAGTCTAAAAGTAAAGTCGACTGAGATAGCTTGTCAGATCTGACCAACGAGCTTCTGCATTTAATATACTGCAGTTAAAACTTTTCAAAATAGTCACTGAGCCCTGTTCGGTTACGGGGTTGGAGCAGATAGTTAGCTGCAACGCATATGTTGACGGCTGCTAATAGGAAATAGTTTGCACAACATTACCGAAATAATATTTTGATCGTTTGGCAAAAAGTGGCATTATGCGATGAGAAGAGAATTTTCTTGCATAAAAGGGAAGAACGAAAGTGTATAAAAACGAAATTTCTGAGAATAGATACCAAGGCAGGATTACAGCAAGCAGGCATGCTAATGTCTGCTTACTGTAACCCTGCCTTGGTGAAATCTTGTTGTAATCATGCTAGGACCTGAGGCATACGTTTCGTGTATGCCTTGCGCCTGATGTAGTAAGGGTAATATAAATGACTAAGACACATATCATCAGGATTATACGCTGTGGTACAGTGTAAAAATTATGCCCGATTTGTTTGAGATGTATGAAGGAAACTTTGAATTAACGTCTTTTTTCTAAGTTATCAATAATTTAACTCAATTAAAATGGCTAATGAAGTCATAGCTTCCGTGTTCATTCTGATATTTTTATAAGGAATTCAAAGGATGCAAAGCAATTTCAATAACATCTGAGAAGCACTATAGTCAGCATGATGGCAGAAATGTGTTGCAGCTGTACGGAAAATATTTTGAATATGTCACAGATGTGCTAGCTGAAAGTGGTGCATATTTTGAATAGTAAGTTGGTGATTATAATAATGTGATCAGACCATGGTTCAACGCAGTCAGTTTCGACTATTTTAGTTCTGCTCCTAAGCATGTTCTTACAAAAGAGAAGCTAAAAGAACCTGGAAAGATCTGTACCAGATGGATAGAATTGTATTCATCTTAGCTCAATCATTGCTATTCTGAAGGCTATACTTTGAGTGATTCCTTTTTCCTTATTTTAATTTGTTCTCAAATTATATAAATTATTACATTAATATTAGTTATTATTAAATAAAAATTAAAAGAAAATACTTAAAATTTTTTATTATAGCTCACAAATGTTTTTACTGTTTATTTAAAAAACTTCCCTTTTCGCATAATTTTGTATTACATACGGCGGCTGTATGTAACTAGATGGTACGAATCATACTTTAGTAAATCTAAACTGGAAATTCCATATAAGAGAATATGGAAAGTCATAACCCGCGGTTTTTTTCCTGGAGTAGATCTCGCTTTTATTTTGGTAAATAACAGCTGTATAAATACGAGTATCATTGCATTTAATAAAGAAGAATTTTTACTTTGCATGCCGTTATTTATTACATTAGAATATTATAAAATCGAAGTTCGAAGATTATGAAATGCTTTATAGTAAAATAGAATAAAGTTTTACTAACTGCATTACGTTTTCGTATACGAAAGGCAGAAGGTACTAAATAAGTTTAGCAGCAGATTGTTTCTTTCCCATTTGTCAGTCGAAACTACATATTTAAGAATTCAATCAATAACTAATTTCAAGTATAGAAAATGATATGTTTGTTTTTAATTCTATGTTTTTACAGAAAATTCAGATAAATGCTTGAAAATTAATTTCCTTATTAGCTTTTGAGATAAATATTATTTTCAGACTTCAAGAAGATGATGATTCGTGTTCCATTTTGATACCAAAAGGATACAAAAAGTATAGAGCTTCTTCTAACAAAGGTATGTGAAAAACGATCGAATGTATTATACAAATAGAGGAATAACTATTCATTTTTTTTTACCAAAAATTTAATTCTATTCCAAAATATACAATTTAAAAATTTCTCATACATAGTTTATTATTTTTTTAAGATTTCATAATTTAGAAAGCGTGACATCTCAACGCTTATTAAAGCCAGTTAAAACTAGTTGTTTTATCGTCTGCAGATCAAAGCGCTGAAGTCATTTTCATTTACTGAGGAGAAATTGTACAATGAAATTTGTTTCGAGATGGACAACGTTATAACATTTAAATTGTTAAAGTTAGGTAAGTTTGCTAGTGAAATGTTAGAGACTATTTGAATAGTATATGGTGATGCTTGGTTATGGAGAACACAAATGCATGTGTAACCACTTTTAATGTGGGCGTGAAAGAGTTGAAGATCAACCAAAGTAAAGGCAACTTTTTTTTCAACTTAAAAAAGGAGGTTATGTGGAGAAAAATGGATGGCTAATTTTAATTAAAAATCTGAAAATGAGGAAAGTTTGTACTCCAAATTTGCTTCGGGTTTTGGCAGAATTGCTGATAGAAAAGCTTGCTGTGATGAATAGCTGACTACTGCGAGACAGGAAAACAATTTCCTAAAGTGTAAGCGGAGATGAGATCTGATATCTACAATGATATCACTGGTATTTAGAGTGCAACCAAGAAAATAAAATACACAGTGCACAAGTGCAAGGGCCGTCCGTCAGTTTCCCCATACAAAAATAAAAGCACGGCTGTTGGAAAAAGCCGTGCTTTTATTTTTAAAAGCACAGCTATTTCTAACTTTTATAATAACATTTTTTTATTACAAAAGACATGAATTTGTCCCTAAGTACTAATCAATTAATCAGTATTCTTACAAGGATGTGCAAGAAAGAGGTGAGGAAAATTAGAAGCGAACTTTTTAACCCTGGGCAATGGTCCCTTTATGCATGGTAATGCCACTGTATTGTACAGCACTGTATTTCAAATCCAAAATTGATTAAATTAGAACAAAATATTAATGAATATAAAATAAATTTGAAATTAAAAGTTTGGTCTTCGAGGTGCATGTTTAGGTGGTGACTTATGTGTGTTAAAAATTCTGTAGATCTAAATGCATCGTATTTCCCCAATTCAAGAAACATACATACATACACTCCTGGCCCCCGTAAATGCAACACTCTGAAGAAAGCATTCAAAAAGCATGAAATTTACAACATGCATTAGTGGAGGTGAGATATGCAAATGATTAGAATTTCAGCGCAGACGCACATCACGCGCGCCTGTCGCGCCACTTCAAAGCGCTATTTAAGGTTTGGAGTTTTTCGACGATTTCAAGTTCGGCAATTGTGTTTCTCTTGTGGTTTTTCAAATAAAACGATCAATTATGCTTCGTAGTAAACAGTTATTGCTGTTTGATCAAGTATCTATCCGAGTTCCATAGAGGAAGTGTTCCTACTGAGAGTGTGGATTATCTTTCAAGGAAATCGGTAATCGTGTTGGACGAAACCAAACAACTGTAATGCGGATATATGACCGTTAAATTCAGGAGGGTATGATGGACCGACGTGTTCGATCGCATCCACCTCAGTGCACCACTTCACGTGATGACAGGAACATTGTGCGCATGGCAGTAACGGATCGCTCAGTTACATCACGAACCACGGCAATTGCTTCATCTACCCTTGACGCAGAACCACAGACGTCTCCGCCGTCAAAGGTGCAAAAGGATAAAAGAAGGATGTGGACGGCAGAATGGAATGAAATTGTCTTTACTGACGACTCACGCTTCTGTCTGCAATACCACGATGGTCGGATTCGAGTCTAGACACACCGTGGAGAGAGGATGCTGAGCAGCTGCGTTATGCACCGCCACACTGGTCTTGCGCCGTGTATTATGGTATGGGGCGGTATTGGATATCACTCTCGCACTCCTCTAATACGCATTGCCGGTACTTTAAACAGTCAGCGCTACATCTCCGAGGTGTTGGAGCCAGTTCTCCTTCGTTACCTTCAGGGCTTGCCCACAGCCATATTTCAACAGGATAATGCGCGACCACATGTGGCACGCATTGTCCAAGGGTTCTTCGTCAATCGCCAGATTGAAATGCTTCCCTGGCCGGCTCGCCTTCTGGATCTTTCGCCGATAGAAAACATGTGGTCCATGGTTGCTGAGCGATTAACCCAGATTACATCCCAAGCTGCCACACCAGATCAACTTTGGCAATGTGTGGAAGATGCTTGGTCTGCTGTACCCCAATAACACATTCAAAGTCTCTTTGAATCAATAACGAGGCGTGTGGCAGCGGTGATCTCCAGCAATGGCGGCTACTCTGGTTACTGATTCTGAATAGAACTACACTTCGCAGAAGCCTACAAGTTTAATCATTTGATACTTGGTCAACATGTTATCTACTAAATAAATTTTGCTTTAATATCTCTTGTCTTTCTTGGTGATCCAATTTGGGTGGCCAGCAGTGTACATATATATGTATATATATATATATATATATATATATATATATATATATATATATATATATATATACAAAACATACATTAATCCTAACATACATATACACAAACATGCATGCAGATTTTTCATTACTTAATCATACAGATTTCTAGGAACATATAACATTCAGAAATACGTTAAGTTATTAAACATTATAAACGCATATTTTCAAATTTATATCATCTCTTTTGGCGTGTCATTCATGCTACTTGCGACAGTTTTGTAAGCATGTTTAGGAGATGTCATTATAGACTATTTTTTTTCTTTTCCAGGTCAGCCCATAAATGTTTATATTCAGCTCCACATTCTTAACATCGATGAAGTCAATGAAGAAACAATGGTAAAAAAGCAATGCTTGTTTTCAATGGAGAAATAATGTGTTTAACAAAATTTAATTTTACATTTTTAAATAATTATTTACTTTAACTATGAGTGAAGTGTATGCTAAAATATAAAACATACCTCAAGTGATGAGCATTTAAATAAATGACCACTTTAATTCATAGAAGAAAGAATCACTCCTTCCTTTTTCCTTGCCTAAAGTAATTATTCCAGAACATACTTTTTCAATATTATGGAACAAACCTTTTGACAACTTAAAAGGCAATTACAAAACCCTTTTTCCTCAGTACCACTGGGTTGGCTCCGCAATTACTATCATCACTCACCAACACTTTAAAATCACACTTTGCAATTTCTAGCCTCATTTTTCAAAAAACACAAAACATTGCTGGATGGACTATCATAGAACTCGTTGTTGGCGATACAGTAGATCGCAGTGTATTGAAATGCGCGGCTTATGCGGTTTTGAAAACTAAATTATTACTAAAATATTTTTAAACTGAAACGCTAGTTATCAAATATGAGCAATAAGCCAATGTTTTTCTCAAATATAAACCCTCTGGTTTATTGCCCCAAAACAGATTTTTCAAACAGAACATGCAATCGGGATGTCAATAGCACACCCAGGATATGTGAGTTCCTGTTTCAGCTACTAAAGCTAGCATATGTCAGTTTCTGTTTCAGCTACTAAAGCTAGCATATGTCAGTTTCTGTTTCAGCTACAGAAGCTGCAGCGTGGAACGCTGCAGAAGAAGCACACAGAGTTAATCAAGGCATCTTCAATCAAGATGAATCCACTTCAATCAACTTCAATCCTGTCCGCTGTATTCAAGTTAATTTACACATACTTGGCCAATGAATTAGAAATCTTTGAGATTTTCATTTGAATATGTGTTAGATATGAAGTATGCAAATTTTTTTTTATTACGTGGGTTACACGTGGTTGGAAATAAGTATTAGTAAGGTGCAAGAGAGCTTTTCACGATGAATGAAATAAAATGGGAGAAACGACATATCTTTGACCATTTGAAAAAGGGCTCGTTGTTGGTCTTCGTTTAGGTGGGGCCTCGATTTCGAAGGCGAGGCGCTATCTTCAACAATATTACGTATAACCCAATACAGTATGAACAGTACTATTCTGGACTAAAAGGAAGTATCTTCAACAATATCACATATAATCCAATACAATATGGACCGTCACATCCTAAACTAAACAAATCAGGCAATGCGCATTCTAATCAACAACATGCAAAGCCATCTTATTATGCAAGAGATACCTATTATTGTATCCACAAATGGCTCTGGAACTTCTGAAGAAGATGGCAGCTTTTTTGTACGATTGGAAGAACGGGAACATTTTACCTGGAAAGAACATCTCAAACAACATAATAGAATAGTGTTGGAAGCCAGAATAGAATTACAGAAAGAATAGATGTACATCCCAAACCAGAATTGTGTTTTTAAGTTGAAACATTAGCTATTACAACAGCCATCCAAAAGTAATTAAAATATGGCGTCAGAAAATGTATTTATCTACACCGACAGTACGTCTACTTTACTTGCAACATTGAACTACAAGCATACTTCCACTTAAAAGTAAATATCCAGCATTTTTTACAATATAATAATCCAGTCTATATACAACTTATATGAGTTAAACCCATGTAGGTCTTATAGGTAATGAAGCAGCTGACAGACTATATAAAAAAGGAAGGAGTAACTATGAAGTAGTGAAGCTAAATTAGTCACCTAAAATGAATTCTGCATGTAAAGACAAATACAACAATGAAGTATTGGATCTAGGAGAAACTGGAAGACGCACATACAGTTTCATTTCTAAAGCTATCACAAATAGACACACAATCATCTCAACTAACCAACTATATTACGGATCATGGGCCTTTTCCAGCCTACTTTAATAGCTTTTGCATCTCGAAATACAAGTACACGTGCCTGCGGATTAGAAGGCTTATCTGACACTGTACAGGGTTTGATCAGAAAGTTTTTTTTCAATGGCGGGCACTTGCCTATAACGGCATTGTGCCATTACTAAGGCCATTTTATTGTGGAGGCACCTAATGGGCGGTCACTATTACCTCCTGTGAAGGGACGCACAATTTTACATCCATGCCTTCTCCGGGATTCGAACCCGGGCCCTTCGGTATCGCAGTCAGGCTCCCCTAACCACTATACCGTCTGGGCGGCTGTCCAGAAAGTACTAGGACTGAATTATTTTTTTTTAATTTATTCACAATTTTGACACATCGACTTAATAGTTTTCAAAATATGTCCTTCTGGATCAGCACAGAGTTTCCTCTATTCTAGTGAGCCTTTAATGACTCTGCCAGTCACTGAAGGCTCACTAGAACGCAGAAGCTGGAATGTTCTTCAGCGCCCTCGTTACGGCCTCTTGAATGGCTTGGAACGAGCCGTGGTGCCGTCCTTCCATGACCCTTTTCAGTCGGGGGGGGGAGACAGGAAGAAGCATGTCGTATATATACGGCTTTACCGAATAGAGGTTTTTAATCATATTAGTAATTAAAACTTTACCTTAGGTTATAATAATTACGAGTTACATAATTCGTATAACATGGTCACTTCAAAACATAATTTTATATGTTTAGGTACAATTTTACTTGTAAATATATAAGCGAAAGCCTCGTTTGAATTAAAAATTTTAAATGAATTTGTATTTAGTCTAAGCACTTGCCTTCATTTTTAATTTAAGTGATTGTAAATTTATAATTTGCGTATACTTTTGATGTTTAAATAAATTATATTTTAAGTGTTTTATTTAGGTTTATTATCTCAATTTATTCATGTTTTATGTCATATATTTTTATCATTATTATTTTTATTTAGTTTTGTTTTAAATATTATATTCAGTTATTATATTGCATTTGTGCATATATTTATGTTATGTGCTGTATACATTGTATATTCATCTTATTCTTATAAGTATGCTATTGAACATTAAACTGTAAGCACAAAAACTCTTGTATATGAGCAGAACCTCTGCCGCCTCCACACTTATGTATGAATTTGTTGTTTATATATTTTCGATATTCCGATTCGATTCTTTAGGGATGTCATATGTTCTTCTTGGGCGGGTTCTTGGGCGGGATACATATTTTACTTCTTAATGAGACGGGCTCGTAATGCGGAAATTGCATAAAACACACGTTTAACAGACGAATACTTTATTGACACACGAACAAAACAAGAACAAATAGTTAACACAAAATTAGAAACCACGTTAATCATTGACACAACTAGCATACAGCGGGTTACTTTCATTCTCTTCTCTTTTAATGTAAGTCACGTGAGAGAGAGGCGTTGCAGGCCGTTCGGTTAAACTGGCGCATGCGTGGTCAGCGCGTCATGACACCTCCCCTCTAAAAGATTTCATTGCGTCTTTCAATGACGAGTCAAATACACATATAAACATTTCTTGAAACAAAAAATAGCATTCAAGAAATTTTCGAACTTAACCAATTCTTACGATTTTACACTAAAGTTACTTCCACATAAATTCAACAATCTTAATCATTGACAAGACGTAACATTCAATTAACTTTACAAACTTAAATCTTTAACCTTAAACCTAAATCTTTCACATATTCATAATCATATAAGCAGTTACTATATAAACAAACCACTACAAATCAATTACTAAAATTGAACACAATACTTTAAAAAACCTTGGCTAAATCATTAAACATTTTACATAACGTTAGGAAAAAAAATAATCAAAAGCTTATCATTTTAACTCTAAAAAAATGTTCAAACTAAATAGTCAAAATGTCTTATAGTTCACAGTTCATAACGTCAGTTCACTCACTGTAAAATATAATCATATAATTAAGTCACGTCTTCAATAAAATCAGCATAGGCTTTTAGTCTACACATGCTACCTTCCATTTTGTTGATACACAAACTACTGGATGCACATATTCATTTTCTGATTCAAAGATTAACTTTAGCTGTAATGGCTTATCTATTTTTCGATCAACTTCATTTTTTAGAACTTCAGGTATCCGATACGGTTTCTGCTTCTTTGGCATACTGCCAGGCTTCAGTCTGATGTTATGTTCTCTAAAAACATTGGCAACTTTTGGAATACCGGATCTTAGGTTCTTATGCCTTTTTAAAATTTCCATAAGTTCTTTCCTCTTATGCGGTTCAAGGTGCGTAATATCACATTCTTCATTAGAAGAGAGTTCTTTTGCTTTCCGTGGAACAATTCTTGGTATGTTTTCAACTTGTGCGAAATCAATGTCTGTATCATATATCACACCGACGTTATTCACAGCAAACTTGAACTCTCGTATTTTGTTTGCGCGAACGTGGTTCGAAACATTGTCAGTACAAATGCCTGTGTAACTATAATTAGTAGGCTTTTAGATGCTCGTAGCAGGTCCCGTCCATCTGGCATAAACTTTGTTTTGACTATCAGGAATTAAGACTATAACCCTGTCATCTTCTTTAAATTCTTTATGACGAGTCTTCCGATTATGGGAGAATGCATAAGCTTGTTTCTTTCTAACAGCTGTAAGTCCTGCGTATTCAGCAGCTTTTTCTAACTTCATCTTCAAATAATTCAGATAATCGGTAATTGAGCTTAATTGTCCATGAGGAACAGGAGTTTCATCAGTCCATGATGTCTTCAAGATAGACAAAGGGCTATTAGGATGTCTTCCATAAAGCATCTGAAAAGGACTAACACCAGTCGTAGCATTAGGGACTTCTCGATAAGTCCAAAGTAAGTATATATGGTACATGTTTCTCCCAATCTTTTGAATATTCTCTGATGGTATGATGTATCATTCCCTTTAAAATAGCATTAAATCTTTCTATAAGGCCGTTTGAACTTGGATGATAAGGAGTTGAGAACCTTGGTGACGATCCGGTCCTTTTCAGAAAATCTTGAGTCAACGAAGCAGTAAAATTAATTTCTTGATCCGAAGCAACAATTTGAGGGATCCAGTGCGTGTTAAGATTTGCAACAACGCATCTCATGTTGATTTGGCATTCAAATTCTTCAATGATACCGCTTCGTGCCATATTGTGCATTGATCAACAGCACACAGAACAAATTTATAACCTCTACAGCTTGGTACTAAAGGTCCAAGGATATCTACATTAATTAGCTGGAATGGTTCGTTAGGAGGTGTTACTGGCGTAATCGGAACTTCATCAAAGGGACGCTTTTTACCTTTAAGTTCACAAGGAGTACAAGTATTACAATATTCATTTACATCTTTCTATATTTCAGGCCAATAGAAGGAATATCTCAAACGTTCGGCTATCTTCTTGGTTCGCAGGTAACTTCCCCATAAGCTAGAATGTGCTAAGTCCAAAATTTGTTTTCTTCTTTCTTCAGGAATAACTAACTGGTGAACTCTTTCTCCTAAAATTTTATCTTTATGATACAAAAAGTTGTCAATAACAATAAAGTTATTACTTCCGTTCTTAGAATCTTGCAGCAAGTTTTTAAAGATGGATCATTCATTTGTCGAACTCGAAACAGTTCTGAATACCAAACACATTGATTGTGTCTCGTGCTACCATTGGAATCATCCTTACCTGTATCTTCATATACGAGAGCACAACATTCTATTATTTTCTTAACAGTTTCATTACATTTTTCATTAATTAGGTTTTCTCTGTCATGGTTAAGTATTTCGTCAAAATTTTCTGTGTCATAAAAAGGCATTTCAACCAAACTATCATTAGTAATGTTTACATTTTTGCATTCAAAATTAAACTTTCGTTTATCATCTCGAATTAACTTATTAAAAGCATTTAACGACAAAATTAAATCATTATATAACTTATCCACCATTGCACAGGTTATAAAAATAGGCGATATAAATTTATCATCTTCAGAACACATCGCTAAAGGTAGGTTAATAAGATAAGTTTTTAAAGATTGTCCGAAAGCTGACGCGAGGATAACACTTCCATGTGGCGTACGGTATCTTTCTGGTACAACGTCAGCCTTGACAACGGTTAATCCTTTGTTGCATCATGTCCACTCTAGTAGACAAAAGTTTAAATTTGTTTATTCTTCTGTAAATGCCTTAACAGATTCCATTCCTGTGTTTATTAATTCTATATTATTTATAAAATATTATTATATCTATATAATATTAGAATTTTCAACTGTCGATCATAGATGGCTGTATACACTGACTACCAATAAGTATTTGGACACCTCTGCAAATGACGATATCTGCAGTCCTAAGGTAAGTCACGGACTCCACCGGTATATATCGTGTAGGAAACAGCATCGACTTTAGTCGCATGCATGATGCCTCGCAGTTCGGTGAATAAAATAGGTTGAAGTAAGATACTACAAAGTCCTATTCCCGCTTTGGAGAATTCAAAACAAAGATCCTAATACTTTGCCATCTAAATTACAGTCTTTAGTCTAATATCTATTGCTTTGATGAGAGATATTAACGATGAGTAGGGAGAAAAACGAGGTGTAACTTTAGTATAACAGTTTCCCGTGCTTTGGTTGCGTATATTTGATCCATTAGAAACACAGTCCATTTTCAAATTCAACTAATGTTTCTATTAGTTCAATTCCAAGTTGGATTTTGTCAACAAAGGATTTTGAATTTTTATATGATTGCACGAGTGTTTTAGCTTTCGTAAGCCATTTCGTCATTAGTACGTTGGTTTCTTTGGAACAAACGTTGTAGTAAGAGTTTCTTTGCTGGTTGGGGTGCGTTCTGCACGAATTGCTTCAGTATTATTCCTTGCTGTATAATTCTTCCATCCTGGATCTTGTTTGGCTTTTGGCAGCGCAGGAAATTCTTTTTCATTTTTATCTAGTATAGGCTTGGGCTTATTTGGTGATGTTATTGTACTTTTTGGCTTATTCCGAGGATATTCAGGACAACCTTAATAAGCCGAAATGTGATTATAGGCACAAAGTGATTATAGGCCTGCTCCCTTTTCTTTTGTATGGGTGCATTCCCCTGTTTTGTGGTATTCCGCACATTTCATGCACCTATATTTGTTATATAGCATGTCGTCTGGCTGTGCCCATATCTCTGACATCGATGACACTTCGTTGGTCTTGGTTTAGATTTGTAGCCTTCCACTACGACTCGCATTGATAGGAGATATTCAATTTTTAAAATACGTTTTCCTTCGGGCGTTCGTGGTACCTCAACCAGGAACATTGAAAAGCGGAATAATATTTCCGTCTTGGTACTTCGTTAGTTGTCTTATTTTCCCGAACGGAATATTGAGTGTTTTTAGTTAGTCTTCAATATCTGCTATTTCCGTATTAGTCAGTAGCTTTTTTATGACTATGGTTTTTCAGATTTAAGCTGAAACGTATGGAAAGGAATTCCAAGTTTCTTTAAGCATTGGGTAACACTTCTGTAATTGTAGGCCTCTTGAACTTTTATGTTTAGATTTCCACTTTTCAAATTACCTGTAATAGGTTTTGCGCAGATCGGCTCAAGCTCTCTTTTAAGCTGTTTCCAATTAATTTCTCCCTCAAAGATAATGATGGGAGGTATGTTTTAAGCAGTTTTCCTTGGCTGAATGAATTTTGATGTATCAGTTTGCGCTTCTTGATTACCCTTTTCCATATGATCATCGTCAGATAAAGATTCAAATTGATTTGACTGTTCAATTACAGAACTCGAATCGCTAGTTTTTCTCTTAAGTGTTATCTTAGGAATTTTCTAATCACGCTCATTATTATCATTAGGCTCTGGAGCGGTTCGTTTGACTTTTTGCCTTACTAAAGTTTTGCTACGGGCAAGTTTGTCAGCTTTCGTTTCAAGTATTGGTATAATTTTTGTCGGTTGTTGTAATGCCTTTTCTAATGCTCGTTTTGCGTTACACAAGTTCTGAAGAGTTTTGCTTTCGTCTTCATTAAGCTAACTTTTTTTCCGCTTCAGTGCGACTAATTTGAGTACAGCATTGCGGTAATATATTTGCTAATCCTTCAGTGGTTAGGTTAGTCAATTCTATCTGACAGTTAACCTCAGCCATAAGGGATAAATGCCTGCTTACCCTTTTAAACATCTGGTGTCCCCGTCTTCGTCACCTTGGACTTTGTCACTACGCCACCTATCATTATGAAACAATCTTGCGCGATTCATCCATGCTCGACCCCAACGTGCTAAAGATAAATTATTAATAATTAAATAAAATGTAAAAAATTAAGTAAGTAAACCGCAGAGTAAATGTCTATTCCTGATTTCCTACGAGCTGATAATGTCTATTCCTGATTATTGAAAAATAACTACTAAAAAGAGACCAAATTAGCTTATTACTGGACTGGAATTATTTAGCTGATCTGATAATTTTGAAATTATAGTTGAAGTTAATAATTCTCATGTAGGTGCTATATTCCAGCAAATTTTGTTTTAAAACTGCTTTGAAAGGAAATCATCAAAAAATCAAACATATAATAAAAGCAGATTTTAAAGGTTTTTAAAATCTAAATAATTATTAGTAGCTAAAATTGTTTTCAAGCCTTCTTCTTAATTTAATCTTTCTAATATAAAGTAATAAACAATGGTTTATCATTTTTCGTAACAGTTAATAGCATATCCTCCTGTAAGCAAATGAGTAAGTAGAAATTTTTCCGGGAATATGCTTTTATCCACAAAGCAAAAATCTTCTTTATACTTTCTCTTAGCAGATAGTAGCCTTTTAACATAATCATAAGTTTAGATTTCTGACCGCTTTGAGGATAAAATACGAGAAGGATTTCAATTTTCTGAGATTTATATTGTCTTCAACCTAGCTTTCTAATGTTAATGTTTCTAATGTTAGCTTTCTAATGTTAATGTTTCTAATGTTAGCTTTCTAATGTTAATGTTTCTAATGTTAGCTTTCTAATGTTAATGTTTCTAATGTTAGCTTTCTAATGTTAAGGTTTCTAATGTTAGCTTTCTAATGTTAAGGTTTCTAATGTTAGCTTTCTAATGTTAAGGTTTCTAATGTTAGCTTTCTAATGTTAAGGTTTCTAATGTTAGCTTTCTAATGTTAAGGTTTCTAATGTTAGCTTTCTAATGTTAAGGTTTCTAATGTTAGCTTTCTAATGTTAATGTTTCTAATGTTAGCTTTCTAATGTTAATGTTTCTAATGTTAGCTTTCTAATGTTAATGTTTCTAATGTTAGCTTTCTAATGTTAATGTTTCTAATGTTAGCTTTCTAATGTTAATGTTTCTAATGTTAGCTTTCTAATGTTAATGTTTCTAATGTTAGCTTTCTAATGTTAATGTTTCTAATGTTAGCTTTCTAATGTTAAGGTTTCTAATGTTAGCTTTCTAATGTTAAGGTTTCTAATGTTAGCTTTCTAATGTTAAGGTTTCTAATGTTAGCTTTCTAATGTTAAGGTTTCTAATGTTAGCTTTCTAATGTTAAGGTTTCTAATGTTAGCTTTCTAATGTTAAGGTTTCTAATGTTAGCTTTCTAATGTTAAGGTTTCTAATGTTAGCTTTCTAATGTTAATGTTTCTAATGTTAATGTTTCTAATGTTAGCTTTCTAATGTTAATGTTTCTAATGTTAGCTTTCTAATGTTAATGTTTCTAATGTTAGCTTTCTAATGTTAGCTTTCTAATGTTAATGTTTCTAATGTTAGCTTTCTAATGTTAATGTTTCTAATGTTAGCTTTCTAATGTTAATGTTTCTAATGTTAGCTTTCTAATGTTAATGTTTCTAATGTTAGCTTTCTAATGTTAATGTTTCTAATGTTAGCTTTCTAATGTTAATGTTTCTAATGTTAGCTTTCTAATGTTAAGGTTTCTAATGTTAGCTTTCTAATGTTAAGGTTTCTAATGTTAGCTTTCTAATGTTAAGGTTTCTAATGTTAGCTTTCTAATGTTAAGGTTTCTAATGTTAGCTTTCTAATGTTAAGGTTTCTAATGTTAGCTTTCTAATGTTAATGTTTCTAATGTTAGCTTTCTAATGTTAATGTTTCTAATGTTAGCTTTCTAATGTTAATGTTTCTAATGTTAGCTTTCTAATGTTAATGTTTCTAATGTTAGCTTTCTAATGTTAATGTTTCTAATGTTAGCTTTCTAATGTTAATGTTTCTAATGTTAGCTTTCTAATGTTAATGTTTCTAATGTTAGCTTTCTAATGTTAATGTTTCTAATGTTAGCTTTCTAATGTTAATGTTTCTAATGTTAGCTTTCTAATGTTAATGTTTCTAATGTTAGCTTTCTAATGTTAATGTTTCTAATGTTAGCTTTCTAATGTTAATGTTTCTAATGTTAGCTTTCTAATGTTAATGTTTCTAATGTTAGCTTTCTAATGTTAATGTTTCTAATGTTAGCTTTCTAATGTTAATGTTTCTAATGTTAGCTTTCTAATGTTAATGTTTCTAATGTTAGCTTTCTAATGTTAATGTTTCTAATGTTAGCTTTCTAATGTTAATGTTTCTAATGTTAGCTTTCTAATGTTAATGTTTCTAATGTTAGCTTTCTAATGTTAATGTTTCTAATGTTAGCTTTCTAATGTTAATGTTTCTAATGTTAGCTTTCTAATGTTAATGTTTCTAATGTTAGCTTTCTAATGTTAATGTTTCTAATGTTAGCTTTCTAATGTTAATGTTTCTAATGTTAGCTTTCTAATGTTAAGGTTTCTAATGTTAGCTTTCTAATGTTAATGTTTCTAATGTTAGCTTTCTAAAGTTAATGGGATTATTTTATTGTAGAATAATACTCAGCAATAGAGAATTCAGCAGAAATTTGTTAGATATGCATCATGTTTGCAAACATAAGGCCTTTATTTTTCGGAGCAGTTTATTATAGACATTTAATTCCAGTTATAAAAATGCTTTAAATGCGGAAAATATTAATGTGATACTATCTTTAAATTTAAAAAAAATCAATTTAAAAAATGAAAATCCAGCTTTCTATAAGGCTTTTCTTCCTTCACATATATTAATGTGATACTATCTTTAAATTTTAAAAAAATCAATTTAAAAAATGAAAATCCAGCTTTCTATAAGGCTTTTCTTCCTTCACATATATTAATGTGATACTATCTTTAAATTTTAAAAAAATCAATTTAAAAAATGAAAATCCAGCTTTCTATAAGGCTTTTCTTCCTTCACATATATTAATGTGATACTATCTTTAAATTTTAAAAAAATCAATTTAAAAAATGAAAATCCAGCTTTCTATAAGGCTTTTCTTCCTTCACATATATTAATGTGATACTATCTTTAAATTTTAAAAAAATCAATTTAAAAAATGAAAATCCAGCTTTCTATAAGGCTTTTCTTCCTTCACATATATTAATGTGATACTATCTTTAAATTTTAAAAAAATCAATTTAAAAAATGAAAATCCAGCTTTCTATAAGGCTTTTCTTCCTTCACATATATTAATGTGATACTATCTTTAAATTTAAAAAAAATCAATTTAAAAAATGAAAATCCAGCTTTCTATAAGGCTTTTCTTCCTTCACATATATTAATGTGATCTTTAAATTTTAAAAAAATCAATTTAAAAAATGAAAATCCAGCTTTCTATAAGGCTTTTCTTCCTTCACATATATTAATGTGATACTATCTTTAAATTTTAAAAAAATCAATTTAAAAAATGAAAATCCAGCTTTCTATAAGGCTTTTCTTCCTTCACATATATTAATGTGATACTATCTTTAAATTTTAAAAAAATCAATTTAAAAAATGAAAATCCAGCTTTCTATAAGGCTTTTCTTCCTTCACATATATTAATGTGATACTATCTTTAAATTTTACAAAAATCAATTTAAAAAATGAAAATCCAGCTTTCTATAAGGCTTTTCTTCCTTCACATATATTAATGTGATACTATCTTTAAATTTTAAAAAAATCAATTTAAAAAATGAAAATCCAGCTTTCTATAAGGCTTTTCTTCCTTCACATATATTAATGTGATACTATCTTTAAATTTTAAAAAAATCAATTTAAAAAATGAAAATCCAGCTTTCTATAAGGCTTTTCTTCCTTCACATATATTAATGTGATACTATCTTTAAATTTAAAAAAAATCAATTTAAAAAATGAAAATCCAGCTTTCTATAAGGCTTTTCTTCCTTCACATATATTAATGTGATCTTTAAATTTTAAAAAAATCAATTTAAAAAATGAAAATCCAGCTTTCTATAAGGCTTTTCTTCCTTCACATATATTAATGTGATACTATCTTTAAATTTTAAAAAAATCAATTTAAAAAATGAAAATCCAGCTTTCTATAAGGCTTTTCTTCCTTCACATATATTAATGTGATACTATCTTTAAATTTTACAAAAATCAATTTAAAAAATGAAAATCCAGCTTTCTATAAGGCTTTTCTTCCTTCACATATATTAATGTGATACTATCTTTAAATTTTAAAAAAATCAATTTAAAAAATGAAAATCCAGCTTTCTATAAGGCTTTTCTTCCTTCACATATATTAATGTGATACTATCTTTAAATTTTAAAAAAATCAATTTAAAAAATGAAAATCCAGCTTTCTATAAGGCTTTTCTTCCTTCACATATATTAATGTGATACTATCTTTAAATTTTAAAAAAATCAATTTAAAAAATGAAAATCCAGCTTTCTATAAGGCTTTTCTTCCTTCACATATATTAATGTGATACTATCTTTAAATTTAAAAAAAATCAATTTAAAAAATGAAAATCCAGCTTTCTATAAGGCTTTTCTTCCTTCACATATATTAATGTGATACTATCTTTAAATTTTAAAAAAATCAATTTAAAAAATGAAAATCCAGCTTTCTATAAGGCTTTTCTTCCTTCACATATATTAATGTGATACTATCTTTAAATTTTAAAAAAATCAATTTAAAAAATGAAAATCCAGCTTTCTATAAGGCTTTTCTTCCTTCACATATATTAATGTGATACTATCTTTAAATTTTAAAAAAATCAATTTAAAAAATGAAAATCCAGCTTTCTATAAGGCTTTTCTTCCTTCACATATATTAATGTGATACTATCTTTAAATTTTAAAAAAATCAATTTAAAAAATGAAAATCCAGCTTTCTATAAGGCTTTTCTTCCTTCACATATATTAATGTGATACTATCTTTAAATTTAAAAAAAATCAATTTAAAAAATGAAAATCCAGCTTTCTATAAGGCTTTTCTTCCTTCACATATATTAATGTGATCTTTAAATTTTAAAAAAATCAATTTAAAAAATGAAAATCCAGCTTTCTATAAGGCTTTTCTTCCTTCACATATATTAATGTGATACTATCTTTAAATTTTAAAAAAATCAATTTAAAAAATGAAAATCCAGCTTTCTATAAGGCTTTTCTTCCTTCACATATATTAATGTGATACTATCTTTAAATTTTACAAAAATCAATTTAAAAAATGAAAATCCAGCTTTCTATAAGGCTTTTCTTCCTTCACATATATTAATGTGATACTATCTTTAAATTTTAAAAAAATCAATTTAAAAAATGAAAATCCAGCTTTCTATAAGGCTTTTCTTCCTTCACATATATTAATGTGATACTATCTTTAAATTTTAAAAAAATCAATTTAAAAAATGAAAATCCAGCTTTCTATAAGGCTTTTCTTCCTTCACATATATTAATGTGATACTATCTTTAAATTTTAAAAAAATCAATTTAAAAAATGAAAATCCAGCTTTCTATAAGGCTTTTCTTCCTTCACATATATTAATGTGATACTATCTTTAAATTTAAAAAAAATCAATTTAAAAAATGAAAATCCAGCTTTCTATAAGGCTTTTCTTCCTTCACATATATTAATGTGATACTATCTTTAAATTTTAAAAAAATCAATTTAAAAAATGAAAATCCAGCTTTCTATAAGGCTTTTCTTTCTTCACATATATTAATGTGATACTATCTTTAAATTTTAAAAAAATCAATTTAAAAAATGAAAATCCAGCTTTCTATAAGGCTTTTCTTCCTTCACATATATTAATGTGATACTATCTTTAAATTTTAAAAAAATCAATTTAAAAAATGAAAATCCAGCTTTCTATAAGGCTTTTCTTCCTTCACATATATTAATGTGATCTTTAAATTTTAAAAAAATCAATTTAAAAAATGAAAATCCAGCTTTCTATAAGGCTTTTCTTCCTTCACATATATTAATGTGATACTATCTTTAAATTTTAAAAAAATCAATTTAAAAAATGAAAATCCAGCTTTCTATAAGGCTTTTCTTCCTTCACATATATTAATGTGATACTATCTTTAAATTTTAAAAAAATCAATTTAAAAAATGAAAATCCAGCTTTCTATAAGGCTTTTCTTCCTTCACATATATTAATGTGATACTATCTTTAAATTTTAAAAAAATCAATTTAAAAAATGAAAATCCAGCTTTCTATAAGGCTTTTCTTCCTTCACATATATATTTCTGTTGAATTTTAATTTGGTGATGCATAATGTGAAACTTTGTTCCTTATTAAGAGCATATGTGCTGTAAGTTAAACATAAACTTTCATGTGTGTTTTCCTTCATCTTAACAAAATCGATGAACATGGTGTATCAGTCTATGACATGTGACGATAAAACATAACATGAAAGTGTGGGATTATTTCCATATTATAATTCCATTCATAAGATCGTCGCATGACGCTGAAGACACTCAAGATTACTGTCCATGTCTATAGTCAGAACGTCGGGAGACACGTAGACACGCAGTCTTCACAGACAAACACATATAGATAACTTCTTAGTTTCTAACCCGGGACTATTAGCGTTAAACTTTGTGTATCTTCAATACTGCCCAGTTTCAAGGGAAAAGGAAAATTTCCCAACAATTTCATTCCAAAAAAAAAAAAAAAAAAAAAAAAAGACACACACACACACACACACAACCAAAAAAAAAAAAAGTTTGGTTCCCGTATGCAGAGATTTGAATTTAAAGTTTGTGATAATGTTCATGGATGGTCCGCAAACTGAACAGCGAAATATTTGCATTTATTCGTAACTAAAAATGAAATATTAGTTTCGAAAAAGATTTCAATTCATGTATTGACTGACGAGCATTGTTATGCGGACTAATATGTAAAGTATTGACCAAAAAAATTAATTAAAAAAAAAAAAAGAGATCTTATTCACAATATTTTACAGACTTTAAGGTTCACCTGCATCCGAGCGGTAAAGTGCTGAACACTGGTAGTTCCGTCCCAGGTTCGAATCCCGCGAACGGAGTGACCACGTAAGCATTTGCGTGATTTTCGTCATGCCAGTTTCCCTTTGAAAGTTCTCCACGAAAGCTCCCTCCCCTTAAGCAGATAGTCCTCGAGTGCTTTGCCGTAATCAAATAAACCAACTTATGTACTTTAAGCTCTAGTGGCGGGGTTCAGTGCTGGCACATAGCCAACTTGAGATATTGTTTCATGTAAATAAATAATGTAATATGAGTAAATAAAGAATTAAATAAACCAACTTATGTACCTTAAGTTCTAGTGGCGGGGTTCAGCGCTGGCACATAGCCATCTTGAGATATTGTTTCATGTAAATAAATAATGTAATATGAGTAAATAAAAAATTAAGTATGTACTTAAAACTTGGTATACCGAATGTAGCAAAATTATAAATTAAAAAAGTCACAAAAGATTACCACGTAATGCCATTAAAAGAAAATAAAATCAACCGAAAATTATTCTGATTTATTTTTAACAGACACCTCAAGGTAAGTCTTTAGGCAAAAACCACAGGTTTTCAAATTAAATGCCTCGTTCAACTTTTAATGTATGAAAATCAAACGTTTTCTGTTTTATTTTTTATAACAAATATAAATTTAATATATTTAATTATTGTAAGCAGGGCACAACATAAAAAGTTTAGACTTGGTAATTATATCAAAATTTATTTTTTAAATCTAAAAATACCAAAACATAATATTTGCCTCATTTAAAACGCTTTTGGGCATTGGGAATAATGTCTATGACCAATAGTTGAAAAAATAAAAGTCGTACAAGGACATTCGTGGATAAGGTGCATATCAAAGCACTGTGCCCTGATTTTCTTTCAACTGCATTGAGGACCTTATGTGTACACAAACAGTTTTTACAGAGCCTCATCTTTTTTCATATTTTATGCATGAAGAATTCTTATTTTAGCTAATAAAATGAGCTTTAATTATTTTGTATTGAATTATTTATTTAAGGCTATATTTATCACGTGTTGCCGCCAAGACGGTATTGTGGTTAGGGGAGCCGACTGCAATACCGAAGGGTACGAGTTTGAATCCCGCAGAAGGCATGGATGTACATTGTCTGCCCTCTGATAGGAGGTAACGGTGGCTGCCTGTTGTGTGCCTCCACAATAAAATGGTCATCACTTCTGGCCTTAGGAGTCGCCAGTGTTGAAAAAAGTTCAGTGCCTGCCATTCGATAAAAGAAAAGAAATAATAATAATAATAATAATAATAATAATCCCGTGTTACACAGTGATATTTCAAGAATTGACTATTTCGTCCTAATTTTCTTTGGAAAAGCGTATTTGCTCTGGAATAACAAAAAACAGAATACGGTGTTATTTTCTTCCCACTTTTTTTGAAGCGAGATATTATGTTCTAATCCAACAAATGTTTTTAAGATTTCTCTAATTACACCAGTCTTGTTCATTTTGCATGTAAATAACATATCTTCTGGTCTTGTAAACCTGGTGAGCAGACAAATTATTACCCGGTGAGCAACCTTTTAGAAAACTTTCACTGGAATAAGGGAATCGAAATGTTTCAGAAACTACATTAATTCTTTCATGAAAGTCTTTTAATTATGCACAATTAACTATTATTATACTGGCGTTGTGTTCGCAGGATTTTCGGCTACACGCTTATGTAACTTCAGCATGGAATGACTCCAGACTTAAACAAGTGGAAAATAAGCATGTTTATCATCAATGTTTGAACAGCATTTGGACACCAGATCTTACATTTGAAGCTGCAAAAGAAACAAATTTTCTAAGCGCTGGCAAAAGTTACTTTCGAACTGACGCCGATGGCTCCTTGTATCTGAGCCACAGGTTAGTAGTAAATCTTTATGTAATAAATAAAATTGAAATTCTGCGATATTTTCTTGACCTTAACTGTATAATCAATATCTATATAACGCACGCATTTAATTAATCTTTAGTGAAAAGGTGAAAATATACTACTATAAAAAATAATTACCTATAAATTTAAAGTTATTTTTATGCCACAATAAATTTAAAACTATATAAGTAAAATAATTTTGTATTTAGAAAATATAAATTGCTCATTTTTATGACAAACTATTTTACTCCTCTTTCAAATGAACTAAAAGTGTTGACTTCTTTACCTATACAAATAAATAAGTCCTATGAAATAAAATGTTACGTGCGTACGAGTTCATCATGAATTGAATACACAGAGAACCGATGGTAATTCATACAGCTCTTCTCAGTATGGCAAAGAATAATCAGTAGTTACCACTTCAAACTACTGAGAACGTTAAACACAACGCAATGCAAAGTGCATCTAAAGAGCGAAGCTTGCACAGAGATCGCTCAGTACTCCGAACTGAACTCCGAACTGAAAACTGAGTACCAATCCTCTCTTATATAGTTTTCTTCAATCTCAATTTCTCGAAAGTGATGAAAAACATACATAGTTGCAATTACATAGAGGCCGTAATAGTTAAATAGTAATAGGGAAAGTTACAGAGTGGTCGGAGCAAACAATGTCACCGAATTCTCGTCATTTCGTGATTTTTCGTTAAATATAGTGACAAAAATTAGTCTCGAAAACCATCGCCAGTGGCTAGTTACCTCAATGTTAAATAGACTTGCCTCTGTAACCTTATTTTTCTATCGAAATTTCAACCTCTTGAGGTCTTTTATGTTACATCATGCAAGAGATACTAAAGCTTTACATATAATTTCACTAAAACTATTTACATATATATAAAATTCATAGCAGAACGAATTGATGAAATTATTTTCAGTCCTTAAATGCCTTGTAGTAAGTAAAAAATAAAATGTCAGTATTTCACCTTTGTTTGCATATTCACTAAATGATTTAAACCGACACGTATGAATGCAATAAAATATTGTTGCGTGTATACGAGTTCGTAATGGATTGAATGCCCAAGTCCGATGAAAAGTGAATAAAATTTATTCTTATTCCAAGAAATTAAACAAAATGCTGAAATTTCTTCAGAGATATTCTTTCAATATCACAATATCTCACAGTAGTTATATTTTAAACTATTAAAACTTTAAACAGAATCCAATTCAAAGCAGAGAAAGCTAACCCGAACTCACCGCGAATTCGCTACAATCCACAACAAGAACTAAGTAAACAACTGAAGTGAGATGTTTTCCTCTCACTTTTTAAAGCTTTATAATCATGCACGAGAACATTCTGGATATTCCATTTTCTCGATTTTTCTGGATAGTAAAAGAGTACAATTACGAGATATCTATTTATTAAATTTTAAATGCGCGCAGCTTTGTCTTCAAATAAATCTGGTACTGCATTGAAGGGGGATATAAAACAATTTTAATGTCAATTCTACAAAAAAAATAGCTAACTAAATACAAAAACCCTAACAATATGATAGAATACCAGATAAAATTTATTATTTATTAATTGTTCTGAAATATTTTACTATCAAGAAAATAAATGTCAGCGTTTCAAATAATGTTTGATAATTTGTTAAGCAGCTCTTAATTTTCTGAATTAGCTCTGAATAAAAATTTATTTTGACAGCTTAACTTCCAGTAACATTTCTTGTCACCCGCATCGTGATACTGCTAAAATTTCCTTCATTGCAATCTATAAAAATGCATGTTCTTTCTGTTAACATTTTTCGAAATTTCAAACTTTTAACCTTTTGCACGCAGCTTCTATAAAATTAAATTGTATTAATTTATTATTAACGTTTTGTTCTATTTTAATCTCTTAATAAAACAAAACTAACGCAGATTTAAAAATAAGCATTTTTATTGGTTCGTCAACTTAACAAATTACACGTAATATTTTCCGCCATTTTCGAGAATAACAGAAGCAAAAGCTTAAAATAAAATGTAAGCTTTTAAAGTATGATATTATACGGTATTTCTCCCACCTTCTTGGCGTGCCTTCGTGGTGTAGTGGTTTTCACGCTGACCGCAACGAAGTCCGTGGTTCGATTCCCGACGAATGTGTTGCTCATTTTTCATCTCTCCGGCTTCGAAATAACCTAATATCTCTACAATATTTAAAAAGCAATTATACAAGTTTTGGCTTAGGCCCTCAATTTATGCGAACCGTTTCGGCTAGCAAGGCTAAAACCGGTTCAAGTAATTCAGAAGCCGTAGAACTAAACCCTACAACGTATCTACAAATCGAAAATTTTATTGTCGAGCCGATTAAGAAGTTGGATTATTTAACGTAAGAAGACCATGCATGAAATTTTGGGATGTCACCGTCAGCAAAAATTATTTGACGTATCTGGAATTGAAGAGATTTCAGGAGGTGTTAAGGAAATGTTAGGAAATAAAATTATAATCCCCACAAGCAGTCTATATGGGAGTCGTGTAGTGTTTATGCCTTCGGACCATAAATTATGACGATTTGCTGGCGGATGATCGTAAATTCAATAGTATTTACAATACACCTAAATATACAATACACCCGCTGTCAATAACAGAAGAAATTATACGGAAAATAAAATGTATGAAAACTTTAGATTTAAATTTTACAAATCGGTGTAAAGCCCGAGAACATCCAGAAAACGTCTTTCATCACTAAATCAGGCGTATATGTCTTAAGGATGCCATTTGGACTACGCGGATGTCTGGCAACATTGCAAAGGAATTATCTTTTAAGGCCCGTTTTATGAAAGAGTGCATTTATATACTTGGCCGATACAATAATTTCTAGCGAAACTATTGACGAATATGTAGAACACTTAAATGAAGTATTTTCATCGTTAAATGAAGCTGGCCTCACAATAAGCATTTAGAAGTGTAAATTCGCCGCAAAAGAACTTTAATACGTAGGGTATAAAATTTCCCAAAAAAGGTATTGAAACAAAGAATTCAAAAATAGTAGCCATTAAAAATTATTAAAATAAGCGTTTAGAAGTGTAAATTCGCCCCAACAAAATTTTATTACCTAAGGTATAAAGTTCCCTACAAAAGGTATTGTAACAAAGAATTCAAAATAGTAGCCATAAAAAATTATCTGCCACCAAACATTACAAGAACATTGTCATCGTTTAGTAGCAAGTCTTTATATTAAGATCGTTTATGAAGAGATTCCCCAAAATAATTGAAACCTTACTTACTTTGAGAAGAAAGAAAAACGAGATTTACGTGGACTATAGAAGCCAGTACGAAATTTGAACAACTTGTGTACAACAAGCGGTAATTCAGACTCTTGTGTTGAAATTCCCGGAGGGGTATACAACTTAGAAATCTCTGCAGATGCTTCCAATTAAAAACGCTAGAACTTATCCCCGAAGACTCAGTCAGGTGGCTGTTAAGTTCCAAGAGTATATTTTAATTATTAAGCATACACATGGAAAAGAACATGTTGTCTCTGATCCGTTATCTAGGATAAAGCTTGATGAAGAGGAGAAGAACACAATTAAAGGTGCTACGTTGACCTCAGAGATAATTGACTCACGAAATACAGTCATTGCTGAATTGAAAGCAGACCAAGAGTTTAAATATATTTATGTTTATCGGGAAGACCCTGATAATTCTGAGCATATGGATATTGATGCAATTAGAAATAGAGCGGCACTCTACGACCTCATCGATAAAATTTAGTTCTATATTGAAACAACTAATGAAAACTATGATTTAAGACCAGTTATTCTAGCTAGTTTAGGATTACGTATTTTGCAAGAATTGGGTGATTCGCCTATTTCAGGCCCTTTTTTCATAAGAAAGACAAAGAGTTTGTAAGGCTGTATATTTTCCGCAGGTGCAGAAATTTGTGAGTGTGTGTGGCAAGTCATGCCATACGTATTAGTTAGTTAGCCCGGCCCGGTACTTAAATAGCATTGAGACCACTTTGCCTAATTATTTGGTCGGAATCGGCTTATTGGGTTCAAACTCACGCGATCAAATTAATAAAAATCGATACTTGCTTGTTATCATGGACCAATTTTCTAAGTGGGTAGAGACAGATTCTCTCAAAAGAGTTTGCATAAATTGTCTCTGATTCGTTCTTAAACAAATATATATTAAAATATGGGTCCCCACTAAAAGTAATTTCAAATAATGGTAAGGAATTCGTAAGGCAAATTTTTGAAAACTCATGCTCTGGGCTTGGCATACGGTATTTAAAGATGGTCCCGTACTGTCCGCAGTCCGATACAATGGAACAAGTAAATACAAATATTGTCAAAATTATTCGTAGTTATGTAAAAAAATACCATAGTCGTTGGGATTATTGTGTCAATGAGCTAGCTTTTGCGCTCAAAACAGTAAAACATGATACTACTGGCAAAGTGCCTACTGAACCATTTCTCGGAAGACACAATCTGTTGGACAATCTGGTGCTGAGTATAGAGAGACCGTTCGAAGCAACCATTGCAGTAAGGGGAGGGCATATCCCATACTAAGGAACACCTGCTTGTTGTTCTTCCTCTTGTACAAACAATCATGAGTTAAATAAAGCCTGTTTTTGTTTGATTCCATACTGTATGCATCGTATTCATTTTTAGAGCAATTAAGCTTTCGTCATCGTTTAAATACAAAATGCTGTCTCTTAAGTCTGAATTTCATGTCTCTCAGATGATTTCTCATGGAGTTATGCCAAAAGGAACACCTGTTTTGCACACCAGTGTACCATTACTGTGTAACCCGATATAGAGAAGGAAAACATAGATATAACAAGTGCATATATCCCTTCGAAGCTTCTCGGAAGCACTTCCTGAGCTATAACTAACCTTCGCATACGGAGCAAAATTTAACGTCATACAGAAAAACTTTAATGAGGTAAGTAAACTCTGGGGTGCACCAAGAGATAATATACGTGCTACCACTGCATTTCACTTTATCACCTCTCATACATTAGCAGTGACAACATGAACAGCAGTGACTGACTCACGCTCAGACGGCTGGCTAGACATTACCTTGTCCATAAACTGAATAATCCCTATTATGTAACATTAGGAAGTAAATGACATGTCTTCCTTGAGCGATCACAGCTTAGTATTCATATTAACGATATACCAAAAATACACTGCCAAAAATTGGTTTTAAACCTAGCACATCAGTTTTAACCAATTTCGAAATAACGGACATTGTCCCTCATGTACGTCACTTGTCATTACCTGCGACAACAGTGCGAACTTGAAATCATCTCTCAGTATGCAAGATCATTTTAAATGAAAAATGTATATTGGACCAATTAGAAGCTCCTAGTGGGCAAGCATACTATCCATCGATAGTTGCAAAGGGAGAACTTTAAAAAGAGTATAAAATGCTACTACTCTTAAGAGCGATAGCTTCTTAACATTTTTTCAGAACCCAGAGAGCTGCTTACAAGAGAGCCATCAGCAGAGCCAAACTGGAATCATAAAAACATTTTGTTAAAAACATTTTGTTAATCATAAAAACATTTGGTATCACTTTAGTACACTCCTGTGTACTAAAGTGATACCAATAACAAATTCGGCGCTGATTTTGAAGTTACACACGATAAAGGAGAGTCTCTCTTCATGCTTTAGCACTGATACAGTCCTAGTACAAACATCGCCAAGGAACAGCAAGCTACTAGAATATCCAATCATATCCAAGATATGAAACCATTGCCGACTGCAAAAAAAACTAAGTGATTTTTTTAAGGTTTCTTAACCCAAATAAGGTGCCGGAGCCATATGGGGTAGAGAACAGTATTTTATGTGCATGGAACGTATCCAGCCATCCTCATGTCATACGTCACAACTTACTGGCAGAACAGGCATTTCCTGGCAGTTACAAAGAAGACAGAGGTAGAAAAGCTTTTGAAAACTGGGGAAACATTCAAAGAGACTGCATCTTATCATCCCATCTGCCTCCTCTCTTAGGTAAAGTGCTTGAAAGGGTGATTCTCCAAGGTCTCAATCATTTCAGAAAGTTAGGGGAGTACGAAATATTCATCAGGATGGTTTCAGAGCCGGCTTTAGTTGTTGATGATGCCTTTAACAAACTAAAAACCGTTACTCTGCGTAATAAGTCTGCTACCTTACATACACTATGTTATTTCTATCGATGTTCAGGGTGCCTTTGGTTCGTTGTGGCGATCTGATGTACTAAACAGACTTACGGACATGCGCTGTCCAGAAACCCTCTTTGATCTGCTTTTCAGCCAACTGAAAAATAGATACATTCCAGCTACAACGGACGAAGGCATTTTTGTGACACACAGTAATAGAGGCTGCACGTTGGAATCCTGGCTTGGCCTGTACTGTGGAATATAGTGGCAGACTCATCTTTGGAACACTTCGCTGGAAATAACATAGTGAATGTACTTGCTTTCACTGATGATGATTTTCTGTGAGTGTTCAAAGAACTTTCCAGGAAAAATATGAGACTATTGCACAACAGGCATTTTATCTTTTCACTAAGCGGGTAATAAAACAAAAGCATACCATTTCTGTGTCCACGACACAAAGAAGGCTTATCAGTCCACAATGAAGGTACACTCTCACTCCCTGTGTTGCCCTCGACAGAAAAAGTAATTAAAGACGAAGATACCTGAAATATATTTGGGTGTGATAACTGATAATCAGCTAATTTGGCATGATCATATACTGCATATCAATCAAAGCCTTTACAAACTCTCGAACTCACTAAATAGAATCATGACCACGAAATGAGAGACTATCTTCGCAGATACCTAGAATTTGGGATTAGACTGCAGCAGAACGTGTAGCACTGCATAGAGCTCCAGTGTAGTGTTCACATATTACCAACAGCATCATAATAACATATTTCTACGCAATGTCTCCTTTTTCCTGAGCATCTTTCGGGGATCAATCAAATTTTCCCCACCACTCCTGCAACTTAATCCAGCTGTAGGAAACCTCACTCCGTATTAGGCGGGAGGAATATGTTAGAGCGTACTGGTCGTTATGGCTCGTAAGATGGTGTTGGAATCCACTTTGACACACGGCTTGTCTCACTCTTTATTAGGGGATAAGAAGATCTGGTATTGCGTTAGGTCTGCGATTTAAATATAAAAGGTCCTGAGGCTAAACTATTGTACAAAAAGCCATGCGGCGCAGTCTCTTTCCGAAACACGTGCATACTACGATCCTCCCGAGTAGAAGATCTGTCTGCGAGTATGTCTTTACTAACAAATCGTTTTATTTTGGGATTTCATTCATGATCCGCTTAACTTTACTTTTACTTAAGTACTTAAATACAGAAAAATTGAACATAAAATATACAATATACAAAAAGAGTAAAGAGAGGCATTCATTTTGCCAAGTCCTTACATGAATTATTTTTTTTTTTTGATAATTTGGGGATTGAATTTGATATTTTGGGGAAATTAAAAATCTTTTACAAATTCTGTTCTTCTTCGGCTACGTTTTTCCATTAACAATTTGATTCCTTTGATCCCTTTTGGGAGGGATCACTGTTGCCAACGACAGGAGTAATCTTGAGCTCCTTCCCCCGAGGAATTTCGTAGGCTTGAGCTGTTATTGCTGTCAAACAAGTGAGCATAGGTAACAACAATAAATATCTTTACAAGTTCTTTTCGAATTTGATCTTCATTGCAAATTCTACATACCTGAACTAACATATGTGCAATAGCTTGCAATGCATTGATATTGGAATACAACATTGTGACATAGTAATGTACATATAATAGTTTCCTATTACTGCCCCAGTATTTTAGTGTTGGTGAAGTGCAGTTTTTTTAACGGTGTTTATGACGGAGTTTTAACAGTGTTTATGACGGTTTTTTAACGGTGTTTTAATGAATGTAGCACAGTATTATTGCGTTTGTATATGTATAACAAACAGCTGGGAGACAAATCAATTTTCAAATAATGCACATCAATATACTTGTAACTGCATTGTAACGTTTTCTTTTACATGCATCTGCTTCGATCAATTGTGAAATTTAGAGAAACCTGAAAACGATAGATTCATTTTAATTCAGTAGAATAGCATATGGATTGTGTTCCCTTCATGTCTCTTTCAGCTTAAGATGAAGAATCAAAACAGAGTACTTTTAGCCGCATGGTTGACATCATCCCTTGCATTGTACTTTCGTTGCCCTTTTCAATAAATACAGCTGCCGGAAGACATGTCTCCGGACTTATGACCGGGAATCACTGGAAGGGCTTAAACAGGCAGATAATCACCATAAATCCAACGGCTGCTCTTCGGCGTAAAGAAAAGTAAAAGCGCTTTAGATTGGAGTTAGGAGAAAGTTAGAGAATATAGACAACAATGAGCTCGAAGTTAAGTACCAGCAACACTTACGCGTCTCTAGAAAGTATTAAAATTGTTTAAACTGACCTTATTGGAATAAACTAACGAACGTAGTGGTAAAAATTAAACCAGGTGTTGAAAACGTTATCCAATAGTTATTATTATGTTAGAAAGTAAAAAACATGAACACGTAAAACAACTTATCTGAAACATTTGTAACAGGGGATCTTCAGATCAAGAGTATTAAAATCAAAACTTTTGAGAGCCAGTATTATTATAATGCAATGAAAGCACTCTTTGAAGAAGAAATTTTAATTTACTAATTGTTGTTCTCTGACTTCATTTGTTCTCTGCTCCCATCCAGAAAACTGGTTACTTTCTGATTTATATGAATAATTTTCTTCAATGCTACATGTATCTGGACCTCAGAAAAAATGCAATACTTAATTATCGTGTGAAATTTGATTTTACGAGGCTAGATGTTTTTTAATGAATTCTTCTATAAAAAGCATCTTCTTCTTTTAATACTGCGAATTCCTCTTTACTACAGTTTTGCCTTTTACTGTCTATTTTCTTATTTATACTATCTACATAAAAATTCTAATTTTACAAATATTAATGAAATGATGCTACAAGATCGCAATTGTCGCAATCTGAACTTTTTCGTTTCTTGTATATTTGATTTATTTGGCCTTTTTTTTAACATTAAATTTACCACTAGTGATTCAAGAGGTATTTCGCAGTGCACTTTTTGACACACCTTTTCTATATTAAAAAATTCTTAATTTTAATTTTTTTACATCAAACTAAATAAAATGCTTGTGCAATAATTATATTTTCTCTTTTTTTTTTCAGATATTCTTTTCGAGTTACATGTTTAATGCACTTTGAAGCTTATCCATTTGACATTCAGACTTGTTTATTCACTGTGACTTTCAGTAAGTAATCAATCCTCCTTTCATTCTAATTTAAAAGTATTAATGAAATTCATCCAAACATTGTTCCGTTTATAATTTTAAATCGAAAATATGCAGTTCAAACTGCACAACTGCACATTCGAAACTAGCTTTTTGTCGAACCCAATTTACACTCTCATCAAACTGATGATCAAAAGGATATATAATAGTGTTATTTAACTATAAAATAAATTTTTAAAGACTACTATAAATTTCATCCCCCAAGACATTTGGTGATCAAAGAGTATGTCTCATTCTTTTAGGAAGTTTCTTATATTCTTCGTTTTACAGGATTTCTAGAATTAAAAGTAAAAGTAAATAATAATTATTGGTGATATCCATGGGAATTTCTCCACCATTTTCAAAACAATTTCAGTCCTTTAAAAAATTGTAAAAAAACACTAAATATATAAATAAATTAAATTAAATTAAAACCCTTTTGAAAATATTTATCTAATTATATGGGTATGAGTTGATTATTTGGCATTCGACTTAGTGACGATCTAGTTAAAAAACAGTCGGTAGATATAATAACAAAATTTAATGAATTACTCAGTATTACCCAGAACAATGACCATGAGGCGGTAAATTGTAAGATCTCTAGTTTCGAAATTAATTGATAAAAATTACAGTACAAATACAATACTTTATAATTAGAATACATTAAAAATTCAATACCTTAAAAATACAATATACTCCAAATGCAATATTTTAAATGTATTAAAAGATATTTTCTTCCTTCTTTCTGACCTTCGTGATGTAAGTTGAAGCGTACCTTATGCTATTCGAGAGGTCCAGGATTCGATTCCCGGCGAGGGCATTGCAAATTTTTCACGTCTCTTGCTTCAAAAAAAATCTAATGACTTCACAAGTGACGATCGTCAACACCAGGATTTGGCTAATCCTTTGAAAGAGAGAGTATCTTACTTTCCACATGCCTTCGTGGTGTAATAGAAAGCATAAGCGACAGGCATTTGACAGGTCAGGGTGCCGACGAGGCACTGCACATTTTTCACGTCTCGTGCTTCCCGCCCCCCTAAAAAAACAAAAAACTAATTATAGTATAATAAAGCAAATAATGGAAAAGTAAGATTAAAGAAAACGATAAAATGAAAATTTGGTATAATGCACCATATCTCTCAGGTTGGGGGGGGGGATAGTATTAAGTTATTTTTCATATTTGCAGTTAGTTCTTGATTCTTTCCTTACACAACCACCAATCACACTTCTGAAAAAAGAAATTAGATTTCTATGTAAAACTGTTTTGAAACACCAAACAGCAAGAGATTTTAGTTTTTAATAAGCTTCTTTCATTCAATCAAAAATAAAAGCCTGAGGAGATCACACAGGTGTACTCCAATGTCAGTCTATCGTCTTTCCTATGCCACGATTCAATTTTACCTTGTGTTCGAGGATTATCGCCTAATCCATAACGTAAAAAATGTGGGATTTAAATATCTGCAATAAATGAAACAATCAGCAACCTGGAAAGTACAGTAAACAACCAGACATGGGAGTAGAAAAGATCTGAGCAAGGAGGGGTGTGCAAACGATTTTAGACTGAGAAGACTAAATCAGACTTTAATATGACAATTAGTGGCCGAGTGGAAAGACTACTAGTCCGTTTCGAGATTTTAAATTCTTGCAAACCGGCTGATTGTACGAATGTTTCCATGGTGTTTCTATGTGTAGCATAAATATAACCCAGTTAATTTTACGAAAGTCCTAGGCAAAGATACAACTCTACGCAGATAGCCTGACTGTCTTTGCTGTAAACTAATAAAAGAGTAAATAAATACTGCACTCGAATACATGAGGTTGAAGACTGAAATTTGGAGAACAAAGGAAACTAATTCCGGGATTTTTTAACTTAAATTTTAACTCGTACTGTAAAAATTACCTTCTACCTGTGCTAAATATTTCATAAAACTTCATATTTATTTTACTCTTTTTTGAACTAATTCTTCTGAACTTTCGATGCGCCTTCAACTTTAACAGCCCTTTCAAATGATGCTCTGTTATTTTTTAAGGCAATCGAATTTTTACTGTCAGCAAGATTTAAAAGAAAGAACACTTTTTAGTACATGGTTGACACACCACCCCGAAAATAAAAGTACAAAACCACATTTTACTTAGGGAACAAAAGTCTCATCGCTTCTGTTACAAAGTCTTCCAATGTTGCCTACTTCATGCTAACAATCTGTGCTTTCTTCTTTCTCCAAAAATTATGCCAGAGTTCTCTCTTGTTATCGAAACTTTATGGATCATAAAAATCTAAAAAACGCTGTACCTTTTTGCTAAACTCTTCGTGTGGCATCTCTAAGATAACCGCAGGCTGCAGTAACAGAAAAGAAAATGCTGATAAATTGTCGCTAGAATTTTTTTTCCCATTGATGGTATTCAAGAATCTAGATAAGACATTGTTAAAGCACTTTTATGAAATTCGTCAAATTCAAGATTTTTTTCCAAGGGCGGACACTAGCCATTATAGGCGTTGGCCACTACTAAGGCTGGAAGCGATGGTCACTTTATTATGGAGCCTCCTATTAAATGGAACTTCATTGCGTTCTATGAGGGGACAGATAATTTATACCCGTGCCTTCTCCTGGATTCGAACCCGGGCCTTTCGGTGGGGCAGTCAGAGTCACTAACCACTTTCCAGTCTAGACGGCTCAATTTTAGATGTTGAACAATTTAATAGATGTTGCCGTCTTACAATATTTGTATTTGTAGCTCAGTACTTAAGTTTTAAACTAAAATACTGGAGGACAATGGAATATCTCGGCAGAAACCACCTGTTGCTTTCAGATGTTCATAAAAACGTGAGTTAAAAATCTGTTTATGCATGATATGAGGATGAAGAATGCAAGCTTCTTGCAATGAAAGTTCCTCTCCTTGGTGTCTTCTCAAAAGATACGGCCAACATGAATCTTTTTAACAAAAGAGATTCGCCATAAAAGGTATCGGGTCATTACATTGCTAAATGCGCTATTATAGCTCTCTAATACCTAGGCCTAGCATCAAAGGAAGCCAAAGTAATAGTAGTCCTAAAAAACGAAAATTTTATCTGAAAAAATGTGGAATGTCAGTTTCAATACACTTTTTATGTTCTATTTAAAATTTAAGATCATAATGGTTTATTCATTTTAAAGTTTTATCATTTATAAATATTTACTAAATTGAGAAAACTTTTTTTTTAGGATTTGTGTTTTACAAATATGCTATGAAACAAGCTGAGTAATATAAATGAAATGCAATTTGATTTTGTCTAGTGTAATAAATTATGTTTTTTTTATACGCTTTAGTGGCTACATCAGATGAAGAAGCAGTCTTGAAGTGGTATCAAGAGAAAAATTCTGCTAACTCCTGGAAAGAAAGCTCTATTATTTTCGTGAAGCATACTGACCCACTGCAATTCAGTCTAGGAAAAACTGTCACTTACTCAATTATACTAGAAGAATATGTTGGTGAGTCTATGAAAATACGCTAACAGTATACAGAAGCTGTTCGCATACTTTTAGACGGCTTTCGTTGTAATTACAGAAATATTTGAATCCGAATTTTTATGCTTTAAATGTAGTATCTATTTGAAAACCCTTATTCTTCACTATCTTTAAACATCGTAATTTCCTAGGCAATGTAGCCTTTTGCAGTATCGGAAGAGGTATTTTATCCCGTTGTTCTCGAATAGTTTTCCAAAGTGAAAGGAGGTTGTATGCCGACGTTTGGACAACCCCGCTTTTTAAAAGTCCTAAAGCGCAAAAATACATTGGTGATAGGTCAGGAGATTTAGTATTGCCTTGACACCCGTTTCTTGTTCTATTTTTTCCAAGAAATTGACAATAGATTTTAATGTGTCGCTGCTTGCTTTGTCTTGAGGCAATTCTAGAGATTGATCTCACTTTGTGTAACATGTGTATTTCATATTTGAAAATTGAGTACAAAATATGTTTTTGATAATATGTAGAATGGATCTTATTATTTATTTCCACTCTCTATATTTTTAATTTACCATTATATGAAAAACCAGCAACATCATAAATCCTTTAAAAAAACTTATTTGAAATAACTTGAACCATTTTTTAAGATTTTTTTTCCTCCTTTCTAGATGATTATAAATGCATTTCATTTTATTGCAGTCTTTTACGTACATCTAAGATTCATCTATAGTGACAATGTTTTTTCATTTTTGTCCGGATAAATGTTTCTCATAACGAATTATGCAGCGCGTTCTGCATTCGGCGATATGTCGCGGAGAAAGACGATGAATTTGAATCTCTTCGCTTTTTAAGATTCAAACCAGCACTAATCATTTTGTTTACAGTTGACACTGAACATTTTAATGATTTGTTTGCAACTGTCCTTTGAATTGCCGGAAATTTTTTTTTTTTTTTTTTTTGACATAAAAAATGTGTTGTATAGTGAAACTGGAGAATTTGATGACGAGAGAATTAAATATCTTAATTATAATTATTAGGAAACTAAAATTATTCTACTGTAATTTTGTTTCTTTATTTAATAGGGCTTTTATTTCACTAAATTCTTACCTGCAAAGAAGTGCTTCAATGTTATTTTTGTTAATTTCTAATTGAAAAATAGGGACAAAAAAAGAAATATTTCTGTATGTGAAATAAATCGTGAGAGCTCAGCAATTTTCTGAACCAATTCATGCTCTCGGGAACTTGGAATGTTCGAGAATATTCCCTATTGTCTTATCTTGCTGTGGGGGGATTGGGTACGTGTACTCCTTGATTAATGGTCAAGGGTTAATGTTAGGTTACGCAGGAAGGTCAACGAGTGTGGCATTGGCTTTGCCCAATTTTGGCTCTCTGGTTTACTGGTCGCGCCTGCGCAAGGATTGGTTTTGACTGATTTGGCGGAAAAGTGGTATCAGTCGTGTTTAGGGGATTTCGGTATGCTCGTTGTTTTTTGTGAACGCGCGAAGGAGTTCGTGCCCTAGTCACGCTTTACTAGTTTTCCGTAAGGTTAAGATCTAAAAAAATGCTTCCTAATCAGTCTTACTATTGGGGATTCTGAAGAACTGAAAATTTTTTTGCTCATTCCCAATTTTGAAAGGATCTAGAAAATGCTTCATAATCGTCTAGATTTTCTAGGAAGTTAAATGAACTGACATTAAAAGACTTTTTCGATGCGTCTTAAAAGTATGCGTAATCTCGAGCCTTTTTGCTTGTCTGCTATAGGGAGATGATCTAAAAACGCGTCAGGATCAAATTTTTCCACTGAGGATTCTGGAAGACTGTAGGACCCTTGCTTATTCCCAGTTTTAGTAGAGTCTATAAAAATGCTTTAAAACTGTAAAATATTCAGGAAGGTCAGTGAACAGAAATTTAGAAAATAACTTCTCTCCGATCCATGACAAAGAGTTTGTGATCTTGTCGCTTTTGAGCCTGTTTCTAGAGATGACCAAACAGTACTTCCTGCTGGTTGAGCTACCTGAGGATGCTTTCGATGGGTGTAAACTATGTCTGTATTCCGTTGACTAGATTGAAGTCGGTGACTACTCTGCCTGCCGGCGGTGTCAATAATTTTGTCTAATATTTCCTAATTTAGATAACTGTCGAAGTCCGGACACCTTTGAATGATGTGTTATTGTTGTCCACCATGGGTTCACACGGTTTTATCGACGTCTTCTATAAAGTTTCCAGCAAACTTTTCTGTGGTTATAGTAGACTTTAACGCCTTCTTTTTTCCCCTGAGTATGAAGTCTATAAAATATTATATTAACTGTCAAGAATTCCAAGATATCTTAGTTCAAAAAACACTAATTCGAATCACACATAACATCAAGATACATGAACACTACAAATCAGGTTTCTAAACTCCCAAGTGTATTCATGTCTAACACACATTCAACTGGCGGTGCCAGATCCAAGAACAAGAAGTATACATCATGAAAGATTTACGCCCTCTTTGGCGATTAAAATATATTTCCACATAAAATTTCTTAGTCACTGGTCCCGGCTGAACTGTAGTTCAGAACAATCAAGATTATCAGTGTTACATGAACATTTTCAAGAATTATTTTCAAGAATCATTATGCATTTCAATACAAATTCAAGTTTTGTAATAAAGAAATGTCACATAAATATCAAGAACATGTAAAACTTACCATATGTTTCAAGAATATCAAGTAAATTTTCAAATAAATTTCATCAAGAATTATTGTCATAACACTCCTGTTCAAGCATCAGGATTTAAATCAAGAATTTATATAACTCAAGATAATATTAAACAAATGATTTCAAAACCAAGATTATCATAATTCAACTAAAATACTAGAATTATTACAAGAAACCTGTCTTTTTTTTCAGAATTAAATTAAATTTTTTAAATACACTTATATATTTCTACAAACTTAAAATTTTCTAATATATATACATTTCTTTAAATAGCAAATATAGAGTAGTTTAAATAGCAATTAAATAAAACAGATACAACATTACTAGCATTACTATTACATTTTCAATAAGAAATATACTATCATACAATATTAATACTCTTAGCACTCTAAATTTAGATAGAGGTAATGGTGCTATGACTTGTCGCATCGGTTGCGAGTTATAACGCTGACACATTACACAGTTTCTTATAACACGTTTCACATTTTGTCTGGATCTAATTATCCAGTACTTTTCACGGAGGAACATGAGAGTACTAGCTACACCTGTATGAAGAACTCGTTCATGTGCATCACGTACTAGAAGATCTGTAAAATGAGTTTTTGAAGGAATAATTATAGGATGCTTTTCATGAAAACTTAAAGTTGATTTTTGTAGTCTTCCTCCTTCTAACAAAACTCTTTCCTCACTTAGAAAAGGATTTAGTTCATAAATGTTTCAGCTTTTTGAAATCAACTGTCCCGACTTTAAACTATTAATTTCATCAGAAAAATGTTCATATTGAACTTCTTTTATCAAATATAATTCTGCGTCAAAAAGTTCTTCCGCTATCAAGGGTCTGGTTTTCTTGTCAGTTTTATTTTTCAGATTTGAATAAACCTAAATATCCATGCAGTTACTCTAATAGCTCTAATTAATTTACTATAATTTTCAAGATTCAACAGAGAATTAGATTTTTCTGCAATAGACGGTAGTATTGTCGTATCATTTATACACTTTTTGCGCTCTAATTCAGCATCAGAAAACTCCGTTGTCACGATAAATTTACTAGGCCAAGCACTCACTGATTCAACTAACCGGTCTGGTCCAGACTGCCATAATCTCGAAGACAACAAATATTTGGCTGAACATCCTCGAGATAAAATGTTCGCTGGATTGGACTTCCCATTACAATGTCTCCAGTTATTTGGGCAAGTTAATGATTGTATTTCAGATACTCGATTTTTTACAAACATTTTCCATCGTTCATGAGCACTATGAATCCAGTGAACCACTATCATACTGTCAGTCCACAGATAAATATTTTCTTCATGAATTGAAAACAGCCCTTTTAAATGTTTAGCAAGTCTTGCTGATGTTAATGCTCCTAGCAACTCTAACCTTGGAAGTGCGAGTTCTTGTTTTATTGGCGCAATTCTAGATTTTGCCATAATGAATGCTACCTGTCCTTCTTCAACTGACCTAAAATATGCAACTGAAATATACGCTTTAATAGATGCATCACAAAATAAATGAAGTTCGATATCCTTATTTTGATTCAATTTGCTGGGGAAATATTCTCGAGAAATTTCAAATTTCTTTAACTTTTCAATTTCAGCGCTTCCACTCGGACCACAACTGCTTACATTCAGTTGGAACTTCATCATCAAATTCTAAGCCCAACTGCCAAAGGTTTTGCATTATCAATTTTGCACGTAATACAAATGGCGCCAAGAAACCTACTGGATCGAAAATAGTAGCAGTCACCTTTAATATATTTCTTTTTGTGGTTTTTCTACAACTATTTAATGTTTCGCACAAGTTGCCTATGTTCAAGGAAATTACATCTTTACTCGTACACCAGTTAAGCCCTAATACTTTTAAAGAACTATTTAGTTCATTTTCTGATTTGGCCCACCAGCGGCCGAGCGGTAAAGTCGCTGAACACTGGTAGTTCGGTCCAAGGCTCGAATCCCGCGAACGGGCTGGCTGCATGGGTGTTTTCGTGGCTTTCCCCATGTGTAACGTGTATACGAGCCAGTTTCCCTTAGAAAGTCCTCCACGAAGGCATCCCTCCCCTTAGGCAGATAGCCCTCGAGGCTTTGCCATAATCACACACACACACACACACACATTTTCTGATTTAATTATTCCACAATCATCCCAAAGTTTCTTTAATTTCTCGGAATTTGTATTAAACTGACGCAAATTCATTCCGGCATCTTTAAGTACGCAATAGGCTTCAGTACTTAAAAGCCTGTTCCACAGAATCTGCACCATAGAAAACATCATCTACGTAGATCGAACAGTTCAACATCTTCAGAAATATCTGGATTTTCTAACTCTATTTTCTTTATATGCTTTTTCTACACGAAGGAAGTATTCTATTTCCGTACCTGTTTTTCATGCTACCTACTTAAGGAAGTGTCTACCAAGCTAAGTACTTCCTTACTAATATTTTTCCTGTCTTGTTTTGATTCCGCCTAACGGATTAAATTTTTGTTGAGTTCTCCTGATTTATGAATCTAACCTACTAAACTTACCTAAGGATTAATTTGAATTAACGTTAATATGTCAAAAGTATAATGCCTCTTTCGCCTGCATGGCTGAGGAACAAAAAATCTAGTTCCGAAAGTAAAAAATTTTAAATTCTTTTCTCCCTCAAAAATTTGTGTGTTAAGATACGAAATGTTTTCTGTAATAATTCATTCTAATTATGTTCTTAATATTATAATTATTTAATTTGGTACTGGCCTATCAATAAGACTTTCTTAATGAAATGCTTTCGTGTAAAAGTGTTAACCAAGGTTTAAACTTGTATAATAAATCGGAATATCAAGAGCAAAGTTGAGGCTGTCAATTGTTTATTTTCTTTTTATTTATTATATATCCTCATGATTGCAACTGGTTAATTTATTTAATGGTTACATGATATGCTTCAGTATATTTAGTTTAACGTCTGAATATTATATTTTATTTAAGTGTATGGGCTTCAACCGGAGCGAACCCAGAAAAACCAGTCACAACGCAATATCCCACACACTCGGTTTATTTAAGGTTGTATGGTAGATTTCTTTATAGTATTTAGAACTATTAGTATTAGTGCTTATCTTAAGTACGGTACACTCACGTTTCCAGTGGTATCTTTATTATTTAATACATTTAACCAATTTCTTGACCAGTTACTTTAACATTATTGGTACCATTATGTTACAATTCAGCAAATTTCCCTTTTTTTTTGTCCTTGGATATGTATTTGGAATAATTTTTCCACTTGAAGCTAAATTTTGGCATTTTTTTTCCTTTGTAGCTGACAAAATTACCTATCGTAGCTTTCGATGTCGAAAAACCATGGCTGGCTTTCACAACTTCGCCTATTACCAAAAACATATTTTACACCCAATTTTAAAACATGAAATACCTTCTCTTTATACAGAATGCCTTTTTAATATAGAGATATGAATACTTTTTTCGGAAAGGACAGAAACATAGTCTTCCATCCATTGCTTCTTTAAAAGCGACATTTTGCATAAAAACAGAACTGTCAAGCAGCAGACGATAATTTTATGCTTTCAAAAATATAGTTATACTTAAAACGAAACTTCAAGGAGACGATTCTTTTTTACGGCAAAGCAAAATCGTCTAAAAAAATGTACGAACTCTGTAGTTTATTAATTTAAAGCTATTTAGACTGTGCATTAATCTAAAATTTTATCTAACGAAAACTCAAATTAAAAATATTTTATAATAGAAGTAGACATGATAATAAAATAAGTTTATTTGTCAGCTTTATTTATACGTTTTTATTTATACGTTGATGACAAAGCTTTATTTATACGTTTTTATGGAAACTTCAACCCCGTTTAGTCTGCAACTAATTTACAATACAGTCAATATCAAATGCATATCTAGAAAAAAAATTAATTTATTGCCTGCATGGAAAGATAAAAAAATTTGCATTGTGCTTCAAAGCTACATGTCATTGTCAAGTACATTATCAGAATTTTGCCACATGTGACGTAAAGCCCCTATATGACAAGTACGCAGTTATTGAAGCTAATCTCGGTCTACAGAATAATACTTATGTAGAATTAGTTTATATGCAAGATTACATAGTAATGAGCATAAAATTTCTCTTCGCTCTTTACGACGCAAATTAATGTAAAAACTTATTTTCGTGATAAAATAATCTGTGGATTGTAGTGGTTAAAGAACACGTTTTCAACGCGATCTTTGACAACCGCATGGCAACACCCTCGTTGTTCACTATCCTAAAGTTGGAATAATACCAATTACGCCATGGTAGCTCATGTAAAAAAAAATTAGGCATGGATTAACAAGCATCATTTCAAGAATGTAGCCTTCATACGTTCGACAAAGTCAAAAGCTCGGGTGAAGCCTGAAACTGTATGACAAAGATTCTTCAATGCAAAATTACGGGTGATGCCTTTGCTTTCGGATGTTCCTCAAATATATGAAAACTGCAGAGTTCTACCGCATACTTCATGCTCATCAGAAGTTTTGAAAAATCTTATTCTAGCCGTACTGTTGTACGGCTAAATTGAGATTTTGAAAATTGAATTGTTAATGAATTATCAAAAAAATTTTTTTGGTTCAAACGAAACACTAAAAGGATAGATCTAGTACAGGAAAAAATATAAATATTGATCTCGTTCTTATGAAAACTGTAGAGAAACCTATCTTGTTCAATGATATCAGATGTCAAATTATTACAAACCTATCTGGAGCGTTGGATTTCATGCATGCATTATTTTAAGCTGAGGTTGCATGCAAGAGAGATTTTTTTAATGTATGCTACTATAATAAGAAGTGAATCATAAACTGGGAACCCTTTACATCTCACCAAATGATGGATTCTTAACTGCTACAACCAACACTTAGAAAGAATGAAGGAAAATATTAAATTTATCGTCTAGTACTGATTAATTAAAAATCGGTCATCATTAAGCAGGACACTATAAGATCACATACAGTTTTTCATTCGTAAAGTTTACCTAAATATTGAATAGGAAGTCCTCATCTGTTATATTTTATAGACCTAATATTTTTTTAGATATCATATAACTTGAGAAAGAATAAACCTTGAAAACGCGATATCTGTTAACATTCATATTTTTATTTATCAGAATGATGTGATGTCACATTAAGATGAAAGCAACCAGAAAAAGGTTCACGGTTAACAATGGGGCTGAAATCAATTTCATTGCGGATAGTGGGAATACCATGCAGATGAAGGTAATCAACTCACTGAATTTCAAACGTGGCTGAATAATCGAATTCGTGGTTCATAAAATCTGTGTTAAATATTTTTGTTACCGTTCTAAAGGTTTAAAGTATCACCAAATAGAGAATTCATAACCGAAAAGATTGTTAAAATAATTTAACTTTAAAATAGCTTATTACTACAGCGAATTTGAAAGATTTGCTATGATGTAATCCCCTGAGTCCAGTACATGCTAACATATGTGCACGTGTTTTGAGGTCAACTCATCTGAAAACTGTCTTTTGGCAACTATAACATTAGAATATGAACTCATTCTGAAAGGCACTCACGTTTTCGATTGTCATCTTCTTATATTCATCATTAATATCACACATAAGAATCTTTCCAAGCCTTTATCACCTTCATCTTTAGGTCTTCAAATTTATTTATAATTTCTTTCTATATGTCTGTCATTTATCCTTAACTCTATTCTTTATTTGATATAGTTTCTAACAATATGCTTTTTGTAAATCTTTTATGCCTGTCAATAACATTCAAATTCTAGTTCGTAAAAGACCGAGTACCAAACGTTCAAATAAACTCGCAGATCTTTAAAATTGAGGATAAATCTTTGCATAAGATCTGTTAAACAAAAGAAAGTATCACAGCCTTCGAAAGCTTCCCATTATTGGGGAGGAAAACAAATTTCAATATTCGAAAGCCAAAATTATTGCTCATACTGCTTCGCCCATTAGTTTGGATTTCTTAGAAGCTCCTGAAATTGTCCTACGTCATCAGTCTTTGTAAGAACGAAATTTGCCCTTCGTTTCATTTCCACGGCTTAAAAAATGTTTTCCGAGTCCTACCTCTGCTCTTTCAAATAAGCTCTAATATTAAGTGTTATTATTCACTATTAAATATTTCAACTTGGATTGCACCATACGTGACTTCGATTTGGTTGACTTACGCGTCTTGGGATTAGACTTCGACCTTATTCTTACGTCACCATCGCTGCAATGTCATAGATGAAGACATGGTTTTGAATTGTGCATAGTTCTATACGAGATTGGGCTTTCGCCTAGGAGCCTGAATTCAGTGATTCGTTCATTTTTGTCACACTTCCATTGCTCACATAACACCATTTATGCTGGATTAAGATGTAATGAAACAGTAGTCAGAGATAAAATATTTTATTACTTTTGCTAATTATTGCGTTGAACGTTTTCATTTTTATACTAAAATTTTAGATACTCATATCTACAACTGTACTCGCACATGACTTCTTGGCAGACCACCTCCATCGCATTGAGATCTTTTCGAACCCTGACGGCCTTCTCTGTGACTCCGCAAATCCAATAAATAGAGACCACCACCGTCGATGTACGTCACTTCTTAAAAACTCTAAACCTTCGCTTTACTGGAGTGCTATAGAATTTTTAAGGCAATGACCAGTCAAATTTATGTACGCATTTTATTATTTGTTTATATTTTTGTATTTGCCTTATCTCTGGAATTTAAAAAAAAAAAGTACTTGCTGAGATTTGAAACAGTTTCGTGATTTCGGTTCGTCTTAACATCAAACATGGAAGAAGCCACGTAAAGATCAGTAAATCCTAGAGGAAATAACTATGTTAAATGATCTGAACTATTTCATTGTTGGTAAATAAGGGTAAAAAGTTTCGTATTTTAGTTTGATAAATATTCGCCAGTTGCCAGATCTTCAAGTTCTGTTCGAATTTAAAGTTTTAAAATGTTCATATCGACTCGTCAATTTATATGCCTTGAAAAGTGCTAGTGTTAACACATTTATACATACACATGCTTTATACATTAAAAGAGCTTATGCCAGTAGAATAAACTTAACTAATGATAGAATGGCAAAATGTATTCAAAGTACGAACACCAACGTTAATGCGTTATTGTCTTAACTGCTGCCACTAATATTGTCGCCAGCAACTCAACGATTGTATAAATGTAATTTCTTTAAAGGTTAAATTTTTACGGTTTGGCAGCACTGTATCGTTTTTATGTTTTAGAATAAATAAAGTACAAATGCACCATGACTTTGCATTAAGGTTGATTACCTGTTTTATAGTGAATTAATTAAGGTGGATTGCCTGTTTTACAGTGAATTAATTGGGTGGATTGCCCGTATTACTCAATTATAATTTCTCTTTACATTTCTTTTAATGGAGTACTGACTGAATGAAAAAAATTCAGGTAGAGTCTCGTAACATGGTGACCGTATGACGTGATATTAAAGGTACGTTATTTTGAAATACCTATTATTCTGAAAATGGAATTACTTGTTAAAAAACGCTTTCCTATAAGAGCTAACTTCACAAATCGTTTTAATGGTTTGAATGACTTATTAAAGGCAGGTAATGTTAAAGAAGAGAGCATTACATCTAACTTTGCTAATTTACGTAGAATTTATTGTCAGCTAACTAAAATCAAAACTGAAATAGCTAACTGAAATAGAAATAAGCTCTTGATTATTAGAAGATAAAGATGATAAAAAATATCAGAACGAGTACGCGATAATAGAAGAATATAATGAAAATTTCGTAAAAGCGGAAGTAAACGTAGAAATGTATTTAAATAGAATTTCTAAAACCGAAAGTTCTGTTGATTCTTCGCCCGTTCAAAAACGAAAGATAAAGCTACCAGAGATCAAACTTTTGAAATTTGACGGGGAAATAGAAGATTGGGTTGCCTTTTGGAGCCAATTCAAAAGAATACATGACGATAAAAGTATTGCGAAAAAAGAAAAATTTCAATATTTAATTCATTGTATGACTGAAGGCTTTAGAGCTCGCGATATTGTCGATAGTTACCCACCGACATGTGAAAATTATGATAAAGATATTGCATGTTTAAAATCAAGATTTGGCAGGGAGGAATTACTAATTGAATTTTATATACACGAACTCTTAAATCTTGTTGTAAAAAATGTTACCGAAGAAAAAAGAAAGTTAGACACGTCGAAATTATATGATAAATTAGAATCACATTTAAGGGCGTTGGAGTCCATAGGCTTAACATCCGATGCCTATTCAGCTATACTTTTCCCTCTTGTAGAATCGTGTACTCCGGAAGAAATTTTTAGAGTTTGGTTAAGAAACCCTATAGTTAACACCAAATTCGATTCTTCTGAAGAAAATGCTTATGGGGAGAAATTAAAAAATTTATTATTGTTTCTGAAAGCTGAAGTTGAAGGAGAAGAACTATTCGTTTAGCAAAGGGATTTGTTTGTAAGGAACACAAATTTTCAGAAGGAAAACATGCAGCGTTCTCTTCCTAGTAATCCACCGACGGCAGCAGATTTGTTTGCGGGAACAACAGAGAATAAAAGAAAAACATTTTTGTATATTTTGTGATAAATTGCACGAAAGTAAAGATTGCCTTTCGGCACGTAAACTCAAATTTCAAGAAAAACAAGAAATTTTTAAAAACAAAAGGGCTTGTTTTGCTTGTTTTGTCTGTTTGAAAATTGGACATCGTTCTAAATTCTGCAAGTCCAACATCAAATGTGTCCTTGGCAGTAAACATTCGATTTTGATGTGCCCAGAACTCCCTGGAAATAAGATGAAAGGTGACGTACAAGAACTTTCGAAAACGTTGTCGTCTGATGTTAGTTCGTCTAACTTATGCACTTCTGATGAAATATTGCGTTAATATTGTTGAATATTGTTGAAATAAACGTTACAAGGGAAACTGAAGACTAAAGGGAAAGTGCTACAAGTACGTGTACATATTGACACTGGCTCACAACATTCTTACATTCTTAAAGAAACAGCTAAGAAACTAGGTTTGAAGCCTATAGAAAAGAGAATCTTAATTCACTCTCTATTTGGGGAAATTACAACTGAGAAAAGGGAGCATTATGTTTATGACGTTAACCTGATATCTTTAAAAGGGGACTTCTCCTGTAACATAAAGGTTCTGGATCAGCAGATCATTTGTGGCAACATTCCTCGGTTGAGAAGAGACCTTTATAAGGAAATGTTAAGAGAAAATAAAATTTGGCTCACTGACTATGGAGAAGGTTGTCCTGATATTGATCTGTTAATAGGTGCAGATTATTGTGGTAATATATTTACAGGAAGAATATGTACATTGAAATCCAATTTGATTGCATGTGAAACGTATTTAGGATGGGTTATCATGGGAAACATGTCCGAAGAAAGGTTTGACGAAACTTCATCCCACTTAGTGACATCTTTTCTGATTAAAGATTCTTCTGTGGCTGATTTGTGGAAATTATCGATAGATACTATAGGTATAAAGGATCCTACTGAAACAAGAACTAAAGAAAAAACGGAACATTCCATTCTTCAGCATTTTCGAAAAACCGTTCAGAGAGATGAAAATGGCCGTTACATCGTCAAACTACCTTGGTTAGAGACGTACGAGACGTTAAGTGAAAACAAAGATATAGCTGAAAAAAGATGCATAATTACTACTCAGAAACCTCTTAAAGAAGGAAAATACGATAACTATGAAGCTGTAATGGTTAAGGAATGGTTACAGGAAACTATCATCGAAGAAGTACCAGATAGTGAATTGGGAAATCCTTGTCATTATTTGCCTCATAGAGGTATTTTTAAAGAAAATTCTACTACTAAGGTACGCCCTGTATTTGATGCTTCGTGTAGAAGTAATAACTCACTTTCGCTCAGTGACTGTCTAGAAACAGGACCAAATCTTATCGAAAAATTCCTCCATTACTTATGAGATTTCGTCAGAAAGAAATTGGTGTAGTTTCAGATATAAAAAACGCCTTTTTACAGATATCAGTGGCCAAAGAAGACCAAGATTTTCTTAGATTTATATGGTGGGAGGATTATAAGGAAAGAAAACAAAAAATTTATCGTCACCGACGAGTAGTGTTTTGACTTATGAGCAGCCCTTTCTTGCTAGCTGCTGTTCTAGATTACCATTTGGGACAAAATGAAAGCCATTTTCCTGAAACCGTAGAAAAGCTGAGGAATGCATTCTATGTGGATAACTGCATAACGTCGGTAACCAGTCAAGATGAACTTAAGAAATTCATTTTTGAAGCAAAACAGATTCTGGCTACTCGTTGTTTCGATTTAAGAGGTTGGGAACATTCGAGTCTAACAGGTGAAGAATGTCAAAAAAAAACTTGTCCCTGTTCTTGGATTATTATGGGATAAAACTATAGATGTTCTGTTTTGTGATCTTGAAAAAATTTATTTCAAGCAAGCACCCATTACTAGAAGATATATTCTTTCAACAGTTCACAGCATCTTCGATCCTACAGGAATTCTGTGTCCAGTAACGATTCGTTTGAAACTGTTAATGCAGAACAGCTGGAACCTGAAGATTGGTTGGGATGAAACCTGTCCAGAAGATATTCGCCTGGAGTTCAATAAATGGCTTGAAGATTTACATCTGTTAACAGAGATCAAAATTCCAAGATATGTCCAAAGCAATGTCCCGGAAGAAAAATTGAGTTTTACTTTTTGTGATGCGAGCAAGTCCGCCTATAGCGCAATCGTATTTCTACGAAGCGAATGTAAGAAAGGGGTAAAAGTTCATTTGATTGAAGCTAAAAGTAGAGTGGCTCCTTTAACAAAGATAACGATGCCTCGATTAGAATTGTTAGCATGTTTGATCGGAGCTCGTGTTACTGCAACAGTGAAAGAAGCGATGGATTTAAAGGGAATATCAAGTACCTGTTGAACTGACTTCTCTACCGTTATGTTCTGGATCAAGCATGAAGATAACTGGGGAACATTTGTACATAATCGAGTGAAGGAGATAAGAAATTTAACATCAAAGGAACAATGGAAGCATATTCCAGGAAGCGACAATCCAGAGGATGTTCCGCTGGAGTTCTGCTCAGATCCAGATGGTGGGAGGGTCCCTGTGGTTTAAAAAGCCGGAAGAAAATTGGCCCGTCACTGAAATTAAATTAAATATGGAAGACGTTTCTAAAGAAATAAAAAAGGGAATAACTGCCTTAGCTACCTCAGTTGCTTCTAACGAAAAATGGTACTTGCATCGTTTTTCTAAATATTCTAGAATCATTCGGCTGATAGCTTGGATTCTGCGATTCTTTCATAATTCTAGAAATTCCGATCACAAACTGAAGGAAGAATTATCTGTGCAGGAAATAGAAGTAGCTGAGAAAAGGCTTTTCTTAATTGTTCAGAAAGAATCTTTCCAAAACGAATCTACAAAATCAAGGTTGAAAACTCTTTGCATTTTCACTGATAAAGAAGGCTTAATGAGACTGAAGACAAAAATTCTTCGAAGAGATGATGCAGATTATTTTGTGTGTCCCATACTTTTACCTTCTGATCATCAAATTGTAGAAAAGTTAATTTTCGAAAGACATACAATACTTTCACACGCTGGAGTTCAAATTGTTTTGATGGATATTCGTCAATGGTTTTGGATTTTAAGAGGACGCAAAACAGTTCAAAAGGAAATCGCAAAATGCATTCGATGCAAAAAATATAATAATAATAATAATAATAATAAAGGAACTGTTCCAGCCACACTGCCTCAAGATAGGGTCCAAGATGCTCTGGTTTTTGAAGTAACTGGAGTAGACTTATCTGGACCTCTTTATCTAAAGGATGGAAAGAAAAGCTGGATACTTTTATTCACCTGTGCTGTTTATAGGGCCATACATCTTGAGCTGATACAAAGACTTTCCACCGAAGAATTTTTGTTGGGCTTCAGAAGGTTCATATCCAGACGTGGACGACCAAAAACTATGTATAGTGACAATGGTACGAACTTTGTTGGGACTAACAACCTCTTTTTTTCACTCGATTGGAGCAAACTTATGCAAGAATGTTCTATTTTGAAGATAACATGGAAGTTGGGGGGTTGGTGGTAGCGTATTATTCAGATGGTTAAGATAATTTTTAGAAGAATATTAGGAAGAGCCTGCTTGAGATATGAGGAGCTGTGTACCATTCTCTGCGATACGGAAGCTGTAATTAACGCAAGACCGTTAAATTATTAACGCAAGACCGTAAAATGAAGATCCTGAAGACTATATTCATTCAGAATATAAGAACGGTGGGAGTTCCGGAGTTAGACCATATAGATGAAGTCAATATCACTAAGAGATATAGATATCAGCAGAAATAATGACAAGATCTCAGAAAAAGGTTTAGAGACGAATATTTGAGTCTCCTAATTCAGTCCAGAGATAATAAAGCTACTCGAAGACAAATATATTTAGGAGGTGTCGTACTTGTGGGAAGTGACAACAAAAAAAGATAGGACTGGCCATTGGGTCGAGTTATTGAACTATTCCAGAGTCAAGATAATTGTGTTAGAGTGGCAAAGAGGAAAACAGCTGCAGGTGAATTGATCCGTCCTGTGCAACGACTGTATCCTTTGGAGTGATGGACGACGAGAACTTGTTTTTATCTAAACAAAACCAATTTAACATTCCTGCTAGTAAAGAAATTAGCTTTAAACCTCCTGATAAGATAATTAAAACTAGATGTGGTAGAACTATTGTGAAACCTTCGCGTTTTAATTAGTTTTTTCCTTTTATGATTATACTAAGTATTGTTTAGCCTCATTATTAAGTATATTTTATTTTGATTTATGTTCCGCCCACCATAAATCAAAAGGTGGGAGGAGATGTCAATCGTGAGCAACTCAACGATTGTATAAATGTAATTTCTTTAAATGTTAAATTTTTACGGTTTGGCAACATTGTATCGTTTTTATGTTTTAGAATAAATAAAGTAAAAATGCACCATGACTTTGCATTAAGGTGGATTGCCTGTTTTATAGTGAATTAATTAAGGTGGACTGCCTGTTTTACAGTGAATTAATTGGGTGGATTGCCCGTATTACTCAATTATAATTTCTCTTTACGTTTCTTTTAATGGAGTGCCGACCGAATGAACAAAATTCAGGTAGAGTCTCGTAACAAATATCGTGGAATCAATAAGCACATCTAACCACCGGAGATCACTGGTTTCAGTTGAGTAAGAACTGACTCCTTGTATATCTTATACTTTACTTAGAACGTAAATTAAATTATAATTAATAATCCGCAGAAAATCTTAACCAGACTGAATTCGTCTATAGTTTACATAACTCTTTACAGAACTGAATTGACCTAATCAAGAGTTGGGAGGGATAAACTGAAACATATTTCGAAAAATTACAGATTAAATTCATATTCGTTATGAATTTCTTAAGTTAGCCCATGTCTCCCGCCTAAAAATTCTCCTCGAATTCTATTTTGTGGAGGAGTTTTTATTTCATTTTTATTTATTTATTTATTTTTACTAGTTAAATAATTTGTATTCAGTCATCACATTGCTTCACGTATATATGCGTGCCTTATTGAGTGTCCTCTCAGTATCACACGCGCTGTTTAAATAATTACGTGCTATTATGCGTCTCATAACATCATCAAGTGTTTCGTTTTTATGTGTCCACATTATTTAATTGTCTGCATCGTGTTTATCTATGTGTGTTCGGTGTTTATTTAGTTACGTGTATTTTAGTGTATCTTAGTGTACCTTTTTGTGTTTTTAGTGCTTTATGTGTTTCTTCATGTTTTTCTTTATATGTTTCCATTTATGTTTTATGTTTATGTCTTATTTTGTTCTACCACTGTAACCATAACCTTCAGTTGTCTCACGTTCTTACAATGTACTACATATAGTCTAGCCCTTGTATGGCCATGTTAACTTTTAAGATCCTAATAAACTCCCGGGGCGGCCTCATGGGGCTCCAGGGAGTTGTTGCCTCTACACAGTGGAGGACGCGCGGTATATGCCTGTTTACATATGTTAGACACCAGGCGCCCCCATCCTCCGTCACCTGTCACCTGAATTCCTTGAATAATGAACTTTCATTCAATAAATAAATAACAAACGTGTTTCTATAAATTATGAAACTAAAAATGCATTTTATTTTTTAGAGAACTTTACTTGTTTGATGCTTAAAATCCCTTTTGTGCGCCATACCACTGGCAGCATAATCAATTGTTATATTCCTTCAACCTTGATAGTTATCGTGAGTTGCTTAACTTTCTGGCTGAGACCAGAGGCTGCACCAGCACGAGTGACCCTTAGCATCACTTGCCTTCTTACGTTGTGCACTCAGGTATTGAAAATAAAATAAAAAATGTTATTTGTTGTTTAATTTTTTTAACATATTTCTGTAAATATGAATTTTAATTTTGGAAATTTTATGCATTTAATAGTATTTAATCAGCCTAATAGTTTAAGCTAATTGTATACACAAACATATCATATGACAAAAAAATTTTAATGTAATGAGCATCAGCTAAAATTTATCTCGCTTTGAATATGCAACATTAATTGCAATATACAGTAGGAGTATGCCCATAAGTATATCCCTATAATTATATGTCAAACCCAGCTGCAAAATGATGTATATATATATATATATATAATGTTGTATGATCTTAAATTCACTTAGTGCGGTCAGACTTAGAACTCGCCATCAAAGAAGATTGAAAATTGACAGAGAGGGCCCCGAAATATTTCTATAAATGTGAAACAGCTTCTGTGCATTAGCATCGGACAACATGAATGAAATACATCCATAATATATAAAGAAAGTAAATCCATACGATATAAAGAAAGAGTGCATTAAAATACAAGCAAAGAAAAAATTAGTGGCAGAAATGCAAATGGAGAAATTTTGCGAAAACTTCCTTAACATAGATGAAATCTCAATATTATAAAGAATAATAAGTCAAAGTCTTACTTTACTTTTTATCTATTAGACTTCAAATCGATAGGGTATTGAGGTATCTCTTCTTTTTCAATCGATCCACAAACTCATTACATTTCTATTTAAAGTTTTAATTAAAAAACGTAAGTACATGTAGCTTTAGAATCATTAGGTTCTGTAAAAAGTAACAATTGCGCTCTGTAAACTGTAACACAAACCAACAGTATTAAGAAAATTTTAATTTAATGTAATGAAAATTGCTTTCTTAACTTTTATGCAGATTCAGCAATCAAAATCTCACCTCCCTCCAATAAGCTACGTGACGGCTTTGGATATCTGGTTCTTTGCATGCATTATTACTGTATTCTCAACTTTGATAGTTTTCGCTGTTTCATACGAAGCATACTGTGCTAGAGAAGTAAGTTAAGTTTGTTGTTATACCTTACTTCAAGGGAACAGAAATGCTATTAGAATTACTTAAGTTATCTTAACACTTTTTATATAAAATGTGTAATTAGCATCACAAAAACTAATCTTCTAATCTACACTCATGTCCAAAACTATCTTTACATACCCAAAAATGATGATATTCAATGAAATATCGAATCAATGTGATCCGTATTTGCAGGGAATGTGTGAAAACCAAGCCTAATTAGCATTATCCAATCAAAAGTAATCAAACGGTTTGTGATATGCAAATCTAGGCGTTACGTCATCCAAGGGTGAATCGAGCGCTTTGCACAAACTGAATATTTGAGTGAATTTCTGCAACATAGCGTTTGATTTCAGTGTGTAGGGACTCAAAGCGGTTTGTTATGGCTTCGAAGTATCAATTGGAAGAATCTGTAAAGTGGCGAAATATCGGCCGTTTAGAAGCAGGGCAGTCAATCATATAAACAGCCACATGTCTGAATATTTCAAGACAGACAGTCTCTAAGCTATGGAAACAGTTTCAAAATAATGGAAGTGTTGTAAGGAGGCCTGGACAAGGTCGGAAACGAATGACAAATGCTTCTGAAGATCGGTATCTGGCATTAACTGCCCGTCGTAACAGAAAGGCTACTGCTCGCCAGTTAAGTTCAGAGCTTGCAGCCGCTACTGGAATTGTTGCATAACGGCAAACAATATACAGAAGGCTTAATGAAAAAGGCTTTTATGCCAGAAAGCCAAGGGTATGTGTTTTACTGTCTTCACAGAAAAAGAAGGATTGGTTTAATTGGTGTAAAGAACATCAAAACTGGACTGAACATCAATGGTCCCATGTTCTCTTTACTGATGAGTCGCGGTTTAGTTTAACTGGTGATTCTAAACGTGTTTACATCTGGAGGGAATCAGGGACACGAAATGATCCCTCGAACATTGTGGAACGTGACCGTTTCGTTAGTGGAGGTGTGATGGTATGGGGTGGAATAATGATCGATGGACGTACGCCCCTACACGTGTTCAGCAGCGGATCTGTGACAGGCCAGATATATCGAGATGAGATCTTAGATCCTTATGTAAGACTTTTCAGGGGTGCATATGGACCTGACATTTTATTTATGGATGATAATGCCCGTCCACACCGAGCAAACCTCGTTGATGAATTCCTTGAAAGTGAAGACATTAAGCGAATACCTTGGCCACTAAACTCTTCTGACCTTAACCCGATAGAGAACTTATGGGACTACCCTGGAAGAGCAATTGCACGTATACATCCTCCTCCTAGAGATGTAAATGCTCTGAAGACGGCATTGCTGGAAGAGTGAAGATTAATTCCCCAAACTGTGGTTAACAACGTTATTTCCAGCCTTAAAACACGTTGTGATATGTGTGTACAAGTCAGGGGAGATCATATTCCATATTAAATTCGCAAGACTTAATTCTTTTTCTGAATCATTCTTTTTTTTTCTTAACTCTCTTTGTCACACTTTATTACAATTTTTATTGTTTCATGCTACAATTTTATATCATATGAGGTGATCTTCAATTTTTTCTTTTGCATTTATGTGTCATCATGTTATGTATGATTCCACGAAAATTCATTAAAGTATAAGTCATAGTCTCTGAGAAATCCGTGAATTTATGCATGTAAACATAATTTTGGACATGAGTAATATGCTTATTCAGTTATGCTCTTCTAAAACGTAATATTTTGTTTACAAATTGTATGTGAAATATTTTGTAAAGTATTTCTCATGTTTACCAACACATTGCTAACGCAAAAGCATAAGTCATAAGCTGAAAATATATTTCTCTTATATTCTATACTAGAAACTTAACAAATCGTTATACAGATGGAAATTCATTTGGTTTCCTTTTACAACATTGATCATAGAGCTTTTCTATACAGCATGCTTTAGAGCAAGGGTTCATAAAATTTTCTAAATTTACCGAATGAGCTAAATAAAGTACTTCTAGCAAAGTTTCAGTTTCTGGAATAAATTACGTATTCGTTGTAAATGTCTTATGCAAGTCTTGTCAGGATATTATAGTCTAAGTGTTTTATGCACTTTCATTCAGATCCTCATGAAATTTAAACAGAATTTTAGATTGAATAAAACTTTTTTTAATTTCGAGAGTGATCTATCAAATGTCCTTTTCTTCAGGAGCGAAGCATACTTTTTAATAAGAGAATCGCTTGAAAATATTTTCTTGATTTCAGTTTCAAAAAGGAATTGAAAAGTTTCTACGCTTTTTATATATTTTTTCCTGATCTGTTACATAAGGCCTAATCGTATAATTTAGCATTCTGAGCTCTAAAATACAGTGTCAAATCAATTGAAAATTAATTGCATAAAAATTCCTGTGTAATTTAAGCGCTTGAATAAAAGAACCTCCTGTTCACAGGATGAAAGTTGATAATTCTATGTGCATCCAGTTTTACTTTTGTTACGATTAATTTAAATGCATAAAATATTATGCGACTTTAACCACGTATACCCTTAAATCACTAATGCAAAAAAAACTTAGAGACTACCAGCAGAGGAAATTTAATAAACGAAAGCAATTATTGATAATCGAACTTCACTTTTATAATATCATTCTAAGAAGTTTAAGAATAAAATAAATGTGTAAGTAGGATACATCATTGCTAAATATAGTCTAATTTTTAACATTTTTATGCAAGGAATTTATGACATTGATTCTGAAACGATATAAGTACACATAACAAACTACCTAACATATGTTTCGTAGCAACAACTCACAACAAAATATTTATGCCTTTTTTTAATTTGAAAATTTTCCGGATATTTAGCTAATTTACATAATATTCTTCTTTAGCATTCTAAATTTATTTGTTTCAATAAACAAATTAATTCTCTCACTAGCTTCTGTTTCACAACCTAATTTGTTAATGTTTCAATACCTTTGAAGAATAATTTTCTTCATGTAATCTCATCAAGTTTCCTCTTGATTTTAAAATTTTAGATTTAAATGAAAATTTTTTGCTCTAAAGAAGTGCACATATTTAGAATGTATAGAAGAAACTGCTAATTTTATTTCTTTTATGATATGAATATTGAGAATAAAAGTAAAAAGATATAAAGTCAGGACTGGCGCCAGAGCCATTGAGCAGAATTTTAAAAATTAGTGCAGCACTGAGCAACAAAATAAATGATCACAGATTAGGTTAGCAGATTTTTGTTTTCTTTTTTAATAGAAAATTTCCCTTTTACGGGGACATGGGACAATTTTAGAACTACTTTTGTAATTTCCCACCTTGTATCTAGTGAAAAATAGAGGAAATAAAGTGAAAATAAACATGTTAAGGGAAAGACTTTTTAGGATCAAAAGTAGAAATTTTAAATAACTTTGTTTTCACTGTTCTTTAATTGCAAAACATAAGAAATTCATTACAAATTTCCTGTAAAACCTATTCATTTTTACTTCCTTGTACGAAGTAAAAAGGAAGTATTGTAATCGCGAAAAGTTCCAGGTAGCATATTTCAACGAAAATATCCATTCTGACCACTATTGAATGCAATTTAAGGATGTTTTTGCGTGATATCTGTACGTAAGGACAGATTAAAAGCTTTGTTTCCTCCAAAAAAAATTCTAAAACTGCTTTAAAATTAATTCTGAAGAGAATTTTTCGTGGCGTCTGTACGAACGTACGTATCTCGCATAACTCAAAAACGAGTAGCCTCAAAACGTTGAAATTTCGTACATAGGACTGCTATAACATGTAGATGTGCACCTCGCATTTTGGTTGCAATCGGCCGCACCAAACGTATATATATATATATATATATATATACACTCTGTTACGCGGCTCAGTAATCTCAGTTTCTGTACTCTTATATGTTTGTAAATTGTTCATTTTTTGCTTTAAAAATGATTGAATCATGTTGTTTTTAATCTTCCGGTTATGGTTTTTATGCCTTTAGGTAATCTGTATGCAATATTTTTAGAATTATCAACAATTTTAAAGTTAAGACACAATAACACGCCGAATAAATACTAATTCAGAAGTCAAACAACAAAAATCAGCGTTATATTTACAAAATTTTCACAGGACTAGTTTCGATGGTTTTACCGAACCACCATTCTCAGCTGCAAAACCGCAAATGAACAAGATAGGAAATAATGATTAGATAAGATAAGAAAGCCTGGACAAGAATAAGCAAGTGGCGCCATCTGTTGGTGAAACCAGAACTAAAACATAATTTCTTTAAAGGCCGAAGGCAAATTAGGATTGGAATTAGGATCGCTAACTAGAACAGAAAGATTTTTATGAATGTGAAATGCCTCTAGAAAATCCAGTTCTCCAATGGAAGATGTTTTTTGAACAATTTTGGTAGCAGAAAAATTGAAAGTGTGATTTTCGGAACAACAATGTTGAGCAACAGAAGACTTCTGTGTTTCCTTCTTTCTAACATATGCCTCATGTTCCTTGACGCGAAATTTTAAGGCTCTCTTATTTTGGCCAATGTAAATTAAACCACACTGGCAAGGAATCCTATAAATACCCCAGGAATTCATATCCGGTTGGGGGTCCTTGAGTAAGGAACTCGGAATTTTATTGATGGGAGAATAAACAACCCGAAAGTTAAATTTCTGCAAAAATATATGCAACTTTATAGCTAATTGATGGAAAGAAGGGAATGACAACAGAATTTGTATAATTTCCTAAAACAAGAGTGTGCCTTTTAGTGTGTTGAGATGAGAATTTTTTAACTGCTTAATTAATAATGTTGAGTGAAAAGCCCCTGTCAATAGCTATTGCTTTTAAATAATTTAGTTCTTCATCAAGGGCTAGTTTGGAGGAGCAAACCTGAAGAGCACGGAAAACATAGGAATAAAATGAAGCTAACTTTTGTTTAGTCGGATGTCATGATTTAAAGTGTGGTGGAAGGCAAACCGATGAAGGTTTACGGTAAACCGTAGTACTGAAGTTTGATGTGTTACATGTGACCAGAACGTCGAGAAACGGAAGAGAATTGCAAGTCTCAAGTTCAAAAGTGAACTGAATAGCAGGATCAATAGAATTCATTGTTGAAAGAACTTTATTTAAATCATCTTTATTACCTTCAAACAGGGTAAACGTAGGCGTAGACGATACTTTTGAAATACATATTTGTCAAAGAGTCACAAAAATTATTTCTCAAAAATGTTAATTAACATTCAAAATTAATCGTAAAAAACAAATAGAAATGTCAGATAAGTGAAATTAAGGACTTTTAAGAACCAAAAGTCGTTTCCAAAAAACAACAACACAAAAAAAAAAAAAAAAACTAAGTACTTTTAAGTATTTTTAAGAGCCATACGAACCCTGGCTTCCGATGACAACAAAGGGAACAACCTGTTAGTTTATCTGATACATTTAGTGACATTTGCCAGATGGCGTATTTGATTTGGTGCTGAAGCTGCAGCCGTAACAGTTTCCTTAAAATAAAATGGTAGTTCATCTTCCGCATTCAAATGGCCATTACAATATTTTGCTCTGTATCCATAAGCAACTTTTGCTTGTAAATCCTCCTACATGTGGCCAGTGTAACAGGTGTGTTGCAAAGGCAAGTGATGAAAAAGTTCATCAAGGTAAAATTGTTAAATGAAAGGGTGCCACTTGAATTTCACGACCCCTGCAATAAACCGTGCAATTTTGGAAAAAAAAAAAAAAAAAAAAAAAAAAGGTACTTTTACGTATTTAACGAACCGTGTGATATCATAATAGTCTTTTTTTCAGTTTAAGCATTGTAGAAAAATGTGTTCAACTTACTAGTGAGGAAGATTCCCTATCGTTTTCCCTGGAAAAAGATATATTACCTAGCAATCGAATATGCGTAAATGGCCACAAAATGAAACTATATGTAAACGAAGAAATGTAGGGGTGCAACGTGAAAAGTTGTTAAAAGAAAGAGCATTGGATCCAATAACTGTTTTAGTGGTTCCAAACGCCATTCCTAATCACTCTGGTTTTCTTTACTGTTGGGCAGAGGAACTAATGTCACTTATGTAGTGCGATACAACTCAACAACTGTCAAAATACCCCGATTGACTGGTACAATATTATAATATTATAAGAGAGGTTGTTCGCTAAATTTACTTCGACACAGTGGCGTAGCTAGGGTGGGGCAAAGGAGGATATCTTTACCCGGGCGCAGCATCCAATGGGCGCCAAATTGATGCTACGAAATTTTTTAATGAAATGTTTTCCAATCTTGGCACGCAGAAAGGGGCGCAAGTTCTTCAGTTGTCCCCGGGCGCTGAAAACTCTAGCTATGCTCCTGCTTCGACAACCTAAAGAACGAATAAGTGGCTCTGGAAAACTAGTCCAAATTGAGGAGAATTTATTCGTGGGGCAAAAAAAGTATATAATTGGTTGGATTACGGTATTGGTTGGATTTATTCTACGCTGGCAGGCTACTTCCACAGCAGTGTATATTCGGTGGATTAAGCCGTGAAAGTGGCAAGTGCTTACTTTTCAGGCACCAAATCGGGAAGCAGGCACACTGATATAAACGACGGTAGAACACAGAAGGATGGAAGATATATTCAGATTGTTGGCGACAGACGAGCCAACAATCAATAAAACAGACGAGCTTTCAGCAATTTAACTGTGAATCACACATTTAATTTTGTTGATCCAACAAACGGGTGCTCATACCCAAAATATGGGAAGATTGCGTGGTTCTGTTAAGTGGCAAAACAAAAAGCAAATATGCCTCTATACCATCTAGAGTCGTATCTTTCTAAATTCATGTAGTGGAAATGTTTTCGGAAAGATAAACCTTTTAATGCCGTACTAAAAGCAATCACAGACATACGGCAGTCTTAAACTACGTGGTGCGTAGTTTAAACTTGGCAATAATCATAGCGCTTTGAGAACGTGGGCCTGGAAAATCAAGTAGCACCGATAAAAGCATATATATATATATATATATATTTAACGCTGGTACGTATTTCTATGCTTTAATTGAAAAGTTGCAACGTGAAAATAGCATTACGGGACATATAGTTTTAGACTGCTAAAAGCGCTGAATAATTTACAGTTTCTTTCTGTTTGTTAAGAAAGCTGTCTGTCCGTACCAATTAATTAATTTTACCCTGTATTAATCCATGGTGTTTCATAGATCATGGGACAAACTTGGAGGGGTGGTGGAGCGTACTAAAACATTGTATGGGAAAAACGCCTGCGCCGCACACGGCTGCAAGAACCAATGACAGAAATGAACTCGAAGAGGGTAATCTGTGTCGTGCAAGGCTTGGACTCTGCAAATGGTATGGGTGCAAACCATTTCCATGCAATACTCTCCAAACGATGGAATGATTCAGCTGCAGACGACGTGCAATAGCTCTTGTACTTGTCTGAAGTGATTCATGCACAATGTTCAAGATGGATTCTTCAATGCGAGGTTGTCGTGCACTTCTTTTTCCACTCCTAGTGTCAGAGGTGGCTTCAAATGACCCGTTTTCACACAGAGACCAATGCAACCTCTCGAACATTGTGTGCTTCGGCATACGCCTGTTCGGAAACCGTTACTGGTACAACAGTAGCGCTGCTCTGCCTTTCCCATTAGCAGCACAATACATGAGATGCATGTCAGCTTTTTCCCCGTGCGTTAAACTCATCCATCACGCTCGACATCAAAAGTTGCGAATGATCCTCTGATGCATCGGATCTTGGTTTGTCCGGTTCACTACCGGCCTCTACCGCTGCATTGCCAGCCAATCACAGTTATAGTTCCTATTACTATTAGTGTTTCCTTTTCTGAACATTTATTGTGAATACTTGATTTTGTACATAAACACATTTTCCTCTCGTGTAGTTTTTTTGCGTTCCTGCCTAAACACGTCCCTTTAGACCCTACATTCCTATACAAAAAATGCATGTATTAGTACGCTCCACCACCCAAGTTTGTCCTATGATCTATGAAACACTCTGTATAGTAAATACTTCATCTGATTAAAAATAGCAATTAATAATAAAACATTTCCTACTGCATTTCTAGACTTTCGGGGTAGAAATGCTTTGATCATGCTCCCGATCAATGATTAATAAAGATCATCTAAAGACAATTAATACATTTTATTATGATTGAATATGAATAATTTATAAAATAATTTATAAAATAATTTACGTTCGCTCTGAGTAATTAGCACCGCCTTAGCGATAACTTTTAGAACTACTACCCTCCCTCAATGTTTTAAATCTCTTCAACATTTCTGAAAAGTATACGCAGAATCTGAAAGCTTTTCTGTTTATTCCGCATGAAAAAGATTTTGATTAGAACAACTTATTTAATTTGAAACAAACGTTATATCAGAGATTAAATTAGATTAAATAACTCATTATTATTTTATCATTTCTTTTAATGTAAAACTTTGATATATATTTCTGCAAGTGCATTTATCAGTTAAGAATTCGGCTCGTCATTTTGATAAAACTATTATGAATTAGAAGCGACAGCCTTCTATCGTAACCAAATGAAAGATAAATTATGCAATATAATTAATTTTATTGACTTTGTCTGTAGTTTATGTCCCAATATTTTAACTCAATTTCATATTAAAAATAGTGCAATTTCTAAATCTTTAAAAGATTTCATTATTAGACAGATATTTTAGAAAAAATTTGTCTAGCTTGATATAATTGAATTGACATGTTCGTAGACCTTTGTTAAAATTTTAAAATTTTCTGCGAAATAATTTTTAAATGTGCAAAAGTATTAAATACATACGTTGTTATCTAAGAATTTTAAATTCATTTATTTCATTTATTTAATTATGAAATGCTGGTACAAAATATTTATGTGTCAGTATTGAAGAATGTGAACAGAACAAAAAAGGAAAAAACTTTCGTTTTCAAAAATCTGATGTACGAACCTTCCTACATCTGCGGCCGTCATCAGATTGGCTACACAATCTAAGGATGGTCATAAAGGTGCAAGAGATCTAAGTTTTCAAAAGAAAGAGAACGATTCCTGCTTTTAATTTTATTTAAATACTTACATATTCAGTTTCATAATTTAAAAGTCTTTATGATGTAAATGCATTTTATATTGATATTTTTGCTATTATTTTCCATTGATAGTCTATCACTGCAATGAAATTTTTTTTTTATTTTTACTAAATTATGTTACAGAAGGAAAAATCAGGGAAATCATTTCCAGCTGTTATTTGTTCTGTCCGTGGAAAGCCCAATTCCTTGAGTAGGAATAATAAAGTGGATAGGACTGAACTGAATAAGACTAAGGAAGAAGTGAAGTACCTATCAGTCTCAAGATATTGCGATTCACATTCAATTGATAAAGCTTGTCGAAAACTATTTCCTTTTTCTTTCACTGTGTTTGCTCTTTGTTATTGGGTCTATTACCTCATCAGTTATCATTATTATTGATCACCTAATCGATGTACTTAAAGTATCGTAAACCAAAGAACTCAAATCAAACCAAGTGTTTCCATATCTGCTGTTACGTGAATTAACACTGCCACAATTGTGAATTTACACTGCCATATCATAGTTATTTCCTGAATTTCTAATTCATACGTACCTAACAGGGTTAAACAATTGCCGAATTGTTTGTATTACTACATATAATATCCAGGCCAATTTTTTTTTTATTTAATGCAACTTATACTTGAGAATTTATACTGCCATATTCTAATCATTTGCTAAATTTCTAATTCATGCAGAGCTAATAAGATAAAAATAAACAGTGCCGAAGCTTTTGTATTACTACTAGATAAAATATTCCAACTAATTGTTTTCTTAGCTGATGTTACATGATTTACACTGCCGCAACTGTTAATTTATACTACCATATTATAGTCGTTTGCTGAATTTCTAATTCATTCGCAACTAATAAGATCAAACAAGTGTCGACTTTTTTGTACTGATAAGTGTATATTTCAAATAAGTCATTATAATAACGACTCTTGGAACTTTTATAAAAGCCTAACTAAATAAATAAAATATTAATGTATTATTTTTAACTAATAACTGTTAGCAGGAGAAAAATTTACCTTGTCAAACTCAAACTTCTAAATAAACTAAATCTCATTTTCTGAATATTAAGTGGATGAACTCTACTATTGTCCTAATACGGCCTTTACCTAAATACAATAAATTAATGCGGCAGGCTTTAGTTATAACTATTTTAAAAAATTTCAAATTTACCAGCAGTAAAATGTTATTAGATTAAATTAATTAGCTTCGACTAACTAGCATCGACTTTGCACAATCTGTGTTGCCAAAACAAAATTACGTGAACTGTTGTTGACATTCTTAACGATAAAAACTAATGGATAAAAAACTAATAGAGCTAATGGATAAAAACACACTCGCAGTCATAGCCGACTTTCACGTTTTTATTCTCATTGACAAAAGCTTTTATGCATCACTAAAGGCTCGTTTCCACTACTGCGTACGAACGCGTTGCGTCGATTGAAGACACGCCTACGGCATCCGTACAAGCGTTTCCACTGCCGCGTATCAGTATATTATTTTCATTTTCCGCCGCTAGGTGTCACTGTAATATTTTGGCGCCAAATAACCAGTTCGCGAGTTACGACGCTGAACATCTGAATTTTTCCCGCTTAAGCGAGTGTTGTTTGTTTTGGATTTGATATAGATCCTGACGTAGAACGCAGAAAACTTTTGTGTACTAAATTCCATGTTATTGGAAATTTTCATTTCTGCTTATAAACTGCGAAAGTAAAGTACGCTAGGAATAATTTTTAGATAAGTAAGAATTTTTAGATAAGTAAGAATTTTTAGATAAACCTGAATTTTTAGATAAGTAAGGTTATAATGCATATTATGAGCATCACTAATTGCATAGAAGCTGAAGTAAATTTTAAAAATTTCTTTGCGTTTCTAGAAGCCTTAAATATAAATGAAATAATATATATATTATTAAAACTAAAAAGTTCTGTTACTGAAAAAATAAACAAATAAATAAATAAAATAAAAAAGTTAAACGAATTAAAAAATAGTTGGTACTTTAAAAATACAGAGCAACTGTACAGAAAGGTACACAATATTTACACAAAATTTTGCTATGCTTGTATACCGCTGACTTCAGAGTCATAGCTGGATAATTTATTAGAAATCTCGTTTGTTTTAAAATGCACTATGGGCAGTTATATTTTATGCATAATCCATAAAATATTATTTTTAATTTAAAAATTTTTAATTCATATCTGTTTTTATAGAAGAAGTTATGAAAATAAGCTTTTTCTCTTTATATATACACACATTAAGTAAAGGAAATGGAAATATTTAATTAATTAATTCCTGTGCTTCTGCTGGGGAGGAATGAATTTAAAAGCAATTATTATAGAAGTTTTTTGTTAAAAAATGTTTAGGGCATTGACACTGTCTCATGTTAATTGGTAATGAAAGTTTAGAGCCGTAAAATCCCAAAGTCTGAGCACATGTATGTACATTCACATAAAAGTGAAGCGAATATATATATATATATATATATACAGGGTTTCAAAAGAATAAATACTAATGTTAAATTAAATTTAAATAATTCTCTTGCGCCATTGCTGCAAAGAATAGATTTGAATTTAACAAACATTCTCTGTTCTGCAATCCGGTTGATGTGAGGTGACGGATGACGTACGGATGGATCGATCCGATCCAATCCGAGCATTTTATGAAAAGATAGTGAGGCGGCAGCGCAACGTGTCCGGCTCAATAACAGGAATTTTGCCTTTATGGCACATAACGTGAATGCTACATGACCGTGGTATCCCAAGGGAGGACTAAGGGGGGTGGAAAGGTGTATGGCTGTCAGTAACGAGGCCAGTGAAGCAAATGGAGTCGTAAAATGGAGAAGCAAAATAGTGCGAGCTGTGACCCTAATGCTGCATGAAAAGAATAACATGTGAGAGTAGAGAGAATACACAAAATATAATGCCGATAAAAAATAAAATAAATGAAACAAAATAAAATGCTAGTAATGAAGTTGAAGCTATAACATGTGAAAGTAGAGAGAATATAAAAAATATAATGCCGAGTAAATGAAACAAAATAAAATAAAATGCTAGTAATGAAGTTGAAATTATATACACTATCTATACTATAAACAGTGCAGTATTTAGGTGGGGAAATTAGAATCTCGGGTGAGGTGGGCCGTGAGGAGGCGAATATCGTGGTCTTCTTGCAGAATTTCATAATCAAAAACATTTAAAGAGCTTAGATGTATGTATTCACATGCTTTGCTAAAACATTTTCCGTTTGTAATCTGCAGGTAGTCATTTATACACTCAATTTTTAAATCTTTATGCAAGGTATCGTTGCTAACAAAGTAGTGGGCGTTCGTAATCCGGCGTAGGTACTTGTTTTGGGTGACCTATAACTTTGCAATCTCTGAGTTGGAGGCCGCGGCTCGTGCCAGTGAGGCGTAACAGAGCACCGGTCTGATAACAGCAGTGTAGATGTGCCTCTTTTTGACCAAATTGAGTTTCGAGCTTGAACTTAGCAGTGAATTTAATTGATGAATAATATACAAAGCCTTACGTCTGACCTTGTCAATATGGTCCGACCAGGTGAACTTATGATTGATAACAACCCCTAAATAAGTTGCCTTCTTTACAAGTGGAATCGTCTCATTAAAGACTGAGATTAGCATTAATAGTTTTTCTTTGTCTTCTCCTGATAATCATTAATTGTGATTTTTGAGCATTTATTGCGACGCGCCATTTGATGCACCAGTTTTCAATTTTAGGTATGAAGTTCTGCAGCTTTTGAATAGCGTGCGTCGGACGGATAGATTTAATCGCTAACGCGGTGTCATCTGCGTAGCATCCAAGAAAGCTGTTGTGGTCATTTTGTAATTTAGGGAAGTCCATCACGTAGTAAAGATACAAAATAGGTCTTAAAACAGACCCCTGCGCTACACCGGGGCACATTCTTCTGACGTTAGAGGTGTCCTGCCATTGAGACATAAAATCTTCTGCACTTCTGCTGGGGTGGTGAACTGAGTCCTGTTTCTGACACTAGGCTCATTTATCCAGTCTTTTAGAAAGTAGCGAACGTCATAAATAAAGCTATAGTCACAGTGTAAGTCATTTGGTTTAAATTGCTGTTCAAGATGATCAGCGAGAATTTCCGCCTTGTCTTTGTTGGTCAATGCAATACAATTAGTGCTATAAATAGGCTTATTCGCAGTGGAACTATTTTTGAGGAGCTTAACGAAGGACCAAAAGTCCCCGTTAGGTTCGTTCAAACTGATTATATTTTCCTCCATTTTTCTTGTCTGAATTTGTAAATATTCTCTTTAATAACTCTATTTAGCTTATTTAGCTCTTTTTCGTAGGCTGGGTTCTAAGTCTTATTCAAGATTTTTCGGAGTTTATTCCTCTCTCTGATTTGCCCTCGAATAAAAGAGGGTAGTCTATCCACACCCGTAATTGGCCGGGAGTTTACGAGTAGTACTGATAATTGCATGACTAATAGAAATGGTAAGTCTTTCAATATCAACGTCTATATCCTGAGGAGTTTGAAGCTTAGGCATGCCGGTGCGCTTTTCGCTAAGAAGCTGATTGAATAATGTCCAGTCAGCGAAACTGATTTCCTTCTTCGGGATGCTTTTAGTTGTACCAAGAGTAGCAATAATCGGGACATGGTCCGAGGTCATTTCCTGTTTAACTATGTACATGGGTATAGAAGAAGTAGTCAAAATTAAATTCAGAATGTTAGCCGTACTGGGGTCGCTTGGAAAATAAGTGTAATCTTCCGGAGCACAGAATGAAACAGGGTTATTCATGATGAAATTATGTAACTTAGTACCATTTTTATTAGTACGTTGGCATTTCCATTCTTCACTTTTTGCGTTTAAATCAACTCCGAGAATAATGGGCGTGTTTAAAGGCAAGAAACTCTTTAAGATGTTTTCATCCAATAGAACCGAAGGCGGGTTATAGAAGGCACAGAAATACACTACGCCATAATAAGGGAGCAGTACGGATACCTTGATCATCTCCTGACCGTTATTTCTGAAGTCTGCAATGTGACATGACTAAAAGGATAGCCTAACATAAATTGCGACTCCCCCACCGCGATGACTCAACCTATCACACCTGTAGCACATATAATTCGGAATCTTAATGTTATTGCATGGTGAAACATGAATCTCGGTAATTATAGCTACGTCTATATCATAATTAGTAAGAAAGTTTTGCAGCTCCATAATTTTATTATAAATGCCACAGGCATTCCAAACAATAAGTTTTATCGGAGCTCTGTTATGGTTGTATCTATCCGTTATTATTTTGGTTGGTAGAATTGAAGTCTTTCTTTAGATGGGTAATTTCCTTCATTTGTTGTGTAATTTGAATACCAGTGGTTTTTATAGCTGCTGAGAGTTCTGACAGATCAGTAAATACTTTCTTGGCTTCCTGAATTTTTTCAGTGAATAGTCCTGCGGAAAGAGCTTGTGAATATGCCTTGTTCTCCACAATTCTGCTGGTGTAAGTTTTTTGTTTGTCATTTTTTGCTTTCGGGAATTTAATACAACCACGAAAACTTGAAATATGTTCAGAACCGCAGTTTGCACAGCATGGGGTTCTATCTTTGTCAGTTTTAAAAGGGCATAAGTATAAAAAGTGTTTTTGTGCACAGCGAACACATTTAGGTGTATAATTGCAACCAGTTTGGGTGTGGTGGAACCCCTGGCACCTAAAGCACTGCAGGGGTCCCTGTCTTACCTTATAATCTTCAATATTTACCTTAAAATCCAGGAGATAACGCTCATAATAGATTTCTTTGGAAGTCTCATTTTTTGGTAAAGTAATGAGGAAAAGAGGCAGTTTCGTAACATCTACATTTCGGCGGCGTGTCATTTGTTTAACATCTGAGGGGACGTAATTTAGGGCGTTAAGCTCCTCCTTAATATCTTCAGCTTTAGTAGAAGAGGTAAGACCTCTTATTACGACCTTGATGTGTTTTTCTTCTGGTAATACAAAACAGTGAAGCTCTACAGCTGCATCCTTGAGAAATTTTATAATACCCCTATAACTGTAAGGGTCGTGTGTAAAAATCTTAATTTTATCATTTGAAGTTTTACTATAATATCCATATCGACGCTGTTTAATAAGCTTACGAATGTCACCCCATGCGAGTTTATTTCCATTTAATCTGATGGGAGGCAGTTTAGAGTTCGTTGGATTACCGTCATCTTGCTTGTTATTTTCATTAGCGGATTGTTGTTCATTAGATGTAGTATCCATATGTGTAACTGAGGCACATGTAAGGATTTTTCAGTGTTGGTGTTAGAAACATTAATTATTTCCCTGTTGGAATCGGTCGATTCCGAGTCTTTTTGTGCAACAATCTTTGATTTTTTAGCAACATTCTTAAGTTGCATCGTGCGCACAGTTTTATCACCATATTTGTGAGGTGCAATATCATCATCAGAGCTGGTGTCCTTTTCTAAGGGTTTGCCTATTTCAGAGCTACTATGCAGCTTAATAGAACTACGGGATCTAACATTTGTAGTGGCTGTCTTACTGTTACATGGTTCTGCCCAAACAACTTCCTGACGTGTGCTAGCCGAAGATTGATTTTTATCTGTGACCTCAATGATGGCCTTGATAACTTCTAACATAGTCAAAAAACATGTATAACATGCATTCTCAGGTAACCGTTAATTCACCATTGCTTTCCTTAGCGCGAACCAAATTTTTAATTTGACTTTTAATAATTTCTAGCAGCTTCTCCATTTTCGACATTTTGAAACTATCCAAAATAAAATCCTACCCTCTCAATGGGTTCGCGCCACAGACCACGGATGTTTTTTTGAGGATGAGTAAAGTCGAAGCCTGCAAGACCTCTGACAAGCTATTTCAGCAAAGTCAGTTTCACTTGAAAGTCTCTAAATGATTAAGTGACGTACGGATGGAGTTCAACAATGTTAAACTTCTATCCGTAAGTCTGCGGATGCGTTGGGGTCACGTGGTAAAAAAGGAGCAATCAGGTGTAGTCACCAAAAATTAATGGCGGCAGAAATAGCGATGAACACTCGTTTAGGGAAAGAATGTTTTGCTAAAAAATACTTATTTCTGAATAAGTACACCTATAAAATAAGTAATGAAATACTTATTTCATAGCAAGAAATCTGCGTGCTGAAAAAGTCAGCAATCAGCTGAATTTAGTTGAAAAAAGATAAGAAAAATAAGATAACTGCAACTACAGAACTTGTTCGCAGATGAAATCAGGCGTTCAAGAAAATCAACGGCAAAAATTATAATTCCAAGGCCATGAAATAGCAAAATTTGTCCTGACAATTATTTCCTAGTTCTGCATACTCATTTACCTTTAATGAAAACGAATGTCTGACTATATCAAACTGCTATAGTAAATCAGATATGATTAAAAGATTTGTTATTTTTTTCTTTTGAAACAGGTAAGAACTAAAAACGTTAATTATAAATTAAATTTTAAAGCCTTTTAAATATTCCACTGCATTAAAGAGTATGTTAAATTTGTATTTCGCTATTTATAAATATATCTTTTTGGCTAATATATATTTTTAAGCACATGAAATATATTTTTAGCGGTCCGTTTAACTTCAATCGGAACGCCTTTTTAAAAGATAATGTATTTTTGTAAAAAATGTACTAGAAGCTGAAGAACAAACTCTGGTGAATTTTCTAGACGATAGCACACTGAAATAGGACCAAAAAATTTAGTTTTAAGAATTGATTTACTTGATAATGTATATAGGCCAAAATATGCGTACCCTTCCCGTGTGATGCTAGTTTAGTGGTAAAGCTGACAGTAACGAAGTTTAACTTTTTTGGTCGTGTTTTCGAATTCCATACACTTTTTTTACCCTGCCTGCAACTTTCTTACCTTTTTGTTCCAATTTGATCTATATTCGTGTTTCTTAATTTATTTCTTTTATTATTCTTTTCTTGCATTAAATATAATGTTTTATTTATGCACTTATTTATTTAAATTTTCCCTGCAAAAAGTTTTGAAAATTATATAATACGAATTTAAAGCATACCCTGTACATATATATTTGAATTTAACAAACATTCTCTATTCGTAAAAAGCAAATTTAAAGTTAATGAAATTTAAATGAAATTTAATGCAAACAAATAAATGATTAATTATTGCTGCGAACTAATCTACATTATCATATAGATATTGCTCATAGTAAATCTCTCTTAAATGCGTCATTACAAAATTGATTCATGTAGCATAATTCCTGTATAATTAATGCTAATGACATAATAATAATTTTACACAAAAGCTTCATCCAATAATGAGTTCGATTTCAGCACTTTCTCAATCTACACCACACTTCTTTGCTCAATTGTTGCAATCTGAGAATTACACTATTTACTTTAAAACATTGTTTTTAAATTTTCTTTTCCTAACCCAATAGACGAAAAGCACTCAACTTCTTTTGTTCTCTCTTTATTAAATTTTTATTCCGAACACAAATTTAGTTCTTGTCAGAGACTTTAAACTAGACACCTTTTTAAATTTTCCACTAGACATGGTCGCTTTAGCTTTTGCAAATAACAGTCGTTTGTAGATTTCGTTTATTCATTGCATAATTATAATACTGAATTCCCAGAATTTTATGTTACTTTTTTATGCACATTTCACTTTTCAATTATATTGCCTAAAATCAGTTTTATTTTAGCTATTTATTTTCTTAAATCAGTTTTATTTAGTATTTTATACTCATTTGCAACAATTTACAGTGTCACAACGCTTAACATTTTTTCTATTAATTTTCAAAACCACATTTTTATTATCATTTTAAATACTAATATTCGAAACTATTTCTTTGTTAGTCATATTAACATTTCTCTAAAAATAATAAAGGAAATTTAACAACTATTTCATTTTCAGACTACTAAAAATGTTAATAATTATCCAAAGATTTTTAATTTCAGTTTAAACTTTCCCAAACAAAAACGGTTCAAAATATTTCTTAAATTCATTTCTAAATGTATTCAACATAAATACTGAAATCTAGTTTAGAAATGTTTTAATGCCATACAATTTTAATTTGCTATTTTCATAAAAATAGCATTTCAAATCTAAATTCAAAAGAATAGCAATAATAGTTTCTTTACTGATGATTATAAAAACATTTCCAGCTGCAATAACTTATGAAAGACTTGCTCCATAGTTATGAAATTTTAACACACATTATTAACAAGATAGCAACATTAAATGTCTTCACAAAACCTATAAATTCAAAATCATTCAAATGCACTTTCTGTTTTTTAACAATAACTTAAATGTTTTCTCAAAACAGCGATATCAAAATAATTTTTAACAGAAATACTCGATGTAAAAAGTAAAGCCCTTAACACATTTAAATGAATAAGGAGCAGAGGTAATTCGTTCAATGACGTCTGCTAAAGCATAAATGGAAACTTTAAAATCAAAAGTAAAGGAATAAATCGCGCAAGCACTTAAAAGCACATTTCTATTTACAATGCAATTGCTATCAGAACTACTATACCCTGCATCTTTCAAAAGACGCACAAATTAAGTGATTTTTTATGCCACGATCCCAAAAGATTTTCAAGCTTCTATCAATGCATTTGATTTGTGAATATTTCATTTACATTGATGACGAATACATTAAGAAATCGTGATTTCACTTCACGATTCACATCTTGGAACTCTGCAATTCAAACACACGCTTAGTAAGAGAAATTAAACTGCTGATGAATCAGTGAAAATTCTTGACTTTTGCAGATGATACATATTTGAGGCAAAATTGTCGTTGAAGCGCGAATTTCCCAAAGGCTGACAGCTATTAAATTCTTAAGCAAAATACAAATTTTTGTGTAAATATAAATAAAATATTTTTCAGATTTTAGTTTTCATTTTGTAATGAATACGATTGTAAGAGGATATGTATTGTCGAATATTATCTAATATAATTTAGAACTTTTCTGCTAATAGTACAAATAAATTATGGTCACACAGTTGTTAACACTTCAAACTTTTCTAAAAACAAATGCTTTTTTCTGATGTACAATACGTTTTATGTAGGACATCAAAAAAATATGAAATGGTTATGTTAGTACAACAGTTGTAGAAATATTTTCGCATATATTGTACATTATGTATGCAATTCTTACGTTAAAAATGTTGTATCCACCTATGTATGTATTTTTATATATTTTTATATAAGTGAAAAATATTTCTTAAATTTTTTCTTCGAACAGTTGAAATATTGTACTTATTGTTAATCGCACAAATTATGCCATTTCCTTCTGCATCTGTAAATTTGCTTCCGTCAGCATTGTACGAATTTTTTTTAATTTAAAAATTTCTTTGAAATGAGGTAAAATATGTTATTCTCTAGAACATGCATCCTATAGCAACTAGTTTTGATTCTGTTTAAAGCTGAAATTTGTTTTGAATATCCCTGATTGTTCATCCAAATGACATTTACATACGAGGTGTGACACAAAGAAAAAAAAAAAAAAAAACTAGACTAAGAGCGTAGCTTGAAAACAGAGTTGTTAACAACTGCTTTGGTGACGTCATGCAACACATCTCCTCTTCATGTGGCCAGTTCCGATTTAACCAACCACGCCAGTGGGGAGTACTGCATCATTGAATGAACACGTGCAACTGCATTCTGCGGAAAAAATGTCTAATGTAAAAACCGAACAGCGAATCAACATCACGTTTCTTATAAAACTTCAGAAATCAGCCACGGAGAAATCATTTCAAATGTTAACCGAGGCTTATAGTGATGAAACTTTGTCTCATGCACGTTTATTTGAATGGCATAAGCAGTGTTTAGGGGGGAAAGGACAGTGTGAAAGAGGACGGAATGTCCAGCACGTTCATCTTGATTAAATGGGTTCCCAGTGGTCAGACTATTAATCAACACTACTATAAAAGTACTAAAAAGTACTAAAAAGACTTCGTGAAAAAATTAGGGGAAAAAAAGGCCACAGTTGTGGAGTGATGGATGGCTGTTGCACAAAGACAATGCCCCCGCTCACACGCTCCTACCTGTCAAGCAGTTTCTGACCAGCAAAAACTTTACTGTGATGGGGCATCCTCCTTATTCACCTGATTTGGCTTCATGCGACTTTTTTTTTTTATTTCTTAAAGTTCAATGTTACGTAAAGGGAACCCATTTTACCTCAGCTGAAGAGATGCAGGCAAAAACGGAGAATTTCCTGAAGGGCCTTCCAAAAACCTCGATCCAGAACTGTTACCAGCAATGGCAGCACCGAATGCAGAAATGTGTGAAGGCTGAAGGGAACTAATTTAAAGGTGATAATGTCGCGAAGAACTGATTCTGTAAGTACAGTGCTTCATTGGACCATTTTCGTGTGTGTATCACACCTTGTACCATTCAATCTTACAAGTATTATGTATTATATATAAACTATCTTGTCTTAGATATATATGCGAGAAAGAGCAAAACGTAATCTTAATACTGAAATATAAAAATAAAATCATGCAACAGCCAATTGAACTACATATATTATTTTAACAGTTTCAACTATCGGCGCGCATAGACTCATTAACTTGCTGTTAAATATGATCCTCAAGGGGGTAAAAAGTCTGGAACTTCGAAGTATACCCATAGGTCAGAGCTGAGCAGTTAACTGAGTTTTAAATATCTGAGAACAATATACAGCAAGCATTCGTTAGACAATGAGAAAAGGATTTTGATACCTACATATGTCGCTTCAGCAGATTTCAGAGATGGATCCATTAGAAGGTAGCCGCTGGCAAGGAACCAAGCTTTAAGAGTATGGGGACAGAACAGAATAAGAGGTGTAGTGAAACCAGGAACTACCATTATGTTGACAGTAACAGAAGTTTTCCTTGTAGAATTCAGGTGTTACTAATACGCCAACACATTTTCATTTAAAAACTGAGAATTATATTAAAACTGTATGGAGTATTTCAATATCTATGTACTCGTACGTTCGTACTGTATAAAAGTATTAAGTTGACATTTTGGCTCTTTCTCCTATGCTAATAAAACAGCGCGGAAAATAAAAATAAAGAATCAATGTACCAAAAATAAAATTGTCTATTTTTAATCAGATGTGCGTAATCTTTGGTTAGATTGCTAATATTTTAAGAAACAGCGGTTATATAATTAATAAAACATTACGGATTATAATCTGTCGAAAGATTTAGTAACCGAGAATTCTTATGTGCATGAAATCGGATTGTGATTTTAATGTGACAAAGTTTTCTTTTAAGTATGTTTCAAATTTCAGGTATCTGATGATTCAAAAGTTACAAAATTTCATTTTAGCACTTAATATTCACAGTTTCACTTAAATATGTTTCCCATGAATCAGTTTTACGTGAAATTTCTAATATGTGACTGTACCTCACTTTTTCATAAACGTTTCATTCGGAAATCATATTTCGGAGTTACAAGGAGTTACTCGGAATTTTTACAAATTCTTAACACGAAAATCTATGTATTTCTTCATAGTAATACGAAAATATAAAAAGGACTTTTCATGCAGATATTTATGCTCTTTGTGGATTACTAATTTAATTAAAAGCTTTACATGAACTTTTTGGGAGTTTAGGTCTTACGCTGTATATGTAGGAAATAAGACAAATAACTGCGAATGCAACAAAGGATCTTCAAAAGTATTTTGCAAATTTCCCAAAGCTGGATAAAACAAATTACTACTTCTAAACATTACAAAATTTCAGTTTCACTTATTATGTTGATAGTTAGCGAAACTCTTCTAGATTAGCATAACACTATAAACTCACACTAGCACAGCTCCTTCTACATTTGCCATAATTCAGAGAAGTACAGCAGGGCCAACTTTTCTCAACCCCCAATTTATATTGCATTTTCTATATTCGTATTTAAATTTACGCTTTGCAGAAATAAGCAATTCTGTCTCACTAATTAACAATTAGCCATATAATGAGAAAACATTCAACTTTTAAAAGGAATATAAGATCATGTATCGAAATATAGCATTTCCCAGACTTGATGTCCCCCTTTTATTTTGGTCCCATACGAAATGCATATAATGGTATAACATAACAGCGTACACTCAAGTACACATTAAAATCAATAACAGAAATTAAATTTTGCTACCTTTTTTCGAACAATGTAATATGAGAAATATCAAATTATAATTAACATTTCACCTATGTCGCTCTGCCCAGTACTGTAGTGGTTTACGATGCTGGTTGCCTTCTGGTTAGGCAAGGGCTCGAATCCTGAAGACGGTTTGAGTGTTTGTAAACGTACTATAGCATCTGTGCGGCATCAGTGTTGCAAGATCGTGCGATTTGCGCAAATTTGCGACTTTTGACAAAATTTTAGTATTTGCGATTTGCAAAATTTTTGCGACATCCATCATTTCTTATGCTAATTTTTGCGACTTCAAAGATTTGTTTAATATATCGTAAAATGCTTTTATGTTTAAAATTAATTTAACAGTGAAAGAACAAGGCTTTTTATTAAGTAATCAGAATCTGTAACAAATCCACCACACAGAACGGAAAACTAACTGAAAAGTATTCCTCAATTAAAATGTTCGCAATTAAGCAAAAAAAATTAATTAAAAAAATTAACTGCCTAGTCAAAAAACGAGATGACAGTCTAAACGTGAGGAATCTCTAAGAATGAATCTCTGCAAACTAATTTAAAAATTCAAACCTAAATTAAATGATAGTTAATTTAAAAAGAAATGGATATTTAAACAATTGAAAATGAGCAATATAGTTTTAAAATTTTCGTTAAAGCTAAGATATGTCATTAAAAAAGACCAAGAATTGAATACAGTCTATAACTTACAGAACCAATAGATGGTAAATTTGTGATGACGTCAGAGGTCATATGAGCATGCGTAACTATGACGTCACAGAAATCGCGTAATCTCTGTCGTCATTTGCGACATTTTGTGTGTTCTTTTACTACTTTAGTCGAAAATTTTCTGCCATCACTGTGTGGCATGTAGGCAGTTAAAATGATGGCGAGACGAGAGGGTTGATGGAAGAATCTCGAATCTGTCGCCAAGATGTTCTCCAGCAAAACTGAAATAAACTATATCTTTTCTCACCGATCGTCTCTTGTGTCTCTCTTCCTTGAGCCACACTCTCACGAGATAGTGATGAGTATTGGCCATTGCTAATGAATACAGTAAGCTGCAAGAGTCCGGCCATTTGGAACAACAGAAAAAATCTTGCTAATGTACTTTACATATCCTTCAAACGTAAAATAGTAAGATAATACAGCAAGTGCTACTTATTATTACATTGTAATGAAATATCAAGGAGGAAAATGAGTTAATGTTTTCATTAAAATTATCTCAAAATCAAACATTTCCTATAGGTATACTTCTAAAAAAACAGTATAGCAGTGCAGTTGAACCAGAGGCGTCCCGTGCTTTTTCCCGAAGAGGACTGGGTATGAATAAAATTATAATCCTCTCTAAAATGAATAGTGTTAATATCAAAAGTATTGGTCCTTTTTAGAAGTTAGAGAGATGGCCGTCAAGAAAAGATATACAGAATTTTAGGTCTTAGGTCTTCGCTTATTCAATAGGTATACGACCCTGAAGTCTTTACCTATTTATAATTGTCCTTAGTAGGAATCCTAAAAGTGAAAAAAAAAATCCAAATATTGGAATAAACCTGTACACTAGAAGTGTTGAATGACATCCAATGTGGCAGTATGTAACAGTGGCATAACTTGGGCAAAATAGCGATTTAACATCTGAAGCATAACTTTCACATTGTAAAAGAAATTTAACACATCTGTAGCATAAAAACTTTGCATAACTTTCTCCTCGTAGGTACTACGGCTGAGTGTCCTCCTTCCTCCGTGTCTTGGAGCAACAGAATAGCGTGGGCATAATAGTTGAGGCATATAACAGTAGTGGGCGGAGCATAGTTGCACTGGCCAAACGTTGAAATTTTATACACATAATACAAATCAAAGTCCTGCCTCCGGGAGCGCAAATCCATATCGCTTTGCAATAATTAAGTAAAGATAAATAAGAGTAAATAATGAAAAGTAGAAAAAACATTAAATTCACCATAACTCGTTATGGTGTATCGTTCTTGGTCTTTTGCAACATTGAATGACTGTATAGTCATAATCTCCTATGCTACGTGCAGCTTCATTTTCGTGATTATCACATTTGGTGTAGAAATTATGTGAGGCAATTAAGATCTCGCTATCTAATGGTTTGATTTTCATTCCACGATGTATTGCAGTGTTTCTTACAAACCACGGTGAGTCTGTGATAGTTCTAAGAAATTTATTTTGCAATCTTTGCAAAATCTGGTGATTTGGTCTGGCTGTAGCGGCCCATGCTGGTGCTGCGTACAATGAAATCGGTCTTATTGCTTGAAGATAGAAAATTCTCTTAGTACTTAGTTGTAATTTTGAATGTCTCTCTATTAAGGCATAGATAGACTTAAAAGCTTTGTGAGCTTTTTCAAGAGTATACGTAATATGCGGCCTGAATGTAAGCTTATCGTCAAGAATTACATCCAAGTATTTAATATTTTTAACTGTGGGTACTGTGGCGCTATCTAGTGTTATGTTGTTTACTTCTTTGAGGTTGTATCTAAAAAATATGACTTGAGACTTAGTTGCATTTGTTTTGATCTTCCAAGCGTAAAACCACTTGGTGAGGATATTAACGGCTTTTTGAAGCTTATCTCTTGCTTTGATGGGGCTAATAGAACTGCACATGATCGCGGTGTCATCCGCATAGCAGGCAAACGTAGTATCTGAGATATTTGGCATATCGTTGATGTATAGACAAAATAATATTGGCGAAAGTAAACTTCCTTGCGGAAGACCGGCCTGAATAATTTTATTGCTGGATAAAGTATCTTTTATTTTAACCTGAAAAGTACTATTGTCTAGGTAGCTGAATATTGTGGTAATAAGGTCCGGAGAAAATTGATAATTATCATTTTGACAAGGAGGCCAGCATGCCAAACCTTGTCAAAAGCCTTCTCGATGTCCAAAAATAGGGCAGCAACAGTCTCTTTCTTATTTAGATGTTGTCCGATAATTTCTGTAATTTTTGTGATTATGTGTACTGTAAAATAACCTGATCTGAAGCCAAACTGGTAATTCTTTAGCAAGTTGTGACTTTCAATGAAGTTATTAACTCGATTTACAATAATGCGTTCAAATAATTTAGCAAGAGTAGGGAGCAAGCTGATTGGTCTATAACCGCTCGTAGTTAACCCGTCTTTTCCTGGTTTTCTTATGACGATAATGGTAGCGTGTTTCCAGATACGAGGGAAATAGTTCAAATTTAAGCAGGCGTTAAACATTTTTGTAATGAGGATTATCCTTTTCCTGTTCAAGTTCTTGATGGCCTTGTCACCAATCCCGTCATAACCGGCCGCTTTCTTTGGGTTCAAAATATCAAGACAATCTTTTACTTGTCGAGGGGTGATGAGGTTTCCTACGCTGCGACTATTAGTAGCAATGTAATCTTTTACATGGTTTTCGATGTTAACAACATTTGGGTTGGGGTACTGATTTAACGTGAATTGGTCTTCGTAATCGCTAGCGAAGATGTTTGCTATATCCTCAGCTTAATGGAAAGCCTGGTTGTTATGTTTAATTGCGGCAATATTGTTCTCCTCCTTTCTGAGCGCTTTACTAATTCTCCAAACAGTAGAATCTGTGTGGGACAGGCTGTCTACAAAATTTTCCCATGCCTCTGAGCGATACTTAATCATCATGAGCCTAAGTTCTTTATTGCATTTATTAAAATTTCTTCTATCCTGCGGATTTTGAGTTCTCTGAACAATCTTCCGAAGTCTGTTTTTCTCTTTAATTTTTAATCTGATGTTGTAGGGGATGGTTATGTCTTCATTTTTAACAAACTGCGCATTTTTAAGGCACTCTGGATTTTAATATTTAAGTTTTGTATAGCAGTGTCTATCTCTTCTTTTGAGTTAAGATTTGCGTTAGGAGTGATATTATTATTAATTTCATTCTGGTACTGAATCCAGTTTGTCCGAGTCCTCATGGGAGGTAATCCATGTCGTAGCCCGTAGAGGGTAAAACGAACAGGTAAATGATCGGAGGATAGATCATTGTAAACACTGAGATAAGGCTGTTGCGAAACATTAAAAGTAAGCATAATATCTAAGATATCAGAGTTGCTGCGAGTCATAGGGCAATACGTGTGCTCCGTAGGAGCAAAAGTTTGTACATTATTGTTTATTATGTAGTTATATAACACAATTCCATCTTGGTTGTTTGTCCTGCAGTTCCAATTTGCATTTTTACAATTCATATCACCTTCGATGATAGTAGGATAATCCAACCTTGCTATCTAATCTAAATACTGCGTATTGAGCGAGTTTCCAGGTGGCTTATAAATCGAAACTATGAGATATTCTACGCTTTTGCTATTCAGAATACACGCACATGGTTCTATGCTGTTAAAAATGGGTAATGCGAATTTGCAGCATTTTAGGTATCTTTTGGCAGCTATGGCGGTGCCTCCACCACGGTTATGTATTCGATCGCTTTTAAACACATCGAAGTTTGCGATCTTTAGGGAGTCAGTCGTACTGAGATGCGTCTCATTAAAAAGAATGGTATCTAAGCTATGCCTGTTGATGTAGTCTTTAATTTCAGTTACTTGACTTTTTATGCCATTACAGTTCAAGAACATAAATTTTTCATAGTTAATATGCCTAGTGTTACATGCTAAGTTGTTTTGGATGTGATTATACATGATTGTTCATATCAAGCATCTTAATGGCTTCAAGAGCCACGCTTAACTTATTCATCTGGTCATCTGCTTCTTTAAATTGCAGGTACAGAGAGTATAAATTTTTATTAAATCTATTAAAACCTTCAATATCGTTTTCGTCATTAATTTGAGAGGTTTTTCCTCCTGGCTTGGGTTTATTTCTAGTTATCTTCGGTGCGGCGGCGGCCGCGTACGTTTTGGAGTCGGTGCCTTTTTCTGATTGACTCTCAGTAGAGTGAGTATAATTTTTCGCTTTTTCAGTCATGGCGCTGGGTATGATTTTCTTATTTTCAAAGTGTTTGGGAGAACGTTCCATATTTCCAGGCCTCTCGGGGCAATCAAGACTACACGCTGCGTGCGAACCGTTACAAAGGACACACTGGGCTCCATGTTCTTTTTTGTTTTTATATGGGCATTCGAAAGATTTGTGCGATTCAGTACAGCGTACACTTCGCGGTTCGTTGTGACAAGCCTTCTGGGTATGCCCGTACGTTTAAAAGTAAAGCATTGCGTTGGTCCGGGCCTACCTTTGTAAGATTTTATAGTAACATTCATATCACATAAGTATTTAACTTGCCATATTTTCTTACCCTCGTCTTTACGGGGAGTTTCAACATAAAAAACCGGCAGCTGTGTAGCAATACCATCTCTCATTCTAGTGATGGGTTTGACTTTAATTATCGGTATTTTTTGAGCTTCTAACTCTTCTTTAATTTCGTCAGCCTCGTAATCCGTGGTGAGTCCTTTTATGACCAATCTGTTACATTTATCTAAGTTTAACAAAAAGGTGTGACACGGAATTTCCTCCTTTTCTAATTTATCCTGCACCTTTTTATAATCCAGAATTTTGAATGAGAAGACTAATGAGTATACGGCAAGTTGGTTCTTCATATTCATAAATAAGCTAAACTTATTCAATTAATAACATTTACTTACAATTACATAGCGAAAGAAAAGAAAATGCTACCAAAACATATCACGCCACATTTCTGCACGCTAGCGATAACAGCACAGGCACGAAGAAGACTAAATCACAAGAATTAGTTCACTTCACTTGGGGAAAATGTTCAGAGTTTAGTTGCAGCACTTCTATATATGAAAAAGACAAACAGTTAACATTTAATTTAAAAGTTCGTTGCATGGTTGCTGCATACCCCTCTCCCAGTGTCAACGATATCTTACAGGGAAATGAACATGACGCCCAGAACGTGTAGTCTTGGGTTGCACTTTTGTTGCAGGTTGAACTGAAGTTGTGATATCAGATGGACAATCATTTGATGGAGTATCTGGGTTAATTGTCAAATTATGTACCACAGTGCTCTGCAAACGGGGAGGTGAAGTTGGTAGTGAAGCGATTGGTTTATGCCCGTTCAGAATATAAGCTGGCTTTACACGATCAATGGATACAGGTACAGTTTTGCCATTTATGTCCAGATAAAAGACCTTCTCTGTTCTACGAACAACTAAAAACGGTGGCTAAATCACGGTGTATAAAGGTTTTGCTATCACCATGGCTCTTGGGTGGTATGGGACGAAGTGTTTGCATATGTGCACGTAAGTGGCTGACAAAATCTGTGGGGTCAATCGGTTGTTGAGCAGGAACCAGGAACTACACAGGCAGACGAATGGTGGTGCCAAAAACCAAATCTGCTGGTGTGCAACCTAAATCATCTTTCAAAGCAGCTCGGAAACCAAGAAGGATCACAGGAAGGACTTCAGTCCACCGCTCAGTGGCATGGCACTTGAGAGCAGTCTTAAGAGGTTGACGCAATTCCTCTATTAACCGATTCGACTAGGGGTGATAACTAGTCGTCCTGGATCTTTGAATATCCAAGTCGTCATAGTTAGAGAGCGAAAAACTGAAGCTTCAAACTGGCGTCCTTCGTCAGTTGTCACAGTAGAGGGCACTACCTAGAGCCCTACCTAGAGACCTAGCATGTGAAAAATGCTTCTGCAACAGTTTCAGCAGAGATATCCTTGAGTGATTGAGCTTCTGGCAATCGAGAGAAACGGTCAACTAAAGTCAAGCAATAAGAATAATCATTTGAGGGAGGGAGAGGGCCTATAAGGTCCAAATGAACATGGTCAAATCTTTGAGAAGGCTCCTTAAAACTTGCCAAAGATGCTTTTGTATGCTGATTAATTTTAGCCTTTAGACATGGGGTGCAACATTTGGTCCATTCAACTATATCGGACAACATTTTAGGCCAGACAAATCGTGACCGCACAATGTGTTGTGTTCTGCATACACCAGGGTGAGCCATGTTGTGTAATGAGGCAAAATCATCCTGGCGAAACTGAATTGGGACATAGGGACGAATTCTGCCAGTCGATCCATCACAGAAAAGATTAATGTTTGATTCCGGGAGAGTAATTTTTTAACTGCAGGGATGTGTCTGATGACAGTAACGGCTTCAAGTCATCATCTAATGTTTGTGCTATAGCTATTTTAGAATAATCAACTAATGCAAGAAGAGTTAAGGGAGCTATACGGGACATGACATCTGCAGGAATATTCTCAGGCCCTGAAAAGTGCTGTATATTAGTTGTGAATTGCGAGGTGAAATCTAAATGCCTCACCTGGCGTGGAGAGCACTTGTTATTATTTTGACGGAAAGCATATGTCAGAGGCTTATGATCAGTAAAGAGGACAAACTCTCTAGCCTCCAACATATGTCTGAAATGGCGAATGGATGCATAAGCAGGAAGGAGCTCCCGCTCATAAGCACTGTACCGACTTTCTGCTGTACGGAACTTCCTCGAGAAGAAACCTAAGGGCTGCAATTTGCAGTCCACAACCTGATGCAATGCACCACCAATGGCGTGATCAGATGCATCTATATGCAAAGTGGGGCAGTTGGAAAAAGATGGACAAGTAACGTGGCATTAGCTAGTGCTTGTTTGCATTTATTAAAAGCAGTCCAAATAATTGTTTTGTTCGATTTTTTCTTGCCAGAAGATCCCTATAAAACGTCGCTTAACAAGGCCTGGTTGTCTGCTGCATGAGGCAGAAACTTACGATAGAAATTAATTAGGCCTAGAAACTTACGCAAATTACAAATAGTTTCAGGCAACTTAAAATCTAGGACTGCTTGAATTTTATTTTACAAGTGTTTCACCCCTTCCGGGATTATATGGTGATCAAGACGGTGGCTAAATCACGGTGTATAAAGGTTTTGCTATCACCATGGCTCTTGGGTGGTATCACCATGGCTCTTGGGTGGTATCACCATGGCTCCAGCTCAGTGACACCAAACACACGTTTTGAAACATTTAACTTGAGACCGTAAGTACTCAGTCTTTGAAATATAGCATGTAAGTGCTTCTTATGCTACACTGCATCATTTGAAAAACATAGTACATCATCAAGATAAACATAACAGAATGGGAGACCCCTTAGGACCTCGTGCATAAAGCGCATGAAGGTTTGGGGTGCATTCACTAAGCCAAAACACAGAAGAGATACTCGTAGAGACCCCATGGGTTTTTCACTGCTGTTTTAGGAATGTCAGCGTCTGCAATAGGAATTTGATGAAGTGCTTTAAAAAGTCTACTTTTGAGAAAATGGATTTAACCATAGAGTGAATGAACAAAGTCTTGAAGGTATGGAATTGGATAATTATCAAATTCAGTAACAGAATTCAGCTTGCGGTAATCTCCAACCGGAAGAACTGCAGATTCCTGCTTAGGGACGACATGCAATGGTGAACTCCATGGACTCTTGGAAGGACGGATTACACTTGATCCAGGAGGAATTCGAACTCAGATTTCCCTGCTTTGTGCAGCTTGGGATGGAGTCGTCTCGGTTTTGAAGTCGCAGGTGGTCCACGGGTCAAGATATGATGCACTGTATTATGAGGAACAGTCTGCTTAATTAGAGTAGGATTTGTTATATCTGGAAACTCTGAAAGCAAGGAGTCATAATCTGAATTAACAAAAACAGTGACAATAGAAGGTTGGCTTTTGTGAGCAACATTGCCATAAGTAAACAATGAAGTTTCAGGATTTATAAGACACTGCCGTTTCAAATCAACAAGAAGATTAAAATGTTTCAAAAAGTCAGCACCGGTGATAGGAGAGGTTACATCAGCAATCACAAATGTCCATGAGAAGAATTTCCGGAGACCCAAGTCTAACTGTCTGTGCACAAATCCATATGCAGGAATTTTAGAATTATTGGCAGCAAAAAGGGCAAATGTTTCACAAAAGTTTCTCTTATCTTTAGGGAAAGGAGGTAACATTGAGATCTCACTACCAGAATCAATCAAAAATATTTGGCCAGTCTTCCCGTCGTGAAGAAATAACCGACTGGGCTTTTTGAATACTTCCGTCATCCCAGCTATGACGGAAGTTAGAGTTTTTTTTTTTTTCTTTTTTTTTTTTTTTTTTTTTGCTGTTGATTCGTGCAAGGCTTAGCACATTTGCGTGCCTTATCACCAAAACGGTTATGATAGAAACACACATTACTGGACATATTACCTTTCCTGGAACGATAGGTTGAGCGACTCTGGAACCTAGTTGTCGTCCGAGCACGGGAAAGTTCAGAAACTTGGCGTGTAAGTTCTTCAATCTGTCTGGCTGGGGTTTCAGTTGTGATGCCATTGGAATCCAAGGACGTTCCAGCTCCAGAAGTAGCACAGATTGCACTAGGTTGAACAACCTCAACTTTATGAGCTATAATTGCTAGCCGATCAATTGTTTCAGAAGAACCAGACAAAACTGTTTGGATATGGGCTGGAATCCGTTGTATCCATAAATTTTGCAAAAAGTCATCATTTAGTTGTTTCCCAGATAGCACTTTCGTTTTCCATAAGAGATGACTAGGCCGTTCATTCCCCAACTGAAGTTCAGTGAGGAGTTTTTTAATTTTCTGCTGTTCAGAATCTTCAAATTCAATGATGAGCCTCTCAGACAGTTTTTTATATTTGTCAGAGTCCGGAGGGTTTAGTACGATATCCGAGACGTGTGACAGAGTTTCTGCATATATATCCGCTATAAGAGCAGAAATTTTCGTTTCATCACTTGTATTTCGCTGTAAATGAAGGCATTGTTACACTGTGCAATCCACAACCGCACGTTAACCTTCCAGAAAGGTGGAATGCGAAGTACAACTTTCGCTACTTGGCTCTGCTGATCGGGTGGAGGCATCGCTACTATGTGGAAATAGTTTCGGAGAGCAGAAACAAAATAATCTTAATTATTCAGAAAGCGAAGTTGCCACAGTGGGATAGGCTTAACACAGCAAGGCTTAGCAAAGCATGTGACAAACTAACTTATTTTCCGTCCATAGGTCACTAATTACGGCAGGTTGGTTCTGCATATTCACAAATAACCTAAACTTATTCAATTAATGACATTTATTTACAATTACATAGCGAAAGAAAAGAACATGCTACCAAAACATATCACGCCGCGTTTCTGCACGCTAGCGATAACAGCACAGACACGAAGAAGACAAAATCACAAGAATCAGTTCACTTCACATGGGTAAAAATTTTCATAGTTTAGTTGCACCACTGCTATATATAAAAAGGACAAACAGTTAACATTTAATTTAAAAGTTCGTTCCATGGTTGCTGCAAGTACATTAATGCATAAATTTATGAAAATCGGATGAAGAGCGGAAATCAAAATAATCAGAACAAAGGATAAAAGAGGTTTTCTTAACATAATCTTTCCATTTCTTTTCTATTAAAAAAAATCTGAATTGAATATAGACCACAAATTTAATAAAAATATAAAATACTAAATCTATCAAATCAGTTCTGCATACGATCTATCAAATCCTTTTAATATCCTATCGGATTTTCTTACGGCTATTAATGCACTTGTTGATTTGAAATTATGTATGAAAAATTTACTATTAGTAATAGAATGCTTCGAGTCGCCACCAATATTTCCTTTTTTCAAGTGTTTTCCAAATTTTTCAACTTTGCGACCATGTTCTTAAGAAGAATGAAAGTTGATTTCTAGAAATTTTCTAGAAAGATCTATATGAAAGAGAAAGAAAAACTCCAAAATTATAAATTCATTCATTGAAAGCTAAATTATGAAATTAGTTCATAATTTAAATAAATATATGTAACTGTAAAACAAAAAAAATATTAAAACAGAAGAAAAATCCGCCAAAGTAAAACATAAAATTAGACAAAGAACAACTTCATGTTTGGCTTAGATTTTAATCAAGACCTTATCGATTTCGGGGGCAAACAGGTACAGATCCGTTTTAATCAGGGGCAAAAAAATCTGCTGACAGATTCCAGATTCCTGTGCTTCACATGAAGAGGGCCCTTTGTTGCTTTGTCAAATATTATAAAAACAAAAAATGTTCAACTAAATTTTTACTCCTCAAGGAAAATAACTTCGTGTCGCAACTTATGTTGTTCTAGCTTATTCAGCGTTTGAAATCTGCGTTTCCAGAAAGTAGGTCGGGCTAGTCTTATACAGGTACGCAGATGGGCCCTTCATGAAAATCGATGGATTGCCATAAGGTGCCAACGATCAATTTCAAATAAAAAAACTAATCAGTTTGCGTACTGACGCCGCAGCACCGTTATGATGTGATCTTTTTTGTCTGGCATTCATCAAAACGTGAGGCTGGCCAGTGTTATGATGGAAAACAAAACATCTCGACGATTATTCAGGTCTGGTTGCTTTGTTTCGATTTTTTTTGCTTTTAAAACTTCCATTTGGGACCAGTATTTTTCCATTTTGTTGGCGGCTCTGGTGATAAGTCATAATATACAATCCTCCCTCTCGATGTTACTACAGAAAGTTAATTTGATTTACACCAAAATGTTTTTCTTGTAACAATATTATATGAGTATCCACTTCTCATTGCAAGTAAACAGCTTTTTCCAAAAAAACAAAAAAAAAACTTTTTTTTATTTTTTTCAGCAAAGAATAGTTTGCCGAAACTCGAACTAACTAGCATATTCTGCTGTGCTAAAGCATGGAGTACTCATACTTCGTAGTAGCTTACTTACCCGATATTCATCAAATGAGCATGTAATTCAATATTTAGAATAGTTATTCTAGCTTATAATTCCTGAAATGTATAACATGGATTTTCAATAACAGATTTTGTTCATAGAGAATGGTCATCCAGAGCGAGCGTCATCTTCATGGCTAAAATTTCCATGCTTAAACTTCTCAAACTGTCCTTGAATTGTGTCAACAGAAAAAGCATTTTTTCCATATATAGCACTCATTTTTCGAGCAGTTTGATTAATATTTTTCCTTTCTTAAAATAAGAGCATAATAAATTAACTTTTGAGTTCTTCATTATTAGCGCGATATTGAAACAAAAATTATACCACAACACGCGCTAAAATTACTCAGTTTGAGCAGCAAAGACCGTATTTAAACATTCGCTTTGATCAATGGCACTCCTTATCGGCAGTAAAATAAAATAGTTAAAAGAAAGCATGCGTCATTTGGAAACCACAGAAATTTCAGGATGTCCCAGTATTACTTCTCAGAGACATATACACATAATAATATTACAAATGGGCCTAGAATTGGTCGAGTAGTAAGCTTATTGAACACTCGTAGTCAGGTTCGGGATTCGCATCCCAACGAACGGGCTCGCTGCGCGTTTCCGTGTTTTTTCCTATGTGTAACATTTATATAGGTCAATTTTCCTTAGAAAGTCTTCCAGGAATGCATCTCTCTTCTTAGGCAGCTAGCCCTGAAATGCTTTGCCATAATCAAAATAACCAAACCAATCATATTACGAATCAATTTACAGTTGCCCATAACCAGTTGAAAATTCTTATGTAAGACTTACATAGAATTTCAAAAAATAAAAGGATTCATTTCGAAACCAGTTAGAAATATAAAATATTCATAAAATCAGTAACGTAGGGCAATAATGTAAAATTTAAATCTCATGAATACATAAAAGTAAAATTAAGCACAAAAACATAATTCAAAAAGAATAAAAGTAAGGATTTATTAACTTAATAACTCTCATATGCAGGTGTTCTATGCACTATAGGTCATTAAATACATACTTTTATTTATGTTCAGTGTTATTCTCTGATTTTATTAAATTATATTTCAGAACGCCTTCCAAAATTTTTTAAAGCCCTTAAGTTTTGCGCTCTGGTGGGGCCAAATAGGTTGAATCATTTTAGCATGGGTCCTACCTGTGTTTTATACTTATAGCAATAAGCATATAACATAATTAACTATATTTCGCAAACTCATATAGTATACTGTTAACTCATAATATACCAAATACCATGCAGTCTGCTTACAAAACCCCCTGTAGTATGCAGATAGGTGGAAAAGGAGGCAGTACAAATCACCGGAGCCCAGTTCTCGAAGAGCCCCACTTCAACTCCCTTTTTAAAAATAAAATCGCATAAAACTGAAGTATGATGTCATTTCTCTTTTATACATAAAGTTAAATTAATTAATAAGCAAGAAAATTGGAACATCAAGTTAAATTTATTAATATGTAGAAAAAAAAACTTTCGCAAAACGTTTTTGCAGTCTATACCTAATTATGGAGCTTTTTGCGATTAGTTTATATCTATTTATCTTAATAATTTAATTACTACCAAGGGATGATTTTCTTACATTATAGTTAAGAATTGGCCCCACAATCACCACCAAGCCCTGCAGATTCCCTCTAAACTGGCATAATGGTTTTCCCCAGGCGAAACATTACAGTAACTCTACCATTATGTTCCACGCATGAACAACTGAAAAAAAAAAACAGTTGCAAAGCGCATTTAAGCTGAAATTAAATGTCTCAAAAGCTATTGATATACAAATTGTTACGAATATTGGATCTATGTAAATAATTTTAGTGATTTTGTAGTATCTTGTATAATATATAATGTATAATGAAAGCTTGAAAAACGAAGCTGTGATGGAAAAATAGTGCTACAGGGGCAAGACCATTCAATATTGAGGTAAATTGCTATCTCGCTAAATTGGAGAGATATCACCGAGCTGGCGATAGTTTTGGCGATTACTTTTTACTTTTTCTCACCAAATTTCGATAGAAATTGTCAAAAGTCGTCAAACTTTGGACCACATGGCAAAGTTTTAGTCCGGACCCTGTATAACTATAATTGGTACTGCAACTGAATAAGTGTAAGAGGCACCTATAAGTAACTGTAACCGTATATGTTCCTTCCATGTAACTTATATTTCTTCCCTTATAACCGTATATGTCTTCCCTTAATTAGCCTTTCAGATGCGCTTTGCATTTTGTTGTCTTTAACGTACTTACTAGTTTGAAGTGTAAATACTAATTGTGCTCTGTGATACTGAGAAGAGCTATATGAATGCATCTGTGGAAAGTTCCCAAACTGTAAAGTATTTCTTTTTGAAAAATAAATTTTATCAAGCTATCGTCGGTTTTGTGTGCGTCCAACAAAGTTTAGTGTTAGGAGTGGGCTGAATGCCGGTGACAAGAGTGACATAGGAGCGACTCAGATAGCTGCCGACTTCTTTTGCTGCATTCCAAAAAACGAGGGAAGAGGCCGTCAATTTCGTTAAAGAAGAGATGGTGTCGGGCCAATAAAAGATTTAACGAGCCGTCGAGTCCGTTAAAGCGACGTTAAGACAGAGACGAAAGCTGTTCAAAAAAAAGATGAAAGAGTTCGTCAAAAATCAGTTCAAGAAAAGCTTGAATTAGATCAAAAGGAAATAAAAAGAGAAATTATCTCCATGGCATAAAACAAATTTGATGCTATGGAATGACAGAATAGACACAGTTGAAATAAATTTAGAGAAATTGGACAAAAAGTTTCTCCTGCCGAGCAACAATTTGCAGAAAGAGTTTCTTCAAACAACAAATCAAAGAGAAAGTTTCTGCTGTCAAACAACAAGTCGATTATAGAAATTTCTGCTCTCACTAAAGAAGTAGCAGCTTAAAGGCATTCATAACGACAGTAAGAATGAATTATAAATGTTTTAAAGTTTTACCCATTCCTTCTCGATCATGTCTAAAGCCTTCCACTTATGACGGAAAGACTTTCTGTTGAGTGTATAAGATTCAGTTCTCTATAGCAGCGAACACAAATGCATAGGATTCCCTAGCTAAGGCCTGCCATCTCAAGGCCTCTTTGAGACTGTACACAATGTATATCTTTCAAATTCTGCCCGAAAACCAGTAGGTAGACTTTGAATATCTATTCGGCACATTGGAGCTGAGCTTTGGCGAGAAGTGTTTAAAACACTATAGAAGTCTTCAGTAAAATTCTCACCACCAAAAGCCCACGTAAACACTCCAGGACCTCACCACGAATGTTGAAAGGCTGTCTCATTTCATTTTCGGACTTCTGGACATAAGCAAGAAAAAATCTTGTGTTTACAGTATTTCATCAATGGCATGTAGGACGCTAAGATACATAAAGCGTTGCAAATGGCGGATGTCAAAGATCTAAAAAACACTTTATATGCCATGAAATTCGAGACAGCCCAGCAAGCAAACCGTTGAGACTACCACCCAATTAAAGCTGCTCTTGTCCAGGAGTCATTAAATCAAGTGACTGTTCGTCTAAATAATTTAACCAGGCAAGTCTATGCCTTAAGGCCGAATAGGAGTGGCAAGAAGCCGACGCCAATATGCCAGAACTGCAGTGGTGAAAGCAAAGTAAGAAAGAACTTCAGAATACCCCAATGTATGAGAGTTAAGACCACACCCCAGCAACGAGGCAGGAAACAAATCGGAAGCCATCTCGTCGAGCGGAACTTGCCAGATATTGAGAAGCCGCATTTTAAAACAGATTTCTGCAATAAGGGGCAGCAATAATAGACCTTTCATCCTGGAACATATCATTGGATTTCCTTCCAATGTGACGATCGATTCTGAAACCAATGGTGCCTTTATCCGACAAGATTTAGCTCAATGATTGGAAGATAAGCACTTCTCCATGCCGTCCTGCGTTACCCTCCAGACTGTATCCGGGAATAAAATCAACGTCGATGGAAAATTAAACGTTAACATCACGTTGGAAATTACTGCGTACCATCACACGGCATATGTAGCAAACGTTACCCACCCTTGCATAATCGGATGACACTTTCTACGGAAAGACAATTTTTCCTTAGACTTTAAAAATAACGAATTTCATTCTGCCTCTGAGGACATAACCCTATTCGGAATTAATGATGAATGAGTTCAATCTGTCTAATGCATGCAACGAATTTGCTAGCAATAATGCCGAACATAATTCTGGACGTGGCAGAGATTAGGTTTTCAGATGTGAAACCTTTGTTTTAGAGGTAAGAAACGTTTGTTTCTGAACTTTCTGAAATATGTCTCACGTAAATCACGCTGCAATAAGCCCTTTCAGAAGCATCACAGAATGCATGAATTTCTACACATCTAAGTTTTCAATACACATCTAAGTATTTTTAGTTTTGGGATTCGAGGAAGTTCATTGCGAAAGGATATCCATCTCTTTCTCATGTCTTCTTGAATGGACTGACCCAATTTAATTTTTTCCCCATAGTTCTTGAAGTAAGATTTTTATAAATATCATACAAGGGAATATGAATCCCAAGGGTTCGAAGACACGCGAAACTTCTGAAAAAATTTCTCTTTTTGAAAATGCCAATTTGTCTTCGATTGGTGGAACTGTGAAATGAAAAGAGTCATCTTATGTATTCCATTTAATACCAAGGACATTAACTTCTTCATCTGAATCGACGTGCATCAGATCTTTTCCCCCCTCACCCGATGGTTCTTTAAATACTGATGGAACATTAGAATGCCATTTTCGAAGGTTGAATCCACTTCTCTTCATCATATTATTTAATTCATTCACTAGCTCTAGAGCTTCTTGCTCTGCTGAAGCACCACTCAGAAGATCATCAATATAGAAATCATTAAGGGTAGCATTTGAAGCCAAAGGAAAATTATTTTTCTCATCTAACGCCAATTGCTTCATAGCTCTTGTGTACAAGAATGGTTCTGATGTTGTGCCATAGGTGACTGTGAGTAATCTATATTCTCTAAATGGCTCTTTAGGACTTCCTCTCCAAAGAATTCTTTGCCAATCAGTATCCTCAGAATTAACCTTGACTTGACAAAACAATTTTTTATATCGGCACTCACCGCAATTTGAAAATTTCTAGAACGAATAAGGATAGGGAATAACTCATTCGGTATTCGCGAGGATATCATTAGAACATCATTCAACGATTGTCCAGATGATGATTTGGAAGAACCATCGAAGACAACTCTCAGCCTTGTTAGAGTGGTCGAATCACGAAGAAAAGCGAAATGAGGAAGGTAGTATGCATTTGTTTTCGTATATTCAGATCGTGGAATCAATTCTACATGTCCTAATGATAGATATTCACGCATAATGTATTTATATTGCTCGTATTTTTTACTGTTGAAAGATAAGGAATTCTCCAAGTATTTCAATATGCGGAGGGCAGATGTCTTGGAATCACCGAGTTCAGAAGGTGAGGTATGGAAGGGCAACCTCACGACATATCTTCCATCAGTATCTCTAGAATACGTAGATTTAAAGTGCTCTTCACAAGCTTTTTCATCACGACTTAAGGAGCTTACGACAGGTACCTTGTCTAGTTCCCAAAATTTATTTAACAATTTATCACTGACTAATTGAATGTTATTAATCTGAACAGTTGAATTTTTCTCACATAAGGGAATCTTGCTTTCAATTAACCATCCTAATTGAGACCGAACTGTAAATAGCTTTCAATCTCCCAATGAAAGTGTCTGGTTTTTAAGCATTGGAAGTGCTATATCCACACCAAGAAGAATATCAACGCTTCTAGCCTTGTAAAAGTTTGGATCCGGTAAGGTAAGATCAGTGAACTGTTCGGAACAAGAAAAGATTTGACGAAAAATGCGGATTAAAAATAATTTGAGAAACACCATTTGATGCACCCAAACATGAAATTATTACATTTGTTTTCTTTTTTGACAAACTCAATCTTTCTAGGCAATCATTTGTTATTAATAATAGTAGAATTTGGCCTTATAAGTAATTTAAAACTATTAAATAATAGTATTAAAGTATAGTGCCAAAATCTTTAGTGGAAAGAAAATGTATTAGGAGAATAATCTGTAAATTTATACAATTTTTACATTAGATTATCTGAATCTGCCATCCACTTTATACCGTTCCATTGGGCTTTAAGCATAAAATTTCATTATCCAAAACAAATTATCTAAAAATTGGTAAGGCTAATGCCAGCTTTTTTTAAGGTATTTTTAATTATTTTATGAGGAATTTGGTTATTTTTCAAAATTGTGACGAAGTAAAGTGTTTCTTCTTGTAAGTGTTCTGTAGTATATATATTCTTTTTATTCTAAGTACCTGAGAAAAAATTGTGTTAATGATGATTCTTTTGGAAATATTAGAATTCCAGTTGGTCAACTTTAGTGTAGAAAAAGTGAATTCTCTCCTCTTATCGCAGACTTTAATAAAATTGTAATTAATAATATTTAGCTCAAGGTATACTACATTATTTTGCACGGTATTTGTATTATTTAGTTTTAAGCAAGTTGGGTAGATATTAGCAGCTTCTATTTTGTTATGGTTGTTAAAGGCTATGATATCATCAATGTAGCGATATATGTGTTGGTAAAATTTATGTTCTTCTTTGTTTAGTGAACGGACAAAGGTCAATTCTTTTGTGAAAAGGAATAATTCACACACAGCGCTCGAAAAATCCATCCCCCCCATTGGGATCCCTTGAATTTGTTTGAAGATGCTATTGTTAAAGAGAATAAAATTATTGAAAAGCACGCTCGAAAGATAAAGTTGCCATTTTTCGTTATCAATTATTGTCGAAATCTGTGGAATTATATCTGGTAGAGCAAGTAAGCTGGTATAAATTTCTTCAAGTGGTAAGGTAGTATAAAGGTTCTCGAAATCGTAGCATTGTATATGGTCTATTTGAAGTGAATTAATTGTCTTAATCACGAGCTAGTTACTTGAAATCATCCAGTTGCAATGCAGATCCTTAAAATCATAGTTATTAATCAAGTCACGTATTAAACGAAGTTTTTTTGCAAAAAGATAATCTATTTCTTTAAGATAACTTTTGGTACTATTGGCTATAAACCTGAATTTAATAGGAGACTTATGAAATTTCGGAAGCGCATAGAGATTAACAAATCTGTTATTATAGTTCCGGGGATGTATCTTAAGTCTTTTATGTAGTGCGTTAAATTTATTGATAAGAATTTTGGTGTTGGTAGTAATTTTTTGGTAAGTGCTTTGTTTTTCAATTATATATATATATCAAAATCTGTATAACTTAAGCGTACATTTATTTGCTATATAAGATCAATAAATGGGCCGTTTTGAATTAGGAAAAAGACAGTAGGAAGGAAGAAAAATGAAACAGAATATACAGCAAAAAATTATTACAATTTTAATTGTTAAAAAAATAAAATAATAGTAAGTTACACATTTTATAATAGAAACATTTAGAAGAATAAGCAAATAGAAAAAATTATTTTATTTAAAATACGTAAAATACCTTGTTATATATAAATCATGTATATTTCACACAAACTTATAAGGTATTTCTCCCGCCTTCTTAGCATGCCTTCGTGGTATGGTGGTCTGCACGCTGGGCGCGTATTCCAGAAGTACGTGGTTCGATTTCCGGCAAAGGCTTTGCTTATTTATCACATCTCCTGCTTCCAAAATACCTAATGTCTCTACAGTGGCGCCCGAACTAAAAGGGTGGTGGATGATGATTTTCCACACCCAGGATTTGGCGATTGGGTCCCCTAAAAACCCCAGTCGCCCTTTAAAACGATGGAGTATATAAGGTATTTCTCCCGCCTTCCTTGAATGCCTTCGTGGTGTGGTGATCTGCACGCTGGGCGCGTATTCCAGAGGACAGTGGTTCGATTCCCGACAAAGGCTTTGCTCATCTTTCACATCTCCTACTTCCAAAATTCCTAATGTTTCTGCAAACTTATTGAATATTAGCTAATATATGTAAATATTTAATTTTATCAGCGATTTCATTGTAGTTTCTTACATAATTCGCGATTACCAAACGAAAGTTTTTTTTTTTTTTTTTTTTTTTTTTTTTTTTTTTAAACTTTAGTACGCCCTGTATTTACAACAGCTAGTAATAAACGTTGACAGGCTAAATCTTTTTTCAGTCCATCAAACAAAAACCACATACTAGAATCGCTACAATTAAATAATGAATTTAGTACCTTATGAAAGCTTTCGTAATAATTTGTTGTTTTAGGAAATTTTTCGAAGGCTGCTTCATAATGATTCCGCACTTCGATTGGAAACTGTGGTCTTCTAGAACTTTTTTGGCTCCAAGCTTAAATAACTACATTCAAACATCAATTTCTATAGATACACATCAAAAGTATGCAAAAATAGAATAAATAAAAAACAAAAATAAACTATTTGCAGTTACAGGGGGGGAAATGTTGTACAGGGGGCAGTGGTATAAAATATTACTGTACATGCAAAGTTTTACTATAGTTTTTCATCCTTTTATATACCGCCCCTGAAAAGGTTAATATGAGCATTTGTCTAATAATTTTTCAAATGATCAAATCATTTTTCTTTAAAAAATTCAAGTAGGCGTACGATGTTCAAATCGATTAATTTATTTATTGATTAATGTAAGGATATTTATATGTATTTTATTTATCAGTGGGCTTATTTCCATGTGAGTATACATCTATGTGAGCTTTTTCCCGTGTGAGCATATTTCTAAGTGAGCATTTTTCCATGTGAGTATTTTTCTGTGTGGGCTTTTTTCCTGTGAGCATTTATACCTGTGAGCATTATTCTGTGAGCATTATTCCTGTGGGCTTTTTTCCTGTGGAATTTTTTCCTAGAACCGCTCATTTTATACCTGAAACGTGATTTATATATTAAAAATCAAGCTACCTTACATTTATAAATGATAATTTTTTCGAGTCAGTATGAATGAAATTTTATTTTTGACTTAATTTTCAATTTGATTATCCCATTTGGAAACATTGGCCTATAAAATATCAAATGGAAAAATAATATTATTAAATATGCCTCAAACTTCAACTAAAGCTATCTAATTGGTAACGGTTTTACCTTTTACACTTGGTGCTTTATTTTCTTCATAGTCTGCAGGAAAAGGTTTTCTGCAAACAGCTTCGCTCCTATAAAAGAAAAATATGCACTCACTTGTTAGTCTTGTATTCCAAAACAGAAAATTTTGAAGTGCATAAATTCTTTTAACTGAATTATTTAATAGCTTACATTTAACAAAAGAGAGCATTTCAATGTATAGGAAACGTATATGTGTAACAGAAATGAGCATAAATGTCTGCCAGTTTCTTGCTAAACGTTTTATAAGGTATTTCTCCCACCTTCTTGGCATACCTTCGTAGTGTGGTGGTCTGCACGCTGGGCGCGTAATTGAGAGGTCCGTGGTTCGATTCCCAGCGAAAGCGTTCCATATTTTTCGTCTTACCTGCTTCCAAAAATAGCCTGGTGTCTGTACATTGGCGCCCGAACTAAAAGGATGTTGGATAATGATTCTCCTCACTCAGGATTTGCGCGATTGGGTCCCCTAGAAATCCCAGTCGCTCTTTAAAAAGGGGAGTATATAAGGTATTTCTCCCACCTTCTTGGCATGCCTTTATAGTGTGGTGGTCTGCACGCTGGGCGCGTATTCCAGAGGTCCGTGGTTCGATTGTCGGCGAAGGCGTTGCAAATTTTTCATTTCTCTTGCTCCCAAAAAAATACTTAATGTCTCTATAGTTTAATAAAGCATTCCAAAACCTCTTTTTCTTTGAAGCAGCTTTTATGTAAATTTTGCATTTTTTTTACGGATAATTTTTATTTTTTTTAATTATCTATAATATATTTAAACGAAAAATTCTTGAATGAGCAAAAGGGATAGTACAAGTTCTAGAATACTTAAATATGCAAATCAAAATGATTTGTTTCAATTATCAAAACATTTACAAAAAGAATCCCATTCTTTACGAAAATTACTCAAGGAATCTTAATCTTCCAAAAAATTTTTAAATAAAACTTATATTTAGCAAAAACCAAACAAAAAAAATCTTCCCATCCAAGAAAAATTATCAGGTTCAGTGTTCCTCCTTACTTGCTTCGGGAACATTACATGACCTGACTCGGAACAGGGAGCTTACTAAAGCTATGTTCAATAAATGTGGGAAGTAGACAAAACACACAGGAAGGGTATACGAAACCCTTTATTTTTCTCTCTTTACAATGATTTCCGGACTTCGGAATACAGAGACCAACCACTTGTGTCGTAAGAATATAAAAATATTAACTAAACTCTAACTAAACTTAAATTTGGATTAATCAAACAAGTGCCTACTCCAAGATTGGCCGTATGTTAGCAAAAAGCCGTATGTAGTACAGAGAACTGCTAACACTACGATACGTTTAAAATTATCAAGAGGATTAAACCTCTGGCCTTGAAGGCAACCAGCAACCGAGTAAAACTACTATGGCAAGCGGCCTGCTTCTAATAGCTCCTTCCTCTCTCTTGCTTGGCAAAAAGCCACAGCTTAAGTACTTGGCGTTCACAAGACAAATTTGCGTAAATAAGTTAAAGCTTTTAATTCTGGCCGGAAGTAGAAAATAAGAAGTGATAGTAAAGATTTAAAATAAAATAAACGTTAGTAAAACTTAAGATCCTTACATACTTACCGCCAGAGTTAATTAGTTTGAAACTGAGGTCTAAAACGACCTTGTTGAAAACTTTTAGCTCTAGAATCTAACGCGAGGCCAATCTTTTACAAACATTTCTCACTAGAAACTAGAAATTTAAAAAAAAAAAGTCGTTTTCACATTATCAACTCCATGGACAATTACTTTTCATCTGTACTGCATTAAACAGGAGTTCTTAGTTGAAATCTGGTTCCTTTCAGAGATCTGGAAGGAAAAGTAGTTTAATGAAATGTTACACAATTAAATGGCAAGTAACATGAATACTTATATTTCTCTTAACATTCTTATTTCATACATGACGTTATTTAATTCTCTCCCCGTGCTCTCTGACATGTGTTGTAAAAGAAAACACCAAACATGAATGTGTTTATGTACAAGTGTTCAACACTACCGCCTGCAATCAAAACACTAACGTGTTAAAATTCAACATAACAAGACCTCATAACACACCTTATATTCATCTCTAAACCCTGAGGTACTATTCTGACAGTGGCTAACTCTGAAGTGTAGCGTCAGAGAGCCTAACTACATTCATTCAACCTTTAACACATATTCACAATAATTTTCTCTTTTTACAGTCACACGAATAAGTTAAAAATTTTTAGCATTACTTTCACTTTTAACATATCACAGTATTTCTTAACGTTTAACATAACAGTTCACATTGTATAAAGGACATATTAACATGCCGTTAATTTTTACGCATTTTAAAACATACATTAGTAGTACATTGTTAACTTCTATTCTTTTCCAAGCAAGTGCCAATTCTTCTACATTGAAATACTACATTTCAAAAGTCTTTCAGACTAAAACTTCTTATTTGCCAGAATCTTTTAAATAAAATTTTATACAATAACTTTTACAATATTCAAGTATTTACACAGTCCTATTATATATTAATTTTAGTTTTACTCGCGAGTAATTGAAAAACATAATACCAAAATAGGTAACAACTCATTTCTCGCCTTTTTGGCGATAAAGGTAGACCTCACATGAGGTAAAACGTCTTGAATTCTGCCACTTGCAGTAAGAATGAAAGATTAACTTAAGGTTGCAAAGTAACATAAAGTTTTACTTATCTTTGTGATATTCGGACATTCTTTTTTCTGCCCAGTCCTGGAAGGTGGCGAAGATTAGCGTTCGGTTTATCTTCCTTCTTGTGCGGGCTCGCCCTTCAGTTCCTTCCTCTATGAGCTTTCTTTTCCTTCCAGTTCGGTCACCCTTGAAGACCTTCTTTTTCGCCTCTGCCTGTGGTCTTGGCCGTTTGATGGCAGCTGGTCTTGGCGGAACCGGGACACTTCTCTCTCGTTCCTGCTTGGATCTCGTTGCTGGCCGTTCAGATTTTCCTTGTAACTTTTCCTCCGCCGCTGGTGGCCCTTCCGCAGTTCGGCGACATTTGCTGCGGAGAGTTCTGTCGGATGAGTAGATCTTCCGTTTTAGAGCCGGGTTATAGTTGCCGTCATTTCTCCTGGTCCTCTTCACATGCGTCGTCCTTCTCCCTTCTTCATTCTGGGGGTGGTCGTGCTCTCTATTTTCTGGTCGGTGGAACGGCTTCTTTTTCTTGTTACCTTCAATTTTCCAACGGGGAAACTTTCTTTTCAATTGCTCCTGCCTCCTAATGGCTTGCCCTTGTGCTTGTCGTTGTTCCACCTCTGTAGCTTGTGCCTGCAGTGCCTGCCGTGCCGGATCCTGCAAAAGATCTTTAAATATTTGCATTTTATTACGGTCATAGTATGGTTTTATCTGGTCAATGCTTGCGGAGCATGTTTCACCATTCCTGGCTTTTAACACCACTACAGCCTGAGTTATTTTTTATATGACATATGGTCCTTCAAATCGTGGAAAAAATTTGGCGGTTTTATCTTCTGGTGCTGAAGAAAGTGAATGCTTAATTTTTAATACTTCATCTCCTACGTTATAAGTTACTTCCCGTCGTTTCAAATCGTAATAAAGTTTTTGTTTTCTCTGTGCTACTTCAGTGTTATTTTTTGCTTCTTTAATTAATTTTTCTATATCACCCATTTTAAATTCTGGGGCTCTTTGTTGAACATAAAATAATTTATCTAACGGCGTTATAATCTTTCTGCCTAAAAATAACTCAACAGGAATTTTGCCCGTTGTATCATGTTTTGCGGTTCTAAGGGCGAAAGCTAATTCATTGACATAGTTATCCCAGCTTTTATGAAAATTTTTAACATAACTACGGATAATTTTCACTATATTTCTATTGACTCGTTCCGCTATATTTGATTGCGGCCGATACGGGACCATTTTTAAATGACGTATGCCCAGTGTTTGGCACATGTCTTCATATATATTACTTACAAATTGAGGATCATTATCCGATATAACTTTTAGGGGCGCCCCGTATTTTAAAATATATTTATTTAAAATAGAATCAGTAACTAATTTCGCGGAGGCTCGTTTTAAGGGAACAATTTCGGTCCACTTACTAAAATGATGAACCATAACAAGGAGATACCGACTTTTATTTAACTGACTTTTTGGGAAAGGGCCCAATAAATCGATGCCAATTATTTCATTTGGAAATTCGGATTTAATACTATTTAGAAACCCGGCCGGGCGGAAATTAATATAATTAACTGCTTGACATGTTGGGCAGGACTGGACATACGCCCTTGTTAACTTTTGCAGTTCAGGAAAATAGACTGCTTCGCGTACGCGTTGGATAGTTTTTCGAATACCAGCATGAGAAGCTAAAGGGCTGTCATGGAGCTCCTGCAGGATATTTAATCTAAGACTAGCTGGGATAACAGGTCGAAATTCGTTGTTGGAATTTGTAGTTTTTGTATAAAATAATAGACCATCTATTAGTTCGTAATGGGCCGCCCTATTTCTTATCGCCACAATATCTTGGTGGCTAAAATTTTCAGGATCCTTTAAATACTCATAAATGTTTCTAAACTCAGGATCCTTACCCAGTTCGGTTATTACAGTTTCTCGGGAATTTATTGTACATGCTGTGAGCATTGCCACCTTTACAGTATTACCTTCTTCATCTATTTTTACTCTGGATAGAGCATCTGCTACGATATTTTCCTTTCCGGGGGTGTGCTTGATTACCAGATTATACTCTTGTAACTTGAGTGCCCATCTTATTAACCTTGGGGATAAGTTTTTCCCTGAGTACAATCTAGTTACCGCCGCATGATCAGAATACACTGTTATTGGCTCCCTTCCAAAATAGACTCGGAACTTTTGCACTGCTAACAGAACTGCAAGTGCCTCTCTCTCGGTCGCGGAATAATTTCTTTGTGTTTGATTTAAAGTTCGACTAAAAAATGCCACGGGCTGCTGATTTTGCGAATGTACCGCTCCTACCGCATAATCCGTAGCATCCGCTGAAATTTCTAAATTCTCATCATTTTCAGGAAATTTCAAAACAGGGGCTTGCGTTAATGCTTGCTTTAATTTTTCGAAAGCACTATTGGCTTCGGCCGTCCACGAGAATCTTGCCTTTTTCCTTTTTAATTTTAACAATGGTTCAGCAATAGCTGCAAAATCTTTTATAAAGGACCTATAATATGAACAAAGTCCTAGAAAAGAAGAGAGCTTCTTCGCCGTATTTGGCGGCGGATACTTTTGCACAGTGATTATTTTTGATTCGTCTGTCTCCATTCCTTTTTGAGATATTTTGTAGCCTAAGTATTTTAATTCAGGGGCTGCAAATTTGCACTTTTCGACATTAACTTTTAGACCGGCCTCATTTAATAATGAAAACACCTGTCTTAAATCCTGTACATGTTGGTCCAGATTATCACTAGTAATAATGATATCGTCTAAATAGATAAATGTGGACTTTCCAAGAACAGGCCTTAGCACAATGTCCATACATCGCTGAAATGTTGCCGGTGCCCCTGAAAGGCCTTTAAACTTTGGATTAATAAACAAACGGCATACGCAGGAATGCACAAGTGCCAGACTTGGTTATAAAAGCAGTCTTAGGCACGTCTTCCGGTCTAACCCCTATTTGAAAATAACCAGTCGTTAAGTCTAAAGTAGTCACGTATTTGGTAGACGTTATGTTCCTTAGAATTTCTTCAATAATAGGTAACGGATATACCGGATATTTAGTCATGGAGTTTAATTTACGATAGTCAATCGCAAAACGCCACCTTTTTGGATGTGTTACTGGATAGTCATTGTTTTTCTTACATAAAACAACCGGGCTAGCATAACTACTTCAGATGGGCGTTATGATCTTTTTACGTAACATATCTCTAATGTGCCACTCTATAATTTTTTCTTTATTCTTATCATACCGGTATGGTTTGTGGCGAACTGGCAGTGAATCTCCGGTGTCAATACTATGGTTAGTAACTTGAGTAAATCCTGGAATATCACTAAATAAGGAAGCAAATTCACTTACCACTTGTCGGATTTTTTGTTGCTCTTTCTTAGGCAGGTGGTCAAGGTTTAACATTGGTGGTTCTGTTTTCTCTTCTCGAACTGGTTTCATCGTCAGCTTAAGGGACGCTTCGTTAAAATCCAGTGTTGCTTCTGCCTCTGAAAGAAAATCTATTCCTAAGATGATATGTGCTTGCAGATTCTTTACTATAAAAAACATAATCTTTACTTGTTCGTACTTGATACGATCGTATAGCGGTAATTTACCTATACACTTGCATCTTTCTCCCTGCGCAGCTAACACTGTCGTATTATCCGAATTATATATGCGATATTTACGAAAATACTTCCTAAAAAAATCTTCTGCCACACAGGAACACTGCGCGCCTGTATCCAGGAGTGCGGTGGCTGGGATGTTATTCACCAACACTTCAATCTTTGGAAGAGTCAAATTTTTCACCATCACTGTATTTAACTTGAAGGAAGAGGGGTTTTCTTGGCCTTCGGATTTCCGCACCCTCCCGTCAGCAGAAATCCGTTTTAGTTTAAATAGTGTTTTTTCCTTTCCATGCTTTCCTTCTTTTTCCACTGGCCTTCAGACTTTTTTCCTGAATTGCTATTGAACTGTCGACGTTCGCCGGCTGTTTTTGGATACTCGGGTTTCCTTGCCCACTGATTCGCTTTGCTTCCGTAGCCGTGTGCTTGACTTTGCTGTGGTCTTGGCGCACCAAATTGGTTTCGTTGCTCATATTGGCGTCTTCTTTCAATGTCCGCCGTTCTTCTACTTTCAAACTGGATTGCTAGCTCAAATAACTTTTCCAGTGTAGTCGGATTCCTTAATTCTATAAAGTCTTGTACTTGGGGAAGTAACCTCGGCAAATCACTTGAATTATCTCAGGATCAGGACGGTTTCCATACAAGAGTTTGAAGACGTGAATCGTTCTTAAAATAAAGCTTGAGAGATTTTCGATTCTTTGCTGATATATGCTGAAAAGTTCCGTTTCTAATTTCGCACGACCCCTTACGACAGGGAAGGCTTTTACTAGGGCAGTCTTGAAATTTTCGTATGTATAGGTGGGACTTCCCGCTTGACCCAAGAGACTTCTGCCTATACATTTGAACCAATTAAGCGCTTGGCCCCTCAAAGCGATTGTAGCTAAGGTGACTTTCTGGAACTCATGCACGGGATACATCATGAAGTGGTCCTCCAATTTTTCCAAAAAACTGGTTACCGGTGAGTTTCCATTAAATGTTGCTTCTGGTTTCATCGAGGCGCGCATGGTCTGGACGATGTAACCAAATCCTTCCAGGGCGGCAGCTGGCATTTCTGGATTCTGAGCCGCTTCTGCAGGCAGCACAGGTTCTTCTTGAAACTCGGCCATGGTTATTCTTCTTCGTCGGGAGCCACTATCAGGTTCAGTGTTCCTCCTTACTTGCTTCGGGAACATTACATGACCTGACTCGGAACAGGGAGCTTACTAAAGCTATGTTCAATAAATGTGGGACGTAGACAAAACACACAGGAAGGGTATACGAAACACCTTTATTTTTCTCTCTTTACAATGATTTCCGGACTTCGGAATACAGAGACCAACCACTTGTGGTCTGAACGTAAGAATATAGAAAATATTAACTAAACTCTAACTAGACTTAACTTTGGATTAATAAACAAGTGGCTACTTGAATATTGGCCGTATATTAACAGAAAGGCCGTATGTAGTACAGAGAACTGTTAACACTACGATACGTTTAAAATTATCAAGAGGATTAAACCTCTGGTCTTGAAGGCAACCAGCAACCGAGTAAAACTGCTAAGGCAAGCGGCCTGCTTCTACTAACTCCTTCCTCCCTCTTGCTTGGCAAAAAGCCACAACTTAAGTACTTGGCGTTCGCAAGACAAATTTGCATAAATAAGTTAAAGCTTTTAATTCTGGCCGGAAGTAGAAAATAAGAAGTGATAGTAAAGATTTAAAATAAAATAAATGTTAGTAAAACTTAAGATCCTTACAAAATATCTTACCATCCAAAAAAAATTCTCAAAAGTCGATTAGACTTCCTTGAAACTTTCTACATTGATTAAAATTTGATACTTTTGGTTGATTGTTCTGAATTCAGCTTCTACTTGCTGAAACGTTTTTCACATACCTGAAGTTATTTTGTGTTCCATTTTAGTTTTCTCACAATGGATAAAATCGAGCAGGGCTTAATCTCTAAAATCTTCTAAATGGCATAGGGCAGGGCTTAATTTCTAAAATTAGAATTGCCCTATGGAAATGAATTAGAATGCTCTATAGTTCGTCAGAAAAGACGAACCGAAATAAATAAATGAAATAATAATTCATTAAGATATTAAAATAATTAATAATTTAAATACTAAAATAATTCAAATTAAAATTTTATAAAATATAAAGATTTAAATGAAAATTTATTGAATTAAATTAATGGTAAATAATTAAATAACAAAATACGAGACTTCGTTTCGTTTGGAGCTCCAACTGGACTTTCACTTAAAAATTATTACTAGATTGCACTTTCACTTGAAAAATAAGAATTTCAACCCTGAATATACAGTTATTTACTATTTCAAGGAAAGGTAGAATCTAAGATCATTCTTTTGCCAGCACATCAATGAAAAATGTAAAAGAGTTTAGGCATCGTTATTGATAATAGACAAAATGCTAAAACAAGTATCAGAGTATGGGAAAAAAATTAACGGAGTTGTGGTTGGTATAATGAAGTAAAATTTCAACGAGAAAATTTCGGTTTAACGGATAGGAGTTAAACACTTCCCGACCTCGATTTTCCAGCCAATAATTTGAACTGTAAAGCAAAATGTGATCAATTTCCCTGATTGCGAGGAATCAGTTATGCCCCATATCTGGTGACCGAAAAGTCTGCAGGTGCCCTTTTCCATAGGCACAGTGGCGTATGCAAGGGATGCAGCTACACAGAGGCCCTTAGATGTCCTGCTGAACTAGATTTACATGCTTAACTTTTAAATTCAGAAAGGAAATAGAAACAGGCTGGGATTTTTGCTTTCCAAATACATTCTTTTGCAAAAACATCGAAGCACCATGAAGAAAGCGGTTGTTTTTGATGAAATTGAGATCATACACGGATAAAAAAATGATTAAAATATCAAGGTCATAGTACCTGTTCAAGACTCACAATCACCCACTGAGTGTTCAAATTAGTAGTTGATCGAATCGCCTCTGGCGGCAATGCATGCTTGAATTCGTCGAGGCAAGGAGTGGCAGAGGTTCCTAATGTCATCCTGCCAGGCATTCATCAGTTGTCGCTATAGATCTGCTATATTTTGCGGTGCCCGAATCTGGCGGAAGATAATATCACAGATATGCTCGATTGGTGAAACGTCTGGTGACCTTGCTGGCCAAGGAAGAGTATCAACCGCACGGAAACAGTCCAGAGATATGCGATCGGTATGTGACCAGGCATTGTCTTGTTGGAAAATGGCCTCAGGATGACGTGCCATGAAGGGTAGTGCAACCGGCCGCAGGATGGTATCAACATATCGTTGAACTGTTAAAGATGTACGGAGGATGACTACAGATGACTTGCTGTCATAAGAAATAGCGCCCTACACCATCACACCAGGGGTTATGGCTGTATGCCTTTGTAAAATAAAGGCTGATTGAGACCGGTGGCCCCGTCCTCTCCAGACACGATCACGGTGGTCTTCTACTTCAAGAGTGAAGCGGGATTCATCGCTGAACACTATACGATGCCAGTCTGATGGCAGCCATGATGATCGACTGCGACACCACTCCAGACTATTCTGCCGATGTTGTAGGTTCAAAGGCAAAAGTCTTAAACGCCTCTGTGAGGATAACTCCGCCTCAGACAAGCGCCGTGAGATGGTGGACGGTACCACGGGAGGTATAGACATGGCTATAGTACGTTGAATAGTCGACAATGATACCGTTGGTGCGGTTCGGGCCTGGCGAGCAATCATCCTATCTTGCCTCGCATTTGTGCTCCTTGGCCTCTCAGAGCCTTCATTTCGTCGGCAATTTCTTTGTAGCAAAAGTTGCTGCCAACATCTTTGCACAGTAGTGTCTGTACGCTGCAAGTGGCGGCCTATAACTCGTATGACCACCCAGCTTCACGCAACCCTACAATGCGATTACGTTTGAAGTAGTTTAGTTGTCTGTAAGGTCTTCGATATCGTCGTAATGGCATCTTTAGCTATTTCTTTACGGAATTACAATGGCAGCAACAAAAAAAGAGTTAAATGTTCCGCCTCTGTTACTGGTTTTATACTTTGCAAATTGCGCACTAGAAATGCGTGTTATGATCACAATTTCATTTGCCTTGAAACTTTGATCATTTGCATGTTCGATCAAGATGTTTTTGCATACCAAATTTCGTCACGATCGCAAAAGTCCTTCTTGGTGCTTCGATTTTTTTGCAAAAGAGTGTGTGTATATATATATATATATATACAGTTAGAAAGAAGGTGAAATAAGCTATTCCCCCCTAAAGAGTCATTATTTCGATATCTTTTCCATTGTTCAATTTTCAGTATTATTTTAGTTTAATTTACATTTATATTTTTGTATCTTAATTTAATTTGGTTTTCCATAACTATTAGCTAGTGCTTGTAGGGTAATTTCTTCCATCCATCATCTTTTTCTTGTGCATTTTCTTCTATAATATTTCAAAATTCTTTTCAAAAATAATTTACTTTACCATTTGCTTTTTATAAAATCAAATTTTCTTTTACCTTTTGGTTTTTATTAAATCACTTTTTAATTTCTTCCTTTTTCTATCCAGTTTCCTTATTCTTGAAGTCTTCAAATTCTAATTCCTAGTTTTTTATATATATAATGCTTTTATAGAAGCAAAAGCAGACTTGTTATAGTTCCAGATAAGAGGCCTTTAGTAACAAGCTTATTAACAACGGCCATCTTCAGTTTGAATGCGGAACAAGATCATGAGATATTAAATCTTTTAAAATTGGGCCTGACCTTATGGCAACAGAAATATCAAGTAAGTATAACCACGAACATTGCAAACAATCGTGAACACTTCACTTCTTTTCTTCGATGTGGAGTATAGCTCCTTCCGTTCCTACGCATGCGCATAAGTGCTTACATTAATTAACAGTAAGCAGGCATTCTCTCCGCTCTAGAGTGAACATCGGTCCAACCACATTTTTATCAACTAAGTCTACACAAGGGTTATTTTTTGTTATTTATTTTTGAATGTATTTAGAGATAAAGTTGACCAGGATGCGATACCTTCAAGGATTCCCTTTACAGTTAGTCAAGGGATGAGCAAAATGAGTAGTTTTTCCCAGTCTTATCTGTTGTTGTTGTTGTCTTGTCCATATTACATGAAACAATGGTTGCCAGAGCCTACTCCAAAGAAAGGTTGGGCTTCTATTTTCCACCCCCAATGTTGAGGGAGAGCACCCCGGGGGTATCCGGGGGTGTCCACCTCGTCCACCTCGCTTTCTTTCCACCAATCCACACCAGAAGACTTTCGGCTCGCCTCATATTTTTAGTGCCGTTATGCCACACTTACCGGTCCCTTCGGTACCGTAGTAGGCTTCCCTAACCACTATACCGTCTGACCGATATGCCAGTCTTATCTTTCGACGTAGAGAACTCTGCGAAGCTACTGGCTAGGATCTGTACCTAGGCAGTCTCGGCCACGGGGGTATAAAATCACGAACCTGGCGGTTCTAGAGCCCGGGGTTGGGTCATTTGTATGGCTTGACCTCGGGGGAAAGGCGTAAGTCGTATACCAGATGGTCCTGTAGCTTGGTGTGGGACGGCACCACGGTGTTGGACGGCACCGAGTTTGCTAGGTAATGTCCTGATGGGACGCGCTGCCCGTGTAGTACTGGCGGGAGCAATTAACGACCGGTCAAACTGTCAGGTCAATATTTTGCCCATCCATTGGCGAAACCTGAGAACCGGGAGTGGTGACCCCGGGCGCCCAGGCGTACCCGTGGACATAGAGGAAACCTAAAAAGTCTGCCACTCCGGATTGGGGCCCCGGAGTCGTAGCAAATGAAAACCACTAGTCCTCTCGGGGGAAAATTTGACTGTGATCCTCCCCGTGCCTGATATCGGGGTTTTCAGCCTGGGTCCAGTCCGTGTAGTACCATATGATGGTGGGGCACGTACACTATAATTATTCTCCAATATAATGCTTCTAGTCCCATCGTGCTTATTGTTAAGAATAATAGCTTACTCGGTGCTGTCAGTCACATAATGTAGTAGTATGAGTCCGTTCAGTATACAGCATTGTGAGTCCGATCTCTGATATCTGTACAGCAGCTGGTTGTATTCAGGCATTGCAAACTTACTCTGCTAATAGCTACTTCGATCGCCCTGCCGATGCTTAAACCCTTACTACACCCCCCTTGTACGCATAGAAACAGCCGAATCTGCGACCTGTGTAAGACAGAAAAATATTCTTTTTCTATGGCCTTAGAAGGAAAGCTAGAGGTGCTGAAAGGAGGAGCATCAAAGACTCGCTTTCTCTCCTTTATTTCTGCTCTCTACTTTTTCAATCTGCCCATTGGCTTTAAGCGCCTTCCATGGGTTCAACCTCGACGTAAGGAAGAAATGGGTTCTGCTGCTTATGCGGCGAATCCGGCCCAACCTCCCGAGCTTGCAACTCGTAACGTCCATATGTTGGAGTTTTACATTGTTTCCGTTCCGTTTACCGCTGTTCGCCGCGCTTAGCTAGAAAGTCTAGCTTTTGCCGGCTGTCATGAAATTGCTAGCAGGTGCTCGAATGCTTCAGTAGGAGATAAGATAGGAGATGGAGAGGGGGTGACGCCGGATCACGTATGGCATGGAGACATCTCAATGGTAGTTCAGGAGGAAATTCCAGCATCATCGTCTTCAAAGATCGAAAAGTGATTTATTTTCGATTGGGATAGGACACTCCAGTCCAGGCGGCCGTTGAAAGGAACATCTTGTTCGAGGATGCTAAGTTGGGAACTTTTCATTTTCCCATAACATGAAAGTACAAACATGAAAGTACTCATTGAAAATTTCATAGGTGAATACATTAAAATAATTCATAACATTGCAATCTTTCGCAGCCTGGTAAAATTACCTGTTAAACTTCCCAAGATGCTTAGTAACAGTGTCAATTTTCAAATCATCATGTAGGCATTTATTCCTCAAGAAGAAGTAAGCGTTAGTGATGATTCTAGGGTATCTATTCTGTACCTTCTGTAGTTTATCAAAATCAGATTTAGTAGCAGTAGTCCATGTTGGGGAGGAGTAAGTCATTATTGGTCGGATGACAGAAATGTAGATTAACCTTTTCTTTCAAGATCCAGTTTTGAGTACTTACCAATAATTAGAAATAAGCATTTCACAACACTGGCCCTGTTACGCACATTATTAATGTGATGTGTCCATGTAAAACGGTCATTGAAGGTTATTCCCAGGTATTTTGCGGTAGAAACCACCGGCACTACTTCATTGAATAGTGTGAGATTTTTCTTGATTACAGCATTACGCTTTTCCGTGCGGATAATCATGAGCTGTGATTTTGTCGCGTTAATTTGAACCTTCCAGTTCGCACACCAGTCTTCACTATTGGGAATACATTTTTGGAGCGTTTTCACAGCATAGTTGACATTAGCGGATTTAACCACCAGAGCAGTATCATCCGCATAACAGGCAAGGATGGCGTTGTTTTCATTAATCTTTGGAAAGTCTGAAGCATAGAACAAGTACAAAATTGGTCCGACAACAGACTCCTGTGGAATTCCGATGAGAATACGTCGTTCATTAGAGTTTGCACCATTCACACAAGAATAAAAAGTGCGATCGGAAATAAAGGAATGGATTTGTAAGAATAAGTTCTCTGTCAAGATGACAGGAGATAAGTTTGGAGATAAGCCCCTCATGCCAGACGCGGTCGAAAGCTTTCGCCACATCCAGCATGAGAGCAGTACACTGTTTGTTACGCAAGGCAGTACATACAAATTCTGAAATTCTAACCAGTTGTTTCGCAGTTGATAATTTTACACGGAAGCCAAATTGCTCCGGCGGTAAACATTCCAAGTGAGTGTGCATGCGTTTTAAGGTAATCCTCTCATATATTTTCCCTAGTATAGGGAACAAACTGATCGGACGATATCCGTCCGGTTTCATGTGGCTTAGATAGCATGACAAATGTGCGACAAGTTTTATAATTTCAAAATGTCGTCTAGCTCCAATGAGGAAAATGACTTTGCCGCGATTAGAACTGCTAGGAAACTTGATTTCCGCACGATTGTCTGATTATATACGATCCACGTTATCTTCTTTGAAACAAAATGACATTTTCATGTAGACAGATTCCACAATATGTCTGCATTGTATAGAGGTGTTGCGAACGATTGGAAACAATTCGCCCGCAATAGAGTGTTGGAAATCAAAGAAAAGACAAATCCATCGAATTGGAATTTTTGCAACGGAAAGCTGAATCCTGCAGATATACTTACTAGGGGAGTAAGCGCACGATCTTTAATTAATGATGAAACATGGTGGAGAGGCCCCTTGTGGCTAATAGAAGTTAATGTTCTAAACAGTGATGAAATACCGAATATTAATATTGATACATTTGAAGCGGAAAAGGAGAGAAAAAAGACTGTATTGCTTACGTTGAACATACCAATAGCTTGTTGAATTTGCACAGATACAGTGACTTATCTAAGGTTCTTCGAATCACTGCATACGTCCTACGGTTTATTAATAACTGTAAGAGGAATTCGGAAAGGTGTAAAGGAGCGCTAACTGCTGAAGAACTCGCAAGTGCTGAACGCTATTGGATTCGATTGATACAGCGAAGTGAGTTTGAAAAGGATCTTTTTAAATTGACACGAAAAGAATCATTTGGTTCCGATTCCAAATTATACGGTCTAAACCCGATCCTGACGGCAGAAGGGCTCATATGACTTGATGGTACATTACAGCTTTCTGACTTTCAGTTTCAAGAAAAGTATCCATGGATTATACCGAAAAAAGTTTAGATTCACTGAATTGCTAATCAAAAGAGAACATGAGAACTTGCTTCATGCTGGTGTTTCAGATACACTCACTCGAATTCGAGAAAATTTTTGGATCATCCGAGGTAGACAAGCTGTAAAATCGTACTTGAATAACTGTTTCGTTTGCAGAAAATTTAAGGCTAAAAGGGGCACACAAGTTATTGCTCCATTACCAGCGGATAGAATTCATGAAGCGAATCCCTTTGAAATCACAAGTGTTGATTTTGCTGGACCTTTGTTTACGAAAAATAGAGACAAGGTTTATATTTGTTTGTTTACTTGTGCAGACACACATGCAGTTCATCTTGAAATTGTTTCTAGCCTAAGCACCGAACATTTCCTTCTAGCATTTCGTCGCTTTGTGTCAAGCAGAGGTGTTTACCGAACTATAAACTCTGACAATGCCAAAACTTTTAAAGGTGCAGATGTAGAACTGAAGAAGTTACCGTATTTGACGGCATATAAGACGCACTTTTTTTCCTAAATTTGGTCTCAAAAAAGTTACCTGTGTCTTATACGTGAAGGACACAGGTTAACTTTCAATACTGAATGCTATTTTTAGCTCGGATAAAGATCTAGACACACATAACTTTTTCTACATCTACATGTGTGTGGCCTTCTAAATAAGGGTGCGTCTTATATGCCAGTGCGTCTTATATGCCAGTGCGTCTTATATGCCGTCAAATACGGTATATGCAAATAATGTTGATCCATCTCTACAAAATTATTTTAGTACAAAAGGAATAAGATGGAATTTTATTGTCGAAAGAGCAGCTTGGTGGGGTGGATACTGGGACAGAATGGTGAAGATGACTAAAGGTATTTTGAGAAAAGTGCTAGGAAAGGCTTTAGTTTCCTTTGAAGAATTACAAACCATTTTGACAGAAACTGAATCTATTCTAAATTCTAGACCACTTACTTACGTTTAGAATGATCCATCAGAGCCATTCTCTCTCACTCCTGCTCATTTCCTAACTGGAAAACTGTTAACATCCTTACCGCAGCAGGTTGGTCATGTTAAAGAATATATTGCAAGTAACAAAAGGATTTTAATTAAAAGATATCTGTATTGGGAAAATGTTTTTAATGATTTTTGGAGACGATGGAAAAGAGAGTATCTTTTCCAATTAAAAGGTGCAAATTGTTTCAAACCTGTTAATGTAACCACTTATTTTAATATAAATGATGTAGTTTTGATAGGGGATGACAAACTACCTCGGCAGCTGGGAAAGGTGATGGAGTTGCATAGAGGCCGTGATAACAAGATAAGAAGTATTACAGTGAAAACTTCTTCAGGTGTAATAAAAAGGCCTATTCAAATGCTATATCATTTGGAACTTGGAAAGAGATATGAATGATTGTTTTCAGAATTTTCAGGTATCTATTTAGTATTTCTTTAGTAACTGAAATTTGTTACTTAGTTAGTTATTGTTCGATGATAATTGTTTTCTTTTCTATTTGCATTTAGCTTGTGGTAGTTAGTAAGATAAAATGTATAGTAGTAGTTAGTGTGATGAAAATGTCCTTCATATACAAAGTATTCATGATATGTTGTATGCTACAAGTTTTGTAAAACATGTACTATTTTATTGTAAGATTTTGAATTCATGGTAAATGCCTTCGTCGCGGGCCGGAGGATATTCCAACTAAAATTCCCTAAAGGGATAAACTTCCCGCGGCGGGAGGGGGGAATACAGTTAGAACACACAGGAACGATGATATGGTAAGATGTATAGATCCGGTACTGTGCCGCGTATGATATTTCATATTTTGTTTTCAATTATGTTGTTATTGTTTATCAATAAATAATCAAAAGACACCAACTGTTAATTAAATGACTCAACACTTCAAATCGAAGACAACACACTCATCAAGAGCTTTGTATTTACATTTTTCCTCATCTCAGCAGGCTGGGCTAACAGCTTTTCTTACATTTGGTTTAGGTGCAGATAGTAGTGGAGATACAAGTTCAAACGTAACTCTGAGGGGTTCTGCAGCAAAGGTCGTAGTGGAAAAATTCTGCTCACGCAGCAACTCCGCATCAATGAAGCTTTTACGGCGTCTTAAAAAAGACTAGTCCCGATAATCAGCATCAGTTAAGTTGTTATAAGTCTCTGCCTGGGATTCCAGCGTAGAGATTTCGCAGCAACGTAATTGATGAGCCGTTCCATGCTAACACGGAACAGTAATCAGCAATGCGAATTAGATAAGAAATAGGGGTAAATCTTTAAATTATGGTAACTTGGGGATTTTTTGGCGAAAATTTGGCGACCAACCCTGATACAGCAACCTGCTACTTTTGTTTTGGACGCCATTTTTTTTTCAAGAAGTAAAGGCAAGTTTTTTTTTTTTTTTCCTCAACATTTTTTTCCAACAATCTGCTAGCCGAATTACGCTTATACTAGAACTTTTATGGAACAAAAATGCTTAATCTTGACGAAGATTAGGTGCGAAATTGGGAGAAAGTGCAGAATCGCAAACTGCTTGCCGGGTTTTTAAGAATTGCACATACATGGTATCCACATACACGTCGACCTATTTTCACTTAAAAAAAACATCCCAGAATTGCACAAAAATGGCATTGCGCACACTCTTGACTTTATCTATGTACACATGGACCTATTTTCACTTAAAAAGTCAAAGAAAATTTATAAAAATCCAATTCTTCTAACTCTAGTAAAAAGCGCCAAACAAATAAGTGGGCGATTCTGCACTTTAGCAGCGAAATTGTTTCTAAGTGCTTATTACCTAAAATCACGATCAGAATTTACCGGAAAATGTCACATTACATGTCTCATGATCTCTCATTTCTCTGAGAAAAAATAATCTGTGATTCGAACTGTGTACTTCTCGGATTATTGCTTTATCGCCTTACCAAAATGTCGCCAAACTACCTGTTAGATTAGCCGAAATAGGAATAGGCTAGGCATAAGCCCGGTAGGAAAATCAGCTAGAAACTCAAAGAATCAAAATTTGATCCTGAGCTTATCTTTTTACACATAAGCAACGCCCTTTGACGTTTACACATGTCATTTTACATTGGAAATCATCCATATTTATACTATAGTTCACAGACAGACAGACAGACAAAGCAGACAGATGTCTTGTTTTGCACCCGCTAAGTCTTTCTGCACCGATGGGCGAAAAATCAAGCATAGGTGCGAAGGAAAGGTATATAGAAAGAGAGGCAATTTCGTATTTGTGGAGAGTAAAAAGGAACTTCGTACATCTTGTACGAGTTCAAAAGGCCAGAAAGAAAAGATGGGACAAAATAAAATTTAAAATAAATGGCCCAAAAATAATAGAAGGAAAAAAAAAAAAGGCCTATAGAAAGAAAAGGAAAAGAAGTAGAAAATATCCTAAAATACGATTGTGTCCATGAGTGTAGTTAAAAGGAGAAGAAACTGTCTTCATTTACAATAAATAGTGTCTCACAGGTGTGTGTGTGTAGTGAGTGTGTTTGGTAATGGTGAATAGATGTGTTACTGAGGAAAAAACAAATATTGACGGTGTTAAAATGCTTCGTATTAAGGTATTTAGAATGGAATATAAAGTAATATGTATGCTTGCATCCGGAGATATCAACAAAGGTCATCAAACAAAAGTATATATTAATTTAACCAAAGTAACATATGCTACTTTCATCCTCCACATTTTCATACATTTTTCAAAAAACAGCAGCAGACTATCAACATAGAACCATATACAATACAAGACCACAACCGCACACACCAAAATATATATATATATATATATATATATATATGTGTGTAAATTACTTAGTATATGTATTAAAAATACAAATTAAACAGTATTTATTAATTTAACTATCATAATTTATTACAAGATTAATTATTTTACTATCATAATTTATTACTAGTTAATTAATGTTAGTATAACACAATGAGGCACACTGTTATTTATATAAGCTTATAGTTCTAAGAATTCATTTAAGGCGGTGAAGAATAAACCATCCCTTAGATATGGATATTTAACAGATAGCTAAGAACAGTATGAGAAAAAATCGGTGAGGTATAATATTATTTAAAGGCGAAACTATATTCAAGCGATCTAAAAAGAAAAGAGAATCCAGAAGATCCGAGAGGGAAATAGCGCGATGCCCAAATTTTAACTCTCTCGAGATTCCTTAAGGGCTTTGTAAGTGTTGACAGACGTGAACTGATAACGTTGGCGTCTGTTTGGAGTTGATACACAAAGGAAGCTACAAGCAATGGCATTTTCAAGTATTTTTTAATGCTTTAAACTGATGAAAAATTAAGACTTATTGATTTAAAGGCACTTACTTATAGAAATTTGATTTAGTTTAGATGAAAGAAAAGTACTTATCTTAAAATTCCAGGCTTTTGGAGTATATCCTTACATTGTCCTCTGTTTTATTCTCGTCAACATCGGAGTCGAAATTCATTGGAATGATATAGGTGTTCTGGAAAAAAAAACATTTTTCAAAGAAATTTAGTTGATAATCACCAAGAGGAAAGGAAATTTTTGCACTTTTTTACGGAGCGCAGCGATCGTGCTGCCGCTTGCCTCGGTGATCGCAGACCAGTCCACAAGATGTACAGACAGACAGACAGACAAAGTAGACACATGTCTTGTTTTGCACCCGCTAAGTCTTTCTGCACCGATGGGCGAAAAATCAAGCATAGGTGCGAAGGAAAGGTATATAGAAAGGGGGCAATTTCGTATTTGAGGAGAGTAAAAAGGGAACTTCGTACATCTTGCACGAGTTCAAAAGGTCAGGAAGAAAAGATGGGACAAAATAAAATTTAAAATAAATAGCCCAAAAATAAGAGAGAGGAAGAAAAAAAAAGGGCCTATAGAAAGAAAAGGAAAAGAAGTAGAAAATATCCTAAAATACAATTGTGTCCATGAGTGTAGTTAAAAGGAGGAAAATTTGTCTTCATTTACAATAAATAGTGTCTCACAAGTGTGTGTGTGTGTGTGTGTGTGTGTGTGTGTGTGGTGAGTGTGTTTGGTAATGATGAATAGATGTGTTACTGGGGGAGAAAAAAATATTGACGGTGTTAAATTGCTTCGTATCAAGGTATTTAGAATGAAATACAAAGTAATATGTATGCTGAGTATATGCAAAGTAATAGGTATTGCATCCTGAGATATCAACAAAAGTCATCATACAAAGTATATATTAATTTAACTAAAGTAACTTGTGCTATTTTCGTTCCCAACATTTTCATACATTTTTCAAAAAACAGCAGCAGACAAACAAGATAGAACCATATACAATACAAGACCACAACCGTACACACACACACACACAAAAAAAAAAAAAAAAAAAAAAAAAGATATATACACATATATATATATATATATATATGTGTGTGTGTGTGTAAATTACTGAGTATATGTATTAAAAACACAACTTAAACATAGTATTTATTAATTTATATATCATAATTTATTACAAGATTTATTATTTTGCTATCATAATTTATTACTACTTAATTAATTAATTACACAATTAATTACTTAATTAATTACACAATGAGGGACACTGTTGTTTATATAAGCTCATAGTTCTAAGAATTTATTTAAGGCAGTGACGAATAATCCATCCGTTACATATGGACATTTAACAGATAGCAAGGAACAGTATGAGAAAAAATCGGTGAGGTATAATATTATTTAAAGGCAAAAAATATTTAAGCGATCTAAAAAAAAAAAAAAAAAAAAAAAAAGAATCCAGAGGATCCGAGAGGAAATAGCGCGATGCCGTGAGTCCCCTATTTTCCCTCTCACGAGATTCCTCAAAGCAAGATAAGGGGGCTTTGTAAGTGACGACAGACGTGAACTGATAACGTTGGCGTCTGTTCTGCTTAACAAAGGAAGCCACAGGCAATGAGCAATTTCAAGTATTTTTAATGCTAAAAACTGATTAAAAGTTAAAATTTATTGATTTAAAGGCACATATTTATAGAAATTTGATTGAGTTTAGATGAAAGAAGGGTACTTATCTTAAAATTCCAGCCTTTCGTAGTACTTCCTCACATTGTCCGCTGTTTCATTCTCATCAACATTGCAACTGAAAAACTTTTGAAAACGTGTAGGTATTGTAGAAAAATCAGTATTGCAAAGTAATTTAGTTGATAATCCCAAAGGGGAAAGGAATTGTTTTTCACTTTTTTACGGAGCGATGCGAACGTCCAGCCGCTTGCCTCGGTGATCCAGTGTCACAAGATCACTATAGTTCACATTTTCCAAGAAATCCTGTCAAAAAACACTACCTAGCGACTTGGATGTTACTTGGAAGTTGGTGAGCTCTTCAATTTATGCTTTCATTTTGTATTTCTAAGTCCATTTGAATTGTGACTTTATGTGTTTCATATAATTTAAGTGTTACTTCATCTAGTGTGACTTAGTATTTTTGATTTTGAGCGAAACTGGTAAAATAATTAACTTTTTTTGTGCTGCGCGATGCTAAGCCTAATTAGGCTTAGTAAGTGCAACATCATTTCCGAGCTGTAATTTGTTTTTTTTTTTTTTTTTGTCATTCTGATTCTAAGTTGAGAGTCCGTCTCACGCGCTATAATTGTTTTTTTTTACGAAGACGATATGGAAACGGTAAAGGATACGCACCTTAAGGATCTGGACTTATTTCTTACCCTGGAAAAAGAAATTGCAAATTATTCGGCGAATTTCGTCGACGGCAAACCGAATAGTGAGCAACTAGCTGTGCTAAACAATCTGAGGCAACAGTATCATAAAACCCTTAATGATACTTATAACACTCCCGAAAGCCTTGTAAAACAAGTCGAAAAAATAGCCATTTCACAAAACACTAAAACCAAAGATGAATGGAAACAAGTTCCCAGAAAACGCACACGAAATAACAGTAACTCCTCGGTTGAAGAGGATTTACCCCCCTTAAAAACTCAATCAAAATTTGACTCTCTTCCTAGCGAAGAAAACTTAGATAATATGGAACAAGACACTGAAATTGATACTTCTGCGAGTTACACCACGACTACTGCAATTAACGACCACGACTACTGTATCACAGGATTTAAACAACCACGTAAATATGCTGGCAAAATTCCACCACTTATTATCACAGACCCTAAAATAAATTGGAAAGAATTACGTAAAGAAATAAAAGAAGATTTAGGCATCGAAAAAGTTGAAGGAAAAATAGAAGGCGAAAACTTCAGGATTAAGCTGTTTTCTGCCGACGACTACCGCAAAGTTCAGGATAGGCTTGATTCTCGAAAGATTCACTATCACACATTTTTACTGAACTCTGACAAAATGGTTAGAAGCATAATAAAAGGGTTATCAAATGACACAGACATAAAAGAAATTGAAGATGATTTTAAATCTCAAAACATTCCAGTACTAAAATGCAAACAAATACAGCGCATGCGCGATGGCATAGCTGTGAACCTACCCGTTTTTTATGTTGAAACTCCACGCACTGAAGCTGGAAAAATAATTAATCATGTACGTCACATTACTGATATTAGAGTAAAAGTGGTTTCGTACAAAAGCAGGCCCGGACCGACGCAGTGTTTCAACTGCCAACGGTACGGGCATACTCAACGTGCATGTAAAAATATGCCCCGGTGTCTCAGATGCGCCGAGAATCACAAATCCTTCCAGTGCCCTCAAAAAGGTAAAGAATTTCCTGCGAAATGTGTCCTCTGTGGAGGAGGACATGCATCCTGTAGTAAGGAATGCCCCAAAAGACCAGGAAATACAGCTATTGAAAAAATTAATGAAGAAGAAACACCAAAAAGTTCCCAAAATAAGCAAGATCAACAGACTCCGGCTACTCTCAGCCAATCACGTAATTTGGGCACTGCCCCGTACAGCCAATCATATGCGGCGATTACCAAGAGCAACCCGAAGACGGTTAACGACAGGAAATCCCTCAAGAATAATAAGAAATCTGTAAATAACGATAAAGAAGATCAATCCTCCAAAAATAAACGAAAATCAGTAAACATAGACACAGAAGAACAATCCTTTGAAGAATTCACCGGGTTCATTACTGAAATTTACCAAATTTACCAGCAATACAAGCAGGCTTCTAACCCCGACTCCAGGCTCAAGACTGCAATGACAGCACTAAAGATATTCATCCAGAACGAGCATGAATAATTACGCCCATACGGCTAATCCAAATACCATGCAACATATTAATTATGCCAAGTTTATGTTTTATAATAGTAATGGTATTAAAAATCAAAAAATTGAAATTCAAAACTACATCAACCAGCACAGTCTGGATGTTATTTTATTAAGTGAAACCCACCTCAAACCGAATGACAAATTTAAAATTCCCAACTACAACATCTATAGATCTGACCGTCTTCATAACCGTGGTGGTGGTACAGCTATTCTCATGAAAAAATGCCTAAACAGTACCATCTTTCCTCTTCCCCTTATGAGCTTTGAAGCAAGTGCATGTATTTTGAACAGTGACAATAAAGAATATCTCATCATTGCTGTTTATAAGCCACCCAACAATAGCCTCAACACTCAAGATCTTGACTATATTCTCAACTTAGGTTATCCAACTATTATTGCTGGGGACCTAAATTGTAAACACGCTAACTGGAACTCCAGGCGAAATAATCCAGGCGGAATTATTCTTAATAATTACATCATCAACAACCCTGATATCAACATTTATGGTCCAGATGAACCTACGCATCTTCATCAAATCTCAAATACTTCTGATGTATTAGACATCTTAATTACCTTCAATGTTCCTCAAATACCTTTTCTCCAAGTGGATAATGAACTTTCTTCAGATCACCTACCAGTACGCTTCACTTTATATGGCTTAAAGCATGGTCTTCCGCCTATAAAGTGTCGCATTAATTGGGAAAACCATGCTTATCACCTTGAAGAAAACATATCTGCTACCACTAAAATAACTAATAACAGCGAAATTAATGATGCCACAGTCTATCTTAGCAGTAAAATCAACGAAGCTATCAACCACGCCAAATTTATTCCAAAACAGACTAATTATACACTCCCACACAATATTAGAAAGAAAATTACAGAGAAAAATAGACTAAGAAAAAATTATCAACGTTCACACTCCACCCAAGACAAAAGAAGATTTAATGCTGCCAATCGAAACCTCAGAAAACTTATCCAAGAGTACAGAAACAATTGCTGGGATAACTTCATTGAAAGTCTTTCGCACACCGACCACTCTGTGTGGAAAGTTACTAAAGCTATCCGAAGCACTCCCTCCAATATTGGACCCATTCTTGATGATAATAATACCAAAATTTACGATCATAAGAAAATTGTCAACCTCTTCGCTGATAACTATGAACAACAGTTTAATATAAATAATTTCCCACACCCGAATGATATCAATATTATCAATCACGTGACCGATTTCCTCTGCAAAGATCCTGAAAATCAAAACAACCCGACTTCTCCCAAAGAAATACAGAAAATTATACAGAAACTTAATCCAAAGAAAGCATCTGGATATGACAATATCACTAATAAGGCCCTGCAATACCTCCCAAGGAAAGGCATCGTTCTTATTACAAATATTTTTAACGCATGTTTAAGACTTAATACATTCCCCAAAAATTGGAAACACGCCATTCTAACTGTCATTAAAAAGCCTGGCAAAGCTGGAAATCTCACAAGTAACTTTAGACCGATCAGTCTTCTGCCTGCGATTGCCAAACTTTTCGAAAGGCTTATCGAGTCTCGACTCACCACTTTTATTAATGAAAATAACATCATCAAAGACCATCAATTTGGATTTCGCCAGGGATTCTCAACGACTCAGCAGATCGCCCGAATCGTAGAATTCATAGGCGAAAATTTTAATAAAAAGGAAGTAGTTGCTGCTATTTTTATGGATGTAGAGAAAGCCTTCGATAAAGTTTGGCATCACGGTCTTATCATCAAGCTGATGAACTATAATTTCCCACCTGCCATCATCCATCTAATCGCTGATTTTTTAAAGAACAGAACTTTTCAAGTTAAGATTCAAGATAATTATTCTACCACAAGAAAAATTCACGCGGGTTTACCACAGGGGTCGATAATTTCCACCCTTCTCTATAATTTATATATTAATGATCTTCCTAATATTGAAAATATTCTCACTGCATGCTATGCCGATGACACGGCACTTTTATGTCACTCACTTAATCCATATCATGCAAGAAATAAACTACAGAATGCCATTAATTACATTTCACCCTGGTTTAAAGGATGGAAAATTAAAATTAACTCCGAAAAATCAAAAGTGATTTACTTTAAAAAAGGAAATATCCCTCAAGACTTAGAAGAAATTACAATGGACGGACAAATCGTGTCACGTGACCACCAAGTAAAATATCTAGGTGTTTATCTCGACCAGAAGTTAACTTTCAAATTTCCTGTTAATTATATCAGAGACAAAGCACAACGTGCCTTAATGAGCATATACCCTCTGATGTGCAAATATTCGAAGTTAAATATCAACGCTAAAAGAACACTTTATCTACAGGCAATCCGACCCATAATTCTATATGCCGCTCCGGCGTGGGCAGCTACTGCACGTTCAAACCGAGCAACGCTTCAAAGTTTTCAGAGTAAAACTCTCAGATTCCTCTCGAACTCTCCGTGGTTCGTTAGGAACACTGTCATCCATAATTCTTTAAAGATTTTACCATTAGATGCTGAATTACTAAAGATTACATTCAAATTCTACGAAAAATGTGATTCCTCCACTCACGAAGTTATTAAAAACATAGGGGAGTACGACTATCTAATCGAACAGCCGCATAAACGGCCCAGAACTATACATCATAATGTTAGATGGTAGTTCTTGTATATATTTTATTATTTTCAACTATTTAATCTAGATTTTGTTTCATCTTTATCATCCTTTTCATCTTACTAATGTACGATACTGTGTCAAATATACGATAATGTGTAAAAGATATGCCAAAATTTAGTTGCTATTATAGCTTATCCAACGAAGACTTCATCTGTGGCCGATATAAGTCGCCACCCCTGATCAACTTCTTCACTACTGAAGACTTTGCACTTTTATTACAAGTGCACAGGACTTTTCCAGTTTATGGAATTTTTCGAACTTTTACAGGTCCTTAAGCCGTTATCACATTAGCTGTTTGTTGCCGGGACAAAACGTTTGTAGCAACAGTTCTGAGAAACGGCCTTTGGCGAAATAGGGTTACCATCTTCACTTGGCAAACAGGCTGAAAGCCAAACAAGAATCAGTTATCGCTCAGATTGGCGAAAGTGACGTTTCCTTTCAAGTGACATTCGCTTCTTCGTGTTGTTTTGAATCGCTCACACGCTTTTCGTTTTAAATTTTATTGTTAGTAATGGAAGATAATAGAAAGGTGATTGCTATCAAGTTAATCACTTTGATCTCCACTCTGGCACTTCATGTAACAGATAAACACACTTCTGGTTATAGCAATCAATTACATCAGTAATAGCCAAATTCTGTATACACTCTAAGAATAGTTTAAAAACATGTGCTGGATAAGTCTATTTATCACACATCGCTTATGTGTATTTTCTGTTGTCTGCATTTCAATGAAAATTTGATGGCTCACTGGAAAATTTGTGACCTGGTGAAAGCATTTTCTGACTAACTTTATGGCTCATAATTACTGTTCTGTCCATTCAAATGACAAAAATCTATATGGCTGATATTTACCTCCTCACAGCCAGGAGATACTATTCAGCAAAATGAAGATCAAATAAAGCATATGAATACATGAGCAATCAAACATGTGCGAGTTGTTTACTGTCCCATAGAACACTCGGTAATATACCTAAAACACATTAATTATACCAGCTCTAGAAATTAGGTGTTCACATCATGAGTTTGTTTTATGGTTTGATTTATTGAGATTACAGCAAAGCACACTAGGGCTATCTGCTTAAGGGAAGAGATGCCTTCGGGGAGGACTTTCTAAGGGAAACTGGCTCGTCTACACGTTACACATGGGGAAAACCACGAAAGCGTCCATGCAGCCAGCCCGTTCGCGGGATTCGAACCTCGGACCGAACTACCAGTGTTCAGCGACTTTACCGCTCGGCCGCTGGTGGGCTCAGTTGGTTTTATGTGATTACCGCAAAGCCTCGACGGATAACAACAGGAGGGATCCCTTTGTAGAAGATTTTTTAAAACTGGCTCGTATACCAGTTACAAATGGGGCAAACCAAGGAAACGTCATGTAGCCAGCCCGTTCGCGCCATTCTAACCTGAGACAGAACTACCAGTGTTCAGTGACGCTTCAGCCACTAGTAGGTCCGTGCACTTAATTGGAAAGTGCAATTCATTATGTAAACAGACATGAAGGTGATAATCAGTTGAGCGCTGTTTTAAGTAATCAAATGTTATAAATGCACAGCTGTTACATTTCTTATTATTTATTAGTCATGTTTTTATTACGTAGATCATACGTATGATATAATTATGAATTAACCCAATAACAAAATGTGTACACTTTTTAGTACTCAAATACTCATCAATTATTTTTCAACTGATTATTACATACCCATAATAATTTGCAAAGAACTGATAACTATAGTTGCTGCCAATTACATAATCGTTATCTGAATTAAAAGTAACTTCAAATAAACTTCTTGGCAATGTTCATTTTTGTATTCATACATACATATATATATACACATCTAATAAGTCATATATTTACATACAGATAGAGAGATGCGATGTTTTAGAAGTTGTTAATATATATTTATTAGTATTAATGTAATGAATAAGATTTATATTAATGAATGTATATACAAATGTTTTTCATCATGCATAATAATAAATCCATAAATTTTTTAATGTTTCAATATGTAGCATTTCCAATAAAAGTATAGTTTCCAATGTATTTATAATTCAAAAAGTATTTCATTAAAAACATGAAAATAATAGACAAATTTAATGAGTATTCTCATTATTATATAAGCTATGCTTTTCTTTTTTATGCATCTTTTATGCTGTTTAAAATGTGTCACTGATTATGCAGTTAACAATTTAAAAGATAAGTAATTAGGAGAAAAGCCGCGCATATACAAACGGATTTTAAAAAATCATTCAACTTAAATTTAAGAAATAAAATTCTATTATATAACAGTGTTATAATACACGATCAGCACGAAATACGACAAATTTGGCGAACTTTTGGCTACGAACAATTTGTAAACAAATCCAAAATGCAAGAACGTCGTAAAATAATGTCAACTCTGAAATTTCCACGATTATATATTTAATGAATATATACACATTTAAAAAATGACTCAGGCAGTTGTATTACAACAAAACAGCAATAATTAAATCGGCCTCTATTTCCACCGTCCATCACTTCACAGTGAGAGCCATCGCCATATGGAAAGTTACCCGTGATCCTTCAGAAGCTGACCTTTCGTCTGATTGGTTGAACGTTCGAGGAACACGTCTCCAGCCGGAACATTTTGGGAAAAGTTTTAAAATGTTGCTCGTAGCCGGGACACGTTCCTTCTAGCTAGACGAAACATTTCTCGGAAGCCTGCCGCTTAAAGCCGTGCTACTAGAATCTCGTTTCTCGGAATTGTCCCGGGTAAGCGCGCGCGTCTATAGATGTGATAACAGCATTAGGGGATTGATAAACATGTAGTGGTAAAGGCCCTCGGGTCGAACACCACTTAACGAATGATGATCTCGATCTCCAAGAAATCCTGCTCATTGGTCAAAGTAACAGTTAACTTGATAAGCTCATCTTACTGGATAAATGCCTTGTAAAAAGTGCCCCATTTATATTTACAGTTCTGTATGCAAGTCCTCAAGCTAATCGAAATAAGAGAAGCGTTTAAAAAAGTTATATTCTTAACCAAAAATTTTGCCGCTGTCCAACACATTTCTGTTTACAAAGTAAAAAATACTGCTTCGACGAACAACGAGAGAAATGTGCTAATCAGATCCCCAATGGCTACTCTTAAGACATTATACATTATTTCTAATTTTTTCATGTTCTTATGCGAGGTGAGCATGAGAAAACAGCTGCGCACCCTTTTTTTTTTTTTTTTTTTTTTTTTTTATGGTAGCATTCGTAATATTGAAGAAATCAAACTTTCTATTTGCCTAATTTCGGTCTTCTAATGAATTTGTGAGGAATCGTTCCCTTTATCCGCAACAGATGGCAGCACCTGCAGGAACTTGATTTTCTACTCTTAAGTTCATTCTAGAACGGTCTGAATGTGATGTAGACCAGAATGTCATCTAGTCACAGTAATTAAAATTATGCAGTTGTTTGTGAATTACGCTTTGGTGTTCAGCCTCCACCAGAGAAAGCTAAAGTTATTAATGATTAGCCAAGGCTTAATTTCTGAAATCAGAAGTGCCGAAGCCCTATGTTAAATCGTTAGAAATGGTGCATAAAAATTGCTATGAACAAAATAAATTAAAATAAATTATTAGTTCTTTGGGCAAATTGCCCCTTTGAAATCGTTTAGTTTGTTAATCAATAATTCGTTAAAGTTTAACAAAATATGAAATCAATAATAAAAAAATTCCAAATGTGGGCTTCCAGATGAAAATATTCGCTGGAGGAATATGTTTTTCAAAATTTGATGACTGTATGTACCGTTGTTTTATCACAATGCAAGAAACATACAAACATTTATGCAGATTCTTCATTATTTAATTTCTTTAAATATAATACAGGGCGATAATATTTGATGGCAACAATTTGAAAAGTGAAACGACGCTTGTAGTGAATAACGCAAAATACCGAAACGAAATTAAATTTTTCTGGCCAAATTGGCCTTTTGGACTAAGCTCACTAAATTATGAAAAATTAAAAGTAAATAAAATATAAAGAAAATTATTAATTGCTACTAAATAAATTATAAGTAGATAAATAATCAGTTAAATAAGTAAGAAATATATTATAAAAATTTAAATCAGTCGCGTAGCAAACGTGATATGAGAAAATTAATAATATGGTAGGTTACAAAGGACAAAACTTAAGTAAATACGGCAAATAATAAATTTCGCTTTTTTCCTAATTGTGATATATGCTTTTAATTCAGTTAATCAGTATTGATCTTCATATCTAAATAAAAATATTTATCCTAAATAAGTTTTCTACAGAAGAGCAAAAACCAAGTTAAATTTTAAACAAAATTTTAACTTTATCTTCACACCTGCTATATTATGAGCATTAAATTTTATGCAAAAAAAGTTTAATTTGTAGTACTGACCATTAAATTCTTATATGATTATTATTTTCATAGCTTACGCTTAAAATTACGGAAAAAAATACCAAAGATTATGTGCTCCTGAAATTTAAGCACAGCTCACCAGCGGCTGAGCGGTAAAATCACTAAACACAGGTAGTTCGAATCCTGCGAACATGCTAGCTGCATGGGCGCTTTCGTACTTTACTTCATATGTAACGTGTGTAAAACCAAGTTTTTCTTACAAAGTCCTCCATGAAGGCATCCCTTCCCCTAGGCAGATAGTTCTCAAGGCTTTGTCGTAATCACATAAACCAAACGAACCTGAATTTTAAGTTTTTAATCAAGAACTGTTGTTAATGACAAAATATCGTTTAAATACTTTATCTCATTTTTGCACTGAAAGTTCCTTAGAAGTTCTTTAAGCAATTTTATTTCAATGACATTTAAACTAATATATTTAACATGCCCTAATTTGATTTTTTATATAATTTAATAATGAGATTGTGTAACATGGACAAAAATGCATATATCTTCTAACTAGGATTAACAAAAATATTATCTCAGTCAAATGTTACTTGTGGTACTAAGTTCTATTTTTCACATCGCTTAGAAGTTTTAAAATATGGAAAAATTAAAAAGATAATGACAAAAGTTTATGCACAACGTGAGTTTTAATTTTAATGCATTGTACTAGTTTCTTAATTAAGCAAAAGTAAATAAGCTTCTAAACTTATAATTATAAATACCAGGCAAATGATTTATAAATACAGTCAAAAGTCTTTAATCTGGACTCGTCGGGACTTCGGCGATTCCGGATTATCGATTTTTCCGGATTATAGATCATCAGTTTAAATCTGGTAAGATCTCATGCAGAAATTATAAAATTAAAAATATGAAACCGTAATTTATAAAATAATGAGCAATTATGATCTAAAGGGTATCAAAATTTACAAAAAAAGAAGCTTAATATTTATTTGTTTACTTTATTAAACATTTCTTTCAACGCGCGCATGCGTAAAGCATACGCATAGTCGAAATTAGAAAATTGCAACCAGAAAACTATTTGATTTGTATTCGTGATGTTTATAATGACGAGGAATTTGATTTAAATCATATCAAAGACGGAGTAGATCAAGATGAAATACAACATTTAGTAAGGAATTATAAGCCGACTAAAATAAAAACATCTGCCCTGAAGATAACGATAGTGCTGACAGATCAACTTACAGTTCATTGCTAGCCGCGACGTCCCCCCCCCCGCGCAGAGCAGCGTGAAATTGATAAAAAGATTTCGGAACGGTTAGATAAACAAAGGATATGCCTTTATCCATTTTTTGTAGCAATTCCACTTTTTGTTTGATGGACATCGAAACATACTTTCGTTTTGTAGATCCTTTGGGAGCTCCAGCATCGGAAATTCTATTTGACATATACGAAAGTTCAAGCTTACTTTTATAAAATTGCTCTTACAGTGTGCAAAAAATAATAAGCCGGATCCAATTCGAAGATTAAGGAAAAACGCAATCATCAACATTAACTGAAATAGATAATTAGATAATTTTAGCTTATACCGTCCGTTATTAAACGCGCACGCGAAAACGTATTCTACGCTTGCGCAGACGCATATGCAAGTCGTAAAGGTCTTACTCGCACGCGTAAACGCCTATGCGCAGAAAGATTTTAGCTTTGAGGTCCGGATTATAGATCATTCCGGATTATGGGTGTCCGAATTAACGTGTGTGTGTGATTATGGAAAAGCCTCGAGGGCTATCTGCCTAAGAGGAGGGATGCCTTCGTGGAGGACTTTCTAAGGGAAACTGGCTCGTATACACGTTACACATGGGGAAAACCACGAAAACGCCCATGCAGCCAGCCCCTTCGAGGGATTCGAACCTCGGACCGAACTACCAGTGTTCAGCGACTTTACCGCTCGGCCGCTGGTGGGCCCGAATTAACGACTTTTGACTGTATAACACATGTATAAATAAAATAAAAAATACATGGAAGAAACTTGCAAATTGTAAAAATATAAAAATTCCGTTTTTTGATAAATTGATTCCAAGTTTGTTAAAGTAAATTGTTGATAAGTTTTAAATTACTGAAGTTCAATTTCATCAATGAATTTGCTGTTCAATGGAATTATCATTTAAAGCTATTTTTAAAGGAAAAAATTTTTTTGAAAATTTAACACTTGGCATCATTCGTTAGAAAATATATCAGACGATAACTCAAATTTTGAATTTATACATATCTTTATCGGAACAATTCTTATATTCCGCCATATGGGAAAACTGATTAAGCTGTTCTTTTTTCCAGAGCATACATAAATCAAAGGAAGTTTAAGTGATATAAGTATGTATGGCGTTCCGACAGATACTTCTACTTCTATTTATGAGATGGCGCCACGTGTAAAATCCAGTTCTTAATCGGAGCAGCAAAGCGACATCTTTACTCACTCAGACTTCTCGACACACAACTGTACGCGAAGGTAGCACGAACTGTGTTCCGAGCTCTGTGTTGATCTCTGCAATGTAATTTAAATTGTAATTTAGTACTTAATATATTCTTTTGTTATAGGAGATTTTCTATTCTTATTTTCTTTAATTATATCATGCATTAAGCACACTCAACCACCAAAAGTGGTGACCTTTTGACTGAGCACGCTACTGACAATGGATTTTCAACGACCCTAAGCCACGTGCATCCAAGGCATTCTGAAGAACTGACTAAAAATAACAACGAATATGGACAGTAAACGTATGCTACAACGTACCCCTTCAATTATTTCTAGAAGTATTGATATATATTGCTTGTGTTTTTTTCAAAGTCGTGCATATCATCGCAAGGAGCTTCAGCAAATCATCAATGTGATCTGTTCCGTTCTGCTGACTTCGCCAGTCGTGCAATAATTCTTCGATCATTCAACGACAAATGTGCTACAACAGTGATTTTCGCTAAATGTGCCACATCAGTAACTTTTGTGCAACGTGCTACGGCAAAATTCTTCCCTCAGTGTTCGAAAGTAGTGAATTTCTTTCCCATGTGCTACAGGAGTGATTTCATTTTCCCTTCGAAAGTGCCTTTCATTGTGAAGTGGTGATATTGTGCGTGTGCAATACAAAATGAACGCATCATTTTTTTTTCTCAAATAAGGGTTTCTTTTCAAATGCCTTTCGGTAAAATATTATTTGTGTGTGTAATTGCTGACTCTGTCTTATTTGTGTGTGTATCGTTACGTAAATTTTTTCTGCATGGTTAAAATATTTATTGTTATGGCAAAATATCAATATCTTGCTACAATATTTGTGCTGTTAAGTGTTTATTATTTAAAGTGAAAATTATCTATCAGTATGCCCGACGATATTCCACCAGAGCCACAAATCACACGCGTTGCGGTGAAGCCACCGCCTTTCTGGAAAAATAATCCTTCATTGTGGTTCGCTCAGATCGAAGCACAATTTTCTATCGCTCGCATTAGTGAGGATTCTACAAAATTCAACCACGTAGTTGCAGCAATTGAGTCTGATATTCTGAATTCAGTGCATGACTTAATTCTCAAACCAGCTGATTGTGATAAATACTCCAAACTGAAACAGCGGCTCATTGAAATCTATTCAGAAAGTGAATCTTCAAAAATACGTACTTTACTACAAGGACTTGAACTTGGTGATCAGCGACCTTCATACTTGCTGTCACGAATGCGTGATCTGGCAGGAAGCCATTTTAGTGACGACTTGTTGAAGTCACTATGGCTTTCGCGTCTCCCTAATAACATACAAATAATTCTTGCTGCTTCCAATGAAGATCTAACCCGTTTAGCAGCAATGGCTGACAAAATTAATGAACTTGTTACTCCAGCTTATGTCAGTGCTGCTAATGCTGCACCTTCCAGTTCATCCCTCGAACAAAAAGTGGCTGAATTGACCAAAAAAGTATCTGAACTCTCTACAAGTCTTCATGCTTCACGGAGATACAATCGATCAAATCAGGGCCCACGTAATAAATTTCGTGCCCGAAGCAGGAGTCCATCCCGTCTTAATACTCGAACGCAGTACAAAGAACCCACAAGTGGCATATGTTTTTATCATATGAATTTTGGCGCGCAAGCTCGCAAGTGTGCCCCTCCATGCACTTTTGAACAAGCGGGAAACTAAATGGGCGGTCTTCTGCTGGCCAACAGAATGTCCGCCACATCGACAGAATAGTACTGGCTGATCGTTCAACTCAGTTATGTTTTCTAGTAGATACTGGAGCTGACATATCAGTGCTCCCGAGAACTAAAACAAATGCTCACCAACTTAATAAACTTGTACTGTATGCAGCCAATGGTACCCAAATTGCAACCTACGGCACCAAACTATTGACACTTGATTTAAACTTGCGCCGGACTTTCAACTGGCCTTTTATTATTGCTGATGTAACACAAGCAATTATTGGTGTCGACTTCTTGACACATTTCCACCTTCTAGTGGATGTCAAGAATAATTTCTTAATTGATGCTACAACTCAGCTGACATCACAGGGCCAAGCTTCTCACATATCAAACGTACCTACCAACATAAGTGTTTTATCGGGTAGCACACGGTTTCATCGGTTATTAGCAGAATTCCCTGACATTTTAAACCCATCCAAATCAGGGCAGCATACTCATCAGCCAGAAGTGTATCATCACATTGAAACACATGGCCCACCTGTATTTTCCAAGCCTCGTCGTCTTTCTCCAGAGATGCTAAAAGCTGCTCGCAAAGAATTTGAATTCATGCTAGCACAGGGAACCATTCGCCCATCTAAAAGTCCATGGGCCAGTCCACTTCACATGGTTAAAAAGTCTAATGGTGACTGGCGGCCGTGTGGAGATTATCGTCGACTTAATGCCGTCACAGTCCCTGACAGATATCCAGTCCCACATATCCAAGACTGTACCCATCGTTTTCATGGAACAAACATATTTTCTACCCTCGATCTTGCCAGAGCATATCATCAGATCCCAGTGCATGCTGAAGATGTGCCTAAGACCGCAGTGACTACACCATTTGGTCTCTTTGAGTACTTATATATGCCATTTGGCCTTCGCAATGCTGGCCAAACATTTCAGCGTTTCATACACCAAGTACTGTCTGGTCTCGATTTCTGCATCCCATATTTTGATGATATCCTGGTTGCATCTACAGATGCGGAAGAACATTTTCAACATCTGCGTCAGATTTTCACTCGTCTTAAAGATCATGGATTAAAACTAAATCCATCCAAATGTGTACTTGGTCAACCCTCAGTTTCCTTTCTTGGATGTCTTATCACCCAGAACGGAGTTAAACCTTTACCGGAAAGAGTCAAAGCAATTAACGACCTACCTCAGCCCAAAACCATCTCTGAACTGAAACGTTTTCTAGCAATGTTAAATTTCTACCGACGCTTTCTGCCAAATGCCGCAAAAACACAAGCCTGCCTACATGAGTTTCTGAAGAATAGCAAAAAAAACGATCAACGAGCTGTCCCTTGGACTGAATCTGCATCTGCAGCATTCGTGCAATGCAAACACGATCTGGCAAATGCAGCCACACTTTCTTATCACTCACCTAGTGATCAGCTCTCTATAATGGTAGATGCATCTGACACGGCCATAGGAGCAGTGCTTCAAGCCCATACCAGTAAAGGACTTTCCCCAATGGCATTCTTTTCCAGAAAACTCACTACTGCAGAAAGGAAATACAGCACATATGACAGAGAGCTACTTGCTGTGTACTGTGCTGTTAAATACTTCCGGCACAACTTGGAAGGACACGACTTCATCATTTTCACCGATCATCGACCATTAACCTTCGCTTTTAGAAAAAACTCTGACTCATGTTCTCCTCGTCAGCTTCGACATCTGGATTGCATCGCCCAGTTTAGTACAAATATCAGATATGTCTCTGGTACTGATAATTGTGTCGCTGATGCCTTGTCTCGGGTAAACAATATAACCTCACTACCCCAGATTTCTCTGAAATTGCAAAAGCTCAATTGCATGATAAGGAACTCAAGAACCTAATCTCAAATCCACAAACCTCCCTTCAGTTACAACCGCTGCACATTGATCCAACGCTTAAAATTTACTGTGACATAGAGAACAATAGAATACGTCCCTATATTCCTGTCAATTTTAGACGTGAAGTGTTTAATGCCTTGCACAATTTGGCACATCCTGGAATCCGTGCCACCAAAAAGCTGATCGCAGACAGATTTGTCTGGCCAGCAATGAATCAAGACATCACAGAATGGACTCGTTCATGTATTAGATGTCAACGGTGTAAAGTATCCCGTCACATTCACAGCCCCATTCAACAATTTAACCTTCCAGCAAGACGCTTTGATCATGTGCACTTAGACTTGGTTGGCCCATTGCCTCCTTCAAATGGTTACACTTACCTCCTCACTTGTATTGATCGGTACACAAGATGGCCTGAAGCCATTCCTATTGAAAATATATCCGCTGAAACTGTAGCTCGAGCATTCATCTCCCAGTGGCTTTCAAGATTTGGCATGCCTACCACCATCACTACTGACCAAGGCCGACAATTTCAATGTCACTTGTTCGCATCCCTCACCTCTCTTCTTGGCATTCGCCATATTCGCACAACACCATACCATCCATCTGGAAATGGGATGGTGGAACGCTTTCACCGATCTCTCAAACAAGGACAGAAGCCTTACCCCTAGTCTTGCTTGGTCTTCGCACAGCATTCAAAGAAGACATTAGTAGCACTTGTGCTGAAATGTTATATGGTGCAACCCTCCGTCTGCCAGGTGAATTCTTTCACCCGGAATCTACTCCAGTAATCGACCCTCCAACATTCCTTCAACGTTTACGTGAGACCATGAGCAATATCTCGCCAACCCCAGCATCTTCGCATAACCAGCCAAGCTATTTTGTACATCCTGCGCTTGAGACATCTTCGCACGTATTCGTGCGCAACGATGCAATTAAGCCAACTTTAACACCTTCATATGATGGTCCATTCAAAGTTGTCAAACGAACACCGAAACATTTCACCATCATCTGCAATGGTAAACAATCAGTGATTGGAATCGATCGTCTCAAACCAGCATTTCTAATGCAAGATCCAACAACTTCCTCATCAACATCACTCCCGGAAGAAAGCTTACATCCCGTTAAAGAGCAACCTAAAACTACCAGATCTGGAAGAAAGGTTAAATTTAACCCAAAGTACTTATAACGTACCGATGGTACTTGGGGGGGAGTACTGTGGCGTTCCGACAGATACTTCTACTTCTATTCATGAGATGGCGCCACGTGTAAAATCCAGTTCTTAATCGGAGCAGCAAAGCGACATCTTTACTCACTCAGACTTCTCGACACACAACTGTACGCGAAGGTAGCACGAACTGTGTTCCGAGCTCTGTGTTGATCTCTGCAATGTAATTTAAATTGTAATTTAGTACTTAATATATTCTTTTGTTATAGGAGATTGTCTATTCTTATTTTCTTTAATTATATCATGCATTAAGCACACTCAACCACCAAATATGCATAACTCTAGAAGTAAATTAGCATAAATGACATTTTTTAGCTTCATATTTTATCAAGTGTTTGAAAAATGTATGAGAAATTAAACACAGAAACAGAAAAAGCAATAAAAATTTATACACATTATGTATATAATGTAGGGTATTTTTTCACATGCATTACAAATTAAGCAATTTTCCTGAACTGTTGATAATAAATGCTAGAAATATGCAATATAAACATAATATGCAAACAGAGCTATATCAATTAACAACGGATAATAATATTAAAAAATAATTAATCAAATTTTTAATGCAGTTAGAATTCAGATTTTCAAGTAAATTAGTTTGACATTATGAGTTCTTAATAAGTTTTAAACTGAAGTTCATTTCTCTAATACTGTTAATCAATCACTTTCGTGTTAACCGTTTATGAAGAAGGCCACTAAAATATTTTCCCACAATGCAATCAAATTCCGTTCTTCTATTTGTTCTGTCCTTTGTTTTGACTGACTGCTCACTGCACTATGATGAGCTGTTGCTAGCCATGAACGTACATAAGTTGCTAGCTGAAAGTTTTTGAGTGAAGGGCCAACGAGTCTAATGAACATTAAAATAGAAAGAGTTTTAACATGTAGAGAAGTGCGTTGTGGCTTGCAAATTAAATTCATTGTGGACAATTCTCTCTCGCACTCGTCACTTGAAACAGGTGTACAGTTTACTGATTAGAAAAGTTTCCGTAACGCAGAATTAATTTCTATTCTGTTAGTGTCTTTAAAGCACAGCCCACCAACTCTAAATTCCCTTACCCCCCCCAGTATTTGGTAACATTAGTGGATACTGTGAGAACACGATAGAATAGGACACGCTTGAGCAGTTAATCTCAGTATTTCACTCTATTATACTCGATGTCACTTGAAGTACAGTTCCGAACATAAATTTCCCTTTTAGCGAGGATAACTAACTGTAACCATCAATAACAAAACACTAGATACGATAGCAGAATGAGAAATTTACGCGTTCTAAACAAGCTCTCGTAAATTTATTGCGCTTCTTAAATGGAGATTGCCACATGGGAGTGAGAGAACTTTTCTTGAAAGTCTCATGTTCTCATGAGTTTGCATCTTCGAGAAACAGAGTATTTTAAGGTCATACTTATTGTTAAAATAAAATGTTGCGAATTCTAAAGATTTTATTTTTAAATTGTGGTTTAGTTTTATAAAAAGAAGTAATGGAGCTTATCATATTTAGGGCTCCGGTGCGCTCCGGCTAGAACTGTAATTTATCTTAAAAACTGGGAAGCACCGGAGCCGGGCTCTGGGGCAATTTAAGTACTGACTATAGCTCAACTCTGATGCTTTCTTGCAATGTTAAACTTTTATAAATTTCTTTAGAAAGCTGCAGACACGCGGGCTTCCTTGCACAAGTTTTTCAAGGATTCTAAGAAGAATGGCAAGCACCCAGTCCCTTGACTGAGAAGATTTCCGCACTGTTTGAAAAATGCAAAGCTGATCTCGCTCAAGCCACAATTCTCAGCTTCCATGCACCTGGCCAGAAAATGTCCCTGAAGGCCGATGCATCTGACATCGCTATCACAGCCGTTTTAAATGGTATCAGTGACAAGGGTAATCAACCACTCCAATATTTTTACGGAACCTTTTCCCGGTGGAGCAGTGGTACAGCACAAATGACAGCAACAAAATTTGGTATGCAAAAACATCTTGATCAAACATGCAAATGATCAAAGTTTCAAGGCAAATGAAGAAAAACTGCGATCATACCGTGCAATTCGCAAAATATAAAACCAGTAACATAGGCAGAAAATTTATCTTTTTTTGTTGCTGCCATTGTAATTCCATAAAAAAGCAACTAAATATGCAACTAAGACGATATCGAAGACCTTACAGAAAACTAAACGACTTCGAATGTGGTCATATTGTACAGTTGCGTGAAGTTGAGTGGTCATACCGAGCGATAGGCTACCACCTGCAGTATGCAGACACTAATGTGGGAAGATGTTGGCAGCAATGGTTACTACAAGGAAATTACCGACGAAATGAAGGATCTGCAAGGACAAGGATCACAGATGTGAGGCAAGATAGGATGATTGTTCGCCAGACCCAAACCACCTCAACGGTATTGTCGACTATGCAATGCACTACAGCCACGTCTCATGGTACCGTCCACCATCTCACAGCGCTTGTCTGAGGCGGGATTACGCTCACAAAGGCCTTTAAGAGTTTGCCTTTAACAGAGTTGCCACGCTACTGGAAAAAGTCAAGGAATTCGTAAATTGACCAAAACGTCAGGTAATTAAGATATTTTAGTCTAAATATTGAAAAGCCAGGGAATTTCATACGGCAAAATAAAAGCGAGTTTTGCGCCAATGTTGGAAACGATCACTTTCTTTGGGAATTTTGTATCGCATGAGCGTCATTCGGGCAGCTGGCGTAGAGCCAGTTTTCGCAGCTTCAATCAAATTGTCTTTAAGAACGCAAAGCAAGTTTCCAGTAACCTTGAGAATCGAGAGATTCACAAGTGCATGTGCAGTGCATGTTGAACTAAAGGAAATACCTTCCCATTCTCATATAAAATCGTAGGTGTAATGTAAAGTAATTTCCGGAAGAAAGGCTGCATCAGCGTAAATGGTGCACTCAAGAAAAATGGCGGAAAAAAATTAAAATTACACAGAAACGCGACATCAGCATAAACGCTGCAATAGATTAAATTGCGCGTGACATCGTCGTGGGCCATATAGATGCAAAATCTCAACCTATGTTCTGATATATGACATATTAGTTAAGAGAAATGCATGAAATGAAACCATAACTCAAAAATAAATTAAAGGTAAGAAATGTTGAAAATATATTTACGTTCATGAATATACTTATATTTACCCACTAAAGAAGTTTCTAATACTCAGACTATATTATAAAAAATGTTGCAACAACGAAATATTAAATTTGGATGACAAAAGAAATTTTAAATTTTACTTACAAAAGGAATTACAGCAAACTATACATCATATGAAGCCATCAAAATCTGATTCTTCACTATCTGAATTTAAAAAAATTTAGTAAATCCTGATCTAAGTCCAAGTCTTCCAGATCGTCACATTCATCCTCTTGGTTTACAGTCTCTTTATCTAAAGATATAATTTCAGCTTCTTTGAACCCTGCTATTATTGACGATGTTTTCACCGATTTCCACGCACTTCCTACCTACTTTGCAACTTCTTCATAAGATGCTCTACGCATTTTACCGCTTTTGGTATACGTATGTAATCCTTCACTCATCCAACATCCCCACCGCTTTCGGACTTCAGCTTTGAAGGATTTATTACCTGACAAATCTAATGGTTGTAAAATTTTTGTCAAACCACCAGGAATTATTGCTATAGTCTCCATTATCAATAACCCTTTTGGTTGGAAAAAAGATCCCTTACAACACTGCCAAACTTTTTGTAGCCACTCATGCATGATTGTCTCGCACATCCAACCGTTCTCTTCGCATAATAATTACGTCATTAGGAAAATCTCTCTTCGGAATAGTTCTTCGTTTAAAAATTATCATCAGCTTTAGCTTGTCACCGTTTGCGGCACAAGCTAACACACACGTAAATGACGTTCTTTCATGCCCCGTCGTAAGCACAGATAGTTTTTGCACCAGTTTCATCAACAGTTCTGTTTGCAGGAGAGTCGAAAGCTAACGGCATTTCATCCATATTTATTATCTGTGATCGAAGTTTTTTTTTGTCAATAATATCTAACACATATTTTAGAAAAGATGCCTTTTTGTCCTGCCAGTCCACTGGTAATTGTTGCCTGACTGTTGTTCTAGTATGCACAAAAATATATTTTCTTTTCAAAAATCTGCTACACCAGCAAGGCTCTCCTTTGAAATCACTTATGTTCATTTGTTTTGCTATAAATTTTGCTTGTAAGCGAACTTTTACAGTCAAAATTGCCATTCCTTTTCCTCGTTGCTCCTTTATCCAAGTCATCCTCTAGATTCGTCCACCTTAGTACCACTTCTTTTGGCTCGTTTATGTTGTGGCATATTTTTAAGTTCTCCAACGTCGAATGCATCTCTCGTCCACTTCAAACTCTCGAGCTGCTGCTCTATTTCCAACTTGTTCAGCACGTGAAATTATATTAAGCTTAAAACCAGCAGTATAGCTTCTGTACCGTTTAGGTGCCATTTTCAAAAATTTTCCACTCCCTTCTTACTTAAAAACTATCCAACAAGTACTTGTACCCAAACTGATGGGATCTGTGTCTGGCAGAATGCCAAGAAGAATCGATTCATGAAGGGGAAATATGTCAAAGTTCGTTATTGCGAGGCAGGTGGAGTTTTGTCCGCCTTTGAAAAAAATTGCAGAAAAGGCAGGGGTGGGGAGAGAATGGGTCCTGGAAGATTCATCGAATGGCAGAGGAGAGAGACTATTCAAAATGATGAGAATGCTGATTTGAAAGGGGGAAGAATGTTATTGTTCTGAGATCCCATTTATGGTGAATAAGGCATGTAGGTCCGTTCAAGGAAAAGAATGTAAACAAAATAACGTTCGCAAAAAGCAACTGAGTGGTCTTTTGTGTGGGAATAGTACCAGTCTATGTACATTGACAAGGCCATCCAAACTATGTACAATGACCATCATAGGAAATATTTTATCTTTAGTGCACCTAAACGGCGCATGGGTAGAAACGCGCACCCGCTGAAAATTTAAGTTTTTTTCTTCTGGATATTACGGTGAATCAATTTGCTATTACGCTTCTAGAAAGGGGTGGGACAAATTCGCCAAGGCAACAGAACTTCGCGGTGAGAATTTCGACCTCCACGATATGTACATAAAATTGAGGAACACATTAAGGAAAAAAAAATGTTCCTTGACGAAACGTTTTCTTTGACTTTTAACAATAAATTAAACTCGGATTTTTGTACTTTTTTTTGCTTAAAATAACTAATCCAAGAATGAATTTACTTGCGTGAAAAGATATTTTCTTTTCCTTTAAAATTTAAAGAAATTTAAAATGATATTCGTTTTATGTACTCTTGATAAACGTGACCTTCGACCCTTGACGCTGGCTTTGCTGACAGATATTTTGGGCATGCACAGCGGTTTCCCTCTACGTTGAGACAGAGGGATTCCCTGTTGTGGAGAAGTTTTCCTTCTTAATAATACATATTGTTTGTATAACACAAAATCGGTTTTATCCTAGTATATGGTACACATGGGATTTGGCAACATTGTGATTAGCAGTAAATGGGTCATTTTGGTGTTGACGACAATTTTCAAAATCGTGAAAAGGTGGCAGCGTAAACTAAGATTTTAATAAATGCTTTATTTGTAACTTTGCAGCAAAATAAAAAATAGTAATCAGTCATATAGGCTAACCATTTAATAAAGTACAAAGTCTTTAATCCGGACCTCAAAGCTTCAAACTTTCTGCCCGTGTAGTTTTACGCATGCGCATAATACCTTTATGCATGCGCATAATACGTTTACGAATGCGTGTTTAATGTACGAGGGTAAGTTGAAAAATAAGTTTCTCCTGTCGACTGTGGTCAGAGTTGTGTATGAAAGTCAAAAAATAGAATGAGACATTAAAGATATGACATACCTTTATTTTTCCACATAGGTACCAAGTACATTGAGACATTTGTCATATCGCTTGATAAGCTTCAAAAAGCCCTCCAGGAAAAAATCAGGGCTTTGCATATGGAAGAAACGTTGAACGGCTTGTTTCACTTCAGTACTGCTTCCAAAGCACCTTCCCCCGAGATTTTTCTTCAAAGCCGGAAACAGATGGAAGTCGCTTGGTGCGAGATCAGGACTGTATGGTGGATGTAGGCGCTCCCAACCAAGAGTTGCAATATGGTTTTGCGTTGCCGTCGCCGAATGTGGTCTGGCATTGTCATCCAACAGCAGAACGCCAGACGTGAGAAGGCCAGGCCGCTTTTTCCGAATCGCCTCTTTCAATTTCGACAGGGTGTCACAGTAGCGCGTAGCATTGATGGTTCCAACCTCCAAAAAGTCCAGCAACAAAACTCCTTGGGCGTCCCAGAAAACTGTGAGGAGCACTTTACCTGCAGAGGGAGTTGTCTTGAACTTCTTTTGGACAGGTGATGACGGATGTTTCCACTCCATAGATGCGGCCTTCGATTCTGGCGTGAAATGGTGGACCCACGTTTCATCCCCCGTCACAATCCGAAACAGAAAGTCATTGCCATCTTAATGGTAATGCACGAGATGTTCCAGGCTGACCCCCATGCGTTGTTCATTGTGTGTCGAGGTCAATTGTCGGGGCACCCATCGTGCTGACCCTTTTCTGTATCGAAGGATGTCGTGGATGATGTTTTGAGATCGCTCATGTGAGATTCCAAGTTCTTCCGCTACTTCATCGATGGTGATATGCCGTTTCGCTCTAATCATGTCATCCACCTTCCTGACATTCGCATCTGTAGAGGCCATGCGCGTCCGTCCAGCTCTCGGTATGTCCTCCACTTGCTGACGTCATCACTGAATGTGCGACACCATCTCCGCACCATTTGCTTCGACATCACACCTGGCCCATAGACTTCCACGAGGCGGTTATGAATTTCTGTTCCTAATACTCCACGTGCCCATTCATAGCGGATAACCGCTCTCACTTCCTCATTTGACCACGAATTCAAAACGCACCTTCTCTACATACCTACCGGGGCTCAAATGAGAGGCTGTCTTCTTCTTCTTCTTCTTGAAGCTTGGCTTCCCTTTGGCGCCTTATGCTCCAACTCAAAATAGCATTATTTACAAGTTATACCATTAGGACGCATTCCCTCCAATTCAGGGGGGAACGTCAGTCCAAAAAGCAAACCCGTACACAAAAGGTACTTAGGAGTTCTTTAAGATGTATTTGATGACAAATTTGCCTAAAAAATAATACCTCCAAGGTTTCTTATTACAATGATTTAAAAGATCAGCTAAGAGGTCAATATTGCTGATTTTCATTTTCTTGAGCATAATGATTCTGGCGCTATCGTACTTTGTGCAGTGAATAATTGCATGTTCAGTACTGTCAATCGTATAACATGAGTCACAAAATGGCGAATTTGCTCTACGATACCTGTGCAACAGTTGAGTCGTGTCCAACATTTGCAATCTAGTTTTACTGATTGCAACTTCCATTTTCCTGTCGATGTTTAAACTCTTACTCCACTCACAGTGAACATTACAGTAGCTGAATCTGCGGCCGGTGTAAGAGGTCCGCCAGCTGTCGACTTGCTCTTTCTTAATAGTATTCTCGATAAATCTACACGCATCCTCTGCTGAAATATCCCCCAAGTTGTTCATATTTCTTCTTTTCTCAACTTTATCCGCTCTTTCATTGAACCCTATGCCCTTATGGCCAGGAACCCAGATGACTTGAGGTAATGAAAAGACTTAATCCGCTCGAAGAGCTTAAGAATAAGAGAGTTGGATCTCCTATGAACACAGCTCAACGCGCTGACGACAGAATTGCTATCTGTAAGGATAACGATCTTATCTCGAGGATTCAGTATCTCAAGAAGCTTACAAATGGCCCAAGCCTCAGCTGAAAAGATGGAGTTTCTATTGTCAATGCACTGACTGACAATTGCTGAGGTACGATCTACAGCCGCAATGCCAATCCCTGTGTCGGACTTGGAAGCGTCTGTAGCATAGATTTTAAACCCTTTGTTCACGTAATCATTAATAGTGGAACGGAAAAATTGCTGTATCCCCACATCCGAAAGATTTTTATTCTGGAACTCATACTCATTTGTTTTGAAACAGCACTTAACTTCTTCCGAAAAATCTAGTTCATTGTTAAAGGTAATACAATTATTGAGATCTAGATCGAGATTGCTAAGCTTATCTTTAACGCACTGGCTAATGGGCTTATGTAATTTGCTCCACTTGTACTTGCAGCTTTGCAAGCAATTTTTCAGATTATCCGCAATAGGAGAGGCAGCTGACAGAGTGATATTTTTTATTAGGAACTTCATTGCGGTGATGCATCTTCTTGTTTCTAAAGCAAACACCCCTGCTTCAACATATAACAGCGGGAGAGGAGTGCTGATAGGCGCCCCTATAGCAAGTCTTAAAGCGTGATTATAAACTATTTCGAGCTTTTTCTTATTTTGTTGAGAGGTAGACAAAAGGAGACAGCTGCCGTATTCTATTCTTCCTCTTATAGTAGCATTTGCAACATTGACGAGATCCACTTTTCTAGCACCCCACCTGGGGCTCGCGATAAATTTGAAAGCATTCAGCATTCTTTCCAGTTTCGGTACTATTTTATTAACATGGACGTTCCAGCTCAATTTACTGTCAAACCACATGCCCAGAATTTTAATATCTTCCGTAGGGATGCTAACACCATCAAGCTTCAAAAGATTCTCTTCACTACTCCTTGTCCCTCCGAAAATAATCGATTTACTTTTCTCTGGAGAAATGCACAAGTTCCACTCTTTAGCCCATCTATGCACTTTAAACAGCGCACGCTGCAAATTACTGACTACCTTGGAGGGTGAGACATCTGCACTGTAGAGGAAAATGTCGTCCGCATACACGTAGCAGTCAACATTAGCCGGGATAATTTCATAGATATCGTGCATGAAAATTGTGAAAAAAATGGGAGACAAAATGCAGCCCTGGGGAACACCGCTGATAGTATCATAGCTTCTTGAAAGAACCCCTCTCCACTTTACTCTAATAGTTCTCTGGTTTAAGAAATTGGCAATCCACAGGATACTATTCCCTTTAACTCCGAATTGCATGATTTTATAGAGCAGGCCATCATGCCAAACTGAATCAAATGCAGCTTTGAGATCGAGAGCCACCAGTTGAACAACTTTCCTTTGCTTCCTGTGGTGCAGGATACTACTGAACAATTTGTTAAGCAAGACCAGGCAACTTCTATTTGGAATAAAGCCGTAGTGCATATTAGTCTTTTACTTTGCTGGATCCTCGGAAGTAATCTATTGAGAATCATCCTTTCCATAACTTTGGCAAGAATTTGCGTTAGAGAAATAGGTCTGTAGCTTGAAACCAGCGCACTGTCACCCCCAGGTTTCAAAAACGGAATAACAATAGCTTCTTTCCAATTCTTAGGGATAAGACCCAGATTCCATGACTTGTTGTAGGCCTCGAGGAGCGCATACTTGCAATCATCAGCTAAAACTGTAATAGCATATCTTGTAAGGTCATCTTGTCCCGGAGCAGAGTTTTTGAGGCTCCTGATAGCTTTATCGAGCTCATAACCTGAGAAGGGGTTATTAATACAACTACTCTCTTCGTCACTGAAATCCAGGGGAATGAACTTTTGAATAGTGAATCTTGAATAATATTTAGCAAAAACTACACTTTGTTCTTCAGGTGACCAGGCGTGGCCATTCTGGTACTTTAAGATATTGTTAGAGAACTGGACCTGACTTTTGTTGTTCTGAAGATTTTTAACTATCCTAAATAAATTGCCGTCCTTTCTAGAATGACTACAAATTTTTTCCCAATGAAGCCTTCTTTTGATATTAATGACCCTCTTAAGGTAAGCATTCCATTTCTTGTAAGAGATCCAGTAGGCTCTTGAAAGATGAGCTTTAGCGAGTCTAAGACATTTCCTTTTCTGGCCAAGAATGAAGTTACATTCTGTGTCCCACCACGGGCTGTTTTTGCGTTGAATCTCAATTTTTTTGAGGTTCTCCTTTTTCGTGGCGCTCAAGATTCGGTTGAAATTTTCCAGGTTCCTTTCTTCAGGGCGCAAAGCCCTGAATCTGTTACTGCTTTCCGTAGCGAACTTCTTCCAGTCATGGCGAACGATTATTCTCTGGTTGCCAGCAGCTGAGGCGTTGTTATCATTTGCAAAATTAATTTTTATAGGGTAGTGGTCACTGCTAAAGGGATCAGGAGAAACTTCCCATTTCAATTGTCCATAAAGCTCGGCAGAGCACAAAGCGATGTCAATGCACGATTCAATTCCTCCAGGGCTTACATGAGTGGGCTTCCCTGTATTTAGAATGCAAAGATTGTTGTTGTTACACCACTCCAAAAGCACCTTACCCCCTGCTGACATCCTGCTTGACCCCCAAGCCGGGTTGTGACAGTTGAAGTCTCCTAAGATAATAAACTTGCCGGGCAACGAAGCCAGAATTTTATCCCACTCTTTCCCGCTGAACTGGCCATTGGGAAGGTAGACATTGATCACTGAAATATCGTAACTATTTGCACGGAAATCTACTCTCATAATTTCCCCTCCCGCTAAATCATAACTGCTATCTTGTACAAATAAGTTTGCCCACTGTTTCTTGATGGCAATCATTAGACCCCCGCCTTGGTAGGTACTTAATCTATCTTTACGAAAAATAACTTTTTCGGGTAAGCAAAAATCGTCTAAATTAGAAAGCCAGGTCTCCTGAATAATTAACACGTCGCAGAAGAATTCTTTCCTGCTAATAATAAAGTTTCTTTTGTTGGAGATACTTCTTGCATTCCATGAACAAAACGTAGGTCCCATCGAACTAGATGAGAAAAGGAGGCAAAAAAAAAAAAAAAAAAAAGTTATTTCATGAGTATAGTCTCGGTTTCTAACCTTGGCCAGACTTTTTTGGTATGCTCATGTCAAGCTTGCTTTGAATGCAGGCTTCCCTTGTTATAGGTTCTGATTTAGAATGGGGCTTCTTGCCCTTACTTCTTGCTACTTCTACTTCCGTATTATACTTATCCAAATCCAGGTCACTGTCAGACTCAAGAGCTCTTTTCCCAATATGCTTATCTCTAGTGCATTCTGATATCTTGCTCAACTTTGTATCGAGCTTGCTGAACATGCTTTCATATTTTTGATCCAATCCTGCTAAGATTTTTTCGAAGTAGTCAGCCTGCTGTTTTAACGCACTTTCAAAAGATCCTTGCAGCGCAGCTATTATTGGAGTCATGACTTTCAGGAAATCTTCCTTTGCAGGAGTAGACACGTGAGCTCCTGCTGCCTTCGCATAGGAATTTTTGCTTGCTACAGCCTGCCTTGCTTCTACTACGGGAACATGATGGTCAGCACTATATTTGAGAATATTGCCCTCTTCGATGTATTTGGGACAATTCTTCGAGGATGCTTCATGTGAGTTACTGCACAATGCACACTTGATCTGCTCGCTTTGGCACTGTGCCCTGGTGTGATTTTCGCTACATTTGCTGCATCTGACTAATCCTCTGCAGCTTTTAATCCCGTGACCAAACCTCAGACATTGAGGACATTGCCTTGGATTGTCGTAGAACCTTGTGATCCTATGTCTTGTCAATCATATTTTTACATATTCTGGCAAGTGGTGTCCTGCAATCGTAACAAGTACTCTTTCTGAAGGTTTCTTATTACTGTCAGAACTTTTCGCTAAAAATCTTCTTAAATTCAATACTTCAATCTCATTATTATGATTCAACTCGTTAGCTAGCTCAGAGAGCTCAACTTCTACTGGAATGGATGATAGAAGAAATTTGCTTGTCAATTCAGACACGGCAAGCATCGAGGAGACCTTAACATTATGCAATTCAAATATGTTTAAAACTTGCCATGCACATTCAGCCACCGAGGTATTTATTAGAAGCCTTCCATCTCTTATAATTTTTATGAAGTCAATATTTTTGACTAAAGCCACTTTGCTAGATATCTCATCTTTCAAAATTTTAGGATTATTTACGTTAATATTCTTCCCTATGCCTTTAAGAAAAACAGTGTAGTTCCTTATTCCTTTTTCATGACAAATTTTTAATAAACGCTCTGACGATAAGGGCGGTTTGTACTGACAGTCCAGGTCAGAGCTCCATTCCATCCTGCTTCATCACACTTGTGTCAGAGCGCAAAAGGAAAATGAAAAGGAAAATTCTCCTACGTGAAACTTCACTGAAAAAACAAAACCAGGAGAACAAGACACTCTGTTACTAGCTTTATTTAAAGCACAAATTAAACACCACAATACGGGAAGAAAACCCGCACTTTAACACGTTGCACTTCGCCGAAGTAAACAAACGCGAATCGAAGAATTCACCACACAGCTTCGCCCAAAAGCTGTTAAAATCAATGAGAGGCTGGTCTCCGCTTTTCGCAGGCACTGCAACAGCGCCATCTACTTGATTTGCAGCGACCTCTACCCAATGGTGTATCGGTGACTTGCGCATTTTCCTGTGTCAACTTTCGCCCATAGCCGTTCAACGCTTTTATCCATATGCAAAGCGTGAATTTTTCTTGGAGGACATTTTGAAGCTTATCAAGCAATATTACAAAAGTCTCAACCTACTTGTACGAGAATAATAAAATAAAGGTATGTCATATCTTTAATGTCTCATTCTATTTTTTTGACTTTCATACAAAACTCTGACCACAGTCGACAGGGGAAACTTATTTTTCAACTTACCTACTTATAACGAATGGTATAAGCTAAACTAAAATTATCTAATTATCTATTTCAGTTAATGTTGCAGATTGCGTTGTTCCTTAATCTTCTAATTGGATCAGGCTTATTATTTTTTGCAGACTGTTAGAGCAATTTTATATAAAGTAAGCTTGAACTTTCGATTATGTCAAAAAGAGTTTCCGATTTTGGAGCTGCCAAAGGATCTACAAGGCGAAAGCATTTTTCGATGCCCATCAAACAAAAAGTGGAATTGCTGCAAAAAATGGATAAAGGCATAAAGAAAGTAACAGAGAGGTTAGCGAAAATGAAAAAATTTCGATTGACAAGTTAGTCGGTATTCTCGGCACAGCAATTACAGGACTTGGAACAACGGAACTTTGTAACTGTTCAATTTTTAAGTAATTAATTTTATTTTAATGTTATTCGTACCATTTAATGTGGCTGCTTCCCTCTAAATTTATTTATTATTAGTTAATAATACTTCCAAATTTCAGGTCATTTTCTCTGGCATAATCCTGAAACTAAATCTAGCCGCATGATGACATTTGATGCAAAAAAAGACATTTTTTAATCCAGATTGGGCACATTCTAATCTCAGACTTCACTGGAGAAAACAACTATTAACGTTATAATAGTAATTCTTTGGGAATTATATTATATATATATATATTTATATATTATATGCAAGTCATGAGTAATTGGCAAATTTTTGTGGTACCATAATTAATTTACCTCTCAGCACAACCTGCACGCATTACGAGGTTAGACTGGAATTTTCTTAAAACACACCTAGAAATGTCAGATAATTTCATTCTCTTGTTTGAGTGGCAACCTTGCTTTGACCCCACAACATCGGCGGAGTCTTCTGGAGTGGTGTCACAACTGATCATCATGGCTGCCATCGTATAGTGTTCAGTGATGCATCCCGCTTCACTCTTGAAGCAGATGACCACTGTGTTCGTGTCTGGAGAGGATGGGACCAGTGGTCCCAATCAGCCTTTGTTTTACAAACACCTGGTGTGATGGTGTGGGGCGCTATTTCTTATGACAGCAGGTCATCTTTATTCATCCTCAGTACATCTTTCACAGCTCAACGATATGTTGATACCATCCTGACGTGAGCCGTGAGCAGGTACTATGTCCTTGGTTTTTAATCATTTTATTATCTGTGTATGAGCTACATACATATTTAATTTCATCAAAAATAACCACTTCCTACATGGAGCTTCAATTTTTTGCAAAAGAATGTATATTCAAAGTTAGATGCCAACTTATGCACTTTTCGTTGGTCATATTTCCTCATTTTTGCGAGATAAAAATCTTTGTTTTGGGGTGACTCTCTACAACGCTGTAAGTACCAACCTTGTTGGAATAGGCAGTAATCAGGCTCTGTGCATACACACACATAATAATGGGGAAGGGGACACTGTGATAATCTGGTATTTCCTAAGCAACACATTTGATTAGTTTAACATATTCCCCATCCAGATTAATACCTCAAGAACAACTAAATCCATCATAAGCTTAGCAATGTTTTTGTTGCACTCCTTCTAAATGGTTACACAACGATTTTCTGAATGAAGCATCTTACACATAGATCTTGGAATTATCTGCAGTGAATGTGCTATAGATTTAATTTTTTTTAAATTTATCTATTTAATCTAAAACAATTTACAATATCTTCAGTTTTGTGTTCCACTGTATGGAAGACAAATTAATTCAGGAAAGATAAATTCTTGTAAATATATTTTACTTTTTTCCATAGTCAAGTATAAGTCCTTTGAATATGCAGCTCAATATACTGGCCCTTTTACGTAGTATCCAACAACTGGAATATGAACTTTTCTTCTTAGGAATGAGGGTAACAAGATGGGTATGTTTCCTTGGTTATAAAACTTGAAATGGAACTAAAACCCTGCTTTCTTTATACAGATTATTTGTTTGCCATCCATCTGAGCAGAATGTAATTTATTTTTATCAGTTCGATTAGGCAACAACAACGGAACATATTTTTAAAATAATTTTCTCATTTTGGGAATTGAGGACAAAAAAATACTGGACAGTTTCCTTTACGATAATTCCTCTTATAATGTAAAGGAATGCAGAGTAAATATTAAACCCATTACATATATTGTCTTAAACATGTATCACTTATGTAATTGCATTTAAGACTAATGGCATCTGCAAAACTAACCAATATTTTTGTTTTCTATGCAAAGCATACAGTTAATCACATTACAATTTACTTTGCATATGTGACAATTTAAAAATTTAGCTATGTTGTAGTAATATATTTTGGTACTTTTCCGTTTCCCCGGTGCAAATCTCGCCAAGCAGACTTTATTAGCGGCAACACACAGTATACACATAAAAAATGTTAATTCTAAGAAATTTTTATTTTGAAGGCATAAACATTTTAATATCGTTTAAAATTTTGTAACAATAAATTTGTATAAAGACATTTATTTAAGAATTCAATATGCTTTCATGGTACAACATCCTGATTCCCCATTTCATATCACATACTCCAAGTGAACTAAGTAACGTAACTACGTAAACTACAATACACATATCTAATTCTCTCAGTAATTATCTATATTAATTTCAAGTTAAATCTTAATTTAGAATACAAGTTTAGGTGCAAGAATTATTTCAATTCGTATGAAAAGCTAACTCAGAAATTATGTAAAACTACAGCGCTTTACTTCCCTGGTGCATTCTCATTAGAATTGATGAATTTATCCCTTGACTTTGCTTTTTCTATATTTCCGTCTTCAGGTGAGTGAGGTGATTGCATCCTAAGCGACTTAACTACCGCACATAGCCTTAGGGCATAAAATTGAACTATCTGGTAAAAATTCTATGTAATTGTATGCCAGTATTGAAAGAAGGGTACTACTTTGGTAGACGGTTGCACGGATTTTTGGTGATTTACGTTGGCGCAATTGTTGGCACGATTTTTACAAACGTCAGCCATCTTGAAAAACGCTGTTTTTACGCATAGTAAAAGTATTCAAAACTTAAAATAAAATAAATATCATTAAAAGTAATGGATTAATATTTTGAAAATGTCATTTTTTACGATGGCAGGCAAGTGTAAAGTGATACATTTACAAGAAGTATAAAATACTAAAGTAAGGTTATTATTACTTTCATATAGCAAAGAAGAGAATAAAAACACCGCTATAAAAACATTGTGCCATTGTTTAATTAGATTAAAATATCGAATTAAAAACCATCATACCAACATTTAAAAGAATTAGAATATTATTAAATTCAAATAATTTAAAATACGTTATATAGAATATAAATAACATTAAAACATATGAACAATAATTATCTCAGCAATTTTTGAAAATAGTGTATTAATTTTTTTAACAAAAATTGAAATATACAATTATAAAATAAAAGAAAAATATGTACCTACAATTTTTTTTAGTCATTTAACCTGTTGTTTATTGATAAGTACACAAAAGAAATCGAAATCATAATTTAGATAACATTTTTGAAGACATCTTTGAAGGAATTCGAAGATATGAATTAAATTTTAAAACGGCGCGAAAATGCACAAATTTTCAGTAACCAATCAGGGAGCTGATTACAGCTCGTTAATGCACAAATATTCTATAACCAATCAGAGAGCTTATTACATCATGCCTAGAATTAAAATTATTTAAAAATTCATACATCATAAAATATTTTTTTAAAAAAAATGCAAGGCTAAATCGTAGAATAGGCTGCATTAGTCGATGCTGTGTTTACTTCTCTTATGCTTGGACACGCCTTTTTATGACGTAATATTGGTTACGCCTCTTCTTCAAAACAAGTTATAAGTGTGCTATAGCTTCGTATTTAAAGAAAACTTATATTATATTTTAACTGAGTTGAAATAGTAGGTTTATAATGTTCTGTGCGAGATTTTCTAAATTGTAAATCTACTTTTGTGTGTTGTGTGGTATTGTTAGCATTTAACGCAACGAATTATCTCTCACAAATGTATTATTAAGATACCAAACGATTGAAAACGATCATTAGCAAACGATTGAAAATATTGAATGCATGAATTAAAAATTATAACCGTAACTTCTGAAAATACAGAAAAGAATTCTTTTGCTTAAAGAATGTTTTGATTATTCATGAGTGTGTTTAATTCGGTGCTTACTGCAGAATGGATGAGTATTTGAATCTGGATTTCTTTTATCAGTTGGAGCGAAGAGATAAAAAATGTGTTATTGAGTGGTGTATGGAGAAAGGTTTGATTGCAATATCGTATAAGTGCCCGATTTGTGGAACAAATATGAAACTAGTAGAGCGAAAAAACCGTATAGACGGTTTTGAGTGGATGTGCAGAGTTATTGGAGGCGAATGTAGGCATCGAATTTCAAGATCAATTCGAAAGAACTCCTGGTTTGCGAAGACTAAATTGAGCATGTGTGATGTTTTGCGAGTTACCTATATGTGGTTGGGTAAGTGCGGGAATGATTTTATACGAACGGAATTACGTATTGCTAAAAATACGGTGACAGATTGGAAAAGTTTTTGTAGAGAAGTATGCATGGAGTTATGTTTGAAGGAGAATGTTAAGTTGGGTGGGGAAGGTGTCATTGTCGAAATCGACGAAAGCAAGTTTGGCAAGCAAAAGTATCATAGAGGGAAAAGAGTCGAAGGAAAATGGGTTTTTGGTTTGGTTGAGAGAGGAACAGATAAATGCGTCTTTAGAGTTGTTGAAAACAGAGGTGCCGAAACATTGCTAGAAATCATTAAAGAGAATATTCTACCAGGATCGATTATTATATCCGATTGTTGGAAAGCGTACTACTGCCTCGAGTTCGAAGGGTATGCGCACCTGAAAGTCAATCATAGCTTGAGTTTTAAAGATCCAGAAATGTGGTGCGCAATGCCGAGATTGTGCAATTCTGGGATGTTTTTTTAAGTGAAAATAGATCGATGTGCACATGGGAAAAGCCAATGTGGTGCGCAATGCCGAGTTTGTGCAATTCTGGGATGTTTTTTTAAGTGAAAATAGATCGATGTGCAAATGGGAAAAGCCAATGTGGTGTGCGATGTCGAGTTTGTGCAATTCTGGGATGTTTTTTTAAGTGAAAATAGGTCTATGTGCACATGGGCAAATCCAATGTGGTGCGCAATGCCGAGTTTGTGCAACTGTGGGATGTTTTTTTAAGTGAAAATAGGTCGATGTGCACATGGGCAAATCCAGTGGGGTGCGCAATGCCGAGTTTGTGCAACTCTGGGATGTTTTCTTAAGTGAAAATAGATCGATGTGCACATGGAAAAAGCCAATGTGGTGCGCAATGCCGAGTTTGTGCGCGATGCCGAGTTTGTGCTATTCTGGGATGTTTTTTAAGTGAAAATAGATGGATGTGCACATGGGCAAAGCCAATGTGGTGCGCAATGCCGAGTTTGTGCAACTCTGGGATGTTTTTTAAGTGAAAATAGATCGATGTGCAAATGGGAAAAGCCAATGTGGTGCGCAATGCCGAGTTTGTGCGCGATGCCGAGTTTGTGCAATTCTGGGATGTTTTTTAAGTGAAAATAGGTCGATGTGCACATGGGCAAATCCAATGTGGTGCGCAATGCCGAGTTTGTGTAACTCTGGGATGTTTTTTTAAGTGAAAATAGATCGATGTGAACAAGGCCAAAGCCAATGTGGTGTGCGATGTCGAGTTTGTGCAACTCTGGGATGTTTTTTTAAGTGAAAATAGATCGATGTGCACATGGAAAAAGCCAATGTGGTGCGCAATGCCGAGTTTGTGCGCGATGCCGAGTTTGTGCTATTCTGGGATGTTTTTTAAGTGAAAATAGATGGATGTGCACATGGGCAAAGCCAATGTGGTGCGCAATACCGAGTTTGTGCAACTCTGGGATGTTTTTTAAGTGAAAATAGATCGATGTGCACATGGGCAAATCCAATGTGGTGCGCAATGCCGAGTTTGTGCAACTCTGGGATGTTTTTTTAAGTGAAAATAGATCGATGTGCACATGGGAAAAGCCAATGTGGTGCGCAATGCCGAGTTTGTGCAAATCTGGGATGTTTTTTTTAAGTGAAAATAGATCGATGTGCACATGGGAAAAGCCAATGTGGTGCGCAATGCCGAGTTTGTGCAACTCTGGGATCTTTTTTTAAGTGAAAATAGATCGATGTGCACATGGGAAAAGCCAATGTTGTGCGCAATGCCGAGTTTGTGCAATTCTGGGATGTTTTTTAAGTGAAAATAGGTCGATGTGCACATGGGCAAATCCAATGTGGTGCGCAATGCCGAGTTTGTGCAACTCTGGGATGTTTTTTTAAGTGAAAATAGATCGATGTGCACATGGGAAAAGCCAATGTGGTGCGCAATGCCGAGTTTGTGCAATTCTGGGATGTTTTTTTAAGTGAAAATAGATCGATGTGCACATGGGCAAAGCCAATGTGGTGTGCGATGTCGAGTTTGTGCAATTCTGGGATGTTTTTTTAAGTGAAAATAGGTCTATGTGCACATGGGCAAATCCAATGTGGTGCGCAATGCCGAGTTTGTGCGCGATGCCGAGTTTGTGCAATTCTGGGATGTTTTTTAAGTGAAAATAGGTCGATGTGCACATGGGCAAATCCAATGTGGTGCGCAATGCCGAGTTTGTGCAACTCTGGGATGTTTTTTTAAGTGAAAATAGATCGATGTGCAAATGGGAAAAGCCAATGTGGTGCGCAATGCCGAGTTTGTGCGCAATGCCGAGTTTGTGTAACTCTGGGATGTTTTTTTAAGTGAAAATAGATCGATGTGCACAAGGCCAAAGCCAATGTGGTGTGCGATGTCAAGTTTGTGCAACTCTGGGATGTTTTTTTAAGTGAAAATAGATCGATGTGCACATGGAAAAAGCCAATGTGGTGCGCAATGCCGAGTTTGTGCGCGATGCCGAGTTTGTGCTATTCTGGGATGTTTTTTAAGTGAAAATAGATGGATGTGCACATGGGCAAAGCCAATGTGGTGCGCAATGCCGAGTTTGTGCAACTCTGGGATGTTTTTTTAAGTGAAAATAGATCGATGTGCACATGGGAAAAGCCAATGTGGTGCGCAATGCCGAGTTTGTGCAACTCTGGGATGTTTTTTTAAGTGAAAATAGATCGATGTGCACATGGGAAAAGCCAATGTTGTGCGCAATGCCGAGTTTGTGCAATTCTGGGATGTTTTTTAAGTGAAAATAGGTCGATGTGCACATGGGCAAATCCAATGTGGTGCGCAATGCCGAGTTTGTGCAACTCTGGGATGTTTTAAGTGAAAATAGATCGATGTGCACATGGGAAAAGCCAATGTGGTGCGCAATGCCGAGTTTGTGCAACTCTGGGATGTTTTTTTAAGTGAAAATAGATCGATGTGCACATGGGAAAAGCCAATGTGGTGCGCAATGCCGAGTTTGTGCAACTCTGGGATGTTTTTTTAAGTGAAAATAGATCGATGTGCACATGGGAAAAGCCAATGTTGTGCGCAATGCCGAGTTTGTGCAATTCTGGGATGTTTTTTAAGTGAAAATAGGTCGATGTGCACATGGGCAAATCCAATGTGGTGCGCAATGCCGAGTTTGTGCAACTCTGGGATGTTTTAAGTGAAAATAGATCGATGTGCACATGGGAAAAGCCAATGTGGTGCGCAATGCCGAGTTTGTGCAATTCTGGGATGTTTTTTTAAGTGAAAATAGATCGATGTGCACATGGGCAAAGCCAATGTGGTGTGCGATGTCGAGTTTGTGCAATTCTGGGATGTTTTTTTAAGTGAAAATAGGTCTATGTGCACATGGGCAAATCCAATGTGGTGCGCAATGCCGAGTTTGTGCGCGATGCCGAGTTTGTGCAATTCTGGGATGTTTTTTAAGTGAAAATAGGTCGATGTGCACATGGGCAAATCCAATGTGGTGCGCAATGCGGAGTTTGTGCAACTCTGGGATGTTTTTTTAAGTGAAAATAGATCGATGTGCACATGGAAAAAGCCAATGTGGTGCGCAATGCCGAGTTTGTGCGCGATGCCGAGTTTGTGCTATTCTGGGATGTTTTTTAAGTGAAAATAGATGGATGTGCACATGGGCAAAGCCAATGTGGTGCGCAATGCCGAGTTTGTGCAACTCTGGGATGTTTTTTTAAGTGAAAATAGATCGATGTGCAAATGGGAAAAGCCAATGTTGTGCGCAATGCCGAGTTTGTGCGCGATGCCGAGTTTGTGCAATTCTGGGATGTTTTTTAAGTGAAAATAGGTCGATGTGCACATGGGCAAATCCAATGTGGTGCGCAATGCCGAGTTTGTGCAACTCTGGGATGTTTTTTTAAGTGAAAATAGATCGATGTGCACAAGGCCAAAGCCAATGTGGTGTGCGATGTCGAGTTTGTGCAACTCTGGGATGTTTTTTTAAGTGAAAATAGATCGATGTGCACATGGAAAAAGCCAATGTGGTGCGCAATGCCGAGTTTGTGCGCGATGCCGAGTTTGTGCTATTCTGGGATGTTTTTTAAGTGAAAATAGATGGATGTGCACATGGGCAAAGCCAATGTGGTGCGCAATGCCGAGTTTGTGCAACTCTGGGATGTTTTTTTAAGTGAAAATAGATCGATGTGCACATGGAAAAAGCCAATGTGGTGCGCAATGCCGAGTTTGTGCGCGATGCCGAGTTTTTGCTATTCTGGGATGTTTTTTAAGTGAAAATAGATGGATGTGCACATGGGCAAAGCCAATGTGGTGCGCAATGCCGAGTTTGGGCAACTCTGGGATGTTTTTTTAAGTGAAAATAAATCGATGTGCAAATGGGAAAAGCCAATGTGGTGCGCAATGCCGAGTTTGTGCGCGATGCCGAGTTTGTGCAATTCTGGGTTGTTTTTTAAGTGAAAATAGGTCGATGTGCACATGGGCAAATCCAATGTGGTGCGCAATGCCGAGTTTGTGCAACTCTGGGATGTTTTTTTAAGTAAAAATAGATCGATGTGCTCATGGGAAAAGCCAATGTGGTGCGCAATGCCGAGTTTGTGCAACTCTGGGATGTTTTTTTAAGTGAAAATAGATCGATGTGCACATGGGAAAAGCCAATGTGGTGCGCAATGCCGAGTTTGTGCAACTCTGGGATGTTTTTTTAAGTGAAAATAGATCGATGTGCACATGGGAAAGCCAATGTTGTGCGCAATGCCGAGTTTGTGCAATTCTGGGATGTTTTTTAAGTGAAAATAGGTCGATGTGCACGTGGGCAAATCCAATGTGGTGCGCAATGCCGAGTTTGTGCAACTCTGGGATGTTTTTTTAAGTAAAAATAGATCGATGTGCACATGGGAAAAGCCAATGTGGTGCGCAATGCCGAGTTTGTGCAATTCTGGGATGTTTTTTTAAGTGAAAATAGATCGATGTGCACATGCGCAAAGCCAATGTGGTGTGCGATGTCGAGTTTGTGCAATTCTGGGATGTTTTTTTAAGTGAAAGTAGGTCTATGTGCACATGGGCAAATCCAATGTGGTGCGCAATGCCGAGTTTGTGCGCGATGCCGAGTTTGTGCAATTCTGGGATGTTTTTTAAGTGAAAATAGGTCGATGTGCACATGGGCAAATCCAATGTGGTGCGCAATGCCGAGTTTGTGCAACTCTGGGATGTTTTTTTAAGTGAAAATAGATCGATGTGCACATGGAAAAAGCCAATGTGGTGCGCAATGCCGAGTTTGTGCTATTCTGGGATGTTTTTTAAGTGAAAATAGATGGATGTGCACATGGGCAAAGACAATGTGGTGCGCAATGCCGAGTTTGTGCAACTCTGGGATGTTTTTTTAAGTGAAAATAGATCGATGTGCAAATGGGAAAAGCCAATGTGGTGCGCAATGCCGAGTTTGTGCAATTCTGGGATGTTTTTTAAGTGAAAATAGGTCGATGTCCACATGGGCAAATCCAATGTGGTGCGCAATGCCGAGTTTGTGCAACTCTGGGATGTTTTTTTAAGTGAAAATAGATCGATGTGCACAAGGCCAAAGCCAATGTGGTGTGCGATGTCGAGTTTGTGCAACTCTGGGATGTTTTTTTAAGTGAAAATAGATCGATGTGCACATGGAAAAAGCCAATGTGGTGCGCAATGCCCAGTTTGTGCGCGATGCCGAGTTTGTGCTATTCTGGGATGTTTTTTAAGTGAAAATAGATGGATGTGCACATGGGCAAAGCCAATGTGGTGCGCAATGCCGAGTTTGTGCAACTCTGGGATGTTTTTTTAAGTAAAAATAGATCGATGTGCAAATGGGAAAAGCCAATGTGGTGCGCAATGCCGAGTTTGTGCAACTCTGGGATGTTTTTTTTAAGTGAAAATAGATCGATGTGCACATGGGAAAAGCCAATGTGGTGCGCAATGCCGAGTTGGTGCAACTCTGGGATGTTTTTTTAAGTGAAAATAGATCGATGTGCACATGGGAAAAGCCAATGTTGTGCGCAATGCCGAGTTTGTGCAATTCTGGGATGTTTTTTAAGTAAAAATAGGTCGATGTGCACATGGGCAAATCCAATGTGGTGCGCAATGCCGAGTTTGTGCAACTCTGGGATGTTTTTTTAAGTGAAAATAGATCGATGTGCACATGGGAAAAGCCAATGTGGTGCGCAATGCCGAGTTTGTGCAATTCTGGGATGTTTTTTAAGTGAAAATAGATCAATGTGCATATGGGCAAAGCCAATGTGGTGCGCGATGCCGAGTTTGTGCGCGATGCGAGTTTGTGCAATTCTGGGATGTTTTTTTAAGTGAAAATAGGTCGATTTGTACATGGGCAAATCCAATGTGGTGCGCAATGCCGAGTTTGTGCAACTCTGTGATGTTTTTTTAAGTGAAAATAGGTCGATGTGCACATGGGCAAATCCAATGTGGTGCGCAATGCCGAGTTTGTGCAACTCTGGGATGTTTTTTTAAGTGAAAATAGATCGATGTGCACATGGAAAAAGCCAATGTGGTGCGCAATGCCGAGTTTGTGCGCGATGCCGAGTTTGTGCTATTCTGGGATGTTTTTTAAGTGAAAATAGATGGATGTGCACATGGGCAAAGCCAATGTGGTGCGCAATGCCGAGTTTGGGCAACTCTGGTATGTTTTTTAAGTGAAAATAAATCGATGTGCAAATGGGAAAAGCCAATGTGGTGCGCAATGCCGAGTTTGTGCGCGATGCCGAGTTTGTGCAATTCTGGGTTGTTTTTTAAGTGAAAATAGGTCGATGTGCACATGGGCAAATCCAATGTGGTGCGCAATGCCGAGTTTGTGCAACTCTAGGATGTTTTTTTAAGTGAAAATAGATCGATGTGCACATGGGAAACGCCAATGTGGTGCGCAATGCCGAGTTTGTGCAACTCTGGGATGTTTTTTTAAGTGAAAATAGATCGATGTGCACATGGGAAAAGCCAATGTGGTGCGCAATGCCGAGTTTGTGCGCGATGCCGAGTTTGTGCAACTGTGGGATTTTTTTTAAGTGAAAATAGATCGATGTGCACATGGGAAAAGCCAATGTTGTGCGCAATGCCGAGTTTGTGCAATTCTGGGATGTTTTTTAAGTGAAAATAGGTCGATGTGCACATGGGCAAATCCAATGTGGTGCGCAATGCCGAGTTTGTGCAACTCTGGGATGTTTTTTTAAGTGAAAATAGATCGATGTGCACATGGGAAAAGCCAATGTGGTGCGCAATGCCGAGTTTGTGCAACTCTGGGATGTTTTTTAAGTGAAAATAGATCGAGGTGCACATGGGAAAAGCCAATGTTGTGCGCAATGCCGAGTTTGTGCAATTCTGGGATGTTTTTTAAGTGAAAATAGATCGATGTGCACATGGGCAAATCCAATGTGGTGAACAATGCCGAGTTAGTGCAACTCTGGGATGTTTTTTAAAGTGAAAATAGATCGATGTGCACATGGAAAAAGCCAATGTGGTGCGCAATGCCGAGTTTGTGCGCGATGCCGTGTTTTTGCTATTCTGGGATGTTTTTTAATTGAAAATAGATGGATGTGCACATGGGCAAAGCCAATGTGGTGCGCAATGCCGAGTTTGGGCAACTCTGGGATGTTTTTTTAAGTGAAAATAAATCGATGTGCAAATGGGAAAAGCCAATGTGGTGCGCAATGCCGAGTTTGTGCAATTCTGGGTTGTTTTTTAAGTGAAAATAGGTCGATGTGCACATGGGCAAATCGAATGTGGTGCGCAATGCCGAGTTTGTGCAACTCTGGGATGTTTTTTTAAGTGAAAATAGATCGATGTGCACATGGGAAAAGCCAATGTGGTGCGCAATGCCGAGTTTGTGCAACTCTGGGATGTTTTTTTTAAGTTAAAATAGATCGATGTGCACATGGGAAAAGCCAATCTTGTGCGCAATGCCGAGTTTGTGCAATTCTGGGATGTTTTTTAAGTGAAAATAGATCGATGTGCACATGGGCAAATCCAATGTGGTGAACAATGCCGAGTTAGTGCAACTCTGGGATGTTTTTTAAAGTGAAAATAGATCGATGTGCACATGGAAAAAGCCAATGTGGTGCGCAATGCCGAGTTTGTGCGCGATGCCGTGTTTTTGCTATTCTGGGATGTTTTTTAAGTGAAAATAGATGGATGTGCACATGGGCAAAGCCAATGTGGTGCGCAATGCCGAGTTTGGGCAACTCTGGGATGTTTTTTTAAGTTAAAATAAATCGATGTGCAAATGGGAAAAGCCAATGTGGTGCGCAATGCCGAGTTTGTGCAATTCTGGGTTGTTTTTTAAGTGAAAATAGGTCGATGTGCACATGGGCAAATCGAATGTGGTGCGCAATGCCGAGTTTGTGCAACTCTGGGATGTTTTTTTAAGTGAAAATAGATCGATGTGCACATGGAAAAAGCCAATGTGGTGCGCAATGCCGAGTTTGTGCGCGATGCCGAGTTTGTGCTATTCTGGGATGTTTTTTAAGTGAAAATAGATGGATGTGCACATGGGCAAAGCCAATGTGGTGCGCAATGCCGAGTTTGTGCAACTCTGGGATGTTTTTTAAGTGAAAATAGATCGATGTGCAAATGGGAAAAGCCAATGTTGTGCGCAATGCCGAGTTTGTGCGCGATGCCGAGTTTGTGCAATTCTGGGATGTTTTTTAAGTGAAAATAGGTCGATGTGCACATGGGCAAATCCAATGTGGTGCGCAATGCCGAGTTTGTGCAACTCTGGGATGTTTTTTTAAGTGAAAATAGATCGATGTGCACAAGGCCAAAGCCAATGTGGTGTGCGATGTCGAGTTTGTGCAACTCTGGGATGTTTTTTTAAGTGAAAATAGATCGATGTGCACATGGAAAAAGCCAATGTGGTGCGCAATGCCGAGTTTGTGCGCGATGCCGAGTTTGTGCTATTCTGGGATGTTTTTTAAGTGAAAATAGATGGATGTGCACATGGGCAAAGCCAATGTGGTGCGCAATGCCGAGTTTGTGCACCTCTGGGATGTTTTATTAAGTGAAAATAGATCGATGTGCACATGGAAAAAGCCAATGTGGTGCGCAATGCCGAGTTTGTGCGCGATGCCGAGTTTTTGCTATTCTGGGATGTTTTTTAAGTGAAAATAGATGGATGTGCACATGGGCAAAGCCAATGTGGTGCGCAATGCCGAGTTTGGGCAACTCTGGGATGTTTTTTTAAGTGAAAATAAATCGATGTGCAAATGGGAAAAGCCAATGTGGTGCGCAATGCCGAGTTTGTGCGCGATGCCGAGTTTGTGCAATTCTGGGTTGTTTTTTAAGTGAAAATAGGTCGATGTGCACATGGGCAAATCCAATGTGGTGCGCAATGCCGAGTTTGTGCAACTCTGGGATGTTTTTTTAAGTGAAAATAGATCGATGTGCTCATGGGAAAAGCCAATGTGGTGCGCAATGCCGAGTTTGTGCAACTCTGGGATGTTTTTTTAAGTGAAAATAGATCGATGTGCACATGGGAAAAGCCAATGTGGTGCGCAATGCCGAGTTTGTGCAACTCTGGGATGTTTTTTTAAGTGAAAATAGATCGATGTGCACATGGGCAAATCCAATGTGGTGCGCAATGCCGAGTTTGTGCAATTCTGGGATGTTTTTTAAGTGAAAATAGGTCGATGTGCACATGGGCAAATCCAATGTGGTGCGCAATGCCGAGTTTGTGCAACTCTGGGATGTTTTTTTAAGTAAAAATAGATCGATGTGCACATGGGAAAAGCCAATGTGGTGCGCAATGCCGAGTTTGTGCAATTCTGGGATGTTTTTTTAAGTGAAAATAGATCGATGTGCACATGCGCAAAGCCAATGTGGTGTGCGATGTCGAGTTTGTGCAATTCTGGGATGTTTTTTTAAGTGAAAATAGATCGATGTGCAAATGGGAAAAGCCAATGTGGTGCGCAATGCCGAGTTTGTGCAACTCTGGGATGTTTTTTTAAGTGAAAATAGGTCTATGTGCACATGGGCAAATCCAATGTGGTGCGCAATGCCGAGTTTGTGCGCGATGCCGAGTTTGTGCAATTCTGGGATGTTTTTTAAGTGAAAATAGGTCGATGTGCACATGGGCAAATCCAATGTGGTGCGCAATGCCGAGTTTGTGCAACTCTGGGATGTTTTTTTAAGTGAAAATAGATCGATGTGCACATGGAAAAAGCCAATGTGGTGCGCAATGCCGAGTTTGTGCGCGATGCCGAGTTTGTGCTATTCTGGGATGTTTTTTAAGTGAAAATAGATGGATGTGCACATGGGCAAAGACAATGTGGTGCGCAATGCCGAGTTTGTGCAACTCTGGGATGTTTTTTTAAGTGAAAATAGATCGATGTGCAAATGGGAAAAGCCAATGTGGTGCGCAATGCCGAGTTTGTGCAATTCTGGGATGTTTTTTAAGTGAAAATAGGTCGATGTTCACATGGGCAAATCCAATGTGGTGCGCAATGCCGAGTTTGTGCAACTCTGGGATGTTTTTTTAAGTGAAAATAGATCGATGTGCACAAGGCCAAAGCCAATGTGGTGTGCGATGTCGAGATTGTGCAACTCTGGGATGTTTTTTTAAGTGAAAATAGATCGATGTGCACATGGAAAAAGCCAATGTGGTGCGCAATGCCCAGTTTGTGCGCGATGCCGAGTTTGTGCTATTCTGGGATGTTTTTTAAGTGAAAATAGATGGATGTGCACATGGGCAAAGCCAATGTGGTGCGCAATGCCGAGTTTGTGCAACTCTGGGATGTTTTTTTAAGTAAAAATAGATCGATGTGCAAATGGGAAAAGCCAATGTGGTGCGCAATGCCGAGTTTGTGCAACTCTGGGATGTTTTTTTTAAGTGAAAATAGATCGATGTGCACATGGGAAAAGCCAATGTGGTGCGCAATGCCGAGTTTGTGCAACTCTGGGATGTTTTTTTAAGTGAAAATAGATCGATGTGCACATGGGAAAAGCCAATGTTGTGCGCAATGCCGAGTTTGTGCAATTCTGGGATGTTTTTTAAGTGAAAATAGGTCGATGTGCACATGGGCAAATCCAATGTGGTGCGCAATGCCGAGTTTGTGCAACTCTGGGATGTTTTTTTAAGTGAAAATAGATCGATGTGCACATGGGAAAAGCCAATGTGGTGCGCAATGCCGAGTTTGTGCGCGATGCCGAGTTTGTGCTATTCTGGGATGTTTTTTAAGTGAAAATAGATGGATGTGCACATGGGCAAAGCCAATGTGGTGCGCAATGCCGAGTTTGGGCAACTCTGGTATGTTTTTTAAGTGAAAATAAATCGATGTGCAAATGGGAAAAGCCAATGTGGTGCGCAATGCCGAGTTTGTGCGCGATGCCGAGTTTGTGCAATTCTGGGTTGTTTTTTAAGTGAAAATAGGTCGATGTGCACATGGGCAAATCCAATGTGGTGCGCAATGCCGAGTTTGTGCAATTCTGGGATGTTTTTTTAAGTGAAAATAGATCGATGTGCACATGGGAAACGCCAATGTGGTGCGCAATGCCGAGTTTGTGCAACTCTGGGATGTTTTTTTAAGTGAAAATAGATCGATGTGCACATGGGAAAAGCCAATGTGGTGCGCAATGCCGAGTTTGTGCGCGATGCCGAGTTTGTGCAACTCTGGGATTTTTTTTAAGTGAAAATAGATCGATGTGCACATGGGAAAAGCCAATGTTGTGCGCAATGCCGAGTTTGTGCAATTCTGGGATGTTTTTTAAGTGAAAATAGGTCGATGTGCACATGGGCAAATCCAATGTGGTGCGCAATGCCGAGTTTGTGCAACTCTGGGATGTTTTTTTTAGTGAAAATAGATCGATGTGCACATGGGAAAAGCCAATGTGGTGCGCAATGCCGAGTTTGTGCGCGATGCCGAGTTTGTGCTATTCTGGGATGTTTTTTAAGTGAAAATAGATGGATGTGCACATGGGCAAAGCCAATGTGGTGCGCAATGCCGAGTTTGGGCAACTCTGGTATGTTTTTTAAGTGAAAATAAATCGATGTGCAAATGGGAAAAGCCAATGTGGTGCGCAATGCCGAGTTTGTGCGCGATGCCGAGTTTGTGCAATTCTGGGTTGTTTTTTAAGTGAAAATAGGTCGATGTGCACATGGGCAAATCCAATGTGGTGCGCAATGCCGAGTTTGTGCAACTCTGGGATGTTTTTTTAAGTGAAAATAGATCGATGTGCACATGGGAAACGCCAATGTGGTGCGCAATGCCGAGTTTGTGCAACTCTGGGATGTTTTTTTAAGTGAAAATAGATCGATGTGCACATGGGAAAAGCCAATGTGGTGCGCAATGCCGAGTTTGTGCGCGATGCCGAGTTTGTGCAACTCTGGGATTTTTTTTAAGTGAAAATAGATCGATGTGCACATGGGAAAAGCCAATGTTGTGCGCAATGCCGAGTTTGTGCAATTCTGGGATGTTTTTTAAGTGAAAATAGGTCGATGTGCACATGGGCAAATCCAATGTGGTGCGCAATGCCGAGTTTGTGCAACTCTGGGATGTTTTTTTAAGTGAAATAGATCGATGTGCACATGGGAAAAGCCAATGTGGTGCGCAATGCCGAGTTTGTGCAACTCTGGGATGTTTTTTTAAGTGAAAATAGATCGATGTGCACATGGGAAAAGCCAATGTTGTGCGCAATGCCGAGTTTGTGCAATTCTGGGATGTTTTTTAAGTGAAAATAGATCGATGTGCACATGGGCAAAGCCAATGTGGTGAACAATGCCGAGTTAGTGCAACTCTGGGATGTTTTTTAAAGTGAAAATAGATCGATGTGCACATGGAAAAAGCCAATGTGGTGCGCAATGCCGAGTTTGTGCGCGATGCCGTGTTTTTGCTATTCTGGGATGTTTTTTAAGTGAAAATAGATGGATGTGCACATGGGCAAAGCCAATGTGGTGCGCAATGCCGAGTTTGGGCAACTCTGGGATGTTTTTTTAAGTGAAAATAAATCGATGTGCAAATGGGAAAAGCCAATGTGGTGCGCAATGCCGAGTTTGTGCAATTCTGGGTTGTTTTTTAAGTGAAAATAGGTCGATGTGCACATGGGCAAATCGAATGTGGTGCGCAATGCCGAGTTTGTGCAACTCTGGGATGTTTTTTTAAGTGAAAATAGATCGATGTGCACATGGGAAAAGCCAATGTGGTGCGCAATGCCGAGTTTGTGCAACTCTGGGATGTTTTTTTAAGTTAAAATAGATCGATGTGCACATGGGAAAAGCCAATGTGGTGCGCAATGCCGAGTTTGTGCGCGATGCCGAGTTTGTGCAACTCTGGGATGTTTTTTTAAGTGAAAATAGATCGATGTGCACATGGGAAAAGCCAATGTTGTGCGCAATGCCGAGTTTGTGCAATTCTGGGATGTTTTTTAAGTGAAAATAGGTCGATGTGCACATGGGCAAATCCAATGTGGTGCGCAATGCCGAGTTTGTGCAACTCTGGGATGTTTTTTTAAGTGAAAATAGATCGATGTGCACATGGGAAAAGCCAATGTGGTGCGCAATGCCGAGTTTGTGCAATTCTGGGATGTTTTTTAAGTGAAAATAGATCGATGTGCATATGGGCAAAGCCAATGTGGTGCGCGATGCCGAGTTTGTGCGCGATGCGAGTTTGTGCAATTCTGGGATTTTTTTTTAAGTGAAAATAGGTCGATTTGTACATGGGCAAATCCAATGTGGTGCGCAATGCCGAGTTTGTGCAACTCTGGATGTTTTTTTAAGTGAAAATAGATCGATGTGCACATGGGCAAAGCCAATGTGGTGCGCAATGCCGAGTTTGAGCAATTGTCTGATTTTTCTTTAAGTGAAAATAAATAAATGAGCACAAGGACACCGAGTTTGTGGAATTCTTTAATGTTTTTCGAGCGAATAATGATCGTTGTGTAAAAGGGAAAACGAGGTTGTGCGTGATGTCGAGGAGTAATGTGACTTTATTTATGTGCAATGTTTAACATATCGTTTGTGTATTTTAAATTTATATTGTTGTTTTAGTTGTGAATTATATTTAAGACATAATTTTTCATTTAAATTGTAATTTTAATTTTTTGTTTTTTGATATGTTTATAACGCTTTCCGATTTACGATATATATGGATAGTCCGACGATCAACTCAACAGTAGCAAAACTGTAAACTTTAACCCTTGAAGTAACGTTTACCTCATATTTTAATACGTAGTGTTTGGTATCGTAATTGCAAATAATATGTGTGTGTGTGCGTATGTGAAGCATTGCTTAGCGTTCCAAGTTTGTAGTATTTATTTTATTATATTATTTTCTTTCATTCTGAGAAATTAGATTTTTTTATTTATTAATGCGTAGAATTCTAGCATGCCTGCACAGAATATAGCGTGATTTAGGAATTTTAAGAAACTGATATGAAAGCTGTGTAATGATGTTCATATGCAATAAAAAATATTCTTTTTTTATTAACGTAAAGTTTAAAATTTTTAGAAATAATGAAAATTGTCTAATTATTGGTATGTAAGGAATTATGTCGTTAAGTAGCAAGAAGGTAATTTGTAAAAATGATAAAATTGAAATGTTCCACAATATGAATTTAAATTAAAAAAAAATAGTTTATTTGTATAAATAAAAAAAATTAATAAAAAAAAATAATAATTTAATATTGAAGCTCTACAACTATTAAAGACTGCGACGTTGTTTATCGTTTTAATAATTGGTAGAATTCGCTCACTGTATCATGGTAATTTTATAAACGATTTATTATACTTATTATCAGTAACGCCTAAACTTAAATGTTATAAATGTAAATTAAAAGTAAAGAATTTGATATTAATTTACAATAATAAACAATTTATTATTGTTATTTTTAAGAGAAAATAGAAAGTACACGTAGTGTAAATGCGAGACTACATTGTGACGTCATAAGCTTAGTCCCACCCATTTAATGACGTCACGCAGCTTCTCATACTGAACTTTGTTGATGCAGCCTATTCTGCGCTTTTACCAAATGCAAAATTAAATTGTATTTTAAGTTTTAACAGCCATAAATAATGTTTAAAACATTAGATTAAATTTACACATATAAAAACCAATTACTTTTAAAGTAAGGTGACGTCATTGATTACATCATCCACAACATAAAATATGATAAACAATAAAATTTTTATTTCAAATAAAAATGCAAAATTAAATTGATTTTTAATATTTAGAAGCCATAAATAATATTTAAAAAACGGAATTTATGCACAATAAAACACATTATTTTTTAAATAAAATAACAACAAAGTATTGGTTACCATAAATAACTTATCCAGCAATGGGTTTACCATAAGTTGTATTACTTGCTAAAAGAAAAATCGCCAAAATCCATGCAACCGTCTACCAAAGTAGCATCAAAAGAAGCAATCAATCCGAGAAGAAATGGCTGCGACTTGTTTTGTAAATGAGGCGTAAAAGGTTACCAGCGAGAATATTCTGTTTGGCATCACTTGTATCATTTTTGGCAACTTTATCTCTTGTGCCAGCAAAATGAAAAAGTACCTATATTTCTTATATAAAATGTACACTAGATTTTAACATAATGCAAACTATTAATTTTCTTTTTATACCAATTAAAAAATAAGTCAGAAAATTAATGGCATTTTGTGAAAATTAGTGCTAAGCATAAAATTGAAGTTTTGTAAATAAAAAAAAAAAATGCACATAAAAGTCGAAATTGATAACAATGCAAAATAAAGGTGAGTACAGTCAAAAGTCGTTAATCCGGACTCGTCAGGACTACGGCGATTCCGGATTATAGATCATCAGTTTAAATCTGGTAAGATGGCATGCAGAAATTATAAAATTAAAAATACGAAACCGTAATTTATGAAATAAAGAACAATTATGATCTAAATAGTATCAAAATTTACAAAAAAAAAAAAAAAAAAAAAAAAAAACTAATATTTATTTGATTACTTTATTAAACATTTCTTTCAATGTAAGTTGTTTAAGTTGCTTCGTTTTATGTAATAATACTATACTTTCTCTTTAATTCTATAAACAGACATAATTTCTTGTTCAGTTACAAAGTTCCGCTGTTCAAGTCCTATAATTTCTGTGTCGAGAATACCGACTAATTTGTCAATCGAAATTTTTTTGTTTTCAATAACCTCTGTGTCACTTTCTTCACTATCTGAAGCGAATTATAATGATGAGGAATTTGATTTAAATCATATCAAAGACAAGAGTACATCGAGATGAAATACTACATTTAGTAAGGAATTATAAGCCAAATAAAATAAAAACATCTGTCCTGAAGATAAGGATAGTGCTGACAGATCAACTTCCAATTCATTGCGCACACATGCATAAACGCTTATGCGCATGCATCAATGCGACGCATGCGCAGAAAGTTTGTAGCTTTGAGGTCCGGATTATAGATAATTCCAGATTATGGGTGTCCGAATTAACGACTTTTGACTGTATTTATTAACTTAATAAGCCTCATGTATAACTAATGATGTAGAAAACAAACATATGAAGTTAAATTATCTATATAAATTGTTAAAAAATACATAAAACTCCTATATATATTTCAGTTAATAGTTTGGTTAATCTTTGGATTATGGTAACTTGCCGATTTTTTGGCGACCAACCCTGCTACAGCAACCTGTGTACATGGATAAAGTCAAGAGTGTGCGCAATGCCCTTTTTGTGCAATTCTGGGTTGTTTTTTAAGTGAAAATAGGTTGACGTGTACATGGATACCGTGCATGTGCAATTGTTAAAATTGCAGCAAGCAATTTGCGATTCTGCACTTTCTGCCAATTTTGCACCTAATCTTCGTCATGATTACGCACTTTTGTTCCATAAAAGTTCTAGCATAAGCGTAATTCAGCTAGCAGATTGTTGGAAAAAAATTTTGAGGAAAAAAAAAAAAAATATGCCTTTACTTCGTGGAAACAAAATGGCGTCCAAACAAAAACTAGCAGGATGCTGTAGCACAGTTGGTCGCCAAAAAATCGCCAAGTTGCCATAATCAAAAGATTAACCGTTTAACTTAATGGCATTTATGACATGATAAATATTTTTTGGGGATATAAATTACTTAAAATGCATTTTTATGATCAACTTCACTTTATGTAATAGTTTCAATAAATAACACGTGTATTTAATATAAAATGTGAATATGATGTAATCTTGCAGCTTCTTCCTCTAACTATTTTAGATTTATTTTTTTTCTCTGTGAATGAAATTTAACTATTTTATCATATAAATGACGTACTACTCCTAAAAAAAAAATTAACTGGAAAACCAACCGATCACTTGTATGTATAGTACAGTTTAGTATATATATTGTGATGTACAGCATATACAAAAAATTATTTGGATAGCCAAATAAGGCAGCTTCATTATATTTATGATGATCTGATATACATCCAGTATACTGTAAAATAAAAAAATCCTTTGTTCATATACTAATGCCTTACATACACAAAATATGGTACTCGTGTACTATCACAAACATCTTAATAGAAATCGATAAAGCTTCAGAATAAAACAACCCTTAACCATGAGTATAACAATTATTCAGACAACCCATGTGCATGATAAATATTTAGCTTCCAACATCAACATTTGCATATATGCATTCTTTTTGTCATATTACAAATACAGTCAAAAGTCGTTAATTCGGACACGCATGATCCGGACCTCAAAGCTAAAAACTTTCTGCGCATGCGCCACATTGGCACATGCGCATAGGCGTTTATGCATGCACGTAAGACCTTTACAACTGCGCATATGCGTGTGCGCAAGTGCAGAATACGTTTTTGGGTGCACGTTTTATTTAATTTTAGCTTATAATGGACGGTATAAGCTAAAATTATCTAATTATCTATTTCAGTTAATGTTGCTGATTGCGTTGTTCCTTAATCTTATTATTTTTTGCAGACTGTAAGAGCAATTTTATAAAAGTAAACTTGAACTTTCGATTATGTCAAATAGAATTTCCGATGCTGGAGCTCCCAAAGGATCTACAAAACGAAAGTATGTTTCGATGTCCATCAAACAAAAAGTGGAATTGCTGCAAAAAATGGATAAAGACATGAAGGTGACAGAGAGGTTAGTGAAAACGAAAAAATTTCGATTGACAAGTTAGTCGGTATTCTCGGCACAGCAATTACGGGACTTGAACAGTGGAACTTTGTAAGTGAACAAGAAATTATGTCTGTTTATAGAATTAAAGAGAAAGTACTATCACATAAAACAAAGCAACTTAAACAACTTACATTAAAAGAAATGTTTAATAAAGTAGAGAAATAAATATTAAGCTTTTTTTTTGTAAATTTTGATACCCTTTAGATCATAATTGTTCTTTATTTCATAAATTATGGTTTCATATTTTGAATTTTAGAATTTCTGCATGCCATCTTACGCGATTTAAACTGATGATCTATAATCTGGAAAAATCGATAATCCGGAATCGCCGAAGTCCAGATTAACGACTTTTGACTGTATTACATATATGGAAAAATTATCATAATTTTATGGGGAAATTATGATTATTTTTGTTCTAAACTCAATTTTAAAATTTGTGCTTGATAGATTTTCCTATAGCTGGAATAGATTATTTTTCCATGAAATCGATAAAGAAACAATGCTTCAAATTTTTTCTAAAAGTAAACGCTATGAAACTTCCACCAAAACAAAAAGAAAACCCCATTTGAAATAGGTTAACTGATGGTCTTTTGAAATATTTAGTTGAAATATAGACTATATATGTATCTTATGTATAATTTCTTTTAGTAAAAGCAATAGTTCTTTTTCTTCTGCAAAATTCTCCAAACTACATCAAGGTGGCTGTGATAATATGCAAGTACCCAAAATATAAATATTTTGAGATATGTCAAGTGATGCTGAATAAAATTATTTTTCTTGTTGAAAGAAAAAGTCAAGAAATCTGAAACGCTACAGTAAATATATGAATCTGCTCTCTACAAAAAATATGCATATGACTTTTGTGTTACTATTTACATTATTACCCCTTTCATACAGAGGTTTCTCTCGCGTGTGTACGCATGTGTCCCACTAAATGATGCTGTTGCCTGAATGATTTATTACATACATCACACACGTGAGGTTTCTCTCCCGTATGGATACGTATGTGTGCCAGCAAATCAAACTTTCTTATGAATGCCCTGTTACACATATTACAGGTATGAGGTTTCTCTCCAGTGTGGATACGCATATGAACTTTTAAACTGCCTTTATGCTTGAATGACTTGTTACACAGATCACATATATAAAGATCTCTTTCTTTGTGGATACGTAAGTGTTCTACTAAAACGCGCTTTTGTGCAAATGACTTATTACATATATTACATACATGAGGTTTTTCTCCTGAATGCATAGACACATGTTCCATTAAATAACGTTTGTCTGTAAATGATTTGTCACATATAACACATATATGAAGTTTTTCTTCTGAATGTATACCCACATGTGCTGCTAAATTATGTTTTTGTTTATACGATTTATTACAAATATCACATACATAAGGTTTCTCTCCCGTGTGGCTACGCATATGAGCTCTTAAATGATATTTCTGCATGAATGATGAGCTACATATGCTACATACATAGGGTCTTTCTCCTGTGTGAATACGCATATGCATCACTAAAGTCCTTTTTTCTGTGAAAGATTTGTTACATATGAAACATTCATGAAATTTTTCTTGGGTTCTCTCTCTCTCATTCACGAAATTTCCATGAATACGGGTATGCAATATTAAATCATGCTTTTTTGTAAATGACTTGCCACACATATCACATACATGAGGCTTTTCTTGTGTGTGGATGTGAATGTGATCTGCTAAATCTTGCTTTCGTAAGAATGATTTGTTACATATATCACATATATGAGGTTTTTCCCCTATATGGATACGTGTATGTGCTACTAAATCATGCTTCCGCATAAATGGCTTGAAACATGTAACACATACATGAGACTTTATTGCTGAATGGACCTGCATATCTGCTACTAAATTATTTTGTAAAACTATTTCTTACATACGTCCCATACCTTGGATAACTCCGTTTGGCTATTCATATACGTCACTAAATTATTCTTTTCTATGAATGACATACTACATATGTCACAAATATAAGGCTTCCTTCTTGCAGGAATGTGCACGTTTTCTACTACAGATGACTGCTTCCGGTTCGACATGTAAGAATCATGGACAAACACATCTTAATTTCACTGCACTGTAAAATTGTTCAAGGGATCACGTACCCAAAAAAATCACGTACGAATGGCACCATTTTCAATATGCATAGGTAAATCCTTTATCACAAATTAATCTTGGCTTATGACTTCGGGTTCTTTGTAATTATTTGTTTTCAGATTTTAATACAAGCCTGATTTTGATTTCGTGTTTCAAGAGGATCACATAGACAGTTAGCTAATTACGACATGGGTTTTCATCCGCAGAGAACCCGTTGGCGCCGTTGCACATTTTTACTCGCCAGGATGAGCCGAGCCGTAAATGTGATATTTTGTAAACGTGGTTTTTAGAGTATGTAAATTCAAGTTAGCAGACAATTGTAGTAAAAATTCACAGATAATAAGTATGTAGATACGGCATAAATAGCACTGAAGTTTAGTCAGAATGTCCAGTGAAATTGTAGGTTCGTTAATTAAGAGCAAAAGTATTAACAGTATATATAAAGAAAAAGCGTCGTTGAATCATTTCATAAAACGCACGCTAAAACATACCACAATGCGTTTCCATTGCCACTTCAGCAAAAAGAAAATCGCATGGCGAAGAGTTTGACAGATGGCGCTTTATTATTGTAACTGATGTCGCCAGCATATTCACAAAGCCTACAGACCATTTCTATACGGGCTGCTCTTATTGGAGGAAACATCTGCTTGGCGTTCATATTTGGAATAGCGATTTACCGCCCTGTAGGCGTGGTAATTAACGCCAAACAAACGGAAATAGCGTTTATTTCATTTGATATTTTTTTAGTTTATGAATGAAAGCTTAGAAGAATTGTGTGAAATATATTTTAAATAACCTACTAGTCTTATTATTAGTTTATTTGTATTTGAATTTAAACTTTTAAAAGTACGTAATTGTTTTACAAGAATAAGGTGTTTACATGGAGATAGCATATACACTTTTTCGTCATTTCTGTTAGAAAGAGTCTATTGTGTAAATTTCCATGACACATTAAACTATACAAATAAAGGAACATTAAAAAATTAACCAAATGAAAACATTCAGTAAACATTTAAGGACGTCGGATACCTACTCGTTTTACCTAAATTATGAGTAAGTATAACTAAAATTATATTTTATTCCATTATGCGCTATTTCTATTGAAATGCTTTTCGGGATCTTGGGTAGTAATCTTGCTACTGGTACCTACTACAAAGAGTGCAAACCAGTAAATAAAAATGAGAAAAATTAACGTTAACAAAAATAGAAAAAATAAAGGCGTTTAATTTTTAACACCGCACCCGAAAACGAAAAGACAAATAATGACAAAGTCATTTAATAAAGTTAAAATAAAAATTAATCAGTGCAGAGAAGAGTTTATGCGAGCGGGGATAGAACCGGTGACCTTAGAAGTCTGAGAAATTTTCCCGCGATCGTTACCGCTGAGCTGCGGCTTCTCCGGCTAGTTATGTACACTTTTTGGTACATGACGCTCAGATGCAAATTGTAAAGGCGATGAACCAAAAGTCGCCAAGCACTAGATTCTGTAACCCTACGTTTCCTCTTTTAACCAATCGGAGCAAACAGCAGCAGAAACGGTCTGTAGGCTTTGTGAATAAGCATGTCGCCACAAAATAAAAGCACTTCGCATGTTCACTTCTTCGAAAAATCTTATCGTGGTTCTATACAGAAAAAGATTCAATCATTTAGAGAAGGTAGAAAAAAGACAAGAAATTCCCACTAAAGATGAATTCCCCGAATTCATTCAAGCTCCAGCCCAAACTAATCAAGAAATGCCTAAAAAACTTTACAGTGACAAGGTTAAGCAGAAAAACTCGCAGGAAAATTTAGCAGAAATCATTAACGTTTTCAAAGATCAGAAAACCCTTTATCTTATGAAATCAATAACCACAGTAGCTCAGAGAATTAAATCAGCTTGATCAAATATGCAGAAAATTTGTCTAGCTTTTCAAGCCATCGAGATTATTTTGAACTTTGCAGATCAAGATTAATTCGCAACTTCTCTGAATACAAGCATGGCCGAGCTGCAGAAATCTTCAAGTTGCAAATCCTCACATCATGGGTTCCAGCTTTAGCCAAGGCCAACTAGATATCTACCTCTGCATTTTAAATATTTTCAATCCTAATATCTGAAAAGTTATTATTAGTTCGTTGTGAGTAAGTTGGTGTTAAAATACGTTTCTGAAAATTTGTGACTTGTGACGCGCTTTCGAAACGCTTTAAATTACATCAGAGTATAAAGTTTATACAAAGCTGCGGCTACCAGTAACTAACAGCTAGGTTGGAGCTAGCCATGTCAGAAATAGAGATAGATGATTTACGGAAATATCTAGATGAACGGGTTATCCGTAACCTACCGAAGGAAAAGTTTAATGAGATTTATAATCTGGTTATGGAAAAGATACAATTAGAAAAATCAAGTTTGAAAGCAGGACCGGTTACTGAGAGAATTCAGCATATTTCAGAGCAGTTAAGTGATTTCCAGCTAAATATGCAAGCGCAGGAAACCCCTAAAATTAGGAGGGCAAATTCTAAGCTTAAAAAGAAAAACATGGTCGATGAGGACAGATTTATTGCCTCTCACAATACCCTAAAAAGAACGCGATCTGAGACTGAGATAAATGAACCATCTCAGAAAAATAAATTTGCGGATTTACAAGATGACGACAAAATGGATAGTGCAGATACCGAAGGAGAATTTATTGCCCCCAGAAAAACGGCAAACCATATTCCCCCAATCGTGTTTGTGAAGTTGAGCCTCTACCTGATTATTATCTTTATTTTGATGTAATTTAGTAAATCGCGATTGGCAACAGTTGAGTTTTTACATCTACGTTTTCGAGTTTGTTCTATTGTTTATTTTCGTTTTAAGTAATGAGAATAATGACTTTATGAGATGTTTTTCATGAGTGTTTAAGAACTGATGAGTATTATTTTATGCCATTTATGTTCCGAGTATTGCTTTGAGGTGACAAAGCTAAAACTAACACTTAATTAGACTTGTAAATATTATTACAATATTAAATAATATTAAACTGTTTGTGTCGTGAGGAGATGTCTTTCATTGAATAATTGATTGTATACTCATTTTCCATCATAATTCTTCTGATATCGAAGGTAAAATGGGATAGATGAGTTCATTGATGACTGGGATAAGATAAAAGAGAGAATAGAGGAAGATTTAAAAATTAAAAGTTGCAAAGCTGGAATGAAAGGAGATACCCTAACCATTTGAGCAAAAACCCCTGATGATTATAGAGCGATCACAGGCATGTTCGCAAGTGAAGGACTCCCTTTCCACACTTTTAAAATTAACTCAGATAGACTGCTAAAAGCGGTGATAAAAAAGCTACCCAGAACGATGAAAGTAGAGGCTATTGAAAACGAGCTGAAGGAGTTAAAAATACCCGTAGAAAAAGTGAGGCAGCTGACCAGCTATAGGGAAGGTCAGATAGTGAAGCTACCCTTGTTTCTAGTTGAAACCAAGCGAAATGATGGAAAGAAGATTTGGAATTTGGAAAAACTTCGAGGACTTGATGTCGTAGTCAGACAGTACAAGAATAAGCCTGGACCTGTGCAGTGTCACAGGTGCCAGCGTTATGGACACTCCTGAGAGCACTGCCATTACAGAGACCGCTGCATGAAATGTGCAGGCTGGCATGAAACGTTCACGTGCAAAACTCCCAAGGAGAAACTACCGGCGCGCTGTGCGCTCTGTAATGGAAGTCATGTCTCGTCGTACAAGGGATGTGAAAAGTATCCTAAAATCCGAAGAAATGAACCCCAACTCTCAGCGAAAGAGCAGGAAGCTAGATTTAATTTGAATAAAGATGACTTCCGCACCTTGCCGGGTGGAAAAACTGACGAAAACGCCAAAACTTGGCCCAGTTGGGCGAAAGGCGGAAAACCTGAAGAGAACATATTTGATTGGTTCAAAAAGCAGCTTTGCAAAGTGAAGGAACTTTTTACGAAGTTTAAGTCAGCAAAGTCCCTAATGGGTAAAATTGAAGTCGGCATGGAAGCCATCGAATACATTTAAAATATTGAATATGAGTTCAAATAACCATGCTCTTGTGACAAATCTGATCGATGCGACGCATTCTTACTTAAGGATATCCCTTTTCAATGCAAATGGCGTTTACTACAAGAAGCTTGAATTAATGGACCTTTTTATCGGCTCATGATATTGACATTATGTTGATAAGTGAGACTCATCTCAAACCTTGTGATAAGTTCAAAATCCCAGGTTATAGCGTTATTAGAAGCGATAGGCTCAGGACTACCCGCGGAGGTACTGCAGTTGTGATCAAGAATCACATTAAATTCAACACTATCAAGCTCCCGACGACGACGAGATTAGAATACACTGCAATTCTTGCTAGCAGTACGACCAATGAGAATTACCTTATAGTAGCAGCGTACAACCCTCCGCAGGATATCAACTTACAGGACTTAGACATCATAATGTCGACGAATTTCCCTACCATACTTGCGGGTGATCTAAATGCAAAAGATCACTCCTGGGGAACCAGGATAGGTAACAGAAATGGTAGTCTGCTTAAAAACTATATCTATGAAAATAACTTACAGCTAGTCACCCCAAGTTAATACACTTTCTACTGTCGAAGTGGCGGAGACATACTAGATATTGCATTACTTAAAAATATTAGACTCCTGTAACGTACCTGCATTTATCCATGGCAGCCCGAAGGGCTAACACAAAGCATCCGGTGGTTCAGTTTTTCTAATGCTGTTTATTATCCGTTATATTTACATCTTTACAACTGTCCTATTGTTAGGCGGACTACCTTCACAGAAATCATGTTGCCTAATCAAACGATATTTCGTTTCTACTTACATGCATTGCGCTACTGCCAAGCAGCGCCCTCTACTTCTCTCTTTACAACACTCCTCACCTGTGAACTCTTTAAGTTCACACAAACCGAATACAAAATAAACCAGTATTTCTAAATCAGGCACAACATTTGAATACTATATAAACTACATCAAATTGAAAATAACAATTAAGTAATGTTTAAACACATTAAATCAACTTATAAAGTAATTACTAAATAAGAAACATTATACTAAATCAAAATTTGCAATAATTATGTAAACTAAACTACATTTAGCAACAATCAATGCAGATACTCAGAAGACGACATATGTGCAAACAATAAATTTTAGATTATTACACAGTAACTCTTTACTACTCATTATGCACTTCAATGTTGTACAGTAATTGTACTGGTCTCTTTAGATTACCTGTTTGAGGTTTTATTAGACAAGAGCGAACCTGACCATCTCTGCCAGGATAAGTTTCTATTATCTTACCTAATGTCCACAAATTCCTAGGTAAACGGTCGTCATGTACAAGGACTACATCATTAACATTAAACTGACCAGACACTTTAGTAGGTGGACATAAATTCACAGATCTTAAAGAAAGCAAGTAATCCTTCCTCCACCTATTCCAAAAATGGTTTAACAAGGTTTGTTGATGTTTATATGTTTTGATCAAGGAATGTCTAGACCCAATCAAGTCTTCTCTGCACACTCTGGTAACTGGAAGAGAAAGTAACGTTTACCAATTAAAAAATGAGCAGGAGTTAGCGGTGAGAGTTCTGAAGGGTCATTGTAGACATACGTTATGGGCCTTGAATTAATTATGGCTTCGATTTCTATGAAGACTGTTTCTAGCTCCTTCAAACAGAGACTAGAACGTCCAACTATTTTCCTTAAACAAGTTTTAATCGTTCTAAAATGCCTTTCCCAGAACCCTCCTCACCATGCTCCTTTTTCCACAATAAACTTCCATGTTATACTGTGAGAAGAAAACAAATTTTGTACAAATGGATGATGAATACACTTCCAAATTTTTCGCAACTCGAGATCAGCACATTTGAATGTCTTGGCATTGTCTGAATATATCGTTGAGCACAATCCAAGACGAGAAATAAACCTGCGAAACGCAAGCATAAAGTTCTCCACGCTCATAGAAGGGACAAGTTCTAGATGTAAAGCTCGAATTGTAGCACATGTAAACAAAAGCAGATAATGTTTATTCTTGCTGTCCTTTGTAAAGAAGGGACCAGCATAATCCAGCCCTGTTACAGAAAATGGAGATGATTGAAGAACACGATCAGGTGGTAAAGGTTAGGTTTCCTGTGTACCAGCACGCACCTTGTATTGTTTACACAAAAAGCACTCACTTAACGTGGACTTGACGAATTGGCGTCCTTTTATGATCCAAAACGTTTCTCTAATATCGGCTAAAGTAACTTCGACTCCAGCATGAAACAATTTGTTATGAGACTCAAAAATTACTAGTTCACTGTATCTATCTTTATAAGGTAACAGCCATGGGTGTTTTTCTTCGAAAGCAAAGTCTGAGAATTGAAGTCTTCCCTTTAAACGCAGAAGGCCATGGGTATCCAATTCTGGGTTAAGTGAACAAATCGACGATGTATTTTCTAAGCATTTTCCACTTGCTAGATCTAGAATCTCTTTCGCAAAGTATTTTCGCTGTGCAACTTTTACCCAATAGAGCTTAGCTCGCGAAATCTCAACAGAGCTTAATGTACCTTTGACTTTCACTGAATTTCGTTTCGTTCGTTCACTGAATCGCGTTAACTCTAGTAATGCCGAAGATTCTGCGTCTTGAACAGAAACATGAAGAGATGTTTGCATCCTTGCTTTCGTTCTGAACGCTCTCCTCGTCGATGTTGGTGTGTTGATTTACTAGCCAAACACTTTCAGGTTTAAAAAGCCAGCTAGGTATCTGTAACCAAAGGGAACTTCTCACAAGGTTAAAGGCATTTTCTCCTCGAGATAAAAGGTCAGCAGGGTTTTCACTCCCACTGCAGTGAAACCAGCATTCAGGATCCGTGAGTGACTGAATCTCAGAAACTCGGTTTGATACAAAGGGTTTCCAGTTTCTTGCACATCCCTTTATCCAGTAGATAGTTATTTGGCTATCACTCCAAAGAAACTTTTGATGACACAGTTCAGAAAACAGCTTTGACAAATACATAGACAATTTGGCGGCTACTAAAGCAGCCATCAACTCCAAACGAGGTAGAGTCATAGTCTTGAGTGGAGCTACGCGACCCTTCGCTGTAATGAAACTGGTTCAAATAATATTTTTTGAATCAAGGTATCTAAAGTATGCTACTGCACCGTACGCTTTAGGGCTAGCGTCAGCAAATACATGAAGGCTAACATTAGATTTTTCACTACTACCAAAATATTTTCTCGGAAGAGAAAAGTCCTCCAACATCTTTAATTCAGCTTGCCAGCGACTCCAGTCCTTAATTATTTCTAATGGAAGGGTATCATCCCAGTCCACACCTAATGTCCAAATTCTTTGTAACAGAATTTTCATTTTCATCACAAAGGGTTGAAAAACACCAATTGGATCGTAAACTTTGGCCACCATTTGGAGAATAGTCCTTTTTGTGGCCTCAGCACTGTCATGGGATAAATTTCCTAAAAATTCGCAATTCAACTTGATCTTATCTGCTTCAGAGTTCCAGATCATGCCCAAAAATTTTGACTCTTTAGCTGGTTCTATGTTATAACCTTTTCCAATCCACCAGGAATTAAGTTCCTCGGAATTTGACCTTAATTTTCTTAAATTCATCTCTGCGTCTTTAAAAATCTTAACCGCGTCTGAGGATAATCGACATGCATCTTCAATAGTTCTGCACCGTAGTATAAATCGTCTACATATAACGAGGAATCTAACATTTCATAACTTTCTGGATTTGTGCTTTTATATTTTTTAATGTGGGATTTTATCGTCATTGCTAAAATTGCTGGACTACAACAAAGTCCGAATGGAAGACGTTTAAAACTTAAAACTTTATATTTTCCCTCATTATTCCCGAACTAAAGAAATTTTAAATATTCCCTATCCTTTTCTAAGATTCCTATCATTAAAAAGGCCTTAGCTGAAATCTCCGCTGAAAGCAATTTCATATTTCCGAAATTTTAAAATTATGTCCAAAACCACGGGGATCAAACTAGGTCCAATGTCTAAAAAATCATTTAAGGACTTTAGCTCTAGAAGAGCTTGCGTCGTAAACAATCCTACAACTTGTGGTTTCCTTAGGTTTTATTATTTCTCTGTGCGGCATAAAATACGATGCCTCCGTTATTTCCTGTGAACACTTCTCAACTATACCCTCCTTCATTTGCTCTTCAATTACGGATTTATACTGCTGATAAATCTCAGGATTTCTAATAAGTCTATTTTTAAGACTTTCAAATCGTCTTAATGCTACTCCTAAATTATTTTCTAACTGCCCTGCTTCCGATTTCCATAATAAACTGACATAGTATCTATTACCTTCTACCCGTATTTCCTTTTCAAAGCTTTGAATCCTTTCCCTCACCTCGTTAGAAACCGCTGAGTCATCGGTAAGGCCCATCAAATCTAAAGTCCATAACGATCGCAATGAATCAGTTACGCAAGAAGAAAGGTTTACTATTGCCGTGTTTTGAGATACTATTTCGCTCTCTTTAACTTGAAGGCCAACTGGGACCCATCCAAACATAGTAGAAATCGCATAAATTTCCTTTCCTAATTGAATCTTTTCCCCCCTTACAGTAATCTTCCAGTAATAATCGACACCTATCAGAATTCCAACGCTTCTTTTACATAAACAAGCGATTCGCAATCCGCACTCATTCATCATTTTTAGTGTTTGTTTTGACGGCGTGATCATATGCGCAGCCGTAATGGCATCAGTGACGAGACAGCTGATTTTTATTTTGTTCTTTTGCTTCGTATCCGAAACACAGAATTCCACAACCTTATATGTTTTAGGTACTGCGTATTTCATTCCGAAAGAATAAATAGACAATGTTTCTTCTCCAACAAATTTTAAGTTTTATTTCTTAACTACACTAATATGAACAAAACTTCGTGTAGCACCACAATCGAAAATTAAATTAGTTAACTCTGACTTTCCGTCATAATGAGCTAACACTGAACAGGTTTGCAATAAAGCATTTTTCTTCAATGATTTATCACAAGGAACAACAGAAAGCGTGTGTTCTTTTGGGGAGTTTTGTGTTTCATCTGCTGAATTGTCTCGCGAGTTTTCGCACAATTCTTTTATGTTTTGATTTGAAGCTGTTCGCGCTTTGTTACAATTTGAACTACTCGTACATAGTGACACATGATGCGACTTAAACCCGCAGTTTAAGCAGTTAGATTTATTTCTGCACGATTTCCAAATGTGATATTTTCGAAAACAAATATTTTCAGTACGTAAATATTTTCAGTACGAAAGCATCTATTTTCAGTACGTAACTTACACATTTTTTCTTTAATGCTTTTGTCACAAGAAAATGAATTATGGGACTTTTCGCAGAAGATGCATGCACGATTATCGACAGCATTGAAGCTGGCAGCCGTAGGTACATTTCTGTGAATTTTTTTGTAATCAGACTTAGCATATTCGAAACGTGGAGGCAAGGTATTTCTTTTATCTCGCGTCAATAAACTCAACGCTTCACGACATTCAATTTCCCGCTTTATGAAGTCCAACAAGTCAGATACATTAATTTCTTCATTTGGGTTTTTCCTTCGATTAAATTCCAGAACGAACTCTTCTGGAATAGCTTTTAACAACACAGGTATTAATAACTGACCAAATGAACCTTTCGTAACTCCTTGCGCTTCCAAATTCCGAAATGCAATTTCGATTTCATCATATAACCTACGTAAAGCTTTAATATTATTTGAATTCCTTACTGGATCTAAATCTAACAGTTTGTTCATGAATTGACTAATTATTATTTCTTTTTTCCCGAATCTATCTTTCAAATTTTTATACTCTCATCGTAATTTTTTGCATTTAATTCTAATGAAGATACTACATTACTCGCGGCACCTGTAAGTAATGTTTTCAAGTATACGAATTTTTCTATCTTACTAAGACTTTCGTTTTTGTCTATAGTGCTTTCGTAACTGTTCCAAAACTCCATAAATTCTTCATGATCACCTGAATATTTCTCTAAAACTAGTTTTGGAAGTTTTACCGTACTTTGTACATTTTGCAGTCTAACCAAGTTTTGTTCAGTACCTTTAATACTTATTTTATCCTCTTCCAACATTCGATTAATTCGTTTAATAGCTCGAGAACATTTTTCCTGATATTCCTCAGAACTAATTACATCCGCTTCTAAAGAATCTATCTCAATTACAGAATGAATTGCCTCGTCTAATTCTTTCAAATTACTTTTCTTTTCTATTAATAATTCATGCACATAGCATAATTCATCTGTATCTTTCTTTGCTAAGCTATCCTCGACTTTCTTTAATAGTTTAGATACTACCGTTCTCAATGCGGTTCTCTTTCGTTTTAATCTATCTAGTTCTGCCATTATTTCGCGTTAATACGTAAATGTACCTAAGACTGCTAATGATCAAAATTCAAATCAAACACGTTCAGAATTTAATAATAATCATGCTCTTACCTAGGGCATGGTCTGGACACATCCTTCCTCGTGAAGTTCACTTTAACAAATCCAAACATTCTCGGCCGATGCACCATTGTAACGTAACTACATTTATCCATGGCGGCCCGAAGGGCTAACACAAAGCATCCGGTGGTTCAGTTTTTCTAATGCTATTTATTATCCGTTATATTTACATATTTACAACTGTCCTATTGTTAGGCGGACTACCTTCACAGAAATCATATTGCCTAATCAAACGATATTTCGTTTCTACTTACATGCATTGCGCTACTGCCAAGCAGCGCCCTCTACTTCTCTCTTTACAACTACTCCCTACTTAGAAGTCAAGAAAGAACTGTCGTCAGACCACTATCCAGTAGTGTTTGATTTTCACGGCTTTTACCCTGACCGTCCCAGGAAACGCACTAAAGTGAATTGGACCAGCTTTACAGATAAACTACAGAACATGCCTTGTAATCCCCCATCTGAGAGACAGCAGGGAAATTGAAAGTGAAATTTATTCGCTGACTTCCAAAATTCAAAAGGCGATTAAGAGTTCTTCGTATGCTTGCAGAGATGCCTTGAGGAATAAACTCCCTGAAGATATATCTCGCGACATAAAAGAAAGAAATAGAATTAGGAAAAGGTTTAATGTTACGCAAGACCCTTCACTTAAAAGAACTATAAACTACCTCAACAGGAAAATTCAGGCCGGCATCATGGAATTCAGGTCAAGTAATTGGGATAATCTTTTAGAGCATTTTAGCACTGATACAAGCTCTATATGGAAAATTGCGAATGCGATGAAAAAAGATAGGACGTATCACATTGCTCCAATTAGTCACATGGGATCCACAAACTGTTCTGAAGAAGACATAGCCAATGTGTTCGCAGAGAAACTTGAGGAGACGTTTAGGCCCAACCCCTCGACCAACACCCAGCACGAAGAGCAGGTTCAAAATGTCGTTAACATGCTCAAAAACAGGGATAATACGGATTATATAAAATTCATCTCCCCGAAAGAAGTCCATACTATCATTAAACATATCAATACCAAGAAAGCTCACGGGTTTGACGGGATCAGCAATCGTGCTCTGAAGGCCCTCCCTCCAAGATGTATAGTGCTACTTACAAACATCTTTAATGCTTGCATCAGGACGAGTTATTACCCTTCGCAGTGGAAACACTCGATTATTATCACTATACTGAAGCCGGGGAAAAATCCCTCACTTGCAGACAGTTATCGTCCTAATAGCCTTCTTCCGGCTATCGGAAAAATATTTGAGAAAGCTTTAAACAACACAATTACAGACCACCTAGAAAGATTGGATCTGATAGACCCGGCCAATTTGGTTTCTGGAAACACCACAGTACAACCCATCAAGTACTAAATATCGTTGAGTTTATCACGAGAGCTTTTTTCCACAAGAACTGGTATGGCAGCACGCTTCATAGACCTTGAAAAGGCCTTCGAGAAGGTCTGGCACAAGGGACTGATTTACAAGCTAAATAACTTTCTTTTTCCTGTCAGCCTTCATCTCATACCTAAAAAGAAGAACCTTCCAGATGAGAGTTGGAGACTCCCTTTCCGGAAGGAAAATCATTGCCAGCGGCGTCCCGCAAGAGTCTGTTATTGGCCCAAAATTATTCAACAGTTTCGTTAATGATTTACACAACAGCAGTATAAATCAGTCTTCATAATTTAACCCATTAACGGTTTGGCCCGGATTTTCTCGTTCTTTTATGCAGGTCTCTTAACGGTTCGTTACGGATTATTGTTAGTTTAAATGTACCCTCGAAAACGGACAGTCCCGTGTTTTTGTATTATCGAAAAAACACGCTAAAAAGGACTAGCCCGTATTTTTGTATGTCTTCCAACCCCCAATGCCTAAGGCGACAAGGGTCCATGCAATACTGACGACAATGGGTAATGGCTGTCATTAGCGTGGGGAGAAATCTTCTTGATGTTTTGGGATAAAGGCCTTACACTGACTCTAAAGAAACAAATTTATTACCAGTTACAAAGTGGATGCATATATAAAGGGATTTAAGAATTTCCGTTTTAGAGCAGTTATTGAATAAAAAATAGAATTTTTTACTAAATGAACGTTTACCTATAAGAGCATTAATGAATTAAAACGAGAAAAATAAAAGTAATAAATGCAAACATAAAAATCTGAAAATGCAAATCTGTCAGATTTTACATTAAGCACAAATGGCGTTTTTTTAACGGTTTGTGGGTTACCTTTATTTTTAAATATCATGTTCTTCGCACTTAAACCATAAAACTTCAGTTAAACAGCAATACCGCAAAATAAATTTTAAATGAGCATATCTTTAGAATTTCCGATACACAGTCTCGCCCGTTGAAGATAATTTTTTATATTTTTATTTTCATACAGTGTTGCCTTTGCTCGCTCTAAAATCGTCGAGTTTCTTAATTAAAAATTCATTGAAGTTTTACGAAATATGAAACATATAATAAAACAAATTCCAAATCTCGGCTTCGAGATGCCCATATTCGGGTGGAAATGTACGTTATTCAAAATTGGATGGGTCTACGTACCGTTGTTTTATCACAATGCGAGAAACATACATATATTTATTCAGATTATTCATTATTTAATTTCAAGCCTCGAGTGCTTTGCCGTAATCTAATAAACCAAAACCATTATTTAATTTCTTTAAATATAATACAGGGCTGTAATATGTAGTAGCAACAGTTTGAAAAGTGATCTGACATAGTTTTCAACGGAAAATGAAAAAAGGATGTTAATAGACCTTCTCGGCTAACGCCCTTTGTTTTAAAAATAATGTATCGTGTAATTTAATGGGAATACGAGATTAAATAATTCTCTTTAAGAAATTTATCTACAAATTTATATCACGAATAACAAAAACGTGAGGCTGTCTTGATAAATTTATAAATAATTTGCATCTGACAATGCGATTCAATTATTTGATTTCGTAATTTAAGGACCTATGATTCTTCTTATAAAACTGTACAGGAATTTAGCAAAGAAGCTATTAAGTAATCTCTTATTACCATTAATCTATGCGATAAATTATTATTATTATTTTTTTTATTGGTTCAGTCATTTACTTCCAAGTATCCTTTTACCTCAAATAATCGAAAAGATATATAAATTTAAAACAAAATTCGCCCCAAAATCAGAAATTAGGTTACGAATTTCATGCAAATTTTATTTCAAAAGCTATTTTACGCTCTGTAAAATGATGCAAACTTAAAAATTTTGAGATTTTTAGTTTATTTTTAAATGGAAATATGCGCAAAAAATTTCTTCGACATTAAATTTTAAAAACTCTAAATCGAATTATTATCATCCGTAAACGGTGTGTGTACAAAATTTGAATTCAATAGCTTATCGATAAGTAGTTCAAAAATCGACGACGAGCTTTTGATTAAACACCGTGAATGAACTGAATACAATTTTTGGAACAGCTCTATTTTTAAGCACTTTGGAAAGATCGGTAAGTTGTTGATATAGCATAACCGTTATTTTTATAACATTCTTGGCATTATGAAACGTGTAAGTGACATTCATAACCGATTCCCGACAGTTCTGTTCATTTGTCAAAGTGGCTGCTTTTGAAAATATTGTGAAGCTCACTCGATGTGCTCCACTATCTATGATACTCATTAAAGATATTTAATTATGTTTTATTTCTATACAGAAATACTGGTAAAATTAAGAGGTCAAATATTTAATTATTTGAGTTATATAACTACTTATACTGTCTCAAGAAATTTTGAGTCATTTTGTAAAAATAATCTTTTCTTTAAAATTCCTTTTTCCCCCCTACCCCCTATGCTTCATTACTTTATTACTATTCTGATGAATGGAAGGTTTGTAGAGACATTACATTTTTTTTTAACAGCAAGAGACATGAAAAATGAGCAATGCCTTACCCGGGACGCGAACCACGGACTTCTCGAATGCGCGCCAAGCGTACTGAGACCACGAAGGCATGCTAAAAAGGCGGGAGAAAATACCATATATACTCCCCCTTTTAAAGAGCGACTGGGGATTAGGGGACCGAAACGCCAAATCCTTGCGGCGGAGAATCATCATCCACCACCTTTTTTGGTTTGAGTGCCACTATAGAAACATTAGGTTATTTCGAAGGACATGTGAAATAGGAGCAATGCCTTCGCCGGAACTCGAACCACCAACCTCTCGAATACACGCCGTGCGTGCTGACCATTGCACCACGAAGGTATGCTAAGAAGGCGGGAGAAAATAACTTATAGGTTATGAAAACCAAAAGTTGAGTAGGTAGTCTAACTAATAAATGCTCTACAAATACAACTTTTAATATTTTAGCAGAATTTTTTGGAAACGTATTTATATAGATTGTTGTAGAAATCGACACAGTTTGATGCCAGTTTAGAGGATGGGTTGTTTATGAGCGTATTAAAAATGCTTTTCCCACTCAAAATGTTAACTACTTTAAAATAATAATTCATAATCGCACTGAATCTGATGTTTACAATTATTTCCCCTGAGATTTCTTTAAAAAGAAAGAATTACAATTGTGTTTAATGCAGAAAATTTAATGGAATTGGCATCTGCGCAAGAGGACGGAAACTATCAGGAAGGACTTTCTAAGGAAAACTAGATTTTCTTCACATTGAACGTAGAAAACCTTCACCGAACAAGCGTGTTCAACAGGATTTGAACTTATGTAGGATTACCAGTACTCAGCGGTTTTAGCGCTTGGCCACTGGGGCCCGCAGACCGATTAAAAATCTTGTTTAGAAACCTTTTATCTTGATTTAGTGTGACAGGTGCCGTAGTTTGAAGGTTAGGATTACTTGAATACAGCAAAACACACGAGGACTATCTGCTTTTAAGGAAAGAGATGCCTTCGTAGAGGACTTTTTAACGAGAAAAGTCTCATATTCATGTTATACATAGGAAAAAAACATGGGAAAATACCATTCAGCCATCGTATTTGTTCGTCAGGGTGTAAATCTAAGTCGAACTACCAGTATTTACCGGCCACTAATATGGCCGTATTTTAATAGGGGAAATAACTGTTGGATTGTAAGGCATCTAAATTAAGAAAAAAAAAATCACTTCTGAGGTAATTTTAAACCCAAATTAAGTTTTTTATCATAATTATGAAAGAGTTCAACTCATTTGCTAATTTTCAGATCGTTAAAATTAGTGTGGCTGTAATGAATGATTATTTAGAACTGTTACAGGAAACACAAATACATCAAAAGTTTCCTTTAAAATATCAGGAATTATTGAAAAATCTTCTGTAATTTATAAACGAGAAAACGTATTTAACCAGATTTTACATGTGTGAAAAAATAATGAATTTTGATCTCCCCTAGTAGAGACATTTGTAATTATATTTCTAGTTCCAAATTCAAAGTGAAAACTCTAGGTGCCTGAAGCCAGAGAACACTATCGATTCTTCTTGGCTTCTATTTTCAGCGACGAAATAGATCAACTGCATGGAATTTTTATGATTTTTATCAACATGTAAACTAAATGCTTGTAAGTGTTTCTTAGAAAGCTCGTCGGAAGTAAAATGTCTCTTGGTAGATAGATATCGTGTGCTTTAGTAAATTTAGCAAATCTAAACACAGAGCCGACAGTACTATGTTTGAGGCCTTTCTCTAACATAGTCGAATAGTGTATCGAATAGTCGAACAGTGAAATCACTCTACATCGCCCTCTTGTACTTACTTTTATACTTTTATCTCAATATTATATATTGCATCCACAAAAATTTCTCTAAATTAATGTTATTTGGATTCGAAAACCATTTTATGCTTAAATACATCTTTCCAGATGTTTGTCTTTTACTCACTGAGAGTCAATGCTTCTTGAAGATGTCAATTCATGAATGAAAAATTATTTCTTGCTTTTCCGGTTTCCCCTAACCGTTCCCACAAAAGCCGAACATTTGGGCAAAAACAGCCCTCCTATGATGTTAATTCCTTAGTAAAAGAGAAAGCACTGAACGGGGTAAAGTAGTAGAAATCTTGACTTTCCTTTTCACTCAAAATTCAAACATTCCCAAAATCTACTATAAAAGATATACTCCCTAAGGTATAAAATTTTTGTGTAATGAAATTATAAAATGAAATATATATATATATGCATTCTAATATATACATATGCTAAAATATGAATGCATATATATATCATTGATTATATATATATATATCATTGATGACATATATATATCAATTAAACCATTAGACATACTTACACACATACATATACAGATATAGAATCACATAGTAATCAGTAGGTGAAAGAAGAAAATAAATCCTACCGGTGAAAGATTGCTGAAGAAATTCAAAGCATAATGAAAGTTTCTTTCATCTTGGAATCAAAGAACTTTTTTATCGCTTTAGTTTTTGGGAGACTATTAGATTAAAATGTAATAAATAAATAAGTATATGGAAGAAAAATAAATCTTTAAAGGAAGAAAAAGGAAAAATAGAACCAAACAAACAAATCATTTTCAGCATTAAAACCAATTTTAAATGCGACATATTTGACGGCAGAAAAATCATATTTTTCTGCCGACACGAAAACTTAAAAAAATAGACAGAAATCTGCATTGTTTCACCTATCAATATACGACAAATGGAAAAATGATACAAGAAAAAGTAAATTTGAAAAATTTGCGAAAGCGGAATAATTTCGAATGCTGCACAAACAGAAAGATACCATGCAGAGACATTGGATTTTTTTCGAAGCAAGAAATGCGAAAATTCAGCAGTGCCCTCATTGTGCTTCTAATAAGGAGGTCTTCCAAATTCTAGCTGGAAGGACTTCCATTTATAACAAGATAGTGAGAATGACATAATTCCTTTATTATTTGTTTCATTTAAAGGGCGAGAGAGAAGAAGCACGAGGCACTGTCGGAATAATTCATGTGTTAACGAATTATCGTCTGACATGTTTTCGTTGAGGTGCCATTGAAGAGACATAGCGTTTTTACGAGGGGGAAAAAAAAAAAAAAAAAAAAAAAAAAAAAAAAAAAAAAAAAAAACACGAAACATCCGTTATCCTATAGTCCGATCTACTATCACTTACACCCCGAGTTCAAATTCTAGCTGGAAGAAGCTCCATTGAGCAATTTCCAGCTCAAAGAAGAATGAGATAATTTCTCATAATCAATACGGATATATAACTGATGATTCTAAAATTTTATTATCATTAAGACTGGAAAAAATACACGATTTAATTCATTTTCATACATTTTAAAAGAAGTTAAATTTTTCAGAGAGTTACTATAAAATATTTATTAGAATGTCAAATTTAAGCATTTCAATTATTTATATAATAAAGGATAAATTTTATATTTATATAATAAAGAAAAATCGTTGATAATATCACTCTGATTTTAGTGGAGATATTTTAAGAAGTAAATAAGTGAAAGCTGGAGGAAGAAAAACTATTTCAAGTTATATGTTTATCTTAAAAGTAACGAGAGAAAAACTATGTTAAAAGAAAAGGCACGCATATCGAAATTGTTTCCTGTACTGCTGACAAATTGTTATATGGCATACATACTATAATGTTCATGAATAATTGATTGCTATTAGATTAATACAGGCATAGCATATTTCTAGGGACTGATTTGCTGCAATTTCCAATTTGATTTTTACATACTTTTATATTTAGGACACTAATTACATCACACTGAAGATTACTCAATGCAATAATTCCATTGCAGTTTTATAGAAAATTATAAAATTTTCAGTTTCAATAAACAATTATATAATATTTCGATGACTCAGCAGGTAACATAATTTATTATCTTTCAAGTTTTTTTCGAAAACACCTCGGCAGATATAGAATCAGCCGCAGACTGTACTAACTTTAACAAGCGCAGTATCTGAGTGTTCACATTTCTGTTTATAACTGCAATAAGAACAAGTATAAGTTTGAAAATTTTACCGATGGCTATGTGGATAAAAGAGATGATCATAAGTATTTTGACCTGGTTTTGGTTTCTGGTCAATACGTTGGCTGTAAGGAAGATTTCGTGATTTTTTCCATGTGAACTAGTTTTCTTTATAAATTCCTCTAAGTCTTTCGTTAAGTACATACAAAGTTGCTACATTAAACATTAGTAAGTGTTTACATAGGTAAACATTTTAAAAACGGCTAGCGTAAAGAAAGATTATTTAAATTATGTCTTTAAAATGCAAATTCAGAACACTGAAAACCAAACAGTAAACATTATAAGACTAATTTAATAATCTTTGGTTTGGTTTACTTGAAATCTTTACTTAAAAAAACGTTGAAATTTACAATGTTTACAACAAACTATTATTCTGCCATATTCATCGATTGCGTTAATCAAAATCTAAAATTATTTAACGTAAAATGTAATTATCCGAAAATTATGTAAAATGAGAATTTTTTCCCACTATATCTGTAGGTTACAATGGCTAGAAAAAAAAGATAGCTCTAGATAATGAGTATTTCTACAATGAAAAAACTCTATTGACTAGAAATAGTCTTTGGAGACCTTAGTGTCAGTTAGCCTGCGGAGGTCAGGTTCCCTTCCAAGTCGTTTTCTTTTCCCAGGAGGCAGGGGTAGAAAGGATTCTTCCCGATTATTATTACTTTTAGCAAAGACGTTTACAATTATCTATTCAATCCTTGCTAATCAGACGAATTTGGGAAGAAAGGGAAAGTTGTAGATAAATTTTGCTTCTTCCAGTGCCAGTTACAAATCGTACAGTTTTTCAATAACATTTGAGCTATATCATTAACGTTGCATATTACTAAAATGTACTTGTTCTTTAAAGTCCTTGATCTGTTCTAAAAATAATACCGCAGAAGTTTCAGAAATGAAGTTCAATTTAAAGCTACTTAACATTTGTATGCATATAAAAAAGTAAAACTGTTTAAAATGCATATAGTTTAACTCTTCCTGTTTTATTTGGAATAATATTTCAAAAATAAAACTCGTGTTGGTTACGACCCAAGCAATACTTAACGGGATAAAGAGCCGTACTTTGATAATGCATTCAGTTTTCGTCGTTTTAATAAAATCCATTATGATACTAATGCTGGTAATTATAAGCTGCATTTACGGATACAGAAGTATGATTAATACACTAATATCACAGAATATACGCTTTTTATGCTCTGACAAGTTTTGTCAAGATACCAATTTTTAGTTCATATACAAGTCGTAAATTCCCTAGCCAGATTCCTTTTTTATATAAATAGATGCATAGAGGACAAAATGGAACAGTTAATTATATTTTTTATTCTTTTACAAAATTTAATTCTTTTAGATATAATTTTTAACGGTAAACGATATTCTGCTAAGTTATAATACAAAAATTATTACTAATAATAATTTATATCCTAATTTAATAATATTTATATCCTCATTTATATCACTCAAAACAGAATTGGAAAACTTATTCAAATCATATTTAATCAAAACATTTTACGAAGTTTTGGGAAAAAGGAATTTTGGGGTTTGTTTGATTTTTAACTTTGAATTCAATCATTAAAACATTTTTACCGTGTTTCATCATTCATATGATAATTTCATCATTAACATTAGCAAAATAATTTACTAAATAATTCTTAGATGTAATAGTATTCTTGTTTATCTTTTGTTATATGACTAAAAATAAATAAAAAAGCGGCTGGTATTCAATATTTATTTTTATTTAATTACAAATACTTGGCTATTGGTACTTAAGACATAGTCTTTCCATATTATCACTTTTCTATTCGGCCTTGAAATTATGTTAACGACCTAATAGAATTCGGAAAATCCTATGGTTGCATAAAACTGCGGGAGGTGCTAATAATGACAAATTTTAAATGAAAATAGAAATTTATTTAAATAAATTTATTTAAATTCTATTTGTGCCAGTCTGCTTTATGCATTTAATCTATCAAATGCAGAAAAGTGAGAAAAATCCATCCAACACAGAGAAATAATTCTTCTAGTCTGTGCTAAGATTGTATCAAATTCATTTAAACTTCCGTTTAAATTCGAAATGCGATCTCTCAAATCAACGAAGGAGTACATTTTTTGCTTTAAATTCCACATTAGTAGCAACTGTATAATAGCTAAACGTACCCAAAATATTTGTAGAAAACCGCCAAAATTCTAGAAATTGCTATAAAATCCCGAAAAATATTAGGAAGATTATTGCTTGCCATTTCCATGCTGAAAAGATCAAGCGTTTACGAGGATGAGCTCGACTGTTAACGAACAACTTGTGGAAAAAATTCAACGCTAAAATATAAATACGTATGCCAAATTTTCCAAAAATTCCTGATAAATATTGTACCCTCATCGTAAATATATATGGACTTATAATGTGATGAAAACAGTCGGTAAAAGAATGAATTAAAATTTAATTTCCAAAAATAAATTGGCCTACTAAAACTAAATAAAATAGATTAGTAAATAGTAAAAAATTGTGTAACAAAATAAATAATGATCTTTCTTAAAATACTGCCCAATAAAACATGTCGAATAATTGAAAATTTACAAGCTTGGAAGCTAAAATTCTAAAAAGATTTCGGAAAATTCGGCCGCCACATGTTAAAAGAAACAAGTCTACAGGGTACTAGTACAAAGAAAGAGGAGGGAGACGAAACGAAACGCAAGCCATTCAATACCGGGAAGGCAATTTTATGGCTTATCCATCACACTAAGGGGAAGCAAACATACTGCCTTAGGCTGGGCCATCTTAGAGAGATTTCAGAAAACGAAAGCGATTTTTTTGGAGGGGTTTGTTGTCTGACAACGCGGCCGTTTTCAAAGCATTTCGTTCCGAGAGGCGGGCTCGTTGATGGGTTAAGAAATATAAAATCACCTGAGAGCCTTAACATATTTTTCTTTTTATTACAAAATGAAAACATCTCATGTTTAGTTTATTACATATGTTATATTTTCATTGATATTAACGTAATGTATCATTTTTATAAATAATTTTGTGCCCATTTTATTTCCGTATAAAAGTTCAGATATGTTTCAGTTTATTTAAATCAGCTCTGCTAAATTTACAATATCACTCGAATCTTATTTTTATTTTCTGTTTGATAAATTGGTAGAACGGTATTTAGTATTTAAATATCATTACGATATAACACAGTACGTTATTATTCCTAAAATTCGAAATATTAGTTGTAAAAATTAATTTAACTTGACTTGTGTTTGAAATAAAACGCTGCGTACTACATAAATAAATCAGTCGGCTGCGTCTACCGGGGAACAATCGCCTTCGATTGTGACGTCACAAATCGGTGGAGCAGGCCTGTAGATATCTAGTTGGCCTTGCTTTATCCCTACTCCAGACCAAAAATGGCTCTTCTGTTACGTTCCATCTTACTGGATTCAAATCATCATTAAGGATATCCTATTTATAATATATTGGTAAAGGCCGCACTAAGCACTACCTCTTAATTCCGTTACGACAGTGGTCGGCAAAGTGCGGCTCCAGAGCCGCATGTGGCTCTTTGACTCCTTAAGTGCGGCTCTGGTACAAATACAAATGTGTTCGAATATAACCACCCAGCATATCGAAGATCTGAAATTGGTTTCGGCTTTATCAATAGCAATTGACGAGTCTTGTGACATAAATGATACAGCGCAAATTTCACTTTTTGTGAGATTTATGTCTTATACAGGCCTTAAAGAAGAACTTTTAGGATTATTGCCACTTAAAGGTCAGACGCGTGGAGAAGATATCGCCAGTACTGTAATTGAGTGTATGGATAAACATCATATTCCCCTAGATAAAATCGTCTCGATTTCAACAGATGGGGCCAAAAGTATGACCGGCGTAAGAAAAGGGGTTGTTGCTATTTTGAAAGAAAAAATTAATCACGAGATACTTGTTTACCATTGTATCATTCACCAAGAAGCGGTTTGTGAGCAAACATTTCTGGAAGAAATTGTAAAGTTATGGAATTAGTGATTACCATTTTCAACTCCATCTTAGCTAAAGCTCTTAATCATCGCCAATTCAAAGAATTTTTATTTGAAATGGAGAGTGAGTACGCTGATCTTCTGCTTCATAACAAGTTAGTCGGTTATCAAGAGGGAACGTTTTAAAACGTTTTGCGTGCCTTTTCCCGGAAATTAAAGCATTTCTCCTTGAGAAGGGCGTTCACAATCCAGAACTAGCAGACGATCAGTGGATCCCAAACTTTTATTTCATGGTAGACGTTATGTCTCATCTAAATCAGCTTAATCGTAAATTACAAAGGAAAGGAAACTTAATTTATTCGATGTTAGAAGAAGTAATAACATTCGAAAACAAAATTATCCATTTTTGCACAGGATTTTGAAAGGAAACATTGTTTCACTTTCCGAGCCTGCTGAAGCATCGTCAAGAAAATAATTCCTCTATTGATAAACACCATTTTAAAACAATAATTTTAAATATGAGGGAAGTATTTCTCAGCAGGTTTCAGGAATTTAAAAACAGCAGAGCAACTTTAATATTTGTCAAAAATCCTCTTAATGCTACGATAACCGAGTTGAAATTTTCTCCTTTTGAAATTGACATTGGTAGCTTTGAAGTACAATTGCTGAATTTAAAAAACAAGGAGATATAGCGCTCTAAATTCGAACGTCTTTGTATTGAATTGGAAATATTGGAGAAGAAAAAAGATCTTAGTTCATAACACAAGGGGTCTGCTTTGAATGACCTGGAGAAGGAAGACATGATCATTTTCAACGCTTGGAATAAAATTTCTGACTCTTACGATCAGCCGAAAAAGCTCGCGTTTGCTATTCTTTCCCTTTTCGGTTCTACATTTATATGAGAAAAATCTTTTTCAAGCATGAACATTATCAAGAGTAAACTGAGAATTAATAAATTAATTAATATTAAGTATTAAATAATATTAATTAATATTAAGTATTAATTAGTATTAATAAATATTAAGTATTAAATTTAGTTTTATTTAGTGTAATAAAAGTTTACTAAACAAGCAGATTTGGCTCCTAATTTTTTTGAATTGTTGCAATGTTCATATTTGGCTCTTTGGCTAATAAGTTTGCCGACCACTGCGTTACGACATAGACATAGACTTTTTCCAATTAGCATCGGAATTATGCGCTGTTCTTTTTTAGTGATACAGTAGAGACCCGCAGTCTCGACATAATGTTGACTAAGAGACCGTCGAGTTTCCGAAAAGTCGAGTTTTACGAAATAAGGGGTGGGGTTTTTCAGAACTCTTAATATTTAACTGTAAATTACTATAGATATTTGTAGTACGATACTGGATACGGAAAAGTACAGCATACAATTAAATTAAAGTTGATTTTTTATGTCAAGTGGAGTCATAATAAGAACGAATACCCTAAGATAACTGAGTAAAAAACTTGCATACAAAAATGAAGAAAAATTATTAGTAGTCCTTGGTAAAAAAATATCGTGTGATGGTAGATTGTCCTTCACACTCCTTCCGTCGTCGTTCAGCTTCATCCCATAGGCGTCGGAGGAAAAAAATGTCCGTACCAGATGCACCTTGTTCCTCCATGTAACGGAGCATTCCTTTAGCGGCCTTAAGTTCTTCACTATGGGTCATCATTCTAGCTTTTCCGTTGACTTCAGTCTCTTCATTTCCTGGTCATTTTTATCCCCATTGTCTTTCGCCAATTTCTGCCTGTCCTATGATTTCACAATTTCGCACTTGTTTGGTCAACCTTCGGATGCGGCTTCATCGCTTGAGATGTCCAGGCCCGGTTTGAAGTGATGCACCGTTCTGAACGAGAGCGAGTCAACATTGCGACGGAGAAGGTGAAGACAGATACAGCATGAGAGCTACTGGGATTCAACGAAGGCGACAAGGTGTGGTAGTCGAATTTGATTTGACACGGAGAGTATTCTGTCCGAAACTACAGTCACCTTGGGATGGTCTGTACGCAGTCTTAAACAGCCTGAATGATGTCGTGGTTCGGATCCGTAAGTCATCGAACTCTAAACCTAAAGTCGTTACAATAGGTTAGCTCATTACTATGGCCATAGTACGTAGTGTATATAATTGTGAATAGTATTGTAAATACTGTAAGACCATGGTCCTTTTTATTTCTGAATTTGTAAAATTGATGCACTTACTTGATTTGTATTTAGTATTTGATTTCATTCTCATTACTTGTTGCAGTTATGGTGAATCTTTAGATTATGGTAACTTGGCGATTTTTTGCCGAAACTTTGGCGACCAACCCTGCTACAGCAACCTGCTAGTTTTTGTTTGGACGCCATTTTGTTTTCACGAAGTAAAGGCATTTTTTTTTTTTTTTTTTTTTTACTCAACATTTTTTCCAACAATCTGCTAGCCGAATTACGCTTATGCTAGAACTTTTATGGAACAAAAGTGCTTATTCATGACGAAGATTAGGTGCGAAATTGGAAGAAAGTGTAGAATCGTCCACTGCTAGCCGCGTTTTTAAGAATTGCATATACACGGTATCCATGTACACGTCGACCTATTTTCACTTAAAAAACATCCCAGAATTGCATAAAATTGGCATACACATTGACCTATTTTCACTTAAAAAGTCAAAGAAAAGTGACAAAATTCCAATTCTTCTTACTCTTGTAAAAAGCGACAAACAAATAAGTGGGCGATTCTGCACTTCTAAGTGCTTATTACCTAAAATCCCCATTGGAATTATCCGGAAAATGTCACATTACATGTCTCATGATCTCTCATTTCTCTGAGACAAAATAATCTGTGATTCGAACAGTGTACTTCTCAGATTATTGCCAAAGTCCTAGCTAGTAACCTTTATCGCCTTACCAAAATGTCGCCAAACTACCTTTTACCATATTCTAAAGATTAGCCGCAACTATTATTTATGTTTTTTTCTTTGTTGTTGTTGTTGTTATTGTAATGTAATGTTTATTGTTGCAGTGATGACTTAGTTTTAAGTTTCGCTTCATGTCCAGAGATTGCACTGCCCGGGACGTACAGTCCTTTGGAAGGGAGCAGTGTTACAGTTTTTATATTTATTTAGCTATGTTTAGTAGAATTAATTAGAATTGTTTCATATCCCCTTGCAATGCAGCACGAGACTTATTTGAAGAGAAAGCTACGCCGGAAAAGTTAAAATAAAACAGCAAGCGCGTTTAATAAATAGATAATTCGTAATTGTACTCTTTTCATATCCAGAAAAATCGAGAAAACACAAGAATGTTCTCGTGCATTTAAAAAGTCTATAAAAAAGTTGGAGGAAAACATCTCACTTCAGTTGTTTAGAAAACTGTTGTTGTTTGCTGTACCGAATTCGCGGTGAGATCGGATTAGCTTTCGGTACGTTTCTTTGCTGAGTTATATTCAACGTACTTTAGAACATAACTGCTGTGACATGCTCTGATATTGTACAAATATCTCTGAAGAAACTTCAGCATTTTGTTTTATTTGTTGTGGTAAGAATAAATTTTATTCACTTTTCATCAGACTTGTGCATTCAATTTATAACGAACCCGTACGCGCGCAACAATATTAAAATTACGCATTATTTATTTTCTATTTACAGAGCTTCTTCCTAAAATACTCAAATATGACACGATCTTTTAGCTTCTGAGGCATCTTTTAAATCGAAAATCTAAGTCAATTTATAATTAATGCTCAATTCGGTCCATTTCAAACTAGAGCACCTTTTATTTTAATAGTGAAATAGTTTAATATTGCTGCTCATTTCCATGTACTTAACTTTCTCTGAATATTTCTCAAAGGGAATTAAAAAAAAAAAAACGATTTTTTTAACATTATTTTAAACTTGTAACTGAATTATTATAAAATGTAAGGGAATAATTCTTGGTACTTCTCCGTTTCGCCTACGCAAATCTCGTTATAAGCAGACTTTATTGGCGACAACATACAGTATACACATAAAAAATGTTAACAAATGTTAGTTCTAAGAATTTTTTATTTTGAAGGCATAACTATTTTAATATCGTGTAAAATTTTGTAAAAAGCCATTAAGTAAAGACGATAAATTTGTAAAAAAACATTCATTTAAGATTCCACTATGCTTTCATGGTTCAACATTCTGATTCGCCGGTTCATATCACGTGACCCCAAGTGATCTCATCCAACACCGACTAGTAGAGTCGGTGTTGGATGAGATCACTACGTAACTACGCTACAAACTCACGTAAACTCACGTAAACGTAACACTCACGTAAACTACGCTACAAAGATATAATTCTCTCAGTAATTATTTATATTAATTTATATTAATTTCAAGTTAAATCTTAATTTGAAATACAAGTTTAAATGCAAGAGTTATTTCAATTTGTACGAATAGCTTACTCTGTCACAAGTTATGTAAAACCGCAGTGCTTTACTTCGCTAGTCCATTCTCATTAGAATTGATCCTTGATTTTGCCTTTTCTATATTTTCGCCTTCGGGTGAGCGGTGTGATTGCATCCTTGTTGACTTATTTACCGCGATTGGCCTTATGGCACAAAATTGTTCTATCTGGTAAAAATTCTATGTAATTGTATGCCAGTATTGAAAGAAGCAATCAATCTGATAAGAAATAGCTGCGACTTGTTTTGAAAATGAGGTGTAAAAGGTTACCAGCGAGGATATTCCGTTTGGCATCAGTTGTACCATTATTGGCGACTTTATCGCCTGCGCCGGCAAAATGGAAAAGTACCTAATTCTTTTAATTACTTATTTCTTTTACCTTTAATTTCAACAACACATATTCTAAAATTCTTCTTTACTACTTCCTTAAGTACGTATCTCATCGAATTTGCTTTACAATAAATACCTTTTAACAGATTGCTTTCCAGTACGAACAATTCTTGCCTAAATAGTTTTATAAACGTATTTGTCAACAGAATTTCAATTTTTGTTTTCAATTCAATGTTAAGGTTATTATATATTTAGATAATATTTATAATCATTATAAATTTAGATATATTTAATAACTAAATTTCTTCATAGTAAATTTCACAGGACTTTATAAATGAATAAATCCTTTATTTCAAATACATTTATAAATAAATTAATAAATATTTACGTATTTTGCATGCTTTTTGCAACCATATTCATAAATACCCATACATATTTCATATTTGTCATTTTCAGCGTATGCAAATTTTTAACTTCTGTGCATTCACTATATTTTTCGGGTAAAGTAATTTGCAATAATTTAGCATATACCAGAAATTTTTATATAAGAAATATGTATAAATAGAATTTAAATGAAAATTACATGCATCATTTTTAATACTCGCTCAAAGGTCAGTTTTTCTTCGAAATTCCTTCAGAATGGCATCTTTCCTTTTAGGCAGATAGCCCTTACATGCCTTACTCTATTTAATAAAATCTTAACTTATGTGCCTAATTACAAATATTTTAACATGCATAATTTAATATTTACATCTAACCATCAAGTTCCAAACTTCTGACTTTTGATACATTTTAGGATACATTTATTATCAAATTCCAATTTTCTAGTAACTATATTTTGGCAGAGCACTCCATACCTCTTTTATCGATCTTACCCAGTTTAATACTTCTCTAATTACGGAGAGTGTTACGGATTTGGTATTTAACCCTTTGCGGCACAGTGTGTCCAGTCTGGACACACCTAAAACTTTCCTTCTGTACGCACAGAAAAATTGAATGAAAAAGGATGTATAGGTTACTATAGGTTACTCTGAACCTTCTTTATTTATAGTAGATGGCAGAACAACACAAACCAGTCCAAATATTTTAGCCATGTTTAGTTTTTTAAGACCCTCATTTTTCAAAGAAATCTTCCAGATTTTTTAGGGTATAAAAGGAATTGTTTGAAAAGAAATTTTTGTGTTATTTGTTTGGATATATGCTAATCTCCTTATTCTATATTAGTTTGAAAATTTTACCTTGAAATCTTGCCTAAAATCAAACGGCGAACCCTAGGTGTGCCCAGACCGGGCTCACCGATAATCTAGGACAACTGAGAGTCTCTATTCTTTGTTTCTCCGCATCTCATCGGTCAGTTCATTGACAACAATGCTCGTTTCAGCACTCTTTTCGAAGCTCTATTCAATCAGTGTGCCCCTTTGGGTACACACACAGAATTGAAAAAATAAGTGCTATTTTCACAAAATTTTACTTGTGTAAAGGCCTGATTAGAGGCCTAATTAGACTGCCTCTAGGACTAATTAGATTGTCTACTTTTTTTTTTTTTTCCAAACTCCGACTTTAAAAGGTAGCGTGCCGGAAAGGGTTAAATACCTAATGTTAGTAGAATTATAAATTAAATTGTTTTATTCCCCGTGCAGTGCAGCGCGTGACGAATATTAAGAGAAAGCTAAGCCGGGAAATTAAAAATACAAGAGTACGTGCATTTAACATTTAATAAATAAATATCTCTTATTTATTTCCAGAATATACCAGAAAATTCTCGCGCATAAAAAGCTTATATAAGCGACATGAAAACCTCTCAGTTCGTTTGTGAGTACGTAGTTCAAGTTCGATACGAAAGTTGTTTGCGTTCGTATTATTATTTTACTCTACTAGTGTGATTCTAAAATTTAGGAAGTGAAGGAAATTTATTTATAAATAGTAAGTGTTTTTCGTTGGTCTCTTTCGAGAGGTGTACTTGGAGTAGCTCATCTGGACAAGTTCGTGAGTATATTTTTTATTTCTACACGCTTTCATTATGGGCATTGTCTTGTACATCGATAATATATCTTGACTTGGTAAATATGGATGAGATAAATGATTTAGCAGTCCTTAATAAGCGCGATATTGTTGAGAATATTCCTAAACATGGCACGATTGAGGATTGTAGGAAGATTATGTCTGAATTTAACTTAACGTTTAACATGCTTAGAAATGGCTTACGGAAAATCACCCCAGAAATGGAGCAATGGCTCCAAAAAACCTATGCAGAGCTTGAGAAGTGTGTAGCGATTAAACAGACTGCAGGAGATTCAGTGCAAAATATCTGCGGTAGCATCCCGTTAGTTAATACTAGCAATGATTCGACATCTAATCAAACTACAAAGCAACCCAAACCAGTTTCAAATGTTGATCAGGAAATAAGCAAAATAAATAATTATAATAAAAAATGGATTACACCCAAAAAATACCACAAACGCACACTTAGTGAAAGCAGCAACGCTTCAATGACGTCAACCAAAAATAAATACGCTTCACTAAAAATAGATGATAAAATGGACACTACAAATGTTAGTTCGCTAAACTCACAAGAAGACAGTACTAATAATGAAGGTGATTTCATTACGCCCAACAAAAAGGCTAACAGAATTCCGCCGATTATCATTTCAGATGTCACGGACTGGAAAGCCCTCAGAGATAATATTAAGCAATTTACCATATCCATGGAATGTGTACAGAAAGGTGGTGATATCCACATTAAAGTGAAATCGGACACTGAGTATCGTGAAGTCACGAGATACCTAGACGAAAAGAAAATTCCTTACCATACCTTCCCTCTCCCTCGGGATAAACCGATAAGAGTTGTGATCAAAAAATTATCTGTTCACACCAAACCCGAGGACATGATGGAAGAACTAATAGATAATAACATCCCGGTTAAAACAGTAAGACAAGTTACCAAGAAAATAGACAATGAAATTGTCAAACTACCCACTTTCATGGTTGAAGTCAAACGCAGCATAGAAGGCAAGAAAATATACAACATAACGCATATTCTAGATTTGGCTGTTAAAATTACTCCCTTCAGACACACTCCAGGACACAAACAGTGTCACCACTGTCAGAGGTATGGCCACAGTCGTGCTCACTGTAAGCACAAGCCCAGGTGTTTAAAATGCGGGCAAAACCATATTACTACTACATGCACAAAAGACAGAAACTTACCCGGCGAATGTTGCCTCTGCGCAGGCCCCCACATTAGTTCGTACCGTGGTTGCGAAATGCATCCGGATAACTTGAAAAGAAAAATTGCAGAAAAAGAATTCCAAAAAGAAGCGAGAAAAACTTCAAAAAATAGTCCCCCTGATATCAACTTAGAAAATTTCCCACCTCTGCCAAGAAGAAACATAACCCAAAATAGCAGTGAAAATGTTAATGTGCAGAATGCTTCATCCACCAATCAGGACGCAGCTGTCGAAAGTGAGAACTTAGGCTCCGTTTCCGATTTCATAATTTGGCTGGAGAAATTATTCCTGCAAGGAAAAAATCTCTTCGAGCGGTTCTTAAAATCTAAATCAATATTGGAAAAAATCCAAGTCGGCTGGGAAGCCTTTGAACTTTTATCAAGCATCAATTATGAATTTTAACCACATTAACGGTAATTCAAGAACTCACCTCACTGCCCCCAGCAGTTTAAACCTCGCATTTTTTAACGCCAACGGTATTCGCCACAAGAACGTTGAAGTTGCAAACTTCCTTAATCACCATAATATTGATGTGGTTCTAGTGAATGAAACTTGGCTCAGACCTAATGATAAGTTCAAGATCAATGGTTACAACGCATTCAGGACGGACAGAGACCATAACAGGGGCGGCGGTACTATGATATTAATTAAAAGGCATCTGCACGCCAAAGAGTTTAATATTCCCATTAGCAGCAGCATTGAAACTACTGCGATCGTTGTGCATTCGCGCACAAATGAGCCGATTGTCATCATCTCGGCTTATAATCCCCCCAGAAACATTCTCACCAACAATGACTTGCAAATTTTTAACAATATCACTCACCCTGTTATTATAGCAGGGGACCTGAATTCTAAACATCACAGCTGGAATTCTTAAAGAAATAACACAAATGGCAACAAACTTTATAGCTATGCTCTTACGAATGACCTTAGAATTTTTGGACCAACGGAACCTACCAGGTATCATCACACAGGCAGCTCGGATGTTCTCGACATTGTTATTACAAAAAATATCCAGCAAATCCCTTTCCTACAGGTGATTAATCAATTAACCTCTGACCATCTCCCTGTTAAATTTACTTACCATGGCTTTGAGAAGACCTTGCCTTTAAAGAAAATTATAAACTGGCAGAAATTCAATAATTCTCTGGAACAATTACCTGCACACCCGGCTCTTCCTGATATTGTAGACACTGAGTACAGTATCACTAAAATCAATAGTAAAATTAAGAAAGCCCTTGATGATTCCACCAAATTCAAAGATTATAAGAAAGACAAGCTCCCCGACCACATCATTGAGAAAATAAAAGACAAAAACCGCACAGCAAAAATCTGGCGAAGAACAGGCGATCCCACTGTTAAAAGAAATCTGAACAGAAAAATTAGGAACATCAAGACCCTCCTCCTAGAGTACAGATCAAATTGTTGGAACGATTTCTTAGACTCCATGGATTTCTCTCCAAATACAGTCTGGCGTATTGAAAATTCCTTAAGGAATAATAATAACAGAAATATTGGTCCTCTCCACACCAGTAGTGGAATTGCTTATTCTGAACATGACATGGCTGAAGCCCTTGCGCAGCATCTAGAAAAGACTTTCACCAATCATGCCTCTAATAATGATGAGACAGATCAAGTCGATAATTTCATTAACCACCTAGCTGACAGAAATTGTAATAATCACTTCAACCCAACTTCTCCAACAGAAATAAGTAGTATAATTAGCAACTTAAAGTCCAGGAAAGCTCCCGGCTACGATAGCATCACCAATACGGTTCTCAAAGCTCTCCCAAGAACTCACATAGTCCTCATTACAAACATAGTCAATGCTTGTATGAGCCTCAATTACTTTCCGCAACAGTGGAAGCACGCGCAGATAATTACGTTTTTCAAGCCGGGGAAAAACCCAAAGGACTTAAACTCTTACCGTCCGATCAGCCTTCTCCCCAGTTTGGGAAAGGTATTTGAGTGTGTGCTCCAAAAGAGATTAACTCAACATCTAGAGGATAAGAAAATTATATGTAAAGAGCAGTTTGGTTTTAGAGCCGGTCATAGTACCGTGCACCAACTACTGAACGTTACAGAATTTATTGCAGACTCCTTCGCAAAAAAGAACACAATCGCCAGCTGCTTTCTAGATTTAGAAAAAGCATTTGACAAGGTGTGGCATGAGGGTCTCCTCTACAAGCTGCACCTTGTTCATCTGCCCATCAGTTTTATTAAGCTCATGAAAAGCTATCTTAAAAACAGGACCTTTCAGGTAAAAATTAATGACTCTCTCTCTTCAAGAAAAAGAATTAAAAGCGGAGTGGCTCAAGGAAGCGTTCTGGGACCGCTTCTGTTTTATATCTACACGAACGATATGCTGGTTCCTTTGAATGCAAAAGTAGTGAAATATGCCGACGACACAGCAATTTTAACCAAGTCGCTATAACCTCAGCTCGCTGTAGATAAACTTGAAAGCGCAGTAAATATCATAGCACACTATTATGATTCATGGAAATTAAAAGTAAATCCGTCAAAGAGCCAAATTCTCCTTTTCAGACGTCATCGGAAGTTCACTCCTGTGAATGTAAATATAAAAATTAATGATCAAGCTCTAGCAATTGTTTCAAGTACCAAGTATCTAGGAGTGGTCTTCGACTCACAGCTGTTGTTCAAAGAACACACGGAGTATGCCTTGCGCAAAGCCACCGCTGCTAAAATGTCTCTTTACCCTTTAATAAGAAGAAACGCTAAATTAAATATCAGTCTCAAGAAGAAGATCTATACCAGCTTAATAAGACCCACCCTACTTTATGCAGTGCCTATCTGGGCCACTGTGTACAAGACTTATAGACATAAACTACAGGTCTTTCAGAACAAAATACTCAGACAAATTGTTGACTCCCCATGGTTCGTACGTAACCTGCAGGATACATAAAGAACTAAAAATAAGACCCATAGCTGATCAAATTCTCACCACGAGCCACAATTTCTATGCTAAAATAGAATTTTCTCAATACGAACATATCCGTGATCTGATAAATTATGATCCTACTATAGAAATTGCAGCAAAGCGCCCAAGAGGCATCTTCCATAACAGCAAATGGTGAAATGTGTATATATTGTACATAGTACTATTATCTTTATTTTATCTTCATTGTGTCATTTTACCAGTGTCTTTGAAACTTTATAGACTTATGGACATGATCCGTGTACCTGGATCTTCAAAGCACTGATCTAATATTTGTCATTTTCGTAATCTTCTTATTGTTATAGCAGAGACTTTGTAATATTGTGGACTTATGGACATGATCCGTGTACCTGGATCTTCAAAGCACTGATCTTATATTTGTCATTTTCGTAATCTCCTTATTGTTATATCAGATACTTTGTAATATTGTGAACTTATGGACATGATCCGTGTACCTGGATCTTCAAAGCTCTGATTATTTATTGCTAGTGTAAAATGTTTTTCACCATTTGCTACTTCGCTCAAATACCGCCGTTCCTATATGTACATAGTGTATAGTTTCAGTAACTCATGTGCCTCAGTGTTGTACAAGAACTTTAGTGTTTAATTTCTCAGACCAAGACTTCACTGAATTGTGATATCTACTATTTCAAGATGCATTGGATGTGGACAGTTCACGGGAGGGTGACACCCACGTGACTACCACTGTCCAATCTGTGTTTTACAGCAAGGATGAATTTGAATATTTTTTTTAGCTAATCTGTTGCACTTAGTTGTGACATTTGTCTTCATTTAGATCGCGATATTGGTTTAATTATTCCAATCTGGATAACCTGTTTCAAAACTTGATAATTATTAATATATCCAATATTTCTTATTGCACGCTTAAGCTGCTTTGCTCGGAGTCTGAACTTGGGTGGGTCTTGGGTGGGTCACCACCCACGTGACAGGCTCCTGCCAATCATCTCCATCTACTCCACCTACATTTCACAAAATTTGACAGGTTTCGCCTAGTTGGCGCGGCGTAAATCGCCTTAATAAAAACTTAAGTACCAACGCCTTAGGGCAATTTACCAACAGAGACGGTTAAAGTAGCGGTTGGCTACTAATTGCCGCCTAGCCATTGACTCGATTTCGATTTCTCAATTCGTTATTTAGTTAGTTATTGTTTTAAGAGTTTGTTTAGAAAACTGTTTTTCACTGTTCTGGAGAAAGTATAGCATTTAATCCCGTTCAGAATGAATTGTTGTTTAAAAATATATTCTTTCACATACTTAGGACTTTGAAATATTGTAGAAAAAGTAAGACGTTACATACAAATACATATATAAAATGAGACGGTCAAATGCAATTCCTACTTTTTTAAATTACTATCATATATATATAAGTTTCATATATATATTGTATATAGTATATATATATATTACGTATATCAAGAAAGCTACGACGACATACAAATAATTAAAGACATGATTCTTGATTTTAGTCTTTTCAGACTCTCTAATAGTCTCACTCAACGCAAAATTTATTTTAAAGTCAATTTTCTGCATCCGCAGTTTGACAATATTCATTTCTCAAGAATCATCAGAGATTGTAAAGATTACTTCCCCGCAGTTCACAATACCAATGATTGCATTTAAATATCAAAGGACCTTAAGCAACTTGCTCACTAACCACCATGAAATAGATGAAATGGAAAAATGACATTGTAAGACACCAATTTACAGCAATTACGTAGATACTCATCACCAGCACATAATTACTGGCAACCTGAATATCATACAAAACCATCAACTAAAAACACTAATGAGTTATGGTACAAAATTTAGACCAGTCAGAAACATGACTACAAATTACTGTTACAAGACTTTCGAAAACAACATCAACGAATTTATAGTTAAAGCAAGCTATCAACTGAATTTACCCATAGATACCTTCTTAAAATGGAAAGCTAAAATTCTTCAACGCATATCCACCGAAATCAGTCACCTCAAGTTTAAAAGTACACTGAATTGATCGCAACTTACATCAGATATTAATAAATTAAAACAGCTTTTTACTATTACAAAAATAGATAAAGCAACTAATAACTTTAGCATTATATGAAAACAATTCTACGCTGAAATTATTCATAAAGAACTTCTCAACGCAACTACTTATCAATTGGCCAACCTTACAGAAACATCTATAATAAACAGGATTAAAACTTTTCATAAGAAACTCAATATTACTTTCAATGCAAACTACAACAGATTTACTAATCTTTATGCGATTCCCAAATTCCATAAAACACCATTAAAATTCAGATTTATAGCTAATGGAACTAATAATTACAAGAAAAATGTAGACTATTATTTTTCAATTCAACTTAATAAAATCTGTAAATTTATTTTCGATGATTGTAACACTAATCATAACTATTGCTGGATCATTCATAATAACACTCCTGTCATTAATACCATTCAAACCATTAACATCCAAAACATTAACTGCTATGATTTTGAAAACTTATATACCTCACTTCCTCTAGAAGAAATCTATACCAGTCTACTTGATCTACCTAAACTTTTCCCTAATATGCTCAATATCATGACTTTTGACAAATGGAAAACCTACCTAAAATGCACACTTTTTCATAACTACATCAAGTTTCAAAATCAACTTTTTAAACAAGTCAGAGGTTTGCCAATGGGCTTACATTCCAGCACCTCGATCTGTAATATCTTTTTATTTGTCAAAAAATTTAACTTCCAAAAAAATCTACAACCACAAGAGTTAAATTACTACAAACACACCTACAGATATATTGATGACCTTATTACAATTAATAATTTTGATAAAATTGAACACTCCGAGATTTATCCGAATTGTCTTACACTTAATAAAACTAATAATTCACAAAATAGCATAGACTTTCTAGATCTTCAAATCATTAACTACAAAAAAATTTTACTTTTTGACAAAACAAGAAACTTCAATTTCAATACTAACAAATTAATAAATTGGAACTCCAACATATCCAAAAAAGTAATTAACAATACTATAATTAATCAAATACAACGAATTAAAACTATATGCACAGATACAATAGATTTACAACGCGAAATTTTGATCCTTATTAAAATTCTCAAAAATAATCTAATTCCCATTCAATTTATTAACCATTGCCTTAAAAGAGCAGGCGTTAAATACTCACTTTAAATCATTTAACTGATAGGGATATGATAATTTGTTCCTAAACCTGAGAAGGCGGTATAAGTTGGATGACTGTCAGTTGAAAGATTTGTATATAGTGTAATTACTCAATTGTATATATTGTAAAAAGCTAATTGTCTTCAGACATATACTGTTACTATACTGTTACTAAAAAAATGAGCCTATTTCATGCCTTTAGTCTGTCTATTAGCTCTTGGACAGTGAAAATTCCTTTTTCCTTTCTTAAATTCTTAATCATTGCGACGCGACAATTAGCCAGAAATTAATTAATTTCCATTCACTAGTATTTTCAAAAAAAAATCTTAACAGACAGTCTCACTCAGATAAGAACTCCACCAAATACATCCCTCAAGAATTCCAAGTCCCACCCACTACCATAAATTACTTCACCCAAATCTTACCGACTGATATTATTCAAAGCCCTCACTGCCACTAAGAATTTTCGGACACCCTACACTTATGAGTCAGACACGAATAGAACACTTTGCCAACTCCCCCACTAGAAAGAATGTAAGTTACTTAATACCTTTTCTGGCCTTTATATCTTCATGTACATTCACTGATCTTATTTATATTATTTTTATATTGTCTTTGATTTGTTTTTACAAAGTTTGCATTATTTATCTTATTTTGTAATTTTCTATGTTTATTTCAACTTTACTGTGAATTCGATTTCATAATGACAATTTCCAATGTTTAATTTCTACAAATAATATAGTACTCAAATGCATAAACATGAAAGTGTCGGAGACGGTTACTCGAGTTACTTAGGATTTCTCTACAGTAATTGATTTTTACTCCAAATTGAATTGACTTCATAAGAATAAGTTCTTTGAGTATCAGCATTGGTTCATAATTCCTTCTATTCGCGCAAATATTTAGCCTGACTAGTATTGCCGATTTGGCTTTAACTTATAACTCGAGTAAAGACGAAACACTTTCGTATTTACGTATTTTTATCAATTATTGTTCATTGAACGGGAGTTGGTTTGTTCCCCTTGAAAAGTCAACTAATTTCCGATCAATGACAATGATTACATGTTTTAATTTTTTCTTTTACAATTGAAATTTTATTCTTCATGATGATTTAACTCCAGTCCCCGTTAAAACATTATTAACATTTGGCTTTCAATTTACTTCAAAACATCTTTCAAAATATAATTTACCAGTATGGATTCACACTTTTAAAATAATTCTACTTTAATTAAACTTAGGAGATAATATAATCAATTAATCAATACTGTTTAGGAAATTTATATATATATATATATATATATATATATATATACGTAATATATATATATATATACTATATACAATATATATACTATATACTATATACAAGATCGATCTTAAATATTATTTTTTATATTATTTTTATATTATTCTTATACTGTCTTTGATTTGTTTTTACAAAGTTTGCATTATTTATCTTATTATGTAATCTTCTATATTTATTTCAACTTTACTTTGAATTCGATGTCATAATGACAATTTCCAATGTTTAATTTTTACAAATAATATAGAACTCAAATGCATAAACATGAAGGTGTCGGGGACGGTTACTCGGGTTATTTCGGATTTCTCTACAGAAGTTGCTTTTTACTCCAAATTGAATTGACTAAAATGCTTCATAAGAATAAGTTCTTTGAGTATCAGCATTGGTTCATAATCCCTTCTATTCGCGGAAATATTTGGTCTGACTAGAATTGCCGGTTTGGCTTTAACTTATAACTCGAGTAAAGACGAAACACCTTCGTATTTACGTATTTTTAATCAATTATTGTTCATTGAACGGAAGTTGGTTTGTTCCCCTCAAAAAGTCAACTAATTTCCGATCAATGACAATGATTACATGTTTTTAATTTTTCCTTTTACAATTGAAATTTTATTCTTCATGATGATTTAACTCCAGTCCCCGTTAAAACATTATTAACATTTGGCTTTCAATTTACTTCAAAACATCTTTCAAAATATAACTTACCAGTATGGATTCACACTTTTAAAATAATTCTACTTTAATTAAACTTAGGAGATAATATAATCAATTAATCAATACTGTTTAGGAAATTTATATATATATATATATATATATATATATATATACGTAATATATATATATATATATATATACTATATACAATATATATACTATATACTATATACAAGATCGATCTTAAATATTATTTTTTATATTATTTTTATATTATTTTTATACTGTCTTTGATTTGTTTTTACAAAGTTTGCATTATTTATCTTATTATGTAATCTTCTATATTTATTTCAACTTTACTTTGAATTCGATGTCATAATGACAATTTCCAATGTTTAATTTTTACAAATAATATAGAACTCAAATGCATAAACATGAAGGTGCCGGGGACGGTTACTCGGGTTATTTCGGATTTCTCTACAGAAGTTGCTTTTTACTCCAAATTGAATTGACTAAAATGCTTCATAAGAATAAGTTCTTTGAGTATCAGCATTGGTTCATAATTCCTTCTATTCGCGGAAATATTTGGCCTGACTAGAATTGCCGGTTTGGCTTTAACTTATAACTCGAGTAAAGACGAAACACCTTCGTATTTACGTATTTTTAATCAATTATTGTTCATTGAACGGAAGTTGGTTTGTTCCCCTCAAAAAGTCAACTAATTTCCGATCAATGACAATGATTACATGTTTTTAATTTTTCCTTTTACAATTGAAATTTTTTTCTTCATGATGATTTAACTCCAGTCCCCGTTAAAACATTATTAACATTTGGCTTTCAATTTACTTCAAAACATCTTTCAAAATATAATTTACCAGTATGGATTCACACTTTTAAAATAATTCTACTTTAATTAAACTTAGGAGATAATATAATCAATTAATCAATATTGTTTAGGAAATAAATTATTATTATATATATATATATATATATTGGTACTACCGATTGCAATAAAAAAGAAATGTGTATAGCAAGATGTTATAGCAGTTCCATATACAAATTTTCTTCGGAGATAGGTGAAATACATACGCATGTACAAACGCGCCCCGAAAAAGTCCATTTTGAATCTATTTCGCAACTCATTTTGGGGTCCTTTTTGCTGTTCCTAGGCGCAGAAGTTACTAAAAAAAAAAAAAAAAAAAAAAAAAAAAAAAAATCAAAATGGGTTCGGGAACGTTCAGGATGGGTATTTCCACTGAAATCCAATAACCGAAATTTTTCGCGATTACAATATTTCCTTTATTCCATACGAGGAAGTAAAAATTGTAAATTTATAAGGAAAGCTTCTACTTTACTGACTGAAAAACTAAATAACAAAATTCTAAAGTTCTTACAAAACTACTTTTTTTGGGGGGGGGCAATGCTTCAGACCTTTCTTTTACTCTATTATCAAATTTTAAATTTTCGTGCTCAAGGTCATATCATATATCATATGCGTGCGTCACTATATGTGAGTGCACAAATAACATATGCATTAATTTTCATGAAACTCTAAATATAAAATTCGTTGAATTCCCACAAAATAAAATAAAATAAATGAAAACAAATTACAAGTTCTAGGTTCAAGGTACACATGTTCGGAAGAGAGTTACGTGTTTTCAAAATTGATTGCTGTAGGTGTCACTGTTTTTTAATAATGCAACAAAGTCATATACTCACAGATTGTTCATTTTTTAATTATAGAGAAAAGAAGAAAAAATATGTAGCGGTTACAACTACGTATAGTAATATAACGATAGAATACGTAACAAATTTATTGTTTCCAACAATAACTGTTTTATAATGCGAAATTTTACTGTTATATTCCCGAAAATTTTTTAATGTTATTTTTAAGAAGGTACCAAGAATTCTCAAATAAGAGAAAAAATATAACTTTAAAAACAAATCTACATATAGTTCCTATGACTCTAGAATTATTGTAATAAAAGAAGGTTAGTAAATAAGCTTTTGTATTTTAATAAAAGACTCTTTTGGACTCTGGAAGAAAATATTTTAATAATAATAATGGTTATAAAAACATAGATTAAGACAGAAAAATTTGCATTACAAGTATTAAACAAGTTTTACTATTTGTTACTGCAGTATTAGGGAATGAAAGAAGTTAAATGATTCAAAGTTGAAAGCAAAATACTTTATTTGATATAGAAGAATAAAATTCTTAAAGCAATATAAATGGTAAAAAATTAAGCTACATATACAGAGGCTGTTCGTACATATTTTAGACGATTTTACTTTGCTATAAAAAAATTCGTTTCTTTAGAAATTTGTTTTTTTAACTGCGACTATATTTTTTAATGTACTAAATGATAGTTCATGCAAAATGGCGATTTTAAAGAACCAAAGGACGAGAGGCTATGTCTATGCTCTTTGCTAAAAAAATTATTTCTGTGTACACAAAATATCGTGAAAGCCATAGTTTTTCGATATCTAAAGCTGCGACAGGTAATATTGTCAACAAGAAAGGAAAAGTCGTCAAAGTTTGGCTTCAAGTGGAAAAATTATTCCAGATACGTATCTAAGGGAAAACAGAATGTGTTCGAATGTTGCAAAAGTTCGAAAAGGAAATCCGCCAAGTCGAAAACAATTGCAAAATTATTAAAATACTCAATGATTGTAAACGAAGTGATTAATGCTGACTTAAATCTTAAAAAGGCGAAAAAACATAATGTGAATCGTCTTTCTCCACGACATATCGCTCAACGCAGAACGCGCTGCAGAATTCTTTATGAGAAACGACGTACAAAACGGATGAAATACGTACAAAACGAAAAAAAAAAAAAAAAAAAAAAACGTTGTCTCAATAGACGAATCTTGGGTGTACTTAAATGACTTCAATGAAAAGAGTCCATTATTTTCATCAAAGAGGAGAAAAAAAAAATCTTAAAACATGGTTCAAAGAATCTAAAGAAAATTTTTCTAAGGAATTTATGATTGTTACTAGTTTTTCATATGAGAGGAAATTAAAATAAAGAGAGTGGAGAAAAATGTTAAGATCGGCTCCACATATTATCAAAAACCTATTTTATACTCAATTTTCAAATATGAAATACCATCTCTTTACACATAGTGTGATCAATCAGTAGAACAAAGTAAGAAGTGACACGACAAATCTGCTCTTAATTTCCTGGAAAAAAATGAAATAAGAAACGGGTATCAAAGCCATACCCTTTAGTCATATCCCTAATAAATTTTCTGATCTATCAACAATGTATTTTTGAACATCTGCACTTTTAAGAAGCGGGTTGTGCAAACATCGACCTACAACCTCCTTAGACTTTGGAAAGCTAGTCGAGTGCGATGGGATAAAATACCTATTCCGCTTCTATTGTCTTGGAAATTGCGGTATATAAATATAGTGATGAATATGGGTTACCAAATAGAATATTTAAAACATAAAAATTTTAGGTAAAATACTGCCGTAATTACCATGAAATTCGCCTAAAAATATGCGAACAGCGTCTGTAGCACTGTAGAGACATTAGGTTGATTGGAAAAGCCGGAGAGATGAAAAATTAACAACGCCTTCGCCGGGAATCGAACCACGGACTTCTGGAATACCGGCCCAGAGTGCAGAACTACTACACCATGAAGGCACGCTAGGAATGCGGGTGAAATACTTTATAGCACTAGTGAAGAATTAAAACTGTGCTTATTATGCCAATGAATTATTCAAGTTTCATGACGCTAGTAAAATAGTTACAGAAACTCTAACGGTTTAGGCTTAACTATATTAAAAAGTGTTGATAGATATAATGGTTATTATACACTTATAAGGTGCCCGAATCTAAAAAAATACATCATTATTGTAAATGTTTTTAAGCAAAATATGAATTTCGTTATTTGTTTAAAAAATAATATTCGAAAGCAAATTTTTGTTTAGCAGTTCGATACTCAGATATTGTGAAAACGATTATAGTAAAATATTAAAGAAATCGGAAATTATAATTATTAAAAATAATGGAATATTCTTTAAAAACTTAAATTAAGTTCCATTCGATATGTGAGAAGTACCGTCGGATTCCAATTTCAATATTAATTTATATGAACAAAATAAAGAGCACTTACTGAAATGCCAAGACAAGAATTTCGAATTTGTTTGGCAGAAATAAATTTAAAATTAAGAAAGCAACAAGGGAAATCAAATTAATAACTGCCATATTATTTCAAAAGTTCTGGACATCCATGACTGTAGCATTGCTGCAAAATTGTCTTGACGTATACAGTTACTATAGTGACTAATAAATACTAAACGATATTGTTTATACATTCATTAAAAAGAATTTTGTGCAAATATTTGGTTAATACTTTCTAAGCTAAGATGTTCATGAAGCAATTGACGAAAAGCTAAATATATGTTTTCTTAGCGTGATAAACAACTTCCTTGTATTAAATGGCTTTCCAGTGTTTCTTTCATTTAAATCGCGAGTTTGCTAATGGTAGGAACGAAATTGTAAAATCTGGAAGCCTGGATCATTAGCTTACAGGATATCCATATTTAACCACTCAAATTTTTCCATCTCTCATCCATTTTTAAATAAAGTGGTTTATGTTAGATTAGGGTAATTGATTAAGGCAATACAAATCAAGGGCTGTCTGCCTATGAAGAAGAATGTCTTATTGGAGGACTTTTTAAGGGAAACTAGCTCGTATTACCACTACACACGGGGAAAACCACATAAACTCTCATGCAGTCAGCAGGGAATCAAACCCAAGTCCAACTACTATCGTTCAGCATCTGCATAAAATAAGTTCTTTTCCATTCCTCGGCCGCTATAAAATGATTCAGATTGCATGCAGCACATGTCCTATTCGGTATGTGCTATATACCCATAAAAATGAAAATAATATTAGTTAGAGCACTCCATTAGCAAGTTTAGACTGAATTTTTTCAGTTATGAAGAAAATGTTCCTTTCTTGATAGTGCTGTTACTAGGGTTTCGAAGCTCGTCTACGAATTCAGTATCAATATTTTTGTTTTTACTTTCTTTTACATGCAACAGACATTTCAGAAAATGACGTAATAGGAAAAAGTTATATTTAAAATAAATTTATTGCTTACACTTTTAATTTGACTCATTTTTAATTATTAAAAGTAAAAATAAGTTCTTTTACGTATCAATTCGCTCATACGTCATCTTTTAAACTGGTATTAATGGCAGGTGATTGGTGGATTTATAAGCCCTTCTTTTAAAATGATCGACAGTTGAACTTTAGTTTTCCAAAGTGATCGATCGCGTGCCGGCCAGCGGCCCGAACGGTAACGTCGCTGAACACTGGTAGTTTCGACCTGGATGCGATTCCAGGCGAATGCAGCTGGCTTTGCATGAGCGTTTTTGTGCTTTTCCCGTCGTGTAACATGCGTGTATACGAACAAGTTTCTATTAGAAAGTCCTCCTGTTAGGCAGACAGCCCTTACGTGCTTTGTCATAATTAAATAATCCAATCCAAAGTGATCGCTAACTGCTTGCACTATCAATCGGTAAATATTATAATAATATAATATTTAAAGATAAATTATTAGATATAATTAACTGGAAAAAAGTAATTATATAATATAAAATATTCTAAGTTTATGCAATACGTGCTGTAGCAAAATTTCGCTGTTCTTATGTTCTATCTATAGCATCATATATAACGGTGATCCCCTATTATCCTGCATATGTAGCATACATGTATTAAATATGTCTGTTGCTGTTCCTCATCTGTCACATCTGTATATATAATTTTACTTATTTACCTTTGCATATCTTATGCATATCTAATGCTGTGCATTTTCATGACAATTTACAATTGCAAATATGTTTTCAATAATCAAGATAAAGAACGCATTTCCTGTTCTTGGGGATAAATTGTTAATACGGCACATCTCTTTGGCATGAATGCAGCATTCACATGGATGATTTTGCAAACAAATATCCCGCGTATTTTCTCCTATTTCTTTCTAATATTTTCTGTACCTTTGACAAGTCATAGGCAGCATCTTTTGGGAGTGTACTTAAATTTGTTAATTTTTAGCTGATAGTGATAGTGAAAGTCATCTTGATAGTGAAAAGGTTGCAAAGTTATTAGTGGGTGTTTTTTTTTTTTTTTTTTTTTTTTTTTTTTTTTTTTTTTTTTTTAACCCGGAGTAGGAAAACGAAAAATGAGCTAATTTCTTGCCGGGATTAAAACCATACACTTTCTAATTACCAGCCTGACGTGCTCAACCCACTACAACATGCAGGGGAAGGCAATAACTCCTTAGAAGTTAAACAAAGTTTTTCCGAAGCGATTCATGTTAAATTGTTTGAGATCTATAGCGGAAAACTTTGACTTGGAGATCTAAGTAGGAACATTTTTAAAACGAATATTAAAACTCTCTAATGGCGGAACAAAATTAAAAATGAAAATCTTTACCTGCAAACTTCGCAATTTACGGTCAAAACTATGCTGCAAAAGCAAGATAAGAAAGGACTTTCTCCTCCTGCGAACAAGCGAAAATAAAGAAACAAGTCTTTTTTCTCGGCCTAATCATCTGCCCCCCCCCTAGTTTTATAACCCAAATTTCATAGAAGATTATTATTTTACTAATGGAGGATTCCTCCATTAGTGAAACTAAGCATCATGTAATAAGGAAAAAAAGATTACTGAGTGTACGTACTAGTTACACGCTTTCCACGACGCTCCGTCTTTTGTTTTAATAACTGTGGAAATATCGCGATTTATATTTCAAAAGTAGTTGCTCTGTATAGCCAACATCCCAAGGAATGCGGGTATAGCAAATTTGTGATTCTAAGTGCCTTAGTAAATTAATTACGAGTTAATTACGTTTTCTACACCGAGGATTACAGTGTAAACCTATCTACACGACTACAAGTGCCCTCCCAGCAGCCTCTGCTTGCCGACGTTCCTTGTGCCATACCATTGGATGAGTAATATCTTCACGAGTAATTTGTTACCAGTTACAAGTTTGTAGCTAAATTTGAAGTCGAGTTATTAATTTTTAAACATATTTCGTGTGTAATTCCGTGAACTTTGATGTTTCTGCAATGTCAACGTTCGACCGGATGCAATCTACCCCCCGTAGCTTTCGATTCCCATTCTACTAACAAAGGGTGAATACTGGCAAGTGAAGCATTGTTTCTTCGGTGATTGCGCGGGAATAATTAAGCCACGACTTCAGTTCCAGCATCATTGTTCTAGTCACAAAGAGAGCGACATAAGTTTCAAAATTTGGTGAAATTTGGACAATTAGTTCAGAAGATATTATTTTTATCTGCAATTTTTCGGACTTTGTAAATTCCACGATGAGTGACAGCTATGTATGCAGCGCATAGTGAATGAATTTGCATATTTCCATACATCAATTTACGTTTGTCCGATTACTTCAATAGTGTAAGCTACATTAAGTGCCTGAGAGATTCTCGCCTCAACTACCAGTGTTTATATTATTCAGTGCTCCCAGTGTTTCTCCGTACAGTGTAATTAGTGCAGCGCTGTGATTAGTGTGTTATTCTTCAGCTATTGTGCCTTTTGGATTACCATGATGTTTTGCACAGATGAAAAAACAGATGAAGTTATAGTGCTCAAGTGTAATTCTTCCTGCGGGCTCAATTTTAAGCACTGCTCAAGTGAACTACAGTTATGCAGTGGCTTTGTGATTTAGTGTATTCAGTGAATTAGAGACTCAGTGCCTTAATATAGAGATCTCAACAGCTTCCTAATATAAGATTTCAAGAGCAGTGCTTTAATATAGAGATTACAGTGCCTTAACATAGTTCCTTGTTATAGTGCTTGTTATAGTGCACAATATAGTGCCTCTAATTGCCATAGTATAGAGATTTCTACAGCATTCAGTGAGATAGTTTACACAGTAAAATTAGAGACTTAGTGCATAATTTTAAAGATTTCAATAGCAATTAGTAACTCTGCGGAATAGCGGATTAATTTATATTTTTTATCATTAGTGATATCATACAATAGACTCAATGCAGTATGTCTGAAATGCGTACCTCCACACACTGCAGTGATCTAGATTTGCCAAATCACTTAGTTTCAACTGACTTCTCATATAGAGAAAAAATAAAAGCGGTCTTCGACGAGAGCGTACAAATAGCCAATACAGTTCGAGGTAATAAAAATCTATTACCACGTTTCATAGCCACTCTAGAGACCTTTCGGGACATCGCATTACGTGGAACAGAGGTAGTCAACAAAGACGTGAACACTTCTGTAATTCCGCGCTGTACCACTGGCACTAACACCCCTTACCCTGAGGTGGTTACTTCAAGTACAAACACGGACTCCCTGCCAGTAACAGCAGCTACGCAGGCTCCCAGGAACACCGGGGAAAGGCATAGCCCCTTGAAGTCAGAGACAACGCCATCAGCGATTGTGCCCCAGCCACCAACCTTTGCGGCAGTGCTTAAACAGTTCAGTAAACCCAGTCTGATCATCAACCCTTTAGGGAGTATCCATCCACGTGATCTAAGAACACAGTTACAGGAAAAGGTTCCACTTAGTGAGATCCCAGTTGTCGTCAACGCTATCACACCGGCTCCAAAAGGCGGACTAGAAGTCTTTTGTAATACAAACGAGGAGGTACTCAAGTTACAGGAGCACATCAAAAAAGCTGAGGTCCAGGCCGAGGTTCGTCTCAGGCAAAAGAGGCAGCCGAGAATAGCCATCCATAATGTTCCAGAACATGTTAAACCAGAACAGCTCATTGCAGAGCTCAGCGCAACAGCAGGTCTATCAGCAAGAGTATACAAACCCCTGTTCCGACTTAAAGAGCGCCGAGCAAACAGAGTCAAATGGGTCCTCGAGTGTACCACAGAGAGCTTTGGAATCGCCATCAACATCAGATGTCTGTTCACAGCATGGCAGGCTCATACTATCACGGAGTTCTTGGGAATCCGTAGATGTTATAGATGCCAGCAATTCAGGCACTCCCAGGATCTCTGCCTCAGCAAGAAACAGTTCTGTGCCTTCTGCGCTGGGTCGCACAACAACAAAGTCTGTCAAGCAGAGTCACCAGCCTGTATCAATTGCGGGGACTGTAACTACCGCAACGGCACCTCCTACTATTTTGAACATCCAGCATACCACCCGGAATGCCCGATATACCAGAGAGCCGTCTACAACACACGCTGCAACACACAATACTGAAGCTATAACATCTCAGCAGCCTACCAATGCTATGTTACTACCTAATACGTCTGAAGACAGCAACACTATCTCACAAGAGATCCTACCGACAAATATCGACAACCCAGTCAACCTGATTCTAACTCACTCCTCAGCAGGCTCCATAAAGTGCACGCAAATTAACCTCCAGCGGGCAGAAGCAGCTAATACGCAACTAGTGCAGCATGTCCTCGATCATGAGATAGATATCATCCTTCTCCAAGAGCCTTACTGCAGAAACGGCGCAATACCCTGCCTACCACTCTCATGGAAGATCTTCCAGCGGAAAGCGCAACTTAACGAACTATCCCCGAGAGCGGCAATCATTTGTTGTAATCCACAATGATCCCCACTCATTATCAAGCAGGCACGAGATCATGTTGCAATTCTCCTGAATTATAATAACTCCCAGATTATCCTATCATCCATCTACAGCCCTCCACCAGAAGACATCAGCAATGCAGTAGATAGTATAGTAGAAATACATAGAAAACATACTACCATTCCTCACGTAATAAGTGGAGACCTAAATGCGCACAACGTCATTTGGGGATACCCAGATACCTCACCGAAAGGAACTGCGTTAGAAGAATTTATAATGACAGCCAATCTACAGTTAATAAATACTCAGAATGCCCCACCGACGTTCGACAACTCATACAACAAAGGATGGCCTGATTTAACAATAGCTACAACTAACATAGCCAACAATATAACAGATTGGATGGTCACAGACGACGAGAGTTGCTCTGATCATAAATATATCCACTTTGCAATTAATACCGACACAAGCATCACTATCCTTAAGCGCTACAAGATCCCAGGCAATAAACTGCGTGCATTAACAAAGGCTTTCTCGGATACCCTACAGAGTGAAGAAGAAGTAATAGACCAAAAAAATAGCCCAGAGGAATTAGGCACTTATACAGATCATCTCCTCAATACATTGCGATGTATTTGCGACAAGCTCCTGAAGACTTGACCTGCTAAACGCATACAAGGCATATGCTGGTGGACTAAGGAACTACGCCAATTACGGCAAAAGTGCAGAGCCCTACGACGGCGTCTCCGAGGGGTAATGGACGAAGCCACCAAAATGGCATTGCTGACCACATTCCGCAGGGAAAGAGCGCATTATAAAAAATGCATACTACGAGCCAAAGTCAATAGCTGGCGGAAATTTTGCACAGCTAATACCAACGTCTATGGAATCCTGCATAAACTAGCTACAAATAAAGTTTACAAGCCTGACCAGCTTTATGCCCAATCAGCCAATAACTCAGACACCACCAATCTTGCAGAAACCACAGCATCTGCTATCTTTAATGCAGTCTTCCCAGCAGATAACCCGGATGATGACTCAACAGAACAACAGAAGATACGGGACAACCATTCCATTCCTAACACACCAGACGACATTCCCTTCGACTCAGTTGAAATACAGCAAATCTTCCGTTTTCTTCCAACAAAAAAAGCTTCGGGACCAGACGGTCTAGACCAGGGATGGGCAAACATTTTCTGTCGCGGGCCAAAATTCGAAAGAGAAAAATTTGGCGGGCCAAGATAAGTTTTTCTAAAATTTTAAAAATAATATACAAGTATTACAAGTTAAATATGTTAATGAGATGAATGAAATTGCGATTTCATTTTTAAAAGTTCCTTATATTGAGGTTCGAAGTGAGATGTACTGATTCTAAGGAACGTGGCTAAATGCTCATTTGTCAGTCTACTTCTGAAATAATTCTTTCTAAGTTTTATAGTTGAAAACACTTGTTTACATATATAAAGATAAAGCAAACATAGCACTGATTTTCCGGGCGTGAGATATAAATTTGGGAAACTTACTTTCGATAATGATTTGTAAAACTCAAACTTTGGCATATTTAGAAACAACTGCTTGAGATGATTGTTAGATTGCAAATAAATTAAGTCAAGCAAATATGATCTCACTCCTTCACAATTTATGTTGAAAGCCATGGTAAAAATATCTAGTTCTGTTTGAATGGCACTGAAATCTGCGTTCGAACTCAAAATGCAGTTTTTTCGAGCCATCTTCATAATTCCTAAGCTTCTATTCCTTTACTGGGGGTATTGAATTAAACCTCGGAAAATGAGACAAGTCGTTCTAGATGCCCAGCAAACATATTAAGTTTTATTAAGTTAAGATAATTAAGATTAAGGTTTTTCTAACAGGTCTAATTGACCTGTATTGGATTCCCATATTGAAAGCTGTCTGTGTTTGCAATTTTCGTCGATTTATGTTTTGTTGAAAAAAAAAACAGAGAAAGTAAAAATATGATCAGTCCTTTGAAAAAAAGGGAAGGAAAATAAAAGTATTTAAACAAAGTGGAAAAGGAGATGGATATATAATATATAAACTTCTTTTAATTTACCTCAGGCCGGCAAATTAAAATTCTATCCGCGAGCCGAATAGAAGCTTCCGGCGGGCCGGAGTTGGCCCATCCCTGGTCTAGAATATGCAATAATAAAGGTGGCTTACACATCCCGCCCTACCTTCTTCGAGAAATATTTCAGCAAGCTCTTAAAATACCAGATCTTCCCAACTGCTTTAAAAAAAGGAGAAGTGGTCCTGTTCCTGAAGAAGCAGAGATTCCCAGATGACCCAAGCTCTTTTTGGCCAATTTGCATACTTTCGTCTCTGGGAAAAATTTATGAAAAATTACTGGTAAACAGACTGAAATTCCATCTCCAGCATACCAACTTTCTCAGCCCACGGCAATACGGGTTCCGAACTGGCTTGTCAACCACGCATGCCCTGAGTCATCTTAAAGATAGCATAGAACAAAATAGAGGCAGAAATCTTCACACGGCATTCATATCCCTGGACCTTCAAAGCGCTTTTGACACCCTCTGGTGGCCTGCTATTAAGCAAGCACTAAGAGAGGCACAATGTCCCAAAAACATCTTTAGCATCATCACGGACTATCTACATACACGTAGCCTCATAGTAGCCAACAACAATGGCCTCACTATCAAGTGGCAGGAAAGAGGGTGTGCACAAGGTACTTGCGCCGGTCCGTTGCTTTGGATAATCACCTTTAACTCCATACTACAACATGAAGGGCTTTTGCACACAGATATCATAGCATACGCCGACGATGTAGCCCTTCTGGTGTCTGGCCGCACAAGAGATGAACTGGAACGGAATGCCACAGAAACCTGCTCGATATTCACGGACCTATGCAATAAACTTAAGTTAACAATCTCTCGACAAAAGTGCGCAGCCATCGTAATTCCACGTCCTGGCACAAATCCCACAAGACGTCCATGTATAAAGCTACTCGGCAAGAACTTAAAAATAACGAAGAGGATTAAATATCTAGGAGTCACTTGGGATCAGACTCACGTGGTTACCGCACCTCCAAGAAATACGTACAAAATCATCGACCATCGCAAGGAAAGCTAGGCAATTTCAAGGGAGAAATTGGGGACAAAACCCCCATATCAGGAAACTATTATATCTGACAGTGGCAGAGAGAATAATTCTCTACGCAGGAGTCATATGGGCACAACCAATGAGCAGCCGAAAGACCAAGCTACTGACCACAATTCAACGGCCGTTTGCATTAAACATCTGCGGAGGTTATCGCACAACAGCGTCCAGCGCCGCCACGATATTTGCAGGCCTGCTGCCATTACACATAAAGGCAGAGGCTACCTATGTCATCCATCACAGACAAGAATCATCCATCACAGACAAGAAGCCACATATGCAGGAATTACGTTCAGAACAACAGACTATGAACTCCCTGGCAGTGTGCAACACATCTACCCTGCCATCAAAGGTAGAGGGATCCATGTCAAAATCCAACATCATCAATCGCACTCCAGACAACACACTTCCTCTGCGATTACACAACTGTTCACTGATGGATCAAAACATGATCAGGGAGTGGGCTGCGCGTTTGCTCACTACGAACATGGCACACTAGTAAAGGAATGGAAAGGACATCTCACTAACAGCAATAGTATCTTCCAAGCAGAGCAGAGGCACTAGCAATATTGAATGCGCTACGACATGCCCTCAACCTTTCCCTTACCAATGCGACTTTCTTCGCGGACAGCATGTCAGTGCTACACGCACTCAGGGATCATCACCACACTTCACCTATCATCATAGATATACAGCAACTTTTACGCAATAATCATCAAGCCCGCTTTAACATGGTATGGATGAAAGGACACTCCGACAACGAAGGGAATGACGTCGCAGACCGACTGGCTAATGAGGCTGCCAACAACATCCACGCTCAAACTATAAGAGCCCCTACCCCCGTCTCACACCTCAAGAAAACTCTGCGTAATATCTGTAAAGAAAAGTGGCAAGAAGAATGGAATAGTGGCGACACAGGAAGAAGGACGTATAACTTCCTACCAAAGGTAGACACGGAACGTCTTATAACAATAAATAATAAATAGCCTCACTGACACAGTACATAACGGGTCATGGCCCATTTCCATCTTATTTTATGCGTCATGGCATCTCAACATCTGACAATTGTGTCTGTGGCATGCTAGGTTCTCCCGAGCACTACCTATTTGAATGCGGTCTAACAACAAACCACCACTTACCACATCCAACGAATGATAGAACACTTTACTATCGTTTCATAATCAAACGCCCGCCAGCTATAAGGAGTATCTGCGCAGTTGTACAGCAAATCAACGCCCTAGGGCAAGACATTTGCGAGCCACAATAGCATGGTACTGCAGACAACGTACTCAACGATTGGGCATTCGCAGTATGTACACATTCTGTAAGCGCTACATTCAATTTCGAGCCTCATGTAATCATCTGCTTTCAATAGCCAGCAACGTGCAGAAATAATATTACTGACATGTTTATCTGTAAAGCACTGGGCACCCAATGGAATGATGTGTTATCGTAAATCGAAATATATAATATCCGTACAATGCACGAATGTAGTGTATGCAACGAAATATGTAAATCATGCAACAGAAGCCCCTAATGAAAGTATGTACATTATGTATTATGGGTACTGAGCATATTTCCGCACAGCGCTTCTGCTTTACGCACACCTTACTATGTCTCATATGTTTCTTCTGTGTGCAATATTTGCATTTATGTGCTCTACGTGTTTCCATATGTATTCTATGTGTCATGATATGTATTCTCGTGTATGTTTTTCTGTCTTTATGTTAAGTAATAACGAGTGTGTTTTTATGCTTTTACGTTTAATTTTGTATATCTATGTGTTTCAGCTTATATGTGCGTTTTAATGTTTTAATGCTATCCTTTATATTCTTTTTAAATTACTTTGTGTTATTAACAACGTCCTATGTAAAATCTACTTGACATCTAGCCCCTGTATGGCCATGTAAACTCCCGGTGCAGCCGTACGGGGCTCCAGCGAGTTGCTTCTTCGAGATAGTGGAGGACGTGGGACATATGCCTGTTTACCTATGTTATACGCCAGGCGTCTCCGTCCTCCGTCACCTGTCACCTGTAATAAGGGAAAAAAAGGCAAATTATTCAAATTATAACAAAAATTAACTGTTGTCGCAATGAATTTTGCTGAAGACAAATTGTTGTAAACTTCAAGAAAATGTCGACAAATAAAGAGTTTTTCCCCCTCCCCTCCTCAGAATTCACTACATCTAGCTATATCATATGCAAACAGATTTTTAAGAAGCATTTAAAATTTGTAAGCAACAAGACTGTAAGCAAAAAATTCTATTAACGAAATAAATTTTATCTACATATACATAACTAACCGCTACTTTAATTACCCCTTATCTTTTATATATCGTATTTCATCGCGTATCCTCCCCCCTTTTGCATTCAATTTTATGTCCGAAAATCCAAAGAGGAAAATTATGCGAGTAATTTAATTTCTGAAGAACGAGGTTACAGTAAGAGCATAACAAATGAAAAGTAGTCATGGATAAACAACTGCGGTTATGAATAAACTACTAGTATTACAACTTTTACAATATTATTTTTTTTAAAACCTACATTGCAATAAGATTACATAGTAATATTAACATTTCAATATCTGACGAATATTAAGCGGACATCTGACAACAATGAGCCGGTCATGTCGCGCGGCGCTTTGTAAACCTCCACATGAATGAATCTTGACCGCAGTTCCCAACAGGAACATCGGTGGAACGAAGAAGAATGGAACAGAATAAAAGACCCGGCTTTCGAGAGATGGAATGCATCAGCAGTAGTTAAAGCTACAATAAGCTTAAATGTAATACGTGTAGGGTGAAATCACATGTTTCTTAACGATGAGAACACCTGTCACGTTCGGGTAGTTAACGAAGAGTCTGCACAAAATACGTTTCAAATAATAAATGTAAGGGAAAATAAAAAATAAAATAAATAAATAAAATGGGTGAAATGTTAATATAACTTGAATATACTATATAAAAATAGTCAAGAATACGGTTTACCAATAAAATAGCCTTCAGAGGTTAAAAATATGACCAATAGAAAAAGGGGAAAATTACGCGAATATTTAAAAAAATTTTCAGAGCCTAGCGCTAAAATGCTGTGGGTAAAAATACGTGAGAATATAGGGTAAATTGTAAGGGGTTAATCCAGATTTCTTATTTTTGTTATTGGAGTCCATCAAGACAGAAAAAGTGCTAGTATATAATATGATGCAGGTTCTCCTTGGCAGTAACATTTATATCCTCCTCCGTAATAAAATTCATATCTCATTTTATCAAACCTTTAAGTAATACTTTCCAAATATGCTAACCTTCATCATATAAATTAGGACATTTATTATGAAGCTGAACATGATCCAGCAGTGTAGTAGTCACAATAATAAACGCAATATGAAGATGAGCCTCTTTCTGTAGTTAGTGAAATTCAAAATATCATTTCCTTCAGCTAAAATGCGAAGGTGTTCAGATTTTTAGTGACCGCAGCGCTCACATCACCAGATTCTCAAGCCCAGACGAACAGCTTCAGTATTCCATCTCCAGTCTTGCACAGGAAAGCTGAAATGTGCAGGGGCTCCTTCGTACTGGTGGAGCCTAAGGCTGCGTTCAGACGGCGGCATAAAGAGCATAGAGGCATAGTCATAAGGGCATAAAATACGGGAGTTCCGTTCACACCTGCAAGACAGCTCTCTAAGCTGTGGCCAATGAGAGAAGCTAAATTTGCGCATGCGTGGATGTGTCTACACCTTTCGCGCGCTGTTTTCCAGCTCGATTGATTCCCCGCGCTCGCTCTGCTTGTTTTCGTTATTTTGTGTCATGGCTTTTTCAGCTCACCAAAAGGTTTTACTCGTTCAACAGAATGCTCTTTTATCTGCCCTTCATATAAGAAAGAGGCAACGGAAGAAGGTAAAAAAACGAAAAGAACGAAATGGTCTAGAGATATTATTTTGAAAGGTGAATACTTGGTTGGCACATATTTATGTGTAAAGCAGTATGGAATATTTCTGCATTGTACTGTAGTATTTTCTATACTATAAACATGCACATGCATATTTATATATATAAAACTTTCTTCAATTTTTTATATATAATTTCTCTTAAGAGAAATACGATATTCTAAATATGCCTAATTAAAAAAAAATTTTGAGGATAAGTGACAGATAGCGTGTATGTAATATTTTTCCATTTTGCAGGTGTGAAAGCAGTTAAGCGGAAAACAGTTCTTACCATACATTAATTTTTTTTTTTTTTTTTTTTTTTAAATTTTCAATCAAAAGGAACATGTTTCTGTGCTTAGCACTCCTTATTCACTGTCACTGTCGATCACTACAGTAGTTGGCTGTACTACCAGTATCACTAGTACTAGTATCCCACAACTGGTCACCCTGACCAGCAACCACAATTAGTACAATACTATGAAACGTTCACCCAACAATGTATTTTATGCTCAATCATTAAATACATTTTGCTGTGTTGCCAGCTGTTTGTATGCATCTATTTCTAATAATTTCCATGTATAAGCCGTACCCCTGAATTTCATATGCATTTTCTGAAAAAAAGGGGGGTTACACTCGAGACTATAGTTCAAAATAAGCATTAAAATTTAAGGAATTTTTTTGGATAATTCTGCAAACTGGTATGTTTATATCATATGAGCAATTGAAATTAAACTCAGCTCTGCTGTGAGATGTCATAGATGTAAGTTTCATCCACGTCTGTTGTCAGAAGTAATTACTTTTAATGATTTTTCATTTGCTGACAGATTATGACAATTCTTCACTCACTGGCAGATATACATATTAAAGCATCGGAAAGAGTTTAATTTCAACATATGCTGTCATTTCTATTTACGACCAATATCTCAAAAGTAATTTCACATTGACAAATTTTAGGTACCCAAGTCTTCAAATACAACAAAATTATAAACATTCATACCTTATCCAGGAATTTCTACCAGAGAAATAGCATGAAGTTAATGATCAAAAGTCCATTCAAATGATAGCAATAAAGAGTGGATAATAATAAATGTGGATAAATACTATTCATTAAATTATAGTCCATGTTATGAATTATGTGTACTATTCAGTTTCATTAAAAGTAAATTCTTTTCACGGAGAACGTAATTAAAAACCAGAACAGAACATCAACAGGAGACAAAACTGTCTAGACTGTTGTTTGTTGTTTTAAGGATATTTCACTACATTTTTTCCTTCTTGGAATTCCTAAGAGCATTTTCTCAAAAGATTAATTGTTTGTTATTTATACAAACTTAAATAAATGAAAATAATTTTTTCTTTTTTTTAAAAAGTAATATTTTTTAATGTTAAAAAAACCCACACACACAGCGGATTCTTGATACTGATTTGATGTTTTAGTAAAATTAATTCATGAAGTTTGTTTGGAAAGAAAATCAGCATTTCAAAGCAAATAGCAGTACAATATTTCCAGCTTTTTCAATAAATTTATTCCTAAATACAAAAAAAATTAAACAAGAAGAAAATGATAGTAATAACTTTTACAAAAGTAATAAACAGAAAGAAAGTAAAAATAATAATTTACTCAAAAAATAAAATTTTTGCAAGCATGCATTTTTTAAAGAATTTTCATAATAAAATTTAAAATAATGGATGGGATCAATCATCTACAGGATCATACACAGCGTGCATGATCCTGAGCTTAACTTTCGCTTTACGAGTTTCATCCATATTTTTCAATTTATTGTGAAAAACTCATTAAAAAATGCATGTCATCATCGTAGATTTTTTGCGAGATCAACTCATTATTTCGTTCAGATACGATTAGAACTCATTCGGATACGATGTGCTCCATATTAAAAAAAAAAAAAAAAATGTCGCCTTCGATGTGACAGCGAAATCGTCTAAAGACAGCCGCTTCGGTTTAGCTTCGCTTTGATTGGTCGACGCTTATCCCAAACTCGGCGTAAAGTTAAAAACTTGGAACCTTGCGCCACGAGCCTTAAACCAGATTATGTGACGTGACAGGCTGCCTTGGCAATGTAGCTCGGCTTTAACCACTTATGCCCTTTATGCCCACGTCTTAACGTTCGGACGGCGGTATAAAGGGCATAACAGGTAACATAATATCAGTAATTGCCAGATCATCCAAGCATCTGTTAGTGCATCAAAGGAAAATTCCCACATGCGAGAATCTAGTTAGTTAAGGTAGTGGATATAATCTAACAATGCAGTTAGTACGTCGGGCCACATATTTACAGACCAGCTCATATGATGCCTTCTGCAGATGGATTGCATAAGTATCTGTTTATTACACTTGCTATGTTTTTGAAGGAAAGTAAAGAAATAGGAAACCAGTAATGCGCGTTAGTCGAAGAATACGACAAAATTATGTGCGAAATTCTTTGCAGAATATTTAGGGTAGCTAAGTGCAATTTCACCAAAAGTGTGCAATTTCAATAAAACGTGAAATTATAAACAATATTGTTTTGATACAAAATGAAAGTTAAAAAAGAAATAGAATCACTTAAAAGAAAAATATGAAACTTTCAAACTTTATATTACGTCCAAACGGGCGTTTTTACTTCCTTGTAAAAAGTAAAGGAAGGGTTGTAATCTCGAAAAATTTCGGGTATCATATTTCAACGAAACTATCCATTTCAACCGATCTCGAAACCATTTTAAATGATGTTTTTGTTGAAGGTATGTGTGGTTTATTTTTGTTTACTATTACAACTTCGCTAAATCGAGACGAGCAGATGAGTAAAACAGAATTAAAGTTCTTACCTTAATAAAACGTAATCCATGCTACGGATGTAAGAAACACGATCATTATTAGCACACAAAATAACAGATTTATTAAATATTAGAAGAAAAAATATCTAGCGATGATTACAAGCGTAGTTTACTGTCCATTGCATAACTCGAGAAGTGAGTCATACAAAGAGAGAATGTTTCTCCTTCTTTTTGGATCAAGTCCAATTACAGTTAGCGGGGGTGAGGGGGAAATTAACGTCAGAGTGTACAGCATCATCGCTGTCGTTATGAATTGCTCCAAAATCTCCCACTCGATGAGCTGTTTCGTCCGGAGTAAGGCCGATTCCTTTTAACAAAAACTCCAGCTGTTGTCTGGGTAAAGGTTTTGTGAACATGTCTGGGTAAAGGTGTTACTGTTGCAGTGTTGTAATTTAACAATTCCTTGATTTTGTAGATCACATATGTAGTGATATTTCACATTGATGTGTTTGGTGTAATTGCTTCCTTTTTCTTCTTTGGAAAAATTTATGCATGATACATCGTCCTCGAATACGATGTTAGCTTCCTGTTGAACGAAACCTAAACCTTCCATCAGTTGTCTAATCCATTGTAGCTCCTGCAGGGCTAAGGCTAGAGCGATGTATTCGGCTTCTGTCGAAGATACGGCGACACAATTTTGTTTCTTGCTTCCCGTACTGTTTTCTATTTGAAATATATATCCAGATGTGGATTTTCTGTCAGAGGTATCTCCCGCCCAATCAGCGTCACTGTAAGCTTTGATGACTGATGCACCATTGGATTTTAAATGTAATTTGTAATTAATTGTAGCTCTCAGATATCGTATGATTTTGATTATACCGTTCAAGTCCGATGTTAATGGATTTTCTACTTTTCTGCTAAGTATTCCAACAGAATTTGCTATATCAGGTCTTGATACTGTTGCTAAATATAAAAGTGCTCTCACTGCTTCCCTATATTTCCGATTATCGGGAACAACGTCATCCTGGTTGTTTCGGTTCTTCGTAAAATTCGTAGTCATGGGTGTATAGCTTAGTTTCCTTGGTGACTCTCCGTCGAATTTTTCGATCATACTCCTAATCTTGTTAGCTTGATGAAGTTTAAAGCTTCCGTCTTTTTCTCTTTCGATTTCGATTCCTAGATATGTAGATACTTCTTCTTCTCCAAGATTTCGAATGTCGAAATATTCTTTGAGAATTCGTTCAACTTCTTGAATTGATTCACGCTTGTCGCTCGCGACTAAGCGCTCGCGACATAAGCGATTACGCAAGTTCTTGCATTGTTCTCGATTAGTGTGAAGGAACATGGATCAGCCTATCCTTGAACGTATCCTTGTTTACGCAGGATTTCAGCTATCTTGTGATTCCAGTTTCTGGCTGCCTGTTTTAGTCTGTAGATACTTTTATTTAGTTTACAGACTTTATTTGCTTCTGAAGCAGAGATGTATCCTTCTGGTTGCTTCATATATATATATATCTTCTTTCAGATCTCCATATAGAAAAGCTGTTTTTACATCGAAGTGATTTACGTGCATCTTCTTTTGAGCTGCTACTGCCAAGATAGTCCTTATTATACTTTACGACTGGTGCGAATGTTTCGTCGAAGTCGTGCCCAAATTATTGGAAATATCCTTTAGCTACTAGACGAGCTTTATATCTGATAACATTTCCTGAAGCGTAGGATTTTGTTTTAAATGTCCATTTGTTTCCAATTGCCTTCTTTCCTTTTGGAAGGTCGACTAGTTCCCATGTTTTGCTTCTCTTCAGTGCTTCCATTTCTTCTTTCGTGGATTTTAACCACAGTTCCTTTTCTTTGGTAGAAAACGTTTGCAGTTCTTGCCAGTCTTTAGGAACATTGATTTCTGTATTCCTAGCCATGTATGAGAATCTGTTTGGTGGGATTCCTTTAGTCGTTCTATGGGATCTTCTCGGTAATTTCTTCTGTTTCAATTCCTTCCTCTGTTGTAGCATTTGAACATGGTTCTGTCAATTTATTTTCTTTAAAAGGCTATTCTTTTTCCTCATGCTGATCATTTAATTGACGAGGCATTTTTTCTTTTCATCGAATATTACGCTTCTTCTGATCACGACGTCGTTTGCATGTGGCGTGTAAATTCTATATCCTTAGTACGGTCACTATATCCAACAAGCTTTGGAACTAGAACAATAAGCTGTGCTGCCGAAAACTCTGATATGGCTTAAGTTCGGCTTCTTATTACTCCATAGCTCGTACGGTGTTTTTTCAACTGATCTTGATGGTAGCCTGTTTTGTAGATAGGTGGCTGTCATTACGGCTTCACCCCAAAATTCTCTTTTGAGTCCTGAATCGAGTAGCAGGCATCTTGTCATTTCCATTAAGTATCGATTTTTTTTTCCTTTCTGCTATACCGTTCTGCTGCGGTGAATATGCTACGGAGGTTTGATGTTCGATTCCCTCTTCCTTTAGATATTCTTCAATCTCTTTGCTTGTATATTCTCCTCCATTGTCAGTTCTTAAGACTTTTGGCTTCTTTCCAAATTTGTTCTTCTTCATGGTTACAAATTGTTTTAATTTGGAGATAGCTTCATCTTTTGTAGCTAGCAGATAGGTCGCTGTGTATCTCGAATGAACGTCGATGAATGTTATGAAGCATTTCTTTCCTCTTAGTGATGTTGAACCGATTAGTCCACAAATATCTGAATGTATCAAGTCTAGAACTGATTTTGTTCTATAGTTGTTTAGCTTGGGATATGGCAATTCAGTCATTTTGCTTCTGATACAGCATTCGCATTCTTTTTCCTGTTTGGCTTCTCCGCCAATCCTTATTCCGGTTGCCAGGTCAGCATTCTTTAGTCTCTTGATTGCTTCGTAATTTCTGTGTCCTAGTCTTCTATGCCAAAGATCTACACTATTTTCACTTCTCTCTGCAGCTGCAATTTTGGCTTTTCTTCTTTGCGATTCAATTATGGTATATAAATTTCCTTCTGCTTTAGCAATTCCTATGGTTTTATTTTTCCTATGGTTTTATTCCACAGTTTTTGCATGAAATCTGTACGTACGGACAGAATAAAGGGCTATTTTTACCAAAAAGGACTGTAAAATGGATTCAGAAGAGTTTTTTTCTTGACGTCTCTACAAGTAGTATGTATGTATTTCGCACAACACAAAAAGGAGTACCCGTAGAACGTTGAAATTTTCTATGCAGAACTGATATAACATGTAGTTGTGCACCTCCCCTTTTTTATTGGAATTTACTGCACCAGTCGTGTATATATATACGACTGGTGATATATATGATATATATATATACACACGACTGGACGAATATATATATATATATACACTACTGGACGAATATATATATATATATACCCACTGTATTATATGGCTCGGTGAGCTTAGTTTTTATTCTTACATGTTGCTAAATTGTGCATTTTTTGCTTTTAACGTAATTGAATAATGCAGTTTTTATGTCCTGGTTAAGGTTTTTATGCCTTTAGTTAATTTGTATGCAATTGTTGTAGACCTATCAACAGTTTAAATGGCGAGTTAAGCCTAACGAACCGCCATTTATTTACATTTGAAACTCAGTAGAACAATGAATTAAATCGGATTCTACATTTTCATTGTCTTTTTCCCGAGTGGTACCAAAAGTAAACTTTCAGTTTTGTGCAAAAAATCTGCCTCCTTGTCGGCTGGCCGAATTTTTGCGTAGAAACTGTCATTTTAATTGTAAAAAAATGTTTTAACTGTATTTGGTGTTTTATATTTTTCTGTATTTTAAAATTTTTAATCAGATGTTTTTTTTTTTTTTTTTTTTTTTTTTTCATTTTTACTTTGCCGCGAAATGAGAACTGAATTAATTTAATGAGAAATATATCTCTTATAAATTTCGAGGAAATAAGTTTAAATGAAATGCAGTAAATACTGTGTATTATTTAACACATATAATACACGTTTCAAGAGCTTTTGGGCGAATGCCACATTGGGCTAAAAATATTTAAAAACAGCATATCTTTAGAATTTACAATAGACAGTCTCGTGCACTGGAGATTAAAATGGTTAGCGTTGGCGAGAGTAGTAGTGTTTCCTCGATGTTGGGAAGGATCGGATTTCCGGAATCGACCATTTTATGGGAGGAGACCCGGGGTTTGTTCTGGACCTTCTAAGAGTGGGTATAGCTACGGGGCAGTGATGCGCACCACATAGCCTCTCCCTGTCCTAATCCGACATAAGCCTCCTCGTACTCGTGTCCCCGCTCGTAACCAAGTTCGCCTGGGCTGACTACATTCGGATGACCATCCCTGTGGTCGACTGGGACTGACCATCCTATTGTACTGGCTAGATCAATATTTCACTGTGCCCGACTTCTGAGGTAAATAAACTGTCTTCATAGTGATTAGAGTCATCTTTATTTGGTGGTAGGTTCAAGCTCGGCAGGGACCGTATTGTTATTGTCTTGTCTGCCCCTTGGTTGTGGGGACGTTACATGGCTTGATATCGAAGGTTGTCCTTGGGGAATGGGGCTTCCCTTGGTTAATAATGAGGGACGGACGATGTCTACCTATGTGATTTTGAAATTGTGTTGTGAACCATTTTAATTCCCTCTGGGTTGACCGGGTAAAAGCGCCTTCTCGGACGGCCCTCTGAAGGTTGAGACATTTTTAACCGTCTGTGGCTGCCTCGAGCAGCCATGTCAGGAAAGCCTTTTCCTCTGTGTTCTGTCCCTACAGTGATTGCGATTGTTCGCTTTGAAATCGTTGAGTTTTTAAATCAAAAATTAGTTATTAAAGTTTTACAAAATATGAAGTAGACAAGAAAACAAATGCCAGATTCCAAATTTGGACTTCCAGGTGCCCATGTTCGGGCGAAGAACTATGTTATTCGAAATTTGATGACTCTGGCTACCGTTGTTTTTGCACAATGCGAGAAGCTTAAATACATTCATGTAGATGCTTCATTATTTACTTTATTTAAGTATAATACAGGGCGATAATATTTGATGGCAACAACTTGAAAAGTGATAAAACAGTTTATAGTGATTCGACGCAAAATGCCATTTTGAGACGTACAATTTGGTAATTAATTTAATAATTTTAATATAGGTAACTTCATGCAGTTACCCATTTCCCCTTTTCTAATTTTTCATGGAAAAAAGGAAATTCAACTTTATAAATCATATTAATTTAAAAATGGCCTTTAATAGTTAAGCACATAAGTTTAAAATGCTATTAAGTGCTATACATAGCATTAATTTTCTACTCATTTACAATTTTTGAATGTTTAAGCTTATACTTTCTTGCTTTGCTAGGGAAAAAATTATAAATGAATCCAAAACATGAAATTATAGAGGCAAAAAATATTCCTCATTCCTTTTCTTGCGCTCACAAATCATTATGCAAGCATACAAATTTTAAAACCTGAAAAGCACGTGTTTGGGATGTTATCGTCTTGCGATGATTTATAGGTGTTTTAACATTTTACCACGATATTTTCTATGACGATGTTTTTGAACCGCTCTATTTTAGACGATGTTTTGTATCACGATTTTTAGAATTGCAATGTTTTCTCCTCGTTTTGTTTTTCCCACGGTTTTCTGCCGATATTTTCACCTTGCCTTGTTTTTTCAACGATGTTTTTGCTTCGATGTTTTCGGCTAATAAAAGAGCTAATTTTGCGGTCAAGGTTTGCTGCAAAATTTTACTTCTCGGCTGTTATCCATAAATATATGCTTATTGTTCAGAGCACATCAATAATTTTTTTTAACCGGATCTCTTGTGCAAAGATATTTATGATTAATATTTATATTATTTATAACAAATACTTCCTTCAGTTCCAATGATAACAATCTATATTTTGCCATGGCATGAAATGGCCCAGGGAATAAATTAACATCTGATTTCAAACGTAAAAATATTTCGAAGCTTCTGAAATGAGTATAGTCAAAACAAAACAAAAAAAAAAAAAAGTACATGAACTTCTGTAAGAGAAGATTGATTTAATATTCTTCTTCTTAAAACCAAGTATTTAATACATACGTTTCATAACGAGATTATATAATTTGAGGAGAAGTTCTTTGCGATATAATGTTGCGTGCGTACAGATTCGTAATAGATTGAATTCACACAGGTCTGATGATAGGTTGATAAATTTTATTTGCTCGAAGGAAACATGTCACAGTTCTTGAAAACTTTCCACAAAAATTGACTTACAACTCTTCACAGTATCACAGAGTACAATCAATAGTTACACTTCAGACTACTAAGAACGTTAAACAAAAAGGGCACATCTAAAAAGAGCAACGTTAACCCGGAGATACCTCAGTGCTCCGAACTGAGCTGAACTGAACAACTCACGTGTACTCAGAAAGTGATGCTCTCTCCGGTCTTTCCCGCCCGGGGGTTATTTCTAATACTTTTTGCTTCTCGAAATTACTGGAAGGCATATGAGGGCCGAATACGTTTACAGCTATTAGACGCCAAAACCGTTGCCAGCTTGGCGATATCTAGCCTAATTATTGAGATATCCATTTACTCAATGTTAAATACACTTGCCTTGCCCCCGTATTCTTATTTTTACGACAGAGCATCGTCTCCCTAGATGTTCATGTTACATTACAGAGAAAAGTAAAACAGTTTCGCATACAATTTCACTAAAATTATCTATCTATGTACAGCATTCGTAACAATAATATAAAACAGTATTTTATTTAACAAATTTGACTAAGAAGACATTTAAAAAAAATGTTTGCTTTTTAGAGTTCGTATTTTTATGTATTTATTTATTTATCTGATTTGGCTTATTTGAATAAATTTTTAAAAAATCGAAGTAGTTTTTGCTTTGAAAGAAGTAGAACACTGATGGTAATCTAGATTTTATTCGTCAAAAATTTGGTAAGGAAAGAATATACTTTTACTCAGTGTTAAGGAAAGGAAAAAAAGAGAGGAACTTACCTATCACATGCTGAAAGTTCAAACCAGTTCATAAGTAATAGAATATGAAAAGAAAATTTACTGAGTGAAAAATCATCTTGCATAGTTAAGTAAAGCAGTGAGTGTGAAATAAATAGCACTACCGGCATTTGCGTGGTAATGGGAAAGCATAAAAATTGTTTCTATTCGATTTTCCATTTCCTACAATGCAGTCACGATAAAAGACGGGAAAGATTTAGTCACCATATAAATTGCACGACGTAAAACAAAAGAGAACTAACTATTTTGCTCGTATTTATATTCTTTAATGCTTATGAAGTCAAACTGTTTTGTTCCGAAACTGTGTGAGAAAGAATTACTCGAGAACACGAACATTAATATGTCTTCTTTATTTTTCTCCTTTCCTTTTTCTTTTTTCAAGTCACATTTCTTGAGACATAAAAGTATTTTTACTGAATTGCATATCTTTAGTTTGAAAAGGAAAACTGAATTTGAATAATTACGATCTTAAGTATCGATTTCCTCATTTTCAAGATGAATTGCAGAACGCTTAAACATGTTTCCATATTAATTATCGGAAATAAATATAACATAATTTATCTATAACGACTGTTTATGATTGAGGAAAAACCATCGTGTACTTCTTAATTTCCTTCACGTGGAGATTAAGAAATATTTCAAATGCTAGAAAATATTTTAACCAGACTCGATGTCTGTTTATGTACGCACTAATGTACACTATTCTAATCACGGATGTCGCTGCCTACACATCTAACTATCTAACGACGTATCTAAATGCCACATCTAAAATTTCTGCAAGCGGTGGTTCAGCTATAATTCTATGATCAAATACTCAATCTAGTTTTAAAAGGATTTATTAAAATACTAAAATTAATCTAATCTAGAATCTAGAATCGAATCTAATGTTACATCTCAGGAGCAGCGTTCTAGCTGCGTCATAACAAATCTAAAGTCAAGTTCTCACTGTTGCCATTCTGAGGCAGAGAAAAGTTTGTTTCTAATCAAACCGGAACATCGGCATAGTGAAAGTTTCTAGTCAAACCGGAACATCCCGGCCCCCGTTGGACGATTGTCCAACATCATTTGGAAATGGGAGTGGACTGATATTGGAGACGGCTCGGGGAAAGATTCCATCTGAAGTTCTGACGTCTACGACTCGTACTAGTCCATCTGGACCAGGAAAGGTTTCCTCGATGCGAGCTAGTGTCCACTTCATGGGTGCCTTGTTTTTACCCTTTAACAAGACTAGTTGTCCTGCGTTGAGATTGGACCTCACTTGATTCCATTTTGAGCGGTTCTGCAAATGATTAAGATATTCCACGCTCCAACGGTTCCAGAAACTAGTTCTAAGTGTTTGAATTAAGGTCCATCTAGAAGACAAGGTCAAAGAATCTACAGAATCATTCGGTTCTGGTATCGTCAAAAGTGGAGCTCCTATTAGGAAATTACCTGGAGTCAAAGGCTGAAGATCTGTTGGATCAGCCGAAATAGGTGACAGAGGTCGAGAGTTCAAGCAGGCTTCTATTTGCGTAATTAATGTACACAGCTCTTCAAAGTTCAAAATTGTCGTTTTCGCGACCTTTGTCAAAATTCTCTTCATTGATTTTATATTAGCCTCCCATAACCAGCCAAAATGCAGGCAGAAAGGAGGAATAAATCTCTATGTTATACCTTCTTCGGAACTAAAGCGCTGAATAGGATCCGATCTACAAATTCTAAAGAGTTTAACAAGAACATTCTTCGTTCCCTTGAAGTTCGTAGCGTTATCACTCCAAACGATAGATGGTTTAGATCGTCTGGCAATAAACCTTCTAAGGCATGCTAGAAATGCTTCAGTAGACAAATCCGATACTACTTCTAGATGAATAGCCTTTGTACTAAAGCAAATAAATATCGCTATGTATGATTTTAACGTAACTCTAGATCTTTTCAAATTAGGCTTGGTGATAACTGGACCTGCAAAGTCCAGTCCTATTTTTTCGAATGGTCTAGTTATTACAACTCTATCTCTAGGTAAGTCTCCCATCATTTGGTTTATGGTTTGGTTCCTTGTTCGAAAGCACGTCATGCATTTACTTATAACGTGTCTAACTCTATCTTGTCCGGAAGGTATCCAGTATAATTGTCTAATAAGAGAAAGTGTTGTTTGAACGCCCGAATGAAGAGATTTTTTGTGATAATAATCTATGAGTAATTCAGTGAAATGATGTCTTTTGGGTAAAAGAAGTTGATGTTTCTGGTCTTCTGAAAGATTGGAGAAACGTAGTCTCCCACCAACTCGTAAAAGTTCATCTTCATCAAGAAATACATTTAAGGATAAAACCTTACTATTACTTGGAACTGATCATTTTGACTGCAGGCACTTAATTTCAGGTTGAAATTCAGAATGTTGTACACATTTGACTAGCACCTTTGTTGCATTCTGTAGTTCAGAAGCACTCAAAAAACTTTCTTTTCTTAATGATGGATTGGTTCTACAGTTGTTCGCAAACCTTAAACACCACGCAGTAGTTCTAACCAATTTGCTGAATGACGAATACCTTTTAATGAATTCGTTCTCAATGGAATTTTCACCTGTGACTGTTGAGTTCACTACAGTTCCCCTTCGAAGTTCAAGCTCTTCATGATCCTTGAAATCTCTTACTGATTCTGCAAGTTTAGGCCACGAATCGATGCTCTGTAATAGCCACTTAGGTCCATGCCACCACATGTTTCTATTTCGTAGTTCAGACAACGTTATTCCTCTCGTGGAATTTGTCTTTGTTCCTCTGGTCAGCATATCAGCCGGATTCTCATCTCCAGGGCAATAATTTCAGGACTCAGGTGATGTTTTCTCTCGTATTTCCATTACTCGATGTTGGATGAATGGCTTCCATTTATTTAAATCGCCCTTTATCCAATGTAACGTAACAGAAGAGTCTGACCAAAAATATACATTCATCTGGAACTTTTCTCTAACTGTTCTTTCACATTCGAGGCTAATCTTGCTCCGATGAGCGCCCCCATCAGCTCTAATCTTGGAAGGGACAGCTTCTTCAGTGGAGCTACTCTGGTTTTGGAAATGACAAAACTACTTCCTATTTCACTGTCCGTCGTGACGTATCGCAGGTATATCACAGCTCCATATCATGCCTTCTGACTTGCGTCGGTAAAGCAATGCATTTGAATATCTCTCAATTCAGACTTGTTAGTCTTTCGGAAGTAATGTCGCGGAATTTTTACATCCTGAATCGCTGACAGTTCATTAATCCATTTTTTCATTCTGTTTTCAAAGTCCAATGGTAACGGATCATCCCAATCTACCCCAAGTTGCCAAATTTCCTGCATTAGTATTTTTGCCCTAATAGTGAATTTACTTATGAATCCAATGGGATCGTAAAGCTTTCCAATGGTTTTAAGAACTTCTCTTTTTATCATTAACTTTGATTTCCCTTGATTAGTTACATTTTGTGATTCTATCTTCAGAAGGTCTTCCTTGTAATTCCATTTATATCCCAATACCTTCTGTTCCAGAACTTTCTGGATTTCACCATTTTTGTATTCGTCAAAAACTTCCTGCAGATTCCCACAATTTGTTTTCCATTTTCGCATGTTGAAACCAGCAGCCTTCAATATATATCTAATATCTTCATATATCAGTTTAGCTTCATTTTCGTTTTCATCCCCACCTATTAAATCGTCTACGTATAAACATTCGTTCAATAGTTTAACTGCTTTCTGATTTGTTTCTTTAAAGGTATTTATGTGATGTTTGATAGTAGCGGCAAGCAAAAATGGGCTGGATGTAGCTCCAAACAAAACGCGAGTCATCCTAAGTATTTTCGTGTTAGGTTTCCCATCCTTATCTGTAAGGTTATTTGCCCACAAAAATCTTACAGCATCCCTATCTTCAGGTGACAGAGAAATCTGGAAAAAGGCTTGTTCAATGTCGGCAGTAAACGCTATGCTATGTGTACGAAATTGTATTAATATCTCTAACAATGGTGGATTTAAATTAGGACCGGAATAGAGACAATCGTTTAAAGAGTATTCATTTTTCGAATGGCTGGATGCATCAAATACACATCTCACGGGTTTGTCAGGTCGAATAACTGGCTGGTGAGGCATGTAATAAATTCTTCCTGTTTCTTCAGATTTGATAGTTCTGTTAGAATTCTCTAAAATGTCATTATCTATTTTATTAATTTCCTTCCCTTGTTCTATTCCCAATGTTTCTAATTCCCAAAACTGCTTTAATTGTGTTGAGACGAATTTGTCATCAACAATAATGTCCATGTTTAACAATTTACCGTTAGAATCAGTCCGGCATTGAAGGCACCATCCAAATATTGTTTCGGAAGCTATAAGTTTATTTTTAAAACGTTTAAGTCTACCAGTTATTACTTCATGATAGTAATCTGCTCCGATCAAAACAGCAATATTTTTGTCACTGAATTCACAAGAATCAGCTAATTGTAATCCTATTAACTCTTTGTTAATTTTGGAAACTGGGATATCAGGAAAAGGCAAATTAGTTGCACATATTTGGTTAGTTTCTAAAGCTTCAATTTCTATATTTAGGGATGGTTCACTTCTGTTTTCTAGTTTGACTTTAACAACATTGTTGTTCTGTTGCCTGGTTAACCCCAAAGGCAAATACGGACAAAGTCTCCTTTCGAATAACAGGTAATTTACACTTCTCTGAAATGTCCCGAATTATAAAACTTCTCATCGATCCATTGTCTAATAGAATACGAACTGGTTCTAAATTATCCTTCTCAGAAAATGGACGTATCGTCACAGTACACGTTTGTAGCAATGCACTGCGGAGTTTCGGTTTTTTAATTGACTAATTTGAACATCTTCTTTATTGGATGGAATTGTCGACACGACCTTGTTTTTCTCCGATTTGGTTTCGAGTTGGAAACAAATAGACCTATTGTGTTTTTTATTACATATTTCGCACATTTTTCTTTCCTTACACTGCTTAATTTTATGCTGAGATTTTAGACACAAAAAACATCGGGCTTGAGATTTTAAAATATTTCTTTTCTCCACGGTTTTAATTTCGCAGCGCTCCGAATACAACGTTTTAGGCGAACTTTTTTCAAACTGTTTACTGCGCTTGTTGTTTACATTATCGTGAGCGGAGTGGAGACGATCGTTTGATTTATGCCTCCAGTTATGAATCATTTCCGCTCGGTGTTTTGTTTTCGTTTCTCTACTTTCATTTAACTGCGTAGCTCTTTCGCGGCTTTCTATTTCTTTACGAATAAATTCCATTAATTCGTTAACGTTCCATGTTTGGTCACTGTTTCTACTGAGACTGTATTCTAATGTTATCTCTGATGGAATTAATTTTAACAATATTGGGCAAAGTAAACTACCGTAAGTTTCTGATACCACGTTCATTGACTTTAAGCACATAATTTGAGTTTCACATTGATCATATAAATTCCTAAGATTTTCTCTATCCCTTAAATTTCTAACAGGGAAAGATTTAACAGTTTATTCATGTGAGCATTTATTACCAAATCTTTTCTCCCAAACCTGCTATTTAACAATTCTATAGCTGAATCGTAGTTCTCATTTGTAAGCGAGAGTCCGGAAATGGCAATATAAGCTACTCCACCTAGTAATGACTTTAAGTAACTGAACTTACTTACTTTCGATAATAAGTCATTGTTATGGATAGCTGCCTCGAATTGACTCCAAAATTCCTGCCAATTGCTAGAATCACCAAAAAATTTAGCGATAGTCAATCTTGGTAGGCGAATAATTTTATTATTTTCAAGTTTGGAATGTATAGCGGTTTCATTAGGATCCGAATTTTCGAGTTTGTGTAATTCCCTCAATTTTTTTCTTGCTCTAAATTGCCACAGTTGGATTTTTTCTTCATATTCTAGAGCGGAAACTTCAAGTTCAAATTCATCCTCTTGGACCTTCAAATCCTGTTCTATTTGAGTGTTTAAATCACTCAGAGTTTTTGCCTTTTCGTTTAATATGTCTAAAGTTTCTTCTATTACATTTATACTAACGTCATTTTTGCTTAATTCTGTCTCAATTTTCTTTAGTACCTTGGACATTGCGGTCCTTAATACGTTGCGTTTCGATTTAACTTAGCGACAGGATCTTCCATAATTACACTTTAAAATAGAAAACTTATCCTACCTGTTTGCAGGCTTCGCACACTTCACACCGTGTAATCCATACTTATGAATCCATATTGTCGAATATTAGCCGGCTTCCCGGCCGATGCACTAAAAAATGTTTATGTACGCACTAATGTACACTATTCGAATCACGAATGTCGCTGCCTACGCATCTAACTATCTAACGACGTAACTAAATGCCACATCTAAATTTCAAAAAAGCGGTGGTTCAGCTATAATTCTATGATCAAATACTCAATCTAGTTTTAAAAGGATTTATTAAAATACTAAAATTAATCTAATCTAGAATCTAGAATCGAATCTAATGTTACATCTCAGGAGCAGCGTACTAGCTGCGTCATAACAAATCTAAAGTCAAGTTCTCACTGTTGCCATTCTGAGGCAGAGAAAAGTTTGCTTCTAATCAAACCGGAACATAGGCATAGTGAAAGTTTCTAGTCAAACCGGAACAATGTCATTATCTATTTACGATAGAATCTTCTTCATTTTGAATATCATAGATAAGTTTACCCTGTACATGAATCAACGCTGAGATTTTAACTTTATTCCAATGAAATTTGCTGCATCAAAAACAATTTTTTGAACTATCGCATGGTTTTTTATTTTCTTCAAGTATCAACTTCGGATATGCGCTGATAATTCGCACAATAAATAACACGAAAATAATAATTCGAAATTATTATATCGAAATAGTCAAAATAGAATAACTTGTTTAAAGCATTGTATAATATTAACTTCAAGTTTTATAATCTTTGCCTACTGTCTAATAAGCTCAAGTTATAATTTATAATGAAGAAATTCTTTCTTGGATTATCAGTTAATGATTAGAGCAAGAAAAAAAGACATTTATACGTTCTTGAGACTTTCGAATTGAAAATAGGTTGAATTCAAACAAATAATTTCAGTACTTACTTGTACCTCTCGCAATGATAAATATATAAGATGATTTTTATCACAGATTTCATTCCATTCAGTGGTGGGAATAACTTCAAGCTTTCGTCAGTAATCTCATGTGATTCTGAAAACCCATATTTAACTTGATTGAAAATATTTAGACTTTTTACTAGTTTGATTTTGCTTACTGTTTCGGCTTTAAACTAAAATTTTAGGTGAAAACCATGCTTTACCCTGGTCACAATGCCTGTATCTTCTTTTTCTGAAATTACCTTAAATTCAGGTAAAATATTTTGGAATATATTTTGGACATTGAAATACAGGTAGGATAAGTTTTCTATTTTAAACTCAATGCACCGTTTTTAATATTCCGCTACGTACGTGCTTCTTCAATCGGAAAGTAATTTGATCATATATGTAAAAATACGAAGTCAAATACGAATACGAATCACATATGTAAAGAGATGAATAATGTCAACGGCCAAGTGATAAGATTACTGAATAAGAATAGTTCACTTCGGGTTGAGAACCTGGCAATTGAATGACGTGGCTGTATGAGATGTTTGCTTTCTAATTCGAAATGTGAATAAAGACAATTCCTCCAGAAATGCCAATATTAAGACATCCTTCCTAAAGCCGAGAGAATTCGAACACTTTAACGTAACCAACTACAGAAACGTTAAATGTTATTTTAATTGCAATCACGTACGAGAAGTCTAACAATTTATAATGTAATTTTTGCGCAGTAAACATAAATATACTTTAAATGTCACTTCCAGAATCATATATGTATGAGTTATTCAGAAGAAATACTGTCACTGGTAAATTCCTAAAAAAGCACTATCATTATTTTCAGAGATGAATAACATTAAAAACTCGCTTAGAAACCGTTTAGCAGATGATTTCTCCTCTAAAAGTAACATCTTACAACCCTAGTCATGCTTTACCCTGATTATTAAGTTATTTGTCTTCTAATCCGAAACAACAGAAGTTACACTAATGCTACTTTAATTTGAATTACTCATATAACTGTATTTTTTGTTAGTAAATAAAGAGTTTTTGAGTCGTTAGTATTTAAGTTTTATTATTTTCCCAATAATCATAAGTCAATATTATTTGACGGCACGTCTATAGCCTAATTAAACATTTCCTTAGAGAAAATGGCACGGTGATCCATAAAGGGTCGCTACCCCTGCTATAGCGGGTAAGAATTTTTTGCTGTAGACTAGGAGACTAGAAGAGGGAGGCCTGCTGACAAGTTCCAGTCAAGGAGAGATTTCAACGACGGGTGGAAACTACGAGACGTAAACCACAGTTTCCAGCGGCAACAACTACAAGGGAGTCCAGGATAGAGAACGAAAAGCGAGAAAAGACCTGCGGAGACAACCGTGCCTGACCAAGAAGTTAGAAGGTCCAAGAGAAGATTCAAAGACCCTGAAGGACGGATAGCCCCACCGGAGCTAAAAAGAAAATTGATGTTCAAAAACCCGCAAACCTCGCGCAAGAGTCCCAGATGCCTAGACAAGGGGCAGAAGAGGAAAAGGAGCGATTCTAACGGCACGGGGCATCAAAGTTCCAGAAGAAGGTTGGAGGTTCTGAAGTACCTACATTTGAAGAATTTTGCCAGATCAGAATGGAGGAGTACAGAAAAAGATAAGTGAACATTTCTTTACTTATTTTACTTTGAAAACAGATTTAAATTATATCATCTTTTCAGAGGCGTAGCTAGGGTTTTCAGCGCCCAGGGACAACTGAAGATTTTGCGCCCCTCTCTGTGTGCCACGAATGGAAAACACTTCATTCTAAAATTTCGTACCATCAATTTGGTGCCCCCTGGATGCTGCGCCCGGGGACAGATGCCCCACTCTAGCTACGCCACTGCATCTTGTTCTAAGTTGCTAAAGATGTTTAGAAAAGTTAAATCACAGATAGCGAAAACTTGATTGTAAATATTCGTAATGATAGATTTTTACGTTAGCAATTTAGTGAGAAGCTACGAGCGTTAAATACTTTTTTAAGAACTCGCAAGTTGCGAGAATTAAAATGTGAATAAATTTAATCGAAAGACTCTTAGATTACTGAAATCTGTTAACGTAAAGTTAAGATTTCGTCTAAAGATGGTAAATTGTAATTAAGCAACTATGACTGTTGATGTAAAGTGAATTCAAAAGTGATGTGTAAACATTTAAATGTTCATGTTAAAGTAGAAATGTTTAATCTCGGTGTTGAAATATCGTAAAGTTAGAATTGTACAAAAGATAAATTTTGGCCTCTGTGTATTTAAATTGTGTGGTGTATTTAATTATGGCAAAGCTCACTAGGGCTATCTGCTTAAGGGGAGGGATGCCGTCGTGGAGGACCTTTCTAAGGGAAACTGGCTCGTATACACGTTACACATGGGGAAAACCACGAAAACACCCATGCAGCCAGCCCGTTCGCGGGATTCGAACCTCGGACCGACCTACCAGTGTTCAGCGACTTTTACCGCTCGGCCGTTGGTGGGCCTTTGAATTGTGAAAGAATTGAATGTTTAGTATATGTGTGTATTTAATGTTAGGCTCTCCAGTTAACACTTTTAAAAGTAAATATAAGCTTTCCCTTACTACATTAGGAAAGAATTTTCGTGTAAGGAGTCTTGTAAGGTCTAGAGTGTCTATTTTAACCAAGTTAGATGTTGTGTAGCGGTAGTTTTGTTCGCGGTAACACAATATGAAAGACCCGAAGTACATTTCAGTACATTTGCTGGAGAGCATGGGGGAAAATAAAACTGTAGTATGAATGAAAGTGCATGAGGGCCAAATCAGAAAATAAAAGCGTAATTTTAGGAAAAGCTTTGTAAAATTCCTTACTAATGATATTTCCTTCCAAATATGGAAGGATCAAGACCTGACTTAATATTAGCTGAATAAAGTTTCCATTCAAAGAAGATGATGTATGTCAAGAACAGAGGAATTTGTTGTAAAATTTTATAAAATTTTTCCTAGCTTTTAGAATTGTTCTAAAATTGGCCCTAAAAATAGAACTTTAAAGTTAATTTAGTTAATTCAAAAGTGTGTAGTTAACGTAAGAAATTTTTCAGACTTTAAAGTCTTAACAAGGTCGTTTTGAGACCTTATTTTTCGAGTCTGGTCGGAAGCTATGCAAGGATTACGTTAATTTTATTAACAGTTAAATTTTAAGTTCCTTTCCTGCCAAATTCTTAACTTCAACTTACTACCTCCGGCTAGAACGTAGTTTTGGAATCATTCTGAATACTTAATGAGGAGGAGCGGTATTTAAACCACGAAGTCTACTTGCAGAGTTAGAGAGAATCAGTTTTTGATTTGCCCGCGTCTGCTTTTTGGCTACTCTCTCTCTCTCAAAGCTGTTATTACGCTCGGCCATACTCAGGCCCTTGCTAAGCTTCGTAGTCAAATAAGTTAAGGAGCCAACTCGACTTGAATCTTGATAGCTTCGGCTATATTTCTTTTAGTTAATCTTAGTTTTAGTTTATTTCTTAGTCTCTTAGCCCAAGTGTTGGCTTTTATTGTACCCTCCAAGACGGAGTTTTGTTAAATCTTACTGGAATAATAAAGGGTTAGTTACCCTTCCCTCTTGTTACACGAACTTAAGCGATTATTCGCTAACTAGTTCTTAAGATTCGTCACTTTGTACAGTAACTGAGAAATACACTAGTGAGAATCTTACAACACCTTTAATGTATTTTCTTAATATCACTTTTTCTTTCAGAGTCAAATACAGTTTTTTGCTACAGCATGGTAGGCTGTAATAATGATGTTTTCCTTAATTACATGTCATAACACACTTTTCATAACAATTTCAGCTACAAGATAGCTAGATGTTTGAACTTTATCAGAGATCGTTTTTAGCAAAAAGCTAAGTTTCTTAACACCCACCACCATATTTTGAAATTTTTGAAAGAAATTTCTCAGCAAATTATTGTTTCAAAAATTATGCAGCAACTTATTCAGAGTTATGCTTTCATTTTATGACATTTTTTTCAACAATTTTTTTAAAAAAATTACATAGATCTCCCTTTATCAGTACATTAAATGATACTCATTTATGAATGTTCCTCATGAAGTACCTTGTTTTTTGTTCTCAAACATGTAAGTACACAAATTAAAGTTTTAAGTATGTTGTCCTTGGATTGTTAATCTACATCTCTTTTAAGTCTCTTTTCATGCAAAATAAATAATATTAAAAAATACCTGTTTCTTATGCCTATATAAGAATTATATCAGTTTGCACTGAAAGCCACTAAATAAAGAAAACAGCTAAAAGGAAAAATAAGTCACTCTTTGATTCTACCTCAATGCATTCTATACTTTTAGTTCAATCAAAATTTGGTAGATGGCACACATTTAGAGACACAAAAGAAGAATCACCTCTAGTGGCATTTGAAATTTTTCTTCTGTATTATCCCAGAAATTGATTTATATATAAATACCATAAAAATTTTTAATATTTTATGGTGTACCATAAAATATTTAAAAATTTTTTAATCAAAAATTTATGCAAATGAAAACAGCTAAATGCAGAGATTTATGGTTGACATGAGGCTGCTATATTTTATCCATTTTTCAACAAACTCTTGATTCCTATTAGGCATAATAATATCATCTAACTCAAAATTCAAAATTTTCCTGCACAATTCTTTTATATCTAATGCATATTAAAATATATTTAATGAAACAATTTATAAAAACTTTACATTAAAAAAAGTGAGAAAGTTTTACTATCTCAATGAAATATTTAAAAGGTTAAATTCATTAATGTCTTTATTGATACAGATGCTAGACTATTTACCGCTGATATAGAAGATACAGATAGAGAGAAAATGGTCAATATTAAAAAAAAAAAAAAAAAACGAAATGGAATTAAAAGAAACTCTTCAAAATTTTCTCAGGTGTGACAGAAATCTTATGTAATTAATTAATGTTTAACTTTAATTAATTAACAAAGTCAATCTTATCCCAGTCAATACAGCTGCTACACCGACAAGCCCAAATCCAAAACCATGAATGCCTTTATGCACAGTTAATATCCATTAATTTGTATATTTCTTCTTGAGATTTGTGCCAAGAAAAATCATTCAAGATTTTCTTAGCATTTCTTTCTCTCCTCCTCCTAAGTAATTTCAATTAAAATTTCCCCTAGAGCTGGATAAAATCATATTCATATTACCGATACCCAATGCCTAAGCCATTGCGAATCATTTCACTTGTCTGACAGTAAAATCAAATAAAGTCCAAACACTTTATCATGGTTAAGAGTCATAATATAAACTCGTCCGGCTCAGCCCCAATTTTTTAGCAGAAAATTCTCCAGGTATGCCTGCATGATGTCACAAAGGCATTATTATATACAGGTGTAGTCATTGACCTGCCATCATTAATCACCTGGCTATTATAGCCTGTACAAGAAATTAGCAACAAAGCTTACTCCCAGCATAGGCAGCATAAGTAGCGACCTAGGGCATCAGTTTGCACCCCAAATTGTTTTCACAAGTGACAAATACATAAACAAACAAGATGTGACACACACACACAAAACAAAAAAGAGAGACTGGTCCAATAAATCATTGTACTTACAAAATCAGTTCTCCATGACATTATCAACTCCAAAGTAGTCCCCTTCAACATTCACACACTTCTGCAGTCAGTGCTGCCATTCTTGGTAACAGTTCTGGAAAGATGTTTTTGGAAGGCCCTTCAGGAAATTCTCCATTTTTGCCTGAACCTCTTCAACTGAGGAAAATGGCTTCCCTTTAAGAAAGATTTAACTTTAGGAAATAAAAAAAGTCGTATGGAGCCAAATCAGGTTGGAGGATACCTCATCACAGTAATGTTTTTGCTGGTCAGAAAGTGATTGACAGTTCCATCACTCCACAACTGTGGTCATTTTCCCCTAATTTTTTCATTAAGTCTTTTTAGTACTTCAATGTTAGTAGCATTGATTAACAGGCTGATCACTGGGGACCCATTCAATCATTACAAGTCCATTAATGTTGAAAAAAACAATTAACATTATCTTGAATTTTGATTTTGACATGCGTGCTTTGTCCCTTCCCCCTGAAAACCACTTATACCATTCAAAAATATGTGCACGAGACAAAGTTTCATCTCCATAAGCCTCAGTTAACATTTGAAATGTTTCAGTGGCTGATTTCTTAAATTTCACAAGAAACTTGATGTTGATTTGCTGTTCGTTTTTTTACATTAGACATTTTTTCCGGCAGAATGCAGTTGCACATGTTCACTCAATGATGCAGTACTCCCAACAGGTGTGATCAGTGAAGTCGAAACTGGCTGCATAGAGACCTGTAGTAGCCACACACCTGACTAGAGGAGGTATGTGGCATGACATTATCAAAGCAGTTGTTGCCAACTCCACTCTGTTTTCAAGCTACACACTTAGTCTAGTTTTTTTTTTTTTGTGTGTGTGTCACACCTCGTATGTAAATGTAAATGGCATTTAGATGAACAATCAGTGATATTCAAAACAGATTTCAGCTTTAAACAGAATCAAAATTAGTTGCTATATGATGCATGTTCTAGAGAACACTTTAACATAGTTTACCTCATTGTGTGTGTGTGTTACACCTTGTATATTTCATTTTGAATTAATAATGTGTTTAATATATATATATATATATATAGGGATAACTCAGGACACCAAAAGTGATGTGATCCAGCTGGATTAGCAGTAGCAGAAATAAAACTGCAATAAAAAATTTGTCGAGTTTTGCAAAGACTCATCCATAATGCCTTATTATCAATCTGTAATTTTTATGTTCTTGATGACATTAATAAAACAAAAATTAAGATTCCAAGACTAAAAAACTGCCTTAGTAGAATCTTCATTCCTAATGAAACTCAGGAAAGCTAGATTGCTGTTGCCCTATAATAACTAGGGCTGGTGCCAAATCTAGTGCTGTTCAGGAGGCAGATCCAGTACAGTTACTCTCACTCTTTGATTAAGATCCCACTAAGAATAAAAAATTGCCTTACTAGAATATTCATTCCTAAAGAAACTCGGGGAAGCTAGATGGCTGTTGCCCTATAACCTCATGCCTGGTGCCAGATCCAGTGCAGTCACTGCAGATGGTAAAATATTTAGAATTTAGGATTGAACAGTAAAATAAAGAAGTTGTAGAAATTGCATGCAGCAGGAAAAAAGCTAACGTCACTCTTGATAACAATATATAATTTTTGGTGCTTTGAAGGCACTGTTAAAATATTATGAGCATAACAAAAAAAGCTATTAAACATTAACCTAAATTGAAAATTGTAAGCTATCAAATACAAGATAATGAGTTTTGGTAAAACATATTAAATAATTGCATATTTTGCATTTATTTGTTGAAAATATTTGTAATATTTCTTTGAACAAAGCATTATGGAAATCTGTACAAATGTTTTATTAAATAACAGAAGAGGTAACCTTTTAGATGGCAAAGGGGAAATGAAGAAATTTCGTATTCAATACAAAGACATTTCATTTACCAATTTTATGAGCTTATACAAATTTTAAAAAAAATTCTTAATGTTTTGAAAGAAAAATACCATAACTGCAAATTAGGGGATATATGTTGACAGCATCTTTTAGAGGACGGATTCTCAGCAGGAGGAGGGGGGAGGAACAGTTACAGGAGGGAAATGTGATTATGCAATCAGCTTTTTATTAAGCTTTTAAACATTTAGTTTTAGTTTATGAATAAAAAACTACTTTTATTCAAGTTTTGGTACTTATCAACATTTTCGATTATAAAAAGATATTATAATATAATATAAATATAAATAAATATAAGCATTTTTTTAGTTTTGGAAAGGAGGAATGATGTCTTAGGAAAACAGGTACGAGAACCACTGCTATACATAGAGAATATTGTTTTTAAAATAATCAAAACAGCCTAGCAATCACATACCTTCATACACCCATCAACTGCTTTTAAAATAATTTTATAACTATATTTATACATAATTATATCTGGTTATTAGATTTCCTGAAAACTTACTTATTGGTAACTGTCATTTTTCTGATGTAATGATATGTAAAATCATGTCTCATTATAATGCAATAATTAGTATGATATAATGATAATACATATGTATTATTTAGAAGAAATGATTGTAACATATTTTCTAATATAAAATTTCTGACTAACAGTATGAGTATTACATAAAACAATGCCAATCAATATATTTCATAAAAATGTTACTTATAGGAGGAAAGGAGTAAAAATTTAATTTGTTGAAAAATTCGGTACTTTTCCGTTTTGCTGGAGCAAACGATAAAGTCATCAGTAATGGTACAACTGATGCCAAACGGAATATCTTCGCTGGTAATCTTTTACGCATCATTTTCATAATGGGCCCACCAGCGGCCGAGCGGTAAAATCACTGAACACTGGTAGTTCGGTCCGAGGTTCGAATCCCGCAAATGGGCTGGCTGCATGGGCGTTTTCGTGGTTTTCCCCATGTGCAATATGTATACTAGCCAGTTTCCCTTAGAAAGTCCTCCACGAAGGCATCCTTCCCCTTAGGCAGATAGACCTAGTGTGCTTTGCCGTATTCTCAATTTTCAATACACCATTTTCAAAACAAGTCGCAGCCATTTCTTATCAGATTGATTGTTTCTTTCAATACTGGTACAGTAATCCGGATGTCCATTATCCGGAATGATCTATAATCCATACCTCACAGCCACAAACTTGTTTTTTGTATGCTTTACGCATGCACATAATGTGTTTACGCATGCATGTTTAGTACAAAAAACGAAGCAAGTTAAACAACTTACATTGAAAGAAATGTTTAATAAAATAAACAAATAAATATTAAGCTTTTTTTTTTTTTTTTTTTTTTTCAAATTTTGATACCTTTTAGATTAAAATTGCTCTTTATTTCATAAATTAAGGTTTCATATTTTTAATTGTACAAATTCTGCATGCCATCTTACCAGATTTAAAGAAAAACCCTTAATCCAGAATCGCTGAAGTCCCGACGAGTCCGGATTACAGACTTTGTACTGTATACAATTACATAGAATTTTTACAAAAGATAGTTAAATTTTATATACTAAGACCATTTGCAGTGATTAAGTCAATTTGGATGCAATCACACCACTCACCCGAAGGCAAAAATATAGGAAATGCAAAATTAAGGGTTAAATTCATCAATTCTAATGACAATGCACTAGCGAAGTAAAGCACTGCAGTTTTACATAATTTCTGAGTAAGCTATTCGTACGAATTGAAATAATTCTTGCATTTAAACTTGTATTCCAAATAAAGATTTAACTTGAAATTAATGTAGATAATTACGGAGAGAATTATATTCTTGTAGCGCAGTTTATATGAGATGAGATCACTTTGAGTCACGTGATACAAACTGGCGAATCAGGATGTTGAACCATGAAAGCATAGAAAATTCTTAAATTAATGTCTTTTTACAAATTTATTGTCTTTATTTATTGGCTTTTTTACAAAATTTTAAATCATATTAATATGTTTATGCCTTCAAAATAAAAAATTCTTAGAACTAAACTTTTTTATGTGCATACTGTATGCTGTCGCCAACAAAGTCTGCTTGGCTAGATTTGTGCCGGCGAACTGGAAAAGTATCAAAAATTCTATTCTTCTATTCTATATACAGTGGATGGACAAAAATATGGAAACACCTTGTGAAATGCATGTTTGAAAAGAAAAATTGATTTTAATGAAATATGTAGGTGGCGCTGGCGTTTTTGGCTACTGACGCCACCTATACAACTTCGTAAATGTGCTAAACACTTCAGTTGTTGTCGGAGTACTGTTATGTGAGGTTGTCATTGCATTATGTCAGAGTTAACAGACTTCGAACGTGGGCAAATTGTTGGAGCACGTATGGTAGGTGCTTCCGTAAGCAAGGTAGCCGAGGTGTTTAGTGTTTCAAGAGGTACTGTATCGAAGATTTATTCCGCATATTTGAAAAGCGGAAAAACATCATCTGCTAAATCACAGCGCGGACGAAAGTGTGTCCTGAGTGATCGTGACAGACGATCATTATAGGCAATTGTGACGAAAAATAAGAAGACCACAGCTGCAAAAGTTACTGCTGAAATGAATGTTGTGTTACCGAACCCTGTGAGTACCAAAACAATTAGAAGGGAGCTTCATAAACAGGGAATCGCTGGCCGTGCTGCAATTGAGAAGCCACTCATCAGTGGTGCTAATGCCCGTAACAGGAAAAGGTGGTGTTTAAGTCATAAAGCCTGGACTAAAGAGCAGTGGAAGCGAGTAATATGGTCTGACGAGTCTGCTTTCACATTGTTTCCCACTTCTGGCCGAGTTTACGTCTGGAGAACTATAATACAGACTGGAGAACTATCTCAAGCCTATAATACAGACTGCTTGTTGCCAAGAGTAAAACATGGCGGGGGTTCTTTTATGGTTTGGGCAGCCATATCGTGGTTCTCTGCTAGCCCCATGATAACTGTGTCAGGGCACATGACTGCCAAGACTTATGTGAACATTTTGGCCGATCAAGTTCATCCCATGGTACAAACTTTGTTCCCCGATGATAATCGTGTCTTCCAAGACGACAAAGCCCCTGTTCACACAGCTCACATTGTCCAGGACTGGTTTTCTGAGCACGAGGATGAGTTGTCCCATCTTCCCTGGCCACCACAATCACCAGACCTGAATATTATTGAACCTTTGTGGTCTACATTGGAACGGAAAGTGCGTTCTCGTTATCCACCGCCAACATCGTTATCTGAACTTGCCACCGTTTTGCAGGAAGAATGGTGTAATATTCCCTTGGCAAACATACAGGAACTGTATTTATCCATTCTGAGAAGACTGCAAGCTGTTTTGGATGCCGACGGGTTTCCTACACCATATTAAGCAAAGAAACATGTTCTTTTAAAAGCGTTTCCATATTTTTGTCCAACCCCTGTATTTTATTCTACATTTAAATGCAGGCACTTGTATAAGATACAAATAGTATTTTAATTTGATCATATTACATGGTTTCTAGTCAGGGCCAGTACAAGTAGCATGTCCATACCAGGCAGCAGAATTTAATGCTGTAATTTTTTTTTTTTTTTTTTTTAATTTAGAGAAACACTGAGCAGAAATGTTTAGAATTTAGAAGAGGCACTGGGCAGTAGAGTTTAAAGGTGATAATACTTTTTTTTTAATTTAGGGAAGCACCAGGCAGCAGAATTTAGGACCTGCAGATTGTGTCAGGACAAAAAAATGCCCGTTTCCATTTGATAGTTAAAAGTGCAAAAATTTAAATGCTCAACAAAAAATAAAAATCAAACCTTAATACTCTATCAACTAACATGCATGCCTCTTCTTCAAGAACTAAAGGAAGTTTTCAAATATTTGAAAAAAAAAGGGGGGGGGGGTATTTACGTATTATCTTGTCAACTGGTCAATTAGTGTGACTTAGCGCCAATTATGGATGACCAATCTTTGAAATCAAAATAATTTTAAATAAAATGTATGGTAATGTAAGGTATTATTTTTGACGGTGAGGCCTGATTTTAATTTCTATATGAACATGTTGCTTTTCTACATAAATTAATAAATCTGTATTTTTCCTCCTGATTTAAACTAATTAATTAACAATTAAACCATTGCTATACTGATGAATGCTAAACATTACCCCTACCTCATAACTGATGAATATTAAATTTCATAATATTTATGACCTACACATAAAATAAAAACAATAAAAATGTTCAAACTATATTCCCATTAAAAATACTACACATTAAAACATATGACAATTATGACTAAAGATTTAATCCTCTTTTTTTATTTATTTATTTATTTTATGTTAAACTTATAAGAAAATCAACAAACTTAAAACTCACAAAATCATTATTCTTGAAAGTATAACGTGGAAATACGATTTAATTAGTCTTGATAAAAATAATTTATGTATATCTTTAAAAATTTCTATTAAATAAGACTATAACATCTTTTGCAAAATGCACATAAACTAATAAATCTTCCATAAAAAATTGGCTTAAATATTCACATATGAGCTTTATGCGTATGACGTTTATAATGACGCATAAGAGAATCTTTCTTAGTAAAGCGTTTATCACAGTTTTTGCATTCATAAGGCTTATCGCCAGTATGACATGTGTAATGGCGTTTCACATCACTTTTCTGATGAAAGGATTTTCCACACATGTCACATGCATAACGTTTATCACCTGTATGATTCAGGCAATGTCTATAAAGAGCACTTTTTGTACAAAACATTTTATCACACAAATCACAAGCAAATTTCTTTTCTACTGTGTAGTTTGTTTTTACTTCTGAATGTAACATATAATGCCTTTTTAAATTGTATTTACTATTAAAACCTCTCTTACACACATCACATTCATGAGGTTTCTCTCCAGAATGTGTCAAATAATGTTGTTTCAAAACAAAATTTTCAACAAAATGTCGTCCACAAATAAGACACTCAGGAAGCTTTCTCACTGTGTGCTGCTTTTTATTGTGCTTAGCCTGTGCACTTTTACTCCCAAATCTTTTGTCACAAAGCAAACAAACAAAGGGTTTCTGTTTAACAAAATCGGAGGTAGAAAGAGTTTTTGCTTTAACATTATTAACATCTCTCTCACATATATCACTCTCTTGCGTGTCTTCAATATTCAGCAAAACATCATGCTGACTGTCGTAAAAACTATTTACAACATATTTATCAAGCAAAATTTCTCTCGAAAACAAATTATTAACATTCTTTTCCAGATGAGATATTTCTGTATCAGTAATTTCAGAACTGGAATTTTGGGCCATTCTTCAATAAAATACAATAATTTAAATTATAGCTCAAAACTCAAAACTTATCACAAAATTGTTAGAATCTAAGCCGATTTTCAGGAACGTCGATAAAGTGAAAACACTAAATGCATAAAGTAAAAAGAAATGAAATGTGTACCGTTCAAAATGAAATGTTCACTTTTGAGCAGTTACACAGAAAATAGTTGCAAAATTCACGACGAGAGAATCAGAAATAAATTTTCACTATAACTCTTTGGTACATGCTGAGCATCGAGTATGAATAATTGGTAGATTGTTAATGAATGCGTTTTCGAGAAGCTCGAAAGACTAAAACACATATAATATGCAATAAGCATTCACAGAACTCAGCAAGACACCATCTTCTGTTCCCCCATAGATTATTTATACAAAAATATAACATTTGTATTACATATGCTTTTTGCAAAAATTAAAGGGCAATCGGAGAAGAATAAAGACACGTTTTGTTTTGCACTTTTTAAAGTCTTTTTGCCGCAGGGCTAAAAATCAAGCTTAGGACCACGGAGTTATGTTATGGAGTACTCTGCAAATTAATGCAATAACCTCCAAATCTTCGTTATTAGAAATGAAACGGTTCAGAAAGAGCATACGCTAAGTTATAAGGAAAGAGAGCCGATGGGCTAAGAAAGAGATCGATCAAGCTTAGGTGCGAAGGAAAGGCGAAGGCAATGTTGTAGAGAAAAATATAATTTCATAGCATTTGATTCGAAATTTTTAAAGACAGTTATTAAAAGGAGTTAAAAAAGGAGAAAAAATATGAGGTAGACAATATAGAACAAAAGGTATTTCTGGGTATAAATTACATAAAGAAGATTAAAGAGAAGCATGAAGTAATCTAACCATGAATGCATTCTAACGTGCGAAAAAACAATATTTAATAATGGAGAAGTTCATATGTTCTATCCAGGGCCGTTCCTAGCGCAGTGGCTAATCGCACCGACGGTGCGAATAACTAACAGGCTATTCACACCTACGTTCGCGCATGCACACAATCAGCCCCAGGTACCAGCATTTTACGCCGATTTCCGCAAGGCAGGCGGTAGCCAGAGCGAAGTTTGTTAACTCAGCAATAGAAAGGGTTGTTAATAGTTCACCAGCAAGAGAATAAATTGCAAGTAATGATTATCAGTTATATAGACGCGGTCAATCTATATACATGATAATGTTCAAGAAATGATTAGATAAAATAGGGATTTAATGATGGTTCTAATTACATGCGAGAACGTGTAATTAGTTAAACAATCTTTAATGTATTGACAAAAAGGCTACAGAAATTACTTAAATTCTTTTATTTAACAGAGGAATTTTTATGCAAACTTAGACCCTAATTTTATAGCGTGGGACTGTCAGAATATTTATTCAATAAGAAAACTTACTGAAAATTCTAATATTCTTATATATTCATCACTTGTTCAGTATCCACAAATGTTTATAGGTTCAAATGCCATATTTCAAAATCAAAGTTATTTATGAAATAAAACCTTATAAAATCTGATAAATCATTTTTGTGTGCATTATGTTTTAAATCTAAATCTCTTAGATTAAATTATTTCTGTCTTTTAAATTACATCCCATTATTTATTTAAATTTAATTTATTGATGTGTTTGTACTAATATTTCAAAGTTCTTTGAAGTACTTTTTGTGTCCTGAAAATGCCAAGTATTTCCATAAAAAAATAAGCAGGCATACAGAATTGTTAATAACCAGTATTATAGGATTAATTATTCCTTTAATAGTTGATTTAATCGCTTTTAACTTATTTCATGTCTAAATTTTCAACACAGAAATCCTTTGTCTAATTTTTATTACCTTTCCTCGGACGAAAATTTTCAAAGAGGGATGAATTATTAAGTCTTGATTGTGTAAAACACATCCTTGAAGCTAAATATATTCTAAGAAGTACAAAAAATGTAAACAAGATTTTCTCCACCCCAAATCAGTCATTTAAACTATTCCAACCGTTCAGGAAAACGATAAACGTTGCGAACATAAAAATCTGCCCTTTTTTATATATACTTTAATAAAAGGAAATGTATTCCTTCTTTTTATAAGAAAAGGCACCCATTTTCCTTTCTAAACTTTTGAAAGTCCCCAACGCTTAAAAAATGATAATTTACACCAAGGTAAGTAACCCGGTGTAGTGTCGCTTCAGTTCCGTTAAATTTCTAATGAAATTTAGTTAAAGCGGAATGGCAACACCTTCTAGTCTCCGCGAAGAACGTAGTAAACAAACTTCGAGTTTTTGTCACGCGATGCTACGTGCATGTAAAATGTAAATAAATCTTATGAATAAGAATCTATAACATCGTAAGGAATAAAGTATTGGTTCCATTGAAGTCAGAGAAGTGTTATTTTTCTACATTTGCACACCAGACACCTCACTGGTGTATCCCGGCGTGATCGAATTCTACAATGGCTGACGAAGACGAAACCGAAATTAAAGCAACAACTGCATCTGTCGCCAAGGTAAGCGTTAAAGTTCCTCCTTTTTGGAAGCCAGATCCTAAAATATGGTTTATTCAACTAGAAGCACAATTTAGAAATGCAAAAATAAGTGCAGATCAAACAAAATATGATTATGTTATAAGTTCCATTGAACCCGATATTTTGTCACAGGTATCTGATATTTTGCTAAGTCCACCACAAGATAATAAATATGAGGCAATTAAAAATAGACTAATTTCATTATATGCTGATTCAGAGACTCAAAAAATCCAAAAATTTCTGAGTGAGTTAGAACTGGGTGACAAAAAGCCATCTCAATTGCTATGTGAAATGTGTAATTTGGCTGGCGATAAAGTAACAGATACTTTCCTAAAAACATTGTGGCTACAACGTTTACCCGTTAATATGCGTAGCATTATATCTGTTAGTAGTGAAGATTTGTCAAAAGTGGCTACAATGGCCGATAAGATTTGGGAATTAAACCCTGTTACTCCCCAAATAGCTGCTGCATCATCCATAACGGTAAAAACGGAAGTGATTGAAAGTTTACAAAAAAGGTTAGTGAACTTAGCTTACAAGTTTCTGCTTTAAACAAGCAAAGCCACAGTCGTCCCTATTGTCGTAATCGATCCAAATCCCGAGATAGGAGTTACAGTGGTAACAGATCTAGTGATATTTGTTACTATCATAAAAAATTCGGTGATAAGTCATTTAAGTGTAAACAACCCTGCAACTACTCATCAACATCACAGACAAATAGTCCGGAAAACCAGCTCCCCGTCTCTCATTGACGACGGAGGGACAAGGGGTGCAGCTGAGTCGTCTTTTCATCAGCGACAAAGAATCGGCTACCCAATTTTTAATAGATACTGGGGCAGAAATTTCTGTCATTCCTCCCTTGCCTGCAAATAAAAAAAACATCTCAAAATTAGAACTCTTTGCTGCAAATGGTTCGAAAATTAAAACATATGGCCAAAAATTACTCAAGCTTGATCTTGGACTCAGACGATCATTCACATGGCCTTTTGTAACTGCGGACGTAAACAAACCGATAATAGGCATGGATTTTCTTGCAAATTTTAACCTTTTGGTAGATTCTAAAAATCGCAAGTTGATTAATGGTACTACATTCTTAACAACCAATGGAATTCCTTGTTTTCAAAATAACAATAATAATATTCCGATTTTAAATGCCGTAAATGATCCATATAAACGTATCATTAACGATTTTCCGGATTTGTTAAAACTGAATGTAGTTAATAATAAAGTTAAAAATCATAACATCGAACATTATATCGAAACCAGAGGTCCACCAGTTTTCGTTAAAGCCAGGAGACTATCAGCTGAGAAACTCAAAGCGGCTAAAAAGGAGTTTGAATTTATGCTCCAAATGGGTTTATGCAGGCCATCCAAAAGTAACTGGTCGAGCCCACTACATCTCGCTATGAAGAAATCAGGTGATTGGAGACCTTGTGGAAACTATCGAGCGTTAAACAACGTTACGATTCCTGATAGATACCCTCTCCCATTTTTAAGAGATTGCAGTTCCATTTTAGCTGGAAAAAAAGTTTTCTCATCCATAGACCTCATTAGGGCGTACCAACAAATTCCAGTTCGCGAAGAAGATATACTGAAAACGGCCATTCTCACTCCCTTTGGCTTATTCGAGTTCCCCTTCATGACGTTCGGCCTACGAAATGCGGCCCAAACGTTCCAACGTTTCATGAACAGTGTGTTGAATGGACTAGAATTCGTGTTTTGCTATTTGGATGACATTCTAATAGCCTCTCCAGATGAAGAAACTCACCAAAAACATCTACGAGCAGTCCTTGAGAGACTAAACGAATATGGCCTGTGTATTAATGCGGCAAAGTGTAAATTTGGTCAAACAAAACTTGCATTCCTGCATTCCTGGGATACGAAGTGTCAGCTGAAGGACTTAACCCTTTGCGGCATGGTGGGCCAATATATGTCCCACCTAATTTATATTTATTTTCTCAGTTAGCAATTTCCATTAGAAATTTTCTAATCTTTTAAAAATAATCTATTTTAGTTATTATTTTTCTCATTAGATGTCACTACTATATCAGGGCTTCAGTTTTTAAGCAAAAAATATTCAAAATAGGATCACAAGAGTGATATCCATGTATCTCGCATTTTTCAATATTTTAAAACTTTTGGTATGCAATTTAGGATATGTATGATTCTTTTTAATATTCAAAGGTATTTTATTTTCTAAAATCTTAATTGGATTCAATATTTTATAACATTAATTTTGCAGTTGAAATAAGTGGGTTAAAATTTGTCCCACCACACACTAGAATTTCCGCTCAATAGATGGCAGCACTCACGATTATTTTTTCTTTTCTTTTTTGCCTCTATTTTTTTCGTGATTGCGCGCGCTTTTACATCCGTTGTATGCTCTGATGTGCTAAAATGTCTAGAAAAAAATTAACAACTCAGGAAGCTTTGGATCTTTTTGCTGAATTGCCATCCGATTGCGACTCAAATGCTTCAGATGTCAGTTCTGATTCAGATGAAATTGAAATCCAGGAGAGAATAACTGAGGTTGAAGTTAATGCTGAAGAAAAAAGGGAAGTAGCTATAATTTGTTTCGCTTTTTAAAGACACAGACCCATCCATGCATGTGGCACTGTTAATATGAATCGGAAGTATCTACTCACAAATTTATGTCAAGAGAATATATAGACTTTTCAGTTAGCGATGATTCAATTTATTGCATAAAATGGAAGGATAAAAGATCTGTTTCTATCCTGTCTTGCTTGGAAAAGGCAACTGAAATGAAAGAAATTAATAGAAAAGAACGAGATGGAAAGACAAAAAAAGTACTATGCCCAAACAGCACTATTTCATACAATAAGAACATGGGATATGTTGACTGATTGATCAACTGAAAGGACTACATGAAATAGACCGCAAAAGCAAGAAATGGTGGCACATGATTTTTTTTTTTTTTTTTTTTTTACATTTGTTCGTGAACCCGATCATGATGTAAACACAGTGAAAGATTTTCTTCTCTCAGTTATAGAAGGTCAGGCAAGAAAAAGCAGAAAAGAAAACTAAAATCCCCAGTTCAAATAAAAACTAAAAACCCGATCGTACAACCAGAAAAGAGACTAAAAAATATAAGTCACACGCCAAAGAGAACGAGCAGGAAAAGATGTGCATATTGCAGCACATTGAAAGAAGAACGACGAACATTTTGGATGTGTGAAACATGTGAAGTGCCTCTATGCTTACAAAAGAATGAAACATGTTTTTCAAAGTTTCATGAAAAATGACTTTTTTTCAGTTTTAATCATATATAAATGTTTGTGAATGAAGTGCCAATTTCAATATTTTATTTAGTATCATATGTATGTGTATCAAATTTTAATCTTAAAATAATATTCAAGAAAATATTTTCTTTTGTTCCTAAAATTTAAAAATATTAAATATATATATATGCAAAATGTGCATATGCAAAATTTTACAAGTCATGCATATATGCAATATGTACAAAATGCATTTTAGTGTGTTTATTATGAATGTTTTAGAATGCATGCTTTATTTTGTTTATTCATTCCACATATGATTTTTTTTCCTGCTATACACCAATATGCTATAAGACATGTGCTAGTTGCATGGTGGGACAAACGGTATCCCACCTTCCCCCGTAAAAAATAAAAGCGCAGAATTTTTTCAAGCCTTAAAGACACTTAAGTAAGTCCATCTGACTTATTCTAAGGCATTTTTTTAAAGATTAAAATATATTTTAAATATGCGTGTCGCAAAGGGTTAAACCTCTCTCAACAAAAGTTGGTGCCATCAAAAATTTCCCAGAACCAAAGTCATTTACTAGTTTGAGACGATTTTTAGGTATGGTGATTTTTTATCACAGATTCATACCAAATTGTGCGAAATTGCAACAACCTTTAACAACATTGCTCAGTGGTATTAAAAAGAACTGCAGAAAAGAAATAACCTGGACGGCAGAAACAAAAAACGCCTTCCAGATCTTAAAAGATGCACTTATTCATGACACAAACTTAACTCACCCATCCGAAAAGGCTGAAATATCGCTAACAACTGATGCTTCCGATACTGCCATTGGAGCCGTTTTACATCAGATTGTGAATAATGCAAAACAACCCTTAAGTTTCTCTTCCCGAAGTTTGACATCAGCACAACAAAAATATAGTGCCTACGACAGAGAACTCTTAGCCATCTATACAGCAGTAAAACATTTCAAATACATCTTAGAAGGGCGAACGTTTGCAATATACACGGATCACAAACCACTAACATTTGCCTTCCAACAAAATTTGGAAAAAGCTTCGCCACGACAAGCTAGACAACTATCATATATAGGCCAGTTCTCAACCGATATCCGATTCATACAAGGGCATGAAAATACCGTCGCTGACGCTCTCTCTCTCGCATAGACACCATTTCTGTACCATCTGCAATAGACTTACAAACTATAGTAGACTGTCAAGAAGATGACGACTTGGAGACACTAAAAAAACAACCCAAACTTAAAAATCCTACATATCCCTATACCGGACAGCGACAAGAAAATTTACTGTGATACTTCTACAAATTATAATCGACCATACATCCCTGCAAAGTTTCGGCAGAAAATATTTTCTTCAATCCATAATTTATCTCATCCTGGAATACGATCCACGATAAAATTGATAACACGACGTTTCATATGGCCCAATATGAATAAAGACTGCCAACTATGGACTAGAGCATGTTTATCTTGCCAAAGATCTAAAGTTCACAGACATACACATTCATCTTTGGGAGAATTCAAAGTACCTCCACACAGATTCCAGCATTTAAACATAGATCTGGTGGGTCCGCTACCTCCTTCCAAAGGATTAAAATATCTTCTAACCATCATCGATCGTTATACACGATGGATCGAAGCGGTACCGTTAGAAGCTCAATCAGCAGAATCTATTGCTAAAGCTTTGATTTATACTTGGTTTTCACGCTTTGGAATTCAGAATCGCATAACATCTGACCAAGGTCGGCAATTTGATAGCCAACTTTTTCAAGCTTTAGGAAAATATCTTGGTTTCCATACAAACACTACAACTACGTACCATCCACATGCAAATGGCCTGATTCAAAGACAACACCGAACTTTAAAAGCAAGTCTCAAATGTCATCTACTCGAATCAAAATCATGGCTGGAAGCATTGCCTTTCGTTCTTTTAGGCATAAGATCTGCCATCAAGGAAGACCTAGGTTACTCATCCGCAGAACTTGTATACGGAACCCCTTTAGCATTACCTGGTGAATTCTTTTCAACAGTACCTCATATGAAACAGTCTGAATTTTCTCAAAACCTTCAGAAAATAATAAGAGCTATGAAGCCAAGTTCTACCACCACCCATGGAAATAGAACAGTCTTTGTTTCTAAACATCTTTCCAACTGTTTTCACGTATTCCTATACAACAACATTAATAATTCGTCGCTACAGCCTGTCTATCTTGGACCGTATCTTGTAAGAGCAAGAAAGGATAAGTACTTCGATATTGAAATCCAAGGAAAAGTTAAAAGAGTTTCAATAGACAGACTAAAGCCATGTTTCCTAGTGCAAGATTATGATATTCCTTTCCAAAACTCCCATTCCAAGAAAGCGGAACTTGGGGAAACACCTGCACTCAAGAACACTGAAGAAAATTCAGAAACTCATCATGAAACCAAGACTACTAGAACCGGCAGACATGTCAAGTTCTCCAGTCACTTTAAAGATTATGTTCCATAATCGCTGTCACTAGGAAGGGGTGTGTAGTGTCGCTTCAGTTCCGTTAAGTTTCTAATGAAATTTAGTTAAAGCGGAATGGCAACACCTTCTAGTCTCCGCGAAGAACGAAGTAAACAAACTTCGAGTTTTTGTCACGCGATGCTACGTGCATGTAAAATATAAATAAATCTTATGAATAAGAATCTATAACATCGTAAGGAATAAAATATTGGTTCCATAGAAGTCAGAGAAGTGTTATTTTTCTACATTTGTACACCAGACACTTCACCCGGCTTTTAAAAAAAGGATTCACTACAACACTTAGGTAGTTCGCGTACGTAGAATCGGTTCTTTTCGATTGGGTTCAAATGGCGGATCTGACAACTCAATGCGTATGCGGGGTTAATGTTGGTGCGAATAGCTTAAGCGGCTAATCGCACCGCTGGTGCGAATAGCATCGGCCCGTTACTAGTTGGGGTGCAGCGCATTAAAGTACGGGCGGCCGGACTCTGGCGACACCAGGTCTAAATATTTCAACCCCCTGATTGCTCAATTTGTAAACCCAAATCGCTTCAAATTTTTTTTTCATATTTTAAATCTATATATATTGGAGAATTGAAAAATGAACTTTTCTTTCTAGAAAATTTTTTATATAGATTTTTATCATGAGAAACTAAAGTTGCCAGAAAACCAATTTCAGATGTTATCACCAAAAAACTATTTTAAAATAAATTTCAGTCGAATTATAGTTAATTTCTATTTAGTGCATAATATAAAAGAGCAAAATGTATAAAATTTAAGAAAATATAATGCACTGAGGGAAAACTACCTTAGAAATGCAGTTTAGTATGATAGAGTTCAAAACATGTTTTCCAATTTCACAGTCTTTGCACCAGATTCAATAAATCTAATTAATGATCAATCTAATTATTAATTTAATTAATATAATTCAATAATTTAATTGAATAATCAAGCTAATCGCTGAATGTTTTCTAGCAGTCATTTTTGTAAGAAAAAAGCGGCAAAAAGTGAAGTTTAAGGGGTAATAAATACCACGTGCCTTCAAAATGCCGCAATTTAGTGGACAACACACGATATCTGTTGGCCAAAAAGTAAACTAAACGTCTGTAGTAACTAATTCCGGTTACTATCAGAGAGCATTAGTTCCAGAGGTAAGTGATCATTCCGTCTCCTTATTAATACACACATTTTATTTACAATATAATACAATTGCTACAAGAATTATTGTTAGGCAAACGCCTTCATCCTTATTAGGCTTAACACCTTCGATCTTCCACCAAAACTAAAAGCAAGTAATAGAATATCAACAGAGATGTTCGGAGCGCCACCTAACGGCGAAAACTATCAATTTATAACATCCTGCCCCCCATGAACTGCAAGTTCATCAATTAAATCTAACTAAATCAATATTATGCAATACTTAATTATTAATTGCAATAAAAATTAATTATCAATACTACAATCAATAAAAATGTAATGAAAATACTAGAATAATAGATAACAAACAATAATAATTCTAATAATAATGAGAATATAAAATTCTAAATGAAATATTAAAGTTCAAAATGTATTATTTTTTCAGCATATAGTCTATTCTGAAAGTTCCAATGGATACAAAAGTTGTATTGATCGTTTCACTGACCCAGATTTAAATTTTACACTGCACACGTACATAATAAAATACAGTGCTTTTCTTTGTTTCCCTTGTAAACAACGGGCCAGCAAAGTCAATGACAATCACATCGAATGGAGGAGATTCTTGAACACGATCTGCTGGAAGCGGAGCTATGACTTGCACTCCAGGGCGAACCTTATATCGCCTGCATATTAAACATTTATTGAGCACAGATTTAACGTTATGCCTTCGTCTGAGAATCCAAAATTTGCTCCGTAGTTCAGCCAGTGCCAGTTCTATTCCTGAACGTAGTACCTTATTGTGCGCATCCATAATTAAGTGTTCTGCATACGTGTTTCCTCCAGAAATTAACCATGGGTGTTTTTCTTTCATTTCAGATTTTGAAAATTGTAGTCTTCCCTTTATGCATATCAGTTTGTTTCCATCTAATTTTGGATCGAACTCAATAAGTTTCGATACCTTTGCTATTGTCTGATCATTAAGTAGTTGATTTCTTTCTTCTTCAAAATACTTTGTTTGGATAGTTTTTACCCAATAAATTTCTGCTTCTGATAGTTCTAAAGCTGCTAGGGGACCTTCTTTCTTCTCACCAAATTTTCTCGCATTATGTATAAAGAGCTTTATCCAAGCTGCAAGTCGATACAATCTTGACAATTTGCTGTATTTTTCTATATCGAGAACTGGTTCTTGTATTGATGCGACATTACATGCAAACTGCACTGTACTTTTCTTTTCAGTATTCAAGTCTTCAGAATTAACTTCACTTAAATTGCTTCGAGGCCATAAACAATCTGGTAGCATTAAACATGGAGGACCTTGCCACCACTTAACTTCTTTCATTAAATTTGAAACACTTTTTCCTTTCGTGAGTATATCGGCTGGGTTATCCGATCCCTTACAATGATTCCAGTTTTGAGGATCGGTGTAGTTATTTAATTCAGCTATCTTATTGGATACAAATGGTTTCCAATCCTTCACCGTTCCTTTTATCCAATGCAATGTAATGGAAGAGTCTGGCCAAAGTAAAATATTGCTCACTTTGAATACATCTTTCAGATAATCGGCAATTCTGGCTGCAATCACTGCTAATTCTAATCTCGGTAGTGTCAGTTTCTTTAGAGGAGAAACTCTGGTTTTAGGCGTCACAAAACTAGTGCTGATGTTCTCTCCATCTTGAAATCTGAGATATGCTACAGCATTGTAAGCTCTAGGGCTGGCATCGTCAAAATATGTGTAACTGCAGTATATCTGCAATTATCACCACATTAGTCGGAAAGTATTTCCATGCAACTGAAAATTCCTTCAGGAGTTCTACTTCAGAGCACCAGTTCTTCCAGGTTTCCTTTAATTCTTGAGGTAATTCTTCATCCCAATGAATTCCTCGTTCCCATAATTCTTGGAAAATTATTTTGAGCCTGATAGTGAAGGGGAAAGCAAACCCACTGGGTCAAATATTCTTCCCGCACCTCTTATTATTGTACGTTTAGTAACATCAGAATTCAAAACAAAATTTAATAGGTTTTGACGTCAAATTTAAAAACGTCTTTTTGAGTATCCCATAGCATTCCCAATACCTTTGATGAAATATCTGTATCGTCTGATGTTAATAGTTTCAAATCCATAATCACACCACAGGTTTTCAAGGTCTACAGAATTACTTTTCCATTTCCGAAGTTTCATTCCTGCTTCTTTGATTAAGTAGTCTGCTTCTTTAAGTAAATTAATTCTTAAATTCTTCTTTAAATAAATTAATTTCTTTAAATAAATTAATTCTTTTTTTTTTTTTTTTTGATTAAGTAGTCTGCTTCTTTAAATCTTCTGGAAGCTTGTTCTTCATTCGGAGCTCTTATAACAAATCGTTGACGTACATCGATTCATTTAACATCAAACAAGTATCTGGATACATAGTGGAATACTGCTTCAAGTGGAATTTAATTACAGCAGCTAAAAGAAATGGACTGGAAGTAATACAAACAGGACTCTAGTCGTAGAATTTTTGGTTCGATATCAGATGCATTATATGATGAATCATCTATCCACAGAAATCGTACAACATTACGATTAGTCTCTATTAAACTAATTTGCAGAAATGCCTTCTCAATATCAGCAATAAATGCGATTCGGTTAATTCGAAATTTAAGTATAAGTTTTAAGAGATCTGGGTTTAAGTTTGATCCAGGATGTAACAATTCGTTTAGCGAAGGAGCTTGAGGAGGACGCGATGAAGCATCAAAAATAATCTTCAACTTCGTTGTATTCTTATCCTTTCGAATTATTCGATGTGGTAAATAATATATCGGATTCTGACCTGTATCATTTTGTTCAGTTACTGATTCTATGATTCCCAACTTACAGTATTCTTCTATCACAGATTTATAGTCAGCATACAAGAATGGATCCTTATAAAATATTCGAACCAAAGAAATAAGTCTTTTCTTAGCATTATCGTAATTGTTTTCCAAATTATCAAAGTTATGTTTCCAAGGAAGTTGTACTTCATAACGGCCTTCTTTAAAAGTCAAACTTTATTCGAAACTTCGAAGAGCTTCTTCATCCGAAGTGGACACTTTTAAGTCATTATGGATACCTAGGAATTCTAATTCCCAAAATGCTTTTAACTGAGACGACGTTAACTGATCCTCATCCAAATCCTTCATAAGAACAGCGTTTAAAACTCCAACGGATGATGGTTTTATGTTTAAAGAGGAATGTGTAACTGGACCTTGAATTTATCATCCCATCAATGTATCTATTAACATCACCGATGAACTTAAACTTTTGTTTTACCAGAAACTATTTCCCAAAAATAGTCTGATCCAATTAGAATGTCAATTTTATGATGATTACTTTCACCATCTTCATAATCAGATAATTTAATATTTAACGATTGGATCTGGTCATACAGTTCTTGGCTAGGAATTTCTATTAAAACATTACAAATTTCTGGGGATTCTAATGCTTCAATAGTCAAATGTTTTTTTTTTTTTTTTTTTTTTTTTTTTTTTTTTTTTTTTTTCGTTTTCGATATTACATAACTGGAATTTAACCCTACATTTTGTAGTGTTCACTGCCGCATAGTTACCAAAAGTGTCTAAATTTATTTTTTCTTTACCTACGACTGGCGAATTTAATTTCTTCGATAAATTTTCATGAATAAATGTTCGTTGACTTCCTGAATCAAGTAAACAACGAACTTTCGTTTTCAATCCTGTGCCACGAACAATGGCTCGAAATGTCTGTAGAAAAACAATTTGTTTGCCATTTGTAATTTCTTTCTTTTCTGGCATTACTGACGTCAATACTGTTTCAGAGTTATTAATAGAATTAACCTGTTCACATAAAGAATCATTTACCACTGGATAGGCCTTTTCACATAACCCCTTTCTGTGTTGTTGCCTTTTATGACATACATTACATTTAACCTTAACTCTACATAATTTTTTAGTATGGAACTTCTTATAACAAAAGAAACATCTGCCATTTCGTATCAGAATATCCTTCTTTTGTGCTATGTTAAATTTATTACAATCGTCTGATAAATGATCTGTTACCTTATCACAAAAAAACGTAATTATCAACAAATGTGTTTAATGCTGCAGCTGTTGACTGTTTTCTTAGATTTTTATTTTTATTTTAGTATGATACGAACTTTTCTTTATTTTGCTTATTTGCGTGAACATATTTATTTGTATTTTTTGAATAAATATTATCGCTATCCATTGATTTAGTTAAAAGAAATATACGTTCTCTAGATTCGATTTCTTTTTTTAAAAAGTTTAATAAATCCGTTATTTTACTCGTATTTTCTTCGAAATGCAGTCGGTTAAGTTCTAAAGCTATATCAGTTGGAAATGCTCTAATTAAAATGGGGAAAAGAAGTGCTCCATAAGAATTTGGCTCAATGCCAAGGATCACTAACGCTTGTATTTCGATGTTAACGTGGTCGCAAATTCTTATTAATGACGTTATGTCTTTCGAGTATTTACATGGCGTCAGATTGAGCATAAATTATGCTAGTGTTAGCATAAATTTAGGTATTTTGCATAATGAAACTCGAAAGGCATACGAAACGAACGTGCGCCAAGATATATATTGGAGAGAGAAAGTAAAGTTCGTGTGCAATGCAGTATATTTGACTTTCACCTTAGTTACGTAGAGTGTATCACGGCCAAAGGTCTAATTCAGTAGTACTTTGTCTTTTCAGGTACGGTGTCAAAGTATGTTTCTTTTTTCTTATTGCCTAAATAGGTAAGTCTGATGATATTTAGGACTGATGATGATTCAATGTAAGTTATTCTTCTCGATAATTCAGTGTTTTAATGTCTGTGAAGATTATTACTTTTTTTGTTATGCTTAAGTTAAACAAAAATCTCCTATTTTATTAAATAAAGATTTCGTAGTTAATTTTTTGACTTATGATTCTTTAATGAAAACTGTGCTTGAGGAAACTTACTCATTACGCCTTCAGTGCTAATGCACAATCCAACAAAAGATTATGAGACTGAATAGGGTAATTGCTTATGGAAATGCTTGAAATTCTAAAATTGAAATTTTGTAATGTTGTAAGATTCCAGGGGCATAAAGTGTTAAAACTCTTTGTTAAAAATACTAGTTACAAAGTTTATAAGAATAATTGTAACGAATAATTATGTGTATTCTAAAAGAATCAGTTTATGTAGAGAAATTAACAGATGAAAATTATTCAGTGTGGAAATTTAAAATAGAAGAACTTCTAATAAAAGAAGGTTTAGATGATGTTGTATTCGAAGAAAAACCGGAAACTGTTACTGATATTTGGTTAAAGAATGATCGTAAAGCTTAAGCTTTAATATGCCTAAACATTTCGGATTCGCAAATTATCCATGTTTTGCACAGTAAATCTGCAAAAGAAGTTTGGCAGAAGTTAAAATGTGTCCATGAACGTGTAAATTTAACAAACAAATTATTTCTTCTTAGAAAACTATATTCCATTAGATATAATGAAAGTTCTAAAATGCAGGAACATATCAAAGGAGTACTAGAATTGGCTGAAAAGCTGCGTAGTTTAGGTGAAGAAATTAAAGAAAATAACTTAATAGCAATATTACTATGTTCTTTACCAAATTCATACAACTCCTTAATACTTGCAATAGAAAGTAAATCGGAAGCTGAATTGTCGCTAGAATATAACAAAGTAATAGATGAGTATTGTAGACGTGTGGAAACTAAGAAAGTTCAAAAATACGATTCAGTTGCTTTAAAAAGTAAAAGCGAAAATAAATCAAAGTATGTTACGATATTGTACTTATTGTAAGAGAAATAACCATACGATAAATGACTGTTTTCATTTAAAACGCAACGCTAGAACTTCCCCGAAAACAGATGTAAATAACAGTAAAGTAAGAAGTTATTCTCAAAATTATAAAAGTAATGCATGCCAAATAGCAAACACGCAAAGTATAGAAAACATAACAAAACTTAAAGAAAATAAGTATCTTAAAAGTATTGAAACCGAAAATTCTCAAATTCAGTTTAATCAAGTTCTAAAAGTGGAAAATAAACATGAAAAAACGCAAACGCAAGACTGGGTTATCGACTCAGGAGCCTCAACTCATATGACGAGTGATAAGAATTTTTTCTATCAGTTAAATGACTCTAATAAGCAAATAGTAACTGTAGCCAATGGTGCTAAATTAAATTCTTATGGTATTGGTGAAGGTTATTTTAAAGTTCAAAACTTAAAGGGTCAGGTTACACAAATAAAATTAGAAAATGTATTATATGTACAGGTTTAGATATTAATTTACTTTCTGTTCAATCTGTTACGAATAAAGCAGAGTCGTAGCTAGGGTTTTCAGCGCCCAGGGACAACTGAAGATTTCGCACCCCCTACTGCTTGCCAAGGATGGAAAACGTTTAATTCTAAAATGTCCTAACATCAGTTTGGCGCCCCTTGGACTCTGCGCTCGGAGACAGATGCCCCCTTGCCCCCCCTCTAGCTACGCCCCTGGAATAAAGGTTGCATTGTTACATTTAATAGTAATAAGTGTTACATAAAGCGTAACAATATACTCGTAGCCGACGGCAACGCTCAGCAAGGTTTATATAAATTGACCGTAAACTCAATTGACGAGAAAGCATACTTAGCTAATGATGTTTGATGTTCTAATACGAACTGTATGCTAAAATGGCATCAAAGATTAGGCCACAGAAATATAGATATCATAAAAACACTTGAGAAAAAATGATTTGGCAGACGGCATTAAACTTGGCAAATGCACTCATAGTGTGGAATGTTCTACTTGTGTAAAAGCGAAACTAACTGAAAAGTCTTATCCCAAAACTAGTTTTAGATTTAAAAATCCACTGGATTTAGTGCACACAGATGTGTGTGGGCCAATTGAAGTCAACAGCTTAGGAGGGAAAAGATATTTCGTAACTTTCATTGATGACTATTCGCGTTATACTCAAATTTATTTTATTACTTCAAAAGATGAAGTATTCGACAAACTTAAACAGTATGTTGCATCGACAACAAATAAATTTAGAAAGAAAATAAAGGTTCTCAGATCCGACAACGGTACAGAATACTGTAACGAAACTACTGAAAATTATTTAAAAATACTTGGTATTTTTCATCAAACTTCGGTTCCTTTTTGTCCGGCACAGAACGGCGTGGCAGAAAGGAAAAATCGCTCTTTAATAGAAATGACAAAAGCTATGCTAATATATTCTAAATTACCGAAAGGATTCTGGGCTGAAGCGGCAGCTACTGCTGCATATCTTCAAAATAGGTTACCAACTAAAGCCACAGATAGAACACCATATGAATTGTGGAATAGTAGAAAACCAAACTTAAGTCACTTACGAGTATTTGGCTGTAAAGCATTTTATTATGTGAACAAACAAAAACGGCGTAAATTCGACAGCAAAGCTGAAAAAGGAATATTCGTAGGATACGATTTACGAAGTAAGGGATACAGGATTTATGTAGGTGGAAGGAAAATAATAGTAAGTAGAACTGTTAAATTTTCAGAAAACGCGTCTTTATCTGACAAACATGAAGAAAATAATGCTGAAGATTTAGAATTAATTCACTTCAATAACTCGCAAAAAGATGAAGAAAATAATGAAGAAACATCTCTTGGCGATGATTTTACAGAAGATTCAGAAAGTTCTGAAGAGTTAATTAAATGTGAAGAAAATGTAGAAAGAAGGGTTTCTAGCAGATCAACCAAAGGGGTCCCACCGGAAAGATTCTCTTATAAAGCGGAAGATGAAGAATCAATCTTACCTAAAAATAAAGATTCAGAAAGCTTTGAAGAAATTCTAAACTTACCAAAACGTGAACAAGAAGCTTGGATCAAGGCTATGCAAGAAGAAATACATTCTCTAAAAGAAAATGAAACCTATACACTTACAGAATTACCACCAGGAAAACATGCAGTAGGCAGCAAATGGGTGTTTAAGACAAAATATGATGAAACTGGTAAAAATATAAAATATAAAGCACGCTTAATACCCAAAGGATTTACTCAAAAATACGGCAGTGATTATGATGAAACGTTTTCACCAGTAGTGAAACTTACTACGATAAGAGTTTTCTTAGCATGGGCAGCGTATAATAATGCCAAGGTACATCAACTAGATGTTAAAACAGCTTTTTTGTATGGCAACTTAAATGAAGAAATATATATGGAACAACCAGAAGGATTCGTGGTTCCGGAAGAAAGACATAAAGTTTGTAAATTACAGAAGTCGATTTATGGTCTCAAACAAGCAGTTAGGTGCTGGAATGCAGAAATCGAAAATACATTGAAGAATCTTGGGTTCAGTCAAAGCAAAGCAGATCCGTGTCTTTTCACAAAAGGGGTTCGTGATAAAAGAATTAATTTAATAGTGTATGTTGATGACATCCTAATAAGTTCTACAGAAGAAGGACTAATTCTTCAAACAATTAATGATTTAAAGAAACGTTACCAAATAACGTATCTTGGTGAAGCTAAATATTTCTTAAGCATGGAAATAAATCGCAAGGAAGATGGAATTTATCTCTTATCACAGAAAAATAAAATAAATCAACTTGTCAAGCAATTTCAACTTGAAGAAGCGAAACCCGCTAGCTCACCAATGGAAACAAACTATTATAATCTAAACAAGGAAGAAAATCTCCTAACTTCAAATGATAAATTTCGCCAAGCTATTGGAAGTCTTTTGTATATATCGTCTATCACAAGACCAGATATCACAGCTTCAACTCACATACTCAGCAGAAGGTGTAATAATCCACGTCAAAAGGACTGAAATGCTGTTAAAAGAATCATTAGATACTTAAACACGACAAAGAATCTATCCTTACAAATTTCGTCGAGTGAAGAACCTAATATTACAGTTTATTCAGATGCTAATTGGGGACAAGATATTGAAGATAGAAAATCTACATTAGGAAGTGTTATTTTATTAAGGAAAAACTGTATTTCGTGGTTTTCAAGAAAGCAAACTTGTGTTTCTTTATCCTCAGTAGAAGCTGAATATGTTGCACTATCGCAAGCTACGCAAGAACTATTATGGCTATTAAAATTAACAGAAGATTTCAATCTACCCCAAACTCTACCGATAAAGGTATTTGAAGATAATCAGTCTACTATAAGACTTATAGAATCTGAAAAATTCAGTTCGCGCACAAAACATATTGATACAAAAGTTCATCATATACGCGACTTGCATAACAAAGGAATAGTAAAACTTGCTTATCTTTCAACAGAGCAAATGGTTGCTGATATTATGACTAAACCAATTCCTAAAGCTAAATTTCAGTTTTGCAGGAATGAATTGCAATTAATATGAGTTTCATTAGCAAAACAGGGGCAATGTTAGCATAAATTTAGGTATTTTGCATAATGAAACTCGAAAGGCATACGAAACGAACGTGCGCCAAGATATATATTGGGGAGAGAGAAAGTAAAGTTCGTGTGCAATGCAGTATATTTGACTTTCACCTTAGTTACGTAGAGTGTATCACGGCCAAAGGTCTAATTCAGTAGTACTTTGTCTTTTCAGGTACGGTGTCAAAGTATGTTTCTTTTTTTCTTATTGCCTAAATAAGTAAGCCTGATGATATTTAGGACTGATGATCATTCTATGTAAGTTATTCTTCTCGATAATTCAGTGTTTTAATGTCTGTGAAGATTATTACTTTTTTTGTTATGCTTAAGTTAAGCAAAAATCTCCTATTTTATTAAATAAAGATTTCGTAGTTAATTTTTTGACTTATGATTCTTTAATGAAAACTGTGCTTGAGGAAACTTACTCATTACGCCTTAAGTGCTAATGCACAATCCAACATCTAGACATACGAATGTCTATCTGTAATTCTTTTCTACCAAAGCGTGATTTTAATATCTCGATTGCCTTCTTATAATTTTCTGAAGTCAATGATAGACCTCCTATGGAAGTTTCGGCATTACCTGTTAAATATGTTTTTAAATAATTAAACTTTTCTACATCATTTAACGATTCGCTATCATGAACAGTAGTTTTAAATTGTGACCAGGAATTTGGCCATTTTGATATTTCGCCATCGAATTTTTCGATTACTAAAAGTGGAAGTTTAACATGAGTAGAATTCAAACCCGATGTTGTCGAGTTAGAATGCGTAGAATTATCCTCCACTTTATTTTCCCGTGTCTGTTTTAAATATCTATTTACGCGTGTTTTGTAACTTGAAAGTTCATCTTTGTAATTTTCAGTAGACGTTATGTCCATTTCTAAATGATTCGCGTCTGATATATCATCTTCTATTTATTTATTTAATTCTAACAAATCGAGTTCTTTCTCCGTTAACACTGAAAACAATTCTTCAATCAGTTCAGTATTCGGAGTAATAACATTTAGTTCTGTTTCTAACTTTTTAATAATTCTTGTTGTTGCGGTTCTTAGGGCTGTGCGCTTCTTTATATTTTTATCAAGCTTATTCATTATCACATGCAAAATTTTCACTTTACACATTTTCTCTTCTTCTTTCACCGGAATCCCGGGTTATCTAGCATCAGAAATGTGTAGTAACTAATTCCGGTTACTTATCAAAGAGCATTAGTTCCAGAGGTAAGTGATCATTCCGTCTTCTTATTAATAGACACATTTTATTTACAATATAATACAATTGCTACAAGCATTATTGTTAGGCAAACACCTTCATCGTTATTAGGCTTAACACCTTCGATCTTCCATCAAAACTAAAAGCAAGTAATAGAATATCAACAGAGACAAGACATTCGGAGCCCCACCTAACGGCGCAAACTATCAATTTATAACAACGTCTAATACTGTATATAATTTATTTTGATGGCTAAACGGGGGAAAAACGGGATGCGCTCCTCAATAAAGGAAGAAAAACACATGCCCGCGGAAATCGCGGGATGAGCAGATTTTGCTACATTTGAGTTGCATGTGGAAATCCCGGAATGAGCAGCCAGAGGTTTAAATTCATTGTAAGAACTTGTCATATGTAACTACTTTTTATACAATTTGTCATATGAAAGTACTTAGTGAGTATGTATTAAAAATTTTATTAATCATTGAGCATTTTATTTTTAATCTGGTGCCGGCAATTTTAGGTAAGTACGCGGGCAGCCGATAGCCTAGAGATAGCCCTAGGCCTATCATCTTATAATGAAAGCAGAAATGTGCTGTTTTAAAAACGCAGCTAAAAAAACTTTTGATCAGGAGTGTGAAGATTTGAAAACTATAAGTGTGCTTGAGCTAATTGAAAGCGTCGGCAAAGCTAAAGAAAAGAAAGAAAGATAGGACCAATTAAATAACAGTTTAAATCTAAATAGGAAGTTAACGTAAAGACAGGAAAGAAAAAAAGAAAAAATGAAAAAAAGGGAGCATAACTCTAAATGGGGAATAAAAGAATATATGTTTGCTTTTACCTTGAGATACATCAGCACAAAGAAACATAACATCAGACAAAAGTAGATATTCATATACTTTTCAGAACGCAGCAGCAGACAAAAGCAGATATCCATACACAATACGGAACCACATGAGCTAAACAAAAAATGAGAGAGAGATCCATACAGTTGGGTTCAAAGTTAACAATTTGTTGGAACGCACGGTGAAGCTTAAAGTCCTAACACCAGCATTACGAAATAAACAACTTTAAAAAATTATACGAAATGATCAAAAAATAAACTGCTGAAACATTTTTGCACGTAAGACGTCAACATTCATCAATCATACAGTAAAAAAAGAAAAAAAAAAGATCAAGTCAAGTTTTAGAAATGGTAGTGATTTCTACGAAGCAAACCTTCGCGATATCATTTATATTTTTTCCATTTGCATTTTTATTTATCGAATTTCTACCACTATGAATTCTTATTTTAATTTTGATTTGTTTAGATATCGTGTCAAATCTCTTATACACCTTTGCAATTATTAATATTGTTGAGGAATTGCTTTGCTTTGACTCCAATTTACTTTTAACTTTAAATGCTTTTTAATATTGTTGAGGAATTTCTTTGCTTTGACTCCAATTTACTTTTAACTTTAAATGCTTTAAGTTTCTTGTACTTTAACCCTGCTGCTATAGTGCAGGACGGGTACAAAAATTTTTTTTTAAATTTTAGCCTCATGTTAGGTTTCTTTATATATGTATATATACATAATTTATTTACTAAATAATATTGATTAATTGATTATATTATCTCCTAAGTTTAATTAAAGTAGAATTATCTTAAAAGAGTGAATCCATACTAGTAAGTTATATTTTGAAAGATGTTTTGAAGTAACTTCAAGTAAAATGTTAATAATACTTTAACGGGGACTGGAATTAAATCATCATGAAGAACAAAATTTCAATCGTAAAAGGAATAAATTAAAAATTAAGAAGAAGAATTAAATTAGCAAGAATTAAATTAAATGCATGTAATCACTGTCATTGATCGGAAATTAGTTGACTTTTCAAGGGGAACAAACCAACTCCCGTTCAATGAACAAAAATTAATAAATAAATACAAAGGTGTTTCGTCTTTACTCGAGCATTAATGCTAAGCCAAACCGGCAATTCAAGTCAGGTCAAATATTTTCGTGAATAGAAGGGATTATGAACCAATGCTGATATTCAAAAAACTTATTCCTGTGAAGCATTTTATCCAATTCAATTTTGAGTGAAAAGCAATTTCTGCAGTGAATTTCGAAAAAACTCGAGTAACCGTACCCCGACACCTCGTGTTTATGCATTTGAGTTCAATATTATTTGTAAAAATTAAACATTGGAAATTTCCATTATGAAATAGAATTCAAAGTATAAAGTTGAAATAAACATTAGAAGATTACAAAATATAAGATAAACAATGCAAACTTTGTAAAAACAAATCAAAAGTAATATAAAAATAAAAAATATAATTAGAAAAAATATAATTAGAAAAGTGAATGTACATGAAGATAAAAAGGCCAGAAAAAGTATTAATTAGCTTACGGTCTTTCTAGTGGGGAGTCGGCAAAGTGTTCTCTTCGCGTCTGACTCAGAAGTGTAGTGTTTCCGAAAAATTCTTAGCGGCAGCGGGGGCTTTGAATAATATCAGTCGGTAAGGCTTGGGTGAAGTAATTTATGGTAGTGGGTGGGACTCGGAATTCTTTAGGGATGTATTCTGTGGAGTTCTTATTTGAGTGAAATCGTCTGTTAAAATTTTTTTGAAAATAGTAATGAATGGAATTAATTAATTTCTGGCTAATTGTCGTGTCGGAACGATTAAGAATTTAAGAAAGTAAAAAAGGAATTTTCACTGTCAAAGAACTATTTGACAGACTAATTCATTCAAGAAAGCTACGACGAAATACAAATCATTAAAGACATGGTTCTCGATTTTAGTCTATTCAGACTTTCTAATAATCTAAATCAACGCAAAATTTATTTTAAAGTCAATTTTCTGCATCCGAAGTTTGACAATATTCATTTCTCAAGAATCATCAGCAATTGTAAAGTTTACTTCCTAGCTGTAGACACAATGCCAATGGTTGTATTTAAATATCAAAGGACCTTAAGCAACTTGCTCATTAACCACCATGAAGTAGATGAAACAGCAGAATGACATTGTAAAACACCAATTTACAGCAATTACATAGATTCTCATCACCAGCACATAAATACTGGCAACCTGAATATCATACAAAACCATCAACTAAAAATACTAATGAGTTATGGTACAAAATTAGTCAGAAAGATAACTAAAAATTACTGTTACAAGACTTTCGAAAACAACATCCGCGAATTTATAGTTAAAGCAAGCTATCAACTGAATTTACCCATAGATACCTTTTTAAAATGGAAAGATAAAATTCTCAAACGCATATCCATCGAAATCAGTCACCTTAAGTTTAAAAGTACATTGAATTGGTCGCAACTTACATCAGATATTAAAAAATTAAAACTACTTTTTACTATTACAAAAATAGATAAAGCAAATAATCACTTTAGCATTATATAAAAACAATTCTACGCAGAAATTATTCATAAAGAACTTCTCAACGCAACTTCTTATCAATTAGACAACCTTACAGAACCATCTATAATAAACAGAAATAAAACTTTTCATAAAAAACTCAATATTACTTTAAATACAAACTACAACAGATTTACTAACCTTTATGCAATTCCCAAATTCCATAAAACACCAGTAAAATTCAGATTTATTGCTAATGGAACTAATCATTACAAGAAAAATGTAGATTATTATTTTTCAATTCAACTTAAAAAAATCTGTAAATTTATTTTCAACGTTTGTAACACTAATCATAATTATTGCTGGATCATCCATAATAAAACTCCTGTCATTAATGCCATTCAAACAATTAACATCAAAAACATTAACTACTATGACTTTGAAAACTTATATACCTCACTTTCTCTAGAAGAAATCTAGACTAGTCTACTAGATCTGCCTAAACTCTTCCCTGATATGCTCACAATCATGACTCTTAACAAATGGAAAACCTACTTAAAATGCGCACTTTTTCATAACTACATCAGATTTCAAAATCAACTTATTAAACAAGTCAGAGGTCTGCCAATGGGCTTACATTCCAGCACCTTGATCTGTAATATCTTTTTATTTATCAAAGAATTTAACTTCCAAAAAAATCTACAACCACAAGAGTTAAATTACTACAAGCACACTTACAGATATATTGATGACCTTATTACAATTAATAATTTTAGTAAAATTGAACACTCCGAGATTTATCCAAATTGTCTTACACTTAATAAAACTAATAATTCAAAAATAGCATAAACTATCTAGATCTTCAGATCATTAACTGCAAAAAAATTGTACTTTTTGACAAAACAAGAAACTTCAATTTCAATACTAACAAATTAATTAATTGGAATTCCAACATATCCAAAAAAGTAATTAACAATACAATAATAAATCAAATACAACGAATTAAAATTATCTGCACAGATACAATAGATTTACAACGCGAAATTTTGCTCCTTATTAAAATTCTCAAAAATAATCTAATACTCATTCAATTTATTAACCATTGCCTTAAAAGAGCAGGCGTTAAATACTCACTTTAAATCATTTAACTGATAGGGATATGATAATTTGTTCCTAAACCTTAGAAGGCGGTATAAGTTGGATGACTATCAGTTGAAGGATTTGTATGCAGTGTAATTACTCAGTTGTATATATTGTAAAAAGCTAATTGTCTTCAGACTTATGCTGTTACTATGCTGTTACTGAAAAAATGGGCCTATTTCCTAATCTCTAGTCTGTCAAATAGCTCTTTGACAGTGAAAATTCCTTTTTTCCTCTCTTAAATTCTTAATCGTTTCGACACGACAATTAGCCAGAAATTAATTAATTTCCATTCACTAGTATTTTCAAAAAATTTTAACAGACGATTTCACTCAAATAAGAACTCCACAGAATACATCCCTAAACAATTCCGAGTCCCACCCACTACCATAAATTACTTCACCCAAGTCTTATCGACTGATATTATTCAAAGCCCCGCTGCCGCTAAGAATTTTTCGGAAACACTACACTTCTGAGTCAGACGCGAAGAGAACACTTTGCCGACTCCCCACTAGAAAGACCGTAAGCTAATTAATACTTTTTCTGGCCTTTTTATCTTCATGTACATTCACTTTTCTAATTATATTTTTTCTAATTATATTTTTTATTTTTATATTACTTTTGATTTGTTTTTACAAAGTTTGCATTGTTTATCTTATATTTTGTAATCTTCTAATGTTTATTTCAACTTTATACTTTGAATTCTATTTCATAATGGAAATTTCCAATGTTTAATTTTTACAAATAATATTGAACTCAAATGCATAAACACGAAGTGTCGGGGTACGGTTACTCGAGTTTTTTCGAAATTCACTGCAGAAATTGCTCTTTACTCAAAATTGAATTGGATAAAATGCTTCATAGGAATAAGTTCTTTGAATATCAGCATTGGTTCATAATCACTTCCATTCACAGAAATATTTGACCTGACTTGAATTGTCGGTTTGGCTTAGCCTTAGCTCGAGTAAAGACGAAACACCTTCGTATTTATTTATTAATTATTGTTCATTGAACGGGAGTTGGTATGTTCCCTTTGAAAAGTCAACTAATTTCCGATCAATGACAGTGATTACATTCATTTAATTTAACTCTTGCCTTTAATTTATTCCTTTTTCAATTGAAATTTTGTTCTTCATGATGATTTAATTCCAGTCCCCGTTAAAACATTATTAACATTTTACTTGCAAGTTACTTCAAAACATCTTTCAAAATACAACTTACTAGTATGGATTCACTCTTTTAAGATAATTGTAGTTTAATTAAACTTAGGAGATAACATAATCAATTAATCAATATTATTTAGTAAATAAATTATTTTTAACTTACTTTGCAGCAATTGCGCAAGTAGTAGTAACTTGTTTTCGCACTAAATGAATTTAAGATCATACAACATTATATATATACATATATATATATATATACTTAATTACTTAATTACTTTATTTTGAATTTATATATATATATATATATATATATATATAAATAAATTCAAAATAAAGTAATTAAAAGTAAATTAAAAAGCCCATGACTTACGCTAAAGCTGCATAGTAATAAACCAATAATTCATAATAATTTATATGTTACATTAATAATAGCCAGATTCTAAGAAAGAATTTTTTCATTCATTGTTTTGAATTTAATTTGTTTCAGGAGGAGGAACATCGAAATCAATTGAAATCGCTCTTCCAGAATGCTTTTAGAAAAACTGTTTTTTAATTATATATATATACGCTTTTACTCACATAAAAACTCCGCAACAAACGTCGCTCAAGAATTCCTTGTCCCTCCCATGTCCCATAAATTACTTCTCACAAGTTTCGCCGCCTGAAATAATTCAATGTATCCCCGCTGCAGATAACGGAATTTCGGACACACACCCTGAGTAAGACACCGAAGAGAACACTTTACCGACATCCCACTAGAAAAAACGTAAGTTAATTAATGCATTTTCTGGCCTTTTATATTTTCATGTACATTTCACATTTTTTTCTTATTATATATATATTAATTTTTGAATTTTTATTATTTGTTTTGTTTTTGCAAAGATAGCATTAGGTTTCTTAATTTTATAATGTTTATTTCAATTACTTTGAGTTTTATTTCATAATTCCAATTAAGATTACCACTGTTTAATTTTTGTACAAATAGTTTTGAATTAACATGCATAAAAGCGATGGTGTCGGGGGACATTTACTTAAGTAAATTATAAATTTTACTTTAGTTATAATTTACTTAAATTATAAATTTAAAATTATAAATTTTACTACATAAATTGCTTTTCACTCAAAATTTCTATTAGCGAAAATGCTTAATTCAGAATGATTTCTTTGGTACTCTGCTTGGGTTCTAAATCCCGTCACTTCACGGAACTATATGGCCTAACTTAATTTGCTAGTTTGGCATAACCATTCTTACTTGAGTAAAAGACGAAACACCTTCGTATTTATTAATTAGTGTTCATTGAACGGGAGTTGTTTGTTCCCCTTGAAAAGTCAACTAATTTCCGATCAATAGCGATAATTACTTGCTTTTAATTTAATTTCTTTTTCAAAGTTTGGAATTTTGTTATTCATGATTTAATTCAAATCCCCGTAAGACATTTTTAATAATTTACATTCAAGTTACTTTAAAACACAATTTTCGAAATTAAACTTCCTACATATGGGTTTACTCTTTTTTGATACTTCTATTAAATTTATATTAGGAGATATTATAATGAATATTTCTTTAGTAAATATATACGTATATATATATAGCGTACATATATACGCTAATTGTATTTATGGAAACTACTATTGACGACAACAACTACTATTCATGGCACTAAATTTTAAGCTTGTTCAATGAAATACAGCAACGCACATGAAAGCTAGTGAGAGTAGGGGTGCTTCTATGGGGAACTTTCTAAGGGAAAATGGCTTCTGCCTTAGTTACATCTAGTCAAAAATACGAAAATTCCCATGCAAACAGTTTGGTTCCCAGTATTCCGAGGAATTGAACTACCATACTCAGCAGCTCATGCTTTTCTTAAAAGCCCACCCGCGTCCGAGTTGTAAAGTCGCTAAAGACGGGTAGTTCAATTTGGGGTTCAAATCCCGGCAAACAGGCTTCCTTCAGGGAAGTTTCCTTTACAAAGTCCTTCATGAAGGCATCTTTTCTCTTAAGCAGATAGCTATCGGGTGCTTTCCCAAAAATCAAATATTTAGTCATTAATCCTAAACTAAGAAAGAAAATAGGCATTCCAATTCTCGCTGCGGTTTCTAATTTAGAAGTTGTATTATGCTAGTTACGAGAGTTTCTTCAATTTTTTCTGATAATACTTCAGGAAACATATCTGAATTACCGTAATTTCCGGAAGAAACGCTGCGGCGTTTACGTGTTTAAAACTTAAATTTTCAGCGGGTGCGGCGTTTCTACCCATGCTGCGTTTAGGTGCACTAAAAATAAAATATTTCCTATGATGGTCATTGCACATAGTTTGGATGGCCTTGTCATTGTGCATAGACTGGTGCTGTTCCCACACAAAAGACCACTCAGTTGCTTTTTGCGAACGTTATTTTGTTTACATTCTTTCCCTTGAACGGACCTACATGCCTTATTCACCCTAAACGAGATTTCAGAACAATAACATTCTTCCCCCTTTCAAATCAACATTCTCATTAGTTCGAATAGTCTCTCTCCTCAGCCATTCGATGAATCTTCCAGAACCCATCCTCTCCCCACCCCTGCCTTTTCTGCAATTTTTTTCAAAGGCGGACACGACTCCACCTGCCTCGCAATAACGAACTCTGACGTATTTCCCCTTCAGCATGAATGGATTTTTCTTGGCATTCTGCCATATACAGATCCCATCAGTTTGAGTACAAGTACTTGTTGGATAGTTTTTAAGACTAGCGTCTACATCCCAAAACGGCAGCCTATGAGAGAGGCGATTCTATTATTTTCATCGGGGAGTAGGGGAGTTAGAATGGTTTTCTGAGGAATGCAACGGCAGTGGACTATATGTTCGCTTACATTTGGAAGTTCAAAAAATTGCTAAGGTGGATTGCCTTAGTTTCTACGGTTACTTACTGGGAAATATTAGGCAGTTTTTCGGTTTGCTGATAGAGGGCAAATAGACAATTTACCTTTATAATCCGCGTTTATCTATTTAAACTTCAGAAGATTTAAGATGAAGAGAATATATTTAACACAACAGAACGCAAGCTTAAGACTTGTAAATCTTTTAAAAAACAATATATCGATAATTAAAAATATTATTTATAGTTCATTATTTAAAACTTAACTGGTATGTCATATATCAGGACTTAGGTTGAGTTTTTGCATCTATACGGCCCACGACGATGTCACGCGCAATTTAATCTATTGCGGCGTTTACGCTGATGCGGCCTTTCTTCCGGAAATTACGGTAGTCAATAAATTCAAGGATATTTCTCCAAAAATTTAATTAAAGTTTCTTTTGTGGTTAAATAATTTTTTATTATTATTCCAATTGAAGAAGCGCTAAAATTTATTGAAAACGCATTTTGAGATTTTCATTTCTGTTATAATGAAATAAAAAATTTAGTTTTTCTTTCTAAGGATTTTCTTAAAAAACAGATTTTGTTTTTCCAATCACTTATTACTGCCAAATCGACTAATTATATGTAGGATATTTTCAATCCACGTTTTGTTGATACTTACATGCGCTAAAGAAAGACAAAAATTTAAATAAATAAATAACTGCCTTTTCTATTTAGTTGTTTGCTATCTTGATTACCAAACTTTCGCTAATTTTTCAATGTTCCCTCTCTGTAAAGTAGATTTACCAAACATCTTTTGCTGTCAAAATTTGTTTCTATTATTGTAAAAAGATTCATCTGTAAAAAATAATCATTCATTTTTTATGTCATTCCGTTTTTTTCCTTTATTAGGTATAAAACTTTTGGATTCTCTCCAATTTCACTTTCAAAATTATTTTGTTTCCATTTATAAATCTCATGGTCGTTAAATACATTATTTCAGATTTTAAATTTTAGAATATTTATTATAAATTTTTCATCTGTGTAAAAAAACAGCGTTTTGAAATATTTTTTAAAACAAAATTAAATAAAGAGAGAGAGAAAAATAGCAGGTCTTCAATTAAAATCACATATTTTTCAAAAGGAAACCCAAATAATTCTGTATGAAGAACGTAATATATGACGTTAGAAATATTGTTGCGTGCATGCGGTTTCGTACATAGGGCCGGATACAGTTACAGTTACTCAGACATCCGGCAAAAATGTCACCAAATGATCGATAAGCTTAGCGACTTTTGGTGGTTTCTCGCCAAATTTGGAAATAAAAATTTAGTTGCCAAATCTATCGCCAGCTTGGTATTATGTCGGCAGTTTGGAGAGACAGCCACTTACCTCAATGCTAAGTGGACTTAACCATGTACCCCTATTTTTCTGGCGATGCTTCGCATTCTGGGGCTTTCATGTTGCATTACACAAGGGATACTACAATGTACAACGTAATTTCATAAAACTATTTACTTTGTAAGGGTTTATATTTATTTTGAATAACGAATTTAGTTTAAGTTATACTCTGTTTCTTATAAGCCTTCATTTCTCTAATTGCCAATGCCAGAATATTTACATTTCGTAGCGCGCGTGAAGTAATGCAAATTTTACCTTTAGGAGAAAAGGTTTAAATGCCGAGTCCTAGTAGGGAAGTCAGAGAGTGCGGGCAAACGCTTTATCTTTGTAGCGTTAGCTTCTGGTTCTGCTTTTATGGCTGGCTAACGTGGCATAACAGCTATTACTTTGCTGCCACTAGATTACGCAGTTCTAGATAATATGATCATCCGAGCCCCTTAGAAAGAAGTTGTACTACTTGCTAATATCTTCAACTTTTTAGTTTACTTCTTGTTATTTGAGTTACCGCCTGGGTAAGGCGTAGTTTGTTAGCGTCAAGTCGACGCATTGTGAATTTTACAGATTTATAATAAAGGGTTCTTTTTACCCTTCTCCTGTGGGGTTCCTACACGTACTTCAGCTGTCACATCAGAAGATAAACAAGTAGATATTACAACTTATATGCAAAATTTAAAAATTACGATGATGGTGCATATTTTTATAATAGCCAGTTATACATTAATACACATGAAATGTTGTATAAATACATCTGAAATTGAATCTACTAGTCACATGGTTAAAAACTAAAAGAGGGATTAGATTTATAAGAAATCTATTAGTTAAATGTTAGGCTTAAATTTTTAAGATTGATTAAGAAAAGTATTTATTAAATGTTAAAAAAAAACTTGCATAATAAGCTTAAAAAAGTGTAATATGAGTAACATCGATTCTTTTCGCTTAGTTAACATTTAGTTTAGCAGTTTCTTTTTGTTACAAATGTTTTCATTGGTCTTAAATCAATGTTAAATATTTCAAGTACTTACAGGCCAGTTAAATTAAAAACAACTTAAAATCTTGTTTTAATGAATAGCGAGTAATCTAAGAATTGATTAGTGTTAAACTGACAACCTAAATCAGGGCTTAATTTCTAAGATTAGAAGTGCCGGAGCCCTATGGAAGACCGTCAGCAAAGAGAAACAAGAGTAAATAAATATATAAAATGACTATTAAGCTCATTAATAATTTTAAAGTTAAATAGTTAATTATTATCAAATTAATTAACAGCTATTTAATTAATGTTTATAAATTGTTATTTAATCAATAATTATCAAATAATTAATTAATACTTATTAGATAATTAATTATTATTTATTGAAACCATTACAGATTGAAGTAATTAAATAAAATGTAAAGAGATAAATTAAAATTTAATAAACAATTTTTAATATAATTTTATTGTTAAAATAAAATTTTCGAGATAAAATTTCTACTGAAATTGTTATTCAGTTACATAAAAGAAGTGCCGCAGCCTTCTTATTCAGTGGTCCGGTGCGTTCCGGCTAGAATTATGATTTATCACAAAAACTAAGAAACACCGGGGCCGAGACCCGGTGGGGTCCGGCCAAATTTAAGCTCTGATCGTAGGAGGCGGAAGTCCATTTATCATCACGAAAATTATATATACTTAAAGTACAGCTGATGAAAATTCCAGGGCGAAACAGAATGAGCGCAAGAGTGGGTGGACACAAAAAAATGAGGGGAATCTTGGTGAGAGAGACCACGGCTCTCAGCTGATATAATTATAGCCATCAAGCAGATGTCTGTCAGGGGTAAAATGAGACCTAAATCTGACTCCTAAGGATGAATGTAAAGTTGCTGGTTACGCTTCCCCCCCATTAGTGGACACTGTGGGAAGAGGATGTACAGGACGTGCTTGAGCAGTTTATCCCGGAATTTCACTATTCTCAGTATTCAGTTTATTGTACTTGCTGTTCTTAACGCACATTTAAGAACACAAATTTCCCTTCTTGTGAGGATAACTAACTGTATGCATCGATAACAATACACTAAATACGATGGCATGGCGAGAAATTTACGCGTTCCTAAGCAAACTTCCCCAATTTTATTGCCCTTCTTAAAGGGACAGGTTGAGTGTGGGGACTTTACTTGAACGTCTCATTTCTCATGAGTATTTCTAGGCAAATAAGGTATTGCAAAGTCTGCTTATTGTTAAACTAGAACATTAGGAATTCTAAATTTTTTTCCCTTAAAATTGTGGTTCAGTTTTATAAAACGAAGTACCGGAGCTCGTCTTATTTAGGGCTCCTGTGCGCTTCGGCTAGAATTGTAATTTATCTTAAATTGAGAAGTACCGGAGCTCGGCTCCGTCGGACTCTGGCGCAATTTAAGCACTGACCTAAATCCATGATGTGGATGAATACAGTGAGGTATTATCATGTTCTCTTTTACATGATTTTCTTTGTCTGAAATTTTTTTTCTAGTTTCTTTTATTATAAGAATGGCACATATTGCACTCATAAATACGTCAATCTATTATTATACGCGTGTAATCTATTTTTAGTTTTATTGGTACAGGAGCTCTATCCCGCAGCAGAATATTTATTGTTAAGAGTTTTGAATAAATATATATATATATATATGTATATATAGTTATGTTGGAGACCCCTAAACCAAGGAGTCAGTTGTATTTATGTATTAATTAAATCAATGAAAATGTTAAAATACGTAAATATCAACAGCAAGCTTTAAATCACATACCCTCGAAACAAAAGCATGTGATCTGGTTGGCTTTAGTTTTGCTGCGTAAGTATTCAATTTGTTTCGTTAAAAATCTTTTTAATTTCTATATAAAGCTTGTAACCTTATAAAGCATGAGTGATTTTAGTTTCACAAACGGCGCTATGAAGAAGAAATTTTGTACTTTACATTATTATTTCATTTCTAAGTATTTTTACTTTATAATGAATACTCTAATGAGAAATCAGGGTAATCTGATCTACGTTTATGCGCCATTAATAATCTTTAAATGAGGTCAAAATTAAAAATAAGTAAATACGTTGAGAGAAACAGCTATACATATGATATACTTGTATAAACAGATGATTGTAGGAAATCCGGCAAATAAATATAGCCATTGAATTTGTTACACAAAGATATATTTATACTTTGGTAAAATAATCAGTTCATTATGATAATATCTCTAATTTCACTAAACTTGGAATATTTAACATGAGAGTATCTATGTTTCTGGAACCCTAATTAGTGTTTCCACTGAAATGTCATATAATTGGAGAAATTTAAATGCTTGCTAGAAAACGTTCTTACTCTCTCTTCACCAGCGGGTATCTGTTAATTAATTGCTTCTAAAACAAGAGTGCATTCTTCGGTTCTTTTCAGATTCGCATGTGGAATCGTACGATCGCATTTCCGGCTATCTGTTATATCTGTTATAGCCACTATTCAGTACTAAAATGCCTTTTTTTTTTTTAAATTTACGCAAACCCTCCTACAACATCTTTATGAATATTAGCCGTTATGCGTATTAAATACTAATACTAAACATCAAAACTAAAGAGCTTCGTTAAAAAGCTATAGTACATATCGAGCAATTCTTGGTTCTTGAGAGCGATGTCAACATAAATAGATACACTTCGTATGCGGAGTATTGCGTTATTTGGATTTGCTATGTCATTTCAGATTTGCAGAGATCTACTAAACATGATAAAAAAATAAAATCAGAACTGCAGAAGATCTCACTTTATTGCAAACAAGCTATACCATTCCCGGGATTAAAACTCTAGATCTTCCGATCGAAAGCCAGACATGATACCAATTACACCATTAAAATATGCAGTGGAGAAGGTAAAAATTTCTTATAAATTTACTGAAAAGATGAATTGTTCAGGAGGAAATGATCAGCAACAAACGGCCCATTTCAGCTAGATACCTATGACAACTTAATTCATATCGCTATTGAAAGAAAGTGGCTGTGGAATTATTTCAGCTACACTCTGTATTATACAATGTATTTACTTATCTACTATGGATTTTTATGTAGATACTTTCACTTGCATTTTACTAACTGGTGTTAATATAAGTCTTTCGTGCTAACACATTAACGAATTTTGACTTCTTTACAATGTTTTTTAAAGATAAATCTAGTATTTACACACATTTTATGACTCCTGATAAGCCTAATATTTTTGAAGTGTTTTGATAGTTATAGATTACATATTCTGTTTCGGTTATCTTTTTTTCACCTAAATTGCCCTGCGTCTCCTTAGAAGATCGCTTATGAACAAAACCGCGATAATCAAACCCGCGTAGTTGTCAACAGTATAAATGATTTCATTACATTACTTTTAAGAATTATCATATTAATTTGGATGAAAGATCTAACTTATATATAGTCTTGTAACAAACAAAACAAAACAAAAATAATAATAATTGTAAACCAACGTACAAATCATACCCATTCACTTTGTTTAAATGACTTGCCACCACTTACAGGGAGCGTACGAAAAGTCGCCCACACCCCACAGTAAGCAAGTACAGTTGACTGGTTTAATGTGCAAGCTACAAGACATGCAATACGTACTACTGATATTTATTACATTACATCGTATAAATGCAGCATCAAATCATGTCTTTATTACATGTGCCTCGAAACGACAGGCTCTGCTCAGTAATAACTCATGTGCTTGCTCTTTTTTACCACATTTAAGCCACCTACAGAGCACTTGTACTCTGATAATGTTAACGTTATTATAGCATTTCTTTTTTAGTTCTTCATTACATGCAGATTATTTGTACAGGTAGATTTAAGGTAGCTTATTGCTGTCTAAAGCCGTTGAAAGTTTTGCTCCCCTTTCCGTCTTAAAGGGGTAGATTTCTTTAATTTTATTCCAATTTCAGGCCGAACAGAAAATATCCCTTGATTTCATTAATTTATAACTTCGGTTCACAGTCTGTATTTTTACCCTCATTTTTATGAATAAAGGAAAAGAAAGTGAGTACTTTCAGCAGTGTGACCTTTTTTTTTTTTTTTCTTTCTATATATATATATATATATATATATATATAATTGTGTTTTATCTGGTTAGGATATGATTCCATAGTAAAGCAAGGTTTCTTAAACTGTGGGTAGCGACTCCGAAGGGGGTCGTTGGACCTGCAGCAGACCTGCTGTCGCCAAAAATATTAACAGTTTTGACATTTCTTTAACTTATTATGATAATTTTACAATTACCAAATATTTTTATACAATGTATCTGAAAATAGATAAAGATAAGACAAAACAGACAACGAAAAAAAACGAAAACGTTTCGACGCATTCTTTTTGTACTATAAACGTTCATTTTCCTTGCTTTGCACGTGATGCTGTCATTTCGTCTGTTACTTATTTAAAATTCTTACATTGTTCTATGTTTTAAAATTAGAAATTAAAGTTAATGACCTAAAACTGCAATAGTATATTACAGTACAAATGAAAAAATTGACAGTTTCACTCACGCGTGTGTCGGATTTGCGCAATACTTATGGGGTCCAACAAAATTTTTGTAAATATTATGGGGTCTTGGGGGTCGCGAAAAAATATTAGTGATAAAAAGGGGTCGTGACTGAAAAGAGTTTAAGAAACTCTGTGGTAAAGCATTACTGTATAAATATTTTGGTTTTAACGCCCAAAAGGGCGTTAGCCAGAATGTACTATTAGTCTCAAAACGGCATATCGCAGGATATTATTTTTTCTCTCAAACTAAATTTACATAAGACCATGTATTAGAAATATACGTATCTTATGGGATTTGCCTGCAGTCGATAAAATCTGCAGTAAGATTTCAGCAGGAATACGGTATTTTTCTTCAACATCATTAGAGGTTGCTTTGATTTTTCTCAAAACGATAGTCACAAAATTTCCACTAGAACTAAAGAAACGGAAATCTTGTGAGTAGTTTTAGTAATCATATGTTTTTGGATAAATACCTAAACTCTCCAAACTGTGCTAAGATGGTTGCACTAACACATAATACCCATTATTTATTTCTGTTACAAAACTTTTTTAAATGGCATTATAAATTCAATAAGCTACGAAAAGTGCCTTAAAATGATACTTATAAACTGGCACAATTTTTGTAACATTGTTTAATCTTTGCAAAATAATTATTATTTTCATTTTATTTGAGATAACTTCGGTCCACATTTTCCTGAATAATGTAAATTATATTATAATATGATTACTACCACCTATGTTAAAATGTTTATATTTGTGGAAGTGCTCACTAGTTAATATAAAATCATTAAATAAATACTATTTTAGTATTTTTATGCATCAGTGTACTCTACAGATTAAATTTAATTCAACAATTGATCAGTACCTACAGAATACTATGCAGTTTCTGCTGTGTTTTAGAAAGGAATTTAAAAAAATTAAATACTAACTACTTTGTTATTTTAATACGTTAAAGTAATTTAATACTTTGAATTCCTTATTAATATTTATTACATTGAAGTTAGTTATTAATGTTATAAAATGTCATAATATAGATTAATATCGAAGTTAATTAGTTACTCAATTTCTTAAATTTTTTAACATAGCTCAATAATTAATTTTTAAGGCTACATTTTTTAACATAGCTTAATAATTAATTTTAACGTAGCTTAAATCTTTTAACTTGTTGTTTGATTTTTTTTAAAGATTTTCTACCATAACTGAAAATTTTAAAATATATTCCGAAGGAAATTTTTCTATTTCTAAAATCCTGTACTGTGTGTTTTATACATTTATATATAGCACTCTTTAATCTGTTAGGAGTAGGAAAATTCATTTCTACTTTGCTACAAAGAAAATCGTAATATACTGCCTTTTTTTTTTTAAGCACAGAATTAATTTAAATAATGCATTGGGATAATATTTTATAAAGATTCTATTTATCTTACTGCTCCAGTTCTTTAAAACATTCATTGTTCTATGGCGTTCATCAAAACAGTTCCATATATCACTAGTAACGTCATTTTCTATCCAGTGTTCGACCATGTAATGATTAAAATGTTCTACTTTTCTTTCTAGGAAAATCATTACATCATATTTATTCATTCACCATCCGCAGTTTCTATTTCAAACTCTAAAGAAATATGAACTAGTGCAGAATACCTTTGAAAGTAAAATTTAACTAACATCTAAAGATGAATAAAACATTTTGGAAAAATTTCATTTCAATATTCTAAATACATTTTGAGAAATTAACGTAATCGCAATCAAAAGTAACGAAAAGCACAATTTCTCAAATGCATTTAAAGATTTTAATACAGCAAAACTTTTGTAGCCGCTTTAGACCTTTAAAACTAGCCGTATTTGTATGTTACCGTCTTTTACTTCATTCTTAACTTAATGACTTCTTTTAGCATTTTTCTGGATAACTTTGTTGCTTGTAGAGATTGGCGTTTCGATTTCTAAATTCGCTGTTTGTCTATTCCCATGTAGCTTTCAAGCTTAATGGGATTAATTTCTATTTCTATATAATTGAAAATAGGTAAAAGTCCTAAATATCTTGAATTAAATAATAATACAGCAATATGTGCACCTAAAAGCAATGTTTTCAGTTGGACAAAAATTTCTTCAAGTTAAATAGTCCTCGAAAGGTTATTAAAACACTCATTATTGTTTCGAGTCTTTCCATGTAGGCACTTTATCAGCAAAGTGTCACACAGTGGAAGATGTGTTGCTTTTACAGCTTTTATACTGTTTAATAATTAGAAAATAGTTGTTTAAACTTATTGTTTACATTTTTACGACCATTTAAATGCCAACTTCAGGCATCTAAAAATTCACTTCCGCTTTATTTTTTATACTATAACTTTGTGTCTAGTTATCGTAAAAACAAAAATAAAGCATTTTTGGAAACCTAAATGTATGGCCTGTAAAATGAATAAATAAAAACATTTTCGAAAATTTTCACCAAAACGACGAATTTAGGGTAGGCACATACCTTCTTTAACAGCACTAATGACAAGTAATTCAAAATCGACATAAAACGGTCAAAATGATTTTGTTGACCGTGATGGTATTTTTTATTAGTAAGAAAATAATGTCTTGTATGATTCTTTCCTTTTACCTGGAAGTAATGCATATACGAAAGATGTTTACATAATTTTTGAAATGATTTCGATAAAGAATTAATTTTTTGTTAATTTGTTGCAAATGTTTTGGAATAAAAACTTCTGGCAGCAGTTTCTTATTTAAAATTAAAATATCGTCAAATAAGTAGATAATAAAATAATATAATCAGATAATAAAAAAAATCAAAATTCAAAATTCAGGCTTCCAGGTGCTCCATATGCTGGTGGAGGACTACGTTATTCAAAACTTGATGGTTCTAGGTAGCGTTGTTTTTTCACAGTGCGAGGAACATACATACAATCATGCAGATTCTTCAGTATTTAATTTCTTTAAATATAATACACGGCGATAATATTTGTTGGCAACAAATTGAAAAGTGATTCAATGCTACTACTGATTCGACAAAGAGTGCTATTTCGAGACCAATAGCCCTTCTAGGCTAGCGCTCCTTTGAGGATCCTTTTCTAGGCTAAACTCTAAACATTTGAAGAATATAATCAAGGAACATTGCAAGAGAAAGCATACCAGTTTTTCTACAACAGAAATTATTTTACAAGTTTTTTTAGAACTATAATTTTCAATTCATCTGAAGGAAGTTCTTTCTCTATTTTCAAAAGGCTAATAAATGTCTAAGAAGTACGATGTCTGAAGAAATGCGAGGAGTATGACACTACTTTTATACATTTCAATAGAGTAAAGAAGTAAGTAATATCGATACCTGGTAAACAATTAGTAAATTTGTTTGAGGAAAAACTAAGAAAAATTTATTAAGTTTTTTAAATGATATATCTCAGTAATCACTAACTCTAACTTAAAAGTAGCTGGATTTTAGAATTTTAAATAGTTTACTTTTCTTTTCCATAAGATGTTTGATGCAATTTTCAATTTTATTTAATGCACCCTTAGTATTGTTGAAAATATAATATACAGTATTAAGGTGACCAGATTTTAACATTGGTAAAGCGGGACACCATTGACCGGAGGGTGATTAAACATTTGGTCTATACAGAGCAACACAAATTTTCATAGAACGAAAAATAGTATTGTAATATATTTTTTAAATTTCAACACAAGTACAATTTAAAAATATATTAAAAGAAATTATGCATAGTATTATTTTATTCTTTGGCATATTTCTCGTTTGAGTGGATTTTGTTTAGTAGATTGCTGTCGCAGTTTGAAAAGTCACAAAATTTTTCACAAGAATTTGTTAAATTATATTTCACACATAAAATGGCTTTCAAAGCCTCAACACTTAATTGTGATTTTTCTGATGTCCGCACTTTATTTACCGTAGAAAAAAAGCGCTCAGTCACAGCATTAGGTCTGAGGTATTCCACAGTTTATAGTGCATTATTGTATGGAACATGGTTTGTTTCAAAATGATGAAATATTTCTAACCATTTGTTTTCTATTGTGATTTTCGCTGATGTCCAACATTTAACCTTTTCCTTATCAATATATTTTTTAATAATGATGTCTAATTAAAAAGATCATTTTCAGAAATATTACTATATGGAAAATTTTGAGTAATACGAAATACGATCGAATGATTTTTGCACATTCCAATTAAGTTTTTGTTTCAATATATTCCCTAGTTTGTCGTGCATTCTTCCTAAAAATTGGGACTTTTTTAAAAAGACGCGGGACGAGGGACAAACTGTGAAAAAACGGGACTGTCCCGCCAAAAGTGGGACGTCTGGTCACCTTACAGTATTGAAAATAAAAAAAAATATGAATTCACTATTTTATTGAAATATTAAGTAAATACATATGTTAATTCTTTATTACATTTGATTCATAATTATTTTTTTAGCGTATACGTATATAAATAAATATTTTCTTAGAGGTCAAATTTTACTATTGCTCATTAAATCGAGTATAATTGCTATGATTCCATTTTTTTTGAAAATTCCAAATTTGGAATTTTATGAAAATAAATGGATCATGTAATAGCATCACATTAAATAACTGTTGTTCAAATATTTCTTTGTTACAACTAAATGCTAAATCTTTGAAAGAAATTTTACTTATCTCCAACAAATTCGGGACCGAAATAATTAGGGAATCATAATCCCGCTTTCATATGTGGCGCCATCTGCTAACATATTTGAATCATATTCAAAAACGTATTTGAATCATTTTTTTTAGCGGAAGAACTCTCCATTTTGAAATTTTGGCTCAAGGCAGTATTCAACGTTATGTCTAATTTTAACTATTTTTTTGTAAAAACTCTGTGCACTTGGAGGGACCGATAACTTTCTCTTTCAAAATATAAAGAATTTCCTAAACTATCGACATTAATTTAAATCTAAATCTTGAGTAAATGATTTGATATTTTATCCCAGGACTGGAAAGCTTCTATTTCTCTCTCTGTAACATTACTTATTACTAAACCCAGATTAGTTCAATAAGCATGCTTTTTTTAAATTCAATTTATATCTTATCTCCAATTTTGCCATTCATTCCACTGTATATATTTTACATTCTGTACATATTTGCATATTTCATTCTGTACATATTTTACATTCTGTGTCTACCTATTCTCGGGTAGCTCTTTTCGTTAAATGTATTTTAAAAAGTGCAATGTTGCTCAGCTTCTGCAAGAGCTCGTAAATTAAAGAACAGTTTTGAAGCTGAAATTCGGTTTGCAAGATACCGTTGCCATGGACCATAGCAAATCTGGCAATCGATCAACTCCGTTAAGTACAAAATGTGTTTATATTTAAAATTTATTTTTATTTGATCCTGATATTTCAGAAGATGTATTCATAATCGAGATATTAAAAAAAATATCAGCTAAATTTTGAAATTCAGTCACTAAATATTTACTACACAAACCGTAGTAATAATGATAATGCAAAGGAAAAATAATTCAGGTTTATATTAATTTCCATCTGAAATCTAAAGCTATGTACATGCAAGATATTTTGTTGTTACACTTTGTAATTCAAATATACTTATAAGTTAAATATTAAATTTCCAGACTGAGAGAGAAAAATTGTGCAAGTAATTTAATCTCTGAAGAATGCGATTACAGTATGAACATAACAACAGAAAAGTAGTCTTGAATAAACTATTGGTAACTATCAAATATTATTTTTTTAAAGGAAACTCTCATTCCAATAAGAATACGTAGTTGTATTATCATTGCAATATCTGCCAGTAATTGAGACTCAGTTACTTTGTAAAGCACCAGGTGCATATCTCAGAAATGAGTATTCACCGCAGTTCCTGTTGAGAATAATCACACGGACTCCCCGTTCTTGTTTTAATGTCCTGTATTTTAACCGTAACTGTTTTATACTTTTGCTTAGGTTGATCTGGCAACAGTTGAGTTGTTTTCCTGGCGTGATATGTAGAAACGTGCTGTGCCATGTGGGCGTGAAATTCCATCTTTTAATAAAGCCTCTACTTAATTATCATCGGCCTCTGATTCACTCTTTTTTTTAAATCTTTACAGCAGAGCGTGGTTCTGATATTGAACACACTAGAGGCGAAGCAGTTATATTTGTTTTGTGGAACTTATTTGTTTGGAACGGAATCGCGCGTTAAGTGAAATTTGAAATGGCAGCACGTGATGAGAACACAAAGTATTGTGTTGAGCCGTTTAACGGTAAAAACTTTTCTCTGTTTAAGCGCCGTGTAGAAGCTGTGTTTGCGGCCAAAGAACTTGATAAATATTTAGACGTTGAAGCGGATGAAACGAAAGTTGCTGAAATCAAAGATGCAAAAAAGGCTTACGCATTGCTGTTAACCCTTCTAGATGATGCCATATTGGCGACCATGTCGAGTGAATCTTCTGCATGTGAAATTTGGAGCAGTTTAAAGAATAAATACCATAAGGTGAGTGCAGTTAGTCAAATATTAGTACGAAAGAAATTATCGACACTGAAGAAACGCCGAGATTGCAGTATGCAGTCACATATTAACGAACTGTTGGCTATCGTAAATGAACTGCGGCTTTCGGGTGCTGAAGTCAAAGATATGGATGTGATTATTTATTTGTTGATGTCTCTACCTTCTGAGTACGACATTATTAAATCGACGATTGAGAACCAGCCAAATGAAATGCTTACGCTGGACTTTGTTATGCAAAGGCTCTTGAATGCTGAAGAATTGCAAGGTGAGAGAAATTCTTACGATTCTCGTATTTCTGGCTCAAGTAATAACGTAGCTTTAGCGCTGATAAGCGTGATATCATCTGCCACAAATGTAAAAGTAAAGGTCATATTGCCAGGCTTTGCAAGAAAAAATTAGTTTTTTTTGGATGTGGACGCCCAGGGCATTACAGGAAGGATTGCAGATTTAAGCATAAATCAGATTATAGAGAATCGGCTGCAGTAACATTCGTGGTTGGTGAGCCTGTTGGAAATTTCATTCTGGATTCTGGAGCATCTACACACATGTGTAATAAAGGTGAGTGGTTTGAAGAAATTAAACCTTTTTCTGGAACTGTTGCATGTGCTTCGAAAAATGATGTTTTAAAGGTAGAAGGTATTGGTACAGTACCTGGAACATTAAATGGAAGAGAAATATTATTTAAAGATGTGTTATATGTGCCTGAGTTGAACGGTCAATTAATATCTGTGAAGAATATTCAAAACGCAGGTTACAGTGTAATTTTTAAGAATGATGTAGCTGTTATTGAAAAGAGGAATGAAAAAATTTGAGTTTGCTAAACTCAATGAGAAAGGACAGTATGTGAGTCAGTTTGAACCAGTTAAAGCTTCAACATACATTGCAAATCATAGTGCAGAATTATGGCACAGGCGCATGGGGCACTCATCTGATAAAATATTAAAAGAAATGGGTTTGCCAGTATCTGAGTCACCTTCAAGCTTTTGTGAAGAGTGCATATTAGCAAAACATTCCAACACTCCTATGAACAAAGGTCCTAGAAGCAGAGAGCATATGCCGATGAGAATGGTACACACTGACATATGTGGTCCCATTGATCCACCCACTAGGGAAGGTGAAAAGTATTTTGCTACAATCATAGACGATTTTTCTAGATTTACTGAAGTGCATCTCTTAAAGCACAAAAGTGACATAAATGAAGTGTTTAAATTGTTCCTAAAGCAGAATTCTGATGTCTACAAAATTCGGTATGATAATGCCAAGGAATACGTGTCTGGTGAACTAGCTCGTTATTGCAAGAAAAATGGTGTTATGATAGATCCTGCTTCTCCATATTCACCTCCTTTAAATGGTGTGGCTGAGAGAGCCAACAGATATCTTTTAGAGAAGGCCCGTGCTCTCATATGTGAAGCAAAGCTTTCTAAATCCTTCTGGGGCTATGCTGTACAGACAGCTGCATATCTTAAGAATAGAATTCCAAATCAGACTGTTGAAAATGTACCTTATAAGCTTAAATATGGGAAGCCGCCTGATTTGAATATTATTAAGGTGTTTGGATCTGATGCATACATGAGAGTTCCTGATAACTTAAGAAAGAAATTGGATCCAAAATAAAAAAAGATGATTTTTATTGGATACTCTACCATGGGTTATCGTTTACTGGATCCAGTCACAAATCATGTTGTGGTTTCTCGAAATGTATTGTTCAATGAAGAGAAAAAGAAATGTATCTCAGTTCAAGATGATTTTTCCATAGAAAGTAAAGATCCTGCTAAAGATGAAGTAACATGTGATTCAAGTGATGTAGAATCCAGAAATCTTGAAGAAAGTCATGAAGAAATTACTAGGCAAAGAAGAAATATAAAATTACCTGTAAAGTTGAATGATTACTTTGTGTATGAAGCTAATGTGGCAACTGTTGATACAGTAACATATGAGGATATAACATCATTGCCAACAGAAGAGCAAGTCCTATGGAGGAAAGCCATGGATGAGGAAATAGCTTCTCTTAATAAAAATAAAGTGTGGGAGTTAGTCAACTTGCCAAAGGATGAAAAGCCAATATCCTGTAAATGGGTGTTGCGCATCAAACGAAACAATGTTTACAAAGCTAGATTGGTTGCTCGTGGCTTTGAACAGAAGCCAGGTATTGATTACTTTGAGACCTATGCTCCTGTAATTAGTACATCATCACTTCGACTTGTGCTGGCTATCATTGTTCAAAATAATCTTGAAATCTATGCATTAGATGTAAAGACTGCATTTCTAAATGGTGATCTCCAAGAAACAATCTACATGGAACAACCAATGGGCTACAGTGACAACAGTGGTCGTGTGTGCAAGCTTCTTAAGAGTCTTTATGGACTTAAGCAAGCACCGAGGCAGTGGTTCAAGAGATTTACTGATTTTATAATTCTGTTAAACTTCCAACAACTTAACTGTGAAGCATGTACTTTTGTAAGAAGAACTAAACAGAGTGAAATATTTATTGTGCTGTATGTGGATGACTTGCTAATTGCTGGTTCTAATGATTCAGAGGTAAAAATTGTGATTGAATTACTTAGAAATGAATTTGAAATGTCCAAGGCTGAAGTTTCAAATGAATTTCTTGGAATAAGTTTTGAATATTCACAGAACAAACTTACTTTAGGCCAAAAATCTTATGTTGAAAAATTGTTAAATAGATTTAGAATGTTAGATTGTAAGCCATCTTAGTGCCTAAGTCAACTTCATCAAATTTTGTGAATGGTGAAAGATTTCATGGCCCTTATCGTGAACTTGTAGGTGCTTTGCTGTATCTGTCTATGACAACTCGTCCTGATATTCTGTTTTCTGTGAACTGTCTGAGTCAGATACAAGAACAACCCACTAACTGTGCTTGGGCTGGTCTGAAGCAAATTCTTCGATATGTAAAAGGGACATCTGAATTGAAATTATTATTTTGTAAATGTAATAATAGTGTTGATATTATGTTAAATGTTTATGTTGATGCTGATTGGGGATCAGATACAAATGATAGAAAATCTATTTCAGGGTATATTATTTTCTTTAATGATTGTCCTGTAACTTGGTCTGTTAAAAAGCAAACATCTATTGCTCTGTCCTCTACTGAGGCAGAAATTTTGGCTTTAGCAAAAGCTATTCAAGACCTAACTGTATTTTATAATGTATCTAAAGAAATTTTAGGAGTCGACAATATTAAAGTTTCAGTTTATGAGGATAATCAGTCTGTAATTAAAGCAATATTGAATGAAAGTAATTGTGCTAGACTAAAACATTTGGATATTAAATTAAAGTATATTAGGGATATTGTAAAATTGTACGATATAAATCTCGTATATGTTTCTAGTGAAAATCAATTAGCTGATTTGTTTACAAAATGCTTGCCTAAACCAAGATTGTGTTATTTAAGAGATAAATGTAAAATAATGTGTGATTAAGGGAGGGTGTTGAGAATAATCACACGCACTCTCCGTTCTTGTTTTAATGTCCTGTATTTTAACCGTAACTGTTTTATACTTTTGCTTAGGTTGATCTGGCAACAGTTGTAGTTGTTTTCCTGGTGTGATATGTAGAAACGTGCTGTGCCATGTGGGCGTGAAATTCCATCTTTTAATAAAGCCTCTACTTAATTATCATCGGCCTCTGATTCACTCTTTTTTTTAAATCTTTACAGTTCCTAAGAAGAACATCAGAGGAGCAAAAGAGGAGAGAAAAGGCGAACAGAAGATCAGGATTTCGAAAGATGCAACACATCAGCAGCAGTTAAGGCTACAATTACCTGGAACATAAATAAAAGACGTAAAATGAAATCACATATTTGAAAAGCTTCTTAAGAAGAATAACACCTGTTATTCGTTCCAAATAATAAATGCAAGGAAAAATACAATGGAGTGAAATATTAAAACAAAAATTTAAAAACAAACTGAATAGACTGAATAAACACAAGACCAATCAAGGAAACACAGTTTACCAATAGAGGAAAACTATATACTACAGAGAAAGGGAAAAATTATGCAAATATTTTTTTTAATTTTCAGAACCTAGCTCTAAGCGAGGGGGGGAAAACACCCGAAGGGCAAAATACGAGAGGAATATGCGGTATGTAATTTGCATACAATTTTTCATATATGATGCATTTTCATTTCAATGCAGAGATGTACACATTCTTCACTCACAGAATATTGAATAAATAAAATATAGCTTTCGAACCTGAAAAGATCTTTCACGCCTACATTACTTCAGACTTGCACATCTAAACGTTGATATTTTATTTCAGGCAAGGTCAAATGCATTTCTTAGACTCCCTTCCCCCAAATGCGGCTCGCGTTGTAATAAACAGTATTTTTATATCTTAAACATAACCATAATCTAAAACAGATACCGTGCTATGACACTTTTTTAATGATGTACACTTTTTTAACTTAATCATTTTATAATTTAAATTTTAATCAATTTAAAATAATTTCAAATTGATCATTAAAGTAATAAAAAACGTAAACTATTTAGGTTTATGCAATTTACTACAGTAGTTTTGGTACTGTTGGAACAGCAGGTAAGGTAGATAACAGTAAAAAAGACAAATACATTAAAAAAGCTGAGTGTTTGTATTATGTCTCAAATCTTTCTGAGCGGTACAGCTAAGATACAGGTCAACTCCAGGCGGGAGGGGCAGATTAGCTGGGTTGGGGATTAACCAACTGATAGTTCTGATCATGTAACCATCTACTATGTATAAAAGAATCATTTCCTATGTGTGTGAGGGTAAATGAGAAGGAATTGTGGCGAAACCAGAAGAAAATGCTTGATTTTTCCACCTTAAAAAAAGGGGGTGAAGAATATTCACTGCATAGTAGAGAAGATGAGAATTTATTTATCACGGGAGTATACTTCCCTGAAACGTAAGAGAAGAACATAAGGAAATATTATTTAGGCTAATAAATAGCCAAATTATTTTAAAAGATGCGATATCCTTATTCGCGTATTTCAAACATTTATTCCCTAATTTCTGAATCTATAAAATCGAGAGTCATAGGTAATTATTCTATTATTCTATAGCAATTGAATGAGTACGAAAAGCAAGTAACTGTAACAGAAGGTATACGAAAAGAACAGTACTAAGCACCATTGCTATGCAAGTAGCTAAAGTATTAAAAACATGTAACTTTCAAATAATTCCCCCTTATAAATTATCTAGGTACCTTTTATATTTATTGCAAAGTATGTATTTATTACCCAAAGCGAAACGGCGTAATTCAAAAGCCTTGAAATGCACCATTTGCTGAATGAGGAGCTTATTGATTATTCATAAAAACCAGATTTCTCATAAAAAGTAAACTTCGTAGTTTATACAAAACATATCTAATTTAAAAAATCCTACATTTGACTACAAATTTAACTTTTTTCTTAAGAAATTCTATATAGGTAAAAAAAAGAATGCATTGTTAAGGTGTTATGTAAGTGGGAAGACAAGTGCATAAAAATAAAATGTTCGGTCATGTTATCAGTAATTTATACGATGATATGCGTGGGATTAAATTACTTTCTGAGAATTAGCGTGGGCTCTTCATGAGGAGTCTAGTGAATAATGTACAGGTGAGCTAGACATATTAATACCGACTTCAATGTGATTGAGCGATGTGTTGAAGAAATGGAAGGACGCAGCACAAATGGAGCAAGGAAAGGGTTGGGGGGAGAGAAATATAAAAAAATCGGGTAGAACAAGCTTAAACAAGTTCCACAAATGTATAAAGCAAGACAGAAAGGACCTGTTACAAAAGTCCTTTCTTTCTCTGCTGTTTCCTTAAGCTTGATGGTAATGCGCATAGAAACTGAGAATTCAATGTTAATCCCTTACAATAAATACCTACGGGATAATACGAAACTGCGAGTATCAAGTTCAGTGAACTTCTGTCACTCACGGCAGGATGGAAGGAAAACCATTGTATTGAAAATTCATTTATACAAGAACTACCAAGAATTAGCCAATAAAATGATTCGATATATTGCTATTATCGTAGAAAGTAAGTGCAGGTTTCATAAAAGGTGAACTTTTAATAACTACCTAAAGAATAGAGAAATTTTTCCTAAAATCCTTTTGCTTTTATCTTGATATGGCTTTTGAATAATTTTGACATTACAGGTGAAAATACAAAAATATTGCATGACTAAATGACATGAGATCCAAAAATCTTCCAAATCATTTATAAATTTTTGGACATTTGGTTGGCCGAAGTTATATTATTCAAGAAAAAAATTAAGTAAGCTATGCTTTTCGATTGCGATAATAAAACAAATCTGATGTGTACACCACATGACTTCCTTGTACCGAATATTAAATTCTACGCATTTTTTCTTGCATTTCATTTAAACTTATTGGATTGAATTAAATCTACTTTGCAACAGCGCATGAACCACAATAGAATAAATGCATTCTTTAATATTCACTCTAGTATTTGTTTACCATAGCGACACTCTGGCGCTAGATTCACTTAACAGTATTATATTTCGTTCATATTATAACTCATAATGCACAAAATTTATATCATTCAAAGAATAGAATTATCTAATCGTTGCCACATGTTCTATTCAAATACTATAATAAAGCTAGAATGATGTATAAAAGAAATTAAGCAAATAAATCAAAAAAGAAACAGTTTTTCACAGACGATTGAGTATTTCTCATTCAATTAATTCAGTTCTCACTTCGCGAGAAGGCAAAAATACACAAAAAGTCAAAATATCTATATTTAAAATTACGAAGTAAATCTTAAACACTTATTTCCTCGAAAAAATTCCAGAAAGGATTAAGCATGATTTGATTGGCAATAATAAATGAAGGCGTTATCTTTGTTGTTGTTGCGAAGCTAAGTTTCTCGAGATTGGCAACAAATCCACTAGTCTGCTGTTTTAAATGTAAACAATCAATGGCCGCCATAAAAAAAGGCTTAGCGGCATTTAAACAACTTTAAAATTGTTGATAATTCTAAAAATGTTGCATACAGATTTACTAAAGGCATAAAAACTTTAACCGGAAGATAAAAACAACATAATTCAATCAATTTTAAAACAAAAAATGTACAATTTACAAACATATAAGAGTAAAGAAACTGAGATCACTGAGCCGGGTAACAGTGGATATATATATAAATATATTTATATACGTTTGGTGCAGCCGATTGCAACCAAAATACGAGGTGCACATCTACATGTTATAGCAGTCTTATATACAAAATTTCAACGTTCTGAGGCTACTTGTTTTTGAGTTATGCGAGATACGTACGTACGTACAGACGCCACGAAAAATTCTCTTCAGAATTAATTTTAAAGCAGTTTCATAATTTTTTGGAGGAAACGAGTTTTTTATTCTGTCCTTACGTACAGATATCACACAAAAACATCGTTCAATTGCGTTCGGTAGCGGTCAAAATGGATACTTTCGTTGAAATATGCTGCCTGAAACTTTTCGCGATAACAATACTTCCTTTTTACTTCGTACAAAGAAGTAATAAACTGGTTAGTATCTCTTACTAATGATATCCGATTATTTTTATTTTTATTTACTTATTAATTTTTTTATGGCGAGCACTAGCAGTTTTAGGCTTTAGCCACTACCAAGGCCAGAAGGTGTGGTCATTTTATTATGGAGGCATCATATAGACAGCCACCGTTACCTCCTATGGGAAATGGACAGAAAAATTACATCCATGCCTTCTGCGGATTCGAAACCGGGCTTATCGGTACGGTAGTCAGAGTCTCTAAACACTTTCCCACCTGGGCGGCGATATCAAATATTACATTTTCATATCCATAAAATAAAATGTCTTCCTGCAACCTATAAAAATATGTTGATCGATGAAAGAATTTTCATTAGCTAAAAATCTTCCTCGTTTTATAAAAATTAAACATAATAAAATTAATTTTGGCTAATAATTTATGTATACTAATTAAGCAAGTAAATTTAGAGTACAAGTTTCTAAAACATACTTTTTGACAATTTAAACACGAGTCGAAAACTTAAGGATGCACATAATTAAGCAACGTTATTGCTGCAGAATCCAGCTAATCAAATTGTTGCAGTTTGAATAGTTAAAATATGCTTATTACAAATGAGCAAGTGTCACCATTCATGTACAGTTTTCTGTATACATTTAAAACTGTAGCTCCTTTTTTAAGGTTTGAACATGTACATTGCGCACAAAAAAAGGGGGGCAGTTCTTGCCTCCTCCCTTTTCGGGGGACTAAATTCTCCTTTTCTACTGGGCCGATTGATGAAATTCAAATTCCGTTTTTCATGTCTCGAAAGCGCGACTTAGGATGAGTATTAGATTTATATATAGCTTTATTCTAATATAAGTATTTTGACACAAAATTGAACTCTTTCTGAAACAATATGCCAATTTTTTCCAAATTTCGATTCTACGATTCAAATTAAGCCGATTCAAATTAATTCTACGATGCCAAGTTTTGTAAAAGTAGCACGAGTATAGTTTTTAAAAAATTAGCTCTGCAAACTTTAGTTCCTCAACGTTAGTTTAATTTGATATATATTAATATCTCTTTTTTTATTAAACTTACTTGGTTCCTTTTTCCATAAATCGAAATTTAGGCTTAATCAAATATAATTCGCACAGTTTTTGTGATTTATTTTTAAAATCTGTATTTTAAAATATTTTTTATAAATGATTCGAAAGAAAAATTTGTATTATAAACTATAAACTTTTTAACATCATCTTAAAGTATAGATGTATTTCTAGACACACCTGCAAATAAATTGGAGCTTTTTATTCAAAATTTTCTAACATATACATGAATTTACATATTGGAGCGTTTTTAAATTTGACATTTTTTTTTCTTGAGCGATAATAGCGCCAAACGATCATACGCACTTTGTTAAAATTATTTGAAAGTATGAACGGCGAATTTTTTTTTCCGCTCATCTACAGTGAAAAAAAGGAAAGGAAAATAAATTGCTATAAATTACGTTCACCAAGTAAATTATTCTTGGTGAAAACTGAAAAAAATCCGCCGAGATAAATCATATTTCGATTCTAAGATTCAAATTATCCCCAAGTATTAAATTTTGTAAAATTTGGTGAGAAATTTACGGAGAAATTCAAGGATTTATCTTTTTTTTTTTAATTGAAAATTTTAAATTCCTTCTGCACCACATAGTATTACACAAGGCTTACAGAGATAAATAAAAAAAAATTAAAAAATTAAAAATAATAAAAGTAAATAAATAAAGATTCATGAATTTTAAGGTATTGGTATTATTCCAGAGTTTTAGGTCTTGAACGTTATGAATTAATACAAATTGTTTTGTGAGACACGTTGTAGCGAAGCACAGAGAAAAGAATGGTAGCCTGGTAGATTTTTCTTGATTGTTTAGTATGCTACAGGTATACTAGGTACAAAAAGACAAAGTGCTTTCCAAGTTTAAGTTGCCAAGAATAATTTACGCTAATTATAGTCTCGTAGGCAATGTTCTTATAAAGTTTTCCGGACGTGGCTGAGGGGTTAGTCATTGTTGAATATTAAATTACGATGAATATCTTCAATGCGATAATGGTATTGAAACCATTCTAAACAAATGACGTAGGAAGGTAACTGGCTATTTCAGCCGTTTTCTCCGAAGCGGAAATATATGTATGATGTTGCTGTTTTTATTAGGAACAATGGAACTTGGGCGCAGTGCGCCTAGGCACCAAACTAAGAAATTGGGGAAACTATGTTTCAGAGTCGTGTCCTTCAACAATTTTTCTAAAATACTGGTGAAGAGAACTAAGCTCAGACTTCGTCTGATGAATTCACAATTTACTGGCAGGGGGAGGAATAGTCTCTGTTTCATGAGGCTCAGAAAGTTATTAAAAATTCCAGATATGGAAAAAAATATATCTCCGCTGCTCAGCAATAGGAATAGGGAACCTTACAGACTGCAATTCCATGAGGGTGAATTTAAAACTTTAGAATTTTAAAGTAATGAAATGAAACACAGAATGAAAATTTCTTAAAAAGAGAGTTCTCGTGCCCATAAGCAATGTTTGTAGAAGTTCCCTTCTTTCTATTATGCCGCCTCTTTTGACAGCTTCAAAAATGAAGAGAAAGACATTTGGACCATCATTTTATTATCAGTTAGGGGCACATATAAATTCATCCTAAAACTTAACTCTTTAAACAAAGGGGTTAAAATAAGTAAATGAATAAATTAGTAAAAATAAATAAAGCGATTGAAATGCCTTGTGGAAATTGAAAAATTATGGAAATAACTGGATATGTTACAATATTATGACTCTCGTACAGCTTTCAAGGGGTCTAAATCGCACTTTACGTTTTGGTGAAGCATTAGGACAAAGCTCTGTACTCTACTCATACTGTCAATATATTCAGTTGATTAAAGCATGGGTATTCAAAATTTCATAGTTCTCAAGCTGTGTATTAAAAATGTGCGAAAGCTGCTATTCTTGCTAAAATTCATGCCAGGCGTCATGTAGAGAATTTAATATTTAGTAACGATCACAACACAACCTTTATTACTTTTCAGTCTGATAACATAACATCCCTTTTTGAATCCAAAAGATAAGATACTTATTAAAAAAAGATATGAATAACATTCAGATAATTTTTAAGAACCATTACTTTTACTATATAGACGTAGAATTGTTGTGTAGAATATATTCAAGATATTGATCAGAGGCGTGGGACAGCAAGAGAGGACATCTGTCTCCGTGCACAGCATCCAGGGGGCGCCAAATTGATGTCAAGAAATTTTAGAATGAAACGTTTCTCATTCTTGGCAAACAGGAGGGGGGCGTCAAATCTTTAGTTGTCCCCGGGCGCTGAAAATCCTAGCTACAGCTCTGATATTGATATGATATTTCTATTCTTGCTTTAATTTTTCGAATGCTTTTTACGATAAACAAATGTGCTCGCAAGTAATGCTTTCAAACGCGAAGACGATCATTGAAATTAAAATGAAGTAAAATTATTTTAACACTTTAAAATCCAAAAACCTTTTTTTTTATCTACAAAATTGAATGTTTTTTCCCCTTCAAACTTTACTATTTTCACACCCCATCAATGCTATAATCATATAAAGAAGTGATATCGTAATCATACGTAATCAATCATTATATCTGCAAATGGGGATGAGATTCTTCCTAATTCATTCAGATTTGAAAACGGCTGCATTATTATTAAGCGGTTGTTTTGGATGCTTGGCTATTCAAGGCTATATTTGTTTCCATACAATTCTTTTGTGGAACATTTTTAACAGAAACTGATTCATACACTCTTTTGCAAAAAAACTGAAGCACCAAGAAGGACATTTGCAATCGTGACGAAATTTGGTATGCAAAAACATCTTGATCGAGCATGCAAATGATCAAAATTTCAAGGCAAATGAACAGGAATTGCGATTGCAGCGAGCATTTCTAGTGCGCAATTCGCAAAGTATAAAACCAGTAACAGAGGCGGAAAGTTTATCTTTTTTTGTTGCTGCCGTTATAATTCGGTAAAGAAGCAACTAAAGATGCCATTACGACAATATCGAAGACCTTACAGACAACTAAAAGACTTCGAACGTGGTCGCATTGTAGGGTTGCGTGAAGCTGGGTGGTCATACCGAGCAATACGCCGCCACCTACAGCGTGCAGACATTGTTGTGCAAAAATGCTGGTAGCAATAGTTTCTACAAGAAAATTGCCGATGAAATGAAGGCTCTGGAAGGCCAAGGATTACAAATGCAAGGCAAGATAGGATGATTGTTCGCCAGGCCCGAACCGCCCCAATGGTATCATTTTCAATTATTCAACGCACTACAACCACGTCTATACCTCCCGTGGTACCGTTCACCACCTCACGGCGCTTATCTGAGGGGAGGTTATGCTCACAGAGGCCTTTAAGACGTTTGCCTTTGACCCAAGAACATCGGCAGAATCGTCTGGAGTGGTGTCGCAGTCGATCATCATGGCTGTCATCAGACTGGCATCGTATAGTGTTCAGCGATGAATCCCGCTTCACTCTTGAAGCAGATGACCACCGTGTTCGTGTCTGGAGAGGACGGGGCCAGCGGTCCCAATCAGGCTTTGTTTCCCAAAGGCATATAGCCATAACTTCTAGTGTGATGGTGTGGGGCGCTATTTCTCATGACAACAGGTCATTTTTAGTCATCCTCCGTACATCTTTAACAGCTCAACGATATGTTGATACCCTCTTGCGGCCGGTTGCATTACCCTTCATGGCACGCTATCTTGGGGCCATTTTCCAACAAGATGATGCCAGGTCACATACCGCTCGCGTATCTCTAGACTGTCTCCGTTCGGTTGATACATACTATTTTCACACCCTATCAATGCTATCTTCCTTGACCAGTAAGGTGACCAGACCTTTCACCAATCGAGCATGTCTGGGCATGGTTGACCGCGAGATTCGGGGTCCACAAAATATCGCAGATCTGGAGCGACAACTGATGAATGCCTGGCAGAATGTGTCGCAGGATAACATTAGGAACCTCTACTACTCCTTGCCTCGACGAATTAAAGCATGCATTGCCGCCAGGGGCGGTTCGACCAACTACTAATTTGAACACTCAGTGGGTGATTGTGAACCGTGAACAGGTACTATGACCTTGATTTTTTAATCATTTTATTATCTGTGTATGAGCTACACACATATTTAATTTCATTAAAAACAATCACTTCCTTCATGGTGCTTCAATTTTTTTGCAAAAGAGTATGTTTACATTACGCGAAGTGGTGTCATCCACGTGCATTAAATAGGGAAGAAAATATACCAACTGCACATTCAACTTTTCCGATAATGTAAAGCCAACTGTATGAAATCTGTTTTTCTTCCCCTTAGACACCACAGGAATCTTCATACCTTCCGAAGAAGATATCTTAGAAAAGATCACCACTTTTCAAAAAGCTGAGGGGTTATTACTAAACGTCACTTTTTGAAGCTAAATTGTAACAAAAGTGCGTAACAGAAATTCTCGTCTTTTCCCATCAAATTTTTCTCAACAGAAATACCGTTTTAAGATCTTATATTTGGTATGTGTAAAGATTATGATTAGTGTAAAGAAATTAATGTTTCCATTTTTGCATTAATTGAAACCACCTTATTTTTAATGATTTTATTATTTTTTATCTGCCCCTTTCTTTCTAGGTTTGCCAATTATGAAAGATAAAAAAATTCACAGTTTCTTTTATCATATTACTTATAATTAGCCCAAAGGAGCATTAGCTCAAGGGCTATTAATTTCGTTTTGGCATTTTGTGTCGATTCCCTTTCGGCGTTGATTCAATTTTCAAACTGTTCCCACCAAATATTACCGCCGTGTGTTATATTTAAAGAATTGAAATAATGAGGAATAAATGCATATATGTTTCTCTCATTGTGATAAACCAACGGTACCTAGAGCCATCAAATTTTGAATAACGTTGTCCTCCACCGAATATGGGCATCTGGAAGCCCAAATTTTGGAATTCGTTTTATTATCTGTTTCATATTTTGTAAAGTACTTATGAGTTTTTGATTAAGAAACTCAACGATTTCAAAGCGAGCAATGGCAACACTGTACGGAAAAAAAATATTTTTATCTCCAGCGCGCGAAACTGTGCATTGGAAATTCTAAAGATATGCTCATTTAAAAATTATTTTGCAATATTGGGGTAGAATTGAATTTTATGGTTTCAGTTCGAAGAGTATGCTGTTTAATAAAGGTAACGCAGAAAACGTTAAAAAAATGCCCCTTTGGGCGTAATGTAAAATCTGAAACCTTTCAGATTTTTTAAACATTTTTATTTATAATTTTTTATTAATTGGCCCATAATTAATGGCATTAATTTATATTTGTCATTTTAATTTTTACTTCGTGCATATACATGTATAGAGTAATTTGCATTTACGTCCCGTGCGTGTCTATAACTGTATTCTTATATGAAGTTGGTTTCTCTGTGAAATGAATGAGATCGTCTAGAAGTCGCTGAGATGTTAAAGGTTTACTGTGGCTGAGACATGTTTTGATTTTTAGTTTTGCATTTTGAATGTATCTGTAAATGTTAAATGAATGTTGTTATTTTAAGTACAGCATACGAGTCTTTAGGAAGAAATCTGCTGTACGCTGTGCTTCTGTTAAATGTATTCCCTAGACAAAGAGACAAACATTTCTGCAATTAAGGTGATGTGCATTCATAAATGAAGCTTAAAATGCATCGTGAATTCATGAATTCGTAAATTTAATGAATAAGCGCTTGTGGAATTAAAAAAAGATTTTGAATTTTTCTCAAAATTTTTGCTTAAGTCTGTTGTCGTAAGTTACTTGCTTTGCCTTGCAGATTAGCACCACTGTTATATGCTCGTCGTCTTAAATCTGATATATCTGAAGTCACTAATTTTAAATTATTTGTAATTCATTCGATCCAACCACGATAAATAGCACAGGGTGCAAACCAAATTCTCGAACTAATGTTTAAGAATTTCTGTGCTATTTGTATATTTATAGAGTGCAACTACTTCTGTGTCTGGATTCTGTGACCAGATTATGCGAATAATCGTCGCCTAGACCAGGGTTTCTTAAACTGGGGGTCGCGATACCCAAGGGGGTCGGCGGGACCTGCAGCAGGAAGTCGCCAAAATTTTAGGATTTTTTTTCTTATTTCTTTAACTTTGTAAAGTCCAGTTAATATACTTCTGTGTTAAAACAGGGATAGTAGTAACTTCCCAGGAGAAGGGTTAAAAGTAGCCTTTATTAATTCTTTAAAATTTACAATGCGTCGACTCGACGCTAGCAAACTTCGCCTCTGCTTGGGGGGGGGGTAACTGAAAATCGGATAATGAAAATAAAAGTTGAGGATATTAACAAGTGATAGAACTAAACCTACAGGGCTCAGCGAGATCCCGTAGTTTCGAAACTAGTGGTAGTAAGTAAATGCAGTTAAGCCACGTGAACCAGCAATAATAAAACGTATCTACAGCAGAGGTAGCAGCTATAGTCTAACTCTCGTTTCTCCTATCAGACATCGCTGGGTGGTTTCTTCAGGCATCAACCGCTAGAAGTTTTGACCTCTAGTTGGCGCTGTGCTCTGAGGCCTTTGGCTGAAAGTAGAAGAATAAGCCCTTTTTGCGTGACTTAGATTGTATCTAAGTAAAATAAACATGAAAATGTTATTTGATATAAGAAAAGTGCTTTTAATAAAGTTGAAACTTAATAAACATAGATGAAGTAAATTAAATGTCAAGAAATTGTATTCTTGCCATGAGGACGTGAAAAGGATTTGCCAAGTTTAAATGCGCTAGTACTAGAATAATGAAAATGCCTTGAGAGTAATACTGTGGGTTGAAGTAAGGTACAACAAAATCCTAGTCCCACTTTGGAGAATCTTTCCGAAACTCGGCTTTTAAATATCTTCTTCAAAGTAAAAATTTGCATTCCTTCACGCGCGCTACAAAATTTAAATATTCTGCCACTGACAATTAGGGGAAGGAAGGCTTATAGGAAAGTTTCAAATTAAGCTTTAACTTGTTAGTTAAAATAAATATAAATCCCTACAACTTATTATAATAATTATACAATTACCAAATATTTTTACACTACGTATCTGGAAATAGATAAAGAAAAGACAATACAGACAGAGGAAAAAACGAAAACGTTCCGACGCATTCTTTTTATAATATAAACGTTCATTTTCCCTGCTTTGCACGTGACGTTGTCATTTCATCTGTGACTCATTTAAAATTTTCACACTGTTCTTAAAATTAGAAATTAAAGTTAATGACCTAAAACTGCAATAGTATATTACAGTACAAGTGAAAAAATTGACAGTTTCACACGCGCGTGTGTCGGATTTGCGCAGTACTTATAGGGAACCACAAAATGTTTATAAATATTATGGGGTCCTGGGGGTAGCGAAAAAATCTCAGTGATAAAAAGGTGTCGCGACTGAAAAAAGTTTAAGAAACCCTGTTTTAGACAATTCCACTTAAATGTTTTTAGTTGGAGGAGCACAAACACGAACAGACGGACTTTAACTAAAAATATTTAATGAACCAATCGGCGGCTAAACAGCCTACGATGAAAAACGATTGTGATATTTAAAGTGTTATTTAATAGCTTAATAATATATCCACTTAAATTCATTCTATCTCTCTAGCTTTCAGACAGAGCTTTTTAATCCTGACACATATTAAGCTCCTAATCACTCCATTAAAATTATTTGCATAAACTTCATTGCTATCTCAAATTGTGCAGCCTGTCAACAAGTCGAGAGGATTACGTGTTATTGTCCCCCTACCTTGCAATTGACTTTTCAACTCTTAATCTCACCATAAGTAAGCCGCGGACAAGGAACTCCTTTCTGACAATCGCTGCTCTGAAACCACTATCTGTAAAAGTGGATAATATTTCTATGGATATAAGAAGACATCGGCATTGAGCATTGCTGCTCCAGAGCGACTAGCTACATAGGCAGCTGAAATTTTCTGGAAATGGGGTTGGACGCAAAAACTGGCTTCATTATAGTTGCGTATATGAGAAAAGAAACTTCACAGCACTTACCTGGATGAAGACTAACACCTGAAAGCTTTATTGGTACGAAAATATCTATCAAAACCTTATCACAATAATCACTAATTTATTAATCACAGCAGATTATCACAGCAGATTATAACAGGCTCAAGTTAAGAGTGCTATTAAGAATTAAAGTATAGTGGGAATCTTCATGACGATCACATTTCCTAGACGAATAACTCTAAAAGTGATCATAGTAAGAGCTAAATCTCTTTAAGGCGACCAATCCAGAAACGCCTAAAATCATCTGGAACCTTTGGTCGTGGAGAGATTTCACTAGATTTCAAAGCTTTAATCGTTCCTAAAAGTTTTCTTTTCAAGTTTACAAAAATAATATGAATGAATCATCGCTGAGTTTACATCACTGCTGCGCGGAGATATTTTCGTGCCAAGGGCAGAAAATTTCTCTGGCGCCCTTTAATTTGATATAGTCTTAGAACCAAGAAACCAGCTTACTTAAATGCGGACACATTTGACATGCTACAATCACTGCTGCTCTGATCAGTATAATGGTTGGCTGTCATACAGATGGTAGAGTTCGAATTCCGAACAGACGTACATGTTTGTAAGTGTACAGTGTCTGTGCTGTGCTACGCTTAAAGTAGCAGCCAGCTTAAATTCCTGTCTAATGGCCGAGTAGGAAAGAGAATGGGAAACTCACGAAACGTCTCCCAGTACGCTCTAGCTCAAAACTGGGGCAGAGCTGCCTAGCTGGTGCGGTGGGATTCTACCTGTAAGATCAGTTGTGAAATACTGGTGTCCCGCTACTTTTACTTGCATTTGTTAAAACCACCAAATTGGATAAGTTTAGTTTTACGTCGCATCTCTACCCTAGGATCAGCGGCTCCACTTCGTGACAGTCCGCCACTGATATTCCACAATGGTTCTTCGGAGTAAAAATCTGGGTTGGTTTTAGAAATGCATAGGCTTTTCAAGGCACTCACGGAAAAAATTTTATATTCCTCCGCAATCTCACAACAACTATGTTTTGGATAGAAATTGCTATGCACTTGCTTATCTTGCTACTCACAGGATGGGGCTTTCTTCCATGTGCCTGTTTTCATGCGACTGCGTAGCCTATGTTCGGATAAATTTAGCATTATAGGGGGCAGTCCGTATATTCCGCTCCTTAATACTGTTTGTGTTGGTGTATTTACGCAGTTGGCCTGCGACGATAGACCTAATGGGTCTTCAGGAATGTTCGCACGGTACAGGTTTACCATACAGAAACAGTGCCCCTCCTGGTCATGCGCTTTTGTCAAGAGCATAAGTTGCACATCTGAAAATTCTACTGTAATGTTATTTACAAACACTAACCAAAACCCTACACGCTTGAAAGGCAAACGTGATGTAATGGTTAAACAGGAAAACATTATTTCGAAATTTATGTAACCAAGACTACTACTTGCAATATTATAAAGGAAGTTTTACACTTGAATGGCAGAAAATTATTCCAAAAATCATTTATGTAACCGATTTGGTTGTTTAGAAACTTCAACCATTAAATATCGCTAGCAAAGAAATAAGATATTTTAGCACTGGAGCCTAGATTTTCGCGGGCTGCAAATTATTCGATAATTCCCTACGACTTTTTTTCTCGTAAGAAGAAAGTAATGTTGACGTTGAGAGACCCCGAAAGAAAGTTCTGCTTGGGCCCCAGACTGATTGACTCGGGGTTTGTTCTCATACGATATGGAGATGGCTATGGCAACGGCAACAACTTCCGCTTTAGATTAATGATCTAGCAGATATGGAATAATCGACACACAAAGTAAGAAAATACTCATGACTGTGTCAAGAGCTATCAAAAAGTAAACACTATAAAGCAAGCACTTTACTTTTTTTTAATCGGCTCATAAAGGCGGAGATCAATCTTGTCCTGTACATGGCACTTCAATGAGCATCAGTTGATGACATTTGATGTGATAAGATAGATAATCTAGTACCTTACAGGTTACCTAATTAATAGAAGAGCTAGGTTTACTGTTTAAAACAGTTAGAGAAGAAGCTCTGAGCAATTATCTGTATTGTTTTAAAATAAATAAAATAGCAATAAAATGTAAAAATTTTGAAAACATAAATGATAATACAAAGCATTTATAGAATAAATGAAAATAATTTTTAATATCAGTTCATTTCTTTTAATAAAATCGAAGCTAGTATATTTTTGCCGAAATGTATTAGGGCAAATACTTTATTTCCCCTTTACGATAAAATAAATTTATAAAAGAAAAAATATTTAATAAATTGCCGTGCATTATAAAATGTTTGTTTAAATTAAATGTTGACTTCCTTTTATTTAGATTCTGAACAATATAAAGGAGCCGGTTAACTTTTATAAATTTTGGATTTCACACTAATGCTTCACTCGCTATATTTTGATAACATTTGCAAAGAAATTGCTTTTCTATTTAAAACGTATTGTAGTTATAGGATTAGCAGCTATCTGAGCTTAAATAACAGCGCGTATTATTTAAATATTATGAATAATATCGTGGTATTATATATAATACGGCGTATTATTTAAATAATACATGGAGAGTTGCAACAATTCATAATAATAAAAGTTCCGATGTAGCTAGTACAGAAATTACGATTTTAAATAAAAACTTAGAAAAATTAGTTTCAGTTTACTCCGGTAGAAATTCACACCGACAGAAAATCAAATAGAAAATTGATGAAGGAGCTGGAGTGCTTTAAAATAACGAAACCTAAGGTTTAACTACAGTTCTGCCTCAATAAATATACAACCCAATCAGTCTGGGTCATCATGTGACTTTGCATCAAACACCTGTTTAGTACTTGGATTTATTAAAACTTATAATTACCAAGTATGCATAATTATATATAAATTGATAGCATTTACAGAAATTTATATTCAATGCATCTTTTATTTTGTAAAAGAAATTAATTTCAATTAGAAAATTAATATTAAAATGTTGACAAACATTTTTAACCACTTGCGCTATTACTAAACTTCACGGTTGCGGTGCCTTGCGCTACAATATAACAAGCGGTAAAGTATCTGCGTCTGCGAGTGCAATCCAGAGCTGTAACTCGAGAAATAAGCAATCTCGTTGTTAGGCGACGTGTGCACCACGTTATTTTCATTTTTGCGATAAATGCCTATCGACGTGGTGTTCATGTCACTCGCGGTTTGAGACAAAAGCATCTCGAAGTGCATAGCACGCCTTTTTAGCGCAAGTGGTTAATAAACAGATTTATACCAAAGAAAGGTATAAGAGGGAACGATTTAACAATAATACCATTTGAATTAACAATAACATCAGTTTATAAATACCTTTTAATGCTGAGATTAAAAAAAAAAAAAAAGATGTAGAATGATTTTGCAATACTACCCATTTTTTTTACAACTTTTCTATTGTATCCTTCTCTTTTTTTCCTCCAAAGTGCAGTTCTTAGTAAGCTGTTTCAGAAATATATTGGTATGAAGCTTACTTAAGTACATAAGCTGGGGCAATTTGTTTTATGAGTGGGAAATACGCGTTAAAATAACTCAAGACAGAATTTTCAAACCCAGAATTGCAAAGAAAAGTTACCTCCCGTATGGTTTCCTAAGTTAAACACCAGAGTTTTGCAAATTTATATAGCAGCTACTCTCATTCATGTTATGGTTATTAACTCGCAGAGAATATCTTATACATATAATTAGAACGAATCTTAAATTTTCTCGAATCTTTCATATAAGAATTAAAAAAAGAAATGAGAAAAAAACTTTAATGCAATATTAAAATTTTTTTAATTAAAGCAAAATTTGAAATCTATGTTTAATGGAAAAGATTTAAGAGCAGTTTTTTTAAACAATACTTCAATTTATCAAGAAAATAAAAAGGAAATGCAATAACTAAATTACGTTAAGAGGCTTGAATCTTGAGATCGTTCTTCAATGTAATTTGAAAAAAATATTAGTAAGAGTCCAAGCTTTTTGCATTTTTCCTTATTATATTTAAGTACATGCAGAGAGCGAGGATTCTTTCACAAATTAATACTTTTATGCAGACAGGGGCACTGCAAGGCTGTAACAATGATTCACTTCCGATGAAAATGCAACAGTCATATTGGTTTTTTACTTCCTTGTACGAAGTAAAGGCAGTATTGTAATCACGAAAATTCCAGGTATCATATTTTAATGAAAATATCCATTTTGAACATTATCGAATACAATTTAACGATGTTTTTGCGTAACATCTGTACGTAAGGATAGAACAAAGGACTCTTTTTTCCTCAAACGAATTATAAAACTACTTTAAAATGGATTCAGAAGAGATTTTTTTTTCGTGGCATGTATGTACGTACCCACGGATGTATGTATCTCGCATAACTCAAAAACGAATAGCCTCAGAACGTAGAAATTTTGTGAATAGGACTCTCATAATATGTAGTTGTGCACCTCTCTCTTTGGTTGCAATCGGCCGCACCAAAAATATATACCGTATTTGCCGACATGTAAGACGCACCGGTTATAAGACGCAATCCCTTTTTTATACACATAACATAGTTTTGAAGGATAAAACTTTATTACAGATCATTATACCGAATTTACAGTATTTTAAATATAAAGTTATACAGATACAAAGTAATCCTTTCTACAAATACTCAATCTGTCTGAGAAAGAACACCTTTTAATCTTCTTCGTCGAAACCCAGACACTGCTCTCCAGAGCTAAGTGCAAAGTCACTTGAATTTTCACACACTTAAAAGTCGTTCACAAAAATTGGAAAGTTTAAACGAACCCAGCTGTGATCGTCGATAACAGCGCATGCGCATTCACTGAACTCTGCGCAATTGTAATATTACCACACTTCGTATGAAAACAAGAAAAAAAGTCGGATAACTCCGAATAGAGGAAATTTCCAGAAATGAATGTAATCAAAAACTGAGTACCGGAGTATAAAACGCGGTATCGGCGTATAAGACGTACCCCGTTTTTCAGACCTACTTTTCAAAGGAAAAAATGCATCTTATACGTCGGCGGATACGGTAAATATATATATATCCAATCTGTTACTCGGGACCGTAAGCTCATTTTTTTTTAATCCTTATATGTTGGCGTATTTTTTTGCTTTAAAAATGATTGAATTATGTTGTTCTTATCTTCCGGTTAAGGTTTTTATGCCTTTAGTTCAGCAAGTAATCGTTGTAGAATTATGAACAATTTTAAAAGTTGTTTAGGTGCAGATAAACCTAATTTTTGTTTGCCATAACAGCCACATTTGTTTACATTTGAAATTTAGCAGAGTAGCGAATTCAGTTTCTGCACCTTAAATGTCTTTTTGCAAAGTGGGACTAAATTAAACTTTCATTTTTTGTGCTGCACCGAAAAATCTGCCTTTTTGCCTGCTGGCCGAATTGGTTGTTTTTCCGCAGAAGCTCTAATTTTAATTATAAAAATTGTTTCTAAATTGTTTTAACTGTATTTGATGTTTTACTTTTTTTCTACATCTTTCAATTTTTAATGAAGATATTTTGAGTTTTTATGTATTTTTGCCTTGCCACGAACTGAGAACTGAATTAATTGAATGAGAAATATATCTCTAATGAAATTCGAGGAAATAAGTGCTTCGTCTTGGCAGCAAATATTGTTGTCTGTCTCGGACAGAGGAGAATGTTTACGAGTAGCGGATTCGCATTAGGTAAGCAGCGCTGAATCGTCTGTGAAAAACTGTTTCTTTTTTTATTTGTTTAATTTCTTTTATACATCGTTTTAAATTTACTGCAGTATTTGAATATAACATGGGGCAACGATTAGATTATTCTTTAGATGATTTAATTTTTATGCATTCTGAGTTATAAAATGAATGAGATGTAACGCTGTTAAGTGAACCTAGCCCCAGAATATCGCTGTGGTAAATATAGTGAATTTTAAAGAGTGCATTTATTCTATTATGGTTTATGCGCTGCCGACAAAGTAGATTTATTTCAATTCAATAAGTTTAAATGAAATGCAGAAAAAAAAATGCGTAAATTTAATATTTCGTCCAAGGAAGTCATGTGGTGTAGACATCAGATTTTTTTAATGAACTGCTCTAGGTAGATGTCAATAAAACTAATTTTCTGAAAGTTTCGAGCTAAAACGTATAACGATTAATTTTAGGTCACGACTCTAAAGAATATCAGATTGCAAAAAATTGCAAAGATTCCAGATTTTAGATTTTTAGTCTTTCGTAAGATTCGCAAATTTGAATATTCGTTTCTAGTCTTGCTTGATTTTAATGCATTTTTTTATTTTGGCATTCTCAACGGAACGTATAAAAAGTCTTTGTTTTATTATGGCCTCAATAAGAGCAATAAAAAGAAGAAATATTTTTCAATAAAAATTGGGCTTTTTATTGAATAAATACAAATAAATTCTTTAAAAAAAATCTTATTTGCAACCACAATTGGTAAATATAATGTATATGTGAGGTCTGAGGCATTTTGTTTTAAGCAGAGATCGCGTACCGCAACATTAAATGTCACATATATACATCACTGCACTGCGTAATAATACGTAAGAGAAGGTAGAGTTCGAGCACGTTGATGCATAATAGGTCATATACAGGTCGGCAGGTAAGAAGCACTGCATATATCACTTATAGGTACAGACTGAAGAAAGGTTGGCATCTGGGCATTGCAGTAAGTATACGGTAGGTATCTCCAGGTATTGCTAATTTTTAATTTTCGAAGGAAAATGTCCCGGGGAAAAGCCCGAGGGTTTCCCACCTCTCTTCCACTAACATCAATCTTTCGAGAGGACATTCGGTTTGTCGTGTATTTTGAGTATCCCCTTGCCGCGCAGCATCCAAGCTTTCTCCAACCTTCGAACTCGAACTATCAGTACAGTAGACTGCATTACTAAGATGTTTCATGTAATAAAATTTATGTTCACAACGGAAGAAGGGCTTGGGGTGATGAAGTAAAGATGTTGTAGATTCAAAATTGTGCAACTTTTCCTTGGCCCACTGCAATGCAAATAGTGAATAAAAAGTCCCCTGTCATGCGCTTTCAGGAACTTAATGTACATACGCGTACGCTAGCGAATGCTTTGTTTTCCGATGCGCTCCCTCTTTCAAGAACCGTGACGACATATGCCTGTTTACCTATGTTATACGCCAGGCGTTCCCGTCCTCCGTCACCTGTCACCTGCCACGTTGTTCAATGCTATCTTACATCCAGTAACTAATGCTATCAGAGTACTTCGGGCTATATCAGTAATCGGTGGTACTGGCTTTATCTTAATAGTAGGTTTCTTGATGACACTACTGAGTTGTAGAAAACGTAGCATATTCATTCACTCCGACAGGCTAAACGAATTTCGTTCAAAACGTTTATCTTTATATGCCGGAAGCATATTATAGGTTAAGTTCTTTTGCGTCACTTCCGACACTAATATTTGTATCATAACATGAACATTACAATCTATTCTGTTAACAGTACAACATACTTGATTACTCCAAAACATTATTTGCTAGCATTATGCCCGTGCTTTTTATCATGCTACTGAAGCAATAGTCACTGCCGAACGGCACGTTTGCTACTTGCCAGGAATGCTTCTTATCATGTAATTACCTTTTAACTCGCAGATGCATTATGTTTTCCAGTTCATAACTGCCTCCACAAGTGATCGAGTGGTTAACACCTCTGAATTCTGGGAGGCCGACCTGAGTTCGATCCCATGCGAACGGTCTGGTTGAATGGTTGGTTTTCGTGATGTAATGTAATACCAGTCAGTTTTCCCTAGAGAGTCATAAACGGATACATCTCTTCCCTCAGGCAAGTCCCTCTCGTTTACTTTCCCATATCCAAATAGCCTGACCATATTCGTTTCATATAAGTATGTGGTGCCGAAAGGATGAAGAGAATTTAACGCCATTTAAGAAATTATGAGAAATTCACTTCTAGTTTCGAGTTTGAGTTACTTGACAGATCAGCATATTCCTCTTAAACTTTATATAGTAGGTCATTCATGTCAATCAAAAATAGTTTTCAAATCCAAGATAACTTTTTGAAATCAAAATTCGATATAAAGTATTTGCAAAACTATGTTTCTGGGGTTTTTAAGTGACATATAATATTTTTGCAATTTGAGTTTTGCAATTATTTTTATCATTTAAAATGTGGTCGAAAGTGGAAAATATTTCGAATAAATCATTTTCCAACCTATTCTCCCGAATTTTAAAGGAAACTTTCAGTTTTATCATTCGAAGTAAATGCACTGTTATTTTTTTTCCCTCGACGAGACAAGTACAGGTCATTTAGTTTCTCAAAAATATCTGACAAGCACAAATTTGATAGTCATGAATCATTTTGAAAGAGAGATGCAAGATTGTTCTTTCAAAAATGTAATTTCGAGAATTATAAAGATAACAACGGTCTTTTTAAACTCCGGGCTGTTGATATTCCATTTTACTTCTGCGTCTAAGTATAAATTTTTGAGTTCGAAGTCCATGTCTTTACACAGATATGAAAATAAACAATTGTTAAGGGCACGGCTTTAACAAAGTTTCTAATTTGGACAGCACCAGCAACAGCGAAGTTTATAATTTGGACCTCTAGCTACGCCACTGTTCAGGAGAGCAGTGGCGTAGCTAGAGGAAGGCAAGGGGGATATCTCTTCCCGGGCGCAGCTTCCAGGGAGCCCCAAATTGCATTACGAAATTTTATAATTGAATTTTTCCATTCTACGTAAACAGAAGGGAGAGCGAATTTTTTCATTGTCCTCGAGTGCTGAAAACCCTAGCTACGACTTGGATTCTAAAGCACATTTTCAATTCCATTAATTAAATGTTTTTGTGCAAGAACCTGTCTATGAATTAGCCAGTATGTAAAAATCCCATGATCATTATCAAAATTTTAAACAAATGGTTTAAGATCAATATTTTGCAGACCAACCGGGAGAGCGGTTAATTACTTTGACTTCCATAACAACAACAAAAGAGTAACTTTATATAACGAAGGGCCAGAGTAACAACAACAAAAGTAATTGGTAACAATTGCTTTTGCAATTGCAATTGCCCTCATTGCTTTTGCACCATACGTATCCCCTCTAATGCAATTTTTTCATTCTAAACTTTTAAAAAATTCATCAACTATATCTGCTTATCCTTTTTGTATGTTCTTCCAAAAAAAAAAAAAAAACTGACAGTTCCACATCTATGTGGTCTTTAGCTGATATATACTAACAACTGAGCTATTTTTGAAATATTAATTGTTTCGACCATAGCTTTCTTCAAATCTAGTAATAAGTTAATCGAATTATTCTTTGCTAACTAAATTCTAAACTACGATGTCATTTGACAAAGGAGTTTTTCGAATTTCACTGACATATTTTCTTTCGTGAAGTATGTCTACCATTTGAATAGCAGCAGGGAAATGCAAGATCTTCTACAATAGTGTGTGGCTTTTTATTTTTAGCAATAAGATATAAAACTTCGTATGACGCGAATAAACAATTTTGTTACCAGTTATATAAATTTCTCAAAACATTGTTTGTCTTTATCTGAAGATTTTTAACAGTCGATCAAAATATTCTTTTGATTTATAGACATAGAAAGGATGATTGGTTAATCTTTGGATTATGGTAACTTGGCGATTTTTTGGCGACCAACTCTGCTACAGCAACCTGCTAGATTTTGTTTGGACGCGATTTAGCTTTCACGAAGTAAAAGCATGTTTTTTTTTTTTTTTACTCAACATTTCCAACATTTTTTTTTCCAACAATCTGCTAGCCGAATTACGGTTATGCTGGAACTTTTATGGAACAAAAGTGCTTAATCATGACGAAGATTAGGTGCGAAACTGGGACAAAGTGCAGAATCGCCCACTGCTTGCCGCGTTTTTACGAATTGCACATACACGGTATCATCCATGTACACGTCGACCTATTTTCACTTAAAAAAACATACCAGAATTGCACAAAAATGGCATTGCGCACACTCTTGACTATATCCATGTACACTGCTAAAGTCCTATCTAGTAACCTTTATCGTCTTACCAAAATGTCGCCAATCTACCTGTTACCATATTCCAAAGATTAGCCGGATGATTTTTTTAGACTAAATTTCTGAGACACAGGCAGACAGTAACGTTAAAAAATAAATTATTTGTTAGATATGTAAATATGAATTCTTGTTATGTCTGCTGTTGATAATTTGTGGCAATAATTGCAATTTATCTGTTATCGAATAACTTTTAAAAGCAAGAAAACTGGATCTGACGAGAGTGCATTATTACGCTATGATTTTAGAGTGGGATTACTCAAGAATGATTTCAACTATTGCTGGGACAACGTGAGGCACTTGCCTCAGGTGAATAATCAGAAGGGGCGCAAAATTAGATATGTATATTTAGAAAAATTATGATTCTTAACTTTGAAACGCATCAAAAGAATTTTGATTTATAAACAATCCAGTTGAATTATGAAGTATTAATAACATTAATTTATTCTCAAAAGTGCTGACGTTTCACAGTAATGTATTGTTTTCTAACAATAAAATTTATTGCTGGAATAAGCTTTGAGCTTGTAATGATGAGCTGCATAGATTAAACTTACCCAAAAAGCACGATTCTGCTCACCTCGGTAGTTACCTACTGTTTCGCTTTAGCTCTTATTTCGCCATAACAAGTTTCCAAAGTCCACTAAATGAATTGGAATAATATCAGGAGACTAAACAAGAATGTTTGGAAATGAAATGTGCTATATTAGGAGACCTTTGCTTCATTTATTGCCTAAAATTTTCCATTAAACGAGGTTACTATAGTTCAAGGGTTTTCTTATTGTATTCTTATTTAGGTTGGGCCGGAATCGTACTGATGGTCCATTTTGGATTATTTCTGGATCAGTTACGCATGTTGTTGTGCAGAATAAACGAACTGACACATTAATCTATTTTATTTGTTTAAGATTCGAATGTAAACATATGAGAAGTTCTAACTTTTGAGTTGTTCTATTTTTTAAAATGAAATAAAATTAATTGTTTAACGCTAAAGACGTAAACATGAAACATTAAAATTCGGAATTTCTCGCAGAAGGTTTAAGGCATAACAATCTAATTCATTCCGTACTCTTCGATTATGCACCTGCTACGCATTTGGGCAGGTTTATTAAATGTAAACAATTTCTAGTTGTAAAAGAATAGTTTGACAGGCAGACAGACAGCCAAGCAAACAAACAGTCACCCACACACTATCTGACAGGTGAATGCTAATAGATCCTCCACTGCCATGCGCCGAAAATGTGGCAGGTGTTAATCAGAAAAGTACCGTTAATTCTGATGTAATTGATAATAAAATAATTTTTTTTTAAATGTGAAAGCTTTCAGAGTTTATATTACGCCCAAAGGGACTTTTTTTAATGTTTTGTGTGTTATTTTTATTTATTAAATACACATGCTCTTCGCATTTAAACCATAAAATTCAATTCAACAGCAATATAAAAAATATTTAAAAAGAGCATATCTGGTATGCATTTGGTATACAATGCCTGTACCTAGTGCTTATAAATTATGAGGTAAATGATGAACACTAACACCGAACTGTATCTTTTCTTCACTCTTTTTTTTTCCTTAAGAATACAGCTGGTTAAAAGAGAAATGTGTTTCGTACTTTGTGAAATTTATTTTATTTACTTATTATGTGTGATGCTTATGATAAATAAAATGCCATATATGTGCGCAAAATTTTGTTGTTCCAATTAAAATAATGCTTTTTTGAAAATGTGGCCTTTCTTATGCTTAGTCATACTAAAATGCGTAAAGTTGGTGATTATAGTAGATCATTATATGGAGTTTCTGTCAATATTACTTATTATCTATGATATTTGTGCGTAATTTTATCTATGAGAAGTTAAATGTAAAAAAAAGCTGTAAGAGTTCATTGTTAAGCAATGTCAATTTGAAATGGGTACCTAATTCAGGATATGCTAAAACTTTTCCGTTAAGTTGGATTATTATTTGGAATTCATTTCAGTATTATAAGTTATGTATGATGCTTATGTATAATTTTATTTGCTATCCATGATAAGTTAAATGTTCTCAAAGAACTGAAAGAGCTCAGTGAAAAAAAATTCATGTAAATTTGAAATTTCTGTCTTAAAATGAACTGTGCTAAATCTTTAGAACTCTACTCAGTATTTCGTGTAATGTATCATAACTATGAAGGAAGCATTTGCCAGGCATGATAAATTAAATTTCGTTCTCAAAAGGCTGTAATAGTTCAGTACTAAATAAATTATTGTCAATATGAAATATGGGTATCTTTTAATTAAGTTACAATAAATACATTAAAAAGCTACGAGACTCAGCAACAAATAATGATCATACTTACTGGTTGAAAAAAATTTCCAAGTTGAGAAATTTTTATATTCCAAGTTGGGGAAAAAGGCGATAAAGTTTCATTTCCATTGCTGAATATTAGTTCTGTGTGTATTATAGTTAAAAATAATTCTATCTCGTGGACCTTGCTAAGAAAGTCAAGGCTGTGGTAAGTTCGAATATAGTAGCGTTTATGAGGTTCTGCGGTAGATCATGTTAAGAATCCAAGTGATGTTTCAAATGGAAAAAATGAAAGTTTAGAAAATGTTTAGTAGTTTTATGTAGGATGTGCACAATAAAATCCAAGATATTTTTGTAAAGTATTCCAAACCGTTAATCTGTGTTAGTTATAAAAAGGATCCTTCTGCTGAATAAAAAGGAGTGTTCTGAGTATATTCATGTAAATGTCTGTAGAGTAAAATAATAAAAAATGAAATACTTTTGATACGTATCTGAACTAAACTGGGTAGAAAATGACCCATATATTAGTTTGAGTGAACTTTATGCCATGAAAATTTATTACACCTTATAAGATTTATTCAAAGTCAGTAAGTCTTGCAATAAAGAAACTTGTGTAAGTATGTATTTATTTTGGGGGAAAAGGAAATGAGCAGGATAAAAGTTAAATATAAGGGTAAATGTATAAATAGAAAGCAGAAAATGTAAAATTTACATTTCTCAGACATAGTTTGATGAATCCTTTGAATAAAAATAAGATATGCAAAAGAGAATCCGCCATGTTTTCTATAGCGTTCCAAAATGTTAATGCAGTCATTACTAATTAATACAATACATTAGTAGAAAAACGTTCTGACCTATTAAGTATTAGTAGCATAAAAAGTAAGAAATGTAATATTCAATTAATCATACAGAATGGACCTTGTACGTATTGGTTTAAAGTTCCAGAAGATATTATCCATAAAGGCCTGCAAAGTGAAATTATATGCACGTAAATTCCAGCTTAAATTTCGTAGATAGAGGAATATATATACTAAGTTTATTTTTAGAGAACAGGAGATGTAACATGAATAAGTTAAGGGTAAAATAAAAATGTAACAAGAAAAAAAATTTAAAAACTAGAAAGAATTTACATTTATAAAAACGAAAAAAAAAAAAAAAAAAAAAAAATTAAAATTAAAATTTACTTTTGGAAGTAAAACACATTAAGAAAAAATAAAAACAAAAATTGCACTTGTAAAAACACAGAAGTGAAAAAAATATGAAAATAAATATTACTTTTTCAGAATAAAGTGTAAAAAACGAAAAGGAAAAATTAAACCTGCAAAAATAATTGTAACTTTTGTAAAAAAAAAAAATTTAAACAAACAAAAAAAAAAAAAATTCAAAGTAGAAAAGCAAAAAGGAAAAAATTTGAGAAAAAAAAATTTCGTCAAATAAAATAACAAAAGTGAAATGAAATGTAAAAAATAAATTTACTTCTGTAGAAATAAAATTGTGGAAACATTAATTTGCGACAGTTCAATTTACGTTTGCAAAAGCAAAACATATAAAATAATAAAAAACTAATAAATTTAATTTAGTAAGATTGAGAGAAAAACGAAAGCAATAAAAATATGCCTATAAAATAATAAAGAAAAATTTTAACTGTTGGAAAAATCTTACATTTAAAACAGCAAAGAATAAAGCAATGATTTAGAAAGCCAAAAGAAATGTATGTCCACTTCAAGAAAAAAATTGTTGATTGTTTGTTACAAGAAGGATATGGTTATCGAGAATCTGATTGTATAAGTTCGCCGTCGTGGAAGCACTAACTGTGAAGCGGTTTTCATGTCAAGGCAGATTCGCGCATGTGCAATCTGTCAGCTTAGTGATATAATGGCGGTTTCCCCTGCATAAGGTCAAACGGAGGAGGAGGGTGGATAAGGTGAAATAATAGGATTAAAAGGACAGAAGTACGCCTTTGGGGTAACGCTCAAGTCTTCCCTGCAGAAGATGGCGGGTTCGAATCCTGTTTGTAGGGGTTTTTTTAAATTCAAGGAAAATTATATTAAATTCAATAAAAATGAATTAAAGGTAACATAATAATTTAATTAAAATAATAATTAAAAAATAATAATTTAAAAAAGATTAGGTAATTAAAAGATATTAATATTAATCAGGTATTTAAAATAATAAATTAAAATTTATGTCATTCCAAAACACGCGGTTGCCACAAACATAATAAATATGTTCGTTGTCACAATAAAACTTTGAAAAAAACGTTGCCACAAAAGATAAAAACTTTAAAAATATAGGATCGTTGCCACACAATAAAAAACTTTGATGACGTCTTTCCACCCTCGTCACTTCCGGTTGTTACGTGATCCAAGATGACAGCGGCCACGCTCCTTTTTTTGGGTGGCGTCACTTCGGCCTATCGAGGATCCCCCACTTACTACTTGCGACTGATGAAACTATAAAAGCATATTTTTCATCGATTCCAAGATATGGAGATTTTGAAGTATTTAAACTTTGGATACGAACATTGATCTTGGAGGAAACAGTTTTGAGCTTACCTAAAATTTCGTAAGTTGTACCATTTAGCTGTACCTCAAAAATTTCAGAGTGATCTTTGTACCCACTTATTGAGATGAAACACAAATAACTGACTCTGTGAAAAAACATCACCTCTACGCTAATCGCAGTGGCACCGACCTTATTCGTGACATGCCTATGTGGCGCAGTGCATTGTGGACTGTGAGCTTGTGGTTGTTTTAATTCTGAAATTATTTACTGAAATTGCAGTACGCCACCGCTATTGGGATGCGCTTAGTGGTATTTTTCAATATATAACAATTTAAAGCTCAACTTAATATTAAGATTGCGCTCTGCACAGATAATGTAATATATTAAATTAGAGATTATTAAGGGGATTGCGACTACTGTTTCCTTATATTCATATATCTGAATTAAAGTTTAACAATCTCAACATTCCGTTTCTAAGATCGTGATTGAGAGTTTAAGAAATGCTCTTTAAAGTAATACATGCTCTCCGTAAGAAAAAACAAAAAGGTAATATACAATGAAAAATTCACTATCTTTTTCTTTAGGTTATAGCGTCTCGTACGCTTAACTAAATAACCTTCGTAAGCTCGAACTCTAGAAAGATTAAAAGAATTATCTTCAATTCTTATTATTGATACAAACAAAAGTCAGAAGAAGGAAGTATAAGATCCTTTTATTGAAACAGAAAGATGTTCAGAGACAGGTCCCAATTGGGCTTATATAAGCCAATACTTCTGGCTTAACTTAAATATGTTGAACTAAAATCAAATGTTGTTAGATTAGACTAACGGCTCACAGGATAATGTAACGCGCAGGAAGGCTCTGGATTGTAAAAAACCGGCAAGACAAGCTAAATGGCTAGAAGCACTCAACGCCACAGAATCAAATCGCCATTTAGTCACGGTAACAACATGACCTCAAGCAGGCAGAACACTCTCTAAAATCAACTTACGAAACCTTCGCTTCAAATAGCACTTCCTTTCTCCCTCAATCTGAATAAACTCTCACTATCTCATATACATTCTAGCATGAAAAGCGTGGGTGAAAAGGAGATCGACAGAAATGTTACTTAACTCAAAATTAAAAATTATTAGTAAAAAATAGATAAATCCTCACGAGGTCGCTGGCAATCAGAAGTCTAAAAACAGGGCTAATATTGTTAAACCAATGTTGTACTGTCAGTCCACAGTTCAAATATAGTGATAAGAAAGCTAAATAAAATTTAAGATTTTTCTGATACTTACATTCTTCTGTAAATATTGTGAACACAAGGCAAGAAGATACAGATGACATTTAATAGCCTCAACGAATCTAGCTGCGTTATCAAATTGTTCTTCTTTCTCTGTTATTGACAAAGCAAGTTACAGCAATAAGACAATAGAATTTTGAAATACAAAAACATGTCGGTTATCAAAACAAATCTATTTAAAAATAATTATTTATCACATTCTGTCATCAAAAAGGCAGCTCTTTTTGTAGCATACTGCTCACCTTTTCGTAATTGCCATTAACAAAAGTAAAAAAAAAAAAAAAAAAATGAAGAAAGGGGGGGAAAATACGTAACAAAAAACCTGGAAGCTTTCAGATTTTATATTACGCCCAAAGGGCGTTTTTAAACGTTTTCTGTGTTACCTTTATTTATAAAATATCCTGTTCTTCGCACTTAAACCAGAAAATTCAATTCAACAGCAATATCGCAAAATAATATTAAAATGAGCATATTTTTAGAATTTCCGATATACCGAGCGCTGGAGATAAAAATGTTTTTTTTTTAACGCACAGTGTTTCCGTTCCTCGGTTATAAATCGTTGCATTTCTTAATAAAAAATTCGTTAAAGATACTAAAACAAATTCTAAATTAGGCCTTCCAGATGCCCATATTTGGTGGAGGATTACGTTATTCAAAATTTGATGGCTCTAGGTACCGTTGTTTTATCACAATACGAGAAACATACATACGTTTATGCTGATTCGTCATTATTTAATTTCTCTAAATATAATACAGGGCTCTAATATTTGGTGGCACCAAGTTAAAAAGTGATATACCGTTTATAATGAATCAACGCAAAATGCCAAAACGAAATTTATAGCCTTTCTGGGCAAATTTCCTTTTTGGGCTAAAATGTCTCTTACTTTAACCTTTTTCTTGACAGACCAAACCGAGCGGTAAAGTCGCTGTTTTCCCCATGTGTAACGTGTATACGAGCCAGTTTTCCTTAGAAAGTGCTCCACGAAGGCATCCTTACCCTTAGGCAGATAGCCCTAGTGTGCTTTGCCATAATTAAATAAACGAAACCAAACCTTGACAGACCAAATCACTAAGTCTTTGAGTTTTAATTACCCTAAGAAGCAAAAATGTTTTGGGCGGAAGAATTATGCCCGTAATAATATGTTTGCACTGGACAAACGAGCAAGCTTAAATGCGCATCTAACGAATAAACTGCTCCTATTAAAACCATATAAGATGTCAAAATCGTTTTAAAAAACATGAAATTTATTGGCAAACTGGTTGCTTCTACAGAAGTGTTGGAAACAGCTCTACTTTGTTAAACACTGAATCTTTCACCTTGATTTGATATTTTCTTTTACTTTATCGCTGTTATTTACATATGACTGTGCACATCACCTCCAAAGTTTGCTTCAAGAACTTTGCCTGTGTCTTGAGAATTCTTTTTATTCTAATTAAAATCTTGTTTTATTTATGTTTCCATCTTCTGCTCTCGGCTTTAAATTAAACGAAAAATAACTTTTTTTTTTTTTTTTTTTTTTAAACCAAATATATTCATGAAATAAAGAATTAAACCTAATAACAGTCTACACTACTTCAAGGCAACAAAGCACTAGATATAGGCTTACTACCTTATATTACTCTAGTTTAGCACGAAGAATCATTCATTTAAGAGCGGATTATGGTTTGAGAAATATAAAGAGAACCATAATGCTTATTTGATATCATTTCGATGATTATGCGCTAAGAGAAGGATAGTTTCTTAGAGGATATTTTGTATTCCAATGAGGCATTAAAAGGAATGAGTCTTTTTTTTTCCATAACAGCTGGATTATACAGCTGGACTTTATTATAGATATAGCTATGAAGAATAACTGCATAATAAAGGATTACCAAAAAAAGGTTTTTTTATTCTTATAAAATACTAATAAGCTTACAAGCATTTTTCATATAAACAGTAAGGTTGCAGTGTTTCCCTTATTTTGCATAACAAATTTATTTAAAGTTTGATACCTTTACTGAACTTCTTAACTTTTCCTCACATTTTCTCACCAGGATGCAAATTTATAGTGGGTGATTCTCTGAGTTTATTCAGAGCGTGTTTTCGCTCGCCAGTGCCCGTTTCGTTGTTATTTCAATGTTACGCTAGTAATCCTCTTGACCATTCCGGATTTTCATCACGCCTGTTAGGTTTTTGTGACGGTTGAGTTTCACCGCAAGTTGACGGTGCCATTGCAAAGCACGAAAGATCGTGCCTTTTCTTAATCTATTTGAATTAAATAAAAGGTTACTTTTCACCCTTCTTTTGTGCTGGCAATTTATTCACGCCTGTACGAGAATTCTCCAGGTTCATTGTAGGATCAAATTTAGTTTATGTGGAATAATAGAGACAGATCTTAGAAGGTATAATATGTTTGCTTTTATTAAAACCGGAATTATTCTAGTTCTAATATAGTACAAAGTCCAAAATTCGGAAGTCCAATATCTGGAATGATCTAAAATCCGAACCTCCAAATAACTGCCAATATGTTATTATTACTTTTTTTAAAGATTTGTGTGTGTGTGCTTGCGTATTTGATATCTTTTCATAATAAAATATGTCGAGAGACCCACTTCTTAATTTCCCTTCGACGCTAATAAAATTTCTCCGTATTGAAGAAACGATCATTTATTAGCATAAATCTGTATTGATCAGAAATTTGGCCCGTAGCCGCCTTTTTGCTTGACATGCATCTCAAACCGCAACATTCTACACAGAAATATCGTTGATTTTACTCAATAATTTACACCCTTGATGCCAAAACAGTGAATCCCTTTATTATTTTTTTTTATTACCATAGACTGTCAACACATGGCAACTTGAGAAATGACGAAATGACTCACGCAGCGATGTGTAAATGTTATTTTTTTAAATTATTACCGACTTTAGTAATTCCACTGCGAAGTATTGAGTGTGTGGACGAGGGAAAATTTAAGAGAAATTTCTTTCCATATACAAAAAAATTGATTTTATAAATGATACTCATAGGCCGAAAGATTAAAGTTAGAGCTGTTTGAATTGAGAATAACTGATTTCTTATTTAGGTAATACCAGGACTAATGCGAAAGCAGTTGCTATCGTACTTGGCGGCAGAGTTTGTATAAGGTAATTTTTTTTTTAATTTAGCGAAGCACCGATGAACAAAATTAAGGAATAGCAAGATCTAAGAATTTAGAAAAGACCCTGAGAGGCAAAATTTAAAGGCGCAAATTTTTTAGAATTTTTTTGGGGGAGGGGGAGAGGCACTTGGCAGCAGTATTTAAAACCCACAGCGACTGTACCGGACCGCAAAATATCTAGCTCTGTGCCTGGACAAGCCTTAAATGTAGAAATGTATTTATTTATGACTCAGATAGACTTTAAACATGTAAAAGAAATATGCATAAGTATCATAAAATAACTAATACAATTTTGGCTTCACTTCGCCAGCGTTATAGGAGCAAAATAAAATTTAGCGGAGCAATTTGTCTTTAGGTTCTAATCTCCCGATGCATCGCCAATAGTGCCTAGTTGACGATAGCTAAGCTTTATGATAATATTTGAAGATTATTGGGTATCGCAAACAAAATCTCAAATTTTCGAGTTAAAGGAATTTTTGAAGAAATGTGAAGAGGTGTAATAAATGAAGATGATATAATAGATGTTTTTCATTGCAATGCTCCAGTCATCTATCAGCTACGGAGGGCGAAATATGTAGTATGGTTTTAAATCTAGAAAATATCGCTATGGATAATAAAGAAAATGACAGAGAGACTGTTGAGAACGAAAAAATTTCGATTGCAAATTTAGTGGAAATTCATCCCACGGCAATTACAGGACTGGAACGAGAAATTTAGGCTATCTATAGAATTAAAGAGAAAGTATAGGTGTAAAAAACGAAGCAAATTAAAGAACTTTTATTGAGAGAAATGTTTAATAAATCAAACAAACATTGAACTTTTTTTTGGTAAGTTTTGATTCCCTCAAGGTCATAAATGTTTCATTACTTCATAAAGCATTATTTCATATTTTTAATTTTATAATCGTCTCATGTCATCTTACTAGATTTAAACTGACGATCTAATATTAGGAAAAATCCCAAATCCGGGATCGCCGCACTGCCGGAAGAATCCTGATCTCTAACTTTGTACTATAGCATTCTAATATTCCTTTGTTTCTTATACTTCTTTAATTTGGATATATATGTAGAATTTGACTTGATTCACAGCATGAGAGCACGAAGTAATATTTAAATGGTTTATTTAATAGAAAGAAATAAAAGTATATAAAGATGAAGTTAACGGTATGCAGGATTAACATAATGATGTAAAGGCATAACATCGAAAGCGCAATTAAAGTTCATAAACTCTTGAAGACGTGTGAGCCGTCTGCTCACGTCTGCCCTCCACTCTCGACCAGGTCTCAGCGCTGTCTGGGATGATTCTTACTGCGCTGGGTGATGCTATACTGATGACGTCATAATCCTGGTATTCTAATTCAGCATTGGACGTTGATGACTCCAACAGCTTCGGCCAGCCTGAAGAGGCATCGTCCTCGATGTCTGTTGAATGGACATCACTATCATGTACCTGCAAAGATAATAATAAAAAAAAAAAAAAAAGAAAAAAAAAAAAAGAAAAAAGAAAAAAAAAGAGTATCAGGTCCTTAGGCTTTGAGCTGATACAAACATCAAATCAATTTGACCATGGCTTCATATGGTCAGCCGCAGTAGATGTCAAATTTGGTCCTTCATGGCATCCTACTTTCTCGACTTCATATCTGTCATTTAATCTTACAGCTATGATTTTATACGGTCCATGAAACTTAGGTCGTAGTTTCAAACCAGTCCCATATTGAGTTCTCTGAATGGCTACTAAGTCGCCAATCTTGTATAGTTTCGGTTTCTTACGTTTCTTGTTGAATTGTTTTCGATTCTCTTCTTGAATCTTCAAAATGTTGTTTTTAGCATCTTCTCTCATTTCATCACGTTCTTGTATCAATTGTTTTAGATATTCTTCATTCAATATCTCACTAATTCTCAAATCTTCTTTGTCCTTCATTTTCGTGCCTATGAGAAGCTCAAACGGTGAATATTTTGTACTTCTCGTAGTTGTACTGTTGATTATCCTCTGGACATCTGGAATATACTTAAACCATTTCGTTGAATCTTCATGTGATAATTTTGACAAAACAGGAATCAAAATTCTAAGAATTCGCTCAATTTGTCCGTTACCTCTTGGAATACCGGTAGTAATTTTAACATGTTCTATTCCTTCTTCAGTACAATAAGCTAAAAATTCTTTCGATGTAAAGGCACTACCTCGATCTGAAATGATTCTCGCTGGATTTCCAAATACAGTCTGTTGTTGCTTCAATTTTGAAATAACTTCTTGCGTAGTTGGTGATTTCACTGGATAGAACCAAGTAAATTTCGTAAAAGCGTCGACAACAGTTAGAATGTGTTGGTATCTCTTGTTCGTCGATGGAAGAGGTCCAATAAAGTCGATATGATACGTACTCAAGGGAACGTTTTCTTTTGGTACAGGATGAAGAAATCCTTCTGCTTTTCCTTGCTTCTTGTTGTACAGTATACATTCTATACAGTTAGCAATTACTTTTTCAACTTTACATTTCAGTCTGGGAATATAGAATTCTTGCTCTACAGCAAAGTGACCTTTTGTATGTACCTTCTGTATGATTTCATTCTGTAAGGATTCTGGCACTACTAGAAGATCTTTACCATTTTCAAATTTGTACAAAATATCATTTCTCACGAAGAATCCATTTTCTTCTCCCTTCTCAACTAAATTCTTGATTAATTCACATGTTCATCTTCATTCTGTTGTTGTACTAACCGAATCTTCTCAGTTACATCGGATGTGTATGATGTTAAAATTAAAGCATTTCTACTTAAAGCATCAGCATGTTTCATTTGGCTTCCTGAACGATGTACAATTTCGTAATCGAATTCTTCAATAAACATTGCCCATCTCGCAATTTTAGGAGTTAAATCTTTCTTATCTAAAGTTTTCTGAAAAGCGCTACAATCAGTTACAATTTTGAATTTAGTCCCTAACAAATAGTTTCGAAATTTCTTCAGAGCTTCTATTACTGCAAGGGCTTCTAATTCGTAACTACAGAGTTTCTCTTGCTGCGGTGAAGTCTTCTTACTCACATACTGGATTGGGTGATAATTACCATCATCAGACAATTGGAGTAATACCGCACCAAAGCCTTGACTACTAGCATCAGTATGAAGTTCTAATGGATATCCTTGCCTAAATATGTGTAGAACAGGTGCCTGAGAGAGAATTTCTTTTAATCTGCAAAAAGCTTCCTGTTGTTCGGAATCGAACTTAAAACCAATACCTTTTCTAAGTAAGTCACTAAGAGGTTTAGCTATTTTAGCATACTGAGGAATGAATTTACGAAAATAACCTGTTAGTCCTAAAAAGCTTTGTAGTTGTTTACAGTTACGCGGTTGTGGAAAGTTTCGAACAGCAACAGTTTTGGAAGGCGATGGTCGAATAGTTCCGTTTTCAATTACATGTCCCAAAAATTCAATTTTGCGTTTTAAGAATTGGCACTTTTTGAAATTTATTTGTAACCCATACTCCGAAGCAGTTTTGAATACTCTTTCTAATTTGTCTAAACATTCAACTTCATCATTAGCCGGTATGACTATATCATCCATATAAATAATTAGTACACCTTCATTTAACAAGTCACGAAATACTGAATAAATGTACCTTTGAAAAACATTTGGACTAATACATAAACCAAAAGGAGCTTTAAGAAATTCGTAGATACCATTATGTGTTACAAATGCGGTATATTTGGTGCAATTTTCGTCTATGTCTACATGGAAAATGCCATTTTTCAAATCTAGTGTCGTGAAAACTTTTGACTGTTCTAAGCGATCAAGTACTTCCGGAATTAAAGGCAGTGGAAATTTGTCTTTAATAATCTTCTTATTTAATTTCCGATAGTCCACGCATAAACGTTTCGAGTTATTACGCTTGTTACACAAAACAATAGGCGCCGAATAATTAGAATTGCTAGGCTTTATTATGCCCTCTTTCAACCATTCCTTAATTTGATCGTCAACAATTTTTTGTTCCGCGAAAGACATGTATCTTCTATTTTGACAGACAGGAGTATCATCGCATAAATTTATTTGCATCTTGAAGTCAGATTGTCTATTTTTCCGTGGTTGGTACGAATTAATTAAATTACACAGTCTTTCTTTATGTTCTGCATTTGAAATATGCGATAAATCAATCTCGTTGACAGAAATAGCATTCACCAGATGTGAAAGGTTATTAAACGTCGAGCTACTTCCGCTTTCGGGACTTTTGTTTACATTAACAGAGACGCCAGACGATCGCGAAGGATCATAAGCATTCTTCAATGAGATAGCAATATTCAAATTTCCCATAACGCAACGCACGTTAGAATTTCGATATGACTCAGCAGTTATCAAGTTTACATTACTTTTATTCGGATGAGAAATTATTTGAAGGCCATTCTCGGTAAAAGAGAAGTTAAACTGATTCAATACATCTAAACCTAATACAATTTGATTACATAATGACTTAACAACATAAATTTTCGTACGAAGTAAAAAACTATCAATTGAAATATCAGAAATAAAAAAGCCGATAGGGTATGTTTGTTTTGATTCAATTCCGTTTAATGTGATATCACTACAATTTAAATTAGGAGAACCAATCTGCTTGTATAACTCTACGCTGCATATCGTTACATCTGAACCAGTGTCAACTAAACTATCAACTAAATGATTATTTATCTCTACAGTCTTCATAATTCTATTTTTGTCACAAATTCGTTGTAATAAAGCTGCTTGATGTGTCTCGGTGGTCTGATCTGGACAGTCCGTTGAATAATGCCCGAACTTCTTAGATTTTATACATTTTACACCCTTTGATTTGTTTACACAATGCTTAGAATAATGCCCAAATTCCTGGCAATTAAAACATTTGACCTTATTAACGTTAGATTGATTTCGGTTTGATGACGAAAGCTTACTTCTATCTTTAACTTGAGTGTCTACTTTCGGTTTCGGATTTTTAAACTTATCATTGTCCGATCTCATTTTATCATAAATTTTAAGCCTTTGTTTAAATTCAGATATTGTTTCGCAACCATATAGTATAGTTTTCCTAACCACCGAATCGGGAATACCATCAATAACATATTTAATTAATGAAGCATCTTCAATGTTACCTCGCGAACACATTTCTTTCATTTTCAAAAAATACTCATCTAAAGATTCATTAGGCATTAATTTACGTTTAGATAACATTTCATGCAACTCAGCAGAATTAAAAGCTTTACCATATTCAGATTTCAAAAGCTTCTTTAACTTTCACCAGTCATTAACTTTAGGTTCACTCTGAATAAATAGTTTCGCTTTACCTTTTAATGATCTTTTAGCAAAAACTAATTTATGCAAATCACTCAATTTCAAAGAATTTATAACATCTTCAAATTCATCAATCCATTTATCAACATTTTCATATGCATTACCAGAAAAAGGATTAACAATACTTTCAATATCAGAAAAACTAAGATGAGGTTTAAAATGATCTTGAATTGGAAGCTGCATACTGTTATTTACTTGAGACTCATTAAAACCAGGATTGTCTCTTTGATTATCATCAAGCATTACTTCAGAAAATTTATTAATAGTTTCATCTTCAATATCACTATTTTCTTCATGCAAAATATTTTCAAATAATACAGATAAATCACATAGGTAAGAGACAATTCGGGTTACGACTTCCGTTTTTAAACCTTCTGAATTTATGCACAGTACATTGCAAACTTTAATTAACTCATTCAAAGTAAAACTATTCTGCACTGCATCTATTTTCTTATTAAATTCTTCAGAATCTGGTTTAAATATAAAGCCAGAAAATTCACGTAATCTTTTCCGGTTATTTCGATCTCCATCAGTATTAAAAATAAGCTTATGCAAACTTTTGATTTCAGAACTTTTACTGTTCTTTAAAGCTGCTTCCAATTCTGGAATTTCTACTAACTTCATATTGGAAAGAAAGTTTTGTACTCCCCCGACAGATGATCGTCGTCAATTGGGTAATCCACACTTTATACGAGTAATCCAATAAATCGAATAACTTGTGACAACAGTTCACTCAGTTCACAGTTCAAAGCACAGTTCTACTACTCGAACATTTTGGAATTCGAGGCCGCACGGTTGGTCGCCATATTTTTTTGTAGAATTTGACTTGATTCACAGCATGAGAGCACGAAGTAATATTTAAATGGTTTGTTTAATAGAAAGAAATAAAAGTATATAAAGAAAAGTATATAAAGATGAAGTTAACGGTATGCAGGATTAACATAATGATGTAAAGGCATAACATCGAAAGCACAATCTTAAGTTCATAAACTCTTGAAGACGTGTGAGCCGTCTGCTCACGTCTGCCCTCCACTCTCGACCAGGTCTCAGCGCTGTCTGGGATGATTCTTACTGCGCTGGGTGATGCTATACTGATGACGTCATAATCCTGGTATTCTAATTCAGCATTGGACGTTGATGACTCCCACATATATGAGGAACTATAGTCGATTTACTGAATTCATACAACCATTCTGGGGATTCCCGAAAAGCATAATATTTTTCTAAGAAATATGCAGAAAGTACCGAGAAGTTGAAAGATGTATAGCTAGCTGCGAAACATTCGTGTAACACGAAGAAACTGAGAACATATAGTATGAACACGCTTCATATAATGCGTAGTGATTTTCGATAATTTAACTTTCATATTTGCTAATTTTGTTTGATCTTTTTTGATCCATCCTTAAACTTTTAATTTTCTGAAGTATTACCATTTTCTTATATATATATATTGTTGCTTAGTATCATACAAAATTGGAGAATTCTTTCATATTTCGAAAGAATTTGAGAGCTATTACAAATAAGTCATAGCATTTACAAGCAAAATACGGACATGGTATAATCAAAGAATTTGACTTAATTTCTTATAACTATCAATTAAATTTAAGTTAGTTATATTATTATTATTAAAAAATATTTTTAATTCGATGACATGCAAATAATATTAAATATTCAAAATTCTATGCACTGAAAGAGAAAAACATTTTTAAATAGGCAACCCCAGTGGAGTATACTATACTACTTGGAATTTTCATCTATGCTTAACAAGTATAATTGTTCTATTTTTGAGACAGTTGGTATAGTAAAATAACTGACAGCAGTAGTTCTGTGAAAGGAAGAGAACTGAGAAACAAAGCAAAGAAAACTGAGATATCAATAGGAAGTTACTAGACAAAGGTATCACTGCCAGTGACGTCTTAATGAAGCTGTCAAGACAAAAGTAGTTCTACGAGCAGAGATGCGGCTCCGCCTTCTTATCTTTTCCAATCAGCATCTTGGAAGGTACAGACGGTCTAAAAAGTTGATGGAAACAAAAATTCTGATAGCTCCATTCTTCCAAAATTAATTCTAATGCAACTTCTCTTGTAAGTGACACATGGTATTGTGTTTTCAGTGTTGAGAAGATTGGGTACTAAATAAATCAGTATTCGTTCGAGGAAGAAAAAGAAGAAAGAATTCAAAAATAAAAATTCAGTGAAAATAATGAGCTTACTTTTCGGTTCAACGTTTTACAAAATTATTTTGCATTGTTTCAAAAGTTCTGAATATCAGTCATTTGTTTATTGTTTTAGACTAAATATTACATTAATGTTTTATATTAAATATTGTTCCGTGCGTACGGGTGTATTGAATGCAACGATGATAGCTTGATAAAATTTATTTTCCCCAAAGAAACACTTTACAGTTCTAGAACCTTCTTTAAAAGTAGTCGTAGCTGTTCTGAGTATAACTGAGCACAATCAATAGTTACCACTTCAAACTATCAATAACATTAAACACAAGGCACTGCAAAGCGCATCCAAACAGCGAAGCTCGCACGGAGATCTCTCAATACTCCGAAGTCAGCTCTGAACTAAACTCTGAACTCAAACTGAGAATTTATGCTCTGTCCGGTCTTATATAGTTTTCCTTCCGCTGCCGAAGAATTTACAGTACCTTCCATTTCTCGAAATTACTGGAAAGCATATACTGTTAAAGTTACATACGGTTACAGTTACATATAGGGATCAATTACTGTTATTCAATTACAGCACCAATTACAATAATGATAGCAATAATATTTGATTTACAACGATAATATTAATTTTGTGATACAGGGACGGGACAAAAATTTCGCCAAATGGTCGCCACGTTTGGCAACTTTTGAAGAATTTTTGCCAAATCTGACGACAAAAATTACACGCCAAAACCATCGCCAGGTTTGCGATATCTACCAATATAACGAAACAGCCATTTACTTCAATGTTAAATAGACTTGCCCCTGCAATCTTATTTTTTCAGCAAAGTTTTGCTGTTTCGAGGCACTTCATGTTACATTGCACAAGAGATAATACAATTTTACATATAATTTCACTAAAATCATTTACATATATACAAAATTCGTAACAACATGTTTTGGATTAAAGCTCTCGGTAAGCAGAGAAGGTTCTAGAAGAATCCGACAGAATTAGCAATTGTGCCAGTTGTGTCCGTTCCTGACAAATACTGATATGTAGCTTAAAATCTTGAATCAAAAATCAAAAATACTTGTCTTTTATATTTTGAGATTTCTAATTCCCGAAAAAAGTTACTAGACATCTCGTAATTTTAAAAAGTAAACTGTTTTTCATTTTTTTTGGACAAATGATTTCTAAAAATTTATAATTTATTTTCTCATTAAACTAGCCAAATGAAGAACAGTCTCTTGATATGGGATAGTAATTTTGTCATTTAAAATGAAATATTGGCTTAGTACTGAATATTATGGAGATGAATTTTTAGATTTCGATTTTCAAACTCGTTGTTTTTGCGCAAAGGTTTCTGGCTGAAATTTGTGGATTAAAGTGTTATTACAAACAACAATTATTTTAAAACAAAAAAGAATTTTATTTCAAGGTGTAGTTGCTTATATATTTGTTTATTTATTTACTTGCCTTGTAGAGTCATTATTTTAATTGGAAGCAGAAAAGATGAAAAATATGCAACGGCCTTCGCCGGGAATCGAACCATGGACCTCTGGAATACCGGCCCAGGGTGCTACTGTTACACCACGAAGGCACGCTAGGGAAGTGGGAGAAATACCTTATAGCCTCACCAAAAAAAGAAACAAACTAAATAATTCTTCTCCCTGTAAACTCCCTAAAAAATATATTTCTTAGTAGGTCAAAGAGTCTAGATACTGCTTCAAATTGCAGAATAACAAATCTGCGAGACAATCATCTACCTCGTAATTTTGAATATTATCACCATAATAAGATTACTATCTGTCTCTACATCAAAATCCAATCGATTCGAAGAAATTTCTTTGCTTTTCCTTCTGAAGCCCAATACGGACTAATGAATGCTATATATTGTTTCTGTGAAGAAGTGTAGAATAAGAAAATAGGAAAGAAACGCAAATAGTGTTGCTAAATTTCTTCATGATTCTTTCGTTTGTCCTAAATTTCATAAAAACTCGGTAGCAAAAAGTTAAATCTTCTAAAAAAAAGCAGAATATATTATACAAGGATTATAAAATCTTATCTTTTTAGCTATCATGCAATATGACTAGATTTCAAAGTTTAACCTGACAATTTCTCGCACAGGCGTGAAGATGAACACGATAGGAAAAGGGTGTATAAATCCCTTTTTATTCTCTTTAAAAGAAAGGTACGGACTTTGTGCTTACAATAACACCGAATAATTGCGGTGACAATTTAACGAGATACTTATGGTGAGAAGATAGTTTAACAATAAATTCAAAAGCTAAAAGGTAGTGTTAGACTACATGGTTTAATTTAATCTAACAGGCTAACTCAGCAACCTACACAGGATATACTAACTAAACGGCCAGAATGCGTAGTCGCTAATAAGATTAACAGCTGGAGGACAAAATAGGAAACGTGCGCTACACCGGCGAAATCATGCTCTGTCTAACCTTCTCGTTTCATCCTTCGTTCTCGTTCTTGCATCCTGGTGAGGAAATAAGAGAATTCAGAAAAGATACCAAAATTAAAATAACAGGTTAGTGAGCTAAGGGACTTACAAGCTTTTAAATCATAAGCATGCTAACCATTTATTAAAGAGGAAAAAATATCTGTAATTTAGCTTTTGAATAAACTGCTCATTCAAATTTCAGTATAGGAATAATCCTCGAGTTTCTATAAAAACATAAAAAACAATAATAATAATAGTAATTAATAACGGAGACAAATTGTATTTCTTTGACACATTAAAAATTGTATTTCTTTGCCTGAAAAATGCAATATTAATTATTTGAATTAACCACAACTTTATTATTTCCAAGAGATTTATATCAGCTTAATCATTTCAACTTAAAATTGCTTCTAAGCTGAAAATTTCTAAAATATAAGTGAAAACCTAAAAGTTCTGAAACTGGAATATGATTGAAATAAATTGGCCAGACATCATGCGCAAGAAAAATAAATAACTGAGCATATTTATTTACACATTGAGTACAGCGAATGAACGAAATATCGAGAGATTTTCGCTACAAAATAATGAATTTAATAAACCGCCATTGTTCGGTGTTTTGCTTTGCGTATTTTTAACCTTTGCATTCTGTCCAAAAATTCAGTTTCCTCGCATGGAACAACAGAGAGGGCAAGCATTATTAACATATTGTCAGAATTTAAAATTTAAAATGTTTCTTTATCACTGCGTGTTTTAATTCTGGTTTAAATGTCAGTCAAGTTGTATGCCAATTATGATGCATCCAAAAACACTCTCTTCCAATGTTCCATCATTTGTAACATTATCTGCTGAAACCTGTTTATGATTTTAATGTTCTCTTCTTATTTGCTGTCTGCTAAAATGCATGCGAAACAACTCATGCTTCCTTTTAATGGATGTGTGGGTTTTGAGGGAAATAACCATAAAAAATGATTTTAAATCCCTTGACCTCGAAGTTAAATGTGAAAGTCCAAGGATTTCTAGCTTCTTGTACGTTTCGATTTGTATTTTGTGCTATCACATCATATTTAATATTCAGTTTATTGTTATTTTTAACACATCGCTAGTAACGCAGATGTTGTGGGTGAAGTATGGGTTTAGTCTGGTTGAAAAATGAAATATGGAAGAATCTAAATTTAATTCAATTTTAGGATGATGAGTTAAATAGAAGAATTAAACTTCGTATGGTGATTAATTTTTTTTAAACATTTAGAATTAAAATATGTTCATCTTTCTTTTGAAGCCCACCAGCGGCCGAGATAAATGGCTGAGTATTGGTAGTTTCAGCTCGGATTTAAGTCCCTGCGAACGGATTGGTTGCGTGGCAGTCTTCATGGTTTACTCCATCTGTAATGTGGATAGAAAACAGTTTCTCTTAGGAAGTCTTCCACGAAGACATCCCTTTCTTTAGGCAAGTGATCCTTGCAAACATCCTTTACACTTATTCTTTATAAGTATAAAGGAAAGTTTTCAAGGGTTAAGCAATCTTTCATTCTATTAAATAGTTCATAAACATTCCATTTCTGTAAACATTCTTCCATTCTGCACAGGACATCCAAAATAAGGTTGATCTGTTTTTGGACTCGCGGCCACAAAGTTTCTGGGCTTCGACCTAGGAAAAAAATCATATCGATGAAAAACTACCAAAACGATGGAGAGAAAAAAAAAACATAAATTTGTCTGGTGATTACTACCTGCACTAAAGGTACTGCCTTCATGTGTTTTTTTTAACTTATTAAGAACGTTTTTTTGGCGAAAAACTTTCGTTACAACTAGATATATATCTTATATAGCTCAAAAACGATTAGCCGTAGACCGTTGAAATTAGCATATGGGACTGGTATAACGTCTAGTTTTGTACGTCTAGTTTCTATTGCAATTGGTCGTACCAAAAGTATATATAATATATAATATATATGTATGTGTGTGTATATATAACATCTTACATAGCTTAAAACTCCTTACTAGGTCTGTATTTTCGTAATCATTGGTCACAGTGATGTACTTCGAATTACAAAAGTGTTTTAAATGGAGAAAACATTCATGTTTGGGTAATATCAAATTTAAAAATATTAATTTTGAACAAATAATGAAATCTAACCCTTAATGCTTTCTCCAGGTTCCTATATTTATATATAGGAAAGTACTCATTATTAAAACTCATACTTGTTAAAAGAAAATATAAAATTATGAAAAGTTTGGCTCCCATACGAGAAAAATTGACCGGAATTTTTAATTTCAAAATTTGAAATTGTTTATATCATTTTCAATTTGCCTGGAAGGACCGGTTAACTAAGTTAGACTAATTCGAGGAAATGAGTTTAAATGAAGTTCAGCAAAAACTGTATAAATTAATAGGTTGTACAAAGAAGTCATGTGGTGTTCATATCATATTCTTTTCGTCTTTATGTATACATATATCGTGTACAATTAAATACCTTAGATATACACATCTGTCACGAAAGTCCTTACCCGGCCTCTATATTCCTAACCGCGGATCGTAGAAAAAAACATTCTTCTGATTCCAACAGCATTTTAAAAATGCAAGTATTCATATTTTGGCATTTTTAAATTTAAAACTATCAGTTTTGTAAAATTATGAATGTATATTAGAAAAATTTTGTACTCAAAACAAAACACAAAATGTGTGACTCCCATACGGCAAAAATTGATCAAGATGTATCATTTAAAAGCTGAAGATCATAATCAGTCACTGTTACATAAACTGAACAGAGAAATATCTGCATTTGTATGTAATTAAAAATATCCGTTTAGAAAAACATTTCTGAAGTTAATAGATTAAGTGACACCATACACGCAGATTGTCGTGAAAAATATTGATAAAAATAAAATACTTGAAAAAGTGATCTTATGCAAATAATTTTAAAGAATTCATGTTCAAGAAAACACAGGCAATATTCAATATTGGCATATAGCCAACTGATAACATTTTATGTATAAAGTAGAACTATTTCTGGTTAAATTGAGTTTTCATAGTTGTTTGTGATTCTAAAGTAATAAAACTTCATGAGAGTATTAATTACGCATTTTTAGAGTTCGAAATCTTATAAATTACTTGTATGAAAGTCTTTTGGGCATCAAAACTCCCGTAAAAAGAATATCAGTGAATGGTATTAAAGGGGCAAAATCAACTTAATCAACAATTAGTCTAATTTATTAATCAACCTACCTCTCAAGGAAAATGGAAAAGGACGTCAAATACCCTACATTTTGAAATTAAATATCTCGGATAGTTTTTGTCGTACAGCAAATGAATATAACATTTTCTTAAATATAAAAACTGACGGAAGGTATAAAAGTTCGATTTCGAAATTTAAAAGAAGTTTTTTTAATATAAAAGAATCAAATCGGGAATATTTGTGTCAATTAAAACAGTTTTGTGTTGGAAGTATATGCTTACGATCAAAGGTTACGAAAATAAAGTGAGCGTAAGGACTTTTATGGGCACGGTATATAATTTGTGTAAAGAGTTCTCTTAACCTTAAAGGTCGATAACTTGTAAAGAAAATTAAGAGTAAAATTACTTGCGTTTAATGTAAACTTATTAAATTATAAAAAAGAACTTATAACATCTCCTCCTATAAATACGAAATTTAGCTTATCTTCGTATATGTGCTGTTTCAAACATTTAAAGAAGTAAATTAAAATTTTCATTTTAAATCGAATGTCCTTTTTCTAGTAAGATTTCATAGTTCACATAGATTTTCACAGTCATTCCTGAAAGATGAAATGGCTTTCAAATCTATTAGTAAGACAGTAAACGTGTAAAATGAAGCTATGATTGAAGACTGTCTTACAGATTAAATATCACCGAAGTCAAAATGATAATACTCTGATCGAAAGTAAACTAGATAAATTTTTATGACGATAAAACTTCGCGCAGTGTCGATTATCTTTCGTATTCGCGGCGAAATATGTATTTTCTTTTCCGTTAAGTTATCCTTGATTGGCTACATTTTAGACTCCCTATTGGCGAAATTTTGGCGACGGAAATTGTCTCAATCCGGATTCATTCTATTCTGGGACTAGTAACCTCATCTAATTCTCTAATTCGGTAGTCTCGAGTTGACACTGCGACCGGTTTCGCGAGAAGACAAAATTTCGAGTCGTCGGCTGCTCATAGAAAAGACATGATGCGGACCTCAAAAATTTTTTCTTGGGTCCGTTTCTTATTTACTCTAAGTTGTATTTTCTATACAATAAATGCAACCTCAGTACAATGCCCGTCCCGTTGTCTGTGTTTTAGAACCACAGTTAGATGCATGTTTTTGAAGCTTGAGGAGGTGCCAGAGGTTCCGGATGATACAACAATTCTGTAAGTATTTATTTAAATTTAGTCAAGTGTGAGTGAATGCGAATGTTTTCTCTCTGAGCAGAAAGAATTTTTCACATATAATTCTATTTTAATCAATGTGAGCTTAAAAAACCTGGGGAAAATACATTCTCTTTTTACCGAATTGATTGTCAATTAAAATTTAGCGAATTAAAAGATGAAAGTAATGGAAATATTTTTTTTCTATCATGTTTTGGAGCGATTAAAAATTAATTAATATACTTCATTTTAATATTATTTTTTGAAAGCAATAGTTGAATCTGTATTTAGTAAAATTAAAAATAAAAATTACTTATGTTTCCTGTACATCCACATAAAACTTCTCATATAATTAAGCTGTGTAAGACGATCACTCTGTGTAAGAACCAAAATCTTTTTTAAACCGTGAGTGTTCGTCTTATCTTTTACTGTGTATGAGAAAATGAACAGTATTTATTATTATTATTATTATTTTGAAATTTAAGTAATTTCTATAACTCGGTAAAAACTGATGTAGCTCTTATAATTCAGTAAAAATGTATATTCTTTTTTTTAATTTCAAATTTAAGTAATTTATTTAATCATTTGAAACTTAATGTATCTCGCTGAATGAAGCTGAATTTATCTCATTAAATAACATTTCATTCAATTTTTTTTATCTATTATTACCAGACATAAGAACTCTGAACCTTAAAAATTCCTGACTTAGGAAATTATATATACATGTTTCTCGTTAGTTGATGAGTCGAAATTTTTCATTTCCTAGCAGAGATCTTCGTTCATGAAAAGAAGAGTAAGTATGATATTTACATAGCATGTTTCATAGGTTCCTAAGGCTAAAGTTTTTCGATTTTAAGAGATGAAATTTATGCATTATTTCTTCTCTTCAGAAAACTTGTTCCTAGCAATGAAAGACACAGAATGAAGTACAGTACAGGTAATTTATATGTAAAGCAGATCGAAATATGGTTAGAGTATAATTTTCGTTTTGACAACTGTTTCGAATTTAAATTTGCATAGCCTATAAATGCATATAAAATAAGTTTTAAAATGCATTTAAAGTGCATTTTAATATACTTTTATAAAATAAGAAGTAAATTAGAATATGAAATATTGATTCAATGAAAAAGAATATTCTTTTGTGCATGAAATTCTAATTTTAACTCAGAAAATCACAATAAAGACGGACGTAAAACAAAGAAATCAAATTAAGATGCAGACTTTTGAGTTACTTATTATTTGGATATTGATACATTTTACATCTATAGCTACAGTATAAATAGTAATACAGTTAATTAATGATAGTATGGAGAATAAAAGTATTTGTTACGTTCATTTGGAATAATGAAACTGCCTTTAAATATTGATGCTGTCTGTCTGTTTAATTGTTTGAGGTTAAGAACTGCCTAAGAAACGGGAGGCCTTCATGAAGGACTTTTTAACGTATTCTCGTTATTCTGGTATTCTCGTTACACAATGGAAAAATTGTGAAAATTCCACACATTTAGCTCATCCAGCGAAATCCAAACCCGGTGAAACTACTAATCAGCAGACTTAGCTGCTCAGCCTGTGGTGAACTGGATTATTTGAGTTACGGCAAAGCACAAGCATCTGTCTGATTGAGATAAATTTGTGGGGAGTGGGCTTTTTAAAGAAAACTATGGTTCAGTTCTCGTTACATGAAAAAAATCGCGAAAACTACGATGCAAAAAGTACATTTGTCAAGGCCCGAGCTTTGGTGGACCATTGATTAATGTAACAAGATAATTTTACTTTTCATAGGCGCCATGAGAAACGAAAAATTATTCATTTGAAAAGGATAAATTTTAAAGGTTTGATATAAGTAAACTTGATCGAGCTGAACTGTTAATGCGATGTTCTGTGATTTATTAAAAAGCAAACATCGTATATTTCATATGTAAACTATAAAATAAATTTGTTTTGTTTATTTGATTATGACAACTCGATAAGCTCTCTGCCTGAAGAGAGGGTGGGGAAGATTTAAGATAAATCTAGCAACTTTTCACTAATTAGGTAGGCATCTTTTGTAGTTTTGAAATGTAGGCATCTTTTGAGAAAGATATTAATTTATATTGACGTATAAGTTTGTTAGATAATTGATTAAAGCAAAGTACATGAGGGAATGTCTTCTGCACAAGAGAAGGAATGTCTTCGTGGAGAACTTTTTCAAAGGAAACTGTTTCGATCTTTTATTATCCAAACGCAAAATAACAAAAAAAGCCAGCCCGTTCTCCGAGATTTAAAATTAGGTCAAACTACCATCATTCGTTGGCCCTATCGACTCGACCACATTTTGGCTTTAATATGCAAGATAAATGTTAATCTATTAATTAAAATAAACAAAACGAATATAAATATTTCTAACTAAACTAATTACAATTGAATATCGTTTATAGTCATAAATTTCAGGCCAAAAAAAAAATTCATATCACTAATTAAGCTTGTTTTTACAAAAAGCATATGTGACACATTAAGCCTGCGAACTATATATTTAAAATAAATAAACTTTAAAACATCCATTTTAAATTTATTTTAATTTAGTTTACAAAAGAAAATAATATGCGTCTGTAACTATCAAAAGAAAAACTTTTTTGCAACAGGATTAGGATAAAAAGCGCTTGGCAACATCTTTTCCATTATCTTGAATAGCAGAAATTCACGTGAAATATACAGCAAGATATATATATGTAATTTACTGGAGTCTTTGACGCTTCTCTTTTCGGCAGTTGATTCAGGGCTTTAATATTTGGTGGCAACAATTTTAAAAGTGGTTCGCCATTTCTAGTGAATCAACGAATTCCAAAACGAAATTAATAGCCCTTCTGGGCAAATTGCCCGTTTGGGCTAATTATACTTAATACTTTTGTTCCTTAAAAATGAAAAACTCTGAAAATACTTAAATGCTTTTTTTTTTATAAAATCTCTACATCCGAAGGCTGAATTTTTTTTTCATATATTAAAATATGCTACTGTTGGCAGCAAGCGGCCTTATACCACTTAAAATATTTTTGTTGCAAAAGTAAATTTTTTTTATAAATATTCCTTTGACTCTTATCTGTGCTAAATTTATTCTGATGGTTTCAGGATAAAATAAGTGAAACGTCTCGAGGTGATCATTTTCCTTAAACAATCACCACTCGAAAGGACCAATATTACTGAGGATATAAATAAATATCTCTCTTAAAATAATAATAAATATCACTTCTCTAACGAGACCACCTATATACAATATTAAAATTGTCTGGAAGTAAGGATGGTTATCTTAGAGAATTCATTTAAGTTAATTATTGTTAATAACATTTTATCTTAAGATATGAATAACTATACCTACAAAAATTTAAGGTTGAATTCTTAAGGTCCGTACGATTAATGTAAATCAAATATAAATTAAAATTAATAATTGTAAATCAGTTTTTAAGAAGTTTATTAATAATATTGATGAAAAATTTATTATCTGACATAATCATTAAATGAAATACTATTTGAATAGTAGAAAATATTAATGAATTTTATTTATAATCTATTTATTTTACTTCTGAGAAGTATAAAAACCTTTTTTTAGATACATATTATGGAAGTGAAAAAACATCACTTTTTACAATAAACATACACAAGGTATTGTCTTACTTCTTTCGTCATGTCTTCCTGGTGTAACTGGAAGCATATTCGATGCGTATTCGAGAAGTCCTGGATTCGAGTCCCTGCGAAGACATTGCACATTTTTTACGTCTTCTGCTTCAAAATAACCTAATGAATTTTCAATACAAACACACTTCGTTAACATTAAATGAAACTTCAACATTTTGCTTAAAATATTCATTAAATTTAATTTACATTTTATTAATTTTTACTTCAGAATTTGTTTGTACGAGTTTTAAAATTTACCCGCTGATTACCGCTGATAGCCATAAATTGCCTCGCATATTCCATGTTTTTTTCAGGCTGCTGCTGTAGACGAAGGCGAGACTCTGTGAAGCATCAACGAGTGACCTTGTATTATAGACAACTACACCTCCTATTATAATTTCAAACACACCTCTTGCAGTAAAAATCAGCGGTTGTAGGTCGCTATCTTACAGTGTTTATTTTTGAAAATGTATCTAGTCAAAATTCTGAGTTAGAGTATTTAACCTTTTGCTTAATGTGTGAAACGATGATAAGATATTACTGATTAAAAACTGGTACTCCCTAAGTCCCACAATAGTGGTAGAAACTGATGAATTTCATTTTTCTCGTAGTAATATTAGCAAAAGATGACAAATATAGAACGCAACACTTATTATTAAAAACTAGGTTAAATTAAAAATATTACTCCTTATTTTTATTTCGAGTATTCAGACAGTTTCTTGGATTTTGCAATAACTTCGTTACCTTATTTTGAACTTACAGGTAGGATCCCTCGGCTGCGAAGCTTTGCTTTTCCTGTATGCGTGAGCTTAAAATTATTGGAACCATCGTTTTTCATTCCTTCTAGCACAACACGTTGAAGTGACAGAAACCATATTGTCCAATATTTCAGAACAAGTATTATCAAAAGCTAAGTTTACTGCTTTTCTTCTACTAAGAAGGAAATAGCTCAAGTTTTTCAAGTTTTTCTTCAAGATCTTTGCATTCACGTCTACATTTTTGTTTTTTTCAAAATATTAACTTAAGCATAAGATTAACCTTGACAATTATTTTCGGAAACATGTTTTCAAATTCTTGATATAGTCATTATATTTCACTTATTGTGCTGCACGCTGCACGTTTCTGCAACTTTTCATTTTTCTTTCCATGCATCAAGAACTGGACAATCGCAACTCCATGTTTACTTGAAAACTCTCTTTTTTCGTCTACTTTAACAATGGGTTGATATTCAACTAAAATAAAACAAATGATTTCGATCAGCGGATGAAATTAGAGAACTAGTTATAATTCGTAATAAATAAGTGAATCTAAAAATCAAAAGATGGGTCAGAACAAATGATAGATGTTAGATGTCATGAAACATTGATTTTGATTGAAGGCTTCGCAACTTTGAGCTACAACATAACTTACAAATACATTCGCCAATAATTCCCGCTTAGATATGCATATGAAATTATTATTAAGGGCTAGAAAGAGTATATAAATGGGAACAAAAATTTAAGTTAAAATTTCTCTTTTGTCTGATAAAATCTCAAATTTAATTCAGAAAGATACATGGTTATTTTCATATAATTTTTACTTTGGTTTAAAATAGTTATCTTCTCAACTTCGGTTACACGCAGAAATAGATTTTTTTAAAAAAATCTTACTAAAAATATGTATCATATAGTCGTAAAAAATTATTAGTTGTTTCATCTTTTGATGAGATACAAATTCTCGGTACAATCATATTCTAAAACCGTTTTAGTTGATGATTTCAGAGTATTTTCTTCCTCACTACTTATTCTTTACAATTCAAAATTGAACTAATATTTCGGGAATAATATTTTCAATAAAGAAAGTAAATTCTATATTAAAGTATCTGCTTCCTTTTTTCAATAATCCTTATTTTCTTTCTGTTTTTCCGGTGACTAAACGCTACAATTTATTTAGGGTTATTATATCGTGGTAAAAAGCATTCAGGATATTTGCTTAAGAAAAGAGATGCCTTCGGGAAAGACTTTTTAAAGAAAACTTATCATAGGATAAAAACCCACAGAAACACCCTGTTTTATTTCTAGAAATAAAGCCAGAGATGCCTCCTAATCAGACCTTGATTACTGTCTGGGCTCAGAAGGCTGAGGCCTAGGTTTCAAGTTTGAATTGCTACAAATCATATTTCTCATAATGTTGTTTCTTTTATCTAGTGAAAACGAGGAAACAGAGAATTGGAACCTTTGAAAGCGCACTGTGTATAGGGCCCAGTATTGTCTTATATGTGTAATTTTTTTCCCTGATCGTCGTCATATTCTGACTTTCGCTCATTCATTTCTAAATTGTTTCAAACCCTTTGATTACGGTGCAGGAAAAAATAGGTTTTGAAAATTAAGAGATTTTTCTAAAAAGCAAATTATGAATAGAACAAAGATTCAAACTCAGAATGATAACGTAAGTGGAGTTTTCCAATTGAACTAAAGCAAACAAAAATGGGCAAAGATACCATAATAGAAGAAGTAATATATTATTCTTGTGATATCATAAAAATATTTCACTATACTGGATAAATTAAAATTTAACTGTATTAAAATGATCTGAAAATTTTAATATGACGTGTTAAAACATAATTACAGTTTTTTATTATATTCATACCTGTCAGAAATGAATTTAATGAACGATAATTTCATTAAATTTGACATTAGATTTGTACCTTGTGAGATTAAAAAAAGTAGTACGTCTCATTTTTAAAGATGCTAGTGATATATAACCATGAAACGTCTGGATCTGGGTAGTTAAATGTGACCTTCAGACTTCACTTCTTTTTAAGAAACGTCTTTGAATTCTTAAGGAGTTCTAGATGCTGCGTTGGTGGTTACATCCGTGTAAAAATTACTCTTTTGAAATCTTAAGGCAAATATTCTATTTTTTAGAATGTTCTAAACTTATTTTAATTATACCTTAATGTGCTTATAGAAAGTATTTAATGGGGGAAATTTATATGTGTGTGTATGCGGAAAGTGATTGTAGAAGAGTATATATATATAATATTGTTTCAAAAGAATAAATTGAGTTTAATTAAAAAAATTAAATTTAAATACATATTTAATTAAATATTCTTTGCGCCATTGCTGCAAGGAATGAAATTTAAATTTAAACAAATTTAAATTCTAAACAAATACGTATAAAAGTAAAAAAGTAGAAAAGCAAATTTAGAGCTTAAATTAGCTTTTTTACAAAGCTTTTTTACAAATTAGTTTTTCTACTTTTTTACTTTTATACGTATTTGTTTAGAATTTAAATTTGTTTAAATATATATATATATTATTTTTTATATTATTTTTATATTGTCTTTGATTTGTTTTTACAAAGTTTGCATTATTTATCTTATTTTAAATTCTTCTATGTTTATTTCAACATTACTTTGAATTCGATTTCATAATGACAATTTCCAATGTTTAATTTCTACAAATAATATAGTACTCAAATGCATAAACATGAAAGTGTCGGGGACGGTTACTCGAGTTAAATAGGATTTCTCTACAGTAATTGATTTTTACTCCAAATTGAATTGACTAAAATGCTTCATAAGAATAAGTTCTTTGAGTATCAGCATTGGTTCATAATTCCTTCTATTCGCGGAAATATTTGGTCTGACTAGAATTGCCGGTTTGGCTTTAACTTATAACTCGAGTAAAGACGAAACACTTTCGTATTTACGTATTTTTATCAATTATTGTTCATTGAACGGGAGTTGGTTTGTTCCCCTTGAAAAGTCAACTAATTTCCGATCAATGACAATAATTACATGTTTTAATTTTTCCTTTTACAATTGAAATTTTATTCTTCATGATGATTTAACTCCAGTCCCCGTTAAAACATTATTAACATTTTGCTTTCAAATTACTTCAAAACATCTTTCAAAATATAACTTACCAGTATGGATTCACACTTTTAAAATAATTCTACTTTAATTAAACTTAGGAGATAATATAATCAATTAATCAATACTGTTTAGGAAATAAATTATTATACTATATATATATATAGTATATATATACGAAAAGGATGTATGTTGCAAATAGAAACATATGAAAGTATTCTTTCTTATTGCGCTTCTGTGTATTTTACGCTAATTATTAGTATACTTTAATACAGTTTAATTAGTATATTTTAATACAGTTTTTTTGCTTAATTTTCGAACTTTTAAAAATCCTTAATTATCCTTCCCTGTTAAAGCGATGTTCTGTGTACCAATTCGATGTATTATAAAGCTTCTCTTGCATACTGAATGCTATATGTGTTTTCTATAAAAGATTATTTTCAGTCCTTGAAATATTTATTAGCATTTTTCTCTTACAAAAATTTAATTTACCCTTAGTGATATTTTGTTTGATTATTTTTGGTTTTTTCCTAAGAAAATCCTTCATGAAGTCATCCCGTCAGGTATAAAACTTCAAGTGCTTCGCTTTAACTTATCCTATCACCTTGGCGTTTTCAGTGTATCTCACATTCATTTTCTGTTAGGTCGATATTTTTATTTGTTCACTTAAGCAGTATTGTTGGCAGTGAAAATTAGGATAATTCTGCTGTTTTTGTAACATCGCTAATCATCTACTTTATCATTAACTACCATTCAATCTAGAGCCACGCGTAAAAATTATCTAATATTTACTAATTTAGCCCCCTTCCCAAAAATATTAGCGTTTCTACTTAAAACATAGTTTAAAAATATCTATCATTCATATTTTCACCTTAGTAAGATATAGGCATTATCTGGATTTTCATGCACATTTTCTGCGTGTAATTTGCTGATGATGCGATGTTGGATACTTTCACGTGCTTGATTTTGCTAAAAATTGTATAATCCTTAGCCAGTTATTATTAAAAAAATTGTGAAAAAACAAATATCATTGTTAATTTTCTTGCTTGAGATCAGTCTTTTCTTCAATTCTTAATTATCCCTCCCCTCATCTGCAAGAAAAATTCATCCTTGACTTTTATGATATTCGCATCCTGTAGACTCATAAATCAAATTATATATATATATTTCATGAATACTTTTAAGTATGTTATCAGTTATTTGAAGAAATGAATAACAATTTTAAGATAAAATATGCTCATTTTTTGTGAAAATGAAGAAGCTATCAAGATACATATGGTGTTGTCTGGGTAAATAGAAAACACCTGTAGATTTTGGATTATATTAATCTATGGAAAGGGCTACCTTCGTAGAGCATCGTAATATGGAAATTGGCCCACATTTGTATTTAACATGGGGAAAACTCAGTCAGACAGTTAGTCAGACAGCTTTCCCAGAGCAGAGCCTAATGTGAACTACCTGTGCCTCGCGGAATAGTAATTAAAAAAAAATAAATAAAGGGGGGAATCATACCGTACCACTTAAAAGTTAAGAATCGCTTAATACAGCTAATATACAACACTTACTAAAATTATTTTTTAATTGCCTCTATTCTAAACTGGCAACAAATCTAAAGAATGAAACAAATTTTAAGCTCTTCCGTTAACATTGAAAGAACATAATTAATATGCTGAGAATTAAACAATTTTACACTTAGAGTTTCGTGCACCGCATAGAAACTTTTGTTATTCACCAAGTCAGCATTTGAGAGTATTTTTTTCTCCTTTACTGGCCAAAGTTGCTGTTGGAATGCAGGAACGATAAGCAGACAGGCCAGGAGGAGGAACGGGTCGTTTTGAAGAGCCACGCTGACTAGAGCGAACAAATGCACGTGCTGCACCTGATAGTGAACCCTGTTTCTTGGACCTCCTTTACATTGTTTATGGCTGTAATAAAACGCAGCCATTAGCGTTTTCCTGAGTTGTCGAGCGAGTTTTTAAAAAGAAATAAAAATTTCATCATATTTTGCTTTATTTATTTATTTTTTTGTCTTCCTTTTGTGTGCTGAACTCTCTAAAAAGCATTCATTCATTCAGACTAACCAGAAATTTAATTTTCAGATTTTTCACTCTCAGACCATGTTTTAGTGTAATACTGAGCACAGATGTGGAGTAGGGAGGAACTATGAATGTGTTATAAAATGCTTGGCTATGAAATAGAGCAGAAATTGCCTAAGATTGTCTTTGTTCGAAATTCGTAACTAGACTGTCCGGGTGCGTCTGATTTTGCTACAGTACTTCGCTTAAGAGTACATTACGGAAAATGTCCGGATTTTGCAAAAAATTCAATAGCAATCAAGTAATGGTAAATTTCAGAAATATGGCACTAAAGCTATCCTCTTCAGGAAAGGTTCAGCCCTTCTCTTCCAAAAAGACATTTATCTCTTCAGTAAAATTATTGAGTGAAACAATGTCATCACCTACATCGGAGTTATTCTTAACTGCTGTCTTCAAATACCACTTCAGAAATGTTAATTGACAAATTCAGCTATATAAATATGCATCCTCTGCTCGGAAGAAGTAGCGGTCTTTCCGTGAAAATTAAACTCATCCTTTGCAAGTCCATCTTACATCCTTTACTTCTATACGCCTATTCTGTTTAGGTTCATCCAAAAGCAACCTTCGTAAACATCTTAGACAAAAACGCCCCTTCATAAATTTCAGTTCTGCAAAATAAGATCCTATGCAAAACACCGTGGTACGTGATTACGGTAAAAGCATCGTTTACATGAAAAATTCGGTCATTCACCGTGATAAGTCGAACAAATAAAATCAATATATTCCCAGCAATGCTATTAACCTATCCATCAACACCATCAGAACTTCATCATCGGACTGCAAAGCAATTTTCCTAATCTAGAAGAAAAATACCTGTATCTTGCAAATGCGAATTGATTAACGTCTTGAAATTCATTACTCAACGCAGCGCTTGGTTTGGTGTATTTAATTACGGCGAAGCACTCGAAGGCTATCTCGAGGCTTTCGTGGAACACTTTCTAAGGAAACTTGTCTATTGTACACTTTGCACATGCGAAAAAACACGAAGACGTCTATGCAACCAGCTTGTTCACCGGAATTAGAACCCCTGAACGAACTACCAGTGTAGAGACTTTATCACGCGGGGTCCTCTCAACGCAACATTAGCATTGTTCCGCTAGTTTGACTCGTCGCTTTTCACTCCTTTACAATCTTCACCTTCATCTGCATTTTTTCTTCATTATTTACCTGTTTGCATATTGCATACCATTTGATTCCGAATTGATAGGCTTCTTACCATCTCAGCAGTTCGTACAGCAATGCTTGATCCTCGACTCTTCCTCACTTGACTGTTAAAACTGAAAATGTAGATATTATACGGAGTAGAAGGGTCTTCGCCTCCCGCACTTCAAAAATCATTGCATCCAGAGGAGAGAAATATGGCTCTTGATTAACGGATTATTTGATTTAGGCAAAGAACTTGTCTATCTGACCACGGAAATGAATGTTCAGCGGTCTTCTAAGAAAAATATTTTTAAGGAATCCTCCAGTTCCCAAAGAAATAGTTTGGGGAATATTTTTTTCTTCCTCCTTCTGTAGTTAAAAGAATAAACAGTGTAATTCAATCAGCTGTAGATGTCTGTAGCTGTTCATGTAGTGTGTGTAGCACACACACTACATAAACATGGGTTTTGAAAAAAGAACAAAAAAAGAATGCCTATGCATTCAGGGTTAAAGAAAAAATTTTCTTAAGTCCTGCTATGCACCGCTTTTATTTATTTTTTTTTTTTACTTTTTACTTCATTTTTTATTTACTTTTTTACCCATTGTTGAACTTATGAACACGGAAGCGAATTACGGAATAATAATGTCGCTTGAAATGCTGATGTAGGTATGGCAAGAAGGGAAGTACTTGGACTGGAACTGTGCATGTCACGAGAGGAGCATTTATTCATGCGTTTTTAAGATGTAGTAGATATGCCATAAAAAGTTTCAATTGCAGTATATTTTCATAATATCGCAGTTACATATGTTGTATAATTTGTTACTATCCATCACTGAAATGAGCTCTTAATTCGAAATCATGTGACAGAATATTGCTGAAAATATACGGTCTGTAATTCCAGAATAAATATAAATGTAATGTGAAATTAATTAATTTCATTAAAATAAGTTCTTATTCTTCAATTTCATATATTAATGACTGCAAAAAATTGCTTTTGCTTCTTATAATGCACGATGTGCGCTGAGAATATCATCGTACGTCTTTAATTTATAAGGTATTTCTCCCGCCTTTTTAGCGAGCCTTCGTGGTGTAGTGGTCTGCATGCTCAGCGCGTAATTGAGAGGTCCGCATGTCGATTCCCGTCGAAGGTGTTGCGTATTTTTCAGCTTGCCTGCTTCCAAAAAATACTTAACGTCTGTATAAATTTATCAAGAAGACTCTCATTTATTAAAAATTTCTTAGCTTCGAACTTATTTGCTGAGTGGTGGTGAGCCTTCCTTCACAGCAATACATATCTTTGATTGAAAGAGCTGTAAAAAAAATTATTTTGTAATTCTTGCTTTTTCTTTTCTAAACTATTGTGATCTTACGGATTAAAGAGGTAAGATTTGTCTCATAAGCCAGAGTTAACCTTTTGGAATTTATTTTTGTATTCTTCAAAAATGTGTAGCTATAGGGTTTAATACGGGAGTCTTTTGAATAAAAGGAAGTATTGCAAATTTATCTTGTGGGGTATAAGAACATGTTTCCTTTTCGGTTTTTCCTCTGCACATAAAATATACAAAGTAAATCTGTAGTAGTACACTCTATGCAAAGTATTGTATTTATGTTGTAATGTTAATCTATGTCATGTGCGTGTGCTTCAGTAGATACGCTTTTGAGTTATTCCTTTCTATTTTCGAAAGATAAACTGAATATTCACTTTTTTGTTTTGTTTGGTTTGTTTGCGCGTATGTGTTTCTTAATATGAACGTTATGCTCATAGTATACATACTGTGCTCTGTAAAGCAATACACGTTTTTTCCGTTCTTATCATTTGTGTCCTCACCGGAATAGCTCTCTTAGTTTTCTTCAGGAACATTTCTTTTGCTTTCATAAGTCGGCTAACTGATTTGACGCAATTGTAACTGCCACCCCGTCTCAGCGTTCCACATGTCTTTTTCCTTGAGCTAAAGCCACCTCAGATGATATTGTGTGTAGAGTTATTAAGAATTCTTTCGGTGTCAGGAACTGTAGAAATCCGTAGTGCTCTTGCCGGGATTCCAGCTCCGGACCTCCCGAATATGTTTCGAGCATGCTTTTAGTTACACCACGAAGGCACGCAGAAAAGAAGGGAGAACTTAATCTTATAAGTTTAATCTGAAGGACTGATTCCACTGCTTTTGATTTCCGGTTTGAATCCCAGGTAAGGTATTGATGTTTGTGACTATACTGTCTTTAAAGCCATGGGTTTGTATTTTCGTTTGTTGAACTGTCTCTGTTCTCGAGAGACTCGTGGTAGAAAAAGGATTATCACGAAACCTATGAATTCCATTCGCCGTAGGCACCCAATGAAACGGAGTTTGGGCAGATTGTCCTCGAGTGCTTTTCCTAAATTAAAATAATCCGACTATCTAAAATGAATTATTCCTGTTATTTGTTTCAAAATGAGATACATGCAGCTCTTTTCATTTCAGATAGCTGTACTGTTATTAGCAATTTTAATTTCAACGTAATGCTTTCAACGAAATATTTGAAATATTGGAATAATTAGCAGCATGTATTAAACGCTTGAAATTTATAAGAGGAAATTTATAGATATTTATATAATACTAGCCACTACGCGGCCAGCCTGAGTCTGGCTTTTAAATGTACCGGAAAAATGCCTAAAGGTAACACCAAACATTAAATTTTTAAATTTAAAAAGTGCACAGAATTTTACTCTGTAGAACAACTTTATCAAAAAAAATTTCAATAAAAATGTATTACATATAAAAAAATTACAATGAAATAAGCAATATCCCTAATATAAGTATTAATTATCCTTATAAATTATCAAGCAAAGCAGTAATAACAATTTTTAAAAAATTAACCAACTTCCCGTTGCCTTCTCTCAACAAACGTCGAGTATCCAAGAGAAACATTAAATTTAAAAACTGCACAGAATTATCAGGAGTCCAGTACACAAAGCATTGAATGAAAAACTGTTGCCAAAACCACATTTATAAAAGAATGAAACTATTCGAAATCGTGCGATTTCATCAAAAAAGATAAAACAAAACAAAACAAAATCTGATTCGAATTTTGAAAAAATCGCTCCGAGGTGCACTGGCTCTTGTCTAGATGCACCTGTATACCAAATTTCGTAGCACTGGGTCTATTAGCTTACGCGCAGAACGAACAAAAGACAAGCACAGACAAACTCTTTCTTTTATATTATATGTAGAGAGTGTGTGTATGTGTGTATTTAATTATGGCAAAGCACACTAGGGCTATCTGCCTAAGGGAAGGTATGCCTTTCGTGGAGGACTTTCTAAGGGAAACACTGGCTCGTATACACGTTACACATGGGGAAAACCACGAAAACGCCCATGCAGCCAGCCCGTTCGCGGGATTCGAACCTCGGACCGAACTACCAGTGTTCAGCGACTTTACCGCTCGGCCGCTGGTGGGCCATATTATATGTAGAGATTAAGAGGTTTATGGGATAGACAATTTTGACAATGCGAAAAGTTAATCAATAACCTTTTAAATATTTGAATAGTGGATACAGTATTAGCAGGTGATTATTTTAAATCTACTGGTTGTGCATATTACTAGCTCAGATTTCAGTATAATGAATTAATTGAATTACGGCAAAACATAGAAGAGTTAAGAAAAAGACTGCTTTTGTAGAAGATATTTTAAAGGGAAACGCTTTCACGATACACATGTTTAAATGTAGTAATAATAATAAAGCTTAAAATATTATGAAAAATATCAAAATGTAACAAAAAGACACTGAACGAGTCATTTAATTTGCAAATCTACACCGAGCAGATTCAATTCGATTCAAAAACTGATTTTATTCGCGCATTTTTTGTCATTTAAATTCTAACCTCGAATTCGAATTCGAAAAAATTTTGTATTTGTCCGAAAAGGATTTAATTGTCTTATTTGATTATAGGAAAGCACAATAGCCTTAGTCTCGGATACTTTCCTAAAAGACATTCTGAGAGACTGGATTAGAATAAATTGTTTAGATTATAGCAAAGCATTCAAAGGCTATCTGCCTAAGGGAAGGAATGCGGGTTTTTTTTTTCGGGGGGAGGTCTGTTTAAGAGAAACTGAGTCGTATTCACGTTACAAATGAAGAAAACTACGAAGATACTTATGTAATCAGCCTACTCGCTGGAATTTGAGTCCGAGTCGAACTATCAGAGTTCAGCGATTTTATCTATTCAGCAAATGGTTCAGCGATATTATCTATTCAGCAAATTTTCGGCTTGGGAAAAGAATATTATCTGAGATATACAATAAATGATGAGCACTAAAACTACCATATAAAAACAGAGCAAAATATGAAAACTTTAAACTTTTAAAATTTTTAAAGGACGTATTAACAGTAGAAACAAAACAAAATCCAAGCTGAGCGAGAAATCGGGCTTGTTGTTTTAATTTTGATAACCTTTTTAAATAAACTGAATGCGGCATTAATTGTAGTGTAAATAAACACACTGATGCACATAAGCACCATACGCCTCCTTACGAGACTTACTACTCGTTATTGCTATCTAATTCTCGTGTGAAATGGGTATTTCCTTTCTAAATTGTAAAACAGTTCTATAAAAACCACGGGAAAATCCATGCCACCCCATCAGTTTCTTCTTTCCCACAAACCTTTCAATTCTTTGTCACGTGACTTGGCTGGAAACTTTGGCTGCCATAGTAGGTAATTTGAACCGTCCATGACTCAAAAGCCTTTGAGTCTGACCTCCTTTTTTTTCTTTGCCATTTTTTCCCTCAGTAAAGAAATGAAACGTTTCTTTCGGGATATTTGAAAGAAAAATAAAAATGATGGTTGAGCTTCTTTCTTGCTAGCTATTTATTAGACTTAATATTTAATGGTTCTATTCAGACCTTTTTTCGCCCTCGATGATTATATCCATTTACTGTTTTGTTTCTTTTATTAGTCTTCCAAGGCAGTTTTGAATCCTAGTGCAATGTGCAATGGCTGACGGAAAATATTCGCGCTTTTTACATTTCTTTGTTATGTAAGAGATTTCACTTACGAATTTCATATTCGCTGTTCGATGTGTTTCTTAAATAATATCTAAGCAACTTTATACTGTTTGTATTCAAATTCCACTTGAAAAAATTCTTATAATTAATTTGCATATTTATTCACCAGCAACCGATCGATAAAGTCGCTGAACACTGGTAATTCGACCCGGGTTCAAATCTCAGCGAACAAGCTTTCTGCTTGAGGGATTTTGAGGTTTTCTCTATGCATATAATGTGAATACGAATAGCATTTCACTTATAAAGTCTTCTCGAGTGCTTTTCTTCAAACTAAATGATCCAGTCCTCGCACTTTTACTCCAAAATTTGACTTCGAAGAGCAAAATTTGATAGCAGTCTTTCATCGTTTTGAAATGGCGGTATTTGCTGGATGCCATTTTAAAACTAAAAAATTTGATTTCGAAGAGCGAAATTTTGATAGCAGTATTTCATCGTTTTGAAATGGTGGTGTTTGTTGGATGCCATTTTCAGACTCTGAAATTTGACTTCGAAGAGCAAAATTTGATAGCAGTATATCATCATTTTTGAAATGGCGGTATTTGTTGGATGTAATTTTCGGACTCCAAAATTTGACTGCGAGGAGCAAAATCGAAGAGCACAAAGCAGTATTTCATCGTTTTGAAATGGCAGTATTTGTTGGATGCAATTTTCGGAAGTGTCAAGAATAATTTCTGAGAATCGGAGAAAAAGAAAGCACCACTTATGCAGCTGGTTTTAAAGACGAAACTCGATTATCCGAGGAGTAATACGCTAAATGTAATATCGTAGTATGAAAATTGAAAATTTTCTGAGAATTTTTCGAAATAGAATTTTTAAAATGGAAAACATACGTTTTTGCAACATAACGCGTATGTGCACAACCAGAGACATCCATTTTTCCATTCATACCGACGCGTGCAGAAAGTCTCAAGCAGTCCACGTAGTCTCATGACGTGCGAGGGCTAATTTATACGCTCTTCTTTATCGTGGGTAAGATTAGACAAAACTTTGCACAACTCTTAATTAATTTGTTCATCTTCATACATTCGTACTAACATGGTCTTAAATGATTATAACTAAGAGAAAAATTCGAAAAGTTAAATCTCAAGGATTCTACTTATATATTGACCGAAGCTTGGGATTGTATAAAAAAGATTACTTTGCCAGATGTGTGTAACCAAGGTCCGTTCCAAGCATAGACAAAATAGGCCTTCTTTTGGGGCGACAAGTAAGTTGTTCTCAGGTGCGACAATTAAATAAAAGTACACTGCTTGCTAAAATTGCAACACTATGAAGGAAAGCAAATACAAAAAAGATATTTATTACACGTAAACAGTATGGCATGAAGACAAAATAATTAAATTTGTAAGCATTCTGGAGGTTTGCGAGGGTGTGAAATTAGTAGAAACAGCTGCCACCTCTGGCATCTAAAATGGCCTTTACCTCATTAGGCATGGACTCAAACTGGGCTTGGATGACAGAAATGGGCAACTCATTCCATGCTGCTTCAAGTCTATGCTACCCTTCATCAACCGTATCAGCTGGAGAGGGGTGGGTGGCCAGTCTCTCAGCAACCTATGAGCAGATGTTTTCAGTGGGTGACATGTCTCGAGACCGTGTAGGATAGGGCAGCAATCGAATAACCTGTATATTGAAGAAGGTCCGAATATGACATGTGTTCTTGCATTATCTTGTTGGAACATGGCGTTTGGGGCCTTCGAAGATAGGGCACAACCACTGGACGCAAGATGTCAGAAGTGTACCCATCTGCGTTTAAAATTATCGTCGATCCGAATTAGAGATGTGCGCGTCGTGTACCTAGTGGCTGTCCAAACCATCACACCAGGTGCAGGCCCCCTGTGCCGATATCGAATGGAAGCAGACTACATGCGACCTCCTCGAACACTCCAGACACGTATACGGCCATCAGAATACTGTACGTAGAACCAGGACTCGTTTGAAAAGGCGACATTGTGCTACTCTTGTACACAGCTTTGTCGTTTGGCGCAGCAGAGTCGCCGTCTCTCTATATGCTGCATTGTCAAGGGAAGCCGAAGTAATGGTCATCCTGCGGATAGTCCATTCTGCTGCAAACGTCGACCAGCTTACGAGCTGATACTGGGCGTCCTGGCAAAGATGCCCATTTCCTGACTAATGGTCCGTGATATAGTCGTAAGGTTTTGCAAGGCTGACTTCACAATATGTCTGTCCTGCCTGGTGTTAGTAATGGGAGGGCGTTGAGAGACTCCTTGCCATTCAGTATGACTCTCAACAATCCATTGATTCCATATTCGCATGACAGTGGTTGGTTGGATGTCGACCAATGCGACCGGTCATATCACGGAACGATAATCTACACTTTTGATAGGAAACGATCCTGCCTCTATCGAATTTCGAATTTGCTGGTAAGCATTTCCTCTTCTTATTCGAGGTATAGCACAATATTCTGAGCAAACTCTAACATTAAAAAGCACGTTCTGAATGAGAAATCCACTATATAACTTTTCTTTTATGCATTGCTTCAGATGTCATTTCTCCCTCCTGCGTCGTCTAAATGCGCTGAAATAGTAATCAACTGCATATCCCAACTTCTACCTGTCATGTGATTTTGACATTCGTCAGATCATTCTTTCCTGGTATTGCAATTTTAATGGACAGCAGTGTATATTTCGCTTTGAATTATTAATATCTTTAATTTATACGAGACACTAATCATACGATATACTAAGGCAAAAAGTTAAGTCTGGTTGTGAGAAAAGTCTTTCCGAAAAGCCAAATCTGGTTGTGATAAAATACTGGCAAAGCCACTTGCTTCAGTCCATTAAAAAAGGAAAAAAAGAGTTGATCAGTGATACAGTGAGTATGTTATGATAGGAGCTTTATTGGAGCAATAGGATAAGCTTTAAGATTTTAAACATTGCGAATTGGAAGATATTGAAAAAGGGTTAAGGATTGAGAGTACCACTGTCTGATATTTAATTTTGACTTGAATTCAAAACATGGAAGGTAATACGACAAGCACTGGGAAAAATCGCGGTGAGAAGAAACAACCGAAACTGTATCATCTCGTCCTAAAGCTTGCAATACATTTCAACTTATTATGGATTTAAATGAAGAACAAGCCGAATGTAATCTGCAGTGGTTTTCTAATTCTGTAAATATTGCATAACCTTGTATTTTCTGTCTCGTAATAACAAAACTTAGTTTGAGCTCGATGCATTAATTTACGTTAATTTTACTGATATGATTAAAAAAGTGATTTGTTGTTTATTTCATGTCTTAATTTTTTTTTAGATTTAAAGAAAACTAAATTAGAATTATAATGAGAATTTGTAAGAGCACTTTTTAAAAACTTTTACTCGAATTTCTCAAGTTTTAATTCTTACGGGTAAACAAGGTTCTGCTGTACCGAAAGAGATCATTTGAGGACCCTTTTTCTCCTAATGGCACGGTCCCAGCAACGGCCGAACAGTAAGATTGCTGAACACTTGTATTTCAGCTCGAATTGGCTGCAACGGAGATTTTCGGTAGAGTGAATATGATTCAATTTCCCTCAGAAAAGTCCTCAACAAAGGCACCCCTTCCCTTAAGCAAATAACCTTCGCATGCTTCTACATAATCCAAATAATCCAGACCAATCCCTTTTAGACGTCCAGTTTTGGATAACACAATACTGTCTTATACACCTCAACCGCTTTGCTTTAATGATGGTACCATTTCTTTGCAGGTGGTTATTTCCATATCTAGGATACTTCTCCCACCACTATGTTTTTTTACATTATCAAGTAATGGCTAATTATCAAGTAATGCCTTATCTAAAGATTTAGCTTTTCGTTCTTTCTTTTCGCTGCCATCAACAACGATGACTTAATCCTAACTTCATAAAGATCTGTTTATCACTGATTTTTTTCTAGTAATAATAATAATATGAGGTTCCCCCCTTTTTCTAAACTATGAAAAACCATTCTTTTTTGCAGGATTGTCATGATAATTGCCTTGTTTAAATATCTTTCTTATAGTTTTAAGATAAAGTGACACAACAAATATTGTTTTAAATATTGCACAAATTTTTCAGTACTTACCCATTGATTAGATTAAATTGTTTGAATACAGCAAAGCATATTAAGGCTATGTGGTAGAGAAAAAGTGATGTTTTCATGGAGACAATTGTAAGAGAAATCAGCTTATATTCATGTTCGACACGGTGAAATCACGAAAATAGTAATCTTCGTATATTTTGATTCAAAACATAGCGTTAGGACAGCGTTCCCCAGCTAAGGTTGGGCGAAACAGTGTGAAGGATTCTACAAGAAATAACGAAATAAAACGTACGTCATAAAAGTGAAAACAATTTTTTTTCCTGATTCGGTGTTTTACATAGGTAACTTTGGTGAAGGGAAGAAGGTTTCATATTCTGAAAAGATTAGTGGATTTAGAATCTCAGAAAAAATTTCAAAAGACTGATAAAGAATCAATGGGTCTTACATGGATTGGTGATCTAGAATACCCCCTTCCATTGTGTCTGGTTTGTGGTAAAAATTTCCGAATTTAGCAATGACTCCAACAAAATTGAAAAGTGGTATGAAAAAAGAAACTGATTGTTTTAAAATTCTATTAAAATCTCAAAATAAACAGAGGATACAGCTTTCGTAAGTTCACTCACAGTTGGTGAAAAGGCTCAGGTAGCAAGTTATTTGGTATATTGCTCAGAAAATAGAAAAGTCGCGCAGTCGGTGAGGATCTGATAATGCCCACATGTAAAATTACTGTGGGTAAAAAAATATTGGGTGAAGATGAAATAAGTAAAACTGAAAATATTCCGCATTCAAATAATACAGTTAAGTCGACGAATCAGTGATATATCTCATGATGCTGAAGAGATGTTGTGTGATAAATTGAAAAATGGCAGTTTTTCAATTCAAGCGGACAAGTCAACAGGTTAACCAACAAATGTTATCTTCTAGCATTTGTAAGATTTGTTAATGTGGTAGAAATTCAAGAAAATTTCTTCTGTTGTAAATAAATACTTGAGATAATCAGAGGAATAAATATATTTAATATTTTATTTGAGCATCTGGAAAAAAATCTTTGTTGAAAGAATTGTGGTGCCATTTGTACTGATGGTGCTGCATCTATGTTTACCTCCATAAAAGGCTTTGTTACTCTTGTAAACGAAAAAATAATTGCCGATGTTGTTTTCACACACTGTTAATTCATAGAGTGGTGTTGATGTCAAAATATCTCAATAATGAACAGTGAAAGACATTTGATGATACTATAAAAATGTTAAACTTCATTAAACGGAAGCCATACCACTCTAGAAATTTTAAAAACCTTTGTGAAAACATGGATAAAGAGCACAAAAATCTGTTATGTACGCTGAAACCCGGTGATTAAAGCAGAGCTTTTAATAGAGTTTTTGAGCTAAAAAAAGAAATACACGCACATTTTCAGCAAAACGACAAACAAGATTTTACTTAATGCTTTGGGAATCAAATGTTGGTGCAGATGCTAACTTATTAAGCAGCTATTTTTCATCATTTGAATCAACTGAGTAAGTTACAGCAAAGCGGCGGAGAAAATAAATATACTAACTTCAAGTGACCAGGATTCTTGGATTTAAAAATAAATAAATAATTAATTAAACTTATGGAAAGATCATGTTACAAAAAGGAATCTTGATATGCTTGAATTACTGGCGGAACTAAAAAGCAAAGATGGATACCAACAAATTTCAAGTTTTATTATATCCCACCTAGAGAGAAAATTTATTGTTTTCCTTTTTTTTAAATGAAGTTCTAAAATCATAGTCATTTTTTGTTTCCATTAATCATCGTTAGTGAAAGAATTATGAAAAAATATTGTTACATGGGCGCTGGGATTCCCTGGAACTTAAACATTGTCAAAAGAGTTCCATAAAAGTGAAGAGGTTGGGAAACGCTGCTATAGGGTGAGATTTATTAAGCGACCATTTCTTTAAATTTGTTTTCTGGTTTGAATTGCTTTATAACGCTGAAAACAGTTTCTCTTTTTTAGCAGTTTTTGTAAAATATTTATTATTTGTTAGAGCAAAAATAAGTTTTAATTTCTATCAGTAATAATTTAAGCAATTCAAAACAAATTCGAAGTCTCAAAATACATGTTTGTAATAAAAAAAGATGTATTATTTTTTCACCGACAAAGTTATTTTGAAAATCAGTCCCGCTCAATCAGTAATCGAAAACAAAATGTGCCATTACTTAAAATTTGAAAAATAATGCAATTTAAATTATTTTAATAAATATCCTTGGCTGAGAATATTAATTTCACAATGCATATACAATGATTATGAAATGTGGTTTTAACATTGAGTCGTTACGAAATATGCGATCGCCATTAAATGTAAATATGAAGAACTATACGGAGACTTTAAATGAATTTTGTTTTTATAATTTCCAAGCACGATTATCCAAGAATAGCAAAATAACTCTCAATATAACCTTAATAAAAGCAAAATAACTTTATGTTGTAAATATTTGAAGGGACATTTTAAAATAAGTGTTGCCTTTTTTCATCCGTCTTTAGATGGGTCTTACTATCTATAAATTATTTTATAAAACACAATACTTATTCACAGTCTTTTTTTCTCTTTTATTGCACTGAAAAAGCAACCTCCGGATATACAAATGTTTTCTTAGAGCAAAAATGCAATTACCAATTCAATTTTGATTGCGATGATACATTTATGGTTTTAAACAAGGAAAGAGGATTATCACTTCTTTCGCTTTAAATAAAGCTTTTTGCAAGGAATATATCAATTTGAAGAACTTAAAAAGATAAATATTTTTACTAAAGGTGTTTAGCGAAATAGAACTTCTCAAGCATTATTTTATCTTCTTTTTTTTTCCCGATGGAGGAGGAAAAAGTGGGATGCGAAGATTTATACGCTGATTTCCATGAGACAGTTCGGGAAGCAAACATTTTCATAATTTTTAAATTGTTTATTGGCTACATTAGTTGCATTAATTTAAAGTTTTCTACTTTATTTTGTTTTCTGTCTGTAGCATGAAGATAGATATGTAGGCAGAGCAGAAAATTTAATTAGATTTATGATATTTTAAGCTGAAAAAAAAATTTAACTCTTCCCAAAACACATTAAAGGGGAAATCCGGTGTACGTCACATAATTTATGCCTAAGTTAAACAATTTATAACTTATTTAACTTACGAGTAAATATGGCCTTATGTACCGAGCATAAAGTCGAGACGAGATATGTGACATTTAATTCCGTTCCACATCTTAAATTTTTAGAGAATTTCATTAAAGTAAGTTTTTCCTAACCTCTTTCATGTATGAATTATTTTTTTGATTAAATATCTGTGTTTCTTACCATAATTGGTCAAAACTTCAAAGAAATCCTGGACTGGAACAATACAACTCCTTGATTTCTGAATAGGTTTAAAGAGTCTCAATATTTTTAACTGCCGCTGAGCAACTGCTGATAGATTATGAAGCAATATATAAATTAGTTAACCTGTTATCTACGATAATCAATGATATATGATTACTAAAGTCCAACTCGAAGCTTTTAAACGTTAAAAGATATAAACCTCAGATCAAACTGCAGCACAAGTGCTAAAGATGAGAATTAGATGCATTTAAATTATGGTAAAGCCATATTAGTGTAGTTGATTGGAATGGATGAAGATTCTTTAGTTAGATAGCATGCGTAAGCTTATATTTATTTTGTTTTTAGTGGCATTTGATTTATTTAATTATAACAAAATACTTAAGCATGTTCTTTAATAAAAATCATATTAACATCTCTTTCCACGTCCTTTCTCCCCCTCCCTCTATGCTTGTGGACATTGTTCTCCAGCTTTCGCATTTTCTGACAGAAATTCCGATATAATCTTGTTTGTCATGACATGACAGACCAACATGTTAAGTTTGGCAACGAACTTTTGAGACACAATGTAGTGTGCTTCAACTTCAAGTATCGAATTAATTTGCTACCAGCTAACGGAAATCCTTTTTGCGCTATTGTGAACGCTACTGTGAACTATGGATATGCTACAAAGAATAATAAGAGTTTTACTTCAACTATAAATTGAGATAATTCTTCCCATACATCTTGTATATGAATGATTCTATTCTCTTTATAGGAATGCCCTCATCAGATCACTCAGTGTTCTTTGATCTGCATATTTACGCGCTTGTGAGTTAATTTGATTTTACTTTTAACGTCAAAATAGTTATTTCGCGATGCCTCCCAAGAAGATTGTTGCCTCAGATAAAAATGTTGCTGCAAATAAAAAAAAGGAAACCATGGCCGTTGAAATTAAGAAAGGAATCATAGCTAATAAGCTTGGTGTAAGAGTGACGGAATTGGCGAAGATTTACGTTCGACATCGACGATCTATACTATTCTGAAGAAGAAGGAAGAAATTAAGAAACTTGATGTGGCCAACGGAGTTACCGTTACTTTCAAGCACCGTCCAAAACTCCTAGAAGATGTTGAGATTCTGTTGGTGTGGATTAACGAGAAGCAGTTAAATGGCGATTCGGTGTCGGAAGCTTTCAAGGATCGGCGATTCGGTGTCGGATTCATTTGTCGGAAGCTACATAAAGGTAAACTACGGTTATATTATTTACCAGTGTTATTTATTAGAAGAATGTATTTTTATGTTGATACTCTTGGGGGTGAGGAACGGATTAACTGGATTTCCATTATTTTCAGTGGGGATTTTTGTTCCTAGATACGAGAAATTCGCTATACGAGGTCAATGCTGGAACGAATTAAACTCGTATCTCGAGGTTCCACTGTAGCTGTCTGTTCAGCATTACGTATTCCTTTACATCTACAGTGACGTAATCTATCGAAATTCAATTTTGTTCTTAAAAAGGGGAAGGAATCAAGCAGTATGTAAAAAAATGGGCGTAAGAAAAAGAAAGTGATAATCCCTTTTTTCTTATTTTAAACTGACTACTTAGAACAGGGTCACATACTCTCTGATAAATTTTGCACCCAAATCTTCCGTCTTCATAAATTGGGGGGTCAGGGTAACTCTTAATTGACTCCAAACGTTTGTAAACAATCCGGAAGGCAGTATGACTTTATAAACACAACTGTGACGTTCTCCAGTAACCTTTGGTGATAAGGAAAGTAACCTTTTCAGTCCATTTAAAGCTGAAGCCAGTTGTTCAATTGCAACTCGACACGAAACTAATGGGAAATGGCTTTTAAATCTCTTATCGTGGGATTTCTACTATTTCACATTCTTGTTTATAGCATAAATGGGGGGGGGGTGTCCTCGAAATTTTTATGTTTCTTTTCTCTTTGAGTGTCTTGAAAATGTCGTTTTTAGATATAACAATGGTAAATTTGTTAAGAGTAAGGTTATCGTTGCTCTTTGTAAAATGCTTAAAACTACCCCGAAATGTCACCCGTCATTAAAAGTAATGGTATTAGCTCCATGCAAAAAAAAAGTGTAGGCATCTGTATTCTGGCAATAGGGCTGCTTTCTTTCAAAATGTTCTTAAGTCTATGAGACAATTTTCTATTTTCGTGCGGCAAAAAATACATGTACCGCATTATAGAATGCAGTAGCAGTTATTAGTGCGGGAAAAAAATAAGCGGCATTATAAATTCTTTGATGTAAGTGAAGAAAATATGGAAGAATGGCTGTAGAATAGTAAAGGCTAAGGTATGATTTAAAGACTAAAATTTTATCGCAGTAAAATTAAAGCAAAAGTAACCAGTAAAATCGCGATAAAATGAGGTATGATAATGACGGTATGGCACTAGTACTGTAATTTCCAAAATGTGAACTGCGAGACATTTTTTTCGTGGATCACAAAAAGGTTTGAAATATTCTTTTTTTATCATATATTTATGTATATTTACTTTTAATTAAGGTTAGTTTATAGTTGTAATTGAAGAAATGAAGAAAACTATGCAATTATTACATTATTTTCTTCATTTTTTTAAAACTCAGAATGCCACACGCATGTGAATCGAGACTATTAGCAACTGGATCTGTGAAACACACACTTGAAGGTTTTGAAAAGCATTTAGGCTATATATGAGTTCTATTTTAATGAGTGACAGTTGTGTACTACCTATATTGTCCGAAAGAATGTCAGAGTGGTTGTAGGAGAATAAATAAATATCTCTTTTAAACGAAAAACTGAAATTCTGGGTAATTTTTATTATTACGTAAACTAAATCCTGTCTTATCTGCGTATCATTTATCTAATATTTATAAAAGAATATTTTTTTGCGGAAGGGAACTTAATTATAAACGAAAATAAGTATCAGAAGTCCAATGATAAAGGAAATATAATTTTAAAAAAAGTAGATTGAATAAGATATTTGATGGATTAGACTGCAAGTTTTTAAACTTTTGTTTTTGTATCCAATTAATTGCATTACTGTGGCGATTTCCGATCTAAATTGTCGTTAATTTTAATGGTATCCGATCTAATAGTCATTAATTTAATGGCCAGTTCTCTGAATTACCGACATAGAAAAAAACATGAATTTACCTTCAGGCATTAAAAGACGGGACAACCATTACCTATTTTACTCTCTGGTTACAAACGAGTTCAGTCCAAACTAAACAATCAATTTTTTAGGTAAAATAATTTGCATATTCGTGTTCAAGCAGAACTGCGTACTTTAGTTTGTGAACTCGCATAAAATAAAAATAAAATTCAAGCATTTTTTTTTTTTCCTTTTCCATTTATTGTCTTTTAAAAATGACTATAACACATTTAGAGAAGGGAAAAGAAGCGGAAATTAAGATGTGCATTTGTGAATAAAGCATTCTTCCACCCCCCCCCATTTTTTAATAACGTTCTTTACATCTCGGAAAGAAAACAACGCTATAAAATTTCTGGTTTCATTACTGCGATTTAAAGAATTGGCCCTTAAGGAACTCTATTGCTGTCTAAAAAAGAAATATTTTGTCATTTTAATGTTGTTACCGAAAGACTGTATTCTAAATGACATTTTTATATTTCAGTATTAATATTTGCAAATGAATGCGCATTCCGTGTGATAAACTTATTCTTCTTTTCTGTTGCCGTAGCTTAATTTAAAATTCTTTTTCTTAAAGAAGAAACAGATTGTATTTTGTAACTTTAATTCCCCCTTCTCCTTTCCTTGTCCATCAGTTTCGTACAAAATATAAGCCGAGAATTTTTCGTAGAATTTTTTGATACTGAAGGCTTTTATGCGAATTTAAAATGACTCGCAAATAATTAATATTGCAAATAATAATTACAAATAGTTAATCACAAAAAGAAAGAAAAATAAAGTATTAATAATTGAAGTGAAATAAATTTTTTTAATGTTATTTAATCCTAATTTACGTTAATCATACTTAACTGTACCGCCTTGGCATTTTCTTGCAGTTCTCAGAAGTCTTTGCTTGCTACTCAGAAGTCTTTGCTTGCTACAGGGAAAAATCCCTATGGATGGCATCCCATTCCGTTACCATCGTCCCAATACGCCTTACAGATAACCTTATTTTCAGTTTCGCCCATAGCATTATTAGCTACAATTTTTGTTGAAGGATCTGATGATCATTTCTGGACTATTTTTTCGAATTTACGAGGGCATGCTCGACTGATAGATTTAGCTAAATTATGCGACCAGTATTTCGAAATTATGGTCATATATAGCAGCTTCAGCGGTTGCAGCTGAATAAGACGACAATGTTCGGTCATTGAAACAGCTTATGCTAAAATAAAATCTTCAAATTAACGTTTTTTTTTCTTGCATTCAGATGTAAAGTTGAATTTATAGTTTAAGTTTTAAATTCCGCTTTTATCGGGTTTTCATTTTCTGCTGAATTTTTGTACCATAATCTTATATTTGGTTTATACACGTATCAACTTATACTCTGAAATAGATAGTAAATGAATACTAATTATTAGCTGAATTAATTTTTGTGCTAGCAGTGCCTCTGTTATGAATAAGAATGAGAATATACTGAAATAAATTTTATTCATATGCTTTGAAGAAATTAAATATAGAAGTTATAACTATTTAACATGAATTTTGTAAAATTCTTTATGGAAGTTAAAGCTATTTAATATGCATTATTTCCTTTTTTAATTGCGAATTTATTTGCAATAAGTTTATTACAATTATTTTATACAAATTGCACAATACGGTCAATTTAGGTAAAAGCAATCTATTCAGATGATCGTTGAGTTAAACTGAGATAGAAGTATTCATCTCAATTTGGTCTTGTTTTGATGCCTGCAATTCGTGATAATGTATACTCTTCCAAAGAGAAAAGGCAGAACCATGTACAAATGCGTCAAATGATATAGTAATACATGCAAATGAAGTAAATTCTTCAAAAAGAATTTTATTTCAAGCAACTATAGTGCTACGTATACGTGCTACTGATTGTTAAATACACTAAAAAAATAAATGGCGTTTTTTTCCACATGCTTTTGTCGTACAGCGGTAAGCATCAGTTTAATAATTTGAAGATGTGGGCTCAATTCCTGTTCACAGTTAAATTTTCAGAAATCACGCTGCAAAATTCTTAATGTTTCTACAGCACTGGTATACTTCAGTAAAGAAACAGTGAGGTTGCCATTGGGATGATACAGTTGTTAGCTCGTTATGAGATTGATTCAAGTGCTCGAATTCTGTCTTGAGTTCTTGCAAACCGCCTGCTGTTGGCTAAAATTTCACATTTATCTTTATGATGAAGACGCTTCAGAGCAACCTACTGTATGACAAACATATCTCATAAGTTAACTATTAGCAAGAAATAGGCGGATTGTACCGACTAAAGAATCACCTTCATGTTTTGCAAAAGCTACAGACTGTTAAATGTGTATTGCAGTGCTTTATTTTACCAAAGAATAGCATTTGGCCTGCTCGGAAAGTATAACATTGAAGCCAGCTGCAATCATCATCAACATATATGTGTGCTGTCATTGTCGTCTAGGGACGTATTAGAGGTGATCAGCTGCTGATGGCACTCCAGAAACAAAATTTCACGATGATGCTCAGCAATGGTAGAAGAATCAGCCTTATTGACTTCGTATACTGAGTCATTCCTCTGTGTTGCAGAATTCTAGAGCCCCTTGATGCCAGAATATCCATTATTTAGGTTATGCGCTTCCGCACATATTTATTATTGATTGTACATTTTAAGTACGGATTCACATCTTGTTCTAGTCTTGGTTTTCTCAGGTGCAGACTTGTTATTATGATGCATGAGAACAGGTAATGATCTCGATCACCTCCCTCCCTATATATGCATACATCTGAATCTACGAGATCCCTCTTGTAGAAATATGTGGGAAAAGGACCGTGGCCTGAGATCAGCCATGTCGTCTACTTACGACGTTTGGGAGGGGGAGTTAGTTCTTTAATATAGGTCGCACGTACGCCTGCCCTGTTCGGCGGAATTCCACCAATGTTACCATGCTTTTTGAAATATATTTTTGAGTTGCATCTGGAGGTGGGAACTTGCTTGGCCATGGAACCTTCGTCATTTGTTCTCTCTCCCGTGAGTAACATTAACTTTTCTAAATATTGACTCTAAATTCGACATACTGTCGTTGCATCATGTTAAGTTCTATCCCAGTGCGATGCAAAGTTACACTGTTCTTATCCACTGGATTCAGTTTCTGCTTAATTTTATGACTAGGGAGTAAACATGCCATATCTCAAGAGCCGTTTTTGCTCCTTAATCTTTTCATCAGCCATGCAAGAGAATTAAAACAGTTTTCACACCCTTGAAAATTAGCTTAACTGATTAATTACTCTTTTTTGAAAGAGTTTCAAAAGATATCAATGACCGCAAACAGCGAAAAGTTCTCATAAATTTCTGTAAACACGAAATTTACATAGTGCTAGCACAAAATGTTATTGGTGTTGCATTTTTCGTTTCGTGTAATTCAGGAACTAATTAGACTATGCGGCATAGGGTACCATTTCTACGAAAGAAAATAATGCTGTTATAAATTGTATCTTATCTGTAATTAGGAATCACTGTGTTCTGAAAATGAAAGATTGGATCCCGGCAGAACATTGTCGTAATCATTTCCACTCCTACAATGACTTTGTGATAAGGTATGTCGTAGCACCTAAATTTTGCAAGCAAATGCCATCTACGATGCCCAATTTCAAATACAATAACCGAATTCTACTGAATGTCACTTTTTGGAAAGCATTTTCCATTAAAATTTCTTCATTTATGTTAGCTAACATTATTTATAATCTCAATTTTAAATAAAAATATTTTTTGTGATAAGTTTCACTGAAAGAAGCATGAGACGTGATTTCTGCGTTAAATATTTCAGTACATAATACTTGTTACATATTTTCAGAGTACAATACTTGTTACGTTTCTAAGTTATATATTATTTATTCTAAATCGATGAACTAACTATAATTTCTTCCATTTTTTTGTAATTGTACTGGCTTTCTACTGGGATTGTAATTGTACTGGCTCTTATCTATAACATATGCTTAATGTTTCTAAAAATAAAATATTTACTATTTCTTTTAAATAAACAGTCTTCGGATTATAATCAGGAGGAGGACAATTTTACATTGAAAGCCCATATTTGAATTAGATAATAACAGATGGTGCATTGAGGTTTCCTTGATAAATTTAATTTTGGGGGGCATAAAAATTACATAGTATCATGGTAATAAAAATATGTAAAAGCAGAATATGCAGATAGGAAGTTAAAATGTTAAAGGTTGGTTTTGAGACAAATAGAAAGAAATGATGTAGTCGTTACCTCAAAAGGGCATATGTTGTGCGAAGACTGTAGGTTTACACATACGATTTAAGGTCGAGCAATTGAATGATATAAAGTCAATCTTCCTTCAAAAGTACACGCTCATAATTCGTGTTTTATGTAGACTTTTCCATTGTAGAAACGTCGTACTTCATTGCAATCTTCTTGGATTCATTTTCATAACCCATATCTGTCGAGCATTATTTGCTAGTGAGAAGTTTAGTATAGATAAGTGTATATCATTGTGTGTAATTTTAGAATGATTATTCTTCATGCTGTGCGAGATTCAATTGGAAATCTTTTATAACTCCACTTATTTTCTGAAAAAATATCTTTAAGAGAAAGTGTCTTTACCCCCCCCCCCCACACACACACACACAAAAAAAAAAAAAAAAAAAAAAAAAAAAAAAAAAAAAAAAAAAAGAAAAGAAAAGAAAAGAAAAAAAACCACGATTGAAGAATTTAAAAATCATTTTCAATATGTCTTCGCTAAACTTTCTTGAAATTGCGATTTCTTTTTCGTAGGACGAGATGAGACATCCATTTCCTGAAATAGCGTCAATGCTGCCGAAAGACTTCCACAGATGTCATCTTGCTCCTTCCGCTGAATATATCACAAACAAATCCTCTTGCTGTTGGCCAGGGCTGAACTATGAATCATTTAAAATGGGGCGGAAATAGACGTAGTAGTTGGGAACTACTTACTTGTTATGGCTTTAGAGGTATCATGTGGGTTGCTAAAAGCGATGTGTAGGTCGCGGCGTTTAGAGTAATGAATTGTCAGACTTCCGCACCCATGGCATGGCTTTTGTTCCCTGAAAGTTTTTTGGGAGCAACAATTTGATATGACCGGAAGCAATGGGTGCAAGTGTATGTTTTTCTTGTTTTCGAGGATGAAATTTTATTGCTACATTACATCATCATTCTTTATGAGGTTCCCATCTGAGATAAAATAATTAATTACATAATTGCGATTTGTTACTGTGTGGGCTGTGTTCACGCTGCTTTAATAATCATCAGTTTAAGCATTTACTTAATATATTTCTTAACTTCAGTTGTTTCTTTGTAAATAATAATTATGATGGTTACTGGAAACTTCTCTCAGAAAAAAATTTTTAAATGCAACTTAACGTTAGCTGTGCGTTATAAATACGTATGGGCTAAACAGTATTTACAGAAATAAAACTATAAATTAATAATGAGGAATGTCAGTAGTTATAAAAAATAACTTTGCATAATATGAAAACGTCAGTGATTATGATAATATGGAAATAAATATCAGTGACTGGGGGATAAATAGTTTGTATAATATGCAGTTCTTTTTGTGCACAGTGGTATTTCTTTGGAGGTGTATTAAAGTCGAGAATTACTTGGATAGCATAAAATTTCAGATTTTGAAACTGGCAAGGACCTGTAGGAATAAAATTTTCTGTTTCAAAACTTCAACTTTGTCTATTTCTAATTAAAATTCCTTCTTCGAATGCAAATGAAGTTTAACATATCTACTCATATCTTCAGAGTTTAACCTTTTGGAAAGTTCTACCTGGCTTCTTTCACATTAAATGGGAATTATCAATCTGAAATATTATAAAATGTAAATTTCCATGCACACTGATTACAAACTTTGACATTTTCTTTAGTACAGCCATGGATAAGTACTCACAAGTAAGACTGAAGGGGATTATTAATTGTAAAAGTTGAGAAACATGTTTCGTTCACATTTTAAAAAATGTTCTTTTTATGAAATTGTTGTATTATTGTATAATAATTGTGACGAAAGATTTTAGATGCTGATGATAAAAACATAATTTTAATGATGAAAATTTAAGATGCGATAGAGAAAATGATTATGATGCTGAAACCTTTTGCTCTTATATAATAAAAATGCACTTCATGGTATTTTCACAAATTATCTTTATTCAAGCAAAGTTCGTACGTTAGTAAAAGTAATGTAACGATCCAACAGATGCTGTTAGTGCATTTTTTGTTCAATAAATCCAAGCCTATGTTTCATATACTCGTACTAATATTTACATCATTAAAAGTAGGATAAAAAGGGAAAGCAGAATGCATATTAGGTAGACTAAGACAATCGTGAAAAGAGCGTGGATCGTTATCCATGCTTTTTTTTAGATTAAGAATGGTAAATTTATACTTTATTTTTGAGTAGAATGACGTAGTAATTCTTTATTATTTTTGGTTCCTAAAAGGTTTATTCGAATGCATTGGGGACTTCAGTTTCACTTTGGATGTTACGTAAGCATGTGTGTCACGTGTACTCTATTAGGAATCATTTGATAGCCACTAATTTTGGAATGACGCACTTAGAAAATACTGTTTATTAAAAGCATTTTACTATTTTTTAGGATAAAAGGAAGATGTAACCGAATTAAAATAATAATTTTAAGGGCTCTTATAGTTCAAATTAAATTTTAGATATAAATATAATTGATTTTATATGCCAGTATCTTTATAACATTATATTTAGACTAATTTGAAGCAAACTCACATGTTATAAATGCGATAATATTAATTTTACTTTCTACCGTTTTTAAAACATTTTTTAGTTTCCAGAACTCCTTGGAAAATAAAAGGTTATCAGTCTAACTTTAATCCATCTTAACTAAATATAGCTATGCACATTTTATGGCGTGAGCCGTCATCTTGACTGAGTAAAACCGCAAAGCTGAGAAACGTCTAACATCTGGAACATTTGGATCACATAAGACACAAAGCCTGCTTTCTATTTTTTTCCCTAACCGCTATCGCCTTGTTCTTGGAAACTTGAAATAGCTATTGCAACTTGCACGTTTTTAGGGACAAAGTAAAAAAGTCGACGTTAAAAAAAATATTCAAGATACAACGGAGTCTTTTTTCCGCACCATCAACTTCTTTGTATTTATCTTCTATTTGCAGCGTTCTTGGTTTTCCAAGATTACATTCTCGAATGATATGCGTGACAGTAGTTTTTCAAATTATATATACTATATCATTCTTAGAGTATGCATGACGACGTTATCCTTAACATTCGCTTTTATAAGTCACTTTTACTACAAGATATTCATCTAGGTGTTGTAAAATTACTGAATTTTCTTGCATATCTTCTTCCCTCTGTTTTTACTAATTTTATCGTCCCAAAATCGAGAGGGGCAAATCATGCGAATAATTTAATTTCCGAAGAACGCAGTTACTGTAAGAACATAAAATATGAAAAGTAGTCATGGATAAACTTCAGGTAATTATCACAATTTTATTTAGTCTTTAAAAGTAACCTACATTCTAACAAGAATACATAGTAATGTTAATATTACAATAGTTGTTAAGATATCTTCATTTCTTAGTTCCGTGTAACTAAAATCACGCCCGTTCTTATTGTTGTCTCTGCTCTTCCTTAGGCCTCAAATCATCTGTAAATAATTAGAGAAGGTGAATGTGCAGCTGACTCAGGAAAATCGTAGACTTAATGTTAGTTCGTGTTTGCTTCGCTTTGATTGGCCTGTTCTTGTAATAGGCTGGCATAAAATTCAACAGTTAGAAGGAAAAGGTTCAGCGCAACTTTCGCAAGTAATTTTCGAGAGTTTGCTAAGATGGAAATATTCGCTACTCGGGCGAATCCACTTTAAAATTTAGAGGAGCTTGTTCTTGATTTCTTTGATGAGGGGGAAAATTATCTGAATACTTTTTAAGGTTTTCAGAATTAGGCGTTAAAAAGCTAGGAGAAAATGCACAAGGAAATAAAGTATCCAAGCTCGCAGGGTTTAGGTAGATGAGACACAGAATATTATCCGTTCGGCAACGATTCCGATGATTAAACTGGCCATTGTGTGCCCATTGTGTCCTGGTAATCCCGACATGTAACGTAAATACAGCAATTTGAGCCTCAGGATATCTTTCACGAAGGCATTACTTGTAAAGTAAGTAGACCTCGAGTATGCGCACGAAATTTCACCTGTATAATGATCTGAATTGATTTTCCATGACTATACAGTAGTGCCCTCATGTTCGCGAGTACGTTCTGAGATCTGAGACAAAGCATAACACTGTATATAAATATGATATTGGTACATATAAAAGAAATGCAATCAAATTTATTTCTGTTGCATACAGTAAGATATTACCAGCAATAAATAAAATAATAAAAGACCCTTTTACCCTTACGTTTTACCTTACGTTTACCCTTTTCTTTCCATTGGCATAAATGCATTGCGTTATTGTGTCGTGATGGTGCTATTCGTTAAGATGTTTATCTTTTCCAAGTAGCTCAATTAAAAATTGTGTACTATACAAAAGCTGAATGAATGCCAGCAAAAAGAGATTGAAATTTAAAACGAATTCAGAAAGCAGATATTTTGAAAAAAGAAAAGTAATTTTTATGTTTATAGTACTTTATAAGCGTTACTTGTTAAAAATGACTTCATTAGTTAGAATTGTACATGTTTTTAGAGCTTCTATTTAAACTGAGTGCTCCACATCTGACTCAGTTTTGGAAAAAGAAAACATGGCCCTAAATTTACATTTTTACATTTTTAAAATCAGATTATGAAATTAAAATTTTCTGCCCAGAACCGGATCTGTCATCATTCAAATCACAAATCAAGCAACTAGAATAAAGTCATAATTGGCTTACTGTGCAAAAGCTGTTAAGTAATTTTTCTTTTCTTTTGTTGTCATTTTAAAAGATGACATAGCTGGAAATAAACACTAAGGAGACATATCATTCACATCAAGCATAAAACTTGAAATTGGGAAATGGCTTGTGTTAGAGCCAAGGACTTCGTTAGAACTCGTAGCCTTTAATTAAGTTTTTCGTGACAACTGGAAATTTATAGTCTTTCATTAATGTAAATGAAAAAACAATTAACGAGAATACTTTTTTATTTTCTGTGTAGCAATTTTCAGTAGCTTCACTATCATCGTAACTTTAATTTCACATGAAGTACAAATTTTATTAAAAAGCATTTAATCATATTTTTCTGAAATTAACAAAGATTTTTCGCATATTTTCTTAATGTAAGGTAAATATTTTTGTTTCTAAAAATATGTAGCAGTTTAACGTTTTTACTAAAGATAGACAATAATCATTCTTAACATTGTGAAGTTTAAGCAATCTTCACTTTAAATTCTATTTCATTGAATATATAGGAACATATATTTCATTTTAACATATAGGAATTCTATCTCATATGAACATGTATGAAATATATTTCATGTGAACACATATAAAATTTTATTTTATATGCACAACACTTCATACGAACTATTTCATGTGAACTATAACATAGATTACGGACTATTTTAAAGTATGTGAATAAATGGTGAACTGAAATTAAATAAATACAGCTTTGAAATAAAGCCGGTTTTAGTTAGACTTCATGTCCAGGGTAGTTATGAAAATACTGCCTCAGAGCAAATTCTTCGCAATCTTGTTTATTTTTACTATCTATTTTTGCCCTTCACCTGGTCTGGTATAATAAAATGCTAGTTGCAGATATTCCATATCCAGTAGGAGCCAGTCCTTGTTTCTATATGTGTCTCAGATCTCTAATGATAGTTTTTGCACTTCAAAAATAAACCTTCAGCTATGAAAAATGAGCAAATTATCATCGATCATGTGTAAAATAATTCAAGAAGTTAATCTATCATTCTAGAAATGCGTATATAAAAAGTACGGCCTCTCATAAAGAATAAATCTTCTCTGAAATCCGTCATGACTGGTTCCAAGAAAAACAAATGATAAAAGTAGGTTAAATTCATTACTTGTACTGCAGCGACATTTCTTTGTTGAAAGACCTCAAGTAATTTACAACTAAGGAAAAAAAAAAGCTAAGAAAATTTACAGCTAAGAAATAAAAATATATTCCTTCGAAAGCCTTTACTTTTGATTATTTTTTCGTTGTTGAAAAATCAACACCAAAATTTGCCAGAAAATGCTTCTCGTAATATTGGCTAAGCTGTAGTTTCAATTATAATTTGAGCAGTGTTCAGAGTAACTGACAAGGTATAGTCGGGTAAATTTCTAAACTATCCTCTTTTTATAAATAAATGTTAGAAAGAATGTTATGAAATCTTCAATTTCATTAGAATGTAATGCAAGACCAAAGCTTTCTTCATTTCATATTCCCTAAACACCGGAAACATGTACACTGCGGAAAAAAAGGGCGGGATGGACAATTCTATATCTCCCGTTCTATTGGGTCGATTGACGAAATTCGACTTGCGTTTTTCATGTCTCGAAAGCGCAACTTAGGATATATATTAGATTTACATATAACATTGTTCTAGTATATGTTCTCGTATATCCGATTTTTGACACAAAATCGGGCTTTATTTGAAATGGCATGCCAATTTTTTCCCATATTTCGATTCTACGACTCTAATTATGCCAAAGTGTCAAGTTTTGTAAAAATAGCACGAGTAGTTTTTGAAAACTTAGCTCTAAAAAATTTAGCTCCTCATTGTTAATTGAATTTGGTATATATTTGTTATATCCGTATACGATTCCCGCTTTTCAACCCTTACTTCTTATATTAAAATAATATTCGTGAAGTTATTTTATAAAAGAATACTATGTAAATAATATATGATATTGTAGTTTCTTTACAGAATGATCATATAGCTGAAAAAACATTTAATATATGCTAAAATATTTGCGTTAAAGAGGAGCATTGTCTAGAAGAAACGAATTATGGTTTAACTGTGGTTTGCATCATCTTTAACGACAGCAGCGCGAGCCAACTCTTTAAAAGACACTTCTCATTAATAACAGACCTTGGAAGAAGGAATCAGCTTGAGAAGAGAAAGGAGAGAACCACTTGGAATCCTTCAGAGCTTACTTTTCACAAGGACTCTTCATCGTCAGAGGTCGCGACCCTCGACTCGTTTGCAAAAGCTTGCTAACTGCGCTTCGTAATTAATCGAATAGAATCCATTCAAGTCTGTTTTGTTGTAGATAGCACCATTTCTTTTCTTGGCATCACTTTGGGTGGGATTATGTCAAGTGCGAGGTTCTTGAACTCTTTTATGTCTTAAAACTGTCGATGTTTGCAAAAACCTGGTTTCTTTGGTGTTTGGATCCCTGTTAAATTGAGCAATGTTTATTATTTTAGGTTTTATGTTAAATTTCTAAATTAATGTTAAATTTCTAAATTTCTAATTAATAATTTTCTAGTGTAAGTATTGATATAATCTTCAGCGTTTCACCAAAGGGAAACTTACAGCAGGTCTAAAAAGGGAAACTTATAGCATAAGAAGTTTATACTTGATGCTGAGAATTAGCTTCTGTTATTTAGAATAGTTTTATATCTTGAATATCTATTGAACCTAGTCTTATTTTGAAGAATTTTGAAGTGAGATAAGCATAGCAAGATAATATATATTTGAGTTAAATGTGGTGTAGACATTTCCAGTAAGCTTGCTTTTCTTGTAGCCCGTACTCATTATTTTCGGCAATTGCGAGTAGAAATAATACCTATATTTTTTAATCAAACGCAGATTTTGCAATACATTTATATATATAATTAAAAGAATGAATAATTCTCCTAACTTATTTCTTTAGTCACAGTGTTTGTTGATTAGTCTTGAACATATTAGGACTCGATCAGTTAAATGGAGACATAGTCTGTTGAACAGTAAGGAGGAATTATACGTCATCTTCGGACCAGAAATCTATGACCCGTTAATTCTTTACATCTTTATTGAGATTACTTCCTTTCATTGTAAAATATATGTTTATTTATAAACTATGAAAAACGGAAAAAAGAATGATTAACATAAATTTAATCATGACGGTTTTTCAGGCTAACTGATTTAATACTATTTTTCTTCACTTCTTCTGTTAGGCTGGATTTCACGAAACAAAGTTCAGTTAAACGAGATGTAGTATATATATTACCACAAAATCATTAACCTTATGAGAGGGAATAAATAAATGAGAGCTTTGCAAAAATAGTCATAATGCGATGAATTTATGACACATCCTTGTTATTTGCCCTTGTGGTATAGTTGTTAGCACAGCCAGCTAACAATTGAAAAAGCTCAGATTTGATTCCCTACCAGAACACTGCAGATTTTTCAAAAAATAGTGTCGGAGTGCACCTGGCACGTAATATGTCTTAAATGTCTTACGCGTCAAGTCTTATGCGTCCAATACTTGAATCGTTATCAGTAAAAATACCGACGAGTTGACATCTAAACTCCGTGTGGCTAACATCCTGGTCAGAGGCCAACTCGAGTGGTAACCAGTAAGCAATGTATTTTTTTATAGGCGAAAACCTCTCTAACCGAGAAAATATAATAAAAGATGCCTAAGAGTACTTTTTTAAGCTTAAGAAATATATTCTCCAAGAAAGCTTTGACTCGATAAACTAGCAAGAATTTTCTCTTTAACCCAAAAAGACACTTAAGAAATTATTAATTGAGCTTTTCATAAGAGACAAAGATACTTAAATAACTATCTTAAAGTTTTAACTTACTAACTTCGTAACACAGCAAGCCATTTGTAGGGAAATTCATAACTTCGTGTTCAGATAGTCTGAAAATTAGTAACGTTAGAACATCTATTCCAGAGTATAGAGATCTATTTTTTTCTTTTCCGTTAACTTACTAGTGACTCTGAATCTTCAAAGGAACCAAAATAACAAAGATAAAATTTTGAGAGCTCGCCATCAACGAGGCAAGATCCGACATTCTTTCTGCCTCACGTTTGCCCTAAAGCAAAGTAAAAAATTCATAAAAGTGGCCGTGTTCTATGTGCTGTTTCAGTCAAGGTCATCTGCTGCTTTTGTTGGGCCCTTTTTTTTTTTGCTAAGAAGTATCCAGACGTCTTGGAATGCCGCCACTATTTTCAAAAGTATCCTCAGTTTGTGACAACGCAATTCTGGAGGGTACTTTGAATTCAATTGTAAAATGAATGACTTGAAAAAAATACATATTTTATTCATTTTTGATTATTAACTATTACGCAAATATATTTTATACTGCTTTTGATTTTTATTTGTTATTCAGTTATTTATGCTGACTATAAGAAGGCCAGAATTGTATGTTAAAATTATTTCTCTGAAATGCAAAATTTGGGAAAGAGTAATACATTTTAAACATTACGTGAACTTTAAGAATTTAATTGGAGATTTCTAGCTACATTTAACTATTTCACATGCTCGATTTATTTAAATGAGGGGAATATTATTTCGTCGAATCATTTCAGCTAGGGAACGAGAATGTGTTTTAATTTTTGATATCGCACATAATTGTTCGTAATCTAAATTAATAAATTATATGGATTTAAAACGTTAAGAATGCATTTAAGAATTAATAAATTATTTAACAAATGTTTCCATGTTAGAAAACGCTATAGCCTAGGCCTTTTCAGTAACATCACGTTACGCTACCAAATTATTGTCTACTCATTAAATCAGCTCCGCCACAGGTAAAATTGTTAGCTTTGTGAGCTATTGCCGTTTCATACTGGTATAAAATTTTAAATTTATTTTTCAAATCATAGCAAGGCATTATTATTAGCAAATCGTAGGATTTTAAACAATGTATGCTCTTTTTATTAATTTTATTGTTGTATCTTTAGTCTAATAAATAAAAAGCCGTTTTTGATTTATATTGTGCACTCCTCTTACATAATTTTGAGCTGTGATTTAAAGTCATAATTTTAAAAGAGGTAGAAGATAAATGTTAACATGAAATCTGAATTCGGTTGCTCACTAAGGTATTTCTTTTGTGATAGATAAAACCTTCAAAACGATTTTAAGAAATACTGCGAGTAAATTTGATTTAGAATGCATGTCAGCCAGTGGCATAGTTAGGGTAGGGCAAGGGGGGAATCTGTTCCCGGACCCAGCATCCAGAGAGTTTCGAAAAAGTTTGTTTCATTCCTCTTTTGTGAGCTGTATCAACTTCTTTCAAACAGTATGGAATGCACTGTGCAAAGCTGTGATTTCATTAAACTCGTACTCAATCTACTTATCTATGTAATCTGAGAACGCTTCTATACATCCCTGTTCCCTTTTATTTAATCATACTGTTTTGTAAACCTGTCAGGGCCTTATTATGTTTCCCTTTTATCTTCATTATTTATTCTCTTAGCGTTTATTTGTTGACTTTAATAGAATAATTGGTAATAATGTAGCATGCGATCTACTTTTCCGTTACTTCTTAAGGTGGCGCCGCTAAAATTGGTTGTTGTTTGAATCATTTATTTCTCCCCCCTCCATTTTTTTTTTTTTCATTTGTGAATTTCAAATATAAAAACTATTAATTATTTTTTTTTATTAAGCTATTATCATTTAATTATGAAACTATTGAAAATTTAATGGAATTTAAAAAATTAATGTGTTGTTAAATTAACTAATGAAATCATTTTTATTTACGTATTTTTAGTTATTTGTATTTATTTTCATATTTAAAAACAGTGCTTGGGTGACACCAACTAAGAAATAAAAGAAGAACTAAAAGACGTAGATCGCATATTACATCATTACAGAATAACTTTATCAAGCAAGGCCTGATGTGATGATATCCTTACAGCCTTCATCTCTTTTGTCCTGCATTTCACTTGTCGGTTTCCTCTTCTGATATTTTCAAACTCTTGAAAATTAGATACAATATCATTGAAGCTTGGTGATATTATCTCTTCGTGGGCAAAAATTACATACACTTATGATATCGCTTTGCAGTTTTCTATACAGCCATGAATTAGCATTAAAATGTTTAATTCTAAGTCTTAACAGTAAGAACTCCTACATCAGAAATCGTATCACTTCTCGGCAAGTATAGAAGTAGGCAATTTAAGCTTTTTTTTTTCTTTTAAATATTACGTTTCGGACAAAAAAGATACTTATCTATTAGTGCTCCTTAGTAGATGTCGCTCAAATTTTTCAGAATGCGCCAAACTGTGGCAAAAATGTGCGAAGCAGTTTGGACCATTTTCGTGAGCGTTATTTTTGTCACATTTCAAGGAGCAAGCAACGGTTTTTACAAACAAATCGTGATATTTTTCGGTATTAAACATAATTGAAAAATATGTGCTTTTGAAAATTACCTGAGATGCAAGAAAATTAAGTATTATTTCTGCAAGAATACAGTGCTAGACGCAAAATCGTTATAACTGCTTTGAATTTGTAAGGAGATTGCCACGAAATTTCTATCAAAGCAAAAATAAAAATCCGCTAATAAGTTGGTTCATTGGACACTTTAGGGATAAATACGCAAATGAAATGTAAAATATGTATGTAATAATATATATATGTTGTATATAATAGCAAATTTTTTATATAAGTCACCATTCTTTTTTTTTTTTTTCCTGTAAATGTAACTGCGCTAACACGTAAGTACCGAAAAAACTTTCCATTCTCTCATATGCTTCTGTTTTGTAAACGAACTCTGAAAATTTTTCTCTTCAATCTCTATTATTAAATAATAAAAAAATCTTTTATATGTGTATGTATGTGGGAAATCATACCGTCCAATGCTGAATGAGAATTGCCCGTTATGACGTCATCAGTATACCATCACAGCCCAGCGCAGTAAGAATCATCCCAGACAGCGCTGAGACCTGGTCGAGAGTGGAGGGCAGACGTGAGCAGACGGCTCACACGTCTTCAAGAGTTTATGAACTTTAATTGCGCTTTCGATGTTATGCCTTTACATCATTATGTTAATCCTGCATACCGTTAACTTCATCTTTATATACTTTTCTTTATATACTTTTATTTCTTTCTATTAAATGAACCATTTAAATATTACTTCGTGCTCTCATGCTGTGAATCAAGTCAAATTCTACAAAAAAATATGGCGACCAACCGTGCGGCCTCGAATTCCAAAATGTGCGAGTACTAGAACTGTGCTTTGAACTGTGAACTGTTGTCACAAGTTATTCGATTTATTGGATTACTCGTATAAAGTGTGGATTACCCAATTGACGACGATCATCTGTCGGGTGAGTACAAAACTTTCTTTCCAATATGAAGTTAGTAGAAATTCCAGAATTGGAAGCAGCTTTAAAGAACAGTAAAAGTTCTGAAATCAAAAGTTTGCATAAGCTTATTTTTAATACTGATGGAGATCGAAATAACCGGAAACGATTACGTGAATTTTCTGGCTTTGTATTTAAACCAGATTCTGAAGAATATAATAAGAAAATAGATGCAGTGCAGAATAGTTTTACTTTGAATGAGTTAATTAAAATTTGCAATGTACTGTGCATAAATTCAGAAGGTTTAAAAACGGAAGTCGTAACCCGAATTGTCTCTTTCCTATGTGATTTATCTGTATTATTTGAAAATATTTTGCATGAAGAAAATAGTGATATTGAAGATGAAACTATTAATAAATTTTCTGAAGTAATGCTTGATGATAATCAAAGAGACAATCCTGGTTTTAACGAGTCTCAAGTAAATAACAGTATGCAGCTTCCAATTCAAGATCATTTTAAACCTCATCTTAGTTTTTCGGATATTGAAAGTATTGTTAATCCTTTTTCTGGTAATGCATATGAAAATGTTGATAAATGGATTGATGAATTTGAAGATGTTATAAATTCTTTGAAATTGAGTGATTTGCATAAATTAGTTTTTGCTAAAAGATCATTAAAAGGTAAAGCGAAACTATTTATTCAGAGTGAACCTAAAGTTAATGACTGGTGTAAGTTAAAAAAGCTTTTGAAATATGAATATGGTAAAGCTTTTAATTCTGCTGAGTTGCATGAAATGTTATGTAAACGTAAATTAATGCCTAATGAATCCTTAGATGAGTATTTTTTGAAAATGAAAGAAATGTGTTCGCGAGGTAACATTGAAGATGCTTCATTAATTAAATATGTTATTGATGGTATTCCTGATTCTGTGGTTAGGAAAACTATACTATATGGTTGCGGAACAATATCTGAATTTAAACAAAGGCTTAAAATTTATGATAAGATGAGATCGGACAATGATAAGTTTAAAAATCCGAAACCGAAAGTAGACACTCAAGTTAAAGATAGAAGTAAGCTTTCGTCATCAAACCGAAATCAATCTAACGTTAATAAGGTCAAATGTTTTAATTGCCAGGAATTAGGGCATTATTCTAAGCATTGTGTAAACAAATCAAAGGGTGTAAAATGTATAAAATGTAAGAAGTTCGGGCATTATTCAACGAACTGTCCAGAGCAGACCCCCGAGACACATCAAGCAGCTTTATTACAACGAATTTGTGACAAAAATAGAATTATGAAGACTGTAGAGATAAATAATCATTTAGTTGATAGTTTAGTTGACACTGGTTCAGATGTAACGATATGCAGCGTAGAGTTACACAAGCAGATTGGTTCTCCTAATTTAAATTGTAGCGATATCACATTAAACGGAATTGAATCAAAGCAAACGTACCCCATCGGCTTTTTTATTTCTGATATTTCAATTGATAGTTTTTTACTTCGTACGAAAATTTATGTTGTTAAGTCATTATGTAATCAAATTGTATTAGGTTTAGATGTATTGAATCAGTTTAACTTCTCTTTTACTGAGAATGGCCTTCAAATAATTTCTCATCGGAATAAAAGTAATGTAAACTTGATAACTGCTGAGTCATATCGAAATTCTAACGTTCGTTGCGTTATGGGAAATTTGAATATTGCTATCTCATTGAAGAATGCTTATGATCCTTCGCGATCGTCTGGCGTCTCTGTTAATGTAAACAAAAGTCCCGAAAGCGGAAGTAGCTCTACGTTTAATTACCTTTCACATCTGGTGAATGCTATTTCTGTCAACGAGATTGATTTATCGCATATTTCGAATGCAGAACATAAAGAAAGACTGTGTAATTTAATTAATTCGTACCAGCCTCGGAAAAATAGACAATCTGACTTCAAGATGCAAATAAATTTATGCGATGATATTCCTGTCTGTCAAAATAGAAGATACATGTCTTTCGCGGAACAAAAAATTGGTGACGATCAAATTAAGGAATGATTGAAAGAGGGCATAATAAAGCCTAGCAATTCTAATTATTCGGCGCCTATTGTTTTGTGTAACAAGCGTAATAATTCGAAACGTTTATGCGTGGACTATCGGAAATTGAATAAGAAGATTATTAAAGACAAATTTCCACTGCCTTTAATTTCGGAAGTACTTGATCGCTTAGAACAGTCAAAAGTCTTCACGACACTAGATTTGAGAAATGGCTTTTTCCATGTAGACATAGACGAAAATTCCACCAAATATACCGCATTTGTAACACATAATGGTATCTACGAATTTCTTAAAGCTCCTTTTGGTTTATGTATTAGTCCAAATGTTTTTCAAAGGTACATTTATTCAGTATTTCGTGACTTGTTAAATGAAGGTGTACTAATTATTTATATGGATGATATAGTCATACCGGCTAATGATGAAGCTGAATGTTTAGACAAATTAGAAAGAGTACTCAAAACTGCTTCGGAGTATGGATTAGAAATAAATTTCAAAAAGTGCCAATTCTTAAAACGTAAAATTGAATTTTTGGGACATGTAATTGAAAACGGAACTATTCGACCATCACCTTCCAAAACTGTTGCTGTTCGAAACTTTCCACAACCGCGTAACTGTAAACAACTACAAAGCTTTTTAGGACTAACGGGATATTTTCGTAAATTCATTCCTCAGTATGCTAAAATAGCTAAACCTCTTAGTGACTTACTTGGAAAAGGTATTGGTTTTAAGTTCGATTCCGAACAACAGGAAGCTTTTTGCAGATTAAAAGAAATTCTCTCTCAGGCACCTGTTCTACACATATTTAGGCAAGGATATCCATTAGAACTTCATACTGATGCTAGTAGTCAAGGCTTTGGTGCGGTATTACTCCAATTGTCTGATGATGGTAATTATCACCCAATCCAGTATATGAGTAAGAAGACTTCACCGCAGCAAGAGAAACTCTGTAGTTACGAATTAGAAGCCCTTGCAGTAATAGAAGCTCTGAAGAAATTTCGAAACTATTTGTTAGGGACTAAATTCAAAATTGTAACTGATTGTAGTGCGTTTCAGAAAACTTTAGATAAGAAAGATTTAACTCCTAAAATTGCGAGATGGGCAATGTTTATTGAAGAATTCGATTACGAAATTGTACATCGTTCAGGAAGCCAAATGAAACATGCTGATGCTTTAAGTAGAAATGCTTTAATTTTAACATCATACACATCCGATGTAACTGAGAAGATTCGGTTAGCACAACAACAGAATGAAGATGAACATGTGAAGTTAATCAAGAATTTAGTTGAGAAGGGAGAAGAAAATGGATTCTTCGTGAGAAATGATATTTTGTACAAATTTGAAAATGGTAAAGATCTTCTAGTAGTGCCAGAATCCCTACAGAATGAAATCATACAGAAGGTACATAAAAAAGGTCACTTTGCTGTAGATACAACTGTGAATGCCGTAGAGCAAGAATTCTATATTCCCAGACTGAAATGCAAAGTTGAAAAGGTAATTGCTAACTGTATAGAATGTATACTGTACAACAAGAAGCAAGGAAAAGCAGAAGGATTTCTTCATCCTGTACCAAAAGAAAACGTTCCTTTGAGTACGTATCATATCGACTTTATTGGACCTCTTCCATCGACGAACAAGAGATACCAACACATTCTAACTGTTGTCGACGCTTTTACGAAATTTACTTGGTTCTATCCAGTGAAATCACCAACTACGCAAGAAGTTATTTCAAAATTGAAGCAACAACAGACTGTATTTGGAAATCCAGCGAGAATCATTTCAGATCGAGGTAGTGCCTTTACATCGAAAGAATTTTCAGCTTATTGTACTGAAGAAGGAATAGAACATGTCAAAATTACTACCGGTATTCCAAGAGGTAACGGACAAATTGAGCGAATTCATAGAATTTTGATTACTGTTTTGTCAAAATTATCACATGAAGATTCAACGAAATGGTTTAAATATGTTTCAGATGTTCAGAGAATAATCAACAGTACAACTACGAGAAGTACAAAATATTCACCGTTTGAGCTTCTCATAGGCACGAAAATGAAGAATAAAGAAGATTTGAGAATTAGTGAGATATTGAATGAAGAATATCTAAAACAATTGATGCAAGAACGTGATGAAATGAGAGAAGATGCGAAAAACAACATTTTGAAGATACAAGAAGAGAATCGTAAACAATTCAACAAGAAACGTAAGAAACCGAAACTATACAAGATTGGCGACTTGGTAGCCATTCAGAGAACTCAATATGGGACTGGTTTGAAACTACGACCTAAGTTTCATGGACCGTATAAAATCATAGCTGTTCGATCAAATGACAGATATGAAGTCGAGAAAGTAGGATGCCATGAAGGACCAAATTTGACATCTACTGCGGCTGACCATATGAAGCCATGGTCAAATTGATTTGATGTGTGTATCAGCTCAAAACCTAAGGACCTGATACTCTTTTTTCTTTTTCTTTTTTTTATTCTCTTTGCAGGTACATGATAGTGATGTCCATTCAACAGACATCGAGGACGATGCCTCTTCAGGCTGGCCGAAGCTGTGGGAAATCATACCGTCCAATGCTGAATGAGAATTGCCCGTTATGACGTCATCAGTATACCATCACAGCCCAGCGCAGTAAGAATCATCCCAGACAGCGCTGAGACCTGGTCGAGAGTGGATGGCAGACGTGAGCAGACGGCTCACACGTCTTCAAGAGTTTATGAACTTTAATTGCGCTTTCGATGTTATGCCTTTACATCATTATGTTAATCCTGCATACCGTTAACTTCATCTTTATATACTTTTCTTTGTATACTTTTATTTCTTTCTATTAAATAAACCATTTAAATATTACTTCGTGCTCTCATGCTGTGAATCAAGTCAAATTCTACATGTATGTCAGTTGACAGTGGGAAAACGGCGACACCTAGATCCCCTAAATTTTGAAACATGTAATCCTTCACCCGAACATGTGCACCTTAAAGCCCCAATTTTGTATTTCGACTTTAAAAAATTATTTTAAGTTTTGGGGGAACTTAATTCATTCTGATTAAATAGACGCTATGATTTAAAAGCAGTGTGTTGCCATTCGGGAAAGCATCAAATATTTATGTTTCAAATTCAATTAGGAAACTCAAGTACTTAAAAGAAATACACTGGTGTGCAAAACTTAAGCAACAATGTAAATTTTAATCAGATAGCCATGAAATTGTAGAAAAGGGGTTCTTGCGTTCAGTGCAATGAACACACAATTCAGTAGAAAGGTCATGCGTATGCAAATGTCAAGAAAAAAATGTCACAGGCTACGTGAGCGTACGCAAAACGCGTACGGTCGGCGCGCTCAACTCGAGATTACCATAAAAGGAAGGATGAAGATGCAATTAAAGGCATTCGCTGCAAGTACAAGGAGTTCTTTCGTGAAATATTGGCTAGAAGAAATGATCTGGATGACTTCACACGTGGAAGAATGATCGAAAGTCTGGAGTAGGGCGAAGTGCGACCAGTATAACTGAAGAGTTCGGAATCAACAAATTCAGGTAATTAAATTAAAAATTTAATTATTTGAGATTATTAATTCAGGTAACCTGAAGTAATTAAAAGTAAATCGGGATATTCATTTCGCAAATGAGGCAGTAAAGAAAAAAAAAAGCAGATCTCTGAATAAATCTTTCGGACCCATTCTCGCCGTTTTTTGCGGTTTTGCCTCTGCTTAATGATTTTACTTAATAGTAAAGTTTCAGCTATCCAAAAATCATCTGATTCTGACATCTTGCTGCAATAATATAGAAACACAGCGAAGTAACAAGATGACTGCTCCGTTGGCTAAGAGAACAACGCTATATTACAGCGTCACGTGTTTTTTTGCTCCAAACAATTCTATTGGTTAAACCCACGCTTCGCAAGCGTACTCGCTAGGACGCTGTTTCGCTGGTAACGTAAATGCGCTTTCTTTAGCTACGATCAGAGCATAGTCGTGTGGACGAGCCTTAACGCGTACCATGTAAACAAAAACGCAACAGGGCAACGGAACAGAAGCCATACCTACATTCTGATACTTTGATAACTTTATACGTATACTGGCGTTCAACGGGAGAAAGTAGCCCTGCTCTTACCGGTTCACTCGAGAATCCCATATGATACCTGACTTATGTAGATTCCGTAGTGAAAATTCTCAAGTAGAGGTAAAAGTGAAGGATGAAGCACTTCGTTGTCTTTACTGTAGACGGGAGGAATCAGGAAGCGTGTCCGCTGGACAAATGAGAGTCGCCTCACAATCAGAAGGTGAGGGGTAGTGGGCTTGCAAACTACTTCATGAAGATAGGGATATGTTATTCAAAATCAATAAGTAAATAAAATATGTTCAATAATTTCAGCGTGTGTACAATATTTACAGCTTAAAGACTCTCTGTAGTCATTATACTACTTGAACTTACAGCTTGCAGGTGCATTTCCGAAAGTATACAGTTGCAAAAAACAGAAAAAATTCAATAAAAATAGAATATATTAAATGATATATACAAATTACCACTTAAAATGTTCACTAAAATATGATCTGTTTGATAGAAAAGAGTGAGAGTCATTTTGAGGGTCACTAAAAAAAGACAAATGATTTCTGCTAGAAATAATTTGTGCAAAATTTAATTGCTTGCTGATTGATGAGACTGATTATGCTGGGTAGAGCAAGTGAGCAGCGAATAGTAGAATGTAGAAATGTAGAGACTGTTTCTGTTGAACCATGGGACATCAGTGATAATCCGGAGTGGCTTATTTTGAAGACCTGTAGATTTTTAATATTCTTATCAGTAGCGTTTGCCCAGGCAGGGGATTCATATGTAATAATCGGCCTAATAACTAAGGCATACAACCTTCTCTCGAAGTTGAGGGCAAACTGGCCACTTTTCAGTAGTGGAAAGAGTCTAAACATCATTCCGCACGCTTTTACTCATGCATTTGGACATGTGGCTAGACCACGTAAAATTCGAGTTTAAGGACCAAGGCGTAATGTTACGGAGTACCTTTGCAAATTACTGCACTAACCTCCACATCATCGTTGCGAGAAAATGAAAACGGTTCAGAAAAAGCATACGCTGAAGAATTAAACGAAAGAAGGCCGATGGGCAGGGGGACGCTTTCAGTACGTTGTGATGAGAAGCAGATTTGATTTTTCAGGCTGAATACTTATTTTCCATCTGCAACACCAACGTTCTATAACAGGAATTTCATCTTAAAAAGACCGGCCAAGGTATGGTTAAGATTTCTTGACTTTCACACTCTGATTCGTAAAGTTATGCGTAAAAACTTCTTGCCACTCAAAATCTACATAAATTGTAGAATGAACGAACCTCGCGGTGAAAAGAGGCAGAAAGGAAAGCATATAAACGCCACAATGGTTTCAAATATTCTTTCTCTTGTGCATTCAAAATGTAATTAGCTATTACGTACTATAACTACAGAATGATAATTTTATCGCAGCGCAAATTTCTGCAGTTATTCTCGTGAATTTTAGGGGATTTTATAAGATTTTACGAATGTCATTTTTTTCCTTTATTGTCGAATAAATCCACGAATTTCGGATATGTTTCCCTTATTATTTTTTTAATTTCTATTACAGTTGTTCGGTTACTTTTATATTTAAATAAATTTCATCCTACTTTACGTTAAAAATTCTGAAAACTACCACGCAATGTAAAAGTTTGGCTTGGATGCTATTCCAAAATCCAAACCAGAAGATTGAATTATCCAAAGGCCTGATAGATTTCTGAAATGAAAACAAATCATGGTTTTTCCCGTGTGTAACGTAAATATGAGTCATTTTTACTCAGAAGTTCTCCATGAAAGCATTCCTCTCTTAGGCATACAGCCCTCGTATGTTTTGCGGTCATCTGGTTATCTGCGTTATTTCTTCTTTTCTGGTAAGCATCCGATCATCAAAATTTGGATTAAATCCTCGAATGCAAAATTTTCGTGAAATTGTTAATATGAATCTTAGGCGGCAAAAATTTCAGGAATTTATATTAATTATCTCGCAACTATCCCGCAAACTTTGACTTCCCGCTCTAAAATTACTACTCTTGCTATAATCATATATCTACCTAAAGAAAAGCAAACTTTCATAATTTCCTTCTCTTTTTTCTCCCCCCCCCTTTTTTTTTTTTTTAATTCTTGAACTGAAATAAGATGATAAATTACACATTTCGTTGATATAGTGTCTAATATATTAAATGCGACCTTTAAATGAAATACACACTGATGAAGAATTCCATGTATTTATAGCAGAACTGTGAAAGGTTACCCCTTGATCAGAAAATGAAACGTAATTCTTGACATCTATCTTATGAACATTACAATTTATATTTTACATTAACCTTGAGGTCGAATGAAACTCTCTGTATCGTTCTTGGATCATAATTAGATTTTTCGAAAGTCTTACGGGGTTTTAACCTTTTGAATGTTCCAATGTTGTAAAGGCAGTTAGTCAAGCATGCTATCAAGGAATGTATTTCATGCTATACATTTCCGAACTTTTGTTAAAGCTGTTAAAAAATGCGAAATTGCAGAAGCGGCCTTTTTATCTCTGCTTAATGCGGAGCTACCTGAGACTAGCACTTAATGTCTTTCATCTGATCTCTTAAAACGTGATGGTTCTAGCAAATGACTTATTCAACGGGAATCAAACTTATGAAAAAAATTATGCATTGAGTCTTATTTTACCACTACATCTCAATTTAAGCTTATTGTTCCTCAGTTATGTGACATTAGATATCATTAGTTTGAAAATAACTCAATTTTTGTAATGTTACAAAATAAACATGATTTAAAAAAAAAATTGAATCGAATTTGACCAAACTGCACATTTCACTTGAAACTAATTTTTCTTTACGAGCTATTTTTGATTGTTAAATAAAACATACCAGTAAGATAACATTTTAATTAATATCGTTAATTAAATAACTTATATTAATAAAATTTATAATAATTTTATAAATTATTATAAATTTATAAAATAAATTATTTAGTTTAAATTTATGAATAAATTATTTAGTTCTACGTATATATTGTTGAATGAATAAATAGGTAGAAAAAGGTTCTGTATTTTACCAGCAGTTTTTATTTGTTCTCTAGCAGACTATTTGATACTTATTTTGTGTTAGCGTAATTTCCTCTGGAATATCATATTTCACTTCAAATTTCAAGTATTTTATTAATTTGATAAAAGGAATTTATGCGTATTAAATATTTGTAAATTTCAATGACTGGTGTGAAGATCATAATTGTGGACTGTATAATTATAAGCATATTCCAACTTTTACACAACTTGCGGATAAATTATATGTGCTTTCTTTTTAATTCTGTTTAACACACTACTCCCGCGATGATTTTATTATGCTTCATGTATCGTTGAAATGAAATTATTTTTCATTATTCATTTGAAATATTCATACAAGGGGACATGTACTATAAGTCTTTTTGATTAAGTTTTGCAGTTAAGGGAAATTTTTTTATTTACACTGTCAAACCTACCCTGAATAATTATCCAAGAACTAACGAAAATTGTCATTAAACTGAAGATGCATTTTAACTAAATACGATGTTATGTTACAAATACTGAATTCTTTATTTATACTTCTCAGTTTTCTAGCTATTTGATACACAACGCACTACAAAAGCATTCCTGTTAAATAAGTTTTTTAAAACAGTTGCGCTTAATTTAAAATTCTAAAGCAAAGCGGCTATAGCCGTTCTGGCTTAGAATAAACGCGAACATTTACTGGTTAAGCAAGTAATTCGCTTTATCAACGTCGACAGGTACACTGCTCCAAAAAAAAAAAAAAAAAATGGGACAGTCCTATATCTCCCGATCTACTGGTCCGATTGACAAAATTCAAATTGCGTTCTCCATGTCTCGAAAGCGCGACTTAGGATATATATTAGATTTATATATAGCACTATTCTAACATAGGTATTTTGACACAAAATCGGACTTTTTCTGAAATAACATACCAATTTTTTTACATATTTCGATTCTACGACTCAAATTACGCCTAAATATGAAATTTTGTAAAATTTGGAGCGAAATTTACGGAGAAATTCACAAATTTATGTTGGCACTTTTTTGTCAGTTTGCGCCAAGAATACTTCACTTGGCGAACTTCTTAATATATGGCAACCTAGTTTCCTTTCCCGTGAGAGGAAAAAAAGTCACCATCGTTCCTTTTTTCCAAATAATATTCTTTATATTATATTTTTAATTATAACCTATTATTTTAAGTAATTTTTTCTTTTTCGAATTTCATTTTAATTGTTTAAGTTGCACGTTTTTTTTTTTTTTTTTTTTTTTTTTTTTTTTTTTTTTTTTTTTTTTTTTTTGAGCAGTGTGCATCAGAAACAATCTTGCTCACGTCAAACATCCTCAAATAATTTTTTAAAAAAAGATTTTTTATGCAAAGCAATATCAGTGACTTCAAAGTACATTCTTGTTAAAATTCAAGAATACGAAAATGAGTTGAGAATTCTTCTCTTTGTGTTGCGCATAGCACTCTTTTTGAAGAAAGAGCTGGTGCAATGTCTTAGCGTCATGATTAAAACAGTTTAATTAAACATAGTTTAATCTTTTTAAATTCTTTTCTGTTAAAAATCAAACTGCTGCAACGCTTTATGTTTTTCATTATTTTATACACTTATTATTGTTATTATGTCATTTTACTTATAGAAGATAATAAAATTATCTTGTGCCGCTAAAAAATTCCATTTAATGTAGCTTTTTAGAATAAACATTAAAAATATATGCCTTGAAATAACTTTTCTTATTTAATAGACTATTTCTTGTTAATAATAGCATATGAAATAATTAAAGTATTCCTTTAATTGCGTTTAACAAGGTGACTTTTCTGAAAATAAGTGTTCAGATTTCAGCAGTTTTTATTTAGCCGGACTGAACAGTGTACTAACATTGCTTCTCGAATTTAGCACTGTAAATAAAGATGATAAATTACCTTTCGTATCAATTACCATCGGCTGAAGTCGCCTGTGTATCAAAGAACGGTTCGCTTCTCTTGTCATTTCGTTTTTTAACAATGGGCGGGGAAAATAAGGGGAAGAAAGTAGCTTAGCTCCAACAACACGACTACAATTACTATTATTTTCTCAAATACTGTTGCATTAATTTTACCTCTCAACTGTAATCTGTGTAGACCTCAGGCTATAGTCTATACACATTGATTATGAATGGACCTTTTAAGTATGTCGTGTACTAATGAACAAAAGTTTACTTTTTTCGTTTATATTTAGTGATTCTTTATGTACAAAAATTATTTTTATCGGTGCTTAGCTACTTATCTGTAGTCTCGCAGTGGTGTTCACATTTACAGATTAATCCAGAATAACTGACTGACATGGAAAAGTGAAAAACTCAGTATTTCAACAAAAACAATATATTAAGACTGAGAAATGAATTTCATGTATTGTCGTAGAAGATGAAATATTTCTATATTTGCTTCTATGTATTCATGTGACACTATGTATTCAAATATAGTGAAAAATATTCGATGGCTTTTATTCACATTAAGAAAATATTTTTGTTTTTTATTAGTTAAATAATTTTGAATTTAATTTTTTTATTTGAAACCAAGGACATTTTGTTGTAGAATTTCATTAAGAAATCATTTATTCAAGCCCTTAAAGAGCTACGCAGGTTAATTCGTCAAGTTATAATCATGCAGTATAATCGCTAACTCCTAGAACACTGAATAACTTGCCTAGGTCGTATCGAATAACCTCCACAATACACCGTCTTAATACCTCTTCATCAGCGAGGTCAATACAAATTTTGATTTATGCCAGTAAAATTACTGTAGAACTCCAGTTATCGACATCATCTAGGTAATCCGAAAAATCGGATTACCTTTTTTCTGTATGCTAAATACATGTTTACTGTAATGCAAATTAGAGGAAGTATTTTTATCCCATTTTGTTCCATCAAAATGCTATACATTTCACTTGCAGTCAATAAGGCAGCTGGTATTTTATCCTTGAGAATAAGATATCTGGAAAAAGGGAAAAAAAAAAAAAAAAAAAAAAAAAAAAAAAAAAAAAAAAAATGCTAACAGAAAATAACTGACATTAGTTACGCTGCAACAAGATTAAAAATTCAGTACTTGAAGAAAGAATAACTATAGCGTCACCGTTAATGTTTTTAGAAAAACTGGTTGGTTCAATTTTATGAAAAATATGCATTTATGTAGTGAATGAAGGCTAGAAACCATATATAATGTTGATAGTTTGGGTGATCTAAACGTAATAGAAAAAGTAAAATTTCTATAATTAAAAAATTTAGATAATAGCACGATGCACACAAAGGCATGGTATTTTCTTTTTAATAATAAAAGATTTTATTGCTCGAAAGGTTGCATTTTTCACCAAGAGGTGGTGGTTCATTTGTGTCAAAAGAAGTTCATACAGGAATGCAGCACTACTTCTCAAAGCAGATCAGTTTACAAATATTAAATATTATGAAAATGGCCGTTAGATGAGGCAAGACATTCTGCACATCATTTAAGCAGATTCAGCCGTAATTCCTGTCACATGATGGCAAATAACTTTCCAGTGGGACCAATAACGCTGGTGTTTCTGTACACTTTTACTTCAAATAGCACCCTAACCAAAAATCTGTAAATCGTAGAGATCCTGGTCCATTCGTGCGGTAAAGACAGGGTCGTTCCCCAAAGTCTATTGGATCAGGAACTGAGAACTTGAGCAGAGGTGTTTCCTCCTGCATGAATGTTACTTTATAGGACACTTGCTTGTCTTCCAAAGAAAGAATGACGATGTTTTATAAACGCTGTACCGTGATAGAAACTGTTCGAAATGTAGCGCTGTGCACTTCTTTTAAGAAAAAGAGGCTTATATGGAATGATGCGGTGAGCACGTATCACGTTGTCATCACTAGATGAAGTAAAAGAGTTATCACAGTCGCGTGCGGATTCCCGGGATGTGGAAATTCTATGCATTTATACCTCCATTAAACAAAAGGTGCGCCTTGTCAGTCCACAGGATTTCACAAGAATAGTCCACAATTTTCTCCATCTGTTGAAAAGCCCAATTTGAAATTCATGATGTCTCTCGATATCGGCTGGTTTCAGACAGTGCACATAGTGGATTTTTAAGGATGCATCTTGAGGAGGATTCTGAGTGTTTCTCACACAACTTTGTATGAAATACCTGTTCTGCGGACCCCTAAAGCGCCACTTGTCGGTAAAAATTACAACTGTTACGTTAATAAAATTTTTCGTTATTAAAAAGTCCCCTATCTTTGTGTACTTTTCTGTGAAAACTGCATCGTACTATACTTTTCGAATTATTGAATTTTTACTATTTCTGTTACATTTGGATCTTCCGGAATTTGCAAAATAAACATAAATGACATTGTCGAATTTAATGACATGAACATGTTACATGTGTAAACATGCACATAGCTTACAAATGTTTTAATTGTAAACCAATAAATATGTCATACATTCAGATAAATTAGGTTTTACGCTTTTTATTTTTTAACATTTCGGCCTACGTAAAATTAAAACAACTAACTGAATTTAATAAATTAATATCTAATTTAATTTTAAATGGTATCAAAAAACTAATGTGAAGTTTGGAAGTTTGAAGTTACGGATATCTGGATTTAAGTAATTGAAGTTCAGTTGTATCATTGGTATGTATAATCTAAGACAAAGAGACCTGTTGATGCTTATCATCAAACGCTGATCTTCATCTCTAAAGTGGGGGCCGAGGGAGTATTTTGTACCGATTCTATGTAATTATATGTGTTACTTGACCTAAATACAAAAAATAAATTTTTCTTTTGTCAGATAATTTGAATGAGTTTGTCTGTGTTGGACACTACAAAGAAAATAATTTTGAGATTGCCCTTTTAGAAGATGAGTATAATCTCATTCATCATTAGTTGCTAAACACTGGACAGCGATATTTCCGTGTCGTTAATTTTTGCCTGCTGTATATCTGTCTGCAATTTTACGGACTTGTTTTTATTCTTATTTTAAAATGCATCCCACTAAATTAATTTCATTGTATTTTTGCATTATTTATTGTGGTCGAGTAAATAAATAGATTTTAAAAATTCGTATCTTTATTCTGATATTTTGGGCTTTCTTATTAAAGGTATTTTCAACTGGTATTTCTTATCGTTTTAGTCAGAGAAGTGAAAATTCAAATAACTTGAGTCTCAGAAAAATAAGGTATGTTTTAATGCTTATCCGTAGTTTTCTTTTTTTCCTGTCCTCTCTCCATATTGCAATTCAATCTCCTATCATGACCTTCAGCATTCTTCACCTCTGACCCAATTGCTTACTTGAGCAGAACTGGAATGTCATGGAGAGAGTGTCTGTAACATAGGTAGGGGAATGATAGACCCTCTTTTTTTAGCATTATGTTTCCTCTTTAAATCTGCAGGCTCCGGCCTGCTTGTTAAATGTCAGTTCTGTCTTCGTTTCTGTCAAAATCTCGGCCGAGGGGTTGATCGACGAGTTTAAAAACTGAGCCATTCTTCAGTAAAGAAAACAAATTTTCAAGCTGTAATACCAAATTGATACAATTTTGAAGCCAAGTTTTTTTATTCCCTTCTCTTGAAAAGCTAAGCTTTCGTTTCGATATTTTGGGGATCACCAGAATGAAATTTTTGTGTGAATTTGCATTTACTAAGCGATTTCGTGTATCGAAGGCATTTCTACAAATCTCTTGTACGATGTATCTTGCGTACTATGTAATATAAGCTCCATCAAAAATATTGTTCGTTTTAATTCCATTCCATTCCATTTCTAAAAATAAGTATATATTCTGTTATTTATAATTATGCATTTTGTTCTGAACTGTTTGGTTCAAATACCTTTCATAAAACACGTATCGCGCCTATTATTCCTGAACAAGCAGTTGTAGAGATTTATGCTCATTTAAAAGTTATTTTTATTATTTTGCTTTTTTCAGATGTGCTTTTATTGACTCTACCAATATGCAAATTAGTTAATGTATTTAATCCCAGAGTTCCTGAATTTGAGAGAAACTTTCTGTCAGCTCTTGCTTCTCTCAGCTACTGTATTACTTATTTCGGCTTTAGGTTTGATAGCCATAACTTCTCATGAAACTTCGGACCTGAGGCAAAGCTTGTAGATGCGCTTTGCGTTGTAGTTTGATATTAAAGTTTAAATTCGTTTCTGCTTTCCTGCAAGCAGCGGAAAATAGGTTGTGTAACCTCCATGCTCACGAAAAAATGAAAAGATTTATTTTAAACCTTCTTCTGCGCTGCAATTATTTTACTCAGATGTTAAGACATGGCAATAAGTAGTCTGACTGTCTAGACAGGTCTAGGAGTTAACGAGTGAGTTAGGCATATATGCAAAATAATTTAAGCCCACTGAATCAAGGGAATAGCTAAATTAAAAAACAAAAAGCTGGTTGCATGCTTTTTTCAAAGCTACGGTCAGGTCAGGGGTCAGTATGCAGTTTCATCTGAAATAGTTGTAAGCAAAGAATGCAAATTTCTTTCGTAAGGGTCGGAAGTATTCTTTGAAGTACATTATCCCAGTGACTTGCCATAGATATATAAAAAAATACTGAGAATTCAGTATTTTTTACACAATACGTTGTATACCCAGTGTTTCATACCGCAGTTAACACTGAAATAAATTTGAAAAGATAATGATAGTTGGAGATCAGAGGCATATGTGTCGAAATCTTCATCATTAACTATAAATTTCTGTCGCTTCGTAGCTTTTTGTTGGATATAACCGTTAATTGAGTCAGATTATGTATTTTTATCTCGGGAACAAAAAAAACCATTGTAATAACCAAGAAATTCAGCCATGGCCAGCACATTGATATTTCAAAGATAGACAGTAATAGCGTTTGTAAAGTAATTTTTCTATATATATTTAATACAATTATTGAATAGACTATCTAAACATCTAAAGAACGGGAAAGATTATATAAGAATCTAGAGAAAAGGATAAGAGTTTTCCTACATGTTTGCAATTTTCCTGTGTAACTCTGTATAGAATCTTAAACTGTGTTGAAAAGTCTCTGAACAGTTGAATCGAAATATTCAACTGCGATAGTTACATCCTAGATTATATTTTCTACAAGAAATGTTGGCAGCGTGAAAAGTTTTATTATTTATTCATTTTGGGAGTAGCATTAGATAAAATATAATAGCTTAAAAATACACAAAATTTTACTTACTTAAGTTTAATTTTAATTAAAAAAAAGTTTAATTTTAATTAAAAAAGCTCTGTGTGTTTAAAGAGAAAACATATTCCAAATCTCACTTAAGTGAGTGCGAATTATTCTACATATGTGCGTAGCTCACTCAGTGTAATGGTAATACCTGTTTGGAAGAATGGACAGAAACAAAATAGAAAAGCTTAGAACTCGGCTCATTATTTGTTCTTTTTAAAATTTATTTGCTTCCGTTCCTTAAAAGGATCTGTAATTCAATAGAGTTGCCTGGAAGCTCTTCGTGCTGTAACTTCTCAGAATGTTTATCGTTGTCATCAGTATTTAATGTCAACTTATTCTGGTGACTAAACGCATTCCGACGTCATAAAAAACGTAGCCTTCTCGAATCATTAAGCAAATGATGTTTTTTCTGTGAGAGTCGGCGTTAATGTAATTCTAAATGCCATTCATCTTGTAATTAATAATATGTAGAATTAATAATGTATAAAGCGCATCTCATTTGCATCATGATACCTATCTGCCGAACTGAGAAATTTTTCGTTTCAGTCTGTGCCGCATTTGTTGCATCGTTACTCAACATATTCTGCGCTTATACACAGCCCTTGTATGACATATCTACGTCAAGGGTTCTCAACCGTTTTTGCCCTTTTACGACTGCTAGATCGCACTGGAAAGATCATTCCCACTTCCCTTCCAAAGGTTGCTTTAATTATTTGAAATCATCTCATATTTTCAGATTCTGCAACGATCGCGTATTAGGTATGAAATGTAGACGAAAACACAATCATTATGTTTGCGAACAGGGAACAGTGAGAAAAGGCTAATCGTGGAATAAAATAAACAAAATAAAAGATAGATTGAATTAACCATGTACAAAATATTCCGCTTCCAGTCGAGAGGGTTGCAACACATATTTATAGACAGCTATTGTTTTGCTGACTTAGCAAGATTAGGCAGTAAAAATTAAATGTTTATTCGACATTTTTTGTAAAAGAACATTTATTGATAAGCAGACACCTTGTAAATAAAAGTTGGAAGCGACAGGTCTGGAACGTTTAACTGTTTTGATTTTTTGTTCAAAAGCTCTCAGAAAAGGTAATGAATAATCGAGTGAGAATGAAACTGAGAAGTGTTTACAATTCGAAAGATATGGCTTTAGAAGCTATCAAAATTCCAAAGGTATAATTAGAAATCCTGGAAATATAAATGGCTGATGATTTAGATTTTGAAATTTTAAGAGTATCGTTTTTAACTGGTTCAGGTAATTTTTGGACTGTCGTTACCGGGAAAATGAATGCCAGAAATTTTAGTGGGGGATAGAAACAAAATTGAGATATATATTCAACGAATCTGACGCCTCGATCACATCGAACTCTAGGGAAGTTAAAGTAATGAAGGCTATTGTTCGAAATTAAAAATTAGATGAAATTGAGATTTTAAAGAAAATTTTTAATTTAGAAAATCTGGGAACCGAGGGCAATGATAATTTAGAACAAGATGAGGTTTTAAAGGAATTTTAAAATTCTGTAAAAATGATTGATGTTCGCTATCAACAATCAATCTTCTGCGGAATGAGAAACTCGAATATTTTTCTCATAATTATGCAAATTCTAATTTTCCGATAACTATGCCAATACTAATTTTCCGATAATTATGCCAATGCTAAAGAACGGTTTCAAAAATTGGTTTAAAAATTTAAGAGAACTTCTGTCTACCTTAATCAATATAAGAGAATTAATTCGAAGTATGTTACAGAATGAACAGCCAAGCTAGTTGATTTAAAATGTGAATAAAAATTATATTAAACTTTATTATGTGCTTCATAAAGCAATAATTCGTAAACATAAATTAACTGCAATAATGAGGACCGTTTTTGATGCCTCTTTCAGCGCAATGATTTCTTTGGTGATTTGTTAAGTTAATAATATTACATTGCAAAGAATTATGAGTCTAGCAGATTGACTTAAAAACAATAATTTCTCGTCTCCACCTATTTCCTGCATTTTTTTTTATCGTAAAAGATGAGGGAAAAACCTCTTCTTGAGGTAGTTATCTGTGTGTCTACTTAGAACTAAAGGAAGATTCTCAAATAGGCACACCCGTGGCTTACCTATCATTAAGTGACTGTTATTTATCTAACACGTAAGAGGTTACTCTTATTATCTCTTTGTATACCATCCGCCAATTGGAGTAGCCATTTTCGTACGAACATCAATTTTTAATATTTCTAGGCAAAATTTATGTACGCTAGTTCCATGGTTCTAATATTTTATGCTTTTCTGTGTGTATTTTTAGTTATAAAAGAAAGTTTAGAGATATCACTAAAATGTCAAGGTAAATGCAAAGGTGATTAAATATAAAGCAGATCTTATTTTATACTCTGGTTCTTAAGAAAATCCGAATAATAGATGGGCACTTATAGCTTCGTTACAGACACCTGCCATCCTTTTCCTGCAGCCAGTTTCAGAAGTTTGGAGACATGCTGCGCGCACTAGCAATTTTCGGAACAGAGGCCAGATGAATGTATGTTAACCAGGTCCTTGCTGGGGACTTTGTTCCTTTTTATAAACGAGAAAAGTTGTTCATTCTGTTACGTGTTAAAGAACACCGAAATCACGCAGGATGCAAAATTTGTGGAACCGTGCAGCTAAGCTTTCGTGAAATTCGGGAATACCCTCTTCACTGAACTTTTGCTTTAGAAACTGAGGCTCGCTGAATTTCCTTTTAATTAATGCCGTCTGTTAATGGGTTGCCACTTTCTCATCGTCGGATGAGAAAGTATTTTTCTAAAGAGACTGTTGCGAGAGTCGTTTTGACCATACCTTGATATTCGGTGAATTTTCAGTTTTTATTAATAAAATATAACTATACACGTTTTGTTATTTTCTTGGGGTGAACGCAGAGCCAGAGAGAAACGGGTCAAGGGCCGCATGAGCCCTGGAGTTTGATATACCTGTTGTAAGGCAATCAGGAGGTCGAAATTGCTTGGACCCTTACCGTTTTCTTAGGGAAGTTTGAAGATAATAAAAAAAATTCACTTTTTGTTGATATTTGTGAGAATTTAAAAAGCTCAGCATGTTTTGAGAAACAAATCAACCCGTGGCCTTCACTCATGAACTCTGATAATCTTTTATTAGACGTTTATTGAAATACATTAAATTCTCATTATGTATGACAGTGATATCCAACTGGAACCCTGTGGACTTTCTGCAACTCCTGAAGCTTCTGCAATTCGAGGGTTAGGTTAACAAAATGTGGTATTATTGACTAAATTTCTGATTTTGTGATTGTTTGAGGACTAGGACTAATTTCATGAAAAAATCTTTTTTATTAATTCCACAAAAATATTGGAATAACAAGTGTTTTGTCCAAAACATATTCTTAAATATTTGCTAACGTAGCATACTATCATGCAGCTGGCGGTTCCAAGGCACAATACAATTTTTCCCTCTATGTTAGAGAATTTGGCCGCCACTGATATATGACATCAGCGAACTGCTTTCAAACAGTGACTAATAGGTGGTAGAAGTAGTAGAGCATTAGAGTAAATGTTAAGGAAGTAAACTGTTAAATAGAACAAAGATTACTAAGGTATGTTTTACATATTTCATTTTGTATAGAATTTATTTACGAATCAAAGTTTTTGTGATTTCTGCACTGAATAATATGATATTAATTTGTTTTGTCACTGTGGTTGAAATAATGCATTTCCATCGAATATTTTAAGTTATGTGGTCTGGTAATGTTTTTCTGCTGTTTTTCCATTTTTATCCTTCTGTTCTCAAAGAATTTTTCTTTTTTCTTTCTTCAAACGCATGCTCGAAGTTCGATAAAAGAAATCTTCAAGATGTTAGCATCATTTATCAACTTTCTGTTTACTGTGCTATTTCATTCATTCTTCAACATAATTCAAAGCATTCCGTTGACGTCACTTGTGCGTTGACGTCAGAACTTCGTCCTAATTGCCTTGGACATGAAATATGCTCCTGGAAAGGACGTGACTAAAAGCAGTGAAAATGTAACAGTGAGAAAGATATCAGTGGTTGTAATATAAATCTGTTTTTAAATTATGCCGCCTGTTTAAGGTTTTCGCCTACTTACATTACTGCATGTGAACAAACAAAAAAATAAATTACATAAATCACACTCTTTTGCTTACTGAACGTTTTCCAATTTTATTTTAATTACTAGTCCAGTTATGAGACTAACTATATAAAACTTTCAAACTGTTAACTGTCAGTACATTTCCGTGAAAAATATTTATTGTTCGTAACTTAATCGGCTTGTTTCGTTATTACCCCCCTCCAAATAAAAATAATAATAATTAAAAGAAAGGTGGGAAAATCTCTAATTTCAATTATTCGGATGATTTTGTATTGTGTTGTGTAAGTTTAATAAACAAATTATATTAGGAGGATTTTCTATTGTGTTGTGTAAGTTTAATAAACAGATTATTGGATCATATATTGAAATTATGCTCTAAAGTTAATTCTAAAACCTCTAATCTAGAAATTCATCAGAGGCACATTGACAAAAAAAGCAAGTAATACATGCGATAAACACGGTCATCAGTTCCACGGAATTAAGTTATCTGGTAATTGATTTCTCGCCGTAAGCTATGCCATTTCTGTGGATTTCATCTTTCTAGATACGACTAAACTTTTCTGACAACATAGAGATAACTTGAAATACTCGAAGACTGTCCTCTTATTATTTTTTTAGTCTTATGTCACATAATCAGCCTAAAGGCAAAACACTACTTGATTGGCGACACGGGTTTTAATTAATATATATTCCAGTCATGCTTATCAAATTTTCAATGAATATGTATACTTTTTTTAAATGAAAATAAAGGTTACTTAAAATTTCTGGAAAAAGAAACTGCATTTACTAAATATGAAACAATTTCATCATTCAAACCATTTCTCAAGTAAGCAGAATGGGATGAGATCGCTTCGACTAGTATAGTACCTTGTTTCGTTTCATAAATGAAATATTTTTTTATAAATGTCAGAAATAACAGACATTTATTCAAAAAAAGTGGAGAGTGTTCTAATTTTCAGAACAAGGTTTGATAACGATTCGTGTTAATTGCTGATACCTTATTTAGGGAAATATTGCAGAAGTTATTCGGATTTCGGAACAAGGAAAATCATTTGTGTATTCACCGGGATGTGAATCCCGGATATTCCGATTTCTAACAGATTGTGCTTACATACTTACACTATGAGGTTAGATTATTGACAAAAGCAAAGCACAGAAGAGGGATTTGCCTGAGAAGTGCAATGCCTTCGTGGAGAACTTTCTAAGGGAAACTATTTCATCTTCCCCTTACTCATGAGAAAGGCCAACCATGCAGCCAGACCGTTCTCCTGGGATCAAACTCTCAGCAGTCAGCGGCTTTACCATCTGGCAACTGGTGGGGCCCACTTTATTATACCAGAACGTACAGAGTTCCTTATATATTCTCCCACTTAAAAGCCGACTGGAAAGAGGCAAGAGACTTCATCGAAAAAAGTCAGGTGATTAAATGAATTAATCATCTAACAATGAGTTAAATTATAATGATGACAAGTTCCCGTCTGTCACCATATTTTAGTTCTGATCACCACTCACTTAGAGAATTCTTTGGCTTTTGCGAGAGAAAAACTTGAAAAATCTATTTTATTGTCACTGGGATTCAAACTTCGAATCTTTCAGCTGCTGACCAAAAGCGCTGCAAAATGGGATAATTCCTTATTATGTTTTTTACTGAAAATATTCATAAAATTTTTGTACTTGGCTCTTCTAAAAAAGGAGACCAAGCACAAAATTACAATACTTTGAATGTAGATGTATTTCCGGTGTGTTCTCGTATCTCAAATTAAAATGCACATAATACTTTAGTAAAATTGTGCCTAGACTGTTTTATTTTATCCCTGAAATGTGCGAAGTATTATACAAAGATGCAAATATAGAACATATATGTATGGTGTCTCTCTTCATGAGTCATAAATTCAAAGATCGTTTCGTTTCAGGAGTCAAGGTTGGGAGAGCATTAGAATTTCAAATCAAAATTTCAATAGTTCACAGAACATAGAAATAACATTTATTAATAAACTTATATTACTTCCGCCTATAGCGGCCATGAAACATAATTAAGCATCAAATAAATATGACATGCGTCATTCTTCATGTTCAAGCGTCAAGTGGAATATTTTTCATCGGCGCGCATCAAGAGCGCCACCTATCTACCAAAAAGACGGAACATACTCCGCCCCGATGAACATTGGTTCATTACAACATTATTATAAAGATCTTCAATTTTAGATTTAAACACGTTTTCCAAAAGTTCAACAGTATATCATATAAAATAAAAATGCATAATGACAAATTTAAATTGAATAACAACATTAAATTTAGCAAAAAATTTTACAAATAAAACATACTTACAATCTCTAGAAGGAAAACAAAATAATGAAACTGCTAAATTACCATAATCCACAATTGTGGTCCATTCTATGAATCTGAAACATAATTGAATTAATAATACTAAAGACACAAATTATGAATATACAATTAATGTTTTTTTTAGAGTCTTATTCACTCAATGGTAAGCGGGAAAGTTTATGTATAGGACGCTTCATTTTGCCCAATAAAGTTTTTAGTTTCACAACACGAACTTTTCCATCAGCACCAGGATATAGTTCAATTACTCGTCCAAGTCGCCACTTTAATGGAGGCAAATTTTCATCCTTTATCAAGACTAAGTCATTGAGGGCTAAATTTGTTTTATCCCTGAACCATTTGGTACGCCCTTGTAATTGTGAAAGATAATCTCTAGACCAACGTTTCCAAAAGCTCTGGAAAATTTGCTGTGTCAATTTCCATCTTTCAGCAGGGGTTAGCTTATTATTTGTAAGATCAGGTTCAGGAATTGCTGTTAATGTAGTCCCAATTAGGAAATGTCCAGGTGTTAAAGGATTAAAATCTTCAGGGTCAGATAAGATGGAAACTATTGGCCTGGAATTCAAACACGCCTCGATTTGTGTAATTAAGGTGTGAAATTCTTCATATGTCAGAACCTGGGTCCCAATAGTTCGCTTTAAGTGAATCTTCATTTGTTTCACTCCAGCCTCCCAAAGGCCTCCAAAGTGAGGGGCAGCAGGAGGATTATTGAAGATCCATTGAATATTTTCAACGCTCAGGTAGTTTTGAAATCCTTCTTCAGAGGAAAGTGTAGCTTTGTATCTTCTTAATTCTCGATAAGCCCCAAGAAAGTTGGTTCCTCTATCGGAAAAGATTTTCTTGGGTTTTCCTCTGCGTGACACAAATCTTTTCAGAGATGCTAGGAATGCTTCAGTTGTTAGATCACTGATCACTTCTAGGTGAATGGCCTTTGTGGTGAAGCATATGTAAAGGCAAACGTAACATTTATATCTCGTTCCTCCTCTTCCTTTCCTAGCTTTAATTAAAAAGGGGCCTGCAAAATCTAGTCCTGTATTCGAGAATGTTCTATCTAGCAATACGCGAAAAGCAGGTAGGTCACCCATTATCTGACTGGATGTGCTTGTTCGATTTTTAAAACATTTTATACATTTCCAAATTATTTTTCTTACAATTTCTCGGCCATTAACGATCCAGTATTTCTGTCGCAGAGCAGATAATGTTAATGTGGCTCTTCCGTGAAGGTTCACTTCGTTAAAGTGTTTGACTATCAATTCAGTAACTTGGTGACTTTTGGGAAGAATGATTGGATACTTTGTGTTTTCTGAAAGATTCGAGTTACAGAGTCTACCACCGACTCTAAGGATTTCTTCTCTATCAAGAAAAGGATTTAATTTCAGGATTTTACTGCTGAGATTCAATTTCTTTCCTGCTTTCAAAAGTCTAATTTCTTCTCTAAATTCGGAATTTTGCATGATTTTAAAAATCAAATTGCTTGCCTTATTCAATTCTTGAACTGTTAAAAAACCCTTGAGTTTTAAAGATGTAGGTTTAATATTGTGGCAGAATCTTAAACACCATGCAGTTATGCGTTTCAATTTTTTCCAGGATGAAAACCTGGATATCAATTCAAATTCAGCTTCTTGGCTAATAACAGAACATACAGTAGTTTGACACTGTTCTACCTGTATTTCTTCCACCATAGGCTCGATCAAAGGATCAAAAGATGATGAAGGTACATATTTCTCTTTTAACCACACTGGTCCATTGAACCAAAGTTTATTTTCCACTAGATCAGAAACTCTTAATCCACGTGAAACTATGTCAGCTGAATTGTCATTTCCCTTACAGTATTTCCATTGCGAAGGTGATACAACATCTTGTATTTCACGTACACGATTAGCAACAAAGGGTTTCCATTTATCAGCGGTACCCCTGATCCAGTGAAAAACAATTTTAGAGTCACTAAAACAAAATACATTATCTTCTTAGATATTAAATAATTTCCTTAAATATTTAACTATTCTTGCGGCAATAATGGCTCCCATAAGTTCTAAACGAGGCAAGGTTAATTTTTTAAGTGGGGATACACGGCTCTTTGAAAGAACAAAAGACGTACAGCAAGAATCAGGATCACGAAAATATGCAACAGCTCCATATCTCTTGAGGCTGGCGTCACAAAAGACAAAAAGCTCTATTTTATCGAAATTTACACATTCATCATTTAATATGTATTTTCTAGGAATACACAAGTTGAGAATAACTTCAATTTCAAAGTACCAAGTTTTAAATTTTTCACTCAAACAGCTGGGCAAAATTGTGTCCCAATCAATACCCAATTCCCATAACTCTTGTAATAAGAATTTTATTCTGATAACAAAGGGTGCAATGAATCCGACTGGGTCATAAATTTTTGCCACAATCTGTAATACCTTTCGCTTCGTAACGTGTTTCCAGTCAACTGGTTGTAAAAGTTCTTGTACATCTAATTTCAATATGTCCTCATCCAAATCCCAAATTATTCCCAGCACCTTTAACGTTTTCTTATCCAAATTATCTTCCTTATTAATTAAACCAATATCTTGCCAATGATTTTTTAAAGATACGGAATTTGATTCAAATTTTTTAAGTTCATACCAGCGTCTTGAAGAATTTTAACTGCATCAGTTGATAATGAGAAAACTTCTTCAACGGAGTCTGCTCCATGGATAAGGTCATCAACATATAGGGACTTATTTAACATGTCAACAGCTTTGCTATATTTCTTTTCATAACCCTAATATGATGTTTGATAGTGGCGGACAAAATAAACGGACTTGTTGTCATTCCAAACGGCACTCGGCACATTTCGGAAAACCTTAAAGCCTAAACTATTGTCGTAAGAATGATCAAACCACAAGAACCTCAAAAAATTTCTATCTTCACTATCAATTTGAATTTGGTGAAAAGCCTTCTCTATGTCTGCACAAAATGCAACTTTATGTACGCGAAATTTTAAAATTATATCCAACAAGTTAGGATTTAAATTAGGGCCTGATATCAAACATTCATTTAACGATTTAGCTCCTTCAGACTTAGAAGAGGCATTATAAACTATTCTTATTCTTGTTGTTACTTTTCCTTCACGTATAACGGGCCTATGAGGCATATAATAACAGTTAGGTTCATTTTCAACAAACTTACATTGTTCAACAATCCCCCTTTCAACTTGTTCTCTAATTATATTATCATATTCATTATATAGGAAATCATTTCCCTTTAATTTATGCTTTAGTCCTAGAAATCGTTGTTTAGCAACGAAAAAATTATCAGCGAGTTGTGATTTATTGTCCTTCCAAAAGAGTTTTGTTTCGTATCTGCCGTTATTAAATTTTAAACTGTCGTTAAAATGCTTAATAGTATCCAAATCAGTTTCCGAAAATGTTTTGTTTTCATTTTCAATTCCTATCGAATCCAATTTCCAAAATGACTGCAAATCAAATGTGTTTCCTTCAACGGCAGATAAAAACAACGCATTAATTCGAGCATTATTATTTTTTACTTTACCCATCACTGTGTATCCAAATATCGTCGGTACTATAAACAAACCATCATTTATCATTGAATTACTTCCTGTTTGTATATACCAGAAATGCTCCGCGCCAAGCAGAATATTTATGTTATCATTAACGGGACTTGTATCCGAAAGTTCCAAACCCCTTTTAGTCATAAATTCTTTAATGTTTTGACATGTTGATGGCGCCTGGAATTCTATTGATGATATTAATTCTATCCCTATAGCTTCTACAACAAGGCAGCGATCATCGTTTTTATTTTTAGACTATATACATCAAATTCTTGCGAGTTACCGCGCTGATTTCCAAACGAATAAATTGTTAGAAATTCTTTTCTAATGACTTGCAATTCTAAATCGCGCGCTAACTTGTGGGTGATGAAGTTTCGTTCACTACCTGAATCAATTAATAATCTTACGATTCTCGATTTATTTTTGCTTTGAGCAATAACAGAACATGTCTGTAAAAGCACACTATTTTCAGGTTTTAGAGTGTTACAGTGGGAAGTAGATACTAAAGTTTTATTTTGCATATCTGCGGAGTTAACATCTTCCATTTCTTTCGATTTCAAACGGCAGAAAAGTTTATTATGATTTTTCTCGTTACAATTTTCGCATGGTTGTATTTTTGACCGACAGTTAGATGACAAATGTTTTAGAAAGCATTTGTAACAGCGACCTTCCCGTTTTAATTTGTTTCGTTTTTGTTCGTCGGAAAATTTCAAACATCCGGCAGATGTATGTTCGTTTGATTTGCAGAATATGCAAAACATTTTTACCGATGTGTTAAAAGCAGAAGCTTGTGATTTGACTTTATAATTTTTTAAGCCTTGTTTAGGATTAACCCCTGTGTATTTATTACCTTTTGAGCTATTAATCAAAATACTTGCTTCTCGGCATTCAGTTTCTATTTTAATGAACTCTATTAATTCACTTACTTCTATATTTTGGTTAGATGTTCTTTTTCTATGGAATTCAAGAGCTAAATCTTCAGGTAACAATTTAAGAATTATTGGGTTCAATAACTGTCCGTATGAACCGCTAGTAACATCTAAACTACTTAAATTTCTAACGCAGATTTGTAACTGATCATAGAGCTTTCTTAACCCAAAAACATTTGAAGAACTTTTAACTGGTTCTAACTGTAACAACATCTGCATGAAGTTTGATATAATAACATCTTTACGACCAAACCTCTCTTCTAAACTTTTAATACATAGATCATAATTTTCTTCAGATAAAGCATAACCAGAAACACAATTATATGCTGAACCAGATAATAAACTTTTCAAATATGTAAACTTATCTATTTTAGATAAACTTGGATTAGAATGAATAGCATTATCATACGAATTAAAGAATTCGAGCCATTTACTGGGATCACCAGCAAATTTTTCAATATTTAATTTAGGTAACTTTACTGAAGCACTACTTGTAACAACATTATTACCATTCAGAGTACTACTAATACCATTACTAGTTGTAATTATACTTCTTTCAACAACTTCATTACTGTTAATTTTCTTTACTTTACTAACAATCTTAGCTTTAAACGTTATAATTTTTTCATCATACTCTTCACATACAAGTAGTTCGTTATCATATTCTTTTTATCAATTATGAGAGCATCGATCTTTGAGTCAAGAGTTTTAAGTTTATCATGGTATTCAATTAACAATTCATATGATGAATTTAAATCTTCTAGATGTTCTTTACTTAATTCTTCCGATAATAATTTCTCAAGTTTATTTAGAAGTGTAGTAACTTTACTACGTACAATAGCACGTTTCTTTTTCTCTTTTGCTAAATCATCCATTATGTTTCGTTTTCAAAGATCGATACCAAGAACAAATAAATCAAATTTCTTACCTTTCAAAAGGTAATTCCCCTTTTCGCGGGTTTCAAACCCCAAGAAAATGTATGGTGTCTCTCTTCAATAGTCAGGGAGAGCATTAGAATTTCAAATCAAAATTTCAAGAGTTCACAGAACATAGAAATAACATTTATTAACGATAAACTTATATTACTTATATTACTTCCGCCTATAGCGGCCATGAAACATAATCAAGCATCAAATAAATATGACATGCGTCATTCTTCATGTTCAAGCGTCAAGTGGAATATTTTTCATCGGCGCGCATCAAGAGCGCCACCTATCTACCAAAAAGACGGAACAATATATTTTACGTAAATATAAAATATAAAACAAACTACTGAGGGAACAGAAAAATCTAAAACAATGCGTAGGAAGTAGAGCAATTTTAAAGCATTAATAGAAAGAATGATCTCATCTCATTGCCATCTAGTTTAACGACCAGCTTATCCGCTATCAACAAGGCTATTCAGATGATTCTTTGCAGCCAATTCCATACCCTATCGATGCACTTCTAAATATTAGTGTGGTCCTCAAAAGACGCTTTTCCAAGTACCCCATCTATATTTTATAGAAGTCATCTCAAATTCAAATTGCAAACAGTTATAATAATGATGCAAAGGAAAAAATATTAAGTTTATACTAATTATCTGTATGAATCTAAAAGTTTGCATCTCTAAGAAATTCTGGTTTGTTATATTTCATAACTTAGCTAAATATTAAGCTTTCAGACTGATATTTATTTCAAATAATTTCAATATATTGAATTAACCACTAAATAAATTAAAATAAACAAATTAGGAAAACTGCGCAAGTGGGACCAAACTTGAGAATATATTTTGTGTGTCTGTGTGTTAGATAAAGAAGTTATAAACTTCTTTATTTCTTATTACATCTTTCAGCTAGACCTTTTATGGCATTTCGATTTTGACAAAGTTTGTAACCTTGGAAAATAGCTACTAAAAATTATCTTCATTACGAATTGTAGATGCTTCTTTTTTGTACTTACTATTTGAACTACGGAAAAAAACTCTTCACATAAATGTAATCCCAAACAAAGCAATTATTCTTATTGCAAAAATTCATAACTGAGAGTATTTATCTTTTGTCAAAAGTGAATAAAAATCAATAAAATTTGTATCTTCAGATCTTTGAAGTATTAATTAATTATTCAAAGTATAAATTAATTAGCTCCATTTGTAGATTTTCTGGAACGTTATTCATGTTCGTTTTTGGCAATAAAAATAATGAAAACTGGACTCCAAATCATTAAAATCTTAAACTTCTCCTTCAAATTCTTGTCAGAAGAATTAATGTCATAATAATGGTAATTAATTTATAGGAAGAGTATTCGCGGGGCGAGTAAAATTGCTTTAGAGGCCGCCATTTTGAGAGCACTGTTTTATAGGATTCACGCTTGGAATCTGATTTACCATGCCCGTCTCTGAATACTGTGACATTTAAAGTACCGTCGACCAGCCTAACCTTGAATAATCGGAAATTATCATTCTTGAAAATGAGCTATAGTGGGCAGTGGGGTCTCATCTTGGATGTATGTTGGAGCAGTCGAGTACCTTCATGAAATATGTTAAGTGGCACATACATATCTAAGACCATGATGCTATCCTTTACCGTGAGTTCACTCAAGCTATAATGGTTAATGTTTATGCCGTTAAAGAGTATGTTATTAAGTGTGCCATTTTGTAATTTTGTCTCTGTTCAGATATAAACACTTTAAGAATCAGAATTAATGCTGAATTTCTATTGGTAACTGAAAAGCACGTCAACTGTTTGCTCTTAGATATGTCTTTTGTAATCTGTTTCAGCTGAAATGAGAGTTTCTGTGAAAAGAGTAAAAATAAATGCTAAGTAAGTATACAAGTTAGTGAGTATGTATCAAGTAAGTGAATCTTCGAGTAGTATTGTTTGACTCGACAGAATTTAGGGAAGTTAGAAGAGCTCAAAACAACTGGCTGTCTGTCGAATTGCAACAAAAAATAAGAGTAGAATAACTGCCTTATAGGTTTGTAATGCTTCTTAGAAGTCCTTACTTTTGAGATTTTATCGATGTATCAGTTTTCTGTTACATAGACTGTGGATAATTTACCTGAAAATGCATCTGTCTTCTTACTTCTGCTTTTCTCTCCGATCTTTTAGTTGTTTGTCATTTAACACAATCTTTTAAAAGGTAAAGGTTTGCATTTATTTCAAAACACAGTTAAATTTAAGTTTCAGTGGTCTCTATCTCTTACACTATTGACTTACTACTGGATGGTTTCAGTTAGTAAGCTTAGGGGAAAGCTGAATCAGTTTGATTTGAAATTTTAAATGATTCATATCTTCAAGAAGTGCTTTTGATTATTTTATTATTTCTATTATTATCTGAAAATGTTTTTAAATGATAATATCTAATCTAACTCAATATTTATTATACATATACGTATGTAAGATATAAAAATGTGAAAAAACATTTATTATCAAATTAGACGTCATTGGAGCGATTTTAAATTTTAAATTTTAATTGCATACATACCCTCCTCTCTTTATTGCTCCATATTACATCACGCTTTCTCTGCAATACCCGCAGTACGAAATCTTTTGTCCAAACGCTGCTGAGGATTAAAACAAAGCGTTCTGCTGGCAATGTGTCGCTAAGCCTTTGCTTGCTATTTCCCCTTATGTAAAATGTATATAACGCATCTAAAATTGTAGGGTGCATTTAGCGCCCTTGGTGTTCTACCAGTTGAGAAGATATGTATTAAGAAATTCGTCATCCAAAAATAAATGATGTTTAATTAGCAAACTGGTCATGCTTCTTCCAAAATTCCATTTGTCATCCATTACACGGCAATTTCCAGACGCAGCAGTTTTCCCGGCCATCTCCAAAGACGTGATGATTTATTTCGTTGTCGGTAACTTAATATTAGAACAGCTTGATTAGGGAATGCACCAATTCACTTTTTTAATGATGTCCGAGAAAATTACTACGTAATTTTAGTAAATGCGGTCATCATAAGTAACATATTGTGTGTGGTGTTATCATTTCTGGCTATACAATGATAAGCAAAAATTGCTTTTCTAAACGTATCTCATATATACCTTCATATTAAATAGTTCCGTGAAAAAAGTAGACAAATACCACCATGAAATATCTGGAAAAGCTAGGTAAGTCTAGGTTAATTGGTTAAAGCAAAGCACATGAGGGCAAAAGGAGAGGGACCTTCTAAAGAAATTGTCTCATATTCATGTTACACATAGTGAAAACAATGAAACATCCCTATAAGTCAGCATGTTCACCGGCCATTTGAAAATTTCAAAATACGTTTGATGTTTCACGTTAAAAATGTTATACTAGCAATGTTGAACTACCAGTGTTTAGCGATCTTATTCGTTCGGCCGCTGATGAGCTTGTTGGAAAGAATGATAAACGATTGCTGAAACATTTTATGCATAATGTAATTTTCTCTTAATGTATAATTTATGACTTTTAATTTTATACATATAAATAATTTTTAATACACCCGAATTAAAAAAAAAAGCTCTAAATGGCTATATAATTGTCTCGTGCTTCAAAGAAAAAATTTTATTGCAAAGAAGGAATCGTTCCATTCTTCTGTGAAATATATTGAACATTTTCCGTCTCTATTACTATTCCTTTAACTAACGTCAAGTGAGTTTCAACTGCATTCCGCTGATCATTAGAAATTCGCGCGATTGTGCATCTTTTATATCCGTTGTAAAAGTAAGTACTGATTAAGACACAAGTACTGATCTTTGAAAGTATAATAATTATTATGTAATTTATTTCATTCTTACCGCAAGATGCTCCTAAAATTCATTTTGAAATCTAAAAATAGAAGCAGATGCGGCTAATTTAGTTTTATTAACTGAAGCTCATTTTGCAATTATTATTTTTATGATTATTTATGACATATCTTTCCAAACAGAAATTCTATTAGGTGGCGACAAACTGTCGTTACGACTCGCATTAGAGTTTCTATTTTTGAAGTCGTTTAAATGCTTACTCTTATACTTTTTCAGTTTCCAGATACGATTTGTGAAGTGATTTCTTCTGACTGTAGCGCCGTCTTGGCTGGAGGACGAAATGTCAAATGGAACTTTGAATTTAATATGTCATAAATTTTAAATTACTGCAAGTTGCATTTGTTTTCTTTTTCGCTCTCCATCTTACACAAGACTTAACGTACTTTTTCATCTTAAAGTTGGGAAGTCCCCCTCATGTGTCTGGAACGCTTCGAACTATTCTACATGAATTTTAGTGATATTTTAAATGATTTTTTTCTTTGCCTCTACCAATCATTCGTTTAAGCCTTAAATTCTGGATGTCATAGCAATGAACCCCGTAGAGGATAAATATTTTGTGCGGCGTAGAATGGCAGCACCTCTCGAAAATGACAGTCCGCCAGATAATGTGGACGATTATCTCTATGGTTGTGTAAATATAACGTATTGTTACCGGGTGAAAATGAAAGAATAGGCTATAGACGTTTCAGACATCGATAAAATAATTCTTTAGTGGGTTTGAACTCAGAACAAGGTTACATAACAAGTGTAACTATGTTATATTTTATTCCTTTTTCTTTGACAGTGCTTTTGCTACCCAAGCATAGTTCTGACACAATTAACGGACACGCAATAAGAAACCATGTTTAAGTTCTTCGGATTACTTTTTATTTATTTTTGTGTGTGTGTGTGTTTATATAATAATAATATATTTTTTACTCAAGCCACACCCAACTTTTTCATTCACATGTATAATATTTGAATACTTGTTTTCCAAATTGATTTAGTTATTTTTTGTCATTTGCAATAGGGGAGGAAAAGCCGCAGAGAAATTCGAATGCAAATTATATCTTTATAATAAACTAGACTTGCCGCAAAGGAATACGAATGCAAATTATATTTCTTATAATAAACCAGACTTTGCCTCATATTTTGTTCTTGCATAAATTTTTCACGAAATCCCATCTTTAAATGATTTAGAAGCATCATTAAACCCTTCATCACGAAAGAAAAAAAATAATAAAAATTTTTAAAAAAATAAGATTTTATTGAAAACTCATAAAGTCATTAACGAACTAAAAGAAGAAAAATAGCTATTATGAAGCTAGATGGGAAAGATTAAAAAACTCTCTTTACAGAATTCATAGCAATTTTATATCACGAATAATATACGCTTAGGGCGCCCACGGTAAATTTATAAATATAATGGCTTTATGACTTAATTAAATTAATATATATCCTTATTTAGTCATCCGCGCTTTCATTATTCGTGATATAAAATTATAAAAAAAATTACTTTTAAAAACTTACTTTTTTAATATATTTTTTATCTTTTTTAAGTTTCAATGACACGTTATCAGTCAAAATACTAAATTGAAAAATCGCTTTTAAACAATGACTAAACACTCTTTTGCTTCCAACAATTCTATTATGTGAAGTGGTCTAAAACATAAATCAGAAAAAAATCAAAAATGAAGATAAAAATTTCATATCAATTTCATTGAAAAGATTTTTTTTTCTCACTTTGTCTGATGGTATAAATAATAAAATTATGAGAGTTTTAGTTTGCTCATTAAACTGAAGATAAATGCAAAAAATCTTTTTAAAATTCAATTTGAAAAATCATCGCACTGCATTGTATCATCCTTCACAATCACGTGCAATACAAAATTTGGACTTCAAAGCTCATCAGGAAGTAGTTTACCCCTTCGAGCCGGGTAGCGAAAACGCGCGCTCATTGCTGAGGCCGGCATTGTCTTACGCGAGCGTCTCTCCAGGGCCGGGGGCTTTTTTGCTACTAAGCCTAAATCCATGAAATTTCCGAAGTATCAACGCATTGTTTAATAATGCTCTATAGAGTATTTAAACGGCTTATGCTTTATAAATATTTTTATATATATACTTTAATTACCTTATTTCTTGTTTAAATGCATATTTTACACATTTTATTTTAATTACTCACCATTTTATGAATTTTTAACATTATACATCTGAAAACTAAATATATTACTTAAAATTCTCTTTTCGTATGAAAAATTTGAAAACAGGGATCTACACACAGTCCTACGTTACATTCCTTGCACTCGTAATAACTCATTTGCCGTTTTGGAGGATTTTTCCCGGAATGTGAACAAACGAAGCATCGTCGTCTCATTTTCTTATCAGTCTCTTCTGAACAAAGTTTTGGAAAAAGTCTTTCAGTTAATCTTTCAGATATCAGAATATCAGAATTTCAGAATCAATATCTGAAATATTTTGTATCATTTCTGCTATTTCATGCTCTGTTAAACATTTTCGACGCTTCGACATTGCAATGGTAAAAACAAAGAATTCACGTCTAACAAGATCTAATTATTTTCTAAAAACTGAACTGCAAACCGAAATACCCAACGCTTTAGAGCAAATAAAACTTCTCTACTTACAGTAAACAACTACCACGTGCGAATAAAGTGCGATTTAAAGAGACGTCATAAATCACGCCATTCGGAAACATTAATTTCCCCGTTTGTTTATATAATCAAAAACACGTGTATGTGAGTCATGCTTCTCTCATTTCGAGTAGAAGGTCTAATTTACATGTATCTGAAACCATATGGACATACAGTGCCATCTTGTGGCAGAAATTATAGTTTGAAAAACGTTCCAAAGTACTGGCACAAATACGTGACAGTCGGTAGAGAATGGAACAATAATCCTCTGGCACGCCTGCGTGTCGGCCGGTAGGTAAGTGCGTTCGTTGCTGGCACGTATACGTGACAGTCGGCGCGAAGGGGTAAAAAACGACAGAACATTTTAACCATAGAACAACACCACAAGGAAGTTAAATAAAATTTAAGACTGAAATTAAAAGATTTGAAATTTTCAAAGGTTATAAAACAAACTCTTCGGCCTCTTTTAAAGCAAGAAATATTAATAAAAAATATATTAAGTTTATCTCGGCTAAATGTCCTGTTGGTTAAATGGTTGTCAACTTATGTTCACGGGCTACTTCAGAGCCATATTTATATAGTGTGCTTTAGGAAAGAATCGATTTCCTTAGGAAAGAATCGGTTGTAAGGCTTTAAAAATGTATTTTTCAGAATCTTTCCCAAAGTCGCCAAGTTGGCGAGAAATTGCCAATTGTCACGACCATAGGATCAAGGAAGTTCATATTACGGAGTACATAGGCATAAACACCATAGGGGCAAAAGTTTTCTTAAGACCACTCAGGAGCGTATTTTCTCATGATCTCCCATTTTACCTGAACTATTTTTAAAATTTAAACAGTTTTGGACTCAAATGGAAAGATCTACAATGCTATATAAGAATTAAAACCACAAATTCAGTTATGTACAAACCCACGAATTATCATCCTAAATGCAATGAATAAATGAATAAATAAATGAAAAATACAAAATATTGTAATAATGGTCAAAAATAGGAATGCAATCAAATATATTTAAATATTTACTGAAATTTACAACAATATGAATCTACTGATCTAATAAAAAAAATTCTAAACTGAATTTTGAAAAAATTGGTTAACCACATTGTGTTGTCGTAGACAAACATTATGTGTACAAAATTTGAATTCGATAGCATGTTGGGAACTATGTTAAAAATCTAAGACAAAATTCCGCCTATAATGAAACACCCGTGAGTTAATAAAAGCTTACAATAAACAATAAATCTAGCAACATACGTTTCTGGAATGAAGGATTATTTCGTGAAAATTGTGCGTAATCATATGGTTATCGTACGTTTGTATTAAATACAAATAACTTTATTTTAAACGTTCTGTCCATGTCTTAATAAAAATTAATGAAATATCTGTAACTTCAGCTTTATTGTAGTTACAGATTTTGTTATGGATAAAATATAAAAAGAAGTAATTATTGTGCATAATTCTGTTGTTGTAGTCATGGAAATCTCTAACAGACTAGAAATGAAATTTGTGTTTGCCGCAAGTAAAAGGATATTTCTTTCGTATTAAGTTCAGCAGAGCTAGTAGAACGGTTTCATGGAGAGAGAGCAAATATTTTAACCCAGCTAGTTACTAGACTAGCTGTTTTAAACGTTTGATAACAGAAATGTATCGCAATATGCATATAACACAAATAAAGATTTTGAGGATGCGAGAGAAGAGAAGCAGTCATATAAAGTTACAATAAAGAAATGGGAAGAAAATGTTTAGGAATTTTTGTGCTGTATTTACATTTATCTTAGAATGGAGTTAATAAGTTACATTTATCTATAGAATGGAGTTAATAAGTAATGGAGTTAAGTTACATTTATGTATAGAATGGAGTAGTTATAGAATGAAGTTTCTCTTTGCAACTTGTGTAGAAATTGTCCTGAGTGATAAAAAATTAAATATACAAACATTTTTATATTTTTACATTAAGCATAGAAAAATTAAAAGAATTTAGTGTATTTAAAAATGCAGAAAGCAAAATGTTATCACACAAAGTTAAAAAAATTTTAACCTGCTGTCTGTTCTGAAAAGGTTTTAATCTAGAATTGCTTATTTTAATATGAGTTTTGCAATCATGGTTTCATTCTCATTCATATTGTTCCAAAACTAATCACAAATATTTCCCCAAATTTAGCAATGAATTATAAGTTAATAGCCGTATTTTTTTGTAGCAGTGCTCGAGTTTTCAAGGAACTGTGTCAACATTTGAAAAAAACATTTAATAAAACTTAAACTACAGTAATTCCTTTAAAGTATAGGAAAATGATAAAATGAGTTCTGTGACCTAATAAAAAAATAACAATCATGCCATTCCTCCGAGAACAAGAACTGTATAAATATACAAATATGTTGAATAAATATTTATTTAAATTTAGATATTTCTTTTCTTCTTTTCCTCGTATTTTGCTTTAAGAAATGTGACAAACTCACCAATCATCTTACAGCAAAACTATTAATTCAGAAGTCAAACAACAAAAATCAGCGTTAATTTACAAAACTTTCACAGGACTAGTTTCGATGGTTTTACCGAACCATCATCTTCAGCTGCAAAACCGCAACCATTTTGCGGTTTTGCAGCTGAAGATGATGGTTCGGTAAAACCATCGAAACTAGTCCTGTGAAAGTTTTGTAAATTAACGCTGATTTTTGTTGTTTGACTTCTGAATTAGTATTTATTCGGCGTGTTATTGTTGTCTTAATTAGCAAAACTATTATTTGTGAAAACGTACAGTAATTTGGTGCTGGTCAGTATAGATAGATATAGATAAGTATTGCATAGATTATAAGTATTGCTTGTCCTCTTAAATGAAATATTTTGTAAGAAATCAAACTTTGTATGTGATTATATATTTATTATTCCATTCTATAGTTAATAACTAAATGTCTTATTTATTTATTCAAGCAACACAAGGCATGAGATTATGCACAAAAAATTCGCTGTTCACACTTTCTTAGTGTGCAAAAAATTATCGCTTAATATGGAAAAATTTTTAAATGTTTCCGAATTCCTATCTAGCAATTAAAAAATATCAAATGCTAATTAAATGAGTATTTAAAAATGGTCCTAGACAAAAATTATAAATGTCATTTTCGATTTCTCCGTCCTTTAGTCATTTCCGTCTTTTTCCAGAAGCCGATTTCTGCCGAATCCGAAATTCATAGAATGTAATAAAAGACTTAAGTAGAGTAATGTACTAAAAATATAGAAAATTCAGATCTCAAACTTCACACACGGAAATAACTGTGAGATTGTGCAAAAATGTATGTTATGAATATAAAAAATTCTTTCCAGTCTTTTCATCAAAAAGGATATACAGTAATGAAAGCAGTGAAAAATTCTTGAAGAGCAAAAGAAAGTTTTTACTTCTAAAGAAAAGGTACGGTTGTTTGATCATCCTTGAAACCGACAGAATTTTATTCAAAATCTGTGACAGTGGCAGGTTGTTCCTTTCTCTCTTTCCAGATCCATAAAGTGTTGTAAGAGGGCTGAGAACGATTTACTTTCTCATGACTTATGGTCTAAAAATCTACAGTAGTTACAAACAAGTTAGCTATTCTTAATACGAAATATATAGATATAATGAATTTATTTTAAAATTTTGAATGGCTATTTCTGTATTCTTACATCTTACATCATACTGCCAACTAAAGTCGCGAGGTTAGATTTTCAGTAAAATTCTATAGATGTGCCTTTCTTTTTCCGCTCAGACAGTTTTAATGTCTTGAGGGGAAGGGAAGGTTCTTTGAAGTTCTGAAATTATTCAGATGAAAATCACATCAAATATTTCACAGTTTCCTCAGCCTTTATGCTATTTTATTAGTAATAAAAATTTTTATTTCCAATATAAAACTTTTGTAACTTTGCAATAGCTCGTTGGTTGTCAAAAGTCATTTCTTTGTAGCAGTAACGAAAATGAATTTCAAAATGCAATTTTTCTGTCAATGTCCAAAGTATTTAAAAATCGTCTATAATTTTGTAAATTGGCCATGAAACGCGCCCTTACACCCAGCTTACCTATTAGTAGTTGTATTGTAGTATAATTTGCGCAGACGAAAGGCTATTCTATTTTATAATTTTATGTAAAACAAAGGTAAGGAACAGAACAACACAGAGTATTCTTGATGCTGTCTAGGCAGAACTACTGTTATTAGACCAAGCTCTACAAACATCACCGTATGTTCAGAAATGTTCAAATATTATCTCTTTAATATTTTAATTATTAAATAATCAAATATTATCTCTTTTATATTTCTCCTTTTTCAGTGGGTAGGGTAGTATTAAGTCTGAAGATTATAGTGTAATAATTCAACGAAATATTAATTATTATTATGGTTAATTGGCTTTTGATGTTATGTAGGTATTAAAATTTATATTTTTGTGCTATTATCCAAATAACAATGTTATATGTTTGTGTCATTATTCAAATAACGATGTTATATTTTTGTGCAATGTTAAATTTTGTAGTGTACTAATAAATCCATTTTTCATTGCTACAAGTATTATACACATTTTAATCAAAATTATAACCTCATAACTCGTTATGGATTGTTTGCACCGTAGCTTTCAGAAAAGGAGACGGAATTTTCCTGGTTTTCAAAATATATTTTTTTATGTTTTTTAACGTAAAATAAAACATTCTGCACCTACATTTACCATCTGTCACCAGTTCTGTAAATAGTCACTTTCTTCTTTTTGCGCTATCGTCACACTGTGCGGAACGAAATACTCACTCATTCAGCGTTTCGTTCAGCGTGTTTCCTGAAATATCACTGTTGCTCAGCGAAAATGTGTTGTCAATCCCGCAATTTGCGAAAAAATGCTCTGCTTGCATTTCTTCTACCCGCAGTCTATGACCCCCAGCTACCCACCCCCAGGGCGGTCATGGCAGAGAAGTTGATGTATCAGCCAGCTTTCCAAATCCGAACGCCTGGGGAAGTGATAAATTATCGCGCGAGTTGGATTTTCCTTCTTTAATGGTCGCAGACAGAAACCAGCTGTCCGATGAGCGTAGAATAATAATGTAAATGTCGGCACCGTTTCATATATGTAGCTAAAAGATATCTGGTTACACACTGTTATGTTGTACAAGTTCAGGCGCTAATAGGATTTGTCAGTTGTGTGCATAATAGTGTTTTCATAGGCATTCAAAAGCCGTTATTGATATAGTTTTAAAAAATTTAGCATACCTGCAAATATATTTGAATTATGTGTAATAATAAATATTGTGTTTAAATGATGTCCAAACATTACATTAGATGGATGAATATTAATTTTTCTGCTTGTTAAACTGTTACGAATATTATTTAGTTATTTTTTATATGGAAAAGTGTATTACTTGAATTAAATCATGAATAACAAAATTTCAATTGTAAAAAGAAATAAATTAAAAGCAAGTAATTAAATTAAAAACAAGTAATCATTGCCATTGATCGGGAATTAGTTGACTTTTCAAAGGGAACAAACCAACTCCCGTTCAATGAACAATAATTAAAGAATAAATACGAAGGTGTTTCGTCCTTTACTCAAGTAGAAAGAACGTAAGTTAATTAATGCTTTTTCTGCCCTTTTATATCTTCATGTACATTCCCTTTTCTTATTATATATATATTTTAAATTTCAATTTTTTATTTTTTGATTTGTTTTTAATATAATGCAATCTTATAACGCTTTCTAATGTTTATTTCAATTACATTGAGTTCTATTTCATAATGCCAATTTCCAATGTTTAATTTTTACAAATAGTTGAATTAAAATGCATAAGCACGAGGGTGTCTGGGGACAATTACTCGAGTAATATCAATTTTACTGCAGAAATTGCTTTTCACTCAAAACTGAATTAGCGAAAATGCTTAATCGGAATAAGTTCTTCGGCGCTCAGCATTGGTTCTTGATCCCTTCTATTCACGGAAATATTTGGCCTAGCTTCAATTGCCGGTTTGGCATCGCCTTATTACTTGAGTAAAGGACGAAACACCTTCGTATATATTTCTTAATTATTGTTCGTTGAACGGGAGTTGGTTTGTTCCCCTTGAAAAGTCAACTAATTTCCGATCAATGGCAATGATTACTTGTTTTTAATTTAATTACTTGCTTTTAATTTATTTCTTTTTACAATTGAAATTTTGTTATTCATGATTTAATTCAAGTCCCCGTTAAACACTTTTAACAATTTACATTCAAGTTACTTTAAAACAATTTTCGAAATTGAACTTACTAACTATGAATTCACTCTTTTAAAATAATTCTACTAAAATTAATCTTAGGAGATAATATAATCAATATTTCTTTATTAAATGTATATGTATATATATAAAGTTTTAACCCTTCAAGTTAAGTTGGTCCTCCTAAAAATCTTGTATAGTTGACTAATAGCAAATCATTATTTATATATTTTATTCTGTACATTTGCCTAACCAGGTTAGTCTGCATAGTTTTTGTCTTGTACCATTAATGTGTTTCTCATTTACTTTTAACCAGCGGACATATCGGGAAATGAAGCAGAGAAATTGAGACTTAAGTTTTAATAGGTTATTTTGACAAATAGTTTAATAGTCAAAAAGTTATTTCGTATTCAGTCTCAGTTCTTCTGTTTGGCGAAACGCGATGTGAAATTAGCTGAATTCAAAGCTCACTATGCATTTCCCTTGAAGAGTCCGTAATGAGATTCGAATTAGTCTAATTTACCGTTAACCGCTTCTTTGTAATTTTGCTTGTGTCTCAAATAACTTTTGTGTTTATGTTAAAATGTTTTAGGATTGTTTAAACTTTAATCGACATTTTTTAACATTCAAATTTGATTTGAGTTTTACACGCACTTTTTATTTGTCAGTTTTTTTTAAATTTCATTTTTCTTGTATTTAAACTTTTTGTAATTGCAATTTATTTCAACTTAGTGTTAAAAAATTATTCACGGGAACCACAGTATCACATTTGCTTTAAAGCAATAGCATGAAGAATTTCCTTTTTACCTTGTATTCTAATTTTGCAACTCAATGCGCAAAGTTCTTGACCGCACAGGTCTTTTTTGGTTTGTTCTCCTTTCTTAAATTATATATATATATATAGAATTAAAGAGAAATCCAGTCTGCGATTATTTTAAGCCTCAAGGCTAGTTTGTGCACATTGAGTTCAATATTTTCAAATCTGTATCAGTGGAATTAATAGAACTTATATCCACATAAAACAGTGTTAAAATGAAGAGCAATCGCTACACATACACACACACATATTGTTTGACGCGTTAAACGGAGGAGATTAATAAAAAATTGTTTTGGTATTTGTTTCGTTATGCATCATGTTCTGTAATTTAAAAAAGAAATCATTTTTCATTTTAATTTTCATTAAACGATTTCGTTTTTTAAAGTTTCCTGAATTTGCATTCATTCGGTTTGGTAACTTTTACCCGGAGAGAGAAGGTTAGGTGTGGTGTGGTGTATTTAATTATGGCAAAGCACACTAGGGCTATCTGCCTAAGAGGAGGGATGCCTTTCGTGGAGGACTTTCTAAGGGAAACTGGCTCGTATGCACGTTACACATGGGGAAAACCACGAAAACACCCATGCAGCCAGCCCGTTCGCGGGATTCGAACCTCGGACCGAACTACCAGTGTTCAGCGACTTTACCGCTCGGCCGCTGGTGGGCCTAGAGAAGGTTAGACCTTTATATTTCTGGAACAGAATTTTCTTCATTTTTGATCTGACCTTTACTTTTTTTATTTTTATCATTTCATATATATATATATATATGTGATTTTTATCGTTATATATATTATAATACACATGCCAATTTAGCGTTACCTGGTAGGATATTTAGTTCATTGTTAACTTAAAAAATATTACTAACGACAATAAATATATTTGAAATATAATAAATAATATTTATATGAAATATTGAAATATAATAATATTTTGGAAATTATATGTATAACAAAGCCTTTCTGAAAGTTTATGTGATCGTTTTAAAATAAAATTCTTACTAAAACTAGATTTTCCGTTGGAAATTCAACAAATTTATTCATATTTCAGGTATTCTCCGATAATAAGAAAATTAGAATTAGAAACCTCTTTAAAATTACCTTTGACACTAAATGCTAAAAAACAAAGTAAAATAAAGTATTTAACTAATAAGAAAAAGATTTACGATCATTAGAATGAGAAGGCTTTTAAATTTAAATTAAAATACGTTAAAATTTTTGGAAGGAAATAAGTATGAATTGTAACAGAAGTTACAAACTTTTAATAATAAGAATATGCATCTCAACAATATCTTTTTTTTAAACTGATTGTACGTTTTCAAATGATCAATAATCTTTCAATGTTTCTAAAACTAATTAATAAAATTTGAATTATAAAAATCATTACAGAAACATTATGAGCCTTGAACATTTTTTTATCTTAATACAATAAAATATGAATTTAACAAGGAACTGTTTTCATAATTTTAAATCTCCGATATGCAATGAAGTAAGATGTAATCAGAACAGTAAACAAAACCTGAAGTTACAATCACATTTTTAGTACTAAATTTTATATTCTGATTAACGCTGAACACCGTACATTTTTACAATTATAAATTCTTTAATTAAATGCAGCATAAAAATTTCAAATACATATATAACAGATGAATTGTAAATTTATGTAAAAAAATATATACGAATTTCTTAGTGTATTCTTGAACTGAATTATTCAAAAACATTTTAATTTCAGTAATAGACATCCGAGTAAAATTGCATTGTCTTTTATATTCATGGAAATCTGTATTAAAAATGAATGAAAAGTCTGACTGATGAAATATGCAGGTAAATTAGAAATATAATAACTACCTACCGAATATCTCATGGTCCATGAAATTGTGAATACGCTGAATATTTTTTCTTGAACATGTACCTAGATTCACTGCAATTATTTCGTGTCTTCATTATGAGACTTTGAAGTATTCTTGGATACCGGGAACCGAGTCTTGTGACACACTATTCTTTCACATTTTCCATCTTTTAAAGACTGGATGAACGTTCTGAGACCGAATGAGTCCAACCAGAAGTCATCTACATAAGCAGATACTTCGTTAAGCGCATTTTGGAACAACCGCGCAGTTGATTTTTCATTCTTTGTTATATAACAGAATATTTTCTGAATACATTCGGAATTGTCGTTTCGGGGGCTGAATGTTCCTATTGCTTCGATGATAGGTGATAAAAACTGGGTTGAGTTTTGCCCATCAAGTGTTTTCCCACCGGTAGCAGTTGTTGTCACCATAGGTATCATACCGTTACCGTTTCCGTTGGATACCATTGAAACTCCAACCAGTACTGGTAGAACAGCTGCCAGCAACATAGTGAAAGGAAGTAAAATGGCTACCATGATCGCAGTTGGATCGTTGAGAAAGGCCATCAGACCACCACTGCTGTTATCACTGCTATCACCATTTGATTGATCCCCGTTATTGATCATGTTCTGCATACTAGACATCATCATCATCATGTCCATCGGATATGCGTTATCGAAGGTGCTTCTCTTATCCCATGTGAATGGATAAGAAGTATCCGGTTGAGTTATATCTTTATACTGAATGACCAAACGAGCTTTCTTATCACTTGATTTCTGATTGTCACTTTGTACTTCCTTATTTAAAGCAGATTCTTCTTTCCTCGAATACCTGAAAGACAGTGATGGCGGCAAGCGATCTTCAGGAATGGGATACCTTAGCCAAGATGCAAATGAATTGTATGCATTGTGAAGCATTGTTCCTCTGTGTCTATAAGCGTCGACAGGTAATCGATCTTCGGCCACTGGATAGGTATTACTTGATGTATAACTTGATTGAAATTCAGGCAAATCTTTCATCAGAGATCCATTTGAGTGATAGCTTGATATCGTTTCACGGTTGTTAGGTTTATTAGTTGATCTTCTATAATTGTAATTTGTTCCTTCATTAGACGATACGAAGTCATGAAAACCGGTTGGTAGAAATTTTGGCAAATCTTTATCAAGTGAAGTCATAACTTGTGCCTTTTCCTGAGTAGAATTCCCATGATCTTCAAGAACGTTCGCTTTAAATTGGGCGTTTGCATGTTTTATCGATTTTTCCGTATAAGGAGATTTCTTAGATATGGTTGATGTTTCCGTAACTGCACCTTCTTTGCCTTCGACTACAGCAACCACTGCGATTAAACAAGTAAAAAAAATCATGCTTGCGACTCAGCTTGAAGTGAACAGGAACGCATTGCAGCATTGGATTATATAGTTAGTCTCATATCCGTTATTAGATATGAAATACTACTGGTGTTAAAAGTTACCCTTTAAATGTTCGACTATGCACTAAATACACCGTATTGAGCTCAAAGTTGAAACTCAATTTTATGATTTATACTTGCAAGCAGACATTGAAATGTCTCACGCGAATCATTTTCATGTCAAAACTCAATTTCAGACTCTCCGTCAGCGAGAGGTAATTTAAGAAATTTTCAAAAGCCTCTTGACAGACCTGACCTTAACTCAAAACACTGAATTGAGTTGTTCCCATTTTATGATCTGGGTGTGCTGAAATCGGTGAAGTGTTTTAAAAATGGTTTTGTGGCTACGAAATAAATCCTTTCCATTTGTTGACTGATGTGCTTATTTTAAGATAATACTCATCCAAACAGAATATGATTGTGAAATAAATCCTCATTTAAAATTCTGTTTGAAATCAGAAAACACGAAAAATAAAAACTGTTAAATCTTTTAGGAATTTTGCAATGAAATTACATTTTTACATGTTAAAACTTTGTGCCAGCATTAATAACATGCACTGTTTATTCATACCCACTTATTTAAAAATATACATTGAATTCGTAAATTTATATTCGGGATAAGTATAATTATAATCAGTGAATTATATTTCAAGTTAAAAATTATGTGTGTGTTTGTGTGTGTGATTATGGCAAAGCCTCGAGGGCTATCTGCCTAAGGGGAGGGATGCCTTCGTGGAGGATTTTCTAAGGAAAACTGACTCGTATACACGTTACACATGGGGAAAACCACGAAAATGCTCATGCAGCCAGCCCGTTCGCGGAATTCGAACCCCAGGCCGAACTACCAGTATTCAGCGACTTTACCGCTCGGCCGCTGGTGAGCCTTAAAAATTATGAAAACGGTAATTAATAAAGACTATATAATTTGTTGCTTCATTATTGAAAGTAAGTGCAGCCAAGCCATATTTATGCGCTCCAGACATAGGGCGTTGCGTAGTAGCTCCCTCCCCCAAAAAAGTTTTATTTTTATACTGCGTTTTAGGTAAAAAATTAAAATAAAATAAAATATGTTCTAAAATATACCTTATTGGTCAGTAAGATATATTTTAGAACATATACCTTATACCATTAGAACATATGCCTTACATTTTCGAACATATACCTTATAAATATGCCTTACAAGTCAACACTGCATTTTTGGAAGTCTCACGCTCTCAAATATTTAAACATTTAGGGTAATATTTCATTCAAATGAAATTTTTGACTCATTTCAAATTTGACGCCTTATCAAATCTAGAGCTCAGATTTTTTTCCTGTAAAATTTTCTCTTTAATTCCGCGCATTTGTTACATGGTTTTGGTTTATTTAATAATGGCAAAGCACGCGAGGACTATCTGCCTAAGGGGAGGGATGCCTTCGTGGAGGATTTCTAAAAGAAACTTGCTCGTTTACTCATTACACAGGGGAAAACCACGAAAACGTCCATGCAGCCAGCCCATTCTCCTGGAATCGAACCCATGCCGGAACTACCAGTGTTCAGCGACTTTATCGCTCTGCCGCTAGTGGACCTTTTATTAAATGAGAGCGAAACTCTGCTCATAAGCATATTGATGATTTCATTCATAGCACAGTTCCAACTGATTTTGTGTCATAAACATATTTTGGTGCATAAATATATTTTAAACAGTAATCGAGCTTTTTTCTTTTCTTGGAAGGTGAAAGAGACCTAACAAACTACAAGCGCTTGCATAACCTCTTCTGATAGGCATTAAGATCACTATAATACTTATAGATTAAGATATTTGGGGGGGAGGGGCGTAACAAAATCAAAGAACTTTGAAATAGCATTTTTTAACATTTTCATTAGTCTCTTATTTATCAGGAATGACGTTACCTTTGTTTATTTGTAAATTTTTTCTTAGCTAATTTGGAATAACTATATTTTCTAGAATTCGTAAATAAATTTTGCAACTCTATTATATGTTGGAAATAAAATAAATACTTACCAAAGTTTACTGCTGTAATTTGAAAAGTTTCTTTTTCTTTTCTTCCTTCCCCCCCCTTTTTTTTTTTTTCCCTGTGATCAGGTGTTTCAGAGTTAGAAACCGGTTTGAAATCCCTCTTTGATTCCTTTTCTCTTTTTCACTGAGACTGTAACACTCAGCGCCGATAAAGAAACGCTGCTGTCACATTCACATCTTAGGTGCTATTGATGGCGCCGAGACCTTGACGCGTCATCTCCAGCCCACGTCTTGCCCTCGTAATTATGATAGTTCAGCATTAGTTAAGCTATCTCCGTGGGTCGGGAAGCTTTTGAGAGTTGTCAGGGATGATATGGGGGTTGAAATTTCTGTTCTCGAATATTTTGACGGTTGTTTTCCGAACAAACGGCCCCTCAAATTTAAAAAAAATGAATTGAAGCTTTCAATTGATTTTCACTCTTATGAAGTAAATTAATTTTTCCCACTCCCTACGCACGTATTGGAATCAAAGAGAATTCATAAATGAAATGATATTTTTAAAATTGTATTTGGTTTTTCAGAAACCATATACAATTTAAATTTATTTTAAATTTTAGTAATTAGTTCCTGGAGCCATTCATGATATTTTTCAGTTTGCAAACTATTTTATAGTTTTAATTTTATCTGAGGTAAATTTGCATATATAAAACATGCATATTTTGGGGGCACATAACTCTTAATTAATTAGTCGTCCCTATCATAAAGAAAGTGGTGGTAAGAAACGAGTGTTAGATTTATTTGATAGTAAGAGACTTGAAGAATGTAGACAATGCATACAATTTCACATTTAATTAGTAGTTTATTACGGGTATTTAGCACCATCAGTTAATGTTAATAATATATTCAAGTTACCTTACAATAAATTATGATAATCATATCATTACGATCAATGCTTATTCATCGTAATGGAGTTTCAAGTTTTATAACTTGCCCGTTGTTTGGGATATACTGAAATTGATAGCTATTTTTTAAAACAATTTACAGTTAGCGTAACGAAATCGTTGAACAACATTTTCCCGTGGGCTTTAAAAGATTATTTTTTTATGTATTTTAACCATTTATTCTGAGGCGGCAAAAGATAGAAAATTTTAAATCGACATGTTTTGACATTTTTTGCTTTGCATTAAGCTGCAAATTTCAAACCTACAGTAAACTAAATTTCTTTGAGCTTTGTTTAATGTCCAATCTACGAGGGAAAGTATATTAGAAATGATGATAGAACTATATAATTTTAGTAAAAATTTCTTTCTCTTTCCAATTATTCTCAATTTCCCATATGTATCCCTATATAGTATGCATTTCCCATCCTTATCATGCTAGACTATTTCAAAAGGAGTGTGAAAGTAAAGTGTGAAAAATGAGCAAAACACCTATTGTAGGTTTTAATTTTTATTAATTCCTATTTTTTACTGGGGCGGAGACAAAAAGTAAATATGAATATTACTAATTGAAAACTAACTAGATATGGTAAAGAAATTTGATAGCTAATTATGGATTTGGGGGGGGGGAAGTGATTATGGATCACATCTTTGTTGAAATATAGAAAATAGTTCTTGTTATAAAAAATGATGCGTTTAAACCAGCGTTTTTCAACTGCCAAGCTGCTGGAATTTAGGTATACATTTTTATGCTACTTCGAAAGGTTTTACACGAAAGGCTGTTGTATATTTACCGTACAATAATTAACGTTTTCAATTTGATATAGGCTGCGCGAAATTTTCAGCGCTCGCAAGAAGGTTTTAGTCTAGGTTTAAAAATTTAATTGTACATGGAGTGATTAATTAATTTGCTTCAGATGGTCTATAAGAAAGCGTCAACTCTTGAAACAATGTATAATCTACTGTGTCCACCCGGTGTCGAATTTTAAACAAAGAGAAAATATTTTACCATAGTTGAAATACTTATAATCTTATGATTGTACCTCTACATATATAGCTGCTTTTATCTGTTTTGGCATGAAATAAAGTTTTGTAAACAGCTAAGTATCTTTTTAGATTTACGCATGATATCAGTATCCTGTGATGGTGAATAATGTATTAAATATTTTCTTTCGTTAATATTTTTGCTAATGAATAATATTTTGTGCTATAAAAATAATGAAATCTAAGCAGAGTCTCGTAATTTATAATAATATTTTGCGTAGTGACATATTTTGGAATACAGGTAGCACACACTTTATATCAGTTCGATTCGATGAATCGCACTATGGTGCTTATGACAATAAGTACAATAATTAAAATTTAACCTTATGACAGTTTTGGTATGTATGGGAAGGAAGGTAAATAGAAACATTTTTCCACAGCTTTAAAGGTATGAAGTAAAAAATATTATTGACTATTGTCTCTGAAAGTATATATAGAAAGTATATATAGTTTTCACATTTCTCCTTTTTTAATTTTTGACAATAACTAGTATTTTAATAAATGCAAGAGCAAAACGATATGTGCTTCCAGTGAAGAACACGATTTGCCAGAACTCTTGAAATATGTCCGAGACCATTTTAATTCTGTTTATTTTAAAATCTGGTATTTTAGCGTAAGCTTTATTGCTCCTTTTGCCGCGGATCCAAATAATCTGAACGCAATACTCGTTAACAATGAAACTCTTACAGCTTCGATTCCTAGCACCGAAAGCGGATGGCTGGCTTGGGAGTTTTCAGGCTTTTCTTTACATTATTTAAATACAGTTTCTCGTTAAGCCCTACGTATGGAAATATTCTACAGTCTAAAGCCTCCCTACTTATGCAAATAACTCTAAAGTGCTTTACCATAATTATCGAACTAGTCTTTGTAAAGAATTTTGGAAAACATTCTTTCAGTATTTTAAATTTTAACGATCGTTTTAATTTTGCTATTTTGCAATAGCTTACTATTAATGAGGTTGTCCGAAATTTCTTCAAAATCTTCAGGACTTCATAATATTGTGTTTAGCACCAGAAGTGCAATTAGTCTGGAAAGTCACTTCTTGTATCACTTTATATCCCAATCATTTTTCAATTTATTGCCACCAAATATTATCGCCATCTATTACAATGAAGAATCTGTATCTATAATTTGTACTTAAGGCGGCTGGTCGCCCGAGCGATTAGTTTTTAAACAAATAATGTAGCGAATATATAAAAAAAAATGTATTTGCAACCTCTTACACTCTATCAAGAATCCTAAAGATATGCTACTTTTAAATATTTTTTTATTTTGTTGTTGAATTTTATGTTATGTTTAATAAATTAAAATAAAAAAAAAACTTAAACAATTAATAATGAAGAGATAAAACAAGTTTTGTAACTCATCTTAGTAAGAAAGCTGAACATTAATATGATAAACCGGGAAAAGAATGAAAAAATAGAAAACAATATGTCAACATTTAACTCTGTATCAGGAATTCTAAACATATGCTGCTATACTGCTTTTAAAAATTTTGTGATTTTGCTGTTGATTGTATGTGACGTAAGAGCGAAGAGATTGATGCTTTTAATAATAAAGCTCAAAAGCCCATACAAAAAATGTATTAGCAGGAGTGAGTCCAAGAGTAGACTAGTAATCAATCATGCTCAGCGAGAGCATAAAAGGACCTTAACAAACTCTCTAGTGCGACAAAAATCTGAATCCTTTAGATTTTCAATTTTCTTAAAAATTTTATTCCATGACATATAAAACGCAGCAGATATATACAGTTAAAAAATATCAAACTCTATTTGTTTTACTGAGTTTCTTGGTAAATATAACTCTTGTTAGGTAATCTAATCTGTTACTTCTAAGCAGTATGTGTAAACATAACTGTAATTTACAGTTCTGATCTCGTAAGCTTTACAAAATTCTTTCTCTGCAATCGCATAAATTGAAAAAAAAAATATCTGAGCAGTTTCTAATATCAAAAATTACTGCAGCTCCACTGCGTTTAAATCCTAAAATGGAAGCTTTCCATCTGATTAAGAACTGCGATCTAATTTGATTAATGTTCTAAAACTGCATAATCATCCTCTTTTGAATAACTGTTTGATGCCAAACATAGTTAGAAGTTTGTGTTTTAATTTCCCAAATCCTTCTGGTAACTGGAAAAATCACAGAGTTAAAAAAAAAAAAAAAAAAAAAAAAAAAAAAAAAAAAAAAAAAAAAAACTTTAAATTACATGCTAATTCTGCAAATTGCTGTTGGACACGTTTGACATGACATCACGCAGCTGTCGTTTTGCACAGTATTTGTAGACAAATAGGGGTGTTTAACGTTTAGCATTATTGTTTAATGTTATTATGATATTTTTTCTCTGTTTTACCGTCATGGGGCGTTAGATGTTACTCGAAACAACTGGGTGCTAAGATGCTATGACTTTTGGTTTAATTAAATAGCAGACATCGCTACCTGGATTTTATGTCAGCGAATGATTAATTATAATGAGACTAGAAATAAAAGAAATGCAAACATGAAACTCTAGGTTGCGTAATTCCCGAAATGCCGAAATATTTATTACTGTTTACTTATCCTCTTGATCTGAGAGGATCTCGATCAGGCCAAGAAGTAATAAACCCCTGTCAGTGGCCAGATTCTTGGGCACTTTGCAGGTGTGCATTCGAATTGTGCCAGCTGCATCTCAGTTTTGAAGGAGAATCCTTCGGGAACAGATCCGAGGATCTCCAACCCTTCTTCTCCCAGCACCAACTTCTAGGGAGGACTTTCGGCTCAATGTTTTAAGTACCCCCTTGCGGCTTTGACACTATACACTGGTGTGCAAAAATTAAGGACGAGACGGTTTTTTCAATATAACTTTGTACAAAAACTTTCCAAATCAGCACATTTAATACCGTAAGATCCCTAATACGTAAGGACATGAGTAATGTAAGCAACACTTACTAAAAGAGAAATCAGAGGGATAAAAAGAAGCTTTAATGAAAAAGTAGCATGGAGCGGAATGCGACTGAAGGCCGAAACATCCCTGTCATGGGTGTCCAGCAAGAAACATCCGGTCTTTAATAGGGGATATGATCACCCCTGACTGCTAGGCAGGTTTCACAGCGTCTGCCCATGCTGAGAATGAGGGTGTCAATGAGTTAACAAGGCATTGCTGCCCATTCGTCTTGCAGCGCCAATCGAAGCTCCGGAATCGTTACTGGTGGTAAGGTACGAGCTGCCAAGCGTCTGCCTAGAAAATCCCATATATGCTCGATGGGATTGAGATCCGGAGATCGTGCCGGCGAATCCATACGTTCAATATCCTCACTCTCTAAGAGCTGTTCGGCAGCTACTGTGCGATGACATGGTGCATTGTCGTCCATGAAAAGGAACTGCGGACCCATAGCGCCTCTAAAAAGATGCACATATGGAAGAAGAATCTCGTTACAATAACGGGTCCCGTTGACTGAACCTGCGTCGAAGATCTGAAGGTCTGTACGACTACCAAGCATGATGCCTCCGCAAACGAGAACACCGCCACCTCCATACCTGTCCCTTTCAATGATGTTCGAGGGATGATTGCGGCTTCCCCGCTCTCTTCAGATGAGTATGCGATGAGAATCGCTACTCAGACTGAATTCTGCTCTCATCTGTAAAGAGTACTCGTCCCCATTCATTGTCTCTCCAATTCCGGTGTTCCCGGCACCACAGAGAACGCCTTCTGCGATGGGCAGGCCGTACAGCGTACACACCGAACAGCGTCGTGCAAACAGACCACCACCGTGCAGTCTTCTGGCCACGGTAAAACGCGATATCGGGCGTCCAGTCGCCTGTGTCGTGTGTCTAGCGATTTCTCCCGCTGTCTGCCGCCTGTTTCTTCTGGCCTGTAAGGCAATATACCGGTCATCTGCGGGTGTGGTTCCTCGTGGACGACCACTACTAAACCCACGGATAGCTGTTCCTGTAGTTTGAAATTGTCTCCAAAGTCGTCAAACGATGCTGTGAGCAATTCCGAACTCTGCAGCCACACTTGTCACACTGTGGCCTTCCTCTAACTTCCCAATGATTCGACCTCGGGTAAAAGCATCCATATGTCGTCTAACAGATTGATTATTCACCATTTCTCGCTGAGGCAGCAACTCGGTGTGATTTTAACTGCTATACGGCGTGCAATCTCTTTGCCAGAAATACTGATCTTACACCGACCACATGCTTTATACTACTCAGACACTTCCCCATTACGTCTACCTGCATCTCTGCGTATGTGCTACCGTACATCACCTTACTTAATCTCCTGATTGGTTTTTCTGTCCGCTCTGCCTCTTCGTTCAGCTGATATGCTAATTTTTCGACTTCGTCCTTAATTTTTGCACACCAGTGTAAATTTACAATGCATGCCTTTGAGTTCGGGCTCAAGGTCCTTTGCTCCTACACCAACAGAGCGGCAAAATATATATTGATACAGTTCAAATAGCAGTCGCAAATAGGGGCTAACAATCACAAACAAAATATTTTTGCGGAAACGTCATGTGATATTTTATCTAATATAGAGAGATATTCAAGTACACATTTAACATATTTATGCCAATTTTAGTAAAATTTTTTATTTATTATGATAAGTTAAATAATGATTATTTTAGACGAATTATTATTAGCAGAATTATTGATTATTTTCATAATGTAAATGTAATAAGAGTAAATGTATAGATGTTTACTGACAAGACAAACATAACATCTAAAGAAATGCATTCGTGTAATATTAGTACTTAAGAATTTATAGCGCTAAAATTTTTAAATAACATATAGTATTTTAAAATACCTCATAGATTCCATCTTGTTATCTTCTTCTATATCTTCGTTGAGTATTAAAATTTAAGTCACTTCTTTTATATAGATTGCTACTAAGGATCAAGTACTACTTTGACATGAAGAGCGCTTCTCACATTTAAAACTTAAAAGGTTTAGTGTTTAAATTCATTTTAACCGCACTTCCTATGTACCTTAACACTTTGAACTCTGTAAAGAACCCGGATGCTGAAACTACGAAATAATCTTGAAATACTTAACAAAAGTATTCTGAATTTTTGATAACTTCCGCTTTCATTTCTTATCAGTGTGTCAGCAGAGCGAGTACCATATGCATAACGCATACTGCAAGACAAGCAGATCGAAAGTAACTCAACTGTGTAAACGGGACTTCGTATCTTGAACAAAGCGATTCGCGGTCATTCATTCAGATATCATGCTAACGAAACCTCAAAAATGCTAAACAGCATACTGGCATAATAGAATTAGAGTTTTCTTTCACATTCAAATATCTTCACGCGACATTTATGATGGTCATTGAATCTATCCCGGAGATGTCGCAGATGTTTGAAGTATAAAAGGAGAAAGTCGATTACTCTGAAGTTACTCATCGCCCAGCAACCTCTCAGCTAGTATCTTTCTCTTGGATTTATTCATCATGAACGTGAAATATATTTTATCGTTCTCTTTATTTTGCGTAGCAACAGTGTTAGCAGTCGATAATAAAAATACTGAAGAAACCCCAAGCGAGAGTTCTACATCATCCACTATTCCGGATAGAACTGGTCGAAAATTCTACCCTCAAAATTATGTTCTTCCAGACAGAGATGCTAAAGAGGAATCGTTTTACGTAGTGCCATCTCAAGCCTCTCCAAGAGCATCTTCTAAACCTAAATACGTTGTGCCGTATAAACACACTGCAAGTGGCGTTATGAAAAAGAGTGGTGCTAATTTGAATTGGAGCGTCTGGAAAGGAGACGATAATGATAATGACGACAACGACGATAGCAGCAGCAACAGCGGCAGTGATGAATCTCCTAAGTGGCCTACTCCAAACGCTTGGAACAATGATCCTTGGATGGCTGATCCTATGTTTGTGTTAATGTTAAAGAATGCGATGTCTGACATCAAAGGAGATAACAATAAACCTACTGGATTCCTTTCCAAATTAGGATCTGATCCAGCACTTCTTCTTATTGCGGCTTCTATTCCTATTTCTCTTCTCCTGGCTGCAGTTTTACCTGCTATAATGAATCATCTTATGAACGGAAATAATGTCCCCACAATCAGCACTACAGCTACAGGCAGCAAGGCGAGAAATAACCAAGTAGACGTCATGCCATACCTTAGTCCCGTGTTGGAAGCCATCGGAACCTTTGGCGTCAGAAGCATGACCAATCCTGAATGCATGCAAAAAATCTTCTGTCAAGTCGCTCAGGATAAATTTCCTTTCCAAAAGTCTCGCACTTTTCGGAATGCAGTGAGCATCGCAAAATACCTCTCCGATGGTAACTGGTTGGAAAATTATGGAATGAAAGATCTTGTGGATGCTTTGGGTAGTGGTAAATGTGAAAATGTTCCGTGTTCCAAAAATTTAGAAGTAGATTCTGTGAAAACCAGGTATTCTAGAAAGTTAAATGAAAAAGAAATAAACTATAAAGAAGGAAAAAACTCCAAGATGCAGTGAGTGCGATCTATTTCTTAAGTGCTGTAAATAACTTTAAGCATGGATTTCTGATGTGATATTATAGTTATTTCTAATTATTATTTAAGGATTTTAAATGTACTTTATTTAATGTCATCGAAGTTCGGCGAAGTTTTTCTGTATGGGAAATGTAAGCTAAGTGAATATTCTAAAGGAATATCTCGATATTATGTTATTTAAATATTTGTTTTATTTAAATGCTTTAAGTAAATTAATTTTTATGTAAGCTTATTATGTATTATATTGTCTTGTACACAATGTTTATAATAAATGTTTAGCAATAATGTGCATATAGTATACTTATGTGGATTATTATAGGCCTAGTGTATGTTGCACTTAAAAATAACCAAAATCAATCAATGTTTGGTGATACTTTTTTTTAATTTCCTCGAAGGCAAGGCAGTTTCTAAGTTGAAACTTAAATATTTTTAATTTCTTCAGGTGAAACTTTTTTCCCATATGAAGTTCTAGCAAATATCATAATACTTGTAAATTGCTATGAACATATGGAATAATAATGCAGTATTCTTCATGAAATTAAATTAAAATAAATCATTGTAATTACTGACAGAAACATAGAAAGCATAATAATGTAATTTGAACAATTAAAAGCAGTTCATCTTTACAGGAATTCAATTAACCTGCTTAGAGACTTTTGATTATACTTTTCAAAACTGTATTTTGTGCATTAGTTATGATTCCTTTAAAAATTTTCAGCATTTTTTATGTAAATTAAGAGTTTGTTATGTTAATATAAAAGAACAATTGTTTGGCTCTTTTTTTTTCGTTAGCAGTTTAATAGCGAAAAATATTTAGCCTAGAATCTTAAGTATACGTTTGTAAGAAAGAAGTCTGATTTAGTTTAATATGAATAAAACAAATCTTCACTGTGCAGAGAAATTTTAATACGTTGTTGTCTTTCTGGGTTAAATAATACATGATTCTGTTTTTTCGCGCAATGAATCGTACGTTGTATGTATGCACATGTCCAATAAACGCTTACATTTTTGCTGTTGTAAATATACTGTATATATATATATATAATCAAATTATATTTATTAAGTTCGATGATAATAATATTTTTTATTTATTGATTTGTAGAATATCTTTCTTGGGTTAAAGTCTGGTACCACAAGAATAATTTTTGAAACGTGTGTTACTTACGATCTTTTCTTGGTGTTGACAGCGATATATGTACTATAGGTACTTAAAATACATGTATTAATAAGCGTAAACGTTACTGCAAGAAAACTGTTAAATTTATTTTAGATTTTCTCTACTTCTCATGGGCTTTCCGTGGCCATGGGGGGGGGGAAACCTGTTTCTGAGATTTAATACCAGATTCTTAGAGACAGAAAAACTTTTATCGTTTACGACTATCATTATTAAATGCAATATGTAGTATAAGTGGCCGTGTAGATCATTTAATGTTTAATTTAGAAATATAATGAGTTCTGAAAGAAATTTTTAAACATTCCGTGAAAAGTAGATAAATATAATCGAAATAATCGTATCAAAGTGCAATGAAAACAGTAAAAAATGTATCAAATTACAATAAACGCTTTTTTAAAGGATTACCCACTATTCTAAGTGATTTTGCTGTCTGTAAAGCTGGTGATCTTAAAGAGAGGTGTTCATTACCATTGTTTATTTATGCTCTCAGAAATTCTGGTTACTTTTAGAAATGTTCGTCGCAAAAATCTTATCGCAGCTATAAAATTTACTGCAGTAATTTCGCTGAGTACAATAAAATGTACGACTTCATTTGTTATATTTTCGTAAATCATTGAATAAAACGCCAAGAAGTCACTGATGAAAATAAAAGTTCACGTTGGGACTATGATATAAATATCCCTTCAGGATAACCATTTCTTCACAAAACTATTGTGCATCAGTTTGTCTCTCGCTTTCTTTCTCCTTTTATTCTCCTCCTGGATGTTTAGAGGTTGCTTCCGCAAAATGATTCATATTTTTTCAAGTCTAACAAAATTGTCAATTTCGACTTAAAACTGTCATTTCATAAATATGAAAAGTTTTCTAAGTAAAGCTTAGGAAAAGAAATGAAAGCATACATAAACTGGTAAAGCCTGAAATGGGACATAATCTATGTAAATGCAGATGAGTAAAATTTTCCCTTCTGCTAGTGTCATAAAAAACATAAATTCTAAATTTTTAACATATACATGCGATAGGATGTAGACTTTTAACTTATACCTCATCTTTAATTTAAATGCTTAAATTTGTGTATAGGAGCCAGTTTCCCTTAGAAAGTCCTCCACGAAGGCATCCCTCCCCTTAGGCAGATAGCCCTCGAGGCTTTGCCATAATCGCAATGCTTAAATTTAGTCAAGAAGAATATGCTTAGAATAATATTGTTGCGTGCGTACGGGTTCGTTATGAAGTGAATGCACAAGTCCGATGAAAAATGAACAAAACTTTTTATTATCACAACAAAAATGCTTAAATTTTCTCAAATTATCATGCAGTATTACAATATCTCACAGTAGTTATCTTTTAACTACTCAAATGTACAATAGAACGTAATTCAAAACAGCTAAAGAACGCTAATCCGCGAATTCGCTATAATCAACAACAGCAGTTTTCTAAACAACAACAAACTAAGCAACTACTCCAAACTGAGATATTTTCCTCCTTTTATAAGATTTTAAAATCACGCGCTAGAATTTTCCAGTACTTTCTCGAAATCAAAAAGAGATATTTATTTATTTAATGCACGCGCTCTTGTATTTTCAATTTTCCGGCTTAGCTTTCTTTTAATATTCGTCACGCGCTGCACTGCGCGAGAAATAAAACCATTTAATTTATAATTAAACTAACATTAGCTTTTTAAATACCAAATTCGTAACTCTGCCCCCTTTCCAAGGACTGCACGTCCCGGGCAGTACAATCCCTGGACAGGAAGCTAAACTTACAACTGTGGCATAAATGCAACTGAGGCATAAACATTACATCACAATATGAAACAACATGAACAATAAATGCAATAACTAACTTAAACACATCAAATGCTATCAAATACTAAATACAAAACAAATACTAAATACAAATCAAATCAAATACACATTTAAAAACATAAAGGACCATGGTCTGATACTATTTACAATTATTTACATTACGTGCTATGGCCATAGTAACCTGTCGTAATGACCGACTTCAGGTTTAGAGTTCGAAGACTTACGGAGACGTCATTCAGTCTGTTCAGCACTGTACATGGACCATCCGAAGGTGACTGTAGTTTAGGACTGAGTCCTTTTCCTTGAATCGGGTTCCACAACCACACCTTGTCTCTTTTGTTGAATCTATGTCCAGTAGCTCTCGTGTTGTATCTGGTCTTCTTTTTCTCCGTCGCCAAGTTCACTCGCTTTCGTGCGGAACGGTGCATCACTTCAAAACGGGCCTTGACATCTTGGATGTGTTCCTCAGGCGATGAAGGCGCCGTACGGCGCCTTCATCGCCTGAGGATACGGATCATACGGATTCTAAATACCTTCATCATACGGATTCTAAATAAATCCGTACGGCGATGAAACAGGCGGTCACAAGGCAGACGAAGGTCTCGACCGAAGAGCATCTGAGATGGAGAATAGCTGGTAGTCTGGTGTTTCTTTTCGACCCTACATGATTTCGGCTGTTTCTCGAGCTGGTTCTTTCGGACAAAGCGTCGGCATTTCCAGGTGAGGATCCCTTCTTAGGATGGATAGTCATGTCTTCAGATCCTGAAAGCAGTTTGTTGTTTTTCAAGTCTAAGGAAAAATTGTATTTCCTTAATTTACAAGTCCAATCCGAGTATGCATGGATCTGTAATATCCGCCACATATGCTGTGTGATGGTAGGCGGGACTTCCAAATGTGATTTTCACGTTTAACTTCCCAGCTATGTCGATCTTTTCACCAGACGCAGTCTGAAGGGTAACACAGGATGGCGTCCAAATAAGTTTATCTTTAAACTGTTCAGCTAAATCTTTCCTAATGATGGTAACATTAGCTCCTGTGTCAATGATCATATTGCAAGGAACTCCATCGATATTCCCATTAATGGACATTCCGTTACTGTTGCTACTCACTGTATAAATTTTAAGCGCTTTAAAACAAGGTTTTTCATTATCTGGCAACCTCCGTTCCTCGATATGGTCACTAATTTGTTTACTGCGTCGTTGCTGGGAAATGGTCTTATTTTCCGTACCTCGGGATGTTCTGCAATTTCTTCGTATGTGGCCTTCAACTCCGCAGTTCCAGCATTTTAGAATTAGTTTCTTTTCACTTCTGTTCCGTCTCAAGCCACTGGCTTGTCTGGTAAAATCATCTGCTTTATATTCCGTACCCTGGGGTGTTCTGCAATTCCGTCTTAGGTGACCTTCACTACCACATCTCCAACACCTTAGAGCCACTTTCTTCTCGCTCCTATTCCGTATCAAAGCATCGACTTGTCTGGATAAATCATCTAAACGAGCCATCAATTGGTCCCCTGGGTCGTGGACTCGCACAGCTCTGACTGGGTAGCGATTTCTAAGAGTTGCTTGCTGGGCTGCCTCCAATTTCATGGCGTACACTAGAGCACTTTTTAAATCTTTTACATCCGCCATTCGAAGAGCTTTCTGTATTTCAGTATCTCGGATGCCGTCGATAAAGTATTGCAAGAACAGGATTTCCCTTGTTTCTGTCGGGCATTCCGAAAAGGCGAGATGGGACAGCCTTTCAACATCAGCGGCGAGCTCCTGAAGTGTTTCGGTAGGCTTCTGTTGACGAGATTTTAATTGGAGCCTGCTGTAGTCTTTTAAACATTTCTCGCCAAAGCGCAGCTCCAATGCGCCGGATAGAGCTTCGAAGTCAAGTCTTTGGTTTTCAGGAAGTGTCTGCAGGATATCCGCTGCGTCTGCTCTCAGCGAAGCGGCGAGATGACAGGCCTTAGTTTGGGAATCCCATCCATTCGCATCCGCTACTATAGAAAATTGTGTTTTATACACTTGCCAGGAGGTCTTCCCATCATAAGTGGATAACTTCAGAGAGGGACGGGCAGGCATGGGTAAAAATTTAAAACCATCACTATTGTTCCCTGCCGTCGCTACGAATTTCTTTAAAATATCCACTTCTTTGGCTACTGCAGAAACCCTATCATCAATTTGTTGTTCGATTTGGTGTTGGACGGCACAAACTCTTCCTTCTATATGTTCTTTTACAGAAGAAACTCTTTCTTCTATTTCTTCTTTCACCGAAGAAACTCTTTCTTCAATTTGATCTTTTACAGAAGAAACTTTTTCTTCAATTTGTCCAACTTTATTTTCAACTGTGTCAATTCTGCCTTCCATAGCTTCAAATTTATTTTCTATTATGCAGGTAATTTCTCTTTTTATTTCTTCTTGACCAGCTTGAACGGCTTTCATTTCGTCCTTAACGGATTCCTGGCCCAATTTCATTTCTTCCTTAACGGATTCCTGGCCCAATTTCATTTCTTTTTTAAATGAGGCAAAGGCTGATATTAAATGCCTTAATTGCTCTTCCATCGCTCTTGTTATTGGCATTCAAATCCCACTTCTGACACCAAAAATTCTTGCGTGCGTACGGGTTCGTTATGAAGTGAATGCACAAGTCCGATGAAAAATGAACAAAACTTTTTATTATCACAACAAAAATGCTTAAATTTTCTCAAATTATCATGCAGTATTACAATATCTCACAGTAGTTATCTTTTAACTACTCAAATGTACAATAGAACGTAATTCAAAACAGCTAAAGAACGCTAATCCGCGAATTCGCTATAATCAACAACAGCAGTTTTCTAAACAACAACAAACTAAGCAACTACTACAAACTGAGATGTTTTCCTCCTTTTATAAGATTTTAAAATCACGCGCTAGAATTTTCCAGTACTTTCTCGAAATCAAAAAGAGATATTTATTTATTTAATGCACGCGCTCTTGTATTTTCAATTTTCCGGCTTAGCTTTCTTTTAATATTCGTCACGCGCTGCACTGCGCGAGAAATAAAACCATTTAATTTATAATTAAACTAACATTAGCTTTTTAAATACCAAATTCGTAACAATATTGAATTTTAATAATATAGAATATAGAGTTATAATAGAATTTTAGAATGTGTTTTGTTGGAGATTAAATTGTCTTTAAATATTTTCGAATTTTTATATTTTAATGATTTCACACATTAGTCGAATATTTAAATTTTCCCGAGAAGTAGTTATTTGTATTGTTTGATTTTTAAAATTACTCATCGCGCAAAAAATTTGCCCGAGAAGTAGCAAATTTTTCGCGCGATGAGTAATTTTAAAACTCAAATAGCTTATTTAGATTTGATGCTTTTATTTTTACCTAATCTCTACATATAATAAAAGAAAGAAGTTTGTGTGTATTTTTGTTCGTACTGCACTTAAGCTAATAGACCCAGAGGTAAGAAATTTGGTATTACAGGTGCATCTAGACAAGAGCCAGTGCACATGAAAGTGATTTTTTTCAAACTTCGAATCATATGTTTTTAAATTTTATTTTATCGCATCATTTTGAATAGTTTCATTCTTTTAGAAATGTGGTTTTGGCAACAGTTTTTCATTTAATTGTTATATTGGACTGCTGACTGTTGAAAATGAGCACTGTTGTCCCTTGGAAAAATGAGGACGATAATTCTGCGCAGTTTCTAAATTTAATATTTCTCTTGGATACTGGACTTTTGTCGAGAGAAGGCAACAAGAAGTTGGTTAATTTATTTATTAGGATAATTAATATTTGTATTAACCCTCTAATGCCCACCACAAGAAATTTCCAAACAAAAAATTATTTGTTAGTTAAAAGAGTGTTATTTTAGGTTAAATAAAATAAACATGGCAAAAAAGTGTGAAAAAAATTATTTTTTAATGTTTTTTTAATGGTAGCAAATATGCTACCATGGGAAGATTAGGGTACAAATCAAGTGATTGTCAAAATTTTCAAACACATTTTTTTTTTTAGATTTCGTTTTGTTTATGTACAGTTATTTACAAATGATAAGCTCTAAAACAGTTTCTGTCTTTCTTAAAACAAAGATATTTTTCACATTTGTCACATTTAATTTGAGTAAATATTCCTATAGGGCATATGTGGCATCTTTGACGTATGGAATTATTACACTGGCCAGTGATGTACACCATCATTTCTTTGATCCTAAAAGTAATAAATAATTGAAAAACAAATATTTAAGGTTACAATATTTATATTCACAGCTACGATATCTGCGTTCTTTACAGATGCTACAGAATAATCAATGGATCCTCTGCCTTCTTTTTTCACTTCCTTCTCGTTCTTTAATTTACATTTCATTAGCCTGTTTTCTCTCGAAGTCCCAATAAATCCTATATTTTTTTGGATAATTCATATACTAATGGGATTCCAGAGAAAGCGTTATCCGCAAAGATAGTAATTTTGTTGGGTCGCTTAGAGTGCTGCATAACTGGATCGCAACACCTGCTCCTAGACTTAATGCATAGGCAGTTTGATCTCAATAGTAACCTTCAGATTTTCCAGTGTAAACATCAAAATCATAACAAATGCCTGATTGTCCACACCAGGCACACATTTTAAAACCCCGTTTGCTATGAGGTTTTTTAGGCATATCTTGTTTGATATGGACTGTCCCACGAAATGAAATCATTATTTCATCAATAGACTGCTTGGTCTCACCTGGAACGGATAGCATGTTTTCTCGAAGTCTAGACAACCACGGTTGCACTTTCCAGCATTTTTCACTTCTAACATCATCATCAATTTGTGAATTATCCGCGATATGCAAAAATCTTAAGATTTTTTTCAAATTTGTTTCTAGACATTACTTCTGCAATTGGTTTATACTTTATTCCCTCTTCTCAATATCCTCTAATATGAGGTATACGGTCCATTCATATTAGTTGCTCTATTTCATTTGCCGTCACCATAAGAGAAGTTCTTGTTTGTTGAACTCTATACAGATTTCTTTGTTCAACTACTAATTTTATCATATCTGTTGATATAACAATCTGAAAATATGCAAGAGCTGATGGGAGAGGTTCTGTAGGATCAGGAAATTTATCATCATTTGATGAAGGCATAAGATTAGGTTCTTTTTTCCTTCATAGAATTTTAAATTTTTATAGCTCTTACGTAGATAGACACGTTCTTCAATATTTGATGCATTTTGGTGGTTTTCTACATCTTCATTATGGTCTTATTCTTCATCATCTGAGCTTCCTTCATGGAAGATATCAGACGCTCATGTAAGCATATATTCATCATCAGAGTCGGCATCAGATATATCGGATAAATCACTTTCCAAATCATTCATATACGCTACGGCACCTTCTAGTTTTTTAAAAGCATTTCTTCCTCTGTGGAAAAAGGGACCTGAAGTGCATAGCTGAAAAAAAAATCAAAATTTTATTCAAAATTCCGAAAATTTTATTACAAAATTATTAAATTATTTTTTTTAATTACATTCAATAAATAAAGTACAAGTATATTAAAAAGAACTTGAGATTTAATAGAGGATTAAATTTATTTTTCAACGTAAATCTCAAAATGAATTTTCCTAGACATTTTTACAGGAAAAAAATATCTTAAAAATATTTTTTAAATTGAAAAATATCAAAATTTAAACTAATAAAATTTAAATCCATAAATTATATTTAAGGATATATTTATTATCTCTAAAATTACGAAGATTGAACTAATTTCAATGTAAAAACATATTTTCTTCAGAGAACTGCTAGGCTTAGTACACGAATGCCCATGGTAGCAGACTGCTACCATGATTTTAAAAATATATTTTCGCATTAAAAGCGATAATTTTGTAAAATTTATTTTATACTCTGTGATACACTCACTCTTTTACTTTATATAAATAGTAATTATTAACTGTTTTATTTTTAAAATATTTGTAAAATAAACAGACAACTTACGTCTGAAAAGGTGCTTGCATTGTTTGCTGCATCCATGCTTCTTCTCATTTTTTTTCCTTTAAGCTGGTGCCGCTATCTATGCCTAAAATTTGCTAATAATACATGAGAAAGGTTCAGTCTATAAATTTATGACATAAAAATTACATTTCATGGCGTTCCTGGTATAAAAACGTGGCGTTTAATATATGGTAGCAAATATGCTACCATGGGCATTAGAGGGTTAAGGTATATTGCTTATTTCATTGTAATTTTATCATATGTAATACATATTTTTTTTTAAATTTGTGGGTGTTTTTTTTGGGGGGAATGAAATTGTTCTGCAGAGTAAAATTTTGCACAGTTTTTAAATTTAACGTTTGGCATTTAATCCTTCGGGCATTTTTCCGGTACAGTTAAAAGCCAGACGAAGGCTGGCAGCGTAGCTAGTAGTTCATTAATAAATCAAGTTTCTTTGCTGAAAAAAGAATAAATTTAGGGAATAATGATGCAATTTTTATAAAGGAAATTATTTGAAATATATAGGATTTTCCAATTTAACCTTTCTGTTTATGAAATCACGTCTCTTTGCTGGAAAATTGTAGAAATTTAAAACAGCCAACGTTTTAATTTTAGGATATCATGGTGTGATTTTCATTAGAAATTTATTTTAAAGTTTTACAGATTTCTCTGATCATCATTTCTAATTCCGTTCACATATCCAGTATCCTTAACTTCGCAGTATCTTATATTCTTCTGCAAAAAATTCACACAGGAATATAGATTCATCTTTTTTAACGAACTGGAATTAATCTAATTACATTTACATTTACACTCTTCAAGAAAATTGAAAAAGTGGTTCCTTCGAACCACAATGAGTTCAGCTTATATTTTATATCTTGTCAATGTAGGTCGGCCATGCTCATAAATATATTCATCACACCCTGCAGTAAGAAGACTTGTTTCCGAATAGATTATCATTCATTGCCAAAAACTGCTCATTAAAATTTGCCAGGAACGTGCGTGGGCAACTCGTCTAGACGAGAATAAACGAAGGATAAAAATAAAATGCAGAGTCCATTCATTAGCAGTGGTACGGAATTTATTATTATTTATATCAACGTTCTGTAATACTGAAGATGATTTCAGATACGTAGTACTTACTATGTGACACGATCAAGTTTCAGAAAGGTCGTGTTTTTTATGAGTCTTAACAGTGGGAAACCGGAATTATTATTTGTTCATGTTAAATTAAAAGGTTTTTAATGCCAGTGTTAGGTTGTTAACGCCTTGCTTTCTGTCACTGTGATTTCAGTAGCCTAACGTTTTCCAACTACATTTGTGATCACGTGGGACTCGTGAGTCTCACTGATAGTGAAATGAACGAGAAATAGCTCCCGTTCTGGGATGGTTTGGTTCTTTTGATAATGGCAAAACGCTTGGGAGTTATCTGTCTAAGGGGAGGGATTCTTTCGTGGAGGACATTCTAAGGGAACTGGCTCCTATACACATGAGGAAAACAACGAAAACGCCCAGCCAACCCAAATGGCATCGAGCCTCTTGCGAAGATTCGAACGCCACACCGAACTACCAGCGTTCAGTGACTTCACCGGTCAGGCGCTGGTGGACCCCGTTTTGGGATGAATAAAACATTAGTGATTTTTATTTATGGCTCGAAAATAATTCATATCTATTATACTCACATTTGGCTACCACAGAGAAATTGTGTTAGTTCAATGGAGTACTTCGCTTCACACGCAGTCAGCACCAATCTTTATTATAGAAGCATGAGTAACATTCAAGATAAAACAGAACCTTTGGATTTTCTTCGTTACTTGAAAAACATCGTGAAATTTTTCTGGTTATAAGAAATATGTCTCTTAATTTAATTCAATAAATATAGAACTGAAGTAGAACTATTTTAGTTCTATATTTGTTAAATTAATCAACTTCACATTTTACAAACTTTCTAATGGCAATATTTACTTTGAAAATAAACACTTTTATAAGAGGTATTTAATTTAAAAGCAGCGTAAACTGCGATCTATTGAATGATTAAGTGTATCTATCAGATCTATCGGATGGATTTCTGTCTTTATTCTTGCTTCTTTACATTAAATTCACATAAATCAAATAAAGTACGACCACAGTGCACTTTGTTATTCAAAATGTCAAGTTCGCTTATACATCTTTTTATAGAAAGTTGTTTACAGCATACTGTCGCATGTTGGAAAAGGCCCATTCTTTTCAATATCATAAATTTTAATTACAAATTTATTCAAATTTGTAATTTTTTTTCTAAAATTTAAATTAAAATTTTTTTCTATAAATTTGCCTTTCTGAAATGTGCAGGTAGAAATTCAATACCAAATTTTCGGAGGAAAAACTGTAAAATTTATGAAAAATATGGAAACTTTACAAGCATTCAGTCGGTTTTAACAAACGCAGTTCATTTTTCAGATTGTGAGTAAAATAAATTTGTCTTTTTACTTCCTTGTACGAAGTAAAAAGAAAGTACTATAATCGCGAAAAGTTTCACGCAGCATATTTCAACGAAAATATCCATTTTGACCGCTATCAAATGCAATTTAACGATGTTTTTGCGTGATATCTGTACGTAAGGACAGAATAAAAGACTCTCATCCTCCAAAACAATTATAAAACTGCTTTAAAATGAATTCTGAAGAGAATTTTTCGTGGCGTCTGTACGTACATACATACGTACGTATGTATCTTGCATAACTCAAAAACAAATAGCCTCAGAACGTTGAAATTTTGTAAATAGGACTGCTATAACATGTGGATGTGCACCTCATATTTTGGTTGCAATCGGCCGCACCAAACATATATAAACATATATATATCCACTCTGTTACCCGGCGTAGTGATCTCAGTTTCTTTACTCTTATATGTTTGTAAGTTGTGCATTTTTTGCTTTAAAAATGATTGAATTATGTTGTTCTTATGTTCCGGTGAAGGTTTTTATGCCTTTAGTAAATCTGCATGCAATATTTGTAGAGTTATCAACAATTTAAAAGCTGTTTAAGTGCAGCTAAGCCTAATTCGTTTTGTGATGGTGGACATGTTTGTTTGCATTTTAAATTTGGCAAAATAGCGGATTTGTTGCCAGTCTAGAGAAACTAAGCTTCTCAACAACAAAGATAACGCCTTCTTTTATTATTGCGAATTAACTCATTTTTAATCCATTCTGGAATTTATTCGAGGAAATAAGTGTTTAAGATTTACTTCGTAATATTTAATATAGATATTTTGAGTTTTTATGTATTTTTGCCTTGTCGGGAAGTGAGAACTGAATTAATTGAATAAGAAATACTGGAAGTATTTGGATAGAACATGTGGCAACGATTAGATAATCCTTCAAATGATATAAATTTATATGCATTCTGAGTTATAATATGAACGAAATGTAACGCTATTTAAGTGAAGCTAGTGCCAGAGTGTCACTGTGTTAAACAAATTTAGTGAATTTTAAAGAGTGAATTTATTGGTTTATGCGCTATTGAAGTACGTTTAATTCAATTTAATAATTTAAAATAAAATGCAAGAAAAAATGCATATAATTTAATATTCCATACAAGGAAGTCATGTGGTGTACACAACAGATTTTTTATCAAGAAAATTTAGTTTTGTAACTAAGCGTTGTATAAAAATTAATTGCTGAAAAATTAGATTGATATAAGCGTGACGTATTGATAAAAATTAGTACTAAATAAAATAGTAATAATTTATAAAAAGCTATCAGGTTAAATTTTTAAATCACATGATTAAAATGTTTGTTTATAATATGAATCGGAAAATCGAATTTCAGAATATGTTCGTAATTTGCGCTAGTATTTAAAATGATGTTAACTGAGCAAAAACTGATTGAAATTTTACTAACTGCGTAAAAAATGATAGCCAATCGCATATAAAAAATCTTCTGTTGCACAAATACTTGCGAGAAGAATAATCAAATAAGGTGAACGCGAACAAGCTTAAAATGCTTGGTTTGGTATTGTTTTTAATAACGGCAAAACATGCTCGGACTGTCTACTGAAAAGAGGGGATATTTTTCTAGAGGACTATCTTAGAGAAACTGCTTCGTATCCACTCTTCACATGGAAAAACCATGAAAACATCCATGAAACCAGCCCGATCTCCTGGAATCGTACTCGGACGAACTGCTTGTGTTTTGAGACTTTAACGCTGGGCCGTTCGTTAGGTGGGCTTCTGTCGTTAGAAAGACATGTTTTCAAAGTTGTTAGGTTAGGTTATGTTATTCAATTACGGCAAAGCCTCGAAGGCTATCTGCCTAATGGGAGGGATGCCTTCGTAGAGGACTTTCTAAAGAAAACTGGCTCGTATACACGTTACACATGGGGAAAACCACGAAAATGCCCATGCAGCCAGCCCGTTCGCGGAATTCGAACCCCAGGCCGAACTACCAGTGTTCAGCCACTTTACCACTCGGCCGCTGGTGGTCCCTGTGTTTTCAAAGTTGAGCATATATCTTGGTTAAAAGCAAAGTTGAAAGCTTAAGCTTTCAGATATTGTTAATCGTGTTTAAAAGACATCATAAAAGAAAATCTAATATGATGAAAGATTGGCAGACGACTCAACTGAGGTTAAACACGTAAGACATCTGGCAAAGAACTGAACCCCAAAGCGGTATTCTAAGAATCTAAATCTCCTCTCTGAGTATGGTAGCATTTAGTCGTTTTATTGGTCAAGGTTCTTTAATGGTAACTGCAGTATCTAAAAGCCAACAACTGAAAAATCAACAGTAGAAAAATAGCTCACCCCGTAGAATAATAACAGGACTGTAAGAGCGAAACTATTGTAATGTAAGCATATTACTATCCAGTTTGTATGTACTTGATAAAATAATATTGTAAAGCAGTTTAAATGATATTGAAAATCCAGTCACTGTGTAAATGAATTACAAGTTTAACTTGATTATCTCAGTAAAAGTATTGTAAATATGAATTCAGATAATGTTTAAATGTACACATAGCTGTCATGATTTTATGTAACTATCATATGTAACTTGTACAAGACAATGTTTGTAATCAACATATCTATGCTTATACACAGGCCTTGTATGCCCATGTAATATTTATATTTATATTTTTACACGGAGGAAATATTCCCTTCTGCCAGGATGACTATTAACACTGTAAGACTTTTACAACAAAGTCAGGTCAGTGGTTATCTCAGGTGGCGCTCAGTATCTAAAAGCCGTTATTTCTCCTTCCCCTGATGTGAAGAAACTGTTATGTAACTTCTAAATATTCGGTAACTTTCAGTAACCATCGCTACTCAAATAAGAAGACCATCTGCTTATCGAAGGCTTCACGAAAATTCTTCATGCTTCACTTAGTTGTGTCTCGAATAATGATACAGTTGGGGTATAAGATGATATTGTCTTCATCATCAATGAAGAAAAAGCATCTGGGCCCAAGCATCGTTCACAGATAAATCCGGGTTCAGCTTCAATAATGATTCTGGGCATTCTTTCATCTGGAGAGAGCCTCGAATAGACAAATTTCAGTCCATATCCATAAAAGACAATATTTCCACGATGACGGTTTGTTTGTTTGAGGAAGAATCATGAGAAATAACTACATCGAGCTCCAAATCTATGAGAAGATTACATTGTAGGTGAAGTTCTGCATATCAAAGTAAAGATATTTGGGGGTGCTGTATGGCTAATTTTTTTCTTTATGGATATTGATCTTCTCGAGTTGCTGTGCTTGCTGAATACGTTTAGTATCAGTTTCCTATGTTTTAATGAATTTCTCTTGAAAATATGGCTCTCTGAATTTAATTTATTTCATTTAATTTATTTTCAAATAAAACATTCTATTATCTTCTGGTTTTTAAGAAATGATAAAATATTCAACTTTAGAAAAAAGAAAGGAGTACGAAATTTAAAAAAGCAAGCAAGAGACATTAGTTATTAAGTTTATTTTTCTGTATCAATCATAATATGTATCGCAAACAGTGATAATGAAGTTTTCACAATTGTTGCTAAATGGCGGGATGGCGCAGACATTTGGGCATCGACAACATAATGCAACGCCTTTGCAACATCTTTCTCGAAGAGTTTGCTGTGTCTTTACAACACTGCTATGCTACTTGGGTAACTATCATATTTTCCTGACTTTAGTCCTGTTGAGCATATCTGGAATTTTAGAAAGTTGCGGGGCTTAAGGTAAAATTCTAGAAATTCAGATTTATACTTTCAGATTAAATGGCTTTTGATACCAAAAGGACTTATCTGACTCTTTAATTAACAGTACAAAATGTGTTGGTGAAATGTGTATTTCTGCTAAGGACTATCATTTCACTTGTTAAATAATTTTGTCTTTGATAACGGAAATCACGCAATTTCTTTCTTTCTTTTTTTAAATACTATGCATAGGCGTTAGCAGTACTATTTCAAAATTATTCAAGGAGTAAACAAAGTAATATTCTTTCAAAATATTTAACTTCTTCTGTCCTGCAATTAAAGTTAACCATTATCCGTTATGATTCTGTAATTCACATGACCAGTGTACATTTCATCAGTTCGGAAGCAGCAAGTCCAAAGAAGGGTTAAATTACCCTTTATTCCAACTCAAAATAAATGAACAGATTACTCTTTCTCAGTCATATTTCTTGCACAATAAGCATCCACTCGGGCTTTAACTCAAAATAGAAAACACAAAACTAATCTAATGCTAAATAAAATTAATTAGCTGAAGCTGCACCGAATCAACTAACAAATTTGACCCATATTTAAAGGATCACCGGCGTATGCTACCAGGCACATAGAAGTATAGTTGAAGAACATTAAGCTTAGACGTAATAGCAACAACGTGGCCGAAAGACAGAACACACTGTCCTACTGAGGTGACCCAGACTTTAGCTTAAATACTTCTTTCTGCCTTATTTGCAGAAGACGTAATCCTGAAAATTCATTCGGGTAGGAAAGACAGGTGGGAAATGAGAATGTATCTATGAAAAGATTGTTCCAAAATAAAAATAACTATTAGAAAATTAAAGTAAACTCTAGCGTATATAGAAAAGCAAATTTAAATCGACGAAAAATTAGAAAATATTATAAAAATGGTTTACCTACTTTATTAGAAATGAAGAAAACATCTAAAAGAGATCTAAAAATCTAATTAACAGGCATATGAAGTATTTCTCCCACCTTCATAGCGTGCCTTCGTTGTGTAGTGGTTCTGCACGCTGGGATAGTATTCCAGAGTTCGGTGGTTCGATTCTCGGCGAAGGCGTTTGCTAATTTTTCATCTCTCCGGCCTCGAAAATTCCTAATGTCTCTACAGGCATATATGATGTCACGTTCTTTTTCCCAACTTTATTTCTTCATTCAGTGCCATATCATTCCTTTACTTACCGTTTTCAGGGAATTAAACCAATCTTCTGTTGCGTCTTATGCATCCTTTTACATTAGAACTATTTCCCTCCCTCTTCACGTAGTTTTTTTTAGAACCTATCTACCGCATAAAAGTAAAATTGAGTATATTTATAACATGTAGTTAAATATTCATAACGATTGATAAATATAATAAATTTTCCAACTTTAATGATAGTTTATAGGGATAGTATATTATATGATGTGTGTAACCTCATAGAAAGTTTAAGTGTTTGAGGTTAACAACCATGAAGGGGAAATAATCCATTTCTTTAGGCTTTACTTAATTATAGCAGTGATTGTCTGTATTCATTTTTCATCAGTGAGAGGTGTGGTTCATGTCATGAGCTGTTATTAGAGGCAATTGTGTCCTTTTCACACCTCTGCAGTTTCAAGCATAACTGGCGACTATCCCTCACTAATGTGTTTATGTTGTTAAAATGTCATTTGTATTCACTCAAAACTAGTTATGAGCAAATAGAGAACTAATCATATGAATATTAGAATAGCTAAGATGATCCGCAAAGCATAATAATGAAAGCACCGCAAAGCGTCAGCAATATATTGTTTAAAATACAATAGAAATGTTGTTATCTGAAATCTAGATTTCCTTAACTCCAGTTATCTAAACAAGAAACTCCACAAAAACTGAGCTTATTCGCTTGTTTTTAATTTATTCCGTTTTGATTAAATGTTATAAAAAGTAATACAGTGCGCTACATATTTTTGAAAACTATTAAATTAATTTAAATAAACGTGTGGAATTTATAATTGTCCTGAAATATCGGAAAATATGTAATTAATAACCATTAACTGAAAAGCAGTTTACTGGCATATAAACTCATGTTATGTCCTCCATGAGATCTGAATCAAAAATAAGATTTAGTTTAATAAGTATGGGGTTGGAATATAAATTGGTTGTCTATGAAAATAAAAAAAAAAATTTCTTACATTTACCTTTTCTGATTTTGAAGCAATGATTACTCTGTGAAGCATAAAAAGACATTACAATTCTAAAATCATTAAAGATAATTCGAGTTGCTTTATTTTTTTTATTTATACATTTTTTTCCTAAAAATTAAACTAACTAAAATATAAAATTTTGATTGTATTAGGACAAAGAAAATTTTATGAATAGAATAAGCTGTTCATTGATTTAGTATTCATACAAATTTGGGTATCTAATTTCATCTGAATTCGCATCTTAAGCTGCACTCTCCTATTCCTTGAACAGGAAGTATGTTTAGAGACTTCTTGTTGATAAGAAAAAGTCGAGAACACGGGCAACAGTGAAATCTTAAAAAAACTTAAGAGGTCTTAAGGTTTCCTTCACATCCATTCAGTGTCTGTCTTAACTTCCTAGCTTCTCTTCAGTATGTGTCTGTTCTCAGATCCCTCTCAAAACTGCAGACGATAAGCTGAAATTATCAGTATATTGTGAAGACTTATGTGACAGTATGCCTTTCCTGATAATGGAGAAAGAAGATACTGTAAACCAATGATTTTTTACATCGCAACTGTTATCTTAATAAGAAACTACGAATTCACCAATGTGCAGTTTAAAAATGCAATTTATTTCTGTTTTAAAAATTGTTTTAAATCTAAAAATGAAATATAAAACTTTTAAGGCTCATTTATTATTCATAATAGAATAAAATTTTCTGTTTCTTTTACAGTACATGATCCTTACAGTATAACTATCGGGTTTTCTGAGCGGCAAATGTGAAAATTCATTTACATTTTTAATATCAAATGTAAATATTTCATTTACATTTTGAATCATATATAATCAGAAATCGAATCACGTATCTTCTATTTCACAGCTGAACGTATTACTTCTGCACCGCAAAAGCTCATACTGCAATAATGCAATAATTCCTTACATCATTCCTCCCATACACACACTTTATGAGTTATTGGAAATAAATGTACTGATGAGTTACGTAGGTTAGCATTTTTATTTAGAGCACTATCATAGAAACTATCAAGTTTCCAAGCAAGAAATGAGAAAAATTAACAATCATGGATCTACCATATACCAAATAGATGTAATAACCACAAAGGTCTGCATAAGAGGAATGACGTAATTTATTTCTTACAGTGTTAACTACGGCTGTCTTACCAATATCATTTTAAACGAAAGGTTCCGACAAAGAATGATGGTGCTGTGATAAAGTGTAGCTTTAATTGTTATATCATGAAATTGTAAGTATGCGAATGAAAAAACTTTAAAAGCGAAATAAATATAATTTCTAACTGTTTTGCTCTTTTTTTTTCGGGGGGGGGGTCTGTCAGATCTAGAATAGTTCCGCTTAAAATCAGAAGAAAGAGTAAATCATCATTATCTGTATATTTTTCGGGCTTCGGCCACGTCACCTGGCCTGAATGCTAGAAATGTCCCGACGTCTATTCACTTCGTGAAATTTTGTTTATAAAGTTACTTCATGAATCCTATGCCCGATATATATTTTATGAATAGATCTGGTGGGCTTTTTCTTGAATTGGGTTTTGGTAAAATAATCTAATTCTATCGTAAAACAATCTTTTCGACTTCGGGCTTTGGTCGTAGAGGAATCACACAGTTTTATTGTGCTGTAGTAATTTTTATGAACGTTTTAGAAAGGGTTTCAGCTTGGCTGTAAGTTGAAAATTGTTTAAAATGTTCTTCAAAGCAAAACTGTTAAGGAATCTTTTTTTTTTTTTTTTTTACTTCCTTTTACGAAGTAAGAAGGAGGTATCGTAATTGCAAAAAAATTCGGGTATCGTATTTCAACGAAAATATCCATTTTAATCGCTATCGAATGCAATTTGACGATGTTTTTGTGGGATATCTGTACGTAAAGACAGAATAAAGGACTTTTTTCCCCCATAAAAGTTATAAAACTGATTTAAAATGAATTCTGAAGATAATTTTTCTTGGCATCTTGTGCGTACGTACATATGTTTGTATGTATCTCGCCTATCTCAAAAACGAGTACAGCCTCAGAACGTTGAAATTTGGGTATAGGACTGCTATAACATGTAGATATGCACCTCTTATTTTGGCTGCAATCGGCCGCATCAAAAGTATATAAATATATGATCTCAGTTTCTTTATTCTTACATGTTTGTAAATTGTGAATTTTTTGCTTTAAAATGATTGAATTAGGTTGTTCTTATGTTCTGGTTAAGGTTTTTATGCCTTTAATAAATCTTCATGGAATATCTGTAGAACAATCAACAATTTAAAAGTTGTTTAAGTGTGGCTAAGCCTAATTGTTTTTACATAGCGGCAATATTTGTTTACATTTGAAACATAACAGTATAGTGGATATGTTGGCAATCAAGAGAAACCAAGCTTCGCAACTACAAAGATAACGACTACTTTTATTATTGCGTATTAAATCATGCGTAACCCATTCTGAAATTTATTCGAGAAAATAAATGTTTAAGATTTATTTCGTAATTTTTACTATAGATATTTTGAGTTTTTATGTATTTTTGCCTTGTCGCGAAGTCAGAACTGAATTAATTGAATCAGAAATACTGAATCGTCTGTGGAAAACTGTTTCTTTTTTCTGTTTGTTTAATTTCTTGTATACATCGTGTTATGTTTATTATAGTATTTGAGTAGAACATGTGGCATCTTCAGATGATATAAATTTTATGCATTTTCAGTTCTAAAATGAATGAAATGTAACGCTGTTAAGTGAACCTAGCGCCACAGTCTCGCTATGGTAAACATTTATAGTGAATTTTAAAGATCGCATTTATTCAGTTGTGCTTAATTAGTATTTCAGTAAAGCTTTATTGAAAATACTGACTTGCAAAACAAAAAAACGTTAATAAGAACAACTCATTTATTTTATCGACGAATTAGATTCAATTCAATCTAATAAGTTTAGATGAAATGCAAGAAAAAGTGCGCATTATTTAATATTCCGTACAAAGAAGTCATGTGGTGTACACATCAGATTTTTTATTTTAGTGACATTTCGATTCAGAGATTTCTGCTCCATTTAAGCTTTGGTATTCATAAAAAGTAGCATTTTCAGGGTACAGCGTTAATATTTGTTAATGCATTTCGCACTCCAATTAAAATGTGAAGCATTTATAAATACTGATGTGCTTGTTGATGGACGATCGAATATGGCCGCCTGGCGTCGGCTTTCCTTCCCGCCAACTTTATGAATGGATCTGCAGTTATCTGTGTCCTTTGTGTCATAAATACCCATTCAAGGAGACGCTGGAAGAGAACATTTTCCTTCCGGAGACAAGAAATTATATTTATTTACATCCGGTGAGATAATACTAGTAACGACCTTATTGCCCGTATCGAATGGAATGTTCCGTTATCAGTGCAAATTATCTTTATGAAAAAGAGGAGAGACAAGAACCCTATAGTTCAAATAAAATCGTTTAGGCGCCATGCGTTGACAGGAATGGTACAAAGTTGTGAGAAAAATTTTACGTGAAATAATCTAAGAGTGTACTGAAGTCTAAAAGTGAAGGAAAATGTCTCTGATATTCTTTATTGGATTAAATTCTCCAAATGTCTGAAGATTTTGTATGCAATTTTGAAATAGTATCCAATTTGAAAGGATTTTAATTTCTTAAATACCACAAGTCAAAATTTTACAAATCAGACTAAAACCAAGTCAGATTTTTAAACTCTGATAAATAGTCAGTAATTTAAAAAAAAATTTTTTTCTAATATATCTAAAAGATTATATAATTAAAAGAGTGTCAACAAATCTTGTCCCAAACAAATTTTCAAACGAAGATTTTAACTTAATCATATAGCTTCAAATTCTCCATAGTCTTTCTATAAATAGTCGACCACTGAGTGTAAAACCGTTGAATACTGATTAACCCGGCAAACAGGGTGAAGTTCAAATCCCGGCAAACAGGCTGAATGCAGAGAGTTTTTCAGTTTTTCTGGTTTTCCCAATGTGTAATAACGTGAATACGAGTCAGTTTCCCTTGAAAAATTTTTCCATGATGGTATGCTTTCCTTTAGGCAGATGACACTCGTATATTTCTCTGTGATCTAAATAAACTAATCCAATCTTTCCATGATTATCAGCTGTCACTAAGGAATGCATAAATTAAGTTTATGGATTTATCAGCGATTGAAAATTCAATTGATTGCTATCCCAAACAATGTGTAGCACATTAGCAAAGAATTTGGGTTCTATTTTGCGTATTTTTGTGCGTTTCTCTACTGTTTTAAAATTATTAGATATTTTCAGTTACAGAACAACGTACGCTAAACAGTTTTCTTTAGAACGATAGCTATATTGGCCAACATTATACTCTCACAGAGAAAACAAAATTTTGTCCGCAGCTCATCTAAACCTTTCTAAACATGTGAAATATAGCTCTTTGATTAGCTATTTCAATAAAAAAGGCAATTACACAGTTTACTAAAGCTTTATTGATAATACTGAGAAAACAAGAAAACTTTTTGTTTCTTTTGTTCTAATAAGAAAAACTCATTTATTTTAACGCTAGCCAAGAGATAAAGTTGGCGCATATACCTTTTGCAGAAAATTGTTTGGTGTGTGTTGTCCTCTAACGGAAAAATCTAATTTTTTAAAGCTATTAAAAATTAAAATTATATTTTTAATTGAAGGTTTTTAAACCAAGTGTTGTTTTGCTACACAATATAATAATAAATAGGTAATTAATAGTTAAATTATATATAATTTTCAATAGCCAACATTTCAAATTATATAAAACCAGTAAAAAGCTGTAGTTATTGATAAAAAAAAACACATTTTTTAACATTAAACTTATACAATAAAAATGTCGTGAACTTAAAAGTGTCACCAAATAATTATTTCCATTTAAAAACTTTGTTATGACGCATATTAAATGTATTCATTTCAACAGAAAATTAATGTTTTATTGATGACATTATTAAGAATTTTTTAATTTATCAGAATTATGAATATATTGCGCTACTTCTAAAGTTATTTTAAGAGTATAAGAACATTTCAAATTAAAGTTTTTAACCAAAAATATTTTTCCAAAATTCAAAAAGGTTTTTTAAAGTTTTTAACATTACTTTATGTTCAGAATCTTTTAATATGATTTTTAAAATTGAATTGCTATACAAAAAGTATATGTTTTTATTACTCTACAAGGTGAATATTAAATACAGTGTAATTACTATATTATCTCATCTCAATAACTGCTAAAAATTTTTAAAGCAAGTGATTTATAGTTACTCAGTTATGTGACTTAATTTTTCATGACTTATAATACTAGAACAATGTATTTTCTCTAGTGATAAAAAATATTAACAGCAATTATGCTCAAATAATTTCTATTTAAAAATAAAATAAAATAGTAATAAATCTTCGTGAGTTTTCTAAAATACAAATGTAATATCCAGTTTTATTGATGTCCTTTTATATTACATTAACATGTTAAGACAATATATATTCAATTAAAAAAAATTATTTCTCTATCTGAATAAATTTGTGAAATATTCTTGCTTACCTAATCCACAAAGATGAAATGAATTGATATTTACAATGAATAAAGTAATTCCAATTGAATCGTTATGAATCACCGAATTCAAGGACCGTTAGCTAGTAACTTAATTATTTATCACAATTTTCTGTTTACTTGAATGAAAAATCGGTATAAATAAATGCAATGGAAAATAAATTGTCCTTTTTCTCTTAAACTATATACAAAAATTCCGCACTTGTACTTTTACATCTTATTTCTTTTTTATATTCCTAAAATGCAGTCTCTACAGCAAGCTTCCAGAAATTTGAGCCCAGCAGTGTACTCTAAACTTTGTGTTGCCTTGTGCACAATTTGCAAGAATGCGAAATTATGAATATATTTGCACAAAATACTATTATATTCAGTCCCTAGCGTCTCCGATTGGCTCAGAAGCATATTTTTTCTGTGAAACTGTATACTTGTTCTCACTATTACATCGTATTTTTCCGCAATCTCCATTACCCATGGCATCCATCAGTCCTTTAATGCCCAGAGTTTCAAGCCAGTAATCATCGATGAATGTAAACGCCTTGTAAATGTTCTTCTGAATGGGCCTGAAGTCAGTTCCATTGCCTCCCATTGTTGCTTCGCAGAATGCCTTCTGTATACAAGTAGGCCGTTCTAAACTTCTTCCACTGAATTTTTCAATGGTTTCTATAATAGGAGTAATGAAAGAAGGGTTGTCACTCCGTAGTCCTCTGCCACTATTGCCTGTAGCAACTGTTGTGATTGTCGGAATCACGTCGCTGCCACTCCCCATCAGGAAAGAAACAAGAGTAGGTATTACTGCAGCCAGGAGAATAGTGATAGGCAACATAATGGCGACGACCACTGCTACAGGCTCTGCTGCAAGTTTACCTAGTAGACCTGTTGGTTGATCATCCGTACTATCGGAAACCGCATCCCCATTCATGTCTTTGAACATGTTTATCGCCATCATCAACTCTGCAGGAGTAGGCATAAACGGAAGGATTGCAGCATCGTCCCCTGAATCTCCTTTCCAATTTAAAGGCTCTACAGGCATGCCTTTATACGGAGCTCCTTGCATTGCATAATACTGTGGGTAACCGTATCGGGGCTTTTTATTTTGTTTGCCCCCAGGCATGAAGTCATCAAAAGACGTTGGTAAATTGTATTTTGAATTGCCATTGCTGTCGTCCTCGGTAGCAGCATAAAGTGCACTATCAGCAGAGTACCGCGATATCTGTGTTTGACTATCATAATTTCTTCCAGATCGTTGAATAGTTGCATTGGTAGTAACAGATGTCTGATTACCTGAAGCACTGGCATTAACTACTAAACCTACACAAAGTAGAATTTCGAGTAAAAACATCACTATTATCTCGTTGAGCATTTCTTGATTCAAGATCTACAGTTCGTTGTGAAAGTCTTGCTGAGCTACGATCGTTTATATAGAGCTGACGTGAAGCTCATGTACTGTAGCACATGTAACAAAATCCAGAGCAGTATGTGTCAGAAAAAAATTCGGTTAAACATTTCTCAAATATTTGGATGTCTGCTATTTCAATCTCCCATTCCGGATAGCAGTCTTATTTTTAACTACGCATTGTCGGTGTTTGTATTATAGCGTGAGATTTTACTGTTAACCAGAAGAACGAAGTTTCATGCTTCACCTCCACGCTTTGTCGTTGAAATCCGTTTTCACTAAGACATGCGTGCCTGAGAATCGGTTAACGTTCGCGAGCTTATGGGATTTCTTTATTTTGTTTTATTTTATTTATTTTCCATCTCATTTTTATATTGGTTTTGTTTGCTGGATGCGAGCATTGGCTTTCTCCATGATGATGCAATCGTAAATCATATCATTGTTACTCTTTTTCCCGCCTTATTTTTCACTTGATATGCTGAGGGTTCAGACTCCATGTCGTAAATCAAACTGCGCTTTTGAATTTCTTTCCCATAGATCATGATTATTTACGTGTAGGACAATGAACTGGATCAGGTAGCATTATTGATTGTTTTATGTAACTGCAATAGTTTCGTTTGGGATACTGAAAACTCATTTAAGAATAAGTTAAACACAATTAATTTAAACAGTTATTTCGAGATGGACGTTTATGCTCTCAGACTGTAGCAGAATGAAGATTCAATTTGTTAACGCTCAAATTCTGTCCTCAGGTAGAAATTAGCAGAAACTATTTTTAAGTAGCATATGGTGACTTAAAACGGAGATACGGAGATACAATAAGCATTTAAGTCGAGATCATTTCTCAGGTAGTTTAATTGGTAAAGATAACAATAAAATTATTGTGTATCATTTATCATTTTTATCCTGCAAGCAGCATAATGATAATTTTTTAAAAAAAAATCCCATTAATAAAAAAATTATTCTGAAAGTATACAGTTTCCATATTTATGTGGAAATGTTACTTTTAATTAGGATCACTTATCCCATTAAATCGTAATTACCAAAAAGATTTAATGAACAACAGATAATGTACGCTTAAGTCTACGAAATATCAGCTCTGATAGAAATCCCATATATTTTTATCCTTCATAGCCACACGAAGGATGTTGATTACATCTTTTAAAATTGTGGGGAATAAGAATCAGATTCAAAAACATCCATTTTGAAACAGTATTTCTTTCAGATAAAATTAATAGTCAAACCAGTACTTTCGATTCCAAACAAGCCAAAAAAAAAAAAAAAAAAAAAGGAAAAAGAAAAAAGTCTCAAAGTTTTCAGATTTTAACGCACGCCCAAAGGGATTTGTTAAGGTTTTTTACGCTCTCGCTGAGCTCGCGGTTATTACTTTCCCTCCTACTGATCTTTTTTTTTTTTTTTTTTTTTTTTGTGTGTGTGTGTGTGTGTGTGTGTGTGTCTCTTTTAACTTAAACTCTAAGCGTCGTTTCATTCGCACTTTACAATTCAACAGCAAAATTACAAAAAAATGTAAAAGCACCATAGCAGTATACGTTTAAAATTCTCGATGCACCATTAAGTGTTAGCACACATTTTTCTGTCCTCCCCCAGCATTTTCCCAGTTTATCATATCAATGTTAAGTTTTCTCAGTACGACGGCTTTAAGAAACATTTTTAACCCAAAGGACTATTAATCTCGAAATGGCATTTTGCGTCGAATCACTAATAATATCACTAATCGGAATCACTATTATCTCCTTGTAATATATTTAAAGAAATAATGAAGAATCTGCATGAATATATGTATGTTTCTCGCATTGTGAAAAAACAATGGTACCTAGAGCCATCAAATTTTGAATAATGTAATCCATCACCAAAATATGGGCACCTGGAAGTCCGAATTTTGAATTGGAAAAAATCGTCCCTCTGAGCGTAATATAAAATTTGAAAGCTTTCAGGTTTTTTTTTAAATTTTCTCTTTTTATTGTTAATGTTTTGTGTGTTTACTTTATTTATTAAATATCACATTCTTGGTGCTTAGGCCACATAAAATCCGATTCATCAGGAAAGTCACAAAATATTTAGAAACAGCATATCATTATAATTTTCGATAGACAGTCTCGCGCGCTGGAGATTAAAAATGCTTTTTTTTTTCGTACAGTTTTGCCACTGCTCGCCTTGAAATCTTTGAGTTTGTTAACCAAAAGTTACTTTTAAAGTTTCACAAAAAATGATATAAGCAATAAAACAGATTCGAAATTCAAAATTCGGGTTTTCAGGTGTCCGTGTTTGGGTGGAGAACTACGTTATTGAAAATTTGATGTCTGCAAGTAACGTTGTTTTTTCACAATGCTGAGAAGCATGCATACATTCATGCAGATTCGTCATTATTTAATTTATAATGTATTTTCTCCCTTCTTCTAGCATGCGTTCGTGGTGTACCGGTAGCATACTCGACTGGAAAACAGGAATGACGTAACGGATTTTTCAAACAGAATAACTGTGGATTCACAGCAGCGTTGCGACTTTTTAGCAAATCGCTGCACTAGCGAATAGTTTAAAACAATAGTTAAATTTACACCAAAAGAACCGTTAAATCTGAATCTGAGTCCGTAAGCCATTATCAGATGCGGCGATAGGCTACAGGCTCAGAGCATTTAATTCTTTAAAATTCTTTAAAATAAACAAACGAGTGACATGATGAGCGATCAGATGTAGTCACTCTGACGAATGGATAACACTAAGTTAAATCATGGATAATCAAAATGGATTCAATCGAATTGATCTTTCAGTGAATAGAATGATGTGTATTACATAGACTGAGCTTCAGAAGAAAACGTCCTGTTTATATGTTTCTAGTACATACAAGTGCTGTCGTTCTAAAAAAGACCTACGGATTCGATAATAAACGATAAAAATGGATATTTGAAATGCATAACGTTTCCAATTAATTACGTTCCAGTTTCCAGTAAGGTTTATGCTAAGTTTCTAACAGTTAATTTTAGTTAAAGCTACTTTTCTGTCCTTCCTAATTTCAGTTTATAATTTCCTACCAGAATGTGTTTGTAGAATCGCGTTTAGTGCAAATCATGTAAAAGTGGTATTTAAGTCGAAGTCCCACTGACTTCGAGAAAGAGCTTCAGAGTTTCTGAATTTTGGCTACAGCTTTCTCTAAGCTGTTACTACGCTCGGCCGTATTTCAGGCCCTTGATAACTTGGCTAGCTTATTCGATATTTAGGGGCTAACTACTTAGGATTTTGATAGCTTCGGCTAGATATTTTTAGTTAAGTATTAGTTAAGCCTTAGTTCTTATTATTTTGAGTTCAAGCCCATGTGGAGGCTCTGCTGTACGCAGAGCCTGGTTAAGGCAGTACGCAGCCTGGTTAAGGTAGGGGCATACGGGACAGTTGCCTCGGGCCCCCACATCAGAGTGGGGCTCCAAATTGAATAGAAAGTTTATTATTATAAAAATTTAAATACCTCCATAAAGTTCGGTTGTTCATTACAGAAGCAGTGAAACAGAGGGGAGCCCCAACGATGTTTTTGCCCCGGGCTCCAATTAGGCTAAGTCGGGCCCTGGCTGTACGCCCTGAGAAAGAGGCCAACTGTTTAACTCTTATTTGGTTATAAAGGGTAATCAACCCTTCTTGAGTTTACGTCTGTGTTCCTGAATAAAAGTGATTAACCGCTGAACTGTTCACGATGTTCCTACACATTTAGCTGTTAGATAAAAGAGTGGAACCCAATTGTTTGAGGCGTGATATAATCATTTAAAATAATGAACTTATCGTGTTCAGTTCAAAACCTACCCCATTTATTCCAAATAATGCTAATTTTCTGTGAAAGTATTTGTCTTAGAGAATATAATTGCGCTCTGTATCGATGCTTATCGAAGACCAGTAAGCCCCTGATTCTCGAACGAATCGAATAAGCGAACGCGTCAAACTCACTGTGGTATGAATTGTTTGGAATGAGAATACGAAAATTAAAAGAATAAATCCAACTTTAAAGTTCTGTATATATTTTGAATTTTGGCAATAACATTAAACGAATTTAAATTACAAATTACTGAAAGATAAATATTTTAATTTTACCGAATGACAACATACTCGGATGAAAAGTGAAATAACGCAAAATCATGTTTTGAGAATAACAGCCTTTTGGGATAATAAGTAATATTAAATATAGAATAAACGAAGGTAAATGAATTATTTTATTGATTTATTTTACAACATAACTCAAACTTTGCGTAACAAAGAGCAAAATAAATCAAATAACGAGCAAAGTCAACAAAATAAATCAATTCATGAAATTAATCAAAAGCATCACTATACACAATGTTTCATGGACAAACATTATTAAACATTAATTAATATCTAGGGTTATACTATATGTAGAAACTTTATGTCCTGCAGACTCAACTAAACTGATAACGAATTATCGCTAAATCTTAAATAAATCGCAAATACTGAAATACTAAAATTTTTCCTTTTTTATTCAGTCTTAAACTAAACAGAAATAGCACAGCTTGTACTACAGCGAACTTCCGATATCTTGCGATTATTAATAATAGAAAGTTGAATTCAAGTGCAGGTAACGTAATCGGGGATTACGCATAAAATAGACTACTTGAGGTGGCTCAGATATTACCGGCGCGTATTTAAAACGACAGCTAGTAAGAGACTGAAGCCGAAATACACTCATGTCCATAAATTAAGGATAATGCAAAATCAGGCAAAGGAAGAGTTAAAAGCAAAACAAATTTGACTTATTTGTAAAGCTTATTTATTAAACAAAAGGTAAAGAGCAAAAGAAGATGCTGTATGTTTGATATTATTAAAAAAATTAGCAATTTTTTCTCCCTGGAGCAAATTACAAAAAAAAAAAAAAAAAAAAAAAAAAAAAAAAAAAAAAAATATTTACAAAAAACTCATGTTACCTGGTTGGTATGATTGTTAATACATTGTATGTCTCCTAGACGATGCAATACAGTCCGTACAACGCCTAGGCATGCTGAGTATCAAATTATCGATCTGATCTTGGGGGATATTACACCACTCAAAAAGCAATGCTCTCCGAAGTTCCGGTAGACATGTAGGAGGAGGTTGACGGGCTGCAACTCGTCGGCCAAGCATATCCCACACATGCTCTACTGGATTCAAGTCCGGTGAGAATGCTGGCCAGTCCATACGGGTGATATCCTCCGATTGAAGGCATTCGCTTACGATGTTTGCACGGTGAGGGCGGGCGTTGTCATCCATAAACACAAATTGTGCGCCCATGGCTCCCCGAAACAAACGTACATGTTGTTCCAGAATGACGTCCCGATAGATTTGGCTTGTCATGTTTCCAATTTGAACATGCAGTTCAGTTCTGGAACCTAGAATAATTCCACCCCAAACGAGCACTCCTGCACCACCGTAACGGTGTCGTTCAATGATGTTTTCTTGGTGGTACCGGGTACCTGGAGCTCTCCATATAAAATTCCGGCAAGAATCAGACTGCGAGCTAAACCTGGACTCGTCGGAAAACATCACACAAGCCCACTGTTGCGGTGTCCACAATGCATGCTCTCTACTCCAGGCTAACCGCAGGCGACAGTGAGTTGCAGTAAGTGAAACGCATCTGACAGGTCTACGAGCATATAGATCAATCTTCCCTAAGCGTCTGTATACGGTCTGCCTTGAAATTGTCATACCAGTGGCTGAAGAGAGCTGACGAGACAGGTCTGAGGCTGTGCTCCGCCTGTTTCTTTTGGCAGTAACTGCCAAATACCGGTCCTCATTCGACGTTGTAACTCTGGGGCGACCTGTGCTGTAACGTCTACTCACATTACTATCATCTTGGCATCGTTGCCAAAGCCTGGAGATGACACTCTGGGCAATTCCAAGTTCGTCTGATACTTCCAGTTGAGTACACCCATATTCCAGACAGCCGATAATTCTACCACGTAAAAAATCATCCAAATGCGTCCTTTGTGTCATAACTATTCGGTTATTGCACTGAAATGCTTATAAAGCGCCTGCGAACAATTTTACTTCTTTGCCTGTATTCCTTATATATCACTCTCTTACACTCTCGTCATTGTGACGTACCATCGGTATCATCTGGTTACTTCCTGAAATTTGCATATGATTCTTGAAGATGTGTGTAGTGATTTTACAATTGATATATTCATTTTAGAGTTCGATTTCCGCGTGACTCCAAATTATCCTTAATTTATGGACATGAGTGTACAACTTTAGGGGTAGAGCTGACGAGAATAAGTAACAGCAAGACGCGGCTGCCTGAAGCTCCAATCTAAGATCCAAAACCCTCTGCTCAAATACGCAAAATAACTAATTTGCATTCTGGTGAGGAATACGGAAAGAAGAAGTTATAGTGAAGTCTTAAAACGTGATTGGTTTATTAGCATAAAATGCCTTGCAACTAAACTTTAATCAGCTGAATGCTTCTACGCCACACATACGTATTTTTTCTTTCACCTTTACTAATATAAGATAGCTATGCTCAGATACAATGTTTATTTTATGTTTTCAGAAATACTGGCTACTTTTGAGATAGCTTTTGCGAGAAATTTTCTGTATGTAGTACCGAATAACATACTTTGTTGATGCATTTGTTTCTAGCAGAAAGAGTTCAGTTACTAATATTAGAGATTTGAAATAATTTTTTTTTTCTGGCTGTGAGAAAAGTCTTGATTCAGTTTACTCATTTTCTCTTTTCATACACAGACGATTGTTTATTTTTTTTTCAGCTGTTATTCCTCTTTTTAAATACGATATTACGTTGAGTTAATTTACTGTTAGATAATTCTTTTTGGTCAAAATATTTTCTTGCAAAAGTTACGCCTTTCTTGACATCGACTCTGTTATACTTTTGAATGGTTAGGGTAGGTTTAGTTATTTAAATTTCACAAAGCAAATGATGATTATCTGCCTTGGGAACAATCTTGCTCAAATTTACATTGTACATGAAAAAAAAACTACGAAACCCAACCACGAAGCGAGCTTATTCGCCTGATTTTAATCCAGGTTCGAACGACCAGCATTTGAATGAATCCTATGATTTTTTTTTAACTTGTGTTGTAAAATATTTAACTCAAAATAGCCATATCTTTTATGGGTAAAAAGTCTGTAATTCTTAAAGTGAACTAGCAAATATATTTATATTTTAATTAGAATTGGTAAACAGCAATAGATTTAATTTTAAATAAATTCTCGTAGTTTATTGATTTTAATTTAAATTGAAGAATGAATTAATCTACGGAGCGAGAAAATGTTGTAAAAATAGCTGTGGTCTTGGCCAGGTGTTGAACTATAGAACAACGTTAGGAATATATTTTTATAAGATTCTTTACATTTATAAACATTAGTCATCAGCTGCTTCAAAAGTTTGACGATTTGTGATTAAATTCACAGAAAATCAAACTCGTACATTCATAAGAAAGTTCTGATTTCCTTTTTCAGTATTTATAAAATTAAATTTAGGAACAGTAGGTCTGAAACTTTTTATCATTCATTTTCCTTGTTAACTGATTTTGATGAAATTAATCAAATTCAGTAAATTTTAGACAAGTAATGTAGTTTTATGAATACGAACTTCTTTGTGAAAGAAACACACACATGACATTTTTTGCTAAGTGTAAAATATTTTGCATTTACTTATTAGTTTAAAGCGTTCAGGAACTATTGACTTCGTTTATGAGAAATATTCGATGTTAAGCTGAAGAAAATTAAAAAATATTTTAATATAGCTTCTCTTCTAACTAGACGCAACCTTTGACCCTAAGAACATTTTTAAGTTTTGTATTTTGCGCCTAGTGCAGACATCATTTGGCTTGAGAAAGAAGCTCTATGTTAGAAAGTCGCAACAGATCCAGAAATGGTCTGAGTCCATTAAGATACTATGCAGGTATAAGAGGTACAGCGATAACTCTTCTAATCCAGTATATAGTAACTATCTCAATATTTGTTTCTAATAACTGTTTCCAGTATCAATTCAGTCACCTATGCAATTGAAACAGACATCATCTGTCGCATATGTGATTGAAGGCAGTCATACCTAATTGTTGTCATATGTGATTGAATCACATATATCTCATATGTGATTGAAGACAGTCATACCTAATTGTATCAATGTTCACCGAATACTAGTAAGCCCCTGATTCTAACTAATTGCAGTTTAGTTGCATCTGTTTCAAAAAAATCATATTCGGTTAAAATGAGTTCAAAGTGTTCAAAACAAAGAGGCATTATTTCCCCTTCTGAGGCTATTCTTTTTTGCATTAATTAAGAAATAAGTATACATATACACAGACGCGGCTTGTTTTTACGTTGTAAGGGATACAATATATTATATGGAATTCATTACGAAAACAGTTATCTATTGCTTTAGTAACATAATGAATGGTTGTGAAAAGCGGTGTGGATTTTATTTTATTCTCCAAAATTATCTGCATCAAAAGCAGCTTCTCACCAATGATACTTTCGATAACCCCCATTTATGTAATGAGGTGTAGGGTTAAAAAGTCAAGTAGTCAAAAGATTGAAAATTTTCGGCAAGTTCAGTAGGCAGTCTTGAGCGTTATTTATTTGTCTAGCCACTTCTCACGCCTCATCATTATTCTGCGTCTTGAGTAATCGCACTGATAAGAGGTTTCTGAACTGTTATCATCCATGATGATTTAACGATAATTGTTAGCTCTCTTATTTTTAGAAGGAGAAGGAAGAAAGAATCATTATTAACCTGAATGTTTGCTGTCTTCACATACAGCAGTTTTCAACGACCGGGAAAAGTTCACTGTATTTTTCTGGCTGAATTTTGGGGGGAAAAAAACTTTGACAATTTTTTGCTCTAGAAGAAGATGTACGTCAATGAACCTGTAAATTAATAGAGTTTCTCTCAAAATCTTCGCCAATCTAATCTTTTTTCCCTTCTTCTTTTCTAATTTTATATATCACTAGAAAATTATCCAACGATGCTTGAAGAAAAAACGTTGTTGATTTTTAATGTACTGTTATCTAGTTCTTTGGATTTATGATCTGTTACTGTTATAAATATGTAAAAAAATGCTGTAGATGTTTTTTATAATTCTTTTCTTAATGAATAAGCTGCACAAAACTGTCGTAATGTTTTAATTGCAGTTTTAACCATACTATGAGGAGTATGAGTATAGTAATCTAGACATTATTTAAGGTATTCCAGAAGATAGAAACAGATAACATTAATAATTTTATGCAAGGATCTCTAACAAATTTTTAATAAAACTAGGAAATCAGCTGTAAGGTGCGGGGCTGCTGCGTCCTTAAATTTATAAAGTACCTTATGTTAATTAACCTATAAGGTGTTTCTTTCGCCTTCCTGGCGTGCCTTCGTCGTGTAGCGGTTCTGCACGCTGGGCAGGTATTCCAGAGGTCCGTGGTTCGATTCCCTGCGATGGCGGTTGCTAACTTTTCATCTTGCCTGCTTCCAAAAATACCTAATGTCTCTACAAACCAATGATTATGATTTTAGGCGTTTTTATATCTTCGCTATGCTTATTCCTCACCAGAATGCGAATTAGATTTGTGTGTATTTAAAAGCTGAGGGTTTTGATTCCTTAGTTCAGAGAACTTCTGGTAACAAACCAATGATTATGATTTTAGGCGTTTTTATATCTTCGCTATGCTTATTCCTCACCAGAATGCGAATTAGATTTGTGTGTATTTAAAAGCTGAGGGTTTTGATTCCTTAGTTCAGAGAACTTCTAGTAATCGTGTCTTGCTACTAGTACTTTTTGCCAGCTCTACTTAAAAGGACATTCCGGCTTTAGCATTCTCGCTAGCTGATGTTTTAAATCGTGCCCTTAAAATATCTGAGCCTGCTTATTCTATTTAATGTGTGGTCTTAGACCATAATCAACGTTTCAGTTTAATTAATTTTTAATATTAGTTAATTTAAAAATATCTACAAGTGGTGGAAATTTCATCTGTAGCACAAATTATGCCTTTATGTTCAAATTAAGACTAAAATAAAGTTATTTGAATCTTCTTTCCTCTTTTCTGAGTTTTCTAAGACGTAGCGATAAATCGTTATTTGTCTAGTGTAAGACTGTCAGGACTTTAGCTTCCGGTCACAGTAGCAACCCTACAGGTTATTACTATAATAGTAACTCCCCGAAATTCAGTCTAATCGGAGCCAAAAACCTATCCGAATATTCAGAAAAAGAGTAATAACTTTACACAGCAAAATTTTAAAATAAATTTATTTTTTATTTGTGTAAACAAAGATTCCATTTATATTTTAATTAAAAAACTCATTTTTGTTAACGTGGATTCTGAAATTAATAGTTATCCTATCTGAATTTTTACTGTATTAAACCGAGAAATTATTTTTCATTTGCATAATACAAAACGTGAAACTCATTTCTGTTTGATTAAAATTAAGCTACATTATTTTTTTTTACTTGAAATAATACATAAATAAAATGTTAACAACATAATAAAAGAAATTTTGCGCTTATTTAATAATTTTCATAATTTGTACTATAACAGATTTGCGACATCAATGAAACTGTTATTAAATCAAAGAAACAATTAAAAGCACTTAAGATCAATCAACAGCAAGCTTAATTTTGCTTGGCCTAAAAAGGACAAGTGATCTGGATAACAGTATTTTGGATATATTTGGAATTCTGCTGTAAATAACTTCTTCATACAGAATGCTTCCCACAGATATTTGCGTGTGCGTGCTTGTCTCAGAAGAAACTCTTCAGTCATTTATATTCATTAAGCGGAAAAGTTCGAAAATGCGCTTTGATACCACAAGAAAAAATTAGATTCATGATTATTATCATTATATGGGGAATTAGTTTTCTTCATTACGCAGTGAACTTAAAAAGTGAGTCGTGTCTTCTGCACTATTCATATCACCCATCTTCCAGTTGCTAATTCGACGTACTAAGTACTTACACCGCAACAGCAAGTACAGAGGAGTGCGGTAATTCCATATATCTTAACTCACTTTCCAATATCAATATTTCCGAGGTATATCCGAATCCTTAAATTGATTCTTTTTTTTTTCTCGCCTGACGATAGATTCATTGTTCGTATAATTTGCAAAAACGCACTTTATCCAGCTATCCGCTCTTGTTCCTTTTTTTCACTCCTTTATATTCAGAAAAGGCAAAATATTAGCTGATGCTAGATCAGATGAATCAGATAGAGGTTAACCCAGATTGATTTCCAAGTTTTAATAAAGAATATCTTCTTCCATGAGTATTCAATTAAAAGAGTCACCTTGTCAAGAAATACATTGATGTGGTGGGTGTGTATTTAATTATGGCAAAGCACACTAGGGCTATCTGCCTAAGGCGAGGGATGCCTTCGTGGAGGACTTTCTAAGGGAAGCTGGCTCGTATACACGTTACACATGGGGAAAACCATGAAACCACCCATGCAGCCAGCCCGTTTGTGGGATTCGAACCTCGGACCGAACTACCAGTGTTCAGCGATTTTACCGCTCGGCCGCTGGTGGGCCCATACATTGATGTACCTAATGATCGTGTTTAAAGTAGTTGGAAAAATTAAGCTTTATAAGGGAAAGCATTAATCGTGAAATTTTATTAGTTCTGTGAAATCAAATCGAATTTAGGTCTCTCCGCGTAACCAAGGACTCTTAACACATGGGCCCGTTGGATACTTGACTATACTCTTCACGAGCTTAGGGCTCCATGCTAATCCATCTATATTCCATTTCAGTAAGTGATTATCGTATGAGGCCCCTGCACACTGTTTTGCATCTGGTTTATAGAGTGCACCTAGAACACAGCACTGCGCATAACTTATTGCCATTTCAGAATCCTCGAACATTTATTTGTCATGCAGTATTCATTCTATTATTTGTCTATACATTTATTTGTCATGCAATATTCATTCTATTATTAGTCTGTACATTTCTTTGTCATGCAGTATTCATTCACGAAAAAGGTAAGACACAAACAGCTACAAAAAAACTCTGATTAAAAGCTATATTCAACGTTTTAAAACTAGATTAGTTTTAGGTTACATATTTTCTTTTTTAAATTTTTGTTATCACTGAAAATAAAATAAAATTAGTGAATGTAGGAAAATGATAGTGTGTGCTGTAATTACTGAGCAAAAAACCCAAAATAGCGATTGTTTCTTGGGCGAAAACTGTAAAATTTATGCATCATAACGTTTTATTATTATCGCGTTATTTATTAAACATCACTTGACAACTGATTTTTTAAGTCTTTCAATATCACAGAGTATTTATGGATCTCGAACCTCTGCCTAAAGCAGTGGTTCTCAACCTATTTTGTCTCATGCACCTCTTTCACTATCGCTAGTAGATCCAGCTTCCCCCCCCTCCTTTCCAAAAATTGAAGACTACGTATACATTTATTTAGATTTAATTACTTTTAATGTGATTTATATAATTATTAAGGAACAAAAAGTGTAGAAAATGTTGATAAGTCCCCAAACTTGATTAAAAAAATAACTTTTTATGTTATAAACTAAACCTAAATGCTTAATAGTTGAATAAAAGGTTGACCGCATTTCCTCTCTGAAATTCCCTTTTGGTTGAGAACGTCTGGTTTATAGAGTGCGCTTAGAATTTCATTAAGTTCAGTTTCTTGGCTTTAGCCAGCTCTTTTTTAGAAACGACTGTAGTAATTTTTTCGATTGAAAAGTTTATAATTCAGTAATCCGAATTTTCTGTACACCTTAATAATGTGTAAATATTAATGTCTGCTCTGTTGTGCATAAGATTTCTAGAAGGGGAGAATAGGTATGGTAGTATTAAATTTAACTATATTAAAAAAATTCCTTTTGCACATAAATTGTAATTTATAATTCCTGAAAGCATTATCTTTTCTGCATGTGTATTTTAGTATCGTAGAATGCAATCAAAATACTTTCTTATGGAATAAGGACTATTATTTTATGTTAAGTTTATTATATTAGAATGTAATTGTATGTTGAATCAGAATACATTAAAAATGAAACCAAAATAAAAATTTTTATTATTTGTTGTTTCTTGTATGATTCATGGCCCACCAGCGGTCGAGCGGTAAAGACGCTGAACAATGGTAGTTCGGTCCGAGGTTCAAATCCCGCGAACGGGCTGGCTGCATGGGCGTTTTCGTGGTTTTCCCCGTGTGTAACGTGTATACGAGCCAGTTTCCCTTAGAAAGTCCTCCACGAAGGCATCCCTGCCTTTAGGCAGATAGCCCTCGTGTGCTTTGCCATAATTGAATAACCCAACCCAACCCTTGTATGATTCATTTATAAATCACATAAATTCAGATTTATTTTGTTTCAATGTTGAAAGTTTACGTTTACCTGTTCTGAAAATAAGCAATAGCATAAAGAGGAATGCAATGTACTGTGAAACTGTGTACAGCATATTCATGTTTTATAAACATGTTTTTAAGTGTTGTTTGATAAGTAGATGTTATTACTTCCAAACAAATATCCTCTTTTAAATGATAGTTTTGTGAAGGTGTGGGGAATTCAAAATGTTTTGAAGTGGATTTCAATACTGTAACAGAATGACATTTTCTTTCACACTCATTTTCTTTTCGAAATTTTTATACTTCCTGATAGTTTTTACAAAAATCAGTAACTTAAGATATTTAATAAATATTTAAAATGGATTTTGTACGAAGCGGGAATATCTTTAAACCTATTTAAAAGCAAATAAATAAATAGAAAAGCTTTTGCTTTGTGTATGTTTGATATCAGTAATTATGTTACTAATAATAGCATATCGAAAGATAGAAATGTGGTTTCTCATATTCAGTAGCAAGTAATTAGTTATTTAAAAATTTTACACATGCTGTACATAAATTCAGTGTAATAACACATAACTGGCTAAAAAGTAATGCATTCTGATTTAGCAATTCAGAATAGAATCAGTATATTTTTAATTGTCTGTGAATATGCTCTAATCGGCAATATTCAAATATTTGTGTTGTTGTTGTTTAGTCGTGAACTGTGTGTTTATGGCTAAAGTACATCTTCTGAAACTTGCATTTTATTTTTCAATAATTTTTAAAACTCTTCATCATTCTTTTGCAATGTTTAATCTTACGTATTAAAATTACTTTTGTGCATTTGCTTTTTTATGAACTCGGATAAGAGATTTCGTTAATTTAAAAAATTTTAAAATAAAATTTGAAGTTAAAATAAATTATTATAATATTTATTTTCCCCTTATCTCAGTAAGCTGTTTAAACTGTTTAATTTATTTCATTTTAGATGCTTAACTCATTCAAATTACAGGAAAACAATTCATTGAACACCTGATATGCTTTGCAAGAGCTGATATACTAGGGAAAGTGCATGTTGGTACAGCAGTACAAGTTTTACGTATTCATAAACTATTACAAATACTGAAAGTAAAATTATCTAAGGATTGCAAAATTTAATAACATGTATCTCGTAAATCTTAAATAACATTCGCGAAACATTCAACATGACTCCATTCTTTGTAATGCAAATTATATTAAATTTATTTAATGTTATATAACTAATTAGTTTCTTTTTTAAAAATAAATTTTCACCTTATTTTATAACAACAGAACGTTTTATGAACAAATCTGTATACAAAAAGAATTTTCTAAGCTCCATAAAACGAAAATAATTAATAAAATCATAGAAAACCAATAAAGGTCTTAAAATTGATTAATACTTTTTCAAAATGCTCAGCTTTAAGGTAAAAATACTTAATTTTATGAGTCACGAAAGGCAGATGAAATTTGTTTATTTACACACTTTTCTTCAAACTCTTTAAAAGCTCAGATAAATAAATAAATGTTTTACACTTAAGGATACTATGACTTGAAATTATGTACATTTTTTTCTTTGTCAGTCTTACTTTGATTTGCCCTTGGTGCTGGTTTCTGCTTTGAACAAGGAATTTTTTCACAGTTGCCATCCTGCATGGAGTCGAATAATGTCTTCACGCCAAAAGTGTCTAACCAGTGTTTGTCTACAAGAGTTGAAACTCTGTACAACGCCTTTTGAAACGATCTAGATTCTGTACCGTTTCCCGCAGGTCCTTTAGTGATCTGGCAAAATATTTTCTGCATGCAATCAGGACTATCGAATGATCTTGCTCCGAAAGTATTAATAGCTTCGATGACGGGTTTAAGAAACTCTGCTCCATCTAGGCTTCGACCGTTGTTACCCGTTGCTGTTGTTGTTACGATAGGTAAGCCTCCGTTCATCATCATATTCACCAAAGTAGGTAAAACTGCAGCGAGAAGGATAGTGAACGGTAAAATAGCTGCCAATAAAAGAGCAATGGGTTCTTGAGTAAGCTTGGCTAAAAATCCTCCAAATTTAGGTTTAGAAGGTGCTTGCATTTGATTCATCATCATCATCATAGCAGACATTTGATCGGGTGTGGGCGTCCAGGGATCGCCTTTATAAATTCCTGTTGGAAAATAATAGGAGTCAAAATCTGGAGGAGGTCCACCTTTAGAGTTATCGATGACACTGCTTGTATCTGTACTGTCGGGCTGATCCCCTTTCCAGACATTCCAGTTAACGCTTGATCCACTTTTATACATTCCACCTTTTGGTGAATAATAACGTGGTGGTCGTGGAGGTAGAGGAGGTTTATAAAACCCTACGGGTACGTAATCATCGTACGTTGCTGGAGAGTACACTGGAGGGGAAGATGGGGGTGTTTTATCATCTTCTGATAGCCTGTAATTGATACCAGTGTCGAATGTGGCATCCCCTTCCTCTTTATAAGGACTTTCAGGCACATAATAGGTGGGTGTAGGAGTCTTCTGAGAAGCATACGTATCTGGAGGACTGTAGATGGCATAATCCTTTCTACCAGATCGACTATTCACTTTTGTAGTATTCTGAATTTTGTTACCGGACTCTTCTGCACATTTAGTAAAGTCAGCAATAACTGCAAGCGTGAAGAAAAGTAAAAGAATCTTAGGGTAATTCATTATCACTGCTTAAGCGATGCTAGTGAGGACCTAAAGTTTATGATATTAGCTGCTGGAACTACCAGAGTTTTATATATTCTATCTGGAGAAAAAATCACGCTCCGTTTACACTCAGCTATCTAGGGACATCGAAGGAAAAATTTAACGCGGAGAATTTCATTTCTTCTCGTGATTTACTCCTTTTTTTCACCGCAATGCTCTTTGTATTTGGCCAGCAAGAAAACGATGACGGTTCTTTAGTTGGATTTGGATGAGTGCAGTCTTATCCGAACCGCGAAGTTCTCAGGTATTTTCATTTCTATCCTTCACTTATCGCCACTCTTTGTCCTCTCAAGATCCGCAAAGACGGACTTGTGATTTACGAGTAATGAACTTTGGTCTGATGACACACTAATTCTATAAAGAGGATGACATACCGACAAAAATGTCTCGTTTTATTTTCTTCTGAGAGAGAAATGCCGCCACGCCTTCTATTGCAAACTTCATTTGCGAATAATTCAAAATTTGCCACATTTTAGAGAGGTTGACTTATCTTGTGCAGCTGGAATTTGGAGCTGTATGTAAATAGGAAAAACTTGAACATCCATTTCTAGGAATTTGTTATGACAGTCTTATGATTTATGTTTTGCTAGGTATGAACGCAGGCAACTATGTGTAATGGTTGTCCTGTTTCGGAAAAAGTAACTGTGAGAGTATAACAGCAATTGCTTTTACTTTTGTGAGAAGTTATAAAAGTGGCTTGTTTAATTTTTGTAAACGATGACACAGTTTATGCGATTTTATTTCAGTTTTGGTAATTATTGTTCTCATTTACATTTCTAATACTTTTTCCTATTAGTATGGAAAATCTTTAATAATGAACTAGCTAATTATTTGAAATGGTTTAGCTAATTCTTTAAACTCATTTCAATATGATTGCTATCATAGCTGTTTTGCACAGAGTATCAGTATTAAAACTGTTTTTGCCATTAAATTTTTATTTACCGTATTATAGAGGGCATGCTACTTTAGTTTTCAGAGTTTTCAATCACCAGTATCCAGTTAAATATTAAATGTGTAATTACATGGATAATTTTGTCAAATATTAATTCTGTGCATTCTAAGTAACCGAATATTTATGTAAGTTCATTTACAGCAGTTATTTTATTTAAAAAAATGTAATACGTTTTTCTTAAAACAAGCAGATTTTGAAAGGGATAAACAACAGCACATGCAAAAAAAATATATGTCAGTTCTTAAATATTTAGTAGATATTTCATAAAGGTAAATTTCAAAAATACAAGAGTCCAAAAAACAGGCATAAGCTACCGTAGATATTTAAAATAATGCTGCTTTGAATTAAAGAACGTATTACTTGAAGATTATATTTGTAATGGAATTTTGTCTGGAGATACAGGGCTCATTCGTTTTAACAGTGTTTGTAAATCGCATATTATAGTGAAAGTAAGAGCATTTGAAGGAAATTAAATATCTGAAGTATAAGAATAAAGGACCAGTTTGTTTTAATGATTTTATTATTACCAGCTTCTCTTAGAATTTATCGCTAATTGTTGAAAGTCTTTTAATTTAATAATTTAACGATAAAAATTTTTTTATAATTTTTAGAACAGTAAGTAATAAAAACTCTCTTTGATTTTATGTTCTATTAACTGAACAATAATTCTGAATAAACCTGAACAATTCAGAGATTTTACACCAGTGTTTAATTTAGGTGTTATACATAGAGATGTCCAAAATGAAGGTAAAAATTGGACACTATCACAATCTAACTTTATTATTTACAAACCTCAGGTAAATAAATATAAGACATTTGCAGAAAATATGATGTTTACAAATAAAAGATTTGTAATAGTACAATTATTTACATTGAATTCGATGCCGCACCTGATGTTGCTAAATCGTGCTATGCTATACATTTCCTTGCGTGATTTTTTGCTACTTTAATTTTTTTATTATCTCATAAAATGCATTTATGTTAATGTAATGTATCTATTAAAATCTCTACGTATAATAAAAGAAAGAGTTTGTATGTCTTACGTTCGTGCTGCGCGTCAGCTAATAGACCTAGGGCTACGAAATTTGTTTTATAGGTGCATCTAGACAAGAGTCAGTGCACCTCGAAGCTATTTTTTCAAAATTCGAATCAGATTTGTTTTTATTTTATCTTTTCGATTTTATCGCATTATTTTGAGTAGTTTCATTCTTTTATAAATGTCGTTTTAGCAATAGTTTTTCATTCAATTGTATACTGGACTGCTGACTGTTGAAAATCAGCACTGTTGCCACTTGGAAAAATGAGGGCGATAATTCTGTGCAGTTTTTGAATTTAATGTTTCTCTTGGATACTGGACGTTTGTTGAGAGCAGGCAACGGGAAGTTGGTTAATTTATTTATTAGGATAGTTAATATGTGTATTAAGGGATATTGTTTATTTCACTGTAATTTTTTATATGTAATAGAGGTTTTTTTTAACTTGTGTGTGTGTTTTTTAAATATGAATTTGTTCTGTAGAGTAAAATTCTGCGCAGTTTTTAAATTTAACATTTGGTGTTCCCTTCAGGCATTTTTCCGGTACATTTAAAAGCCAGACGACGGCTTGCCGTGTAGCTGCTAGTGAATTTATAATAAAAAGTGATAATATATTTAGTTTAAATAAAAGTTAACAAGTGGCAGTCCTGCAAGTTGATAGCTGCTCATGAGAGCATGAACACTCAAGTTTTAAGTCGCTTGAGTTTTCAAAAATCAAAGCAACATCAGATTTCTAAATAACAATATAAATAAATTTAACAATGAAAGAACCTAGTTTTTATCAGTAATAAGAACGTGATGAAGTGAAGTAAGATCAACAATCAGAATGAAATAAAAACTATTGATAATTAAAGTAATGCAAGAAACAATAAATAAAAAATAAACCTCCAACTCAAAGTAATTATTACATCAGGTATTAACAATCCGATCATGAGAAATCACCTAACCATAGACAAATTAATTGAAAAACAGCAGCCTAAATTAACATGTTACGCGTCAAACCTGTTTTGTCTTACTTTCCGTATAACCCTCAATTTACGAGCAGCTAGTAAAAAGAAGTAATATTTAGATACATTCTTTTATATCTCAATTATTTAAAATTTATTAAATGAAGGATGTCATATTTTCTAAATTGTGTGTCATTAGTCAACAGTGACTGATGTGGCATATATACACCACCAGTCTCCGATAACTGCTGCGCTTCAAACAAAAAATATACTGTTAGTAACTAGTGACTGACATGGCGCTTAACGTATTAACTGAGTATTAATTGAAGAAGAAATAGATATTTAAAAAAAATGGGAAATGAACAATATATCTTTACCGAAATTAAGGTACGTGATAAAGACCAAGACTTGAATTACAATCCTAAACGTACGGAACCCACCGAGACTGAATAAGTAAGGATATGATAAGTCATGAGAGCTATGACATCAAATACCTACGTCATCACAAAATTCATAAGATATTTGACTCATATGCTACTTTTTTCTACTTTTCGATTCTTCTTTTGTTTGACTCAAATATTTCTGGCAAAACTGCCCCGCACATGAAAATACAGTCTATTTAACAAGTAAACAACAACAACAACAAAAAAAAAAAAAAAAAAAAAAAAAAAAAAAAAAAAAAAAAAAACACAAAATTACTAACAAATCTGTACAATCTAGTTCTAGTTATTGTGACATCATTTTCTCAGCTTCTTCATCCTTGCGGAACATTTCAAATAATATTCATGTCTCAAGGAATCCTGACGTAGATATTATCACAAAAACGTGATTATTAATTAATAATATTAATAAATTTTAGCATTTCTTATTTTATAAAGTTCATAAGGAAAGGGTAATATACTGAAGCTTACCGAGATGGCATCCCACGGACCTAGACGATTGTGATCTTCTGTAAAAATAGTTATCTTACAGCAGGTGACTGTCAGTGACTGTGTTATGAATTTACTGTAGTTAGGGCTTCAGAAGTCTCTTAAACAGAAGTACTGAAATGAAAGTGCAGCACATCAATTTATTAATAATGCTATATTAATAAAATTAAAACTGATGATGCTAAAACAAAATGTCAAAATGTGTGTGTAAAGACAAAAAGCATTATAAAAACCTTATATTATAAATTTTGTTAAGTAACTGCGAAAATAGTGTTGTATTTATCCGTTGACTCTTTCTTCATGATTTTGTCTTTTAATCACTTCCCTCTCTAAAATGGTTTGAACTTCCTAAAGCAAATGAATTCTCTATTTTTTTCTAGGCTAAGATCTAATTGTTTTAACTTGTTTACATAATTTAGATCATGTCTATTGTTCTCCATAAAAAAAGAAATAATTTAGAACTTCATCAAAAAGAACTAATGCGATTTCTTCACCTTCTTCCTCTATCAGTGTTTCTTTTGTTTCATTTCTTATTTTCTTAGACGCAAACTAATGCCATGTATTTCAAAAGCATTTCAAAAGACTAGATTCCTTTCCGTAATAATAGTATATTATGTTATAAATCTTCTTTTCTGTCCCTTAATTTTAATATTTGATGGGTGTCATTCGATTAGTTACATTTTTCTTTACTTAAACGGCTTCGTTATTCAAATATTATTTGATCAGTATAATTGCGCTATAATATAAAAATACCTATATTGAAATGTGATTTATTTAATCATTAAGTCCCTTTTTTTTTTTTTTTTTTTAAATAAAAGTAAAAGAGCTGTCCTCCTCAAGTAACTGCAGTGAAAGTCAGAATAGCTAAAAATTTTGCTATCCGGTACAATTCTTGCAGCATATAAATTCCGCCGCCCGGTGCGACCGCTCTGGTTGCGCCAGTCTTTCATTGAATTATTATTTCATGTAAAATGTAATTGCTCAGGCTTCTAACTATAAAATAAATTTAAAAAGAAAAGAAATCTCTTTATGTAACTGCAATGGAATAATATTTAATGTAATCACTCAGGCTCTTTAATTAAAAAAGAACATAATCTTAATAAATTATTGTGCTGAATGCACAATAATTTATTATTTGCAAATCCCTTTGCGGCACAGTGTGTCCGGTCTGGACACACCTAAAAATTTCCTTCTGTACGCACAGAAAAACTGAATGAAAAAGGATTTATAGGTTACTCTGAACCTTCTTCATTTATAGTAGATGGCAGCTCAACACAAACCAGTCCATATATTTTAGCGATGTTTAGTTTTTTCAAGACCCTCATTTTTCAAAGAAATCGTCCAGATTTTTATAGGGTATAAAAGGAATTGTTTGAAAAGAAATTTCTATGTTATTTTTTTGGCTGTATGCTAATTTCCTTATTCTATATTAGTTTTAAATTTTTACCTTGAAATCTTGCCTAAAATCAAACGGCGAACCCTGGGTGTGCCCAGACCGGGCTCACCGATAATCTAGGACAACTTAGAGTCTGTATTGTTTGTTTCTCCGCATCTCAATGGTCAATTCATTGACAACAATGCTCGTTTCAGCATTCTTTTCGAAGCTATATTTAATCAGTGTGCCACTTTGGGCACACCCACAGAATTAAAAGGATAAGTGCTATCTTCACAAAATTTTACTTGTGTAATCCTTTAGGCCTAATCAGACAGCCTACCTTTCTTTAAATCAAAGCTCCGACTTTAAAAGGTAGCGTGCCGGAAAGGGTTAATATAATCGCTCAGACTCGTCACTATAACGTAAATTTAAATCCCATACAGTATCTGTGGGCATGTTGAGACAACGGATAGTTGGTCGCAGTGTACCACCAAGCACCCTCCACAAGCTCCGATATGCATTACTACAGGAATGAGCGCTGCTGCGACAACAAGCGATCAATGACACTTGCCATCTTGCCTCAACATGCATTTTGCTAGAAATTATCACACCCGTTATTAGTGTGATGTTTCCTTTGCACATTCTTCCAACCCATTTGGTCTTTCGCGATGTGATAGTCGTAATATATGTGTTTTGTATGTCTTTGCTTTTTTGTTTGCTGTGTGATCTGGTAATGCAACACCAACCTTTTGGATTAATTTCACGGATATCCATTAAATAATTTTCTTTTTATTCCGTGTTTTCCTGTGTTGCTTATTTTTTAGCAGGCCTGTAGTTGTTTTCTTAAACAACATGTAACAAATAACAATGTAACAATGACTGAAAAGAAAATCATTTTGTATTAAGTAACTTTAAAAATTAAAATTCAATATTATATTTGGAAATGTAAATAACAAGATATGAAGTGAAAGAAAAGCTTGTAGTAATAATAATAGTTATAGTTCATTTTATAGCACGGAAGTTCTTAAGATGCCGCTTCTTGTTTATTTGTAATTGCTTTCTCAATATATTACTTGTAAATCGGCTTTTAAAAACTGTCTAACAGCTAGAGGGTAACAAAATTTTATTTCACCTTTCTTTTTTAAAAAAATGTCTTTTGAATAAAAAAGTCTTCATCAAATCTTAAATGAATTGCTGTATGCAAAAAACCTCAGTTGATCTATCAATATTTCAATCACAGATGAGTGCAATAGAGAAGAGCATCAAAATTTTCTTCGAAGTTAAACTATCTCCCCCCAGTGTTATTAAACATCCTAACGTAACTAAATGTTTTACACTTTACCTAAGTCTATTCGTTTCTCACAGTTGCCGTGCATCTAAATTCTTGAAGACTTCCGAAATAACTACCTATGCTTTTTTTTTATTTATTTATTTAAGAATATGGGAGTGGTCGTCGTCATTTAATTGCTTGTTTTCTTTCTTCCTTTTATTTTGGAATGGGAGGTTGTCTTTCGGTACTTAATCATTTTTCAACTGCTTCCTGCGGGAATCAATTACACGGATAGCTCTCGGTAATTTCAGAAATCCTCCAAGATCATGATTATATTACACGTGCTTAATAACTGGCCTGTGACCGTAACGGCACCATGCTGAGTTAAAACAATTTCTTATAAATTATACTCACTGTACTGACAAATGTTTTACTTATTTTAACGAAATAGCAGTAATTATATAGAACATCAAGATTTATTTCTCTTGTTTACAGTTTTTGTAGAGATTTATGCAGCACTTAATTTCTGCCAGAGCGGAATGAAGGTAGTACCTCTTTTTTCTTGCCAGAAGTCATAAGCCCTACAATTTTGACGAGTTCATTATACAAAGTGACACTTTCCTTTCAGATGCAAATATCTTCACACATACTTGCCTTCAGCTATTGCGAAGTTGCTGTCTACTCAGGTATCGGTAGGTACGAAAACTCGACAACATAAGGGGATGACTATCAATCTGCATCACACAAGAACTTATTTTTAACTACCGAAACCACTGTGATGCTAGCTTTGTATCTATATCATATTTATATCATCTCAAGATTGTAAGCGGCATTTCTGATTATTGATGCACATAAATACTGTGAGAAAATTTTCCGTATTGCTAGAACTCTTATCGCTCATGAAATAGTTTGATTCTTCGATGCATGCAAATATGCAAGCCAGTTTATTTGAACGATGCCGATGCTTAACTTAACCAACATATTTCAATACACAGTTAGAAACTTGTGCTCAAAAATAAACAACTAACGTTAAAAGAAAAGATACGAATATAAAAAGGGGAATTAAAACATACAATTTACGTATGAAGTAGAGGCGGCATCGCCAAATGCATAGAGGCAAACAAAATTGGCTTAAAACGCAGTATCGCATTCACACACACCACAACGCCTTAAAAAGCTGCATGACAGACTTATGCGTCAGTTCGCAAGCGGTAATAGTTTCGTGTAATCTGAGATAGTCAAAGCAGAAAGCATGAGCCGAAGACACTATCTGCACGATGAAGCGCGTTGAAGGGCTGTCAGGATGTTGCAAGCTGGTGCAAGACAATCGGCGTTGCGAGAGAGCTGAATATGCGTCGTAGTGTCATCAGTAGGCTGTGGAATTCTTACCAAAGGGATCGAAACCTCTGTAGAAGACGTGGGTCGGACGCCAAAGGATTACCACGACGGCTAACGATCGCTTTCTGTTGCTATGTGCAAGAAGCCGTAGATTCTAATTAGCCCAAAGGAGCGTTAGTTCAGAAGGGCTAATAGTCTCGAAACGGCATTTTGTTTCGGTTCACTATAAATAGCGTATGATGTTTTTAATTGTTGCCACCAAATATTATCGCCCTGTATTATATTTAAAGAAATTAAATAACGAAGAATCTTCATGAATATATACATGTTTCTTGCATTGTGAAAAAGCGATGGTACATAGTATAAACAAATTTTGAATAACATAATCCTGCACCCGAACATGGGCACTGAATCTTGAGTATCAAATTAATTTTATTTCCTATATTATAGTATTTTATAAAACTTTAACCAATTTTTGATTAAAAAAACTCAACAATTTCAAAGCAAGCAGTGGCGACAGTGTAGGAAATAAAATATTTTTATCTCCAGTTCGCGAGACTGTGTATCAGAAATTCTAAAGATATGCTCTTTTTAAATTATTTTGTGATATAGTTGTTGAATTGAATTTAATATGGTTTAAGTGCGAAGAACATGATATTTAATAAATAAAAAATAAAGAAAGTTAATATTATTTATTAAATTAATATTTATTAATTTAATAAATAAAGGTGATACAGAAAACGTTAAAAAAAAACGCCCTTTTGGGTTAATATAAAATCTGAAAGCTTTTAGATTTTTTTTTTTTTTTTTTTTTTTTTTTTCCTGTATTCTGCGTTCAAACTGATATTTTTATACATTTGAAAAAAAAATGAAAGCAGTGTTAAAAGAAAAGAAAAGAAAGAAAACTTGAATCATATAACATTCAAATAAATATGTATATAAATTATTTACTAAAGAAATATTGATTATATTTTCTCCTAAGATTAATTTTAGTAGAATTATCTAAAAAGAGTGAATCCGTAGTTAGTAAGTTTAATTCCGAAAATTGTTTTAAAGTAACTTGAATGTAAATTGTTAGTTCATTGAACGGGATTGGTTTGTTCCTCTTGAAAAGTCAACTAATTTCCTATCAATGACAATGATTACTTGCTTTTAATTTAATTACTTGCTTTTACTGATTCAGAAGTCAAACAACAAAAATCAGCGTTAATTCACAAAATTTTCACAGGACTAGTTTCGATGGTTTTACCGAACCATCATCTTCAGCTGCAAAACCGCAAATGAACCGCATTTGGTTCATTTGCGGTTTTGCAGCTGAAGTGATGGTTCGGTAAAACCATCGAAACTAGTCCTGTGAAAATTTTGTGAATTAACGCTGATTTTTGTTGTTTGACTTCTGAATCAGTATTTATTCGGCGTGTTATTGTGTCTTAATTACTTGCTTTTAATTTAATTACTTGCTTTTAATTTAATTTCTTTTTACAATTGAAATTTTGTTATTCATGATTTAGTTCAAGTCCCGTTAGTTAAACATTTTTAACAATTTACATTCAAGTTACTTTAAAATAATTTTCGGAATTAAACTTACTAACTATGGATTCACTCTTTTTAGATAATTCTACTGAAATTAATCTTAGAAGATAATATAATCAATATTTCTTTAGTAAATAATTTATTATTAACTTACTTTGCAGCTATAGCGCAAGTAGTAGAATAACTCGATTTAAGATTATATGTATATATATATAGATATACAATGATTGTTAGAAAAAATGAAATAATAATAAATATATACAATGTTTAATTTTCAGTGTCATTGTTTTACTAGTAATTTATTTGCTTCATTTCTTTCTTTAATATTAATTTTTTATTGTTTATAAAATTTATAAAACCCTAGTTTTAGCACAAATCTGAGATGTATTTAGTCATTTTATGCGTATTTATGATATGTAACAACTAAAGCTGTGGACTTTTTACCACTGTTGTGATCAGAGAGAATTTTCTTGGCTTTATGTTACGTTATTATTTATTTGAATTTATGTTACGTTATTAATGTTATTTTCCTGATTGTGAAACTTCTTGAGTTTAAATTATCCTAAAATTGAAATCCTAAATTAATTAAAGTTTTGGAATTAATTAAACTTTAACTATTGAAGTCTTAAAAATATTATTTTGTGTTTACATTTAAAAGGAAACCATGAAACACAAACAGAAAAAAGTAAATAATTAAAATTTTTATCTCTTTCTTATATTGTGACCCTAGCCATACAACTGACTTTAAAAATTAAACTGCTAGAGCAAGTTCCTTAACCATGTAACATCGGATTTTTAGCTCTGAATAAGTTTAAATGAAGCTTGTTCTGAAACATAGTTCTGCCTTTTCTCTAAAAAAATATTTTTACTTCAAAAATAAAGCATATACATCATATATATATATACATATTATATGTACTGTCTTTCTATAGAGAGAGAGAGTATGTATATAGCATAAAATCTATTAAGGGTGTTCCAAATGAAAAGGTACGAAACGACACTATGGATATACTGAACTCTTTAATGACAAGTAATCGCCAGAGGCCTGTGCGCAACTATCCTACTGTTTCACGAGCCGAAGGATTCCCTTTTTCCAGAACTCTTGTATCTGTGGCAGGAGTCAGTCATCCATTGTGTCCTTCAGTTCGTCGTCCGAGTTGAAGCGCTTCCCTCTGAGATGACACTTCTTGCCAAGTCGTTCCCCTTCTCCATTAGTTCGGTTCTGATTAGAGTGTTTGCTTGCCCTTGTCTCGGGCAATCACTAAACACTCTAGGCATTCACGAAAACTGGCACTCCACTTTATCACTGATTTGTCGGAAGCTCAGTCTTCCCCGTATACGGCCACCATCCGGCGATGAATATCGGCTCATTTAACCCCTTTCACAGTCAGAAATCTGATAACACCTCGCTGCTCCTCAATCGTCGAATTTTTCAAAGTGAACTAACTCTATGATGTCCTTGCAAGCATAGCCGCATTTAATTGAACGGAACACACAACTGCCTACTTCTCTCCTGCGTCATGTGCGGGGGCCTAGCTCATGCGCACAACCACGCCGGACACTACATTGGCGTCCTTAGATATCTCACTGCGTTATACCGAAGTGTCATATTCAAATTTCAACCGGTTTATTTGTTACGAAGTTTTGTACCTTTTCATTTGAATACTCCTTATTATATTACAGTTTTTTCTGATTCTAATCTATGTTTTCTTTCTCTTTCTTTTATAGGGACTTAAGATACAACAAAATTAAAGAAGTAACCCGAAATAATTTTAAAAACTTGAAGAATCTTAATACTCTGTAAGTATAGTCTGATTTATTCAATTTTATATTTCAGGTGATATCGATATTTAAGATTTTAACATACAGTAAAAAAAATTAGAAGATTAAATATCAACCTATCGACCTGATTTTAAATAATCTTACTATTTAAATTTATCAAGTTTACCTAAAAAAAATTTTAAGAGTTATATCGTGTTTTAACGAGTTTCCCGCCACCGCAAATATGGTATGCGCAAACAGTTCGCGTTGACGGCATTTGAAAGAAAGAGACTAAATTTAGAACACTGCGTTGTGAAATTTGTAAAACCAATATCGTTGTCATTAAGAACAAGGTGTCCCAAATGGAACTATCACGCTCCCAGATTAGAACTATCATCTATTTCCAGTTCTGTTGCGAAACGTCAGCTACAGAATGTCATCAAATCACGTGTACAGCTTTAGATAGTAATGCTGTATCATATGACACTGTGAAACTATGGCACGAGAGTTCAAAAACAAGAACTGTGTCATTCAAGAAGCGCAGCTCTCTGGCCAGCCTACAGATGTGGATGAGGCCCGCCTGCGAGAACTTAAGGAAGAAGATCAGTATGCAACTACTCGAGAGCTTGTTAAGGAGTTAGAAGTTAGTGTCATGTTCATTAGTCACGTTTATGCATCGTATAAACTTTACAAATTCTATCTCTGGGCTGCCGCATAAGTTAACTCAAGCAGATAAGGACAGCCGTGTTCGGACCGGCACTAATCTACTCCAATATCAACGCAAGAACAAAATTCTGGACCAAAACGTCACTTGTGACGAAAAGTGGATTTGCGTCAACAACACAGGCCGAAACGGAGGTTAATCTGCGCGCAATTTACCCGTTGGTGGCGTCGCAAAGCTCAATTTGATAAACAAAAAGGTCATGTTTCGTATCTGGTGGGATTGCCGTGGTAATTATCGACAAGGAGTATCTAGAAAAAGGTAAAACTCACGACAGTAAGATGTACAGTGAGATGCTAGTCCGTGTTGACGCTGCGCTATCAAGGAAAAACGAATTGAGTTCCGGGGCAAAAAGGTAATGTTCCATCAAAATAATGCAGGACCACATGTGTCTGCATTCACCAGCTGAACTCTGTACGGGCTCGAATGGAATCTTTTTCCACATAACAATATAGCCCCAACATCGCTCCTTCGAACTTCTACATTTTTTTCACACCTGCAGCTACATCTTGCTGGTGCTATCTTCCATTTCTGCACAGGACGTCTGAAATGAGGTTGCTCTGTTTATGAACTCGCGGCCACCAAGTGTCTGAGCCGAAGTCTTTGAAAAACTACCAAAGCGTTGGTAGAAAATCATAAATTTAGGTGCTGATACTAGTCGCGTTAAAGGTACTGCTTTCACGTTTTTCCCTAACTTTATTAAGAACATTTTGTGGAGGAAAACTTTGGTTACAACCAGATATAGTTAGAAAAAGGTTCCTATTCCTTGTGACAAAGATGAAATGTGCTTAGCGTGTAAACATACACACATCCTGTTAAAGCAGGATTGTTTACAGTGGGAAAACTTAATCACATTTTATCTGAAACGTCTACGCTGGAAAATGATAATGGATAGACAGCATTGCATCAGCTAAACAAATCTCAAATTATCGGCCCAAGATCGACTGATGAAGTTTAGCCACATGTAGGGCGCTGAACGTCACACGTCCTGCTCATTAACATAAATCATGTCTTTCGGGCATGTATTGCAGTCCTGAACAAAGATTTCTGAAAAGGGAGACGTCGAAAAGTTCGAAAAGGTGGGGCACATGAGTATCAGATGTTTTTAGACATTCCAAAAGTAAAATTAAATTAAAATTGAAATAAAACCGAACTGGAACACTTAGTGAAGTTTATTATAGTATTTGGAAATCGAAGTTAAGTCCTGCAGACCTTACTAGACAAGTTGGTGAATTATCGCTCCGTCTTAAAAATTCGCAAATACAGGAGAAGGTTTTAAATAATATTTTTATTTATTCTGAGCTGAATATAAGGCACAGCTTGTATGATAGATAAACCACCACTCGTGGCTATTCAAATTAAGAAATAACAGAAAATTTAATTTAAACGCTGATAACGTAATATAAGACTACACATTCAATAAAGTAAGCTATGAGCTGGATCAGTTATTTTACTGGCACATAAGCTAAAAGTATCGGCCAGTGAATGCAGAAGCCGGAATATTAACTTTTAAATAAAGTTGGCTAGGAATGCTTACAGAACAATGCAATTGTCAGAAACTCTCTCTCCCTAAGATTCGAAACCTCCTGGCTTAAGTATTCTCAATGCTAATTTGCATTCTCGTGAGAAATGCGGAAGAAAGAAGTTATAACAAAAATCAAAATAGTGATAACTAGTTAATTAACATAAGATACGTTACAAGTTAAACGTAAGTAAATCCTAAAATTATGACGACGCATGCCACAGCCAGAGTAATGTTTGCAGTAGTTGCACTTACGACGAAAGCACAAAAATACACTAAATACAGAACAAATAAAACAAACAGCACCATGAAATATTTAAATACAAAAAATGAGCTAAAACTAAAACCTCCATCAATGAGATTAAATATTTACAACTGACTAGATGATAAAGCAATGGTGTATGACTATAGCGGCCCCAAGACAGAAACTTAATCAAAATGATTAAACTGTCATCTACTGAATTTTTACTTACATATATCATATGATTTTTAAAGAAGTTTTCTTTTTTTCTGAAATATTTTACTTTCAGTATCTTTTCTAAGCAATGTATCATGTTATTAGGAACTTTCTATTTGCTTTTTGTTCGAGAATTAACAACTTTTATTTCCATTCAGCAACTCAATTAAAGTTTAGCTACTAATTTCAAGCTTTGCGATAAATTATTTCTTTCGTACCAGACAGATCGAAATTTATCCTTAAACTGTCCCTTACAATCAATAAATTTAGCTCGTTTTGATGAGATTATTGAAGCTCTATGAATTTTCTTTGAACTGATGTCTGATATTTGTAATAGGTATTAATGGATTATTGTCCCGTTTTTATAATGCCGGAAATTCAACAGACGATTACTAAGTTTCATTTTTAGAAGTTTGCACTTCTACCTGTAATTTCTGTGCTATTCAAATTCGCGGTTGTGATAATGTAAAGAAATTTAAAGAAAAACGAAAACGCGTATAGAATATCTAACTTGTAAGTAGACTTCACATGAACACAAAGATTTCTTTCTTAAATATACCAGTCTAGGAATATGAAAAGAGGTTATTGTTCGGGAATTTTCGAACTCTAAGAAAGGAAAAGGAGCATATTGTATCATGAAATAAGAGCTATCTGTCCTTATACATACATTATTTTCTTGTGATTTGTTTTAACCAGTAAAAATCATTAAAGAAAAGTTGAAATTTTGGACAGATGATTTTTTTTTTTTTTTTTTTTTTTTTTTTTTTAGATATAAAAAAGAATTCTGCATCGTAAATAACGTTATTGCATATAAACTAAATGCGTAAAAGGACTTAAAAACTACACATTTTACAATTTTTGCCTAATTTCGAATAAACATGCATTATCATTGCTGTAAAGTTTAGTAAACTCTTGTAAACTTTATCAGCAGTATTTCATAGCATAATCTTTGTTCTGCATTGTACCTGTTTAAAGAAATTAAGAAATAAAAAAATCATTTAAATTGTTGTTTTTAAATATTATATCTGAAAACAAACTGCTGAGATGGGTTAAAGATCATGCATTTGAAAAATATATTCAGTATTAAATAGTGTTGGATATGGATTTATTAAATTATTACAAAGCAAACTAGAACTATTTAAAGGGAGGTATGTCTTTGTTGAGGAATTTTTAAAGCAATTATTCCCGACCTATTTCACCCCATGCACCCCCTTTACTGTTGCTAGAAGAATAACCCCCTTGTTTATAAAATTTTAAAAATACATATATATTTATTTAGATTTATATGCCTTTTAATATGCTTCGTAAATTGTACAACAAAAAGTATAGAAAATGTTGATAAATATCAAAACATGAATAAAAGTAGTTTTTTTTTTTTATTTTCACAAACTAAAATGTTTAACAGCTAAATAAAAGGCTGCCCAAATTCTTCCCTGAAACTATGAAACTTTTCCCTTGTTGAGAACCCCTGTTTTAAAGGAAACTGTTGCATATTCATGTTACATATGCACAAAATCTATGAAAAAATCTAATTCGTCAGGATTTGAATCCGAATTTAACTACCAATGTTTAACGGTGTTAATTTGGTCGCTGCTAGGGTAAATACTTTCGAATATGTCTCGTAAAACATAAGAGTAACAATGCTCTTTTTGCACATTTTTATAATATAATTTCAGTAAACAAAATATAAAACCACTCAAGTTAAACTTTAAAAAAAACCGCTTTTAAACATGTATAAAAATAACAGTATAATTCTACTAAGAGGATCGGTTAAGCTTTTCCTTTATCGTTCTGCTCAAAACGTTTATTCTGAATGTCTTCAGAGCAGCTGAAAAATATAAATTGAAGAACTGATGAGGAATATCTCTTTCTACTTTACATGCATTAGAAAGGTTAGTTATTTATTTAAGCAAACCCACCTCATATATTCTTTAGCCGAAAGCTAAAATCTCTGAATACTGGTAGTTCAGTGCGAGTTCAGATCCTGGCGAACGGAATGGCTGTATGGGTGTTTTCGCGGTTTTCCTGATATGAAAAGTGAATATGAGCCAATTTCCGTTAAAAAGTTCTCCTAGATGGCATCCTTTCCCTTAAGCTCTGATGTGATTAGCCAGAGTTTAAATAATTCAATCATTTCAAAGGTGACAATTTCTTTTGCTTTTATTTCATAACTGCACACTCATACAAATCTTAAAATATTTTAGCAGTTAAATTATTCTTTCTCCAATGTCAGTATATTCACGATTTGCCTCAGCCAATCATGAAACTACTCAGTTATTGAAACAGATCCATACTTATCTATAGATCTCTAACATCAATTCTAGTATTTATTGTTCCTTTGCAATGCAGTCATAGTCATACTCATCAAGAAGCAAACATATGTTCTTAATGGGTATTAGTCATAAAATTCCTAGGACTACTTCTGGATACTAGGCATCATAATTTTAACTGTCTCAGGCGAAAGAAAATTATGAATAAGTACCTCATATTAATTCAGTATCTCATCTTGCATTCTTTCTATTCAATTTTCTTAATTGGATTTATTCAATTTTCTTAAGATGCCATACTGATAAAAATTTAGTTGCACACGGGGACGTAACAAATAGATATTCGCTGAAAATTACTGAAGGAAATCTGAACTATTATTATTTGCATTCAACTCTTCAAAATCTTTATTGCCAGAGTAAATTTTGATAAAAATTCTAACATAGATTGATCTATTAAGAAAGCATATGTCTAAGATCTTTAAAATAAGAGTTAATTCCAACCATTTGGCTCCTCTTCAGCATTCACCGTTTATTCATGAACTTGAGTTTCATTCCAAATTTACGATATTATATCTGAAAGAGTTCCTCGGCATCCTTAATAATATGGTGTTGTGCACATGAACTTTAATAAGGATGTTAATGAGATTCAAATAAATATCAAATTTACTACTATGCAAAATTATTTAGCTTTGCTTACATGTAAAATATGATTTTAATTTTAGATAAGGACGTAAAATTTCTTTTTATTTGAAACACATCTAGCAGATTTTCATATTGATCCCAGATAATGCGAGAAACATACATATATTTATGCAGATTCTTCGTTATTTAATTTCTTTAAATATAATTCAGGGCCTTAATATTTGGTGGCAACAATTTGAAAAGTGAACCGACATTTCAACGCAAAATGCTAAAACGAAATTTATAGTCCTTTGGACTAAAAATTTACAAAATGTAAGACGCCTCAAAATTTGACGTTATATGTTGCCCAATGGTTCAAAAATATACAGTTTTGAACTTGATCTGAATTAAAAAATACGATTTCCATGGCACTTCAGTATTGCGGAGGCATCACAGCCTACCATTGGCGGAGATTTTTTAAATAAATTTAGAATTTGGATGGATTTTAAAAATCGACATTTGATCGATAGCCTTACCACTTAAATTCTAAAGAGTACAGCGTATTTGGACCTTCTTTGTGGCGAACTATCATTTGTTACCATGTCCCCTTATAGTAAAATTTTAAACAATTCACAAATTATTTAATCCCACTATAAGTGTAACATCAGTTACTCATAATGTACAACACCGCATTGTTGAAATTAAAGGGCCTCCTATCTGTTCGAAGGTTAGACGGTTATGACCTGTAAAATTATTAGCTTTAAAAAAAGAATTCAAGGCTTTTATCGAACATAGAATCATTCGGCCTTCTAAAAGCCCTTATGCTAGTCCTATACATTTATGTCAAAAAACAAAATGGTGGTTGGAGAATTGGTAGTGATTTCAGGAAACTGAGTTTCATTCCTTTGCGTGATCGTTAGCATTTACCACACATACATGAATGTGTTGTAAATCTCAATGTTTAACAGAAATCTCAATATTTAACAAAAAAAAAAAAAAAAAAAAAAAAAAAAAAAAAAAAAAAAAAAAAGATTTTTAGTTAAAAAAAAAAAAAAAAAATGTCAAGGCTTATCACCAAATTCCAATACAACAATCTAATCTAGAAAAGACAGCAGTAATCATTCCCATTGGATTTTATGGGTACAGAAACATGACATTTAGGTTAAGAACTGCAGCTCAAACATTTCAAAGACTTATTGATACAGTTTTACGAGGTTTAGATTATTGTTATGCTTGCCTGAATGCAATTCATAGCATTAGAAAATGAAACAACACACAAAGATGATTTTGAAAAGGCGTTTGAACGATTCAAGAACTGTGTACTAAAGCTAATTTAGCTAAATGCGTTTCTGAACAAGAAAAAATCCGATTTCTAAGTTTTCTAGTTTCACCGGTGGGTATATCCCCATTACCAGAAAAGATAAATGCTCTAACCGTATAAGAAGGACAAGTCAGAAATTACATGAGATGATAAAACCAAATATGCATTCAACCCCTGCAAGCAATTATTAGATAATGCTGTTTATTATTTTGGCGCAACTTGTTCAAAATGCGAAACTTTCGTTAGTTACCGATGCTTCAGAAACAGCTATTGGAGCCCTACTACAACAACATGTTGGTGATAAGGTTGAACCCTAAAGATTTTATTCCAGGAAATTAACATCTTGTTAAGTGCAACACTTATGACAGAGAGCTTTTGGAGATATTCAGCAATTAATTTTTTTGGCATATGGTTGAAGGTCAAGATTTCGTGGTATTAACCAATCACAAAACTTTATGCCCTGTAACAAAAACATGATAGAACAGCACTTCTTCAAATTCATCATTGAGAATTTCAGAAATTAAATCACATCGAGCATTATGACGATATGGCTTGTGCTTAGAAACATGATACCAAGTTGTAAACCCTTCTCAAATTTGATACTGGTCTTCTTTTAAAGCAATTAAATTTCCTTTTAACAAATGTTCCAATTTATTTTGATATGTCTAAAAAATGATGCGACCATACGTACCTAAGATGTTCATATGTCAGGTATTTGAAATGTTGCAAAATCTTTCTTATCCAGATGTGAAAGCAACTAAAACCTAATAAAAATTCGATTTGTACGGAAATAACTCAATAGTGATGTAATGAAATGGTGCAAAAGTTATTTAATGTACCAAAAAATCTGAAATCCAGAGTCGCAAAGTCCTTTTGGTACCTTTACGTCACCTGACGTTAAGTTCACCCATATACATAAAGATATAGTTGGTCCACTTCCATCATCAAAAGACTACAGATACGTTTTAACTTGCATAACTAGATTCACTAGGCGACCAGAAGCTTTTCCTATAACTAACCAAACTGTTTAAACTATAGCTGAGACTTTTTACTCAATCAATTGCTAGATTTGGAGTACTTGATATCGCAACTGTTGATTGTGGTACAAACTACGAAAGTGAATTGTTTAGATCACTCACAAAATTCCTACGGACTCAGAAAACTAGAACTACCACCTTTCATCCAATTTGTAACTGCATTGTAGAAAGTATACATCGACAACTAAAAGTATCCATTAAACGTCATGCAACAGTTAGATGAAGTGTTACCATCAGTTTTGCTTGGAATAAGGTCATGCATTAAAGAAGCTATCAAATAACAACCTGCTGAAATGGTCTATGGAACATACTTAAAACTTCCAGGATAATTTCTCCGAAATTTTTTTTCTAATGTGGTTTCTGCAAAAGTCCTGTGCAAAAGCTGGCAGTTTTCGTCAACAGATGTGACTTCTTCGACCAGCACTCTTCGAGCAACGTGTTCATTTATCATGTTATCCTTAGACAAGATACTGTGCGAAAACCTTTAGAGCAACCGTACCAAAGACCATCCAGAGTATCAGCTAGGACAAAGCATTTTTTCATAGTCATTATTAAATGGCCATAAATCTGCAGTATCTGTAGATCGCTTTAAACTTGCATACATTCTAACAGACCACTGCGAGGAAATATATAAATATCAAACGGTCTGAAACAGAATCTACGATTAAAAATACACTGCCAATTGTCACAAAATTTGGCAGACATGTAAAAATTGTACAGCCATGCCAAGTTTCTTAGATTGTCCTTTGGACTAGAATAGGACTAGTTTGAACGATTAAACTTTGCGAAGCTTGCCATAGTAACGATAAGCTTATAACAACAAACTGTCTTGTATTTGACTTTCAAAGATTGCATCGTCATAATGTTTCCTTTTTGTACATAGTAGATATTTTGAGCTATTAACTAAATGAATGTATTTCTAAATACTGATCGAGGCATAACTTAAAGAACTTATCTCATATTCCGAAGGCTCAATTCAAACTGTGCACTGACCTGGGAAGCCAAATCTCATAGCTGACCATCTTTCACGTTTTCCAACACCAATTCAATGGTTACTGCAAGCTATTATCAGAAATTTGTACGAAACAGAAGCGAGATTACTTAAAAAAGAAAACTTTAGTAAAAAGACAATGTCGGTCAAACGCAGTTACACTATAGATAACAATACCCTTGTGCAAATAAAGGACAATAGATCGAAGTCTGTGGTAGGGATTTCAAAGGCAATGCGAACTTTGATCACTCGTCATGATGATATCGGACATACGGAAGAAAAGAAAAGAAAAAAAAAAAAACTATTCGCAATTTACAGAAATGCTATCGGTGGCCAAATATGTGAAAGGACTGTTAAGTCCGAAGTTATCGCAAATGTCAAACAGTCAATCACCGAACTGCTAATGCCTACGGCTTATTGCAGCAATTGCCGATTCCAGTAACATCTCGGGATATTATATCCACTGATCATATCATCTACTTTCCACAAATTAAAGCTGGAAACGCACACATTTTTGTCCAGATTGACCACGCCACATGCTGTGTGGTACGCCTTCTGCATCCCTCGCCGCACATGGTAGTGACTGACGCAACATCATTCTTCTATATGGGCCATCGAATATATTTATATTTATCAGGTAGACTAACTACATTCTCTGCACGTCACACCCAGCAGTTTATGCAAAAGTACGGAGTCACACAGTCTAAGACACCACCTTACTCGCCAGAGTTTAACAGCATCGTACAACGGGCCAATGGTATCTTTGCATCAACTTGAAAAAAAGTGATAGACAAAAATTCAGATAACTTGAATACATTACTGCCAAACGTATTACTGGTCATTAATACCATTAGACAGAACTCCACCAGGAGATTCCCATTTTATTTGCTACATGGATATAAGCCATCCTTTCTCCGCGAACGTCACATTGGGTGCTTCTGGCACGCGAAGATAAACTTGAACTTTTATCTTTGTCCAGGGCCGAAGCCTCAAATTATGTGTATGAAACACATATGGCGAAAAAACGTAAGATTTCCAAAACAGATCTCATTCGTTCAAGATAGAAGACCTCGTATTACACGACTGCCGAAACAAAGAGATCAAAAACTCTCTCCGAAATTCAGAGGTCCATTTTTTATTGTTCTTTCAATCAGAGCCGTGTGCTACGAGACAAAATCTACAATATCAAAGGACAAGTTTTTGAAAGTTCTCACGTTCAACATCTTCGTCCTTACTTCAAGCGAAAGATGCCAATCAACGAAGGATTGGATTAGATTATTCAATTATGGCAAAGCTCACGAGGGCTATCTGCCTAAAGGGAGGGATGCCTTCGTGGAGGACTATCTAAGGAAAACTGGCTCGTATACACGTTACACATGGGGAAAACCACGAAACCACCCATGCAGCCAGCCCCTTTGCGGGATTCGAACCTCGGATCGAACTACCAGTGTTCAGCGTCTTTACCGCTCGGCCGCTGGTGGGCACCAATCAACGAAGATGACAGCTAGAAGGAAGAATCGTCAAATTAAAATTTATTCTGGCTGTCTAAATTTCATTTTGAGCGGGGCCTAATATAAGGCTCACTTTTGTGTTTTATACCGTGAGAAACCCTCCGAAAAAAATATTTATTTGCATATGTGTATCAAAAATATTTTGTAACTCGTTTGTTATCAGAAAAATTTTAAAATGTTATCGGTACGTACAGTCTTCGTTTTCAATTTAATAAATGAATTCCAATCAATTTATTATCTAAGTTCCATTATTATTTCAAACTTTCAAATCCCTTGTATACAATATGAGAGGGAGGAGGTGGTGTTAAGGCGCGCTGGAAAGGGGCGACCGGAAACGCCATTTCGGTGTGTAGGTTGCTTGTCACTTTCAGTGTTTAGGTTGTGCCTTTTGCGTTGACAAAAGACCTTTGAGTATTTTTATAAAATGTTATTTTCAGATAGTGTCATAAACAGTTGGAGATCAATGAAAGAAATCAAGAGCTTTAGGAAATGTTTTATAATTAGAGCTTAGAATGATAGCTTCCCATTAAAACTTACCAAATTATACGTACCCTAGACTTGTTTATAGCCATTAGAGCCTTTCTTCATATGCCCTCTCTGTGTTAAAACACCAAAACACAGATATACAGCACGACATGTGTTTGCAAATGCTAAAAAATGAGTAACAGTTTAAAAGTTAATGGCAAATTATCTATCAATCAGTTGATAACGTATTTGAAGTGACTTTTTTTAACACTATTCAGAGTACGATTTGTTTATCTATGACAGTTAAGTGATTATTTAAGTTCTCTTTATATAAACGATCTTTTTATATAATTGCCTTTCCCCCCTTATTTTTAGAAACACTGTAAACTGATGATTGACGTTTTATTTTCAGTTTGCTCAATAATAATCACATCATAAGGATTCAAGATGATGCTTTCAACGGGTTGCATGAACTTCGTTATCTGTAAGTATAGTTATGTATTTGATTTCTTAAAATCTAGCTCACATTTGAGAACAAGTGCAATATGTTAATTATTTTTAGTTTGTATTTTATTTTTAAAGTAAATTATTACTAACTTTTTGGGGGGAAGAATTTTAAACAAGTAAATTTTTAAAGTAATTAATTGAGTCTGCGATAGGACATATAAATTTTTGTTAATTATTTGAATTCTCATAACTTTAATGAATATATGCATTGAAACGTCTGCAAAAGCAAAACGTAAAAAAAGAATGAAATTTAGAAATATGATTAAAAATTATTGAGGGTACTGCTTTTTTTTTTTTTTTTTTTCCTCCGGTGGGCACTACCATTGACCACTCCTAAGGCCGACAATGGGTGAATCTGAAAGGGTTCAGATTTTAATGGTCGCCCAAATGCGTTTTTTTTTTTTAAATTTAACATGGCTTATCTGTAGAGATTATCAATAAAGATGGCCGAGGTGTAATAGCGAATATTTTATAGGATGCTAGATGAATATGCGTGTAGACTAACATGGGAACTTCTTATCTTTTGGGTCTTTGAAAAGTGTAAAAATATATAATATTATTCTATAAAAATATCTAATTTTTTTAATTACATGTATCATGAATTAAATGCATTTTTATTTAAATCAACCGTATTAGAAGCTCAAAATAATAATAATATGTATTCTTAGAACTGCATCTATTGCTTTTACATAGCTCAATCTTTTAGCCAATAATAGGCAGATTAAATCTGAAAGATAAATATCTTACATTTTGCCGAATGACAACAAACTCGAATGAAAAAGTTAAAGAAAGCAAAATCGAATTTCGAGATCCATAACGCTTTTGATGTAAAACATTGACTCTATAATGCTCTAAAAAATAGCAGCTTTTGCAGCAAGGTAAGCAACTGTAAACAGCTCAAAGAGAAAAACAGACATAATTCCTTCGAAATAAGGGCCTTATATATAATCTCATTAATATGGACATCAATTGCTAAATAGTATTATTGATTAAATCTTTCCTGGGCCACCGCACCATCAGTATCAAGCAAGGCAGTTTCCACTTTGATAACATCGAGATTGAAGCCGGAGTGCCGCAGGGCACAATTCTTGTATCTCGTTTATGTGACGGACTCCCATGTTCGAAGCGATGTCAATTGCTTCATTGATTGTTACGCAGGTGATACAGCTACACTGTAGCAGATATACTAAATCCCAACCATGCTTTTGTTAATTTCCAGAACAGAATAACACGACATAGATTATTGGTGCTGAAATTGGGAGACCAACATCAGTGCTTCGGAATCAAAAATCATACTCATGCGCAGGCATAAGAGAATATCAACAAAGATCTCACTCTCTTTAGCGAGGAAATTATCGGGCAGAGCAAACCATATGGGAATTTGCTTCAGCGGCACTCGCACATAAAATGTTCTTATCATCAACTCTATCACAAAGCCACTGGAATATCTTCCAAATTCAAGCGCTCTTTTGATAGCTATTCTGTATTGAACTTCACACGCGAAAAGCTCATTTACACTTGAGTCATTCGGCCAATTCTTACCTATGCTTCTTTTGCCTGGAATGCCGCCAGAAAAAAAGATTTCAGTTAATAGGAGACTTTTCGGAACGGCTTTCTCAGAAAAATCACTGAAATTTATTGGTTCGTTAGGAATGAAATTATTGATTCAGGCCTAAAAATTGAACCTACAACATTCATAGACTGTATGAAAAGTTCTTCAACAAAGCCATAGATAACGATTTCTTGCGCTAAGCCAACAGTCTCAAGTACAAACTTATCAATAAAAAGAACATCCTCAGGCCTTACACTACCCACCTCCTCAGAGGTGCCTGTCTGCTATAATAAATTTTTCTCACCAAAACTTACCTGTAAAATGATCAAAAGGTCCACCTCATTCAAATTAATTTGCACGATTTTCGCTGACGGGTGAATTTCTTCAGCTTTGTGCTACGTCTGTTATTTGATATGGATATAATCTGATAACCGGTCACATTTCCTGAATGGTCGGACTACTTTTTCGGCTCTCTCGTAAATCCAAAGTATGACGTCTGCATCACCTATTCGTCACTTCCGTTTTTGGTTGTTTGGAGAATTTGAGTTTTCTGAGAGGAAGCATTCTGCTTCTCACTGGCATAACTCTATTTTATTCACGAGGCCTGGGCGTCATTTTATTTTCTTTCCCGCATTTCTCCAACTTTGGATTTTTATTTAGGATTCCATATGCATGGTTTCCCTGCTGAGACTTCCTTATGGTGCTAGGAATTATGTATAAAATTATGCGCTGAAATTAGCATAACAATAAAGTATCAAAGTAGGAGACATGATGCAACACACGAAGCATGTTGCAGATGCCAAAACCATTCACAGAGCAAACAAAGTCTAAGGCAATAATCACCAAGCAGAAGCCCTAACCAAGGAAATAACCAAAGGAAATTAACCAAAGGAAATGGCTCACGGCCGAGAGTAGCAAAATATTTTTATTTGCTTTAAGGAAATGTGCTGTTTAAGTTGTTATTTAATAGAAATAAAATTTTTTAAACTGAAACGATTTAAAATCTGCAGTGTTAAAATATATATAAATTTTTTTATGAATGAAATGTATTAGTTTTGTTGTTTTCTATCTGCTTATTTTTCAGGTACTTATACAAGAATCGCATCAAAACCATTGGAAGCCGTGCTTTTAAGGGACTACACAAACTGAAACAATTGTAAGCGTTTATAGATTATACCTTTATTCTCTGTTTAGGAGAGTTTAATAAATATTCTGTGAAATTAAATATATAATCCATAAAATGTATTTAAAAAAACTTTTTTTAAAATACACGGGATTAAAAAATAAGATCTAATTTTTTTACCTATTCTAATTCTTGGTCATATGCATCTAAAATTAAAGTCATGGAGCTGTTGACTATGGCGGATATCAAAACAAAATTGTTAAAAGAAAATTTACGTGAACTAAATTTAATCGTAGTTATACACGATCTCTTATTTTTTGAGATTTTGTTAATAAATAATTCATATCTGGGTAATCCGCAATTTGATTTTTAGTCGCATATGACCAGGAATATTATGGAAATTTAAAAAAATTAACTTTTTTAATGCCTTATCTACGCCCGTGTAATTCAGAAAGTTTCTTCATACATTTTATAGCTTTTAGTCTATAAAATACTGATCTCTTTTACCATTAAAAGAGCTAATGAGTTGCTGCTTGACATCAGAAATCAGTAGTATAACGTTTTCAAGGACCATTCAAAGCTCGCTATGGGAAACAGATCTAAATATCGACAGGGCAGGCCAAAGCACATTTCTGGCTTTGCAATACGATGTGTGATTTCTACGTAGCTGACCTCGACTCCGGAATCATTTAACACTTCGAAAGGTTAAGAAGCGCCGCATTTCCCATCTTTACTAACAGATGGCGTCACGAGATAGCAGTACCTGAGAGAATTAATCCCTGGCGAGCAAACATTGATGACGGACGTGATAACACGCATAAACACCCATCTTCGTCCATGTGCATGAATATGCATCTCCACCATCTTGAAGAAGGAACAGGGAGAGAAATTACGAACAGCGTCACATTAGCCTAGGACCTTTTATTTTAACGTAGGATTACGTTCCTCCATAATGGTCCGATGGGAAAGCGAAAACTAAGACTCAGAGGTGAACACGAATGCTTATATCTTCGAAACCACAAATATTACAATCAATCTAAATACATTGGAATTAAACTGACTGCATGGATAAAAATACAGATAAATACATTATAGAATAAATGCAGTCAATCTTTGAAATTCACTATATTTATTTTACTATAATGGCTTTCAGATGCTACTCTCAAAACGTATGTAACTTCTCTCGAATTGCATTACAGAAAAAGAATGCACAAGAATATATATCTTATGATACACTATCGTATCGTTGCCACATATTCGGTGCAAATACCGTAATAAAGCTAACACGAAGTATGACAGAAATTAAACAAATAAAAAAATAATTCTGCACAGACGATCAGTGTCGCTTACAATTAACACGCATGCGCCGCTTCAAAACGTTCTCATGTATATAACAAACCGATTGACAGCAGGGTTTTTCAGCTATTTTCTAACACTCCTGCTGCTGAAATTAACAATTTCGAAACTGTTATTACAAAGAATATAAATATAAAGGCACTACGATAAAATACTAATAATTGTAGTCCTTTCACAGCACTGAGTTTTTAATGGCCAACTGTATATTTCAAAATGCTATGTTTTCAAATGTGTGCCTCGCAACTATTTCTTATAAATCAAGAGGAATGTATGAGATACTGTTGCGTGCGTGCGGGTTCGTAATGGGTTAAATGCACACAGAACCGTTGATAGATTAATAAAATTCGCTTTCTCAAAAGAAACACTTTACAGTTCTGGAACTTTCCACCAAGGCACTCGTACACCTATTCTCAATTCACAGAGCACAATCAGTTGTTACACTTCAGACTACTAAAAACGTTAAACACAACACAATGCATCTACAAGGCCAAACTCTCACAGCTATCTCACTCAGAAGTCAGTCCTGAACTAACAACTGAGAACTGATGCTGTCTCCAACATTATATAGTTTTCCACCGGCTGCCCAGAAATCTTTGTTACCTTCCATTTCTCGAAATTACTGGAATATACGGTTAAAGTTACATATAAGGGCCGGATACAGTTTCACTTGCATATAGAGATCAATCACAGTTATTCAGTTATGTACCAATCACAGTTATACAGGACCTTTTTCTGCTCATTTAGCGGCTTTTATTTAAAAGAAAATTTTCTTCGGATACAAAATTTTAATATAGTAGTGATATAAATGTTACAATAAATGTTACAGAGAATTTTTTTTTACACTTTTACTAAGAATGTTACACTGTCACAAAGAGTGTTACATTTTACAGAGAATTTTTTTTTACACTTTTACTAAGAATGTTACACTGTCACAAAGAGTTTTACATTTTACAGAGATTTTTCTGTGAAGTATAAAATTTTGTTTCAGGTATAATGTAGCTACTACAAAGGCAAAGTTGATGAGCAGAGTTGGTAGTGGATACTTTTGACATAAGGTCAAAGATTCTGAGAAAGTATTTGGCAAATTCTGAGAAAATTAAACAATTTAGAGAACTTATGTAACAAAATGAAATAATGCTACACAAATAAAAATGAAACTAATAAAATAACAATCTAAAACATAAAAAAAAATTTGAAAGTTTTCAGATTTAAAATTATGTCCAAAAAGGCGTTTTTTTTTAACATTTTATGCATTACCTTTATTTATTAAATACTAGCAGCTTCGCTGCCAGCCTTCGTCTGGCTTTTAAATGTACCGGAAAAATATCTGAAGGAAACACCAAACGTTAAATTTAAAAAGTGCGTAGAATTTTACTCTGTGAGAACAACTTCATAAAAAAAAGTTATTACGTATAACAAAATTACAATGAAATAAGCAATATCCTTTACTACAAATATTAATTATCCTAATAAATAAATTAACCAACTTCCCTTTGCAAAATCTTAAGAACTCGAATGGTATAAAGGAGGTTAAGAACTTTGTTTCCTAAACAAATCACTTGAAAAGCAAAGTATAATTAATGATATTTTATCTTATATTTTCATGAGAAAAAAATTACAATGAAATAAGCCATGAAAATTAACCAAATTTCCATTGAAGAAAAAAAAATCATGCAAAACTTTTCAATATCTTACAAACAGTGAAATAAGCAAAAAATAACATGAAAGCAACTCAAAAAACATAAAATTCCGCTCAGAAATTTTACTCTGCATAACAACTATAGCAAAAGAAAAATCAAAAACAGTGACATAAGAAATACGATGAAAAATTGTTGCCAAACCCATATTTCTAAAAGAATGAAACTATTCAAAATTATGTGATTTCATCAAAAATCTATCAACAACAATAAGACAGAAAATTGTTGCCAAAATCTCATTTTTAAAGATGTGAGATGTGAAAAGTGTACTCGGAAGCTTCATTTAAAAAAATTTTTTTAAATACAAAATATTATCATTTTTCCAAAATTCTTTTTGTAAAAGCAGTCGCAAGGATAAAAGTTTAACGTGTCCAAAAATCAAAGAAAAATAAGCTGTACATTTTTAAAAATAAACTTTTTTAGAAAATATCCCGTTGAAAAGGTGTTAAGCTCCCTTTGTTAAATAAATTCGTATTTAATCGATATAGTGAAACACGAAATTTATTTTAAGTTCGTAAAATAGCTAAGTGCGTATTTTCATGACGATGTGAAAATGGAGTGTGTAGAGTAAAATATCGCTTTCCTATAGCCCATTATGTCTAAAAATGACGCGATTTCGTCACAAAACATAAAATAAAAAAAATTCGAATTCGAATTTCAAAAAAATCGCTTCGAGGTACACTGGCTCTTGTCTAGATGCACTTATGTACCAAATTTCTTAGCCGTGGGTCTACCAGCTTACGCGCAGAGCGAACGAAAGACACACACACACGCAGAGACAAGACTCTTTCTTTTATTATATGTAGAGATCATGTGCTGCACACTTAAACCATTGAATTCAGTTCAATAGCAAAACCCTAAATCAATTTTTAAATGGACACATCATTAGAATTTCCGATACACAGTCTTGCACGCTTGAGACAAAAATGTTTTTTCTGTACAACATTGCCATTGCTCACTTTGAAATCCTTGAGTTTGCCAATCGAAAATTCGTTAAAGTTTTACAAAATATGAAATCGATAATAAAACAAATTCCAAATTTCAAATGTAGGCTTCCAGATGCCCATATTCAGAAGAGGATTACGTTATGATGATTGATTTGATGGCTGTAGGTGCCGTTGTTTTATCACTGTGCGAAAAACATACATAGATTTATGCAGATTCTTCATTATTTAATTTCTTCAAATATAATACAGGGAGATAAAATTTGGTGGCAACAATTTTAAAGTGAAATAAGGCTTGTAGTGAATCAACACAAAATGCCAAAATGAAATTAATAGTCCTTCTGTGGAAATTACTCCTTTGGACTAACAATAAAAAATTATATTATTGAAGAATATACATTTAAATCATTACAATAAAGATTTTCAGAAATTACCTGTTAACAGCTACTCAGATTTTAGCAACAAATAAGTGTTTATAGAAGAGATATACAAAATCATTCTACAGGAATGATTTACTAGAGTAAATACTGCAAATAACTACAGGAAGTAAACAAATACACTGCTGGCCATTAAAATTGCAACATCATGAAGGAAAGCAAATACAAAAAAGATCTTTATTGTACTGTTGCGTGCGTACGGGTTCGTTATGAAATGAATGCACAAGTCCGATGAAAAATGAACAGAAATTTATTATTATCACAACAAAAATGCTTAAATTTTCTCAAATTATCATGCAGTATTACAATATCTCACAGTAGTTATCTTTTAACTACTCAAATGTCCAATAGAACGTAATTCAAAACAGCTAAAGAAAGCTAATCCGCGAATTCGCTACAATCAACAAGAGCAGTTTTCTAAACAACAAACTAAGCAACTACTACAAACTGAGATGTTTTCCTCCTTTTATAAGATTTTAAAATCACGCGCTAGAATTTTCCAGTACTTTCTCGAAATCAAAAAGAGATATTTATTTATTTAATGCACGCGCTCTTGTATTTTCAATTTTCCGGCTTAGCTTTCTTTTAATATTCGTCACGCGCTGCACTGCGCGAGAAATAAAACCATTTAATTTATAATTGAACTAACATTAGCTTTTTAAATAACAAATTCGTAACAGTACGTAAACAGTATGGCATGAAGACAAAATGATTAAATTTGTAAGTAGTTTTGGGGTTTATAGAGGTGCGAAATCAGTAGAAACAGCTACCACCCCTGGCAGCTAAAATGGCCCTTATCTACTTAAGCATGGAGTCGAACTGAGCTTGGATGACAGAAACGGTCCATTCATTCCATTGTTCTTCAAGTTCAGGCCACACTTCATCAACCGTACTAGCTGGAGAGGGATGCGGGCCAGTCTCTCAGCAACCCATGACCAGACGTTTTCTATGGGTGTCAGATCTAGAGACCGTGCAGGCGAGGGCAGCAATCGACTACCCAGTGTATCGAGGAAGATCAGAACGCGACGTGCGACATATGGTCTTGCATTATCTTGCTTAAATTGCGCCGGAACCTGGCTCCGGTACTTCTCAATGTTTAAGATAAGTTACAATTTTAGCCGGAGCGCACCGGAGCCCTAACTAAGATGAGCTCCGGTACTTCTTTTTATAAAACTGAACCACAATTTAAAGGGGGGAAATTTAGAATTCATAACGTTTTAGTTTAACAATAAGCAGACTTTGCAATAATCTATTTCCCTAGAAATACGAACTCGTGAGAACATGAGACGTTCTAGTAAAGTCCCTTCACTCACATGCGGAAACCTTTCCTATTAAGAAGTGCAATAAATTTGGGGGACTTTGTTTAGGAACGTGTAAATTTATCGCCAGGCCATCGTATCTAGCGCATTGTTATTGATGTTTACAGTTAGTTATTACAGTTAGTCAAAGAGAACGCTCTCTCTCACCAAGATTCCCCTCATTTTTTGTTTCCACCCGCTCACACCTCATTCTGTTTCGCCCTGGAATTTTCATCAGCTATACTTTAAGTATATTTAATTTTTGTGATGATAAAAGAACTCCCCCCCCTACTATCAGAGCTTAAATTTGACCGGAGTCCACCGGATCTCGGCTCCGGTGCTTCTCAGTTTTTGTCATAAATCATAATTCTAGTCGGAACACACAGGAGCCCTGAATAAGAAGGCTGCGGTACTTATTTTATGTAACTGAATAACAATTTCAGTAGAAATTTTATCTCGAAAATTTTATTTTAACAATAAAATTATATTAAAAATCGCTTATTAAATTTCAATTTATCTCTTTACATTTTATTTAATTTTAATTATTTAATTACTTCAATCTTTAGTTATTTCAATAAATAATAATTAGTTATCTAATAATTAAATTATAATTAATTAATTATATAATAATTATTGATTAAATAACAATTTATAAACATTACTTAAATAGCTATTAATTAATTTGATAATAATTAAATATTTAATTTAAAAATTATTAATGAGTTTAATAGTCATTTTATTTATTTATTTACTCTTGTTATTCTTTGCTGATGGTCCTCCATAGGGCTAAGGCACTTCTAATCTTAGAAATTAAACCCTGGTTTGACAGGCCTCGAAGATACGGCACAAGCATTGGATGTAAGATGTCAGAAAGGAACCCATCTGGCGTTCAAATAACCGTCGATCCGAACTAGAGATATGCGTGTCATGTACCCAGTTGCTGCCCAATCCATCACACCAGGTTTAGAGACCCTATGCCGATATCGAGTACGAGCAGGAGACGTACACTCTCCTCGGAGCTCCCAGACACGTATGCGGCCACTAGAATACTGAACGCAGAATCGGGACTCGTCTGAAAAGACGACATTGTGCCACTCTTGTATCAGTATCAGTAGCGGGCGCAGCCCGACCCCCCTAACCAAACAAGTTATTCTTATGGTCATGACAGGCCACGCCTATATCAACAAAGGAAAAAATAAAATATCTAAATAAGAATAATCATGTGTTAATAATAATTATAAACATAAAAGTGAAGAAAAAGAACAAACACAAACATTTAGACAAGAGCAGACGCCAAATACAAAAACAAACAAGAAGGGAGGGGAAAAAAAAAAAAAAAAAACCGCGAGCAACAAACACAAACAAGGGTAACAACAAATTAGTAAAATAGACCAAATAGTGATGGCAATAAAATGCAAACATCATACACTGTGCCACTCTTGTATCCAACTTTGTCCTTCGGCGCACCAAAGTCGCCGTCTTTCTCTATGCCGGCATTATCAAGGGAGGCCGAAGTAATGGTCGCCGTGCTGATAGTCCACGCTGCTGCAAACTTCGACGCGCCGTATGGGCGAATACTGAGCATACTGTAATCATAGAAACTGACTAATATCCGTTATGTGGTTATACGGTTTTGCAGAGGTGACCTCACAATATGTCTGCCCTCGCGGACGTTAGCCACGGGAGGACGTTGAGATCCTGAATGCCGTTATGTATGACCCTCAGCAACCCACTGATTCCATATTCGCATGACAATGGTCGGATATCGACCAGTGCGACGGACGATATCACGGTATGATAATCCACACTCTCGATAGGCAACGATCCTGCCTCTATCGAATTCTGACACTTGCTAGTAAGCATTTCCTCCTCTTATTCGAGGCATAACACGATATTCTGAACAAACTCTGACCTTACAAAGCGCTTACTGAATGCGCAATCCACTACACAACTTTTCTTTTATGCAGTTCTTCAGATGTCGTTTCTCCCTCCTGCGTCGTCTAAATGCGCTGAAATACTAATCATTTACATATCGCAACCTCGTCTTCCTTTCATGCGATTTTGACGTTCGTCAGATTATTCCTTCCTGGTGTTGCAATTTTAATCTCGAACATTTCTTTTTCAAAATTTGATTAGGCAGTCTTACAGATACTGCTCTCACTCTGTTATCTTCACCAGGAAAAATCTGAGATATTCTTCTTACTAATCATTTGGCTGAAAGTAAATTTTCATCTTTTATTAATAAAAGAGTTCCCAAGTGAACATTTTCTCTTTAAATTTTGCACTTGTGACATTCTTGTAAATTATTAAGATGTTCAGATTTCCATAATTTCCAGATTTTCTCTGTGTGCTTAGTAATTCTTAGTCATTTAGAAAGTCTGTTTTGATTTATGTTGGATAAACCTGACTCTGGAAGAGGTGTGAGAGGTCTACGACCAAAAAGTGACCTAGGGTCAAAGTTTCAAAAATTTTTTAATCGACTGAAATTGCAGTGAGAGGCCTTGAGTTCAACACTCCTTCCGTTTCTGTTAAAATAGTTAAGAATTTTTAGATAGAATTTTAATTTGCCGGCCTGAAACAAATTAAAAGAAGTATATATTTATATGTTATATATCCATCTCCTTTTCTACTTTGTTTAAATATTTTTTCCCCTTCCTTTTCTTCAAAGGACTGATGATATTTTTACTTTCTCTAGTTTTGTTCTCCAAAAGATAAATCAACGGAAATTGCTAGCGCAGACAGCTTTCAATATGGGAATCCAATATAGGTGAATTGGACCTCTTAGAAAAAACTTTAGCTTAAAACTTAATAAAACTTAATCTGTTTGCTGGGCATCTAGCTAAGAACGACTTGTCTCATGTCCCGAGGTTAAATTCAATACCCCTCACGAACTGGAGGAACCGGTGTTCGCCTCATCTCCTTTCATCTTGCTTAAAAGCAAAATTGCTAAAGATTGCTGACTTCAATACCCTCAGTAAATAACTAGAAGCTTAAGAATTATGAAGATGGCTTGAAAAAAACTGCATTTTGAGTTCGAACGCAGATTTCAGTGCCATTCAAACAAAACTGGATATTTTTACCATGGCTTTCAACGTAAATTGTGAAGCAGTGAGGTCATATTTGCAGCTTGAATTAATTGATTTTCAAGCTAACAATCATCTCAAACAGTTGTTTTTAAATATGCCGAAGTTTGAGTTTTACAAATCATTATCGAAAGTGAGTTTCCCAAATTTATATCTCACGCCCAGAAAATCAGTGCTGTGTTTGCTTCATCTTCAAGTGTTTTCAACTATAAACCTTAGAAAGAATTCAGAAGTAGACTGACAAATGAGCATTTAGCCTCGTTCCTTAGAATCAGTACATCTCAATTCGAACCTCAATATAAGGAACTTTTAAAAATGAAATCGCAATTTCATTCATCTCATTAACATATTTAACTTGTAATACTTGTATATTGTTTTTAAAATTTTAGAAAAACTTAGCTTAGCCCTCCAAACATTTTTCTTTCGATTTTTGGCTCGCGACCGAAAATGTTTGCCTATCCTTGTTCTATACTGAGAGCGTTTAGCTTTCAAAGCATCCATCATAAAAATACAATTCAATTCAATATACAGTACAAAGTCTTTAATCCGGACGTTCATAATGCGGAATGATCTATAATCCGGGCCTCAAAGCTACAAACTTTCTGCGCATGCGTAGCGATTACGCATTCGCATAATACCTTTACGCTTACGCATGCGAATAATACGTTTACACATGCGCGTTTACTGTATAACGGACGGTATAAGCTTAATTATCTATTTCAGTTAATGTTGCAGATTGCGTTGTTCCTTAATCTTCTAATTGGATCCGGCTTATTATTTTTTGCAGACTGTTAGAGCAATTTTATAAAAAGTAAGCTTGAACTTTCGATTATGTCAAAAAGAGTTTCTGATTCTGGAGCTGCCAAAGGATCTACAAAGCGAAAGCATGTTTCGATGTCCATCAAACAAAAAGTGGAATTGCTGCAAAGAATGGATATAAGCATGAAGAAAATATTACAGAGGTTAGTGAAAAAGAAAAAAATTCGATTGACAAGTTAGTCGGTATTCTCGGCACAGCAATTACAGAACTTGAACAGCGGAACTTTGTAAATAAATAAGAAATTATGTCTGTTTACAGAATTAAAGAGAAAGTATTAGCACATAAAACGAAGCAACTTAAACTTAGATTGAAAGAAATGTTTAATACGGTAAACAAATAAATATTAAGGGTTTTTTCTGTAAATTTTGATACCCTTTAGATCCTAATTGCTCTTTATTTCATAAATTGCGGTTTCATATTTTTAATTTTATAATTTCTGCATGCCATCTTACCAGATTTAAATTGATGATCTATAATCCGGAAAAACCCCTAATCCGGAATAGCCGAAGTCCCGACGAGTCCGGATTAAAGACATTGTACTGTAATTAAATTCAGAACAGTGTGTGCTGTTCCATTCCTGTCGAGCGACGTCCAAGTATTTCAAAAAAGGCAAAGAAATAATATAGCAGACTCTAATTACAAATATTTCCTGCCCGAACTGAGGCTTACGTCAAAATCTAAAAAGAAGATTCCAAATCTTTCATTTAAATTCAAATTTATCAATGTTTACATCTGAAACCAATACAGATAATGTTGCCACACACACTCACACATACTCCCTCCCCAAAAAAAGCACTCTGATCATTAAATGTATTTAGAATTACTTCTTGTTCAAGAGTGACGTCATATTTCATGGAGCTCCTAATAATTTTTCCTTTCATTTATGAAAAGTTTTCTGTAGATATAGCTTATCTGTTATTATGATGGGAGATTTCAGTGCAGATGTCAAACGAAATAAAAAGATATTTGATTTATGAAACTTCATTTAAATCTCAATCAATAATTTTCAAAATAATCAATCACTAATAATTCAATCTAATACTCATTTAATCCTAAGTAATTGCCCAATTACACTTGGTAATTCATTTATACACTCATGTCCATAAATTAAGGATAATTCGGAGTCACGCGGAAATCGAACTCTAAAATAAATATATCACCTGTAAAATCACTACACACATCTTCAAGAATCATATGCAAATTTCAGGAAGTAACCAGATGACACCGACGGTACGTCACAATGACGAGAGTGTAAGAGAGTGATATATAAGGAATACAGGCAAAGAAGTAAAATTGTTCGCAGGCGCTTTATAAGCATTTCAGTGCAATAACCGAATAGTTATGACACAAAGGACGCATTTGGATGATTTTTTACGTGGTAGAATTATCGGCTGTCTGGAATGTGGGCGTACTCAACTGGAACTGGAAGTATCAGACGAACTTGGAATTGCCCAGAGTTTCATCTCCAGGCTTTGGCAACGATTCCAAGATGATGGTATTGTGAGTAGACTTTACAGCACAGGTCGCCCCAGAGATACAACGCCGAATAAGGACCGATATTTGGCAGTTACTACCGAAAGAAACAGGCGGAGCACAGCCTCAGACCTGTCTCGTCAGCTCTCTTCAGTCACTGGTACGACAATTTCAAGGCAGATCGTGTACAGACGCTTAGGGAAGATTGATCTATATGCTCGTAGACCTGTCAGATGCGTTTCACTTACTGCAACTCACTGTCGCCTGCGGTTAGCCTGGAGTAGAGAGCATGCATTGTGGACACCGCAACAGTGGGCTTGTGTGATGTTTTCCGACGAGTCCAGGTTTAGCTCGCAGTCTGATTCTTGCCGGAATTTTATATGGAGAGCTCCAGGTACCCGGTACCACCAAGAAAACATCATTGAACGACACCGTTACGGTGGTGCAGGAGTGCTCGTTTGGGGTGGAATTATTCTAGGTTCCAGAACTGAACTGCATGTTCAAATTGGAAACATGACAAGCCAAATCTATCGGGACGTCATTCTGGAACAACATGTACGTTTGTTTCGGGGAGCCATGGGCGCACAATTTGTGTTTATGGATGACAACGCCCGCCCTCACCGTGCAAACATCGTAAGCGAATGCCTTCAATCGGAGGATATCACCCGTATGGACTGGCCAGCATTCTCACCGGACTTGAATCCAGTAGAGCATGTGTGGGATATGCTTGGCCGACGAGTTGCAGCCCGTCAACCTCCTCCTACATGTCTACCGGAACTTCGGAGAGCATTGCTTTCTGAGTGGTGTAATATCTTCCAAGATCAGATCGATAATTTGATACTCAGCATGCCTAGGCGTTGTACGGACTGTATTGCATCGTCTGGGAGACATACAATGTATTAACAATCGTACCAACCATGTAATATTGGTTTTTTTGTATATAGGTTTTTTTTTTTTTTTTTTTTTTTGTAATTTGCTCCAGGGGGAAAAATCGCTAATTTTTTTAATAATATCAAACATATAGCATCTTTTTTTGCTCTTTACCTTTTGTTTAATAAATAAGCTTTACAAAATAAGTCAAATCTGTTTTGCTTTTAACTCTTCCTTTGCCTGGTTTTGCATTATCCTTAATTTATGGACATGAGTGTAGATATAGCATTTTCTAGGAATATAACTGCAGGTATCTTTTATTATGTATCTTATTTCTCATATCATTGATCTATTTTACATAGGGTCGTTTTGAATGAATGAATGTAATAAATAAAAAAATGAAATATAACAATATATATATATATATATGTATGTATGCTTTTATATATATATAACATCCTCACACTTCCGTTAGTAATCCTATGCATTGAAAACCAGCCGATTTTTAAACCAAAAGAGAGAGCCTAACAATTTAACTTGTACCACTATTATTTCTAATGACTTAGCATAGTAATTTTGTCTTTTAATAAATATTGAAAGATCTGCCCAGCATTTCAACAATGCTGAGTACTAAAAGTAGTATTGATTTTATTTATGATCAATGTAAACCTAGGAATATAATTCCCAAAACTAAAATTTATGGTTGAAAAATTAAGTCGCATTTGGAAAAAAGGCCGCATAACTTCAAGAATAAATAATACAGGCTAGACCTGCATTATAAATACCTATGGAAATTTGTAAACTTACCAGTTCAAATGGTAATAAGTGAACTATTAATCATTTGCAGGAATTTGACGATTTATTGATGGATAATGAATGTCAAAATATAAGTTATTATATTCCTATAATGCAGAATTATTTTTTTAATTAACAGGTATATACATTTTAACAAAATTGAAAAACTTGAACCTGATACATTTGCTGATCTGCCTTCCCTAGAAAGATTGTAAGTTACTTTAAATTTTTATCCTTTGCAGCTATTAGTCACTTAAGTTCACACCAAGATTTATTGTAAACATTTACTGAGTTGCGTACATGTTATTAGCCTTTAACTTTTCTGTTACACTCTTTTAGGTTTCTTCATAATAATAGACTATCTAAAATACCATATGGTGCTTTCAAGAAGCTTAAGTCACTTCAGCGGTTGTAAGTTGCATGTCTGATATCTAAGTTCAGCTAAATTAATTATGAGTTATTAATGACATCTTATAAAGTTGTTCTATGATATAATGTTTTTTAAAAATTCTATTTTAGGAGACTTGATTCTAATGCTTTGATATGTGATTGTGAAATTATGTGGTTAGCAGAAATGTTGAAAGAAAACCAAGGCTCAACTCAAGCTACTGTGACATGTGATCAGCCAAATACTCTACAAGGAAAGCCTTTAGCTGCATTAAATCCTGAAGACTTGAGATGTAGTATGTTTTTCAGACATAGTTTTCTTACACTTTTGTATCTGCTTGAAGTACTAAAGAATTTAAAGTGGTTAAATCAAATCTTTATTTTGCGTCAATTTCAAATTAATATTGAGATGTAAAGTGAGCATAATATTGCTACGATACTTATGGTTGTCAGATGTTCACTATCTGAGTGAATTTTTCATTGATTTACAATCTAATAACTAATATTTTCATAAAAATAGTGAATATAATTTGAAAAAAAAATTATTTTTTACTGTTTATGAATAGTCAACTTGAATGGACTCTGAGATATCCCATTTTACGTTAGTGAAATTAAATTGAATTATTTTAAAATTATTTAATCAATGATGCTCTCACTGAGGTTCGAACTCTGGACCATTCGACTGCTAGACAGGCGTGCTTCCAATTATACTATGTTACCAATTTGTTAAACTTCTCTTCATATTCTGCTAGTGTATTCATCTTCAAAGATAAATTTTTGCACATCTCAGAAAAATTATCACTTTTTGTACAGACAAGAGATAATCTGTCTATTATGTTTATTTGCGGAATTCAATGTAACAAAAGTGTGACAGCTATTTGCCTAAGAAGAAAAATGCCTTTGTGAAGAATTTCCTAAGGGAAACGAGTTTGTAAAGTGTGTCTAATAAAGAATGCAACATTCAAAATGCCTTCATTTCTGTTCTAGTTACTTAATTTCTGTTATAATTACTTAATTTCTATTTTAGTTACTTAATTTCTGTTTTGGCTACTTAATTGCTTAATTTCATCAATAAATTTATATGTTATTATGAACTCAAAAGTTGTATTCTTTAGGGGCATCCTATATTTACACTTCACATGGTAAACCATTAAAATGACCATGCAGTCAACCCATTTCATAGAGCAATCTCTCTATCATGCATGCAACTTTATGTATTTACAATTTTTTATTGCAAGGTTTTATATATCTCTTCTTTTTTTTTTTCCTTCTTGCAGTGTTAAATTCCATGAAGACATATATATAATTTTAGACTGATTTGCTTAAAAAGACTATCAGATTCAACCTATTGTAATGATTTATCATTTGATGCTTTATGTAGTTTTGAGCTTTTTATAAGCAGAAAGTAATAGTAATCAGTTGAAAATTATAATGAGTTTTTGTTCCATTTTAAATATTAAAACGGTAATAATTAGTCAATTTTTTATTTGGTTTGGTTAGTTGATTAATGAAAAGCTTGCGAGCCAGTGCCAAAGAGGAAACATTTCGGAGTCTCTTTGGTAATCAAACCATTTACCTCAACATCAGAAGAGTAATAATGAGCAGGGCTGAGGGAAACCAGAAAAGAGGGGAGGGAGGAAAGGAAGAAAGCCTACATGGCTGGTGAGTTCATGGTATAACACAAGGAGGTTAGAATAGAAGGAGGGAAGGTTCAACTCAAACGGTGAAGCTTGGCGGCCATGTTTCTGTTATCGCTGTGACTTGTGCAAGGAAGTCTGTAATTGCAACATTTTTTTTTTTTTTTTTTTTTTTTGAAGCATGTCAGCTTGTGTTGTATATGGATGCACAAACAGATTTTCGAAAAAGTTTCCTGGGATTACTTTTCACGCATAAGTATTGATTTTCTTTTTCTTATGTAATTTGATAACTATGGTAAAAAATATCACAATGTCATGTTGTTTTCTTTCCAGATGTGAAAAAAAGGGACTTAATAATAATCAAAATATGTTAAATACATTTTAATGTTTCTGTTTATAGCTGGTATCTTTGTTCCTTAAGATACAATGATGTATGCTAGGATTTAAACTGTATAATTTGAACGTTTTAGGTAATTCGTTTGATAATTTTCATGAAAAGTAAGACACCAATTGTTACTATTTTTTATGAATTGTAAAGGTGTTAAATAAAGCAACGCTTTTCTTTATGTATTAATTATTATTCATTTTTAAGTTTTTGGAACTATTAAGAATATAATTTGAGCATTTGATCAAGATAAACTAACTTTTCTGTTGTTAACTTTTTTTGCATAAGTTTACAAATTTGTGGGCAGTATAGCGATAAAAGTGAGTAAAATATTTACACAACTGAACATGTGGAAAGATGTATCCAAAAATATAGGTATGGTTCTGTAATTTAGCTTAATTCAAGGCAATTTCTTTGAGATTCATAAATATGAAACGCGCATAAACTGAAATCACTGAATTCACATAAATCTGTTTTATTTTATTAATATTTATTTTCTTTTTGTTATAAGGTTGTTGGTTGTGAAAAGAATCTATTTAAAACTTTCATTTAAAAAAAATGCAACCTGTGACTATTTTTTTGGATAATTATCTGCTATTAATTTCAAGTTAAATATATTTTAAATGATTCTTTAATAAATTACAATATTGTTAATAAATCCGAAATATCACTTCTTAAAGGAAAAACTGGAAAGTACACCCAACAGGTTGCTAATAAAACCTTAGCAAATTCTTGAAATATGCAGAAACATTATTTCTAAAGGCTTTAATGTTATGCACATGCATTTAGATTTCGAACTATTTCTTAATGATTTTCTGTACGTATTAAATTACGGATATCATCTTTATAACTTTAAAACAAAAAACTAGCAATAGCGAAATATTTCATTATAAATTTTACATATTTTTAGTGCAAAATACATGCACGGAACAGCTTAAAAACACGTACATTTCGTTTTGAAGTAACAAACATGGACGCCGCTTGTTCGGTGGAGTTTCATTGCCCGATAGTGCAGGAAACTGCGAACTCTCCCTCCTTATATTCTAACCTCCTTGGTATAACATGAGATCCTCGTTCCGAGACGGTGAGTGTTGAGAGGAATCACAGCTGAGTCAAAAAGAGGATGAAGAATCATTGGCAATGGCAAACCTGAGAAGAATAAGGGTGGTGGGATGAAAGAGAACAGTGAGAAAGAGCAGGTAACGTACTGGAGCCAAAGAATCTCTAAGGAGAAGAAGTAAAGGTTGCTCAAGGCAAATATGACTCCGTCAGACCGAAGAGACACATTATGTATATCCCTGAAGCTTATTTTAAAAAGACAATCCATCCACCCTCCGTACCTTTGTGCGCATGTGCGAAATAACATCAGCAGGCAGGCAACCAAAGAGAGATTCTTTACTGGAGTGTTGCTGGTGACAGGAAAAATTCGGGTTCCAAGATCATCTCCTGTGGCGCCATCTATCTGTTTGAATGGAAGCTTGCCGGAAAGTCGAGATTAGGGTTAGCTGATCAGTGATGAAGTCGCTATCTAGTGGTGGTGTCTGCAGAGATTAATCTTCTTCAGCAAATCTAATTATTGTCATCACTGCTTGGAACCAAATCTGAGTTTATCGGAAGCTGACTTTGCTTTCTTGATCTTTTCGATAAGAGAAATCACAGTTTTTAAAAAGTTCATGATTTTTCCATCTTGCATCCAGGTGAGGGCTTCTTTAAATCTTCAGGTGGTGGTTTAATTTTTCTTCTGATTTTTATGACTGTAGGAAATTCCTGGAAGGGATTTTTGAACTGCATTCATCTCTCCGGTTGAAATACCTGGAAAATTTTCAGTAGTGAGTTCAGGAACTTTCTGCATGGGAGTCTGTTTTTTTCTGCTCTACAGGCTGTCTCTGCTCAATTTTTTTTTTTTTTTTTTTTTTTTTGTAGGCGCTACACCCACGGTAGCTTATTGCAGCAGACTTGTGAGTGCCCGAATTCCTGACATCCAAAGCACTGTATTTTAGGCGCTTTCTAGGCGAGAACTTCTCGATGTTAACATTGAAGCTGAACATTCTGTTTACCTGATGGATAGCATGACCTTCTGCATTTTTCATTAATTCTAATAGGTAAATGGATAGTTTCTCAACAGTTTCTTGACGTCTACAAGTAAGTTGCTTGACTTTTATTATTGGAAACTTACGACTCGCAAGTTCGTTGAGTATGATTTCTTCCTTCACTGAGGCTGGGATTTCCTTAAGGATTACACGTAGTGGCTTTTCTCTTTCTAGGAGAGAAGAGTAGAACGATATGCCCTTGTCCACGAGTATTTTACACATTTTTTTATAGTCCGTAGTATTTTTTTTGTGTAGGTAAAAATGTTTTTTGCCTTCAAAGTTGATTCAAACTCCTTGGAACAGTTTTCCTGGAAACTTTCATCAATTTCCAACCAGACTACGTCATTATGAGCTATAACAATGGGGGGGGAGGCGTTTCTTCGTAATTAGCTCTTCCTTCATTCTCTGTTGGTTGCTCTGCAAGGGTTTGGAATCTGATGTGGAATATCCATAGGTTTGGGCTCTTCTGGAATTTTAGCAGCTATTTTATTCTTGATCCGTTCATTCTCTGGGTTTTCCTCCGTCTGTTGATTTTCTGGATTATTTTCAGTCGAGGGGTTGTCAGTACGAATTCGTTTTCTCATGGTTTCCGTCGGTGACATCTTGGGTGGATTGAATACGATCGATTTGAGTTTTTCCATAAAATTATCCACTCCTTGTTGCAATATCATGTTCCTGAGAAATTGTTCAGTTTCCTGATTTGTCTCAACCTGGTAAAGTTCAGTCTTATTTCCGAATTCGTTGTCTGATACATCAGTCGCAAGTGCATTAGATGCAACTGCTTCAGTTTTGTCCTTTGTATACTTCTTTGCGTTAGCTTTCTTAACCGGTATTGGGGTTCGAAAAGTTCTTGAATCTCTTTAAAAATATCTGCTAGTAATCCAATAGTAAAAGAAACATCCGATTCCGCATAGTCGCTGTCCTCCTGTAAGTCCGATCGTCCACTAAAAGAGTAACTCATAGTGATACCCGAGGGTAGCACTGAGCTAAGAAAATTCTAAAAAAATTCGATTGCAATATGAATCCGCTATTTGCAAAATGGCAAAACTAGCTAAATCAACAACATCACTATTCAACTCCATTCAACTATAAAATGAACTAACTCTAATGAAATAATAACTAAAAAAGCTTGCGAGTTGCACAAGTGCCTAGAATATAGTGTATTTTTACCGATTTAAATTTATTGTTTTACAAAAAGCTTGCGAATTGCACAAGTGCTAAGAATATAGTGTATTTTTTTTTATTTAAATTTATTCTTTTACAATGGTGCTGCTCAATAAGTATCAAAACTGAAAGTTAATAACAATAATTTATTTTTGAAATACATTTCTAAAATTTCGCAACAATTTTGTGTTTTTTTACTTCCTTGTACGAAGTAAAGGAAGTATTGAAATCGCGAAAATTTTCGGGTATCATATTTTAACGAAAATATCTATTTTGACTGCTATCGAATGCAGTTTAATGATGTTTTTGCATAACATCTTTGCATAAGAACAGAATAAAGGACTCTTTTTCCCAAAGGAAAAATTGATTTAAAATTGATTCAGAAGAGTTTTTTTTCGTGACGTCTGTGCCTGTGCGTGTATGTATGTATGTATCTCGCCTAACTGAAAAACGAGTAGCTTCGGAACGTTGAAATTTTGTATATAGGCCTCCTATAACACGTAGTTTTGCACCTCCCCATTTCGTTGCAATCGGCCGCATCAAAAGTATATATACATATATTTAAGAAAAATAAACAATAATAAAAGATTAAATTAGCTACGTAAATTTCCCTTTTCAATTCTAAAGATAGTAACTTCTATTTGCACTGAGCCATTTCGAAACTAATCTATGTCATTACATAATTCTGGTGATGTAAATGGAACAATTAAATCTCAAGCAGCCAATAGTAATTTTACAGTTATGCAGTACAAAGTCTTTAATCCGGACACGTCGGGACTTCGGCGATTCCGGATTAGGTGTTTTTCCGGATTATAGATCATCAGTTTAAATCTGGTAAGATGGCATGCAGAAATTATAAAATTAAAAATATGAAACCGTACTTTATGAAATAAAGAGCAATTATGATCTAAAGGGTATCAAAATTTACAAAAAAAAGCTTAATATTTATTTGTTTACTTTATTAAACATTTCTTTCAACGTAAGTTGCTTCGTTTTATGTGCTAATACTTCCTCTTTAATTCTATAAACAGACATAATTTCTTGTGCAGTTACAAAGTTCCGTTGTTCAAGTCCTGTAATTGCTGTGCCGAGAATACCGACTAACTTGCAAATCGAAATTTTTCGTTTTCACTAACCTCTCTGTCACTTTCTTCATGCCTTTATCCATTTTTTGCAGCAATTCTACTTTTTGTTTGATGGACATCGAAACATGCTTTCGCTTTGTAGATCCTTTGGCAGCTGCAGAATCGGAAACTCTTTTTGACATAATCGAAAATTCAAGCTTACTTTTTATAAAATTGCTCTAACAGTCTGCAAAAAATAATAAGCCGGATCCAATTAGAAGATTAAAGAACAGCGCAATCTGCAACATTAACTGAAATAGATAATTAGAAAATTTTAACCTAGCTTATACCGTCCGTTATACATTAAACGTGCATGCGTAAACGTATTATGCGCATGCGTAAACGCATATTCGCATGCGTAAACGCTACGCATGCGCAGAAAGTCTGTAGCTTTGAGGTCCGGATTATAGATCATTCCGGATTATGGACTTCCGGATTAAAGACTTTGTACTGTATTAACTATCCAATCAAAATGTATTGAGAACCAAAACTAAATCAGTCTGAATTTAGATTTCACCCTGAACATAACACACTTGCTTTCAACTGTCAACTGTAATTTTACAGCTATATTAACTATCCAATCAAAATGCACTGAGAACCAAAACTAAATCAGTCCGAATTAAGATTTCACCCTGAACATAATGTTCTTGCTTTCAACTGCTGTCTGTCTGCTGCTTCATTCTTGCTGCAAAGTTATCAAAAATGTAAACCTTTTGGAATAGGCGCAATTAATGTGCAATTTGATTTTGTCCAAAACATGTTTGCTGAAATAAAAAATGAAGATTTAATCTGCCTTCGCTTCCAATTTCCTATTCATTATGAATTAATACTTCTACACCATCAAAAGTTCTGCTAGTTACTACTTCTGAGTTTGTTTTTAACACACACACACATATATATATACTTACGGGTATCATGTTTCAACGAAAATATACATTTTGACCGCTATAGAATGCAATTTAACGATGTTTTTGTGTGATATCTGTGCGTAAGGACAAAGTAATGGACTCTCTTTCCCAACACGGGTTGCAAAAAGGATATAAAATAAATTCAGAAGAGAGTTTTTTGGTGATGTTTGTACGTACGTGTATATATGTATCTCGTGTAACTCAAAAACGAGTAGCCTCAGCAGGCTGAAGTTTTGTAAATAGGACTGCCATAACATGTAATTGTGCACCTTCCTTTTTGGTTTCAATCCGCCACAGCATATACAGTGGCTCCCAAAAGGGTTCATACACTTATGATTTTCAATGAAATAGGGCATTATCCATTAAATAAAAGTAAACTTTCTGAATGAAATTTTAATAATAAGATCTATAATCTATTTGTAACAAAATTACATGAAATATTTTTAAAATATAGCGAAACTTTATTTTTAAGAAATTAATAATAAAAAAATCATAAACATTTTATCTCACAAAAGTCTTCGTACACTGAAATATTTTTGGATAAAATCAAAATTAGAATTATCGTTTGCCGCTTTTTTTAATTTTTGCATTGTGGTGGCATTCAAAAAATCGTTTGCTTTAATTTTTTATTGTTTACTTCATAATATTCTAAAAAAAAAAAAAAAAATGGGTCGCAGTCGGTAAGAAATTACAAACAGCATTCGAAAATTGACCATTTTTCACCATAGTAGTAGTAAATCAATTTGAAATATCGCTAAATTAGTTAATTTATAGCATTCTACAGTGCAGTATGTGATAAAACGCTTTAGAAGAAAATCGGATTGAAAACAAGGTAAGAAAAGGGTCGACCGAGAACGTTAACTAAACGTGATGAGAGATTTATTATTAGAAAATTTGTGAAAAACCCACGTTTGAGTACTGTAAAAGTTTCAGCAGAATTTAATGCAAAGTTTTCTACTTCAGTTTCATCTTAAACTGTTCGACGAGTTCTTAGAGAAGCTGGATTACATGGTCGTTCTACCCGTAAAAAGAATTTTGTTAATGAGAAAAACAGCAGGCTTAGGCTTTCATTTGCACAATCAATGATAAATACACCCGAAACGTACTGGAATAATGTCCTATTTGCTGATGAAAGCATATTTAATATTTTTGGTTCCGATGGTCGAATAACTGTATGGAGAAGAAAAAATGAGGACCTTCATTCTAAGAACTTAGTTGGAACAGTTAAACATGGCGGTGGAGGTGTTCTTATGTGGACGGGGGGGGGGGGGGGTATGACAGCATCAGGACTAGGTAATTTGGTATTTATTGATGGCATAATGAATCATTCTCTTTATTTAAATATTTTAAGAGAGAATTTAAAATTATCAGCCCAAAATTTGGGTATTGGAAACAACTTTATTTTTAATCATAATAACGAACCTAAGTATACAGCTCTCAACGTTCGCCTGTAATGTCTCTGTAATTGCCCACAGGTTTTGAAGAGCTGGAGGTTAGAGTACGAAAACACGACATCAAAACGAAAAGCGAACTCAAAACAGCCATGATGGAAGAATTGATGAACGTTGACACAGAAATTAAAAAAAAAAAAAAAAAAAAAAAAAAACACTAGTAAAATCTATTCCCAGACTTTTAAAAGCTGTTGTGGATGTTAAAGGATATCCTACTAATATTGATTTAACGAAAAATGAAAATATTTACTAATATGTCAAGATTTTTTTTAAGTTTACGAAGACTTTTGTGAGATAAAATGTTTGTCATTTTTTGATTATTAATTTCTTAAAAATAAAGTTTCGCTATATTTAAAAAATATTTCATGTAATTTTGTTACGAAGATATTATAGATCTTATTATTAAAATCTTATTCAGAAAGTTTACTTTTAATTAATGGATTCAGACCTGTTTCTATGAAAATCATAAGTGTAGGAACACTTTTGGGAGCCACTGTATATTACTCGGCTTAATGAGTTCGGTTTATTTTATTCTTATAAGTTGTTAAAGTGTGCATTTTTTGCTTTAAAAATGAATGAATTATTTTGTTATCTTCCGGTTAAGGTTTCTAAGCTATTAGTTAATCTGCATGCAATAAAGGTTTCTAAGCTATTAGTTAATCTGCATGCAATAATTGTGGAATCATGAACAATTTAAAAATTGTGTAAGTGCGGCTAAGCGAAATTTTTACCATAGCAGCGATATTTGTTTACATTTGAAACAGCAGAATAAAAGCCAGTTTCTGCACCTTCACTGTCGTTTTGCCGAGTGGGACCAAAAGTAAACTTTCAGTTTTGTGCATCGAAAAATCTACCTTCTTGCCCGCTAACCGAATTGCTTGTTTTTGATTAGAAACTCGAATTTTAATTATAAAAACTTTTTTTAATTGTTTTTAACTGTATTTGATGTTTTTTATTTTTCTATATTTTTCAATTTTTAATAAAGATATTTTGAGTTTTATGTATTTTTGCCTTTTGCGAAGTGAACTGAATTAATAAAATGGGAAACTTATGTAATGAAATTCGAGGAAGTAAGTTTAAATGAAATGCACGAAAAAATGCGTAAAATCAGTCTTCCGTTCAAGGATGTCATGTGATGTACATGTTAGATTTTTTCTAAATGTTCACCTGAGGCCTCATCTTTGTCTCAGCACTGCAAAGTAACTATCTTTTTTAAAGCTGATAGTTTTGAATTGAATGAAAAAAATAACAATTTTGGAGGATACATTCGTTTTCCACATAGTTGGTCTTAATCAGAGGTTTAGAAATATGGACTGTGCTACCAAATTATTTTTAAAAAAAGGAAACAAATTTTTTTTGTGAAAAAAATTTAAGTTCTCCCATTATCGGCAGATAATACTAATGCAGATTTTTGTTGACATAATAGAAAAGGTGTCAATTTACACACAAAACTGAAAGATCTACTCAAGAGAATGTCTTGGAATCTGGTTGCAACATGCATGTTTTATCAAATGCGGTTTAATACAGCTTCTAGTTCAATTAATATGTAAGTCATAATTACTAACACTTATTTACTAGCTTTCCTTGCATATTCTCCCCTTCCCCAGCTTTTTAGCTCTAGGTTCTGAAAATTTCAAAAGTATTAGTGGAATTTCCTGTTTCTTTTTACATAGTTTTTCCTTCTGAGAGCTAATTTATTGGTAAATTGCGTTCCCTTGATTATTTTCATTCCAGTGTATTCAGTTTATATTTTCATTTTAGTGTTAGCATTTCATTTATTTTATTTTCCATTTCGTTTATTATTTCAAACATATTTTATGCAGATTTTTTTTTTCTTAAGTAATTTTTTTTTTTTTTTTTTTGTTTGTTGTTGTTGCTGGACATGACAGTTTTTCTCACACTCAAGAAAGTCCAAATTTGTGATTTCATTTACTTCTGTTATTTATGTTTCAGCTCATTGTAACCTTATCTACTGCTTATGTATTCGATCTTTCCAACTCTAGTCCTTTATTCACTTCCACTTCTACATTCTTCCCTGTTGGAAACTGCAGTCAAGACTCATTCATGTGAGGTGCCCCTGGAGCTCTATAAGGTAATTGAGTTGAAGCACAATGTGTCCAGCTCAATTACTGTCAGACAGGGGCATAGCTAGAGAAGGGGGCATCTGTCCCCGGGCGCAGAAACCAAGGGGCGCCAAACTGATGTTACGACATTTTAGAATTAAATGTTTTCCATCCTTGGCAAGCAGTAGGGGGCGCAAAATCTTCAGTTGTCCCTGGGTGCTGAAAACCCTAGCTACGACTCTGCTGTCAGATATTGGTTTAATAACCTTTAGATATTGTATTAATATTACTATGTATTCTTACTGAAATGTAGGGTTCTTTTAAAAAAATAATATTGCAATAGTTATCAGTAGTTTATCTATGCCTACTTTTCATTTGTTTTGTTCGTCCTGTTATCCATCATTTGGAAATTAAATTACTAACATAATTATCCCCTCGTATTTTTGAATGATAAAATTAGTTAAAAAAGAGGAAATGGACTTGGAAATATGATATATTTTAGTCATTTCATAGTTCGAATAATAAGCCGTAAGCAATTTTGGGAAGAGTCTGATGTTTAATATAAAAAGCTTCTTGACTATTCAAAAATGATATGGCTTGCTTTAACTTCAGCAATAGAGTCCATTTTACAATTATATGATATACTCCAATCATATTTTTAAAATTTGGAAAAAAGCTTACACTTTTGAAAGTATTCTTCCAATATGATGCATCAGCACTTTTGCTTTATTTTGTCTGCAGCCAGGAATTGTTTTTTCATAAAACTATCCTAGATACAGAATATGATACAATTTCGGCTGCAAAAATTAGTATTTTTTATTTATTTTATTTTTTTTTTTTTTACAATATAGGGCAAGATACCATGATGGATCGTGCTGCTAATGCTAAAGAATAAACTATCCACTTTGGAGAATTCTAATCCTGTAATTAAGGATACATTTCTGAAAGATGTTAGAAATTTTTATGAAATTTGTTTTGAATATATTGAAGAACAGTCAGTGAACTTTACTGAACTAAATACTTCAAGTGAATTTTTTTAAAAAGCTAAATTAAATGGAAAGAGTTGCAGTTGTATTCATAATGAGCAGTTGTATCATAATGAAACCCTTCAGCAGTTGTACTCATAATGAAAGAAATTGATATTGATGACAGTTTTCTGTTCGAATCAATATGCTGAAATAAAGGATGATTTCCTTATTTTCACAATTTAAAGTATTACTTTAGGAATTATTTCTTCTATTTATTAATATATATGTAAAAATATAGAGACTGATGATGCAACCCTGTGGAGAACATGATTTACAGAGTGAGAGAGCTTGGTGTGTAAAAATTACAATTGCAGTGGCTGATTTAAATTTCGTTTATTTTTTAGAAGCACATTCTTAATATAACTACGCATCACAATTAATGTAGTCTGTAAGCTTGCTCTTGATCATGTTTGTGCCTTTTCTAAATTTTCATAATATTTAATTTTGATAGAATAAAAGAAAGGACATGAGCAGAAACCAAGCAGGTTGTCAGGACTACAGTGAAAGAGAAATATCCAAAATTAAAATTTGGTTCAGAATGATTTGTTTTAAGTTTTATCCTTATCGGTCAGTATTAAGTTTCGGTTCCCAAATTTGGAACTGTTATTGGTTAAAGCGTTATTTAAGTTACCATGAATTATGCAGGAATCATATGACATGGATTAATTTTGATATGATGCAAGTTAGAGAAGTTTATTATAAGCAATTACTATTATTATGATGGAAAGGGAAAATAACCAAATTACAATGAGAGTTAAGGGATTTAAATTTAAGTTAGTAATTGGATTTACTTTTTTTTAAAGTTTTACACACATATTTAGAAAGTTCTTCTGTAGCCACCTAGTCTGATAAATAGAAAGCTTACAGAACATCTTTCAAAATAGATAGTGTTACTACTCATTTCTTTCTTCAGTGGTGTCATATATAAAATATTTCTTTGTATGAGAACAAAATGATGTTGAAAAGATAATTTCATTAAAAAATTTTTTTGCTTATTCTTCTTTTCACTTCAGTCAAAATATTTGATCATGAAATATTTTAATTTTACCATTTGTTAAATTAATGACATTTACTTCTGTAAATATATAAACTTTAAAATATTTCATAGAGTGATTTATATTAAAAATTTACAAAAATGTATATATTTAAACTGCAATAAGAATACTATAAGGATAATATCCCTATTGCAGTTTTATATGTGAATAGTGAATTTCGCAATAATATGCCTCCCTAAAATTTGTATTTTATGATCACTTTATAGTCAGTTTTTCTTCTTAATCTCATCTTGGATGTTTATTTTCCTGAACTCATTATAATTGTATTAAATCCATGCTCTCTCTGAAGCTGAAATTTTTCTCTAAGGACTACTGAAATTTGAGAATTTATTAAGAGATAGACTTAATAAAAATAAATTACATTTCATTCATTATTATAATAAAGTATTGTAAATTGTGCTGCTAGTCAGTATTGATATAAAGTGCGAGATACAGTTCTTGTTTACATCAGCAGACTCATGAAATAGATATATTTTATAAATCTATATTTAATATCTAGTAGGTTTTGCTGTGAAGTGACAGAATGTTGTAGCAGTTGGAACATTTAATAAATCAATTTGAGAGACATAAAATTAACAAAAAGTGTTTTATTTTATTTTTAGAGTGCACTTTTACTGTGATTTCTATTTTAAATGTGATACTGAAAAATATTTTTTAGAAAGACCAAAACTTACAGAAGAGCCTAATGATGTAGATATTTCATTTGGGGGAACTGCATATTTCACATGTAAAGCTGATGGTGATCCTAAACCAGAAATTATTTGGTTACACAATAGGTAATTAATTTTTTGATATAATTTTTTTTTGTTTCATTTATGCATTTTAAAATTATATTTGATGCAAATTACCAGTTAATTATAGTATTCAGTAATTATCGAATTTAAGTTTAGAGTGTTACCAGCAGCAGTACAGCCACATCAGGTGGCAAAAACTTTAGAATTTAAGAAAAACACTGAGCAACAAAATTTTTAGAAGTTAGAGGAAACAGTGAGCAGTAGAATTCAGGGGTAGTAAAATTTTTATAATTAAAGAGCTTGAATATCTCCTTTAATTCGAAATATTGAATAACTGATAATAAAGGTAATTCAGATAAAATAGCACGATGAACAAATATTAATTTAGAAGTCAAAATGACTGACTAGTAGGCTTGATTTTTGTTGTTTGACTTCTAAATTAAATGATAATAATTAATAAAATCAAAGAAGTTTCATTTAGCAAACTTCTCAAGGCCAGCTATGGATTAGGTAGATACTAGGTTTGTGACTTCTAGTTTCTAATAATTTTGAATTCTAATCAACTCTGCAGTAAAACTTACTTTTTAATAGAAATTGCAGATTTAAAAATAAGCAATGTTATATGAAACAAAAATTTTGGCTTATCTTTAGAATATAGTAACAGGTAGTTTGGCGACATTTTGGTAAGGCGATAAAGGCTAGGACTTTAGCAATAATCTGAAAATTACACAGTTTGAATCAGATTCTTTTGTCTCAGAGAAATGAGAGATTTTGAGACATGTAATGTGACATTTTCCGGAAAATTCCGATTGTGATTTTAGCTAATAAGCACTTAGAAACAATTTAGCTGCTAAAGTGCAGAATCGCCCACTTATTTGTTTGGCGCTTTTTATAAGAGTAAGAAGAATTGGATTTTTGTCAATTTTCTTTGGCTTTTTAAATGAAAATAGGTCGATGTGTACATAGATAAAGTCAAGAGTGTACGCAATGCCATTTTTGTGCAATTCTGAGATGTTGTTTTTTTAAGTGAAAATAGGTCGACATGTACATGGATACCGTGTATGCGCAATTCTTAAAAACGCGGCAAGCAGTTTGCGATTCTGCACTTTCTCCCAATTTCGCACCTAATCTTCGTCATGATTAAGCATTTTTGTTGCATAAAAGTTCTAGTATAAGCGTAATTCGGCTAGCAGATTTTTTACTCAACATTTTTTTCATTATATGAAAAAAAAAAAAAAAAAAAGCTTTTACTTCTTGAAAACAAAATGGCGTCCAAAACAAAGCTAGCAGGTTGTTGTAGCAGGGTTGGTCACCAAATTTTTGCCAAAAAATCACCAAGTTACCATATTATAAAGATTCACCAAAATTTTCACTGTTATTATATTAAATTCATGAATGTTTGTCATATAAAAGGCTGTCATATAATGTATGGATATTTGTCATGGGTTTCCAATTTTAATGATATTCTTGAAACTATATATATAGCAGTACAGCTGTGTGGTTGAGTAACATAAATGAATTCTTTAGAATTCAATGAAATTCATAAATAAGTCAGGTAGCGAAAATGATTTTATTGTATTGTTAAAAAATTTATATTAAATATCAAATTTCATTTTCTAAGTATTGAATTTTCAGTGAGTGTGAAAAATTGTTCATTAATAAACACTATGGGGTTGTTAAAAGAAAAAAAAAATTAAAATATATAATAGTTAAAAATGAGATTAATCAACTTTATGTAATCTGAGTTAGCATTAAAATTTGACACTATGGCTTTTTTTACCTAATTTTATATTTAGTTTTCATAGTGATTTTTACTAGACTAGATTTGTTGCTGTAATTCAAGTTTTTTATTTTATGATAATTTTCATCTTGGGGGGGGGTGAATATTTTATTTGCATCTATAAAAAATTCTTCAGTGTCTTATGTATTTATATATTTTGCAGCAATGAAATATTGCCAGACCAAGATGAGAGACACAGTATTCTAACCGATGGCACACTTATGATAACTGAAGCTCAAGACTTGGATGAAGGTGTTTATGAGTGTATGGCCAAGAGCCCAGCTGGTGAAATCAAATCTCGTGCAGCTAAAATGCATTACTTAAAATCAAAGGAAAATAAACTTAAAGGTAATTTAAATATTCACTTTGTGACATAATTTAGCTTTTTAAAATATAGTCAATGTAATTGTTGAGGTTTCATTAGTAAAAAATTCACAATTTTGATAGCCATAAAAAAATAGATTGCAAGGTTGATCTTTACAATATGGTAGCTGGTAGTTTGGCGACATTTTGGAGGTGATAAAGGTTACTACCTGGGACTTTGGTAATAATGTCAGCAGTACTCAGTTCCAATTACGCATTATTTTGCGTGAGGGAAATGAGAGATCATGGGATATGTCATGTGATATTAACGGACGAATTACGGTTCTTTGATCGGAAAAAGGGGGAAATCGGGAAAAAATCTGGAAATTTTGTATTTAGCTTTATTCTGTGTTGTGTGAAACAGTGTTGGTTAATTTTTGGATCCCATGGCCCTAACTAAAGTGAATTCGAAATGGGTATTTAGGCATTGTGATAAAGAGAAGTTTGCTTTTTATTTAGCGGAGGAAGTATGGAGGAAAAATTCGCAGAAAAAATCTTTCAATAATTTTATTGAATGAATTAGAAAAGTGTATCCGCCACGTAATCAATGTTCTGAAGAAGATTAGGTAAGTTAGTATTTTTAATTATTTGAGGATATTATTTTTATGCATTGTTCTAAATGTAAGGTGGAAAGGAATTTGGTATTATTGGGAAAATTGTTATTAGCAATGATTTAGTTTAAAGTAATTAGGATTGTAAGGTAATTTTTATTAATTTAATGTATGTGCTCATTTATACTTTAAGTAGTGTTTTTGAATTTAATTATATTTTAATGAAATGATAGTTATTTTGTGAATTTTATGTTTGTAGGAATTTGGTATATGTTTTAGTTGAAGTAAACGTGCATGGAAATAATTTAAATATCTGACACTAAGTATTGGTAATGGTTGCGGTGTGAATTCGTTGGTGACGTTTATAATATAATAGATGATTTAGAGGTAAAATTTTTTGGATATTTTATTTATTTTATATGTGGAAATGTTCATATTTGGAAAGGGTAAATACTTTTTCGCGATCAGGTAACTTCATATATGTTCTTTTTACCGGGTTTAAAGATTGAGAAAATTGTCATGTATTTTCGTGAAATTTTTCTAATTTATGAAAAAAAAGCAGTGTATATGGATATAGTGAAGAGTGTGCGCAATGCCATTTTTGTGCAATTCTGGGATTTTTTTTAAGTAAAAATAAGTCGACGTGTACATGGTTTAGTGATATTTTAATTAAATGATAGTTATTTTGTGAATTTTATGTTTGTAGGAATTTGGTATACGTTTAAGTTGAAGTAAACATGCATGGAAATAATTTAAATATTTGATACTAAGTATTCGTAATGCTTGCGGTATGAATTCATTGGTGACGTGTATAATGTAATAGATGATTTAGAGGTAAAAGTTTTTGGATATTTTATTTATTTTATATGTGGAAATGTTCATATTTGGAAAGGGTAAATACTTTTTCGCGATCAGGTAATTTCATATATGTTCTTTTTACCGGGTTTAAAGATTGAGAAAATTGTCATGTATTTTCGTGAAATTTTTCTAATTTATGAGAAAAAAGCAGTGTACATGGATATAGTGAAGAGTGTGCGCAATGCCATTTTTGTGCAATTCTGGGATGTTTTTTTAAGTAAAAATAAGTCGGCGTGTACATGGTTTATGTGTATGTGTTATTTTGAAAAACGCGTAAGTAGTATGGTATTGTGCACTTTTTCCCAATTTTGCAGTGAATATTTGTCATGATTAAGCAGTTTTGTTTGATAAAATTTCTAGCATAAGTGTAATTCGGCTAGTAGATTGTTGGAAGAAGTGTTCAGTAGATAAAAAGAAAAGAAACATGTCTTTACTTCGTGAAGACAAAATGGTGGCGGGGGAAAAAAATAGAGGGTTGCTGTAGGAGAGTTGGTTGCCAAATTTTCGCCAAAAAATCACCAAGTTACCATAATGTAAAGATCAACCGATTGCAAAACTGTTTTCTGGAAAATATTATATATTTGTTTTATATAATTATATGTATGTAACTATTGTATATATATATATATATATATAAAGACAAAATGTTTCATTTACTTTTTTAATAATAATAATAATGTTATGAATTTTGTACTTAGATATGTAATTTTAGTAAAATTATAAGTAAAATTGTTGTATTTTTCTGAGACAAATTTTAAGAGAAAGCTATGCCAGAAAAGTAAGAATACAGGGGAAATTTGGCGAGATATCGCCTTGCTGATAACAGTTTTGGCAGCATTTGGTCCTTTCCCTGTATCACTTTGATATGTATTAAAATTGAATTAATGTAACTGACCATTATGTTAGCTGTAATCATAATTCTACCCTCATATTGCTTTCCAGTAATTTTGAAAAGCAGAAAGTTCTAGAAATATCTCGGCAGCCAGTTGAAATCTATTTTAAGGCCGAAGAGAGAGCATCTGCTCTGAGTTGCTTAGTTATTGTTGTTCTAAATTGTTTAGTTCTGCATGAACTAAGATATCTGAGTTAGCTTTTTCTTTTAATGCACTTAGCACTGCATTGAGTTTAGCGTTCATAGTAGTTTGGAGTGTAACTACTGTGATTATACTGTGTGACACTGTGAACACTTGTAGAAATATTTCTTTTAATAAAAATAAATTTTTATTAACCTATTATCGGACTTGTGCATTCAGTCTATTGTACCCATATGCATGCAACAATAATAAATATTAAACTTTAGGAAAACTGGATAAACAAAATAAATTTATGAATTTTCCATCTGAAACGATGTTTTATATTTTTTTTTGTACTTCTTAAAGATTTTATCAATTTTTATTTATTTTTCTCTCAAAAAGCATGCAAAGTAAAAGGAATGATTTATTTAGTTAATATAATTTACGTTTTCATTATGTACTTACAATTTTATGTACATCATTGCTTTAATAATTTGTATTACACTCTAAAATTTATTACATATACAATGAAACCAAGGTAATTAGGGGATGAAATCTGCGATTAACAAATCACTATTTATTTATTACAGATGGGGGGGGGGACGTTGCAGCTCGCAGTGAACTGGAAGTTGATCTGTTAGCACGATCCTCATCTTCAAGGCAGATGTTTTTATTTTATTCGGCTTATAATTCCTTACTAAATGTAGTATTTCATCTCGTTGTACTCCATCTTTGATCTGATTTAAATCAAATTCCTCGTCATTATAAATATCACGAATACACATCAAATAGTTTTCTGGTTGCAATTTTCTAATTTCGACTATGCGTAATGTATGCTTTACGTATGCGCACGTTGAAAGAAATGTTTAATAAAGTAAACAAATAAATATTAAGCTTTTTTTTTTTTTTGTAAATTTTGATACCCTTTAGATCATAATTGCTCTTTATTTCATAAATTACGGTTTCATATTTTTAATTTTATAATTTCTGCATGTCATCTTACCAGAATTAAAGTGGTGATCTATAATCCAGAAAAACCTCTAATCCAGAATTGTCGAAGTCCCGACGAGTCCGGATTAAAGTCTTTATACTGTAAAACATTCTAGTATGTTTCTCCCCTTTGCTCACGGTGCTTCCTTAAAGGCTGCAAAACTGTTTAATTTATCATAACTATATGCAGCAGCTAATGCAAAATATGGACCAAAAAGAATTATCATCTTTGATCAATTCCTTTTAATTCACAATATTTCTTGCAGATTCCCACTTTTTTTTCCCAATTATGTATCTATAATTATTGTTTTTATGATTTAATTTTGCTCTATTTTTCAGCTAAGTAGACTTAAAGAAAAGTGTTTCATGAAACCTTTCTTTGAACTCTTTCAGAGTTTATGAGATTAAATAGTTATTCTGTATTTTAGAAACTAATTGTAAGCAGCATTGCTATTTTCATTATTTTGTTCTTAGGTTAAAATCATTTTCCATTGATTTCTCTTATCAAAACAATTCTTTGATCTACAGAAATTTCATATTTCTGGCTTATCGTTGCTATTCAGGTTGAAGAAGTGATAACTGAGTTGTTGAATATCTACTTTACAAAGATTTTATAGGAAGTATACATAGTATTTGCATGAATCAGCTGTTTTGAAAATGAGGTATTAGCCATAGCTGAATTATGAGCTCTAAGATAAATAAATAAATTTAGTACATACTATTATCTTATTAATGAAATGTATATATGTATACCATAATTTTTACCACCTTGGCATATGTGCCACACACATGATAATTGACTAAAAAATGAAAGTTCCTTGGATAAACCACAGTGCTCTATATGCTGTAGCAAAGCATTCCAAAACATGCCACTTAATATTCATTTATTCAGTAATTTTTTGTTGCCATAAATTATAATATTATGAAAAGGAATGCACAAATTAGGTAATCAAACAGAATTGTATAGTTAAAATAAACCATACTTATTTATATAAAATCTTCAAAATCTGACTTATCAATGTCAGAATTAAATAACTGAACAAATTACCATCAAGGTCACTTTCATCGCTCTGTTCTAAATAACTTCTTTCAATATCACTATCTTTATTTCCTGTTTCGTTGATTTTAGATTTAATGAGAGGCAATCTTATTGTTTCAACTCGGACTGATTGCCGTGCTTTATTGACTCACAAGACAACCTCCTCTTATATAGCTTTTATCATTGGTCCTGAATTTGTAAAGGAATGGAGTCCACTTTTAGTTTGTGCCTAAAAATTTTATTGATAGTGAGATCCAGTAACTGTAATTTTTTTAAGCTCACATTGTATCACTGAGACATCAGTGATAAAGTTTAATTGCTTTGGATTTTACTGTATCCACTAAATGGGACCATATTGAATGCAGAATAATGGGTCCCTAATGTTTGAAATAAGCACCTTTCCTTTTTTGATAAATTTTTGTCAGCTAAAACTACATCACTTCTTTGCACATCTGTCCATTTCCATTGGCACAAATAATGACCCCTTTAGAAAAGTTCTCTTTCAGAACTGTTTTTCTTTTGAAAATTATCAAAGCAGGTTAACTTTTCTCCATTGGTGGCACAACCCCAAAAAGTAAGTAAAAGAAGGCTTTTCATTCCCAGTTAACACAGAAATTGTTTTTTCTCCTGTAGAATGAACAGTTTTGCTCATAGTACAGTCAAAAGTAATAGGCACTTCATCCATATTTAATTGTTTGCTCTCTATTCAAATTTTGTTCTTTAATTTTCTTAGATGTTTATTCCAAACAAGCTATCTTTTTTAAGCCAGTTCAGGGAAAGCTTCTGTCCAACTGTTATTTTTGATCCTAAAAGATAATTTCTTTCATTCATGAAACGGAAACACCAGTTAAGTCCTCAAAAAAGATTTTAATGCCTATTTGTGGAGCAGTTACTTTTACTTGAAGGCGAATTCTAATTGTTGACACTGATACTCCCTTTTATCTCTGCTCTGTTATCCGTTTATCTAAACTGTCTTCCACAAAGCTAGGACACCAGTCTGACAAGATCATTTACTCTTAGGCATTTTCTCTAATTCTTTTAGTTCAGATTTCCCCCCCCCAACCCGAAAGCATCTCTCATCAATTTGAAATTCTCTAGCTGCAGTTTGCTTTCAAATTTCTATTACTCTTCTCACTACAAAATCTTTAAAGCAGCTGTACAATTTTTTCTTCAAGTAGGAGCCATAATAATTACAATAATTTAAAAAATTTAACAAATGCATATGATAAATTAAGAACTACAACAAGTAATCTAAAAGCAAGCCACACAGCAGTGAAATATGTGTAAGAATGGACACAGAAACTGGTGAAATAACCAGGCTGTTAGAAGATGGTCATCGGAAAAGATGATGAAAGAAGATGGTCATTGGAAAATGCAGACAAAAACATTTAGTTCAGCAGAAAGTACATGCATTATGGTGTCTTTACACCGAGTAAACCTTACCACTGTAAGGCAAGTTACACGAGGGTTCAAATTTGTTGCATTGCCTGAGTGCAGTCTGAGCACTCATATCAGGCTAAAATGTCACAGCAAATTCTACATTAACTGTTTCACTTGTGCGTAATTACAATCTAAATTAGCAGAGTTCTAAAGGCAGAGGGAAATAAAATTCTATCAGATGCACCACCCTGGCAGATATATCGCAGACCTAAATTTTCAACTTTAAAAAGCATGTAGATGCCACAGCTTATCTACTTGAAATTATGGTATATACAGTACCATACGTTATGTAATTAAATACTTTCAAAATTTTTATGATATTGATTTGCAAAAAATAAATAAGATTCTCACTGTTCTAATATTTTTAATCTTTCACGTTTTCAGGTATTCTTTCTTTTACTGAACAACCTACTGATAGCACAGTTCCTGTTGGATCAACAATAATTTTACCTTGCAGTGCAGCTGGAGATTCTGAGCCTGTTATACACTGGACTCAAAATGGAATTGCTTTACCACAAATTTTTCGGTACTATGTTTCTTCTACTGGTTCACTTACTATAAAGAATGTACAAAAAAGTGATGCTGGAGTGTATCAATGTATTGCTACTACTAATGAATCTAGCATAGCAGTTTCAGCAAGGATTGTAGTAGAAGGTAAGCAGAATTGCATTTTAAATCAATTTTGTTGAAATTGATTGGAAAAATTTTAATCGAATAGCATTATTTAGTGGTTATTGTAAAATGTACAAAAAATTAGCATTAGCGAATTTCTTTACTTCCTTGTAAGAAGTAAAGGAAGTAAAGTACAAAGTCTCTAATCCGGACGTCCATTATCCAGAATGATCTATAATCTGGACCTCAAAGCCACAAACTTAAGCATGCACAAGTGATGCGCGCGTCCGCTACGCATGCGCGTAAAGCCAGTAAAGCGTTTACCAATGCGTACTTCCGATAGTGAAGAAAGTTAACAGAGAACGTTATTGAAAATGAAAAAATTTTGATTGACAAGTTAGTCGGTATTCTCGACACAGCAATTACAGGACTTGAACAGTGGAATTTTGTAACTAAACAAGAAATTATGTCTATTTGTAGAATTAAAGAGAAAATATTAACACAAAAAAATGAAGCAATTAAAGAGAAAATATTAACACAAAAAATGAAGCAACTTAAACAACTTGCATTGAAAGAAATGTTTAATAAAGTAAAAAAATAAATATTAAGCTTTTTTTTTTGTAAATTTTGATTCCCTTTAGATCATAATTGCTCTGTATTTCATAAATTACGGTTTCATATTTTAAATTTTATAATTTCTGCATGCCATCTTACCAGATTTAAACTGATGATCTATAATCCGGGAAAACCCCTAATCCGGAATCGCCGAAGTCCTGACGAGTCCGGATTATGGACTTTGTACTGTAGTTAAAACTGTTGAAGTTATTTATGTTGCAAAAGAAAAAACAAGATACTGTCATTTTTTATTTTATATATTTGTTTGGCAACATCTCATCTACTTCAACTTCTACTTTGAGAAGCTTAGTTGAGCGATTTGTTGTTGACCTTGTCATATAACTTAACTTGCATTAAAAGCATGGATTAGAAAAATGTTTAGTAAGATTCTTCTTCAGTTTTAGCATATTTAATCTTAAAATGCAATAGGTTATGGGTTTTATGCATGCTACATGCGCAGAAATGATAGTAGAGTTTTATTTTTAATGCAGAAGGTTTTATAATGTTAAGAGAATAGCGTTAACCCTAACCATGCGATCAGCAAGAACAGCAAAGTTTTTTCTCCTCATTTTATTCAAGTCCTGAAATCATATTTTGTTTAAAGAAAGCCCTAAAGGGAAGTATTTGATTGAAGTGGATTAAATATTCAAGTGTTTATCTCTCTTTTTTTTTTTTTTTTTTTTTTTGTTAAAAGTGAAGAACGTTACAGAAACACTAAGAGTAAATAATGGAGGTAGGAAAGTTGCAGTTGAAGCCATTAAGTGGAGAATTGAATTGGCCGATGTGGAAGTATAGAATCAAGTTCGCTTTAAACTACTATAACGACTCCTTGGAAGTGTTTGAAGGAAAAATAGTTAAACCAGATCAGCCACCTGAAGGAGCTGTTGAAGCAACATTGAAGAAATACTCATATGATCTTTCACGATATGTAAAGGCCAACTCTTGTGCCATGATGGTACTGACAAATTCTATGACAGAAGAAACCATGCAGAAAATTATGAGATTTGATACTGTTAGAGAGGTATGGCTAGAACTTCATAAACTTTTTTTAAGCAACATCTGACAATCAGTTATATAATATTTGTCTACAATTTTTCCAGTGTAAGTGGGCAAGGAATGATAGTATGGCTGCCCATCTATCAAAGCTGAAGAATCTTTGGAATGAATTAAATTTAGGTCTTCAAAGAAAGCAAGAAACCCAACTGCCTCAGATGTTATTATTTTGCAAAATTTTAGACACACTACCTCAAGAGTACTGTTCTTTTAAGTCAAGTTGGCTGCTTCTTAATGAAGAGAAAAGAACAATAAATGAGTTAACTACTCAATTATCCTCTCAAGAAAGAGAATATAAAGAAGAAAAATCTAAAGCTGATGCCCAAAATCAAGATGCATTAGAAGCTAAAGCAAGCAAAATAAAAAGAAATTTCAAAGGTAAAAAGCAGATAGGAAAATGCAACTATTGCCACCAGAGTGGACATTGGATTAGATTTTGTCAAAAATGGGTAGAAGATGGAAGACCACCGAAGCCCAGTCAAAATAATAGTCTCAAGAAAAGATGGTGTTATAGCAAATATGTCCTTATTAGCTCTGGATGAAGAAGCTTTCTCATCTGAAAAGAATTGCTATGAGTGGTTTGTGGATAATCGTGCTTCAAAGCACATTACTGATAATAGTGATTACTTCACAGAATTTGAAAAATTTGAAACACCACATGGAATTACTGCTGCAAATGGCAAAATACTACCAGCTGTAGGTAAAGGAACAATAAAAGATAACAACGACAATAAAAGGAGAAAAACAATTCAAAGAACTTAAAGAAGTTTGGTTTGTTCTAGATATTAGTAAGAATTTATTCTCCGTACTGGCTGCTCAAGATAAAAACAAAAATAGTAGATTTGAATCAACCGCAGAAGAATGTTGTTGAAAATCAACAATGATTTTGTACTCTGTGATACAAGAAGCATAAGTGGTGTTCTGTATAAAATTCATATGGAAGTACTTGTTCCGAATAACCCAGTAGAAATCAACATAGCTGTCATGAGTGATTCAACTCTGCAGTTATACCATGAACGCTGGGGTGACCAGGACAAACATCATATTAAGAATGTTCTTAAAGAACAGATGGGTATCAGGATTAAACTAGACAGTCAACTCTGTGAACCCTGTGGGAAAACACATCGTCTAAAATTTGGCAACAGAGAGAAGAAAACAAAGCCCGGAGAACTTATCTCAATGGATGTTTGCAGACCGTTTGATGAATCCTTCAAAAGGTATCCTTATTTTGTAGTCTTCAAGGATCATTTCACCAAATTTAGGTATGTGTGTTTCCTTCGCCGCAAAACAGAAGTTGCAGAGGCAGTTGAAAATATACTAACACATACAAAAAACTTAGGACATACCATCAAAGAGTTGTTAAGCGCCAATGTTTTGTAATGAAAATGTTAGGCTTATTCTGAGACAAAATGGAATTCTTCAAAGATTAACTGCCCCCTTACCCCACAGCAAAACAATGTGAGTGAGCAAGAAAACAGAACCTTGGTAGAAATGGCAAAAACTTTGAAGAATTCTAATTCTGAAGTTAATTTTCCCTCATCATTATGGGCTGAATTTATTAGTACATCTGTCTATATTTTAAACAGATCAGGGAAAAGGTCATTATCAAATATAAGTCCTTATGTATCTTGGATGGGACAAAAACCTAGAATAAGACATATGCGTATAGTTTTGCTCACATACCAGATCAGAGACACAGAAAAATGGATAAGAAAGCCATAAAGGCTTACCTACTAGGATATGATGGAAATGAACGATATTGCATCTGGATAAAAGAAACCAGTACTTTTATCTGCTCATGAGATGTAGTATTTCAAGAAAAACCTCTGAAATATTGTGAAGCTCCAATAGAAATACCTTTGCCTGAAACTAAAATACAGTTACCTGAAGCTGAAAATGAGGGGAAGCAAGATCAAAAAGATTCAGAAGATCAAACAAGTTCTGGAAGTGAAAATGAAGATGAAAAAGAATCGCCTGCTATGAACTTAAGAAAGCGCAGTGCAATAAAAAGGCCTAAACGTTTTGAAGATTATGTGATGGCATCTGAAGTTTTTATGTGTGATGTGTATGAACCACAGTCATACAAAGAAGCCATTAATTGTAAAGAACAGGATTTCTGGAAAAAGGCCATGGATTCTGAGATTGGCTCCTTGAAGGAAAATGACACCTGGACACTAGAAACTCTTCCAGATGAAGTAAAAGTTCTTCCTTGCAAATGGGTCTTTCGAATCAAGAAAAATCCAGATTACATCGTGGATAAGTACAAAGCAAGACTTGTGATTAAAGGCTTCAATCAGAGACAAGGTATTGATTATGATCAAACCTTCAGTCCAGTCACAAAGCTAGAAACTGTGTGTTCACTCATAAGCATTGCAGCTAGTGAGAATATGCATCTTATGCAATTTGATGTTTCGATTGCCTTCTTGTACGGTGATCTAGAGGAATCAGCCTGAAGGATATAACAGTGGTACCAATAAAGTATGCAGACTCAAGAAAAGCTTTTATGGGCTAAAACAAGCTCCTCGATGCTGGCATAAATGTTTCGAAAAATTCCTGGTGGACCTTGGGTTTTAAGGTCAGTGAAGCAGACCCATGTCTATTCATTCGAGAAGAAAACGGTAAGAAGCTTCTCATAGCACTCTACATGGATGATGACTGATCACTGCTACTGATGAAGAAGATTCCAGAAACTTTATAGACCAGTTGAAGTTAAAGTTTAACATCACCAGCAAGCCAGCTTCATATTTCTTAGGACTAGAAATACAGCATCTTGAAGATGGAAGTATTAAGATAGAGCAAGAAGCATATGCCACAAAGATCCTTCAGAGGTTTGGCATGAGGGACTGCAGACCAGTTCATACACCCATTTTGAAAGATAAAGTAGTTTATGCAGAAGAAGTTAATGAAACAGATATCCCTTACCATGAAGCTGTGGGAGCATTCATGTATTTGATGATGGGGACAAGACCTGACTTGGCATACTCTATTAGTGTTTTGTCACGTAAGTTAGAAAATCCCTCTAATGAAGACTGGATCAGGGTTAAGTGTGTATTTGGATACATTGCAAACTCCAAGCAAAAATGCGTCGTTTATAAATCAGGCTATAAACCAGGAATTTTAGACTGTTTTAGTGATGCTGACTTTGGTGTATGTATTCAAACAGGCAGATCAATGGAGTAATATGTTTGTATGCAGGTTGAGCCAACGCCAAGCCATGGTTGCAACATCAACTACAGAAGCTGAGATAGTTGCAGCAAATGAAGCTGCAAAAGAGGTCATTTGGCTAAACAGATTGATTACTGGTGTTTCTTCATTGAAACAAATGCCAACCATCTATGTAGACAATAGTGCTGCAGTAAGACTAGCTCAGAACCCTGAGTTTCATCGCAGGACCAAGCACATAAATCTAAAACATTTTTTCATACGTGAGAAAGTTCTGGAAGTGTAAAATCAGTGTGCAGCAGATTTCAACAGAAGTGCAAGTTGCAGATCTGTTGACCAAGCCCTTGCACAAACCAAGGCTCTTGATGCTATGCGAAAACAGTGGGCTAGTATAAACTATGAACTTTGATTAATTTAGAACTCTAAATTAATCAAAGAAGACAAAAAAGTCTAAGAAGACAAATAATTAATCTAAAAAAAGTGTAATTTTTTTTGTCTTCTTTTTAACAAGTTTGAAGTTATTTATGTTACAAAAGAAAAAAAACAAGGCACTGTAATTTTTTATTTTATATATTTGTTTGGCAACATCTCGGAATGTACTTCAACTTCTACTTTGAGAAGCTCAGTTGAGCGATTTGTTGTTGACCTTGTCATATAACTTAACTTGCATTAAAAGCATGGATTAGAAAAACGTTTAATAAGATTCTTCTTCAGTTTTAGCATATTTAATCTTAAAATGCAATAAAAACTACATAAGAAGCTCAGTGGCTAGCACATCATGCAGCAGCACCAGTTCATACACAGCACCAGTTCATATAGCACCACAGGTCGGTGCAGCAGCACCAGTTCATACAGCACCACAGGTCCAGGGTTCTATTCCTGGGTTGGGAAACGTCGATTCAGCCTTTCATCCCTTGATTTCCATCACTTGGGTCGATAAAATGAGTACAAAGTTCACTTGGGGACTAAACACTGGGGGTCTTGTGACAAGCTGACCATTTGTTCAGGGCATGTGCTTACACACCCCGGGGCCCACGGTCAAGAAAGCAGATTTCAGGCACTGCAGGCCTTGGCCCATTAGGGCTGTTATACCACTGAGTTTAGTTTTAAAACTACATAAAAGTGGGTGGATAGTTAGCTTAATACTTCTAATTGTTCTTCCCCCCTTTTTTTCATGTCTTTATTCCGTTCCTGTCTTTTTCTGTTTTTTTTCAATTTTGCTTAAAAGTCAGCTTTTTAAATTCCAAGCTCTTACACTATTCCTCTTCTATTATCTTACAAGTTTAATATACACAGTGAAGTGGGAATAAGAATTGAGTTAAACATTTAATTTTTCTTTCACTGATTGCAGCTATATACTGTTGAATTCTGAAATTTGGTTTCTGTAAAACAGCACAATTTAATTTTAAATTTTATTTTTAAAACAAAGCTATCATTCCTAAAATATTTGTAGCAATTTTAAATTTATAATGGTTTAAAGAAAATTAAGATTGAGAAATCAAGTTAAATTTCATAATAGAGCAATAGAAAATTTTAAAATCGTTAGTATCAAGCACAAAATTTTTCCATCGGCCAGTAACTGATTTTCACTGATTACTGCTTTCTGATCTATAATTTGCATAAAATATGTAGAGTAAATGGGAAATTTCATTCATCAGTAAACAGCCAGTGAACAGAGCCAGTTAGAGCTATGAATGTATTGGCTGTCTTATAGTAAAAGGACTATGTCCCATAAAAGGAGATAAATTGCTGTGCTTGCTTACTATTTATTTCATTTTATTACACATTAAATTAATTGCTTTTGGGTGAGATACATAAATATGTATCCCTTAAATATTAAAAACTAATGGCCACTGGTAATTAAAATTTAACGTACTGGTTAATACTCCCAGTAGTAGACACCAGAAGTAAAGCTACGATCTATGCTCCTTCCCCCTCCTGCTCTCTGATGGAATTCAGAAAACAGGGATTGTATTTCAAAAACTCTGAGAGGTACTGAGAAAAAGCTTGATATTACAAAGTTATAAAGTATCATTGATTTAATATGAAAAGATATATTGTGCATACAAATATAATAAATAAATGTCTGTACATCTTAAAACATCTGAAATTTGTATGCAATCATTTGCTTATGCGAAATGCAAATTTTTTATCAAACCAAGATGAGAATTTTTTTTAAATGTATGCAAATTTTTTATCAAACCAAGATGAGAATTTTTTTTTTTAAATGTATGAAAATGCAACAATCTCAGATAAAAAAAGGTCTGTATGTAAATATGATATGCAGATTGTGATTCAAAGTAATGTAATGTAATTGTGATTATGGCAAAGTCTCGAGGGCTATCTGCCTATGGGGAGAGATGCCTTTGTGGAGGACTTTCTAAGGGAAATTGGCTCGTATTCATGTTACACATAGGGAAAAGCACAAAAATGCCCATACAGCCAGCCCACTTACGGTATTCGAATCTTGGACTGAATTACCGGTGTTTAGCGACTTTACCGCTCGGCTGCTGGTAGCCCTTGTGGTTCCAAGAGGAAATAAAAATAAGAAAACCAAACATACTGTCATTAGACAAACAGGTTTGCGTACTGAGTGTAAAAATGGCAACTTTCAGTCATAAGCAATATTGCGAGATGGTGCTTTTGTATTTTGAATGCCAACAAAATACCATGCAAATTACACAGAAGCATGCTTTTAGCTTTCCAACAGATCTTCATTCAAGACCATAACTAACACAGTCAGACTGCTTAGAGAAATAGGAAGTACTACAAGCCATCCTTATTTGAGCAAACCAGTAGATGCAGGTGTATGTATCAGAGCAGAAGGTATTTTAATACAGTGCAAAGTCTGAAATCCAGACGTCCAGTATCCAGAATGATCTAATATCCAGACTTCCAAATCACACGTAGTTTTTTTTAATTATTATTAAATTTAGGAATGGAGAATAAAGCAGAAAAGGCAGGTTGTTATAAAAGCAATTTTTCTGCCCACTAACTGAGATTTCTATATGTCACTTTTGCACATCTGCTGGCTAGGGAATCATAGTGGCCAATGACTATGCATTGATTAATAATAGAGGCAAGCACACTTTCTGCCCTTGTGTGGCTGTACAGGGGTGTTAGTATTTTTCTACCTGAGCTAAACAGTAAGTGGAGAAAAAGACATATTTTTTTGGAGTCTGATTGATGTTGCTAATTATAGTTTTCTTTTGTTTGTATAAAAATGGGAAGAGAGAAGGAATTAGATTAGGAAGAAATTAAATTTGGTTAACATAGCAAATTGCACTGTTTTTTAAGTAATTTGATTGAGCTTATTATCTTTTGCAAGTTATTATTATTATAGCTATCTTATCAAAATTAAAGTTTGAATTTTTGATAATGTTGAAAAGACTTTCTAATTTTGGAGCTGCAGTAGGATCTGCAAAGTGAAAGTATACTTGATTCTTGACTTATATAGTGCTCTTGGCACGAGAAAACGGCATTGGTGCAATTCAAGCTTAAAAAAGTGCGATTTCAAATTTAGGTAAAACAGCAGCCTTATTTTGGCATAGATTTCGAAGGTGAAAATTTCCAATTAATAGTATTTGTGAAAAAATGTAGAGAAGGGATAATAAATGAAGGTGACACAGCAGAAGTTTTCCATTGCAATCACAATGCAGCAATTAGCAATCAGTTAGCAGATCACAAACTTATAGTATAGTTTTAAATCCAGAAAATTTCATCACTTGTTGTGAAGAAAGTGACAAACAGGTTACTGAGAATAAAAAGATTCCAATTGATTGCTAAATGGGAAGTCTTAACTTGACAGTTGCATAAGACTTGAACAATGGAACTTTTCTAACCGAACAAGAAATTATTTGTGTCTATAAAAGGAAAGAGAAAGTAATGCAGAAAATCAAAGTAACCCAAGAAAGTAATGCCTTTCTAATGCCACATAACAGCTAAAACTTTTACTCAGAGATGATGAGCAATGACTTCAGTAGTGCAGTTGGACCATGATTAAGGTTAAAGATGACACAGACATTTTCTCCAACATCCTTTTGGACATACTAAGTGGTATTCTAACATTGCAGGTTCTTAAATCAGCACAATAATTATAGCTATTACAATAATAATTGTTGTGTCATGGGGTAGTATGTCAATAATTATTGTTGTTTTCATGAACCATCAAGCATTATTAACATCTGGTGGTGTATTTGAAAGTATCACTCATTAAGACTTTGGTTTGATAAGGACTCATTAACTGGACATAAATATTTTCAGCTTTTACAGTAAATCTTATCTGAGTTTTTAGATGACATTTTTCTAACCACATTACATTTTTCAAGGTTCCAACATAATGGCACACTTGCAAGGGCCAGGGAATTTTTGTATGGCAACTACATTTGAATCATTTCTATCATTGCTATAAATGTAATACCAAACTTCATTCCAATAGATTTATTCTTCTGGAATTGCTTAAAAGGTCAGTTATATGTGACATGATCTACTGGTCTTCTGAATCTTTGTCATCATGTTGCTGATGTCTGCTGTAGTACCTCAGATGTTGATGAATGTGCATGAAGAGACACTTAATGGAATACAGATGTGAGTTGTAGCCAGTGGTAACCTCTCTAAACATATTCATCCTTAACTTGTAAGCAATGCAAATGGACTTGCATTGCTTGTAAGCAAGACAATGAGTTGTAAATAAGACAGTTCTAGGATTTTCCATGACATTTTTAAGCTGATTTCCTAGTAGTGGATCAAATTGAGCTCCTAGTTTAAGTAAAGGTAATAGGTTTCCAATATTTTTACTATTTTGAAGCATTAGATTTTCAAAATGACCATGTAGAGGAAAAATTTGTATAATCAGATACTTCAAGCTAATATTTGTTGCAATATATTTTGCCATTTCTTTTTTCGAACTGTATATTTGCTTCTAATGATTCAGTGATTCCATCTTTATTAATAAATCTTCTTCCTGTTTCTTTCCAAGTTGTCAATGATTTTCAATGATTTGGATTTCTTTCATGGTTAATCTATTTATCTTTTTTCTTCCATTAATTAAAACCAGATGTTACAAAAAATGATTGCCTAGTGGAATTTGGTGTAGTAAACAGTAAGCAGCAAAAGAAGTATATTGCACTATTTTTTGGTGAATATAATAACCAACATTGCTTAATTTCTTCTTCTTCATTACCAATCTATTCAGAAAACCAAAATTTTGGCATTAGACAGTAACCTGATGTTGCTACAGCATTTAGACTGGATTCATTCTGAAATATGTGAGGATGATGAATAATAATTTTTCTGCGAAGTTGGTTTATATTATTGAAAGATTATTACAGGATTTTAAATAGGCAATATTTTTTAACTCCAGAACATCCGAAATAACAGTGAGTATTTTTGTTACATTTTCTGTACTTTTTATTAGATTATGGACATGAATTTGCAACTTTTTATGTACTTGGACCCCAATTTTCATCATCTTTAGAGTCTGTGTTTGTCTCTTGTGTTATCACATGGAAGTCTAACTGCAGTAAGAGTACAACCTGATTCTGATCTGATTTATCTTCTGACTTTTTAGCTTCTGGTTACTTACTCTGACTTTTTAATTTCTGATTTTTCCTTTTGCGATTTTTTTATACTAAATATGATTCCATTATTATTTTAAAGTTCTGATCTTCTTTTTCTTACTCTTTTCTTTTCCAATTCTGAGAAACCTAAGTTTTTTCCCTGGCATTGCCATGATTCAAATAAGAAAACAATTTTTATTGTATTTAATTAAGATATTACCTTTGAACAACACAACAGAAGTAAATGTATAAAAAATAAAACATACTTCATAAAACATTTCAAATTGCAAATAATATAGCAATAAAATTTAATGTAGTCTATCTCTTCAATTAATTTATTGAACACTAACACTGTTAACAGTTTCACTCACTACACTATTCAGTGAATGATAGAATTGTCGAGTAGATGTTAAAAAGTGAAAAGCATAACAAAGATATCTTTCTGGTGCGGAATTAATAAAAGTCCAAGGTTGAAAGGCTTTTATTATAACAAAAGACTATAGTGTATTATTTGTTATTGTTTTAAAATAACAAGTGTGAGATGTGCCTGCATTTAGTTTTAAAAAAATAAAAGTATATCACTATTTTAGAAAAATGGAGTGTTTACAAAGAAAGAAGAAAGAACGCTTTGTATGTGGAGATATTTGATTGATTTACTGCAAACATTATTTATAACATATTTTATCAGACAAATCAAGGAAGAAAATAAAATTATTATATGTTAATAATTATTAATTTGAAATATATTTCCCAGAAAACAATCGAAATAAAAACTGAAATTTCATGGCACCCCTCAGCAAGCAGCACACCGGGCATCTCCCCTCCCCTGCTATGCCAGCCACTACATCTCTCTGTTAGCAAATGGCATCATTGTTTTGGCTAAAATTTGTCTAATACTGTAACTTGCTTTCACTACCAAATCTGATATAAGCATAGAGCCTTAAATATATATATATATATATATATATATATATATATATATATTGTTGTCATTTTAAGCTTTTCTGAAAAATTCATTCAGTTTGCCTTTCTGCATTTGGTCTTGAATTTTTTTATAATTCATGTGATGTTTTGTCTCATAATGCTGTTTAATATAACATTTCTTTAATGTGGATACTAAATCTAAGCATAAAAGGCAAGCAACTTTGTCTTTTATAAGAGTGAAGAAATAGTCCAATTTCCCTTTTTCATTAAAACAATTTTTCATTTTTTATTGTTTATTTCAAGAATATGTTTCCAACTGTAAAAATAAGCCAAGTATTTAAAAAAAATAAGTAAATTAATTTTGAGCTGATTCAATTAGTTTTTAAGTTTAATAATACTGCTTACCTTTTAATTAAAATGACACACTAACAAGTCACAAAATACACACAAATTAAGTTCTCTGATTTGTGAAAAAACTTTTAATTAAACTTGGAGAACTATCATTAAACAAGCAGTTTGATTCCAAACGATTGTTGGTGGTAGATATGATAGAGGTGTGCATTCTTATGTACAGCTCGCTGGTTTTTCAGTAAAATAAGGGGGGGGGGACCTATGTCTGACTTTGGCATGCATGAAGAGAAAAGAGAACAGTGTGCTACATGCTGTTCTTATGACAAAGTAGTGTCTTCTTTCTGGTATCTGGCAATAGCCTATATAGAAAATGCATCATTGGTGATTTTATGAGAAGTTTTTCAAATTCAATTCTTGCAAGATGTCTGTATTAAATATTTGTGAGGATTCATAGGAAATAAGACTGCTGACTCACCAAGAAGGATGATTAGCTGAAACTCTCGCATCTCTTTGAATTTACTGCAGATGGCATGGAAACTGAAGTTGATGAAACATTATCACCGAAGATGACATATGGACGATACCGAGATGACACAACTCAGTCAACAGATGACATATTCGGTTGCACTATGGATTAATGGTTTACATTCTGACTTGTGATTAGTCAGACTATGGTCAGCTATGATGCATATGTTGAAGAATAAAATAAGTTTTAAGCCTTGTTGGTTGATAAAATTTGATTTTGAACTCCACCAGTGTCTCTTCTATAAATCTGCAAACTCTAACACTACAAAGTAGATTCTATCGAATTTGAGCTTTAATGGGCGGCATGCAAAAGGGAGTCATGCCGCATGTGATTTGCAAGTTGCTCATCCCTGATTTTAAGCCTTTATATGGTGACGGTAATTACTTTACAGTAATTACTAAAAGAAGTCTGAAGTCTTAAATATTCAGTAATGGGCAAATATATATGACCAAAATGGGTTAGATGCTCATTTTTCATTATAAAATGGCTGAAGCATCAAGTGAACAGGGAAATTTTGGAATATTATCAACTAGTTGCATATTTGGTTCACTAATAATTTTCATTGTCATATTGGTAACATTGTGTCAAAGCATTTTGGCTTTAAAAATTTTTTGGGGGTTGCAACTGAATATTCATACATAACCAGGAAAATAAGTTTAGTATTGATGCTTATGTTACATATCACACAACAAAGTAATTTGCTGATTTTTTTTTTTTTTAAATATATGAGCAAACGATAATTATATCTGAAAGTTACATTTTATATCACTTGAAAAGTACATGTAACTTAAATGTCATCACTACTCATTTGTCATTAGTATTCAGAAAATTTCCAGACTTTCAGTGCAGAAAGTTCTAGCTCTGGCAGTTTCTTGTAGCAAACATTCTTCATGAATAGCTGAAGTTCTCACCTTTCAACTGGCTATTTGCTGAAATCTAAGACTTACTAGATAGCATAGACTGCATAATTGCTGAAAAGTTATTTGTTTTATAGTTTACCCTAGCATAAAATAACTTCAGTCAAATAAACACATTTATTTTTTAGGCAAATAAAATAGATGTTTTTCTTTTTTTAAGTTTATGCAACTAAATGGTCTTTATTTTCTGGATGACCATGAGGTAAATCAATAGCATCTAACATGCATATTTTTGGAAGGAATTAAAAAAGTCAAATATGAGAATGTTATATTTTAATTTTATATTTTTCTCTTTGTATTCAAACTGGATGTTAAATTAACTGTGTCTTCTTGGAGAAATTTGGAAATGTTATTATTAGAAAAATGAAACATATAGTTAAATGAAGTGGTTAAAAAAAGCAGCAAAATTATGCATATTCATGAAAATGTAATTCTGCATTCATTTTTTAAACTTCTTGATTATTTATAACTATTTAACTGCAAATTCACTTTTATTTACATTTTAAATATCAGCTAGAACTTAAAATATAAATTTTGGCTAAGATGCTCGAATCGTGTCCTTGAGTCCAAGCTTTGTTGACTGGCTATTATGCAAAAATTATTTAAATTAAAAGCTATAACTGTATGCTGCAAAAATATGAACAGTTGAAAAGCATATTTTTCCTGAATTGAAGAAACAAAAAACAATTCTGTTCTGCCATTTACTTTCATAAATCGTAATTATACTTCACATATTTCATTAATTATTTAAAAATACTCAATTATTTGCTTTGTATTGTATTTTTCTACTTAACTTAAAAAGGATTTTTGAAGATGGAAAATTTTCCTCTTTATTAGCTTTTTTAATGTGTGTATACATACTAGAGAATACCCATAGAAAACTCATGTATATATTACACAGTAAAGCTATTAAGAGTCTAACAAATATAATTTATGATTGTCTTATCTTAGCAAAATTATGCCCTTGCACCTATATAATATGTGAGAAAGTAGTTTAAGATTATTTTAAAAGTTCCTGCCAAGTTTTTTAGAACTATGAAAGATTATTATAATGAACTTTAAACTGTCTCACATTTTCATCAATTGTGTGCTGGATTAAATATTTAAAAAAAAAATCTAATCTTGCAAGTATTTGGAAACTTTTGAAAAAGTTCTTTTACTAGTCTTCATTTTGAAAAATGCAACATTTTCCATGATTTAAATGATGCAGCTGCTTTAGTAACACAGTGTTTTCTTAACTTTGTGTCCTCAATTCGACCCATATCCATATGCTTTATATCGGCCCTGAAAGTTATTTTATAATACATTTTCTATTTACAGGGTCACTAAACTTCCTGAACTATAACAATTCTTGCATGTTTGGATAACTTTATTGTGAGATTGAGCAATATGCTAAATAATTGTTCATAAAAAGAGAAATGGGAAAATTATTGAAAAATATCTTTTTAACAGCAAATTTTTTAATGTTCTTAGTTCTGCAAAAAATCAGTTATCAGCAAGTTGCACTGCTTGTGTATAACACAGCAGCAATATAGTTTTATACGCTTTTCAGGTATATAACACAATTATTCTATTATAAAATAAAAAATTTTTGTAATAGTTGCAATTAATAGTTGCAGAAAACAGATAAAAAATAATTTATTTCTATAATTTTTCTTGCTACTGGAGTAAATCAATTATTTTACTCAAAGTTTAAATGTTAGGAAAAAAGCAATTAAAAAGGAAATTTCATCACTCTATAGCTTGGAGAGAATATGCTAGTCTGTTTTTCTGTCACAAAGCTTGGACTGTATTCGCCAGTTGGGAAGGAAAGTTTTTCAGATGGGTTTTTATGCATTCTGTATGTGTCATTATAATTATAGGGAATGTTTCTACGGGGTTTTCTAATTGTGAATACATTCTTGTGTACCCAAGAAACCTGTGAATGTATCGAAGAGTAAATCCTGCTCATATACTGTCAACTTAGCCCCTCCTGTGTTTTTGGAGAGACCAAGGGATCAAGAGGCAATTGAAGGAAATGATGTGGAGCTTTTGTGTCAAGTTGAAGGATCTCCCCCACCTTTGCTATCATGGTCGAAAGAGGGTAAGTGATGTTCACTGCTTTTGACTGTTTACTTTATATATATATATATATATACGCTACTTTGGAAGAAAGCGGTACAACTCGATAACCATTATTTCTGAGAAAATCTCTGAAGAAGAGTCAACCGAAGTTTAACTGAATATGAAAGGTGTAATTAATAAACATTAGTGACACCTTTTCCATTAGTGACACCCTGCCACATAAAAATATACCACATTTTTGCTGTGATTATGACATAACTGAACAACTGCAGTTTGAGTTATACCGGTTTTCTTCCAAAGTAACAAGGTGTTAAATTTTATGATTGTATGCTTACTTCTGCGTTCTAAACACTCCTTGAACTATAAAGGTTTTAATTATTTTTACAGTTATTAATTTTTACTTTTTTATTAATGCGATAATAAATGAATATGGATTTTGTTATATTACAGTAAAATTCCAGTTATCTGTACAACCTGGAACCAAGGGTTGTGCGGGTTGCAGATTATATATGATATCTTTTTCAATTTTGCTTATGTTTCTCCTGTCTGAGTTTTTACATTTAATTCAGACTATTTGCATATAAACTAAATGATGTAGCCAGTGAAACATACCCATACCTTAAGAACTGCTTAACCCTTTGCGGCATGGTGGGTCAATATATGTCCCACCTAATTAATATTTATTTTCTCAGTTAGCAATTTCCGTTAGAAATTTTCTAATCTTTTAAAAATAATCTATTTTAGTTATTATTTTTCTCAGTAGATGTCACTACTATACCAGGGCTTCAGTTTATAAGCAAAAAATATTCAAAATAGGATCACAAAAGTGATGTCCATGTATCTCGCATTTTACAATATTTTAAACATTTTGGTATACAATTTAGGATATGCATGATTCTTTTTAATATTCAAAGGTATTTTATTTTCAAAAATCTTAATTGGATTCAATATTTTATAACATTAATTTTGCAGTTGAAATAAGTGGGTTAAAATTTGTCCCACCACACACTTGAATTTCCGCTCAATAGATGGCAGCACTCACGATTATTTTTTCTTTTCTTTTTGCATCTACTTTTTTCGTGATTGCGCGCGCTTTTACATCCGTTGTATGCTCTGATGTGCTAAAATGTCTAGAAAAAAATTAACAACACAGGAAGCTTTGGATCTTTTTGCTGAATTGCCATCCGATTGCAAATGCTTCAGATGTCAGTTCTGATTCAGATGAAATTGAAATCCAAGAGAGAATAAATGAGGTTGAAGTTATTGCTGAAGAAGAAAGGAAAGTAGTTATAATTTGTTTCGCTTTTTAAAGACACAGACCAATCTATGCGTGTGGCTGCCATCTATGCATGTGGCACTGTAAATATGAATCGGAAGTATCTACCCACAAATTTATGTCAAGAAAATATATAGACTTTTCAGTTAGAGATGATTCAATTTATTGCATAAAATGGAAGGATAAAAGATCCGTTTCTATCCTGTCTTGCTTGGAAAAGGCAACTCAAATGAAAGAAATTAATAGAAAAGAACGAGATGGAAAGACAAAAAAAGTACTGCGTCCAAACGGCATTATTTCATACAATAAGAACATGGGATATGTCGACTGATTGAGCAACTGAAAGGACTATATGAAATAGACCGCAAAAGCAAGAAATGGTGGCACATGATTTTTTTTTTTTTTTTTTTACTTTTTAGAGGAGAGTATAGTAAACGCATTTATTCTATTTAAGTTTGTTTGCGAACCCGATCATGATGTAAACACAATGAAAGATTTTCTTCTCTCAGTTATAGAAGGTCTAATGGCACTTGCAGGCAAGAAAGAGCAGAAAAGAAAACTGAAATCCCCAGTTCAAATAAAAACTAAAAACCCGTTCGTACAACCAGAAAAGAGACTAAAAAATATAAGTCACATGCCAAAGTGAACGAGCAGGAGAAAGATGTGCATATCGCAGCACATCGAAAGAAGAACGACGAACATTTTGGATATGTGAAACATGTGAAGTGCCTCTATGCTTACAAAAGAATGAAAGATCATGTTTTTCAAAGTTTCATGAAAAATGACTGTTTTTCAGTTTTAATCATATATAAATGTTTTTGAATCAAGTGCCAATTTCAATATTTTATTTAGTATCATTTGTACGTGTATCAAATTTTAATCTTAAAATAATATTCAAGAAAATATTTTCTTTTGTTCTTAAAATTTAAAAATATTAAATATATATATGCAAAATGTGCATATTCAAAATTTTACAAGTCATGCATATATGCAATAAGTACAAAATGCATTTTAGTGCATTTATTATGAATATTTTAGAATGCACGCTTTATTTTGTTTATTCATTCCACATATGACTTTTTTCCCTGCTATACACCAATATGCTATAAGACATGTGCTAGTTGCATGGTGGGACAAATGGTATCCCACCTTCCCCCGTAAAAAATAAAAGCGCAGAATTTTTTTCAAGCCTTAAAGGCACTTAAGTAAGTCCATCTGACTTATTCTAAGGCATTTTTTTAAAGATTAAAATATATTTTAAATATGCGTGTCGCAAAGGGTTAACCAAGATTTAAAAAATACAAACTATTATAATTTTTAAGTATAGTTACATACAAAGGAAATTATGTCAGTAAATATTGGAAAGAAAATACATCAGTGAAAAGGAAAAAGGATAAATCGGAGGGAAATATTTGAGAACATGGAAGAATTTTTTTCATTTATATTATAAAAGACGTTGGTTTTATATTTAAAAATAATTAATTTTTTGAGAGTAATCAAAATTATTTTTAAAGTAATTTTTATACTTTTAAACAAAGGAAAAAAGTAAGTAGATAAATAAAACCCTGTTTACAAATTGCACTGCAGGTGTTTTTCTGAAACCTAACCACCATGCTAATTTTGCTATTATATTCTACACAAGTGGATTAATATCACTTTTTAATTGCTAAGCGTATCTTGAGGAAAATTTTAGATCAACATATTTGAAGTTCTACTTCATATAGAAACTACAGTCACACTTTCTCATACTTCTTAGATTGAACATGATGTTAACAGCATGCAGCTAGCTTCCACTAGCAACTGCATCAGTGGCTTTGTGTTAATAGAAATTTAAGATATTTGTGATTTTTATTTAAAACCCCTAAACTGAAGATTATTCAATCGTGATGGAAAGCACAAAAGACACATTTGTAATCTTTAAAAAGTCTCTTTGGAAGTCCCCCCCCTTTTTTTATTCCTTCTTTTAAGGAATAAAGGGTAAAAATTTTGCAATTTTTTTTTTATTTCAAAGAAGTACATTTGTCCTTAGTATAGTAGTTTTATGCATTTAATTTTTTTTAGTTATTACTGAAGTTGTAATGGTAAATTATTGAATCATCATTAAAATAAGCTTAAATTTTTGTTTGTTGAAAGTTTCTAATATGGATTAAGAATGTGCATTTAATATATGTTAAGAAAGTGAAAATAAAGTTTAAAAAATCTTAGAATGATTTCTTTTTCAGGAAATTTTATCACAAGTGGTGGGAAAGTCAAGCTACTGAAAAATTCCACAGTACTTAGTATTGAACTTGTTAATAAGCAAGACGAAGGAATATATACTTGCCATGCTGAAAATGCTGCTGGTCAAAGGAATTCTAGTGCTTTACTTATGATTAGGGAAAAAGGTATGTGATAAAAAAAATAATTTTAATATAATTAAATAATCTATATATGTGTCTTAATTAATAATCAGTTTGCTACTGACTACTTTATATAAAAATGATGGGAAATGCAAACATTATAGTTTCTATAGTCAGAATCTTATTTCTATATTTTATATAAACATGATCTAAATTTTGAAATACATGATTAAAAAAGTAGAATATTTTACACATTTTTCAACTTATTAGCACTTAAAAGTAAATTTATTTCTAGCAGTTCTTTACACTTTACAATGCATCTGAGAGATCTACTTTTCTTTATAAATTTTTAACCTTGACTTTACTGTTAATTATTTTTTGATGGATTTTTAAAAACCTCATATATATATATATATGAGGTTCATGTTCATATATATATATGAGGAAAATTATAAAATATATATTATTTCATGTTCTAACAAAGTATCTATAATGTAATTATATTTGTTCTTGCACTTAAAATTATTCTGAGATATTAGATTATATATCAGGTACAAGCCTGATAAATTAATAAGCAACTAATAACAAAAAAATCTGATGTGTACACCACATGACTTCCTTGTACGGAATATTAAATTATACACATTTTTTCTTGCATTTCATTTAACTTATTAGATTGAATTAAACCTACTTCGCCGACAGCACATAAACCACAATAGAATAAATGCATTCTTTAAAATTCACTTTGTTTACCATAGTGACACTCTGGCGCTAGGTTTACTTAACAGTATTATATTTCGTTCATATTATAACTCAGAATGCACAAAAATATCATTTAAAGAATTATCTAATCGTTGCCACATGTTCTATTCAAATACTATAACAAAGCTAGAATGATATATAAAATAAATTAAGCAAACAAAACGAAAAAGAAACAGTTTTTCACAGACGATTGAGTATTTCTCATTCAATTAATTCAGTTTTCACTTCACGACAAGGCAAAAATACATAAAAACTCAAAATATCTGTATTAAAAATTACGAAGTAAATCTTAAATACTTATTTCCTCGAAAAAACTCCAGAAAGGATTAAGCATGATTTAATTTGCAATAATAAATAAAGGCTTTATTTTTGTGTTGCGAAGCTTAGTCTCTCTAGATTGGCAACAAATCTGCAATTCTGCTGTTTCAAACGTAAACAAATATGTCCGCCATGTTATTTAAAATTTAACTGCACTTAAACAGCTTTTAAATTGTTGATAATTGTACAAATATTGCTTCCAGAATTACGAAAGGCATAAAAACTTTAACCGGAAGATAAAAACAACATAATTCAATTATTTTTAAAGCAAAAAATGTACAATTTACAAACATATAAGAGTAAAGAAACAGATCACTGAGCCGGGTAACAGAGTGGATATATTTATAAATATGCTTATATACGTTTCGCGCGGCCGATTGAAACCAAAATATGAGGTGCACATCTACATGTTATAGTAGTGTTATATACAAAATTTGAACGTTCTGAGGCTACTCATTTTTGAGTTATGCGAGATACGTACGTACGCACGCACGTACATACGTTCGTACAGACGCCACGAAAAATTCTCTTCAGAATTCATTTTAAAGCAGTTTTTTAGTTTTTTTGGAGGAAAAGAGTCTTTTATTCTGTCCTTACGTATAGATATCACGCAAAAACATCATTAAATTGCATTTGAAAGCGGTCAAAGTGGATATTTTCGTTGAAATATGCTGTCTGAAGCTTTTCCCGATTACAATACTTCCTTTTTACTTCGTACAAGGAAGTAAAAACCAAAATATTAGTTAAAAACATAATGTGTACTTTTGATTAATGAGAATTATAAATCTTTTGTAAATAATAGAGTCTTTATCTTTCAGATTAATTACTTAGAAACATTTTTTTTAATCTTTGCATTTTATGCAGTATGCATTCATATGTATAAACTTGTAGATTATTACCCTGTATTGACATTTTTCAATACAGAGACTTACAAGCAGTTTAATTTAATAATATAAAGTCATATATAGATGACACAATATAAACATCATGCTGAATGTTTAGAATTCCTCCCCATTCCTTATTATAAAAATTATTTCATGTATGATATTTTATATTTGTGGCTAAAAATCTCACATATATATTTATAAAGTTTGCAGTTTGTAATTTTTTTATAATATATATAAATATTATAAATATGTTTATAATATTTATATCAGAATTTAAAAATACATTTATATGTATATTAAAGTTTTATGAAATTGACTTCTTAATATATTTTCTGTCAATGCACAGTGCCGCCTGTATTTTCTCGCATACCAGAAGATCAACAAACTCATGTGGGTTCCAGTGTTGAACTTCCTTGCCATGCTCAAGGTCAGCCTTTCCCTTCTATTAAGTGGAAGAAAGATGGAAATGTACTACAGACAGAATCAGACCATCATCGAATTAATTCACATGGAGATTTATACATGTTTAATATCCAAAAAACAGATGCTGGAATTTATGAATGCGTTGCTATTAATGATGTAGGGTCTGCCTATGTATCAATGAAACTTACAGTTGCTGGTAAAATAATCCCACTGTACTTAATAATCACTATTATTTAATTTTTAACTAATTAAAATACAAGAAAGTATGTATTATACCTACAAATAAGTATCATGTATCTTCATTACCATTTCTCATAAATTATAATTTTATCTGTATTAATATTTTTAGATGGCCCATACACCGGAAGACCTGGTGATCGCTATGTCATCAGTGCACTTGATGAAGCTCGGCAAGAAATTGATAAAGCTTTAAATCATACACTTTATGAATTATTTGAAGAACCTCATAAGCGGATGCCAGGAGAATTATTACAAGCATTTAGATTCCCTACCAATGAGGCTAGAGAAGCTGCACGTGCAGCTGAAATTTATGAAAGAGCTTTAGAAATTGTATGGGATCATGTGCAGAATGGAGCCCAGTTTAATCTTACGGGTATCTATATAATAGTATTTTGTACTTTCTAATAATCACTTAAGAGAAAATCTTGTGTTTCAGATTGAAAATTTATAATGAGAACTAAAATACAGCATGCAATGTTATAAAATCTAAACAGTGTAGAAATAATAAATTCATGTAAAAAGATATTAAATGTGTGAGGAAGAAGCTTATATTTGTTATAAAATAAATAAATGTTCACTAGCATAGGGAGACAAAGTATTAAATTTAGCACCATCACCATTTTCTGTACAAAAAGGATGTTTTAATGAACTGTTGCATTAACAAAAATGTATGAGAATTTATCAAAAAACTTCCTAACCATTTGGTTTGCTAAGTACAAATAAATGTAGTGAGAATCATATTTTTTGCAAACCCTTTCTATATGCTTTTCCTTACTGCCGCATAATATTAAAGTGTGAGCATAGAATTTGTTTATATAGATTTTGTTTTAACTTTTTATTTATTTATTTTATTTATTATTTATTTTGTAATTTTGTCATTGAACAGTAACACATATTCAAATGAAATTTTTTGTGAAGCTCAATAAATTTGCTGTTTAAAGTTTTGGTGTTCCTTCATGTTGCTTTTGATGATGATACTTAAAATCAGACGGACAATGTGAATGGCTCCTACATTTCAAGGCTCATCAAGTTTGATTTAAAGATAATGAGCATTTAGGGTTACTAAATATGAGCACAATGGCAGAGAATTCTGAAGAAACTCGAAAACGTGTCCAGGAACTTAACTATTCATGAATTTGCAAAAAATACAGGATTTACTTATGAAATTTGGCAAGAGATTTTTAACAGAAAGTTTTTTTAAAGGTTGTTTTACCTGCTTTTGCGTTGCTGCCCTCACACCTTTGAACATCATGCAAATTTAGGTAAATAATCAAAGAAGATTTCATTTCAAGTTTAAAATGCGAATAAATTATATCAGAATGCTGTGGAACCTTATTGAATAGAATATCTTGAATGTTAGCCTTGTTATGAATATTATTTATTATTTTATTCTACAAATGTACAATGTCTGCATTTAACTGCATTCAGAATTTAGAAATATTTTACAGTGCAAGTAGCTTAAAATTTTGGTAAGTAAATGTGGCACTAGGCTATAATAGGTACAGCTATTTAAATTACGAGGGGTGATCCAAAAAAAAGTTTACAAGGCAAATGAAAAAGTATTTATTAACAATAGAAACAAGATACAAATGGGAATCAAGAGACACACCTGGCCTCCACTTTTCCACATAGTCGCCAAACCTGTTTAGGCATTAGTCAGAACATTCGACCAACTTGTTTATCCCGTCTTGGTAGTAATCAGAGCCCTGCTTATTAAGCCATTTCTCAGCAGCTGTTTTCACTGCATTGCCTGAGGTGAACCATGTTCTGGATAAGTATCGCTTCAATGCTGGAAAAATTTCCACTCCATCGGGGCTCTTTTGGATGTGGTGGTGAAGTGATGGAGCCATGTGCCATGTTTCATTACAGGTAACGATGTGATCAATGAAGTGTTGGCCGTCTGAATGGTATCGCTGAAGAAATGTGAGGCTGCACATCATTCAAGTGGCCTTATGCTTCGCGGATAACGCACGTGGAACCCAGCGGGCACAAACTTTGGAATATCGCAAATCATCGGTTACGATACACTGAACGTTACCATAACTCAGATCCAACTCTGAGGCAATCTCACGCACGGTTACTCGTCGATACCTTTGGATGATTTCTTCAACACGTGCCGTGTTGATATACGTCCTTGAAGAACTTGGACGGCCGCTCGCTTCCATATTGCGGTTTTCCACATGCTCCCTGCCCGCTTGATAAGAATGACACCATTTCGCTACCTGTTGTCTACTCATTGCTTTTTCCCCATATACCTCAACGATTTGTGAATTTCGGATACGGCCACATTCTTGGCCCATAAGAATCCAATTACGGCTCGCACCTCTATGCGAGACCACTTTTCTAGACGTCATGCCATTACTGTCGCTCTTAAGTGTCTGCGTACTGATGCTACTTACTTGTAGAACCGCTGTAGGACAACTAGCGCCATTTGTCAACCACCCTGGGTGGAAATATTTGCTCCACAATTATTACGTTTTAAATGCTTCTGCTTGTAAACTTTTTTTTGGATCAACCTACGTATGTTTTTAATTCATTAATGCATGGAAAAAATTTAAATATGTAAATATAATCGTTATTACTAATATTGCACATTTACTTATTTTGAATTTTAATTTCAATTGTAAGTGTTAGAATTTTCTGCTTATATTATAACAAATAATGCATGCAAGAATTCAAATATTTGGATGAAAAGTGAATTTTATGAGTATTATCTTAACTGGAAAACAAGCTTTGGGCACAAAGTGATGTATTTAGTTTGAAAAAGTCAAAATATATTTCTTTGTATTTGTTTGCACAAATTTTGTGAGATTTTTCATTTCATTTTATTTTTTATATATTATTAAAGATAGGATGCAAAAAGTAAAAGCTAATGAACTGAAAAAAGTACTACGATAAAAACATATGTGATAAAAAGAATGTTCATTCCACCAAGTGCAAATGGAAAGGATGTTGTTCAGAAAATAAGTAAAAAATATGTAACAAATATTTATTGTATACTTGATTAAACTTTTATGAGAAAATTATTCAAGTTTTATGAAAATCATTTTGTAGCAGTTTTTTTAAATAAGTTATATTTATTATGTGTAAGAATATGTTAATTTTCAAATTAAAAAATTTTCATTTGTTTTCTGTTCTGTTTATATTCCATGTATTATATTAAAATGTAATTTTTGTTTAATTTTATATGTTTTAAATTTAGAATTTTCATATTCGGATATTTTATCGGCATCGAATCTGGACTTGTTAGCAAATCTCTCTGGTTGTCTTATTCATCGTGAGTTACCAAGTTGTTCTGATATGTGCTTTCATGGTAATTATAGAAGTTTTGATGGATCTTGCAATAACTTCAATAATCCAAGATGGGGAGCATCACTTACTCCTTTTGTTAGACTTTTGCCTCCTGTTTATGAAAATGGATTTAACACTCCAATAGGTAAAAATATTTCATTATGGAATGCTATTTTTAAAGCACTGTTCTTTATTATAAATTACTTATAATTTTCTTATTTTACATAATTAATTTCTGCATAATAAAATATTTTTGAAAGTCTTAGAAATAAAAGGCATATCATGCCTTTATTGGTAATTAATTTATCATGTTGTAATATGCAGAAATAATTTGCTTCTTTTAAGCTGCTTATTGTTTACATGTTTTCCTCCAATGCAAGTAATGTAAAATAAATATAAATTTTACCTGTCTTTTAAATGCTGATATGAACATAAATATCTGTAAGTGTAGTTAAATAAATCTTTGTTATTCTCTAATTGTCTGAACTCCCAAGAAAAGTTGCCAATTCTCAGGCAACTTTGTTAATTAGTAAGCAGTGCCTGTTTGGCCATCTTTGCAACTCATAGGTACTGTTCTGTTCATAAATAATAATAAAAAAGCGCATTTATAAGAAGCAAGAAGTTTTATGAGAAAAAAAAATAGAAAGCCTATATGGCTCATTATTTAAATTTTTCATTTGGAATCTTGTTCAATAAAATGCTGTTTAAAGTGTACAAATCCATATGTACTCATAAACAAGTATGATGCATGCAATGGGGGGGGGGTTGGCTATTATTACATGTATACTTAAAAATATGACAGTTCTACTAAATGTTAAAATTGGGAATACAGATAGTCAGAAAGCACCAAATTGTTTTATTTGCATATAAATATTATATGTATTATAGCATTTTAAAATTAAATAGATGCTGACATATACAAAGAGAAATGTATTTGTGTAGTGTTGCTGATTATTGTATTACATTCTTAATAATGATTCTTCAAAAATTCATACTATATACTTGAATTATGTATTTATTTATATCCTATCATATTCACTTTCGTAGTATAATTGACTCTAAAATATTTCTGTTGTAGTATGGTTGGTTTTTTAGCCAATATGTAATTAGGCAATCGGGTACTGGTAAAAATAAAACTGCATTAATATTATGCATAATTTAGACAAACTTTCTTTGAATATGCTGCAGCTGTATTGCATATTAAAATTAAAATAAATGTCACAATTTTAAATATGTGTTGAATTGTATTTTTTATTATTAAGCAGTTTTTATTAACCAATTATAAATTTAAAAAGTATTATATTTTGTAATATGCAAAAAATTAAACTGGCTCGATTTTTTTCTACTTTTTTTTGCCCTTTATGATCAATATGTGATCTTCAAAATTGTTTTTTAAATCTACATGTGGAAATTCAGAATAGTGACTTTTGATTAGTTAATTAATTAAATATTCAATCATCTTAGAAAAACTTTGCTATTATATTGTTGTATAATTAAACTATTGAACAATTAGAACAATATAACATAAGATATTACAAATGTTACCACTTAATATCAATTTCTGTGTAATGGAATAATCATGTTAATACCTCTATTGTAGATGGTAATGTGTGAATATGTGCAACATAACAAAATCTTTTCAACCAATACTGCATCATTCACATGAAATAATAATTCGAGTAATGATCAGAGTAAAACATAAACAATAAAGCAATTCTAAATTACAAACATTCTAAAATACATTTGTTTGTGTTGTGTGACATATGTCAGGCAGTAACCCGTTCAAATACTATGGTCCAGTGCAAAGTTAATTAAAATTAAATTACAAACAAGGTAAGTAAAATCAAACTAACATTTATGGTGATAAAGAGAAGGAATACAAGTTACAGTTTACATTGGTGGTGACCGGTCATTTAATATCTGAAGAAACAACAGAAAAGGATAGCGTACCCTTCTTTAACATATATAACTTTTCACAGTTCCTGTTTGGGATCCATCATACAATTTTTGGATTACTTGATACAGGCAAACGGCGACGGTGAACAATTTGGTCTCATGGAAAACTTGGAAAATTATCTGTAAGAATAAGAAAAGTTAAGTTGATAAAATTAAACAAAGGCTATTTTTTCGGAGGCCAGGCTTCCCTCCTATTGCTGCTTCCAACCAGTAGGACACAGGTCTTCCCTCCACAGGCCATCATTGAAAGTGTAATTTGGTAAGAATTATAGATGTAGTACGCCTCTCTTCGGTGCCGGTTATTTTACGTTGCTACGTCTACGATGCAGCTGCCCTCTAAGCTGCACGGCAAAGTTGACATCTTTTTATTCTTCTTGTACTTCGAAGGTCTCATGAAATTTCTTTTCTCCATCTCTCTCCTCCTGAAAACACTGCGCAGCAGCCACTTTAATAGCTGGTGCGTTTTTTTGAAAAATTTGCGAAGAAGGTGATCAGCAGGAAGCCAAGTACAGCAACTCAAACAGAGAAATCTTCATGGGAAAGGATTTCCCGACTACCAGAAGAGCCAGCAAGCGCAGTTCAACCATTCGGCCTCCAAGGCCACTCCCATGGGTCAACACTCTCCGCAGACGAAAACAAGGGGGGCACTATCCTCGATCGAGGTGCAACTCGACCATGTAGAGCTTTCTATCCAATGACTTCCCCCCCCTCCTCAATAACTCACTGTAGAACCTTTCCCTGTTAGAAATGTCACAGCAACCAAGGTCCCATTTAAGTAAAACTGACGAAGCGCTGATAAGAGAACATGTGGTGGAAACATTACATGTGTTTTCATGCTTGAGCGAAAGAATTTTGGGGTGTAGTAATCCTCTGATAAGGGATTCTGAGAATGAATTCCGAGCCGATGGTTGGGATGAAAAAATTTTCAGAACCAGTGAATAGTTATTCAACACAAACGAATTTGGGACATTAAAAATTAAACTATTACATAACAGTATAACTCATTAAAAAGTCAGTGCTATATAAATTATTTCTTCAGCAGCATTTTAAGTATACACACTCATTAACCAGATTGAATTTCAATTACTATTGATTTACCTTATCACCAGTCAGAAAATATGTATTTAAACAACTTTAATAGAAAGAGGGGTAAAAATTAAGTTACCTTAAGTTAAAAAAAAATAACACACCAAAAGTGTCGCAAACAAAACTTTAAAATAATTAAACAACCTTAAGGGTCAAAACAAAAGTACAAAACCCAAGTAAACTTAAGTCTCTAAACTCAAATTAAAAACTAAACAACTTTAACTTAAGAAAACTTTTAAAGCAACCAACCTAAATTTAGAGTTTACAAAAGTTACAGTTTAAACTTACAACCAACTTTAAACAACTAAAGCAAAAAAAAAAAAAAAAAAAAAAAAAATTAAGAACTTCAATTACAGATCAAAACTGAAATAGTAAGCAAAACTTAAGCTTGAAAATAATAACAATTAATACATAACAAATCCTCCCCCATTCCGAAAAGAAAAATTTTGGTTTACAATAGTTACAGTTTAAACTTACAACCAACTTTAAATAACTAAAGCAAAAGAAAAAAAAGAAAAAAAAAATTAAGAACTTCAATTACAGATCAAAACTGAAATAGTAAGCAAAACTTAAGCTTGAAAATAATAACAATTAATACATAACAAATCCTCCCCCATTCTGAAAAGAAAAATTTTGGTTTACAATAGTTACAGTTTAAACTTACAACCAACTTTAAACAACTAAAGCAAAAGAAAAAAAAGAAAAAAAAAATTTAAGAACTTCAATTACAGATCAAAAACTGAAATAGTAAGCAAAACTTAAGCTTGAAAATAATAACAATTAATACATAACAATACTGAGAATGTTGTTTCCATTCATAAGGAAAATTCACCAAATTTTGGTTTCAAGGCCAGGGCATGGCAGATAAAAATATATTTTAGGAATGTACTAACAGTTATTTTAATTTTTGAACATTTCCTGAATTCTCTTATTTTCCCTTTCATTTGCTCGCCAGGAAGCAAATTACAAGAGTATGTTGAAATAAATAGGTTAGCTAGAGTGTGATTTCACTAGTAAAGTGCACATTTACTATTTCTGTTTTCCAGCTGTTAATTTTAGTAGCAGCTACACATTCTAGTCATCTAGTCAGTATATCGCTGGTGTAGGTTTCTGAGTTAGCCTATTATATTTAATTGAATTTTGTAGTCTGTCACTACCTTTGTACCTTTCATATTTATTGTTATCGTTAAGACTTTTCCGCAAGTAGATGGTGTCTTCATGTAAGCACATAAGTCCATGCCTTTTGTTATTCAGTTTGTGACAAATAAAGTCTTTTGCACTCTTTCCCTGTTATTTTCATCTTCATGCCTGTGCTAGAAGCTGCAAGGTATGAACTTTAAGTATGTAGTTACCACTTCATGCTAGTTACCACCACCAAACACACTAGATCCCACAATATGATTTCAGTTTCTGAAAAGTAACAGGAATAGTTCAAATAGGTAGAAAAACATTTAATACATGTACTAAATTAAAAATGCTTTAATAGTAGCTTTTTTTTTTATCTTACTATTTATATCTTAAACTATGTAAGTATTATGTTACGTCTAGGTTAATAGTTTAATAGACATTTCATCACTTGAAATGCATCTATTAAACTATCTGTAATAGAAGTATTTCAAGTGATGAAATGTATAAAGTTGGACTGCTTAAATGTATGCAGTGCAGCATATAAACACGTGTGTGTGTGCGTGTATGTATATTAAAATCAAAATTGCTAAAATTTAATTTATTGCATGCAACACTCATTGCGATTTAAAGGATATAGGGCTAAATATGTGTAAAATACAGTCAAAAGTCTTTAATCCAGACTCATCGGGACTTCGGCGATTCCGGATTATAGATCATCAGTTTAAATCTGGTAAGATGGCATGCAGAAATTATAAAATTAAAAATATGAAACCGTAATTTATAAAATAATGAGCAATTATGATCTAAAGGGTATAAAAATTTGCAAAAAAAGAAGCTTAATATTTATTTGTTTACTTTATTAAACATTTCTTTCAACGCGTGCATGCGTAAAGCATACCTTACGCATAGCTGAAATTAGAAAATTGCAACCAGAAAACTATTTGATTTGTATTCGTGATATTTATAATGACGAGGAATTTGATTTAAATCATATCAAAGACGGAGTACATCGAGATTAAATACTACATTTAGTAAGGAATTATAAGCCAAATAAAATAAAAACATCTGCCCTGAAGATAAGAATAGTGCTGACAGATCAACTTCCAGTTCATTGCGCGCCGCAACGTCCCCCCCCCCTCCGTGAAATTGATAAACAGATTTTGGAACGGTTAGATAAACAAAGGATATGCCTTTATCCATTTTTTGTAGCAGTTCGTTTTTTGTTTGATGGACATCGAAACATACTTTCATTTTCTAGATCCTTTGGGAGCTCCAGCATCGGAAATTCTATTTGACATAATCGAAAGTTCAAGCTTACTTTTATAAAATTGCTCTTACAGTCTGCAAAAAATAATAAGCCGGATCCAGTTCGAAGATTAAGGAACAACGCAATCATCAACATTAACTGAAATAGATAATTAGATCATTTTAGCTTATAACGTCCGTTATACATTAAACGCGCATGCAAAAACATATTCTGTGCTTGCGCAGACGCATATGCGCAGTCGTAAAGGTCTTGCGCGCACGCGTAAACGCCTATGCGCATGCGTCAAAGAGGCGCATGCGCAGAAAGATTTTAGCTTTGAGGTCCGGATTATCGGTGTCCGAATTATCGAATAAATTATAATGAAAAAGAATACATTTTCACACTTAACTTTTTATTTATGAGTAAACGGCCCATGGTGGCGCGAAGTCACTGAACACTGGTAGTTCGGTCCGAGGTTTGAATCCCACGAACGGGCTGGCTGCATGGGCGTTTTCGTGGTTTTCCCCATGTGTAACATGTATATGAGCCAGTTCTCCTTAGAAAGTCCTCCACGAAGGCATCCCTCCCCTTAGGCAGATAGCCCTAGTGTGCTTTGCCGTAATTAAATACACCAATTTATGAGTAAACAATATGCAAATCACGGTGTTACTTACAAGAAGAGCTATTGGATTTCATGATAATAATTACCATAAAACTTTCAAGGATGATAAAGTATGTGAAAAAATAGTTAGTTTAAAGAGTAGTAGTATTTGAAATCACCTGCACAGGGTATAAAAGTGCTGCATGTGTTTGCAATATTTATAGTCACTGACTGGCAAATGCAATATATCTTTGAGATTAGAGGCATTCTATTTTCAGTAAGTAATAGGTTATGCACATTGCCAGCATCTGGCAAATTCATGCCATTTTATGTTCCATTATGCCATCTGTCTCAAGAGCTATGACAATTTGTTGCACTTTGTTTAATACCGAACAATATTTTCAAATAAAACTGCATTAATATTCTGCATAATTTAGAGAAACTTTCTTTGCACCAGCGGCTGAGCCGTAAAGTTGCTGAACACTGGTAGTTTGGTCCGAGCTTTGAATCCCGTGAACGGGCTGGCTGCATTGGAGTTTTCATGCTTTTCCCCATGTGTAACATGTATACAAGCCAGATTCCCTTAGAAAGTCCTCCATGAAGGCATCCCTCCCCTTAGGCAGATAGCCCTCGAGGCTTTGCCATAATCACACACACACACACACGGAATTTTTAAATATGTGTTAAATTGTAATTTTTTTTCTGTTATTAAGCAGTGTTTGTTAGCTAAATAAAAATTTTAAAAAGTATTACGTTTGTATAAATTTTAAAAACTATAATAAATAGAAATGTAAATTTAAAAATATATAATATATAAATATAAATTTAATAATATATAATATATAAATATAATAATACTATATAAATATAAATTTAATAATATATAATATATAAATATAAATATAATAATACTATATAAGTAGAAATTTAAAAATCTATTACATTACTATAATTTTCAAGCAACTGCTGCTGAGGACTTTTGTTGTGATAGGGTAAAGACACTGCCAAAGTACATTGCCATGTGTTGGTATTTCTGTATCAGTTTCATAACTCGTATTTAACAAGTCATTTGGCTAATTATGAAACATACTTATTATTCTAAAATACTAATTGCTAGCAGTTAAACATGCCCGTGCAGAACCAGCTTCAGCATTTTCTACACCCTAGGCAATCCACACATTTGGTGCTCTAAATTGAAATATCAATAATTCAAAGCAAAAAGTAGCTATATTTGTTTCTTAAAACAATTTAGCTGGTGCTTCCCTAAAATTGGCATTGTATCTTGGCTGTCTATGTCAACTATGCCTGGACCAGCCTTGTGTCTGTGCTGTATAATATTATACTTTTGAGGCGATAGTCACTGTATGATATGCATGCCATCTTCTAGCAATGTTTTTTTATCACACTACAACCTTGTAACTCATATGTTAAGTTCCCAGTCCATGGCTTTGGATATTGTAGGTGTAGTTATGTCACTTTATAAACCGTATTATGCAAGTTGTAGGAAAATAATTCTACACTTTGCACCTGTTGTTTTACTCACATACTTGACCAACCTTGTAAGTTTCATAGCAGTTATCTTTGGGAAGACTGATAGTTTTCCCTGTTAGCAAGAGAAATGGAAACAGTTGTCATCACACGCAAAAAAGGGGGGAGAGAAAGAGGGGAAAAGATACCTAGCACAGCATTTTCATTTTCTTGTGAGGGGGAATTTTTAATCAAAAATTACTTTCAGAATTTTGGAACTTTGGAAGCATATTGTTAACTCTACCATCATTTAAAACAAACAGAAAAATAAAGTGCTTTCTCTTGAGAAAAGGAAGGAAGTTCATTAAGTATGCAATGTCCTTGTTTCAAACACTAAATTTTTTTGTGCTTAGTGTGCTTGTTTCATCGTCCTAAAAGAATTTTACTGTAGTATAATCAATCAATAAGGGATTCTATAGCAAAATGCATTTCTTAATTACATTTTGACAAACTCTGCAGTGCTTTTTAATTTTCCTATTTGTTTTAATATTTATTTTCCGTTTGATATATTCTTATAACTATTATTTTTAAAATATAAAGCATTTATTTATCCTTATAGCTGTACACCTAACTTAACTTTCTCTGACTTTATTATATTATATTCTATAAAAAGTTCAAAATATTAACAACTGTAGTTAATATTTCAATTTTGTTGCTAAAAAGTAGCATATTAAAAATACAATATAAAACTTGAAAATAACAATGCATGTGAAATATAAATTTCAAAAGAGATAAGTTGTAAAAGTGATTTTTCAAAATTATTGGTAGTCTGATAGGGCTTAAAGTAATTAAGTGATAGGAATGAATTGTTTATTGTAAAACTTTTAACTTCAAAGAAATTGACAGCTTTGTGTGCCTATTTAAGAATATATTTATTTTGTTACCATGATTCATTAATTGTTTAAGTTTTGCTTATATACACATATGTATACCAATAAATATAAAACAATGTCCATCTTGACCAAACCTTGTGACTGATAAAAAATAAAGTAAAAACAATAAGCAGATGATAAACAACAATGCTACCAGCCTAAAAAAAAATAGGTTAAAAAGGTAAAAATTGTTATTAGCAGAGGGAATTCTAAAAATACGAGGGTTGGAACTTTAATAGTGGCAACACAGCTGAAAAAATACTACGCAACTAAACCAAAGAATATCGCGTATACCACACGTGAACTACATACCTACCTTACCTCTCAGCAAAAAGATTCGTCCTGCCTACGTCACGCGCATGCGGAGTGACGCGAAAAATGGATCCTTGTATTAGCTCGCGGTCTAAAGTAAGTGTTGTCAGGATGTTTTCAAAACAAGAACAACGATGTTGGATAAAAATTGAATGTGCCAGAGGTTGTACAGCACGACAGTGTCATCAAGGGCTTCAAGAGGCTTGCGGGGAATCTGCATTGCAAGATGGGTGAAAGCATTCAACGAAGGACGCCAAAACGTGGCAGACATGCTGCGGCCATCTCGTCCGAGTGTCAGAGATGCAGACGTGCAAGCTGTTGCCGCACAATTGGACAGTGATCGCCGCCAAACGATTCGTCAGCTGGCCGGACAAACAGGATTAGCGCATATGACTGTGCTGCACATTCTGACGGAACGCCTGTCCATGAGAAAAATTGCTTCACGATGGGTTCCACATCAATTGACGGAAATGCAGAAATGGCTACGATACGATGCTGCCCGAACCCACCTGGAGCGCTAAGAGCGCGAAGGAGATGCTTTTTTACTCCGTATCATTATGCTGGATGAGACTTGGGCCCGATCGTACCAGCCAGAACTGAAACGCCAATCAAACGAATGGCGTCATCACGGGTCACTACGACGTTCGAAATTTCGTCAGAACCCAAGCAATGTGAAAGTTATGGTGATTCTCGTGTACAACTGTGATGGCGTCATCCTAACGCATACCGTTCCCTCACTAAAGACCGTCACTGCGCAGTATTATTGCTCATTTTTGGAGCACAATCTCCGACCAGCTTTGAGAAAAAACGGCGACACTTTCTGCAGAACTCTCCTCTCATTTTGCATGACAATGCTCAGCCGCATGCAGTGCAAGCTGTGACTGATTTGTTTAAGCGATGGTGCTGGGAAGTGCTTTACCATCCACCATACTCCCCAGATCTAAACCCTTCTGACTATGACTTAATTCCTAAGATGAAGGAACCACTTCGTGGCACTCGCTTCCAAACTGTTCCTGAGATTCTATTGGCAGTAGACCGGTCCATTCAAACTATCAACAAAACAGACGCTGCTACAGGTATTCTGCGACTTCCACATCGTTGGAAACGGGTTGTCCCCAATGCTGGCGACTATATTGAAGGACTGTAAAACATGGTGACATGAATCACTTTTGTATTCCTTGTAAATAAATAGTTGCCATTATTAAAGATCCAACCCTCGTATTTAGATCATTGCACTGAACCAGGTACACAATCTAAATCAAAGTTTTGCAGCATCTGAAAACTAAAAAGCCATACAATAAATATAACTAAGCCCAAGAATGCATTGGTACATACTGAATCTGTTAAAAATTATTTAATGCAGTGAACATATTCTTTGGCATTGACTGCCTAATAGTATTTATTTACTTGGATTCCTTTTTAATGTTATGGAATGCTAGAATTTTTAAGTTGAAAGCGTAATTTGAACTGTTATTCCATTACACTGCAATGGTGTGAATTATTTGGCATTTTTCTTGCTGACAAGGCCATTTTGGTGCAGATTTTGAATGGTTTTTATAATGTTGTCTTTTGGTTTGTGATGTTAAACTTTATTATCTATAATTTCATTTTTATTTTCCTTTATGGTGACTGACTTTTGTGTGGTCAAGAGTGAAAATATGTTATTTATATTTTAATTCTATAAATACTTTTTATATGTATTTCTGTTTTTAATATAGACTTTCAGTGCCTTTATCTGTTTTTTAATATGTATATACATATATAATACAGCTACTTGTTACAATTTCATCAACAGGTTGGTCTAAGTCTCATCTCTACAATGGATATATTAAACCAAGTGCTCGACTTGTGTCAACAACAGTTATTTCTACAGATTTTATTTCTCATGACAGCGAATTCACTCACATGCTTATGCAGTGGGGTCAGTTTCTAGATCATGACTTGGATTTTTCCATGCCTTCCATAAGTCATGCAAGTTTCACAGATGGAGTAGATTGTGCAACATCATGTGAATTTGCTGCTCCATGCTTCCCAATTGAAGTACCACCTGATGATAAACGTATTAATAGACATAGATGTATGGAATTTGTTCGTTCTAGCTCAGTTTGTGGATCAGGTCTTACATCAGTCTTCTTTAATACAGTGAAACCTCGAGAACAGGTAAATCAATTAACTGCATTTATAGATGCATCAAATGTGTATGGAAGTAATGAGAGAGTTGCTCGACATTTACGAGAGATGAGTAGCAACAGAGGCTTGTTACGATCTGGAGTACTTATGCATACAGGAAAACCTTTGTTGCCCTTCAATGATGGCCAGCCTATAGATTGCAAAAGAGATCTGACAGAAAGTACTATTGATTGCTTTTTGGCAGGAGATGTGAGAGCAAACGAGCAACTTGGTTTATTATCTATGCATACTTTATGGATGAGAGAGCATAATCGTATAGCCAGAGAGCTGTTTAATTATAATCCTCATTGGGATAATGATAAATTGTACCATGAAGCCAGGAAGATAGTTGGAGCTATTATGCAACATATCACATATGCTCATTGGTTGCCCAAAATATTAGGAAAAAATGGATATGATCAGCTAGGGCAATATACAGGATATGATGCAAATGTTAATCCATCTATTTCTAATGTGTTTGCAACAGCAGCTTTGCGATTTGGTCACACTTTGATTAATCCTGAATTAATGAGACTAAATGAAACATATCAACCTATTCCACAAGGGAACATCCCATTAAGGAAAGCTTTTTTTGCACCTTTTCGCCTGCTGGAGGAAGGCGGACTTGATCCATTAATGAGAGGCTTGATTTATGCTCCAGCAAAACTCAAGAAACCAGATCAGCTTCTCAATTCAGATCTGACTGAACATTTGTTTACAGTAAGTTTCAAATACTATTTAAAAACTTCCTTTAAAACAATTGGCATATATTTATTTTAATTTAATGATTTGATTAGTATTTGTAACTAGTGAAATAAACTTGGCTTCAGGTGTATTAAAGTTTAGTAATTTACTACAGTACCAAAGATATGCAATATTATTCTATGTTTCTGCAAAGCAACTTAATTTTATAAGATAATTATTTATTTTCCTGTTTCAAAGTATCTATAAATATTCCTGTCTACTAAAATAAGTATCTGAAGGGGTAATTCATGTAAATATGTTTGTCAGTTGCAATATTCCTTCAATACTTCTATCAGAGAAGTGCTTGTAGGGCAGTCCTGTTTTAAATGTAAAAACGTTTATGCAATAACTTTGAAAGTAACATCTATTGAAATACACACAGTTGCTCTAGCATTTTTAATATTTATATAAATATTGACTAAAGGCTGTTTTGATATCTAGTATAAATTTGCCATTGTATCATTTTGTCTAACTGGAATTGCATAAAAATACGGATTCTATAGAATCATCTTGATAAGAGGAGGAGGATCAAACATGAACAATCTGGTAAATAAGGCGACTGTGACGTGACAGAAATCTGTTTTTGAGCTCAGAATCCTAGGCTTCATTCCTCAAAATGCAACATTGCTCCAAATGAGTGAAAGATTTAGTTCTGCTTGCATTACAGCGTGAATCACACTCTTCAGAATGGTGTCACTTCATGCCTTTCTTCTGTAAAAAGTAAGCTAATACCATCCAGCAATCAAGTTAGTCACTGCAGTTTCATACATGACATGACTTTTTGGGAAGTTTTTTAACAGAAGCATATATTAAGTGGTAGTTATGTATTAGCCCAACCACCTTGGCACAGTTTGAGAATTTTTTACAGAAGAAAAAGGTGATTCGATGAGTTTTCGAATTGCAACTTACAATAGATATCGTTGCCTAAAAAAGTGTTATGTGAATGGTTTCTAGAGTTAGGTAACTTGTGAGAATTTGGTGACTTCTACTAAGGTGATTGTGATATTCCATAAGTGCCCATTAAATCTTATATGAAGGAGTTCTCTGTCTGAGAAATAATAACTGTACCATTTACTTTAAAACTATGACATGGTATTATCTTTTAAACACTAGCTTTTAAAATATTTGTTATCTTTTGTTTTGGGAAGCGAGGAAGAGCATATTATTTCCACTGACTGTGATTTATAAGGAGTTTTTTTTAGGGGGAGGGCATTACTGGATTGTAGCAAAGGATACTACAGCTATCTGCCTAAGGGTAGGGAGGGCTTCGTGGAGGATTTTCTAAGGAAAATTGACTCATATACATACTACATATGCCACAAAAAGGCCCATGCAGCCAGTCCGTTCACCTGGAATTGAATCCAGGTCAGAATTACTATTGTTCAGCAATTTTACTACTATGCTGCTGCTGAGCTAATTTATGGAAGAAGCTCGCTGTACATTTAAAAGACTTAAAAATTATTTAGGAGTAGGAGACTTAGTCTGTATTAGAAGTAGAAGAACTGAAGAATTAAACCAACATAAATAGTAGTAGTTTTTTTTAATGAAAAAACAATGTAAGTTATCCTTCCAAAACACAAATAACGCTAAAGAAAAGGAGTAAATGCTAATGAGTTGTTTTAATTTTTATATCTTTTTTATGTGCAATATCCAGCTGAAATGTCTTTTTAATGCAAATTTCATTAGTGATATATAGATAAATTTATAGCAGAACATAAATCTTTTAGAACGCAGTGTTAATTCTTTTTTGATTTCATAATTTAAACTTCTTTTTCAAATAAAGAAATTTATTTATTTTTTAAATCTCTAGCCTGCTCATTTAGTAGCTCAAGACTTAGCTGCCTTGAATATCCAAAGGGGAAGAGATCATGCTTTACCTTCCTACAATGAATGGAGAAAATTTTGCAACCTTACAGTAGCTACTACATTTGAAGATTTTAGAAATGAAATAAAAGATGTTGTTTTACTTAAAAAACTTGAGCATTTGTATAAGCATCCAGGTATGTTTACTTTTCAGCTAATGCTTTAAAAAGTATTTTACAGTTTAAAACAGAGGTTGGCAAACCTTTTGTGGAAAGGGCTAGATTGTAAAAATTTTAGACCTTGGTGGGCCAGAAAAAAAGGAGTAAAAAAAAGCTTCAAAAAGTTTTTTTAGGAAATATTTTGGCATACTGTTTATACACATTTTGCATAAACATATCAAAAACACAAGTAAAATATTTCCATTTATTAATAAATGTATTATAGAACAAGTTAAATTTTTTACTAATGCGTTGAATGTTATTATTTTTTCTTGAGATAATACAATTTCATCATTCTGCAATCTGAAGTTAGTATTTCCTGTCATTAATGTTGTTTGCAAATGGTCATCTGTTAATAATAATCTGTATTGCAACTTTACATACTTCATTTTCAAAAATGTCCTTTCACATTAGCAAGTACTCTCAAATAGATTGTTTCAAAAGAATAAAGTGAATTTAATTAAATAAATACAAATTTAATTACATAATTCTTTGTGCCATTGCTGCAAGGAAGGAAATTTAAATTTAAACAAATTTAAATTTAAATTTTAACAAACACGTATAAAAGTAAAAAAGCAAAATTAAAGCCAAAATAATTTTTAAAAAAATATTTAAAAAAATGTGCAAACATATAAAAGATTTAATTCTTGAACTAATCTACAATATCATTTAAATTCAGAAGTATAAGCAAATCAAGTGCAAAAACAATCCATGAAAATAAATTCAATAATTTAGCAAATTAAAATTAATTCAAATAATTTTTTTAAAAATGCATAAGTGAATGACTGTTGAGCAGGCAGGAGACAGACTTATAAAGGGGAAGTTGCCTCCAAACCTAACTCTCCAATCATTCAATTCGTGTTTCGTCATTCATGTAGGCAAGGGTAAAAGTCAAAATCAAAAGTAAAAAGTGAAGAATGTCCAAAAAGAAATACCAATAAAGTGGTACCCTTATAAATTAGCATTTAAGAATTAAAGTTCTAAAAAGAAAAAAAATAAAGAATTCTTTTGATAAACAAGCAAGTAAAGTCAAGTATTAAATTAAACTTTTTTTTTTTTTAATTAAATTTTTAAAAAAAATTATTTTTTATAAAAAATAATTTAGAAACCAATTTATTTTAGAATCCCCTTTTTTTTTTTCCCCCTAAGGAATTCGTTTAAAAAAATTTTAGGACATTTTTTGACATTTTAAATTTTACTTTTAAACTTAAATTTTAAAACATTTCATTTTTACTTAATTACATTTATTATTTGTATTGCAATATTTGCACAATTTTTTAACAGACCACACATTTCACATTACAAACAGTTTACATTTATTAATTCACATTACCATTTACTCTATTTTACTTCAAGCAAACTTACATCTCATGATTGGCTTAACTCCCTAAATAATTGATCGTTAAAATTAAAACTTGAATTGCATACTTTTAGGATTTTTAATTTTTAATTTAATTTAATTTAATTTATTCTAGATTTATTTATTTTAATGTTTGCAAAAAAAAAAAATTTAATATAACAAAGATAGCAGCTTGGCACTCAACTTTACCTACATAAGCGCCATCTATATAATTAATTTGAAGAACACACTTACTGCTCTTTAAAACACTTTTACAGACCACAACGCTCATATAGTAGGTAAGTTAGAATTAAAACTTACTATTTACTTGCTTTAAGTATTTTTTAAAAATTTTTTATGTAGTATTTAAGTATTTTCTAGATATGTAATTATTCTTTAAGTATATATTTGTTTTTTAAAAATTGTGAATTAGTTCTTTTTGTTTCTTATTGGTTTATATGGATTATGTTTAGTTCTTTTTTAGTTTCTTTTTATTGATATGCATATTCGTGTCGGGGAGGTTTCTGTAGACAATGGATTCTAAAATACATTGGTTTCTAAATTATTTTTTATAAAAAATTAATTTTTTAAAAATTTAATTAAAAAAAAATTTAATACTTGACTTTACTTGCTTGTTTATCAAAAGAATTCTTTTAATTTTTTCTTTTTAGAACTTTAATTCTTAAATGCTAATTTCTAAGGGTACCACTTTATTGGTATTTCTTTTTGGACATTCTTCACTGTTTACTTTTGGTTTTGACTTTTACCCTTGCCCGCATGAATGACGAAACATGAATTGAATGATTGGAGAGTTAAGTTTGGGGGCAACTTTCCCTTTATAAGTCTGTCTCCTGCCTGCTCAACAGTCATTCACTTATGCATTTTTAAAAAAAATTGTTTGAATTAATTTTTATTTGCTAAATTATTGAATTTATTTTCATGGATTGTTTTTGCACTTGATTTGTTTATACTTCTGAATTTAAATGATATTGTAGATTAGTTCAAGAATTAAATCTTTTATATGTTTGCACATTTTTATAAATATTTTTTTAAAAATTATTTTGGCTTTAATTTTGCTTTTTTACTTTTATACGTGTTTGTTAAAATTTAAATTTAAATACTCCCAAATAGAGATATATTCCTTCTACATATGATTTTAAATTATTGTATTTACCTTCCAAAAGCTAAAGAACTGGGTTAGATCAGCATTCCTTAAACTTTTTTCAAATGGGAACCACTTTTATAAGTTAAAATATTCTGTAGACCATCTTAATTTTTCTTTCCTTTGAAGGCAATGTTTTAGCTTATGTTACTATGAGCATACTAATATTTTTAAAATATATTTAATTAAAAGTAATTTTATATTAGTATCAAATAATTAAGTTAATAGAAAAAAATTGTATTTCTTAAACAAATCTAAATTCAAAGCTATTGTTTCAAGGCAAATTTGGATACTCCTTATCTTATAAACCAAAATAAATGTTTGTTTTCATGTTAATAAGATGTCAATTCTTGAACTGCAGTTCTATGTTTGGTTGTATGCTGGTAAGAAGCATCACAGATATATTGCTTTAAATTCCTCTTCTGTTGGTAGACAAGAGTAGGAAGTCTGTAGATAGGGTAACCAATACTAAATGGTTAAGTCCACAGGAATTCATAAATTTCACTGATATAATTGGTTCAGTAACACATGACAGATTGAGATGTTTCCTATAAAGAGCCTACTCATGAATAATATAATCAAAGATCAAAAGTTCTGAACATTTAGCTTCTTCACAAGCCTTAAAAATTTTTTCATCTAATTTTAACCACCATCAAATGAGACATATTTTAACTGATTTTTATTGTAAATTGTACTATGCTAGCATTTTCTTGATTTCCTTTTTAAGGTATTTGCACCTCTAGTTGTTCTATACACATCATTCCCTTCAAACTCAGTACTGACCTCTCGAATAAACAGCAAGTGGGCAGTACCAGTTATGTCTGTTGACTCCTCAACAGCCAATGAAAATAATTTGAAATTTTTTGTCTTGTCTTTTAATTGACTTTTGATGTGGTTCTCAATGACCTCAATTCTTCTAAGACTTTTTCTCACTGAAAGGCTGGCAGATCAAAACAAATCTGTTTTCTCTGGACATATTTCTTTGATTGCATGCAAACATGATTTAATTAATTCATAATCAGTTTATCTTTCATAGGAGATTTATCTTTTGTAGTTTATAAATGAACTGTTCATAAGTTGACTTTAATTACTGTCTTATTTTTTTAATTATCTTTTTCAAATAAATTGTGTTGGAATGAAGCACTCTGTTTAAACTTTCCAGTTTTAATGGTTATTCATTTTCTGTAAGTTTTAAATATTGTATTCAGTATTCAGTTTTGTAATGACAATGTATATTATACTCTTTTCACACAGCTATTATATCATTTAATTCTATGACGAAATAATTCATACTCCATTCTGCTTTAAAAGGACATTCAAAGTCCACTTTCGTCTTCTTATCTGGTTTTGAGAGTGACACGGCGATGGTGAGTGAGAAATAAAATAATATAAAAAGAACAAAAATCTCAGCTTGCGAATAGTCAGTAAGTGTTAAAAGAAGTTACAAAATATATTACAGGCTCCATTAAAGCAAAACTGTGACAACTGGCAACACATGTTCTACAGCAAAGGCAGACAACAAGTTCTTAATATGCAGTGCTAGTAGAGCCACCGTGCGGTTGTTATTAGTAAAACTTTTCAACTTGCCTATTGGTAATTGCGTTAGAGCACATAATTGTATTTACTTTAATTTTTTTCATGTAAAAAACAATATAAAACCACAGGTCAGATTAAAACAGGTGATGGGTCATAGTTTGCCAACCCCTGGTTTAAGGAGTTGATTTATTATTCTTATATTTTATATGTACAGTACAAAGTCCGTAATCCGGACTCGTCGGGACTTTGGCGATTCCGGATTAGAGGTTTTTCCGGATTATAGATCATCAATTTAAATCTGGTAAGATTGCATGCAGAAATTATACAATTAAAAATATAAAACCGTAATTTATGAAATAAAGAGCAATTATGATCTAAAGGGTATCAAAATTTACAAAAAAAAAAAAAAAAAAAAAAAAAAAAAAAAAAAAAAAAGCTTAATAATTATTTGTTTACTTTGTTAAACATTTCTTTCAATGTTTAAGTCCTGTAATTGCGGTGTCAAGAATACCGACTAACTTGTCAATCAAAATTTTTTCGTTTTCAATAATGTTCCCTGTTACTTTCTTCAATATCGGAAGCGCGCATGGGTAAACGCTTTACTGGCTTTACGCACATGCGTAGCGGACGCGCGCATCAAATACGCATGCGTAAGTTTGTGGCTTTGAGATCCGGTTTATAGATCATTCCGGATAATGGACATCCGGATTACGGACTTTGTACTGTATTAATTTTAAAATGGAATATGTCATAATATTCTCTGTTTGTAACTCTTATGCAGATATTAGTAAACATACAAAAGAACTAAATTTTTTATCTTGAAGTCAGAAATAATGTACACTGAGCAGGGTGGGCCGATTGAGAAATTCAACTTGCATTTTTCTTGTTTTGTAATATAGGTATTTTGATACAAAATCGGACTTTTCTGAAATAACATACCATTTTTTTTTCATATTTCAATTCTATGACTTAAATTACGCCAAACTACCAAATTTTGTAAAATTCGCACAAGTAGTTTTTAAAAAATTAGCTCTAAAAATTTTAGCTCTTCAATGTTAATTAAGTTTGGTATATATTTATTAATCTGTCTTTTTTTATTAAACTTATTTAATTCTTCCTTTCACATTTCAAAATTCAGGTTCATTCCAAGTAAAATTCAGCCATTTTATGTGAATTATTTTTAAAATTTGTATTTTTAAATAATTTTTATAAATTTTTCAAAAAAATTTTTTGAATTCAAAAAATTTCTCATGCACAATGTAAAAAGGTAGGAACGAGGTGCCCTGTTTTCAGCTCCAGCATTATGGAAGGAAGAGGAAAATTGGTTGCCATATTTTAAGAAGTTCGCCAAGTAAATTAGTCTTGGCGCAAGCTGAAAAAATTATGCCAAGATAAATTTTTTAATATCTAGGCATAATTTGAGTCGTAAAATTGAAATATAGAAAAAATTGGTATTTTATTTCAGAAAAAAAAAAAATCTGGTTTCATTTCAAAATATCTATGTTAGAACAATGCTATGTATAAATCTAATATATATCCTAAGTCGCACTTTTTAGACATAAGAAACGCAATTTGAATTATGTCAGTCGGCCCAGTAGAACGGGAGATATAGAACTGCCTCCCTTTTTTTTCTGCAGTGTACCTTCTTAAAATAGACTAATTTAGTTATATTGAGAATCTAATGGTTTATTTTTCAGATGTAATCTGGTACTTAACTAAATTAAGTAGCAACTGAGCAGAAGTTGCTACTTAACTTTTCTGAATAAAACTTTAATTAGCACTGACAATTAAATCTTACAGTTGTATGTTTTCATAACTTGTGTTTATAATTTTGTATGATTCTACTCAATTCCTAGATTATGTGTCCATCAAATATTTACTCTCTGTTATATTTCATTAGTCCTCTTTAATCCAAAAATGTTCCAATAAAATTTGGAGCAAATATAGTTAGTTTTCAGATCTCTCTCATAGCTATTATTTTATTGTAATAATTTATTGCATGTAGTTCATCTAAATGCAACAGTGTACTATTCATTTATGTGATACTGATATCTAACAAAAGCTCACTTTCCTTCAGTGTAAAATAATTTGAACTTTTTTTCAGCTCAACTACAGTACATAACTTATCAGATATGTTTGTGTTAATCTAATAGTACCTTTTTTAATATCTATTTAGTTACCTTAGATTTGATTAATTCGGCATCTAAGGAATTAATGAGACAAAGTGTTTAAGTATAAATGTGTGCAGAAGATTATAGTCTAATTTAACTCTGAATCTAAATAAGACATGAATTAAGGTAATATTTATAAGTAGTACATGAGGGAGGAAGAAAGCCTATAATAATAGATAAACAAAACTTAAAATTCCAGATTATAATCTGTTATCTGAAAAAGTTTACTATTAAAATTGTTTCATAAACTGCTACAAATATTTAATTTTTCTTCTTAGAAAAAAATAACATCTACTATTGCCAAATCATGACACTAAATCTTTTCTTTTGAATAAAATTAAAACTTTAAAAAAATCAATTAGAAAAACTCTAACCTTTGTTTCCCATTTCTTTTTTTGAGGGTAGATTTTTGAATAAGTTGAAAAAAATACTAAAACACTTGTTGAAAAATGGGAAGAAGTCCACATACTTAAGCTATATTGAGCAATACATTTTTATAATAGTGAAGATAAATGAAAGATTTTAAGCATTAGTTGGCAGCAACATCCGTTTATGATAAATAAGATTTTATCACAAACTGAAAAATAAACAAATAAAAAGTCAAAAAAAACTCATATTTTTAAAGTAATATTGATAGATTTATTTTTATATAAACTGACATTTAAATCTACCTGTTAGATTTTTGTTTTAATCGAAAGATGTTGATGAACACTTAATTGAACTTATTTTCTTTTAGAAAGCTTGGGTTAATTTTTCTTCCAAGCAAATTAATTGTTTTAAAACAGTTAAAGAAGCATAACATAAAATCAATTGAAACCATTCAGTGCCTTAATTTTGCAAAAGACTAACTCATTACTTTTTAGGGTAATTAAATTATATTGATTTAAAATCATTTTTAAGTTCTAATTATTCTATGGAATACTATGAATCTGCATTTTGTTCAAATTCAAGACTGTCATGTTGTTACATTACACTTTTCTAACATTTTTATTCAAAGTAAAAATATCCCAGAAATATCTGGGGTATATTCACACAGTTTTTAAGTGGATTATTTCTTTGCTGTCTTATTTTTTTACAGTGTAATACAGAATTTTTTAAACATTGTATTTTTTAAGATAATATTGATCTTTGGGTTGGAGGAATCAGTGAAGAACCTGTGGAAGATGCAAAAGTTGGACCAACATTTTTATGTCTTCTCATTGATCAATTTAAAAGGGTTAGATCTGGAGACAGGTGAGATAGCTTGTTTATATATACAGGCTGATCATAAAAAATTTTTTTCCTGTATATGAACCTGTAGCAGCCTATCCACTCAACCAGCTGAAATGAAATTTCAGATATTGTTATTTGAAGGTATGCACTTGAGATTATGGTGATTTTAAACAATACAGCTCTCATGTTGTGATGCAGCGAGAACATTTTTGAATTTTCGAATGGCAATGCCCAGTTTTTTCCCTATGCAAATTGATCAGGGCATTGAAAAGCCATAAATGGTGTTGGAACAATACACATATAATGAAAATTGCCAGTGTAAAACATTTGCAAAGAAGAACATTGTGAAAGATCAATGATAACACAAGAGAGAAGAGGGAAAAAAACTTTTATTGGAATTACAAGTTTTCAACGTGCCTACTTTCATAGATGATAATGCATTATATGCGGGAGATTGTTGACGACGATGACGAACATAACATCGCAGCAGGAATATATGTAACTTCATGTTTATGGCATCTTTTAATTCTGAAAAATCTCATGAATATAATATATATAACCTTAGATTTCAGATAATCCTAGAGCCAGAAATCCATTGGAATGAGGTTGGGGGATAGAATAAGCACAAAACTACAAAGTTATAGGAGGTAACTGTATCAGCAGAGTGCTGTTGCAGCATTTGCCAACCACGTGTGACAATATAAGGAGCAGCACCATCTTACATCCATACAATATCACTGATGACAGTTCGCTGCTGCTGTTCTGGAATTATGTAATTCTGCAACATTATTATATACTGAGCACTTATTTTTATACCTGTGGAAACAATTTCTTCTAAGAAGTATGAACAGAGAATAAATGTGCTTGCGATGCCATACCACACAGTCACTTTTGTGTAAAGGCTCTCTTGGAATTTCATCAATCCAGTAAATGCAGCTCTTGGAGTTTATGTTCCCAATTAAAGAGAAATGCAGCTCATCCATTCATAATATCTGCAATGGCCACCTGCTATTTTCATCATATCTGATGGGAAAAATTTTGTAAAGTTGACCCACTGTTGCTCGTCTCCAGGCTGCAACATCTGGATGCACTGGAATTCATAAGGAAACATACATAGAACAAAGCTTGAAGACTGTGGTTTACAGTACATTCAAACTGTGAGCAACACTTCTTGCAGTATACAATGGACCTGCAGTAATCATATTATGCACTCCCATAACAATTTCAACAAGAATACTTGATCATCTGGATGTGCATCCAGTTTCTTCAATTTTTTTCCACTGAATCGCATAGAGTTTTTATGGAACATAGGTCTCATTTTCAGATTTTGCTGATAAACTTGCATTGCTTTGGCAGCATTTTCCTTGTTCAAATAAAACAGCTTTATCATTTCACCTCATTGTTTCCCTGTAAATGCCATATTGTTAGCATATTCGAACATCTGACTGAAGAAACAATCTTTTTATACTACATATTAAAGGTTTTTCCACAAGCAGTGCTTTGCACATGGTTTTTTATGGTTGGTGCTTCTACTGTCTATCCCTGTGATTTATGCATCAATGCATTTTTTTTCCTCTGTGTTGTCATTGGTCCTTTAAAGCTCTTCTTTGCAAATGTTTTATGCCAGCAATTTGTGTCATACATACATTATTCCGATGCCATTTATGGTTTTTTTCAGTGCACTGATCAATTTGTGTAGGAAAAAAATGGGTGATTCCGATTAAAAATTTCGAATTTTTTTCTGTGCCACAATATTTATTTGTGTTAAATCATCATAATGTTGAGTGTACACTTTCAAATAACAATATCTGAAATTTCATTTGCATAAGCAGATAGGTCGCTAAGGGTTTATATGTCAGGTAAGTTTTTCATATATGTGTTTGTAGGAAAATGTTAAAAATTTCTAGTAATATTTAGATTTCTGTTAATATTGTTCATAGGTTTTGGTATGAAAATCCTGGAATATTTTCACCAAACCAGTTAATTCAAATTAAGCAAAGCTCATTAGCTAGGGTTCTGTGTGATAATGGTGATAACATTACATCTGTTACCCAAGATGTATTTACTGTACCCCATCTGCAAACTCCAAATTTTGTTCAATGCTCTGCAGTACCTAAAGTTGAATTAAGTGTCTGGACAGAATGCTGCCAAGGTAAACATTCTCATACATAATTTTTTTATTATCAGTTTTATTTATGTAATAATATATTGGGTTGGCAACTAAGTAATTGCAGATTTCATTCATAGATGGCTTCAGTTGAATTTTTAGGGTTGCAGACGTAGTACAAATGTAAAACACATTTTGTTATTTGATAGTTGGCAATTCAGCTGTCAATCAGTAAAAAACGTTTCTTGATCAGTTGCGTAGTTTTTGTTTGGTGTTCGTTGAAAAATGGAAAATCGAAAGGAACATTTTCGCCATATTTTGCTTTTTTATTTCCGCAAAGGGAAAAACGCATCGCAAGCTCATAAAAAGTTATGTGCTGTTTATGGTGACAAAGCCTTAAAAGAATGGCAGTGTCAAAATTGGTTTGCCAAATTTCGTTCTAGTGATTTTTCACTCAAAGATGAAAAACGCTCTGGTCGTCCAGTTGAAGTTGATGAAGACCTAATCAAAGCAATAATTGATTCGGATCATCACAGTACAACACGTGAGATTGCAGAGAAGCTTCATATATCAGAATCATGCATGGGAAATCACTTAAAACAACTTGGCTATGTTCAAAAACTCGATACATGGGTTCCTCACGAACTGAAAGAAACGCATTTAACGCAACACATTAACGGCTGCGATTTGCTAAAGAAATGTAATGAAAATGATCCATTTTTAAAATGACTGATAACTGGCGATGAAAAATGGGTTGTTTACAACAACATCAAGCGAAAAAGATCATGGAGCAGGCCAGGTGAACCAACTCAAACAACATCAAAAGCTGATATTCATCAAAAGAAGGTTTTGTTATCAGTTTGGTGGGATTACAAAGGAATTGTCTACTTTGAACTCTTACCACCCAACCGAATGATCAATTCTGATGTTTACATTGAGTTGAAGAAAAGTGGCCCGAATTGACAAATCGAAAAGGTGTTGTATTTCATCATGACAATGCAAGGCCACACACATCTTTGGTCACTCGGCAAAAATTATTGGTGCTTGGTTGGGATGCTTTGCCACATCCACCATATAGTCCTGACCTTGCACCATCTGATTACTCTTTTTTTTTTTTTTTTTTTTTTTTTTTATCTTTACAAAAATCCTTGAATGGTAAAAATTTCAATAATAATGATGATGTCAAATCGTACCTGATTCAATTTTTTGCTAATAAAAACCAGAAGTTTTATGAACGTGGGATTTTGATGCTGCCTGAAAGATGGCAAAAGGTTATTGATCAAAATGGGCAATACATTACAGAATAAAGTTATTTAGTTCCATGAAAAAATTGTCTTTGATTTTCTAAAAAAAAATCCATAATTACTTAGTTGCCAACCCATTATAATTTGATAGATATATCTTTGTATTCTTAAAGATGATTATAGCAGTATTATAAAATCTCAACTATTCTCAATAGAAGTCTTAGAAAATGATGAATGCTTGGTATGCAAAAATTGTGGATTATTGAGTATATAAAAAATGCAGTCCACAATAGAAAAGCCAAATGAATAGATAAAGAATTTCCAGTCTAAACTTATAAAAAGAGTCATCTTATTTTTTATCATTATTAGCTTGAATATCAAAAGCCTACATTAAGAGGAATTTCAGGAAAAAAAAAAAAAATCATTTCCGACATAAAAGCTGACATATTAAAAGTAAACTATCTTATCTGATTATGAATTTTTTTCAACTATGGAAATTAACAGAGAACCTACTAAATTTGTGCCAGTCATTCTGGTACAAGTTTCAAGGAAGAGTTTGCTCTTTTTTTAGTTAGATAATCAATATATACAAGTTACAATGTGGCATATAAAGGAACTTCAATCACTTATCATAATGCTTCATGTTGCCAGTGCATATCCATTTTCAAATAAAGTTGCATATCATGTCCATTACCATGCATTGTCCTTTTTAACAGACTGCTGCCAAGATTTTGTAATTTTCAAAATTACAAAATCTTGGTATCAAGAAAAGTGTACAGTACAAAGTCTTTAATCCAGAAGTCCATAATCCGGAATGATCTATAATCCGGACCTCAAAGTTGGAAACTTTCTGCGTGCACGTTTAATGTATAACGGACGGTATAAGCTAGGTTAAAATTTTTTAATTATCTATTTCAGTTAATGTTGCAGATTGCGCTGTTCTTTAATCTTCTAATTGGATCCAGCTTATTATTTTTTGCAGATTGTTAGAGCAATTTTATAAAAAGTAAGCTTGATATTTCGATTATGTCAAAAAGAGTTTTCGATTCTGGAGCTGCCAAAGGATCTACAAAGCAAAAGCATGTTTTGATGTCCATCAAACAAACAAAGGCATGAAGAAAGTGACAGAGAGGTTAGTGAAAACGAAAAATTTTGATTGACAAGTTAGTTGGTATTCTCGGCACAGCAATTACAGGACTTGAACAGCGGAACTTTGTAACTGCACAAGAAATTATGTCTGTTTATAGAATTTAAGAGAAAGTATTAGCACAAAAAATGAAGCAACTTAAGTAACTTACATTGAAAGAAATTTTTAATAAAGTAAACGAATAAATATTAAGCTTTTTTTTTTTTGTAAATTTTGATACCCTTTAGATCATAATTGCTCTTTATTTCATAAATTACGATTTCATATTTTTAATTTTATAATTTCTGCATGCCATCTTACCAGATTTAAACTAATGATCTATAATCCGGAAAAACACCTAATCTGGAATCGCCGAAGTCCCAACGTGTCCGGATTAAAGACTTTGTACTGTAGCTAAGTAGCTCTACTGCATGCTACTCCAACGAAGGTAGGTCCCAAATTTTAATAACTTTTTTAAAATGCAGTGGAAAACACATAAACAGCAGTTAACTTGCATTGTTATTTGCAAAAATTTAATCAGCTTATTGATAATTAATTAGGTTTGTATGATGTTGTGCTTATCATTTATTGCAACAGTTTCTGTTTGCTGTTAGTTGTAGTCCTATGTTTGCCTTATGATGGTTTCAAAAGTATTTTATTTGCTTCGTTTTTCATTAAAAAAAAATAATTATAGAACCTTTAATGTAAATGACAGAAATGCAGATCTTATTTTAATTTTAATATAAACTCGTTAATTATTTATACATATTAACGTTGTCACCTTCACTATCTGAATATCTGTTGGTGTAATGTTTTGTTTAAACGATAATCTTGTTTCATCTATTTTTACTGAAAAATGTGAATGTGAAAAATGAATTTTACTGAAAAATAATTATAGAACCTTTAATTTAAATGACAGAAATGCAGATCTTATTTTAATTTTAATATAAACTCGTTAATTATTTATACATATTAACGTTGTCACCTTCACTATCTGAATATCTGTTGGTGTAATGGTTTGTTTAAACAATAATCTTGTTTCATCTATTTTTACTGAAAAATGTAGTATCATTAAATTAATAAACTGCTGCATAATCCTTAAACTTGCTATGCATGTAGCAATAGTATAAACAAACATTCTTGATCAGGGTTCATACAGTCCTTAAGAGTCCTTTAAAGGCCTTAATTTCAGCCCAAATCGGCAGAAGGTCCTTAATTTTAATCATCTAAAATTTTTGTCTGTTTTTACGACTGCCATTTTGAGTGTGAATCAACATTGGAGGAATATTTTTGGCGATTCACTGACAAATATGGTTATCTTTTGAATGGGTTCATGGGTTATAATTTGTTCCTATTCCTAATATAAATGGTGGAATACTTGAGTTTCTGAACAAGAAGTGAAACATAAGCATTTCAAAATTATTTTGGTTTTTCTGATGAAGAGCTGTTAAACAACTTTTCGCTTTTAGGGATGTGAATGCTTTTATTAAGCGGTTCTAAATTTAGCGACTTATCAACATTTTGGCGATTTTAAGATTAATTTCTATAGAAAATTTTTAATTCAGAGATTTTTAAGGTCACTTTCTGTAGAAAATGTTTAAGATTCGAAATCTGGGAGTATTTCCATGATTTTTTTTAAAACATTGTAACATTGATAAATTTCATTAAAATAATGGTAATACATAGAAATTATATTTAAAAAATAACATTAAAATAAAACATTTTCATTTTCTGTTGTCATATATGTTCCATTTTGGCCACTTATTATACAATATTTTGAATCTGGAAAATAAACGAGGTATAATGCTATAAAGCACAATTTATGAACTACTAGTTCTTAGCAAAAGCAAAATAGCTATGTAATTTATTAAAAATGTCTTCTTAATTTTTTCATGGTAAGAGTTTTTCCCATATAATTGTTTCAGAATATGCATCAGTTTTCTCTATAAAATTAATTTTACACTTTTTCCCTCCTTTTTTTTTTTCCAAAATATTTCTGGCTTTTTGCTGTTACACAATTGGTAAGGGTAATTTTTTTGTAGGATTTTAGACATTGCAGCTTCAAAAGTTTTAGTAGGATTTGAAGGCAAGATTTATAGACCCGCGATTCTAGAAGATTCCAGAAAAATGTGACAAAATGAAAAATGTCTCCATGGTATTAACACGCAATGGATGTATTTTACAAAAAAGGTTGTGATGAATTTCTTACTTTTGGAGAACATATGGAAGAACAATGACAACATAATATTTGAATGTTTTACTTCTGATACTAGAATCTTTGCTTAACATTTTTATCTTCCTTTTGTTTTCTCTACTTTTCACTGGGTACAAGCATGGGAAATATCAAAAATGCTTCTAAACTTATCACATGGCCAGGCTTTATAGAAAGGAGTTTCTTTATTAATGAAGAAATTGAAAACTGACAATTTAAAAGATTCATCTAATATGTTTTAATGCATCATCATGCACAGGACTGGCACTAGGCATATTCCCACCTGATGCAATCTCGGTGGATCCTAAATTCTGGTGCCTAGTGTCTTTTTAAATTATGCTTCCAATACATGCTCTAAATTCTAAAAGTCTTGCCATTTCTAGATTTTGTTGCTCAGTGTGTCAGTAAATTCTAAAAATTTTGCTGCACCAGCTGTGTAACTGGCCCTTATCATATATCATATCGTATTTCTTCTGAATGTTCATATTACTAAAGAAATAAAATTAGGAGTTTTTTGTGCAATTTCTAAATGCATTTAGTTTTTTTAGAATAACAGAAATGTTTAATTAAATCCAAAAATTCTAAAATGAAAAGGAAACACATTGAAGAAAGAAACGGAATACATAAAGAGAAATAAAATTATTCTTCGAAGATATGTACAGTTATGATTATGTAAATTACCCAGTTGCTTATAATTTCAGCCTTTACTATAATTTTCCATTTATATTTCCTCATCGGAATACAAATCACTTAGATAGTTTTTAAACTGAGGTTTTTGGAGTTTAATACAGAAGTGTGTTTCTGACCTCCGCTTGCTCCATGCATTAGTTCCTGCCAGCTCTGATAATTTGTAACTATTTATCTTTGTATTATCGCTGCCAACATTTGAATTTGTTATGATGCTAGAGTTACTGATCCAACTTAAATTTAAATTCAGTTGTATAGTCTTTGACCACTAGTCCACATTTTTTGTTTGAATTTGACTCTTCTTGTTTAACTACATCACAATGAGCTGTAACTGATTTTGTTAGCATAAGAACATGACATTATATTCGAAGTTCTTTTTAAATAAGTGCCTTACTTAAACCTTTGTCTACTTTGTAGCTACTTTCAGACATAGTGATAATTTGCTTCACATCTGTCGGGAAGTTTTGGACTATTTAACTTTTACCAGATCAAGTAAACCCTCATAGGTACATTGTGGAGAGGTGACAAGTTAGGAGATAAAGCACGCATAAATTAGTGAGAACATTGGTTTGCATATTGAGACAAACTTCGAATTGTTAGAAAAGAAGCAGAGAAAATCAATATAAATTAGCCAAAATGTCTGGGAAGGTTTAAAATTAAAAAGACACATAAATATTTTGTAGAGTGTTGTTGCTACAAAGCATTTATGTTTTGTAGCAACAACTACTTTTAATGTGTAAATGTATCCTAATATCGTTTAAGAATAAATGTCATAAATTACATGTATTTTAAAATAAAAATTTAATCGTGGCCATGTAAATTCATAATGACTTAAGGTTAGCTAACAATCGAATTTAATTACTTATAGCTAATGCTTACCCTTAAAAATAATCTCTGCACATTAAAGCGAGTTATTGCATTTCATTAATCCTTACCATGGTCACCAGATAAAACACAAAAATGTAAAAATTAATGTAAAACTTATTCTGTGCATCTAGTGAGATTTGAAATAATACAAAACAGCTAATCACCTCTGCTGCTTTAGTGGTTAACTGGAATCTTAAAGAATATTAACTCTGTTACAACCTCTGGCACTCTACAGGAAGCTACGATGCTAACTGCATCAGACAGAGCCCAACTAACTTTCAAAACGTGCCTGCATCAGGCCTTTCAGGTTTCCTCTGATCAGTAGGTCTCTCTCTAGGCAAGTAGCAGCAGTGACAACAGCCAGTCTTTTGTTATGAATCATACTGATTATGACTTTACTTTTCATTTTAACTTATGCCACTTGACATAAAATCTACCTGCTATTTACCAAACCTTTAGACTGAGCAAGAATGTGACAAAATGAGGCATAAAAAGCATCAACATGAACCTAACTGTTAGTAAAACGTTAATAAAATGTCACTTATCTTCTTTGAAAACTGTCCAACTATTATGAGCTACTTGATAATTTCATAAAGTTTATTTTATTCTCAAACTTATTAATAATTAGGTTAATTAATTTATGTTTAATAATAATGCATCCTACTTACAGATCTATTTATTTTTAGGATAGTATTACAAAAGTGAAGTTCAGGCAGAGATAACATTTTTAATTGAATTTATTCAGTACCCATTTGCTCATAGGTCCTTATTTTTTTTCATTAATAGTCCTTAAAAGTACTTGATTTCCTTGTGCAGAAATGTGTACGAACCCTGTATTAAAATTAGAAATGGTTTAGTGGCTTGCATATCAATGAACCATTTCATAACCTGTGCTTTCATAATAGGATTTATACTTTACACTAGAACTAGATAAAATTAAGTCTATTCTTTCAAAATGATGAAAAAAAGAAAGGCATTATTAATTTTTGGCAAATTGTTTAAATTGCTTACAATTTTCTAGGATGTCTTACTATATAAGTAGATCAAATTAATCAAACATTATTTTTAAAAATATAATAAATGAATGGGTTAAGCATTAATGTTGTCTTATTTATTAGATTTAATACTGGTTATAAGCGATAATTTTTTAAATAAAGCCTTCAGTGTTTTCATGAATATTGTTTTTTAAAACATTGGTACTTTTGATTAGCTGTCCCTTCTCCCCTTCCTCATCAAAAAGCCATGTAAAAGTATTGGTGAGGCAATGTACCGTTTTGCCAAAAAATTATGTGGGAAGCCATGATGTTGGCAAAATGTTTTTATGTGGCATCACAGATACGCTCATAGCATCCTCTTATATGGCTTTCCACTTTTTGGGATATTTTTGCTAGTGGGATGCACATTATATTCCCTCCTATGGGAATTTTAGCAATTTAGCCTAGTGGTGACATATTGCATTTTTCTTTGTCTTCAGTGAAATTTTATATTTAGATTTCTGCTTAATGTGGCTCACTTAAAAGCATCATGCACCACTTTTTATCCTTCTCATTTAAGGGTTTTTGTGCCAAGGTAGTGGACAGTGTATTTTTAGCAAAAACAGATTGCTTTGTGTACATGGGAAGAACAACAGGGGGGAAAAAGAGGAGTATGCATATTTTGTATGGAAAAAGAAGAACGGGAAAAAAAAAAAAAAAAAAGAAAGAAAGAAAGAAAGAAAAGAAAAAAAAAATTTGGCAGCACTAGATGGGTCATTAAAACAGGTGTAAAGATAATCAAACAAGTGTTTCTTTCTAAAGTCATCAAGGGAGTTCCCAGCTTTTCAATAGGGATGCAGATAATCAGAAAGTAGCAAAACATTTTACATAAGTTGCAACCTTTTGTGCAATTATAATAAGAAATTGTTATTTAGAAATTATATATGAAACTAAATATTTATTTCACAAAATAAAGAATAAATTTTTACTGTCGTTTCAAGTAGTTTTATCACTTCTAGGATTCTATCATCTTACATATAATCACATTCATCATTCAAGAATTCTGTGTAATGATATCTGGTGACATTCAAGTAGATTTCATGAAGAGAATCACTTTGAAAATGAAAGTTTTAAATCTGTGTATAAATGCAATAGATACTTTAAAGTTATAACTGTGAGTATTAATCATTATTATTATTTAGAATGCACTGCTTCAAGAAATAATGAAATCAACAGAATAAATATCCGTTCAGTGAGATCTGTCAAGTATAAAGAGCACTCTTCAAAACCACAAATATTGAATAATACAGTTCCATCCAAGAAATTTATATGGCAAGATGATGACTTTGATGTAGCTGAACAAAGAATAGAAGGCATTGAAGAATTAGTTGGAAAACTGGAGAAGACTGTTCAAAGACTAAGCAGAAAGGTAGAGTAAAAAGAATTTTTCTTTTTTATTTGATTAAAAGTATATGCTTTGTGTTACAGAAATGTGTTGTTAATATACAATAATGCCAATTTTTATGTAAAATGTGATCCTGGTTATATATTTTTGATTAAGTCACAATTGAAAATGTATGTACTTCTCTTTAAAAAATAATTAGTTATCAGTACTAACCAATTGTATAAGCATTATTTTAGTAAGTGTATATCTTTTATTTTGCATGCTTCAGTTTATAGTTTATTTAGATAATACAAAAATTACCTTAACTCGAAAAGAAGTGTGGTATAAATATCGCATTTAAAACACTTGTTCTTTGTTGGATTTTTTTTTAACTTAATTTAGGTTAGAAAATTAGAAGTAGAATGCAAGATTAGAAATGAAGGATCTTGTATTGATTCTACAAAAACAAGAAGGCATTCTGGTGAACTCTGGAATCAAGACAAATGCACGAAATGTCGTTGTGAGGTATGTGTTATCAAGCCATTTACTAATGTAAATTTTACATATAAATACTTATTTTTATTTCTCTGTTTTTTTTTTTTTTATTTATTTATTTTTTTTTTTTTGTGTGTGTGTGTGTGTGTGTGATTTGTAATGATATAAAAAAATATTCTGTGCCAGGGTAAATAATGAGCTGCAGTTGGAATAGTTAAAAATATTACAAGTATATTAGTAACTGCAGTAGACTTACTTTTCCAGTAAAATAATACTAAGAACTAAGAAAAGTAAAAACAGTGTTGAAAAGAAAGGTAGATAGATGCTGCTGCTTTGCAATGGAGTGAATGTAAACAAGAAAAGGTTTGGTTTATAGTGTATTGGCAGGAGAATGTTATGTAATGTAGTCAGTGCAGGATATATGTATAAGCTACAATAGCTTAGGCCCCCCACATTATTGGATGCACCCCCCAAAAATTAAAATATAATATAAATATAGTATTAAAAGGTAGTATAACAGACTTATTAAGGGCCTCATATCTCAAATAGGGGTCTTATCAAATCTAAATCTGGCTCAACATAGGAATGAGAAGGGAATAACATCATTAGGCAATACAATGTTTGTAAAGGTTGGTCCACCTTATAATGGAACAAATGTAAAAAAAGTATATAAAATGTTAATAAATGTTAAAAACAAAGAATGAACCAATGCTGTGTTTACATTGGATGGGCCACCTTGTGGTGTTGCTTTCAATAGTGCATCTTTCCGAAAAGAATGTTTCACTTTTAAAAAAGAAAGAATTATGAACTTTATGATGATGTTATGTATTGACTATGGATACTAATGTAGATCGTAATGTAGAGGGTAGATGTATTTAGACTATGCCCTAAGAATTTGATAAGAAAATAATTAATATTAAATTTTTAAAAGTATTTAATTTGAACTTTTGATAACTTGCAGTGTTAGGTACATTTATGTGTTGACAAAAAATAATGGCAGAACTATATAGATTAAAACAGAAGAGAACTGCATTGAGAATAATACTTTCTAAACTGTTAATAAAATTGAGGGCTATTTGGCAAGGAAAGGTACAGATAAATTATGCAAATTGTATGTGTAGATGAGGCAATTTACTCTGTAACTGATATAGATTCTGTGGAAGTGGATGTAGTTAGTTCTGAGGAATATTAGAAAAAGTATTCTTGAGCTATTTAATGAATTAATCAAATGATAGAAGAATATTAAAGATTATAAAGTAACATGGTTAGACTGCAAAATATGTAAAGTGCTGTAAAGCTTTCAAAACTAATGTTAAAAAATATTCAAATAATCCTAAAAAATTCATTTTTTGTTTTGGAACAAATATCAAAACACTGTAGGCAAAAAAGAAAGTCTTAGTTAGATGGAAAAATTCATGTTTAAACATTACTTACAGATGCAGCGAGTAATGTAGTATCTTAATTAGAATTAAATGAAAAGAAAAGGAAAAATTTGGGAAAAAAGAAATAATAATTAGTCAATTTATGGATAAATTAAATCTAGAACTATTAAAGAGTTCATATATTATTGAAGATTTACATAGGTTATGCGATGCAATCAAAACTGCAGTTTTGAATTTTGAAGCTTATGATGTTTGTTATAAAAGGCTCATTTGGCCAGTTACCAAACCAGTGTTGTTAAAATCTATTCTGTGGTGTTGATAATCGTGCATACATCATTTGCAAAGAGTCCCACAATTCATTTTCTTATGATAAAAGCATTAAAGAAGGGGAAAAAAAAAAAAAAATATAAATTACTTAACAAAAATAGATGCTTTATTTGTTTTTAAAAATTTCACATTAGGATATCTTGTAGGAATAAATTTAATTGTTTAAAATATCACAAAGTACAAAAAATCAAAAGATAAAAAAATCATGTGAAAACATGCAAGAAAATTTCATAGATGAAAGGGAGGGAAAAAACTCCTGAAAAGAATACACACTTTTTATTGGTGACGGTAGATCTGAGCTGACCAGTTTGATTTTTTATTGTAGTGTTACACAAAGCTTTGTTCGTGTTAGTGTAATGAGAAATTAAACTTTAAAATTGTTGGAGAAGAAGGACTGTCTATTTTTCTTTCAGAATGAAATGTACAGTACCTTAAACATATAAAATTATAGAATTTTATATTTTAGATAGTAAAAAATAAATATAAAAAATTAAAAAATAAAAGTTAGCTGTCTCGTCACTGACGCAATTGTGGCTGCATAGATGACCACCCTGTCAAAAAGTAAAACGTTGAAAATAATGAATGAGTGTGAACAGCAAATTGATTGTCTAGATAAAAATTGGTCGAATTTTGATAGGTGTTGGTTAGTACTGGAAAATAGTAAGGGCGAGAAAGAGGGAAAGAAATTTGTACAATTTTTATTGTGTTTAGTTGGGAAATTTCCTCTGTGCTTGGATGGGACTTAGTTGGCCTTCAAGAGAGCAAAATAATTTCTCAAAACACTACAGTAGTGACCTTTTCTTTTTGCATATATGATTTATTGAGATCATTGTAAAGTTCAGATTTGAGGGACATTATTGATGATTTGTGAGGAAAAGGAAATGTTTGAGAGATTTGAAAGTGGAATGCCAGTTGAAGGTAATAGATACTGTGTTGTCTTATTATGAAAATCGGAAGCAGAATAGTTAGAATTAATTTTGGAGTAGCATTAAGGTGATCTGAAGTTCTCAAAAATAGACTTCTTAAAAGTCATTAGATTTATCAGTAGTATAAACCCGTAATTGAAGATCAAATAAAGGCTGAAAAATGCTGGCAGGAAATAACCGATTTGTCACATTTTATAGAGTATAGGGAAATAATAAAACACTAAAAAACTACAAGCTGTAGGATTATTTACGATGTGGGCTTTTCTAGAGCTAAAAGTATAAAAATCCTTAAATAATTTTCTAGACTTTAGACTTAGTTTATCCCAATAATTTTGTACATAATTTTAAAATTTCATAAATATGAAATTCCTTTCAGTGGAAATGCAGCAAAAGCTTTTTTTAGTGATAAGGATCTTAGAAAGGAATAGAGATTATTAAAAATTTATTTGTTTCAGAGATGATTAGAAAGACTACAGAGTTTCAAGTTTAAATGTCCTTTATTCAGACTGTGCTGTAATAGTGTGATTTTAGCAATGACAATAAAATTCAACATTTAAAAATATATAAAACACAAATCTGAAAACTTATGAAATGCTATATTCCTCTTTGTATGTAGACGATTTGTGTTATGGTGCTGACACTGTTAAAGATGCACACCGATTATTTCAGAAGTGGTCAAGATTTTCAAAGATGCTAAGACAAATCTCAGAAAATTAAATTCTGAGGAACTTAATTCCTGGTAGATTTTAAAGGGTTTTAATGTGGAATTAGTTAAAGGGTCAAAATTTTTGGGCCTGATCTGGAGCCCTGAAACAGACAAAATCAAATTGAATTGCGAGTTTTTAGAAAAATTATGAGATGACTGTGCTGAAATTACAAAAAGAGCTGGCCAGAGTGTACGATCCAATAAAAGTGTCTCAAACTTTTTTGATGAGAATGAAAATTCTACTACTACTACTACACACACACACACACACACACAAAAAAAAAAAAAAAAAAAAAAAAAGTGGACATTAGATATGAACTGGTATACTGTTCCACCAGAAATAAATAAGGACTAGATTTGCTGGTGAGGTGAATTAAAGGTGCTCAAGGTTTTTCTCATTCCGAGAAAATATTTTGATAGTTTCAAAATAATTAATGTTAGTATCCATGTTGTAACTAGCCCTAAAGCATACATTGTGATAAGATATTTTAGATACCTTGATCCACAAAATAACATTTACGCCTGTTTCATTACTGTGAAGAGTTGCATGCTTATGGCTTTTCTTCATTTGGAACTGATGATTACTTAAGTAGCTGTTCAATTGCTTAAATATTCAACAAATTTGTTTCCTGAACTGTGCCATCAAATAATTCTTTGGGGTGATAACTAAATAGATATCTACCGAATGTGCCAGAAACTGGAAGCCCTCAGTGTCAAACATAGTTTCTGAGATTCAGTCACTGATGATCCTGAATGGTGGTTTCATTGCAACGGGAAGAAAAACCCCACTGACTTGTTATCTCGCAGAGAAAGTGCCTCTAACTTTTTGAGACATTTCCATTTCCTTTAGCAACAGAGACTTAGTTGCCTCTCTCAGTCTGAAAGTAATCAGTAAATCAACAGAGAGATATCGATTAGGAGAGGATTCAGAACTAGGAAAGGTAGCAAACCTCTCTTCAAGTTTCTGTTCAAGATGTAGAAACTTCCACATTGCTAGATTTAATCCGATTCAGCAGGCTGCGAAAGCTGTATCAAATTATAACTTATGTTATACGTTGGCTCCTAGATAAGGTATCTACAATTTATTCATTTAACCCAGGGCTGGATACACATGGTCTTCTTTGTTTAAAAGGCAGATTTTCATATCTATGATCTTGATTTTGGAGAAAAACATCCATGGCTATTACTTTATAAAGATAGATACTACATTGAATTACTGATCTTGGTCTCATAATAAATTGCTTCATACTAGAGTTGAAGCTACCTTATCCCAAATTAGAGTTAAGTTCTAGATCATAAAAAGATTACAGTTTGTCAAATCCACATTAAAAAAGTGCTTTCAATGGAAACAGTATAAGGTGCATGCCTGAACACAAAAAGCTGTTCCTTTACCAACTGATTATGTTCTGCAATCACCTCCATTTTCTTATTCACAAGGACAGCAAGGATAAACATTATCTGCTCTTACTTACTTTTGCTACCACTTAAGATTTATATCTAGATTTGCCCCTTCTATAAATGTAGGAAACTTTATGCTTGCATTCCACAGATTTATTTCTCGTCGTGGACTAGGTTCAATGATATACTCAACCAGTACCAAGATAGTCAAGTGTGCTGATTTTGAGTTGTAAAAAATCTGAAACTGTGTTCTGGCAAAGGCATTTTAGAATGATCAAGACTTGTTCACAAAAAATAGCTGGGCATTCTAGTCTCTCTTTGAATGAGCTAGAAATGGTTTTCATTGAAATCGAAGCCATAATTATTTTAAGGTCAATTACACATATCTTTGATGACCCTTTGGAGGCCTCACCACTAAAATCCTGCTCATTTCTTTCTTGGCAAATATTTACTTTATCTTTCAGTAGCAAGACTATCCAGAGAGAACCTGATTAGGTGTAGGCATTCATTAATCAAAAGATATAAATATCAACAAGCTTTCTTAAATCATTTTTATTCATTGGATGGAGCATTATTTGCTTTCTTTAAGGTTCATTAATTTATATACACCTACTGAAGTGTCTTGTCAGTTTAAAGTTGATGATGTTTTCCTTAAATAGGGTGAATCTGAACAAGTGGGCAAAACTTTGAGGGGTGACAGAAGGCAGCCATGCCAGCACTATTTGTCACAGAATGTAAGGTCGGAACGCAAATGACAAGCCTCTAGGTGGCATTGTCAATGGTATAAAAGGGGTCGATTTTTGGACCCAATGGCATTTTCTACTATTGATTGTGTTGGATATTCATTGCTGTGCTGCCCAATATATGGCAGTGCCTCTGGTCTTACTGTGGCCCAGGCAAGTACACGGTAATTGTGCAGCATGACTCGACAGTTGCCATTGACATTGTAGTGTCAATGTCTCTGTCATGTATAAGTTATCTAATTTAATTGTAATATTAAATAATCTAATATCTATGTTTGTTGAGTTGACATATATAACAGATTACCAAGACAATGAAATGAATCCTAGCGATTAATTTCATTGTCTTGGTAATCTGTTATGTATGTCAACTCAATTCAATCAATGAATATATGAATTCAATTGAATAAATGTGTTCAATGAATATGTGAAAAACGAAATTTTCAAGGTGATGGATTGCTTGAGGATTACCCATAGCTTGGCCACCAAAATCACCAAATCTCTCGTGTTTTTAGTCTTTTTCCGTGGGGCCATGTAAAAAGCCTAATCTATGAATGCCCCATTGAAATGAATATGGATCTGATCGTCAGGTTCGGCTTTTTTGCCGCCGATCCTCAGGAAATGCCTGGTGTCTTCGCAAATGTGTGTCAATCCCTATTGCGCAGGTGTGAAGCCCGCATTATAATTGGTGGAAGGTCTTTTGACCAGTTTCTTTGAACATGTACATCAATTACATTCCTGTTAATAAAATGTTTTCTGAAGTATCGCTTTTCATTCTTGTGTTAATTTTTTAATTTAAACAGGTAGTGGTAAACAAACAACAGGTAATTTTTTAATTTAAAGGGTAGTGGAAAGCTATCCTTTAACTTATCACCACTTGCGTTCTGTCCATACATTGTATAGCTGCCTTCTATCATTCCCTAAAGTTTTGTCCACTCATTCAGATTCACCCTGTATATGATGACTGCTTGCCTGGGAATTTGTGGACAATAGGTAAGATAATAAAAACTTATCCAGGGAGAGATGGTCAGGTTCACTCCTGCCTCATAAAAACTCAAACAGGTATTATTAAAGAGACCAATGCAATTGCTGTAAAACCTTGAAGTGTTTAATTCATAATAGAAAGCAGTTGTGTAATAATTTGATTTTGTTGTGTTGCATATGTATCATTTACTGATTGTTATTAAATGGAATTTTTTAAATTGTATGGTTAGTGTGAATTTTGATTTTAGTATAATTGATTCATGTTTTATACTTAGTAATTTATAAATTGCTTTCTTATGTTTATAGTAATTAACTGTATAAGTTGCTTTATTATGTTCAAACATTACTTGAATGTTTTTTGCAATTTTAATGTTGTTTAAACAGTGATTAAAATTTTGTGATTTATTTAGTAATATTAATTTCTTATGTATTCAATTTATGTGAACTTAAGAGTTCACAAATAGGAAATGTTGAAATGAAAGGTAGATAGTGCTGCTTTGCAGCAGAATGAATATAAAAAAGAAAAGGTTTTGGTTTGCTGTGTTTATATTGGATGGACCACTTTGTGGTGGTGTTTTCAAAAATGGCAGGGGCAGCAAACAATCCCACCTAAACATGGATTAATACTTATTAGGTAAAAAAAAAGTTATAGAAGTAAAAATAAAGAGTGTGAGAGAGATGGGCAGCTATCCTGAAACTAAACAATAAGCAATGGAATCAATTCTTTACAAAATTAGTTAGGATCATGACCATCAACAAGCAAAAGTGACATTAAAAAAAAAAAAAAAAAAAAAAAAAAAAAATACAGCAGAGAATTTTTAAAAAAAAGTTATATAGTTCATCTATATTGACTTAGTTTATAAAATATTATTTATATTCAGTTTGTTGAGACTAAAAATAAATATGATAAAATAAAATCTTAACTAAAATTTTGAAGTGTTTATACTTCTGTGGATCTGTGCACTTTAGTTGTTTAGATGTAGATTTAATGCATTTTAAGTTGAATGTTAATCATACAGTTAGAAAGTTAATTCCTATGCTTTAAAAAATGGCTAGCTTGGGTCTAGTTTATATATGTACTTTCTGATTTGCTTTTAAGACAAAATAAAATTTATAAAAAATCCTTCTTTAGTTATTAATATAAATTATTATTAAAAATCAGCCTTTTTAGTTACATAAACAAATTTTTTTTAATATTTTATTAAATTGAATTCCTAAAATATCAACATTTCTTTCATAATGTTTTTGATGCAAAATTTAAAAAAAAAAAATTCTTTGGATAATTTATGCATTTTAAATACTATGTAATGTTAATACTGTGGGAAAACATCTAAACTAATTTATGTTAAATTTTTTAAATAAAATATTCCTGCAGTTTATAAGGTATTTCTCCCACTTTCCTAGCATACTTCGTGGTTTAGTGGTTCTGCATGCTGGACCGGTATTCCAGAGGTCCGTGGTTCGATTCCCGGCAAAGGAGTTTACTATTTTTCATCTTTTCTGGCTTCCAAAAAATTCTAATGTCTGTACAAGTGGCACGCGAACTGAAAGGGTTGTGGATGATGATTCTCCGCACCCAGGATTTGGCGAATAGGTCCCCTGAAACCCTAGCTGCCCTTTAAAAAGGGGAGTATATAAGGTATTTCTCCCACTTTCCTAGCGTCCTTTGTGGTGTAGTGGTTCTGCACGCTGGGCCGGTATTCCAGAGGTCCGTGGTTCGATTCCCGGCGAAGGCGTTTGCTATTTTTCATCTTTTCTGGCTTCCAAAAAATTCTAATGTCTCTACAAGTTTTGCATTGTTATTTAATTTGTTGTGCATAAGAGGAATACTGATTATTAAATTAATTTTACTATAACACAGCAGCTCACATTTAGAACTAGTATAAAAAAATTGTGTTAATTTTTTAAAAGTGACAGTGGGAAACTACCCTTTAACTTCTCACCACTTGCGTTCTGTCCATACACCGTATAGCTGCCTTCTATCACTCCCTAAAGTTTTGCTGCTTGTTCACAAAAAAATTTAGAACTAGTATGAAAAAAAAAACTTAAATACCATTTTTGAGAACATATATTGTTTTTAAAAAGCAAATCATTGATGTTTGTATGCTTCATGTGAAGATTAGTACACTGATAAGCCAAAACATTATGACCATCCCAACATTTTTCAATGAACTCATCTGGATGACTTGAAGGGCACATGATAACGTAGGAATGGTATTTGGTTGCTGCTGGAGAAAGCAAGGAATCATTCTTGCACTTACTTTTTTGAGTGACAGGAAAGGCTGCTGATCTGAGTGAATTTGATAGAGAGTAGATTGCAATCACCTGAAGACTCGGAACTGAAACTGCATGATTGGTAGGTTGTTCATGATCTGCCATTGTTAGTATTTATGTGAAGTGGATAAATGACGGTGAAACCATCAGTAGACGCCAAGGTGTTGGATGTCCATGCACATGTTTTTTTGGCACAGAAAAATTGTCACCAGACAGTGGCTCAAATGGCAGTGCAGTACAATGTAGGTCCAAGTGCATGTGCTTCGGAAACATAGTTCAACGGACACTGGTGTATATGGGACTGACAGCAGACATCCCACTCATGTGCCTCTGTTGATTAAGTTTCATTGTCAACATTGCCTGCAATGGGCCCAGGAACATTAAGACTGGACCATAGATAAGTGGTAGATAATTGCCTAGTCAGATGAATCACGATCACATCGATGGTTGTGTCGGGTACGCCATCTTCCAAAATAAAAAATTGAGCAATTATTATGAATTGTCAATACTTTGGGGACCAACATGGCCACACATCCACATGTGCAAAATGTTGTGCACCGTGGTTTTTTGTGATGTTGAGTGTCTCTGCTACCATTCTAATGATAGGTGTTCAAATGATCACGGCAAACATTTTCATCACTTTTGCTTGTTGATGGTTGTACACAGCACAAGTCATCTTCCACCTCTTCCTGAGAATTTTTAAACAACTTCAACTACCTGAAATTTTAAAATAGGAGAGAACACATTTCCTGAATTATTTGGTGTGTTTAAGCAAAGTTTCCCCTCCCCCAGTTTAGCGCAGAACTTGATTGTGTAACATTGTTTTATAGTTTCCCCATTGCACATTGTAACACAAGCATTAACAGTAAGTTTATGGAAACAGTGATACTGACAACTCCCAGAGCTTGAAGCAGAATGACCTTGGAAGCATTTATAATTTTAAATGTTTCCTCCACTTAACCAGTACACATGCACTGCCAGGTGGAGTGATTCTTTTCCATCATCATGCAGGACTTTTTGAAATGGAAGATGTGAATGTGTGGTCTGGAGACAATGCATCTATCTAATGTGTCTCAAACATATTCTATCAGATTCGAATCCAAGAAGCATAATGGTCCCCTCTATTGTTTCTCTTTCAAACATATGATTTACAACGCCTGTTGGATGGAGTTTAGGTTTGTTGTGGGGGGGGGCGAAAAGTGAAATGTCAATCAATAGTAGCAATATAAGGCATGACCAAAGTCTAAGACTGTCTTTCCTGTACCTTTGAGTAATTGGACCCATTCTGACTGACTTATAGATCACACCCCTCTAAGCTTAACCCTGCCCAAAAAATCACTCTATTTTCAGTAATATGCTTTCTTTAATATGTGCTGAATTGTATCAGATGCCACATTCTTTCCAGATCAGAAGCTGTTGGTTACTATCTGCCTCTTGGTTGAATCTGGACCTTTTTTTTTTTTTTTTTTTTTTTTTTTTTAAATTGAGAAGTATATTTCCTCATGCACCACAAAATATTATATACAAGGCTTTAAAAATGTAAGTGAAAGCATCTAGACTCATTGGAGAAGAAAACTTAGATCCAGCAGTTCTTCAATCAGAGTTTTTCAGCCTAGTTTCTTATAGCCATACAATTTGGGAAATCACTAGGATACAAAAAGCTGTTCTATGTGCATACAATCTTCATTCTTGAAAGCATCTGTAAAATTGTTTTTGTTCATATTCTTCCAGTAGCCATTAAATGGTCTTTGCAGTCGAGTTTTGACATCTGTTCCCAAGGGCTGTTATTTACAAATAACAAGCATTATCTGAGGTAGCAGCTCATGAATGACCTCAACTAGGATATTAATGAATACTTTCCATCATTTGGATTAAAATCCATAAGCATGAAATTACACTTTAGGGCATTCCAATGGTGAGTACTATATGGTGATTTCCTGTTATGTTTTTACCACCAATCCTCGAATTCCATATCACAGATTATGTTCTTACTGCATTAATATAAATATTAACAAGATATAGTGCACAATAAAAATTAAGCTTTATTTCGGAACTTCGCGCACACTGCCCGACAGCCTGCCTGTTTCACTCTGCTCCCTACTCGTAAGAAACTTCTCCTCTAGGGTTGCCACACTTATCGGAGGGCGCAAGGCGCGCTCCTTATCGCCATCACCACAGAGTTTCCCCCCAGTTCCTTTAATGGCTATTCAAAGGAACAACATAGGTTATGAAATTATCTCAGAGTATCCGTGCTGTCGGATATTTTTTTTTACATGATTACAAAATTAGAATATAAAATTAGAAAAGATCAAAATGCAATTCAATATATAACAAGGTATTGACACATATAATAAACATGAAATAACAAGAAATATGTTAAGATATGAATTTTAAAAAAGTGTTTTAAATTGTTATGTAAGAAGCAAGTTTCTTAGGGAAGTGAACATGTCTTCCCGATCTGGTGACAGTTTGTGTCTTAGAGAGTTCGTTTGCAGATTTATTCTGCTGAACTGTCTTTAAGTCTTTATTTGTTTTCAGTTCAGGCAAATTAGAGTCCGAAAGCAAATAGACTGGTTTCACACGGTCTATAGACACAGTAGATTTCAGACCGTTAACATCAATTGTGAAAGTTTTGTTCGTTCTAGAAAGAACTTTATGCGGACCTGTATATGGTTGGCACAGAGGTGGCTTTACTCGATCGAAACGTAAGTATATATGCGTACACGACTTTAAGGTAGCACTTACGTAACATTTTTCTTGGCAATGTGCAGATGTTGCTATTGGATTCAATTGTTGCATTCTATGCCGAAGATTCGTGATAAATTGTGTGTCATACAGAGATATCTTAGATGACGTTATCATATCACTAGGCAGCTTGAGAGTTGTGCCGTACACCAGTTCAGCACAAGATGACTGTAGATCTTCCTTTACGGCTGTCCGAATACCAAGCATAACAACTGGTAGTGTTTCAGTCCAGTTATTGGTCTCGTGAGCCTTGAGAGAAGATTTTAAATGTCGATGAAATCGTTCAACAATGCCATTGGACATTGGATGATAGGCTGTTGTTGTGATTCTGTTCGTACCCAAAATGCGCGTAAATTCTGCAAAAAGTGCGGATCTCATTTGAGAACCTTGGTCTGTTGTTATGATCGATGGGCAGCCAAAACGAGATATCCAACAGTTGAAGATGGTTCTGCAAATGGTTTCCGTTTTCATATTCGGGATGGGAATGGCTTCAGGTCATCTGGAGAATCTATCTATTAGAGTCAAAAGGTACACGTTGCCTTCTGATGGAGGTAACGGTCCGACGATATCCATATGGATTTCTGAAAAACGTGCATCAGGAAGAGAGAATGTGCCCAGTGGTGCTTTAGTATGCCTAGTAATTTTCGATTTTTGGCAAGATTCACAGGATTTCACCCAATTTTTGATATGACGTTTCATATCGGCCATACATAACAAGAACAAATAAGCTTCGTAGTAGCTGCAATTCCTAGATGTGACAGATTATGCAGATGATTAAAGATGAGTCTGCGAAAGGAATTTGGACCAAATGGATGAGGAATGTCCATTGATATGTCACAAAGAATATTACCATCAGAATATTGGCACGGTTTAAATTCCAGTTTCAAAGATGATGTGTTGTTTTTGAGAAGGTCTTGTACCTCCGGATCATGCGGTTGAGCTTCCGAAAATTTTTTAAAATCCAAAAATGGAGATTTTGTTATGGAATCAATTTCGATTCTTGAAAGAGCGTCAGCAACGACGTTTTTTGAACCTTGCACATGCCTTATATCAGTAGAGTACTGAGAAATAAAATCTAAATGTCGCAATTGTCGAGGTGAACATTTATGAGGGTTCTGTTTAAAAGCGTATATTAACGGTTTTTGATCCATATAAATTATAAAATTTCTGCCCTCTAACATGTGTCGGAATTTCTTAATTGCAGAATAAATAGAAAATAATTCCCTATCGTACGCGGACCATTTCTGTTGACTTTTATTGAGTTTCATAGAGAAAAATGCTATAGGTTCCCATGTTTGTTGAGACAACTGCATAAGTGTGCCGCCTATTGCGACGTCTGAGGCATCTACCCAGATGCTTAGCTGGGCTCCGGGAATAGGGTGTCTCAAAAGGGTAGCCTGAGCAATGGCATTTTTGGCAGCAATAAAGGCTTGTTCAGCATTCTCGTTCCAATTTAATTGTGGGGATGAATCCTGAACACGAGAACGAGATTTCTTTTTATTAATATAGCCTTCTAACAATTTTATTAAAGGAGAAAGAATATGTGCTGCTTTAGGTATGAAACATCTGTAAAAGTTAGACATGCCTAAAAATCGGCGAAGCTGAGTGAGAGTGGTAGGTTGAGGAAAATCTAAAATACATTTGACTTTGTCAGGAAGAGGTTCAATTCCGTTTTCACTAAGGTGAAAACCTAAGAAATCAATAGATGTTTGACCAAAGGTGCATTTTGAAACATTTATGCAAAGTCCATATTCCTGAAGTTTGGAAAATAAAGCTTTCAAATGCCTGCAATGTTCCTCAGAATCTTTAGAGGCTATGAGCAAGTCATCGACGAAAGTGTAAACACCTTCTAAATCCCGCGTGACTTCATCTATAAAACGTTGAAAAGTCGTGGATGCATTGCATAAGCCGAATTGCATACGGGTACTTTCGAATAAACCGAATGGTGTGCATATGGTGGTTTTGTGGATGTCGGCTGGGTTAATTGGTATTTGATGGTATGCCTTAATCAGGTCAACATGACTAAAAATTTTAGTACCGTGCAATGCAGCAGTAAAATCGGCTAAGCATGGAATAGGGTATTTGTCTTTTATTGTTTGAGCGTTCAATGCTCGATAATCTCCTACAGGTCTCCATTCCAGACTTCCCTTTTTCGGAACCATGTGAAGTGGGGATGCATAATTGCTGCTCGAAGGTCTCAAATGCCCCAATTGCATCATAGTTTGAAATTCTTGTTTTGCTATTTTTAAGCGATCTGGAGCTAACCGACGAGGTTTTGCAACCACAGGTGGACCTTTAGTTATGATATAATGAACGGTGTTGTGTTTAACAGGTTGGTTAGGATCTGGTAATCTAGTAACTGAAGGAAATTCTTTTAAAATTTTGTGATATGGTGTATCACTAAATACAGTTTTTACTGAATAAATGCTTGCATTTTTCACGCAACCGACGGTTTTAAAATGCGTTTTTAAATCTTTGAGACATTTGTTTCTGAGATCAGGGACCAATTCAAAAAAATGGAGAAAATCTGCTCCAAGAATGGGTGTACTAACATTTGCTATAAGAAAAGTCCATGTAAACTGTCGTCTTAATTTGAAATCCAAAGAAAGTGTTTTTTGACCATAAACATGAATAGTAGAAGAATTAGCAGCGAAAAGTGTTTGTTGGGACGAATTCCGTTTTTGAGAATTATTTGCTGGAAGTAAGGATACATCAGAGCCGGTATCGACCAAGAATGAAAGGTTTGTTCTACGGTCACGAACGAACAGGCGACGTGAAACTTGAGGCAAAGAATAAGTAGCCTCTATTCTTTGCTGGTTTCGTTTCCCTGCCATGAACAAGGTTTTGTACTTGTCATCTCTACACTTTTTCTCAAAACGTCTATGATACCAGCAAACAGAATAATCTCTCCTTTTGGAATTGCTTCTTTCCTTATTGCGATCTCCGCAATTTGGTGAGCGACCACGAGAAAGAGAAATGCGATCAATACGTTTGTTTAATTTTTCTATTTGTTTAAATAATTTATCCTCAAGAGACTGATCGACTGTGCGAGAAACGGCACAAGTCCCTGGGGTTGGATTTACTTCTAAAATTCTGTCGGCAGTTTCTGCAGCTTTATCTACAGTTAAATTGGAAACCGCTGCCAAAATAGACTGAACAGTCGAAGGCAAACGTTGAAGGAATAATTCTAACATTAAGTTATCAGGAACATTTAAAGATTCTGCTCGACGTTTCATATTTCTAAGCAAATCGGAAGGTTTTCGAGAGCCTAATTCCTCTCCAGATAATAATTGGCGAATTTCTTGCTGAGAAGATTCTCCCGAACGATTTATTAACTCGGTTTTAAGCTTTGTATATGGATCAATAGGGTCTGGTTTCATAAGTAAATCCCGTACTATTGATGCGATATCTGTATGAAGATGAGCAACTACATAATTATATTTAGTAATGGATTCTGTGATAGGTTTGGGGATGGCAAGAGCAAAGGTACTTTCACACATAATAAACCATAAAGATGGGTCTGATCGGTTATAAACCGGAATTTGGACGGCATGAACATCAGACATTGTGCAAGGTTTTTAAGCCAAAATAAAAGCAAAAATTTAACTAAAGAAAATGAAATTAAATGATAAGTAGAAAACAGAATTATAAAATGATCTATAATTACTACTCATCTGTGATCCATTACTTCTGGTTTGGAGATCTTGAGTGATGGCTTGTAGTCAAAACCGAAAGTGCTTGAGAACTGTTCATACGATTTAACACAGTCCGGGTTACCATTATGGTGATTTCCTGTTATGTTTTTACCACCAATCCTCGAATTCCATATCACAGATTATGTTCTTACTGCATTAATATAAATATTAACAAGACATAGTGCACAATAAAAATTATGCTTTATTTAGGAACATCGCGCATACTCCCCAACAGCCTGCCTGTTTCGCTCTGCTCGCTACTCGTAAGAAACTTATCCTCTAGGGTTGCCACACTTATTGGAGGGCGCAAGACGCGCTCCTTATCGCCATCACCACAACTACGATTCGTCTGATTTGACCAGCTTCCAACCTTCTCGTAGTTTTCTATGCAGTCCTTTGTAGCAAATTGCATTCGTCATACTAGCATGAAATAGATAGTAAAGGTGATATTGGTTGATCTGACTCCTGATTATGAATGAAACAGCATGGAACAGCATTTAAATAAAAATATATTTTATTTCTGACATAATAATCAGACTCGCAACAGGAGCCTTTACCCTCCAACAGCATCAAAAGAGACTGTGTGGCAAGAGAGAAGTTGTGATGTAAAACAGAACACGTGATATGCACCTCTCGCACGCATGAATGAAATGCTGCAGATTATGCAAGTCACAAATACAAATTATATTAATATTTATAATACAGTACAAAGTCCGAAATCCGGGCTCGTCAAGACTTTGGCGATTTCAGATTTTTCTGGATATTAGATCATCAGTTTAAATCTAGTAAGATGGCATGTAGAAATTATAAAATTAAAAATACGAAGTGATTTATAAAATAATGAAGTATTTATGATCTAAAGGGTATCAAAATTTACAAAAAAAAAAAAAAAAAAAAAAAAAAAAAAAAAAAAAGGAAAAGCTTAATATTTATTTGTTTACCTTATTAAACATTTCTTTCGATGCAGGTTGTTAAAGTTGCTTCGCCTTTTTTGTGCTAATACTTTCTCTTAATTCTGTAGACAGACATAATCTCTTGTTTAGTTACATTGTTGAAGTCACGTAACTGCTGTTTTGAGAATTCTGACTAACTTGTCAATTGAAATTTTCTCGTTTTCAGTAATTTCTCTTTCACTTTCTTCACTATCGATAGTGGTATTTTCTGGATCTAGAACCATACTACGGACTTCGCCATTCAGTAATTGATTGATGATTGAGAAGCATTGTCATTACAAAAAAAAACTTCTTTTATATCATCTTCATTTATTATAGTTTCTCCAAATTTCTTTACAAAATTCATTATTTAGAAAATTTCACCTTTGTTTTGCGATATCCGAAAATCTTTAAAATTAGCAGCTATCATCATCAAATTTAGCTATCCTTCACTATACATATTTGGCTATGCATCACGAGCTTGGCGACTAATGACAAGCGGTTCTCTTAAATTTTATCTCACTTCTATCGCGCAATGAGACAATTAAGCTTGAATTGTATTACTTTAGTTATTTATTATACTTATGTCTATTTCTTACACATACTTAAGGCTTATCAGAGTTCTGAATAAATAAATTCCCACATATACTTAAGCCTTTGAGGGTCGGCACTACATATCTTACCGCTGGATGCAGTCTCTGTGGGTCCTATTATTTTGCAGCTCGGTGTGGCCATACGAGCCGTGGCGCTGGTTCTGGGTTTACGTGAATAACAAATAAGTTAGTTATTCTTAATTTACATAGCCCTAAATGTAATCTTTGGGTTTATGAATATCATCAACAAAATCTATTTCTAGCATACACACAGAAATTTTTGGTAAATTTTTCAACACTTTTTAGCACATTTAACTTAAATCTGTAATTATCGCCAAGCGTAATGTCAACATAAAACGTTACCATACTCCTTTATTATTCAATTACTAACATAAAAAAAAAAAAAAAAGTTTAGGCATCGCTGCATGAGTCATTACTCAAGTGGTCATGTTTTGATAAACATGTGGTGATGAAAGAAAAGTATAATAAATAATGATTTGCCAGGCTGCTCTCAGATCAGCAATTATCTATGTGGACTGTTTCGGTTTGAGATGTGTGCCAAGCAAATACGCAGCAACGGAGCGAAATTACTGATCATACAAATTTACGCTAAAATGGTTGTTTCTTCAATAACAAGGTATTTTATTTAATGTCGAAGTGAAATTATGAAACGGGACTCTCCAGATGCTTTATTATGCGCGGAGGAGGGAATTAAATGTGTATGTGAAAAGCTTACCAGAGAAACATTGGTGGTGGTTTTGAGGTCCAGATTTTAGATTATTCTGGATAACGGACGTCCGGATTTCTGACTTTGTATTGTACTTACAAAAAAGTACAGAACACATGATCTGCGCCTCTCGCACTTATAAATGAAATGCTACATTACCCTCTCCTCTCCTAAGAAGCAGTATAAGAGCATAGTTCCAAAAGAACTACCCATTAATCAATTTTTGCTTCAGCATTAATTTTGATGTCATTGTTGCTAATATGCATTTTGAATTGTTTTCCTATGCTCTTTATTAACATTTTACCTAAATTTTGAATAAAATCATTTAACAAGAGGGCTTCTCTAATTGTGCTGAGTAATGTTTGGCACTGATCTGAATTTAAAATTGTCTATCAGGTATTTCTCACACCTTCCAAGCATGCCTTCATGGTGTGGTGGTCTGCACGCTGGGTGCATATTCCAGAGGTCCGCGGTTCAATTTTCAGCGAAGGTGTTGCTAATTTTTCATCTTGCCTGCTTCCAAAAATACCTACTGTCTCTACAGTGGTGCCTGAACTAAAAGGATGCTGGATGACATGATGCTCCACAGCCAGGATTTGGCGATTGGGTTCCCTAAAAACCACAGTCGCCCTTTAAAAAGGGGGAGTATATAAGGCATTTCTACCGCCTTCGTGGTCTGCATGCTGGGTGCATATTCCAGAGGTCCACAGTTCAATTCCTGGTGACACTGTAGCTAATTTTTCATCTTGCCTGCTTCCAAAAATACCTAATGTCTCTACAGTCTTTTTCTGCTTTTAATCTAACTTCAGGAAAAAAAATATTCAGTGGCATTTCTTTGCATATTTACAGTTATATATTAAATCTAATTTTTATTTTCTAGAGTAATCAGATAACATGCTGGGTTGAAACATGTCAAGCTAGTCATTGTGTGAATCCAAGACTTATTGATGATCAATGCTGTCCTGTCTGCTAAGTATGTAACATTCATATTCCACTATCAATCCTTAAAAAGGAATTTGTTGTAAATATAAAAGTGCCTTACTTTTGGTTACCCAATGGATTATGTTTATTTATAATTAATACTGTTTTTCCATAATGGTGTATATTAATTAATTCTAAAAATTTTTACTTATAAGACTTGCTTTCAAGTAATGTTTAATACTGAAACATCAATAGTATGTATGATATAATGTGTGTTATGTGTTCTATTGTTTCAGATGTCTGGTTTAGCATACACTGCCAACATGTTGAGAACAATATCAGATTATAAATCATTTAGTTTCTCATAGGTGAATTTTGATATTTTTTGAAAATATTTTTTACGTCTTTTTCAACATGCTGAATTTGATTAGAACATTAGCAGTTTACAACATTTCATAAAACATTTGCATTACATTTCACTGAAAAACATACTGCAACAGTCAGAAAAATTTTATCTGCAAAATAAATGTTTTAAATCATTATAATCAGTTCAGTGAAAGGAAAATGTTAAAATTTGCTTTTTTTTTTTTTTTTTTTTTTTTTTTTTTTTTTTGTTAAAAAAATAAGCTTCAGCTTAGTGAACATCAGTAATACTATAACAGACAGAATTTTTACCATTTTCAAATTAATGCCAAATTAAAATTACTAACTGGTCTAAAAGAGAGCTCTTGCAACTTACAAAACTTTTGAATAGAAGTCATCTTTTTTTTTCACTGCCCATGTCAAATTTAAGATTGTGCACTTTCTTCCCACTTCCAAATTAAATTGCTTTTGTACCAGTATTTCTGTTTATGCTCACAACATTAATATTTTGTTCCCATAAATTATAATATGGCTTTTTGTATTAGTTTAAACTGCTTTTCAAAATCTTGTTTTTTCTGTAATGCAGTTTTTGAGATGTTTAATCAAATGTTAATAAGTAATTCTGTGTTATGAATTTTCTCTAGTATACCAAGTAAAAATTAGAAGTGTATTTCATTATTATCTTTGTGTCATTGTATTTTTCATAAAATAAAATTTTTCTTAAAAATAAACATGTCTTCTTTTCCATTTTACACATATTTTGTCACTCTGCCTTTAAGTGTATCACAATATATTTTGTAATTAACAGAAAATTAAATAGTTAAATAAAAGAGTAATAAAACTTTAAAATATGCACCATTTCTACTTTTCATTGTGGTAATATAAATCTAATGAAATTAATTACATATATTTAAAGAAAAGTTTTCTAATACAAATTTTAGATTGTGACTAATAGTAATGATACGAGGGTAAGTTGAAAAATAAGTTTCCCCTGTCGACTGTGGTCAGAGTTGTGTATGAAAGTCAAAAAATAGAATGAGACATTAAAGATATGACATACCTTTATTTTTCCACATAGGTACCAAGTACATTGAGACATTTGTCATATCGCTTGATAAGCTTCAAAAAGCTCTCCAGGAAAAAATCAGGGCTTTGCATATGGAAGAAGCGTTGAACGGCTTGTTTCACTTCAATATTGCTTCCAAAGCGCCTTCCCCCGAGATTTTTCTTCAAAGCCGGAAACAGATGGAAGTCGCTTGGTGCGAGATCAGGACTGTATGGCGGATGGTGTAGGCGCTCCCAACCAAGAGTTGCAATATGGTTTTGCGTTGCCATCGCCGAATGTGGTCTGGCATTGTCATCCAACAGCAGAACGCCAGATGTGAGAAGGCCAGGCCGCTTTTTCCGAATTGCCTCTTTCAATTTCGACAGGGTGTCACAGTAGCGCGTAGCATTGATAGTTCCAACCTCCAAAAAGTCCAGCAACAAAACTCCTTGGGCGTCCCAGAAAACTGTGAGGAGCACTTTACCTGCAGAGGGAGTTGTCTTGAACTTCTTCCAGACAGGTGATGACGGATGTTTCCACTCCATAGATGAGGCCTTCGATTCTGGCGTGAAATGGTGGACCCACGTTTCATCCCCCGTCACAATCCGAAACAGAAAGTCATTGCCATCTTCATGGTAACACACGAGATGTTCCAGGCTGACCCCCATGCGTTGTTCCTTGTGTGTCGAGGTCAATCGTCGGGGCACCCATCGTGCTGACACTTTTCTGTATCGAAGATTGTCCTGGATGATGTTTTGAGCTCGCTGATGTGAGATTCCAAGTTCTTCCGCTACTTCATCGATGGTGATACGCCGGTTCACTCTAATCATGTCACCACCTTCCTGACATTTGCAAAAAAGAAAAATCTCGGGGGAAGGCGCTTTGGAAGCAATACTGAAGTGAAACAAGCCGTTCAACGCTTCTTCTGTATGCAAAGCCCTGATTTTTTCTTGGAGGACTTTTTGAAGCTTATTAAGCAATATGACAAATGTCTCAACGTACTCGTACGAGAATAATAAAATAAAGGTATGTCATATCTTTAATGTCTCATTCTATTTTTTTACTTTCATACACAACTCTGACCACAGTCGACAGGGGAAACTTATTTTTCAACTTACCTACGTAAAATAAAGCCAGAACTGCATTATACAAATTAAAACTAATTTGAAAGGTGAGCTGGCAAGAAAAAAAAAATCATTATGCATCAAACATTTCAAACAAGCTTGATGCCTTAAAATACAGTGTTAATAACAAAAATTAAAATAATCAATTCTTGTAACCTAACAGTAAATGACAACAGTCAGAAGAGTTTTAAATAAAACAGTTAAAAAAAAACTAATAACTCAACCATTATTTAGAGATTCCACAGATTTTTGCATGGACATAACTTTTCCTCTTGCCCCATAAAAACAGTACTTGATTCAAAGGGAGATTTAAGAGTGTAAATTCTTCAATATAATTCAATTTTTTTATAAATAAAGCCAGAACTGCATTATACAAATCAAAACTAATTTGAAACATAAGCTGGCAAGGAAAAAAAAATCATTATGCATCAAACATTTCAAACAAGTTTGATGCCTTAAAATACAGTGTTAATAACAAGAATTAAAATAATCAATTCTTGTAACCTAACAGTAAATGACAACAGTCAGAAGAGTTTTAAATGAAACAGTTAAAAAAAAAAAAAAAAAAAAAAAAAAAACTAATAACTCAACCATTAGTTAGAGATTCCACAGATTTTTGCATGGACATAACTTTTCCTCTTGCCCCATAAAAACAGTACTTGATGCAGAAGGAGATTTAAGAGTGTAAATTCTTCCATATAATTTAATAGTATTTATGTATGCAGTTTTATAGCTGGATCTTTCAAATACAAATCTGATCAAAAATGATTTAACTTTCCAGTTAAAACATATAGTTACTTTTAGAATATACAAAACTGTGGAGATTTAAAATAAATAATAATTCTTGAAAAGTAGTTTGCCAAGTTAGTTTGGTTTATTTGATTTTATTATGGCAAAGCACTTGAGGGTTATCTGCCTAAGGGAAGGGATGCCTTCATAGAGCTTTCCAAGTGATTATTTTATCTCCAACACAGACTAATTTGAAGTTCTAAAGATATGCTGTTTTTAAATATTTTGTGATATTGCTTTCGGGTTAAATTTTATGTGGTTTACGTGCAAAGAACATGATATTTAATAAATAAAGGTAACGCACAAAACGTTAAAAAAATGCCCCTTATGTCATTATATAAATTTTTTAAATATAATCTATTACTCAATATAACTATACGACAAATTCGAGAATAAAATGAACTTTGTATAATTTATCAGATATAAAACATTAAATTACAAAATCCCTTCAAAATTTACACTTATAATAGTCCCACATGTTTTAAAGATGATTAGTGAGACTTAAGTTTAACTAACAACTGGTTTTGATTCTTTCTTTTATGCTTTGTTTTATCACGTACTCGTTCAGTTCACAGGTTTGTACACATTTTATATCATGCAATATAGGTTAAAATTAGAAGTAAATTCATAACCAGCATTTGCAACAGCCAAGCTTCTGTTGCCACCACTGCTGCTTGCTAAAAGAGACAGACACTGATCAGAACAAATATGAAAGCCTAATATTGGCAAGATTGGTGTTAGTTGCACTTAGTCTGTCTGATGTGGTTAGTGTTGTAGCCTCGCATAGAGTTCTAATGAGCCGTTGAAGCACCAGAGGTGGCGAGTTATTTTATATTAAGTATCATTAGTTGTAAGGAAAAACGTTTTAGTGTTATTTTTTACATTTTTGTGTTTTGGCTTACATTCACAGTAAAGATCAAAGAAAGATGGTAAGTCACTGTAACATATAGAGATAACTTCTAAGGGTGAGCAGTTAGTTATAAATACTTATATACATAGTTAAGTGCTCAGAGTCATTGTAGATTTACATAGTCAATTACTTTTTATTTCTAAAAAGTATTGGTTTTAAAACAGTATTCAAATCATAATTTAAGATTAAAATGAATATGTAATTTATGATGTTGATTCTAAAACAATAAATACACACAAAAAAATGCTTTAAAACATGTTTTTTATAGTAGCGACACACAACAAAATATTTATGCGTCTTTTTTTATTTGAAAATTTTCAAGGTATTTTAGCTAATTTACATCAGTTTTTTAATAAGCAAATCAATGCCCCACTAGTCTCTGCTTCATCCCCTAATTTGTTAATGTTTTAACAATATACCTTTGAAGAACAATTTTCTTTCTCTTATGTAATAAATTTCTTCTCAATACGTTTCCTGTACATTTTAGAATTTCAGATTTAATTGAAGATTTCTTTTATTCTAAAGAACTGCATGTATTTAAAATGAACAGAAGATGCTAATTTTATTTCTTTAATATGAGTATTGAGAATAATATGAAATGATACACAGTCAGTTGCAGAATTCAGGATAGACATTGGGTGCTAGAATGCAAGAAGAGATTCCACCAAGTGGCTAAATACCCTGTGTACGGTGCAGTGAGGCATATAAGATGAATATGTTAAATTATCAGTTCTCAATTTCTTTATTAATAGAAAATTTCTACAGATGCCTGTCCATGTGACAAGATTAGAATTATTGTCGAAATTTTCATGCTTCTATTTAGTGAAAAGATAAAAATGATAAATATGTTAAGAGGAAGACTTCTAGAATCAAAAGTAGAAAATCCAAATAACTCTGTTTTTACTGTTCTTCCAAAAAATAAGAAATTCATCACATACTTCCTAAGACATACACTCATTGCATGTTGATGAAAAAAAAAAAATCTTTCACCTGGTCACATTTTTCTGGAACTGGTCCATAAATATCTTGCTTTCAAGTCCTAAAAATTATGCAAAAAGCCACAAGTTTTTTGAATAAAAAATTCAGAAAACATCAAATAAAAAATCTGCAGATTTTATATTACGCCGAAAGGGGCTTTTTTTAATGCTTTATGCGTTATCTTATATATTACATATCATGTTCTTCGCACTTAAACCATAAATTTCAGTTATTATATTATGTCGAAAGGGGCTTTTTTAATGCTTTATGCGTTACCTTATGTATTACAAATCATGTTCTTCGCACTTAAACCATAAATTTCAGTTCAACAGCAATATTGCAAAATAATTTTAAAATGAGCATATCTTTATAATTTCCAATACACAGTCTCGCTCGCTGGAGGAAAAAAAATGTCCCCGCCCGCACAGTATTGCCATTCCTCGCTTTGAAATCGTCGAGTTTCTTAATCAAAAATCCGTTAAAGATTTATAAAATCTGAAATAAATAATAAATTCCAAATTTGAGCTTCCAGATGTCCATATTCTGGTGGAAACGTATGTTATTCAAAATTTGATGGCTCTAGATACCATTGTTTTATCACAATGTGAGAAACATATATACATTTATGCAGATTCTTCATTATTTAATTTCTTTAAATAAATACAGGGCTCTAATATTTGGCTGCAACAATTTGAAAAGTGAATGAACACAAAATGCCAAAACAAAATTAATAGTCCTTCTGGGCAAATTGCTCCTTTGGACTAAAAAGAAAAGTGTAAAATAAATTTTAAAAAGAAAACTGTTACACATTTCAATATTTTGAAAATGCTATATGGGAAACAAAAACTTAAAAAACCAATATGGAAAGTAATGTCATTTTAAAATATGGCAAGGGAAAATGAAATTGTTTTATTTTAATGCTATTTTTTAATTACAATTCTAATATATTATAATTTTTTAATGAAAATAAAAAATTCACAAATATCCAAATCAAAATTTTTGTATACAAGATGATCTTGAAATCAACAAATTTAGTACGACAAAGCATGCAAGGGCTATCTGTCTAAGGAAAAGAATGCCTTCGTGGAGGTTGTTCTAAGGAAAACTGGCTCGCGTATATGTTATATATACGGAAAACTGCGAAAACGCCCATGCTGCCAGCTTTTTCACCTGGAATTTGAACCCAGGTTGCAACTACCCGTGTTTAGAAACTTTACTGGAATGCCCCATATTTAGTGCAGAAATATCTCGCACAGGGAAAGGATAGCTTTGATGTAATATTTCATTCTCAAAAAAGAAATAATTTTGAAATATTAATGTTTTGATCAAGGCAGGGTCTTGTGCTCTATCAAAAAGTAGGAAAGAATTCAAACAAAAACTCATCAAATACAGATTTGCCAATTAACTGAAAAATATTAATTCACACTCAAATTGGTAGTCATAAAAACAAACAGAAATGTTTAAAACAGAAACAGAAACAACAGAAATTTGAGTAAAATTAAGGACTTCTAAGGACCAAAAATTGCTTCCAGAAAACTCAAGGACAATACAAGTGCTATTATTGTGGCAATGTGCAAATGTCATTTTTGGGATCAGTTGTTACATTCTACAGTAGACTAATGATGAATTGGGTGTCATCTTAGATGCTATTATCATATCACTAGGCAGCCTGTTGTACCATACACCAGTTCTGTGCAAAAGGTCTGGCAATCCTCCTTGATGGCTGTCTGAATACCAATCATAACAAATGGGAGTATTACAGTCCAATTATTAGTCTCATAATCCTAGAGAAAGGACTTTAATGTTGATAAAAGTGTTCAGCAATGCCATTTGGCATTGGATGATAGGCCTATTGTTGTGATTCTGATTGTATACAAAATGCATGTAAACTTTTGCAAACATTATGGATCTCATTTGAAAACCTTCGTCCATTGTTATGACCGATGGTAAACCAAAGCAAGATACCCATATGTTGAAAATAACTCTGAAAATAGTTTCAAATTTCATATTGGGGAACGGTACAGCTTCAAGCCATCTAAAGAATCTATGTATTAGAGTCAATACATTACAATGTTAAATGTTACTTCTGACAAGCCAGCAATATCCATGTGAATTTTTGAAAAGCATCTATCAGGAAGACCTAGTAGTGCTTTAGTATGCCTATATAATTTTGATATCTGGCAAGATTTCACCCAATTTTTGATAAGACACTTCATATCGGGCCATACATAATGAGAAAAAAATAGCTTTGCAGTAACTTCAGTTCCTTGATGTGAAAGATTACACAGGATTAAAGGAGTCTATGAAAGGAAACAAAAAAACGAGGAACGTCTGTCTGTACAGATGGTCAGAAAGAATATTATTATCACAGTATCAAGCAAGGTTTGAATTTCAGCTTCAAAGATGACATTGTTTTTGAACAAGTGTAGTACCTCCAGATCATGCTATTGAGCTTTGGAAAATTTTTGAATATCCAAAATTGGTGATTCTGTTATAGAATCAAATTAAATTCTCTAAAGAGCATCAGCATTGACGTTCTTGGAATCCTGCACATCCCTAATGTCATTAAAAAACTCAGAAATGTAATCTAAATGAGGAACTGACAATGTAACACAAATAACAAAGACATAATTGACAAGGTAAACATAATTAAGACTCTATAAAGGTAAACATTTATAGAGATTCTCCCCCTTAAAAGCATATATTAACAGTTTCTGATCTGAAAATTTTTTAATTGCAGAATAAATTGAAAATAATTCTCTGTCATATGTGGACCATTTCTGTTGACGTTTATGGTGTTTCATAGAGAAAAATGCTACAGGTTATCGGGCATCTTTAGACTTTGGGTTTAGAAATCTTGACAGATGAGGAGTTGTCAAAAGCAGAAATGCTTGTGAACATTTTAGAAAATCTGATTCAGCAATGTCCAAAAATAAATCACCATGGAGGTATTGAGGACCTTGCACATCATATATTCTCACAGCATTCATTCATCACTGAATCTATTCAAACATAATGCACAATTAAACAAAAATTATCTTTATTTCAAGACTTTAAACACGTACCACTCGACAACTGGTTTCTGTTCTCTACACTTCCATAGAACGTTTTCTTAAGGCAACAAGCTCCTTTATTATTACCATCGCTCATCACATTACAGTCAGTTTAATAAACCTTGTTCAGTATTTTTATTACAACAGCAAAGAATTCAAGGACTATCTGCCTATGGAAGAAAGTCTTCACAGAGGACTGCCTCACACATCTAGCATGTTCAGCTATCAGAATCAATTCTGGGGTGAACTATTGACTTATCATGGTCTTATTCACTTGATTATGGGAGTTCTTATAAAGGGACGGTATGAAATAATTCAATTTTTCAGAGTGAATCTTTTTTTTTTTTTTTTTTTCAGTGCATACTACAGTTTTTGACTTCAGAGTAAATGAATCTTATTTTCAATGCAAATAAATATATATACACATAAAAATCAGAGTTTAAATATATATAATATTCAATAATTATTTATTCTAATATATAATTTATTCTCTCATTTTCAAAACCCCCTTCGTGCTTTGGAATGGAAATACATTGTAAGAGATTTTTGCATGGAGATCTGTTAACTATTGTAGAGAAATATGTAAAAATTTATATTAACCTTTTCGCGACGGCGCACCTTTGTTTAAGACACTCGTGGGGGACGGAAGAGAATCGAAGGCAGTCACCGTACAGGACGGAGGTTTTGCATCGCTAAGGCGTAATTTTGTAACAGAAATCAGAAAAACAAAAGTTTCGCTTCTAGCATCGTAATTTTTGGTATCATTTTAGATTATTACTTGAGCTCTTATATATGTTAAAATAAGCCCTTAAAACATTTTTTTTTTCTTTATTTTACATGAAAATATACTTAAAAAATTGGTTATCTTCTAAAATAATTTTCAGAAGCGCTATCAAATTATTCCAAAGTTTTAATTGATAAAATCCATCAATAAAGTTTAAAATTAATAAAAAGAACACAATAAAGACTATTTACAGTAAGAAGTAACAAAATTTAAAATGAAAACGAGTGTGGTAAATCTCAAAGCAAGACAAGTATCACTTTGTAACTCTTAGAAAAAGTATCACTTTTTAACTCTAGAAAATAAATCAGTATTCTCATTTGCGTTAGTAAATGGTTCACGAACCATACGAGGGTATTCTTCTTCTGATAAATAGCGCCTTCCCGCCGTAATAGACTGGAGGTGAGGCTTTTCTAAATAAAAAAAGAAGGAACAGAAATATATCTGAAGGTAATGCAAAACGTAAAAAAACTCCGCACAGTAACCCTAAAAGACCGCACATAGTAGAGGAAAAAATAGAATAAAAAAAGGAATTGGATATAAATCAGATACGAGAATGTTTTGCACGCAGCGATTTAAAGAGCCCACCTCTGTTTACACTTTCCTTCCCCCCCCCACCCTCAAACAGCTGATGAGTAAAATACCAAAGAAAGCAGAATATATCAAACTCAAGGTCAGTAACCTAAAACTGTGTTCAGTTCAAAAGTAATGGACACAGGATGCCATCCAGTGGCCTTCAGAAAAACGTTCCACTTTAAAATGCGTATACGCATCACCCGTCCTCTGAATGCGATCTTTACTTATGCGTGGATGGGACGCCCGTCCTGAAAGGGTTAAAATATTATTTTGATTAATAGATTTATACCTGCAAGTAAAAACGTTTTGAAAGTCCACTACTTAATGGTGACAAAATGGATTACATTACAGGTTACAAAACCTGTATTTTAAAAAAGAAAAGTGTAAATTTTAGTAGATTAACGAGTTAACAACTGGTTAATAAAAAGAAGCATAATATTTGCTCTTTAACGAAAAAAAAATGTCTCAAAAATTTATTACAATAATTTGGTTGAAGACTTAAAAATTTTTTTACAGTTTTACACAACTGATGAATACATTTCAATTGCAAATATATATCAAACACTAAAAGGTAACATGAAATATAATTTAGAACATCTGTACTAACTTTTTTTATCAAGTTCTGAAACAAAGAAACTGTCATTTCAATGTTATATTAATGCATGTTTTGAAATGTCTAATTCTAATTTGCAGCCAAGTAACATTACATTATGTTCATTTTTAATTCACCTCTGTTTAATTTTGCTTTAAAATATGTTTAAAAAAATTAAAAAACTTTTCATGAATTTTTCAAGATTCTGTACAAAAAATGCATTTAAAACAATACACACTTATTTTTTTCTTTTCATAACAACGTTACTGAACACAAAAGAAGGAAGAAGTTTCAACATATAAAAATATACTACACATAAGTATGAATGATGGCATGTAAAATTTTTCAGTTCATGGCACAAATTCTCAGGATACAATTGTAGATGATGGTGTGGCTGTACTAGCTTGTTCTCCAACAAATTTGGTATGTTTACCCTGTGCAATTATTTGCCCTGTTATTTTATTTTTCACATCAACTGTTAAAAATGCAAGATTTTTTCCAACCTTCAAAATTTTTCCTTCGATGAACAGCTCATCACCAATATTGGCTGGTCGGATAAAACTGTGGGGGGGGGAAAAAAAGAGAAATACACATGAATTTTTCAAAAAATATTAAAAATAGTAAACTATTTTATGCTTATTATTAACAGATAATACAGTAATTTTGGTTTCTTCAACTCGTATTAAATTTTTGTTACTAATTGATCAAGGGATGTCAAGCTAAAACCAAATACATTTAATTCTTGAAACTTTCTGTAGATTTCCATGAGATTTTCTTCACTAGTAGAAAATTCTGAATCTATGTATCAAATGCTGTTCTTCAGAATCCAATTTTTCTTCAATAAATTTAATACTCTTTTCTTGCATTGAAAGCAGCATAACAAATTAACAAACCAAAAGAATAGAAGACGTAAATTGTTTGATAATTTAATTATTCTGAACTATACTCTTTTGGGTACTTACGGAAAATCCTGTCGACCATTTTTGCCTATTAAAGACGCCAATTATTAGAAAAGATGCCGTTATTATTCTTGAGTAAAGACTCATTCCCCCCTTCTATCACGTATTTTTGAAAAAAATTATTAATATTTGGGACCTGCCTACTGCAGAAGACCATGCTGTTGAATATTTCCAAAGTTATGGAATCTTACTTACCTAAAAAAAAGGGTTAATGGCCACGAAATTGCACTTTATTTAAAAATAGAATGTTTTTTCATGTATTTAGTAAATGTTTTTTTTTTTTTTTTTTGTATGATTGGCGGTCTCTCTTCCGGTCGACAAGATTTTCCGTAGGTACCCACTTTTTTGTATTTACCTTTCACCCAGCTATTGTTGTCGTACGCTTGTAGTTTCTAATCCCTCACCTGCTAATTCCTATCATCTTAGTTGTTAAGTCTGATTTTTAGTGATCATTTATTCATTTTTAAAGCAATTTTGGAGTTACTTTAAGTAAATTAATAACTGTCAATAAACAATATGTCTAATATGTTTGCATCTAAAGTGGAACAAAACAGCATGTTGGAAGCTTGCTCATTTAACTTCATGCTACAAATACAGTCAAAAGTCGTTAATTCGGACACCCATAATCCAGAATGATCTATAATCCGGACCTCAAAGCTAAAAACTTTCTGCGCATGCGCAGCATTGACACATGCGCATAGGCGTTTACGTGTGCGCGTAAGACCTTTTACCACTGTGCATATGCGTGTGTGCAAGCGCAGAATACGTTTATGCGTGTGCGTTTTATGTATAACGGACGGCATAATCTAAAATTATCTAATTATCTATTTCAGTTAATGTTGATGATTGCATTGTTCCTTAATTTTCGAATTGGATCCGGATTATTATTTTTTGCAGACTGTAAGAGCAATTTTATAAAAGTAAACTTGAACTTTAGATTATGTCAAATAGAATTTCTGATTCTGGAGCTCCCAAAGGATCGTACAAAACGAAAGTATGTTTCGATGTCCATCAAACAAATGTGGAATTGCTGCAAAAAATGGATAAAGACATGAAGAGTGTGACAGAGAGGTTAGTGAAAACAAAAAAATTTCGATTGACAAGTTAGTCGGTATTCTCGGCACAACAATTAACGGGACTTGAACAGCGGAACTTTGTAACTGAGCAAGAAATTGTGTCTGCTTATAGAATTAAAGAGAAAGTACTATCACATAAAACAAAGCAACTTAAAACAATTTACATTGAAAGAAATGTTTAATAAAGTAAACAAATAAATATTAAGCTTTTTTTTTTTTTTTTTTTTTTTTTGTAAATTTTGATACCCTTTAGATCATAATTGTTCTTTATTTCATAAATTACGGTTTCATACTTTTAATTTTAGAATTTCTGCATGCGATCTTACGAGATTTAAACTGATGATCTATAATCCGGAAAAATCGATAATCCGGAATCGCCGAAGTCCCGACGAGTCCGGATTAACGACTTTTGACTGTATTCAGAATTCAAGAAACACTTCAAATTTATCAGCATGTACTTATTCAAAATTAAAAAAAAAAAAAAAAAAAAAACTGGTACTTGCCCATTTTTACAGACCTCCATTTTTAAACTGCCACCAAGTTAGCTATATAAATCCACAAAAACTATCCTAATGTAAAGTATTTAAATTTGGCAAAATAAGACACATGCTCTATTTATTTAGCCACTGCACAAAAAAAATTAGCACACAAAAGATAACAGTAGGTCAGTTTTGATTTTACTTTAAGAAATATATTGCAATTCTGTTAGATGATCACTGAGTGATGTTGTTTATTTTGCAAAATCTTGTATTCACCACTTGAAAGTTGGACTGACATTTACATTAACAACAACTGCTTATCTAATTTATTCACCACAAATAAAGCTATGAGTAGGCCACACCTTAATGCACTTTCCTTTTTCAAAAATGTATTTACAATTTTTTGATTTATGGATGACTGAAAATAGAGCTATGAGTAGACCACTTTCAATGCAGTTCATCTTTAAAAAAAATTTTTTTTTATTTACTATGACCATTGAAGATAATGCTACGTTATTCTTCCAAGAAACAAACATTTTATCATGCCTCTAAAAATGTACAAATGGCCAAGAAATAAAACTGCTACATCATTCTTCCAAAAAATGGGCATTTTGCCATGCCTTCAAATATATGAGAATGGCCATGAAATAAAACTAAGTCTAAACGAAAGCATTGACGGTGTACTGTAAAAGGTTACATGGAAAGAAAAGCAACAACATTCCAACAACTGGTTCAATGGCTCCAGAATATAGTTTGTAAAACAGTATATAATTTATTTACTGTTGGGCAGAGGAGCTGACATTAAATAAGTCGTGTCAAAAACAATTCCAACTTTCCAAATACAACTCAGGAAGCTTTCTGAGTAGACTACATTTCGATGTATTTCTCCCTTTTTTTAATGCTAACAATTTTTGATTTCCTGCCGACTAAGGATGATGCTACATGCATCTTCCAAGAAATAAGCAATTTACTTCAATTCAGATGAACTTGGTGATTATCTTGGTGGCATTATGATGTGGCCCATGAAAATGGGGAAAATACCAAAATATTTTTCACATGCCTAAATTAGTAATATTTTGTTCAGTGTTTGGACAGAAATGTGCATATTAATATTTAACAACAAGAAAAAAACATTATGTTTTAAAAGAGAAAATTTTCACTACTTGAATCACACACACTAATCCAAATCAGTAATTTTTTGTTCCTTACCAATACCAACTTCCCCTTTTTGCAGAGGCCACTATAAAAGGAAAATACCAAACATTTAACATTACTCCCCGCTAACACACAGTTTCTTAATAAAGAACTTTTTAGGACCAGAATTTCAGAAGATTGCGGATTTACTCCCACTCTAATATTTACCTTTAGAAAGAAGCAGTAAAAGAATAAAGATAACATTTAAAGGAAAGTTTTGTTTAAACAAAATTAAAAAAAAAAGGATGATTAAAGAATGTCTACTCATAAAAAAATAAATAAATAAATTTAAAAAAAAAAAAAAAACCTACATTGAAGATTTAAACTTGCGTATAAATTACAAAACTACATAAGAAATACTTACTTAAAAACCTAATTCAGACACGGGCATAATTAATTAGATTAAATCTCATTATAAGTGATTAATATTAAGCGAAAAATAATACTCACGAAACACTCATTTCAATACTAACACCAGGCCTTTCAATTTTGCTAAACAAAGCCATTGTTGATACAGCATCCACAAGTGTTGAAGTCATTCCACCATGTAAAAGTCCAGCACGATTCTTATGTTCATTTGCTATCTTTAATTCGCATACACATTGACCAGCACCAGCTGACATGACTTCCAACTATAATAATTTTAAGAAAATAAGTCTTAGACGGAAGAAATGTGCAGCTGCTATACATTGTTAAAGTATATTTCTTAAAAGAGTGATTTGGAATATAATGCAATCTTCTCAGTATTGTGAGTGTATCATGTTGTGAGCAAACAGAGGGCCTAGTCAGGTCCAAGTGGCCCGGTTAGCTACAGAATGACGTCATGGAAGGCATGATTCTTCTGCGACTTTGCTTCAGGTTTGAATATGGCGTTGTTAAATGTTTAGATTCTTTTGTTTTAAATAATGCACAATAATTAAATTTTCAGAGACTTACTGAAAAACTTTATGGTATAAAAGGTCATTTATTTATTTATTTGCAGTTAAGATTGATAGCTAAATAGGCATTATTTTAAGAAATATTCACAAAATTTTCTATCCAACGTTTCACGATAGTTTGTACGGTTATTTTTATGCTGCATAGAGATGATTTTTTAAGATTTGCTGAAAATCAAAGTTTTAAAATAAATAAAAAAAAAAGGTTGCTATTTATTAACATAAATAAATCTTTACAGACAGATTGATTATTCTTACGTCTACTAAATACTGATGTAAATAAAATTCTTTAATAAATACTCCGAAAAATATGTTTACAAATATACTCTTGATTTCAGTGATCCCAAATTTTGCAAGTTTAATTTCACAGATGTGAAGGAAAGGAATGATAAGTTGCAAAGTATAAATAATTTACTGATAAAATATAAACATTATTTAGTCAATTAGAAGACATAAAAATGATTTTTTATTATCTTATCACAATATAATTATTTATTAATCATTATGGCAGTTTATAATTTTAAGAATAACTTGAATAAAAGATCAGCAACACATCCAATTCTTTAAAATTATAAATACTTCAGAGCTTTTAAAAAGTATGCAAATGTACTTTTTATTCATTTCAGTTATTATATCTAACAAAAAGAACACGAAATCAAAAGTCACAAAAGAATTGAAATTTCCTGAAATCCTCTTGACATTTAACAACATAAATTAAATAAAATATAATTTTGCACAACATTACAACAAGCAAATTATTACTAATGCAATGATATCTTTACAATCTGATAATAAAGAAGAAATTACAAAGGACTAAACAAATGTTTCTTCAACACTTTCAAGATTCTCAGAAAAGCCAATTAAGTTTTTTCCTTTCTGTGTCACCTTTTTCATTCGAACTTTATCAATCAATAAATTCACGAATTGTTTATGTTTCAGTAGTTTTTTAACTTAACATATTTGCAATTAGCTTTACTACTCATTGATCCACCAAGCTTTAATAAGCCTAGGACTTTTCAGAGATGTTTAATGGATGGAAGGCAGATTAGTTGGCTGTCATAGAGGTTACTATAACAAGCAACTTACTTAATGTATAATGATTTGATTTGACTTGATTTAGTTTATTATGACAAAACATGGCTATCTGTCTGAATGATGCCTTTGTGGAGGACTTTCTATGAGAAACTGTCTCGTATATACGTTACACATACGGAAAAACATGAAAATGCCCTTGCAGTCAGCCTGTTCACCTGGATTCGAACCCAGGTGAGAACTACCAGTGTTCAATGTCTTTTACTGCTCAGTGGCTTGTGGGCTAATGTATAACAAATAAGCAAGGACTAGTACCTTCTAGCCATTTTACTTTTATTACACATCTTCAAGTGTTCCAAAATAAAATGTCCTATTTCTCAAGTAAGGTTCTCATGTGGATTTTTATTCAATGTATGCTTCCTATAGTTCGACCGTCTTAAATGCAACCTTGGCTGGCATTCTGTCAAAACACATAGAATCGTTCAAAAGGGGCGTTAGTTATGTGCCGCGAGATGAGCGGTCACGGCAAATTTATCTCTTCGCCAGAAAGAGGGAATTTATATGATCAAAGGAAAGAAAGTCCCCATGTCATTACGCCGGGGGGTACTCGCAGAAATAAATCCTAAGTTTTGCATCCCGGAAACGTTGAATTTCTTTTTCTTTTACAATGTATGAATTCAATTTGAACAATCCATGTTTTACCCCTTATTTTTATAGATAAGGTCACTAAAACTCATGGAACTATATTCTTTAGCAAAAGTATTCTTTTTCTTGTAAGAAAACGAAACCATCAACAGGTTTCCAGCATTATCAGTTTAGATTACTTATGTCTGTGCCCTCTGAATGCTGTACAAATAAATGGGAAACAATTCCTACGACATGATTTTATCCCAATTTCACCCACCCTATTTTGAGAATAAATCAGTCCAAAAGGCACATGTGTGTCTGTGCTCAGGGTCGGGCTAAGGCAGTCGAACTATGGTTATATACTGATAAGTCATAGTTCGATTTTAATGTTTTTAATTACTATTCTTTTGACATAACTATAAGTGTTTTTAAATTCAGTCCATAAATAAGTTAAGTATTTCCTTTTAATATATTTTTAAATACTCCCATTTCAGCAGCTTCATTTTCAAGCAACCCTGCTGCATTCATATGAAATGATACACAGACACTTTTCCCAATTTTAGATTGTAGATTAAAACTGAGATATAAAATATAAATTCCATCAGCAGATTTTATGTGAAATTATATCTGAATCATCTGAAATGTTTAGTTTATTCCATAACGAAGAAGACAATCCTCAAAAGATGGAATTTCATCCAGCCCCCCTCCCCTCTGCTCATCCTTGGAGGTGTTGGATTCTCAGATAAGTATTTTGGACAACCAGAAAAAATGCAAGGATAAGCCATATTTAAAATTTAGGGTGTCTTTTACAAACTTAAATAACAGTGCCTTCATTTTTTCATAAACAACCGTACTGAATAATATCATCTTCTCTAAAATATTTCTCACACACAACGCTCACTTGGAATATTTTAATCCAGAAATCCCATTTTAATGTATTTTTTGGAAACCTGAATACCTGTATATATTCACTGGTTTTATTGTACTTCGATTTGCAGCCTGGAACACAACATCGAGCAGGCATGAAAGAAGACTTCATTCATTTTAGCTCTATATAGAAGTCGATAGCTATATTTATTAACAAATACTAAACAAATAAATACAAACTATCAGTGTAAACTTAAAAACCAAAATAGCATAACTATTTTTCTTAAATTACTTAAATCAAATTCAGTAATAAAAAAACACATTCACAATGAAAAAACACAGTGCAACATTAATTAGCAGCCCACAAACAAACGTAGGAATTCTTAACTTGCAGTATCCACAGTGCAGCGCAAAGGGTGACAGTTCAGATGCCTTTCGTGACATCAAATCACAACTAAATTCAAAAAGGTCACGGCTTAGCAGATAGTGATTATCTCCCCCCCCCCATTGAAGGAAACTGGTATGGCACGGAGTAGGATATAATGGGCATGTCTCCATGAATCACACATGTACATCCCTTGGAAAACGAAGAGCCTTTCCTTAAACTCCTTTTGATCATATGCTTAGAAGGATCGGACATATGACACCGATTCACACAAATCTGTTATAGTATATCTTCTTTTGACTAGGTTAGGTTATTTAATTACGGGAAAGCCTCAAGGGCTATCTACCTAAGGGAAGGGATGCCTTCGTGGAGGACTTTCTAAGAGAAACTGGCTCGTATACACGTTACACATGGGGAAAACCACGAAAACACCCATGCAGCCAGCCCGCTCGCTGGATTCGAACCTCGGACCAAACTACCAGTATTAAGCGACTTTACCACTCGGCCGCTGATGTGCATCTTCTTTTGACTAACTGTATATCATTTTTGCACTTTGAACATTTGTACACTTTAAAAATCAATTCTTTGTTTCATGCAACATTTTATTACAAACCTCTCACCCTTATCTTGCAATGTAACCAGATAAATCAAGCCCACATGTTTTGCAATGAAATCAGATATGTAAAATCCATGTGTTCTACTTTGGACATCAGCTACGTTGCAGACACAACAAGCAGCAAAGAATATGGGAAAATGACAATTGGAAGGATTTTCCCACAGAACCTAGTAAATGCAAACAACATCATGGACAATGGCAATAATAGCTCAAAACCTGGTGACCCAGTGGATTAATGGTCTGATTACAATACAACTGACAAACCTAAATCTTAAAAAAAATAAGTTTCAGAAAGAAGGTAATGTCACCAGAACAGGCAAGTGTTCGCATCTCAGCAATACCAGTCTGGTATCCGCCGATAACATCGCTTCAAAAACACGACGGACGAAAACGTCGCGGAGAAAACAACGCAAGGCGAAAACATCGTGCTACAAAACATCGCAAAGAGAAAACATCACAGTTCTAAAAAATAATAATACAAAATATCGTGGTCGAAAATAAAGCGGTTCGAAAACTTCGCAGTTTAAAAACATAGACGTCAAAAATATCATGGTAAAAATTAAAGTATCTACAAATCTTCGCATGACGAAAACATCACAGACATGCCTTTTTCGGGCTTTAATAATTGTAAATGGTTGTTCTCATGATGATTTGTGAGCGCAAGATGGAAAGAAGGATAATTTTTACTTTCATATTTTTTATTCACTAATAAATTTTTGCTAATAAAGTAAGAAGGAAACTTAAACATAGAAAATTTATGCAACTTATAGCACATAATAGAATTTTAAACTGACATAGTTAACTAACAAAGGTAATCTTTTATAAAGTTTTTACTGGTAATTTTTCATGAAAAGTATAATTTAAAAAAGATTAGAAAAAGGTAAGTAACTGCATGACCTTAAATATAAGAAAATTGATAACTTAATTATGAGATTATATTCTTCACTTTTGTTTTAATCTAATACTCTTATAGTGAAAATTATTTCTTGTTTTGTTTCAATTTATTCTTAAAGTGTCATTAAAATTTTCACGCACAGCATACAGTCAATTACTTGAATGTCGATTTGCTAGTTATGATGAAAGTGAGCTTTTAATATTTCAGTAGTCTTTGGATTTATTAGATTATGCCAAAGCACACTACGGCTATGCTTAAGGGGTGGGATTCCTTTGTGGAGTACATTCTCAGGAACTAGTTCATATGCACATTATACTTCAGGAAAATCACGTAAAACTTCACGCAGCTTTTTTTTTTTTTTTTTTTTTTTTTTTTTTTGTTTTTTAGAAATAATGTATACTTGCAGTGAACCTTCTTGGTGACTATCTCCCTTTGACGAACAATGTTTTTGAGAACAATAAACATAGGTTTTAATCATTACAGAAGTTCACCACATCCACACATGATTAAAAAGATATGGAATTTTGAGTGGTCGCTTTAAATTGGATTGCTTACATTTACTTTTAGATTTAGACGATTCTTATTAGCACATTAACATATTATTTAATTTTTCATATACATTTTTTTAGCAAATTTCATAGTTACTTATTGAGCTTACAGTGACTAACTTCCTAAGACAATTTTTAATGTTTTCCTTCCGTGTTTTTTAACTTTCAGAATATTTTAATTTATGCACTCCAGAAATCTGCAGCAAAATTAAAATTAATATTTCTTGATTCTTTGTAGTCGGAATTCTTTACCTAGCAACTTTGAAGAGACTAATTTTTCTTTTAAATTTTTAATTAAAGATAAAATTTAATGAAATAAAATTTGATGAAATTTCCCTTATATAATTTTCAAGCATAAAAACTGCACATATTTTACATTGGCTTTTATTTTCATTGACTGAAATGTTTCAAGTACAATTTTTTTGTATTTAAATGGCAAACTGTTTGGAATAAGAAAATGTAACATTTTTATGTATCATTTTAAATGATTTAGAAACATATGACTTATGATAATATCAATCATAACTAAATTTTAAAATCCGGGTTCGCTTCGTTGCATGATTATTTTTTAATTAAATTAACCAGAAAGAATATATTTTTCTAATAAATTGAAAGTATTTAGTGCTTCTACGCATTAAACTATTCAAAAAAGTTATCTTGAAAGAAGGCATGTTAATTTCCGTATTTTACATTTTAAATCAAACAAAAGTATCTTTTTGTTTTAATAATTTTACAAATCTTATAGTTTTTCTTCATCTGTAATTAACTGTAGTTTTATTTTCACAGTTCATAATAATAAACAAAGATATACTGCAAATTAGCTAAATCAAAGAGAAGTGTGTTATTAGGTAAATGTAGAATTCAGTTTATCCATATACACCACTATAAATAACAAATGTACTAATTGCTTGTCTTATTTCTTTACCTCAAGGTTAAACATTTTCTTCATCTTTCACTTCACAGGGAGGAAAAGAGTTTTTTCAACTTTTCCTCTATATTAATTTCCAAACTTAAACTGAAACTTAGTTTGTAACATTAAACCACCAGTGTTTTTTAAAAGAAGCCTCCCATCATAAGTCATCTATTTTATGAAGCAGTATAGATATTATTTGTTGAATTACATAATCACCTTACATTAATACTTATTTCTCAGATCAATTTATATCCAAAATTGCATCCTGAAAAGTTCGTTTAAAATAGCCTAATTTCCAGTATTTTTAGCCAGATTTTTCAGTGCGTCAGGAAATAATATTTTGAATCTATATTTTAATCAAAAGTTGCCATTCTTAATATTATACTAATTTTATTCAGCACACTGCTTTATAATCTACTCTTTTTAAGATTTTTAAGTAATTATAAAAATTTATAGTTGTTATTGAATAATGAAAAATATTTATGGCACTCTTATAAAATTTAGCATAGGTATTTCAGCTTTGTTCAAAATTTGTGGCTTAAGAATAAACAATAATTTTACTTTCCTTTATTTTGTTAAAAGGTGATATCATGTCAAAACTTTGCAAATAATGCACTAGCTATTAATGATATTATAAAAAATTAATTAAAAAATAATAAATACTTCATTGTATACATTTAAAAAATTAGGAGAGCGAGAAAACTGTAAACATAGCAAAAATTTCTGCCTAATTTAGAACTAATATTTAATATTGTTTCAAAAATATTTGCGATTAAGCTATATGTCAAAAACCCTAAGCATATTTTGAGAATATATTTTTGTAAAAAAAAAAAAAAAAAAAAAAGATGTTTATAGTGTTACCCATTACATAAAGACATGAAACTCTTTAAATATCTTTCATATTTATCAGATTAAACTACCATTTATATACCATTTTATATTTAGCAAATGAAAAACTGCTGTTAAGAATTTTTAATGTTAAATTTACATTATTATCATATAATAAATTATTTTTAAAATTATTATATATCAGTACTCATCAAAATTGAAATGACTAGGGATTTAAAAGGAAACCCCTCACTCAGTTTTTAAATTTTCTTCCTTTTAAATATGCAGAGATACGTAAAGAATACCATATTGTCTCAAAACATAATTGTGTCATATATAAACAAGTTTCGTCTTTTAAATACGTTTCAGAAAGACCAAAGGGGCTTGCATTTAAGAAGTACCCACGTATATAAATTTGATATATCAAAGTAAGTTACAAGAAAAGCCATTAAAAATCTAATTTTATTATTTGAGATAAAATTAAGTAAATATATCTCCCATTGCTTTACAAGTTAAAAAAAAAAATTAAGTACTCGGCTAGGATAAATATCTTAGAAGGGAATTGCACGGTAAAAAATAACATGAAAGACAGTGTTATTTAAACCTGAATGAATTAATATGTGTTATTTTCTCTCCTGATAAATATTTTATGTAGGTTTGCAGTAATTAAGTCTTTTAATTAAGTTTTGTTTAATTAGGTTTTGACCATGACCATTTAAGGTAATGTGGATTACCTCAGATAACAGGAAGTGCAAATAAATGGGCAACTGTAATTATTTGATAAAAAATTATCAGTACGATAATCTATTGCACATGGTATTGTTATAACACAGTGTTATTACGCATGGTGTTCGAAAAAAATGTCCCTGAAAATATTATCCTGAAAAAAATGTTCCAGTAAACATGTCTCCAGAAAAAATTAAATGTTTCTAGAAAATGTATGTCTATTTTCTTATTTTTTCAAAATTTATGGCAAATTATTTAGTATCATATCATAAATATCACCGCAAGTTTATATAACTTTTAAAAGAAATTAACATTATTTAGCTTTTACATAAGAAAGTTGCCTTACATTTAATAAAATCCGTTATACAGATGTACTAAATGTGAAATATTCTATAAAAAAGATTTAAATTTAATAGAATTAATCATGTGATTGCGTTACGTGGATAATCAGATATAAATTTAAACTAGCTTTTTGGAAAATTGTGCAATATGTATATCAATGTAGAGGTTACGTACATTATTTTTTTAACCGTTTTCGTCACAAAGGGCAAATAATATTCCTAATTCGTAAAGCCGTATATCATACTCCTAACAAATAATAATCCGTAAAATCACATTCCCAGTTCGTAAAGCCGTAGATGTTAGATATATCATCATTTATTCTTTAAGAGGCTGTGTACAATTCTAAATTTCATTTTGTACAAATTAAATTTTTTTAAGATTACATTTTAATTTAGAATTAAGATTAATTAGATAATAAGGATTACATTTTAATTTAGAATTACTTGGTCCTGTTATTATGTAGATTTAATGGTACAGGAACAGACATTGTGAAGCCGAGAGACACAAAGAAAGACAGTCGTGTGGGCGTTTGTTGAGCAATCGGAAGCTTAAATACATTAAATTGTAAAAGCAAATTTTATAATGTATCTGACAGGACTACGAGCATATAGACCAATTTGCCCTAAGCGTCTGTACACAATCTGCCTTGAAATTGTCATACCAGTGACTGAAGAGAGCTGACGAGACAGGTCTGAAGCTGTGCTCCGCCTGTTTCTTTTGGCAGTAACTGCCAAATACCGGTCCTCATTCGGCATTGTAACTCTGGGGCGACCTGTGCTGTAATGTCTACTCACATTACGATCATCTTGGAATCGTTGCCAAAGCCTGGAGATGACACTCTGGGCAATTCCAAGTTCGTCTGATACTTCCAGTTGGGTACGCCCATATTCCAGACGGCCGATAATTCTACCACGTAAAAAATCATCCAAATGCGTCCTTTGTGTCATAACTATTCGGTTATTGCACTGAAATGCTTATAAGGCGCCTGCTTATAAGACAATTTTACTTCTTCGTCTGCTCTTCTTCCTTATATATCACTCTCTTACATTCTCGTCATTGTGACGTACCATCGGTGTTATCTGGTTACTTCCTGAAATTTGCATATGATTCTTGAAGATGTGTGTAGTGATTTTACAGGTGATATATTTATTTTAGAGTTCGATTTCCGCAAGACTCCGAATTATCCTTAATTTATAGATATGAGTGTATAATCCGGACCTCAAACCTACAAACTTTCTGCGCATGCATTGCTTTGTCACATGCTCATAAGACCTTTACGGCTGCGAATATGCGTGTGCACAAGCGCAAAATACGTTTACACATGCGCATTTAATGTATAACGGATGGTATAAGCTAAGCTAAAATTATCTAATTCAGTTAGTGTTGCAGATTGTGTTGTTCCTTAATCTTCGAATTGAATCCGGCTTATTATTTTTTGCAGACTGTTAGAGCAATTTTATAAAAGTAAGCTTCGATTATGTCAAATAGAATTTCCGATATATATTTACTAATATGTAAAGGATCTACAAAGCGGAAGTATGTTTCGAAGTCCATTAAACAAAAGTGGAATTGCTGCAAAAAATGACCTAACCATTCTGAAATCTGTTTTATCAGTTTCACGCTGCTCTGCGGTGGGGGAGGGGGAGGAACGGCGTGGCACGCAATGAATTGGAAGTTGATCTGTATTATCACATAAAACGAAGCAACGTAAGCAACTTACATTGAAAGAAATGTTTAATAAAGTAAACAAATAAATATTAAGCTTTTTTTTTTTTTTTTTTGTAAATTTTGATACTCTTTAGATCATAATTGTTCTTTATTTCATAAATTATGGTTTCATATTTTTAATTTTATAATTTCTGCATGCCATCTTACCAGATTTAAACTTATGATCTATAATCCGGAATCGCCGAAGTCCCGACAAGTCCGGATTAACGACTTCTGATAGTATGTGGTTTTCAAGGTGTTGAATGACTGGACTTAGAAATGCATTTTTGCAAGGATCGCTATATCATCACCATACATTGTAAGTCTAGTATTTGGTCTGCAAGGAACGTCGTTAACATAAACATTAAACAATGTGGTGGCATGCCTTCTAAAATAATGCAACTGGTAGAATATTGTTGTGTGCGTACGAGTTATTAATAGATTGAATGTTCAAGTCTGATGAAAAGTTAATAAAATTTGCACAAGAAATAAAACAACATGCTGAAATGTTTCCTCACAGATATTCGTACAATATAACACAGTAGTTATATTTTAAGCTACTAAAATGTTAAATAAAACACACTTCAAACGCAGAGAAAACTAATCCGATCTCACCCCGAATTTGCTACAATCAACAACAAGAACTAAGTAAACAACTGAACTGAAATGTTTTTCTTTGGCTTTTATAAGCGTTGCATTGCATGGGGAAATAAACCAATTTTAATTACAATTCTACTAAAAATACCTAAATAAATACATAAACCATAACACTGCACGTCCCGGGCAGTACAATCCCTGGACAGGAACCAAACTTACAACTAAGGCATCAATGCAAAAATAAACATTACATTACAATAACAACATAAACAATAACTGCAATAAGTAACTTAAAACAAATCAAATACTATAAAATACTAAATAAAAGTCAAATGAAATACAAATTTAGAAACGAAAAAGGCCATGGTCTTAAACTATTTACAATTATATACACTATGTACTATGGCCATAGTAAGGAGCTAACCTGTCGTAATGAACGACTTTAGAGTTCTATGACTTATGGATCGGGAATACTCAAGATAACTGACACTTGGCAAGGTTCCAGAAATCGAGATCGCTAACTTGGGCAATAGGCACCAAACAGTTGGAAGAGTGTTTAGGTTGCTAGCCCAGATGTTAAGTAAGATAGAGAAAAGAAATGGGATATTTTCTTTCTACATGATTGATACTTTGGGTTGGGTTGGGTTGGGTTTATTTAATTATGGCAAAGCACACTAGGGCTACCTGCCTAAGGGAAGGGATGCCTTCATGGAGGACTTTCTAAGGGAAACTGACTTGTATACACGTTACACATGGGGAAAATCACGAAAACGCCCATGCAAACAGCTGTTTGCGGGATTCGAACCTCGGACTGAACTACCAGTGTTCAGCGACTTTACCGCTCGGTCGCTGGTTGGCCCTTTGGATTGGGTATCGTGATTTTGCACATAAATCTTTGTACTGATGATCACATGACTTTGTCAGTAGACGTTTTGAATTTGCTGTTAAATTATTTTCTAAATAAATTAATTACACTTGTAATTAAAATAAGATAATTTTATTTTTATCCTTATAAACTCCTTAGCATGGAATTTTTTTAATTCAATATTATTCATTTACTTTATAGAGCATATTCCCGAGAAATGTTTGTACAAAACTGGGACATATATAATGGACATGATTATAGCTGTACAAAATTTATAAAGACTTTAATAGCAGTTCAGAAGAATAAAGTTCACATAATAATAATTTACATTAAATCCGTCTTTCTCTTACTATTCCACTCTTAATTTAAAATTCCTAAAAAATAAACTCATTTCCAAACAAGTTTATGAAAAAAAAAAGACTACCGTAATTTCCGGAAGAAACGCCGCGGCGTTTACGTGTTTAAAACTTAAATTTTCAGCGGGTGCAGCGTTTCTACCCATGCGGCGTTTAGGTGCACTAAAAATAAAATATTTCCTATGATGGTCATTGTACATAGTTTGGATGGCCTTGTCATTGTGCATAGACTGGTGCTGTTCCCACACAAAAGACCACTCAGTTGCTTTTTGCGAACGTTATTTTGTTTACGTTCTTTCCCTTGAACGGACCTACATGCCTTATTCACCCACAAGCGTCTAGCCCCTCAGATGCTAGTTTCCTCCTGATTCCTCCCTGATCGTTTGCGCAGATTCACGCGCAGCGTGTTTACTCCAAGGAGCTGGGCGTGGTCAAAGCCGATTTTTTTAAAACGCCACGCGTTTAAAACGATATGAACTTGGTGCGCATTACTGAATGTAAATTAATTAGTTTTTTTAGTTTTTCTGAAATAGTTTTCTTTTTAATTGGTGTATATATTTATTTGTTCAGATGTTTTATTATAAATCTATACATAAAGGAAGAATTTCTGATTTATTCATTTATTCACCTACACATCATCGCCCGAAGCTATTAGAGATACAGATATCAAATCTTAAGAGCTTATTACTTTTGTATCGAAGATGTCATTTAAGAACCGATTTTTTAAGATTCGGCGTGCAAAACATGTTTTTATGTTTTTTCATATAAGGAAGAAACAGATGTACATAAGATTCTTGCTTTAAAATGTATGGAATATGAATACATAAAAGCCAATTTCAAACGTTTTAAAAATTCGGCCCCGAAGGGGGGAAACGTGTTCTTCACATATTCCTTCATACCTCAGATATCCATAAGACAGATTTATGGATTATTGCTGTAAAATGTAAGGAATACAAATAAATGCTGACATCAACATGTGTGGGGAGGGGGACTGATTGGCATAAAATACAAGTTTACATAATGTACAAGTAAGCCTTATTAAAGGTGCACACCAGATATGTAAAGCTAGTTAGTATTAAAAAAAAACTTAAGGTTTCTATTATTTAATGTTATTAATAATTAAAACCCCAAAATAAAAATGTAGCAGCATGTTGCAAGTCGCAAAACTGTGATTACCATGTTCAGTTACTTTTGAACAATTCTACACATAATAAAAATGGCCAGTGCACAGCATGTGAATGTACATAGGGTTGAATAATTAGAAAATAAAAAACTTGACAAATATTAACTAGCAAGTATTGAATAGTAGAAAATATTGCTTACTGTTCAAATTTGGGATTGACTCAGTTTCACCAAAATGTATTTATCTACATTAAAATGTTTGGTAATAATCTATTGACTGAACAGTATAAAAGCCAATGAATGATTGATTGTATGGACAATATTTGGTATTGTTGGACTTGGAGGAGGGAAGGAAGACAGTAATGCAAGGAGGATGAACAAAAATAGACTTACTCATTAATCACAGAATATATCAGCCTATCACGAGGCTCTGAGATAAAGGTTCAAAACCCTGTTCTGACCTTCTACATCTGTTCCTGATCATTTTAAGGATTAGAGTTGGAATTATCTTATTATTAAAGAGAAGTTCTGAAGAATGAGAGAGAGATAGTATTATATAAATAAAAAAAAAATATCATCTGACACATATAAAACACTTACAGGTAGTTGAAAGATGTTTTAGATGATAAAAATGAACAAAAGGAATTGTGAATAGGTACTAATGACTATTGTTAAAATATATATTTTTCACTAGATGTGTTAAGTTTCTTCAGTGGAATTATGTGTAAAATTTTTGTGATCCAAAATAATTTTTAGAATTGTATTATTGTCTTCATTCTGTGAAGTTATCGTAGAAGTTTTTGTCAGTTTCCTTTTTGTTTTGTATTTGAGAATCTTTTGAGTATTATATTTTTATTAGGTGGAATATCTTTATTAGCAGTTGGGAAATGTATTTCGGAGTAGTCTTTAAGGTACCCCTTGTATTATGGCGAAGTTATTGCTTGATTTATCGCCAAGTTGTTGTTTCATTTATGGTAGCTTGAATAGTTGAATGTTATGGAAACCCTATTGTGACGTAATCGGGTGCATGCATGATTCTGGGAAATTTTTAATCATGGGATGTTTTGTAAGCGTTTTTGTGGTGTGTGTTGGTTTGATTCTTTAGACGGTAGAATGGCCAAATATAGTAAGATTAATTTGAAGTTTCTGTTCGATTTGGAGTGAAAGGGGAAAAGAGCTTTAATTGACTGGTGTGTAAATGAAGGTTTACTTAGTAGCCATTATAAGTGTCCTGTATGTACAGGGTGATCAGCGAATAAGCCCTGATTTCAAAATTAAATATCTCTACAACAAAAATCGATAGAATTATGCGGTAAACTGTACATTTATTAGCAAAACTGTAAAAATAGTGTACAAAAGTGTAGAAAATTTAGTTACGAAAATCGTTAACAGATGGCGCTCTGCATTGAAAATTATTTCTGAAAGGAGTCAAAAAAATAATTAAAAAAATAAAGCAGGCCTTGCAATCAAAATACAATTTTTTCAAAATGTTCACCATTCGAAACAATGAGGTGGCGTAAATGAACAATGAAATTTGACATCACGTCTTGCAATGTCTCGACGGAAATGGAATAACATGCAACACTAATGAACGATTCAAGTTCATCTAGAGTAGCAGGATTGTTTCGATAGACAGCGTCTTTCAATGCGCCCCACAGAAAGAAGTCACATGGACTCAGATCGGGAGAATATGGAGGCCAAGCTATTCCTGTGTCAGTAAATTGAGGATAATCTAACGCAATTACTCTATTCTCAAAGTATTCATGAAGAAAGTGAAAAGCTTTATTTGTTCGATGTGGTCGAGCCCCATCTTGCAGGAACCAGTCGATACCTAGTCGACCCTCCAACACTAGTTGAGTGCTGACAAATTGTTCTAAAATTGTAACGTAACGTTCAGTAGTTATCGTTTCTCATATGAAAAAGGGTCCGATAATGCCTCTGGTGCATACCACAGCCCATGTTATAACTTTAGGCGAATGCAGTGCTTTTTCTTCACACAATGAGGATTTTCAGTACACCAAAAGCTCCAGTTTTGTTTATTAACGATTCCATTCAAATGAAAATGTGCTTCATCTGTGAACCAGATGCAGCTCCCATCAAATCTGTCGTTGTTGATCATTGTTAAAATCTGATTCGCAAAGTCAACCCTTTATTGCACAGCTTTCATGGGTATGGCCTGATGACTTTGGATTTTGTATGGAAACAGCTGTAGGCTATTTTTAAATATTTTTTTGTGTGCCCGTTCAAACCTGTCTCTGATGCTTTTCCTAGGATTTTGCTGAACAAATCCAGAAGCTTTGGTTGCATTTTCAGGAGTGACTATAGTTTGCTTAGGCCCAACGTTTCCCTTTCGATCATCAGCCATGCTGCCAGTCCATTCGAATTTCGTGAAGAGCATGAGAATGTTTTTCGCATCGGGTCCAACTGGAACATTGAATCGGTTTTGAAATCTGCAACGTGTTGCCATAGGACTGTGTTCTAATGGGCGAAATTCCAGAACCAAAATACACATTGTTCAATGAAATACATTATTTCACTTTCTACGCTAGCCTCTTTTCACTAGCCAACAGTTGTACTGATCACTTTCGACTTCGAAGCACATTTTAAAGGCTATTGTTAGGTCATTGCGATTACAGCGCCATCTGTTAGCGATTTTCATAACTAAATTTTATAAACTTTTGTACACCATTTTTACAGTTTTTCTAATAAACGTACAGTTTACCGCATAATTCTATCGATTTTTGTTGTAGAGTTATTTAATTTTGAAATCAGGGCTTATTCGCTGATCACCCTGTAGGAAGGATATGCGTCTAGTCGAACGTAAACACCGCTTAGATGGATGTGAATGAGTTTGTAGGAAGAAAGGTTCAGATGGTCACTATGTGAAGCGTTCGATCAGAAAGAGTACTTGGTTTGAAAAAAGTCATTTGAGTATGATTGATATTTTGATTTTTACGTGGCTCTGGGCGTACGAAGCGAATTCGAAAATCATGGTAAGCGAATATTTGCTTTTGGCAGTGCTTAAATGTATATCATGTTTTCCCTTTTTTATGTTATTTTATTGTTTGGTTTAAAATGTATTTTATTGAGATTATGTCTTTTTTGTTTGCGTATATTGTAGAATTTGGTACTCCTTTGACTTTTTAAGTGAAAATATATCGATGTGTACGTGGACAAAGTAAAGGGAGAGCGCAATGCAAGTTTGTGCAATTCTGGGATTTTTTATCAAGTGAAAATAGGTCGATGTGTACATGGATAAAGTTAAAAGAGTGCGCAATGCCACTCTTTTAACTTTATCCATGTACTCAATTTTTGAGCAATTCGAGGAATTATTTTTAAGTGAAAATAGGTCGACGTGTATATGGATGAGATTTTAATGAATCTACTTATTCTAAACATGTTTGATTTAGTTCATTCTTTGTGTTCCAGTGAGAGGGTCTGTGATTTTTTTTTTTTTTTTTTTTTGGCTACTTAATTCAAAATTCATTTTTATCATCTATAATAAGTGGATAATTCATTATGTATTGTAGTTGTAGTATAAGTAGCAGTATTTCTAGTGTTCTGATGTCAGTAATGTATTTAACAAGTAGCAGTATTTCTAGTGTGCTTGCACATACTCTACATAACTTATAAGGTATTTCTCCCGCCTTCTTGGAGTGGTGATCTGCGACTGGGCGCATATTCCAGAGGTCCGCAGTTAGATTCCCGGCGAAGGCATTGCTAATTTTTCATTCTCTCTTGCTTCCAATGTAAAATTCTAATGTCTGTACAGTGGCGCCCGAGCTAAAAGGGTGTTAGATGATTGTTCTCCACACCCAGGATTTGGCGATTAATTCCCCTAAAAAACCTCAGTCGCCCTTTAAAAGGAGGAGTATATAAAGTATTTCTCCCACCTTCTCGGCATGTCTTCATGGTGTGATGTGTATCCAGAGGTCCGTGGTTTGATTCCTGGCAAAGGCATTGCATATTTTTCATCTTACCTGCTTCCAAAAAAATACCTAATGCCTCTACAAACTGATGAATCAATACAGCTGCATATATATCAATGAATGCATATCAGTGCACTGTATGTGACATGTACAAGTTTTGTTACTTTCATGTATAGTGTATATTTCTGTATTATGTGTTGATGAAACAAACTACCCATTCTCAACTACATATAAACAGTGTTTCATTTGTTTTATGTTTGATTCTTAAATTCCAAATCTTGCTTGTTAATTTACCTTTATTTGCTGTAATTAAGCGATGAATCATTTTATCTCTTGCAAATCTCATAATACCATGTATAGTGTTATCCAATCTCTTAACATTTTTTCCATGAAGGTAAATATATTTTAATGTTTGGTGCATTCGTTCCATGTGCATGTTTGTGTTAACACCACTGTGAAGTCTAAAACAGTATGCCCAGCTAGATCTATTTTGTAAATAATATGTTTCAAAGTAATTTGCAAATTCAATAATGTCCGGATCTTCTTCAAGTAATTTTATTGCTGCTTCTTTCAGTGTATGAAAAGTATGAATGTCTTGTTCTTCTAAGTGAGACCTACCATATTTGACAGCATATAAAACACACTTTTTTTCTTAAATTTGGTCTCTAAAAAGTTACCTGCGTCTTATACGTGAAGGACACAGTCTTATACGTGAAGGTAATTGCATTCAATAATTGTTTATTTGGCTTCTATGAAACGTGAGAACTAAAAGAAACCATGCTATTGAAACTTTTTTCCTTGTGTGTGGCCATGTAAATAAGGGTGCGTCTTATATGCCATCAAATACAGTAATAATTTTATATATTTTTGCCTGTTTTTCAACACCATTGATTTTTTTTTTTTTTTTTTTTTTAAATTGTTTCTCCGGGTTCTATCAATATGCCATGCACAAAAAAGATGTTTCTGTAGTAAACCCATTTCAGACTTCCAAGCATTAAAAAACGATTCAGCCATATCAGACATAAATATTTGTGGTTGTATTTGCCCAACTTTTTCTTTAATGCATGAAAAAAAAAATTGATAGCACAGGTTGGTCACATCGATTAGAAATTAAAAATGCACACAGGAATCCTTGGTGCAAATCATTTATTGTAAGTTAAGTTATGAGTTCAAATCTGTATGCATTAACCCCATGTGTACCATCAATACATATACAAGTCAGAACTAAATTTTTTCACTATCTCTCTTTGTGCTTCTGTCATCATTATCAAAACAAAATCATTTCCTTTTAGAAATTAATATTGTGTACAATATTCATTCATGCTATGTTGATCCCTGGGTTTTATAAAATGAAATGCATTGATGTTCAGAATTTTGCATTTCAGGTACCCGTGTATCTACACAAACCCAATCATTTTCATGTTTAACAGAATTAGAAGACAAATTGAAAGATTTTTTGATGTTATGTAAATCTTGTTTTGTAAGAAAAGGAAACCTCTCAAGCCGGGCATCTCATAGAGAATTTCCAATTTCATCTAAAATATTATCCAGAGAAATTTTTGCTGCTATCTTTGATGCAATATTTTTTATTTCATCTGTTGTTAAAAATAAGTGACCTAAATCATTCCGATGCCCAGTATGTATTTTCTGATATGACACTACACATTTGCCATCTGTATGTTCTGTTACTTTTAATGCAGCTGCACAATATGTATTTATTTTATTGCTACCAAGGGTTTTTAAGTGACACAAACCTTTACTTTCTGATATAAAATTTCCTGAACAGTGGCATTACACCATGTATATTAAATATGCTTACTCCATAAGAAATTTTGACTTCGTACTATTTTCAATTTCTGCCTTCCATGCCAAAAAATCATTAAATGAATTAAATTCTAGTTCAGTATGATTCAAATCAACATCATGAACATTATTGAAATGAAATATTATTTCTCGCTTTTAAAAATTAGCATAACATACAGGACACACATAATTACCTGTTAGAAGTATGAATTTTATTTTGATGATATTTCCAATTTTTTAGGTCACTAAATTTCAGATGGCAGTCCTCACATTTGTAGTTTGGTGATTGACCACTTTTTAAAGAATCATTAATGTAGTATTATTAGAGTGTAATGTGTTGGTATGGCGTTTCAAACTGCATTTATTATGGTATGTTTTTAAGCAATCAGAACATACAAAATTACTCTCAGCCACACTAAAATTATTTGCACAATCAACCATACTATTAGAACTTAGTTTTCAGAGACTTAATTAATGTAGTATTATTGTACATATGCATGGCGTTTCAAATTGTATCTACAGTTGAAAGTTTTAAACAATCACGGCAAACAAAATCACTCTCAGCTATACTAAAATCATTTGCACAATGAACCTTATCACTCACAACACAATCAGAATTATCACACAGGATTACACCTTCCTGATTTTGATTCGATTCAGAATCAAAAATACCTTCTGGGGAAACAGAAGTACTTGGCCATGAAATAGGCAGTTTTTCTTGATTTTATGCGGAAGATATAATAATGGAAGCAAAATAAAAAAAGAGAACTGTATCATCAATCACACTTTACCACAGCAGTGCAAACAGTAATAACAGTAAATACGACGCGCCTTCAGGGAAATGACGACATGCGCAGTAATCTGCGCAGATGTTCAGGGAGGAACCGGGAGGAAACTAGCATCTGAGGGGCTAGACGCTTGTTTATTCACCCTAAACGAGATCTCAGAACAATAACATTCTTCCCCCTTTCAAATCAACATTCTCATAAGTTTGAATAGTCTCTCTCCTCTGCCATTCGATGAATCTTCCAGGACCCATCCTCTTTCCACCCGTCTTTTCTGCAATTTTTTTCAAAGGCGGACACGACTCCACCTGCCTCCCAATAACGAACTCTGACGTATTTCCCCTTCAGCATGAATGGATTTTTCTTGGCATTCTGCCAAATACAGATCCCATCAGTTAAAGTACAAGTACTTGTTGGATAGTTTTTAATTAGGGAGCGGAAAATTTTTGAAAATGTCTCTAAACGGCACAGAAGCTATACATTTCTTACCTTTAATTTATTTTTGAGTTATGGTTTCATTTCATGCATTTTTCTTAACTGGTATGTCATATATCAGGACTTAGGTTGAGTTTTTGCATCTATACGGCCCACGACGATGTCACGCGCAATTTAATCTATTGCGGCGTTTACGCTGATGCGGCGTTTCTGTGTAATTTTAATTTTTTTCCCGCCATTTTTCTCGAGTGCGGCGTTTATGCTGATGCGGCCTTTCTTCCGGAAATTATGGTAATCATAATATTTTTAGTGCAGTAGAATTGTCATTCATAAACGCTATTCCAATAAACTTCATGGATGTTTTGTGAGTGAACGAATAGCAAGTGTTAAAATAAGGTTTGGTTTATTAAAACCAACATTTTAAGTAAAACTTCAGGTTGTTTTTTACCGCTCACATAAATATGAGATGATTTAGAACAGTGATTCCCAACCGGTGGTTCGCGAACCCCTAGGGATTCGCAGTGTTTTCAACGGGGGGTTCATGAAAAATAATATCGTAATGGTGGATTTTTTAAAACGCCATTAAAATCAAATGAAAAAAAAAAAAAAAAAAACACAAAAAATAAAGAACACACCCACTGTAAAACAGATTGTTTGCTGCCTGTTTGTTAAGAAATCTATAATAAATTTCAATATTTTCATTTCTTTTTTCCTTATTTGTTTTTCAAAATTATTTCATCAATATCAAATTATATCAACCATTTTATACATTATAATTTATTCCTCTTATTCAAGTAATCAAATACTATTCTCCTTTTATTACAAACATTTATTTATACAGTCAAAAGTCGTTAATTCGGATACCCATAATCCGGACCTCAAAGCTACAAATTTTCTGCGCATGCGTCTCTTTGACGTATGCGCAGAAGACTTTTGCGCGTAACACTTTCACGGCTGCGAATATGCGTGTGCGCATGCGCGTAATACGTTTAAGCTTGCGCGTTTAATGTATAACGGACGGTATAAGCTAAGCTAAAATCATCTAATTCAGTAAATGTTGCAGATTACATTGTTCCTGAATCTTCGATTTGGATCCGGCTTATTATTTTTTGCAGACTGTTAGAGCAATTTTATAAAAGTAAGCTTGAACTTTCGATTAATAGAATTTCCGATATATATTTACTAATATGTAAAGGATCTACAAAGTGAAAGTATGTTTAGAAGTCCATTAAACAAAAAGTGGAATTGCTGCAAAAAATGGATAAAGGCATATCCTTCGTTTCTCAAACCATTCCGAAATCTGTTTATCAATTTCACACTGCTTTGCAACCCGGGGGGGGGGGACGCTGAAACGCAGCGGCGCGCAATGAATTGGAAGTTAATCTGTCAGCAAATGAATTGGAAGTTAACCTGTCAGCACTATCCTTATCTTCAGGGCAGATGTTTTTATTTTATTTCGCTTATAATTCCTTAGTAAATGCAGTATTTCATCTCGATGTACTCCGTCTTTGATATGATTTAAATCAAATTCCTCGTCATTATAATTCGCTTCCCACAATGAAGAAAGTGACACAGATTATTGAAAACAAAAAAATTTCGATTGACAAATTAGTCGGTATTCTCGCCACAGCAATTATAGGACTTGAACAGCGGAACTTTGTAACTGAACAAGAAATTATGTCTGTTTATAGAATTAAAGAGAAAGTATTATCACATAAAACGAAGCAACTTAAACAACTTACATTATATTTCATAAATTACAGTTTCATATTTTTAATTTTATAATTTCTCCATGCCATCTTACCAGATTTAAACTTATGATCTATAATCCGGAAAATCGATAATCCTGAATTCGCGAAGTCCCGACGAGTCCGGATTAACGACTTTTTACTGTATTTAAAACATTTTATCAATGTGATTAGTATCATGTTCTGCTTTATATTTAAGGTAAAAGTATAGTTTAGGGTACACCTTGACGAAACTTGGCGATTTTGGGCAGTACATGGATACCGATTTTGCAGAATTCTTTGACTTGTTATTTTGGCTTGCGAAGAAATCGCCGCTACACAAAGCCAAAATAACAAGACAAACAATTGCACAAACTCTGTATCCATGTACACATCGACTTATTTTCACTTAAAAAAAAAAAAAAAAAAAAAATACCCAAATTGCACAAAAATGGCACTCCGCACTCCTCTGACTTTATCCATGTACATGTCGACCTATTTTCACTTAAAAAAAATCCCCGAATTGCACAAAATGGCATTGCGCACTCTTTTAACTTTATCAATGTACACGTCGACCTATTTTCACTTAAAAAAAATCCCATAATTGCACAAACTTGCATTGCGCACTCTCTTTACTTTGTCCATGTACACATCGATATATTTTCACTTAAAAAGTCAAAGGAGCATCAAAGTCTACAATATAGGCAAACAAAAAATACATAATCTCAATACAATACATTTTAAACCAAACAATAAAATAACATAAAAAAGGAAAAACATGTTATACATTTAAGCACTACCAAAAGCAAATATTCACTTACCATGATTTTCGAGTTCGCTTCGTACACCCAGAGCCACGTAAAAATCAAAATATCAATCATACTCAAATGATTTTTTTCAAACCAGGTACTTTTTCTAATCGAAAGCTTTACATAGTGACCATCTGAACCTTCCTTCCTACAAACCCATTCAAATCCACCTAAACGGTTTTAACACACACCACAAAAACGCTTACAAAACATCCCATGATTCAAAATTTCCCAGAATCATGCACCCGATTACGTCACAATAGGGTTTCCATAACATTCAACTACTCAGGCTATCAAAAATGAAGCAACAACTTGGCGATAAATCAAACAACTTCGCCATAATATAAGGGGTACCTTAAAGTCTACTCTACCCATATTTTAAATCATTGCAGCAGTTTTCCCTTCTATGTAATATTTTTTTTACAATACAATTGGAAATAAATATCAAATTAAGGCATTTTACTACAGATTTTAGAATTAAATACTTGTTCACAACTGGGAACTGGGAGAGTAGTGTCGTATTAACTGTCTATTTTGTCTGTCTGTCGACATTCATACATAGGCTTAGCACTTGTAAAGCTTGAGTAATAGTTATACTGTGTCTGTCATGTTCTCATGTAAATGATTTGATAATTATTAATTTAATTATTATTACAGCTTATTTTTATTATGGATTGATGGCAAAAAACGGGTTGTTTAGAAACGAGACATGATAATCGAGATGATAATTCTGGAAGCTGTAGTGAGGTACCGTTTCACCAGACGAAGAACAAAGGAAATGATGGTAGAAAAGGGAAAAAGCAAAAATATGACAGCGACTATCTACAACTGGGTTTTCATTTTACTGGGGATGAGTCGGAACCTAAACCGCTTTGTGTTATATGTAATGAAGTTCTTGCCAACAGCAGTTTAAAACCATTACTTCTTCGTAGACATATTGAAACAAAACATCCAACACACAGAGATAAACCTCTTGAATAGTTCAAAAGAAAATTAACAGATATCAAAAAGTGTAGCCTTTCTTCTCTCTTGACTTCAAACGAAGATAGTAAAATGGCCCTTGAAGCATCATTTCGAGTAAGTTATAGAATTGCAAGATCTGGACAAGCGCATACAATAGCAGAAAATTTGGTTAATCTTTGGATTATGGTAACTTGGCGATTTTTTGGTGAAAATTTGGGGACCAACTCTGCTACAGCAACCCTCTAATTTTTTTTTTCACCGCCAATTTGTCTTCACGAAGTAAAGACGTTTCTTTTCTTTTTATTTACTGAACACTTTTTCCAACAATATGCTATCCGAATTACACTTATGCTAGAAATTTTATGGAACAAAACTGCTTAATCATAACAAATATTAACTGCAAAATTGGGAAAAAGTGCAGAATCGCAAACTGCTTGCCGCGTTTGCACAAAAATGGCGTTGTACACACTCTTCACTGTATCCATGTACACTGCTTTTTTCTCATAAATTAGAAAAATTTCACGAAAATGCATGAAAATTTTGTGAATCTTTAAATCTGGTAAAAAGAACATATATGAAATTACCTGATCACGAAAAAGTATATACCCTTTCCAAGGATGAACATTCCACATATAAAATAAATAAAATATCCAAAAACATTTACCTCTAAATTATCTATTATAAACGTCACCAACAAATTCATAATGCAAACATTAAAAATGGTTGCAAATACTTAGTGTGAAATACTTATATTATTTCCATGCGCGTTTACTTCCACTGAAACGTATACCAAATTCCTACAAACATATAATTCACAAAATAACTATCATTTAATTAAAATTTAATTAAATTCAAAAACACTACTTAAAATATAAATAACCACATACATTAAATTAATAAAAATTAGCTTACAATCCTAATTACTTTAAACTAAATCATTGCTAATAACAATTTTCCAATAATACCATATTACTTTATTTACTCCTTACATTTAGAACAATGCATAAAAATAATATCCTCAAATAATTAAAAATACTAACTTACCTAATCTTCTTCAGAATCTTGATTACGTGGCGGATAAACTTTTCTTATTTCCTCCGCTAAATAAAAAGCAATCGTATGTGCGCCTGTTTCAGGATCTTTAAAATCATACTTATCACCTACCAAAATGTCGCCAAACTACCTGTTACCATATTCCAAAGATTAGACGAAAATTTAATTGAACCATAAGTGAAAGATATCGTCAAATGTATGCTTGGGGAAAAGGCAGCAAAGAAAATTGGGAACTACTCTGATATGCGCCCTCAAGTCGCCGGCGAGAAACTTTACGCTGCCATATTACTATCTAAATTTTTTGTCTACATTTTGAACTTTTATCCTAAAATGTCTCCAAAAACGCGGTTTTCGCACATGCAAAAACTACGTTTTTAACACACAATTTAGCTAAAAATCCGAAACAAAAACAAAAAATTTAGATAGCAAAAACGTAGTTTCTAACCAAAAATATCTGACAAGAATCCATGTACACAGCGACATGTTTTAACTTAAAAAAACATCTACGAATTGCACAATGTAGGCAACGAACGAATCTACAAACTATGCACACCTCGCTTTAATAAATTAACATAACAACAATAAATTTCAAAGAATACCATGTACACAGCATCCTTTAAACTTTAAAAAAATTCTAAGAATTGCACAATTTAGGCAAGGAAGGAATCTACGATCTACGCACTCCTCGCTTTAATAAAATAACATAACAACAATAAATTTCAAATAATACCATGTACACAGCATTTTGTTTTAACTTTAAAAAACATCTACGAATTGTACAGTCTAGACACTAAACAACAAGATAAACTAATATAAATTTCAAACAATTTAAAAAAAACAACAATAACGACAGAAATTCATACTAAAGAACCAATGAACATAACATTCTACAAAATAAGAACAAGGATAAAATAAAATGCACTTACCATGAATTAATGCGTTTTCGAATAGCAGAAATATAAATTTCGGTTGATCTTTACAATATGGTAACTGGTAGTTTGGCGACATTTTGGAGGCGATAAAGGTTACTACCTGGGACTTTGGTAATAATGTGAGCAGTACTCAGTTCCGATTACGCATTATTTTGCGTGAGGGAAATGAGAGATCATGGGATATGTCATGTGATATTAATGGACGAATTACGGTTCTTTAATCGGAAAAGGGGGGAAATTGAAAAAAAGGTGGAAATTTTGTATTTAGCTTTATTCTGTGTTGTGTTAAACAGTGTTGTTTAATTTTTGGATCCCATGGCCCTAACTAAAGTGAATTCGAAATGGGTATTTAGGCATTGTGATAAAGAAAAGTTTGCTTTTTATTTAGCGGAGGAAGTATGGAGGAAAAATTCGCAGAAAAAATCTTTCAATAATTTTATTGAATGAATTAGAGAAGTGTATCCGCCACATAATCAATGTTCTGAAGAAGATTAGGCAAGTTAGTATTTTTAATTATTTGAGGATATTATTTTTATGCATCGTTCTAAATGTAAGGAGTAAATAAAGTAATATGGTATTATTGGAAAATTGTTATTAGCAATGATTTAGTTTAAAGTAATTAGGATTGTAAGCTAATTTTTATTAATTTAATGTATGTGGTTATTTATATTTTAAGTAGTGTTTTTGAATTTAATTAAATTTTAATTAAATGATAGTTATTTTGTGAATTTTATGTTTGTAGGAATTTGGTATACGTTTAAGTTGAAATAAACGTGCATGGAAATAATTTAAATATCTGACACTAAGTATTTGTAATGGTTGCGGTATGAATTCGTTGGTGACGTTTATAATATAATAGATGATTTAGAGGTAAAAGATTTTGGATATTTTATTTATTTTATATGTGGAAATGTTCATATTTGGAAAGGGTAAATACTTTTTCGCGATCAGGTAATTTCATATATGTTCTTTTTACCGGGTTTAAAGATTGAGAAAATTGTCATGTATTTTCGTGAAATTTTTCTAATTTATGAGAAAAAAGCAGTGTACATGGATATAGTGAAGAGTGTGCGCAATGCCATTTTTGTGCAATTCTGGGATGTTTTTTTAAGTAAAAATAAGTCGGCGTGTACATGGTTTATGTGTGTTATTTTGAAAAACGCGTAAGGAGTATGGTATTCTGCACTTTTCCCCAATTTTGCAGTGAACATTTGTCATGATTAAGCAGTTTTGTTTGATAAAATTTCTAGCATAAGTGTAATTCAGCTAGTAGATTGTTGGAAGAAGTGTTCAGTAGATAAAAAGAAAAGAAACATGTCTTTACTTCGTGAAGACGAAATGGCGGCGGGGAAAAAAAAATAGAGGATTGCTGTAGGAGAGTTGGTTGCCAAATTTTCGCCAAAAAATCGCCAAGTTACCATAATGTAAAGATCAACCTAAATTTCATACCGCCTTTAACATGCTGCCACGTAACCACTATCATATTTACATGACAGCCAGACACACTATCCAGAAAATTTATACTATGGTTCACAAATAAATAAAATTACAAATCCCTACTTCTATCATGTACTGCCATTAAAAATAATCTCTCAGACCCTCTTTCCACACTTCCAAATACCCACTACCCCTCAACAGGATTGCCACAATCATATTTCCTTTTGCCGAACTTCGATTCAACAACTACCATTTTATCTTTCCCTCCCATCTTCTCAGACACAGAGGCGAACCAACGAGCTCCAGCGAAAGATTTTTCAACGTCAAAAGGGTTGCCATAGAACACGCAATCGCGCCAAAAACCAGCGCAGAACACATATCGCCACATTTGGTGAAATTAGGGCGTATATTAGAGTTGTACCAAACAAACTTCTAAAAAGAATAAAATTGAATTATTTTGCAATTCAACTTGACAAATCGACGGATGTAACAAATGTTGCAGTCTTGCTTGTCTACGTTAGATATCTTTTTACGAATATTGTTCAAGAAGATATACTATTTGCAAAACCTTTGAAAACCTACACAACTGGAGAAGCGATTTTCGATATGATCAATGGGTATTTTGAAAAGAATGGAATAAGCTGGTCTTATCATGTGAGTGTGTGTACAGATGGTGCAAAATCAATGACAGGAAAATTTTCTGGTTTTGTGGCACGGGTGAAGAAGATCAACGAGAAAATTCAATGGACTCATTGTTGTATTCATAGACAAGCTTTAGTATGTAAGTGTATTCCTGCAGAGTTATCTACTACTTTAACTGATGCTGTGAAAATTGTGAACTTTTTAAAATCTCGTGCTACAAATTGCCGTCTAATCCGTACGCTTTGCGAGGATTTTGGAAGTTTCCACGTTTCTTTACTACTTCACACAGAAGTTAGATGGCTTTCCCCATGGTAAAGTTTTGACGCGTTTGTTTGAAGTCTGAAGTTCAAGCATTTTTTATTGATCATCCATTTCATTTGTCTTTTTGGTTCTCCGATGTTCTTTGGCTGCAAAAGCTTGCGTATTTAGCTGACATTTTTTGTAAACTGAATGAATTAAATATGTCTTTACAAGGCGAGGATGTCACCATTTTCAGTGTACATGATAGAATTGAGGCTATGTTGAAAAAGATCAATTTTTGGATTCAATGCCTGCAGGTGAATGAGTACGGTTGTTCCGATTCTGTCAGCACTTTATCAGAAAATTCAATTAAACTTGACGAAAACATTAAAAGGAGTATATGTGAACATCTGAACTACTTCGATTAACTTTCGATGACTATTTTCCTAACAGATGCAATATATCCATCTCAAACAACTGGACAAGTAATCCATTTCAAGGAAATTTAAGTTCAGAAACCTCTCTAAATATAATGTTAAAAGAAAAACTCATACAGTTATCTTGTGACAGCTCTCTGAAAGCAATTTTTAAAGATCAATCTTTATTGACTTCTAGCTCAGTATATAAAATGAATATCCTGTTCTGTCAAAAAAAGCCTTTGAAGTTCTATTACCATTTTGCACAGCATATCTATGCGAGAAAGGATTTGCAACATATACTTATCTGAAAGATAAATACAGAAACGGATTAAGAGTTTGGTTAATCTTTGGATTATGGTAACTTGGCAATTTTTTGGCGAAAATTTGGCGACCAACCCTGCTACAGCAGCCTGCTAGTTTTGTTTTGTACGCCATTTTGTTTTAACGAAGTAAAGGCATGGTTTTTTTTTTTTTTTTTTTTATCCTCAACATTTTTTCCCAACAATCTGCTAGCCGAATTACGCTTATGCTAGAACTCTTATGGAACAAAAGTGCTTAATCATGACGAAATTGGGAGAAAGTGCTGAATCGCCCACTGCTTGCCGTGTTTTTAAAAATTGCACATACACAGTATCCATGTACACGTCGACCTATTTTCACTTAAAAAAACATCCCAGAATTGCACAAAAACGGCATTGCGCACACTCTTGACTTCATCCATGTACACTGCTAAAGTCCTAGCTAGTAACTTTTATCGCCTTACCAAAATTTTGCCAAACTATCTGTTACCATATTCCAAAGATTAGCTAAGAGTTTTTCCAAATGTGAAACATAAGAACCAGTTTGTTAAATTTATCTTGTTTTCAACTTTTATAGCCATCCTTTTACTCTTATTAATGTTTTATTTAAATGTTTGACGATTAATATAATCAATTATTCTGCAATATGAAAAATATATATTCCATCAAATTTTATTGCTTTTTTTTTACCTGTCATTAAGGACTACATAGGGGGTTCATCAAATTTTTTCGGACCTTTCTTTTGGTTCGCGAGGGAAAAAAGGTTGGGAAACGCTAATTTAGAAGATTAATTTTGGATACAAAAATCGGTTGGCAAAAGCTGATTTTCATTTTTAATTGGTAAAGTGCAGAATCGCCCACTTATTTCTTTAGTGCTTTTTGCAAGATTTGGATTTTTGTCAATTTTCTTTTGACTTTTTAAGTGAAAATAGGTCGATGTGTACATAGATAAAGTCAAGAGTGTGCGCAATGACATTTTTGTGCAATTCTGGGATTTTTTTAAGTGAAAATAGGTCGATGTGCACATGGATACCGAGTAGGTGCAATTCCTAACAAACGCACCAAGCAGTGGTCGATTCTGCACTTTCCCCTTTGAGGCTAGTACAATATAGCCCACCTTATTTGTATCAGACGTGATGGTCATTTCGAAATTATTAAAACATCAGGCAATACCAAAAAAACAAAATTACAATCAACAAAACAAAACAATCTTAATTTCGAGGGAACAGCTTGTAACAGACACGTAACATAAAAAAAATTGCACACCTTACAATAGCGATAAAATCTCAATGAACTGTCGTGAACAGCAGCAAATTAAACATAGTCATACAAACTATAACAATAAGCATTAAAATATTACACCAAAAATTGTAAGTGCATGTTACAATGATGGCCGCTGGCATCACCATTTTTTGTGGAATGTCCCTTAACGTTACAAAACACAAGATTCTTTTTATTTAAAAGCAATATATTATTTATATTATAACTTACCTTATCAAGTACGCGATCAAATCCTCCTTCCTCAATTAAACTTTTTAGCATAGTTATTGTTCTAACTTTCATTAGCGACATTGTTAAGGAGATAGCTTTTCCAAGCTTCACTGAACGCCGTATTTCCTGATTGGCTTGCAGGGCAGTAGGGGGCGGTGGAATATCATGTCCGTAATGCTCTTTAACAAATTTAACAATTACTTCTCCTGATATTCTGTTAATCGTAGCAACCATACTAGCAGTACACTGATGTCCCATTTTGCAGGTTACTTTAGCTTTACGTTTACCTGTGCTTTGGCTAATATATGATCCAGATCGGTTGCAATGAAAATATTGCTGTACTGCATTTTTTCTCAATTTATCACCTTGAGTTTTGATAAAACGCACTCTCTCGGATTTTTCAAGCTTTTTCTTCCAATGAAGAAAAGTCCTTTTCGTAGGAAAAAATCTGTAGTCTTCATGAAAAGTAAATCCATGAGCTTCATTCAGATGAGTCCTTAAATCAGCTATAGTACCAAAAAGTCCATTGCAATAATTTTCAGCGCAAGGGATCCGGTGGTTTGATGTGTCTTGGGGTATTTCGATGTTATGACACTTTTTCAGATGTTTATTTCTGTTGCTATTAGTAGTATACGACTTATCACACAAATGACAATTGAAAGCCTCATCAGTAGTAGAGCTAGAACTTGCCATATCAAATTTTTAATTAATTATCGACCCAATCCATAGCTAATTGTCGACCCGATTCCAAAGATGGCTGCCGGGTCTTCAACGAGAAGCGCGGCATCTAAAGATGAAAAGCAAACCCCCGAACGCTGATTGGCTAAAGACTTTCTACCCTCTCTGTCATTTAATGTAGCTGTCAATCAATTTAGACGCGGAGTGAATTAGCATTGCGTCGTCTGCTTATAGCGGGAAGAACAAAAAGACGTAGACAATGGCGTGCTTTCCAATGAAGCAACTATTACAGATAGATATATAACATCTGAGTTTTCCTTTCTGGAGTTTGTTAGCATAATCAGATGATACTGATCAGCATTTTTAGTTGAAAAGTATATTCACGATGAAAATAATAATACTGGTAAAATTCTATTCCAAATTTTAAAAATACTTTTTGCATGAATTGATTTTTTAAAATAAATCAATTACAATGTAATAATAAAGGAAAAATAAATGCACATCATTGAAAATTATACTGAACATTACAAAACAAGATCCTAACAAAATCATAAAAATAAAATTTAAAAATTTTCAATTTCAAAAAGCTTTTAGAAACTAAGCATATGGCAAGTACATTTTACAAAATGTGAATTTGCTATGCAATAAAAATGAATTAAGGTAAGTAATATGTCACTGAAATTTAAAAAAGAAAAAATAATAATTTATGAACAGGAAGACTGCTAACTGGAAATATTTTGTTTCTAGTAATTGCATTCCAAGTTTGTTTTCTGATATAGATATTTTTTAGATTTCTTAAGGTATAATGTGGGGCCTACAAGCTGAAAAGCGGTGAAGTCACTAAACTCTAGTAGTTATGTCTGACGCTCGAATCCTGGTGAACGGGGCAACTACACAGGTGTTTTCATGGCTTTCCGCATGTGTAACGTGTATATGAGTCAGTTTTCTTTAAAGAGTTTTCTATGAAGGCATCCCTGTCCTTAGGCAGACAGCCCTCAAATGCTTTGTCATAATTAACTCTCTAAGCACCATGACCGACTTTATGCGGTCAAGAGATTTTTTGTTACTTGTTATATATTAGCTTATAAGTTAAGATATTTTGCTTTCTTACTTTCATTAAAAATATAAATGCCATCTTGATGAATGTAAATTTATGAAAATAGAGATTAAAATAGGTAAATATACATATTTAGCTAATAAAGGCTCTTTAAATACATGTTTTATGACAGATCCAAAAATCTGGGCAACTCAGAAGGTTAAATGAATCAAGCAAAAAAAGTATAATATTATAAGCCATTTTCTCTTACAAGCGTTTTAGTGAAAATATGTCTTATGAAGCACATAAAACCTGAAGGCACCTAGAGTGAAAATTACCCCAATCTTTAATAACTATTCTAAATATAAAAAATTAATAGATTAGCATCCCCTTTGAAAATATAATTATTACTTGATATCCATTGGCATTTATACATTTGTTAGTTATTTATTTGTAGGTGTATACATGAACATGAAATATATAAGTATAATATAAGTAGGTACACAAGTATAATAATTATATATAATTTTTGACTGGTTAACTTGCCAAATTATCTGCTGATACATATTTTAATTAATATGTATCAGCAGATAATATTATCTTATATAAATTTAAATTGAAAATTTATTTGAAAATTTAATATAGAAAATTAAAAGTTTTTTTATTTTTTATTTGTTGATGTTCTTGAAAATATTACAAGGAATTTTTATCTGCTTATTCACTTTTATTATTTTATATTATAATAAATTAATAGTTTTAAAGAATAAACACTCTTAACAAATTTTTTTACGGAGTTGTTTTTTTTTTTTAATATAAAACACACAAACATAATATAAGTACACAGTTATAAGGATTATTTATCATAATTTTCTGCATGACTGACAGACCTAATTCTCTGTTGATATACATTTTAATTAAATTAACTTATAAGCATTTTGATTAAAATTATAAGAAAGTTCAATTCAGGAAATTAATTCATATATTTTAAATTTATTATATAACAGTTAGCACCTACTCAAGGAAATCAAATAAGCAGTTAAGTGATAAAAAGAGCAAATAAAGCAGAATAGGAAAAAAATCAGCAAAACTTTCTAATGCATAATATAGTAAAAAAACAATAAAGGCTGTTTTCATATTCAAAATGTGCAAATTCGCGTTCTTTCAGTTATTAATTTACAATGTCAGTACTGCACTTTCGTGTATTGCAGTACGGGTTTTTACTGTTGTATTATGCATTAGTATTCCAACCCTACCATCTGTTCATTTTGCTTTATTAATATTTTCAACAAATTATAAAGGATGAATTATGTATCTTAATAATGAAAGAAAGGATGAATTATGTATCTTAATGAAATATATATTTAAAATTATATTAAACTAGCTAGTTAAACAAGTTAATTTGAATTATAACATGAGTTTTTAATTAATTAACTCATTTTGTAATTATTCTTAAAACTGCGGCAAATTAGGTAGTACGCATTTTATTGCTGAATACTAAAGTAAAGCTGTAAAACAGCAAAGCAGAACAAGTTCAACTATCAAGTTGTTTTTATAAACTTTATACTCTGATGTAATTTAAAGTGTTTCGAAAGCGCGTAACAAGACACAAATTTTCAGAAACGTATTAGTAGGAAACGTTTAGTTGTTTTAAAACTTCTATCATGCTGATTTTTATCGAAGTAAAATACACGGTTTCAATTTTCTAAAAATTCCATGCGATTCATTATTTTTAATTCTTTATAAATTATTAAAATTTTAAAATGCATTTAAAAATAACTTTTAGATTGAAATTTTGTAAAAATTATTGAAATCGTGTAATGATGATGGTAGCCGACGGAGCTGATTCATTACTGATGGGAGGGGCTTCTTTTTGTTTATTTACCTGGGATTTCCCACCTGTAAGGTGAAAAATGTAAAGGGTGAAATGCGCCTAAAATCAATTTTTCAGTCTCGTCTGTCACCAGTGTATTTGAATATCCTGTTTATCGAAATAAGTTATGCTTTAATTTAATTTGACACAATGCTTTGAACATCTGTTGGGTTATTCGGTAGTATTTCCTCTTTCTCCCAGAAAACTTTTCCTCATCCCTTGGATTTTAATCTTCATTACGATGGCGAGTAAGTATCTTGAGTTACTAAAATATTTTTTAAATCTTTGATATGCTAGAAAAGTCTGGTTATTTATTTTTACATTTAAATTATCTCGTAAATGTTGCATTATATCCGTGTTATTCAAGTAAACTAATAAATATTGCATTATATTTTTTCTCCTCGTTTCTTTAAAAGGGGTTGTTAATTCAGTTAAAAAAACCTTTGTAGTAAGCGTAAAGGATGAAAATTTATGAAACAATTGTGAGGTAGATAGCAATATGATTTTAAGTACTTGTTGAATATTTAATGATGAGTGTGTGCATTCTCTGTTGTATGAACTTTTGCTACACGCCACTTTTTTTTCCTGAAAGACTAAAATTATCCGTGTTTTGTTTATGAAAGGAATCTAAAGAGGATTTTCGCATTTACATAAAAATAAATTTTTTCATATAAACCTGAACATGCAGCAAACTTCAACTTTGGACTTTAGGAAGGGTAAGCATAGATGCAGAAAGCTGATGAATATAAGCAATAAGAAGGTACTAATAGATGATTTTCAACCTGTTCCTGCTACATCATATTTCTTACAATCAAGTCCTGGATGACTGAATTATAGTTGCATTCTTACTGTCACCACCTTATTTTGTGTTTACTTATTGTCTGTAACACTTACTTATTGTCTTTTCGATTTTTGTATGTGAAGCTACATATAAGTTAATTCAGTTTATATATATTTTGTGTTTACTGTATTTCTACTGTTATTTAGGGTTTAAACAGTTATTTAATATGTACTTAAAAATTTGATTAATATTAGAAACATTTTCCCATATTAAATTAGTGATTGTTTCCTTGTTTTTATCCCATTTTGGTTTATGAAAGATTGCACTGGCACGCTACTTTCTGAAACAGTGAAACATGTGTTCTTAATTTTTTATTAGTGTTTATCATTTTACTTTTATTGAATGTTTTACAATCAAAAAACTGAAACCAAGTGTAAGAAGCATATTAAGTATTTCGTGAAATTTTGTTTTGATTGAAAACTAGAAAAATTAATTGAAGGTAGCCTGTTACCTACCTGTATGAAAGTTGAATGGGTTGATCTTTACATTATGGTAACTTGGCAATTTTTTGGCGAAAATTTGCAACCAACTCTCCTACAGCAACCCTCTATTTTTTTTCCCCGCCGCCATTTTGTCTTCACGAAGTAAAGACGTGTTTCTTTTCTTTTTATCTACTGAACACTTCTTCCAACAATCTACTAGCCGAATTACACTTATGCTAGAAATTTTATCAAACAAAACTGCTTAATCATGACAAATATTCACTGCAAAATTGGGAAAAAGTGCACAATACCATACTCCTTACGCGTTTTTCAAAATAACACATACACATAAACCATGTACACGACGACTTATTTTTACTTAAAAAAACATCCCAGAATTGCACAAAAGTGGCATTGCGCACACTCTTCATTATATCCATGTACACTGCTTTTTTCTCATAAATTAGAAAAATTTTAGGTTGATCTTTACAATACGGTAACTGGTAGTTTGGCGACATTTTGGAGGCGATAAAGGTTACTACCTGGGACATTGGTAATAATGTGAGCAGTACTCAGTTCCGATTACGCATTATTTTGTGTGAGGGAAATGAGAGATCATGGGATATGTCATGTGATATTAATGGACGAATTACGGTTCTTGAATCGGAAAAGGGGGGAAATCTGGAACAAATCTAGAAATTTTGTATTTGGTTTATTCTGTGTTGTGTGAAACAGTGTTCGTGAATTTTTGGATCCCATGGCCGTAACTCAAGAAAAGTTTATCGGACACGTAATCAAGATTCTGAAGAAGATTAGGTAAGTTAGTATTTTTAATTATTTGAGGATATTATTTTTATGCATTGTTCTAAATGTAAGGTGGAAAGGAATTTTGTATTATTGGGAAAATTGTTATTAGCAATGATTTAGTTTAAAGTAATTAGGATTGTAAGGTAATTTTTATTAATTTAATGTATGTGCTCATTTATATTTTAAGTAGTGTTTTTGAATTTAATTATATTTTAATGAAATGATAGTTATTTTGTGAATTTTATGTTTGTAGGAATTTGGTATACGTTTAAGTTGAAATAAACGTGCATGGAAATAATTTAAATATTTGATATTAAGTATTTGTAATGCTTGCGGTACGAATTCGTTGGTGACGTGTATAATATAATAGATGATTTAGAGGTAAAAGGTTTTGGATATTTTATTTATTTTATATGTGGAAATGTTCATATTTGTAAAGGGTAAATACTTTTTCGCGATCAGGTAATTTCATATATGTTCTTTTTACCGGGTTTAAAGATTGAGAAAATTGTCATGTATTTTCGTGAAATTTTTCTAATTTATGAGAAAAAAGCAGTGTACATGGATATAGTGAAGAGTGTGCGCAATGCCATTTTTGTGCAATTCTGGGATGTTTTTTTAAGTAAAAATAAGTCGCCGTGTACATGGTTTGTGTGTATGTGTTATTTTGAAAAACGCGTAAGGAGTATGGTATTGTGCACTTTTTCCCAATTTTGCAGTGAATATTTGTCATGATTAAGCAGTTTTGTTTGATAAAATTTCTAGCATAAGTGTAATTCGGCTAGTAGATTGTTGGAAGAAGTGTTCAGTAGATAAAAAGAAAAGAAACATGTCTTTACTTCGTGAAGACAAAATGGCGGCGGGGAAAAAAAAATAGAGGGTTGCTGTAGGTGAGTTGGTCGCCAAATTTTCGCCAAAAAAACGCTAAGTTAGCATAATGTAAAGATCAACCAAATTTCACGAAAATACATGACAATTTTCTCAATCTTTAAACCCGATAAAAAGAACATATATGAAATTACCTGATCGCGAAAAAGTATTTACCCTTTCCAAATATGAACATTTCCACATATAAAATAAATAAAATATCCAAAAACTTTTACCTCTAAATCATCTATTATATTATAAACGTCACTAACGAATTCATACCGCAACCATTACAAATACTTAGTGTCAGATATTTAAATTATTTCCATGCACGTTTACTTCAACTAAAACGTATACCAATTTCCTACAAACATAAAATTCACAAAATAACTATCATTTCATTAAAATATAATTAAATTCAAAAACACTACTTAAAATATAAATGAGCACATACATTAAATTAATAAAAATTACCTTACAATCCTAATTACTTTAAACTAAATCATTGCTAATAACAATTTTCCCAATAATACCAAATTCCTTTCCACCTTACATTTAGAACAATGCATAAAAATAATATCCTCAAATAATTAAAAATACTAACTTACCTAATCTTCTTCAAAATCTTGATTACGTGGCAGATACACTTTTCTAATTCATTCAATAAAATTATTGAAAGATTTTTTCTGCGAGTTTTTCCTCCATACTTCCTCCGCTAAATAAAAAGCAAACTTCTCTTTATCACAATGCCTAAATACCCATTTCAAATTCACTTTAGTTAGGGCCATGGGATCCAAAAATTAAACAACACTGTTTCACACAACACAGAATGAAGCTAAATACAAAATTTCCACATTTTTTCCCGATTTCCCCCCTTTTCCGATTAAAGAATCGTAATTCGTCCATTAATATCACATGACATATCCCATGATCTCTCATTTCCCTCACGCAAAATAATGCGTAATCGGAACTGAGTACTGCTCACATTATTACCAAAGTCCCAGGTAGTAACCTTTATCGCCTCCAAAATGTCGCCAAACTACCAGTTACCATATTGTAAAGATCAAGCGTTGAATGCAATAATTAACACTTTGTATCTTTTCAAAAATTATTGTACTAAATGATAAGTTTTTATACTCAATTATAAATTATGAATTTTATATTCCAGGAAAATTGCATGTTTTATTGAAGAGTATATTCCCAAAATGTATGAATTTTAGTTACGTGTTTGCTTATTATTTTTGTTAAGCTGATCAACAGGCATATCATTTTTATCTGAACATAATTTGACTGTTTTTATGTGCAGTACAAGTAATAATTTCCCGGAGTTCAATTCAGCTACTTGATTCACCTGCATCCATGAGTGGCCGATGATTGCACTAAGTTATGTTCGAGGGTAAAATCCTAGTATACGGTGCAGCCTTGGCGCGATTTTTGAAAATTATCGCCAACACCAAAAATGACCCAAAGAACGCCTATGTATATACTATACACTATATATTATCACTACATACATACTATATACTATGTATAACTATATATATTCTTTGAATGACCTGTTTACTACTTATCGTATATGTTTCGTTTTTACTGCTCATCATAAAGTTCCCAAAAGAAGCCAAATCCCGTATGCACCGGATACTAGGATTAAACCTGTTCCAGGTTTAATTTTGATAAAAGAGGAGCTATAAATAATTTTATGAATTTGTACATACTTTGCATAAATGTGAACATTTTTATTTTAAATTTTTAACCTTCATTTGCCTTAACTGGTAATCATGTGCAGCGTGTATATTGTTATCAATACGTCAGATATAAATATTATTGTTTGTTGCTTTGATATTTATATTATTTTTAGTTACTGCAATATTTGAAGTAAGACGACCATTAAGGTATTCTTTTTTTTTTTTTTTTTTTTTTAAGCACACATCAGTTGTCAAGTTGATAATTTCTGTTAATGGTGAAAATGTGCTTTAGCCCACTGCTTGGCGATTTTTTGAAAATCGCCAGTAAACGTTGTATAAACAAAGTTGCGAAGGCGGAGCTATGTGATGTTCATAAATGGGTGGGACTAAGATTGTGACGTCACAATGTATTCTCTACAGATGTAGAAATAAGTATACTAAATTTTTTGTATTTCAAACTATTAAATACGGTAAGTGAATTGTAACAGTTATTAAAACTGTAAACAAGGTTGTAGTCTCTCATACAGGGTGAATATTTTTAAGCTTTAGTATTTATACAAATAAAAACAGATTTTTTAAAATTTTAATTTCATATTGCGGAACATTTTAACTTGATCATCTTTACAAAATTACCTTATTGCTACATAATGACACTATCTCTTACATACTAGTAAGTAAACAATCTTCATTATTTTCTAAAAATTTTTAAGCTTTATATTAATAAAAAAGGGAAAATATTTATTATTGAATATCAACATCATTCACAGCTTTCATTTCCATGTTTCTTAAATTCATAAACCACGTTCTATACTTTCGTATTAGAATTCTACACATTAATAAATTTAAAAAATCTAATTTCTCACAATGAAAGAAAATAAGAAAATATTAAAAATAAGCAATTTTAAAAAGAAAAAATATTTTCACTTTTCCTTTTCAGGAAAATAAAGTCTTTTTGACAATGACGGCACGTTTCCCTTGCATTTCCAATAAAGTAATAAATTTACATGTACATTCACTCACCTCTCTCAGCATCACAGATAAATCCATGGCGATTGTTTATTTAACGAAATATATGCAAAAAAATGGCAAGAACATTCAAACGGAAAATGAATTAACTGCTCAAATTACGAAGTAAAAATTCCAAAAGAAATCGTCTGCTTGGAAAATCTTTTTAACTGCCAGTATAGTTTTGGAAGCACAAATTATCGTCTGCTACTTAACAATTTGTCTTCGGACATTTGTGCTCTCTCCGAAGAAATTTATTTGTATCTAGTTATTAAAAAACGCTGTGAAAGCCATGGCTTTTCGATATCTAAAGCTATGATAGGTAATATTGTCAACGATAGGAAATTAAAAAAAAAGACAACAAATATAATGAAATTAAAAAACAAAATAAAATCTGAAATTTAAGATTTTACATTACGCCCCAAAGGTGCATTTTTTTAACACTTTGCGATATTAATTAAATATCATGTTCTTCGCACTTAAACCGTAAAATTCAGTTCAACAGCAATATCACAAAATAATTTTAAAATAAGCATATCTTTAGATTTTCCGATACACAGTCTCGCGCGCTGGAGATAAAAATGTTTTTATCTGTAGAGCATTGTCATTGCTTGCTTTGAAATTCCTCAGTATGTTAATCAAAAATTCGTTAAAGTTTTACAAAATATGAAAACGATAATAAAACAAATTCCAAATTTCAAATTTGTGCTTCCAGATGCCCATATTCGCAGGAGAATGACGTTATTCTAAATTTGATGTTTCTAGGTACCGTTGTTTTATCAAAATGAGGGAAACATACATATATTTATGAAGATTTTTAATCATTTAATTCCTTTAAATATAATACAGGGCGATAATATTTGTTGGCCACAATTTGAAACATTGGCTACATTGGCTTTTCCCATGTACACATCAATCTATTTTCACTTAAAAAAAACATCCCAGAATTGCACAGACTCGGCATCGTGCACAACCTCGGCATTGCGCACCAAATTGGCTTTGCCCATCTGCACATCAATTTATTTTCACTTAAAAAACATCCCAGAATTGCACAAACTCGGCATCGCGCACCACATTGGCTTTGCCTATGTGCACATCGATCTATTTTCACTTAAAAAAACATCCCAGAATTGCACAAACTCGGCATCGTGCACAACCTCGGCATTGCGCACCACATTGGCTTTGCCCATGTGCACATCAATTTATTTTCACTTAAAAAAAATCCCAGAATTGCACAAACTCGGCATCGCGCACCACATTGGCTTTGCCTATGTGCACATCGATCTATTTTCACTTAAAAAAAATCCCAGAATTGCACAAACTCGGGATTGCGCACCACATTGGCTTTGCCCATGTGCACATCGATCTATTTTCACTTAAAAAATCCCAGAATTGCACAAACTCGGCATCGCGCACAGCCTCGGCATTGCATACCACATTGGCTTTTCCCATGTGCACATCGATCTATTTTCACTTAAAAAATCCCAGAATTGCACAAACTCGGCATCGCGCACAGCCTCGGCATTGCCTACCACATTGGCTTTTCCCATGTGCACATCGATCTATTTTCACTTAAAAATTCCCAGAATTGCACAAACTCGGCATCGTGCACAACCTCAGGATTGCGCACCACATTGGCTTTGCCCATGTGCACATCGATCTATTTTCGCTTGAAAAACATCCCAGAATTGCACAAACTCGGCATTGTGCACCACATTGGCTTTGCCCATGTGCACATCGATCTATTTTCACTTAAAAAAAACATCCCAGAATTGCACAAACTCGGCATCGTGCACAACGTCGGCATTGCGCACTGCATTCGCTTTGCCCATGTACATATCGATCTATTTTCATTAAAAAATATCACAGAATTGCACAACGTTAGCTTTTCCAATCTTCTAGGATTGAGCCAAAAAGAAATACAAAATATTAAAATAAGCAACTTTAAAATCAACCATACAAGAAAAATTTTTTCACTTACCCTTTTCAAGAAAAATGTAAAGTCTTTTTGAGGGGTTTTATATATGAATTTATATCAGGGAGAAACCCTTTTGGATCCCCCCTCATCTTTAAATAAATTTACAAACGTTTATACGCCATTTCCGTAATATATGCAGAAAAAAGGATAAAACCCACAGGGGGGGAAACACTCGATTAAAAAAAGAAACCACATAAGAACGTTCAAACTGCAACAGAATTAACAAGTAAAAAAAAAAAATAAATAAATAAAATAAAAATAATGAAAGCTTTTAGATTTTACATTACGCCCAAAGGGCATTTTTTTTAACGTTTTGTGTGTTACATTTCTTTATCATATAATGTTCTTTACACTTGAACCATAAAATTCAGTTCAACAGCAATATTGCAAAATAATTTTAAAATGAGCATATCTTTAGAACTTCTGATACACAGTTTTGCACTCTGCACATAATTTTTTTTTTTTTTTTTTTTTTTTTCCCGCACTGTGTTTCAGTTGCTCGCTTTGAAATCTTTGAGTTTGCTAATAAAAATTTCGTTCAAGTTTTACAAAATATCAATCAGATAATTAAAAAAATTCCAAGTTTGGGCTTCCAGATGCCTATATTAGGTTGGAAACGTATGTTATTCAAAATTTGATGGCTCTAGGTACAGTTGTTTTATCACAATGCGAGAAAAATTTAATGCAGATTTTTTAATATTTAATTTCTTTAAATATAACACAGGGCGATAACATTTAGTGGCAACAGAGTAACAACACAGCTTCAAACATCGGGTTAGCCATGTTGGCGCTTTTATTGCCCATTGAAAAACAATCGCCAAGCATTGGGCTAAACCGCATTTTAACCCTGTTAATTTTTATAGTTCATTCCAAATGTGGTTTCCACAACCTTAATAGACTTGCCAATTAAATTAAGTTTTCATTATCTTTCTGTTGATAAACAAGATGCTGCGGTGCACAATGAATTGGAAGTTGGTCTGTCAGCAATATCCTTATCTTCAGGGCAGATGTTTTTATTTGTTTGATATTTGGATTATGGTAATGTGGCGTTTCGACAGATACTTCAACTTCTATTCATGAGATGGCGCCACGTGTAAAATCCAGTTCTTAATCGGAGCAGCAAAGCGACGTCATTACTCACTCAGACTTCTCGTCAGACAACTGTACGCGACGGTAGCATGAACTGTGTTCTGAGCTCTGCGTTGATCTCTGCAATGTAATTTAAATTGTAATTTAGTACTTAATATATTCTTTTGTTATAGGAGATTGTCTACTCTTATTTTCTTTAATTATATCATGCATTAAGCACACGACCACCAAAAGTGGTGACCTTTTGACTGAGCACGCTACTGACAATGGATTTTCAACGATCCTAAGCCACGTGCATCCAAGGCATTCTGAAGAACTGACTAAAAATAAAAACGAATATGGACATTAAACGTATGCTACAATGTACCCCTTCAATTATTTCTAGAAGTATTGATATATATTGCTTGTGTTTTTTTCAAAGTGGTGCATATCATCGCAAGGAGCTTCAGCAAATCATCAATGTGATCTGTGTTCCGTTCCGCTGACTTCGCCAGTCGTGCAATAATTCTTCGATCATTCAACTTTTGTGACAAATGTGATACAATAGTGATTTTCGCTAAATGTGTTACATCAGTAATTTTTCTGCAACGTGCTACGACAAAATTCTTCCGTCAGTGTTCGAAAGTAGTGAATTTTTTTCCCATGTGCTACAGGAGTGATTTCCTTTTTTTCCTTCGAAAGTGCCTTAGCAGTGCGAAGTGGTGATTTTGTGTGTGCGCAATACAAAATGAACGCATCATTTTTTTTCTCAAATAGGGGTTTCTTTTCAAATGCATTTCGGCAAAATATTATTTGTGTGTGTAATTGCTGACCCTGTCTTATTTGTGTGTGTATCGTTACGTAAATTTTTTCTGCATGGTTAAAATATTTATTGTTATCATGGTAACATATCAATAGTGTATCCTCATGCTACAATATTTGTGCTGTTAAGTGTTTATTAATTAAAGTGAAAATTATCTATCAGTATGCCCGACGATATTCCACCAGAGCCACAAATCACACGTGTTGTGGTGAAGCCACCGCCTTTCTGGAAAAATAATCCTTCATTGTGGTTCACTCAGATCAAAACACAATTTTCTATCGCTCGCATTAGTGAGGATTCTACAAAATTCAACCATGTAGTTGCAGCAATTGAGTCTGATATTCTGAATTCAGTGCATGACTTAATTCTCTAACCACCTGATTGTGATAAATACTCCAAACTGAAACAGCGGCTCATTGAAATCTATTCAGAAAGTGAATTTTCAAAAATATGTACTTTACTACAAGGACTTGAACTTGGAGATCAGCGACCTTCATACTTGCTGTCACGAATGCGTGATCTGGCAGGAAGCCATTTTAGTGACGACTTGTTGAAGTCACTATGGCTTTCGCGTTTCCCTAATAACATACAAATAATTCTTACTGCTTCCAATGAAGATCTAACCCGTTTAGCAGCAATGGCTGACAAAATTAATGAACTTGTTACTCCAGCTTATGTCAGTGCTGCTAATGCTGCACCTTCCAGTTCATCCCTCGAACAACAAGTGACTGAATTGACCAAAAAAGTATCTGAACTCTCTACAAGTCTTCATGCTTCACAGAGATACAATCGATCAAATCAGGTCCCACGTAATAAATTTCGTGTTCGAAGCAGGAGTCGATCTCGTCACAATACTCGAACGCAATACAAAGAACCCACAAGTGGCATATGTTTTTATCATATGAATTTTGGCGCTCAAGCTCGCAAGTGTGCCCCTCCATGCACTTTTGAACAAGCGGGAAACTAAATGGGCGGTCTTCTGCTGGCCAACGGAATGTCCGCCACATCGACAGAATAGTACTGGCTGATCGTTCAACTCAGCTATGTTTTCTAGTAGATACTGGAGCTGACATATCAGTGCTCCTGAGAACTGAAACAAATGCTCACCAACTTAATAAACTTGTACTGTATGCAGCCAATAGTACCCAAGTTGCAACCTACGACACCAAACTATTGACACTTGATTTAAACTTGCCCCGGACTTTCAACTGGCCTTTTATTATTGCGGATGTAACTCAAGAAATTATTGGTGTCGACTTCTTGACACATTTCCACCTTCTAGTGGATGTCAAGAATAATTGCTTAATTGATGCTACAACTCAGCTGACATCACAGGGCCAAGCTTCTCACATATCGAACGTACCTACCAACATAAGTGTTGTATCGGGCAGCACACGGTTTCGTCGGTTATTAGCAGAATTCCCTGACATTTTAAACCCATCCAAATCAGGGCAGCATACTCATCAGCCAGAAGTGTATCATCACATTGAAACACATGGCCCACTTGTATTTTCCAAGCCGCGTCGTCTTTCTCCAGAGATGCTAAAAGCTGCTCGCAAAGAATTTGAGTTCATGCTAGCACAGGGAACCATTCGCCCATCTAAAAGTCCATGAGCCAGTCCACTTCACATGGTTAAAAAGTCTAATGGTGACTGGCGGCCTTGTGGAGATTATCGTCGACTTAATGCCGTCACAGTCCCTGACAGATATCCAGTCCCACATATCCAAGACTGTACCCATCTTTTTCATGGAACAAACATATTTTCTACCCTCGATCTTGCCAGAGCATATCATCAGATCCCAGTGCATGCTGAAGATGTGCCCAAGACCGCAGTGACTACACCATTTGGTCTCTTTGAGTACTTATATATGCCATTTGGCCTTCGCAATGCTGGCCAAACATTTCAGCGTTTCATACACCAAGGACTGTCTGGCCTCGATTTCTGCATCCCATATTTTGATGATATCCTGGTTGCATCTACAGATGCGGAAGAACATTTTCAACATCTGTGTCAGATTTTCACTCGCCTTAAAGATCATGGATTAAAACTAAATCCATCCAAATGTTTACTTGGTCAACCCTCAGTTTCCTTTCTTGGATGTCTTATCACCCAGAATGGAGTCAAACTTTTACCGGAAAGAGTTAAAGCAATTAACGACCTACCTCAGCCCAAAACCATCTCTGAACTGAAGCGTTTTCTAGCAATGTTAAATTTCTACCGACGCTTTCTGCCAAATGCCGCAAAAACACAAGCCTGCCTACATGAGTTTCTGAAGAATAGCAAGAAAAAACGATCAACGAGCTGTTCCTTGGACTGAATCTGCAGCATTAGTGCAATGCAAACACGATCTGGCAAATGCAGCCACACTTTCTTATCACTCACCTAGTGATCAGCTCTCTATAATGGTAGATGCATCTGACACGGCCATAGGAGCAGTGCTTCAAGCCCATACCACTAAAGGACTTTCCCCAATGGCATTCTTCTCCAGAAAACTTACTACTGCAGAAAGGAAATACAGCACATATGACAGGGAGCTACTTGCTGTGTACTGTGCTGTTAAATACTTCCGGCACAACTTGGAAGGACACGACTTCATCATTTTCACCGATCATCGACCATTAACCTTCGCTTTTAGAAAAAACTCTGACTCATGTTCTCCTCGTCAGCTTCGACATCTGGATTTCATCGCCCAGTTTAGTACAGATATCAGATATGTCTCTGGTACTGATAATTGTGTCGCTGATGCCTTGTCTCGGGTAAAAAATATCAACCTCACTACCCCAGATTTCTCTGAAATTGCAAAAGCTCAGTTGCATGATGAGGAACTCAAGAACCTAATCTCAAATCCACAAACCTCCCTTCAGTTACAACCGCTGCTCATTGATCCGACGCTTAAAATTTACTGTGGCGTAGAGAACAATAGAATACGTCTCTATATTCCTGTCAATTTTAGATGTGAAGTGTTTAATGCCTTGCACAATTTGGCACATCCTGGAATCCATGCCACCAAAAAGCTGATCGTAGACAGATTTGTCTGGCCAGCAATGAATCAAAACATCACAGAATGGACTTGTTCATGTATTAGATGTCAACAGTGTAAAGTATCCCGTCACACTCACAGCCCCATTCAACAATTTAACCTTCCAGCGAGACGCTTTGATCATGTGCACTTAGACTTGGTTGGCCCATTGTCTTCTTCAAATGGTTACACTTACCTCCTCACTTGTATTGATCGGTACACAAGATGGCCTGAAGCCATTCCTATTGAAAATATATCTGCTGAAACAGTAGCTCGAGCATTCATCTCCCAGTGGTTTTCAAGATTTGGCATGCCTACCACCATCACTACTGACCAAGGCCGACAATTTCAATGTCACTTGTTCGCATACCTCACCTCTCTTCTTGGCATTCGCCATATTCGCACAACACCATACCATCCATCTGGAAATGGGATGGTGGAACGCTTTCACCGATCTCTCAAACAAGGTCTGAAGTGCCACAGTAGCACACATTGGACAGAAGCCTTACCCCTAGTCTTGCTTGGTCTTCGCACAGCATTCAAAGAAGACATTGGTAGCACTTGTGCTGAAATGTTATATGGTGCAACCCTCCATCTGCCAGGTGAATTCTTTCACCCAGAATCTACTCCATTTATCGACCCTCCAACATTCCTTTAATGTTTACGTGAGACCATGAGCAATATCTCGCCAACCCCAGCATCTTCACATAACCAGCCAAGCTATTTTGTACATCCTGCGCTTGAGACATCTTCGCACGTATTTGTGTGGCCCGATGCAATTAAGCCAACTTTAACACCTTCATATGATGGTCCATTCAAAGTTGTCAAACGAACACCGAAACATTTCACCATCATCTGCAATGGCAAACAATCAGTGATTGGAATCGATCGTCTCAAACCAGCATTTCTGATGCAAGATCCAACAACTTCCTCATCAACATCACTCCCGGAAGAAAGCTTACATCCCGTTAAAGAGCAACCTAAAACTATCAGATCTGGAAGAAAGGTTAAATTTAACCCAAAGTACTTATAACGTACTGATGGTACTTGGGGGGGAGTACTATGGCGTTCCGACAGATACTTCAACTTCTATTCATGAGATGGTGCCGCGTGTAAAATCCAGTTCTTAATCGGAGCAGCAAAGCGACGTCATTACTCACTCAGACTTCTCGTCAGACAAATGTACGCGACGGTAGCATGAACTGTGTTCTGAGCTCTGCATTGATCTCTGCAATGTAATTTTAATTGTAATTTAGTACTTAATACAGTCAAAAGTCGTTAATCCGGACTCGTCGGGACTTCGGCGATTCCGGATTATCGATTTTTCCGGATTATAGATCATCAGTTTAAATCTCGTAAGATGGCATGCAAAAATTCTAAAATTAAAAATATGAAACCGTAATTTATGAAATAAAGAACAATTATGATCTAAAGGGTATCAAAATTTGCAAAAAGAAAAAGCTTAATATTTATTTGTTTACTTTATTAAACATTTCTTTCAATGTAAGTTGTTTAAGTTTTGCTTCGTTTCATGTGATAATACTTTCTCTTTAATTCTATTAAACAGACATAATTTCTTGTTCAGTAACAAAGTTCCGCCGTTCAAGTCCTATAATTGCTGTGTCAAGAACACCGACTAATTTGTTAATCGAAATTTTTTTGTTTTCAATAACCTCTGTCACGTTTCTTCGCTATCGGAAGCGAATTATAATGACGAGGAACTTGTTTTAAATCATATCAAAGACGGAGCATATCGAGATGAAATACTACATTTGGTAAGGAATTATAAGCCAAATAAAATAAAAACATCTGCACTGAAGATAAGGATAGTGCTGACAAATCATCTTCGAATTCATTACGCGCCCGCCGCCGAGCGGCGTGAAATTGATAAACAGATTTCGGATTTCAAAACATACTTTCGCTTTAGATCCTTTACATATTAACAAATATATATCGGAAATTCTATTTGATATAATCGAAAGTTTAAGCTTACCTTTATAAAATTGCTCTTACAGTCTGCAAAAAATAATAAGCCGGATGCAATTCGAAAATTAAGGAACAACGCAATCATCAACATTAACTGAAATAGATAATTAGATAATTTTAGCTTATACGTCCATTATACATAAAATGCGCACGCTAAAACGTATTCTGCACTTGCGCACACTCATATGCGCAGTCGTAAAAGGTCTTACGCGCACGCGTGAACGCCTCTGCGCATGTGTCAATGTGGCGCATGCGCAGAAAGTTTTTAGTTTTGATGTCCGGATTATAGATCATTCCGAATTATGGGTGTCCGAATTAACGACTTTTGACTGTATATTCTTTTGTTATAGGAGATTGTCTACTCTTATTTTCTTTAATTATATCATGCATTAAGCACACGACTAGCAAAGTAACTTGGCGATTTTTTTGGCGAAAATTTGGCGACCAACTCTACTACATCAACTCTTTTTTTTTTTTTTTCCGCCATTTTGTCTTCACGAAGTAAAAACACGTTTCTTTTCTTTTTATTTACTGAACACATTTTCCAACAATCTACTAGCAAAATTACACTTATGCTAGAAATTTTATGTAACAAAACTGCTTAATCATGACAAACATTAACTGCAAAATTGGGAAAAAGTGCACAATCGCAAACTCCTTGCGCGTTTTTCAGAATAGCACACACACATAAACCATTTACACGTCGACTTATTTTTACTTAAAAAAAATCCCAGAATTGCACAGAAATGGCATTGTTCACACTCTTCACTATATCCATGTACACTTTTTTTTTCTCATAAATAAGAAAAATTTCACGAAAATGCATGAAAATTTTGTGAATCTTTAAATCTGGTAAAAAGAACATATATGAAATTACCTGATCGCGAATATGTATATACCCTTTCCGAAGATGAACATTTCCACGTATAAAATAAATAAAATATCCAAAAACTTTTACCTCTAAATTATCTATTATATTATAAACGTCACCAATGAATTTATACCGCAAACATTACAAATGGTTACAAATACTTAATGTCAAATATTTAAATTATTTCCATGCACGTTTACTTCAACTGAAACGTATACCGAATACCTACAAACATAAAATTCACAAAATAACTATCATTTAATTAAAATATCACTAAACCATGTACACGTCGACTTATTTTTACTTAAAAAAAAAATCTCAGAATTGCACAAAAATGGCATTGCGCACACTCCTCACTATATCCATGTACACTGCTTTTTTCTTATAAATTAGAAAAATTTCACGAAAATGCATGAACATTTTGTGAATCTTTAAATCCGGTAAAAAGAACATATATGAAATTACCTGATCGCGAAAAAGTATATACCCTTTCCAAAGATGATCATTTCCACGTATAAAATAAATAAAATATCCAAAAACTTTTACCTCTAAATTATCTATTATATTATAAACGTCACCAACGAATTCATACCTCAAACATTACAAATGGTTACAAATACTTAGTGTTAAATATTTAAATTATTTCCATGCACGTTTACTTCCACTGAAACATATACCAAATTCCTACAAACATATAATTCACAAAATAACTATCATTTAATTAAATTCAAAAACACTACTTAAAATATAAATAAGCACATACATTAAATTAATAAAAATTAGCTTACAATCCTAATTGCTTTAAACTAAATCATTGCTAATAACAATTTTCCAATAGTACCATATTACTTTATTTACTCCTTACATTTAGGACAATGCATACAAATTATATTCTCAAATAATTAAAAATACTAACTTACCCAATCTTCTTCAGAATCTTGATTACGTGGCCGATAAACTTTTCTTATTTCCTCCGCTAAATAAAAAGCAAGCATATGTGCGCCTGTTTCAGGGTCTTTAAAATCATACTTATAGTTCACAGCAAGATACCAGGTAAAATAAATAACTTAATAAAACATACTAATTCAGAAGTCAAACAACAAAAATCAGCATTATACCTACAAAATTTTCACAGAACTAGTTTCGATGGTTTTACCGAACCATCATCTTCAGCTGCAAAACCGCAAATGAACAAGATAGGAAATAATGATTAGATAAGATAAGAAAGCCTGGACAAGAATAAGCAAGTGGCGCCATCTGTTGGCGAAACCAGAACTAAAACATAATTTCTCTAAAAGCCGAAGGCAAATTTGGATTGGAATTAGGATCGTTAACTAGAACAGAAAGATTTTTATGAATGTGAAATGTCTCTAGAAAATCCAGTTCTCCAATGGAAAATGTTTTTTGAATAATTTTGGCAGCAGAAAAATTGAAAGTGTGATTTTCGGACCAACAATGTTGAGCAACAGAAGACCTCTGTGTTTCCTTTTTTCTAACATATGTTCTTTTTTTAACTCATGTTCTTTGATGTGAAATTTTAAGGCTCTCTTAGTTTGGCCAATGTAAATTAAACCACACTGGCAAGGAATCCTATAAATACCCCAGGAATTCATATCCGGAATGGGGTCCTTGAGTATGGAACTTGGAATTTTATTGATGGGAGAATAAACAACCCGAAAGTTAAATTTCTGCAAAAGATATGCAACTTTATAGCTAATTGATCGAAAGAAGGGAATGACAACAGAATTTTTATAATCTCCTAAAACAAGAGTGTGCCTTTTAGTGTATTCAGATGAGAATTTTTTAACTGCTTGATTAATAATGTAGGGTGGAAAGCCCCTGTCAATAGCTATTGCTTTTAAATAATTTAGTTCTTCATCAAGGGCTAGTTTGGAGGAGCAAACTTGATGAGCACGGAAAACATAGGAATAAAATGAAGCTAACTTTTGTTTAGTCGGATGACATGATTTAAAGTGTGGTGGAAGGCAAACCGATGAAGGTTTACGGTAAACTGTAGTACTGAAGTTGGATGTGTTACGTGTGACCAGAATGTCGAGAAACGGAAGAGAATTGCAAGTCTCAAGTTCAAAAGTGAACTGAATAGCAGGATCAATAGAATTCATTGTTGAAAGAACTTTATTTAAATCATCTTTATTACCTTCAAACAGGGTAAAAGTATCGTTTACGTAGCGGAACCATGCCGGGAAGTTTAAAGTTTCAAACAATTTTGATTCATAATAATGCATGTAGATATCAGCCAGGATGGGACTGAGGGGACTTCCCATGGCTAATCCCTCAGTTTGCTTGTAATATTTATTTTGGAAAACAAAATGTGTTTGTTTCAAACAGAGTTGAGTGAGAGAAATTAGGGTTGTTTTTTCTTCCATCAATAAATCTTTCGGGTTGTTTTTTCTCCCATCAATAAAATTCCAACTTCTATACTCAAGGACCCCATTCCGGATATGAATTCCTGGGGTATTTATAGGATTCCTTGCCAGTGTGGTTTAATTTACATTGGCCAAACTAAGAGAGCCTTAAAATTTCGCGTCAAAGATCATGAGGCATATGTTAGAAAAAAGGAAACACAGAGGTCTTCTGTTGCTCAACATTGTTGGTCCGAAAATCACACTTTCAATTTTTCTGCTGCCAAAATTATTCAAAAAACATCTTCCATTGGAGAACTGGATTTTCTAGAGGCATTTCACATTCATAAAAATCTTTCTGTTCTAGTTAACGATCCTAATTCCAATCCAAATTTGCCTTCGGCTTTTAGAGAAATTATGTTTTAGTTCTGGTTTCGCCAACAGATGGCGCCACTTGCTTATTCTTGTCCAGGCTTTCTTATCTTATCTAATCATTATTTCCTATCTTGTTCATTTGCGGTTTTGCAGCTGAAGATGATGGTTCGGTAAAAGACTTCTGAATTAGTATTTATTCGGCGTGTTATTGTGTCTTAATTAATAAAACATCTTTACTTCTATCTCGCACAACCTTAAAAAAATGCTTATTACTACCCCTTTCAATCCCACTAAATACCCATTTCGAATTCACTTTAGTTAGGGCCATGGGATCCAAAAATTAACCAACACTGTTTCACACAACACAGAATAAAGCTAAATAGAAAATTTCCAGATTTCGCCCCTTTTCCGATTAAAGAACTATAATTTGTCCATTAATGTCACATGACATATCTCGCGATCTCTCATTTCCCTCACACAAAATAATGCGTAATCGGAACTGAGTACTTCTCACATTATTACGAAAGTCCTAGGTAGTAACCTTTATCGCCTCCAAAATGTTGCCAAACTACCAGTTACCATATTCCAAAGATCAGCCTTTTATTTTATTTGGCTTATAATTCCTTACTAAATGTAGTATTTCATCTCGATGTACTCCGTCTTTGATATGATTTAAATCAAATTCCTCGTCATTATAATTCACTTTCGATAATGAAGAAAGTGACACAGAGGTTATTGAAAACGAAAAAATTTCAATTGACAAATTAGTCGGTATTCTTGACACAGCAATTATAGGACTTGAACAGCGGAACTTTGTAACTGAACAAGAAATTATGTCTGTTTAAAGAATTAAAAAGAAAGTATTATCACATAAAACGAAGCAACTTAAAAAACTTACATTGAAAGAAGTGTTTGATAAAGTAAACAAATAAATATTAAGCCTTTTTTTTTTTTTTTTTTTGTAAATTTTGATACCCTTTAGATCATAATTGTTCTTTATTTCATAAATTATGGTTTCATATTTTTAATTTTATAATTTCTGCATGCAATCTTACCAGATTTAAACTGATGATCTATAATCCGGAATCACCGAAGTCCCGACAAGTCCGGATTAACAACTTTTGACTGTATATCCAATATAAGTGGTTTATTATTATAAATAACCTAATCGCTACCTTTAAAAGTAATAGCCTTCTTATTTTTTACTCTACCAATGTGTCTTTCTGGTATTTTAAAAAAGTTAAGATACCATGCTCATCCACCCCCAAAAAGTTTATTTTTAATCAGCATTTTATCTCTGGTACTTTTCCATTATGACCTGCTGTGCATTTTGGCTAATTTTTTTAATTGTAAACAATTTTTAATTATAAGAATAGTTTATAGACACACATAATGGTAGCCCAGATGGCACGGTTTAGCATGTGTCTGGCTTCTCTTTCACAAAAGCCAAAATGAGTGCCAGTTACGTAACAGAAAAGTACCTTACAATAAGATAAATTTTTCATAAACATTTATTGCTTAAATCATTATTAATTAATAAAGCAACTTCTTATTATAATCTATTAATAAAACTTTTATTGTTCAAAATCGCAATAACAACCTTGTATTTAGTGTACATATATTAAAACAATCGATTTCAAGGGCAGCTAGAGGTCCTTCCTTATCAGAACAAAATAACTAGAAAGAAGAAAATAAAGCAATTGATTGTTTTAATATATGAAGGTTTTTATTGTGATTTTGATTGTCACATTGGCATGTTTCTCTTCTATTCTTTTATTGTTATACTCTAAATCACATTAAAGTTATACTCAGCTCTTCCTGATTGCTGGAACTGAAAATGGTTTAAGAATAAGCTGTGGCAGGGTACAGTAAGCTGCGACCTGCTTCAAACTTGTATGATTTTATGATGTGACTGAAAGAAAACTGCTCAACAAACTTTTCTCTTAAAACAAAATCTATGCTATACTTCAAATTTTTATTTCATTAAAAGTTTAATTTTTCATACTGGAAATCACAAAAGTAACATGCATAATTAAAACAATATGTGTAAGGAAATATGTGTTTCACGTGTATTTATTAAATTAATCCTTTTAAATATTAATTTCTATATTGCCTATCCTAATATTTAATTTCTATTCTTAATTATTAAAAAATAAGATGATTTCATATAATATAATTGATATTACTGGTCTCAAAAAATACCTTTCTAATGTTACAACTTTTCTTCATGTTTCATTGCATAAATAAAGGAAGTTATATAATTATAGAAATAATATATATGAATGATCTGTTGTATAGTTAATATTTTACAACATGCTTAACTATTTCATAACATTTTATTTTTGGTTTTGTTATGGTTTATAGTTTCATTTTTGGTTTTATTTATCTTTTAACATTATTTTTGGTTTTATAATCATATTTTTACTGCAGATAATCTTTTACCATAGCTGGTGATTTTCTTTTATGCAAACAAAATATAGTTGTATGTAATGTATGTAGTAAATCATAAGTATTTGTGTGATTTAGATTAGATGATATTTAAGAAGCAACAGCTTGATGCTCATCAGTGTGAACTAGAACTGATGCACCTTCAATTAGTTGATTAAATTAAGGTTAATTCTCTTTCTGAATTTAATGAGAAGAAAGTATTTCATGACATTTGATAAAAAGAAAGTGTTTCATATTGCATCAAGTTAGAAATCAAATCAAAGAAACAAATTATGTAGATTTGCCAAAAGTGTGGCAGATTGTGTGATAAATGAATGTGGCAATCTAAAATTAATGTTATGCTTTAGAAAGTATGCTTTCGTACATATTTTTATGTATTTGTATTGAAGAATTGAATTATTTCACATGAACTTTAAAAAAAAAAAAAAAAAAAAAAAAAAGGTAAAAGTATAGTTTAGGGTACCCCTTGGCAATTTTTGGCGGTACGTGGATACCGATTTTGTGCAATTCTTTCACTTGTTATTTTAGCTTGCGAAACGGCGATTTTTGCAACAAAAACCGCTGCTACACAGAGCCAAAATAACAAGTTCAAACAATTGCACAAACTTGGTATCCATGTACACATTGACTTATTTTCACTTTAAAAAAAAAACCCCGAATTGCACAAAAATGGCATTGCGCACTCCTTTGACTTTGTACACGTCGACCTATTTTCACTTAAAAAAAAATCCCCGAATTGCATAAAAATGGCATTGCGCACTCTTTTAACTTTATCCATGTACACATCGACCTATTTTCACTTAAAAAAAATCCCATAATTGCACAAACTTGCATTGCGCACTCCCTTTACTTTGTCCATGTACACATCGATATATTTTCACTTAAAAAGTCAAAGGAGCATCAAAGTCTACAATATAGGCAAACAAAAAATACATAATCTCAATAAAATAAATTTTAAACCAAACAATAAAATAACATGAAAAAGGAAAAACATGTTATACATTTAAGCACTACCAAAAGCAAATATTCACTTACCATGATTTTTGAGTTCGCTTCATACACCAGAGCCACGTAAAAATCAAAACATCAAATCATACTCAAATGACTTTTTTCAAACCAGCTACTCTTTCTGATCGAACGCTTCACCTAGTGACCATCTGAACCTTTCTTCCTAAAAACCCATTCAAATCCATCTAAACAGTTTTAACACACACCACAAAAACGGCTACACTATCCCATGATTCAAAATTTCCCAGAATCATGCATTCGATTATGTCACAATAGTGTTTCCGTAACATTCAATTAGTCAGGGTACCATAAATGAAACAACAACTTGGTGATAAATCAAACAACTACTTCACCATAATACAAGGGGTACTTTAAAGTCTACTGTACTTAAAAAAAAAAAAAAAAAAAAAAAAAAAAAAATTATATATTCCTTATATATGGAAGAGTATCTGAGAAAATAAATAAATTTGTGTCTTTATGAAAATATTTCCAAAATAAAAGAAATTCCTTTAATTTTATGTGTTTTTTGTAATGAAGTTGTATTTTTTTATGCATAGGTATGCATATTTTAAAATATCTATGTGTAGCAGCAAATTGCACAAAAATAAAAATGTAGAAATTTATTAAGATTTTCTTTAAAATTCCAATAGATGTAAATTTAATTTTTCCCGATTTAATTGGTGTTTCTTTAAAAATTTAAATTTCTGCAAAGATTAAAGTTCTCTTTCTATACTTTTATAAATTTCATTTTGTGTTTTAATTGTTAAAAAATTTTTAGTAGTGATTTGCTGACTGGAAACACATTGATTTAGATGCCTCTCACACCCAGTAGCAAAATGAACCAATCCTTACCAATCAATAATTGACTGCTACTGCAGAATGCAAACACAGGAGCAAACAGAGTGTCCTTCTCTCTTCCCATAACATGAAATCTCTTTAGTTCTCATTTTTGTTTATGTCCTTGCTTTATTACAAGGTCAAATGAATTCAAGAGTTTGTTTGTCATTATAAAATTTTTAAATTAATATTTTCGTTTTGTTTTGTTTTGGGTTGTAAGATGCAAACTTTTCGTGCCAGAAATTTAAATCTATTAGAACTGAAGAAAAATCATTGCGTTACTTACTGTGGAATTGTTTGAGTTGTTTGTTTATGTCCAAAATGAGATTTTTAACTGCAAGACAAAAAAATGATGAAATATCCTCTGCTAATCAAAGAGAAGCATTGTGGTTTTTTGACTCGATGAGAGCTGTTTGGAATTTGGCAAATTTATTGCATTAAGATAATCATTTGAAGAGTGTATATGGATCTCTTTTTGAATACATGAAATCAGTACTTCAAAAATATTCTTTGCATAAGTTATGTGAAGAAAAGAGAGTCTAAGGAGGATGTGTTTTAAGTGTATGAAATTGATTTGAAATAGTGAGCTTCTTTTTTTTCATTCTAAAATTATCAGATCTTCCAACATGGATAGTGTTCCTCAGAACACAAGTTGTTGTGTTCGTCCTAAATGGTTTAGTTCTGTGTTCAAACAATGTGATGTGCCTGATTGTAAGTAAAGTTATCTTTTTTGTTAATTTTTAATATAATATGTACATTAGTTAATGAATGTAACTATTTATAAAATATTATTGATAATTACTTTTCTAAATTTAAATTAAATTGTCCCCTTTTAATTTAATTTTTTATTGTAAATATTTTTCATTTTTAGATTGTTGTGGATGCTGTTCTGCATTGCGTCCTCGATATAGAAGACTTGTAGATAATATATATCCTTCTGATCCTCAGGCAAGAATAATTTTAATATTTTAAAATTCTGTATGAAATTTTGATGCTGTGATTGAGTCTTAGTGTGTATTTAGTTTCTCTTTTGCAGATGCCTAAAAGCATGGTAGTTGCGTTATAAAAAAGTACCAAATTTTGTATTGGAAATGTCATGATGTTTAAAATTTTTATTAAATTAAATCCTTTAAAAATGCTTAACAGGTGCATAGTTTAAAATGAATCAAATTGAAAGTAACTTATCTTAGGAAAAATATATACATACAGGGTTTGTTCGGGAAGTAGTAGGACTGATTTTCCCCCCGCTAAAACATGGCAAAGCAGGGAGATGTACTGGTTGGCTTGTAGGGGATCATAGCTACCAGCACACCAGTCGCCAGTCATCTCCAAGCCTTTACAGAGTGTAAATCGAGTTTAAGGTGAGCCCCTTTCAAGGTGCCTTGTCATCTTCACAATGAACTGTTCTCTGAAAATGAGTCGCCCTCATCCGTCCAGCAATTGCTTGGCCATGGAGGGTCCATTATAACAATGTGCTGAGCCAAATCGCCTTTGCTGCCATGGACTTCCTGACCAGACATGTCATCACACAGCTTCCCAGCCACCCCATAGCCCAGAAGTCGCTCTTTCAGACTTCTTCCTCTTCCTCCGACTGAAGAGGGTCATCAAAGGTGGGCACCATGGCTCGGTCCAGGCCATTCAAGAGGCCATAACGAGGGAACTGAAGAGCATTTCACTTTTTGCATTCCAGGGAGCCTTCAGTGATTCACAGAGTCACTGGAAACACTGTGTTGTTGCAGAAGGGACATATTTTGAAAACTATTAAGTCAACGTGTCAAAACTTTTTTTTTAAGTCAGTCGTACTATTTTCCAAACATAATATATTATGTATAACAGTGTTGCATGTGTAAGTTAAACCTTAATAAGAGAATTATAATTTAAATTGCAGTAAGATAAATTTTTATTAACAAACAATATTATATACACTGAAGTGACAAAAGTCATGGGATAGCAATATGCAAATATACAGATGGCAGTAGTATCGCATAGAAAATGTATAAATGCAAAGTGCTTTGGCAGGGCTTTCATTTGTGTTCAAGTTATTCATGTGAAGAGGCTTTGACGTGATTATGGCTGCACGACGAGAATTAACAGACTTTGAACGCGGAATCGTAGTTGGAGCTAGATGCATGGGTCATTCCATTTCGGATATCATTAGAGAATTCAACATTCCGAGATCCACAGTGTCAAGAGTGTGCCAAGAGTATCTAATTTCAGGCATAACATCCCACCATGGACAGCGCAGTGGCCAACCCTGCACTTAACGACCGAGACCAGCGACGTCTGCGTAGAATTGTCAATGTTCACAGACAAGCAACACTGCGTCAAATAACCACAGAAATCAATGTGGGACGTACGAGGGATGTGTCCAATAAGACAGTGCGGTGAAATTTGTCTTCCTTGGGCTATGCCAGCAGAAGACCGACTCGAGTGCCTTTACTGACAGCACGACATCGCCTGCAGAGACTCTCGTGGGCTCGTGAGCATATCGGTTGGTCCCTAAACAAATGGAAAACCGTGGCTTGGTCAGATGAGTCACGATTTCAGTTGGTAAGAGCTGATGGTAGGGTTCGAGGGTGGCGCAGACCCCACGAAGCCATTGGCCCAAGTTGTCAACAAGGCACTGTTCAAGCTGGTGGTGGTTCCATAATGGTCTGGGCTGTTTTTATATGGCATGGACTCGGTCCTCTGGTGCAAATGAACCGATCATTGACTGGAAATGGATACCTTCAGCTACTTGGAGATCACTTACAGCCATTCATGGACTTCTTGTACTCAAACAACGATGGGATTTTTATGGATGACAATGCGCCATGTCACCGGGCCGCAATTGTTCGCGATTGGTTAGAAGAACATTCTGAACAATTCCAGCGAATGATCTAGCCACCTAGATCGCGCAACATGAATCCCATCGAACATTTATAGGACATCATTGAGAGGTCAGTTCGTGCCTGCACCGTCAATACTTTCACAATTATGGACGTCTATAGAGGCAGCATGGCTCAATATTCCTGCAGGGGACTTCCAACGACTTGTTGAGTCCATGCAACGTTGAGTTGCTTCACTTCACCGTGGCAAAAGGAGGACCGACAAAATATTAGGAGGTATCCCATGACTTTTGTCACTTCAGTGTAATTCCTTGTTGTTAAGATGTATTGCTTATATCACACTGCAGTTATAATATTAAAGTAATAGGACAAATTTTGTTCAATTTCGATGATGAAACCCCATTTCTGGTTACTATGATAGTTTCAATTTGGTTTTAGCTTCCTGAATTTTTTAATTGAAAATAGATCGTTGTGTACATGTACAAAGTCAAGACAGTATGCGCAGTGTTGAGTTTGTGCAGTTCTGTGATTTTTTTTTTTTTAAAGTGAAAATAGATTGATGTGTACATGGACATTGAGTTTATGCAACTCTGACTTCTTATTTTGGTTTTGTGTAGTAGCCATCTTGAAATTATGCCTTTCTGGTGCCAAAAAGAATGGCTTAAAAAAAAAAAAAAAAAAAAAAAAAAAAACAAGGGCCACCCAATTGCAAACTTTTACCAGTAATAGTTTTATGTTTTTATAAACATAGCTAATATATGTGTGAATAACATTCAGAATTGCAGAGTGGTATTTCACACCATTATGACTGCACAGACAATACTATCATTTGCTTGCATTACTGAAAATAGTCAAAACAAAAGTCGTTTCTGAGGATGTAGAATTTGCACATGGACTCATTGAACATATCAGAGCAAAATGTCTAATTGACCATTGTGTTTACTCTTCATTTTTATCACTCTGCTGTTTATTTTTAAAGTGCTATCTGAAGTAAAGTTTTGTGCACAAAAGTACTGTATAAAAATTTACATTGTTTGCAGCTTGAAATCATGCCACTGCTTATCAGGTGCCTTTACGAGAGGCAATATTCTTTCCATCCACAAAATAAAGACCATGGAAGTTAACCATAACAAAAAAATGATTGGAAAGTATATTAATGTCGAAAATAATGAACTGGTTTTAATGATTGTGTTGAAAATGTGCATTCCTTTTACTGCTGCTTAATACTGACAAGGAGATGTAGTGAAGTATATTCAGTCTTCAGTTGGAAGACCAGTTATGTGTTGGTTGCTGACATGGTGGATGAGGTAAAAGATGTTGATAATGGCAGAAATTGGCTGAAGTGTGAAAATGCAGCAGTCATCAGTGACCTTGCACTAGCAAACCTATTCATAGCTTTATGCATCTTGAATGCCTGCCATTAAAAACTTTGAGTATGCTCACCTACAAAGCTATTTTTCAAGGATCTGTGTTCTTTGTTGCTGTAAAGTCATTAAGGTCAACTTTGATATCTGTTTCTCTGTAGCATGAGGATTGTCTTCATGAACTTGTCTCCATGGTCCTATAGGTATATGTATTCTTTATCTTTCTCCTGTAAAAAAACAACCCTTCTGTATATGTAAAAATAGACGAATTGCATTTTTATGTTCTTTAGTTACCCTCTGCAGTCTTCCTGAACGTATCTTGCAAAAGTTTGAAATTAAAGAGTTAGTTTTGAAAATTGAACCTTACTATCAATACCTAATGAAATTTGCATTACATATATGTAATTAAAAGTGATATTGATCATTTATTTGAACTTTGAACTATCCTTTAATGTCAAATCTGATCAGATTTAATTTTTGATACTAATATTTTAAAAATACTCTTTTGTAAAAGTTAATTGTTTTAAGTAGGCTCATAACTGCTTTTTATTTTCGAAGTTAATGGTAGTAGTGGGCAAAGTAGTATAGTATCAGATCAGAGGGAGAACCCATGCCTGGTGAGAATGGATATAAAAAAAGTACTGTTATTCAAATTTTGGTATTTATCAATATTTTCTATACATTTTCTAGTTGAATTAATAAAAGACATTAAAAAATAATCTAAATTTAAATACATGTATGCGTATTTTTCGAGTTTAGGAAAGGAAGAAAGAAATGGTCATCTGTTATTAGTTGAAGAAGTACATGGGACAAAAAATGTTGAGAACCACTGTAGAAGAACTGATGATGGAAAATGTTAAATCAGTGATTTCCAAACCATCAATTGTGATCTGGTAGTAGCTCACAGGGACATTTTCGATACATAGCATCAGTGCTCTGGTTGGCTAGCCTTGATTCCTCCACTGAGCTGACATTGGCAACAAGAAGCACGCACAACAACAACTGCTTGTTTCTCCCACGGAACTGCCATTGTCAGCCTCATTTGATATATAGTTGATTGGATATGTAAGAGTTTGTGCACATTATGTTTTTCATGTGTGTGCATATTCCAGAGGTTCATAGTTTGATTTCTGGTGAAGGCATTGCTCATTTTTTACATCTCCTGCTTCAAAAAAAAAAAAAAAAAAAAAAAAAAAATTACATAATGTTTTTACAGTGGCACCTGAACTAAAATGGATTATGATTCTCCACACCCAGGATTTAGTGAATGGGTTCTCTAAAAACCCCAGTTGCCCTTTAAAAGGGAGAATACTTAAAGTATTTCTCCTGCCTTCTTAGCATGCCTTTGTAGTGTAGTGGTCAGCATGCTGGGCGCGTATTCCAGAGGTCTGCGGTTTGATTCCCGGCGAGGGCGTTGCTCATTTTTCATCTCTCCTGCTTCCAAAAAATACCTAATGTCTCTTCAGGATAAGGTTGCCCTTGATGTAATGGAACTGTGATTCATAAAAGAATTATAAAATCATAAGCAGTTTTGTTGCATGCAGCCCATTTGAAGACTTTTTGTGACCCATTTAAAGTTTCTGTCTGTATTATTTTACACTTTGGACTATAGACGGATGAATTGACAAAAATCGTGTTTGACCTACCCCCACCACTCCCCATGCAATTTTCCAACCAATAAGAAAATAAACATTTGTCCATTGGACAGATTTTTTTTTTTTTTTTTTCGTCGAACAGTGTAATAATTACACTGCTGTTCTTCTTTGCTTAATTGCCTTTTTGCATTTGAAATAAAATTTTTGAAAACCTAAATCTAAAGCAGTTTTATGCAGACATTCTGAACACAAATATAAAATGTGAAGATGTTACGCAGATAGTTGTTATATTACGTAACGTCAGATGGCAGCACAAATCCACTGTAGATGAGAACCTTGTAGGTTAGGAAATATTCTTCCGCCAACAAGTGCAATTTGGTCAACTTTCAACTTTGTTGTGATTGTGATTGAGGTAAAAGGTAAATTTACAATTTTTTTTATCATATCAATAATTATTATATTTATTTCTATTAGATATTTATTCGTCATGGCTGAAAGAAAAATTGAAAAGAAGGAAGGAAAACTTGAAAATGAAAATATATTTTCAGAGTGAATGGGAAAATTTGTACATTTTTATTCATGTAAAAGACAATGCTATATGTTTGATTTGTCATCATTCAATTTCAACTTTAAAATCATACAACCTAAAAAGACACTATAAACAAAAACATGGAGAAATTGATAAAATTATACTGTTGGCAAACGGAAAGCTAAGTTACAATCTTTGAAGAACAATATGACAACTCAACAATACATATTTGATAAGCAAACTGCCCAATCAAATGGTATTGTCAGTGCTAGCTTTCGAATATACCACATTATTGCTAAAAATATGAAGCCTTTTACAGATGGTAACTATATCAAAGACTGCCTAACTGCCGCAGTTGAAGAAATCTGTCCAGAAAAACTGAACCTCTTTACTCTAATTAGTCTGTCATGTCAAACTGTAGAAAGAAGAATAGAAAACATTTCGAGTGAGATTTGTGCATCGCAAAAATAATTACAACAAGCTTCATATATTTCTCACTGGCTTTGCATGAAATGTCAGATATAAATGATACTGCTCAATTTGCTATTTTTATTAGAGGTGTTGATAGTCAAATGAATATTACTGAAAAAATATTGCAACTTGTGAGTTTGTAGGTACTACTACCAGAAGAGATATTAAGGATGCTGTCATAAAATGTGCGCAAAATCGTCAGATAGATTTGAAAAATCTTGTAAGCATTGCAATAGATGGGCCCCTTCACTGGTTAGAAAAAATGTTGCTGTTACATTAATTTTCGATCACGTAAAAGCTTTGGGAAACAGTTCAAATGATTTTGAAATGTTCATTTGTTTTGTTTTTTTCCACCTCGAGAATCTATGTGCACACTTGTTAAATATATCTCATATGATGAAAGTTGTTGTCAAGGTTTAGTTCAATTAAAAACAATCCATTGGAGCATTGTCAATTTCAAGAATATCTTAGGGAACTTGAATGTGAATAAGGCGATTCAGTGGTCAAGTTGTGGAAACTGCTTATTGCAATTTTGGAAATTGAAACTTTCATGAATAATAATGCTCATAATATATGTGAACTTTCGGATGATCAATGGCTTCTAGATTTATGTTTTCTAACAGATATAAAAATGAAACTGAATGAGCTAAACCAGAAGTTACAAGGTGAAAATAAGTTTGTAGAGACATTAGGATTTTTTTGAAGCAGGAGAAATGAAAAATGAGCAATCACCTTCGCCGGTAATCGAACCAAGGACCTCTGGAGTACTAGCTCAGCGTGCAGAGACACTAGGAAGGTAAGAGAAATACCTTATATACTTCCCCTTTTAAAGAGCGACTGGGGTTTTTAGGAAACCCAATCGCCAAATCCTGGGTGGGGAGAAATCATCATCCACTATTCTTTTATTTCAAGCGCCACTCTACAGACATTAAGTATTTTTAAAAGCAGGCAAGATGAAAAATGAGCAAGTGCCTTCACCGGGAATTGAACCTTGGACCTCTGAAATACCAGCACAGCGTGCAGAACCACTACACCAGGAAGGCGGGAGAAATACCTTATATACTCCCCCTTTTAAAGAGCGACTGGGGTTTTTAGGGGACCCAATCGCCAAATTCTGGGTGGGGAGAATAATCAGCCACCACCCTTTTAGTTTGAGTGCTGTTGTAGAGACATTAGGTATTTTTTGGAAGCGGGCAAGATGAAAAATTAGCAACGCCTTCGCTGGGAATCAAACCACAGACCTCTGGATACCGCCCAGCGTGCTGACCACCACACTCTGAAGGCATGCTAGGAAAGCAGAAGAAATACCTTATAAGTTGATTACCAATTGTTATCAAGATATAAAAGACTTTGTAGCAAAGCTTCAGCTTTATGAAAATCAATTGCAGTCAAACAATTTGATTCATTTCCTATTATTATATGACTATAAAAGTGAACATGAAAATTTCTTCAAATAGTCTATGGAAATCGGAAAGTTACTTGAAGAATTCAACATTCTCTTACAGATTCTTTTACATACAAAAGTTTGAGGAAAGGTTTACAATATTTTTAGCTCCATTTAACATAGAGGTGGAATCAGTGCCTCCAAATTTACAAATGGAGCTAATGGAATTATAATCAAGCATCAAGCTAGAAAGGTGCAAAGGGAATAAGATTGAATATTATCAAAAATATATCCTCGAAGATAAATTTCCAAATTTGAAACGATTGGCTATGCGCATTATATCAGCATTTGGAACTACTTATCGCTTCAAGTCATTTTTTTTTTTTCCAAATTAAACCTGGTAAAAACAAAGTATTGCAGCAGGTTGCTTGTTGAAAACATGACCAAACAACTATGATGCGCCTCGACTAAATTATCCGTTGATATTAAAAAAAAAGTCAAGTAAAATGCAAAAATAAATGTCACAATAATTGTAAGGTATGAATGTTGTACGATAATAAAATATTTTGTATAATTTGTTGTTCTATTTTGATATGTGTGGCCCACCTCAGTTTAGTAAAATTTTGCTTGGCCTACCAACCAATTTGGGTTGGGCACCCCTGATCTAATGTCTCTACAGGATAAGGTTGCCCTTGATGTAATAGAACTGAGATTCATAAGAAAATTATAAAATCATAAACAGTTTTGTCATGAATTCAAAAAGTAAACCATAGAAAGATTATTTAAAAAGGAATTATGTAAAATATTTAAGTTATCATTCATTTAATATAGTTTTCTTCTTTTAACTAGGATGGTCTTGTTCGAAATAATATGGAAAAATTAACTTTCTATGCCCTTTCATCTCCTGAGAAACTTGATCGTATTGGAGAATACTTAGCTTGGAAAGTGTCACGGGACATTGCAAGGCATAGACATGGGTATGAAATTCATTTTGCATTTTTTTTAAACTTAAATACTGTAGATTTTCTTGAAGTGAATGTAACTCTGGGTAGTTTTCAACTATGGCAAAACCTTAAAGTATCAATTAATCATATTAAATATCTTTTCCTCTCCTTAATTATATGTCCCGTAGAAACATTTTGCATTTGACTTGATATTTTGATAAGTAATTGTAGTTTATGTTTTCTTTAAATATCATTCATTATTTTGCTGATACTCTGCCACTTATTCTTCTTTTGTATTATTTTCACGTATCCCCTTATTATTATTATTATTATTATTTTTAAATTAAAGTCAGGTGTTTCTCTCATTCTTGTGAAAGATTGGTGAAAGGAGGAAGAAGTGCTCCTCCAGGCCCAGACCTTCCAAAAGTCAACCAGTATGGTGCCTCATGATTTTCCCCATTAAGCCTAATTTAATTTAAAAATTCATTCAAAATCATTACTGCAATTAACCACTTTCCAGTTTTCCCAAACGTCATTTGAGTACTTGGAAATGGCATTTTTTTTATTTTCCCGAGTGCCGCTCGGGCAACATTTTTTTCTACTCTAATACACTGATTTGCCCGAATTTTTTGCTTGTTTAGTGTGTAATGTTTCTAACAGATGGCGCTAGTAATCCAGTAAAGTTAGAATTGGAAAAACAACTGGTTTCAAGGTTAGATTTTACTGAATTCTTTTACACAAGCAAAGGCATGAAATTTCTTTTCACTAGCTCAGTGTTCTGGTTACTGCAAATACTATTTCTTTTAAATTTACAGCTAAAATAAAAGAAGAAATGAATGATAATGAGCAGCTTATAACTGAAGATAACTCTGATATTGACTCAGTTAGTGAATCTGAAATTTCACAAAATGATGATTCTGGGACTAATGACAGTTTGTTGTCTGAATTCTCTAGTGATGAAGAAACGGAAAGTATAGATAATCTAACACAAATTTGGAACTTTTGTGAACTTGATATTAATAAACCTTCTTTCTTGGTATTAATAATTCTTTGGAATCGAACAGATATGTAATAACAATAAAACATTTTAAATTCTGACATCTATTTTTTTAAAGTGTTCTTTTCAGTTTGCTTACTTGTTCGAAAAAAGCCAACTTTAAGCAAAAATGTGCTTTTTTACGATGAAAATAAAAATTAGCATAAATCAATAAATTCAACACTTGTAATAGTTCTGACTGCTGATTTAGGTTTATATAATGAATTTCTTCATAAAAATGTTTATCAAAAATATGCTTATTTTTTATCATAATATGACAGAAAAAAACAACTGTTAAGTGGTTAAATACGCTGAAATAGTTTATTATTATTGACAATATCTGCAATATACCGGTATAAAATTTTCATGATATTTATAAAAATTGTGATTTTTAAAGAAAAGGTTTTTATTTTAATAAAAAAAAAAAAAAGATAGGTACTTACGGAAAATCCCGTCTACCAATTTTGCCTATTAAAGAAAAGACGCCAAACTACGCGATTTTTCGCCAAAAATGAAAAAGTCTTCTTCAAATACGCTGGTTTTGGTGTAACCTTGATTACACATGCTAGTTATTATTCTTGAGTAAAGACTCCTTTTTTCCCCTGTATCACACATTTTTGAAAAAATAGCGATTAAAATTTGGGACCTGCCTACTACAGAAGAGCATGCTGTTGAATATTTCCAAAGTTATGGAATCTTACCGGCGATTAAATTAAAACCCAATGAAAATAATTGCTTTTACAGTATATCTCCTTAATGAAAAATAATGGAAATTTTTAATGAAAAATTAAATATAAATAAATGATAATATAATAAATTTGAAAGAAAAATAAGAAAAGGATGTTTTTTCTTGTATTTAGTAAATGGTTTTTTTTTTTTTTTTTTTTGTTTGGCGTGATTGATGCCATCTCTTATGGTTGACAGGATTTTCCATAAGTACTGAAAGATATATTCACTGCCAAAAAATAGATACTTTAAAAATTTTAACAAATTACTTCATGGGTACTCTTCTGTTCTCGGGACTAGATTCAGAAATATGTGTATGTATGGATGGATGTGTTAATGTATGCATGTATATATGTACGTATGCCTGTATATGTGTGTATACACACATACATACATGCACATGTGCATGTATGTATGTGTACATTTCATATATTGATATATTGTGTACATACATACATTTCTGAATCTGGTTCCGATAACAGAACAGAACCTCTACGTGATATGTCCAAACAGATATAATGAAATGAATGAACTATTCATATTTATAAAATCCTATGAACGACTGTCCTTCCGAAAGAATCGAACACAGGCAGTTGTTTACATGATCAAATCGCCTTGCTCCAATTAAAAAAAAGAAACTTGGAACCAAAGGCACATATTGAAGATCAACAACCCAGTGCACTATAAATCGTAGCCTTTTAAATACCAATCGTTCCAAAAGAATTGAACACTATAGTTGTTTACATGTTCGAATTCTCTTAATCCCTGCCTCCCGCCAAAAGAAAAAGGTCTCAGAACTGAAAGCACGTTTTGAATATTAACTCTTGGTTTAACATTATTCCCAAAATTATATTAATTTGAACCACCATCTGCTGTTGCTTAAAAACTTCAATAAAATGTTCTGATTTGAAATTACACCAGAGTGATCATGAGCCTTGAGACTCGGAAAGAGACTTGCGCTGATTTTTTTTATTAAAACTTTGCATTGTTATTGCTTTAAATGACTCTGAAGATTATCTCTGGTGCAGAAATGAAGATGAGAATTCAGGTTTCAAAAGTGGAGGTGATTGTATATCAGGAAAAGATTCTCAGTAAATTGGATAGGTTTTAGTACCTAAGTAAATAAAATTAGTTTTATAATGTGAAATATTTCTTTATTTTTCTTTTGTTTTTCCAATTTTTGAATTTAAAAATACTATTGGGCTTAAATTCAATGATGGCTCCCCCCCCTCTCAAATTATCTACTTTTAAAATTCCGCTATCATTTGCATTCAAAAGAATACAGTTATTAAATTTTAAGCATTGAAGAAATGGTGGCATTAGTATTTAAATTATTTGCTTTTAAATATCTGTCTATTAGGGGGTATTATAGTTTTCTTTGTTTATAATGTTGTATTATAGTTTTCTTTGTTTATAATCTTCAGAGTATGATAATTCTGTAAGAATATTGTGTAAATTAACAGTAATGTATTGTAATTGCCATTTAGTGAATGCCTTATTCATTTGACTGTTTATATAATTTTAATTACATTTCTTAAGCATGTAATTTCCTTCTTTAGGTATGTCGTAATTGCAATGGAAGCCATGGATCAACTGCTCATTGCTTGTCATGCTCAAAGTCTTAATCTTTTTGTGGAAAGCTTCTTAAAAATGGTGCAGAAACTTCTTGAATGTCATGAAGCTGATATGCAACTCCTTGCAGCTCAGTCGGTAATACGGCGAAACTTTATGATGTAGTACATTATTCATTTCTTATAATTTTCCCCCTTTTAGTGTAATGCAAATAGTAAAAATCTTAAGTGAAATGTACCATAAGTGAGCATATGAGACAAAGTAATTGGTATTAATTTTTTTTTTTTTTTTTTTTTTTTTTTTTTTTTTTAAATTTTGCATCAGGTGTTTTTAACAAGCTTCAGCAGCCTTTGGGTTGATCTGTTTACATGGAATAGCATAAAGAATATATAACTTTTACCATTTGTAATTTTGAAATTGAATTATTCAGTCAAATTATTCTAAATATGTTTCAACTTAAAAATGTAAACTGAAGTTAAATCATTTGTTAAGTCTTGGTTTCACCAAATGGCATTACACACTGTCAAGCCATTTGTAATTTTGGTAATGCATCTGAAACATGTAATCAAGAATTAACATATATGCAGGGATTTCTGATCTTCATTATGGATTTTTTTTTTTTTTTTTTTTCCTCTTTTCAGTGTTATGCTTCATGAAATAAATCATGGGGTTTATTTGTCATTTGTATAAATATTTTCATTAGTATTGTTATCATTATGAAAAATTACATTTTGTTAAAAAATATATTAAAGTGCATAGATTCTGGTGAAAACTCAAAGAATTAGTAAAAAATAATGCCAGAAACATTATCTCTGAAAAAATAGAATAAAAGTTAAACCTGGAGGACATATGAGAAACTTTCATTAGTGATTATGGTGGTCATCAGCCAAGATTGCCGTATGAGTAGAAGTGAGACAGCTATTGAAGCATCGTTTGTTTTCTCAGCAGTCTTAGCAGAAATATTTAATTCTTAGCTCAATTAAAAAATTGTTTAGGAAGGAAATTATAATAAGCAGCTTTTTTTATCACTATTTATGTTTGGCAGAATAGTTAAAAAGAAAGGTGGAATGTACTAATTAAAATTTGTTGGCAGAATTTATATGTATTTAAAGTCTCTTGAATTCCATAAAGATTTTAATCACAAAGATCAGAATCTAATTAGGAATTAAAATATAATTAGTTAATTACTATTTGTAACCATTAATAATATCCCCTCTTATAAATTAGTCTCCATTTATTATCTGAAGTCCCGCATGGGATATTAGTCTCAAAATGGCATTTTGCATTGAATCACTAGAAACAGCATATCACTTTTGAAATGGTTGCCACCAAATACTATTACCCTGTATTATATTTAAAGAAATTAAACAATGAAAAATCTGGATGAATGTATGCAAGTTTCTTGCATTATGAAAAAATGCCCATTCTAAATTCTATTTACATTTACATTCCGTTATAAATTTTATTTTACATTTCTTTACAGTTAAGAAAAAGTGGGCTGTTTAAGTGTTAAATAATTAACTTGAGTATGAATTTTATGAATATGTAAAAGAAAATTTTTGTTATATAATGACAATGTCAAATTTTATGAAAGATTTTCAAGATAAGAACTGTAAAATATTATGATTATGATATTCAAACAAATATTTTCCAGAACTGTTAACATTTCCAATTATTTATTGAAAAAATTAGGACACTCTTTACCGTATATTTGACAGAAAAATGAACTTGCAGATTTTCAGAATTTCAATAGAATTTTCATCAACATTTTATGATTCATTTTATTTATTTATTTTTTCAGAATTGTATTTCTCTTGTTTCATTAATTTTTTAATGCTTTCTTCTAAAAAAGACTTTTCTATTGACAAGCCTTTTTAGAGGTAAATATGTAAGATAAAAAATTTGTAAATCAGCTTTATAATCTAATTTAGCAATAGCCTCTTAATTACTTATTTTTAATTTGGGTATTCCTTCTTTGTATTCTAAAAATTGCAACAACTTTCTGGACTGTGTCATTTCTTGATCATTCCATCTTGCATGGCTTGTACCATGTGTTGTGAAAGGAGTTTTATTCTAAGGCGAAACTTCTACTGTATCTAAAATCTATGTTTCTATACGAAGAACATTACGTCTATGATTGATCTATATTCAACAAGGTTAAGTTAAATGTTTATTTACTATACAGTTAATTAGTTAATAAATCTGCATATGAAAAATTCTACAAATAAAAGGATATGACTTAATGTGCCATTCCCATCTGGCATCTAACATCTAACTAACTTTTTTACTTCAGGTGAATGTGCTGCTGCCACCATATTACATCATATTTCTCTACACCATGCTGATGACGTAGTTAATTCAGAACTTGAACTTGTAATTTCGAGAACTGAAACCTTTCTAACCTAAGCCAATACCATTTCGTGGGAAAGGCATTTTAAAATTCAGTATCTTAATTACGAATTTATATAGATAATTGTTTAAAAGATTTTCAGAAAATTAAATTTTCTTGCCTTATATCATTTATCATTTTATTTTTATAAAAATGAAATGATATCTTAAAGTTTTAAGTAATCTGAAATCTGAGCTTTTGTGCATAATATTTTATAATAGTAAATATTATATATTGTTATAAATATCCATAAGAATATGATTAAGATTTTATTTTTGTTATTTCATATTTAGTTTGTAAAGTTTGCTCATATTGAAGAAGATACTCCATCATATCATCGTGGATATGATTTCTTTGTTTCAAAATTCTCATCTCTCTGTCACAACAACCATGATGATCTAGAAACACGAAACAGGTAATTTCTAAATCTGGTTAAAATTTTTCCTTGAAATTTCAGTCTTCTTTGTTTATGATAAATATCATATTATCATATTTTGATTTTATATGTGCATGCAGTCATATCCATATAAAACTGCATGATTTATTTTACTGCTTCATGTAGATTATTTTATCTTTTCCATTAAAATTCAGCATCATAATTAAATTTTCATATTTCTCCAAAGATCATATAGCGAGAATCAATTGAGTGTAATGATATTAAAATTCCAAATTTGCTTTTATGTATTAGAATTATCAAATTTATTGTAGTGTATTCATAAGCATGTAGACCATTTCATTGAAATTTGCAATTTTAAAGTATTTCATGTAAAATTCATATAAGGCTGACAAAACTTTTGAAATTAATTTTGATCCATTATTTCCTTAATTATATTAGTGAAATAAAATAATAATTTCCAATGAGAAATAATTAAAGCAATATAATCTGTATGCATAATTTTTAAATATTTTTCTTGCCAAAATGGGAATAATTATGTAATAAAATATTATTCTTCATGGTGTGTGTACATTTCAGTGTAAATTTTTACAACTTTTTTTTTTGTAAAGCTTTGATAAATCTTCATGTACTTATTAAATTTAATTTCTTTTGAAGTACTTTTTCTTTTCACTGCTTATATATGTGATATTTTAGCAGTCATGAAGCTTGGTATCGGTGTTCAGGCATGGTTTTTGTGGAGTGGTAAGGCTAATCCAAATGAAGAAGCAAGTTGATTTAGCTTTTAATGGTACATCTTTATTCCATAGCTTTAATTCAATTTTTACTGTAGATCATGCTGTACTTCATATGAAATTCTCTAAATTGCATATTCAATAGCAGTTTAAACCATGTACGACTAAAGTTAAACTTTATGCGTCATTACTATTTCTAACAAAGGAAATATAGATCAAGCAGCAGCAAGATGTACAGCACAGGAGGAGAGGCGAGCTTCTGATGCAAAATTGCACGCATTAGTTATTTATAGTAGAGGTTATGTAATAGGCTAGCAAATTCTAGATGGTACTGGTCTAGGGAGAAGATCCTGAATTGCAGAAAGTTAATTAAAGGTTGCGTGTTCGCGAAGAGCAAAGCCATCCTATTTTTTTATATTTTACATCTTCCCCCACCCTCAAAACAAGAGACCAGGTGAGCAAAGCATTAGTAGATTAGTGAAGCAGCAAGTATGAGGAAAGATATGAAGAAACATCCAGAACATAGCTTACAAGATTCAACTATGTCCTATCATGGATCCTAAACAAGCTTTAACTATGTCCTATCAAAGATGTAAAATATAAAAAAATACGATGGCTTTGCATCTCGCGAACACACAACTTTTAAATTAACTTTCTGCAATTCAGGATCTTCCCCCTAGACCAGTACCTTCTAGAATTTGCTAGCCTATTACGTAACCGCTACTATAAATAAAGAATGCACGCCATTTTACGTCAGAAGCTCACTTCTCCTGTGCCTGTACATCTAGCTGCTGCTTGATCTATATTTCTTTTGTTAGAAATAGTAATGATGCATAAAGTTTAACTTTAGTCATACTTGGTTTAAACTACTATTGAATATGCGATTTAGAGAATTTCATATGAAGTAAAGCATAATCTATGGTAAAAATTGAATTAAAGCTATGGATTAAAAATGTACCATTAAAAGCTAAATCAACATGCCTCTTCATTTGGTTTAGCCTTACCACTCCTCAAAAACCATGCCTGAACACTGATGCCAAGCTTTCACGACTGCTAAAATATCACAGTTATTTATTTAGCCAACTGGATTTTCTGTGTGGGAAAAAGCTCCAGTGGATTATTTAATGCGCATTTAATTTTTCATCGTCTACAGTGGGTAATGGTCAGTTACTGTGTGTTGCATTTTCCCTGTGCTTTTCCTCGGATCCGAATATGCGTTTTTCAAGTGCTGTGAAGTGTTTTGATAAATGAAAATTCTTCAGCAAAGTGTATTGTGATTAATTTTGGTGTAATGTGAAAAATTTTTTAGTGTTGATTTCATATTCAAAATTGGTATGAATACAAGATCTAAAAGTAAAATGGCAACAAATACAGAATCAACAGTTACAATTGATGCTGCAAAATTTCAATTTCCAATTTTTGATGGATCAAAAAGTGATTTTCCCATTGACAAGTACATTCTACTGTTTGAGCAAAAGTGTACCACTAAAAATATTCAGGAAAAGATAAAACTTTCATCTTTGCTGACTGTTTAAGGGGAGAAGCCTTAGTATTTTACTTAAGAGACTGCTTAGAAAAAGATTCCGAAGTAGTGAAAGACAATTTCCAGACATACTTTTCCAGTGCAGAGACAATGACTTTTAATGATTTTGTGTCTATTACTTAGATAAATTTAACAATATTGACTTGTATTATCGTAACAAATTAAGATTTGGATCTACTTTGAAACTAAATGATTCCACAATGGTTGAGGCACTTAACCAAGAATTAACGGAAGCTCAGAAGATGCTGCTCACCGTCCAAAAAATAAATAACTGTGATATTTTAGCAGTCATGAAGCTTGGCATCAGTGTTCAGGCATGTTTTTTGTGGAGTGGTAAGGCTAATCTAAATGAAAAGGCAAGTTGATTTAGCTTTTAATTGTACATCTTTATTCCATAGCTTTAATTCAATTTTTACCGTAGATCATGCTGTACTTCATATGAAATTCTCTAAATCCCATATTCAATAGTAGTTTAAACCAAGTACGACTAAAGTTAAACTTTATGCGTCATTACTATTTCTAACAGAGGAAATATAGATCAAGCAGCAGCAAGATGTATAGCGCAGGGGAGGCGAGCTTCTGATGCAAAATGGCACGCATTCATTATTTATAGTAGCGGTTATGTAATAGGCTAGCAAATTCTAGAAGGTACTGGTCTAGGGGAAAGATCCTGAATTGCAGAACGTTAATTAAAGGTTGCATGTTTGCGAAGAGCAAAGCCATTGTATTTTTTTTTATATTTTACATATATGTATATGTATGTAAGATAAAAAAAATATAGAAAACATTATAATTTGCAATAGTCCCTTAACTTTCCATTTTAATTTGGGTATTTTCGTCTGTCTTAAAAATAATAATTGCTCATTAAAAAAAAACTCTTTAAACGGCACCATTTTAAAATTAACAACCATGTCATATGATTTTTTATAATGCTAGTGACATAGATGGTTTTGCAAACTAAAACTAAAATAGCCAATAATAATTGTTGAGTGCTTTTAATTAGTCAATCAAATAATATCAAAATCAAAAGTAATCCATTCGCAGCTAAGATGTAATCATGAAAATGTCGCACTTCCCTTCTGTTTCTCTTGTTAACAAGAGCCATTGCCGTGCTGCTCTGTTCTTATTGCAGCAATATCAAAAATGTAAATGTTATGTTCTGGAATAGGCACAATTAGCATGCGATGTTATTTGTGGCCACAAGTGTCATTTAAAATAAAAATGAATGTTTAATTCTGCCACGATTGCATTAACTTCAAAGTTTGTTCATCATGAATCAACATTTCTGCAACCAACTTTTCTGCATTATTATATAAATATATGTATAATATATTACATTTTCATTATTTATACTGTAAAATTTAAAATAAGGTTCTTACAGACTTTAAGAGTCTAGGTTTTTGAAAGCAATGTTTGCTCATGAAAAGTCCTTAATTTCATTCATAAAACATTTTTGTCCCTGTTCTATGATTTGTATTCTAAATAAGAGCTAACATTTTGGATAAATATTGAATTCAAACCATGTGGCTTCTATTAGAGTCATTGCAAATTGTTGTAAATAACATGAAATTGTCAACCATCCTGAACTGAAAGTTTTGGAGTGTTTAATTGGTTATTCATCCAGGCTCTCAAACAGGTGTTAAAACAAGAACAGTGCCTGCCTTGATTAAAAAAAAGAGGGTGTTCTCGGATTTCAACCTTTATCTTACCATCAAGTGAGTAGAAGACTGGTGCGACACCAGAGTACTCGGACACAAGACCCGGTCTCTATTGAAACTGATAAAACATTTGTGAATTTTTTATTTATTGCAAATTATATAGAAATAATGAAATAATTTTACCCACAGAATTCACTAAAAGCTAAAAACTACTTTTAACATTTAGGAAGTAATGAATAAAATGGTCATTTTTTGATGTACTGTGAGGAAAGCATGACATTCAAAAAAGGTCCAAGTGTGAGTTTCATAAAGGTCAGGTTGTCAGTCATTACCCACTGTCATTACTATACTGTATTAGTATTCTATACTATATTAGTATATATATATACTATATTAAACCCACAGTCATTACTATATCTGAAAAGTCTTCAGATATGTGGGCAAAAGACATGAAATGGGAACTCGTAAAGAAGGGGAAATAACCTAAAAATATTTGCCAGTATTATAACGATTTAAATCTGGAAAGGGCTACATATTTATATGGTGAGTTTTAAACTGCTGCAGCTACAAGGCCATTAGGAACAATACACATCCATAACTTCCAACTCTCCTGGTAGTTTTCCATCACATCTTCATGTCAGTCACTGAATCACCCAGTTTTTAATATATAGACTATGCTAAAAATGTTTATCAAGAATAAATTAAATTTATTAAGTTAACGTAACTTAAATTACGCAATTTCCACTGCCCCATCCCTACTGATTTTCAGCATAATTTTATTATTATTATTGACTTGAAGTGTATTAATCTACTGTAGATATTTTTGGAGTTTTTTATTTAGATTCAATCAATGTGTAACCAGTTAATATTTGTATTTAATTTTGTTTTACAAAAATAAATGATGCATTACTATGTTTATCCTGACAATAATATGTTCATCATTTATTAATGTTATTTCCGTCTTAATTAAAAATACTCCCATAAATTAAAGCCTATTTTCCCCCTATTTGAGATTTGCTCAGTATAAATTACAAAAAAAAGAAAGGAAGGAAGGAAGAAAAATTAGCAAAAGAACATAACATTTAGAATTTCTAATTAAATATTAATAAATTTTACATTAAAAGCATGGCCTTCATTGGAAATAAGCATTTGACTGCCGCATGTGTGCTCATACTTGGGTTGCCACATAAATGCATTCTGGTGATGTCATGATTTTCAACATAGCATGTTGCATCATGAATACTTTTCAGAAGGGTGTGGGTAATTGGAAAGCATTCATACTTTCTGATTGTCCATACCCATACAAAAAAATTGCCAAATCGGCACTAACTTTACAGATTGGCTTACGAAAAATTGCCAAATCGCCACTGACTTTACAGATTGGCAAAATCTTTTGTTTTACAATCCTCATAAATCACAGATACTGTTCTGTTCACAAATGATAATATAAAGAAAGATTTTATGTAAAACAAATTTTATGAAAAAATCAAATTTATATGACCACTGTTCATAATTTTGGAATGGTACTCTAATACTGAAAATAATGCAGTAAAACAGAGTATAGCAAATAATTAAAAATAAATCCAATGGGCACTCAGACACATAAGTGCTATATGCATCCATGATTAGGCTGTTGTCTCATATACACTTGAAAATGCCAGAAACATGGCAGTTTTTCCTTATGTTAAAACCAGAGGTGAACATGTAAATCTCCTTTAAAATATCTCTGACTATTGTAAGTGTAAAATAAAAGTCTTTGATAATCCTAATTTAGCACTGATTACTTTGTAAGTTTTAGGGAGTTAATTTTATTCTCAAATTTGTTTTACAGTTACATTAAATATTAGATTATGTTCAAATATTAGATAATTCATCCTACATACACTTCTGTTTTATTCTTAGAATGATATTACAAAAATGAATTTGGTTGCATAGATAATTGCTTTAATTTGTTCAGTTTCCATTTGTTGACAGGTCCTTAATTTGTTTAATTGATAGTTGTTTAAATCCTCAAAAGTTATTAATTTTCATGTGCAGAAATGTGTATGAATGCTGAGATTTTTCTTAAATAGTTATTGTATTTTATAATGTCTTAAATAGTTTGTTTTGATTAAAATAATGATATATTTAATATTATAAATATATAGGCTGAGAGTTGCTGGGTTGAAGGGGATCCAAGGTGTAGTGAGGAAGACAGTGAGTGATGATCTACAAGTGAATATATGGGATGAAACTCACATGGAAAAAATTATCCCTTCTCTCCTTTTCAATATGCAAGATCACTGGTAAGTTCAAATATTTTCTATTAGCCAAAAGCTTTTTGGGGGAGGGGTGACATTAATAATTTTATTAATACAAAATGTAGAAATATTTAGAATATAACAAACTGCTGGGCAAAATTATAGGATGAATCACTTTATTTAGACACACACCAAACACAAAGAATGCATTACAAAATACATCTGCTATTTATTTATTTTCATTATTTGTTAATTTTTGCTTCTTTTTAAATTTATTTTAAAGCATTTTATGTATGCATAAATTAATTTCATTCACAGGAATTCTCTTTTGTTTATTATAAGAGTATTTCTCTAATCGTGATGAATGATAGGTTGAGAAAAAAAAAAGGTTAAATATTTACTTCAGCAGTGTAATAACTTAGCTAAACTAGAATTCCTTGCAAGCCAAAATACTGAAGAACTGTATGGTGACTTTCGCTGAGTTCTTGTAACTGGCAAGTCGAGAGATGGGTTGAATTACCCTTTATTCCAACTCAAAATTAGTTAACAGAAGGCCCCCTTCGTGGGTGTAAAATAAGTCTCAACTTGGGCTTTGACTCAAAATAGAAATTATTAATTAATCAAATGCTGAATAAATTTAACCAACCAAAGCTGCACAGAATTAACTAAAGGAGTTGGCCCTTATTTAAAAATCGCCAATGTATACTAGCAGGCATGTAGAAGTACGGCCGTAGAACAGTAAGCTTAACAACAGGAAAAGGCAAAACACACTCACGTGCTGAAGTGACCCAAATTCCAGCTTAAATACTTGTTTCTACCTCATTTGCATTAATTGTAATCCTGAAAACTTATTCTGTCAGGGAAATGTAGGTGGACATTTAGAATTTATAGTAAAGGCTTGTTCCAAAATTATAATAGTAAAAAAATAAATAAATAAAATAAAATCTGAAAGGTTTCGGATTTTAAAATACATTCAAAGGGGTGTTTTTTATCGCCTTATGTGTTACCTTTATTTATTAAATATCATAATCTTTGCACTTAAACCATAAAATTTGGTTCAATAGCAATGTCGCAAAATAATTTTAAAATAAGCATATCTTTAGAATTTCCGATACACAGTTCCACATGCTGGAAATTAAAAGCTTTCCACACACACACCCGTAGAGTGTTGCTATTGCTCGCTTTTAAATCTTTGTGTTTGTTAATCAAAAATTCATTAAAGTTTTACAAAGTATGAAATCGATAATAAAACAAATTCCAAATTTCAAACTTGAGCTTTCAGATGCACATATTTGCAGTAGAATTATGTCATTCAAAATTGGATGGCTGTAAGTACCGTTGTTTGATTACAATGCGAGAAACATGCATACATTTATTCAGATTCTTCATTATTTAATTTTTTCAAATATAATATTTGGTGGCAACGATTTGAAAAGTGATACGTCATTTATAGGGTTCTGATGCAAAATCCCAAAATGAAAACAATAGTCCTTCAGGGACAAAAAAACTAAAAAACTTTTGGACTAAAAAACTATTAGAAAATTAAAGTAAACCCTAAAAGTGTAAATGTAAATATTATTAGAACCAAAATAAATAATGATATAGTTTCCATTTTACATCAACATTTAATTTTAAAAATTTCTTTTAAAATGAATTTTCAGAAAAAGTAAAATACATTGTGAAATAGCCAGATATGAGTATTTAAATTTTGTATAATATGTTTTAATATGAAAGGACTAGATTTATGGCATAAAATTAGACAGAATAGTTTACTTAAAATAGCCATTAAAATCAAGTTTGAATTTTGCCCAATATAGCACTAATTTTATATTGGTACATTTCTTACAATTAACTTACGATAGCAGATTTTGTATTTTCCATAATTTTCTATTGCTTTCTCTTTTTTCATTATAACAAAATCAATATATTGTGCTTTTTTAATTCAAAAATTTAAGAGTCTGTATCATCTCTATTTTAGTTTTACTTTTCATGTTTATAACATTGTGGTATTTTATTCTTTGCACATAGTGGCAGTTTGACTGAAACACCAGATTCCCCCCTAGAGGAAGCAAATCCGTGGTCATTAGCTGAAAACTGTTTGCGTGAACTTATGGGCCGAGCAACATTTGGAAATGTTCGATCTGTTATTAGACCTGTCTTGAAGTAAGGTTATGTTTCAACTTACATTGTATAATTTCTGCATAATTTTGAAATTAACTAATATAGTATTAAAATATTTTCATATATACGTTTTAACCCTAGTCCTATAAAGAAGTTAATAGAATTATGCAGAAGAGAAATTTTAAGACGTTGATTGGAAATTTGTTAAAATTGTATGATAAAAAATGGCAACTATGCTTTATATTATGGGTTACTTATCCATTTTGTCTGTAAACCTGTTGTTAAATACATTAGTTTAATTCAGTTTTCAGAGGGCCTTTATAATATGTTTAAATACTAAATTTTCCAATGAAGTAGTGGCCTCTTAAATTGTAATTCCTTTCTTTCTTAAAAATAATATCAAAGAGCAGTACTGAAATTATGAATCTCCCTCTAAATGTTATGGCTTTATTGGTATTGGTCATGTAATATATTATATTAGCAGTATCAATTAATTCAGTGCACTTCATTTTTAAAGCTTTTAATGTATAATGTGTATGTATTTTAATCTCCCATATATCTTTGCTTTAAGTTCCAGGAAAAATTCTAAGTTGCACAAAAAAGTGTTAAAACTTTGGAAAGATTTGACAACTTTAACCTGTATAGAAAAAGAGAACAAAAGCAAGTGATATACTGTATTTAGTTAAAAATGTAATAATAAGTACTGTATGATGCCTCTGATAGCATAAAGAAGCCCATCATCATTTGAAAATGGCAGTTTCTAGTATGGCAAACTGAGCTGAATTATATGTTTTGGTTGAGACTTTATACCATTAGACATTTTTTTCAAGAGGACATGCAAAAGTTTACTCATATTATTATATTAATATATAAATATAAATAAATAAAACCTGTTCAAAACCTAATCCGGTTGCACACGGAAAGCAGCAACAAATGGAAGTAATGATACAAAATAAATTAAATTAAAAATACCGTAATTTCCGGAAGAAAGGCCGCATCAGCGTAAACGCTGCACTCGAGAAAAATGGCGGGGAAAAAATTAAAATTACACAGAAACGCCGCATCAGCGTAAATGCCGCAATAGATTAAATTGCGCGTCACATCGCCGTGGGCCGTATAGATGCAAAAACTCAACCTAAGTCCTGATATAGAACATACCAGTTAAGAAAAATGCATGAAATGAAACCATAACTCAAAAATAAATTTAAGGTAAGAAATGTATAGCTTCTGTGCTGTTTAGAGACATTTTCAAAAATTTTCCGCACCCTAATTAAAAACTATGCAACAAGTACTTGTACCCTAACTGATGGGATCTGTATTTGGCAGAATGCCAAGAAAAATCCATTCATGCTGAAGGGGAAATACGTCAAGAGTTCAAGAGTTCGTTATTGCGAGGCAGGTGGAGTCGTGTCCACCTTTGAAAAAAATTGCAGAAAAGGCAGGAGTGGAAAGAGGATGGGTCCTGGAAGATTCATCGAATGGCAGAGGAGAGAGACTATTCAAACTGATGAGAATGTTGATTTGAAAGGGGAAGAATGTTATTGTTCTGAGATCTCATTTAGGGTGAATAAGGCATGTAGGTCTGTTCAAGGAAAAGAATGTAAACAAAATAACGTTCGCAAAAAGCAACTGAGTGGTCTTTTGTGTGGGAACAGCACCAATCTATGCACAGTGACAAGGCCATCCAAACTATGTACAATGACCATCATAGGAAATATTTTATTTTTAGTGCACCTAAACGCCGCATGGGTAAAAACGCCGCACCTGCTGAAAATTTAAGTTTTAAACACTTAAACGCCGCAGCGTTTCTTCCGGAAATTACGGTATATTTAAAAATCCAGCAAAAAACATCAAAAGCAAAAATGGAAAGGAAATTTCCATCTTTCACTGCATCATCATGGGGGGGGGTGTAACGAAGGAAGTAACTAGGTCAACGTGTTTCTGTACAAAGGAGACATAAATTAAAGTTTAATAGTTAAAATAGTTTCAGAAAATTAATGAAAGTAATCTGTATCTTTGTCAGTCCAACCTGTATGTGGAAAAAATTGCAAAATTATAGCATCAAAATTATAAGCAAGCTTAAAAACTGTTACAGAATATTTATTTTGAACAAACACAGTGTCCCCCCCCCAAAAAAAAAACATGTAAATATAAGCAATCCATTGTGTGTGTATGTATACATATAATATGCAAGAAACAAATATGCAACAAAATATGACAGCTGCTTTAAAAAATAATTGGCGATCTCAAAATTAACATTCTAGATTTGGTACTCTCCCCCTAAATTCATCTGTTCTCTCAAATTTGAGTAATTCAAATTATGTAATGGTATTGAAAAGGGCAACTAAAACTAATATTAACCAATCATAGCTTGTCTCTAGAATACTTTCTGCACCTACAAAGTATAAATACTGAGTCATAAGCACTACGCTTCCCTTTTTTCCTGACTTCTGCCATGCAAACAACTCTGCGCTGCTTATGCTTCCCTGCTTGAAATGATGTCGCATCTTTTCAGCTGTGCATGTAAGAAATTATAGTAATTGCTATGATTAAAGAGTGTATTATATACAAGGAATTATTCTAATGTATCTGCAAAGCTGCAGATAAAGATGTTAATTGACTAAATCTAGTTTGGTATCACTCGTTCTTCTCACTGTGCCACTCAGCCATCGCGACTGTACTTTGAAATTATGACATAAGTAACATAGTGAAGCTCTGGCATTTTTTCTCAGAGTGTGCTGAATTAGACTGGAAAGGTTTAAAAAGATAAATTTCTTGCCTATGCAGAATCTGTTTCTTTTAGTGAATTTGTAAATATTACTTATTTCAAATGCAATGACATTGAAAAATATTTTAGAGAAAAACTGAAACATTCCGTGAGCCTAAAATTAAATGATACGGTCTTAATTGATGCTCTGAATCAGGGTTTGCCTGAGCAATAGAAGATGTTGCTCACTGTCCAAAATGTAAATACGGTTAAGGAATGGATAACTGGCTAGAAAAAAAATTTTTTTAGGAAACAAAGTTGTTTCCATTGTAGAAATAAGGGAAAGTTGCACAGAGTTAGGGAAAGACCTTAACTTCTACCATGCAAACAACTCTGCGCCACTTATGCTTCCCTGCCTGAAATGACATCAGATCTTTTTACCTGTGCATGTAAGAAAATATCATAATTGCTATGATTAAAGACTGTATTTATATTGTCTACAAAAAATTATTCTAGTATGCGTGCAGATCTCAAAATAAAGATGTTAATTGGCTAAATCTAGTTTGATATCAACTCGTTCTTCTCGCCATGCCACTCAGTCATCGCGACTGTGCTTCAAAATTATGATATAAATAAAAATATGTAAGATATAACAAAATGCGGTAGCTGCTTTAAAAAATAATTGCCGATCTCAAAATGAACATTCTAGATTTGGTGCTCTAGGCCTAAATTTATCTGTTCTCCCAAATTTGAGATTTTTCTATGTTATGTAGCGCTACTGAAAAGGGTAACCAAAATTAATATTAACCAATCATAGCTTGTTTCTGGAATTGCACCTACTCTGCTCTGGCAGCTAATTACGTAATTTTTTTCCTAGCTTCTGCCACTGCTAAAATATCCCCGCTGCTCTGCTTCTCCGTCTAAAATGCCTGCATCGTAATTTTAAGAACCAATATACATAGCAATCCATCATATTTCATTATGATTGAATCATAGAAATGTCTCGAATTTCATTATGATTCGATAAATATCTATGGAGATGATTCTATATGTGTGGAAATAAAGACTGGAAATTCTTCAAATGCATGTTTTGTTATCTTCATCTGTATGCCGTCACCTTCAGCCACAACAACTTCAAGCTGATTCCTCTTCTTATGCTTCCAGAAATATTACATATATATATATATATATATATATATATATATATATATATATATAGTAGAATAATTTCCTTAAGTGAATGTGTAAAATTTCTTGTTTGGAAAAATGTAAAAGTTTTAGACATTTTATAACTTGAAATTCTTTGGTATTTTAAGGGAATATAAATTTACCTATGTATTTTTCTATTTGTATAATATTATATATATATTAAGAAGTTTTTTTAGTTTAGTTTAATATAGAAACTTAATACTTTTTAGACACTTAGACAATCATAAATTATGGGATCCAAATGACTTTGCTGTTCATACTTTCAAGATTATTATGTATTCTATTCAGGTAAGCATTGAAAAGGTCTTTTCAAATTTCAGAACAGTATTAAATATATTTTTTGCTTTTTTATTACTTCAGATGAGTTATTTGAATCTTATAACTAAACAAAGACCTCTTTGCATTTTTTGTAAAATATGATGTTCAGTATCTTATGGAAAACATGATGAATAAGTTTCAAATGTTGAGATTTGTGTTGCTGGTTGGAAAAATTTATTAATCATTGATACACTTTAAGCTTCTTTTTAAAAATATTTTTTTAACTGAATTAATGACCACAGTGCTTTTTTTAATCAAATTTTTTATGCCAAAAAAATCAGATTTTAACTGCTTTTTACTATGGCAGTTTTTATATCCTGGGGGAAAAAATAACATATTTATCATAACCCTTTGGCAATTTTTGAAGCCAAAAACAAAATAGCACATCTTCCTCTTAAATAATTATGTATTAATTACGTATTAAACACAAAAGTTTGTCAATGGTATTAGTTTATGATGGAGTAATATCATAATATGTCTCTTCCCTGTCTGCTGTTTGGCTTCATAATTTTGAACATTTCATCAAGTGGAAGATTTTGTATTCTGTATTTGAATTTCTGGAGATTGATTCTTATATTAGTAACCTGTTATAACTTTTAACTTGAAGCTGTTTCAAATGTTAAATTAAAATTTGAATGTGAATATCAGATTGTGTTTTTTTAATTATTATTATTTTGTTTTGTTTTTGTTTGAAATTATGAATAAATGTATATGGATGTGTGTTTTAAATCAAATTAATAAACGAAATCTTGTGACATACTGTGTTAAATTTTTCAATGCTGGCTAAAATTTTCCATCATTGAGTATTTCTATAGAATAAATATTCTTTATGTTACAAATTACTTAAATTTTGCTTAATGATAATAATTATGAAATGGCTTGTTCTCTTTCTAGGCGCAATATTCATATGCTGTGATTCAGATATTAATGAGCCATTTAGATGAGAAGTCAAGGATGGCTGAGTCTGAGAGAAAGGGAAAAAAACCAAAAGCAGATGCTAAAGTTCGTACTGGAATTGTTAATGTGCTTGCGAATATAGTTTCCATAGCTGCAGGGGAAAGTATAGGTAATATTTCCAAAATTAATAGCTATGAGTGTAGTAAACTATACAGCACTCAAAAACAGGTTCCTCTTCTTTCTTTTGCTATTTTTGTAGCAAATGTCTAGAACACATAATATATGCAATATTATTTTAGTAAATAATGCAGTATGTAAGCAACTTGTGAAACATTACTTAAAATGCAATGTACCAGTTCTTGCAAGCAAAAATTTAATATTTGATGTAAGCACTAAAATTAGAAGAGAGTTGATGTAATATTTATGAAAGTACATGTTAAAATTTTTGTTCTTTTCCTGTTACTTAAATCAAAAATAATATCATTTGTAAAATTCAGATTTTTCCATAGAAGTTTGAGATCATACAGCTAAATATAATTAGATTACGGAAGTAATTTGTGTGCATTTCTTCCATATTTACCTATCATTACTCTTAATTTTTTAAAGGGGGAGGAGGATTCCGCCTCAACTTCCATAAAAGCTATATATCAAAAATACAAAACTTAATGTTCATGAACTTCTTATATTTTTAACATTTTTTGAGTTCTTACATATATACAATAATGATTTGTAATTCATAAAATATGTGAAAAAACCTGGGAAGTAGTTAAAATTGCACTCTAAAATGTTTGGAAAAGTATGCATAATGAAATGTGCATCTGGTGACAACTAGACTAGTTAATATGACAGTTGAATTAGTGAAACAACAGATCAAATAATGATTTGATAAAATAGACTTCAGTGTGAATCATGACTTGCAGGTAATATTATGTATGATGAGTGCAGATAATGTTATGTATGATGAGTTATGGTACAAGGAAGTGTGTAGCAGATGCATCCTAAAGCAACATCCAGTGATCACAAGTCTCTGAGGCAGATAATTTCTCAGGAGCATATGAACCATCATGAAGTAGATACCTTTTTCTCATCAAATTTTATGAAGGACAAATTATACAAGCATAGGTTATTGGTATTGAATAAGATATAATCAGGGGTGTAGAAGCACTTTCCTTCTCCAATCAGAAAAACATTTAAAGCATGGTTACTACTACCAGGTCACTGCTGTTGTCTAGGAAGTGTATTATCCTGAAAATTAATGGACTAGGAAGAGGATCAAAATATGAATGAAATACACTGTGACATGCTTGTGAACAAGTTGAAGCTAACAGTACAACTGAAATTTAAGCATTACTGTCAAGAGAAATCTTGTTGTTTTGCAACATTGCCTAATCATTTATTTCATCAAAGTAATTTAGCTCATATTTTCTTCCCCCCCCCCTTTTTTTTTTTTTTTTTTTTTGCATTGTACAATTATCATTGTAAAACTACCTACCTCTTTTTATACCTATATCAGCTCACCCTATGGCATAAATGATATCCAATATCTACCTGGATATGTCAAGATACTTTTGATGTAGGCATTAAGTACAATAACAATTTGATAATTAATAATTTGTCTTATTAAGTACAATACTGATTTGATAATTTTATTACTAAATATATGCTTCATTTGGAGTAAATGTACTTGAAAACATAAAATTTACCTTTTTTGTTTATAGGCCCCTCAGTCCTGGAAATTTTTAATTCATTGCTTAATCATTTGAAGCATTCGATTGATATTAGAACAACTACTGAAACAGATGAACTGGACGAAAAACATTTTCAAGAATGTGTCATTAACACTCTTGGTAATTTGAATTTGTTGCAATAAATATGGTCTTTTATTTTTAAATGATACATTTCTTTAGTATTTAGTATTTAATTTTTTACATACTGAAATTATTAAAGTGCTGAATACATTTTACTGCTGAATTTTAATATTATGAATGATGAAAAACTTAATTTAGAAGTAATGACATCCATTGACATATTATAATTTACTGTAATGTTTTGCTTTATGTTGCAGTTATATTAGAACATGTGATCATTTAGAGTTATATTGTAAATATCTATGTTCTGAAACAATAATGGAAAGTTATAAAAAATTGTGATATTTAAAATTTTATTGATTTCGTTTTCTGCATTTCCCTTTTTCTAAGTGCTTTTAAAAATTAAAAGGATGAAAATCATTGGTATTATTAGTATGTGGCAGAATAAAATTTCAGTGACTAGTTTTGAAAATGAAAATTTGTTACAAACCAGTAACATGAAAAGTTTACATATATTAAGAAATTCAGAATTACTAAATTAGGACATTAGGCCATCGACCACGAAAGTTGGTGAAGATACTGCCAAAGTTGCACCATTCGTTCCTGCGAAATTCTGAAGGAACTAATGCCTGTTTATTTAAAAACAATCAGTCTTCTACTCACTCAATTTTTGCACTTTGTTACAAACTTTTATTTTTATTATTTTGTTAGGTTATCCAATTTTATTGGTAGCTCTGTTTAGAATATGCTAAGTGTGCAAACATTTTGCTAGTAATTTTTCCTATCTATAATTGTTTTGTCAGCTGTTCAGCTGATCATATCTGCCTATTAATATTTTTATTCTAAATTATGGTAGGATGCTATAACTTTGAAAATAATCCACTGTTTGCTGTTCTGCAGAAAGCAGATCGCAAATTTTAGCAAAATTCAAGGAAAAATACAGCAATGACAATTAATTTATATCCTTGTTCTCTCTTCTCCCCCCCCCAAAAAAAGTTGGCTTATTGGGGTTAGATCAGATGAAAGCAGAGATATTATAAATTTGGTCTGACATCACCCTTACCCATAACTGGCACTAAATTGTTTTGCTTGCTGACAATTTCACAGTTGATGGGATAATTCATAAGTACCCTAAATTATATATTATTTTATCACTATTATAAAATCTCTATAATTTTTTCAAGCATAATATTTTTTACTTTTCCGAGTGAAATAAGTAATATTTTTGTTTTTCATTGTAATATACACTGCTCGACGTTGAAAATGTAACACCAAGAAGGAGTGATCAGAAAGTGATGAAATTTGGAAAAAAGACATAGACAGCAAGCAGCAATAAGTGATCTTTATTTCAAAATGATAGTCAGAATACAGAGCGAGAACGGCGTCGGCTCAGTAGGATGTAGGACCTCCGCGAACGGCGATGCACGAAGAAACGCATCTAGGCATAGAGTCAATAAGAGTGCGAATGGTGTCCTGAGGGATGGCTCTCCATTCCCTTTCAACCATTTGCCACAGTTTGTCTTCTGAACGAGGGAGGGGCAGAGTCTGCAAACGGCGTCCAATCACATCCCACACATGTTCGATTGTTGACAGGTCAGGAGAGTATGGTGGCCAGGGAAGCATCTGTATACCTTGCAGAGCATGTTGGCAGATGCGAGCACTGTGTGGTCGAGCATTATCCTGCTGAAAAATTGCATTAGGCAGTCCCTAAAGGTAGAGGATTGCCACCGGCCACAGTACATTATCCAAGTATTGTCAGGCCGTCATAATGCCCTGAATAAGAAGTAAGTGACCTGGAATCGTAGGCAAGAGTGCCCCAAACCATTATGCCACGTTATCGCACGGTGGGGTGTTCAACGGTTGCTGCCAGATTAGATATGTCTCTACGCCGACCCCACACACGTATGCGACGACTGTCACTGGATAAACAGAAGCGTGACTCATCTGAGAACATGACGTTTTGCCATTCTGTCATCCACATCGCTCCAGTCCAGCACCATTCTAAACTTTGGCGTCTATGCTGTGGGGTCAATGGCAGTCTTCTTAACTGACACCGTGAGTGCAGGCCACGTTCAACCAATCGACGAGAAATGGTTCTAGCTGACATGGGAACATCCAGAGTATCTTGCACTACTGCAGAATCACGGTACAAGTGACTTGCGGAACTGCTACAGTTTGTCGGCGGATGCGTCGATCCACGTGTGCTGACATCACTCTGGTTGCACCTGCACCCCTCCTTCTTCCCACATTTCCTTGTTCCAACCATGTTCTCCACAGCCAATGAACCGTGCTCCCATCCATGTGGGTATCAGCTGCATTTTAACGTAAGGACCAACTCGCCCTTCTCAGTCCGATCACCATACCCCTCGTAAATTCGTCTATCTGCTGGAAGTGCCTTCGTTGACAGCAGCCTGGCATTCTCTCCTATTACACGTATCCTCCGGGACAAAACCCAACTTTCTTCGATAATTCGTCTGGCAGAAATAATGACACGAATATTGCCCATTCTGCATGTTCCTTCCCTTATATCTTACTTCACATGCATCGGAGAGCTGCACATTTGACATCATTTGCGTAACTCGGTGACATGCGTCTACTCTAAAATTTGCATAAATTTTTCACCACTCCTTCTTGGTGTTGCATTTTCAATGTCGAGCAGTGTATATAAAAATTTTGTTCCAAAATTGGTTTAATATTTAAAAAGCATGAAGAAATACAAAGGATATTTCTTCTTTTAAGAAGTAAAAAGGTGTGTTTTCTTGATTTTAATTTTATATTCATATAGAATTCTGCAGTAATTTCAAAATGAATTTTCTTTTTATGACCTTGCCGTGACTAACAAGGCACAAATTTTTAATGTTATTAAATGTGAGATGAATATTTGATAAAACAACAAAAAATTCTATTATGGTGATCATTGTGAATTATATCTGAAGTGAATAAATGAGAATGATATTTAGATTTGTAGAATGAACATGCAAAGTTTGTGTCTTGTAATATCTGAATAAATTTTCTGTATAGGAGTAAGTTCAAATACTTTGTGTGACTTATTAATTGGTATGAAACATTTTATTAGTGTTGCAAATGATATTTTATTTTACTTTGTATGTCATAAATTTAAAACATTGGGCATAAATTTCATCACTGTATTTGAATTAAAAATAATAACAATATTGAATTCATGCTTAACTCTGAATGTATTGAGTAAATTCGCTCGTTTTGAAAGAGAAGACTATGCACTAAAGCAGGGGTGAGTAAATGCTTTTAATTGTTGTCTGAAAAGATCCTTTTGAGTGCATCATGTGAACAGGACCTTATCGATCTTTTGTGGTGTCCTTATTGTTGCAGGTTGCGATGGAGGGTGAAGGGAAATGTCCCTCCTAAATATAATTTTTTTAACAAAATTTTGTATTTTCAATTAAAAAAATTTGGCAAATGTGCCAAAAACTTGGTCATCAAATTATTGACATTTGTGCTGTTTCATTTTCAAATAAAAATTTTATAGGTAAAATGTTCTTTCCCTGAACTCCCATTTCAGATTAGTTTTTATATTTCAACAGTATTCATATTTCATTGTTTATTTTCTAAATTAAAACTGCTACAAATAATAGAACTATATTCATTAGTGGATAGTTTAGAGGAGAATGGATCACATCCCTTTTTATTTAGCTATTAAGTATTTAGTTTTAGTTTATGAATATAAAAAACTACTTTTATTCAATTTTTGTTATTAATCATCATTTTCTATACTTTTTGTGGCTTAATTTAGAAAATACATTAAAAAATAAACCAAACGGAAATAAATGCATGTGTATTTTTTGAGTTTCGGAAAGGGGAAGGGAATGATCTTCTAGCAATGATAAAGAGGGTTGCACGAGGCAAACCAGATTGAGAGCCACTGTTTTTGACTTAGGTTGATCACTAGTATAGTCAAGTATATATTTGTGCATATGCATTGTAAGATGTCAACTCACACTTCTGATTTTGTTAGTTAGCATGTAAAATTAGATAAGAAAGCGATAAGAACTAGATTGAGTAATTGGAATGGAGAACTTTCCTTGTGCTCTGTTATTTCATTAAAATCATTTTTGAGATCTTTTTAGGTTCTTATAAAATGTTTATTATTATTTTTTTTCAAATTTAAAGATAGAGTGGCCACTTCGTTCTTTGGATCTTCTTACTTGCAATATCAGTGAAGTTTTTGATAAATCGTTGATAGTAGGAGCACAAGCCCAGAAAACTTTAGATTTCAGCAGTGTTTCCTGAAACAGAGAACTTCGTTACTACCTTACAGCCTCTATCTTTTAAGGATTGGGATAGATCCTATGTTGATTGACTAGATGTTGCAGTATTGTCAGCTTCTTTTTGCTGAATGAGCTTTTTTTTTTTTTTTAATTAGTATCAGCTCTATTTCTTGAATACGTTTTAGAACTTCCCTCTAGCATTTTTGGTGTTCTTGGAAATTAGGTGTATACACGATTATGTCGTTCTAGAAGGCAAAGACGAATACAGTACAAAGTTCGAAATGCAGACTGGTCGGGACTGGCAATTCTGGATTTGGGATTTTTCTAGATAATAGATCATCAATTTAAATCTGGTAAGATGGCATGCAGAAATTACACAATTAAAAATATGAAATCATAATTTATAAAATAAAGAAAAATTATGATCTAAAGTGTATCAAAATTTACAAAAAAAAAAAAAAAAAAAAGCTTAATATTTATTTGTTTACTTTATTAAACATTTCTTTCAATGTAAGTTGCTTAAGATGCTTCCACAAAAAATTCAAAAAGTTCTTTTTGTGTCATATACAGTGGACTTTCCAATGCCGTACTCCTCACGTAATTTTTAGATGGATATGCCTTTATCAATTTTTTGCAGCAATTCCACGTTTTGTTTAATGGACATCGAAACATGGTTTCGCTTTGTAGGTCCTTTGGAAACTCTTTTCGACATAATCAAAAGTTCAAGCTTACTTTTTATAAAATTGCCGTAATAATAACAGTCTGCAAAAAATAATAAGCTGGATCAAATTAGAAGATCAGGAAGCAGCGCAGTCTGCTACATTAATTGAAATGTCTTAGAATCTGTGAAGATATTTTTAGCCCATCTTAATAGTGTCCGTTATTATACATTATTGGCTGTTTATCACAAGATTGGCGACGAAAGCCAAGTTGTTTCGCTACATTTTATCTTGCTCCTATTGCATACTGAATTAAGCCTGAATTGTATTAGTTTAGATATTTACTATACCTACATTTATTTCTTGCACATGCTTCAAACTAATCCGAGCTCTGAATAAATAAACTCTCGCATATACTTAAGGCTCTATCTAGCTTGGTTCTCGATACTGCCTGGTGCAGTCTCTACAGGTCCTAAATTCTGCTACAAAGTGCTTTCCTAAGTTCTAAATTTTCACTGTGCTAAACTTTGGATCACAGTACTTTCCCTAAATCATAAAAACTTCTCATTCCTTAATTTTGGCGGTCGGTGCTTCCCCAAATTCCAAAAATTTTGTCTTCCCTAAATTCTGTCATCTGGTGTGGCCATATTCTGCTGCCGCTTTTGGGTTTATGGTGAATAACATATCAGTTATTCTTAATAAAAATAACACTAAATGTAATCTTTTGGCCTATGAGTTTCATTAACAAAATCTGTTTTTAGCATATGAAAAGAATTTTTTTTTTTTTTTTTTTGAATTTTTCCTCATCAACATTTCTTAGAACATTTAAAAATCTATAATCATCGCCAAGAGTAATGTTAGCATAAAAAGTTGCCATACTCTTGTTATTCAATTACTAATAAAAAAAGTTTAGACATCACAGCATGAGTTATTACTGAAGCTGTCATGCATTGATAAACATGCGGTGATGAAGGCAAAATATAATAAGTAATGACTCACCAGGTCGGCGTCAGGGATATAAAAAATAGGTGAATGTTTCGGTTTGAGATGTATGCCAAGTAGATACTCAGCTACAGAGCTAAATTACTAATCTCACAAATTTATGCTTACATGATTATTTTTCCATAACAAGGTATTTTATTTAGTGCCTAAGTGAAAATCTCCACATGTTTTATTATGGAAGGAAAAATCAGAAAGCGCATGCATAAAGCATTAATAAAAAAAATGTTTGTGGCTTTGAGGTCCGGATTTTAGATCATTCCGAATAATGGACATCCCAATTTCAAACTTTGTACTGTATTCCACTTGAGACCTGTTAGTACTGCCTCCATCATCTATTTGGATGTGGCTTTGGCACAGCATAATTGCATAATCTTAATGGCAGGACTTTAAATTCATAGAAATAATCTAATATCACAAAGGCTGTCTTCTCTCTGTCTAAATTATCAAGCTGTATTTGCCAGTATCCTTTTAAGTTACCTTGTTCAGTCTTCTATAATTGACACAAAATGCCATTTGCCATTTTTCTTCTTCACAAGCTTCGCTGGAGATGACCATGGACTGTCTGACAGTTATATCACAACTTTTTTTAGCATTCAATACACTTCCTGTGCAATCACGCATCTCTCAGTGGCTGATACACGGTATGGCCTTTGCTTGATTGGTATGCTGTCACCTGTATTGATCTTGTGCTTCACTGCATTGCATCAGGATTTCCTTGAATTAAAGTCGAAAATGTCACTTAATTCATCTAGTAGACGCAACAGTTCATCTTTTACAGCACTAGTCAGATCAATATCCAAAATTTCTTTTAATGTTACCCTTTTTCTAGATTTATGTTCCTCAGAACTTTCTCGAACCTGAGCACTCGGAGAACAAATACACTGCTAGCCATTGAAATTGCAATACCATGAAGTAAGACAAATACAAAAAAGGTATTTATTTCACGTAAACAGTATGGCATGAAGACAAAATTATTAAATTTGAAACATTTTGGAGGTTTACACGGGTGCAAAATTAGTAGAAACAGCTGCCAGCCCTGGCAGATAAAACAGCCCTTACCCCATTAGGCATAAAATCAAACTGGGATTGGATGACAGAAATGGGCAACTCATTCCATGCTGCTTCAAATCTATGCCACACTTCATTAACCCTATTAGCTGGAAAGAGGTGGCGGGCTAGTCTCTTAGCGACCCATGACCAGATGTTTTCAATGGGTGACAGATCTGGAGACCGTGCAGGCCAGAGCAGTGATCGAATACTCTGTGCATCTAGGAAGGTCAGAACACGATGTGCAGCATGTGGTGTTGCATTATCTCTTGGGACATGGTGTTTGTGAGCGTTGAAAATAAGGTACAACAATTGGACGTAACATGTCAGAAATGTACCCATCTGCGTTCAAATAACTGTCGATCTGAACTAGAGACATGCATGTCATGTACCCAATGGCTGCCCAAACCATCAGACTAGGTGCAGAAGCTTGCACAGTTCATGGTCTAATTCTTTATAAAAAATGATTGTCTTTTCTTTTTGAAAGTTACTCGCATAAAATGTGTATTTTCATATTTTAGGTGAATTTGCAAATAACTTACCTGATTTCCAAAAGATAGAAATTATGATGTTTATTATGGGAAAAGTGCCACTTCCTACTAATGAATCTCATGAAGCTGATGTATTACTTCAAAAAATTTTGCTAAAGAGTTTGCTGAAGGTAACATTTAAAAGTGTTTAATCAGTCTGTTACTGAGAACTGAATATAAGAACTGAAATAATATCAAATCTTTAACAAATGTTACAAATAAGATACATATTACAAATATTACAATAGTTAAGCATAAAATTTAGCAGAAATAATTTTACAATTTAAAAGAAAACAAACTTTACAGAGCATTTACGTATTGCTAAGCCAAACAAAAATTAATTAATCTGAATCTTTTCACAAAAATATTCTGTTTAGAAAGAAAATAATTATATATATATTGTTTTTATAGAATGATAAGAATATATTTTTAATTTTTGGTCCTTAATTTGTGCTTTGCATTTCAATAAATAGTATTTATGTTTTACTTGGTTTTTATATTTGATTAACTTACAAATGTAGGTTGGAACAAAATATCGAACTGTTCAAATGTCTCAGGCTTTTCCTTCAGCCTTTTTGCAACCATTATTGCAAATGTCTTTAGCATCTGATACTGCTGTTAGACTTGTTGTTCAGCAAATTCTCCATACCTTGCTTGATCGGCATAATTACTTACCTAGTCTCACAAAAGTTTGGTAAGTATATTCTTCATATATTAGTTATCTTACATAATTTTATGTGATTAAATTAGTAATTATGTTTTCACAAGTAGTTTGAATAAATGAAATTGAGAGGGAAATTCATGCTATAGTATATTGAAGAATTTATAGTGATATACGTATAAAATTAATAGTTTTTGTTTTATTCATTGTCTTAACTTCATAGATTTGTGTGAGAATCAGTGTCATATAATTATTAGTAAAAATTATAGTTCATAAATAGGAAATTAATGCATTTTTAAAACAATTGTTTAATATCAGAATGCCCTGAAAATAACTCTGACAAACATTGTTATTAAAAGATATGTTACCATTCATATGTATTCTGCAGTGCTGATTTTGATTATGAAGTCAAATTTCTTTGTTTGTCTTCAATTTTTTGCAATTAAACTTCTCGTTGATTTTGTTATTCTATGTCAGAGGTCAGTTTCCCTGACATTCTCAATCTTGCAATATTTTATCTTGCATCAGAATTCCTCATTTCTTAAAGATTCTTCTGAGCACCACATTATAAATCATGAAGAATTAAATTATTCTGTTTGTGATCTTAATTTACAAAAATGTTTAACTGAGATATTGACATAAAAATTTTGAACAAGGCATAAAAGCAGCAAGAATTAAAACATTTAATCCCCCACCTCAGAAATCAAATGTTTTCAAAACCAAATTTAAAAGCAACCCTGCCTCTTGACAGAAATGCATATTCATTAGTATTACTTACTTTTGCTGCACATGTAAAAGAATTGAGAAATATAAAAAATCTGACTTAATAAATGCATCAACTCCAAGTTTTTTTTTTTTTTTTTTTTTTTTTCTTTTAATTTACATCTACAAGAAATATACTTTACCTTTTGTCATCAAATTAGGTCTGATGAAAAATTCTGTGATGGCAATGGGTAAGAAAAAGAAAGGGTTTTCATTTTCTAATACACTTCTAAATTTAAGAACCCAGTAATTAGTCCTAAAGTAATGAAACCAATTAGTGATTTTTAATTTAAAGATGTATTGAATGTGCTTAGATTTTATTGTGGTAGTTCTTTAAAAATTTGATTAAAAACATCTTAGGCAACCAAAAGACTGAAAGTTACAGGAAACTATGTAATAAGATTTTTAAAGTGTATAAATTCCTGAGTTGTAACATTTAATTTAAGATTATTTTCATAGATTGTCATTTTGATTTTTTCCCAGTGAATTTCAAAGTGTCAAGCTTGAGAAACATTTATGTACGAATATAAAATAGAAACACATTTTAAAAGAAAATGAAACCCTAAAATGCTAGAAAACTCTTGAAGTCTAAAAAACTAGACTTACCTTAAAATATTGTTACGAAATGTCCAAGCGCAGTAAGATAGCTTCTCTGCAAAGCAGTTTTAGGGTTACCATAAAATGGCAAGGGAAGGCAGGGTTCTCACATTTTGCAATAAAATTGGCGATATACTATGTACGGATGGAGAACTTTTTGGAACGAATTCTTACCAGTTTCTCGAACACAAGCCGAAAGCTATATAAAAACCTGCTGTATGAACCCCCTAAGAAAGTGAAGGAAGAAAATAATGTAACAACTGGTGTCAGGAATGGGATTTGCGAGTGAATGCCAGTGACCCGCCAGCAGAGGAAATCCATGGCGGAGGAAATGAAGACTTTAATGGACTTCTTAGCCGAGATCAGAGCCGGGCAAGAGGAGATGAAAGCTGAGATAAAAGCTGAACTGAAAGAGATGAAAGCCAGACAGAAGGAGTTGAAAGCCAGATATGCTGAGATAAAATCTGGATATGAAGAGCTGACAGCTGATATGAAAGCCGGACTGGAAGAGATGAAAGTCAACCGAGAAAAGGTGCCAGAGCAACTCCAAGAGATGAAAGTGGAGCTTGCAGAAGAAACTCGAGTCATAAAAGAAGATGCGGAAATGACGGAAGTGGCATCTGAAGAATCAAAGGATGAAAAAATGAATGAGGTAGCTAATGAAGTATCTGAGAAAATCAAGAAATGAAGGATGAACCTTCTAACGAGATTAAAGACAGAATAAAAAAGATGAAGAGATAAAAGACTGGAAGGAAGATTCTGATTCTCACCTGCCTGAAGTAGAGATAGAAGAAAGTGAAAATGCGACTGTTAAGTTCTTCGAAACTGATAGCGAAGTTGCGAAGTCGCAGTTAGCAAGAATTGAACCATCTGAAAGTGCATGTGATGCACAGATGGAAAAAGCTGATATACAGCTTAAGCAGTACGCTTCAGTATTGCAAGAAAATTCGCCCACTTTGCAAACTATGTGTGAATCTCATAGTGCAGTTGTACTGCCTGGGACGCGCAGTCCTTGGGGGGGGGCAGTGTTACGAAATGTCCAGGCGTGGTAAGATAGCTTCTCGGCAAAGCAGTTTTAGAGTTGCCATAAAATGGCAAGGGAAGGCAAGGATGTCACATTTGGCAAGAAATTGCTCATTTGGAGACAAAATTGTTGATATATCATGGACGGATGGAGAACCTTCTGGAACGAATTCTTACCAGTTTAGCCCAGAATGTTCTCAAACGCAAGCCGAAAGCTATATAAACCCTGCCCGTAAGTGTGAGATAGTTAGTGTCTCGAGTTAGTCTGTCCGTGAGGAGACGATCGAGTTGACAGCCGACAGCAAGTGTCAAGTGGGTCATCGAGTGCATCAAAAGAATCTAGTCTCTTCATGTATCATGGTTAGTGCATCGTTGAGAGAGTTTGTTAAGCTCTGGGAACGACTGAACCAAAGAGTCAGGAGCTGTGTTTTGTGTTTGTCGTCGAGTGCATCGCGAGTTGTAGCGTGGAGAATCTTGAGAGTACATGGGATTCTGAGAATGACCAAGCAGAATTGGGAGCTGTACTCTGGTGCTTTGCTGTGATTTTGCAGACAAGGACTTGATTCTAAACCCGGATACTTCTGCTTGTAAAGAATCGGATTATATTTGCGACCCTGGTGCAAACATCGGAACTGGTTCCCAGAAAGTGGAGGTAAATGGACATGTACCAGCGGCTGAAAATACCAAAGTGAACTGTATACATGATGGGAATAAACTACAGAGTAGTGTACGAATCGTTTTAGATTTTCCTGTGGATGAAAAGCCAGAAAGAACTGAATCTTCAGACTGTGATATGTAAAACAGAAATGTGTCTGAGAACTGCAGTGGTAAAGTATTTGACCCGGGTATAACTTAATGAAAAGACTGAGACTGAAATTCATTCAGAACTTTAATTTGTATAATTTAAAATTGTTATATGTTAATTTGTGTATAGAACTTGTAAATAGTGCAGATGTTTGTTTCTTTAGTTATGTTGTTTGTTTTATTATGTTTTGTTTGTTTTGAATTTGGCTTCTGACCAAGGGTTGTACCGCCTGGGACGCGCAGTCCTTGGGAGGGGGCAGTGTTACGAAATGTCCAGGCGTGGTAAGATAGCTTCTCGGCAAAACAGTTTTACAGTTGCCATAAAATGGCAAGGGAAGGCAAGGATGTCACATTTGGCAAGAAATTGCTCATTTGGGGACAAAATTGTTGATATATCATGGACGGATGGAGAACCTTCTGGAACGAATTTTTACCAGTTTAGCCCAGAATGTTCTCAAACACAAGCCGAAAGCTATATAAACCCTGCCCGTAAGTGTGAGATAGATAGTGTGTCGAGTTAGTCTGTCCGTGAGGAGACGATCGAGTTGACAGCCGACAGCGAGTGTCAAGTGGGTCATCGAGTGCATCAAAAGAATCTAGTCTCTTCATGTATCGCGGTTAGTGCATCGTTGAGAGAGTTTGTTAAGCTCTGGGAACGACTGAACCAAAGAGTCAGGAGCTGTGTTTTGTGTTTGTTGTCGAGTGCATCGCGAGTTGTAGCGTGGAGAATCTTGAGAGTACATGGGATTCTGAGAACGACCAAGCAGAATTGGGAGCTGTACTCTGGTGCTTTGCTGTGAAGCTGTCTCCACCATTATAGCCTGATAGTGTGAAGGCTGTGTCACTAATTGTTCTAGAAAGTTTATAGTAGATCTTCGACGACTGTAAAAAGTGACTTTGGAGCTGTCCTGATTATTATTGACTAAATAAAGTGTGTTCCAATACTTCATCAATAAGTGTTGTCATTATTCACTCCAAATCCACACGAACCTCGTAAGAACGTGAAGGAAGAAAATAACGTAACAACTGGTGTCAGAAAAAACATAACAATATTTACCACTAAACATAATGGCTTACAAATGTATAATCAAAATTATTGTTGAAAATAAAAGATTCTTCAGGAACAGAACTTATAGGAAATATTTGTAATTTTCTTGGTCAGATCTAAAACAAAATGTGGTGTCTCGTGTATTCATATAGGAAAATCCTATTCTATGTCTATATACAGGTGTAAATTTCAGAATATATTCATTCAGTATCAGTGAAAGATATCTCTCTAAATGTTCTATTTAATTAATGTAATGCATTTTCTAAATAGTTACTCACATCTACAAAGTTTTTAGGGACTGATTTATAGTATATCATAAAATATTTTAAAGTGTTGTAGGTCCTCTTCCTGATATTAAGATTGAAAAATGCTCAAGGCAAGATATTATGTTCTTCAAAAAGAATGGACCAGACATATTGATGCATATGTATGAAAATGTGCAAATTGCCAATAATACTGCTGAAAATTTTGAAGCTATTTACACCACATTAGCTCTAATATGTGTTGAATTCGGTACTGATAGTGAAGTTCTCATTGAATTACTCCGTATAATATTTGCTATTCAGGTAAGTTTCTGTAGTGCCATGTTTTTTCTATTTTATGTCTGTACTTTGACTTTTAAATATGAAATATTATAAATGGAATTTTTATATATGAGCACTTATCGAGTAAGAAATTTCTGTTCAAATTATTATTAATGACCAAGGTTTTTAAACAAGTGATTGAATGATGAATTTCTTTGGTCAAATATAACAAAACAAGTGAATTAGCATTTATATAATTTAAAGAATAATCTAGCCATAACATATTCTAGCAGTTTCAAAATTTTAGTGACTTAACAATAGATAAATAGTATCTTTTCATATGGATGGGATCAAGAAACCACCAGTGCTTTAATATTACAGTTAATATTTTCAAATGGCTTACAAATGTTTTTCAATGGGAGGGAGGAGGGAAATGATGAATATGGGAAAACAATTAAGCCGAGAAATTATTACCTGTTATAAATAAACAACATGTTACGAGTAAATAACATTTTCTGCTTTCGACTTGAACTTGTCATAAGTAAATAATTTTTTTTGCTTTCGACTTGAACACATGACATTAAAAAACAGTTTTTAAGAAAAGCCTTACTTTTTATCTTTTATTTCTATTGAAAATATAACTTTTGGAGATTTAATGTATTTTCACTATTTGCTTAGCTTCCATTCATAAAATAAGGAGGTGTTTTAAGTTTTATTAATGGTAGTGAAGTTTGCTACCATATATCTTCTTTCTACACACTTCTTTTAGATTCAGACTTAAAACTAACATAGAACTCATGAAAAATAACAGGAATAAATTTAATTGCAAATTAATAAAATTTGTAAATGACACTAATAATACAGACATGGATGTGAGAACTATATCAAGAGCATTGCTACATTATTTTATTGCCAAATCTAAATGGGTGGTAATGCAAAAAATAATTATATATTTCACGTAATATTAAAAAAACAGTCTATACAGGATATAGTGTACCTGGAGCATGATTTTTGAATGATTTATGTAATAAAACAATAGTCCAAGAGATGATGGAGAGAGAAATAAATAGGGTTATTTTTATGATTTTGTTCTTTACCAGAAATATTGAATGATAAACACAGAAAAATGATTATTGTGGAAACTATAGATTGAGGTTCTACTGTGTTAATATTCTCATATAATTTTAGATGTGGTACTTTTACAATTAACTCTGTAAGCATTGAGACTTTTATTTGTACAATAACTTATATTATTATTTATTTTTATAATATACAAGTTATGAGAATGATGGGAACAATTTAAAAAATAATAATAAGACCTGAGATTAATTTGAAGATCAAAGTATTGTATGCAAAGTGGCCTTGGTCCTAAAAGATATTAAGAATCTCTTTTTTAGTTTTGTTTATTTTTTAGGAACTGCCAGCAAAATCGAGCTCATTGTCATCTGGGCAGCAGTGTGCAATGCATATATTAGTTGCTGGTTTCTTATACTTCCTAGGCCACCTTACTGCAATTCCTTCTTTTTGTGCTCATGTTGATCAGGTAAAATATTTTATTTTACTGTTGGCCTCCTTTTTTAGATACCTAAAGGCTATGTTAACTTTTTTTTTAAATAGCCCCTATATGAGGATTTAAAAAAAAAAAAAAAAAAAAAAACTTGGAAACATTTTTGTAGCTTTCTAGTAGGTAAAGAAATAAATGTTAATGAAATTTTGGAAAATTTTCATCGTAGACATTGTAATTATATTGTTTATTTAATGAAATTTTCTTTATGCTTCTTGTATCTGTTGTGAAAATAATTAGTACTTTGCACATCCAGTGCAGTTTGGCAGTATTATACAGAAGAAAAAAGAATAATGGCTTATAATTGCAAAATATTAGTTTTTGCATATACACATTATTACATTCATATTTTATGTTATAATTAAGCATTTATCTCTATTTTTATGTTTGCCAAATTAAATGACTGTATGAACTGTAATGCATCATTCAAAAAGCATTTCTAGTGAATTTTATTTTGTCTTTTATTTTTTTTATATGCATTTAAGTTTTCTTAATTAGCTTAGGAGCTTTAATATGCATGTTAGCTTAAATTAAAGTAAATAATTATTCTGTCTACCGGAAAGGTCTGTCCATTTTTGGAATAAAACAAAATACAAATTTTTCTTGTTGTCAATAAACTTTGTTAAATAATATAATTGCCATTATTCGGACACCCATAATCCGGATCTCAAAGCTACAAACTTTCTGCGCATGCGTCGCGTTGACGCATGCGCGTAAGACCTTTACCGCTGCGAATTTGCGTGTGCGCGTGCGCAAAATACGTTTACAAATGCGCGTTTAATGTATAACGGACAAGATAAGCTAAGCTAAAATTATCTAATTATCTATTTCAGTTAATGTTGCAGATTGCGTTGTTCCTTAATCTTCGAATTGGAACCGGATTATTATTTTTTGCAGACTGTAAGAGCAATTTTATAAAAGTAAGCTTGAACTTTCGATTATGTCAAATAGAATTTCCGATTCTGGAGCTCCCAAAGGATCGTACAAAACGAAAGTATGTTTTGATGTCCATCAAAAAAAAAGTGGAATTGCTGCAAAAAATGGATAAAGACATGAAGAATGTGACAGAGAGGTTAGTGAAAACGAAAAAATTTCGATTGATAAGTTAGTCGGTATTCTCGGCACAGCAATTAACGGGACTTGAACAGCGGAACTCTGTAACTGAACAAGAAATTATGTCTGTTTATAGAATTAAAGAGAAAGTATTATCACATAAAACGAAGCAACTTAAACAACTTACATTGAAAGAAATGTTTAATAAAGTAAACAAATAAATATTAAGCTTTTTTTTTTTTTGTAAATTTTGATACCCTTTAGATCATAATCCTTTAGATCTGTTCTTTAGCCTAATTTTCTTTAATATGTTTTCTGTTTTTAACACCAGAAAAATCTCTATAACTGCTATTGTCAAGAATATCTCCCTATTTGTCACCCAAATTTATGCATAAAGAAACAAATAACGAAGTTCATTTAGGTTTCAATTCCAACATTTGAAACATTGGGGACAAATAAATCCTTCATATATGCCACACGATTTTAAACAATTTTAAATTAACCATCTTAAAAAAAAAAAAAAAAATCAGAAAGTTTTCAGATTTTATATTACAGCCAAAAAGCTTTTTTTTTTTTTTTTTTTTTTTACATTTTATGTATTACCTTTATTTAATATCATGTTCTTTGCACTTAAACTATAGAATTCAGTTCAACAACAATATCGTAAAATAATTTAAAAAGAGTGTATCTTTAGAATTTCCAATACACAATCTCATAGATAATAATGTTTTTTTTTTTTTTTTTTTTTTCCCATACAGTGTCGCCATTGCTCGCTTTGAAATCATTGAGTTTAATGAAAAATTCGTTAAAGTTTTACAAAATATGAAATAGATAATAAAGCAAATTCCAAATTATAGCTTCCAGATGCCACTTTTTTTTATATTTAAGGATATTCAGGTGGAGGATTATGTTATTCAAAATTTAATGGCTCTAGGTACCGTTGTTTTATCACAATATGAGAAACACACATACATTTATGCAGATTCTTCATTATTTAATTTCTTTAAATATAATGCAGGGCTCTAACATTTGGTGGCCACAATTTGAAAGGTAATACGCTATTTATAGTGATTCGATGCAAAATGTCGAAATGAAATTAATAGCTCTTCTGGGTTAATGCCCTTTGGGAATATTAAGAAACAGCAGAATATGCATCAGAAATAGAAAATTATCTAAAGTAAAAATTTTTCTGAAATTTGCTGTCTGCATATATTGTGAAAAGAGAGTGAGGATGCAAGTGCAAAAAATGCTGAATAGCATTAATGATAAAAGAAATTAATGATAAAAAATGATAAATTCACTTCTTCTTTCTAGGTATATTATAAATGTAATATACATTTGTTTAAAATTTGTTAGCCCATGCATTTAAGAAAAAGTTGCTATTAAGTTTGCCATGCTGAATTTCCTGAAAAAATGAAATTTTGTTTCTTTATATTTAAAATTGAATGCAGGTTATAGATATTTCTGAATTTAATACTCCTGGAGTGTCAGAATTCTACTTTATTTGCATGAGGTAAAGAAATTTCTGTTGTATTTATATTGCAAAGCTTGTATTTCGCATCAACATATTAAAAGTGTCAGATAAAAGCAGTATGTTAATAATTTCTTAACAGCAGTATTCCTCAAATGGTATTCAAAGAATTTTATGATTCTATAAGATTAAAAAATTTTAAAGCTTGGAAATTCATGTATACTTGCTTGACAAGATGGATCATGTGAATTTAATTTTACAGCTTGGACATTAAAATGTCTTTATCACTGAAATTCAAAACCTTCACAGTTGAATAAGTAATCTGTCTGTCTTGCCTATGAAGAATTCGTGAGAAGAGTGTGTGCACTGAATTATTTCATTCATTTATTCGTTCTGCTTATTTCAACCAGTAGCTTTGAAAAAGGTTTTCTAACTTTATACTTTAAATGATCAGTGATTACTTTATACTTTAAATGATCAGTGATTTTATAATTTACTATTAAATAATTAACATTTAAAATATTAAATCACCATTTTAGAATAAAAGTTTAGTATTTAAATTGTTAAATGCCCAATGAATTTGAATTCTTAATTAAAAATTTATTATTGTTATTTTTTAATTAAGCATAAAGCCATATCTTCTCCCCCCTTTGCGAGACCACATTAATTTGTGGGGCATTGAAAGTTACAGTGAGTTATTGTCCTCTTTCTAGATACATATTACTTTAAATTTAGAAATGTTTAAGCTTAAACCAAGAAGTATTTTCATCTTTGGTGCATTCCTTTTTTTTTTTAATCCATTATACTAAACATATTTAAGGATTTCTGTTAGGTTTTGTCACATAATTGAGAATTACAGTTTTTAGCAACTGTTATCAGTTGATCACAGTTTTGATTTTATTTCTGTTTAAATTTATCACTAAATAATTCAGGTGGAATGAATAACTTTCCTGAAAGTGTAATTTGTATGAATACCTCTGGATCATTTTTCATTGTAACTAGATAAAAATATGCAAAAATATTATATATAAAAATGAAAAATACTTTGAATAACTCAGTGCTCCAGTCAACCTAGTATAGATACTGTGTTAAGACTCATTTTGGAAAATTTGTGCCTTTTATTACTCTCTGTAGGATATGTTAGTTGTAAGAAGTGTAGGACACATTTAAGACCTTCAGAACAAGTCTGTGCTTCAATTAGCACTTCTGAGCTTACTACTTGATTGTATTTCTATTTGATGTAATATCTATTTGATTTTCATGATTTTTAAAACCTAATTTGTATAAATTATACCTTATCAAAACAGATGAAATGTATTTACATATTGCCTAGTTTGGTTATTATTTGTATGCATAGTAATGTGTGCAGTGGTACTTGTTATTTTATAAAAAAAATTGTAATTCATATCACAAAATGTGGGAACTAGAATAATATAAAATTTCAGGTTGTGAAAGCTCGTTTAGAAAAAGGTCGTCAGTTGCTCCCAGATGAGAATTTAACATTTGGCTTGTTTAGCTCAACTCCTGACAATATAGATGAAGCTATGTTATTTGATAGTGCTGTCATAGCTGAAGCTTTAAGAAGTAGTGGACATGATACAGCACGTTTGCTTGCTCCATATATTCCTCGTCGAGTTGGTAAGAGATTTTTGAATGAATTATTTTTATATCTTAATGCATATATACAGTATGTATCTATACATATAATATATATATATATAATGTACATAATAATTTATAATTTAAAAATTTAATATAATAAAAATTTTATAAACTTATGTTTTATTTTCTCAAGTTAAATTGGCTGATTCAAAATTCCTTAGAAGTTAGGTCCAGTAAATACTATATATTTAGTGTGGAGAATCAAACAGTCAGTGCTTAGTAGAAATTAATAGAACATAGTAGTTTATGTATTTGAATTTTGTTATTTAATATATTTATCAAAATATCTTTACACACACTGCTTCCACAGTATTCTACAACATACTAAATAGTTTCCAGAAAAAATGGAGTTTTTGTATTAGGCTTAACCCTTTGACGCGAGGTGGTCGCGCCCTGAAACCACCAATTTTCGAATTTTTTTCTCCTCTTCCTTCGAAAATTTTTGAGTGAAAATCAGTTGATTACTGATCTTTTACCTCTAAATAACACAAAACGACTGCAGAATCATACATGTTTTAGGTCTTGGTACTTCAAATCGGATGCCTTTTAAAATTCGTTTTCAATGAGACAAAATAACTTTCTTTTATTAATATAAGCAACTTTAAATTTCAAAAGTTATTCATCGCACATCATGATTTCTATTATAAACAATAAAAGATAGCAATAATTAAACTGCATATATAAAAAAACCCTTCTATGTGTATGGCATTTGCTTTGTGGTTTCAGGGCGCGACCACTGCACCACTTAGAGCATTGTGTCACATTGCTCTAGAGGCTCGGTGGTCGTGCCTTGAAACCGCTGCTCTTCACAATGACGTTTGCTTGCTTCTCAAATAGGAATGTTTATTTTTACCCGGATATAGATAAGGGGTTTTGAAATCACAGTTATTTTATTACTAAACAATACATGCACCTGCCCAGTAAAAAGGTCTTTCTTTTCCAGAGACTTTTCTCTGACCTCAATGCACTTGCTCCCCAAGCTAGTATTGTGATTTTATAAATTATTTCCTGTGGTTTAAATTTAATGTAAATATACTTTGTGTTAATTAAAAATAGAAATCGCGTAAAGTTTTATTTAAATTTAAAATATTTTCTGAATATTTTGGGAAGAAATACGAATAAAATAAGTATGAATGGAAACGAATGATCTGTATCAAAGCCAAAAAGACCAAGCCTCTCCTCATTAACATAAAAAGACCACAAATTTCATGTGCCAGATGAAAAGAAACTAAACGCTGGACATATGCCAGTGAAATTTAGATCCAATCAGTGTACATTTTGTAGCACAAGGAAGAAACTTCATAGAAGAAGTTACATGTGGCGAAACATGCAATGTGAGCATGCATGTACCAGAAAGACAAAACATGCTTTGAACAGTGTCACAAAAAATATTTGTTCTTTGAAATTAAAAAAAAACAAACACTGAGTCTTTTTTTTTTATCCTTATTTTACTGAGTGTTTTAATCCATGTAGCCAAACGTCCTTATTATGTAGGTACATTCACTGCTATAGAAAAATTGCATAAATGTTTATTTTTTAATTTTTTCTGGCGATTTACTTTGTAAAATAATGTAAAAAATATATATATTATGCAATTCCTACATGTATTTTGTTTTAAATTCGTAAATTTCATCATTTATTGGAAACGCGCACGGAGCAAGGTAAGTTTTTTTTCTCTACTTACCTCGGTAAGTTTCAAAGTGCTAGACGTGTGGTGGTTTCACAGTGCGACCACCACCCACAGAACAATGGGCAAGAGTAGATTTTTTAAAATTCATATATTATTTGTCTCCAGGATCATAACATTCAGTTTCTAGAGTTTTTAGTTAAAAAAATTATAAAAATAATATCGCACCCGTCAAAGGGTTAAGATACAATTTTTAAACAGTTAAACAATTATATTTATTAAATAATTGAAAAATGTTGCATGGGTGTGTATGTGTGTAATGTTTTCAAATAATAAAATGTAATAACAACAAAAAGGCACTTAAACATAATATATGGTATATGAAACTCAGCTTGTTTTTTTAGGACAACTGAGAGTAGAAGAATCATTTTTAAGATTTGAATTATGTTTGTATATTTCTGAAAAATGGGATACAAACTGTGTGTGTGCCTTTTGTAGCAAATGTGATATTAAATAAACATCTTAGGCCACATTATTGGTGCATGTCCAGATCATTATTATATGTATAATCTTATGTCAAAACCATGTTCATATTTTAATTATATTCAGAATTCCCTCTTTTACATGCAGTGTATGTAATGGAGGCTGGAGATTACAGATAATATGTGAAATTCACATGCTGCTTATATAGCAGTGTTTCATTGTCTGTTCCCTTCACTGACAAAGTCACCTTCTTACATAAATATGTTTTTAATGTTCACAATGTTGTGTGTATGCCACCGCTGTTTTCTTGCATTGTGCAACAGTGGATCAACATCTGTATTTGGGTGGACATAGCTGAAGATTGTTTGACTAGTGGCTTCTTGCATCAAAACTCAAGACTAGATTTACGAGATATTTCAGAAATAGGTCTTGCCAATTGAGCTGTATGATATTCCTACAGTTATTAACTACCATATGTTTTCAGTACAATGAGGCATCCATGATTTAACACAGATGTAATATCTTAAGAGAATCCTTCCAGTGCGATCGATTAGTCATATTAGATTTCTCACCTGATTACCACAATTGACTCTCTTGTTCTTTATTGAATTTTTCCTGTTGAATTACCTCAAGAAACTCATTTATGAGACTTAAATGTTAAATGTGAACTGACTGTGGTCAAGAGCTGGTGAAGCAGCTGGAAATAACAAATCCACATCTTTGCTTATGTTTGTTTATCTATGCAAGAGGAGTTACTAAGTGCAGTGTTTTCCTTGTAAGTTACACTTTTTCTTTGCTAATTCTAGCGAATGCATAATTTTCTAGTCTTTAATATTATTTCATCCTTTTTTTATAAGTAAAAATAAAATTTGTATATTTGCTTCTTTAAAGGAAATTTCTGAAATCAATAATTTTCAGCTAAGTTTCTCATATTAGGAATATGCACTTCAAAGAAATTCTCATTTTTAGATTCTAACTTTTTTTTTTTTTTTTTTTAAATTCGTGAAGTGTCCATTTGCTCACTTGCCATTTTCTTTTACAAATTTTAATTTCAGTTTTAAAAAAATTAATTAATGAAATCCAATTCATCATGCTTTATTCCAACAGAAAATAATTAAAATTAGCAATACCGATAAATGTATCTTAAAAAAAAAAAAAAAAAAGACAGAAATTGGAAGAAATTTACAAATAGGTTGCACCAGTAAGTTATACTTATTGCAAGTTGTGCCAAAAAGCATTTTAGTAGTTCTGAGGGAGGAATTTAAAACAGCACAGTCAGTATAAAAAGCATAAGTAGCATGAAATAAATTATCCAGTATTTATGAAAAAGCAAGCAGCAATAAATTGTCTGCTATTTCTGAATCCTGATAAGTGTCGCTAATATAATGATGTTACAGCTTATGAATGAAAAGTAAGGTATTATTGCATTAAACCCAGCCAAAGTTATACCTGTTTAGATTGTGGAAATAAATTATCACATCATTTTCTGATATCGATCAGAAATTGCATCCAACTTATCGAATGGTAAAAGTAAGTCTAACATGCTTATAAAAAATGCTCTTACACCTCTGAGTGTGAGAGATTATCAGAAAAAAAATTTTTTTTTTCTTCTGCCACTAATGTTTTATATAAAGGTAATGAAAAATATTTTGATCCTAACAGAGCAGTAAAAAGCAAATGTTAAGTTGCCTACAAAGCTCTGATTAAACTGCATCTACAGTTTCTTATATTGTGATGCAAGATGTGGGAAACCATTTACTGAATTTTAGGTATATTTTATCAAATAGGGCTGATAATGCAAATATCAGTTTCAAAAAGAAATGTTCAGTAAATAAGTTGATCAAGAGCAAAAATAATAAAATTGTGAAAGTCAACTGCTTAAATCATATATTAAGTAATACTCTGAAATTTGCTTCAAGAGATATTGGTGTTGAAACCATAATATTAAACATACATAACTATGTTTCCTTGTCTGTAGAGGGAAGATACCAACTTCAGTCTTTCTTTGAACTTGTATATTTGAAATGGAGCGAAATTTTGCAGTACATGTCAACAAGATGGTTTTTATTAAATCGAGCTTTAACCTAGTAAAAATGGGCTACATATATAGTCTATATAGGTCTCTAAACTAATAGAAAATTTGGCTGCTGTTATCAGTTATTTTAAGAGCACTGATGACTGTCCTAAATTTTTTTAAACGAAGATGCTGTTTTAATATATTTTCTCTTTTTTTTTTAATCAATATTGGATTGCAGTTTGATATAGCTACTTGAATTTTAGGAGAGGGGGAAGAAGGATTTAAACATATTAGAATCATTTTATATAATGTTTGCTATAAAACTGTGGAAAGGTTTAATAATAAGTATTTTGGCAAGTCAGAGAAACAATTATTAAAATCATTTCATATTCCAAGACCAAAATTATTAAGGAAATTTGTCAGTTTTGTAGTAATATTTTTAAGTCATCTAAAAAGCAAATATGATTGTAGTCAGACGAATAAATATTGCTGAATGAAAATTTTTCCTTTACATGAGAAAACAACGTATAAAAATTTGGAATATGCACCCTGATAAATAGCACTAAATCTGGATAATTTGTTTGAAAAATTATAAGCAGATCCCATTTAATTGAAAGTTTTAATTTTTGCTAAGATAATGTTTCTGAGTAATTTTTCTCCTTAAAATACCAGCAAAATCTATACTCAGTACTCTTAAAGTAGTTTAAAGACTTATGTTAAAAATAAAAGCTTGCTGGGCCTTCATATTGTCATGAACTTTGATTTGTTTAGTTCAAAGTGTTTTCCTGAATGTAAAAGTGTGACTGGAACAGTGGCTCTCAAACTTTTTTTACCCTATGCACCCGTCACTATTACTAGATGATCATCCCCTTCTTGCTTCTTATAGAAAATGCTGATAAATACTAAAATTTGAATAAATGCAATTTTTTATATTCATAAACAAAAACTGCATCCTTAACAGGTAAATAAAAGGCTGACTACATACTCCCTCCCCCCGAAATTATAACACTATAACATTCCCCCTTGGTTGAGAACCTCTCTTTTAGAGGATGTAAAATCATCAGCTAAATATAAATGTGTTTTTAACAATACACTGATTTTAATTATCCTTTCATTAAAATATGTATCATATTTATATGTTGTGTGTTTTATTGATATGGCACCATTTATTATCTTGCTGTATTTGAAATAAAACCTTCATAATGTATATTTAATTTATAAAACATCTACAGTCAAAAGTCATTAATCCGGACTCGTCGGGACTTCGGCGATTCCGGATTATAGATCATCAGTTTAAATCTCATAAGATGGCATGCAGAAATTCTAAAATTAAAAATATGAAACCGTAATTTATGAAATAAAGAACAATTATGATCTAAAGGGTATCAAAATTTACAAAAAAAAAAGCTTAATATTTATTTGTTTACTTTATTAAACATTTCTTTCAATGTAAGTTGTTTAAGTTACTTCGTTTTATGTGATAATACTTTCTCTTTAATTCTATAAACAGACATAATTTCTTGTTCAGTTACAGAGTTCCGCTGTTCAAGTCCCGTTAATTGCTGTGCCGAGAATACCGACTAACTTATCAATCGAAATTTTTTCGTTTTCACTAACCTCTCTGTCACATTCTTCATATCTTTATCCATTTTTTGCAGCAATTCCACTTTTTTTTTTTTTTTTTGATGGACATCAAAACATACTTTCGTTTTGTACGATCCTTTGGGAGCTCCAGAATCGGAAATTCTATTTGACATAATCGAAAGTTCAAGTTTACTTTTATAATATTGCTCTTACAGTCTGCAAAAAATAATAAACCGGATACAATTCGAAGATTAAGGAACAACGCAATCATCAACATTAACTGAAATAGATAATTTTAGCTTATACCATCCGTTATACATAAAACGCGCACGCGAAAACGTATTCTGCGCTTGCGCACAAGCATATGCGCAGTCATAAAAGGTCTTACGCGCACGCGTAAACGCCTATGCGCATGTGTCAACGCGGCGCATGCGCAGAAAGTTTTTAGCTTTGAGGTCCGGATTATGGGTGTCCGAATTAACGACTTTTGACTGTATGTAATAAATTAAGATTTTTTGGTGGGAGAAGGGAATAAAATCAAACAATTCTACTATAGATTGATATTGTTAAGATGTGTAATTTTATTGTGGAAGAAGCTTTGAATATTTCCTGTAAATATGTGCATGAGCACCTCTCTGTCATATTGTAAACATATTGCTAAACATAGTTGTAAAGCTTTCTGTGTAGACCTTTATTTTCCCTTATACAATTACTTGTGGCATTTATAATCAGCTATATGCTGCTGTGCATATGTAGTTTGTTGCTGTACACTGGACCTTTATTTAAATTTTGTGAAAGGAATTTTGAATTGTGCTGTGTGTTTATCAGTAAAGCATTAAAATATCTTAAACTTTGTATTTTACTCTCTCTATTAAAGCATGCTTAATTTACATTTAGTCATTTTCTGAAATATTAAAATAATTATTAATGAATGGAAAATAAATTAATCTAGTGAATATAAATTTATATTATAATTTAATATTAATACTGAATATAGTATAAATTTTTATTATAATTCAATTTTACTAATGTATATAATCTGAATAAAGCCAGTGCAATTTTAATAGAAAATAGAAGTGAATTTTATAATGTTTCTGTACTAAGAATAATCTTTTTATTAATTTAATACTGGTTAAAATTCTTGCTAGTGGTGAGGTTCAGTAAAATAACATTTGTTCTGTTATGTAAATAGTGAATATTTTTTAATGTGAGTGCATTAATACTTCTCCTATATTTATTTGTTAATATTGCATGTGTTTTCTTATTTCAGTAGAAATATCAGAATATTTTAGTAAACTATACTTTTGTTGCTTTGAAGCATAGGTCTGTTTATCTTGTATTTTTCTTTCTCTCTTATTCTTTAAAACAGAGTTTTTCAACCTTTTTGTACTTCAACACATCCTAAAATATAGGTGGGGTGGCAGGCTCACTGAATCTTTCCTCTGAATCTTATAGGTTCACATAGTTAATAATATAAATAATATAGAAAAAAGAACTATTCTGATATTATAATTTTAAATTATGAATTTTAAATTATTAAAATTTAATTAAAGTTATGAATTGTATCCTTATGTAAGATTAGTATTGACTAAATAGTATAGATATAAGTTTGATATTGAGCATTGCATTTCATAGGCCATTGCTTCATAATTACCATGGTGATATGTATAATGATATTCCTGCTCAGCAGCAGTCATCAAAATATTCGTCTTTAATTCAAGATCTATACTTTGTTTTGTGATATTAATTGTTGAAAATAATCATATGTAACATTTTTTAATTTTTAATAAATAACTGGCTCTAAATGACAAATTGGCCATGGGACAACTCTGATCAAACCGGGTCATCTGATAAGCCCATTTAAAGTTATAAACATATAATTATAAATAAATTTTTTAATCAAATACACTTATTTAAACCCTTCTATCTATAAAAAAATTATGTAACATTTTAGTGAAAACATAACTAATTTTGTTAGCTTGGTTGCACAGCACAAGTAAAACTGTTGGTGGGCGCAACAGTGCCTGCGGGTATAGGGTTGGAGACCCCTATTTTAAAAATATAACCAATTAATGTTGTGTAGTATTTTTTTATAAATAAAGTAATAAATAAATTTTACTTTTGTAAAGAATAATAATGAACTTTTTATATATGATATATTCTTCGAAAATTGTATTATGTAAAATTTGTGTTATATCCTGAGTTTCATAAATTAAGAAACAATCATGAAATAGTTCTATCATTTTTCTAATATTAAAAGATAATATTAGAAAAACGATATTACTAGAAAAAATTACTTTGTGGGCTTTGGGAAATAGGTAAATTGCATCATGAACTTTAAAATGGCTTAAAGATATTTCATTAAAAGAAATTACCTATAAAAAACTTGCCCCAAAAGGTGGCATGACAATGCAGTAGGTGAAGTTCATCAATATAAAATGTGATCAGCTCTAACAGCAATGCAGATGCTGTAGTGATTTTGATTATATGATTTAATGTGTTCAGTAATGAATAATGACCATTATTCTCTATATATGTTCTCTGTTGCTATTAACTGGGAGTTAGTGAAAATAAATATCTTCCTAGAATATACTGAAGATGCTTCATCTGATTCAACTATAATAACTGATGATTATTAAATTTTGATTCAAGAAATCAAGTATCTCAGTGTATATGTACAAAGGTCCGTTAACACTTTGCGGGCCATGCATTTATCGAAGCGCCGTAACGCTGCCGCCGTTTCACGCAGGTTCTACTGCTTGCCAATGGTGATATTTACGCAATTTTTTGAAACATAAGTAGTTGGTATATAATTATTATTAAAGAAAGCACTAAAATAACTGTTACACTATTTTTATTCCGTTTTATTTCAATTATATTTTTAATTAGTACTAAAACGTTTTATTTAAAAAAATTTTAACTCCTAGGATCCATAGTTCTTTTCAGTATGATAATTCTGAAAACATTTCCAACATGCAGAGAAACATTGCAGGAAGAACACATGTATGCAGTGGAACTTCTTTTCTTGGTGGCAGTGCAGACTTTACAGGCCCTTCGCGGGTTTTGAATTCTTCCATTACCACTAATACGTGTTATTCTATGTTTTCTCATGTCTGTAGTAAGACTGCCAGGTGGATCAAACCTCGGCGATCTTTTATCACATTGAGCAGCCGATCTTGATTGTTGCTCCTCTTCATTCCTATTAATCCATGCTAGTGCAAGGTTTAGTAAAAATTGTTTGAATCTAATAGAATTTTCAGAATTTTTTATGTATGTCTGGAACGCGTTGAGTAATGCACAGTTTATGAGCTATAAAGCCCTTCCCCCCCCTTTTTTGTTTTTGTTTTTTGTTTTTGTTTTGCGAAGTAGGGAATAACACGATAAGTATTGATCGGCGTGATCAACACCTTTCATAAGTTTATTATACTCTTGTATGCAAATTGGTTTAATGCACTTCTTTTTGGTTCTTTTACTCACACATTCGACCATGTCTGCTGAATGTATAACCGTTCGAGAGCAAAAGTCACGCCAGCGTGACAGCGGCCCACAAAGTGTTAAATTTGTTATTCCACTCGTCAAGCTCTCTGTAGGTGAGAATAGGAATCTTTAGTTAGATGTTAGAAAGAATAGTCTTGTAATAGAAATGTTTTTCCTATTGAACCTACATAAAGACATTTCTAAAGGTTCAGAATATGTTTTTGTGCTTTTTAATGTTGAGGTTTTAATTTATCTCCACTCCTGATCCCCATAAAGTTGTTTGCCTCTAAAATACATGTAACCTATATCACAACAACCTCTTTAGAATATCATTTGCTAATGATAATTCTTTAAATATTGAATATCTCTTCATGTCATTTCATATCATGTTATGCCTGATAACACATTGCCATTAGTATCTGGACCTTATATGTGAACATGGAACTTCCGCTGATCAATTAATTTTACATGACTTTGTGTCTATTTCTACACCTGTCTGTTGTTATGTCTAATGAGGAATTTACTAGATGCTAAATGTAAAAATAAATGTTCATCAAAACTTTAAAAAAAAATTTTAAAAACTGACACAGTGATATTGATTTATGAGAAAGACTAGTAGTTGAATCCAAATAGACATCCTGCTAAATTGATCACATATATCAGTCTTGTACCTAGTTTCTGATCTAGACTTGTATTTGAAAACTTTGGATAGAAGAGTACATGCTTAGAGATTGATTTCAGAACATTTAGAGATTGATTTCAGAGCATATGAACAGGCCTCATCCCTTACCTCCCCCCAAATCAGTCGTTATACCATATGTGATATGCCTCAAGCCAGTCCTTGTCATTTCATAGCAGTTTCTTTGGTAAATGTGTATTGAAATCTTTGTTGCAAAATGGATATTTTGATTTTTTTCAAAATTTATACTTGTAATATGAAATAACAACCCACTTTAAAATATATGCTTTTATGCTCTGATAATAATATCAAATGCAACTGGACTAATTTTGTTATGATATGTAACATTCCTTGATTGGTTACAGACAAAATTTATTGGAAACATGCAGTACAAAAGTGAATTATTATTTATTGGAAAAATGTCATTAAATTTTCACAGATTTTTCTGATTGTTTTTCTGATTGATTGTTTCTGTTGAAGCTAGTTAGTATATGCAACAGTTATGACTTAATAATATAAATGTATCATTTCATTATCTACACTAATTCTACAAAAAGCAGTGTTGCTTTTTTAAAAAAAAAAATTATTTTGAACAACATACTTTTTCTTTAAGATATTTTACTGATAAATTTATTGCTATATGTATGTGTTATCATCAATGGTTTTAATAAATTTGACATTAATTCATATGTACATAAAAATTTTCGCAAGGTCAAGTTACTGTTACACGAAGCATTAGTGACCTGAACTCTATTAGTGTTGAAGTAGATAGCGTGAACTCATCCCCTGGTGTTCCGAGAGTAAGTAATGAACTATATATACATACATATGTGTTTTCAGTATATTAATATGACATCATGCCTAAAATGCTTATTTTCTGGATGTTTAGGAAAACATTATTTTGGGATGTAAATCTGTAAATACATGTTTTGATAATTATTTATTTGAAGTAGGTAAAATAAATAATCATAAAATATGTTTTTATTACCTAGAGGAAGAACAGTTATGTCATTTTGAAAGTATTTTAAAATTTATGTTGAGTTTAATAAAAATTTTGGAATTTTTCAGAACTTCCAGAGCATTCTACTAGCTCTTTTTATAGTATCAAAGTATCTTTCATATCATTTTTATATCCTGTGCATTAGTTTGTTGAATTTCCTTGAAGGTCTTCCTTTTTTAATATATATATGTGTGTATGTAAAATAAAATATGTAAATCAAAATACTAACTTTAATTTGTAATAGTCTCTTAGCTTTCCATTTTAATATGGTTAACTCCATTTTCTATTCTAAAAGTATTAATTATTTGTAATATATATATATATCCAAACTGCATCATTTTAAAATTAATCTATGTCATATAATTCTTACCTGATGCTAATGATGCAGGCACTTATGTAGGTCTTCAGCCAGTAATGATTTTTAGTTCAAGAACCAAAACTTAAAATTAATCTAAACTGAAACTAAATCATTCTGAATAGGAATATCATCTTGAATACTTCACTGCTTCCAGCTTGCGAATGCCTACCTCTCCAAATACATTTTCAAAATCTATAAAATGCCTATGTAGTTCTTCACGAACAGGTGAACCTTTTGCACCAAGTTGTTTATGATTGTATATGTCAGTAATAAAAGAAATGTTCAGAAGCCTCAGCAACTGCTGCTATTTTATGCTTCAATTTCTAAATTGTTGCATTTTTATCACATATATATCTTTTCTATTTATGTGCTTGAGCTATATTAGTTATTTAAGATTTAATGTTTTTAATTATTATAGTTATCAGTAAAAAACACCAAAAGGAAAAACAGTTTTAAATTGAGTACTTATTAAGAATTTAAAAGGAAGTTATTGACTTGAATATCATATGTTTTTGCACATTAATTTAAACATTATGAGGTCTATTGCTGTATAATAGAGAAAGCAGATTGTCTTATAAATATTTGCAACAATAATTTTTTTCTTTTGAAGTTTTAACAGATTAAATAGGGTTCTTTTTTTTTTTTTTTTCTTTTATAGCCTAAATTTTATTGTATTAAATTTTGGCTGTGTTTCACAGTTGGTGTTTTTTGCTGATGAAGCATTGCAGTGCAATTTCAGTTAAAAGTCATTACTGTTTTAAATATTTCAAAATTATTTTCTAATTTTGATACATTTTTACAGAGGAACCTCACATAGACCCTTTAATTTAATTTATAATTAGAAGATTCCTCCATTCAGATCCCATCTGTTTTTACCCTATAGCAGTGATGGCAAACCTGTGGCACGCATGCTATTGTTGGCACGCAAAGCCTCATCATCCGGCACACAGCTAAAATATTACTTCCTTAATCAATAATCACAGTAACTTAATAAATTAATAAGTGTCTGTACAATTTAAATTTAATGTTTTAGTCTGTTCTTGAACATTTCACTTACTTACTTATCGCATAATGCCACTGGCATAGGTCCTATTATTACCAATAATTTTTTCCTAAGCCTGGATATAAGATTTTCATATATTGCCATAGAAATGAGATACATATTTATTGACCCAATTTATAACGTTTCAATTTTTTGGGCCAGTCATATTACTTGTCACATTGCAAAGAATACATCAACATTGAATCAGCGAATGTTTGCTAAACGAATTCAAATTTATTGCAGACTGTTGGTGAGTTTTAATACTTTCATTGTTAAATAAATTTTCTCTACTCCAGGTCTTAAACCCTCACAAATGACTCAAACAAACAAAAAAAAAAAAAAAAAAAGTCAAAATTAAACGTTGATAGTGGAAAATCATTTCAAGAGACCTGGACAGAATCATTTGGAGTAATTGAAACCAATAGTAAAGCATTATGCATTCTGTGCCGGAAAAGTGTTGTGTGTCGCATATCTAGTGTGAGACGGCACTTTAACTCCAACCGCAATTTTTGTTGCCGAATTTGATGAAACTGAGCGGAAAGTGTTTTTTGAAAGGAAATTGAAGAATTATAATTACCAGGAAGATGGTTTTTGCAATTATCTTTTTAAAACAAACCATCTAACAATGACCAGCTTTCAATTCCACTGTGCTTGGCAAAACCGCTCTCCGATGGGGATTTAATCAAAGAGGTTTGCCCCCCCCCCAAAGGGCTTGGGACACGCGACTCCAAAAAGGTTCGCCACCACTGCCCTATAGCATGCATTTTTTATTTAAATTTTTTAAAATTAGTTTACAATCATTTGTTAAGAATTAGGACTGAAAGGTAGTATTCAGAAAGGGTATTTTCATATCAAGCCCAAATCACTGAGAATTAAACAATATAGCCTTAGAATTTTTCAAATGTATAGTAATGCGCAAAATGAGTTTAAAGCTTACTAAATACATTTTATTTATTTCTTATAATCTTTCAAGCAAATATTAATTAATAATGACAAAAATTCCATAAAATGTGTAATATTTGTTTGTTTATATATTATTAAATTCTAATTTATTAGTAATTAAATAAATTTGTTAATACAGTTATTTTCTGAGAACTGTTTTTTAAGGGAAGCTATTAATGGTATTTTTTAATTAATTTTTTGCTGTAAATTTATATCAAGAAATTTTGTGTCATAATTTTTATTAATTTCAGCAGAATCGAGATTATATCAGGTTGGCCAGAAAGTAATTTAATTTTTTTTTTTTAGTGTGAAATAAAATTCAATTTTTTGCACAGAAAAAAAATTATTTTTATCAGTCAAATATCTTCCATTTTGTTCAATGACCTTCTGCCATCTTTCTTGTTACTTCATGATTCCACATTCTTAGAACGTCCTACCTTTATCAGCAAAAAAAAACTCAATCAAGGTCATCATTATTACTGAAATGTTTACCATTTAAGAAGTCTTGTAAACTTTGAAATAAATGATCCGATGTTGCACGCTTGGGGCTATATGGGAGATGTAACATCACTTCCCGACAAAGCTCCAATTATTTCATACATGTTGCTAAAGATGTGTGAGGCCTCCCATTGTCAAGGTGAGACATGATTCCTTTGCTATTTACCAATTTTGGACTTTTCTTTTTGATTCCCTCCTCCAATTTCATAAGTTATTGGCAGTAAACATCTGAGTTGATCATTTGCTTGCTTTGGAAGGAGCTCAAATTAAGAACACCTTTGTAATCCCACCAAATTGAAAGCATGATCTTTTTCTGGTGCAATTTAGCTTTCAGTATAATTTGTGCTGATTCATTATGCTTGGACCATGATCTTTTTTAATTAATATTATTGTAGACAATCCCTTTTTGATCATCTGTAATAATTCATTTAAAAAAATGGGCAAATGTATTACGTTTGAAATGCATCAATTTCAAATATTGATTTGTTGCATTAAGTGGATTTTTTACAATTCATGTGGAACCCAAATATCAAGCTTCTTAACAAGTCCAAGACATCTTATGTGATTTTGAATAGTTGTGTGTGATACATTTAACCCTTTTGCAATCTCTTGCAGAGTTATATGATGATTAGTTTTAATTTTGTCATCATTAACTTCAGAAAGTTGGTCAGAACATTGGTCATCTTTAAGTGAAAAGTCTTCAGAATGAAATTTTTTAAACCGATTTTGGCACATGCAATCTGTTAAGCAATCAACACCATAAACTTCCTATATCTGTCTGTGAGTCTCAGCTGCTTATAAAAATAAAAAAAAGTAAAATATGTCAAACAGGTTTATTTTTTCACCTTATTTTAAAATTGACTGTAAACTAACAGTTGTAAACAAAAATACCCAGAATTTGTTTTTGTACCAGCCTAAAAGTGTCAGCTGCCAAATCTTCATTAAAAAAAAAATTACAGAATTATCAGAAGAATAATCAAACAAACATAACACTATCTATTTGTGCAAACTAAAATTACCTTCTTCTCAACCCAATATATTATATTAATTGTAATTTTGTAATCATGTCAAATTTATATTAAGCTGAGTTAAAGTTTAAAGAATTCATTTTTTGATTCAAATATTAGCATATGCTTCTTAATTTATAATTGTACTACATGTATTTTCTAGATTTATTCCATGTAATTATGGCATAAAAAAAATCAATGTTTGATGGCTTTTCTCTTATGTTTTACATCATTTAGTAACCTCACATAAGGACTCAATTATAGTTGTTTAATGTTAAATAATAATTAGCTCTTTTTCTTTGATGTTTTCATCTTTTCATTCATTTAATTCATAACCTGATTTTTTTCCTCCCTTTTAATTCCGTAAATCTAGCAAGGTTTGCAATTTTTGGAATTATACAAATTCTGAAATTTTCAGTGTCCTGAACTCAGATATTCAGCTTTTTCTAAACTGGTAGGCTTAGACTGCTGGCTGCAACAATATTGAATTCATTTTCTATGCTTAAACATGAAATTTTATATAATCATTAGAAAGTTGCTGAATTTATAATATGATGCAGTAAAAAGTGCCATTGGTAAAGCTTTGATTGCCATTGTGCAAACTTCAGATATTTTATATATATTTCAAATTTAATCAGAAAATTTGGTGATTTAAAAGAAGTGTGTTGCTATCTTTACGATGCAATAAACAAATTCGGCGATTTAGAAGAACTGTGTTGCTGCTGCCTGAAATAAGATATTTAATTTTCCTCTCAAATTTATTCTGTTATTAATTAACAAACTAAATTTAAAATCAGTAAATGCAGATTCATTTCACTTATGATTATTTAGTAACTGGACCCATGAAATAATTTTAGCTGATTCATTAAAATAATCTACATGTATAAAGAAAAGTGTTCGTTTGTTTATCTATGTGTAATTCGTTATATATCTGAAGTATTATTCTGATCATGATGAAATTTTAAACACTTGACCTTCAAAACAAGAGGAAAATCACTATGTACATAATATTAAAAAAAAAAAAAAAAAAAAAAAAAAAAAAAACACTGCACATGTTCCATCCTCCAAGTTAGAATGTTTCACTCATGCCACCCATCTTAGGTTCACATCTAGATTGTGATGCCACTATCAGTGGAAGTCAAACGTGCTAAACGAGGCATTTATAATTGTTTTTTTAACAAAGAATGAATATTAATATCTGTGCACAGTGTCAATTTGGAAATCACATTGCCATTGTTGTGTTCCTTCTATTAGTTCTTATTAAAACCATTAGATGACACCTTATTTGTTTACTCATTAAAGCAGAATTGAAGTCCATTTTCCTATCACCTTTTTGTCAAACATTTCAGAAATGGTGTAGAAATTCTCCATAGTAAATTGGAATTTTCTGAAAAAGACATAACCAATAACAAACCAAGTACCAGTTCTTATTAAAACCATTACACGGTGCCATGTTTGTTCTGCAGTGTTCTACAGTTTTATTTGAGCTTAATTAAATTTTGTGCAATTCACTTTTAACCAAAATAAAAGGAAAATCATTGTCTACCTGAGGTTTCAGAAAAAACTACACCCATTCTTCAAAATAAAGAGTTTTCACTCTGTGTAAAGCCCAGGTAATTCTGGGTACTTCAGCTACGGAGGTATACTGTGATATTATGCTGTAGGTACAGTGTGCCATCGATCATCGATATAAACCGTTGCAAAGATGGAATGAAAGAGAAACAGGCACATTCAGTTATATGAATACTTTTAATACTAGTTACTTATAAGGCATTCTTTTGCAGAAGCATCCAGAAGAGGAAATAACTGTTGAATCTCTTAAGAGAATGCTTGCAGAATCTCCAACTGCAAAACGCCAGGCAGAAGATGAACGTCGATTGCGCATAGTAGAAGAATTCAGAACTGCTGCATTTGAAGATCTTGTTGCAAAAGCTGAACAGCAGGTAGTGCTTTTCTTTAAATTTGTTTTAATCATAATAATATTAATTTTTCTCCCATTATCCTGTGCAGTGTGGATAAAGTTTTCTCTAAAAAATTGCAGAAATATTCCATATCAGGTTTTTATTTGTTGAATCATGTTCAGTCAAGTCCCACTTAACTAGGCCATATCTACAAAAAAGTAAAGTTAGTTCGTTGGAAAATGATGAAAAAATTATTATCACATTATTATTATGAAATAAAATTATCTGCAGAAAATAAAAAAAGAAAAAAAAAGTGTATGGAACTGCAGCAGTGATAGCAGCAAATGATGTCACAATATTTGGGAGCTATTTTTATTTACAACAGTATGTAATTTAATTGCACATAATCAATATTATGTAAAACATTGTAGAGTAAAAATCAAAAAATTCTAATTAGTTTTTTACACAAGTTTAAACTCATTGACATTGTTCAAGTTCACTTGCAAATATAATTCTTTAGTACCATTCATACTTAGCTTCATCATTTTAATGATGTTTATTCTTCCATTATTTACAGCATTTTTTTTCCCTATAAAATACCAATTTCTAATATATAGCCAAATGAAATTCTCCTGAATCAAATGCTTGAAAATACAGGTAAATTGTAAATAATACATTTATGTTAATTATATCATGAATGATTCCACATTCGTATGTTTTTTTAACTACCCAAAGTCAATCATAGACATCACCTCAGGTATCATCTGGTAAAGGCAGAGTTGACTGTATAAATGAAACAAATTGATCTTAAATCATAAAAAATAAAGATCAGTTTAACTAATAAGTTTGTATATTAAATTGCAATTTCATATATTTATTACTGTAAATACAAAGAAATAATGAAACTGTTTTCTCATTTGGTGTGAAATAACTGTAGATAGGGAATGGGTATCTAAGGACAGTGAAAATATCAGTTTTACGTGCATCCCAATGATGTACTAATGGTATAACTGGATATCTTGTGGCTTATATTCAGGCAGTAATCAAATTGTCTCTATACATATTGCAAAAAGTCAAAATCTTGAAGTAGGAATGGCAGATACATAGCAGCCTTGAGATATTTCTGTAAAAAATTAGATGCTTGCAAGGTGATCTATGCAGCTAATACCAAAGCATCTACAGTAAGTCCAGCAATGAAGTAGATTTTGCGTTTAGGGGATTTCAGAACAAACTTGATCTCCTCCTGGCCACTGTACCTTTTTCATTCTTCTATAATGTATAGTTATTTTTTACCATAATGGTGCATAACCTTTCTTCACATGGAATGGAAAAACATACATCACCTAGAAGTCTGTAGAAATGAGGGGAGGGTTAGTCATTGATGGGAAAAAAGAATACTTTAAGCCATTGTCATAGTGTTGACATTGCAATGAATTATGATATCATACTGTTTCCAGTTCATTTGATCAGTGGAAAGAAAAGAAATATTCAAAAAATTGCTGAAGATTTTCCAGTTAATATATTTTATAAATCCAATTTTTAAAGAATATAGATGTTTTTATAATCTGTAAAAATTTTAAGAAAATATGAGAGCAAGCACATATCAACACAGGAAATTAAAATTGTTAAGAATGCAGTTACAAAATAATTAATCTATTTTTAAAAAATTGCCAAAAATTGGTTAAACCAAGCTGGAAATTCATAATAAACTTCATTTAAAGATTATTTTCCAACTTGTCTGATGGTTCATATTTTGAAATTCTGCTATGATTAGTGAAGTGATTAAGTGAAAGTATCCATAAAAATTCATAAAAAGTTACTCTGGCAGTGAGTAATTAGAATTTAAAAAAAATCATATTAAGGAGTGGGAAAGTACATTGAAGTGCATATGGAATAGCCTCAAGAATTTGTGTATGATTTTTTTAGTCCTGGGGCTATCTGTCTTTGCACTATGTGATAGATACATGTGTAGACTCTTTCTGTTATTTCAGTATTTGTGAAAAGTCATTTCATTTTTTTAATTCCCCTGTTTAAAATATGCATGTACTACTGCAGATGTAGATTAAAGAGCACTGTTAGCAGGGTTTCCACGCTACCTGGAGAACCGGGAAAAGTCAGGGAATTCGAAAATTGACCAAAATATTCAGGGAAAAGTCAGGGAATTTAAGTATTTTTGTCAAAATCTGGAAAAGTCAGGGAAGTTCATACAACGATCCCGCAAAAAAAAAAAAAAAAAAAAAAAGAGAGAGAGAGAGATTTTTGCGCCGACGTCGGAAGAGGTAACTTTTTTGGCGAATTATGCATCACGTGAGTGTCATTCGGGTAGCTGGCATAGAGCCAATTTTCGCAGCTCCAATTTAATTGTCTTTTAGAAAGGCAAAGCAACTTTTGGTTTCCAGTATTCTCGAGAATCGTATGTGCAGTGCATGAACTAAAGAAAGTACCTGTTCTCGTATAAAACAAAATGGGTTTAATCCTAGTATACGGTACTATGGAGGTTAGAATCAAAGAATATGTATTGTAAAGAAGGAAAACCTCTCTGCAACAGACGTGGCTGTGGCTCCGTTCCATCATAGAGGGAAACAGCTGTGCATGTCTGATATATCTGTCACCAAAGCTCGAAACCGGTGTCGAAGTTCGAAGGTCACGTTATCAAGAGTTCATAAAATGAATATCGTTTAAAATTTCTTTAACCACTTGCGCTAAAAAGACGTGCCACGCACGTCAAGATGCTTTTGTCTCAAACCGCGAGCGACGTGAACACCACGTCGATAAGCATTTATCGCATAAATGAAAATAACGTGGTGCACACTGTTTATTTCTCGAGTTACAGCTCTGGATTGCACTCGCAGATGCGGAGCGGCGTAAATGAGACACTTTACCGCTTGTTATATTGTAGCGCACGGCACCGTAACCGTGAAGTTTAGTCTTAGCGCAAGTGGTTAAACTCTAAAGGAAAAGAAAATATTTTTTGGCGCAAGTTAATTCATGGATTAGTTATTTTCAGAGAAAAAAAAAAAAAACTATGAAAATCCGTTTTTAAAATTATTGCGAAAAATCCAAGAAGAAACGTCCTTTGATAAAACGTTTCTTCTTGGATTTTTCGCAATAATTTAAAAACGGATTTTCGTAGTTTTCTTTTTGTCAAAGAGCGTTTCTTCTTAACACGCGTTTCTCAATTTCCTGTACACATCGCGGAGAGGGAAATTCTGACCGCCAGGTTCCGTCGCCAAATCCCTTGGAAAATTTTCCCTCCGCATTCTAGCGGCGTAATAGCATTTTACTTGTATGGAACCTTTTCTTCTTTACATAGACGTTCTTTGGTTAGAATAATAATGGGATTTGGCGACATCTTGATGCGCAGTAAACGGGTCATTTTGGTCTTGGCGACAATTTTCAAAATCGTGCCAAAGCCTTACCGTATACTAGAATTTTACCGCAAAATCTTTTTAAACCATTTTTTTTTTTTTTTTTTTCTTAATAAATACCTTGCCATTTTGCAGTAAAATAAAAAAATAGTAATCAGTCATCTAGGCTAGACATGTAATATAACTATATTCGCTAAAATATAGATGATTATTCTAATTCAATTTTTAAGTAATTATTTTTATGTTATTCATATAAGTTAATGTTGCTTCTTCCCTCTAAATTTATTTATTATTAGTAAATAATATTTCCAAATTTCAGGAAATTTTCTCTGGCATAATCCTGAAATTAATTATAGCAGTATGATGACATACCATCACGAAATTTAATGCACATATTTTTTCCTTATGTATGCTGCAAAATAAATATAAAATATCTCAATTTATTAAAATAGATTTCTTTCTCTCGTTTAGCTGCAGAATGTCTGCAAAAAAAGCCTTATTTTATTCCAGATTGGGAAGATTCTAATCTCAATCTTCAGTGGAGAAAACAACAACTATTATAATTATATTTGTGTTTTCAAGTGTTAAGGTTTTAAGAACATACCTCACGCAAATTAAATTTACCTAAAATCTAACCTAACTATTTAGCATTGCGTTGTGATTTATAAGGACCGGATTAGCCTCGTGTTGAACTGGTAATGATCATGAGTAATAATTAAATAAAACATACATTTGTTATCCAATATATATATCTTACATTTTATTAAGTTTCTTAAGTGGAAAACTAAACAAAATTATCAAACAAAGTATACCAAGAATAATTAAGAATAAATGTCCTCTGGGATTTATTGAATAATTAAGTGAATTTGCTACACAATACAAGTAATACCATAATTAATTTACCTCTTAGCACAGCCAACGTACATTACGCGGATAGACTGGAATTTTCTTGAAACACACCTGGAAAACCTGGAAAAGTCAGGGAATTTCATTCTCCTGTTTGAGTGGCAACCCTGTGTTAGTGACATTTACTGTTCTTCATAATTTTCAAACTTTAATTAAAACATAATGGTTAAGTAATTGTAGTAGAGATAGCAATTAATTAACTAATTTTAATTTGTCAATTTTATTTCCTATATTATTAAAAGCCATAGAAATTTCCTTTGATATATAGTCATAGGAATGTCAAATAATGCTTGTAGTGGCAGATTTATGAGGTGAGGAGTGCATCTCACCTGAACTTTGGGAGCCCTCATCAGAACACCAGGTATTTTTTAAACATTAATGATTCATTTGGAAGCCCTCTGCAGTTACAATTTGCACAATCCCATGAATTTGAATATGAACTCATATATACAGTACAAAGTCCAAGAGACTAACGTTCAGTATCCAAAATGATCTGGAATCTGGACCTCAAAACCACCAACAACCTCTCTCTGTCTTTTTGTTATTATTATTTTGTATGCTTTGTGCATGCACATTTTTCCCCCATAATAAAACATCTGGAGAATCCTGATTCTTAATTTCACTTAGGCACTAAATAAAATACCTTGTTATTCAAGAAGCAATAATTTTAGCATAAATTTGTGTGATCAATAATTTGGCTCCGTAGCTGCATAACTGCTTGGCATATATCCCAAACCGAAACATTCTATATAGAAACATTGTTGATTTTACACTGCTAATTAGTATTTTATATCCCTGACGCCAACCTGGCCAATCATTATTAGATTTTCCTTTCATCCCCGCATGTTTATCAACACGTGGTAACTTGAGTAATGACTCATGCAGCGATGTTTAAATAGTTTTTTTTAACATTAATAATTGAATAGCAAAAAATATGGTAACCTTTTATGTTGACATTACGCTTGGCGATGATTACAAATTTAAGTTAAATGCGCTAAGAAATGTTGACGAGGTAAATTTTAACAAAAATTTCTTTCGATATGCTAAAAAGAGATTTTGTTAATGATACTCATAGACCAAAAGATTACATTTAGTGCTATTTGAATTAAGAATTATAGGACTTGAACAGCGGAACTTTGTAACTAAACAAGAAATTATGTCTGTTTAATAGAATTAAAGAGAAAGTACTATCACATGACACGAAGCAACTTAAACAACTTACATTGAAAGGTTTAATAAAGTAAACAAATAAATATTAAGCTTTTTCTTTTTGTAAATTTTGATACCCTTTAGATCATAATTGTTCTTTATTTCATAAATTACGGTTTCATACTTTTAATTTTGTAATTTCTGCATGCCATCTTACCAGATTTAAACTGATGATCTATAATCCGGAATCGCCAAAGTCCCGACGAGTCCGGATTAACAACTTTTGACTGTATGTGGAAAAGTTTCGAATTCTGCAACTGCAAAAGGATATACAAAGCAAAAGCTTGTTTCGATGTGCATTAAACAAAAAATAGGTAAAGATATATCCGTCTCAAAATTATAGGAGGAGTATGGCATTAGAAAGTTAACTGTATATGACATAAGAAAACAGAAATAGAAATTTTTTATGATTCTGACACCCCACTCACAAATGAATAAGAGAAAAATTATTCCTTATGCTAGAAGTGAGGATTATGACAAAGTGATGATTGAATGGGTCAGATAAGGTCACAGCGAGGTCGTACCTTCGACAGATAAGAGTCCTAGTGGCTCAAGCCAAAATATTTCATGAAGAAATGAACTTAAAATGTAAATGTACATATTCAGCAGATTGGTTATCCAAATTTAAAAATCATCATGGTATAAGGCAGTTAAAAATTTCAGGTGGAAAAACTTCTGAACTATTTGTAGGCGAATTCATTGAACTTATAGTGAAAAGTTATCTCCATAACAAATTTGCAACACTGATGAAACTGGTCTTTTCTGGCACTCCAAGTAGTGTCAAAGATTTTAAAGTGAAACTAGCAACTTTAGCACATGTAAATGCTGCAAAACACACAAGTGTAAACTCTTCTTAATTGTAAAAAATGCACAAGCTCGAGTATTTAAAGATGTAAAGAATTTCATCATTATATCGTGAAAATAAAAGAGTATGGATGACACAAGTGTTAATTAATGATTGGTTTGAAAATCATTTCATACCCGAAGGTCGGCAACATTTGAATTCGGTTCGTTTACCTGATGACGCAAAAATTTTCCTGATTGTAGACAACTGTTAGGCTCATACTTCACTTAAAGTTTTAGTGAAAAATAATGTATCCACATTATTCTTTCCTTCAAATTGTACGTCCATCATTCAGCCTATGGATATCGTAATAGTGTGTACATTGAAATGCAAATATAAAGTAGCATTTTTAAATTCCATGTTAAATTTCTTGAATAATGGCAAGACTGATCAAGAATTTTTTAAATATTTTAGCTTAAAATCTACTGTGTGGAGCATTGCAAGATTGTGGGAGCACATGCCTTGAAATACTTTTAAAAATGCTTGGCATAATGTATTGCCAATTACCATATTGCATAGGTGAAATTTTCCAATTATTGGATTTTGTAAAGAAATGTGGAAAAGGGGTAATAAATGAAGAATGTATAACAAAAGTTTTTCAGTACGTTGACAATGCCCTAATCATCAATCAATTAAGGGACAGTGAAATCTGTTGTATGGTTCTAAATGCAGAAAATACTGCTACCGATAGTGAAGAGAGTTACAGAGAGGTTACTGTAAATGAAAAAAAAATTTCTTTGATAAGTTAGTCGGAATTCTTGACACGGCGATTACAGGACTTGAATAAAATGGAACTTTGTAACTGAACAAGAAATTATATCTGTCTGTAGAATTAAAGAGAAAGTATTAGCACAGATTACAAAGCAAATTAAACAACTTACATTCAAAATAATGTTTAATAAAGTAAACAAATAACTATTAACCCCCTTTTTTTTTTTTACATCCTTTACATCATGAATGCTTCATTATTTTATAAATCATGATTTCATACTTTTAAATTTTTAATTTCTACATGCCATCTTACTAGATTTAAACTGATGATCTAATATTCGGAAAAAATCCCAAATTTGGAATCGACGAGTCCGAATCCTTGCACTTTGTACTGTATTGTATTTAAGGTTTTTCATTTGATGTCAGTTTTAATTTTGTTTACTTTATCTGATTAATTTGTTTACTAATTTTAGACTGTAGATCTACAGAATAAATTAAATGAGATATTTGGAAAAGTACCAGCTGCTGTTGATATTTCTTCTCGACCGAATTCTCCACATCCAAACAGCAGAGATGAACACAGACAAATGCCTTTGGCTCCTCCTGTTTATAATATAAAGTTTCCCAGCCATTTCATTTACTAAAAACTTGTTTTAACTCATTTATTTTTCAAAATGCATAAAAATTTCTTCATAGGAAAAAGTGTATTTATATTTCTCGTAATCCATATTATATATTCTTATGCCCAAGGTATGACATTTTTATTTATTGAAAGTATATAGAATATATGTATATATTTAAAAATGTTTTGAATGTTTTAACTTGAGAATTCAAATTTACTAATTTAACAGAGAATATTTTTGCACATTTATGCTTGGTATTTTTTCTTATGTGCATTTTTTGTTTATTAGTTAGGTGATATTTGATATTACAGAAACAACTAATATTAAAAAATAATTATGTATTTAAATATTAATTTGCTTATATAATCTTAAATATCAATGTATTTTATATTTTTTATTTGCTGATGAGGGGTAATACATGAGGAATGTAATTTAGGATTTACATTAACAATCTTTTAAACTGAAAAGTAATTTCAATAAATTGGTTAGAAATCTTAGAAATGCATACTTTAAATTAATATTGTTTGTTACATTACAAGCAAATTTTTTTTAATGATTTTTAATGTTAAGTTGCATTTTTCTCTTGAACTGTATTTCCCCTCCCCCTCTTTATAATAAACCTATTTTGCAAAAATTTCTTTAATTATGTTATGGTTTATACATATATGTCTAGAATCACAGTGTAGAATTTATTTCCATATGTGAAGTAATGCTATCACGTTGCTATGCAACAAAAATATATTTGGAACACACTGTTCAAAATTGTGCATAGTATCTCAAGCAAATATTAAATATAAAATCCTTTCTTATAGTAACCATCTTTAAAATTCAGAGAATAATCTTCCATTATATGTCTAGAACATATTCTGATACTGCACTTTAAGCTATTTATTAATAATTCCTTTATTTATGATTTGAAATGTATATATTAAAAAAGTGTTTGGCTGTGTAAAAATCCATTTAAATTCTTGTGCTCAAAAGATAAAACCCAGGGGCAGGAATAAAAAGTTTCCAAATAAATTATAGTATTTTTTCTCAAAGTCAATTATTTTTCTATTATATATATATATATATATATATATATATATATTTGTCTTAAGTTTATTTTATAAATATTCTGACTAGGTTCTGATTATCTTAAGTTTGTCCTATAAATATTCTGATCGGGAAATATTCTCATCTCTTTGGGAGCAGTTGCCTAGATGAGTTTTCTGATTTTTCACTTGATTAGGGGAATATAATTTTTAGCTGTAAATTCAGGCATATACTTAATTGTTCTGTTGAGAATAAGGAAAAAAATAACTTTTATGTAACTTTGCTGAATTTTCAAAGCGTATATTGATATGGATTTATTATTCAGTATCTCTATAAACTTACTATTCACTATCATCTATAAATATTTATCTTCTTTGCTTGTATTTAAAATCCCTTCATATTTATTCAGTTGCTTAAAAAAAGACTTTCTGTATTTATATATTTATCTTTAAAACTGTGATTTTGTAAATATTCTTGTTATTGTTGAGTATTTAGTATTACATTAAAGAGATTATATATAGAGAGAATATAGTGTTGGACATTTTTATTTTATTTATTTATTATTTATTGCTTTCTTAAAGATTTTGTCGAGGTATATAGCAACTTTGATGTTCTAATTAAAAAAAAAAAAAGTTTTTTTTTCTTTTTAATATAAAAGATTTTGATTTATAGGAAACCAGCACTCCATCAATTTGATTTAATGGACATAGTCATATTTCTGTATTTTCATACACAAATTTCTTGAAATTGACTTTATTTTCATTTTTCAAATATATTTTATTTTTTTTAAATTATCAGCATGAAGGGTATTTTTAAGGAATGAATTTATTTCATATGCTATCCATAATACAAGAACACTGTTAGTTCTTAATTAAATATTATATGTCTATGCAGTGCTTTTTAAATTTACACCTTCTGTTATCTCATATTTATTATGTAATTATTTTAGATTTGTGTTTCTTATCATGTTTTTGATTTTGAACAAGCACACTTAGTGCACTGATGAATGTAGCTTTCTGTTCCAATCATTGTATTGTTTTATATGTGTACGGATTGTAGTACTGTTGTAATTAAAATTAATTGAAAAGATTTCCATGTTTTCATTAGTCTTATTTCCAAAATTGAGATATATGTATATGTTGCATTGAGTATAATTAAACATACATCTAATCATGTAACTAAAAGCTTTTCTGATCACAACAAAAATACAAGTAAAAAGGTTATTGAAATATATTTGATCTAGGGTTAAACAGAAGTATTAGTTCCTTCTTTTGAGTGAATCCTCGCCGACATGATCCTCACAGACGGAGTTAGCTGGAAGTAATCTGACATCACTGTCTTGCATCAGATTTGATTTCGTGCATTTAAAACCATAATTCCTTTCTGCTATGAGGTAATGTTTTAGAGATGTGCATATCCCAAATTAATTTTAATCATATATATTTGTTTTCTAGTAATGCAAATGTAAGATATTACAAAATATGATGGCTGCTTTAAAAATAATTGGTGACCTCAAAATTAACTGTTCTAGATTTGGTGCTTTTCCCTAAACTCATCTATTCTCCTAAATTTAAGATCCTTCCATGTTATATAAACACCTAAAATTAACCAGTCACAGATTAGCTGCATGTATACATCAAAGTTAGTATGAATACTCTTGGCATATTAAACTATGTCATTCCTTTCCCTAGCTTTGCCCACTGTTAATATATCCCCACTGCTAAGCCCACTTGCCTAAAATGACATAATATCCCTCTATCTCTGTATATAAGAAGTATTGTAATTCATTATGAATGGATAAATGTCTACTAAGATGGCTTCATATGCATGAAAATAAAGATTTGGACTTCTTCAAAATTCGTTTGTGTTGCCTTCATCTGTCTGTCTTTCCACGCATTAAATTATCACACATATATCAGTAAATACATAAAATAAGAAATTTAGAACCAATTTTACAAAGACCAAAATTTTAAATTCATGAGTAATAAATTTCATAAAATAAAATTTCTTACTTTATGTCTTTACTGATATTTTTCAGCTGCTTTATGCACAAAAATACTAGACATGGTTATATTAAATTTTAAAAAATTGTATTGTAATTGCACACATATATATGTTTTAGTCGGTTTTATTTTTAAATTTTATATTGTAAAGTATTGTTTATGTAATATGTGTGATATGGCTTCTTGCTCTGTAGCAACATCCTGTAATGTTTACAGAAATAAGAAAGGGAAAGATATTTTATTTCATGTTTTCCAAAGGACAGTTTGCTTTTGACGAAAGAATGGATACATCAGTGTCTAAAATGGGATTCTATTAATGTGAAGGGTGCAAGAATTTGCAGTGAACATTTTCTATGAAATGATTATGATGACATGAAAAATTGCTTACTTGAATTGCCACCAAAGAAACTGTTAAAATCCATTTATATGCCAGAAGTAAATTTACCATCTGCATTAAAAGAAATAACATCAAGAAATTGCAAATAAGAGAAAAGAAAACCAATGCAGAATACATTTGAAAGATTATACGAATTAAGTCCAAAGAAAATTCATATTTAGGAAAGTATATGAAATTGATGATGACAGTAATAAATTGGATGTTAAAGATTTTGAAATAAAGCTAAAAAATGGCAGTGTAAATATCCCTGAATACCCTAAGTGTAAAGATAAACAAGAATGCATAGATAATTTGAAGGAGGAAATTAGAAAAGGAAATTCTTAGAAAATTATATTGAAAATGAAGAAAAGAAAACTTTTAGAATATTTGCTCAGTGACAAAGAGGATAAACGACATCTAGAAAGAAATTTGTATCAGAAATTAAAATCTCAAATAGTGAAATTTAGCGGGGGATAAAAACGCACAGATTGGAGAATTTGGAAGATTGTCTAAAGTATATTTTTACAAAGAAGCAGATTAACGCATTGCCAGTAAAGAAGGAAAAAGTCAAATGGACTAGGGAAGATATTTCACATTTCATTGTCATAAGAGCTCTATCGTCTAAAGGCTACGATTTTTGGGAAGAAAAAATGAGAATTCTTTTGCCTAGTGCTAGCACATTAAAGAGATGCTGCCTTTAATTATGTAACCTAGGAATTCAGAGTGATGTGCTTGCTAAAATGAAGGAAAGATGCAAACATTTGGATTCTGCAGAAAAAAGGGGGGAAAATGTGTTGTCACTTTTGCCAAAATCTCAGTTTTGTAGTTCATATAGATTGAAAGCTCGGCTGTAATTCTAAATTGGACCAAATTCCTAGTCCTTTTCAAAAAGTGAAGTTTCTCTTAGTCAGTGGTCTCATTTTATAATGGAAGCAACCAATATATTTTTATTTTAACACTCTGATGAAGAAAAGACTTCTCCTTTCACTCATAAAACATATGCAATCATCTGGAGTAGAAGCGAAAACCGTAATGCCTGACTTAATATTCAGTCATTACTGAATATGACATTACTGAATATTCAGTCATTACTGAATTAATAACTCCTAGAAGGATCTAGTACAGACGTCAGCAAACATTAAAATATAATAATAATATAATAACGTAACGTAATAGATATTGTTCCAATGTCAAAGCAAAATACAGGCTGATTAATCTGGTCGCACGACAAATTACAACATCAACATCGGCTGATCGAGACCCATGCAGTGAAAGAAGTCAGGAAATATCAGCTGGGAGACGACGGCATTAAACCCGTAACTGATTTAATGGAGGCCTCAAACAGAAAAACATACCTGGCAAGACATTTCGATCTATAGTCCAACAACAAAACAGTACTGGGCTCTTCACAATTTGTGAGCTTTTTGTTAAATATAATATCACGTGAACAGATCACACTATTAGTTTCTTTGATCCATAGTCGGTATCTTTCGTCTCCATCATAACCAATTAAATACGCTTTTGTAGCCTTATTATCCATTTTCCTTCTTCTTTGTTTAGGAATATGGGCATAACACACAGATCCTACTATACGAAGATGCTTAATTCAAGGTTTCTTTTTAAACCATAGCTCATAAGAACTCATGCCTTCTACTGATGATTTGCCAGTTCTGTTTAGTACATATATGGCAGTGTTTACTAGTTCAGCTCACATTGCTGCAGGAAAATGAGCTTCAGAATTTGAGTACTTAAATGTTCTTTCCATTTCGATTATTGTACGTGTGTCTCTTTCACTAGAGCCATTTTGTTCAGGAGCATAAGGTGCTGTTAGTCTTTGAGTTATACCTTCAGAACGCAAAATAGCACGCACTTTGTCATTGTCAAACTCGCCTCCATTATCGCTGAGAAATTCTTTGACTGAATGTCCTAAAATTTTAGCATGTGCAAGCATGTGTTGTAACATATTTACAACAGGAGATTTTTCCTTGATAAAATACCCATAACGAAACTTTGTGTAGCTATCTTTAAACACAACTAAGTATCTTTTCTTCTGGAAAGATTCATCAAAAGGTCCACAGACATCAGCTGAGATTAATTCACCAGGCTTGCTGGCTGGCTTTCTTATGCCAAATGGTAAACGGTGTGCTTTGCCAAAAATGCATGGTTCACACAATTTTCTTTCAAATGGGATTTTAATTCCTAATTCTTTCTCAAGCATGTTCTTCATGTGATGTTTATCTTGATGTCCCCATCTCTGATGATATAACTCTAACAAGGAATTGTCTGCTTCAGCAGCATGCACATCTATAATTTTATCAGGCATAATAGGTTCGATAGCTGCCTTGTATAAAATACCATATATTTTGCGAGTTCAAAAAAGCACTACTTGACCATTAACCTTTAACCAGCATTCTGTAACTGTTGAAATAAATTTACTATTCGGATTTCTATCTTGAGCAGCAAGTAAAGAAAATAAATTTCTGTTTATCTCAGGGACATACCAAACATCTTTAAGGTAAATTCTTTGGATTTTACTACCAATAGTTGTTTTGACACATACTGTACCTTTACCAAGAGCAACTAAAGTTTCTTTTCCAGCAGCCTTGATGCTACAGGGACTATCAAACTTCATAAAGTCAATAAAGTATGTGAAACAATTCATGATATGTCTTGTAGCTCCACTATCAATCCAAAAAGATGTTCGATCAGCCTTAGCCTCTTCGTCAATGGACATCAGTATTACACTGCCTGTATTTCCTTCATTGGTTTTCGTCAACCTATTCTTGGGTGGTCTTCCATCAGCAATCCACTGTTTACAATCTTTTACCCAGTGTCCTTTCTTTTTGCAATAATTGCAAATATCTTCTTTTCTTGGTTTTCTTCTGAATTTGTCTTTTTTATATTGCTTTTTTTTTTTTTTTTTCAGATTTTGACATTACTAATGCCACTTGTTCATTTGTATTGCCTTTCTCATGACTTTTAAATTCTCTTTCATGAGAGCAAAGCTGTGCTGTTAACTCATCAACTGTTCTTTTGTCTTCACCCGAGACTAACCAACTTGACTTAAACAAATGGTATTGTCCTGGTAAGACATCTAAAATCTTGCAATTGAGTAGCATGTCAGGTAACTTATTTTCATTTTTCTTTTCAAGTCCTGAATTCAACTCATTCCATAAGTTTTTTAATTTGGAAAGATGAGCCGCCATATTATCATTTTCATTCCACTTGAATTGAAAAAATTGCATGCATATATTATACAATTGATTTTCTGATGATGCTTCAAATAACTTATGTAATTCCAACCACACTTCTCTAGCAGTCTGAAATCTCATAACTTTTTGCAGAGTTTCTTCCGTCATGGAATTCGTTAATACCATCATAGCACTAGTGTTTGCATTTTGGAACTTCTTAACAGCTTCATTATATTTCTCTTGTTGAGCAATCGGAGCATCTACAGGAAGAATTTCTGGTTTCACTATAGTTCCTTCTACAATTTCTAAAGCACCAGGATGATAATTTAAAACAAATTTTATCCTGTATTTCCATATAAGCCAATCGCTTTCACCTGATAAAGGCTTTACTTGGACCTTAGTTAATTCCATACTTTGATTTCTAAACAACTTTCGATTGCTATAACGAAAACAAAACACTTACTTGATTAGGCTTAACGAGTTCCGTTTCTTCGAGAAAACATCAATTCAAAACATTTGACGCAATATGGGAGCTTGCTGGGCCCATAACCTAAAAAAAGTATTTCTTAAAAATACATAACCTAAAAAAGGTATTTCTAAAAATAAAGAGGAAACAAATAGCAGAGCAAAAATACGATGCTTTTATTGGAATTACAAACTATAGCTATTTTTGAACGACAGTATCGCGAAGCACGATCTCCTGATGATGACAACGCTCATTGTTTGCCAGAACTTTTCTAAACTATATATTATATTATTATTATTTTTATTAACATACTTTAATAGTTTACATTTGCCAGCCATCTTAAAAAGCAACGTTTTCAAAAAAAAATTAATCCATTATTTTTAAAGATATTTATTTTTTTTTAAGTTTCGAATACTTTACTATATGCGTAAAATAGGTAAAAACAGCATTTTTCAAGATGGCTGACGACTGTAAAAACCGCGCCAACAATTGCGCGAATGTAAATCGCCAAAAATCCGTGCAACTGTTAAGTAATACCCTTTCTCGAAATCAAAAAGAGATATTTAATAAATATTAAATGCACGCACTCTTGTATTTTCATTTTTCCGGCTTAGCTTTCTTTCAATATTCGTCACGCGCTGCACTGCGCGGGAAATAAAACCATTTAATTTACAATTCAACTAACATAAGCTATTTAAATGCCAAATCCGTAACACTGCCCCCTTCCCAAGGACTGCACGTCCCGGGCAGTACAATCCCTGGACAGGAAGGCAACTTACAACTAAGCCATAAATACAATAATAAGCATTACATTACAATAATAAACAACATGAACAATAAATGCAAGAAATAAAACAAATCAAATGCTATCAAATACAAATCAAATACAAAATACACATTTAGAAACAAAAAGGACCATGGTCTTACACTATTTACAATTATTTACATTACGTACTATGGCCATAGTAATGAGCTAACCTGTCGTAATGAACGACTTTAGGTTTAGAGTTCGAAAACTTACGGATCCGGACCACGACGTCATTCAGCCTGTTTAGGACTGTGTACGGACCATCCCAAGGTGACTGTAATTTAGGCCTGACTCCTTTTCGTCGAATCGGGTTCCACAACCACAACTTGTCTCCTTTGTTGGATCTATGTCTAGTAGCTCTTGTGTTATATCTGGACTTCACATTCTCCGTCGCCAGATTGACTCGCTTTCGTGCGAAACGGGGCTGAATATCTTGGATGTATTCCTCAGGCGATGACGGCGCATCCGTATGGCGATCAAACAGGCGGTCACAAGGCAGACGAAGGTCACTACCGAAGAGCATTTGTGATGGGGAATAGCTGGTAGTCTTGCGTTTCTTTCCGACCCTAGTATGATTTCGGCAGCTTCCCGAGCTGGGTCTTTCGGAAGGCGTCGGCATTTCCAGGTGAGGATCCCTTCTGAGGATGGATAGTCATGTCTTCAGATGCTGAAAGCAGTTTTTTGTTTTTGAAGTCTAAGGAAAAATTGTATTTCCTTAAAAAGTCCAGTCCGAGTATGCATGTATCTGTAATATCCGCCACATATGCTATGTGATTGTAGGCGGTACTTCCAAACGTGATGGTCACGTTTAACTTCCCAGCTATCTCGATCTTGTCAACAGACGCGGTCTGAAGGTTAACACAGGATGGCGTCCAAACAAGTTTATCTTTAAACTGTTCAGCTAAATCTTTCCTAATGATGGTAACATTAGCTCCTGTGTCAATGATCATATTGCAAGGAACTCCATTGATATGCCCATTGATGGACAGACCATTACTGTTGCCACTCACCGTAGAAATCTTGAGTGCTTTAAAACAAGGTTTTTTATTATCTGGTAACCTCGGTTCCTTGATATGGTCATTAATTTGTTTCCTTCGTCGTTGCTCAGAAATGGTCTCAATTTTCGTACCCTGGGGTGTTCTGCAATTCTTTTGTACGTGGCCTTCAGCTCCACAGTTCCAGCACTTTGGTTTCTTGTCAATCCTTTTCTGTCCCATGGCATTTAATTGTCTATTTAACCCGCCTCTCTTATTTTCCGTGCTCTGGGGTGTTCTGTAGTTCCTTCGTATGTGGCCTTAAACACCGCAGTTCCAGCACTTTATGGTTGGTTTCTTCTCACCAATATTCCGTCTCAAGGCATTCACTGGTCTTGTCAAATCATCCGTTTTATTATCCGTGCCCTGGGGTTTTCTGCATTGCCGTCGTATATGCCCTTCAATACCACATTTCCAACACCTTAGAGCCACTTTGTTCTCACTCCTACTCAGTATCAAAGCATTGACTTCTCTAGCTAAATCATCTGAACGACCCATCAGTTGATCCACTGGCTCGTGGACTCGCATAGCTCTGACTGGCTAGTGGTTTCTATGAGTTGCTTGTTGAGCTGCCTCGAATTTTACGGCGTACAACAGAGCGCTTTTTATGTCTTTAACTTCCGCTATTCGTAGAGCTTTCTATATTTCAGGGTCCCGGATACTATCGATGAAATATTGCAGCGACAGGATTTCTTTTGTTTCTGTCGGGCACGCCGAAAAGGCGTGATGTGACAGCATTTCAACATCCGTGGCGAGCTCCTGAAGTGATTCGGTGGGCTTCTGTTGACGGGATTTTAATTGAAGCCTGCTGTAGTCTTTTAAACATTTCTCGCCAAAGCGCAGCTCTAATGCGCCGGATAGAGCTTCGAAGTCAAGTCTTTGGTTTTCTGGAAGCGTCTGCAGGATATCCGCTGCGTCTGCTCTCAGAGAAGTGGCGAGATGAGAGGCCTTAGTTTTGGAATCCCATCCATTCGCATCCGCAACGATAAAAAATTGTATCCTATACACTTGCCAAGAGGTCTTCCCATCATATGTAGATAGTTTCAGAGAGGGACGAGCAGGCATTGGTAAAAATTTAAAACCATCCGAATTGCTCCCTGCCGTTGCTACGGATTTCTTTAAAGTATACAGTTCTTTGGCAACTGCAGAAACTCTCTCATCAATTTGTTGTCCGATTTGTTTTTGAACAGAACGAACTCTTCCTTCTATTTCTTCTTTGACAGAAGAAACATTTTCCTGAATTTGTCCCACTTTATTTTCAACCACATCTATTCTGCCTTCATAGCATCGAATTTGGTTTCTATTATGCAGGCAATTTCTCTTTTCATTTCGTATTGACTTTCTTCAATCTTTACTTGTACGGCTTTTATTTTTCTTTAACAGATTACTTAACAACTTTTATTTCGTCTTTAAAAGTTAATTGACCAGCTTGAATGGCCTTCATTTCTTCCGTAACGGATTCCTGGCCCAATTTCATCTGTTCCTGTGCCGCTTTAATTTCTTCCTTAACGGATTCCTGGCCAATTTCATCTGTTCCTGTGCCGCTTGCATTTCTTCCTTAACGGAGTTGACTGCCCCTTCCGTCTTTTCTTGGAAAGCAGTAAATGCAGTCATCATTTGCCTGAATTGTTCTTCCATCGCTCTTGTAATTGGCATTCAAAATCCCACCGCTGCTACCAAAAATTGTTGCGTGCGTACGAGTTCGTCACGAAATGAATGCACAAGTCCGATGAAAAATGAACAAAAATTTATTATTATCACAAAATGCTTAAATTCCTCAGATATTCTTTCAGTTTTACAATATCTCACAGGAGTTATCCTCTAACTACTCAAAAGTTCAAAAGAATTTAATTCAAAATAGCTAGAGAAAGCTAATCCGCGAATTAGCTACAGTCAACAAGAGCAGTTTTCTAAACAACAACAAACTAAGTAACTACAGCGAACTGAGAGCTTTTCCTCCTTTTATAAGACTTTAAAATCGCGCGCGAGAATTTTCTAGTACTTTCTCGAAATCAAAAGGAGATATTTATTAAATGTTAAATGCACGCACTCTTGTATTTTCAATTTTCCGGCTTAGCTTTCTTTCAATATTCGTTACGCGCTGCACTGCGCGGGAAATAAAACCATTTAATTTACAATTCAACTAACATAAGCTATTTAAATACCAAATCAGTAACAATAAGTTACATACTCATTATGCACTTACAATTTTATGTGCGTCATTACTTTAAAAATTTGTATTACACTCTAAAATTTATCACATATACAGTGAAATAAAGTCAACATTTCTATCATATATACGTATATGGTAATTAGGTGATGAAACCAGCACTTAATAAATCACTATTTATTTATTACAGAATTATTATAGCACTGGCACACATGACATATCACACCCTTGCAAATAAATTTTATAAGATCAAATTCATGATATAGTACCTGTTAGCTATTGCACACTTGACACAGGGTTTATCTAAGCTAATGGAGTTAGCTCCATTTATTGACGAGCTCTGCTATATGTTAAGTTCAGATTTTTCAACTAGCTCCAATGTGAAGAGAAAAAAAAAATTTTGTTCACCATGGAGAAGTTTTGGCTGTTCCAGATTCTTTAAGTATAGCTATAACAGATTACATTTCGAATAAATAAATTCGTACGAGTATACTAATTGTTAGTCATGTGCTTTGCCATAATTGAATAATCCAATGCAATCCAAACCTATGTTAGCATCTGTATTAATACTTTTGCAATCTGCGCCAACTACGAGATAGCTCACTCGCCCGTTCTGCATATTCATGCACAAAATCTTGCACGTGCAGAGCGTAATTTTCTATAAGTCTTACACAAGCTGCTGAACAAGAAATTGATGAGCTCTTCTTCTGCCCAAGAAAAATGGTTTTCATTCTAAACATTACATTTTGTATCTACGTTTTGACAAATAAATCGTCTATTTCAATATGCAAGGGTATTATTTAGTCCCTTTATATATGCCAAACACCTAAACATTGCATACATTTGCTACAGCAGTGCTTGTGCTCAGTAATTTAGATAAAGAGATTCAACAGCGAATTATCCCTTAACTGAAAAGTAAACTCAATTTTCCAACTACGAGTATTCTCATAGATGGCAGCGAAAGTGTTAATAATTGCATTTTTATTAATAATTCTCTAAATTTTTTATGTTACACTTTCGAATCTTATTTTTGTCGATGTTGTACCTTATTGCCTTCATTGCAGTTTCAGTGAGGAAAAAAAGAAATCTAATTATGAAATTTAGATAAATATAATAAGACCATTACAAAAGGGTGGAAAGACGTGGCATATGTAACTCTATCGTCATACTTAGAAAAAATATCTTGATGAAACCTGATCAATAGACAGAGAAAGAAAAGCCGCTGAAACCGGACAGCAATCCATTAATTGAGCAAACATTACGTATTGGTGTTATATACCAATACGTATACTAAGCAAAGCTTTTCAGTGTACGTATTGGAGACTTTAGTTACCACAGTATCCTTCTGAATAGTTCTTATTTTAAGACTACACAGCCTGCATGGCAGTCACATGTGACCTATAACAATAATAGTCTGATCATATTATTCCTATAGTTCACAGAACTGGATTATTTACCAATATGAACAATTTACTTCTCTGAACATCTGCTAAACTAATGTATTGCGGATGGTTTGTATAGTGAGTGTTCTTAGGGCATTCTTATCTGTTAATGCAAACAGCACCATAACTCAGGCAAATTGAATTGACACATTAGCCAAACAGTGTATCCACAAAAAGTTCAAAATGTTCTAAAATTATGTTTCCAGATTTGTTCACGTATAAGTCAGAAATGGGGATAAATAGAAAGGGTCCGGTTTGCAGTATAATGTTTGCGCACACTCAAAGTTTTGTTCTATGCGACATTTCCAACAAATCTTTTTTTTTTTTTTTTTTTTTTTTTTTTTTTTTTTTTTATGTCTTGGCACCCCGCAAGAGGTGATACACTATGTGGAATGGTGGATAGAAATTAAATCTGCTACCCAGGTCCAGCGGAACCTCCGAACACATTACAGACATACTCCTAAATCTTATCCAGCCATCCGGTAGTAATCCGGTATACGAGGTTTAAGGAAACTGTAAGTGTCTGAACGTCTGAGCACGAGTTGTGCAGATGTGCAACGGGTGCAATAGGCATTTATCCAGATCCCAACCAAATTAATCTGTCAGGCGCCTTTGGCAGTTACAGATACTGGCGACCGCAGTGCATAAGGTGCTACATAAGTGACTAAAGCTGCATATTTGCAGCACCTGCACGTGCTTCTACTTGATGACAGGCCAAACGCACAGTATTTTCAATTGAGATTCTGAATCGTATCGACGAGGATCCAGAGTTCCTGACAAAGGTGATCTTCTCGAACGAAGCTTACTTTCATGCGTCAGAGATGGTAAAACTGACACAGTGTGAGGATATCAGACTCGAAGAACAACCCGCGTAAGCCGGGAAATTGTGCGCGACAGGACTAAGATAAACATGTGGTCTGCTTCATGTCCGTGTGCGTATTTCCAAACCCTACCCCACTTTTCGAATTTTTGACGTCATGGACAAATCGACTAGTTTCGCCTGGATGGTAATTCTTGAGCATGCGCTGAAGGGCGAGAAGTAACATAAACAGAACTTTGGCTTGCGCTTGTAAACAGTATTAAGTATTGTCTGAAAGTGTATTCGTTTATGTAATTGCTTAATTTTACTGCTTCTCTGATAAGAAAACTTCATTCAGATAAAATTTATTTTAATATTATTATTATCTGGTTATAGGATTATACGAAATGCTGAATACTCTAGGTACTATCGTAATCTTCGCATAACCTTTCACATTGGATTTTGCCTTATCATTTTAAAATATATTGTATTATAAAGATTAAATCAAAGCAAATTACTTTGTTAGAGATGTGAATGTTCTAAGTGAATTTTCTTTTTATCACTTATTATCGGATTCTTCCTTGCTCGTCATTAGGCAGGTGGTCAAGATTTAGCATCGGCGGTTCAGCCTTTTCTCCACGAACTGGTTTCATCGTCAGCTTAAGGGACGCTTCATTAAAATCCAGCGTTGCTTGTGCCTCTGAAAGAAAATCTATTCCTAAAATAATATGTGCTTGCAGATTCTTTACTATGAAAAACATCACCTTTACTTGTTCGTCCTTGATACGGACATACAGCGGTAATTTACCTATACACTTACATTTTTCTCCTTGCGCCGCTAACACTGTTGTATTATCCGAATTATATATGCGGTATTTCCGAAAATACTTCCTAAAAAAATCTTCTGCCACACAGGAACACTGCGGGACTGTATCCAGGAGTGCGGTGGCTGGGAGATTATTCACCAACACTTCAATCTTCGGAAGAGTCAGATTTTTCACCATTAGTGTATTTAACTTGAAGGAAGAGGGGTTTTCGTGGCCTTCGGATTTCCGCACCCTCCCGTCAGCAGAAATCCGTTTTAGTTTAAATTATTTTTCATTTCCGTGCTTTCCTTCTTTTTCCACTGGCCTTGAGACTTTTTTCCTGGATTGCTATTGAACTGTCGACGTTCGCCGGCTGTTTTTGAATGCTCGGGTTTCCTTGCCCACTGATTCACTTTGCTTCCGTAGCCGTGTGCTTGAGTTTGCTGTAGTCTTGGCACACCAAATTGGTTTCGCTGTTGATATTCGCGTCTTCTTTCAATGTCCGCCGTTCTTCTACTTTCAAACTGGATTGCTAGCTCAAATAACTTTTCCAGTGTAGTCGGATTTCTTAATTCAATAAAGTCTTGCACTTGGGGCAGTAACCACGGCAAAATCACTTGAATTATCTCAGGATCCGGACGGTTTCCATACAAGAGTTTGAAGACGTGAATTTTTCTTAAAATAAAACTTGAGAGATTTTCGATTCTTTGTTGATATATACTAAAAAGTTCCGTTTCTAATTTCGCACGATCCCTTACAACAGGGAAGGCTTTTAGTAGGGCAGTCTTGAAATTTTCGTTAGTATAGGTGGGACTTCCTGCTTGACCCAAGAGACTTCTGCCTATACATTTGAACCAATTAAGCGCTTGGCCCCTCAAAGCGCTGGTAGCTAAGGTAACTTTTTGAAATTCGTGCACGGGGTGAGCATAAAGTGGTCATCCAATTTTTCCAAAAATCTGGTTACCGGTGAGTTTCCATTAAATGTTGCTTCTGGTTTCATCGAAGCGCGCATGGTCTGGACGATGTAACCAAATCCTTCCAGAGCGGCAGCGGGCATTTCTGGATTCTGAGCCGCTTCTGCAGGCAGCACAGGTTCTTCTTGAAACTCGGCCATGGTTATTCTTCTTCGTTGGGCGCCACTATCAGGTTCAATGTTCCGTCTTACTTTCTTCGGGAACATGCAAGGACCTGACTCGGAACAGAGAGCTTACTAAAGCTATGTTCAATAACTGTGGGAAGTAGACAGGAAACACAAGAAGGGTATACAAAACCCTTTATTTTTCTCTATTTACAATAACTTCCGTACTTCGGAATACAAAGACCCACTACTTGTGGTCTAAACGTAAAAATATAAAAATAAAACTAAACTCTAATTTAACTTAAAAATAATAAACGTGGAAGATTGGCCTTATATTAACAGGAAGCCGTATGTAGTACAGAGAACTGTGAACACTATGTGTCCGAAAACAAATGTGTCCGAAAACAAATGTGAGCTACTATATATCTGCGAACCATAAAATAGTACCTACAATATGAGGCATATCGCAATTAAACATGGATATACTTCAGAATGAAGCACGAGCAATATATAATGAAACAAATAATTACGATATTACTTAAATAAATCTTATGCAAAAGCTGTCATCCAGTACATTTTTTCATATACTCTTGGATGGAAAACCGTACGTAACTTAAAATGGCGATACCCTACTTTATAGTTAGTAAGCGATAAAGCATACTATATATTAATATAACAAGAAACAAAACTTAAAATAGACCTTATCGTAGTTCTCAATACAAAAATTAAAATGAGACACTCTTAAAAGAACTTAATTTTAAAAAAATTGTATTTTAACTCACGTGCAAAAGAAAATCGCTTTTAACTGCTTACCAATATCGAGATCCGGGGCTAAATTTTCGAGGGTGAGAAAACCAAATATTCTGATGACCCATAATATATGTTAAGGTTTTTTCCCTTAGAAAGAGAACTTCAAAACTCAATATACACGAGAATAAAAAGTTTAAAACTCGCAAATGCAAGCCACCGTAATTTACTCCAGATCACGTTAATTCACTAATTAAAGAAGCAAAAAAGAATACGGAAGTAGCACAGAGAAAACAAAAACTGTATTACGACTTGAAACGACGGGGAGTAACTTATAAAGTAGGGGATGAAGTATTAAAAATTAAGCATTCACTTTCTTCAGCACCAGAAGATAAAACTGCCAAATTTTTTCCATGATTTGAAGGACCATATGTCATAGAAAAAATAACTCACGCTGTAGTAGTGTTAAAAGCCTCTTGATAACTTTAAATACGTTTAAAGTTATCAAGAGGATTAAACCTCTGGCCTGGAAGGCAACCAGCAATTGAGTAAAACTTCTAAGGTAAGCGGCCTGCTTCGACTAACTGCTTCCTCTCTCTCGCTTGGCAAAAAGCCACAACTTAAATACTTGGCGTTCGCCAGACAAACTTTGCATAAATACATTAACGCTTATAATTCTGGCCGGAAGTAGAAAATAAGAAGTGATAGTAAAGATTTAAAATAAAATAAACGTTAGTAAAACTTAAGATCCTTACAACACGAAGTGCTAGAGTGGAGATCAAAGTGATTAACTTGATAGCAATCACCTTTCTATTATCTTCCATAACTAACGATAAAGTTTAAAACGAAAAGCGTGTGAGCGATACAAAACAACACGAAGAAGCTAATGTCACTTGAAAGGAAACGTCACTTTCGCCAATCTGAGCGATAACTGATTCTTGTTTGGCTTTCAGCCTGTTTGCCAAGTGAAGATGGTAACCCTATTTCGCCAAAGGCAGTTTCTCAGAACTGTTGCTGCAAACGTTTTGTTCCGGCAACAAACAGCTAATGTGATAACGCTTTTAGATACTACTGCGTTCTAGAATAAAAATAATTTTTGGGTTATTAATTTTACTCAAAAGCAATTGGCAATAATTTATAAAATCGTCTGCAGTATTTCTCCCCAGTTTGTTTTGGAATTTTTGTGTTTTTTAGTTCTGTGCAGCCATGAATGCTAAACGAAAAGAAACTTTGCCTGATATTCGAAAATTAGTTATTAATTTGCATACTGAACGTGGAAAATCTATTAGAGAGACTTCTGAAACAGTTAACTTGAGTCATTCAACAGTTTTCAATATCATTAAACGATATAAAAAGAATCATATGATTCAGGATAAAAGAAGACCTGGCCGACCATCAAAGCTATCCAATGGAATAAAGCGAATTATCGTTCGAAATATTAAAAAAAATCTAAGAATGAGTGCTCTGAATGTTGCTGCTGATTTACAGACATTATATGGAGTAATTGTTAATCCTGAGCCTATTAGAAGAGTAATTCGATCTGCTGGATATCACGGTAGAGCAGCCAGGAAAAAATTCTTCGTAAGTGAAAAGAACAGAAAACTCAGACTAGCTTTCGCAAAATTCAACATAAATAAGAATTCTGATTACTGGAATGAAGTTATATTTGCTGATGAGAGTAAATTTAATATATTTGGCTCTGACGGTAGAATCTTGTTGTGGAGAAAACCCAGGGAAGAATTTCGCAAACAGGACTTGGTGCCAACAGTAAAACATGGTGGAGGAGGAGTTATGGTATGGGGGTGTATGTAGTCCGCTGGAGTTGGTAATCTTGTTTTTATTGACAGTATAATGAATCAGTACAAGTATATTGACATTTTAAATAAAAATTTGAAATCTTCAGCACGAAAAATCGAACCTTCATAACGATTTTAAATTCTACCAGGACAATGACCCCAAGCACACTGCTTTGAACGTTAGATTCTGGCTGCTGTATAACTGTCCTGAAATAATAAAAACACCACAACAATCTCCAAACTTAAATCCCATAGAGAATATTTGGCAAGCATTGGAATCAAGAATTCGCAAACACACAATTTCTTCAAAACAACAATTAAAATCGGTGCTTCAAGAAGAATGGAGTAAAATCACTCCAGAAATCACAAAAAAATTAGTGGAATCCATCCCAAGAAGATTAAATCATGTTTTAAAAGTAAAAGAAAATCCAACAAAATTTTAAAACCTTTTAAAAAGTAAAATTTTTGGATAATTATTTGATGGAAAAGTAAGTGTCCCATCACTTATGTGAGCCATTTTTTGCTCCGTTCTAAACAACTGTATTTTTTATTAAATTAAATTTTTAATACTTTGAGAAAATGTATGTTATGTAATAATTTTTACTAAATTTAAGTATGAAACACATCCACAAAAAATTTTTACATGTTATTTAGTTTATTTTACTACAGTTTTCTTTTAAAAAGCACAGTGTAAAGTGTCCCATCACTTTTGTGAGACACTGTATACTCGATCAAAGTGTGGAAAATCCTTTTGAACCACCTTGTATATAAGCACATGTTAAAAATTATCTTTACATGCATGAAGCCATAAATTTCTCAGAAACGGAAATTATTATTTTATACATTTATTGGGAACGATACATTACATCAGAGTACATGATGTTCTTTGTACATAGTGCTCAGTGAATAATTAACGTCAGCACATTCGCCTGCTCAACTTATCAGTAAAGCTGGTCGATCTTTGCAACGTGATCTGGAGTAAATTACGGTGGCTTGCATTTGCGAGTTTTAAACTTTTTATTCTCGTGTATATTGAGTTTTGAAGTTCTCTTTCTAAGGGAAAAAACCTTAACATATATTATGGGTCATCAGAATATTTGGTTTTCTCACCCTCGAAAATTTGGCCCCGGATCTCGATATTGGTAAGCAGTTAAAAGCGATTTTCTTTTGCACGTGTGTTAAAATACAATTTTTTTAAAATCAAGTTCTTTTAAGAGTGTCTCATTTTAATTTTTGTATTGAGAACTACGATAAGGTCTATTTTAAGTTTTGTTTCTTGTTATATTAATATATAGTATGCTTTATCGCTTACTAACTATAAAGTAGGGTATCGCCATTTTAAGTTACGTACGGTTTTCCATCCAAGAGTATATGAAAAAATATACTGGATGACAGCTTTTGCATAAGATTTATTTAAGTAATATCGTAATTATTTGTTTCATTATATATTGCTCGTGCTTCATTCTGAAGTATATCCATGTTTAATTGCGATATGCCTCATATTGTAGGTACTATTTTATGGTTTGCAGATATATAGTAGCTCACATTTGTTTTCGGACACTTGTATGTTTTAAACTTATGTACTGGACCAAAAATGTATTTTTTCCCCCTGTTTAAAGCTTTGCTTACTACAAAATAAATATCAAAATATTCCTTGTAATAAAATAATTATTCCAAACGTATTCGTGGGTAACTCCTATAATACAGACACTAGGAACTTTATTCTTGCATATGAAGTTTCATGTCATCATTTTTGTTTTAAATGACAATGATATTACAGGAATTATTGTCTGCAGTTGGAAATTATTACTTATTTAACAAGATATATTAACAGCTCCATAGCTGAGCTGAACATAGCAAGACACTATAAACTAATGTCAGTTTCTGTGAGAAATTTAGATATTCATCATTTTAAACATTGTGAAAATATTTAGAAACGTCCTTGATCTAAAGCAGTGGTCTTCTTTCCAAACCCAGAGTTCCATCACTCAAAATAAAAATTTTAAAAGAAAATTACAGAGCACTTGCATTAGTTGACTAGTATTAACTAAAAAGATGTTAAGATACATTTTTTATCTTTGAAATGCAAGCACATTCCTGTCACTCCTAGAGTATTACATTTTCTTTAGTGTTATAATAAATAATTCAGTACTTTAGGTGAAATATCTTATTTTAAGATATATTGTCCTACGGGTTGGATGGTGTTTCCTGAAAAAATCTTGTGGTTCTAAGTGTTCTGCGAGCCCACAGAGATTGGAGATCACTAATCTAAATCATTCTACCATCTTTGATGTTATAAAATGATGGGAATGTTGAAAATGTACATTAAGTCTGGACCACATTCCAAGCTAATAACCAAGGAGTTGGAGATTTATTCTAGGAGAAGGGAAAAAAGTACAGGATATTCATAACTAAATAGTGTTTTTGACAATAAATGTGGTTTTCTTATTAAAAACATGTCAAAGTCTAAAAATTTTGAATTATGCATTTGAAATTATATTCCATTAACATGTTCCTTTCATTTAAGTGAAGATAAATCTTACTTCCCAGTTCAAGTGCAATGTAAGATTATAAAATACATTTTGGATTATACGGCCTCAGACTAAAGGGAAGCACTACTGTAGAAAAGCTGGTAAATATAAACACTGCCAAAAATGGCAATAATAGTTTAAACTTTGTTACTCTGGATTCATCTTGTTTGGAGGTAGCAGCTGTTTCTTTTTGCTTTCTTATAGTGCTGTTCGTAATTTTACGTGTTTTAGCATCGCATTTATTATTCGCCTTTGCACATGTAATTTATTCTTTACTTGTGTACTATTGTTTTGTTTGATTTCTGTACTATCTTTTCTGAACTTATGCTTCTTTCCTAAAAATTTTTGAAATTACCTTAAATTTCATGTTAAAAAAAATTATTTTGGAGGCTCAAGAATTTCAATTTTTAAAAAAAAAAATAGAATTCTTTTATTTTTAGTGTAGGTCATTTTAACTGCTCAGTACTTTTCTGTTGAAAAGAAAAAAAAAATAGGTATTTGTTTATCCACAATGTCGAATGTAATGCATATTATGTGGGTGACAAAAAATCTATTTAAAACATTGATATTTGGAACGTAAAAGTAGCAAAAACACTGTCAGGGACATCTAAAGATATATACAGTACAAAGTCCGTAATCCAGACTTGTAGGAACTTCAGCGATTCCGGATTAGGGGTTTTTCCGGATTATAGATCATCAATTTAAATCTGGTAAGATGGCATAGAAAAATTATACAATTGAAAATATGACACCGTAATTTACGAAATAAAGAGCAATTATGATCTAAAGGGTATTAAATTACTTTATTAAACATTTCTTTCAATGTAAGTTGCTTCATTTTTTGTGCTAATACTTTCTCTTTAATTCTATAAACAGACATAATTTCTTGTTCAGTTTCAAGTCCTGTAATTGGTGTGTTGAGAATACTGACTAACTTGTCAATCGAAATTATTTCGTTTCGTCTCTGTCACTTTCTTCACTATCGGAAGAGCACATGGGTAAACGCTTTATGCGCATGTGTAAGTTTGTGGCTTTGAGGGCCGGATTATAGATCATTCCAGATAATGGACAGATAGTTGTATGTGATATTTTGACATTTTAAAGTTCTGAATTTGCATTGTATAAAATTGAAAATAATAGGACGTGGAGAGCCCATGGTTAAGTGAGAATAGTATTTAACTGCCACTAGAGAAGGTGACATTCTTGCACTTTTGCGTGCGATGAGAAACTCTGCTGATCTAAGCGAATTTTACAGACGGCAGGTTGTGAGGGCACACTGACTCAGAATGAATATATCTGTAACTGCACAACTGGTAGGTTGTTCATGATTTGCCATTGTAAGTACTTATGCAAAATGGATAAATGGCTGTGAAACTAGTAGTTGACGTCAGGGTACATCAGCGAAGAAATAGGATGTCAGAATTGCGGATGGTATGATAAAATAACCTAAAAGATATCTAAGATAATTTGTTTTTTATAGTAAAGTTAGAATCATTTAGAATTCATAAAGCCAGAAGTTAGAAAATGCTAATTAAAGTATTAAGTGATGTTAGTAAATGCAGGTCAAAAGTCGTTGAGTGTGTGGATAAAGACAAGGTTAGGCGAACGCTGGTAATTTGAATCCAATAAGACATAAATACTATGAACGCAAGACTAAAAAGAATGCATAGCAGATACAATAAGAGAAGGTTAACATAAATCGTAAAGGAATTATAATAAATATTACATAATATATACATTCAGTTGGAAAATGGGCCTGTTCATATTTGCTAGGTCATTGTAGTCATAATTAGTTTTTTGTCTTTCATGAAAGGTTTTAGCAAGTTTATAATAATATGAGCGTAGTTCCATACCCAGTTCTTCATGATTTCTATTGTTGTGGATATACTACTATGCTTTAACTAATTTGCCTAGAATTTTGGCAAGTCTCTAATTTTTTCGTATAAGCCCAAACTGGACTAGCATAACATAGTACAGTACAAAGTCTTTAATCCGGACTCGTCGGGACTTCAGCGATTCCAAATTACGGGTTTTTCTGGATTACAGATTAATTTAAATCTGGTAAGATGGCATGCAGAAATTATAAAAATTAAAAATATGAAGCCGTAATTTATGAAATAAAGAGCAATTATAATCTAAAACGGTATCAAAATTTACACAAAAAAGCTTAATATTTATTTGTTTACTTTATTAAACATTTCTTTCAATGTAAGTTGTTTAAGTTGCTTAGTTTTATGTGCTAATACTTTCTCTTTAATTCTGTAAACAGACATAATTTCTTGTTCAGTTACAAAGTTCCGCTGTTCAAGTCCTGTAATTGCCGTGCCGAGAATATCGACTAACTTGTCAATTAAAATTTTTTCGTTTTCACTAAACTCTGTCACTTTCTTCATGCCTTTACCATTTTTTGCAGCAATTCCACTTTTGTTTGATTGACATCGAAACATGCTTTCGCTTTGTAGATCCTTTGGCGGCTCCAGAATCGGAAACTCTTCGTGGCGCGCAATGAACTGGAAGTTGATCTGTTAGCACTATACTTATCTTCAGGGCAGATGTTTTTATTTTATTCGTCTTATAATTCCTTACTAAATGTAGTATTTCATCTCGATGTAGTTTGTCTTTGATATGATTTAAATCAAATTCCTCGTCATTATAAATACACGAATACACATCAAATAGTGTTTTCTGGTTGCAATTTTCTAATTTGGACTATGCGTAATGTATGCTTTACACATGCGCACGTTGAAAGAAATGTTTAATAAAGTAAACAAGTAAATATTAAGCTTTTTTTTATTTTGATACCCTTTAGATCATAATTGCTCTTTATTTCATAAATTACGGTTTCATATTTTTAATTTTATAATTTCTACATGCCATCTTACCAGATGTAAACTGATGATCTATAATCCGGAAAAACCGATGCTGCGGAATCGCCAAAGTCCCGACGAGTCCAGATTAAAAAGCGTTATATTATCAGGCATAGAATAATATGTTCAATTCAATTTATTCTGTTCTCATTTGCTCATAGGTCCTTATTTTTTTCATTAATGGTCCTTAAAAGTACTTAATTTCCATGTGCCAATATGTGTACGAACCCTGCATATAGTGAGGGAGGTCAAAGACCTGATTTCCTGTACTCAATTAAAAACAAATGCTCCCCAACGTTGATTTCGCCGTATCCAACTTAAAGCCGTCGAGGAGTCAGTCCAACAGTGAATACGAACTTCATGTAGGCCAATATCATTAATAACTGTAGACCAATATTACAAATAAGAAGTTCTAATTGAGGAATCGTAATAGGTTTCAAAGGCGCTACTCTCGATCTTGCGTGTACCAAACTAACCTTTACCTTTTTGCCACTCTGTACTCTTAAAAAGACGCATGCACCATACGCACTTTTACTACTGTCACAAAAGATATGTATACTCACAGCTTCATTAATAGATTTGAGACCTACCCATCTAGGTATTTGGATACTGGATTGCAAGTACAACTTTTTACTTCAAAACCTAAACTTTTTTGTTAATTCATCGGGAAGAACATTGTTCCATTTAGCCTTAAATTCCAAGTTTCCTGTAAAATTAGTTTTGGAATCAACATCACAGGAGCCGTATGCCCTATAACGTCAAACACCTGATGAGCTACTGCTAAAACTAGTCTTTTAGTAACTGGGTCATCCAATTTTATATCTTGACTTATTTTGCAAGATAAGGTATCCGTAACTGTATGCCATACAAGGCCCAAAACAGACACATCTCCTTCCGTGGAGGAATCTTTCTCTGGCACAATACTTCTTATATTGGATTTCCAGACTCTTCAAAATCTCCGCTGAATGACTTAAGCTTTCAGGAACTACACTCAAATGATATTGTATTGTAGCGGCCGATAAATACGAACTACATGTAATACCAAAAACTACCCTTCCATGCCGATACAGTTCAACTTGTTTTTGATTATCCCTACTGAACCACATAAATCTAAAAAAGTCTCGATCTTTTTTCCTTATAGATATTTGCAAGAACGCTTTTTCTATATCTAAAGTGACACCAATATAATTCTTGCAAAACTGATTAAGAATCGAAGGTATAATTTCAATTAAATTTGATCCAGTAGATGAACAATCGTTCAATGATGGGTAACCAGGCGAATGAGAACTTGCGTTAAACACTGGTCTTATACTCGTGCTACTATTTTCTTTACCAACCGCTCTATGAGGTAAATAATGTACACTCTTATATTTATTCTTATCTGGTACTTTTTCAATTATCCCAACAGCTAACCAGTTCTGGAAAACGTCTCCGTAAGCGTCAAAATTTCCCGTAGTCATTAATTTTCTTTTAGTACTTACAAGACATTTTTCTGCTATCACATTATTTTCGGGTAAAAGCGAGCTATCCGACACCTAAGGTAATGCTACTTTGTACCTTCCTTCTGAATTTACCGTAAGAGTCTCTTAAAAATATTTTCACGTATCTTCCTGTAACTGAGTTTTGGTTTTACTTATGGAAGGTTCACTAATACCCAAAACATCTAACTTCCAGAGATCACTTATACATTGACCCTTCACTAACAGAGAAGAAATTAGGAGGGATGCAGTATTTATCGTAATTGGCTCAGTGCCAGTAAATTTACCCATAACAGTCCAGCCTAACTGCATATGCACCGCGTTAACGCCACACGTAAGGGGAACAATTTTTCCAGTTAGCAACTTAATTGATTTCCAGTTAGCAAAATTTGCACCAATTAGTAATTTTATCTCTTTATCAGCCTTACATGTACCATTTTCTAAATCACTTAATTTGGTACCACGTAACTTAAGTTCGCGTAATCACGAACCAGATGGGAGTTGTTTAATTTCAGATTTTTATATACATTTTTTGAAGTCTCAACTCCACCAAAAAGAAATTGTTTAATTTTTGATTCACCAATACACTTACAATTTAACCTTTGAGCAACATCATTACATAAATATGATTTCATAGAACCACTATCATAAATTGCTCGTTCAAATATTTCTTTAGAACCATTCTGAATTTTTACGTTTAACGTTTGAAGATATACATCTGATACCTTAACATAGTTATTAAAAATGCCTGTTTTGTTTTTGTCATTCCCTAACTTTGTGACACTTTTTGTTTTGTTAGAAGGCAAATCGGCACATAATCACAAAATGTCAATTTTTACATAAGGTACACCTATGTTTAGCTGTGCACTGATTTGCTTTATGTTTTTTCTTAAGACACACAAAACAAACATTCTTTTTCTTAATGATATTTTTCTTACATTATAAACTCATTAAAGGTACATCCTTTCAGACAAATAGGATTTTTCACAAAAAATACAAGTATCAGACTTTTTATACTTTTGAAAATTTTCATTACACTTACTACTATTACTACTATTTGCATTAATTAGTTCACGTGCAGTTAGAACAACAGGTTTTGTGTCAAAAAACTTATTTTTCTTATTACTTACTTTATCAGAACCGAAAACATCTTGGGTAAGTTTAACTCTAAATTCAGTTTCTACTTCCCTTTTTAGAAAATCAATTAATGACTCCAAATCACTCTTACCTGTTGTTTCAGGTGACATACCTCGTTGTCTTTCCCAAAATTGTATTAAATCAGCAGGAAGTGCTGATTCCACTAAAGGAAATAAAACAACTGCATATTTATATTAGTTAGCCAAGTGATTCCAATGCGCGTAGTTAAGTTTGCAACTTGTCATAAAGAGTTAATAAGTCTATCTTTTGTTTGTCATTGATTACCAGTTTTAATAGCTCTCTAACATAAATTTGAATTAAAACATTTTCATTTCCAAGTTGTTTTTTGAGATACTCCACGGCTTTTTCGTAATTTTCTTCCGTACAGGAAAACTTTTCGTTATTGCTCTTGGCACAGTCTCAGGTTTCGTAGATTGTAGTAGATAATGAAACTTGTCTCTCTTGTCGATGCGAGTATCTTCATGTATTTTACTAAATCTCGTCCAAAACGTCAACCAATTTCGGGAGTCTCCATCGAACTTCACCAGTTCGATCTTCGGCAGTTTCTGTTTTGTGGCCGTAACTATTCCTGATGAAGAGCCGCTATTTGTTGAACCAGCAGAAGGCTGTGAACACTTACTCTTTTTCCTGTTGGCTTTTACTTTCAACATAGATAATTTATCGTAATATTCTTGAGCTGCACTAAATTCTCTTTTGTATTTTTCTTGAGTACAACCTTTTTTCTGTAAAAGTCCAAAAAAGAGTCATCTGTATTTTGTAAAGTTTTATACCTCTCTGAAATTTGATCTAAATAAATGTCTAAATCATCCAAATCCGGAGAATCTGATCATATCAGTTCTTCCAACCTATTAGCTGTTTTCGTAAATGCACTCCTAATTGCTTTTCGCTTCTGTTTTAATGTTTCTAAATCCTCCATGTTTGCACCTAGGAACTTCTCTTATTTTCAGAAATTATCAAGTGTCGAAATCGATAATGTCACCCTGTGACATCAATTCTGGCTGGCTCGCCAAATTTGTTGCTTAACAAGTAATTTATAGGTTCGAAAATCTGAGCCGACACTTTTTAAAAACCAACATTTATTTTTCACGCCATTTCTTATTCTACAAAATCTTAAATGCAACTAACTATCAAACAGAAAAGCAGACGTAATGCATCTTTGCTGGATGCTGAATCTGGTTAAAAAATGTTGCCAAAGTCGAACCACAGGACTTGCATTTATCCATCTGGTTGCCTTCTGTCTGACTGTCCTGTGCCTCTTATTCTCTCAATAGCTCTCCATCACATTTCTTATGGCAAATGATACCTTAAGGTCATTATTAAAAGTTGGCTATCCCAGATTTTTGTCTCAATATCACTGCAAAATTTGTAGGCTTGCTCTCAAACATGCAATTTTTATGCTCCTCTGCAGATGATGTATCTTGACTGAAGCAATACTCAGCAACTCTTATTTGACAGCATACAGATTGACATATTTTTGAATGAGTTATTGCTATTTTTGTGATTTTTCCTTAATTTTTGGAAATTTATGTATACTGGTGAATTGGTGTATGGTGCAAGCAACTATGTGCTAAGGATACATACTTCACTGAATTATTCATATCTTTTAACACAAGTAGTTATGATTGTGAAAAAGCCAAACATTTCCTCATAATTTGAAGTACTTAAAAAAGGAAGCATTTTGTTTAAGGCTGAATGCTAACCTGTCCAACAGACAATGGCAGTTGTACAGTGACTTCTGTGTCAAATATGTTTTTGTATAGAAGTGAAATTACTTAATGAAATTGTATAAAGTGATGCATCATATTATTTTATTAAAGTTCTTTCAAGCTGTTGAAGTATTTTATCTTTATGATTTTTCTTCTCTTTTTAGTCGAGTGTGTGCCAATCACCATGGTATCATCAGAAAGTATGGATTAAATATGTGCAGGCGGTGTTTCAGGCAGTATGCTGGTGATATAGGATTTAAGAAGGTATCTGCAAATTTTTCTCATCTACACAATAATAATATTAAGAATTTGTTAATTTTTGTATATAGAGTTCAGTATGATTTCAAGCATGGCTGATGTCTAAATAATGCAGTTGGCTAGACTGGAGATTACGATCCAGTCGCCAAGTGAAGCGAAATTGCCCCCTCTTGGCTTAAAAACAAATACTTTCCGGTCTTTTATTGGCATTTACTGCATATTACAATTTCTTAAATTTCGTGATAAAATGCTTTACTGCATTTTGTTATTTATTGTCTTAAAAATGGTATATGATATTATAAAAACTTTTAATATTGTTGGGTACTATTCAGTTTCGAGGGCTGTAAAAAATCGACAAACTATTTTTGATGCTAATGCTGCCAAAAATAATTGCGGCAAGATAGGAAGTATAATAGTAAATAAATATCTAAGATTGATATTTTAATTTAGATGAAAGATTAATTTCATATAATACTTTTTTATTACAGTAAAATTCCAGAAATCCGCAAAGCTTGGGTCCAGAGGTTGTGCGGAATTTAGGATTTTGCGGATTTCGGGACAGAAGATAAAGCATAATATTCGGACTAAAAGTGCAAAATGAATAATGCGTATTAGATACATTTACTTAAATTATTATATACATTATTGCAATAATTTATTATACGCATTAAACTATTATTACATTTATAAATTGATTATATTATTCATAGTATTATGGATTCACAGCACTGAGGTTTGCCGATTTCGCCTCATGCAAAGATTTCCGGTTTCGGATTCAGGTGTTAGAATCACTGTTGCTGTAAAATTTCAACAGCTTTTCTTTATTTTTCCGTATATCATACACAATTGTGTCACAATTCCATACCATTCTGCTATAAATCGAGGAGTAGCACCTGCTTCCATCTTTTGCAGAATTTGCACTTTTTGCGTTACTGTGAATGCAATGTGTTTACGTTTTTCAACATTGCAAGCAGTAAAATTACGAGTGCGTTTTTTTATCTGTCATTGTATTAAAAAGGGCTGAAATTTAAAATATTCTTAATTTATCGACAAAATGTCCAGACAAGGGGGCGAAAAAACGGCAGCACAATCTCGTGAAATGAAATAACAAAGCTCAGAAAATACAACGTGAATCGTGAACTTTAACAAAGAGTTGAGTGAATCGTCTGCTTTTTTACCTCGATGCAGATTAGAAGGGAAAAAACTTATCTTATTTTTTAACGTTTTTATATCAATAATCGTTTTGACTCATCATTATTCGGTAATTAAGACGTCATTATTCGTTAAGTATTTTTTCTTCGATATTTTGTACTCAGTGTTGCGGTTTCTGGAACCTATAAACTAAATGTTTATATTATGAGAGGCAACGCGGATTTCAGGTCGGCGGATTTTTGGTATTTGACTGTATTATAATTTATATGAAAAAGGCTAAACATGACTGAATGGAAGCATAAGAGTAAATAACTATTTCAGATCATCATTATAATTTATATAAAAATTGCTAAACATAACTGAATGGATGCCTGCATCGCTATTTCGCTACCGACTTATCGCTAAAGCATAATTTCATCTCGTTGGTTGTTCAAACGTAATTTTCTATAATAAATGATACCTTTTATTTGAAAATATTCAGAATCGGAATTCAGAAGTACAGAATCGCTCACTTATTTGTTTGCCGCTTTTTACAAGGGTAAAAACAATTGGATTTTTGTCAATTTCATTTTACTTTTTAAGTGAAAATAGGTCGATGTGTACATAGATAAAGTCAAGGGGGTGTGCAGTGCCATTTTTGTGCAATTCTGGGATATTTTTTTTTAAAGTGAAAATAGGTTGATGTGCATATGAATACCGATTATGTGCAATTCTTAAAAACGTGTCAAGCAGTGAGCGATTCTGCACTTTACCCAAAATTCTCTTGTCGGCTTTTCATCATGGGCAATTCCGAAATTGTTAAATCCATAGGATATCAAAAAAGGATTTAAAAATTAATTTAGTATTTCAATGGTGTCTTAAGAAATGTAGAACTATATAAACTTTCGCAATCTGAAACCAGCACGTATGCTAGATTTGGCACTTCTGCGCATACATTTTCGCTGCAATTTTTTTACGGCCCTCAAAATAGAAGAGTACCTATTGTTGATCCTATAAAATACATAGTTATTAACTTTCAAATACGGTGGTTAAAGTGCAAAATCGCCCACTTATATGTTTGGTGCTTTTTACAAGAGTAAACAATTGGATTTTAGTAAATTTGTTTTGACTTTTTAAGTGAAGTCTCTTATACAGTATTGTATGTAAGAAATTATTTAAATTGTAAGTTATTTATTTTGAAGCTTGTCAGTTTCCTGATATTGAAATAAAGCAACATTACTGTAGAAGTTGTAAATTTAGAAATTGGTTTCTTTAAAATGAAATATATATATATAAAAAATCGGACACATAAGAAATCCTGCAAAAATTTTAGAATGTAACAGAATTTTAAATTAGCATTTTGTGTCAAATGAACATACAGGAAACAAGTTTATTTGTGTGCAACTACTTTGGCACAACTTGGAGATTTTTTCCAAATGTTGACGGTGAAAGTTGACCATTTTTGCCACTTGAAAAAATCCGGTTAAAGTTGGCGAATTTTGCGACTTTAAAAAATTATTTTCAAATTATTGATATCTATCATCAAACACTAAGAACATATTTAAAGAAACACATTTTAGCAATTTAAAATATAAATTTTAATTATTAAATAAAAATTGATACTTTAAAAAATAAAAGATTTACATTTTGTCAGTTTTTAGCTCTCGTGTAAATTAGCAATCTGTTATTTCTTTTACAAAAATCAGAGAAGTGTTTCTCGTTATTGTTCCATTTAGTGATTTTGTGGCAAAATACTGCATCTGCGCAGAAATTTTGTGATTTTCTTCCACTGCTGGCAGATTTCACAAGTGAATTTTAAAATTATGTTTAATTAAAAAATATTAAAATTTGTTTATAAAAAAACTTGGAATTTGGAATACAGCAAAGAGAATGCATACTACAAAAATGGCAACATTTCATTGAAGGATTGTGATGAGCATGTTTCCCTGAAGAAGGGTTATGCTCATGGTTTCAATATATGGCACATTCTGAAAATTTGGTGACTTCTACCAAGGTGGTTGCAATAATATGCGAGTATCAGAAGTTTAAATTGAAATATTTTTATCTTGTCAATTTCGGCTGATCTTCATTTAATGGTGACCAATGAAATTTGTTTTTAATCGTAAACCAAGTTAAGGTGGCTTTGATTATAGACCAGTCATTAATTTTATGATTAAAATTTAATTATAGATTTGTTAATATGTACTTTGTTAATTGGCTGTTGCATATCATGGATCATTTTATGGACTGTTTATGCATATTTTTCAAAATAAGATTTTTTTAGTTTAAATTTGGGAGTTGTGATATCTTATGCTGGATCAAGGAACTTCTTTTTTTTTTTTCCTTTCTCTTTAAGGATGTAATTTATCATGAATAAATGCTGTGAGTGCTTGTTGCCGATTCTCTGTATAAATATAGCACACAACTATTGTTCTTGCTCCTTTAATTATATTGTCATCTAGCTTTGTAAACAAAAAGTGTGTATTTGTGCTCATTTTAGTACTTATTTATTATCTTGTCGACTGAAACTGTTGCTAAATCAAACTTCTTGGGTGCCAGTTATGGATAAACAGGACATAACAACACACTCGGTTGATTCTCAGTAAGCCATATTTTGTCTTTATGAACAAGGATCTAAATTAAATATTATTGCTCTAATTTTTCTTTCATTTTGAAAAAAAAAATATTAAAAATTTATGGCCTGTCTTCCACTAAACAGCAAACAGTGGATTAGCTTCAAAATTATGAGATCCTACCATCAAAAAAAGCGTAAGTATTATTGGGCATGGTAAAGCTGAATATGGCCGACAAAACAGTAAGACTGCAATAATTGCCTGTGGGAGGTTTCTGCTCCTAGCATTCTAAATGTAAATTCTAATATAATCTGAAGACCTAACAAAAGAATAAAAATTGACAAAAGCTTTTTTATGAAATTCAAAAATGAAACTGGTCAAATATTGATTGTTTATTAAATACAAAATTGTTAGTTCCTTCAGAGTTAAGCAAGAACGACTGGGACAACTTTGTGGGATCTCTAATAACTTTTATGGTTAAATGGTAACCAACTTTCACGGTTGACAGATTAATATGCAAGTACCTCCATTTAATCTAACTACTGTTACAGTTTAATAAAAATATTCTTCTATAAATAAAAATACTATAAATTCTTATACTTCAAGCACCTTTAGTTTTGTATAAAAAATTCGGTGTTATGATATATAGTTAAACCCACTGTGATCTCCACTCATGTCTGGAAAAAGGAATATTGTAAAAAATTATCACTATAAAAAAGTATATTTAATGGAATTCATCATTTGGAGATTTTAACTGCTCCCAGTAATGAGCTTTTGTTATAACGAGTGCTAGTTTTTGGATTAAAAAAATCTTAGATATTTGAAGTTCTAGCCCTTCAGGGGTTAGGGACGTAAATTTCCATCTACTGAATCTATCTATTCCATCCAAGGATGTCTTTCCGATTCATTACACATGAAAATTTTTGCCAACTCCTGATGTACTCGATTTGAGGTTGGATATATAATTGCGAGAAAAAGTCAGGGTACAAAGGGAGAGGTTTATTTTGAAATTATAATTAAGAAAGTACCACTTATTCATGACATTTGTGGAATTTTGAAATGGCAGAGAAAAACCTGTAATGCTTGGTTAGATTGCTTGTTTTACTGTTTCAAATTTTTAAAGTTACTATTTTATATTGATTTCAGCATATAGTTTGTAATGTAGAACCCTTCCAGGATAGATGTAAGAAAATTCATTTGGGCGATTTCAGTTTTTTATATTTCCTTGGTGCAGTATGAACATTTCCTCTGCCATTCTTAAGAATGCTAAGTTATATTTTGCCATTGGGGCTTAAACTATAATATTAAGGGGTAGTAATAATAAATCATTTGGAGGCTTCTTGTATCTATTAGCCTGTAATGTACAGGGTCACAAATATATGTACTTCCTAATTGTATATGCATTTCAATACTTTTCCATTACGTAAGGTATGCATATATAAGTATGAATGTTTTTTCTTATATATTATGTTATGATGTAGTCGTGCTAATATTGAGGCATACTACTTCCAGATTTTATGTTAAATAATATATCAATGCATAATTTTCAAGAACATAATTCTAAATATAGATATTGATTTAACATAGATTTTTAACTTCAGTAAAATGATTAAATGCATTGAAAATGTAACCTGATAGCATCAAAAATTATTTTAATTACTAATAGCTAATCATTTTCCCTCGAATACTAGTTTAGTAAAAGCCAATTTTTCGGATTTGATTTATTGCATTAATGGTATCTACTGCACTGGTCTTTTATGGCTAGTGCAGTTCGAATGTAATGCTACAGAAACTGGTGAACATGCATCGTTGGAGGATAGCAATTTTTACCTATTCTCCTGGTTTTATAACCTTACAATAAAGTTTTGGATTTCTGTATATTTTGAAATGAAACTATATATATTGTCACTTTTTGTTGCAATATTTAAATAATTTACCATTGACTAATATATGGCATAAATACCCATATCATATTTCGTATTTTTCATTTCTGGCATGTGCAAATCTTGCAATTTCTGTGCATTCACTGTATTTTTCAAGTAATTAACAATAATTAAGCATATACCCAAAATTTTTACATAAGAAATATGTGTAAATATAATTTGAATGGGAATTACATGCATTATTTTTAATAGCCACTCAAAGGTCAGTTTTTCTTCAAAATTCCTTCACGATGGGATTTCTTCTTTTAGGCAGATAGCCCTTGCATGCTTTACTCTATTTAATAAAAAATTAACCTGACATATGTTCCTAATTACAAATATTTTAACATGTATAACTTTACATTTAGCCATAACGTTTTAAACTTTTGACTTAAAACATGTTTTAGGATACATTGATTATCAAATTTAAATCTTCTTGTAAATGTATTTTGGCAGAACACTTAGTACCTCTTTTATAGATTTAACCCAGTTTAATAATTCTCTAATAATATAATAAATAATAACTATCCATTTCACACTTAAATATTAATCCCATTGTCATCAATCAGATCACAATCTTGATTGCCACTCTGCATAAAATTGCTTCATTCGCCGAATTCGCAAATGTATCCGTGGCAAATCTGTATGCATCTGTCGCAAATGTATATATACAAATTCTTTATTCATTAATAATATAGATTATATCTTTTAAATAAAATTATCTTTTGGATGAAAATATATACAGTTAGGAATCCTATGAATAATAAATGTTCAATTAACACATTAACATTTTATGTGCCAAGCCCCTTTTTTCCCTTTTGGTGGACATTATGCAATGATGAATACTGTCATTATATATAATTTCAGCATTCTCAGAAGGAATTAACAGTTTGTCAAACTAATTATTAAACTCGAGGAAATCCTGTAGTAATGTAAAGATTGCAAATTACTCTATAGAAGTGGTAAAGCTAGAAATGTTTTGACTACAGTATAGAATATGTAATGATTATGTTATGTTAGACTGTGCAGTAAGTAGTCCTAGATATTGTAATAGAAACCAACATCATAGGTTTAACAGATTCTTTAAAAATTGTATTATTACGCTATATCATTAAATTTTATTATTACTGTACATTATTTGTTATTAAGTATTAAAATATTCAAAATAAATAAACCAGCTGTCTCCCCAATCCGTTAAAACCCTATTTCAATTAATCAGTTTTTTTTAATTGATCAGATTGTGTTTTAATCTTTTAATTTTGATAGATTGTGTTTTAATCTTTTAATTTTGATTGAGATAAGCTTTAAACATTTTAATTCTGCATTTTCTAAGACCATGTGTGCAACAGTTAATATAAATATATATACATTGTGCGATGATGAATTAGCCATGCTAATACTGAGGCATGCAATTTTCAAATTTTGCGTGTCATTGAGTTTAACAAAAAATCTGAGCACAAAAAGTTAAAAATGTAATATTAAGTATGAACCTGATTGAATATAAAAATCATATTAATTATTTTATTTGCTATATTTTAATCAGCCTATCAGGTTTTATTTGATTAAAAAGAGTAATTGATGCATAAAAACCCCAACAACTTTCAGTTTAGTGATTATTTATGGACCAGAAGGAGCAATGACTTATAATTAAAAAATATTATTTTAGGTGTGTTCTTATCATTTCATCCATATTTTGTATTTTAATAAGTTATTCCAAAAATCAATCACTAAACCTATAAGTGCTTTTTGGTGTTTTGTAAATAACAAAAAAAAAAAAAAATTAATAAATTCAAAACTGTTTTGTTTGACAGTTTTACAGCAAAATGTTCTACTCTTGCAAGAGTTTTAACTACACTTTATTCACCTTCAGACAAATCTTACAAGTGCGTCTTAAAAAATTTAAAAGTCGCAGTTTGTGTATGAAAATTGTTGGAACTTAAAAAAAAAAAAAAAAAAAAAATATGAGATTGAGAAACTTGTGAAAGTGGTGCCATTCTTTTGTTAACACTGAAAAATTGTTGTGGATACCAGAAATAAATGCAGTCTGAAAATTTGGCTACATTTGTTAAGATTATTGATAATATGAAAGTATTGAATCACTATTAATATAAAAATTTCTTTATTAAAAAGGATTTTTTATGTTTCTTATTAGCTAGTTAAAAGGGAAAAGTTACAGAATTTTTTCAAGAAAACTACGTAAATGCTGTTGTCTGATTTGAGCTCATGAATGTTTTTTCTGACTATCTGTATCTCCACAAAGAGTTGCCAATGTATTAGTTCAAAGCATACATTCAACTATATGGCTCATATTAACTGCACAGCTCAATTATAGTTAGTTACGACCCAAAAATGCTGTTTGGAGAGAACACTAATCAACTAAATATAAAACATATAAATCCATATGTAAAATAAGCACATGCATGGAGTGGTGTTTTCATGTGTATGCCTGAAAATATGTTTTATTGAGTGAGGCTGCTGATAATCAGAAAGTACTTTCAGTGGTCTGCTGCAAGATGAAAATTATGAATGTCTGCAGTAGAGTAATGTAAATCCATACCTACCTTGAGTGCATAAGAGAATTAAATGTTTATTAAGGAATATGGCAATGTTTATTTTTATCGAGTGTTTTCAAAATTTTTCCTGTGCGCAGAAAGTTAACAAGACTATTTTTATTTCACTGCAATTTATTTTTTAATCTCTTCAATTTCAGTTGTCAGAGAAGATTTGTAATATTTGATATGGCATGATATTTGTTAACATTAGATTTAATATAACTAGAAGCTATAATGCAAACTTTAAAACTTAGATGAAGTGTGATTCTTTTTTAAATTGTGGATTTTGAACAACCTGATTCTGATATATATATTTAGTTATAAATGCTTAGTTGTTATTTAACTAATATTATATATTAGTTTTATATATTTTTAATTGCTGCCAAGTGATCTGTTTTTTATTAATGCATATTTTAAGATTATTCCTTGCATTAATGGTATCTACTGCACTGGTTTCTTCTGTGGCCATTGCAGTTCGAATCTAATGCTATAAAAATTGGTAAAATGCATCGTTGGAGGATAGCAATTTCTACCTACTCTCCTGGTTTTATAGCCATACAGTATAAGTACAAATTTTGATGCTTTGATTTTCCTACATGTTAGGTAGAAAAAATATTTATTATTCTTTGCTTGATCAGAATTTTAATTGCATTTCGGGTGTTTCCTGTGTTAGTTTTGATAAAATCCTTTATAAGTGTTGTTGTATGCTTATTTTAAGCAGCTTATAAAATATAGTCTCTTCTGCAAAATATTCGTGAATTTGATACCTTTATAAAAATTTAAAGAATTCTCAAGTTATGTCTGAATGGCGAAAAATAGTTTTATAAAATGTGGTAAATTTTGTTTCACTTTGTTTTAGTTCTTAAAGAAATTAATTCTTTTTCCTGTTTAATTATAATTAAAATTGTATGTTATGCTTGTCTGTTCTACTCTGTGTCAAATATTAATTAATCATTCTGAATTTGTAGTTTACTGTTTCTATTAAATTTCTTATGTACCAAAATTCAAACAAAAGCAGGGAAATTCCAGCTATTCCTATGTTTAAATTGCTGAGTTTACTTAGAATGCTATTTTAGTGTGCCACTTAATGTGATCTCGGTTAATTATTATTATTTTTTAAAATTTCGAATGGCAGGCACTAGCCATTGTAGGCTTTAGCCAGTACTAAGGCTGGAAGCAGTGGTCACTTTATTATGGAAGCACCTAATGGGTGAGCCGTCGTCGTTGCCTTCTGTGAAGGTATGCCTTTGCCTGGATTTGAACCCAGGTTCTACATAAGGCAATGTAATAACTTTCCCATTTCAGCAGCTGTACCATTCGGATATTGTTATTAAATTACTTAAGTCCTGCCTGATTGAGTGTGAAAACAGGAAAAATACATCACTTATTACGATCAGTAAGTCAGTTAATGTTATCAAAATATTATAGAACGGATTTTTTAAAAATCTGAATTAAAATCATCAGATAAAGGACTAAGTGCCAGACAGCATTATTTTGATTAAAGGCAACCAACCATGTATGTACAAAGGAATTCATTTCAGTTTTACTTACCGGAATTTGCGAATAAGGAAGTGATATTGTAGATGAGCTTGCTTTTTCCCGGCATATCTTTCGCTAGTTTAGATCTTAATAATTTTTACAAATATTTCTAAGAAAATATTAATTTTTTATTGTGTTCAGGAATTTTATGAAGTTTTATCAAAAGGCATAGTTATCTAAGCATAAATCGATTTGTTAGACTCCTGTGACCAACTCCCAAAACTGATGGAACTGCTGGAATGCTGCTCTCAAGTTAAATACAGTCAAAAGTCGTTAATCCGGACTCGTCGGGACTTCGGCGATTCCGGATTATAGATCATCAGTTTAAATCTGGTAAGATGGCATGTAGAAATTACAAAATTAAAAATATAAAACCGTAATTTATGAAATAAAGAACAATTATGAACTAAAGGGTATCAAAATTTACAAAAAGAAAAAGCTTAATATTTATTTGTTTACTTTATTAAACATTTCCTTCAACGTAAGTTGCTTCGTTTCATGTGATAATACTTTCTCTTTAATTCTATTAAACAGAAATAATTTCTTGTTTAGTTACAAAGTTCCGCTGTCCAAGTCCTATAATTGCTGTGTTGAGAATACCGACTAATTTGTCAATCGAAATGTTTTCGTTTTCAATAACCTCTGGGTCACTTTCTTCACTATCGGAAGCGAATTATAATGAATTATAATGAGGAGGAACTTGATTTAAATCATATCAAAGACGGAGATAAAATACTACACTTAGTACCGAATTATAAACCAAATAAAATAAAAACATCTGCCCTGAAGATAAGGATAGTGCTGACAGATCAACTTCCAATCCGCGGTGTGAAATTGATAAACAGATTTCGGATTTCAAAACATACTTTCGCTTTGTAGATACAAATTACATATTAGTAAATATATATGGGAAATTCTATTTCACATAATCTTTCTAATCTATCATAATTTAATAATGACGTTTCTGCCCCCCCCCCCTCTGCCGCAGAGCAGCGTGAAATTGATAAACAGATTTCGTGAAATTGATAAACAGATTTCGGGTTTCAAAACATACTTTCGCTTTGTAGTAAATATATATCGGAAATTCAATTTGACATAATCGAAAGTTCAAGCTTACTTTTATAAAATTGCTCTAACAGTCTGCAAAAAATAATAAACCGGATCCAATTCGAAGATTAAGGAACAACTCAATCTGCAACATTAACTGAATTAGATAACTTTAGCTTAGCGTATTACTTCGTTACACATTAAACGCGCATGCGCATAAACATGCGCACAAACATATTCGCAGCCGTAAGAGTCTTACGCGCTCTCGTAAACGCCTGTGCGCATGCGTAAACGCGACGCATGCGCAGAAAGTTTGTAGCTATGAGGTCCGGATTATGGGTGTCCGAATTAACGACTTTTGACTGTATTGCTCAATCCATCTTACAAAATGTTGACAAATCATGGGGATATTTAAAATTAAAGCAAAATTGAACTGAAAACATAAATGGATGCTTAATGGGAAAAATCACAGTATTGAGAAAGCATTAGAGATTTGGTTTACAAAGGTTCATTGAAAAGATGTGAGTCTGTTGATTTACCTGCTGCAAGAACATGGTTGTCGAATTAATGGCTTAAATTGAGTACAACGTAATGTCCTGAAAACTTTTATAATACCAAAGAAAAATAGCTATAATATCGGGCATTGCCTCAGCATATGTATTTATGACTGAAAAATTAAAAGGAAATAGCAAAAGATCATTTGATGCTGTGTCAGTATATGTGGTAAAAAGGATAACTATTAGTAAAATCCCCTATGCTTTAAAGGAGTAAAGAGTTAACCAATGGTAACCAATGGTAGTGTGTGTAATTTGAAAGTGTATGATGTCAGTAATTATTAATGCATGGTCTCTGAAATGGAATAACTGAATACAAAATGATATTCTCCTTATGAAAACTGCATAAATTCTTAAGGTAAATGTGGCTCTTAAATATATTGAAGGTGTATATTGGTCTGTAAATTCCACAGCTTTAATTTAGTCGCCTTGATCGAGGGATTGTTAGTGTTTAAAGAATATTATCAGCATGTGATAGCAGTGGTAATATGTGAGTGCAATTGAATTATGAAGGAAAAACTAGCCCTTATGGTGCATTGCATTTGCTGAACACATCTTGGGATCATGTTTAAGACATTAAACAGCTGTTTAAACTTTCCAAATCTTTTAATAAATGATGAAATGAATGAAGTTGCAGAACTAAACATCTCCAACTACCCTATATTGTGAGAAATTTAATGTGTACATGGATATTTATGGAAGACCTTAAGTTGTAGCATCAGTTACAGAAGATAGCTAGCTGCTAGTCACTTTTTGAAACAAATCAAAATACATTGTGTGATAAAATGTCTGAATATAACATTGAAGTCAGCTTCTTACGAATAACAAGATTAGGGATGCTGTACAGGTGTTCAAATTAGGGTTGCAGCATCTGTCTAATAATTTCCAGAAACATGGTTATGAATGTGTGCATAAGAATTTCAAACAGTCAACTCTTATTTTTTCTCTAAACAAAATACTGTAAAAGTAAATATTTATTTGTTTCTAATTATTACTCCAAAGAAGAGGTAGCCGCAAGGGCTAGTAGTCTCAAAACTGCATTTTTCTCACTATAAATAGTGTATAACTTTAAACTGTTGCTACCAAATACACTGGTTATCATAAATTAAGGAAAAATCACAAAAATAGTGATAACTCCCCCAAAAATAAGCCAAACCGTGTAAAATTTGAATATGCTGTCAAGTAAGAGTAGCTGAGTAAAACTGCAATATGCAAATTAGTGGCACTGCATTCAGAATACGTCATCTGCGAGCCGCATAAAAGTCTATGATTGAGAGCAAGCCTACATATTTCATTGTGATAGTGACATCAGAAATCTGAGATAGCCAATTTGTTACAAAAGTATTCTATAAAATATATCGCATAAAAAAATTAAAGAATTTGATTTGTTTTTATTTTATTGTAATATTAAATATATTTTGCAGTTTTAATAATAGTTCATGTTCTAAGCATAGATTTCTTTTTTATTTCAGCTGGATTAAATCATAAGATCATACCCAAGATATGAAGTTTATGATCAAGATGCAAACTTTAAAGAATTGAAATCTTGTATAAAAGCATATTGATAATAAATGATATACTTGGGTGTTTTTGTTTCTTGGTGATTTTTAAAGACTTGTTTCACTAATCATTTGATGAATGACATCACAGCTTGCAACTACTGTATTAAATGTTATGATTAGTTGCAGTATTGCTGAACCTTTAATATTCCAGTTGCCTGAAAATTTTATGATATCTAGTGTAAGCATCTTATGTTCACCAATGATCAAGTAAAGTCAGTAGTGTCAGGTTATTAAAAATGCTATTTTTGAAATGCTTTGATGTATTTTGGGCACATGAAAAGCTATTCCAGTGTACCTTCTTTAGCATGCAGCTATGTTGATCAAATCTGCATAGTAAAAATAATTTGGCAATATAACCTTACAGTATGACAAGGAAAACATTGTGTCTCGTGTTTTTGCAGTACTTAAAAAAATTAGACTTTTTCCATACTAAAGAAATGTATTAATTTTGAGATTTGATCTCCAAAATCTTCTCAAGACGTAGCTGTATTTTGTTATTTTGAATTTAGTAAATTTTGCAACCGTATTCTTCAGGAAAATAATATTCAGAAAAGTGAGATTTATCAGCATTCTAAATAATCTCATTGTGGACATTTCTGTCTTTGTTATTACTCAATTATTTATTTATCCTGAATTTTTTTTTTTTTTTTTTTTTGCATGTGACTTTGCTTTTATGTTTCTTTGGAACTCTAGTAAAATTTTCATCTTTCCATTGATTGATTATGCTGAAATATTCTTTTCATGTTAATTGTCTTGCTCTTCCTATTTATGCAAGGATTGTTTTTGTGATTTTATTTAACTTCTTGGATATTGATTTCTTTCGGGAGAAAAAAAAAATCAGCATATAAAAACCCATAATTGCGTTTCAAATTATGATGTATTACAAACATAACCCAGTTGTTACAGCTTTAACCCAAAAAGATTATCTGAAAACTGGAGTTTATGAGATGTTTTATTGGAAAGATTTTTAAGATGCAGGTTGATTATAATTAAAGTTAGGATTTCAAAACACTCTACATTAAAAATCTACCAGTCAGCATGATTTGATATTTGGATAGAACAGTTGTGAGGCTATGGAATTTTGTTAGGTAAAGGAAAAATGTAGTTCCAAAAAGTGCTGTCAGGATCGGATTTAGATTTGACGAGATGCTAAGCTATTTGAGATAGGAGGCCCTTTATGAGGGATATATGTCGATTTTTTATATGGTATAATTTTTGTGGGTGACCCCAAGTGGGCACAACAAGAAAGCGGGGGCTCTAAGCTATAGTTTGTACAATGTACACGTAAATCCGGCATTGGGTGCTGTCAGCGTAATACCAGGGGAAAGGCCTAAATGGATTCGTTAAACACAGGAGTGTTGTTAGCCAAAAGGAAACAACAGACTCCAAGGGTATATGACAAATTTATTAGCAAAAAGACAAGAATACATATTTACAGCGAAAATAGTTATGTGACAAAAGAAAAAGAGCTACATGAAACTTATATAGACTAACACGCAAGTTCGAAAACCTCGGCCTTGTTCCGCTGCTAGTTGGAAGTGCAAAACTACATATTCCATGACAGATAGAAAAAAGACTATTTTACTGTATATAGCAGAGGTTCCCAGACATTTTTTGTTATAGACCACTTTCAAAATTTAGCTGGTTCTGGTGGACCTACTGCAGTTGCATTTCTACCATATTTCCAAAACTGGACAAAAAATGTGAAGTTTAGGTCTAAGTATAGAAATTTGCATTGCACCTGAGTTCCAACCACAAATTAATAGTTTTCGAAAAAAAGTGTGAATTGATTGTGCTGTGAGTGGATGTCAAAAAATTAAAGTTGGCCAATCAAAAAAGTGATTCCATCCAACTTTACTTTTTTGACATCTACTCACAGCACAAGGAACCAATCAATTCTCACTTATTTCATTTAGAAAACTCCCCATCTGGAGTGGTAAAAAGAAAAAAAGTATATTTTTGTGTTGTTTTTATTCAAAAATGTAATTATTACAATATTAATTATTATTGTTATGATATTACATTGTAATATGATAACAGTTGTAATATAATTAAACATTAATAATGTAACTTCTACAATGACAATCACAAAATAGTCATAATTTTAATAGGAGGGATTTACTTGATGGATTCACAGCAAATTATCAATATTTGGCTTCTGTTTTGTTAGGAATAATTACAAATGTCCCTGCTCCGTGATATTCAATTTACTTTTTTTTTTTTTTTTTTTTTTTTTTTTTTTTTTGTTGTTGTTGTTGTTAAAAGGATTGTAAGGACACTAAAACTTTTTTCGACAAGATGTGATGAGGGCAACGCTATCAAAAGCTTTATTGCGATTCCCCACAGTCCAGGGTATTTCTGCCTGCAGCCAAAATGTTTGATACCCTCTTTTAAATTTCACCTTCAGCTCTTCATTAGTGCTAAGCTCGAGTAGCTCCTCTTGCAATAGCACATTCTCCACTTCCATTTCATCAAATGGATTTATGATCCATGGTGATATTTCTATCGTCAGAATATCTTCTAATCTGATTTTGAAGCCATCATGCAGGGCAATTTAATGTTGAACGTATGTTTGAATATCCTCATCAAGGGATTCTACCTGTGACAAGTTTGAAAATTGGGAAAATGCGTGCCGACTAATATTTTGCTTCATAAATTTCAACAGGGTTCGTAGCGGTCCTTACAAGTGCTTATAAGTCCTTATATTTGAAAATAAAATATAAAGGCCCTTATAGGTGCTTACTTTTTCTTTAAAGACCTTATTTTTTGTTTTTAGTGCTTATTTTTTGCTTTTAGTGCTTTTTTTTAATGAACGCGCTATTTTTCCCCGTACCAAAGCCGAAACTAAATAAACAACTTTTCTTCCTAATATGGAATGTCAGATGGTGAGTCATACTCCCGGAAATAGCTTTTCCCCCTTTCTCTGCATTAACATAACCTTTGGTGTGCACGAAGAGTAGACAGGTGCTCGTCGTTCTGTTGGTCAAAGAATTGCGAAAGCAGTAGAAAAATCCGCTACATTCGGCATTCCTTTCCTCCCACCCAAGTACTACACACGTTTGAATTTCTATCAAGATCTTAAATTGCATTCTCGTTCTGCTTGGTCAGTTCATATTCGTGTTTATTGTGATCGTTATGCTTATATTATGAGCATATGTATGAATGTTTATAATAACATAGTTGCAGTAACTGCTGAAGTATAGTAAACTTCCAAAAATGGTTGTGTTTTAACACAGATTAGCTTTCTAAGGAATAATATTCGGAATGGCTTAAATAAAGGGAAAGTAATCGAATAGTCAAAATAGTTTCATTTTTTTGGCCAATGCATTATACAGTACGAAGGTTGGGAGGTCTCCCCTTTCTCCGCAAAATCTTGAATATTGAAACTGTTGCAGTTCGCTGCAAAACAAGCAACGGACCTTTTTTTTGGGGGGGGGGGTCACTTTCTGATCTGGATTGAATAGGACTAAAAGTTCTGCGGTCTACCAAACGAAGCGAAGAATGATTCTATTCCGGAAATTTAACGCCGTCTGTTGAAAATTAGAATGAAAAACACTCCAGTTATTTAGTTCTTTTTTTCTCCCAATACCAACAGTTGTTGATTCCAATCGCGTAATATCACGTAGGGAAGAATTACGGCGCACGTATTGCGCAATAACGTTTGCGATATTTTGAAGAGATAATTAATTTTGATGTTCAGTCCGAGATTTGTTTATGAGCACTTAAAAGTTTTACTGTGCTTGCTAAGCGGAATATTTCTTAGTTCGGTTGGTTTATTTTTATATGATGCACATATTGAAATGTCCAAAGCATTTATTTAGCGGAAAAATCTAAAGAACGGCCACAGTCTACCCCCTTCCGCTCCTTCAAGTTACGCTCGACTGTCCGAATATTCGCCAATTTCCAAGTATGCCGGTTAGTTAAGATTTTACTGTTAAAGATGACTGCATGAAGCAAATTGTCTTCTGATTTCAGAAATGTACCTCTTTTTTACTTAAATTACTTTGCTTGTAATATCTGTTAAACCCTTCGCGCCGACTGTCACGTATACACGTGTTTTTGATTATATAAACAAACGGGGAAATAAATGTTTCCGAATGGCGTGATTTATGACGTCTCTTTAAATCGCACTTTATTCGCACGTGGTAGTTGTTTACTGTAAGTAGAAAAGTTTTATTTGCTCTAAAGCGTTGGGTATTTCGGTTTGCAGTTCAGTTTTTAGAAAATAATTAGATCTTGTTAGACGTGAATTCTTTGTTTTTACCGTTGCAATGTCGAAGCGTCGAAAATGTTTAATAGAGCATGAAATAGCAGAAATGATGCAAAATATTTCAGATATTGATTCTTAAAGATTAACTGAAAGACATTTTCCAAAACTTTGTTCAGAAGAGACTGATAAGAAAATGAGACGACGATGCTTCGTTTGTTCACATTCCCGGAAAAATCCTCCAAAACGGCAAATGAGTTATTACGAGTGCAAGGAATGTAACGTAGGACTGTGTGTAGATCCCTGTTTTCAAATTTTTCATACGAAAAGAGAATTTTAAGTAATATATTTAGTTTTCAGATGTATAATGTTAAAATTCATAAAATGGTGAGTAATTAAAATAAAATGTGTAAAATATGCATTTAAACAAGAAATAAGGTAATTAAAGTATATATATAAAAATATCTATAAAGCATAAGCCGTTTAAAAACTCTATAGAGCATTATTAAACAATGCGTTGATACTTCGGAAAATTCATGGATTTAGGCTTAGTAGCAAAAAACCCCCGGCCCTGGAGAGACGCTTGCGTAAGACACTGCCGGCCTCAGCGATAAGCGCGCGTTTTCGCTACCCGGCTGCATATAAGCAAAATGTACACTGCTAGGACAACAGCTTAAGTTTGGCCAATGACAATCCAGATAAGGATCACCATTAACTCCGCCCACATGAGTGATGTCACATTCTGACGTTGTTTACATTCTGTTATTCGGCGGGAGGAAGTGCGTTGTTTGAATGAAAAACATTTTTACTTTGCAACGTAAATTTGTTCTAGTGACACTATTTTTTAAATTTTACTTTAAAGTATTATTTCCTTACTGTTCCAGAAGGAATACAAATTTATGTCTCAAACATTACAAAATTTCTCACTATATGCCTGAGTGTGTATACACACGCATGCTCACATACATATATTTTTCAATATATAATTAATCATATGTGAATTATATCTATCAATATGTGTGTGTTTTATACATATAAGTATGAGTGAGTGTGTGTATGCATGTATTCATTTTTCAGAATGTCAGATTTCCTAGCAAATAGTCTACAAAGCTTTTTTCTCTTAATTTTTCCCATCTTCACATTCAGTTTTTTTAAATAATTAAGATTAATTAATGTATTCATATTTAATATTTCTGCACAACTTGATTTCTCAATTAAAAATGCATTTATTTAATTTTGGATAAAGTGGGATGTTAATTCCAGTAGTATATGATTTTTAATAGTAGAATAATTTCTCTAAAAAAGATTTTGTTTGTTTTTATTTTTTAATTCCTTTATAAGAAAATTAGGCTAATCTTTGGAATATGGTAACAGGTAGTTTGGCGACATTTTTGTAAGGCGATAAAGGTTACTAGCTAGGACTTTAGCAGTGTGCATGGATAAAGTCAAGAGTGTGCGCAATTTTGGGATTTTTTTAAGTGAAAATAGTTCGTGTACATGGATGATACCGTGTATGTACAATTTTTAAAAACGCGGCAAGCAGTGGGCGATTCTACACTTTCTCCCAATTTCGCAGCTAATCTTCGTCATGATTAAGCACTTTTGTTCCATAAAAGTTCTGGCATAAGCGTAATTTGGCTAGCAGATTGTTCGAAAAAAATTTTGAGTAAAAAAAAAAAGAATATGTCTTTACTTTGTGAAAACAAAATGGCGTCCAAACAAAAACTAGCAGGTTGCTGTAGCAGGGTTGGTCGCCAAAAAATCGCCAAGTTACCATAATTCAAAGATTAACCAAAAATTACTTAATAATATTAGAAATAATTAATCTGTTACTCCTTACACATGTCTGAAATACGTTAACACAAAATTTTCATTCAATAGCTTTATAAATTTATTTTAAGCAGTATTTTAATTTAATAAGAACTAGTGTTGATAAGTGAATTTCCATTGCTTTCTTTATACATTTAGTTTAGAATTCAGTTTTCAGTGCATGTAATTATTTTCCTTCATGGCCCTCGAGCCCACCAGCGCGAGCGGTAAAGTCGCTGAAAATTGGTTGTTCGGTCCGAGGTTTGAATCCTGTGAACGGGCTGGCTGCATGGGCGTTTTCGTAGTTTTCCCCATGTGTAACGTGTATACAAGCCAGTTTCCGTTAGAAAGTCCTCCACGAAGGCATCCCTCCCCTTAGGCAGTTAGCCCTCGAGGCTTTGCCGTAATGAAATAACCTAACCTTCATGGCCCTCCCCACACAGCCCAACAGCGGCTGAGTGGTAAAGTGACTGGAACGCTGATAGTTCGATCTGAGTTTGATTTCAGCTGGACAGGTTGGCTGCATGACCACTTACCTGGTTTTCCACATGTGTAACATGGATATGAGAGTTTTTCCCTTAGAAAATCCTCCACAAAGACATCCCTCCCACATAGACCTTGTATGCTTTCCATAATCAAACAAACTAAACCAACCCTCCAAGCAAAACAGCTCCTCAAAAGAAATTCTTCATATCTGTCAAGCAAATGACATTCATTAGTGTAATAAACTGTAATCATATATACTAAATCAAACTTGGAAGTTGTTATTAATTATGCTTACAAAGTACTTAATATCAGATTTTGTTGATTAATTTACATTTTTAGAAATAGTTGAATAAATTTCTGACCTTTAATAAATACAGTGAACCCTCTCTACAATGACCACCAGCAGTTCTACATGATTTTAATTTTGTGTAAAGCTTGTCATTTGAAAAAGATGTTCAGTACCAGAATTTGTATATTGAGGAGAAGTAGTCAGTTTCCGAAGTGATGACAAAGAAAAAGTTTACTGTGTTAAAATGATAATCTGTTCCTAACTTTTTTGCAAGGTTTGATTTGGTTTATGTTATTTATAGCAATTTATAGCTTGAGGGCTATCTGCCTAAGCAGAGGGATGCCTTCATGGAGGAATTTCTAAGGGAAACTGGCTTGTATACACATTACACATGGGGAAAACCATGAAAACATCCATACAGCCAGCCTGTTTGCAGGATTCAAACCTCAGACCGAACTACCAGTGTTCAGCGACTTAACCGCTTGATGCTGTTGGGCCCCTTTTTTTGTAGGGAAGGAAGTGTAGAACATAACATGTCTGAATAGTCCAGGTTAAGATTTAATTTAGGAAATGAATAATGTTGAAGCTGAAATTAAAATTATATAAATTTGAATGTAGTGTTAATCTCAAATTTCATTTCCTGTAATGTGATTTTTTTTTTTTTTTTTTTTTTTTTTTAATGGAAAGATCAAGCTCTGGTTTATTGATGTATATAATAAACTTTAAATATAGTATGAAGTCTTATATTTGAGTATAATACTGAAAAAGGTTCGACATATGAGAAAATAAATATATGTTTTCTTCACATGATGGAATATTCATCCTTGACTTAAGGGAACGTGAGGTTACACAGTTTTAAATTAAAGTTAACAGAAAAATGTATGATAGTCACAAATTTGACAAAAGATCCTTTGCTCAAATAATAAAAAGGCTATGGGGAACATAGATGCTAATTACAAATGTGTGCTAAATACGAGGTAATTGGCATCCACAAAAATGCAGTGTGTTAATTTTAATACTGTTTTATGTTCTTACTATTATCCCTTTGACCGCCAAGTAGCATGATTTAGTGCCCTTGGTTTAGTGATTTTTTTTGCCCTCGGTTTGGTTTGGTTTATTTAATTATGCAAAGCACTCGAGTGCTATCTACTTAACAGGAGGGATGCTTTTATGGAAGACTTTCAAAGGGAAACTGGCTCTTAAACACATTACACTTGAGGAAAACCATGAAAGCGCCCATGCATTTGGCAAAATTGGAACCCTGGGCTAAATATCTAGTATTCAGCAACTTTACCACTCAGGTGCTGGTTGTCTGGCCCTCGGTCCTATTAAACTAAAATTCATCTATATTTATAAACGGCCTATCAAAAAATGCACACACTTTAATAATAAAAGAAAATTCGGTTAATATTTGGATTATGGTAACTTGGCGAAAATTTGGCGACCAACTCTGCTACAGCAACCTGCTAGTTTTTTTTTTTTTTTTGGGACGCCATTTTGTTTTCACGAAGTAAAGGCAGTTTTTTTTTTTTTTTTTTTTTTTTTTTTTTTTTTTTAAACTCAACATTTTTTTCCAACAATCTGCTAGCCGAATTACGCTTATGCTAGAACTTTTATGGAACAAAAGTGCTTAATCATGACAAAGATTAGGTGTGAAATTGGGAAAGTGCAGAATCGCTTGCCGCGTTTTTAAGAATTGCACATACACAGTATCCATGTACACGTCGACCTATTTTCACTTAAAAAAACATCCCAGAATTGCACAAAAATGGCATTGCGCAAACTCTTGACTTTATCCATGTACACTTCTAAAGTTCTAGCTAGTAACATTTATCGCCTTACCAAAATGTTGCCAAACTACCTGTTACCATATTCCAAAGATTAGCAGAAAATTCTTGTGCTTTAGTATTGAACTTAATTAAATCATACATATCAGAGGCTATGCTAGGTTTAATAAAAATATTTATGAATACGTTTGTTTAATTTTTCTATTTGTTTAAATAATTTATCCTCAAGAGACTGATCGACTGTGCGAGAAACGGCACAAGTCCCTGGGGCTGTACAGTTACTTAGATTGCTCAGTCACAGCGGTAGCCATTAACAGCTAGAGTTATAGCACAATACTGAGCAGCTATTTGAACAATGTTTAGTCGATGTGTCTGAGGCGACTGCTGCACATTCTGCTATAATTTTTTGATGAAGGACCTCTAGCCTAACCGATTTCTTGTACTACACAACATCTCTCAGAGTCCTCCAAATCCATTTTGGTTCACTGTCATGTATTACATATATGCGAGAGTACGAACATCATACTAGATATTATAAATATAATTCAACTTAGAAACCAATATATAGATATCATCTATAAAGTTTCTATGTATTTTTCTGACAGATCCTGTATGTGAAGTTGTACGTTTCATTAGTTTCACCTATTAATTAACTTGGGGTTTTATTATACGGAATATCTATGAAACTGAACTGATAAATTTTCATATCTGTTCATTTGTTTGCTTTTCATATATTTTTTTAATAGTTTTATTTTTTATGTTGCTTTACATGACATCAATTTAAACATAAGAAAGCAGAGAACAAAAGAAATTCACACTGAAACTAAATTTAAAATTAGTCTGACGATTACTGATGTTGTGGTGATGGCGATAAGGAGCGCGCCTTGCGCCCTCCGATAAATGTGGCAACCCTAGAGGAGAAATTTCTTACGAGTAGCGAGCAGAGCGAAACAGGCAGGCTGTCGGGCAGTGTGCGCGAAGTTCCTAAATAAAGCTTAATTTTTATTGTGCACTATGTCTTGTTAATATTTATATTAATGCAGTAAGAACATAATCTGTGATATGGAATTCGAGGATTGGTGGTAAAAACATAACAGGAAAAAACCATAATGGTAACCCGGACTGTGTTAAATCGTATGAACAGTTCTCAAGCACTTTCGGTTTTGACTACAAGCCATCACTCAAGATCTCCAAACCAGAAGTAATGGATCACAGATGAGTAGTAATTATAGATCATTTTATAATTCTGTTTTCTACTTATCATTTAATTTCATTTTCTTTAGTTAAAATTTTTGCTTTTATTTTGGCTTAAAAACCTTGCACAATGTCTGATGTTCATGCCGTCCGAATTCCGGTTTATAACCGATCAGACCCATCTTTATGGTTTATTATGTGTGAAAGTACCTTTGCTCTTGCCACCCCCAAACCTATCACAGAATCCATTACTAAATATAATTATGTAGTTTCTCATCTTCCTCCAGATATCGCATCACTAGTACAGGATTTACTTATGAAACCAGACCCTATTGATCCATATACAAAGCTCAAAACTGAGTTAATAAATCGTTCAGGAGAATCTTCTCAGCAAGAAATTCGCCAGTTATTATCTGGAGAAGAATTAGGTTCTCGAAAACCTTCCGATTTGCTTAGAAATATGAAACATCGAGCAGAATCTTTAAATGTTCCTGATAACTTAATGTTAGAATTATTCCTTCAACGTTTGCCTTCGACTGTTCAGTCTATTTTGGCAGCGGTTTCCAATTTAACTGTAGATAAAGCTGCAGAAATTGCCGACAGAATTTTAGAAGTAAATCCAACCCCAGGGACTTGTGCCGTTTCTCGCACAGTCGATCAGTCTCTTGAGGATAAATTATTTAAACAAATAGAAAAATTAAACAAACGTATTGATCGCATTTCTCTTTCTCGTGGTCGCTCGCCAAATCGCGGAGATCGCAATAAGGAAAGAAGCAATTCCAAAAAGAGAGATTATTCTGTTTGCTGGTATCATAGACGTTTTGGGAAAAAGTGTAGAGATGACAAATGTACAAAACCTTGTTCATGGCAGGAAAACGAAACCAGCAAAGAATAGAGGCGACTTATTCTTTGCCTCAAGTTTCACGTCGCCTGTTTGTTCGTGACCGTAGAACAAACCTTTCATTCTTGGTCGATACCGGCTCTGACGTGTCCTTACTTCCAGCAAATAATTCTCAAAAACGGAATTCGTCCCAACAAACACTTTTCGCTGCTAATTCTTCTACTATTCATGTTTATGGTCAAAAAGCACTTTCTTTGGATTCAAATTAAGACGACAGTTTACATGGACTTTTCTTATAGCAAATGTTAGTACACCCATTCTTGGAGCAGATTTTCTCCATTTCTTTGAATTGGTGCCTGATCTCAGAAACAAATGTCTCAAAGATTTAAAAACGCATTTTAAAACCGTCGGTTGCGTGAAAAATGCAAGCATTTATTCAGTAAAAACTGTATTTAGTGATACACCATATCACAAAATTTTAAAAGAATTTCCTTCAGTTACTAGATTACCAGATCCTAACCAACCTGTTAAACATAACACCGTTCATTATATCATAACTGAAGGTCCACCTGTGGTTGCAAAACCTCGTCGGTTAGCTCCAGATCGCTTAAAAATAGCAAAACAAGAATTTCAAACTACGATGCAATCGGGGCATTTGAGACCTTCGAGCAGCAATTATGCATCCCCACTTCACATGGTTCCAAAAAAGAGAAGTCTGGAATGGAGACCTGTAGGAGATTATCGAGCATTGAACGCTCAAACAATAAAAGACAAATATCCTATTCCATGCTTAGCCGATTTTACTGCTGCATTGCACGGTACTAAAATTTTTAGTCATGTTGACCTGATTAAGGCGTACCATCAAATACCAATTAACCCAGCCGACATCCACAAAACCGCCATATGCACACCATTCGGTTTATTCGAAAGTACCCGTATGCAATTCGGCTTATGCAATGCATCCGCGACTTTTCAACGTTTTATAGATGAAGTCACGCAGGATTTAGAAGGTGTTTACGCTTTCGTCGATGACTTGCTCATAGCCTCTAAAGATTCTGAGGAACATTGCAAGCATTTGAAAGCTTTATTTTCCAAACTTCAGGAATATGGATTTTGCATAAATGTTTTAAAATGCACCTTTGGTCAAACGTCTATTGATTTCTTAGGTTTTCACCTTAGTGAAAACGGAATTGAACCTCTTCCTGACAAAGTCAAATGTATTTTAGATTTTCCTCAACCTACCACTCTCACTCAGCTTCGCCGATTTTTAGGCATGTTTAACTTTTACAGATGTTTCATACCTAAAGCAGCACATATTCTTTCTCCTTTAATAAAATTGTTAGAAGGTTATATTAATAAAACGAAATCTCGTTCTCGTGTTCAGGATTCATCCCCACAATTAAATTGGAACGAGAATGCTGAACAAGCCTTTATTGCTGCCAAAAATGCCATTGCTCAGGCTACCCTTTTGAGACACCCTATTCCCGGAGCCCAGCTAAGCATCTGGGTAGATGCCTCAGACGTCGCAATAGGCGGCACACTTATGCAGTTGTCTCAACAAACATGGGAACCTATAGCATTTTTCTCTATGAAACTCAATAAAAATCAACAGAAATGGTCCGCGTACGATAGGGAATTATTTTCAATTTATTCTGCAATTAAGAAATTCCGACACATGTTAGAGGGCAGAAATTTTATAATTTATACGGATCAAAAACCGTTAATATACGCTTTTAAACAGAACCCTCATAAATGTTCACCTCGACAATTGCGCCATTTAGATTTTATTTCTCAGTACTCTACTGATATTAGGCATGTGCAAGGTTCAAAAAACGTCGTTGCTGACGCTCTTTCAAGAATCGAAATTGATTCCATAACAAAATCTCCATTTTTGGATTTTAAAAAATTTTCGGAAGCTCAACGGCGTGATCCGGAGGTACAAGACCTTCTCAAAAACAACACATCATCTTTGAAACTGGAATTTAAACCGTGCCAATATTCTGATGGTAATATTCTTTGTGACATATCAACGGACATTCCTCGTCCATTTGTTCCAAATTCCTTTCGCAGACTCATCTTTAATCATCTGCATAATCTGTCACATCCAGGAATTGCAGCTACTATGAAGCTTATTTGTTCTCGTTATGTATGACCCGACATGAAACGTCATATCAAAAATTGGGTGAAATCCTGTGAATCTTGCCAAACATCGAAAATTACTAGGCATACTAAAGCACCACTGGGCAAATTCTCTCTTCCTGATGCACGTTTTTCAGAAATCCATATGGATATCGTCGGACCGTTACCTCCATCAGAAGGCAATGTGTACCTTTTAACTCTCATAGATAGATTCTCCAGATGGCCTGAAGCCATTCCCATCCCGGATATGAAAACGGAAACCATTTGCAGAGCCATCTTCAACTGTTAGATATCTCGTTTTGGCTGCCCATCGATCATAACAACAGACCAAGGTTCTCAAATGAGATCCGCACTTTTTGCAGAATTCACGCGCATTTTGGGTACGAACAGAATCACAACAACAGCCTATCATCCAATGTCCAACGGCATTGTTGAACGATTTCATCGACATTTAAAATCTTCTCTCAAGGCTCACGAGACCAATAACTGGACTGAAACACTACCAGTTGTTATGCTTGGTATTCGGACAGCCGTAAAGGAAGATCTACAGTCATCTTGTGCTGAACTGGTGTACGGCACAACTCTCAAGCTGCCTAGTGATATGATAACGTCATCTAAGATATCTCCGTATGACATACAATTTATCACGAATCTTCGGCATAGAATGCAACAATTGAATCCAATAGCAACATCTGCACATTGCCAAGAAAAATGTTACGTAAGTGCTACCTTAAAGTCGTGTACGCATGTATACTTACGTGTCGATCGAGTAAAGCCACCTCTGTGCCAACCATATACAGGTCCGCATAAAGTCCTTTCTAGAACGAACAAAACTTTCACAATTGATGTTAACGGTCTGAAATCTACTGTGTCTATAGACCGTGTGAAACCAGTCTATTTGCTTTCGGACTCTAATTTGCCTGAACTGAAAACAAATAAAGACTTAAAGACAGTTCAGCAGAATAAATCTGCAAACGAACTCTCTAAGACACAAACTGTCACCAGATCGGGAAGACATGTTCACTTCCCTAAGAAACTTGCTTCTTACGTAACAATTTAAAACATTTTTTTTAAAAATTCATATCTTAATATTTCTTGTTATTTCATGTTTATTATATGTGTCAATACCTTGTTATATATTGAATTGCATTTTGATCTTTTCTAATTTTATATTCTAATTTTGTAATCATAAAAAAAATACCCGACAGCACGGATACTCTGAGATAATTTCATAACCTATATCGTTCCTTTGAATAGTCATTAAAGGAACTGGGGGGGGGAAACTCTGTGGTGATGGCGATAAGGAGCGTGCCTTGCGCCCTCCGATAAATGTGGCAACCCTAGAGGAGAAATTTCTTACGAGTAGCGAGCAGAGCGAAACAGGCAGGCTGTCGGGCAGTGTGCGCGAAGTTCCTAAATAAAGCTTAATTTTTATTATGTCTTGTTAATATTTATATTAATGCAGTAAGAACATAATCTGTGATATGGAATTCGAGGATTGGTGGTAAAAACATAACAGGAAATCACCATAATGTAAAATAAATAGTGTCTAATTTATCAAAATTACATAAGAGGGCAAATAAATAATTAGCATATTCAGATATTTATTGTAAGCAAAAATTTTATATTTTTAACAGTAAAAATGCACATATTACAATGCAATTAATTTATTACTTGCAACCACCTCAGTAGAACTCGTCAAATTTTTAAAATGTGCCAAACTCTAGCAACCATGCTCATAACAATCCTTTAATAGCACAATGTCGCCATTTTTGTACACATTCTTTGTGTTGTATTTCAAGTTTCAACAAATTGTGATATTTTTTGCTTTAATTTTAAAATATGCTCTTTGGAATTTATCAACAATGGAAAAAACTACAGTGGAAACTCTACAGGAATACAAAATTTCTAAAAGAAAGAAAAAGGAAATGCATTTGGTAGATAGCTGATGCTGCTGAAGTTTGTGTGATGCCGAGTCTCTGAAATTATTTAATTTTTTTTTTCAAGCAAAAACAAACTGCTTGGGGAAAAGAATAGGGCAAACCAATTACAGAAAGATTTGGAGATGAACGTGCTTTATTTCCTTATTTAATAATTAAAATTTATATTTCAAATTCTAAAGTATGTTTTCTTTTCATAATTTGATAATCTTAGCCAACTTATGATAAATATCAATAATTTGGGTATCTATTTAAGAAAAGTTGTGAAAACCATCAACTTGCACCCAATGAATAATTTTTACATTTTCATGTGTTAAATCCAAATTGAGCTAAGGTGGTTGTGTTAATCTGTAAGTATCATTAATTTTACAGGCAATACACTGTATTCTTTTATATACTGTAATATTTAGTTTGTGCTGAAATTATGTAGTGGCAATAATTTTACTTAAGAGAGAAATTTTTCAATATTACAAGTTTACATTTTGATTAATTTTATGTACTGTCATCAATAATACATCTTATTAGATACATCAATGCATCTTATTATCATTAATTTCTTACTAACAATTTGATTTCAATTGCCATGAGTTGATGCATGACTCATACATATATAAGTTGTTTCAATATAAAGATCACAATATAAGTTACATAGCATATTTACAATAATTATTTATTACTCATACATATAATGTATAAAATCAGGCAGTAAATTGTAAAAAAATACTTTTAATGAAATTGGAAATAAATGAAAATATAATAATCTGCATGTCATTACAATTTTTAAATGCACAAACTTCACAGTTAAAAATACATACTAATGTAAGAAAATCAATATTAAATGCTTTTTCTCAAAAGAAAAAAAGAATTTGCCTGTTCAAGACATATTTTATTAAGTTCAACCATCAGTGGAAACCCAGGTAATCAGTCTTTAATACGACAAAATGTAAAATTTGAAATACAACTTTAAGATAATTTTTTTTAATCCATTCAGTTTTGGCTTATGTAAGTATCACTGTATATAACTAGATGTAAAGAACTATAAACACACATTCACACAATTCACTTGAAGGTACGTTTCCAGGAAATAAAAGTATACTTATTGGATTCATTTCAACATTACACCTTAGAACACATAATGATACCTCATTATTAGGCATTTTCGATAGTCTTGAAATAGCATAACTGGTAACATATCTTTCTAAATTCAGTTCTTGTTAAATTATGTTCAACATCATTTAGCATTTGCAGTTTTATAACTAAATTAAATTTCAGTAGGTCTATTACACTAAGCACTTACAGTTATTCACTATTATTTTCTTAACATTTCAACAAAACAATGAACTTCCTTTCTAAGAATGCATACTGAACAATGAAAATTCCAAATATTATATATGCTTTACCAGAACTATAATGTCAGTTAATAATGATTTTTTTTAAATTGAATTTGATTAATTCAAGCAATTCACTTGAAGGTATGTTTCCTGGAAATAAAAGTATACTTATTCAATTCAGCATTACACCTTAGAACAGGTAACGATACCTCATTGTTAGGCATTTTTGAGTGTCTTGAAATATCATTACAGGTAACATATCTTACTAAATTCAGTTCTTGCTAAATTTTGTTCAGCATCATTTAGCATTTGCAGTTTTATAGCTAAATTAGATTTTAGTAGGTCTATAACACTAAGCACTTACAGTTATTCAGTATTATTTTCTTTACATTTCAGAAAAATAATGAACTTCCTTTCTACGATTCCAAATATGATATATGCTTTACCAGAACCATAATTTGTCAGTTAATAGTGATTTAATCTTCATAGATAAGCATATCCAACAGTCTTGAAATATCAGAGCTGGTAGCATATCTTAAATATATTCAGTTCTTATTAAATAACATGTTCATCATTTAACTTCAGTAGTTTTACAGCTAAATTACATTCCAATATGTTCATTAGAGTGGACACACTCTTTCATCTTTTATACTCTTTACGTTCTAATAATGAAATGAAGTTTATTTCTAATAATGAAATGAAGTTTATTTCTAATAATGAAATGAAGTTTATTTTCTTTTATACTCTTTACGTTCTAATAATGAAATGAAGTTTATTTCTAAGAAAGCATATTGAATCCTGTAAAGCATATTGATTTCTTAATCAAAGCACAATTAATGTTGTAAATATTCAGATAGATATATATGAAATGTATTATAAGGATTTCTTGACACACACTATGTCAATTCATTGCAATAGTTACTGGTGGCATTTTGATTCAAAATATTTACTGCATTAATTACTGACACAAAATAGCACTTGGATTCACTAACTTAACATTAACTTCACTTGGTTGAATTCCCGCAGGTACATTTTATATAGTAGATGATTTAAGTCATTATCACTTAAAAGTTTCTGATTATCAATATGCAGTATAATTTGTAAACTACACTTTACATGTATCTTCCAGCCATCAGTAACTTCTATCTGACTAGACCTAATTTTGTATTGGAACAGTAGAATCATCCTTAATATTCCGAAACAAACATTAAATCGTTATATACAGATATATACGCATATATATACACTTTTATTCCGAAAAACTAAATGTACGCTCCGAACAGTAGAATGTAAACAAACGTCAGAAATATGACGTCACTCATGTGGGCGGAGCTAATGGGACCCTCATCTGAACTGTCATTGGCCAAATTCAAGCCGTTGTCCTAGCAGTGTACATTTTGCTTATATGCTACCCGGCTCGAAGGGGTTAAGAGAAAACTGTTATACAGGGAAAATTTAGAAAATGTTCAGAATTTAGATTTAAATTATTTAAACATCAATAGGAGTGGAAAAATAAATTGTATTTATAATTAGGTTCCAAGCGAATACAATAAATATTGCCTTATTATTATTTATTTTCTCTATTTGGAACTGAAATTTCATCATTAAATCTTGTAATATAGTTTAGTTCTTCATAGTTTTTTTTCCTCTCATTGTAAACTAGCTCTGTAAATTGAACTATTATTTAAAATTAAAAACAAAAAAAGTAATTATTTTCCATGGTTGAGGTAATGCTTATTCTCTCTTAATAAGTACTTCATTTATCATATTTTTAAATTACAAGACTAATTTTTAAGGTTATGCAGTTGTGTATGATGTAATTAGGCAGGTGCTTATTTTTTTTCTTAAAATGTGCTTGAAAAGTGCTTATAGGTGCTTATTTTTTTAACTAAAATGTGGCTATGAACCCTGTTCAATTTTCCAAGAAAAGCTGAAATTACACCCTTTGTATTTATTAAATTGAGGCTGACTCCTTATAATTGTAAGTTTATGTCATTAAAGTTTAACAAGTTTGCCAAATATGGGATGTCTGCTTTCAATTTGATCAGGTTTTCTTTTAAATCTTAATCTTTACTGTCCAGAAACTCTAAAACTGATTCAAAAAGTCAGGAAAATCTTATTAAATATGCACCTTTCGACAACCAGCATACCTTAGTATGTAAGAGCAATCGTTGGAAGTCTTCATCATTTTCATCGCACAATTGTGCAAAGTAACACATATTTACCACAATGCCTCTTATTTTGTTAACTGCATCAATCACAAATTGAAGCGAGTGGTGCAATCTATCACTCAAATTTTTGCTACTAGGTGTTATCGGCGGATGATACAGTGAATTGCAGTTGCCTCTGGTATAATTCTTTTAAGATGGCTATTAAACCCATAATATCGGCCGATCATGTCAGGAGCTCTATCTTTTACCACAAAAATAATGTTTGTGAATGGAATCGATTTTTCCTTAAAACAAATCATTCAGGACATTAAATATTGATTCATCTTTAGTGTCTGTCTCCAAAGTTTTCACGAATAGTAGCTCTTCATGAGTTTCTTTGTCATAACAAATCGGATATATGCCAATAATAATGCTTCATTACCAGGTAAAGTTGTTTCATCCAGTTGAATAAAAAAATGAGTTGTTTGCAGACACAAGAAACTGTCAATATCAGAGCTCATTTCATCAATACATCTTTGTACCGTGTTTTTTACTCAAAAGAATTCTTTTGAGTATGTCAAATGGAGATTTATGAAGAACAGTTTTTAAAACCTAAACAGCAGGTAAAATGAACTGTTCTCCAATGGTGTGCGGTTTTCCAGATTTCGCTATAAGTAATGTAAGATGCCCACAAATCATCGTTACTTTCAGATGTTAAAGCGAACATACTGTGCATGGTGGGTCTCTCTTCATACTTTTCCTTCAATGCTTGAAAATATTTCAACTATTTATCTATTTTATCAGGATAACACCTTCTTAGATGATCTTCGATGGTTTCATATAGTCATTGCTGAAAACTTTGTTGCATAAAAGGCATATGGGCAATCTCTTGTCTGCCTTTGATGGAAGAAAACCAAATTTTAAATAATCAGCATTAGACTGTCAACATTTCTTCTTAGATTCAGCCATGTTTCGTATCAGTTACCTACCTGTAAATAAAAAAAAAAAAAAAAAAAAAAAAAAAAAAACACTTTTGTTTTAGTAATCGTAAGATACTTACTCAACAAGATATGGCTATTTTAACAGAATAGGATTACCTATGGATTAAATCCATAATAGAGTTTTATGAATACGGCTGAACCAATTTAATGTAAAGTATTTTTCATAAATATATTTTGATATATTTCTATAAGTTCGATAGAAAATACTTAAAAATAATATTTTGATATCAAAACTGCGATTTTAATTATTTATTACTTTGATGCAAGTTACGGGTACGTAAAGACGTGTACAATTTATGAATATATATTCAAGTCATTTAGCATTAGGAACCTGAAATATTTACAATCATGCAGGGTAATCATAATATATCTCTCCTTTAGTGAACCACCACATAGTCGGGTAAAAAAAAAAAAAAAAAAAAAAAAAAAAAATTTACTAATAAAGTAGGGACAAAACGTTCAACCTTTCTGGGCTTTCTGTTCTTTTATGGAAGTATCTAATAATGACTCTGCTCAGAATATAATTTTTAATATGCACCTACCAGACGCAAGCATTACAAATACAGTCAAAAGTCTTTAATCCGGACCTCGAAGCTACAAACTTTCTTTGCATGCGTAAACGCATGTGAGTTTAATGTATAACGTACGGTATAAGCTAGGCTAAAATAATCTAATCTCTTTTAGTTAATGTTGCAGATTGCGTTGTTCCTTAATCTTCTAATTGGATCCAGCTTATTATTTTTTGCAGACTGTTAGAGCAATTTTATAAAAAAAAAATCTGAAATGTTTCAGATTTTAAATTACGTCCAAAGGGGCGTTTTTTAACATTTTGTGTGTTACCTTTCTTTATTAAATATCATGTTCCTCGCACTTAAACCATAAGATCCAGTGCAACAGCAATATCGCAAAATAGTTTTAAAACGAGCATATCTTTAGAATTTCCGATACAGAGACTCATGCGCTGGAGATAAAAATGTTTTTTCTGCACAACGTTGCCATTGCTCGCTTTGAAATCCTTGAGTTTGTTAATCAAAAATTCGTCAAAGTTTTAAAAAATAGGAAATCGATCATAAAACAAATTTCAAATTTCAAATTTGGTCTTCCACATGCTCATATTCGTTGGAGGATTACGTTATTCAAAATTCGATGACTCGTATGTACCGTTGTTTTATCACAATACGAGAAATATACATACATTTATGCAGATTTTTCATTATTTAATTTCTTCAAATATAATGCAGGACTCGAACATTTTGTGGCAACAGTTTGAAAAGTGAACCGACATTTATGAGTCCGACGCAAAATGCCAAAACGAAACTAATAGTCCTTCGGGATTCAAATCCCTTTGGACTAAAAAGTAAGCTTGAACTTTCGATTATGTCAAAAAGAGTTTCCGATTCTGGAGCTGCCAAAGCATCTACAAAACGAAAGCATGTTTCGATGTACCGCTTGAGATAGTGAAGAAAGTGACAGAGAGGTTATTGAAAACGAAAAAATTTCGATTGACAAATTAGTCGGTATTCTCGACACAGCAATTATAGGACAGCGGAACTTTGTAACTGAACAAGAAATTATGTCTGTTTATAGAATTAAAGAGAAAGTATTAACACAAACGAAGCAACTTAACAACTTACATTGAAAGAAATGTTTAATAAAGTAAACAAATAAATATTAAGCTCTTTTTTTTTTTGTAAATTTTGATACCCTTTAGATCATAATTGCTGTTTATTTCATAAATTACGGTTTCATATTTTTAATTTTATAATTTCTGCATGCCATCTTACCAGATTTAAACTGATGATCTGTAATCCGGAATCGCCGAAATCCGGACGAGTCCGGATTAAAGACTTTTTACTGTATATATATATATTCACTTCTAAAAGTTAAGCATGAAGAGGAAAAGGCTAATTTCTGGAAGCCAGTCAGAACTGAAGAGGATGCAATTCGCTGCAGAGGTAGATGGAAGTATGCAAATATGTTAGGTAACAACCAATCGTGTTTTCACTACTGTACTACCGTTGTTGTTTCCACTACTAATCAAATTTATTCCAGATTCCATTGTGCTAGATTTTTATAGACAGCATGAAAAAGACGATTCTTGGAATGTAACAGAATTATTAAAATTTCTTAGAAGAGAAATCGAAACGCGAGAACGAACATTTCTGTTTCGACAAACAAGCGAAAATAATGAATCAGTTAATTTGGTGTATTTAATTATGGCAAAGCACACTAGGGCTATCTGCCTAAGAGGAGGGATGCCTTCGTGGAGGACTTTCTAAGGGAAACTGGCTCGTATACACGTTACACATGGGGAAAACCACGAAAACGCCCATGCAGCCAGTCCGTTCGCGGGATTCGAACCTCGGACCGAACTACCAGTGTTCAGCGACTTTACCGCTCGGCCGCTGGTGGGCATGAATCAGTTAAAAACGTAGACTATAAACTGTCAGTTACTAAATTTTCGGAAAAGGGGAAAATAGATTTCAGAAGTTTAAAGGGAAGCAGCAAGATTCGATTCCTAACGCAACCGCACTGAGCACATTTCAGAAAAATTTGCATTTTTTGCAATAATTCTGAGCACAGTTCCGAAAATTGTGATAAGGAACGCGAACAGAAATTCGAAAGTTTAAAACGGAACAGGAGATAATTTCTATGCTTCCAAAAATTTCGCGTGGTCCGCTTATGTAAATCGAAAGAGCGCTGCACGACATGTAAGCGTAAACATTCTAGCTTGATTTGTGACGCCAAATGCCTCCCGCGTCAGACAGAGAGTCGCGAAGAAATGAAGAATGACAAAATGAAAGATCAAAATAGTGTCGCGATGAATCATAATGGATTATCTGACGTTTCAAAGTATTTGAAGAAAGCAAAAATTAATGACAGTGAACCGATCGAATGCTTGATTGATACTGGAAGCGCTGTCAGTTTATTAAGATTTTCGGTCTTTTCGAAATTACGACTACCAGTGCAACCGGAAACAAAAAAATTTTTTGGAATCGGGAGCGTAAATCACGCATCATGGGATGAATCACCTTGGGAAAAGTTCACGTTTCACTTCGAATCGGCGAAATCCAAACAACCGCGAATTTGTTTATCGTAAATGATGAGGTACAGCCGTATGACCTAATTATAGGGAGAGATATTTTAAAGGATCAGATGTTAGCTTATGGGAAAATAGGCGATTCGTTTAATATATGGTATGCTAATAAAATTCCATTCGCAATTGATAAACAAAACGGAGCGTAAATACATTAAGTTATATTCTGAGAAACCAATAGAAATAAAAAGTAACACGATAAACTTTGTGCATTCTGTAGCCCCAGATATAAATAATGGACTGATTTTATTTCAAAGCAAGCATGGAAGTCCGGATTCAGTAATGGAGGTTACAAATGGTAGGGTAACAGTCCCAGTTATGAACATAGGACACAATAACATCAGATTAAAAGAAAATCAGTGTATCAGCAAGGTAATAGATATAACAGAAGATTGGGAATTAAAGGAAGTAGACAAGACTAATATAAACAAAGATGAAGAACAAAACCACGTATTTTCCATTTCTCAAAATATTCAGCAAATAAAGATAGATGATATAAAATTTGATGAGGTAACTACAGATAGTGAAAGAACTGATATCTTAAAATTAGTAAATGAATTTAGGGATTGCTTTGCTCTTAATTTAAGTGAATTAGGTTGCACGAACGTAATAAAAATGGACATCAAAGAAATTGACGGGAGTAGGCTTGTGTCTTCTCGCCCATACAAAACGAATGCAGCTGAACGTAATGCAATAAAAGAAATTGTTAAGGAATGGAAAGATAATGGGATAGTTTCCGAAACTAGATCGCCTTACGCTAGTCCAGTGTCCAGTAAAGAAAAAAACAGGGAAATACAGACTAGTAATTGATTACCGCAGACTTAATAGTCAGACGATAAAGGATAAGTTCCCTTTGCCTCGAATAGATGATCTTTTAGAATGTTTAGGAGGATGCAAAATTTTCACTACTCTGGATTTAGCCCATGGCTATTTGCAAATACCCTTAAGTGAAGAAGCTAAATTGAAGACGGCGTTCATTACTCCAGATGAAACAGGACAGTTCGAAAGGATGACATTTGGATTAGTAAATGCTCCTACTGAGTTTCAGCGCCTAATGTCATATGTCATAGGCCCCTTGTTGAATACTAAGTTGTTGTGTTATATGGATGATATACTTATTCCTGCAAAATCTTGGGAAGAGATGATTTTCAAATTAAAGGAGGTATTAGAATGCCTACGAAAAGCAAGTTTAACCTTGAAATTATCTAAATGTGAATTTGGGAAAAGAGAAGTAGATTTCTTAGGTTTTATTATAAACGAAGACGGTATTAGACCGGGATCTAGAAAAATAAAAGCCATAGCAGAATTTCCAGAACCAAAGAATGTGCACGAAGTGCGAAGATTTTTGGGCCTGACTGGATTTTTCAGACGATTTGTGCCGAAGTACGCGTTAAAGAGCGAACCATTGACCAGATTGACAAAGAAGAATCGAGACTTCGAGTGGAAGCAAGAACAAAAGAAGTCGTTCGAACTATTGAAGAAACAACTGACTGATAAGCCCATATTAGCTCACTATCAACCGCATGCAGATACTGAAGTCCATTGGGATGCAGGTGCAGAAGGTTTGAGTGGAATGCTAATGCAACGTGATGAAGATCGAAAATGGCATCTTGTTTATTGCGTCAGTAAGAAAACAACAGAAGCAGAGAGAAAGTATCATTCCAACAAATTGGAGTTAATGGCCATCGTATGGACGTGGGACAGGTTAAGACAGTTCTTAATCGGCATAAGATTTACAATTATTACCGACTGTCAAGCTCTAATATATATGAATGCTAAGAAGACTACAAATCCTCAAATAGCCCGTTGGTGTAGTTTGATTCAAGAATACGATTTTGAGATAAAGCATAGGTCAGGAAAAAGACTGTCACATATTGATGCTTTGAGCAGAGGTCCTGTATCAGAAGCTGATGATACGATGACGAGAATAGCTGAAAATTTTGAAGTTTGCCAGTCCCTAACAGAAGAAGAGCAAATACTAATGATACAACATGCTGACCAAGACCTGAAAAGAATTATCGAAATTTTCAAGAAACAAGAGGAACGAACTGCTGAGGAGAAAAAAATAATTATGAATTACGTGTTTAAGAAGAATACCGTAGTGGATGGAAAGGAAAGACTACTCTATGTGATTCCAAAAAGCATGAGAAAGAGTGTAGTGGTGAAATTCCATGATTTATTTGGTCACTTTTCTGTGGATAGAACAGTTAGCAAAATTAAGGAATTATATTGGTTTCCAAGCATGAAACGATACGTACGAAGACACATATCAGCATATATTGAGTGCCTTATGAATAAAGCGACAGGTGGCAAGCAACAAGGACAATTACATCCCATAAAACCTGGTAAAAGACCGTTTGCTATTGTTCACATGGATCACTTGGGTTCTTTCGTAAAGAGCTCGAGAGGTAATCAAGAACTATTAGTGATAATTGATAACATGACTAGGTTCGTGAGAATTTTTTGCAGTTAAGAATACTAGCGCTAAAAATGTTTTACAGTCTTTGAAGAATTTTGTTAATGATTTTGGACTACCGGAAAGAATAATAAGTGATAGAGGATCTTGTTTTACTTCTCACCAATTTAAGCAGTATTGTACAGATAACGGAATACATCATACTTTGAATTCTACCAAACACCCCCAAGACAATGGTATGGTAGAGCGCGTCAACAGAACAGTTTTAGGAACGATAATGACAAGTTTGATGGATAAACAACACATAGATTGGGATACAAAAATAAAAGAGACAGAAAGAAATCTTAACAACATGGTAAACAAAACTACGAATAAGACTCCATTTGAAATGCTACATGGCTATTCTCCCAGATTTAATGATGGAATACTTAGGAAGTTAGCAGATGAAGATTCAAATGCATGGAAAGACCCGCGAGAAATCCAAGAGCAAGCGCGAGGAAGAATTGAGGAACAGCAAGTGAAAATGAAAAAGAGATTCGATGGGTGAAAAGGGATTCGATGAAGAGGTGTCGTACACTAATATTCGAGCAAGGAGAAATAGTTGTGATGAGATGTGCTCCTAAGGCTACAGGTCAACCTACCAAAACACAGCCGAAATATCGAGGGCCATTTATAATAACGGAAATATTACCTAGCGATACCTACAGAATAACTCAACTAGAAGCGAAGAATCGAGGTCATTACTTCACTACCACTGCTCATGTGAGCCAGCTGAAGCCATGGAGGTGCGATCCCAGCTCTGACGATGATGATGACGAGGGCGACGATGAAGATACTGACCAGTTATCAAGCTTAATTCCTCGACGGAATCCAATCAGATCTGTTCGTAACGACTGATGGAAGTGTTCTACCCTGTGATTAAGGTGAGATTATCTACGTATGTTTGCTGATAGAAAACTTTAGAAACTTTGAACTTTTGAACATTAATTGACTTTGAACTTTTGAACATTAGCTGAAAGACTTTAGTGCATTCATTTTAAATCATTTTAGGACTGAAAAAAATTGAGTTATTTCATATATATCACGTATTTAGTAATGATTTACAGAAAATTTTCGATTATTATGCTAATGTATAAAAATATGTGAATTTATGTATGTGAAAATATTTTAGTAAGTTTGTTATCATATCAAATTTTAGTATAATGTGGATTCTTCTTAGTGTATTAGTAATATGTATGTTTAGTATTGTGTATAAGAGTCGAAGTAGAAAATTGCATTAATTATAAAATTGATTTGTACTCCGAATAATCGGGACGATTGTCAGGTCAGAATGACTGAATGTTATCAGCCGATAGATGGCATTGTAGAAAAGCCGCCGATAGAGGGCGCACGATATCAATCGAGAATCGGGAAGCGAGAAAATAGGATTGATGTTAAGAATGTTCCGTAATAATATGTATATATGTATGTCATAATAAAAGCAAAGGAAAAGACGGAACACTGTAAATGCGGTGATCTAAAGAACTTGGCAGTCGAAGCAGTTTTAATTCCATTTTTATTTCCAATTGATATTTGTGGCCACAATCACTTGGCACTCTAGTCGTGCCTTTCCACAGAAGATTTACATTTTTGATATTGTTGGGATAGAAAGCAAGCCAGCGAAATTACATCTTAGGACAGTAGAGAGCAAAAGCTGAAGTGCGTAGTTATGAAGGATGGAAGCACGCGAAGAGGAAAGTTCTTGTTTGTTATTTGGTGATTGGTCAAGAGGCATCTGCATTAGCGGTTACGTAAGATCGCATGATTAATTTGAATGACGCAATGCAGAGAAGTTATTACGATTTTAGAATAAAGAGGAAGAATTAATGTTTTATAGTTTAATCTATAATTTTGATTCATGTATTTTTATCTTACATATTCCCCCCTTCAAAAAGAAAAAGGCGTAGCGACAGAGAAGCCTTTTTAAGGAGAAAGAGCTAAAGCACTAGCAAATGAAAAAAAAAAAAAAAAAAAAAAAAAAAAAAACGTAAATCATAAAATTTTTGTCCTGTAAAGTATAATTTATAATTTATAAATATCAAATTTTTTAAATAAATTTTTCATTTTTAGAGTCCTATTGAATTTTTCAGCATTTCAGTCCAAAAGTCTTTTTGTTTGAGAGTTCACATAATCATTACTTATAATTAAATGTCATGCACATAAATATTTATGATACTTATTTCTATACTGATCAATTATAATTTAACATCATAAATACTAGGATTAAGATTTTCAGAATTTATGGTTTCACCGTTATCATCTTTCATTTACAATTCCTGATTTTACCAAACTGGAAGCCTCGCAATACTTCTAAACAAACATATCCATCAATAGGGCTGTCCTCTTGAGCTAACCAGTGTGTTCTCTGCACTGGTGGCCCAGGGTGCCTAGACAGTTACTTGAAAAGGCCTCCGTTCCTTGCATTAAGGTAACTGGCCTTTGAGAACTGCACTAATACATTCCATAATAAAAAAATATAATAATAATAATAATAATAATATAAAAAATTACACACACTCATAAAATGAGAGCTTCCAACATTATCTTGCATGAAGAGGGTGAAGGGAACAACTGTACAAAGGTAATTACAGGCCTCTGCTTAGGAACCAGTACACCCTCATCATATTATACTTAACACACAATAACCCATAAATTTTAACATGCATTTACCATAACTTCATATTATATATCTGTAATAATTTCACTTATTTTTTACACCTACTTCATTTTTAGAATAATTATAAAATTCGTATTCAAAATTCTCAACAAAATTTCAAAAACATAAAAACTTATCTTAATATCCTTCCCTATGAATAATTTAAATAGCTTAAAATTAATTACTTAATTTGCTCACACATAATTATGAAAAATTAGAAAAATTAATGAACAAGAATTTCAGATTTTCTCAAAACAAATTGCAGAAAATTTTAACCAAAGTTGAAATGAAAACTATAGAATCCTCAGCATATTAAATTATTTAGTTCCTGAGTTAGATTCACACGAATGCAACAATTTTTGAGCTGTTGAAAAAGCAGAAGCGCAAATAATTTTCTGTCGCACATACTTGCAAACACTTAACTCAGATCGACCATGAACCACTGTAATGCTGAATTCCTAAACGGTAATTCACTGATGATTTAAAGCACTTTTTTTCTAAATATTGTAGGGATCGGCGAAGCAAATTAAATATTCCTTTTCACTAGGCATTCGAACTTCTCAATTTATCGAGAGATTAATTTCAATCTGTAAACACTACGCGTGATTATTTTTTTGAAGCACTTGCAAAACACCACAGCAGAAGAATGATCTGTTATTTTTTAAACACTGAGAAAACAAACTTTATGATTCACTTCTTTCACATTATCTTGGATTTATCACAAAACGATGATTTAAAGAGCTGAATTAAATTTTCCATTGAGGTTTCAGGCTGCAGGAAACTATCCTGCCGGCTTAATTGTCATAATAAAAGCAAAGGAAAAGACGGAACACTGTAAATGCGGTGATCTAAAGAACTTGGCAGTCGAAGCAGTTTTAATTCCATTTTTATTTCCAATTGATATTTGTGGCCACAATCACTTGGCACTCTAGTCGTGCCTTTCCACAGAAGATTTACATTTTTGATATTGTTGGGATAGAAAGCAAGCCAGCGAAATTACATCTTAGGACAGTAGAGAGCAAAAGCTGAAGTGCGTAGTTATGAAAGATGGAAGCACGCGAAGAGGAAAGTTTTTGTTTGTTATTTGGTGATTGCTCAAGAGGCATCTGCATTAGCGGTTACGTAAGATCGCATGATTAATTTGAATGACGCAATGCAGAGAAGTTATTACGATTTTAGAATAAAGAGGAAGAATTAATGTTTTATAGTTTAATCTATAATTTTGATTCATATATTTTTATCTTACATGTATATATTTATTGTAATAATAAAGCATTTATAAAATGCAAGAGTTATCCCGATTGAATGAAAAGTGAAAGCCCGACTTGCCCCTAGCCGTCTTGAGATTGGTAACGGAGATTAAAGCTAACATATGTTTATCATCAATATAAGCAAAGCGATTATTGCTTTAGTTTGAAATGTCATTTAAATGTTTATAGTCAACACAAAATACTTCTTGCCACTTAATAAATTATGCCCAGGGACTAGAAGAAGCTACAATGATATCATTACACTAAACTTCCAGCAAGCTTTCTTTCTTTTGTTTTATGAGAAGACATCAAGCACAAAGTCACTAAATGAACCTGAAAAAGTATTTCAATCCTCTAACGAGGAATGTTCTCCAATCTTGAATTACCAGTTTTTTTTTTTTTTTTTTCCAAAAAGGTAGGTATGAATTTACTTTTCTAGGAATACATAATGTAAGCAAATTAGCTGTAAATATTCTACAAATAACCAATTAAAACACTGCAAGAAATAACGAGATTTAGTGATATAGCGCTATTTGGCGACTTTCAAAAATGCAAATTTATGATGTCGCGAAGCTGATCGATTCACTCAACGAAAATTAAAAATAATGAACGCAGAAATAAAAAGCGAAAGCAAACACGTTTTGAGTGATGGAAATTTAATCCTGAAAAATTAGGTTGGAATACAAGAAATAGTAAAAAGACCCTTCACATTTTATCATTTTAGCACGACACGAAAACTCAACGTAATAATAAGTAGGCTGATATGGGTTGAATGTATATAGCACATATGAAGTGCTGTAAAAAAGATCAATATAGTAATCTGGTATACACAGATTTAGGAACTGGCAAACTTCTACTTCTTGAAGCTTGACTTCCCTTTGGCACCTTACGCTTCGACTGAAATACAATATTGTTTGCGTATTAAACCGCGAGGACGCATTACCTCCGTTTCGGGGGAGGGTCAGTCCAAAATTACCAAGAAATTGCATCTCCAAGGTTTTCCATTACAGTAATTCAAAAGATCAGCTAAGAGATCAATATTGCCACGTTTCATCTTCTTGAGAATAACGTTAATACATTTTTAAGAGTAATTTGAAGGGCAATTTCTCACTCCATGATTTCCAAAACAGCAGAAACATAAGTTCTGCTTTTTAACATAATTGACTCTATCTTTTAAGTTGCAATTTAGGACATTTAAATAATTTATGTTCCACATTACACAGTTTACAAATAAAAGCACATTTCTCAGTCACACATGAAACCATCGAAGAAACCTTTGGTTGACTTCGTTTAGACAATGCGGGTATTCTAGAAGCGTTTAATGTCCTCGCGTGATCCTTTCGAAATTCTAATAACTCTGTGATATTCGATATTTTTTCTTTCTTTAAATTCCTTTCCCACCATAACTTAGTATTCTGATCAAGTTTCTGACTAAGAATAAAGGCAAATATAGTGGACGAAACCTCATCTAACTTTTGTTCTAAACATCCTAACGATCTTACAGCTTCACTTGTAATTAAATTTAGAATCGCAGAAGCTGACTCGTTTTGAATAACGGGAATACTCATAAATCTTTTAAGATGAGCATACACTTGTTCTCTAGAGTTTGAGTACCTTTCTTCAAGGAGAGACCACGCTAACTTATAATTATTATCCGTTATAGCTATTCTAAAGGCATCTCCTTTCAGTGCTGATTTCAAATATTGCAATTTTACAGCATCTGGTAAATTTGGGTTTTGATCAATACTCGCTTTAAAAATGTCCTTAAAGGAAAGCCAAGAATGCATTTCTCCTGAAAATGTCGGTAACGAGATCTTAGGTAAACGCACAACAGAAGTTTCCGAAATTACTGCATTTTCTACTTTATTCTTTTTCACAACGTTCGACAATCTATTATTTATTTCAAATTATGTATCAGTAATACTACTATTGATTTCATCTTGCTCATTGAAGATTTTTTCGATATTTTCTTCACCGCTTAAATTGATAATAGAATCAAAAATATTATCAAATTCATTTTGTAGATTGTTAAATTTAGTTTTTAACAATTCTAAATCACTAACACTTAAATCTGGCTCACAAAGTTTCTTTTGCAACTTCGATAAGATAGTTTTCTGAGTTCTCTTTTTAGTGAGAACATCTTTTAATTTCGTAGCCATTTTCGCTACATTTATCAATAATAAAATATCACACACACTTAATTCAGAATTTACTAAATGCAACAGTTAATAATGAGAGTTTCAAGGGTTTTTTACTTACCCCTTTCTTGCAGCAACTGGCTATAATCCACAAACACAAATTCCATAGAAACAAAAATAATGGCAAACTCACAGTTTTACACTAGCTTGTTTACTTAGCCGATATCGCTGCGGCTCTATAAGACCACTCAAAATGGTTCGGCTAAATTCTAAATGGACTGTAAACTAACTAAAAAACTAATCTGTAATATATCGTTATCTTTATTTTACTAATTTGTGAAAGACGCTCAGGTTCCCATACTTACTCTTTGCTTCGCCATTGAAGCAAACTCTCCAACTAATTAAGATTCCTTTTGTAAACAGTAACGATGGCAGCGCCATGTGGCTTCAAAGGGATTTAACAGCGCTCGCTGCAAACTGCTGACTACCTTAAGGTACGAGACATCTGCACTGTAGAGGAAAATGTCGTCCGCATACACGTAACAATTGACATCAGTCGGTGTAATCTCGTTGATGTCATGCATGAAAATTGTGAAGAGAATTGAGGAGAAAATACAACCTTGAGGGACACCGCTGGTTAACTGCTGGCTTCTTAAAAAGAACCCCTCTCCACTTTACTCTGATTGCTCTCTGGTTTAAAAAGTTTGCAATCCATAGGATCACTGATACCGAATTGCATGATTTTGAGCAGGCCATCATGCCATACTGAAAGAAGTGCAGCTATGAGATCAAGGGCCACCAGTTGAATAACGTTTCTTTGCTTCCTGTGGCTAAACAATTTTTTAAGCAAAACCAAACAGCTCCTATTCAAAATATAGCCATAATGCATTCCTGAAAGCCTTTTACTTTGCTGAATCCTCGGAAGTTAGTTTATTAAGAACCATCTTTCCATCATCCTGGCTAGAATTTGCGTTAAAGAGATTGGCCTGTAATTTAATACCATCGCGCTGTCACCTCCAGGCTTTAAAAAAATGACAATAGCTTCTTTCCAATTCTCAGGGATCATTCTCGAGGTCCATGAATTGTTGCAGGCCTCAAGGAGCACTCGCTTACAAGCATAAGTTAATACTGTCATAGCATGTCTTGTGAGGTCATCTTGCCCCGATGCATAACTTGTAAGACTCCTGATGGCTTTATCGAGTTCTGAACCTGTGAAGGAATTATTAATACGGCAACTCTTTTCTCTTAAGTCCAAAAGAATGAATTTACGAATATTGGAACTGGAGTAATGCTTAGCGAACATTTCGCTCTGCTCTTCTGCAGACCAGGTGTGGCCATCCTGATGCTTTAAAATGTTGTTCGAAACACGGATCTGTCTATTATTATTTTGAATGATTTTAACTATCCGAAATAAATTACCATCTTTACTGGTATGTCTACAAATTCTTTTCCAATACTGTCTTTTCTTGATTTTAATGACCCTCTTAAGATAAGCATTCTATTTCTTGTAAGAAATCCAGTAACCTCTTGAGAGGTACATTTTAGCTAGTCTAAGTCATTTCAGTTTCTGGCCTAGAATAAAGGCCTGAATATAATAATTCCGTGTCCCACCAAGGGCTGTTACAAACGTTGAATCACTATCTTTGTAAGGTTCTCTTTTCGTAGTGCTCAAAATTCAGTTGAGATTATCCATATTTCTTTTCCCTGGGTTCAAAGACCTCAACCTGTTACTGTTTTCCATAATGAACTTCTTCCAGTCCTAGTGTGCAATTATTCTCCTATTGCCAGCAATTCAGACGTTACTATCACTTATGAAACTCATTTTTACAAGGTAGTGGTCGCTGCTAAAGGGATCAGAAGACACTTTCCATTTCAATTGTCCGTATAGCTTGACTGAGCACAAGGCAATGTCGATGCAGGATTCAATTCCTCCAGGGTTTACATGAGTGGGTCTCCCAATATTTAAGTAACAAAGGTTATTGTCACACCACTCCAGTAGCACTCTACCTGCTGGCGAGAGCCTACTGTAGCCCCTAGCCGGGTTGTGACAGTTGAAGTCGCCTAAGATTATAAACCTGTCAGGTAGCGTAACCAAAATTTTATCCCACTATTTCGCATTAAACTGGCCATTGGGAAGGTACGCGTTAATCACCGTAAAAGCGGATCCTTTTGCTCAGAAATCCACTTTTATAATTTATCCGCCTGCTACTTCATAACTGCTGTCTTGAACCAATAAGCTTGCCCATTCTTTCTCGATGTTTACCATCAGCCCAACGTCTTGATGAGAACTCATTCTATCTTTTCTGAAAATAATTTTATCTGGCAAACGGAAATCGTCTAAGTTGGACAGCCAAGTCTCCTGGATAACTAAATCATCACAAAAAAGGTTTTCCTGCTAATGATAAAATTTCTTTTGTTAAAGATGCTTCTTGCATTCCACAAGCAAATTGTTGGCCCCATTGAACTGGATGAGAAAAGAAAGCTTGAAAAGAGCAGAAAAGTCATTTGGTGAATAAAATCACAATTTCTAAATCTGGCCTGATTTTTTAGGTTTTGACAAGTCATGCTTGCTTTGAATGCAGGAAGAAATTCTATTGTTTCGTCAGCCCTCATTTTCTTTGGTTAGTTTAGGTTATTTGAATATGGCAAAGCACATGAGGTTATCTGCCTAAGGGGTGGGACGCTTTCATGGAAGACTTTTTTAGAAGAATTGGCACATATTCACGTTAGACATAGGACAAACCACAAAAACCAACCATGCAGCCAGCCTGTTCGCCTGGAGTCAAATTCTCAGCATTTAGCGATATTAACCATTTGGCCACTAATGAGACTTTTTTTCCAACTTTCATAGAACGTTTAATTTTCCTTTGGCTTTAAAAAATCTCAGAAATCAAATTGTTAAGTTTAATATCCTGTTGAATAAAACACGTTAATTTCAAATGTCTGCTGCATAATTTTGAAACAGTATCCAAACCACATTGTATGTACCACAAAATAAAGGTATAGTTTAAATTAAAAGTCTGAACTAACGTTATCCTAATTTTTAAACTTTCGCAAGTTGAAAAGTTGTGAAGCTATTAGCAGCTTGCAAAATGAAAAACAGGCGTAAAAATAAACAAAAAGGTGACAATTTAAGTAAATATATATGTAAGGTAAAATAGTTAAGCGTAAAGAAATTTATTACAATTAACTTCAAAGAACAGACTAGATGTTTGGCAATGGGAATGCTGTACGCTATTCTTCTGAAGGCTATAGAAAGAAATTCTTAACCTCTGTCAGGCGCAAAGCGAAAGTTACGATTAGGCGCAATATATCTACTAGATTTGTATATAGCTGTTATTTTTTAAATTTATGGTAACATGTAAGTGCACAATTTATTTATTCAGAATAAAAGTTTACCGCCGTCCAGACGGTATAGTGGTTAGGGGAGCCTACTATGGTACCGAAAGGCTCGGGTTTGAATCCCGGAGAAGGCACGGATGTTTGTAAATGTATAATATCTTTGCAGTGTGGGGCCACTCTAAATATATGGCGAGCCGAAATTTCTCTCGTGTCGTATGTTGGAACGGGTGGGAGACCCTTGAACCACCCCTTGATGTGTCTTCCTCAAAACAGGAAGACAACCTTTTTAAGGCTCTGGCAATCATTCTTCTATGAAATACATAGACAAAACAACAACAGCAAAAATTTGTTTCTAACTACAATGTATCTGTTACAGAAATTAAATCAAAAAATCAAGAAACATAAAATCATAAAACTATAACAAAATTTGTCAATAAGCGGAATGAGTCTGTCAGATCAAATACAAAATGAAGTATTCCCTAATGAATCAGTTTCAAGCATAAAATTGTACTTAATAATTTGTTTTTGATGAAAAGCTATCAGTAGGGTTTTACTCTATTTCTTCTAATAGTTATTTTTTTTTGTTTTGGAATAAGTTTTTCGTGTATCTTACAATTTTCTCCCTACGTTTCCCTGCCAGGATGAGTTTTTCAATATGACGATTTACTCAAATAAGGTAGAAACGGGTATTTAAGCTGAGATCTGATTTACTTCAGTAGGATATCCAGAAAAGAATTCCCCCAATCTCACTTACGGAAAATAAATATTAATGGAAACGAATCAAACAATGCTTTCGCCAGAAAAATATGAAGTTTCGAGGACAGAATACTGGAAACACTATAAAAGTTTCGGCATAAAATGCTGATAATTACAAAGCCGTTGTTAGTCTAGTCAAAGAACTTGGCGTAGAACACCATTCATATGCTTTACCTCAAAACAAGAACTTTAAAGTTGTTATCCGCGCTCTAGCTACAAAAACTGAAATTGAGGACTTCAAAGAGGAGCTTGAGGCTCTTAATTACACTATTGATGATATTAAACAACTTTCAAGAAGGTGAAATGGTCAAGTTATTAAATTCCTACTTTTATTGGTGTCACTCCCTACAATTTAAGCTAATAGAGGCATTTTTCATGTTAAGTACCTATGTGATTTCTCTGTTAAAGTTAAACAATACGAAGGACGCCAAGGCCGCATACAATTCTACAGGTGTCAGGGCTTTCACCACACTCAGACGGGATGCAATTATATCCCCAAATGTGTTAGATGTGCCCAAGAACACCTTTCTACAGAATGCCCTCATAAAGATTATAAAGATCTGACACTCTATCGCGCAAATTGCGATTCTTCTCACACCGCCAGTTTTAGGGTGTATGAAAAGTTCCCTAAAAATAAAAATGACAAATCTAAAACGTTCCCGAGCCGTGTGGTTGGAACAAGTCATTTGCCCAGGCACTCTCGACTGGTATTTATTCTGATACGTATAGTGAAGCGAAGAAAGTTTTTCACAATTTAGGTGAAATAGTTTCTACCATTAAGAACACTGGCTTTTTTCTACAAGAACAAATTAGACAAATTAATCAATTTAGTCAGAACAAACGCCCGTCTGTAACTACTGTTGTTCGATGTTATGCAAATTGTATTTCTTTCTTTGTACCGAGAAGCGGCGCAGACGCAAATTTGTTAGGTTTTTAAAGCTCGCGGTTAGAGCTTCGAGGTTGCTGTGAATTACTGGAGTTTCAACTAAGCGGAGGTTCTTCTGAGTTTGTGTTGGTAAGCCGCCACTGAAGTCGGAGTTTGTGTGGTCTTCGCCGTTCCTCAACTAACTTACTATTTGAAAGTCAATAAAGAAGTTTCGGTCAACGTTAGGAGTCTGAGGTTTTTTGAGTTCTATACTGAAGTAATATCAAGTTAATTTACAGTCCACTATTTTTAAACAACGGAACGTACATGTTTTATGGTCCGTCGGCTACGGAGTCGCAGTAAATTTGGTGAGTCAGTGTGTTTTTTTTTAATCTTTCTTATTAGATAATGGAATTTACAACGCTTAAGACTAAAAAGCGTGTAGCTAAAGCTAAGTTAAGTAAACTGAAAGAGAAAATTGCAGTGATTTACGATTCTGCTGATGTTGATCAGTTGGAACTTTTTAAATCTAGATTAAATGATTTAATGATCGAACTTTCGGATATTTTTAGTAACATATTTGTAGTGTGTGAAGAAAAAGATATTGATGTATTTATAGAAGAACAACAGGTCATACAAGATACGGTTGATGAGTTAATTTTAATGCTAACCAGAGTTAAGAATGTTAAAGACATTAGTGTGGAAACTAAATCTTGTGAAATAGCGAGTATACGCTTACCTAAGCTAACTCTTCCTGTATTTAGTGGCAGTACTGAAGAATGGTTATCATTTTTTGATTTATTTAAAACGGCGATAGTGGATAATGACCGTTTATCAGGTGCACAAAAGCTACAATATTTAAAGGGTTCTTTAAAAGGAGATGCTTTGCGGATTGTTCAAGCTTTAACTATTTGTGACAGGAATTTCGAAATAGCGTGGCATTTATTGTGTCAAAGATTTTCACATAAGAGAGAATTACTTTCATCGTTATTAAAGAAAATCTTGTATTTATCAAATTTACAATCTGAAATTCCTAGTCAGATATTAGCGTTAGTAGACACTGTAAGAGAGTGTGTATGTTCGTTTGAAAATCTAGGATTCAAAGTGGAGCAATTCGCAGATACTATTTTAATGTTAATAGTACAGTTTAAATTGGATTCTTCGACGAAAGGATGGTGGGAAAGAACATTAAAGAGTGAGGAAATACCAACACTTAATAATCTGCTAGAGTTCTTGAAATCTCATGCCAGAACCTTGCAAGCAGGTAAAACGCAAGATGTTAAAAAACAAGTTACAAAAGACAAATTAACTTCATTGGCTTCAGAGATTCGCGCGCAGTGTACGTATTGTAAAGCCGGTCATTCAGTTTTTAAATGTAATAAGTTTTTAAATCTGAATGTTCAGGAACGCATTAATTTTGTCAAGAGAAATAATGTTTGTTTTAATTGTTTGGTTTCAAACCATAAAGCTTTCGAGTGTAGAAGTACACATAAATGTAAAAAGTGCTTTAAAAATCATCACACACTACTGCATTTCGAAAGAGTTCAAAATGAATCAAAGGCACTTAAAGGAGTTTCGAACAGTTCGAATGAATTATCAGTGACGGCTAAGCCATTTTTCCCTGGGCCAGAACCTCGCGCTCAATCGGCTGGGTCAGGGAGGAATATCGCAAGTTCTAGTCCAGTAATTAAATCTTGTGTTTCAGACTTTAATTTTCAGAGTGAAGTTTTATTATGTACGGCTGTTATTAAAGTGTTAGATTCATCGAGTGAATACCAATTGTGTAGAGCTCTCCTTGACCCTGGCAGTCAAGCAAGCCTGATTTCAGAAGATTGTGTACAAAGGCTAGGGTTAGCAAGAAGAAATGCCAAAGTTTTTATTTCATGTTTAGGGTCTTTGGATACGAAAACTAATGGGATTACGGAAATAAACTTCGTTCCGCATTTTCCGTCGAAAGTGTCATTTAAAACACCAGTATTTATCATCAATAGAATTATTGGAACTTTGCCGCATTTTACATTGGATAAGAAGTACGTTGAGGAATATAATGATTTAATGTTAGCAGATCCAACATTTTACAAAAGTGGGCCTGTTGATATACTTTTAGGCGTAGATATTGCCTTACCTCTTTTAAAGGGAGAAATAATTAAATGTGAAGAAGGTAAACCGGTAGCTTCTCGTTCTGAACTAGGATGGATTATTTCAGGTAGTGTGAATAATTCAACAGAAATTAATCCTACTATCTATGTTAATAATATACAAGTGGAAACTGATCAGATGCTGTCTGACTTTTGGAAATTGGATGCTGTACCTACGTTTGACATGCTTACTAAATCGGAGAGAGCATGTGAAGATTATTTCAAATCTACATATACGAGAGAGGAAAGTGGGGTATATACTGTGAAATTACCGTTTCACTCTCCGCCTTCTCAGCTTGGAGATTCCAGACAATTAGCTATGCGTAGATTCCAATCTTTAGAAAATTCACTTCTAAAAAGGCCTCAGATATATGAACAGTATAAGGATTTCATGAGGGAATACCTTGAGCTGAGACATATGGAGGGAGTGCCTGAGGGAGAGATTCTTATTGACTCTACGTATTACATGCCTCATCATGCCGTATTAAAGGAATCAAGTACTACGACTAAACTGAGAGTTGTTTTCGATGCTTCAGCTAAAACGACATCGGGTCTTTCATTGAATGATATTTTGATGGTTGGGCCAAGAGTTCAGCAAGAGCTGTTTCCAATTCTTCTACGGTTTAGAACTCACAAAATTGCAGTATGTGCCGATGTAGAGAAGATGTTCAGACAAATTCGTGTCCACCCAGAAGATACAAATTGGCAACGAATGCTTTGGAGGGATAGTCCTAGTGAGCCCTTGAGTACATTTAGATTAGTGACAGTTACATATGGGGCTGCCTGTGCGCCATATTTGTCTACTAGAGTAATGAAACAACTTGCATTAGATGAACAAGTGAAATTTCCTTTAGCATCAAAAATTGCCCTTCGTGATTTTTATGTTGATGATTTGCTTTCAGGAGCACAAAGTGAAGAGGAAGCGAATGTTCTAGTTCAGCAGTTGAATGAAATGATGAAAAGGGGTGGATTTCGCTTAAGGAAGTGGATTTCAAACAGTTCAGCTATTTTAGAGAATATTCCCGAGTGCTTACGAGAATCCAGTATTTCTCTTGAAATAAACAGTGACAAGAAAGTAAAAGTATTAGGAATTAATTGGAACAACTCTAGTGATACGTTTCATTTTTCGGTATGCATAAGTGATAAAGAGTTTACTAAGAGGACTATTTTATCAGAAGTAGCCAAAATCTTCGATCCAATGGGATGGTTAGCGCCAACAATAATATACGCGAAAATATTATTACAAGAGTTATAGAACTTACAGCTGGGTTGGGACGAACTCGTTGATAAGAGAATAAGTAGGAAATGGAAGCGTTTCTATCTAGAATTGCCCTTACTTTCAAGCTTACAATTTCCGAAGTATGTCTTGAGTCCGAAGGCAGTAGTGATAGATATCCATGCTTTCTGCGACGCTTCAGAAAAGGCTTATTGTGCAGTCATCTATCTCCGTACAATCAACCTTGATTCGTCAGTCAAAGTCAGCCTTATGACATCGAAAACCAGAGTAGCGCCCTTAAAAACCCAGTCTCTTCCGAGACTAGAGTTGTGTGCTGCGTTACTTTTAACCAACCTCTTACATGCAGTATTATCATGCATAGAACTGCCTATTAACAATATTTACGCATGGACCGACTCGCGGGTTACATTGGCATGGGTTTCGTCCGAACCTCGCCGTTGGCTACCTTTTGTGGCAAATCGAGTTGCAAAAATCCAGGAAGCTGTTCCAGGTATTCAATGGAATTATGTTGCTGGGAAAGAAAATCCTGCAGACTGTGGGACCAGAGGTTTTATTCCATCAGAATTTCTACAATGTGAGTTATGGATGAAGGGACCGCAGTGGTTAAACGAATCCGTAATTCATGTACAGCAAAATTCAAGTGTAGAATTAGAGGGTGAGGTTATGTTGAAGGAATTGAAAAACAGTTTCAGTTCAAATATTTCCAAATTTGAAGAACCTAGTATGTTTTCAAGATTTTCGTCATGGTTAAAGTTATGTCGGGTGTTAGCGTGGTGTTTAAGATTTAGAAATAATTGTAGCAAATTACCTACAGAGCGTATAAAGGGTTATTTATCTACTGAAGAATTCTGTGAAGTTACTTCTATGATTATTAGGATTGTGCAAAGAGCCGAATTTCCAGAAGAATTGTTCTGTTTAGAATCTGGTAAACCCTTGAAGACATCAAGTAAATTACTGTCTTTAAGTCCTTTCTTGGATTCCGCGGGAGTAATGCGTGTAGGCGGAAGGCTCAGAAACTCTGCAGTTTCAAATAATCAGAAACATCCTATGATTTTACCTAAGAATCACAATATTACGCGTTTAATTATTAAGCATTATCATGACACGTATCTTCACGCAGGTACGCAGCTACTCACTTCTGTCATACGACATAGATTTTGGATTGTGAATGCTAGAGATATTATAAGAAAGTGTATAAACCAATGTGTTATCTGCCGTAGAGTTAGAGCGCAAACTGCAACTCAGCTAATGGCAGATTTACCCGCTTCAAGAGTTACTCAAAGTAGAGCTTTTTCTCGTGTAGGGATTGATTTAGCAGGACCATTTAACGTAAAATATCGTCCTGGTAGAGGAGTCAAAATCTTTAAGTGTTACGTATGTCTATTTATTTGTTTTACTACAAGAGCAATACACTTAGAATTAGTTGGAGATCTTTCAACAAAATCATTCCTCGCGACACTTAAGCGGTTTATAGCTCGTAGATGCAAACCGTGTGAAATTCACAGTGATTGTGCAACGAATTTTATAGGAGCTAATAAAGAATTAAGGAAAGCCTTTTCTATTGTTCAACGTGATGAACAGCTACAGGGTTATATTTCTTCAGAAAATATTAAATAGTTGTTTAATCCTCCCTCTGCCCCTCATTTTGGAGGGCTTTGGGAAGCGGGTATCAAGTCTATGAAACATCACTTAAAAAGATGTTTAGGAACACTTATTTTAACATACGAGGAATTTTTGACATTAATAACCCAAATTGAATCCTGTCTTAATTCTAGGCCTTTAGTACCAGCTTCAAGTGATTGTAGCGACTTGGAGGCGATAACACCAGGACACTTTTTAACCGGAGCGGCTTTAAGCGCTATTCCAGAATCTAACCAAATTCAAGAAACCATGAGCTGTAGTGACCGTTGGAGGAACGTGCAAAGGTTATTTCAACATTTCTGGAATCGTTGGAGCAGTGAGTATTTATCTAGATTGCAGCAGAGACCCAAGTGGTGCAAGGTACAACAAGACCTGAAGATTGGTAATATGGTTCTTATTAAGAACGAAAATCTACCTCCGCTACGTTGGAAATTAGGTAGAATTACTAAAGTATATCCTGGTTTGGATGAGAAAGTTCGAGTGGTGAGTTTACGCACGTCTAATGGTGAAATGAAACGACCTATAGCAAAGCTATGCGCTTTGCCATTTAATTCTTGATTTAGAGACTTTAATTTTTATTTTTCAGGTTTATGCAGTTCAACAGTTTAAATTTATTGTTTGAACCCCCTTGGGACTTCAAGGCTGGGGGTATGTTCGATGTTATGCAAATTGTATTTCTTTCTTTGTACCGAGGAGCGGCGCAGACGCAAATTTGTTAGGTTTTTAAAGCTCGCGGTTAGAGCTTCGAGGTTGCTGTGAATTACTGGAGTTTCAACTAAGCGGAGGTTCTTCTGAGTTTGTGTTGGTAAGCCGCCACTGAAGTCGGAGTTTGTGTGGTCTTCGCCGTTCCTCAACTAACTTACTATTTGAAAGTCAATAAAGAAGTTTCGGTCAACGTTAGGAGTTTGAGGTTTTTTGAGTTCTATACTGAAGTAATATCAAGTTAATTTACAGTCCACTATTTTTAAACAACGGAACGTACAACTGTTAAAGGAGAAATACAGCATTAATAAGACGTCGATCAAATTAGTGGTTCGGAATGCGCCCAGCGTTCTCAACAGAATTCAGGAACTGCACAGTTTCCTTTTAAGCTAATATTGATATTGCTTTAATTATTTAGAGTTGCTACGGCCAGCAGTAGCATTAAAATCACAAATTACAGATGCTATAGGTGTGACAGACTGAGGCATAGAGGTGGGGAAGCCGCAATTTATGCACGCAACTCCCGACAATCATGTTTCATTCAGGACGATCGCAGAAACGGGCATGAGTTGGTTACAGTTTCTGTTGTGATGCCAAAATATGGAACGGTTTATTTCTGTACAATGTATAATCCGCCGATAGTACCATTTGATGTTGATACCCTCGCTGAACTACTTCCAAGTGATAAGCATGTCATCTTGGCAGGTGATTTAAACGCAAAAAGCAATATGTGGAAATGTCGTAAAGCTAACAAAAATCGTGTAAACTTAAGAAATTCATAATAGATCATCAAGTCACTCTCTAGGCACCTGTTGAAGCCACTTACTACCCAGAAAACTTCGTGAATATTCTAGATATTGTTCTTTCCACGTCTACGATCCCTATGACTCGAAGTTAAACAGAAATTAACATCTGACCACGTCTTGTTACCACGTCCACGTCCACCCATCTGACCACGCCCTTGTTATTCTAGCTCCTAGGGTCACTACAATGCATCTGTTCTGTAACAGATACATTGTACTGACCCTAGGGGCTGTTGAAAATATTGATAAGCAGCCGAATAGCTTACGTACTGGCAGCTTTATGAAAATATACTTTCTAAGAATGCTCCTATGGTTAACTGCCTAAAGACTACGTCTGATATAGATCTTGCGATTGACTCTCTCGTGGACAGCGTTACTTCTGCAACTTATACTGCTACTTACACGATCCCAGCCAATTACAATGATGACCGACTTCCGATTTTATTCGGGACCAAATCAAGGAACGCAACAGACTCCGAAAAAAAGTGGAGCCTAACATGGGACCCCGAATGTTAAAAAGGAGCTAAATAGAAAAATTAAATACAACCTAATCAAATATAGACAAGAAAGATGGGAGGAAAAAATTCTTAACTTAAATGATTCCGATGAATCCTTCTGGATCTTCGCCAAAAGACTAAAACAGAAACCTACTCTAAAAAGACCAATTTACACTGGAAATAAGACTGCGTTCACTAATAAGTATAAAGCCATGGTACTCGCAGATCATCTCGAAAACCAGTTCAGGCCAAATGACAAACCATGTGTTCATAATTTTGTTTTATATGTGCAACATTTTATTTCTGACTGGCTCTCTGCACCTTCAGTTAAGAATAAGACTGATTTTACGTCACCTAAGGAAATCCACAACATTATAATAAAGCTACAACATCGGAAAACCCCAGGGCATGATAACATCAGTAACCTGGCTCTAAAATATCTCCCTATGAATATTATTTCAAAATATGTTAGTATCTTGAACGCCTGTTTAGAGAACACATACTTCCCTACAATCTGGAAGAAAGCTAAAGTGATAGAAACCACCAACCTTCCGATCACCCGCCACCTCAATGAATCGGGCAAACGACGTATTCTGGACATTGATAGACTCTCCTGGATATTGTCGATGAAACTGTAATAACAACTGAAGATCAACACTTGTGAACAAATTTTTCCCTTTCGTACAGTTTTGACGTTGCTTGCTTTGAAATCGTTGAGTTTGCTTAATCAAAAATTCTTTAATATCTGACAAAATATGAAATAGTAATAAAACAAACTCCATATTTCAAATTAGAGCTTTCACAGAACCGTATTCGGTGGAGGATTACGTTATTCGAAATTTGATCGCAGTGCGAGAAACATGCATACATCTATGGAGATTCTTCATTATTTAATTTCTTTAAATATAACACAGGGCGATAATTTTTGGTTGCAACAATTTGAAAGTGAAACGGACATTTAAAATTTTCGAAGCAAAATGCCAAAACGAAATTAATAGCTCTTCTGGGCTAATGCTCTTTGAACTAATAATAAATTTTGTAACATAAATTTGGATATATAGCATTTAATTAGTGCATTAATAATTATTACCTTACAGACATATTAAATGCGTATTTTTTCACCTTAACCGTTTCAATTTTTATAAAAACAATAGCTATATTAAAAGAAACAACAAATGACAAAAATAATATAATCTTAAGTAAAAGTGCTTCTCGTATTTTGTTTTCATTTCTGATGTAAATTCACACATACATATAAAGATATATTAAAATAATATTGAAATTCATCTTTGGTTTCATAATACGTAATACAAGAATGAAATCCAAATTTTTGTTAGATATAACTATATAAGTAAAGGTATTAAATTAAACGTATAAAAGTTGTATGCTCACCATAATTGCACATAAAACTGAAAAATAATAAAAAAAAAATCTGATGTATCACTACATGACTTCCTTGTACAGAATATTAAATTATATACTATTTTCCTGCATTTCATTTAAACATATTGAATTAACAGTTAACGGATTTTGAATTAAATCTACTTCGACAGCGCATAAACCACAATAGAATAAATACACTTTTTAAAGTTCACTATATTTATTAACATAGCGACACTTTGGCGTTAGGTTCACTTAACAACGTTACGTCTTATTCATTTTATAACTCAGAGTGCACAAAAATTACATCATCTTAAGAATTACCACATGTTCTATTCAAATACTATAATAAATCTAAAATGATGTATAAATAAATTAAATTAAACAAATAAAAGAAAAACAGTTTTCCACAGACGATTGAGCGCCGCTTACTTAATGCGCATGCGCTACTATTTAATTCTGTTCTCACTTCTCGGCAAGGCAAATATACATAAAAATTCAAAATATTTTCATTAAAAATTGAAAGATGTTGAAAAACATCAAACACCAAGTACAGTTAAAACAATTAAAAAACAAATTTTACAATTAAAATTACAGTTTCTAGCTAACAAAAACAAGATAATAACTTAAATGATAATTCCAGAATGAGTCAAGCACAATATAATTTGCAATAATAAAAGAAGAAATTACTTAGTTGTTGCGAGGTTTAGTTTCTCTAGATTGGCAACAAATCCACTATTCTGATGGGTTTCAAATCTAAACAAATATGGCTGTCATGCTAAGCAAAAATTAGCAATAACCGCACTAAAAAAAACTTTAAAATTGTTGATAATTTCACAATTATTTCATGCAGGTTAAGTAAAGGCATAAAAACCTTAACCGGAAGATAAAAACAACATAATTGAATAATTTTTAAAGCAAAAAATGCACAATTTTCAAACATATAAGAATAAAGTAACTGAGCTCACTGAGCCGAGTAACAAGAGGATATATATATGTACATATATTTATATACTTTTGGTGCGGCCGATTGCAATCAAAATGGGAGTTAAACATCTACATGTTACAGCAGTTATATATACAAAATTTCAACGTTCTGAGGCTACTAGGTTTTGAGTTATGCGTGATACTTACATACGTACGTACAGACGCCACGAAAAACATCTCTTCAGAATTCATTTTCAATGAGTTTTATAATGTTTTGGGGGGAAAACAGTCCTTTATTCTATCCTTACATACGGATGTCACGCGAAAACGTCGTTAAATTGCATTCGATAGCGGTCAAAATGGATATTATCGTTGAAATATGATACCCGAAATTATTCGGGATTACAGTACTTCCTTTTTACTTCGTACAAGGAAGTAAAAAGCAAATATTTTTCTGCCCTTTCATTTTGGTTCGGCAGCTAAAATATTCTCAAATTTAATTTTTCGTGGCTATAAACTGGCAGATAAAGAACTTGCGGAATGTTCACATTCGCAAGATGTTATTCGGCAGTGTAACTGTGGAAATTATTTTGATTAATTAATAGATGGCTCTAGCGTTTCTTGTTAAACATGACGTGCCTTTTGACTTTCCAGACACTTTCCACCGGCAGCTCTATAGATAGATAGTTCGTACACTAGTTGACTAGGAACAATTCGATTCCTATTAAAAGATTCGTTTCTTCGATTGTGAAAGTATGTAGATTTTGTCTGATCAATACAAAGCTGAACCACTGAATGCTGTAATCAATGATTTGTATGTAATGTAAATATTAAACTTTACATTTTAAAAACTTATTCGATGTCGATTTCTATCAAGCTTTTAATTTTGAACAGCTGGTGCATCGCCCGCCAAATCGGATTTAGCACATTGCAAGTGTGCGAAGACAGCCAAGGTAAGGCTAAATTTTCTATTTTGTAAACTAGAACAATGGCGAAAGATTCTGTTGTTAAATTTAAATCTAAACGAAAAGTTCTCAGGACTACCGTGTCCAAGATTCTAAAAAAAAATCGAAACGAAATTAAGTAAAGAAGAAATTAGAACAAGTACATTAGAAGAAAATTTAGATCAATTAATGATGAAATCGAAACCTCTGAGTGATTTAGATGCTCAAATAGAACGTGATTTGAAAGTAAAAGCAGATGAATTTGAAACGGAAGTCCTATCCGCTAGAATACGAAGAGAAAATCCAGTTATGGCAATTTAGAGCGAAGAAGAAATTGAAAGAATTAAATAAGCGACAAATTCGGATAATGAAAACATTTTTAACGAAACCGCTAAAGATTCTAAAAACGAAAGCAATAAATTTACTCGTCCCCAAAATTAACTATCCCTAAACTCTTAAGGAGATTATACACAGTGGACAAATTTTTGGAACTCTTTCAAAGTAGCAATCCACGATAATGCATCTTTAACAAAAATCAAAGAATTTAATTATTTAAAATCGTACTTATGCGGTAACGCCGCAAACACGATAGAAGGTTATTTCTTCTTCTTATTATTATTTATTTCGGAACCAAATTGCGATGAAGTTATTAACATACTTACAGGTTTGGCAGGAAAGATACTATTACAAACTCACATATGCAAAAATTCCCGAATCGTACGCCAGTAGCCAAATCCTGTGACACTTTAAAACTCCGCAAACTTTGTGACACTATAGAAACTCAAATACGTAGCGTGAGCTCATTAGAAGTCACACCGCATAAATACAATTAGATATTGATCCCGGCGATAATGAAAGCATCGCCTTCTCTGGTATAACGTTAGAGTTTAATCGTAAAACGGATTCGTTATCCTTTTTCAATGTCGATGAGTTATTACAATTTGTTCGTTCAGAATTAGAATCTCGCGAGAGAAACCATCTTTTACTCTCTACTCATAACCAGGAAACACTTCCTGTATTTATAAGGAGAAGAGAGGAAAGGAGAGTATGACGTCTTCCACTTACCAGCTTTTGGCGCCTGTTAGTGAAAACAAAGCTACTAATTGGTGTCTGTTTTGTAATACATCCAAACATGTGACTGTAAACTGTGAATCATTGATAGTTGATGAGAGGAGAAATTTATTGCGCAAGCAAGGAAGGTGTTTTTTATGCTTGAAATCGAAATATTGCATAAAGGAATGCAAAAGTGATGTCGTTTGTTCCAAATGCAAGGGCAAACATGACTGTTCTATATGCTTTCGGGCTGAGAAAGAACTAAAAGAAAAAAAAATAATAGTGTACAAAGATTGGCATGTTCTTTCAGCAATCTCTCGGAACAAAATTAAAACTATTTCGCTTCAAACGTGTTGCGTAACACTCCAAACAAATACGCAGTCGATTTTAATAAGAGCTCTACTGGATTCAGGTAATATGCGTTCTTTCGTGGAAAAAAGAAATCTCTGATAAATTGAAGCTTCCTATTATTCGAACAGAGACACTTTCAGTATTTACTTTTGGAAATAAAACACCCATTAGAAAAACATTTAAAGTTGTTAAGAGAAAATTAAAGAATAAGGAAACACCTAATTCGAAAATCGAAATTGAAGCTCTCGTGACAATAAATTTCAAGTTCTGATTTACCACCTCCTAATCTGAATGGGCACATTATAGGCAAACAGTTAGAAGGTTTATAACTCTCAGACTATTGGGACTGTAAAGAAAAAATTTGATGTGTACACCACATGACTTCCTTGTACGGAATATTAAATTATACTCATTTTTTCTTGCATTTCATTTAAACTGATTAGATTGAATTAAACCTACTTCGCCGACACCCCATAAACCACAATAGAATAAATGCATTCTTTAAAATTCACTTTGTTTACCATAGCGACACTCTGGCGCTAGGTTCACTTAACAGTATTATATTTCGTTCATATTATAACGAAATCGAAATCGCGTCAATGGCTAGGCGGCAATTAGTAGCCAACCGCTACTTTGGTACTCTCTGTTGGTAAATTGCCCTAAGGCGTTGGTACTTAAGTTTTGAATTAAGGCGATTTACGCCGCGCCAACTAGGCGAAACTTGTCAAATTTTGTGAAATGTAGGTGGAGTGGAGGGAAATGATTGGCAGGAGCCTGTCACGTGGGTGGTCACTCACCCAAGTTCAGACTCCGAGCAAAGCAGCTTACGCGTGCAATGAGAAGTATTGGATATATTAATAATTATCAAGTTTTGAAACAGGTTATCCAGATTGGAATAATTAAACTAATATCGCGATCTAAATGAAGACAAATGGCACAACTAAGTGCAACAGATTAGCTAAAAAAATATTCAAATTCATCCTTGCTGTAAAACACAGATTGGACAGTGGTAGTCACGTAAGGGTCACCCTCCCGTGAACTGTCTACATCCAATGCATCTTGAAGTAGTAGATATCACAATTCAGTGAAGTATTGGTCTGAGAAATTAAACACTAAAGTTCTTGTACAACACTGAGGCACATGCACTATACACTATGTACATATAGGGACTGCGGTATTTGAGCGAAGTAGCAAATTGTGAAAAACATTTTACACTAGCAATAAATAATCAGAGCTTTGAAGATCCAGGTACACGGATCATGTCCATAAGTCCACAATATTACAAAGTCTCTGATATAACAATAAGAAGATTGCGAAAATGACAAATATAAGATCAGAGCTTTGAAGATCCAGGTACACGGTTCATGTCCATAAGTCTATAAAGTTTCAAAGACACTGGTAAAATGACACAATGAAGATAAAATAAAGATAATAGTACTATGTACAATATATACGAATTTTACCATTTGCTGTTATGGAAGATGCCTCTTGGGCACTTTGCTGCAATTTCTATAGTAGAATCATAATTTATCAGATCACGGATATGTTCGTATTGAGAAAGTTCTATTTTAGCATAGAAATTGTGGCTCGTGGTGAGAATTGGATCAGCTATGGGTCTTATTTTTAGTTCTTTATGTATCTGCAGGTTACGTACGAACCATGGGGAGTCAACATTTTGTCTGAGTATTTTGTTCTGAAGGACCTGTAGTTTGTGTCTATAAATCTTGTACACAGTGCCCCAGATAGGCACTGCATAAAGTAGGGTGGGTCTTATTAAGCTGGTATAGATCTTCCTCTTGACACTGATATTTAATTTAGCATTTCTTCTTATTAATGGGTAAAGAGACATTTTAACAGCGGTGGCTTTGCGCAAGGCATACTCCGTGTGTTCTTTGAATAACAGCTGTGAGTCGAAGACCACTCCTAGATACTTGGTACTTGAAACAATTGCTAGGGATTGATCATTAATTTTTATATTTACATTCACAGGAGTGAACTTCCGATGACGTCTGAAAAAGAGAATTTGGTTCTTTGACGGATTTACTTTTAATTTCCATGAATCATAATAGTGTGCTATGGTATTTACTGCGCTTTCAAGTTTATCTACAGCGAGCTGAGGTTTCAGCGACTTGGTTAAAATTGCTATGTCGTCGGCATATTTCACTTCTTTTGCATTCAAAGGAACCGGCATATTATTCGTGTAGATATTAAACAGAAGCGGTCCCAGAACGCTTCCTTGAGCCACTCCGCTTTTAATTCTTTTTCTTGAAGGAAGAGAGTCATTAATTTTTACCTGAAAGGTCCTGTTTTTAAGATAGCTTTTCATGAGCTTAATAAAACTGATGGGCAGATGAACAAGGTGCAGCTTGTAGAGGAGACCCTCATGCCACGCCTTGTCAAATGCTTTTTCTAGGTCTAGAAAGCAGCTGGCGATTGTGTTCTTTTTTGCGAAGGAGTCTGCAATAAATTCTGTAACGTTCAGTAGTTGGTGCACAGTACTATGACCGGCTCTAAACCAAACTGCTCTTTACATATAATTTTCTTATCCTCTAGATGTTGAGTTAATCTCTTTTGGAGCACACGCTCAAATACCTTTCCCAAACTGGGGAGAAGGCTGATCGGATGGTAGGAGTTTAAGTCCTTTGGGATTTTCCCCGGCTTGACAAACGTAATTATCTGCGCGTGCTTCCCCTGTTGCGGAAAGTAATTGAGCCTCATACAAGCATTGACTATGTTTGTAATGAGGACTATGTAAGTTCTTGGGAGAGCTTTGAGAACCGTATTGGTGATGCTATCGTAGCCGGGAGCTTTCCTGGACTTTAAGTTGCTAATTATACTACTTATTTCTGTTGGAGAAGTTGGGTTGAAGTGATTATTACAATTTCTGTCAGCTAGGTGGTAAATGAAATTATCCACTACTTCATCTGTCTCATCATTATTACAGGCATGATTGGTGAAAGTCATTTCAATGCGTTGTAACCATTGATCTTGAGCTTATCATTACGTCTGAGCCAAGTTTCATTCACTAGAAACACATCAATATTATAGTGATAAGGAAGTTTGAAACTTCAACGTTCTTGTGGCGAATACCGTTGGCGTTAAAAAATGCGAGGTTTAAACTGCTGGGGGCAGTGAGGTGAGTTCTTGAATTACTGTTAATGTGGTTAAAATTCATAATTGATGCTTGATAAAAGTTCAAAGGCTTCCCAGCCGACTTGGATTTTTTCCAATATTGATTTAGATTTTAAGAACCGCTCGAAGAGATTTTTTCCTTGCAGGAATAATTTCTTCAGCCAAATTATGAAATCGGAAACGGAGCCTAAGTTCTCACTTTCGACAGCTGCGTCCTGATTGGTGGATGAAACATTCTGCTCATTAAGATTTTCACTGCTATTTTGAGTTATGTTTCTTCTTGGCAGAGGTGGGAAATTTTCTAAGTTGATATCAGGGGGATTATTTTTTGAAGTTTTTCTCGATTCTTTTTGGAATTCTTTTTCTGCAATTTTTCTTTTCAAGTTATCCGGATGCATTTCGCAACCACGGTACGAACTAATGTGGGGGCTTCCACAGAGGCAACATTTGCCGGGTAAGTTTCTGTCTTTTGTGCATGTAGTAGTAATATGGTTTTGCTCGCATTTTTAACACCTGGGCTTGTGCTTACAGTGAGCACGATTGTGGCCATACCTCTGACAGTGGTGACACTGTTTGTGTCCTGGAGTGGGTCTGAAGGGAGTAATTTTAACAGCCAAATCTAGAATATGCGTTATATTGTATATTTTCTTGCCTTCTATGCTGCGTTTGACTTCAACCATGAAAGTGGGTAGTTTGACAATTTCATTGTCTATTTTCTTGGTAACTTGTCTTACTATTTTAACCGGGATGTTATTATCTATTAGTTCTTCCATAATGTCCTCGGGTTTGGTGTGAACAGATAATTTTTTGATTACAACTCTTATCGGTTTATCCTGAGGGAGAGGGAAGGTATGGTAAGGAATTTCCTTTTCGTCTAGGTATCTCGTGACTTCACGATACTCAGTGTCCGATTTTACTTTAATGTGGATATCACCACCTTTCTGTACACATTCTATGGATATGGTAAATTGCTTAATATTATCTCTGAGGGCTTTCGAGTCCGTGACATCTGAAATGATAATCGGCGGAATTCTGTTAGCCTTTTTGTTGGGCGTAATGAAATCACCTTCATTATTAGTACTGTCTTCTTGTGAGTTTAGCGAACTAACATTTGTAGTGTCCATTTTATCATCTATTTTTAGTGAAGCGTATTTATTTTTGGTTGACGTCATTGAAGCGTTGCTGCTTTCACTAAGTGTGCGTTTGTGGTATTTTTTGGGTGTAATCCATTTTTCATTATAATTATTTATTTTGCTTATTTCCTGAATAACATTTGAAACTGGTTTGGGTTGCTTTGTAGTTTGATTACATGTCGAATCATTGCTAATATTAACTAACGGGATGCTACCGCAGATATTTTGCACTGAATCTCCTGCAGCTTGTTTAATCGCTTACACACTTCTCAAGCTCTGCATAGGTTTTTTGGAGCCATTGCTCCATTTCTGGGGTGATTTTCCGTAAGCCATTTCTAAGCGTGTTAAACGCTAAGTTAATCTCAGCCATAATCTGCCTACAATCCTCAGTCGTGCCATGTTTAAGAATATTCTCAACAATATCGCGCTTATTAAGGACTGCTAAATCATTTATCTCATCCATATTTACCAAGTCAAGCTATCCTATCGATGTACAAGACAATGTCCATAATGAAAGCGTAGAAATCAAAAATATACTCACGAACTTGTCCAGATGAGCTACTCCAAGTACACCTCTCGAAAAGGACCAACGAAAAACACTTACTATTTATAAATAAATTTCCTTCACTTCCTAAATTTTAGAACCACACTCGTAGAGCAAAATAATAATACGAACTCAAACAACTTTCATATTATAACTCAGAATGCACAAAATTTATATCATTTAAAGAATTATCTAATCGTTGTCATATGTTCTATTCAAATACTATAATAAAGCTAGAACGATGTATAAAAGAAATTAAGCAAACAAAACAAAAAAGAAACAGTTTTTCACAGACGATTGAGTATTTCTCATTCAATTAATTCAGTTTTAACTTCGCGACAAAGCAAAAATACATAAAAACTCAAAATATCTGTATTAAAAAGTACGAAGTAAATCTTAAACGCTTATTTCCTCGAAAAAATTCCAGAAAGGATTAAACATGATTTAATTCGCAATAATAAATGAAGGCTTTATTTTTGTGTTGCAAAGCTTAGCCTCTCTAGATTGGCAACAAATCTCCTATTCTGCAGTTTCAAATGTAAACAAATATGTCCGCCATGTTATTTAAAACTTAACCGCACTTAAACAGCTTTTAAATTGTTGATAATTGTACAAATATTGCTTCCAGAATTACGAAAGGCATAAAAACCTTAACCGGAAGATAAGAACAACATAATTCAATCATTTTTAAAGCAAAAACTGTACAATTTACAAACATATAAGAGTAAAGAAACTGAGATCAGTGAGCCGGGTAACAGAGTGGATATATATATAAATATATTTATATACGTTTAGTGCGGCCGATTGCAACCAAAATACGAAGTGCACATCTACATGTTATAGCAGTCTTATATAGAAAATTTCAACGTTCTGAGGCTACTCGTTTTTGAGTTATGCGAGATACGTACGTACGTACATACGTTCGTACAGACGCCACGAAAAACTCTCTTCAGAATTCATTTTAAAGCAGTTTTATAATTTTTTGGAGGAAAATAGTGTTTTATTCTGTCCTTACGTACATATATCACGGAAATACATCGTTAAATTGCATTTGAAAGAGGTCAAAATGGGATATTTTCGTTGATGTATGCTGCCTGAAACTTTTCGCGATTACAATACTTCCTTTTTACTTCGTACAAGGAAGTAAAAACTCTTTTGATAGGAGCTGATTATTATTATGATATAGTGATAGAGAAGCTTAAGCTTTTAGACAAACATGTAGTAGCTTTTGAAACGTTATTCGGTTGGTCTCTGCTAGGTTACACTAAAGATACAACGTACGCTTCCACAGCCTTTAATATCGTAGTTGAGGAAGATATAATATCTGATCAGGTAAAGAAATTTTGGGAGCTTGAAAGTTTAGGTATAAAACCTGAAAAGGAATCATCCTACCCATTAGACGATACTATAATGGAAAAAAATCGAATCGGAAATTTTATACAAAAATTTTCGTTACAAGGTTAGGCTGCCATGGAAATCTGATAGAAAATATGAGTTACATAAAGCGGTTGCGCTGAAACGATTTGATAAACTTATAAAGCGATTTCAGAATAACCCCGAAGTTTTTTATTCGTACCAGACAGTTTTTACAAGATTATTTACCACAAAACATGATTGAACTAGTTCCGCACACTGTTGATAGTGAAACTCAAATCACATTTTGTTTTCCTCACAGAGAAATAGCTCGCAGTGATCGAACTACTAGTAAACAACGTATCATATTCCACGCGTCTTTACATGGACCTAGTGAAATTTCGTTGAACGACTGCTTACGTATTGGTCCAAATTTGTATCCTGAGCTTTTTGAACTTCTATTAGCCTTCAGGCTTCACCCTGTAGCATTTACAAGTGACATAAAACAGGCTTTTCTGAAGATAGAAGTAGATGAGAAAGACAGAGATGTCACGCGTTTTCTGTTTGCTAAAAACCCATTCGATGATCCACAAAATTTCATAACTTACTGATTCATTCGTGTTATTTGGCCTAAAAAGCAGTCCCATTTTATTGGTTGCAACCATTTAAACACCATTTGAAACAATATAAGAAAATGTACCCTGCCACTTGCGAATTTCTAAATGATCACATTTATGTAGATGACATCATTGGAGAACACCAAAAGTTGAACTTGCTTTCAATACCAGTTTAGAATGTATCAGCATTTTTAGAGATGCTAGTATGATTCTACATAAATGGCACAGCAATTCTCAAGAACAATACGAATTATGGATTAAAGAAGGTATTGAATCCAAGGAATCTCCTCAAGTTTTGGAAGTTAGAAATCTTCCATTCAAAGTGTTAGGAGTCGCTTGGGACAACCAAAGTGACTCAATTTACTTTGACGTCAAATATTTGATAACATTTCTACCAAAACAAGTTAACACTAAACGTTTTGTCCTACAAGCTGTAGGACGAATTTTTTAACCTGTAAGTCTATTATTACCGTTTGTACTTAAGAGTCAAAATCATATTGCAAAAAATTTGGGCACTTGCTTTAGATTGGGATGATGAACTACCAGAAAATTTATGTTCTTTACGGAAAAAAGGGTGCAAAGAAGTTTCCAATTTGGACAAAATCGGTATTCCACGATATTATTTTTCTTCAATCGGTAATAGTGATGTGGAAAGGATTGAGCTGCACTGTTTTTCTGACGTTAGCAAAGAGGCGTATGATACAGTAGCGTATCTGCGTATAATTTCTAGCAATGAACAAATATTTACGGTTTTTGTTGCTTCTAAGACAAGAGTAGCGCTTTTAAAATCTAGGTAGGAACTCATGGGAACTCTTTTGTCAGCCAAATTAGGCACTAGCATCGTTAAAGTTTTGAAGTTACAACTTTCTTGTTTTTTTTTTTTTGAACTCATTCGAAAATCACACTTTTCTGGATAAAAGACTGTGCAAAGAAATTTAAGCTTTTCGTTAAAAATCGTATTCAAGAAATACAAATTTAACATCTCCAGAAATATGGTATTATTGCCTCGGAAAAAGTAACCCAGCTGACTTGGCTTGGAGACCTAAACTTTATGAGCTGAAAAACAATCCTATCTGCCTTCAAGGACCAGAATGGTTTAGAATGTCGTTTGAATTGTTGCCTCGACAGAACGAAGAAAAATCTATCTTTGAAGAAGAATTAGAATACCACAAGAACATTAATGATATTTATGAATTTGTGTGCACGGCAGTTGCAGAACAAATATTGAAATTTATTTCTTGATTGTTGCAGTTGAAGAAAGACTAATAGATGTAAGGATTATGTTAATTTTATTAACAGTTAAATTTTAAGTTAATTTCCTGTCAAGTTCCTAACTTCAACTTACTACTTCCGGCCAGAACGTAGTTTTGGAATCTTGCTGAATATTTAATGAGGAGGAGCGGTATTTAAACCACGAAGTTACTGAGTCAGAGAGAATCAGAGTTTCTGATTTACGCGCGTCTGCCTTTTTGGCCACTCTCTCTCTCAAAGCTGTTATTACGCTCGGCCGTACTCAGGCCCTTGCTAAGCTTCGTAGTCAAATAAGTTAAGGGGCCAACTCGATTTGAACCTTCATAGCTTCGGCTATACTTCTTTTAGTTAATCTTAGTTCTAGTTTAATTCTTAGTCTTTTCAGTTCAAGCCCAAGTGCGAGCTTTGTTTGTACACTCCCAGGCGGAGTTTTGTTAAATCTTATTGGAATAATAAAGGGTTAGTTACCCTATAAGGTATTTCTCCCACTTTCCTAGCATGCCTTCGTGGTGTAACGGTAGCACGCTGGGCCGGTATTCCAGAGGTCCATGGTTCGATTTCCGGTGAAGGCGGTTGCATATTTTTCATTTCTCCGGCTTAAAAAAAAAATCCTAATGTCTCTACAAGTGGCCCCCGAACTAAAAGGGTTGTGGATGATGACTCTCCACACCCAGAATTTGGCAATTGGGTCCCCTAAAAACCCCAGTCGCCCTTTAAAAAGGGGAGTATATAAGGTATTTCTCCCACTTTCCTAGCGTGCCTTCGTGGTGTAGTGGTTATGCACACTGGGCCGGTATTCCAGAAGTCCGTGGTTCGATTCCCGGCGAAGGCGGTTGCTAATTTTTCATCTTACCTGCTTCCAAATAAAACCTAATATCTCTACAACCCTTCTATCTTGTTTCATGTCACCGAACTCAAGCGATTATTCGCTTATCAGTTCTTAGATTCTTCACTTCCAAAATTAACTTAGAATTCCGAAGTGAGGAACTTAGATATTCTCAAAATATAATAATTTAAGAAAATTGTTGAGAATAACTTGTTGTAAAATTAGGAAAACAAACCATTTGATTACAGTCCATTAATAACTGAAGAATTGGTAGATGTCAAAAATTATTGGATTCGATCTGAACGAGAACGCTTTTATCCCAAAGAAATCGAGTCTCTGAAAAAAGCGAATAAAGTCAGGGAAAAAATCTTTATATCTTTTTAATCCATTTTTAGGGTAGGGTACGAACTGCGCGAAATTTGATCGAAGATCCCTCTCCCCCCTCTTAGTTAATCCACAAACTGCGCGACGTTTTCCTGTCCCCTCTTTCTAAGAATTTGTATTCCCAAGAAGATGGGTGCTACAAAAAGTCATTTATCGCCATTAATGTGACATTTTATTGAGACTGCAAGCCTCTATTTTCGTTTATCAATATAGTAAAAATTGTACATACAAAACAAATACTAATTTAAAATCTGGCGTGGGCTAAAGTAAAAAGGAATTTCTTTTACACTCATTTTAAAGTTTTATGATGCTTAAAAGAATAATGAGCCAGATCTTTTTTATTCTCTGTAAGAATTAAAAACTTTCCAAGTTGTAGATTTTAGTTGCTGATATATATATATGTAATATATTCAGGAGTAGGAGTTTTAATGGTTTAGTAGTGTTGATCCATAATGGCTAGGAAATTGGAGGAGAATGCAGATTAAATCTTTAGTTTTATTTTCAGCAACATTTTGCGGCTGCACACAAGTCGGCACATAAAATGTACCTGTTCCAAAGGCCTTACATTTTTGATAACTTTGTAGCAAGAAAGCAGCAGCAGATAGAAAGCAGTGTAACTATGCCAAAGCGTGGAAAGCAATGTTCAGGATGAATCTTAACTCAAACTGAGTTAGTTTTGGTTCCCAATGCCTTTTGATTGGATAGTTAATATTGCTATAAAATTATTATTGGCTGCTTGAGATTTAGTTCAATTTACATCACCCATGGACCTTATAAGAGATATATTCTTATAAGGTCCATGACATCACCAGAACTACGTAAGAGTCATATGATATAGATTTTTCTCGAAATGACGCAGTGCAGATGTTGCTATTTTTAGAATACAGAAGGGAAATTACTTTATGCTGCTAATTTAATCTTTTACATATATATATATCAGTTTGAATAATAAAACTGATAGATTAATGACATACATAAAACCTGATATATAATCAACCTATCAAATATCGGATTTGTCGCGCACCTTAAATAAGATTTCTTGTCTAGATAGATATTAACAAATCTTCTTAGATAATAGAATGGCTTTAATTTTTAAACTTACCACTTTAGGTAAACAGTTCTAATTTAATTAAAAAAATCTTTTTATTAAATCTGAAAATTCGATTTCTGAAATGGTTCTAAATTCACAATATAATTTCAATATATACCTTATTAAGCTTTCCATTTGAAATTATTTGTTAACAAAGATGGTCGCTAAATCACGCTAATAATATTTCTATCTGTTGTAATTTACAATATAATTCTGTTTTGAGGTCGCTGGTTAGACTCTATACTAAAGGCAACGTTACAACAACAACAACAATTTTATTTCGTGGATTGTATCATAACTAAAAATCTAAATCGAAAATGATAAATTCCAGACCATACGGGATCAAAAAAAATATGCTACGCAAGGAGTTCGAATCTTAACTAACTAAAATTGCGCAGAAACAATGCGCTGTACATAACTTATATTGCCGCGTAGGAGGCAACATACCGCCCCACGTTGCAATATCTATGATATGCAAACTAAATCTAAGTATGCAATTGAATATCAATAAACATTCATTCAGCTATTCAGTTTTTTAAACATTAGCAAAAGACTTAAAGTTAGTAAATCATTTACAGAATGAAATAAACAATTCAGAAAATTCCATAAAGTTTGAACATTTGCAAATTTTTAATAGGTAGACCCATAAACTCAATTGTAGAACCTCAGTAGTAACCGGGGGTACTCGTGCTACGGAAGTGACGTCACAGAAAAGGGGCGTGGCCTCCGCCATTTTGAATTTCTCCGGAAGTGACGAAACCAGCGCCATCTTGTATCACGTGATGGAATGACGTAATCATGTTGAGTTTCGTTTTGATTCTGTGGCAACGATCTTTTCAAAGTTTTTATTTTTTGTGGCAACGACACTATTTTTTATGTTTGTGGCAATGGTCGCTTAAACCACGTGACGTCAACTTTATTATTTTCCTTATTTACCAATTTTTTCTTTATTATTTTAGTTATTTAATCTTTTTTATTCATTAATTTTTAATTATGTTTCATTATTTATTATGAATCATCCTTTTTAATTATTTAATCCGTCATTATTTTTAATTAGTTTTAATTGATTCCATTATATTTTAATCCATTTTAATCAATTTTAAAAATAACTCCACCGCTAAGATTCGAACTCGCTATCTCTGGGAAGGGAGTCTAGCGCTTTACCGCTCGGCTACCCGGTCCTCTTATCAGACTTGTTATTTGAAATCCTCTTTGTCCCTTTGACTTTTTGCACCATTGATGACATAAGGCTGAAAGTCTGCGCATGCGCTTTGACATGAAAACCGCGTCACACATTTGTTTTTACACGACGGCTAAGATTTCTTTTGGCTTCTTAATCATTACTTTATTCATTGCTGTTTTAAATGTAAGATTTTCCCACAGTTTAATTTTTTTTATTATTAAGATATTTTTAATTTTTTTCATTTTTCATCTCATTCTTACTTTTTTTAATGTTATTATTTAATTATTAATTTTTTATTTCATTTTTTCCCTTTCCCAAACATAAATTTTATTTTTAACTTTCGCAAATTGACGTTTACTTCCACAAAAGTGAATTTAAATTTTCTTTTTATCTTGCAAAGTTTATTTTTTTATATTTAATTTTCTTTTTGGTTTTACAAAAGTAATATTTATTTTTACAAATTGAATTTTTCCTTTTCACTTTCTTATTTTGCAAAAGTTTTTCTTTTTCCAAAATTTATTCATTTCGTATTTTTACTTTACTTTATTTTAATTTTTTGTTTAAACTTTTTTTTTTTTTTTGGTTTTACAAAAGTAATATTTATTTTTACAAATTTAATTTTCCTTTCCGCTTTTTATTTAAAAAAAGTGTTACTACATTTTTAACTTAAATTTTTTTTACAAAAGTAATATTCAATTTCATAATTTTAATTTTTTTGAGTTTTTTGTTTACACAAATGCAGTGTTTTGTTTTTTCCCTTATGCATTTTACTTCCTAAAATAATTTTCATTTTTTCCCCCTTTCCTTTAGAAAAATTTTTTTTGTTACATTTTTATTTTACCGTTAACTTTTTTCCTTGTTTTAAATACAATACGATGTTACATTTCCATTTCTCCAAAAGTAAACTTACCTACATTTCTCTGTCTTTGAAATTTTAAGCTGGAATTTACATGCATATAACTTCACTAGATAATATTTTCTGTAAGATTAAGCCAATACGTAATGCTCTTTCTGTATAGTTTAACTTGAATACTACATTTCTTACTTTTTTACTACTAAGTTGGAGATACTCAGAACTTTTCCTTCTAATGCATTGTACTAACTATTAATGACTGTATTAACTTTTTGGCCAACTATACAAAACTTTGTTGATTCCCTTTTACACGTCTAACTTTTATTCAAAGGATTCACCAAACTATGTCTGACAAATGTAATTTTTACACTTTCCATTTACACATTTACCCTTATATTTAACTTATGAAACATATTCATGCTGTATTTCCGATTCCTTTTTCCCATAATTAATACAGACTTACACATGTTTCTTTATTGTAAGACTTACTAACTTTAAACAAATCTTACAAGGAGCAATAAATTTTCATGGTATGAAGCCCACTCAAACCAATGCATGTATCATTACTACCCAGATACGTTTAGAAACATACCAATAGTACTTCATTTCTTCTTATTTTACTCTACAGACATTTATACATATATATTCAGAACACTTCCTTTTATTCAGTAAGATTCATTTATACTACTAACACAAATTTTGCTAACTCTTTGAAATATTTTACAAAAATATCTTGTATTTTCTTGCACAGATCCTACTTAATCACCAAACATACACTGAACCTTGATTTTTCCTTCATGTGAAAACGTCACTCGGATTCTTAATATGATTCAACCATTTACCGCAGAACTCTATAAACACTACTCTATTTTAACTTATCACAGCCTAACTCTCTTAACAAGGTACAGAAGATTGAATTATATTTTAACTACAGAGAAGAATATCCACATTGTAACGTATTATTTTAAATTTGAATTATAATCACATTTTGTGAAGGAGAATTTAAAGTCTATAATACACATAGAATTAATATTCAGCCATGGAAATGAAACTTTATCGCCTTTCTCCCAATTTGGAATATAAAAATTTGTTAACTTGGAATATTTTTAACGTATTCATCGTACCTTAACTGAAAAATACCCATATTTCACATTGTCAATAATTTATTTAGCACTGATCTCTTACAGCCTTTTGAGAACGAAATTTAATTTATCATACCTGATAAATGACTCCTACATACACGTTAGTAGTATGATGTAATGTAGTTATGATAACGTGATGTAGTTATGATACATTACACGATATATTGAGTAGAGTTCCAAATAATGATCTAACATAGTAATTAACATAAAAGACCTAACACAAATAATTTTAAGATAGAAATTTCAAACTAACGTTGCTTAATAATGAACTTTTACAGCTTTTTTGATATTTAACTTCTCATAGATAATAAATAAAATTACACACAAATAATTATACAAAATAGGTAATAATGACAGAAAGTCCACATAATGATCTACTATAGTCACCAACTTTAAAAATTTTAACGCATTTTGAATATGTCATAAGAAAGACCACACTTTTTTGAAAAGCATTATTTTAATTAAACATTGGAACCACGCAGTCCAGCGCACATGTATAACATTTTGTTTTATCATGAGCATGACACATAATAAGTAAATAAAATTTTCACAAAGTACGAAACACATTTCGCTTTTAACTGAACTGTACTCTTAAGAAAAATGCAGTATGGAATGCTTAGAACACTCAGTGCCACAGTTCCTCATTTCCCCACGCATTGACCAAAATATACATGTACTTTAAAATCAGTTAAACAAATTCAAATGTTAGTATTCAAATAAGAATACTTCACAAATTAGGTAAAAGAGAGGTACACAATGAACTTGTGTGATAAATACAGAAAAGCATGTAAGGACCGAGAAAAAGATGTATTCGTGGAAAACTTTTTAAGATAAACTTGCTCTATTTTTGCACATGGGTTACATTTTGCATTTCAGATTAAGGAAACGTTCAAGATAATTCCTGTATAACTAGGGATTTTCACATGCTAGTAATGTAACTTATTAGAACAGTGACAGATATATAGGACAACTATGCCATTTCCACGGAAAACAATTTTCCCAAGCCAGACTTTTACAGAAAATGTCCTATTTCCAACAAAATTAGTATTTTAGTATGCAAACACATGAACAAGAAATGAATATTTTTCTGAAAATGTTCCGAATGGAATAAGTCAAGACGAGTTTCATGAACACAGCATGAAAAATAATGATGAATTTTTAATTCTATTTTGTCTGTAGTACATTTACTTATGCTAAAATCTTCCATTTGGTTGACTGTATTTTATATTTACACACAAGTAAATAAATCAGAGTGATTTTGTGTTTTAAAGCTTCAGATTCAGAAAGATTACAACTTCAGAAATAATACAACTCAAAAGCAAAAAGATTAAAACGACAAGAGAATATACTGCAAGCAAGCGAACGTGATAAATGACATTTTTGGGCCGATTTTCATGAATTCATAGATCGGGTGCAAAATTTTAATGCGCTGTATATGAACTATTTTTCAAATGTATTACGATCACTGTTTTCCAACTATACATAGACTTTAAGTAAACATTTCATGTTAATTTACCAGTTTTCCTGAGATTTATCTACGTATTTACTAAATTTTTGCATTTTGTTTATAACTATAATGCCAAAAGGACATAAGAGTACTTTTGTTTCTTGAAAATGTCCATATTTTTTACCCAACTGCTATTTCATAGCTTTGAAGTAACCTATTAAACACATAGTTATCCTGTATTGACCAGACAGCCGTTGGTTTTGCCAATGTCTGAGGGAAGTCTCAAAGCTAGAGAATTTAAGTAATATTTTACCAGTACGGAGAACTTCTTGCTGCGTTTTTGATGAAAATTGACCGAATTTAGTAGTTCATTACTAACGTAGGAGCCTTTAACTATTTTTTTTATTCGAAAAAAACATACAGAAATTATCAAGATTTTCCATACATATATATTGTACTACTTTTCATGCCATTACATTTCCAATGAAATTTGATTCATTGTCAGATAGTTAAATGTTTGTTATTTTTTCGCATACGAATGCATTTCGTGTCTCGCATACGCTCATTACATATGATTTAACAAAACTGTAAACAAGTTGGAAGTTAAATGAATATTTCCTGAAATACTGTACATTTCATTCCGGAAAGTTTACATGAGAATTTTCATTTTGAAACCCTTAATGTTTCTTTTCCTGCATTCAATGTAAATTTTGAGTATAAAATTTTCAGTTGTGACGGAAGTTATTTGTGGGTGGTTGTGATGTGCTCGTGTTTTCATAAACCGTTTTTTTGTGAAGTACCTTTTGAAACTTTGAATATTACGGCCACTGCAAATCATTTAATTTTTCAAATATTTTTCTTATTTATCTTTTACAAGTCCTTGTAAAGATTTGGGAAAAAATTTTTATTAAATACTTATATGTTATGATTTAATAACTTTTTACAAGTTTGGAAGATTTAACTTCAACAACACTACCACACCGAATCAGAAATTAAGAAAAGAAATGGAATTTTTTATCTTAGTATACTACAGGAATAGATTAATTTTCTCTAGCACTGATGTATTCGAATGTAGTAGATAATGGAGACTTTTAACACAGATCATACAGATTTTGAATATTTTCTCTATGTCACCAAAAATTGCATTGTCATAGATTTTCCTCATAAAGTCTATTTCTTTCTTAAAAGAAGTTTATATATTAATTTCATTAGAAACATATCTAATAAAATATCTCACATTCATAAGAAAATCAGCGTTTGTTTCCTTACCAAATTTGTACTTTCTGACTTCATTCTACTGAAACGAAAACATTCATAACTTATTGCGAAGAAAAATGTTATACTTTTTGATTAATTTTCATACCACAGTATTTATCTTTGAAAATTTTTTTCCTAGTCCACTGCTAATATATTGCTTATTTTCGTACGTGACAAAACAAAACTCAGTTTAGAAACTTTTTTACTTGAAACCTTGTATTATTGCATTGCTGAACCGGGGCCATTCTTTCATTTTTATTACATATCATGCGAATATTTAAAAAAAAAAGCATATTTTTTCCTTCTGTTGGCACAATTTTAACCAACATTTTACTATTACAGAGACTTCTTTAGTATAATCTCACGTGTTAAATTGAACGTTTCATTACTAATTTTGAAGATTCTGGATATATCCTACTTAAAAGTTCATAATCGATTAGCAAAATAATTTATATATGTACTTCGTTGTGCTCTTGGTTAATTTTTAAATCGTTGTTTAACTATAGCACTTGATTTCTAGTGAAGTATCGAAATGATTATTTACTTTCTGCTTTTTCCATAGAATTTCGTAGACACATATGTCCAGTACAGAAAATTTTCCTAAATTACCAGTATTATTACCAAAATAGAAAACATGCAAACTTTTCCTAAAAATTTATATATTTGTTTTTTACAAACATATACATGAATACCCACATTTAATTTTAATTATTTAACGTGTATTTTCCTATATCAGAACTAAAATTTCGAACGAAAATTTTTAACTAATGTTATGTTCCGTAAAATTGTTGTATTTGAGATGTCATCTTTTTTTCGCAAAAGTGTTGAGAGTGTGCTCTCGGTAGTCTTTTAGACATTTTGAAACTGTTTTCTCTTTGCTATTTATTGGAAACTATTCTCTTTGCTATTGGAAACTATTTTATCTTTCTGTTGGTATATGCCTATGAATTCTTGATACTTTCTTGGTTTATCTTCAACTTATGAAATATTTAAATACTTAAAAATATATTTGTAGATCGTCTATGTTGAAACTTGTGATAGATTTCCTGGGTTAAATTTTTTTCGAAAATGTATTTTATTTTATTTACGTGAATGAAACTGATGTTTTCTTAAAATTTTATTATTCAGAGTATTAGTCAATTATGACAGAATGTCTGATTTGTCCTCTTTTTAGTCAACATTCATATGAACTTCAGTATTTCAAATCTCTCACGTAACTGTAATTTTTCCTATCGGTAGTAGGAAGACGAATGGAATACATGCAGACACAAGGTAAAAATCTGGAATTAAAAGAAATTCTTCAGATCTAGGCAATTCAGTAGAATGTGCAAATAGTCATCCTATTCGAAGCTTATTTTTGGAATTACATAGCATATAAAGTGTAAATTTAATAAAAGGAGATATAATGAAAATCAAGTACATTGCAAAATCTGAACGATAATTATACAAAATTAGTTATAAGGCAGTTTTCCATAAAAAATGGTTTCAACGAAGTAAACATGCCAGCAATCTCCTGAAACTCTAAGTGGGCGTTTGATCTTCGCTCTTGCGTAGAATTTACAATTCTACTTAACTTTTGTAAGAGCAAATATCAGGTGCTCACTTAGAGTTTCAGGAAATTGTCTGCATATTTCTTTCGCTGGAACCGCTTTTTGTGGAAAACCGCCATATAACTAGTTTTGTATAATTATCGTTTAGATTTTGCAATGTACTTGATTTTCATTATATCTCCTTTTATTAAATTTACACTTTATATGCTATGTAATTCCAAAAATAAGCTTCGAATAGGATGACTATTTGCACATTCTACTGAATTGCCTAGCTCTGAAGAATTTCTTTTACTTCCAGATTTTTACCTTATGTCTGCATAACCTGCATGTATTCCATTCGTCTTCCTACTACCGATAGGAAAAATTACAGTTACGTGAGAGATTTGGAATACTGAAGTTCATATGAATGTTGAATACTGGGAACAAATCCGGCATTCTGTCATAATTGAGTAATACTCTGAATAATAAAATTTTAAGAAAATATCAGTTTCATTCACGTGAATAAAATAAATACATTTTCCAAAAACACATCCAGGAAATCTAATCACAAGTGTCAACATAAACGATCTACAAATATATTTTTAAGTATTTAATAACTCATAAGTTGAAAATAAACCAAGAGAAAAAGTATATTCATTGGCATATATCAACAGCAAAGGTAAAATAGTTTCCAATAGCAAAGAGAAAACAGTTTCAAAATGTCTAAAAGACTACCGAGGGCACACTCTCAACACTTTTGCGAAAAAAAGATGACATCACAAATACAACAATTTTACGGAACATAACTATAGTTAAAAATTTTCGTTCGAAATTTTAGTTCTGATATAGGAAAATACACGTTAAATAATTAAAATTAAATGTGGGTATTCATGTATATGTTTGTAAAAAACAAATATATAAATTTTTAGGAAAATTTTGCATGTTTTCTATTTTGGTAATGATACTGGTAATTTAGGAAAATTTTCTGTACTGGACATATGTGTCTACGAAATTCTATGGAAAAAGCAGAAAGTAAATAATCATTTCGATACTTCACTAGAAATCAAGTATTATAGTTAAACAACGATTTAAAAATTAACCAAGAGCACAACGAAGTACATATATAAATTATTTTGCTAATCGATTATGAACTTTTAAGTAGGATATATCCAGAATCTTCAAAATTAGTAATGAAACGTTCAATTTAACACGTGAGATTATACTAAAGAAGTCTCTGTAATAGTAAAATGTTGGTTAAAATTGTGCCAACAGAAGGAAAAAATATGCTTTTTTTTTTAAATATTCGCATGATATGTAATAAAAATGAAAGAATGGCCCCGGTTCAGCAATGCAATAATACAAGGTTTTAAGTAAAAAAGTTTCTAAACTGAGTTTCGTTTTGTCACGTACGAAAATAAGCAATATATTAGCAGTGGACTAGGAAAAAATTTTCACAGATAAATACTGTGGTATGAAAATTAATCAAAAGGTATAACATTTTTTTCGTAATAAGTTATGAATGTTTTCGTTTCAGTAGAATGAAGTCAGAAAGTACAAATTTGGTAAGGAAACAAACGCTGATTTTCTTGTGAATGTGAGATATTTTCTTAGATATGTTTCTAATGAAATTAATATATAAACTTCTTTTAAGAAAGAAATAGACTTTATGAGGAAAATCTATGACAATGCAATTTTTGGTGACATAGATAAAATATTCAAAATCTGTATGATCTGTGTTAGAAGTCTACATTATCTACTACATTCGAATACATCAGTGCTAGAGAAAATTAATCTATTCCTGTAGTATACTAAGATAAAAAATTCCATTTCTTTTCTTAATTTCTGATTCGGTGTGGTAGTGTTGTTGAAGTTAAATCTTCCAATCTTGTAAAAAGTTATTAAATCATAACATATAACTATTTAATAAAAATTTGTTCCCAAATCTTTACAAGGACTTGGAAAAGATAAATAAGAAAAATATTTGAAAAATTAAATGATTTGCAGTGGCCGTAATATTCAAAGTTTCAAAAGGTACTTCACAAAAAAACGGTTTATGAAAACACGAGCACATCACAACCACCCACAAATAACTTCCGTCACAACTGAAAATTTTATACTCAAAATTTACATTGAATGCAGGAAAAGAAACAAACATTTTAACTATCTGACAATGAATCAAATTTCATTGGAAATGTAATGGCATGAAAAGTAGTACACTATATATATATGGAAAATCTTGATGATAATTTCTGTGTGTTTTTTTCGAATAAAAAAAATAGTTAAAGGCTCCTACGTTAGTAATGAACTACTAAATTCGGTCAATTTTCATCAAAAATGCCGCATAAAGTTCTCCGTACTGGTAAAATATTACTTAAATTCTCTAGCTTTGAGACTTCCCTCAGACATTGGCAAAACCAACGGCTGTCTGGTCAATACAGGATAACTATGTGTTTAATAGGTTACTTCAAAGCTATGAAAGAAATAGCAGTTGGGTAAAAAATATGGACATTTTCAAGAAACAAATGTTCTCTTATGTCGTTTTGGCATTATAGTTATAAACAAAATGCAAAAATTTAGTAAATACGTAGATAAATCTCAGGAAAACTGGTAAATTAACATGAAATGTTTACTTAAAGTCTATGTATAGTTGGAAAACAGTGATCGTAATACATTTGAAAAATAGTTCATATACAGCGCATTAAAATTTTGCACCCGATCTATGAATTCATGAAAATCGGCCCAAAAATGTCATTTATCACGTTCGCTTGCTTGCAGTATATTCTCTTGTCGTTTTAATCTTTTTGCTTTTGAGTTGTATTATTTCTGAAGTTGTAATCTTTCTGAATCTGAAGCTTTAAAACACAAAATCACTCTGATTTATCAACTTGCATGTAAATATAAAGTACAGTCAACCAAATGGAAGATTTTAGCATAAGTAAATGTACTACAGACAAAATAAAATTAAAAATTCATGATTATTTTTCATGCTCTGTTCATGAAACTAGTCCTGAATTATTCCATTCGGAACATTTTCAGAAAAATATTCATTTCTTGTTCATGTTTTGCATACTAAAATACTAATTTTGTTGGAAATAAGACATTTTCTTATTCCATTTTACATTTCACTGTAAAAGTCTGGCTTGGGAAAATTGTTTTCCGTGGAAATGGCATAGTTGTCCTATATGTTTGTCACTGTTCTAATAAGTTACATTACTACCATGTGAAAATCCCTAGTTATACAGGAATTATCTTGAACGTTTCCTTAATCTGAAATGCAAAATGTATCCCATGTGCAAAAAAAGAGCAAGTTTATCTTAAAAAGTTTTCCACGAATACATCTTTTTCTCGGTCCTTACATGCTTTTCTGTATTTATCACACAAGTTCATTGTGTACCTCTCTTTTATCTAATTTGTGAAGTATTCTTATTTGAAAACTAACATTTGAATTTGTTTAACTGATTTTAAAGTACATGTATATTTTGGTCAATGCGTGGGGAAATGAGGAACTGTGGCACTGAGTGTTCTAAGCATTCCATACTGCATTTTTCTTAAGAGTACAGTTCAGTTAAAAGCGAAATGTGTTTCGTACTTTGTGAAAATTTTATTTACTTATTATGTGTCATGCTCATGACAAATAAAAATGTTATACATGTGCGCTGGACTGCGTGGTTCCAATGTTTAATTAAAATAATGCTTTTCAAAAAAGTGTGGTCTTTCTTATGACATATTCAAAATGCGTTAAAATTTTTAAAGTTGGTGACTATAGTAGATCATTATATGGACTTTCTGTCATTATTACCTATTTTGTATAATTATTTGTGTGTAATTTTATTTATTATCTATGAGAAGTTAAATGTCAAAAAAGCTGTAAAAGTTCATTATTAAGCAACGTCAGTTTGAAATTTCTATCTTAAAATTATTTGTGTTAGGTCTTTTATGTTAATTACTATGTTAGATCATTATTTGGAACTCTACTCAATATTTCGTGTGATGTATCATAACTACATCACGTTATCATAACTACATTACATCATACTACTAACGTGTATGTAGGAGTCATTTATCAGGTATGATAAATTAAATTTCGTTCTCAAAAGGCTGTAAGAGTTCAGTGCTAAATAAATTATTGACAATGTGAAATATGGGTATTTTTCAGTTAAGGTACGATGAATACGTTAAAAATATTCCAAGTTAACAAATTTTTATATTCCAAATTGGGAGAAAGGCGATAAAGTTTCATTTCCATGGCTGAATATTAATTCTATGTGTATTATAGACTTTAAATTCTCCTTCACAAAATGTGACTATAATTCAAATTTAAAATAATACGTTACAATGTGGATATTCTTCTCTGTAGTTAAAATATAATTCAATCTTCTGTACCTTGTTAAGAGAGTTAGGCTGTGATAAGTTAAAATAGAGTAGTGTTTATAGAGTTCTGCGGTAAATGGTTGAATCATATGAAGAATCCGAGTGACGTTTTCACATGAAGGAAAAATCAAGGTTCAGTGTATGTTTGGTGATTAAGTAGGATCTGTGCAAGAAAATACAAGATATTTTTGTAAAATATTTCAAAGAGTTAGCAAAATTTGTGTTAGTACCATGAAAATTTATTGCTCCTTGTAAGATTTGTTTAAAGTTAGTAAGTCTTACAATAAAGAAACATGTGTAAGTCTGTATTAATTATGGGAAAAAGGAATCGGAAATACAGCATGAATATGTTTCATAAGTTAAATATAAGGGTAAATGTGTAAATGAAAAGTGTAAAAATTACATTTGTCAGACATAGTTTGGTGAATCCTTTGAATAAAAGTTAGACGTGTAAAAGGGAATCAACAAAGTTTTGTATAGTTGGCCAAAAAGTTAATACAGTCATTAATAGTTAGTACAATGCATTAGAAGGAAAAGTTCTGAGTATCTCCAACTTAGTAGTAAAAAAGTAAGAAATGTAGTATTCAAGTTAAACTATATAGAAAGAGCATTACGTATATTGGCTTAATCTTACAGAAAATATTATCTAGTGAAGTTATATGCATGAAAATTCCAGCTTAAAATTTCAAAGACAGACAAATGTAGGTAAGGTTACTTTTGGAGAAATGGGAATGTAACATCGTATTGTATTTAAAACAAGGAAAAAAGTTAACGGTAAAATAAAAATGTAACAAAAAAAAATTTTCTAAAGGAAAGGGGGAAAAAATGAAATTTATTTTAGAAAGTAAAATGCATAAGGGAAAAAACAAAACACTGCATTTGTGTAAACAAAAAACTCAAAAAAATTAAAATTATGAAATTGAATATTACTTTTGTAAAAAAATTTAAGTTAAAAATGTAGTAACACTTTTTTTAAATAAAAAGCGGAAAGGAAAATTAAATTTGTAAAAATAAATATTACTTTTGTAAAACCAAAAAAAAAAAAAAAAAAAAGTTTAAACAAAAAATTAAAATAAAGTAAAGTAAAAATACGAAATGAATAAATTTTGGAAAAAGAAAAACTTTTGCAAAATAAGAAAGTGAAAAGGAAAAATTCAATTTGTAAAAATAAATATTACTTTTGTAAAACCAAAAAGAAAATTAAATATAAAAAAATAAACTTTGCAAGATAAAAAGAAAATTTAAATTCACTTTTGTGGAAGTAAACGTCAATTTGCGAAAGTTAAAAATAAAATTTATGTTTGGGAAAGGGAAAAAAATGAAATAAAAAATTAATAATTAAATAATAACATTAAAAAAGTAAGAATGAGATGAAAAATGAAAAAAATTAAAAATATCTTAATAATAAAAAAAATTAAACTGTGGGAAAATCTTACATTTAAAACAGCAATGAATAAAGTAATGATTAAGAAGCCAAAAGAAATCCTAGCCGTCGTGTAAAAACAAATGTGTGACGCGGTTTTCATGTCAAAGCGCATGCGCAGACTTTCAGCCTTATGTCATCAATGGTGCAAAAAGTCAAAGGGACAAAGAGGGTTTCAAATAACAAGTCTGATAAGGGGACCGGGTAGCCGAGCGGTAAAGCGCTAGACTCCCTTCCCAGAGATAGCGAGTTCGAATCTTAGCGGTGGAGTTATTTTTAAAATTGATTAAAATGGATTAAAATATAATGGAATCAATTAAAACTAATTAAAAATAATGACGGATTAAATAATTGAAAAGGATGATTCATAATAAATAATGAAACATAATTAAAAATAATGAATAAAAAAGATTAAATAACTAAAATAATAAAGAAGAAATTGGTAAATAAGGAAAATAATAAAGTTGACGCCACGTGGTTTAAGCGACCATTGCCACAAACATAAAAAATAGTGTCGTTGCCACAAAAAATAAAAAACTTTGAAAAGATCGTTGCTACAGAATCAAAACGAAACTCAACATGATTACGTCATTCCATCACGTGATACAAGATGGCGCTGGTTTCGTCACTTCCGAAGAAATTCAAAATGGCGGAGGCCACGCCCCTTTTCTGTGACGTCACTTTCGTAGCACGAGTACCCCCGGTTACTACCAACCTCAAATTTTAAACTTGTCAGAAAGTAGATTGTCAAGATGGCAAAAATTAACTAAAATGATACAGATTATATGGAAACGATGGATAAGTGACTATCTTAATCACTTGCAACAACGAAAGAAATGGTATTTTAAATACCATTTCTAAATAGTTATATATATCAACATTTCAAACAGTAAAAATTATTGACATTTTTCATCAAAATTACCAAAATATAAGTATAATAAAGAACAATGTATATTTTATTAACAATAGAAATTAATCCTTGAAGTTATCCTCAATAGGCAATAAACAAATTTTTGATATTGGCCTTTTAATTGGACCAAACTTTGTGTTAATGACTGCTACTCGTATCTTACCATCTTTACCAGGAATTGTCTGATCAATTCTTCCTAGTAACCATTTAAATGGAGGTAACTGATCATCTTTAATAATAACCATTGTATTTTTCTTTATATTGTCCTTTGAAAAATACCATTTCTTTCGTTGTTGCAAGTGATTAAGATAGTCAATTATCCATCGTTTCCATATAATCTGTATCATTTTAGTTAATTTTTGCCATCTTGACAATCTACTTTCTGACAAGTTTAAAATTTGAGGTTCTACAATTGAGTTTATGGGTCTACCTATTAAAAAGTGACCTGGCGTCAAGGGTTCGTAATCTGAAGGTTCAGACGATAAAGGAGAAAGAGGTCTCGAATTTAGTATTCCTTCAATTTCATCAATTACGGTTAAAAATTCTTCATATGTTAGTTTTGCATCAGAAATAGTTCTTTTAAGATGAAATTTGAAAGATTTGATTCCGGCCTCCCAAATTCCACCAAAATTGGGGGCACGAGGAGGAATAAATTTCCAAGAGATATTTTCAGATGCCAAATACTTACCCAAAACTTCATCAGGGACAGTAACTTAAGAAGCAAGTTTCTTTAACTCTTTGTGAGCTCCTACAAAATTAGTTGCATTGTCACTAAACAGACATGAGCTTTTACCTCTACGCGAGAAAAATCGTTTTAAACATGCAGTAAAGGCTTCAGATGTTAAGTCAAATACTATTTCTAAATGAATCGCTTTTGTAACTAAGCAAACAAAGATTGCTATATAAACTTTATGTAAACTACCTTTCCTTTGATTTCTATATTTGATTAGAAAAGGGCCTGCAAAATCTATCCCTGTGTTATGAAAGGTTAGATTTGGATTTACACGTTCAGGAGGTAAATCGGCCATTAATTGATCTGAAATGATAGGTTTATGACGAAAACAAATTAAGCAGTCGTGAACTGTTTTTCTAGCTAAGTCCTTGCAACCAATGGGCCAAAACCTTTCTCTAACAAAATTTAACAATGCTTGAGGACCAGCATCAAAATTTTTCAAATGATAATGAATAAATATTAGCTTGGTAAGCTTATGATTTTTTGGCAATAAAATTTGATGTTTAGAATCATAATTAATTGTGGCATGAGTTAAGCAACCGCCCACACGTAATACATCTTTTCCATCTAAAAATGGATTTAAAGTTTTTACCTGACTTGATTACTCTCTGATCTTGAAGTGATTTAATCTCCTCTGCAAATTCTATTACCTGAACCATTTTTATCAAGTGCACTTCTGCATCTTTAAATTCAGTGTTACTAATGTGGCCTGTTTTCTTCACTGGATCTTTCAGACTGGACAGAAACCTGAAAATAAGACTTAAAATTCTAATTAGTTTAACATAATTATTTGTTAATTCAAAAAAGGTATTCCAAAACAAGTTTAAATTGCAGTTCAAATTAACGTCTAAAGGTTTTTTAAGTTCATCCTGATAAGCAGGAGAATCTATGAGAGTATTGTCAAGTTCAAATAAAGAAGCATCACTAAGTTCATTCTGTTCAGGACCATTCCACCACAAGGAAGATGTCACAAGTTCATGAGGATAAGCACCACGAGAAATCAGATCTGCCGGATTATTTGCTGATGATACGTGCTTCCAATATCTCGGCTTTACTAATCTTTGGATTTTGGAGACTATTTGAAACAAAGGTCTTCAAAAGATGAGGAGAAGTCTTCAACCATGACAGTGCTATCGTTGAATCAGTGAACAGAATAATGTCATCTAAATGCATCTTCAATGAGTTGCTAACTTTTGAAATCAGATGAGCCAATAACAAGCATGCACAAAGTTCCAATCTTGGAATAGATAAAGTTTTCAATGGAGCCACACGAGATTTGCTGGCTAGTAGATGAGATGACGAGCCGTGATCTTCATCGACACAAATTAAGTAGACAACTGCACCATAAGCGGCTTCCGAAGCATCTGCATATCCAATGAGTGAAATCTTGCTTGGATGACTGGAGAAAATGCAACGATTAATTTTTATGTTTTCCACAGTCTTTAAATTTGAAACTATCTGTTGCCATTCGTGAGCAATAGTTGCAAAAAGTGGTTCATCCCAACTCAGTTTTTGAACCCACAATTTCTGTAAAAATATCTTGGCTTCGGTGATTACCGGACCAATCAGTCCTAAAGGATCATAAAGTCTGGCAATTGTCAATAAAATGTCTCTTTTGGTATATGATGATTTGTCCTTGATTGAGATTTTAAAGCTGAATTCACCCTTCTGAGAATTCCATGTAATACCTAAAGCTTTAACCACATTATCACTTTTGGAGGCGAATGAAAGCTCAGAGCTTGTAGAAGGGCTATCCGACAGTTCAGGAGAATTAGGTGTTGGTGTTGGTGTATTTAATTATGGCAAAGCACACGAGGGCTATCTGCCTAAAGGGAGGGATGCCTTTCGTCAGGAGAATTAGAGTTCCATTTGTGCAAAGTCATTCCACAACTATGAAAAAGCTGTATAAGCTGATTTTTCAATTCCCTTGCTGAGTCTAAATTCTATGAACCAGAGATGACATCATCAACATAACAGTCTGACAAGACAGCTTTGGCAGCTTCAGGATATTTATGCATTTAGTCATATGCAACTTGCTTTATGCATCTAATGGCTAAAAATGGAGCACTTTTAGTACCATAAGTCACCGTTTTGAGTCGATATGTCACAGGTGAGTCGCTAAGGTCTCTCTTCCACAAGATTCGAAGTAAGTCTCTTTGGTATTCATCAACCAAAATTTGCGGTACATTTTTTGTATATCCACAATAACTGCAACTTTATATTTTCTAAATCTTACAAGAATATCAAAAGTATCTTCTTGGACTGCTCCTGCTAAGTAAATCATTCAAACTTAATCCATTTGAGCTTGGGGCACTAACATTAAACACAACTATTAATTTTGTACTTGACTTCTCTGGTCTATATACTCCATGATGGGGAAGGTAATATTCAAGTTCCGGTTTTGAATTATCATAGACTTTTTCCATATGATCCAAGTTTTCATATTCTGTTATGAAATCTTGATATAAATGTTGCAATGTAGCGTTTTTGCTAAGACGTTTAACTAATTGATTGAGTCTAATGTTGGCTAAATGCTTTGAATCTCCTAATTGTTCGTCTTTCATAGGCATTTTTACGATAAATCTGCCATCTTCATTTCGTCTGTAAGTGTCTTTGAAATGTTGTTCACAGAATTCTTCTTGTTGGCTAAGAATTGGCTTTTCTTCACCAATATTTTCCACTAACCAAACTTTTTCTACCAATCTATCAATATTATCAACATTACCGAGAAGTCCGCAATAATTCTGACAATTTTTAAAAGACGTTTTCATAGAACCAGTAGCTATATAACCAAACACAGAATTTCTGAAAACGAGTGATTTCGTAGAAGATTTAAATTGGCCATTAATAAAAATGTCATAAAATATTTCTGCTCCTAAAAGCAGATCTATACTAGATGGAGTTGCAAATTCTGGATCAGCCAAACTTGATGTATCAGGAATATCTATATATTTAATTTTGTATATATATATTTAATTTTGTAGAAGGTACTAAATCTGTGATTTTATTTACAACTAAAAAATTTAATGAAGCAGAGAACTAAGGAAGCACTTCCGCAGAGAACCCGGTAAATGTAAACATCGCCAACTTTGGCGATAATAGTTCAAACTTGGTAACCCATCAGATTTATCCTATTCGCTTGTTCGAAGTTTCCAACCATTCCTCTTGCGTTTATTTTGTTGAATTAATACTGTCGTTGTTCGCCTTTGCAGATTTATATTATTCTTCTCTTATTTATTATTATTTTTTCTGAATTTTTAACAACGAATAGATAGAAATATTTTCGTAGATAGATGCCGGTTCTCGTTCGGGATGAAAGGAGGGATGAATGCTAATTTGTAACATGGCTGTTCACGTTTTGTTCTTAATTATTAACAACTCTAAGAACCATGAGGTTTCCAAAGTCTAAAATAATTTGATTTCGTAGACCGCAAAAATGTGCATGTGCTTTTTAAATAATTAAGTAATGCTTTTATTTTTATTATTGGTTATTGTCATCTAAAATTATGAGAATAAATCAATTTTTATGGCGTAAAATTTTAACAAGATAATATATTGTTAATGCTTTTCTAACAATAACCTTTCAGAGGATGGCAAGTGTGACATAAATAGATGATTAAATTGAAATAAAAAATATTGATTATCTAAGATGTCAGAATAGTTCGATGCATCACCATGGTCATCAAAATTAGCAAACCACTGCTGGTGTAAGGAATATATTGTTTTCTGTGTTAACTGGAATTTAAGACAAATTTTTTTCGTATATCACGCTTAACCGGTTAATTTCAGTATATTAATACTAATTTATATTTTTAAATAAATTTTTATTTCCGTTATAAATCCTTATATATTGTCTTATGCTTAATATATTCTTTTCTGTGCTAACTTGAATTTAATACACATTTATTTTCGTATATCACGTTTAACCGGTTAGTTTTACATCTACTATCAGGTTCAATGTTCCTTCTAACCTTCTTCGGGAACATACAAGGACCTGACTCGGAACAGAGAGCTTACGAAAGCTATGTTCACTAATTGTGGTAAGTAGACAGGATACAGACGAAGGGTATACAAAACCCTTTATTTTTCTCTATATACAATAACTTCCGTACTTCGGAATACAGAGACCCACTACTTGTGGTCTAAACGTAAAAATATAAAAATAAAACTAAACTCTAATTTAACTTTAAAATAATAAACGTGGAAGATTGGCCTTATATTAACAGGAAGCCGTATGTAATACAGAGAACTGTGAACACTACAATACGTTTAAAGTTATCAAGAGGATTAAACCTCTGGCCTGGAAGGCAACCAGCAATTGAGTAAAACTTCTAAGGTAAGCGGCCTGCTTCGACTAACTGCTTCCTCTCTCTCGCTTGGCAAAAAGCCACAACTTAAATACTTGGCGTTCGCCAGACGAACTTTGCATAAATACATTAACGCTTATAATTCTGGCCGGAAGTAGAAAATAAGAAGTGATAGTAAAGATTTAAAATAAAATAAACGTTAGTAAAACTTAAGATCCTTACATACTTCCCGCCAGAGTTAATTAGTTTGAAACTGAGGTCTAAAACGACCTTGTTGAAAACTTTTAGCTCTAGAATCTAACGCAAGCCCAACCTTTTACAAACACACTTCGCTAGAAACTAGAAATTTAAAAGAAAGAAATTTGTTACAATAGCAGCTCCCAGGATATACAACAATCTTTTTTTCATCTGTACTGCATCTAACCAGGAGCTTTTATTCAATTCTGGTTCCTTCCAGAGATCTAGAAGGAAAACTAGTTTAATGAAATGTTACACAATGACATGGCAAGTAACATATACAATTATACTGCTCTTAACATTCTTATTTCATTCATGACTATTTTAATTATCTCTCCCCGTGCTCTCTGACATGTGTTGTAAAAGAACACCAAACGCGAATGTGTTTCTGTCTACGTGTGCCACACTTCCTCCTACAATCAAAACACTAACGTGTTAAAATTCAACATAACGAGACCTCTTAACACACCCTAATTTCAACTCTAAACGCTGAGGTACTATTCTAAAAGTGGCTAACTCTAAAGTGTAGCGTCAGAGAGCCTAACTACATCATTCAACCTTTTAACACATATTCGCCATGATTTAGTCTTTACAGTCACACGAATAACAAATTTTTAACATTACTTTCACTTTTACCATATCACGGTATTTCTTAACATTTAAAATAACAGAACATATCAACATGCCGTTAATTTTACAGATTTGAAAACATACATTAGTAGTACATTGTTAACTTCTATTCTTTTCAAAGCAAGTGCCAATTCTTTCTACATTGAAATAATACATTTCAAAAAGTCTTTCAGACTAAAACTTCTCTCTTGCTAGAATGTTTTAAATAAAATTTATACAATAACTTTTTACAATATTTAAGTTTTTACACAATGCTATTATACATCAACTTTAGTTTTACGCACGAGTAATTGAAAAACATAATACGAAAATCGGTCACAACTCATTTCTCGCCCTTTTGGCGATAAAGGTAGACCTCGCATGAGGTAAAACTTCTTGAAATCTGCCACTTGCAGTAAGAATGAAAGATTAACTTAAGTTTGCAAAGTAATATAAAATTTTACTTATCTTTGTAATATTCGGACATCAGTACGGCCACCCTTGAATACTTTCCTTTTCTCCTCTGCTTGTGGTCTTTGCCGTTTGATGGCAACTGGTCTTGGCGGAACCGGGAAATTTCTTCCGTGTTCTTGCTTGGACCTCGTTGCTGGCCGTTCAAACTTTCCTTGTACTTTTTCCTCCGCCGCTGATGGCCCTTCCGCAGTTCGGCGACTTTTGCTGCGGAGAGTTCTGTCGGATGAGTAGATCTTCCGTTTTAAAGCCGGGTTATAGTTGCCGTCATTTCTCCTGGTCCTCTTCACATGCGTCGTCCTTCTCCCTTCTTCATTCTGGGGCTGTTCGTGAACTCTGTTTTCTGGACGGTGGAACGGCTTCTTTTTCTTGTTACATTCAATTTTTCCGCGGGGCAATTTTCTTTTCACTTGCTTCTGTCTCTCATTGGCTTGCCCTTGTACTTGTCGTTTTTCCACCTCTGGAACTTGTACCTGCGGTGTCTGCCGTGCCGGATCCTGGAAAAGATCTGAAAAGATTTGCATTTTATTACGATCGAAGTAGGGCATGATTTGATCAATGTTTGCGGAACAGGTTTCACCATTTCTGGCTTTTAACACTACTACAGCGTGAGTTATTTTTTCTATGACATATGGTCCTTCAAATCATGGAAAAAATTTGGCAGTTTTATCTTCTGGTGCTGAAGAAAGTGAATGCTTAATTTTTAATACTTCATCCCCTACTTTATAAGTTACTCCCCGTCGTTTCAAGTCGTAATACAGTTTTTGTTTTCTCTGTGCTACTTCCGTATTCTTTTTTGCTTCTTTAATTAGTTTTTCTATATCACCCATTTTAAATTCTGGGGCTCTTTGTTGCACATAAAATAATTTATCTAACGGCGTTATAATCTTTCTGCCTAAAAATAACTCAGCAGGAGTTTTGCCCGTTATATCATGTTTTGCGGTCCTAAGGGCAAAAGCAAATTCATTGACATAGTTATCCCAGCTTTTATGAAAATTTTTAACATAACTACGGATAATTTTCACTATATTTCTATTGACCCGTTCCGCTATATTTGATTGCGGCCGATACGGGACCATTTTTAAATGACGTATGCCCAGTTTTTGGCACATGTCTTCAAATACATTACTTACAAATTGAGGACCATTATCCGATATAACTTTTAGGGGCGCCACGTATTTTAAAATATATTTATTTAAAATAGAATCGGTAACTAATTTCGCGGAGGCTCGTTTTAAGGGAACAATTTCGGTCCACTTACTAAAATGATCAACCATAACAAGGAGATAGAGACTTTTATTTAACTGACTTTTTGGGAAAGGGCCCAATAAATCGATGCCAATTATTTCATTTGGAAATTCGGATTTAATACTATTTAGAAACCCGGCCGGGCGGAAATTAATATAATTAACTGCTTGACATGTTGGGCAGGACTGGACATACGCCCTTGTTAACTTTTGCAGTTCAGGAAAGTAGACTGCCTCGCGTACGCGTTGGATAGTTTTTCGAATACCAGCATGAGAAGCTAAAGGGCTGTCATGGAGCTCCTGCAAGATATTTAATCTAAGACTAGCTGGGATAACAGGTCGAAATTCGTTGTTGGAATTCGTAGTTTTTGTATAGAATAATAGACCATCTATTAGTTCGTAATGGGCCGCCCTATTTCTTATCGCCACAATATCTTGGTGGCTAAAATTTTCAGGATCCTTCAAATACTCATAAATACTTCCAAACTCAGGATCCTTACCCAGTTCGGTTATTACAGTTTCTCGGGAATTTATTGTACATGCTGTCAGCATTGCCATCTTTACGGTATTGCCTTGTTCGTCTATTTTAATCCTTGATAGGGCATCTGCTACGATATTTTCCTTTCCAGGGGTATGCTTGATTACCAGATTATATTCTTGCAGCTTGAGTGCCCATTTTATTAACCTTGGGGATAAATTTTTCCCTGAGTACAATCTAGTTACCGCCGCATGATCAGAGTATACTGTTATCGGCGCCTTTCCAAAATAGACTCGGAACTTTTGCACTGCTAACAGAACTGCAAGTGCCTCTCTCTCGGTCGCGGAATAGTTTCTTTGTGTTTGATTTAAAGTTCGGCTAAAAAATGCAACGGGCTGCTGATTTTGCGAAAGTACCGCTCCTACCGCATAATCCGAAGCATCCGCTGAAATTTCTAAATTCTCATCCTTTTCAGGAAATTTCAACACAGGGGCTTGCGTTAATGCTTGTTTTAATTTTTCGAAAGCACTATTGGCTTCGGCCGTCCACGAGAATCTTGCCTTTTTTCTTTTTAATTTTAACAATGGCTCCGCGATAGCCGCAAAATCTTTTATAAAGGACCTATAATATGAACAAAGTCCTAGAAAAGAAGAGAGCTTCTTTGCCGTGTTTGGAGTCGGATACTTTTGTACAGCGAATATTTTTGATTCATCTGTCTCTATCCCTTTTTGAGATATTTTGTAACCTAAATATTTTAATTCAGGGGCTGCAAATTTGCACTTTTCGACATTAACTTTTAGACCGGCCTCATTTAATAAAGAAAACACCTGTCTTAAATCCTGTACATGTTGGTCCAGATTATCACTAGTAATAATGATATCGTCTAAATAGATAAATGTGGACTTTCCAAGAACAGGTCTTAACACAATGTCCATGCATCGCTGAAATGTTGCCGGGGCGCCTGAAAGGCCAAACGGCATACGCAAAAATGCATAAGTGCCAGACTTGGTTATAAAAGCAGTCTTAGGCACGTCCTCAGGCCTCACCCCTATTTGAAAATAACCAGTCGTTAAGTCTAAAGTCGTCATAAATTTGGTTGATTTTATGTTCCTTAAAATTTCTTCTATGATCGGTAACGGATATACCGGATATTTCGTTATGGAATTTAATTTACGGTAATCAATAGCGAATCTCCACCTTTTTGGATGCTCCAAAGGATAGTCATTATTTTTCTTACATAAAACCACCGGGCTAGCATAACTACTTGAGATGGGCGTTATGATCTTTTTACGTAGCATATCGGTAATATGCCATTCTATAATTTTTTCCTTATTCTTATCATACCGGTATGGTTTTTGACGAACTGGCAATGCATCTCCGGTGTCAATACTATGGTTAGTAACCTGAGTAAATCCTGGAATATCACTAAATAACGAAGCAAATTCACTTACCACTTGTCGGATTCTATCTTGCTCGTCATTAGGCAGGTGGTCAAGATTTAACCTTGGCGGTTCAGCCTTTTCTACACGCACTGGTTTCATTGTCAGCTTAAGGGACGCTTCATTAAAATCCAGTGTAGCTTGTGCGTCTGAAAGAAAATCTATTCCTAAGATCAAATGTGCTTGCAGATTCTTTACTATAAAAAATATCACCTTTACTTGTTCGTCCTTGATACGGATATACAAAGGTACTTTACCTACGCACTTACATTTTTCTCCTTGCGCCGCTAACACTGTTGTATTATCCGCATTATATATGCGGTATTTGCGAAAATACTTTCTAAAAAACTCTTCTGCCACACAGGAACACTGCGCGCCGGTATCCAGGAGTGCGGTGGCTGGGATATTATTCACCAAGACTTCAATCTTCGGAAGAGTCAAATTTTTCACCATTACTGTATTTAACTTGTAGGAAGAGGGGTTTTCGTGGCCTTCGGATTTCCGCACCCTCTCGTCAGCAGAAATCCGTTTTAGTTTAAATTATTTTTCCTTTCCGTGCTTTCCTTCTTTTTCCACTGGCCTTGAGACTTTTTCCCTGGGTTGCTATTGAACTGTCGACGTTCGCCGGCTGTTTTTGAATGCTCGGGTTTCCTTGCCCACTGATTCGCTTTTTCTCCGTAGCCATGTGCTTGAGTTTGCTGTAGTCTTGGCGTACCAAATTGGTTTCGCTGTTGATATTGGCGTCTTCTTTCGACGTCCGCCGTTCTTCTACTTTCAAACTGGATTGCTAGCTCAAATAACTTTTCCAGTGTAGTCGGATTTCTTAATTCAATAAAGTCTTGCACTTGGGGCAGTAACCTCGGCAAAATCACTTGAATTATTTCAGGATCCGGACGGTTTCCATACAAGAGCTTGAAAACGTGAATTTTTCTTAAAATAAAGCTCGAGAGGTTTTCGATTCTTTGTTGATATATACTGAAAAGTTCCGCTTCTAATTTCGCACGATCCCTTACAACAGGGAAGGCTTTTAGTAGGGCAGTCTTGAAATTTTCGTAAGTATAGGTGGGACTTCCTGCTTGACCCAAGAGACTTCTGCCTATACATTTGAACCAGTTAAGCGCTTGGCCGCTCAAAGCGCTGGTAGCTAAGGTAACTTTTTGAAACTCGTGCACGGGGTAGAGCATGAAGTGGTCCTCCAATTTTTCCAAAAAACTGGTTACCGGTGAATTTCCGTTAAACGTTGCTTCTGGTTTCATCAAAGCGCGCATGGTCTGGACGATGTAACCGAATCCTTCCAGGGCGACAGCTGGCATTTCTGGATTCTGAGCCGTTTCTGCAGGCAGCACAGGTTCTTCTTGAAACTCGGCCATGGTTATTCTTCTTCGTTGGGCGCCACTATCAGGTTCAATGTTCCTTCTAACCTTCTTCCGGAACATACAAGGACCTGACTCGGAACAGAGAGCTTACTAAAGCTATGTTCACTAATTGTGGTAAGTAGACAGGATACAGACGAAGGGTATACAAAACCCTTTATTTTTCTCTATATACAATAACTTCCGTACTTCGGAATACAATGACCCGCCACTCGGGGTCTAACGTAAAAGTATAAAAAATAAAATTAAACTCTAATTTAACTTTAGAATAATACACGTGGAAGATTGGCCTTATAATAACAGGAAGCGTATGTAGCACAGAGACTGTGAACACTACAATACGTTTAATTTATCAAGAGGATTAAAACCTCTGGCCTGGAAGGCAAACAGCAACTGCGTAACTTCTAAGGTAAGCGGCCTGCGTTGACTCACTGCTTCCTCTCCTTCGCTTGGCAAAAAGGCCACACTTAAATACTTGGCGTTCGCCAGACAAACTTTGCATAAAAACCTTCACGCTTATAATTCTGGCCGGAAGTAGAAAATAAGAAGTGATAGTAAAGATTTAAAATAAAATAAACGTTAGTAAAACTTAAGATCCTTACACTACATGCTTATTATCTGTGAATTTTTACTACCATATCCTTAATATATTGTTTTGTCTGCTAATTTGAATTTACATGCACTAAAAATCACGTTTACAAAATAGTATCACGTTTACGGTTCGGCTCATCGTCGATGAACGGCGAGCTTGGCGAGTAAAAATGCAACGGCGCCAACGGGTTCTTTCCCGAAGCGCCAACGGGTTCTCTGCGGATGAAAACCCGAGAACGAATTATTTCCATTAAAAATAAAAGCAAAAGTATGAGATTTAATGTTTGAAATTTGCCCATTTAAACTAGAAACGGAAATATTTATTCTTTCCTTTTTTAAATCTGCACGCTCACAGAACTCATTTGTAACAAAATTTGACATCGCGCCTGAGTCAAGAATTGTTCTTGCTTTAACGAATTGGCCATAAATATTTCTAACCCAAACAATCGCAGTTGAAAGAAGAACAGTTTTATTTTTCGAAAAAAGACACGCCGATAAGGCTTTTTCTGTTGATTTATTGCTATTCAAAACAGCCTCATTTTTTGCGTTCTCTGGGGAGGGCGTAGTTTCACTTTACTTTCCCCCACTTGTTGCAGACGACATGGATCCGTCATTCCGATGAAGAAGTGAATTATGTTGTAATTTGCAAACCGAGCAAAAGTGTCTAGACTGACAGGAAGTTACTTTATGATTTGAATGTAAACAATTAATGCACAAAGAAAGCTTTTTAACCATTTCGTATCGTTCCATGGGATTTAATGCTAGAAATGTTTCGCATTTAAAAATTGCGTGATTATCTTTGCAAACCGGGGGACACATAAATTTATTATTATTATTCGTTTTTGTCACTAACGATCGAACCTTATTTGGAGGAATGTTTTGTTTTGCATATTTTCTAAAATATGGCATCGTTTTTGAAGAGATGTCATGAAAGAATCCCATTCACATAAATCATTACTATTTAATGACATTTCAAATTGCTTACGCGATTCTTTATCTATTTTATTGAGAATAATATTAATCAGCAAAGCTTCGCTTAATTTATCCATATTTAATTCCATAACTTTTAATGCTCTTAAATGTTTCTGAACTTTATCAATTAATGAGCGTAAATCTTTAGGATTTTCATGAACTATTTTTTCAATAGAAAGTAATTCATTGATATGAGAATTTACAACCAGTCTCTTATTATCATATCTTTCTTCAAGTGCCTTAAATAAGGAAGAAAA